>NC_059078.1:66263697-68763697 GCF_020497125.1 Mauremys mutica
TCTAAAATAACAATAAAGCTTTTTTTTCTAAATGGCTAATATTGCTCAGCTTTGTTTGGTGGTGACTAAAAGTCAGTTTTGGTGGCATATGGAATGAGTAGTAATTTTAGACAATTTCCTAGTGAAGAGACATTCACGTCACAGAGAGCATAGTTTCACAAGGGGTACTCTCTTACTGCTGGGTATACAGGTTTTCATATTGACAATAAGGTTAAACCTCCTGCCCTTTCAAGTCCATATCATTTTCTGTCCAAGCTTTGCCTGGATATGTCCCTATAGACTACAGCCTTCCCAGTATCTTGAAAATGACTGACAGAAATCCAAAGGAATTCATTTCAGGGTAACAAACTGCCCGCTAGCACTGGTAATATAGCCCACTGATACAGGGTACCATGGTATAGTTCTTCCTAAATTATGGAAGGCCTGACAATAACATATTTTGTACCATTAATTTCTTTTTATTTATTGGATTTTTTTATATCTGTTGGAGTAGGATTTTTTTTTTGTCTCCAATGGATAAAATTGGCAATGGAGGAAAAAAATGTGCAGTTTCATTCGGACACACCTTGAGCTGCTTGAGAAAAAATTTCTTCTTTCTTGACAAACTTCTTCCAATCTTTATCAGCCCTTTTGTCAGTAATTCTAGCAGGATTGGTTAGATGATTATGGTGCAGTCTCATGGAAGAGGTGTTAAGGGTTTATTTAGTGCTTGTGGATTGATGGCTAATGCACTTTGTTGGGCTGTGTAAATGAAAGTTTTCTGCAATCTCAGACTAAAGTGAAGGCCTTGAGTGAAGCTTTTATCACTCTTTCACCAAGTCTCATCAAGAACTTCCCTTTCCTCTCTGGAAACTGTATTTCATGCTGTGTATTTCTAATCCAAGTGTTACATCAATCAACAATCTAGTAGAAGTTTGTGGTTCCAACAAAAAGAGCATTTTACATTCTGTGGAGGGGTTTCCTGGTCTGGCATATATGTCTATCCTAGACTTCTGTGGAAAATACTTGAACAAATACTCGAGCTTTACCTACAATTTACTATGCTCAACTTTTCCTGCTTGATATTAAACTCATTTCCATGGCTGGCTTTCAGTTACTTAATCTTAATAACAAGAATTCCATTTTGGGTTGTGCTTGACCCTTGGTTTAATATAGTGCTTTTCATCAATAGATCTCAAAGCACTTTACAAAGGTTAGTCTCATATCCACATTTTACAGATGGAGAAACTAAAGCACAGATAGGTGAAGTGATTTGGCCACCCAGCAGGTCAGTGGCAGAGCTGGGAACACACCCCAGGTCTAGTGTTCTAGTCTCTAGGCCGTACTGCCTCCCCTAAAATGTTAGTAACCTTGTTTTTTAAAGTAGTTTTATTAAATACATACCTATATATAAATGTATGCATGCACTTCATTTTGATAACATCCTGAGCAGTATTTGGATGTAAAACTGGTGTGTGTGGGGGGGTGTCTTTGAAACAACACCCCAGAATGCTGGTAGGAGGAACTGTGCTGGTGTAAGTGTCGTCTTTTGGATACAACATGACACACAGCGATTGTCCCATGGCATTTTGTGAAAGTTATAAATATTTCCTGAGTAATTTACCTTTTGCTTGTACGTTCGGTTAGATACAGTTTTCCTGTGCTCTTGGGGAACATTGTTGTGCGCTCTTAAATGGTTGGTGTGTTTCACTTTTCAGGTGGCTGCAGTTCTATGGTGGACAAAGTGATTGTGATAGATCTAGATGTATATTAAAATGCCACTTTACATACATATACCTTGCACAATCAGTTTAGATGAAGAATCACACAAATGCAAGCTCATTATGTAGAAAATCTTAGTTGATTTAAAGCTGATGGAAAATGACACTTTAAGAAGTTACTATTGTATGCAAGGTAAAATGCCAGGGAGAAAAAACAATCAATTATTATTGCTAGATGAAAATAATGCTATATGTTTCTTTGGTCCAGAAGAAAGACTAGAGCATGATATTACTGGTCACGTGAAGAAAGGAGAAGCAAATACGGCAGTGGTGTACTGAATTTAAAAGATAATCTGTGTTTTGTGTAGCTTTTGCTGCTAGCAGAAAAGCTGGGAAACTGAAGCCTTATGCAGTCAGAAGGGCACACATTTGATTCAACTGAGCTTTCATTTTGAGTTTTTAATAACTAAGTGTAACAGATTCACATTACATTATGTGCATATAAATAAAATAATGGGCTAATCCTGATAGGTACTGAGCATCCACAACTCCCATTGTACTCTGTGGGAATTGAAGACACTCAGCAGCTTAGTAGGGGACTGTCACTAATTTGCAGAATCAAGTCCTAGGTTTGGTAGTGTGCTACTGCTGCTACATGTGTGAGTTTCAAAAGAGGAAACCTCATTACAAAAAATCATTAGCTGAGTGATCTTAGTTAATATTATATATGTTAAGTTTTGGACAACTTCTCCCCCCACCTCAGCCGACGCTTTTAGTAACCCTAGGAGCTTTTTAGTAACACCTGCGCTGAAAGGGGCATCAATGCTGTCTGCATTTTTTTTAAAGTATTCTCTTCTTTCTTTATGAAGAGTAATTATTTGAGGCTGCCATGACAGCTCTGTCATTTCACTCACACCTCTAAATTTCTCGTTCTGTTGTCAGTCAGCAGACTGCAGTCACAGAATTGTGATGATTGTGATTGATGGCAAAATATATGAGAAATGTATAAAGGGCATTGAACATTATGTCTAAAACAATCATTTTGTACTCTTATTTTTATATGAACTGTAAGGTCTTAGGAAAGCACTGCTATGTTTACATGTAGATCAGTCATAATTTATGACTGACTACATATTAAAATCTGTATATTTGTGTAAGGCGCAGAGATTGCTGCAGTAAATTGCTTGCTCATTTAGACTCAGTTCAGTAGTTATATTTTTGCCACTGTTTAAATCCTAACATTTTACAGTTCTGCAAATCTCTCTTCCTCTATATTCAAATGACTAATTTCCCATCAAATCTAGAACTTAAATGACAAGCAAGGAGCTAATATCAATAGGAAAAAGAATGAGTCATATTTTCCTTTAAAGATCTTTATCTCTTCTTAGAAAATGAGTAATGCAGACATCAATTACATCGTAAGTAAATAAAACATAATTCTTGAAAATATTTTATTGGGTTTTTCAGATCAGCACAAGTTCTGTACAGAACAGTGGTGGGTAATACCAAGAAAGGAGATTCTCAAATCAGTTCTTTGCATGAAATTTACTGTGTTTTATTTCTAGTAAACAACGAGGAAAGTTGCGTTAGTTTGACTGCTGTGGAGCTGCTTTTAGGTTTTTCATTTATAGGAAGTAATCATCTACTGTAATTGGAAAGGCAACCTTTACCAGCAGTTAGCACACACTGTTACTGTAGATAAATAAAACTTGACAATGTTAAGGCAGCTGGTATGCAGTGACCGCTGTCTGTGCTGACCAGTAACATCTCACTGTTTCCTCATACTCTCTGCATCTGTTGTATTCATCTGTTGTTTTTCATTTTATACCTAGACTTCTCAGGGTTGAGTCTGTCTTTTTTGTTCTGTGTTGGTATGGTGCCTGGCACAATGGGGCCCTGATCCATTATAATAGCTTTTTCGGCACTACCACAATACAAATAATACTACTGTGATGACGACTTCTAAGAATAGTGAAAATCTCACATATCAAAGATGATGGGTAAGAGTGTGTCTGACCATGGTGAATATATGTCAAGAAATTAGGGAGGAGGGCACAAAAAATCTCTCCCTTCCATGCATACCCTTTGGGGATTGCTACTGCCAAGTTTCACTTGGACCTTGTCCATCCCAAATAAGAGTAGGGTCTCATCCCCATGCTAGCCAGCAGACCTCACTGGATGTCTTGGGGGAGTAAGCCTTAAGGGAGTATAGCTATGGGCATGCTCTCCATGCATGCTGGGGAGCTACAGGAGTTGTCATGCCTCCCTCCAGCACAGTCTTTCCCAGAGCTGTCCTGGGGCAATGTGCCTTCAGCACTGGTCCCCAGTTAAAATCCACTATGTTTGCAAACCAAAACATGTTGTGATGCCACATAATAAATCTAAGACCACATCCTGCTCTTAGTAACACACACGCAACTGTGTTAATGTATCCAGGTTACAGAGTGAGGGCAGAATTTTGCATGTCTCGTTGTCCAAGGGTTTATGCCTTGAGGGGAAAATCTTATGCTCTGGATCTCCACTCCTTATGTCATTTGCTGGAGGCTCTGTCTGTAACTACAAAAAATGCAATCTACAGAGATCTTGCAGATATAATTACCTCTCCCTTTGTGTGGAGAACTACGAAATGGGGGTTGAATTCAGAACAAAAGTGGTAAATCTTTGCTGCATGTTGTTAAAGCTGGGTCTTGCATTCCTGTTTGTTGAGAGACATCACATAATCATGGCTAAGACACATGAATCATCGAAGGGGGAGGGATAGGTCAGTGGTTTGAGCATTGGCCTGCTAAATCCAGCATTGTGAGTTCAATCCTTGAGGGGGCCACTTAGGGGTCTGGGGCAAAAATCAGTACTTGGTCCTGCTAGTGAAGTCAGGGGGCTGGACTCAATGACCCTTCAAGGTCCCTTCCAGTTCTAGGAGATTGGTATGTCTCCAATTATTATTATATTTATAATTATATACAAGTTTCTCTGACTTACTTTAAATGTTTTAAGAATGGGGCGTATGTATCCATGTTGATATGCACGAGGAGGGAGTTTCATTTCATACTAGTTTCTTTTGCACTCAATATTGTGGCAGTCTGGGTTGATGATCCTTTTGGAAAAGGGAATCATAGGAAATACTTTGTTTTCCCTGGGAGCCAAGGCTATGTATTTACTTCAAGCTTTATTAAATGAGTTATAAATTTTCCCAGCAATTTACTCATAGCTCAAGAGGTTTAATTTGCATGTGTTGCCTTTTACAATATGCTTTTCGTAATGTTGCAGATGCTTCTTCCCTAGCTTCAGTAAACAACAGGCATTTGGCCAGGTTTTTGACGGAACATTTGCCAACTCTTGGAAATATTAGTTAACTCTCTAATGGCCATTGGGTGGTGTTTAGCTTACTTCATCCAAAAGAATCTGAGCAAGTGGAATATGATATGAGGCATAAAATAGGATAGAGTAATTTGCTGGAATATCTTTTTAGTGTTTTTTCATCTGCAGTTTAATCTTCTCAAATTAATTTCTCTTTTCTGTTAATGTTTAGCTGCAATCAAAGCAAGTGACTATGGATATAATCTAGTGTTATATTTTCAAAAGTTTATTTGAACTTTTTTTTAAAAGGGTTACCATAATAAAACTTTCCTATCTCAAATTCCTTATCTGTAAAAATAAATTCATTAATATCAATGAGGCGTTCAAATACTATGAGGATAAGAACCATAGAAAAGCTCATGAGGAAATTAATAGTTCTGTATTCAGTGCAGGGTTTTGATGATGTGCAGTAAATTTAGCATGGAGTCACTCATTGAATGATGAGGATAAAAAATAAATGTTGAAAAGCTTCCTCATTTTGCCTGTCCTGTGCGCTGAATGAAGGTTTCCTTTAAGGGAAAAACAGTATTTGAACATGTAATTAACCACTGAATCGTATATATACATGGGGGAGAAGGCAGAATTAAAGTTAAATGGGCAACTTGAGTTCTGCTGTTACTAATTTTTGATTGTTTGGCTTTGCAACCTGAATGAGAGGGGGGGAAAAAAACTTGTTTACTGTGTCGGGGCCAATACCTTGTTTCAGGTAAATACTTTTTTGTAGGGATAATCCATAATTGAGGTGGAATTTTAGTGGCTTTTGGTCCTTTCTAAACTGGGTTAGATTTCAATGGGTGATAGAGCGTTGAAAAATTCCATATTCCATTTCTAATTCACTGAGCCATCCCGGCCTCTTTCTTTGTCTGTACACATTTCATTTTTTCCCTTGTGTCAGTTACTGCTTTCCGAATGGTCTCATGATATGTAGCCAGCACCATACTGAAATTAAATAAAATAAAGACAGTAGGTTGGTCAGTGATTCTTCATGACCAATCTGCTCTTTGATTCTTCAAGTTCGTTTCATCATGCTGTCGCTTCCGCAAGGTCCCTCATTTGTGAAGAGACAGTGTGCTGAATACCTTAACGGTGTAACAAACTAGGAAAAATGGGTTATAGTTGGCAGATTAGAGGAGTTGTGTAACTTTTAATTTAATCTCAGGCCACAAAATGATGCGTCATCTACTTAAAACAAACAAAAAGTACAAATGTATAAGCTTGGAAAAGTTGCTTTTTAGACTTCCAAGTAAATTTATACAACCAGAATATTGCCAATGTTAGGATTCTTAGAAAAATTAATATTGGACTCTTTGTTATCTCTTGTGCTAAGGGCATGGAGTGTTGCTATTGTGATGTCATAAAGCAACTGATGTCTTAGTATATCCTGCAAGAATTTTGTGCCCATTTACTCTCCTAAAAATTGTGCCTTATGATCAATTGAATTTTTCCCCAATATTCTCATTTTCTGCTTCCCTCCTTCTCTCTTTCCTTCCCCACCCCATGAGACTGGAGAAGGAAAAGGGAGGAATGTTGCTTAGCAACTAGTGTGAAATGTGTCAGTACAGTTGTAAATATTAGCCCTTCCCCAACAGGACACAAAATGGGAGTCCTATGTGATTTAAAAACTTTTGATAAGGAATAATTTTCCTCTTGAAAATGTTGGGGCACAGTGGTAGCCTGGGCTCTTCTGCACAACCAGGACAAAATTTCCAGTCTTAGAGTACTAAAGTTAGGCACCGTCATCCACATTTAGTCATCTAAATAAAAATCAGGGTACTTAGTTAGCTCTTAGCTTTAGGCATGTGATTTTGAAAATTTGGTCCCTGATTTTCAGAGCTGTTTGTCCCTGAGCAACTCACTTAATTTCTCTGTGACTCAGTCTTCCACTGTAAAATGGAGATGGCAATACCTCCTTTGTTGGCTCTAATGAGGACTACACCCTGCACATGGATCTGCCCAACTAGAGCCCCATTGACTTCTGTAGTACTCTGCTAGGATGCAGCAAATTGCAGTGTTAGGGAGCAAGACTGTAAGCTATTTTTGGTCAGAGACTGCCTCTTACTATGTAATATGCAGCACCTGAGGACTCTAAGTGTTACCGAAATACAAGTAATTCATAACAATAGTAGAGATTCTGAAACTAGAAGTTCCTATTGACATTGGTTGGAATGATGGATGCCCAGGACTTCATCCTCACCTCTTATCCATCTCACAGGGATGTTGTACAATTTAATGTTCATAAAGTGCTTTGAGAACTTCTATTTGAAGAGCGTAGATAATTGCAAAGCATTATTCTTCGAACATTATTTATAATAGCACAGGAAGTTTTACTTAAGATTTATTTACCAGCTAATCAGCCACTACTCTACAGTGAAAATAACACGCTGCTTGGAATTTGTTCTATGATTAATATATTATTTTAGCTTGAAAAATCACTGTCTAAACATGTGTCTGTCTAGTGATAAGGCATTCCTATTACAGCACACATGAAGCCCAACATTAGAGTACTCAGGGAATTTAAAACCATGTGTAACCTTTGTGGGCTGCACACTAAAATTTAAAGCAAAGATCTCAAGAACTTAAAAAGCACACTTTTTCTATAAGATATTACTTGTATTACTATATTGCCTAGACAACCCAACTGAGACCAGAGCTTTGTTGTGCTGGGCACCGTGCAACCACATAATAACAAATGGCTGTTGCTCCAAAGAGTTTACAGTCTAAACAGAAAAAGACACAAAAGAGCAAACAGAGGCACTTTTCAGGATTTGAGACCTACAATTTTTCATTGGGGAAAAAAGAACGGTCTAAGAGGTCATTGGGAGAGCTGGAAATTGAATCCAAGGCTCCTGACTTCCAGGCAGTGTACCTTATCCACTAGACCACACTGCATCTCTAATGTAGTGTTGTATTAATTTTTGATTCGTCATTAAAATAAAAATAAAAGTAAGCATAATCTAAATGTTAGGCATTACACTGAAGTATATATTGAAAAAGCAATCAGCAAATGACGTCTGTGGTTAGGCCAGTGACTTTAAACAGGAGTTGCTCCTGGCATAACTTGTTTGTCATTATATATGCAATTCCTCTCCTATTCATTCTATAACAGGGAGATGAGAACATTTAAGATGTCTTAATACAGTTCCTTTGAAAGGTAATCTACTAATTTTGATGGATATGATGACATTTTGAAACTGCAGCTGAGCTGTATTTGTTAGAGATGTGACCACCAAACCAAATTACCTGGTATATCTAACCTTCAGCATTAGTATTCAAAAGTAAATGTCTTCTCCACTGTGCTGCAACTTATAACTCAATAATGTGTGTGGGTTTTCATGTTGCTAAATTACATTTTTTTAATTAGAAACGTAAGAAGTAGCTGTACTGTCCATGCACTGCATAGAATTACAGCTCTGTGTGTTTTGCTATGCAGTGTAGTTCTGAAATAATGAAAAGCCTTTTCTTTGAGGGTTACACCTTGAGCCTCACTGAGGCATCACTCAGTTGTTGGAACAGAAATATAATAGGGATATAAAAATGTAGATGAGGCTTGAATGTATTTGCCAAGAGGAGAGTTGCTTAATGCGGTAACTGATGTAATTACTCTATTACTTAAGAGATGAATAAAAAGTGTGGAGGCAATTTTAAAAAGATTTGGGAGAATGATTAATTTGTTTAAAAATAAATTTGATCTTATTACAATGTATTCCTATAAAACTGTGCTTTTCTGAAGTTAGCACTTGTAATGTGTAGATTTAAGTAAATGCATAACTGTTTCTTGGATCAGGGCCTAGGTGTCTTAAATTCCTAAATAAAGTGCTTTCACTTAAGAAAAATACATTTTCTGTATGTAGGGCTAAAAAAGAACCTTTTTGCTTTCTTTTAAAACTACAAATCTCATACTTCCCTTTGATTAAGTTGGGAATAATAGGAGTAGGATAGATCAATTACCAGATTGGGTCAACTTTTGTTAAAATGGGTACAGAGAGTAGAAAAAAATGTTTTGTATGCATAGAAGATTTTCTTTTGGAACAGAATTCTTTTGTACCATAAGATTTCTTGTAACCCTAGTTGCTTTTTAAAGAAAATACATTTTCCTGCATGCTTTCCTATGTCCTTCCCAATCAGTGTTTTGTGCTGGAATAAGTTGACTGTGTATCCTCTTGCAGCATGTTCAGAATCCTTGTACTGACCATTCATTGCTTAGGAAAACCATAAAAACTTCACTTGGAAGCAGCTGTAGTTGGACAAAATTAAATTGGCCAAACAATCTTTTTACAATGATTTTATTTTAAGAAAATGTATAATTTGCCAGAAAAAGAGAACTTCCAGAAAATGTTGGTCTTTGGAAAATAATCTTATAACACAGGTGATTTGTTTCATTCAAGAGACTCACTGATGAGTTACAGCCTTGCTATCAGTTGCCCAATTAGGGAGAAAATGTATTTGCACTCTTATTACAATCATCCTCAAAATGCACTTCAATAGATTCCTAGAAGTCTAATAAAAATACAAAAAAGTTTATCCATTTTGGGGAACTGTTATTTTGAGGCATCTAATCCAGTCTTTTTCTTCGTATCTCTCATCCTTGTTCTTTTGTGAGCACATCTTTTTTAGAATTTTCACCATTTTGCTAGATGTTAATAATGTTAGTTAACATGACTTAGGAATTTGACCAGCTTTATGAACAACTATATTCTGTGTTTTCCATATTTCTTGACTTACTAATACATTAACTAGAGGAGCTAGTCTGGAGATTTCATCAATACCACTGTTGCTTTATTAAAAAGAGAGGTTGCTGAAAAGAAATATTTAAAGATGTTAGAAAAACTGGTTTTACCTTGAATTTATGAATTTCCTGTATTGATTAATGGTGAATTGCTGTTTAATTCCTGAGTCATCTGCCAGCACATGCTGTGTCAGGAATTGAGAGTGCATAGACACTTACCATTATTGCATTTAAAAAAAAATGTTGCTTGATGGTTGATTTACTGATTTTCATGCCTGGAGTACAAAAACACACATCAAACATATTATTATGTCACCAATCTGTCCAGTTCTGAGGACAAGCAGCAAAACCTTACGTTAAATTCTGGAGCCAAACCAACAGGTTGCAAAACACCTAGAAGAACAAGAAAGCCATGCTATGCTGAGCTGCCTTGGCAATGGAAGCTTCACTCATGGAGTGAGGAAGAAATAGATGTAGATCCTGCCAAGGCAGAAAATGCATTCTTCACAAGTCCTATACCACTTGCAGTGAGGTGGATAGGACCTGATGGTCCTGCTGCTTTAACAAGTACTGTCATTTGTCACTGTCTTGACACAGATTTCTACATGAGGGGACACAAAGAGAGAGAAGGCATTAGCACGTTTCATGCAGTATAAGCATTGTTGTCTTTTTCATATGGGGAAGCATAGATCTTGATTTAGCCATTTTACAAAACTGCTTGTTAATTCAGTCGGCATCACTTCTTGAACCAAAAGTCTGAGAACTGTGCTACCACATGTTTTGTGAAGAACCACCCTTTACTAGTCACTGTGTTCAGGATAGTAGATATTTATAATGCAAAATGGTGACATATTATTTATTACCACTGGTCCTGCTTCTGGAAATGCTCCTCGTAATTAGTTTAGCCACAGGTACAGAGTAGGGAGCTGGACTCTGATTACAAGGAGTACTTTAGGACCATAGCTGGCATCATGTAGAGCTCCCAACAAAATATTTGCTATCAATGAAAGGTGCCTCTTAAAAATTAAGGCCCCAATCCTGTAGACATTTAAGGCAGATGCTTAAGTTTGCACATGTGTATATAGTCCAATTGAAGTCAATGGTCAGGTTAAGGACTTGAGTGTAGGTGATTGAAGGGTTGGGGGTATTACTCTTTTCACGATTGATTTGCAGGGGGACAGGAGAGGAAGAGAATGTGGAAGCAGGACAGAGAAAGTGGGATAGGGCCTAATTCTACCTTCAAAATGCTTGCCTTTTTTTTTTTTTTTGGCTTGGATGGTTTTTGCCACAGTAACTATGATGATCACTGCTCTCAGAAATCATTATAAGTTTGATAATTTAACATCTGTCTTCTTCTGAAGACTATCTGCAAAAGATAATTTGAGGTAGTATAATTGATTCCAGATGTTTAGGGGAATTAAATCTATTTGTCGAGGCAGGGAGATAAATATTTCAGTGATGCTGAAAGCAGTGGGGACAATTGAATTAAGATATCTTAACTTGGATCAAAATGAGTCTTGCTTTGCTGAGATGCATTCATCTATAAAGCTGAATTCATACTAGAAGCCTAAGGTTGTTTTTCACTAGGGCCTATTGAAAAGAGTTCAAAATCCTCTGATGTTGCTGATCCATTTTGACTTGGGTGACCTAGAATTAGACTTTGACATCTCATTGAGAAAAGTGCGGGATTGACAGCCAGCTTGCAAGAATACAGTGATGGTCAGGCACAGCAAACTTTTGGTGCATGTCCCAGAGACGGAAATGAACAAATCCCTACTGGCGTGGCACAGAGAGAGTCTCTGCTTCTTGCTCCTTTATGGAGAACTGCTACAGAAAATAGGAGAGAATAATATCCTTTCTGTACAATTTTTAAACTAACCTATGAATTCTATAGCAGAGATGGCAGTCTCATTTAATTCTTAAGCTTGCTGAAAAAAAAACAACTCTAGAGAGGCTATAACTTTTCACTGAATTCTATGGAACTTTTGTGTAAGATTTGGAAGTAGAGCAGAAAATGAAATTCACAATGGTGCCTATGTTAGTAGAGCAGCTATATACTATTTAAAAGATCATGAACAAAATTCTGACATCAGCTAAATTCCATTTTAAAAAGTGATGCAGGCACTTAGGAGTCTAAGGGTACGTCTACACTACAAGACTATTTCGAATCTACTTAATTCGAATTTGTGGAATCGACCTTATGAAGTCGAATTTGTGTATCCACACTAAATACACTAATTCGACTGTCTGAGTCCACAGTAACGGGGCCAGCGTCGACTTTGGAAGCGGTGCACTGTGGGAAGCTATCCCACAGTTCCCGCACTCCCCGCTGCCCATTGGAATGCTGGGTAGAGCCCCCAATGCCTGCTGGGGGAAAAAATGTGTCGAGGGTGGTTTTGGGTAACTGTCGTCATTGAACCGTCAATCACGCCCTCCCTCCCTCCTTCCCTCCCTCCCTGAAAGCGCCTGCGGGCAATCTGTTCGTGCACTTTTCTGCTCAGTGACAGCGCGGACGCCACAGCACTTTGAGCACGTATCCCGCTGCAGTTATGGCCGTTGTCAACTCCTCGCACCTTATCGTCCACCTCTTCCACAGTCAGCTGCTGAGAAATAGGGCTACTTTTCAACGGTGCTGTGAGCACTGGCGGACCATGGGGGACGTTTTACCAACATCAACGTCGGGTGGCCAGGCAAAGTTCATGACGTGCTTGTTTTCAGGAACTCTGGTCTGTTTAGACGCCTGCAGGAAGGTAGTTTCTTCCCGGACCACAAAATAAGTCTTGGGGATGTGCAGATGCCTATAGTGATCGTCGGGGACCCAGCCTACCCGCTAATGCCCTGGCTCGTGAAGCTCTGTGCAGGCGCCTTGCACAGCGACAAGGAACTCTTCAAGTACCAGCGAGCAGTGAGCAGCGTGACCTGTGACTGTTCAGTTTCTTTACAGAGAAGCTGAACCTGCCCCTGTTTCTTTACCAAGTTACTGTTGACTAGCATCTGCAGTTACATACCCCGCCCACCCCGCTTCCCCAACTTCCAACACACGTATAAAAATAAAATACATGTTCCACTGGGTAGGGTGTGTGGTGATGTAAGACCGCCTGTAAACTCGAGGAATGACAGGCTCCTGCTCCCAGAGCGGTCTGCAGTGCCGGACTGGATGTTTCAACGCAGCCTGCCATCCCTCCTTTTTGGGACTCTGTGTGCGTGGGCTATGTGGCCTTTTGGCGGGGGAGGACGGATACAGATTCCTCTGCTGCGTGGCTCTGTGGTCCAGGACAGGGACCGTTGCATGAGATCTGTAACCCCCCTCCCCTGCTACAAAGTCACGTACCCCCCCCACCCACACAGAACCTGCAAACCACCTCCCATACCGACCAGGGTGCGTACTGACTGCAGTGTGTGTGTGACCTGCTGCTGATCCTGCCCCCATGTCTGTACCCTGGTAAAGGTGATTGTCCTGTCAAATTACCAACCCCCTTCCCCCCCTTCAAACACAGTCTCCTCTAAAAGAACATGACGGAAAAAGTAATTAACAGAAAAGTATTTTTTATTATCAACTAAACAGTTAGGGGATGAAACTGGGATGGGGGCTTGGGTGAGGCGGGAAGGAAAGGACTTTTCAAAATGTAGGCTATGAGAGCTTTTGGGTACTTGAGCACTCTGCTGGGGTGCAGTGACAGTTTACACGGCCTCTGGCGCCCCTCCTTCTGGTTATTTTGGGTGAGTGGGGTATGGGACTTTGTGGCGGGGGAGGGCGGTTGCAGATACACTGCAGGGGGGCTCTGTCCTCCTGCCGGAGGTCCTGCAGAACATGCACAAGGCGCAGGAGCATGTCCGTTTGCTCCCTCATTAGTCCAAGCAGCGTTTGAGTCGACTGCTTGTCTTCCTCACGCCACCTCTCCTCCCGTTCGCTGAGTGAGCGCTGGTACAGAGAGAGGGTCTCCCTCCACTGGCTCTGCTGGTCCGCCTCGTCTCGGGAGCACCCCCTAACTTCAGCGAACATCTCGTCCCCTGTCTTTTTCTTTCGCCGCCTAATCTTTGCCAGCCTCTGTGAGGGGGATGCTGTGGCAGGTCTGGAGACAGTCCAAGCTGTGTGATGGGAAAAAGGGAGTGAATTCCTTGCAAAGATAAATTTTGGCGAACAATGAACACAGTGTAGTCTGTCTCTGTGAATTCTGGGTTGAGATCCCAGTGCCTGATGGGGCAAAAACCATTTTCGCGGGTGGTTCTGGGTAAATGTCGTCAGTCATCCCTTCCTCCGGGAAAGCTACAGCAGACAATCATTTCAAGACCGTTTTCCCTGGATTGCCCTGGCAGACGCCACAGCGTGGAAACCATGGAGCCTATTTTGCCTTTTGTGCCTGTCACCGTATGTGTACTAGATGCCGCTGACAGAGGCGGTCCAGCAGCGCTACACAGCAGCATGCTTTTGCATGATAGCAGAGATGGTTACCAGCCATACTGTACCATCTACCATACCATAAATTGGTAATAAGATGGGCATGGTTACCAGTCCTTTTGCACTGCGCCATTTGCTGCTGTCATAAGTGCCCCTGGCTGCTCTTAGCCAGGGGTGCAAAAGCCAAAATTGGGAATGACTCCCTCCTTTTTGGTATGTAAAAATAGAATCAGTCCTGCCTAGAATATGGGCAAGTGTACTAGAGAACCACTGTATCAGAGAACCAGAGAGCACAGCTGCTCTGTGTCAGATCCTGCATAGATTATGAGCTGAATGCTATTCACAGGGGGTGCTCCTGCAACAACCCCACCTGTTCATTCCATTCTTCCCCAGCCTTCCTGGGCTACCATAGCATTGTCCCCCCACTTGTGTGATGAAGTAATAAAGAATGCAGGAATAAGACACAGTGCCTTGTTAGTGAGAAATGAGTGGAAGGCAGCCTCCAGTTGCTATGATAGTCCAGATAGGACATTAAGAAGTGTGGAGGAGAGGAGCCCAGCATCCTGCTGCTAGTCCAGGGGCAATTGAATCTTTTCTTTACACATGAAGGGTGGGGGCTGATGAAGCTCAGCCCCCTGTTGCTATGATGAGGACGGTTACCAGCCATACTGCACCATCTACCAGGAAAAATTAGGGCCAGGCGCCCTTGATCGACCTCACAGATGCTAGTACGCATGGTTACCAGTCCTTTTGCACTGCCCCATGTGCCAATAGGCTGATGATGAGGACGGATACCAGCCATATTGCACCATCAGCCATCCATAGCGTGGGGGGAGTGAGGATGTCAGTGTTCAGTGCTGCACCATCGCATCTATCTTCAGCATTCAGTAAAGATACGGTGACATGTAAAAGAGTCAACAGAGGATTGTTTTCCCTTTCACTTCTGGGGGTGGGGGGGTGCGTAAATTGCCGAGCTATGCCCTGACCCACCGCGGACACTGTGTTTTACCCTAGAAGCATTTGGAGCTCAGCCAAGAATGCAAATGCTTTTCGGAGACAGCAGGAACTGTGGGATACCTTGCGTCCTCAGTCCCCCCTCCCTCCATGAGCGTCCATTTGATTCTTTGGCTTTCCGTTACACTCATCACGCAGCAGCGTGCTGAGTCTGTGCTATGCCGTCTGTCCGGAGTTTTTTGAAAAATACTCTGGACCAGGCGTAACATTACAGTAATTCCCCTAATTAGATGCAGGACTCTCCGAGCGAGATAACCCTGAGGACGGTCACTGAAGGAGATAGAGAGCGCATGCTGTGTGAAAGCCAGCACAAACCAGGGCCCTATGCAGCCGTGCTCGGGGAGGCAATGCTCCCTGAGTACCTCATGAAAGCCTCACGCGGAAAAGTGTGCTGCCACGGAGCACCCAATAAGGCAGCTCTCCCCAGGAACCTCCTGCGGAGGCTTTTCGATTACCTCCAGGAGAGGTTCGTGGAGATCTCCCAGGAGGATTTCTGTTCTATCCCCATATATAGAGAGACCTCCTTTTCACATACTTCAGATTCCTGTTATATTAAGAATAAAAGTTTACATGGTTAAAGCACTTACCGAGTGATCCTTTCCCTGATTCAGGGTCCGGGTTAATGGCCGGGGACGGTTGGTAGGGGATCTCCGTGACGGTGATGAAGAGATCCTGGCTGTCGGGGAAACCAGCGTTGTAAGCGCTGTCGCCTGCCTCGTCCTCCACAAACCCTTCCTCATCTTCCCCGTCCGCGAACATCGCCGAGGAACTGGCCGTTGACACTGTCCCATCGTCAGAGTCCATGGTCGCTGGTGGGGCAGTGGTGGCAGGCTCCGTAGCGTCCGTTTGCCGCTTTGATTTTTTGGTAGCCTTGTCTGGGGTCCTTGATTTTCACGCGGCGCTGCGTGGCATCCCGGCTGTATCCTCTGTCTCTCATGGCTTTGGAGACCTTCTCGTAGGTCTTTCCATTCCGTTTTTTGGAGCGCAGCTCCGAAAGCACAGACTCATCGTCCCACACACCGATCAGATCCAAGAGTTCCCGGTCAGTCTATGCTGGGTCCCTCTTTCTATTCAGAGATTACATGAACTCCTCTGCTGGAGAGCTCTGCATTGCTGCCGGTGCTGCTGAGCTCGCCCCGATGTCCAACCACGAAATGAGATTCTAACTGTCCAGACAGGAAAAGGAATTCAAATTTTCCCGGGACTTTTCCTGTGTGGCTGGTCAGAGCATCCAAGCTCGGACTGCTGTCCAGAGCGTCAACAGAGTGGTGCAGTGTGGGATAGCTCCCGGAGCTAGTAAGTTCGATTTGCATCCACACCTAGCCTAATTCGAGATAGCCACGTCGAATTTAGCGCTACTCCCCTCGTCGGGGTGGAGTACCGAATTCGAACTAAAGAGTCCTCTAGGTCGAATTAAACGGCTTCCTAGTGTGGACGGTTGAGCGGTTAATTCGAATTAACGCTGCTAAATTCGATTTAAAGTCCTAGTGTAGACCAGGTCTAAGTCCCATTGGCTTTCAATAGATAGGTTACTCAGTGTGCCCAGGTCACCTTTAAGAATGTTGCTTAAGCTCCTAGGGCACTTAAATGTCTTTTGAAAATTTACTCTGCTCAACTTGTACATGAAATGGAGCAACAGAATGAGAGAGACTAATTTGGAGAGGGTCAAATGAGAGTAGTAAAAGGGAAGGCAGAGGAGAAAGGCAGAAGAGGAGGCAGTGGTGGCAGTGGGGGGAACAGAAAAAGGATACAGATGAAGAGAAGAAAAAACAATAAAAACATACAAAAGAAAAGAACTAAAAGAAAAGGAGAAAAATGTTTTTGATGCTATTAGAAATGTGAACATAAAAATTACGTATGTTTCAAAAATGTTTTTGGCACTTAAACAACAAAAAAATCTGCTTATCCTTGTAATACTGGGACAAATGCAAGATAAAATTTAAATCAGTCTAAATATGCTAAGGCCCTTTTTTGCTCAGTAATGTTATTGTGGTTCTCTGATTTTGACTTATAGTCCGTGCACTGGTGAATGACCAAGGTTTAAACATTCATTCAACATTAGCATGTATAAGAAATGTAGGATACTTTCATTAATTGGATCGGGGTTATATGTGTTTCATTTAAAAGCTGCAGTGATCACTAATGGAATGACCTTGAAGTCATTATCTGTTAAGAAGCCTGAGACAAGATTGTTCTTTATGTTCAGTTGTATTTGTCATTACTTGTGAATATAATTTTCATATAAAATATTGCCCCCCTGCTACAATTACATCTTTTTTTTTTCTTTCTTTTTTCTCTAAAGAATGGTTGAACTTTGGCTTTGTTTTGTCACCCTGACTCATGTTTGGCCAAATTGGTTTTTGTTTGCCCACAGCAGGGCATCATGCAGACAAAGTAGGTGATCAAAGGACTTAAAAGTTATACTAGGTTTCATTGAGTTCCGTTCCCAATGAAGTCCATTTTTCTCATCCTCTAGCTGCATCACCAGATACAAGCATTCCAACTAACTAATAGGCAGATAATGTATTTTAGAGACCAAGATGTCACTCAGTTGACTAACTTTGTTACACATGTATATTGCACTCTACCAAGAGCATGAGAATATGGTTATTGTTGCCCTACTTATCCCAAGTATTCTGCAGTAGCTGAATATTGTTACTAAAAGGAGATAAAAACCTTCTAACAACCCTCTCCTCCAAAACCTAATTTGCAAATAAAAGCCTACCTTGGTTTGCTGTAATTCATAGGGTCATCATATTCGTTGTTTGCCAGTGTTCAGATGAAAATAATTGTGCAAAAATGAATATTTATCTGAAAATGTAGTTGCAAAATTGCATTATTCACCATTCATTATTCTCTTCTTACAAAAATTTGTCATCAGACAAAGAGCTGCAAGAATACTCTGCAACTTCAGGTGACCAGTCTCTCAATGAGAATAAGGAAAATTCAAAGCGAATACTTTATGAACTGTCTATTGACTGGCAGATATTTGTCAAACATCCTGGTGAAATACACAGAATATATATGCAGATTGTGGGGTGGTTTCACAAGGAAACTGCTAACTGAAAAATGGACTATTTTCATAACTAATATCAGGGTAGATCGTTGGGTACAGAAAAGCTTAACTTTATACTCTTCCCTCCCTTCTGCACACTCACCCCCAGTCAAGTTAGAGCAACATCAGTTCTGTTCTAACTTGCACCTCCATGTGATGACCCTCAAGGGGTTATTCTAGCAGTTGAAAATTGGTGGAGTACAACAGCCCCCGGCCTGGACAGAGGGTGGGAAGAGGTAAAGTGCTGGCCCTCTACCAGCAAGGAATTTTCTTTAGGATGTAGGGAATCCTTGTAGAGCCATCTAATAAATAGACTGTGCAGCTATTTCACCCAAGTGGACTGGTGCAAAATGACCACAGCTAAGGCCGGGGTCTTGTCTATTTATTACATGTAACAAATAATGTCACTAATTAATTATTAGAAAAATGATGATGTTTGGGGTTTAGGCTGGAAGGGATAATAAAGTGAATGCATTTCCAAGGCACATCCCAATATCAAACAGGAGCACAGAACCTGATCATAAAATACCTTGGTAGCTTTTCCAGTCAGTATAGCATGTTCCTACCATACCTCTTTAGGTTTCAGGGAAAAGGCAGGAATCAAAATAATCCTCCTGGCCAAAGGAAGCTGAGATCAATGAAAATCCAGCATCCTGTCCTGTTTGATCAGTCCCTTTTTGTTGATTTTCCCAGTTGCTTTCGGTTCGGGTTTAATATTCAAATGCTGCCGCCTTCATCCTCCAAAATAGGCATTAATTGCTAGCCTTTATTAAACAGGTGAGAGGACTGAAATATTTCTGGTGAATCATCTGGTCTAATTTGGAAAGGTTTCAGGGGGCAGTAGAGCTGTTGATTTATAGGGGAGTGTTGTCTGTTATCAAGATATATATGTTGGGATTTATTATCAAGAATCTGTTTTTAATTTTAAAGATTGTTTACCTAAACTACTATATGTCATAGCTCAGGGCAAATTTCTGCTTAGCATTTAATTTTAGATACTTGCCAGAGTGGACAGTAAAAAATGGGTCCCTGGAATTTGTGGCATCATTATGTATCTTACCTTCTGGCAGCCCCTGCAAGTAGTTTGTCTTTGAAATCTCCTTGGTACTTGTTAACCCTGCTCTGATATGTAAGAGCTATCGTTTATTTATTGGACTTTGCCCATTTATGAAAAAGTACAGAAATTATTAATGGTTTAGTATCTATTAATGCATTACTTGGGTGGAATTCAAATTCCAGTATTTATGGTAAACCCCTTTATAATGAAATGTGCATAGAAAGAGGAATGCTGATCTTAAAGTTGGAAAGCGTCTTTGCCATTAGAACAACTGCCTGTAAAATATCTTACTGGCTTTTTATTTATAACTATAAATAAGAAATAAACACTTTGCATGTGAAGGGAAATGATTAAGAATATTTGTGTAGAAAGCAGAGTAAGTAACCTCATTCAGTGAACCAAGTGTTTGTTATGCTGCTGAGGAGGCTGGTGTTTAGAAAGTGGACTGATAATACCTCATATCCTACACTGAAGTCCTGGCAAATGAATGGGCATATGTGTCCTAGTAGAGCAAGTAATTTTGCAATGTCAAGCATCCAGATTTTTCTTTGGTTAAGAACGGACCAGAATTGAAGACTATAGGAATGTATTGCTGCTTGGAGCTGGAATGCCTTAGGATATAGCAGGTGGTAAACTGAGGTAATGAATTAATGCACTTGAAAAAGAAATAAAATAAACAGGTATTTAAGTTGCCAGATCAGAGAATGCCTGTTCACTAGAAGTTAGAAACTTGTTTTGACTTAAAATAATTGGAAATCAGTTGGTCTGTTATTTTATCTCTTCAGTTTTTGTGCATCTCCTGCAAGAATTGATGGCAACAGAAAGACCTGATGCAATGCAAGGAGCGTAAATCATACACTGTTTTCTTTGTGATAAAGGGCTTGAGTCTGATCTCTCCTATTCTCAAGTCAGTGGGATTGAATTGGTATAAAAGCAGTATAAGTGAATCATTCTAAAACAACGAGGAGTACTTGTGGCACCTTAGAGACTAACAAATTTATTTGGGCATACGCTTTCGTGGGCTAAAACCCACATCATCAGATGTTAATTGTCAGTTAATTGTCTTGTTAGAACTGACCCCCTACTTGGTAAGGCAACTCCCATCTTTTCATGTACTGTGTGTATATATATATATACATCTGCCTACTGTATTGTTCACTCCATGCATCTGATTAAATGGGTTTTAGCCCACGAAAGCTTATGCCCAAATACATTTCTTAGTCTCTAAGATGCCACAAGGACTCCTTGTTGTTTTTGCTGATACAGACTAACACGACTACCACTCTGAAACCTGAATCATCCTTGTTACTTCCTCTTGCAGGAGCCCTGAACTTTGGTTTTACCAGTAAAATCAATTTCAGTTTCCCTTTAATTTATTGCGCATGTAGGTTATGGAAGAGAGGTTGGTACATTTGAAATACATGCTATTAATATGACGACTGTGCAGAAAATCATGCCATGAGCTCTCGCTGTGTAAATAGCCTATAAGATGAACAGGGATAGGATAGAGATTGTTGGATGAATCAGGCCCATTGCTGCTAATTTTTGAACGTTGTAAAAATGATTAAATCAAAAGATGGTTCGGAAAATGGAACATATAGCGTAAATGCTACCTTGGCTTTTTTTATCTGGCTGTGGTTTTCACACTGTTAAATTTGCAGAAGTGCTTTGAAGATAATGACATTCCTATGTTTTTCAGAAAATTATAATAACCACATTTTTATTATTTTTGGTTTAGCCTAATGTTAATCTATAAAATATTCATCGCCAATGCTAAACAAGAACAAGAGTAATCAAATTGCCTGGCTCCTCATATAAAGCCAGAGCCCATCCATCACAAAGCATGCCGTATGGCAATGTATCAATTTTAAGCATTAAAGTTATACTGTATTATCTTAGCATTAGGTTAACTGTCAAATAAAAATAAAAATTAATAAGCTGGAAAAAAGAGAGAAGACCTTCCTCATTTAAAATCTTTAACAGATCCAGTATAATTGAAACATATTTTAGCAGAAGTGTTGGCTTTAATTTGATGAGAGATCAGACCTTACACAATTTTTATGATAGTCCAGTATTTCCTGGGTGCAAAACTCTGATGCAGTGCAAACTTTGCCTTCCCAATTCACTGCCATGGAACATCTGTTAGGAATTAAATAATGCCCATCAAGCTTGAGACCTCAAGTTCGTCACATGGAGATGGTATATAAATTCAGAGTTCACTGCACATGTGGGAGTCGAAAATGTGTGCTGCCATGTTATTTCTTGATCTCTTCAAGGAACTGACTGAGATGGGAACTCCTGGTCTGCACTTAAAAAGCGTGTGTAAAATAGATGCTCATTTGTGGGTTACAAGCTAATAATTTTATTTAAAGTGATGTAGTTTAATTCTAGGTTGAGTGGCTGTAGGGCCAGAATTGAGGGTCAAATGCTATCACTGCTGAATAGAAATAAAAGTTTTTGTTCTCTAGGTGCCTCAATAATGTATTTTTTATTGTGAAGTACAGTAAACTAGTAAAAGCTACAGTATTGATGCTATGCTTCTGCACGCTCAGTTGTATTGGGTAGGGGTGGGGGGCATCATCTTTAACATCTGCATTAAGCAAATCCAAGATAGAACATCCTGGAAATTCAGTCATGTCTGTAAATGCACTTCCAACTGGGAGATTCAGCTGTTCTTTCATCTGTTTTAACAACAATTAAACTTCTCTTATGCAAGGAGATACTTTTTAATCAAAGCTGTTGTAATTTTTGCAGCCTCTTAGGATGAGTCTACACTGCAGATGGGAGCATACCTTCTAGCTTGGTCAGATGGATACGTGTGAACTCTGCTTGAGCTAGCATGCCAAAAGTAGCAATGTGGATGTTGCAGCTTGGGGAGCAACTTGGGTTAGCTACCTGTACAAACCCTCCCAAGCCCCTGGATCCAAACTCAGGTAGCTAGCCTGTGCCACCACCGATGCCACAATGTCCACACTGTTGTTTTTCGCACAGTAGCTTGAGCAGAGCTAGCATGTGTCTATTTACCCAGGCTGGGATGCATGCTCCAAGCTGCAGTGTAGCCATACCCTTAGTGCAGTGTTTCCCAAAGTGTAGTATGCGTACCCCTGGTGGTACACGAAAGGGTTTCAAGGGATACGCAGCAGAATTTTTTATTTTACTTTATCATAGTTTTTTTTAGCAGCAGAAAACAATTCACTAAAATTTAATATATAAGAATGGTGTACACCTGTACAGTAGAAATACACACAGGTTTACATTGTAACTAATATAATGCGTTCAGTAACATCTAATAGCACACCAGAGCTGACGCGAACCACACGTGCACGTTACCGCAGCTCGGGCAATACACTTGCCTTTGTGGCATGCGCAGAAGTCATACTGACAGATAAAAGATAAACGTGGATAAATACTCATCGTAATCTAAAGATTGTAGCAAGTACATACTTGGTGTGTATTAATATACATATATCTCTTTTTGTTTTTGTTAAACCCGTTTACAATGGATTGCTGGCTAAAAACGGGAAGTTTGATACGTATAAAAGAAAATTATGAAGGAATTATGAATGTTAGTGATTATACTGAAAAATGCAGTGATATGGCTACATCAGACAATTGTGATGACAAAATTAGTGAACCTTGTGAACAAGCTGTAAGTTTATTGAATGTATCAGCTACAAAGAAAACGAAAAAAGCCCACAAATATGTTGAAGATTATCTTAAACTGGGATTTTCGTGGACTGGCGATGAGGTGGAGCCTGTTCCACTATGTGTGATTTGTTACGAGACTCTCACAAATGAAAGTATGAAACCATCCAACCTAAAACGCCATTTCGATAGCAAACAAAGTATATGAGGGAAAACCAGTAGAATTCTTTGAAAATAGGTGCAAAGATCTCCAAAAGTCCCAGAAAACAATTCATAATGTGACGGGAGGTGAAAATATGAAAGCTTTGGAAGCTTCATATAGTGTGGCGTACTTAATTGCAAAGTCTGGAGCTGCTGAAGTGATTGGCGAGACATTAGTAAAACGTGCAGCCAAAGTAATGGTGCAAGTGATGATTGGAGACAAAGCTAGCAAAGCTATAGATTGTGTCCCCCTCTCAAATAACACTGTTCATCGTAGAATCACAGATATGGCCAAAAACGTAAAGCAGCAATTATTGTCAAGAGTTCAAAAGAGTCGCTACTTTTCCCACCTCGCATTTGTGCAAGATCAGATTCTCTGCACTGGTTGGCATCAAAACAAAATTGTCTTATTGACATGGAGCCCCATCTTCATCTTAAGATCACAAACTTTGAGCCAGATATCCCCGCAATAGCGTCTGGTCAAAAGCAGTTCCATCCCTCGCACTGAATAGTTTGGTTTGTACTGAAAATTTACTTAATTTTTCAATACCGAAATATTAAGTATTAAAACTAGTGCTTTGTTCACTAACCAAACCAGCATGTTTTAATTTCAGAATGAAACAAATTCACTGTGTGTGTGTGTGTATATATATATATATATAATAAAAATGCTGTTCTGCCAGACTGATTCACTTCTATTATTTTAATTATTTCTAGTACTATTTCTATATGTAACTATTTCTATTAAAAGTTTTGTTTCAACTGTATGCAATATAATTTTGTATTTATTTCTAATAAATATTTAATCCAGAATTAAACGAATTAGGAGTGTGTTATAAAAATGTGGCTACCACCCCTCACCCCAATTATCTTCACTGTAGAAGGGGTATGCCAATAAGACAAATGTCTCAAAGGGGGTACGCAACTGTTGTAAGTTTGAGGAACACTGCCTTAGTGGCTCCAGTCCATTTATCATTGTTGATTGCTAAGGCTAAAATTTTGTCAAGGATATTTTTAGTAAAAATAATGTACAGGTCATGGGCAATAAAGAAAAATTAACAGAAACCTGTGATCTGTCCCTGACTTTTTTACTAAAAATATCCCTGACAAAATGGGGAGGCGGGTTCAGCACCCACTTCGGGGTCACTCGCCACTGCGGTGAGTGGGAGCTCTGAGTCTCTCCTCTCCCCCCACAGGGGGGCGGAGGTGAGCAGCTCTGGGAGATCCCTATGGCATTAGGGAATTCCAGGGTGTTCCTCGCCACCTGCAGTGAGTGGGAGCTCTGGGGTCTCTCGCTGCCCCCCGGGGCTGGGCTGTTGCAGGGTTTCCCTGCCAGGGCTGGGCTGTTGTGGGGGATTCCCCCCGTCGCGTGGGGGCTAGGAGCTGCAAGGGGCTGGCTGGGGCTCCCGTCTTGGGGCAGAAAATGTCACAGAGCTCTTACTAAAATAACTTAAAAAAAATGCTGCTGCTCTTCCTCCTTTTTGCCATTAAACGAAGTCCATGCTGGCCATTTTTCCCTATTAATATTTGTCCAGAATAAATTTAATTCAAAAGCACAAAATAAAAATTCCCGTGGAAGAAGAAAAGAATTAATCATCTGAGTTCTGCATGATCTGCCACCTTAAAATATGTTTTTAAGGTCACAGATACTTATTTTTAAAGGAAAGATGAAACAAAATGTGTTATTAGTCATATCTTCTAAGATAGATACGTACTGATAAAATCTAACTTACTTTTCACTGTTTCTACCATTTTGTTCACTTTCTGAACTTCACTCAGCTTGCACAGTGAAACAACACATATCTGTCTCATCAGTGTGTGCTGAAGTGGTGACTATTTAAATTAAAATGATCCTTTCTCCCCCTCTAGCCCTTTCCTGTTTTCATGAGACTAAAAAAGTAAAATACAGAGAGAACATTTTTATTATTGAGTTTTGTGAAAAAAATTCTCAACTTTGAGCTTGAACTTCTGCTAGCAGTAAATGTTTATACTTGTGCATGCTACCATAATATAAAGTGTCCTGGCATTAGTATTTTGAGAGTGAGCACAAAGGTTTTTTTTCCTTGATGTTCAGTAAGGTGCAGATTGGGCGGAGGCAGGGCCGGCTCCAGAGCCCAGCGCGCCAAGCTCATGCTTGGGGTGGCATGCCGCGGGGGGCGCTCTGCCTGTCGCTGGGAGGGCAGCAGGCGGCTCGGGTGGACCTCCCGCAGGCATGCCTGCGGATGCTCCACCGGAGCCGCGGGACCGGCGGACCCTCCGCAGGCACGTCTGCAGGAGGTCCACCGGAGCCGCGAGACCGGCGACTGCCAGAGTGCCCCTCCCCCGCGGCGTGCCGCCATGCTTGGGGCGGTGAAATTGCTAGAGCCGCCCCTGGGCGGAGGAGAGTTTTAGGTTTTGCACGGAGTGATTATGTGACACGCTTTTTAAAAAATCAAGTTTAACACTTTCTTGAATAGTTTAGAAACCACTATAAAAGGACGTGGATGTCACTGCTAAACAAGTTACTTAACACTGTACTGTAAATTCTAAGATTTGTTCTTTTAGGCATGGTAACAAAAGACCAAAACCATTTCTAATGGAAATGTCTAATGCATTGATGTCATAAATGTTCTCTCAATGTGTATATATAGAAAGAGAACAATGGGCTGCAATGTACTGAAGACTCCAGGAAAATTTCTTAACATCTGGGAATAAGAAATCTTGAAAGTACTAGTTTCAGGGCTCTACTTTATGTAATATCTCAGCTGTTTTGTTTACCTATCGGTTGCTCTCAAATCTGCCTGCCTGTTTGTCACTCATTTTCCTTGAGTATATTGTATTTTATTGACAAGTTCCCTCACAAGAGGGTGCAAAAGAAACTAGATAGTCATGAATGAGGCAAAATATCGATCTGGATCAAAAACTGGCTAAGAGATGGGGGTGGGAGTGAGAATAAATGGCCAGTCTTCATTATGGCAAAAGATTAACAATGAGGTGCCTCAATATTCAGAATTAGGCCTGGTGTTTAATACATTTACTGATAGTATGAACAGGGGGTGGGCTGCAAGGTAGAAAGATTTGCAGATGGCAAAGTTATTTAGGTTAGTTAAGCCCAGAGAAGACTCAGAAATTTCAGACAGACTTAACCAAGCTAGATGAATGGGCAACACAATGGCAGATGAAACTCAATTTTGATTGAGGTAATGCACATTGTATGGGAAAATGTGAACTGCTCTTGCATCTTACGGGGTTCTAAAATCACTGTATCAACTCACGAAATGGACCTTGACATCACAGTATGTAGCTCTATGAAGAGTTCTGCTCTATGTGCAGCTGTGGTCAAAAAACGAAGCAAGATCTTAAGATGCATAAGAAATGGGCTGGAGAATAACATAGAAAATATACTTTTATGGGAATCAGTGGTGCAGCCTCATCTAGAATGCTCTACTTAGTACTGGTCACCCTATCTCTAAAAGGTTATTTCAGAAGTAGGGGTGGTTCGGTGAAGGATAAAGAAAGTGATTAGAGGCATAGAAAAACTCATATGGATGGAGATTGAAAAGACTAGGATTGTTTATTTTAGAAAAGAGACTAATAAGAGGGGACATGACAAAAGTATATAAAAATGAATGGTCTGAAGGTACACTGGGAGTTTCTGTTCTCTTTCACATCACAAGAACCAGAGGACATTCAACAAAACTGAAAGGTAGAAAATTCAATGCTGATAACAGGAAATACCTTTTCACACCCTGCACAATAAAACTGTGGGACTCAATGACTCAGGATGTTTTGAGACCAAGAATTTAGTAAATTAAAAGTAGGATTGGATGTTTATCTGGATAACAAGCACATACAAACAAAGCATTATTGAAGGGGTAAAACCCCACCCTTGACAGCTTAAACCAATCTATAACTATTAGGGATTAGGATGAGATCTTCATGGGGCAGTTTATACAGCCTCTGCCTACTATAAGGGTTCCTGCACCTTGCTCTGAGGCATCTGGTGCTGACCACTGTCCGAGACACGATACTGGATTAGATGGACCATGAGTCTGAACCAGTATGGCAATTCCTGTGTATTTAAGAGCTAGGAATACAAATAGGGGTTTTGGCCCAGTAAGATTAGGGTGGGACCATATCAAGATGCAAAGAGAGAGATCTGTATTTAAGGGAATCCTTAGTACACCTCTCTGTTGGAGCTTGAATACACCTTGGACCCAAGGAATATTGAGCTGTTTTGCAGTAGAGAGAAATGTAATCAATTACATTTTTTTCTGGATCTTTCTTCATACCACTTCACAAGGCAGCTGTTAATGCCCATCTCAGCTGAGGTAGTGTGTGCCATCTTCCTGCCAGGAGAGAAAGCATGATTAGAAGGGGACTACAGTGGAGGGCTGGGGCAAAGTCAGAACTAAGTTAAAGTATCTGGACCTAGAATGAAAGGTTGGGCATAGGAGTGTCTGGTAGTGCCTCCAAATAGGGCAAAAATTAAAAATATATGAAAGCAAACCAACCATCTATTAGTGATTTTAATTGTTAGTATCCTGAATCTATTTAACTATATATTTATATATATATTTAACATGAATTCTACTTGCAGTGGTGTTGTACCTGTGAGGCTGTTTCATAAAGGCACTATGTTTTTTATATAACATTTTGTCCCTTTAGAAATTATCATGACGCGTGTCAGGAGCTTTCACACTGAAAAAAATATGTCACATTAGCTTCCAAGTTTCTGATTGTCTAAATAACACAGTAACTCAACATACAGCTGTCTGGCATTTTGACAGTACAATAACCCATAATTCTTTCTGCCACTCAACACTTCAAGGTTAGCATTTTGTAGTTTGCTCTCAAGGAGTATTCATTTAAATTTTCAAGAGGCAAAGAGTTGAACGCTGTCTTATATCTCTCTCTTGATTTATTTTTTATTTACTTTTCTAGCGTGTTGTGTTTTTTTTTTCTCTTGCTGTATACCTTTTTCTTTTTTAACCTGCAACTTTTGAGCGGCTAAAAATGTTTGTCTACCTCTCTACTTTTCAGAGCACTGAAGGCTCCAAATATTAACAGCATACCTTGCCATAGCAAGGGGTATATCATAGACAACTGGAAGCTTCACCTGTACTTATAGGCTGCGGTGGTAACAGCATAGGAATAGATATAATGAATTATTGAACAGCTCACAGGAAAATTTAAGGTTAACCAGTTGCTTTTGGGAAAAGTGGATGATGTCAATCTAATTTTAAGTTTAAAAAAATCCATTGGACAAAATGTTGGGAAATTCAACATTCCACCCTTGAATGAAGATCTTTCAGAAGAGGTAACTCTAATCTTATGTTAGTTTAAATCTTTTTGGCTTTAAAACACTTGCTTAACCTTAGGCCTATGTGAAGTCCTATACTTCCACATCTCTAGAAGGACTCCTATTGACTTCATCGGGCCCTTATTGCTCAATGAATAATGACTTTCTTTTTGTATGACTAATGGGAAATTTTGTACATGTCCAAGTTTGTTTTATGGACTTTCCAGAGAAATCAGAATGCTGCATGCTTTAGTCCTTAGCAAGAGAAATCTGACAATTCTTCTTTCCCAGCTGAATAAGTGGGAAAATTGCACACAATATCAGGTCCACATTCAAATAGAATCTGGCCCTTAATCTTTAATTTGCACCAAAATCTACAATATTAATTCTATCCTCAGATATGCATTCTGGGCTTGCATTGAAGTTGTGTGCATATCCAAAAAAAGAACCTGAACCATATCTGATTAGCTTTCACTATAGTCAGGGGAAACCCAGAAAGCTTTTGAATTTTGTGAAATGTTGATACTTCTCCAAAACAAACCATTTGGGGTGATATCCTGCCCCCTTTGAAGTCAATAGGAGCTTGCCATCAACTTCTCTGAAGTAGGATTTGATCCAGTCATTCTCCTCCTTCCCCCAATTTCAGTGTTCTTGATATATTACAGTTAAATATAAGTGGACGTAGGGCCAAGCATTGAGATGTGCGAACAGCCTGTTGCATGGTCCAAGGTTTGAAAACCCTCTGCATGTAGCAGGATCAGGAACAGCAGAGACTTTTTTAAACAGTAACACTTTTCCCACTTAAAGCCTGATCCTGTAAGCCAAGCCATCTCTGCATGGAATTCCCATAGGCTCCAGCTGACTCAGTGTGTATTCAGTGAAAGGAGAAGCTGCAAAATATAACTTTTGTCTTTATCTCTTGAAATCCTATTACTATTAATTAAGCATCACAACACCTCTTTGAAGTAGGCATATTTTATAAATGTGCATACTGAGGCATAGAAACAAAGTGACTTTCCAACGGTCAGACAGGAATCTGGGGCAGAACCAGAAAAAGAATATGCATCTCCCAGTGCCCCAGTCCTGTGACTTACAAGGCTATCCTTGCACATTTAAGGTCATAAGAGATTAATGTATTCGAAAGTACAATTTATGTATATTGAAAATGTATGAGATATAATACAATTATATGTAATTTAGAATATATTTTTCAAGCACTTATTAGTACTTATAAATCAATTTATTTTGGTCAACAGGAGTCAGTTACATCTTTCCATTTTCTAAAGAATCTAGAAAATTAACTTAGTTTATTAGAAACTTATTTAGTGTGTGTGTGTGTATATAGTGTAAATAAGTGCTTGAAAAATGCAGATATGCATGAAGCAGCTTCTTGATTGTATTAATTTACTTGTGCTTTCAAGGAATTTAATGTAATTCAGCCTTTTAAGGCATAGGAAATGGATGTATTTTTCTACACTCTATAAAAAAAAAATAAAAAAAAAAAAATTGAAAGGTCCTACTAACTCTGACCACCAGAATTGACATCAGCATACCTGGAACCAGCAAAGCTAATAAACAATGTTACACTCCCAGACAAGGGACCATTTTAAAACTGGAGGGTTTTTTATACATCGTGTACACCCCTTCCCACACACACACACCCCTACCTACCTTGCACACGCCCCATTGCTACCAAGTCTGTCCTGAACACACCAAAACCCTTTTGGGACCATCTCCTGCTTCTCAGACCTGTGTTCCCTTTGTCCTTTTCAGCAGCACACAAATCCTTAAAGGGACAGCGCAAAGGTAAATGTAATGCTAGCATTTCCTTATGAATGCTACAATACAGAGTTAGATCCATCTGTAATGCAATTTGAATATTTTGACAAACTCCTTATAAGTTTCAGGAAAATTAAAAACTCTAATATTTGCTACATATGGTGAGTCATTTTATAGTTCATTTTGGAATGTTTTTCAAAATGCAGTATTAAAAATTTAACTAGGTATTGTCCACATCTGCTGGCATGAACAAATTAACACAAAGTGTTGCACACTCTTGTTTGGTAACATCTCTTAACATCTCTAAGGGTTAGAGACCTAGGGGACAATCTGTGAACTTAAATCTTTTATGGCCACTTGTCTTTGACTCTTGCTTTGTTTCTTTCTCTTCCTTGGTCTTCTCTCTCCTTGCATTCTTAGATTGGCTTATGATTCTCTTTTTTTCTGCTGTTCTCTGGGATAAGACTTGAGTGTAGGGTGACCAGATGTCCCAATTTTATAGGGACAGTCTCAATATTTGGGGCTTTTTTTTTTTTAAATATGGGCTCCTATTACCCCCCACCCTCATCCCGATTTTTCACACTTGCTATCTGGTCACCCTACCTGAGTGGCTTAAAAACGCTGTGTTCCTTCCCCAGTGAATGTCTTTCTTTTTTCCCCTTCTCTTCCTTTCTTCTGCAGAATACTACTTCTCCTTAGACCCACCTCTCTACACCCTGCTGATGTAGGAGATTCATTAGTAATTTTGCCCTCTTTAAACTCCAACTTAATTATGGCTAGAAAATTTCAAAACGTTTTCCCCCATGTTGTGTTGTAGCTAACATATTCCTTCCACTTCTGGTTACCTTACAAGAAACAGTGTATATCTACAACCTCTTAAAAATTTGCATGGAAGAAAATTTTCTATTACATCAATACGATTTTAGCAGGGCGCAGAGAGGAGGAGGAGAGAGAATTTTTATCTGTTGTCAATGGGACCCTTGACTTTAAACTTTAAGTAACTATTTTTGTTTCAAATTCTGTTCAGGTGAGTAATATCTTCAAAATGATACAAATAAAGCATGTATTCAGCTCACCTAGCAAAACCACTTACCCAGCAATATGTTGTCATAATTTTGGTTTCTGATACATTTTAGATATGTGGGACAAAAGCTTCCTAGTATTCTCACGCTAAGCCTACATTTCAGTATACTTTATGGACCTGTTGCATCTTGTCTTGGAAAATCTCTTACAAAAGCAATGAATTAATATTTGTAATGTACTTGGCTACCAAAAATAGGCTTTCAGAAATTGGAGCCAAAGGACTAAAAAGAAAAGGAAAGGAAAAGACCAAGGACTTCAGATCAATTTATTTTTTGTATCCAACAATAAGTAGAATTGTCTGGTTTTGACTGATTAAGGGGGAAAAAAAACCCCAGGATTTGTAACAAAGTAAACCTTCAAATGTATCTCTGTAGTCACTATCTTCCAAGTAATAGAATACAGGATTTCTTCTCTAACTCTGTTCCATCAGGAATATGCACTGCTTAGGTATTCATTTCAGTGGCATTGACAATACTGACAATATAATTGACCTAAAAAGTTCTGGATTTCCTGTTAATGCACTTTAGAAATGTACATCAACTACAAAAATCATTTCTATCTACATTTCACTTGATTTCCATTTTCAAGAAAGAGGTTTCATCATTATTATTCTATTTGAATAGCACTGATATCTTGAGAGATGGAAGGAGACTTCTATTGTATGCAGGAGTACTTTATTTCGATATTTTCTTTGTCTGATTATACATGATAAACACACATTAGTGACATTCTGTGCATGTTTTGAAGATAAATGGGATATCTCTTTAAACCATTCCTGACACTTCCTAACCTGTGGGCTTAATGGCATATTCTTTCTTTGATTCAATAATTTGTCTGTCAAAAAAAGCTGTGCTGACATTCTCCTTGTTGTGGGACTGAAATGGAAAGAAATCTCTTATCTTTAAGATATTTTTTGAGAAATTGAGGTGAACATTTTAGGATAAAAATGTTTTAAAAATGATTTTGGTTAGAAAAAAAAATGTAAGTGTTGATATTATACCAACTGCTAGGTGGCAAGTGATGAAAGGAAAAATATTATCTAAAACTATAAGTCCCCTTGAATTAATTAGGAAATGTGTGAAATCTTAGAAATAAAGACAGTTTTTCATTGCTATACCTTGGGTAAGCATTACTCTTGTCAAATATCTAGTGAATTTTAAAATAATGGACTAGAGAGGGATCTACTGCTATCTGAGTTGATAGAACTATGTCCGCTCCATGTTTGTGCAACAAAAATATGCCTGCACATACGAGTGTGTGAATATATGTACATACATATGCATTTATTACTGCCTACATGTCAATAAGTGTGTGCATGTTAGTGTTTCACTCAGACTGGGACCATTTAATTTACAAGATGGCCTTAGTAAATGTGAGATTTGTAGCAATGAGCCTTTGTTTCTGGAAGATCTTTCTTTCATGTTTCTTTATTCTAACATCTTAGAATAGTCTCTGTGGAGTGGGGAAAATAACTCAGGTTTGGTCTACACTTAAAAATTAGGTTGACATAGCTACAGGTCAGGGGTGAGAAAAAAACAGACTGGACTGACATAGCTATGGCAACCCTTAGTGTAGATACAGCTATGCTGAGGGAAGTATGCTTCCGTTGAGACAGCTAACTTCATTCAGGAAGTGATATTCCTACCCTGACAGAAAAGCCCCTTTAATCAGTGTAGGCTGCATTTATACTAGGGGTTATGCTGGCCTAGCTGTGCCATTATCGTCTCCATAGTATTGACACGGCTTGAGATTATTAGACTGGGCATGGGATCTTTGTAATAACAAAATTAAATTCCTCCCCGCAAAATTCTACACTTTTAAAATCTCTGGTTCAGCTAATACAGAATGATCTGCATAGTAAGAGTTCTCTATAATAGTATTATATTGCTATGCAAGCTTCTGTCTTTTGAGAGTTTTTTCTCTGGTAACTTTATGAGCCAGCCATAAGTGTGTCTATTGGGTGTGCCAATTTCAGATGTTGTTTTTGAGGAGCATGATAGAAAGTGATTCTAATGGATTTAAACTTAAAATATTATGCTTTTATCAGAGGTAGTTTAGACAAGGGCCTTCATAGCAGGACTGACTGATTGAGAGCTTTGAAGCACATGCTCAAATTTTTCTTTCTTCATTGTTTCCCCCTGAGTTTCATTTTTGCCAATGGCCACTCCTTAGCACTTTTTCAAGAGCTTGGAAAATGGGTGAGATCCCTCAGAGCTGATATCAAACCTGCCTCTGGCTGAATGGCTGACTAACAGGGATTGATCTTGTGCAGGGTATCTGCCTTATTTCCACTTTCCTGATGATTAGACTCATTCTCTTTACTTTACAATCCTACAACGTGGACCTTGTAACTGCAGCCTCTAAATAATGATTTAAAGCTGAAACTCTTGGGTTCACAGTGCTCAACAGATTTGGAGAGGTACAGTGTGTTTTATTCCTGTAAGCCCCAGAGCATAAGATGTTTTAAAGACATTAACCAATCCAACAGACCTGCTGATGCTATATACGGAACTTAGTTGGACAATATACGGAACTTAGTTGGACAGTAGCAAAGGAAGAACAGACTGGTTGGGAGTCAGTGAGAGAAGAAGGGAATTGGTTGGAACAGAAGAATTAATGAGTCCATGCTTGTGAGAGATGGAATAGTCAACCTCTTGCGCTAATGGGACTCAAGCAGATCAGGACTTAGTAACAAGCTGGAAGGATGGAAAGGTCAGGCTGGCTTGTAGGAAGATAGGGGAGGGAGAAATCGGAAGACTTGAATAAACTTTGTACCTGGAACTTGGGGTTTAACTGGCCTGTCGTATTAATTTCTAGACAGAGGAAGACCAGTTCTCTAATGATTGCCTTTATGTTTGTGGTTGGCCTTTTTAAGCATAAAGATGCCCTTTCTGAGTTCGGTGTGGTAGGTGGCATCATACAGTATTGAAATATATCAGTAGCTCATCAAATATATCATGTTGCATGTTTAGAGGTAATGAAATCTCAGTGGCCAGCTCCATAGTCCATTAACCCACTAGTATTGCTCTCTGATTTCCAGGTTCCTACTTCAGGGTTGTGTTTGTGCATCAAGGACGTGGTGTGTTATATCCTATTCACCATGAGCACTTTTGTTGTACTATATGAAGTAAAAATAACAAAAGTCCACGTCTGCATCTGCTCACTTCAAAAGGGTGGAGATCATGTTGTTCGTTGTCTCCCAACTGGGATGTAAAGTCAAAATGTTGGTTTCATTATAGATTTTCTTTTGGCCAATTCTAAAACTATTCCTGGTCATCCAGTCAAGCAGAGAAGAGCACTCCAGACTTGGAAGTGTGCATGCTAATGTGGTTGTTGTAATTTTTCCTTTCCGTTTCCATACCACCTTACTGGAAGACTGGGAGCTTTCTGATGTGCATCACTTGAGAAGCCTTGTTCTTATATATACTGTAACTGGGAGAAGGGTAGCAAGTATTTTTTTATTCTTTGTATTTGACAGTGGTGAGCCCTGTACATCTGGGCTTAAAATCTGGCCCAGTGTGTTACTGTTACCATCATTAACTAAAGGTCTACTTCTCCAAGGTCTGACATCTCATGATTCATGATATTATACCTTAAATCTGAATCTCATGGTTAGCAGCAAAATACCCTGGCAAATTGATACACCTCTACCCCAATATAACCAAAAAATCTCACCGCGTTATAGGTGAAACTGCGTTATATCGAACTTGCTTTGATCCACCAGAGTGCGCAGCCTCGCCCCCCCGCCCCGGAGCACTGCTTTACTGCGTTATATCCGAATTCGTGTTATATTGGGTCACGTTATATCAGGGTAGAGGTGTTCTTGCCTGGGAAATTTCTTGAAAATAAAATATTGATTCAGATTAGCAATCAGAAAAATGTAAATTTATCTTCTTGAATCCAAACCAGAACTGGTATTTAGTTACTGTTACACTGACTGCTAATAGTTCATATTATTATTGTGTTCCGGAATCAAATGAAAGAGGTTGATCTGATTCACTATTAAATCTTAAACTCTTATTACTGCAGTGTTAACAGATTCAGTTGACATTAAATGGACGGTGTCAAGTTGCCTGATTTTTCCATGACACTAACCAGGTTATGAAGTATCCAAATAAAATGATTATTCATAAATCCCTGCCCTCCCCAAAATGAACAAAATTTCACTATACACAAAGCAAAAGCTCTCAATACCTTTCAAATACTTATAAATATTTAATAATCAACTGTCTACAACCAATCTAGAAACAAATCTTTAAATAGACTCTCTTAAAGACAAAAACCTGAATTTTAAATTCAGGAATTTGTAAGATAGAGTACACATTAGTCAGTATGACTTTTTTTCTTGGTGTGAGCATAATTTTCATTTTGCGAGGCGGTGTAATTCTTTAAAAATGCATCTCTGATAACAGTAGGCTGCATTTTAAAATAGCATGATGTTTTTAAAGTAACAAAACAAGGCCAGATTATGTAGAAATATCCTTAACCACTTGATTTCTGAGAGAAATTATATCTTAGGAGATGTCTATTAATGTGCGCGCGCGCGCACACACACTCACATATATATATAAAGTGACACAATCTTTAAAGACATTGATGAGTTTGCTGGAACTGTATTTAATTCCCCCACCCCCCCGCTTCCTTCCTTTTTGGTCTCATCATTGAAGCCACCTGATTCAACTGTCCCCTTGGATGTACCTCTTGTATCTCATGCTAGCCAATTTCGACAGTCTAAGTGCTCAAATTGAGCCATTTTGTTCTCTGTAAAATAAACCCAGGCCCATTATGTGTGATTTTTCATTCACACGCCCCTCCCCTTCCCTTCATTTTCTCCCTCTCCTTTTCTACAGCTCTGTGAATGTAGAGTGGCAACATTGTGAGGACTAGTGTTTTCACTCCAGGCATGTCAACTTCAATCTGCTACGATTTGGTGTGAAATCTGTGCCATGGTGTGGGGCAGAAAGGTCAGCCCCCCCATAATTGATGTTGCTTATTCATCTGCTTCCCGTGTATTTTTCTCTCCACACACTGGCCTTTGTTTGGATAAATTGTTTGAAGATTTACTGTAGTTCTTAAAGCCTGCGAAGCGGCTCCTGCTGCACAACTTCAATGTCCCCGCTAGGCAGGAGGCTCAGCCGGGATGACACATAATGGCATTTAGACAGAAAGATCTTTTTTCCCAAGACAAAACGTAGAGGACATCTTCTAGCGTAACAATTAAGGCAATTTTCAGACTAATTTACTATAGAATCGCTTTGTACAGCCCCCTTGTACACTGGTATGAAATATGTTAATAGCTATTAAAGCCTGAAATGTTATTCTAAAGAATTTATAGATTTAAGCAAGTGTGTGTCTGTGTGTGGGGGGGAGAGCTTTTAATCTATGTAATGGTTTGAATTCCACATTGACACTTTTTGGATTATTGTAAAAAACCCAATGATAAAGAATCTGAATATGGTAAATTATTCTGTGTTGGGTCATTATCCTATGTTTTGCTTACGGCAGCAAATTGACTTCATTTAAAAAAAAACATTTTGAACTATTTGGGTATTTTGAGGTCTTACTAAAAATTGATTTTCAGAGTTACAGTAAGTGGCAGAATTTAAATATAAAACATTTTTTTAAATGTACATCTGTATCCCTGTGGCGGTAGTCCTGAAAAGGATGCATAATTTACTCAGCTAAAAGGAATCTTTAAAAATGAGAGAAAAGGCTTACTTCTGTAGTAGAAGAAAAAAGAAAATGTGCTGTCACCTAGTAATCCTCTCTGTAGATTGAATAAAATAGTTTGAAATCATTGTTTTGATTTTTCCATTGACTGAAGGCTAGAGTAGCTTTATGGGTTAAGCTGTTAAATCTTCAGCAGTTTAAACACTTTTTTCCTAGCGCTCCCTTGTTTCAGTTGACCTTGAAATATATTAACTCATATTTTTGAAGAAAATTTCCATTGCATCAGGCTCCTGAAGATGTCTTTAACATTAAATAAATATACTTTTCTGTTGTTACTTAGTTCTTCTTAAATTTTTAAAAGGCTAATGTGTGCATGCAATCAATGAGCATTTCTCATATGTATCTGAGAGAGCCTGCATCATCGTACCAGTGATTCACAAAAGAAACTATGCACAACTGACTTGCATAGTGAGGTTGTGGGTGGCACCAAGAACAGTTTTACTTGTAGAATGCATGAGTGGAAAAACACCCCCTGCTTTCTTGCCTAAAAAGACCAACATGGTTAGATGCTAAAATGGTAACGCACTAAAGAATCATTACCTTATCAAGAATAATGCATTAAAGAAAATCCTCTTGCAATTTAAAGTAATAGACAATAAAATTCAGATAACCAAAGTGGTACCGAATGCCCATTACTTAGGAGCTAGAGCAGGTTTATAGTAGTGCATGCATACAAACCACTCATACAGTCATTTTGGTGTTATTCCTCCCTGGTGTCTCCAATCATGCACTAAAAATACACCAATTATATTTTTTTCAAACCCAAAGAATGCGGTCAAAATAGTTCTGTGAATATCTCACTTTTCAAGCACATTCTTGTTATGCTACTATCATAATGAGTTTAGATAAGGAACGCATGCAAACATTCTTTTATTTTAGTCAGTACACACATTTTAGTATAGTCTGTGAAATTTGTTTTGTGGATTTGAAGTTATGTCTTGTTTAAGCTTTGATTTGCTCATGTTGTTGCTTTTTTAATGTAAAAAGACACTTTCTTTTATATAACAACTTTCTGGACTAAAATGCTATTATTAAATAGAGCAGTGTATCACTTTTAAAGAGGACACATGAGCAATTTTATTGGAGAAATGTGACTCAATAACTGAAAATTCATTTTCCTTTGATCCCTTTTAAGCAACTAACACGCAGTTTCATGGATATATAGAATTATACCTGAACAGGATAACAAAAATGCAAACACCATTTGGAAAACTGAATGGAATGAACAATTCTGTTGTATTTCACACAGCTTCACAAATGTTAGTTGCTGGATGATCGTATAAAAATCGATACACATAAAATAAAATAAAAGAACAACATGTACATAAAAAAAGATGGGAACAGCGCATATTTCTACCATAGGTTTCCTTGACACATGGAAGAGTTATAATACCCCAATCATATTTGCAAACAATACTTAAAAATATTAGATCACCAAAATTAGCTTTTCTTAAGACCCATAACTATTTTCCCTTTCACTGGTCAAAGAGTTAAATTTATTCACGTTGCACTTCCTGCCAAATATAGAATATAACCTTACAGTGTAAGGCTAACCTTTTGTCTCCCTACTCCATTTAGAAGTCATTGAAAGGCTTTAAAAATATAGCACCAATGGGAAAGGCATAATACACTGTAAAGGGTAAAGAGGCAGAATTTGAATTTATTCAGGAATTTTTTATTGAAATAGTAGTTCTAATCTTCATCTCTTAAACTTCCTCTGGCTCTTCTTCGAATGGACTAGGACAGGTTTTTCAGCCTGGGTGTCTCTATACTAAACCTCAGGTTTTGTGTGTGGGGGGGTGGTATTAGGAGAACAGAGAAACATAAAGTACAATGTGGGTTAGCAGATTGGGGTCCTGTGTGAAGCAACCTAGCCAGACAACTGCAGAGCTGGCTCAACAGCAGAGTGTATGGAGTGGGGCTGAGGAACAGGTATCTACCATGTACTACTTTTCTTCATTGTTACCTCTCTGGCCCCACATCCTGGCCTGGATCCCCATAGTTAGGAGCTGCCCAGTGATCTATGTGCAGAGTGAAGCTGGATAGCATTGGCAAAAGGAATCACATGGTGGATATTGACACAGCTGCAGTTTCCTTATACACATTAAATAGTTATCAGAAGGAAAGGGAACAACTTTTAATCTCAGATTAGTGTTAACATTTCAAAAAGTGCCCTATATCTGTATTGTGGTGAAGATGTGAAGTTTTGAATTTTGGGGACAGGTTCTTCAGCTATAGGGAGATATATTTTAGTTTAATTTCTTTTTTCTTTTTCTTTTTTTCTTTTTTTAAAAGTTCCTGCCTATTTTATTCCAAGCTATGCCTTAGAAAATGCATTTGTCCTCAGAACAGATAATGTGGGAAATGTGGAGACTAAATTCAGTCACTGAACAGTGGAAGTGCTGTTTAAGTGAAAAGCTCACCATAACCTTAACCATGGAGTCACTCCTGGTGCCACCATAATATTAGCCCAAACCAGCTCCAGTTCAAGTCTGGAGAAAGAGCCCCAGTGACTTCACTGGAAGTTGGATCAATGCCTGAATGAGAGATTACTTGCATGGTTGTGTCAGTGTCTAACATATATTGCCAAGTTGCTTGGGTGTTATTTAAATAGCTAGACATGTATATCACACATTGTTTGATGGGAGGCAGGTTGTGTTTGTTTCAGTAAAGTGTGAATGTAGTGTTTGTGAAAGGTGCCAGATTGACAGAAAAGAGTTGATCCTCCAGGGCTATCTGCAGAACAGATGCAAGAACAGGCATCAGAAGTAATGGCTTCCCTACTTAGGCTTACCAGCCTATTTTAGCCCTATCCCTGGAGGGATCACTTCTGTCAGTGGGAGGTTGGTTTGGTCCCTGGCTTCTCATCCGAAACTAATGACAAAAGTGCTAGTGGTGGTGCGTTTTTATAATGTGGTTACCAAATCACTGGGAGCTGGATTGAGACCATAAAACTTATTTCACATTGGCCATCAAACAGTCTTCATAGGCTAGCAGCTCTTCAGCTCTACTAACCTGAGCTGAATGTAAACTGATTACCTAGGGGCTCTAATTTCTGTCAGCCCCCTGAGACCTAAGCTATCTAGCCTCTCCACTTTGTATCATATTAAGCTAGTAGTAAACAACCTGAATGCAGATTCTTGCAAAATTATTCTTTTTTTCCTTCTAGACTTTCCATTTTATGTTCAAGTTAAACTTATAAAGTGCTGATGCAGATAGCATATGAATAGCGAAAAAGTCTCTTGAATGAAATTTTCCATGTCTGCTTGTGATTATATTGACCGTATTGGATCAGTCTTAGCTGTTACACTCCTCCCTCCAGCCCCCAATTTATTTAAGCAGGGTGAAGGTCGCCTATGGATAGTTATTTCTTTCCCTTTTAAAATCTCACCACAAATGGGTTTGTAAATATTCAATCCTGACTTCAGCCTGCATTGCAGTGTCATCAGTTATGACAAACTGCTACCTTTTCCCTCCACTCTTCATCTTTTCCCTGTCAAAATGCACCCTTTGGCAGAATATTTTTCAAGGGATAAATGTGAGTCAAACAGAGACACAGTTGAAGTATTTTTTTCATAATCTCAAGAATTCTTTTCTCTCCCTCTTGTTTATAATTACTTCTTAGAAACTCAAACTGAAATCAGTTCCTTTACTCCCCCTACTCCCTTCCTTTTCCTCATATATGTACACATTGGATTGTGATTGCAGGGTTTCTTTGACTAGTGTGGAGAAAGTAAATAAGGAAGTGTTATTTACTCCTCATAACACACGAACTAGGGGCCACCAAATGAAATTAATAGGCAGCAGGTTTAAAACGAACAAAAGGGCGTATTTTTTCACACAACGCACAGTCATCCCGTGGAACTCCTTGCCAGAGGATGTTGTGAAGGCCAAGACCATAACAGGGTTCAAAAAAGAGCTAGATAAGTTCATGGTGGATAGGTCTATTAATGGCTATTAGCCAGGATGGGCAGGGATGGTGTCCCTAGCCTCCGTTTGTCAGAAGCTGGGAATGGGTGACAGAGTATGGATCACTTGATGATTACCTGTTCTGTTTATTCCCTCTGAGGCACTGGCATTGGCCACTGTCAGAAGACAGGATACTGGGCTAGATGGACCTTTGGTCTGACCCAGTATGGCCGTTCCTATGTTTCGCGAGTTATTGAAATAATGATTATTGGGCAGGGAAACATCACATGTAAAGATTTTACATGATTATTGCAAGCAAATTAAAAGAAACTGATACATTTTGGGTCTGCCGGTCTGGACTGATATCCCTTTGTCAAAAAGTTCTACCTTCCCCCACACCTATCTCAAATGGCCAGCTGCTCGTGATCCATGCATTCCATAGTTGATGAATAATGAGCCCCTAGGGTCACAACAACTGTTTACGGTCTGGTGAGAGCTACCCTCAAAGACCACATGAAGATGGTGACTTTCTTTGATATCCCTGTTCTGTTGACCTGAGAATTGCAGCTTGCTCTGGCTTCCAAAAAGAATTGTCTGTAATGTTTTGCTTACATAAATTGTGATCACCAATAAGAATCTCATTTTGCTTATTTTTAAAGGCCTCAGTGATTGAGTATTCAAAAATTTTCTAAAATATTACAGGTGGAACTCAGTTTTCTCCTACCATTGCTAAATCTATATCTGCTTTACACAATGTTGTCAACTCATGTCATTTTGAGTCAAGTAATATTTGGTGCTTTTCTTAAAGCCCTAAGTGCTTAGATTCATTTGATCATGTGAGAATGTCAGCTGTCATTTTCCTTTTAAAAAAGGTGTGTGGTGGGGGGGAGTTTCTAGTCCTGATGATTGTGCAGAAAAACTTGAAAATGTGAACCTATAAAGACTCAAACACAAGAAGGCAAATAAAAAGAATCCAAAAATATTACTTTGAAATTCTCATAATTTTTATGCCAGTCTCATGATTTTTGAACACTTAATGTTGTCACTGACACTGAGGTCATGATTTCACAATTCAAAAACCCCTTCTATTCCCAAACCCTACCCCAAGCACAGTTCTGGCACCATAAAGGCAGAAGTGCCAGAGACTCTGAAGTCCAGTAGGAACTTAGCCAGTGGTATTGATTTTACATGGAAAATGCTCAGATACTATGGTGGTTGGGTGTAAAACCCTAAGATAGTTGTTCACAGTATTGTTTACAGTAGAGCCTCAGAATTATGAACACCAGAGTTACAAACTGACTAGTCAATGTACCTCACGTGGAACTGGCAGTACACAATCAGGCAACAGCAGAGACCAAAAAAAAACCCACCAAAAAACACCAAACAAATACCGTATAGTACAGTGCTCAACGTAAACTATTAAAAATGTAAAGAGAAAGTTTAAAAAAAAAGACAAGCTAAGGAAACTGTTTCTGAGCTTGTTTCATTTAAATTAAGATGATTAAAAGCAGCATTTTTCTTCTGCATAGTAAAGTTTCAAAGCTGTGTATTAAGCCAATGTTCAGGTGTAAACTTTTGAAAGAACAACCATAACATTTTGTTCAGTTACAAGCAACCTCCGTTCCCGAGGTGTTCGTAACTCTGTGGTTTTACTGTATATCAGATCAGTTTACTATCACCTCTCCGATAGGGATGCCAAATACAGTTCCAGTAGATAACTAGGAAACTGTCCTTTCACATTCACTTCCATAATGTACCTAAGGTTCCACCTTCTTGCACATTCCAGTTCTACAAACTCTATAAATTGTTCCCACGGGGAGTCCAAACTAATGCAACAGTGCCCAACTTTTATCTCTTTTCCTAGTTGCAAGTTGAGGAGATTAAGTCTATCAGGCCTATTTTTATAGAGGTTTTCTGAGTCTATTGCCTGAGTTTTGTTGCATCATCTAGCAGTGTACATTTAATACAAATCATTGGGACAAAAGAATATTTGAAAGCACTGTGTTATGAAATATCCTTTTGCTCCTCCCTATGAGCTTGCACATATGAGAGGTTTAACCTAGCTTCTTCTGAAGGTTTGTTTCATGTGCATGCATAATAGAGGAGTATGGTCTTATGGTTAAATTAGGGAACTAGGATACTAGTTAACGTTTTATTCTTGGTTCTTTCCATATGGCCTTGGCAAAATGTGTCTGATGAAACTTACTTCACAGTGGTGTAATATGGCTTAGGTGATTAAAGTCTGTAGTGCTTTTAAATCCTCTGAGGAAAGTTAAATATAAAGAAATTGCTACTCTGGTCGAACAGTTGTTGGAAGGAAAGTAAAAGAATAGGAAGGATGAGGAAGATATTGATTGACTTTCCTGTACTGTTAATTAAAAAACTTTCTAACTTCAGGTTAGAAATTCTGATATACTCTCTGGGTTCATTTCTCCTCTTGATATGCACAGGCAGCTCCGATTAGTGCCAGCAGGAGTTTTGCGCTGGCATCGCAAGAGGAGAATAGACTCCTGTGCATATAATGATAAGTTAGATAGCCTCTTGTTCACTGTGTGTATGATTCCTGATCTATTGTGCCAGAGATACTACAGCATGAGAGAGCTGCTGTCATTTTTCAATAGGAAGCGAGGACTTTAAGAGCTAGAGAACTGTCCTCTTTTCTGAATAGCACTTTTGCTGCATGAAGTGTAATTTATTTTTATCACAGTAGGCCAAAGCTTCCAGGTTTTCATAAAGAAAAATGATCCATATAGGGTCCATGTCGAAGGAGGAATCATTTGAAAACCTATAAGTTCAAAACATAAACCTTTCTCAATGCAAAGTATTGTTTGTTTCTGCTACAGTTTTTTATTTTTTAAAGGTGGGTCTTCAATAATACTTCAGACGCCTCATAAAACACTGTTTTGTTCGCTGTAATATTTTAGTCAGCTATCAGTCTACCTTATAACAGTACATGCTGCTTAATTACAGTGTCAGAGACTTTTGCAGAGAGGGCTTTCATCTCTTTCGAATTACCTTCCAGGAGATATTTCTTAAACTTTTTTTAACTCAGTAGCAAATATGAGTCAATAGCAAAGTTGGAATTTTTGTCAGAAAGGAAGTTGTTTGTACCTTCTTAGATACACAAACACACAAAAAGATGCAAACAAAGAGGACCCTATTATTAGTTCTACAACTTGTCAGTTTGATTAGTGAAGCAGTTGCCTCTATCACTTCTGAGAGAACACTGCCTCATTAAATGATGTCCATTCTTAAATGCAGAAACCCTGCATTGTGTCTTTTTAGTGCATAATTGGACTGTCTTTGAAATACAAGTGGAGGCACTTTCTTCTGAATATACACCCTGCACCTCAACAGGTCAGAGAGATAGTAAAAACCTGTTGTTTGGCTTTGTCTTGGGGAATAATGGAGTCACTAATCCACTTGATCTCTCCGAGTCAGATAAAGAAGAAAGTGAGCGATGCATACATTTCAAAGATGGAAGGCACTTGTAAAAGCAATTTCTTTGGAGAGGGAAAAAACTAGAGCAAAGGCTGTTGGAAACCTTTTAATTAGTACTAATTACCTCAGCAGAAAACGTTGGAGGCTTGAAAGGATTTGTGTCAGCAAGTGAAAGATCAAAGATTGCGGTGCTCGCATTTTAATCTGTTGGCTATAAAAACGAATAAGAGGGTGGTAATGGGGCCCAGGAGAATGACAACCCAGGTGGTTGAGGCCTTAATCCTTTCTTTACTGCTAACGCCTGAAGCCTAGTTCCAATTACATAATAAGATGATTTAATTTTTGCTTTAATTTTAACAAAAATTAAGGGGTTTTTTTTTTTACCCTTCAGTAATGACAAGATGAGGTTTTCAACTATAAAATCCTTCTCCATTTATTTCTTGTAATGTTTTAAACCCAAACCTTTACTACCAAATTTTATAGCAGGGGCCAAAATGACTGTATAAAAGTCCATGAGACAGCAAAAGTGCTTTGATGTGGTCTGTGGAAGGGGGAGTGGTTTTATATAGGCCATTGGGGCACCTATGTTGCAGACATCTATTGAGTCCCATTGATCATTCACTGTGACAGTTACTGAGGAATTTGGTAACATGATGAGTGAGACCTGCACTGCGTGCAGTCCAGAAATATGATTGCCCCAGGAACAAACTCCATCTGTGTACGCAGTGTGAGCTCAGGGCCAGTGCATTCTCAGAATAAGCCACTGCAACCCAGTCACCAGATGGGGGAATTTAATGTCTTGGAATCTTCAGGCACCTTCTTATAGCATGAACCAAAAAATTCACCAGCTGGAGGGGGGAAAAGTCTTGAACTGATGTCCCAGTTGATTTATAATTCAACACATGCACTCATATGTTCTCTACCAGTGAGTCAAGAGTTGTGTGTGTGGTGCGGGGTGGTGGGGGAGAGGTTGGGGTTTGGCGGCTGCTGTTGTTGTTTTGCACCAGAGACAACTGGTTATTTACACTCTGAAAGGGTTCCAAGATAATAGGTAGCCAATCATCTCTTTGTGTGTGGAGGTCATCAGTTTGAAAACCTATGGAAAATGGTAACATAGTCAAGGTCATTATTTTAGATTAGACATTTACATAAGTGAATGAACATGACAAACAAGGCTTGAAGTAAACTACTTTGAATTAGATACCTAACTAGAGAGAAGTTGAGTTAATTGATGACTGAAAGGTACATCTTTTAAACTTAAATGCGTACAAAATTCCATTAACAGTAGTTATAGTAGTTGCTATAGTTTACAATGACTTAGCATCATCCTGAATTAACCTATTTCCTGTTGTTCAGCCTCTGCCCTCCATGTTTTTCAGTGTGTATATTCTGATTGTCATTATTCTGACCTTGTTGCAAATCTCATTCTGTTTTGATCTAATACTCCTTGGTTTATTATTTCTCCTTTGGCCACTTCTGGTCTCTTTTGAGACCCTGTACTTTTTGTGATGGGGAAGTGAGACTTAATGAATATGGGACCCCAAGTTCAGAATGCTGAATTTCATCACAGAATATATAGGGATCTATACCCGCACCAGTACTTTTTCCTAAGCCGTGAAAGGGATTTGCCCTTTCGTGATATGGGGGAACATACTACTTCAGTCATCCATCACATTCCCTAGACATGGAAAGTGATGGCCAAATTACAACCTGAAACTTTTCACATTGTGGTGCAGAGGAGTAACACTAGATTGCCTTGTTGATCTCACCACACAACCCTGCTCCTGCAGGTGACTCTGTCACAGGCATTAGAGACTATTCATGTGAAGTTGCTTGCAAGATCTGGCCCCACAATTTTAAAATGGAAATTAAGGTGTTTACTTAAATAATGATGGAGCTATGGTTCATTTTGTTTTGGTGATGCATGTAAATACATGTAGTGCAATACCAACTAGTATTGTGTTCATGACACCTGTGCTAATTTCTACTTTCTTCTCCTCCCCATCCCGATTACAACAAGCGTGTAGAGTGGCATGTCTTTTAAAGGTGTACCTAATAGAGTATAATCAATAGAATTGTGGTTGGTATGTTCAAAGAACCACATGGATGGGATACTTCTGCTGTATACCATATGCACAGGCGTTCAGTTGGCCAAATCATATCAATTAGTGGTTAAGAAACAAACAGATCCTCTAATCTATCCTTCATTGTAGGATTGTTCGCAAAAGTTTTTTTCTCCCTCCAGTGTTTTGTCCAGTCCAATTTTAAATATACTGCTGATTAATAATGGAATGTCAACACGCTGTCAAGAGGACAGCATCTAACACTCTCTGTGATGTGCTTATTCCTTTCTCTTCAAATGGTGTTGGAACTAGAGGAGACACATCTGTTGTCAATCATGTATGTTCCTGGGAAACTTCAGTGTCATTCTGGAGGCTTCATTCTAGAATGTTATTTTGTCTAACTGTACTCACTATTAAGCATTTGCTGCTTCTGACAATGAGGTAATGAGGTAATGTCATTACCTTTTTTGCGATATATGAACAATAGAAAAATATTCAAATTAAAAGGGGAAGAAGGAGGTTTAAATAAGGATAAGCATTAAAAAAACCTTTTTTTAGCTTTTTTTTTTTTTAATTACTTGACGTAGGTAATGTAATTCCTTTTTTGGATGGAAGTTTTGTTAGTTAATTGTGAATGAGTGTAAAATGGAACAAATTTAGTAGCAGTAAAATGAAAAAAAAAAATCAAGACAACGACCTGCCACTGAATAGAAGATAAAGGTGTAAAATCTAAGGCCCTCATCCTGCAAAGACTTACTCATGTACTTAACTTTATACATTCTGTGTAGTCTCATTGAGGTTACATGTGTACATGTTTGTGGGATCCATCCTAATGGGAGTAAAGTTATTCATGTGTTGCCACTTTTACACTGTTACCATGGTATGGATGTAACTAAGAGCAAAATTTGGTCCATTGCTTGTATATGTACATTTTAGAATGATACACATATGTGAAAGACATCCTGTTAAGCAGTTAGATATCCTGTCTGGAAGAATTCTGATCACTCTTACAAGCTGGTTCACTTATATAGAGATCACTCCCATCCTCACTCCTGTTCCATAGACCTAGTCATCTGTTTACTAGCTTTTCTGGCTAAAAAACTCATTACAATAAGGATATCCTTAACAAGGATGATGATGATGATAATAATGATAATAATAATATGCTTTTGAACTCCGAGAAAGATATGGGAAGGAGAAGGGAAAAAAGAGAATAAAATTGCAAAGCAAATACAACAGTATGTATATACAACAAAAGAATGGATCTGTCAAGAAACTGAGATTATGCCAAGATTTTTAGAAGTGTGCCCAAAATTCAGTTCCTAAATAAGTGGTGAGATTTTCAAAAGTGCTTCTGTTGAAGTCAAGGCACTCTGCACAGTGCTCAGCATTGTACATGTCTAAGACTTAAGAGCCTAACTTCTGGCACATGCTTTTGAAACTCTTGGCCTTGATGTTGAGAAAATAAAAAAGACATAGTCCTGAAAAGCTTAAGCAAATCCCAGACCCCTGGACTGATCTTTTAGCTTAAACTTTTGTACATACTATGAATTCAGTATAACAAATGTTTACTGGTATATTGGAATGATGTCAGTTTCATTTCAAAATTAAGTTTAAAAAATATCTTTCAAAATGGAGTGAAGGGCAAATCAGAAATTAAATTTAAAGTGTTGTCTCTTAAAAAAAAAAAAATTGCAGGGCAATATAGCTGGTCAGCCAGGAAACATTAATATAAGGATGGTGAAGTTTCTTGAATTCGTATCCTTTTTTTAAAGATCCTTTTTTTCTAATAAACTCACAAGTCGAGTGAATGACTTGATCAGTGTCTAATTGGTAAAGCCCTAGGTTCAATAAGCAGTAACTGAATGATTTTAGAAGCTTACTAGTGCAACAGTTTGCATGCTGATGTAGTTATTCATTCTTGCTGGAGAAAATGTGAAGTGTAGGTAGACCTGATCAGAAACATTGCATTAGTGTGATGAAGCTCACTTTAGTGGTTTATTAGATCTATTTAAATATGCATTAAAATATTTCAGGGACCTATCAAACTGAGAATATAGTTCAGCTTTTAGAGAGAGATGAATATAGTGGCCGTTAAGTTTTAATTGTCTCTTATCTCTTGCTACTAAGGCAATAAAAATAAAAACTTTGTACAGAAATATTTGATATAATACATTATTTGCTGAGAATATTCTTAGTCAGCAAATCCATGCAGACAGGAGCATATATTTTCTGCTTTTCCATCATTTTAATATGTAAGCTGTATGCTTTTAACAATCTTTGTGTTTTTATTGTCTGCTTTTAATGACATTTAGAAATCAGTCTTCCTTTATGATACTGAAAGCTGCTGTTTGAGTGATTTCCACCCTCCAAACAAATTTGGTAAGAAAATTAAAAAATTGAAATGATTCCTCTTGAATCATATTCTTTTGCTGCTGTGCAGATCTGAAGTATTCTGATGAGACTCAGATAAGATAATGTGGCCTTTAGAGAGAGACACATCAAATATAGGCAGACAGCTCCTGTGTCTGGTAACAAAGACTGAGGAGGTCAAAACTATCCCAACAGGCCTGAGCAGGTCAGTCAGAGGCAATGGTTGGAAATAAAATTTGGTGGTGAGGGGGGCAAGGGGCTTGGGTCAAGTCCTGTTCAAAAAGTCAGCTTTGTCAAAAGCTTCAGTCACATTCTTACCTACAGGCAACCTCTGCTGATCCCAACTCATTAATCGAACTGGAGAGCCGTCTTGACCCTGGCTCCTTCCCTTTGAAGTGTGGTGTCCTCTGCAGCATGAGGAAATAATTTGCTGCCTGATTCAATGAGCCATCAGTAGAGCCAGCAGACCTAATGACATGTGAGAATATTAACCTCCTACCACGAAGAGCTGTGAATCTTGAGAGGCAGTCTATAATTCACCCAGCACTCCTGAGCCTTAGCTCTCTGTCTTTCTCTCTCACTCACTTTCTCACTCACATACAGAGGGAGAGAGAGGAGAGACCCTTTTGCCTTAAAACTTTATTTTCTTCAGCAGTGGGAGCCTTTCTGAGCCTCTCAGTAATGATTTACTTTCCTTTTGCAGTTATATAACATTTATACTGAAAACTAGACATCCCTCTTGCATGTAGTCATTTCTGCTAAAATCTGACACAGGCTGCATAAGAGACATCAAGAAGATGGTAATTTGAATACTTACAAAAGGAGACCATTTAATGTTTCCTTCTTTATTTTTCATTATCAAAGGAAAAAGTAAAAAAGGGAGAGGACACAGATGGTGCTAACATACTATTCTGTGATGTGCATTCCAGCTGCCTTTGGTCAGATTGATTTCCCCTGTAATCCCTACAGCGGGGGGACCAAAAAACAACCAACCAAATGAAACTCTTCTACATGGCCAAATACTGTATTTTACAGCAAAGTGTATTCCCATCCCCTGTAAATGTAGTGTAAAGACAGATCCTGGGTCGAATCCTGCTGCCACTGAAGTTGGTGTAAATTCCTGTTGCCTTCAACTGCAGCAGGATCTCTTCCAAGAGTAGATTTCTGCTGCTGTACTACTGCTATTCATTCTATAAAGGAAGATTTGCAGTAAAAGTGAATATGGCCCTGTGCATTTACAACAGTCACCATTAAAATGTCAGTAAGTACAAACATTTGCAGCACAGTATCTGAGAAATCATTTCCTATTCAAGTGTAAGGAAAATACTGTGTTCTCAGACATCACCATCTTGGTGAATGTTGATTTTTTTTTTCATAGCCATCACTGTTATTGATGAACAAAAACAATATTGCAAATAGATGTACCGCAAACAAAGCCCCCTAGCGCTTTTTCACGTTGCTAATGTGGCTGTTATTATTGCAAAGGCTAAGTGTCATTGCAAGAGATATGCAGGACAGTGAATCCTGGAGCAACTTTGACCTTAAATACTTTGGAGTTTCCAGTGAGAGGGATTGCTCAGGTGACCTGCACTCTGCTTTCCTAAGTGAATAAAAAAGACTTCTCATCACTCCATATAATCCCTTAATTGTGGGGAAAAAAGGACATTGCTTTGGGCTGACAAAGTGTGTGAGGAAACTTTTTTATTTCACCAGCTTATGTTGGTGAAAGAGACAAGCTTTCAAGATACACAGAGCTGCTGCTGCTGCTGTTGGTATTCCTTTTGGCCCTCGTTGATAATATCACATGAGATTTCACTGTGATCAATATGGCAGCATTGAAGTGAAAGTTGCCTGCTGATGGATATGCTAAATAAATTAAAAACACCTCCTGCATGAAATTGCTGGCTGTCTCCTGTAAGTTAAGAAGCCACCTGTGACCCCAGCTGGGCCCTGAAAGGGCAAAGTCTGAACCAAAAGAACTTTCATTGGCAACCCAGCAGAATTTAGGTCTACACTAGAAAGGGTTTGCTGTTAGAGGTCTACCGGCAAACACCTGTAGTGGAGATGCAGCTTATCCTGGCCAAAGAGTGCTGTATGATATAGATATATCAGTTCTCTGAATGAAATAAGACATACAGGCAAAGAGGCATTGGTATAACTGTGTTTACACTAGGGCAGTGATGCTCAAATTTTTGTACTGGTGACCCCTTTCACATAGCAAGCCTCTGAGTGCAACCCCCCCTTCCCCCTATAAATTAAAAACACTTTTTATATATTTAACACCATTATAAATGCTGGATGCAAAGCAGGGTTTCAGGTGGAGGCTGACAGCTCGCAACCCCCATGTAATAACCTTGCAACCCCTGAGGGGTTCCGACCCCCAGTTTGAGGACCCCTGCACTAGGGCTTTTGGCCAGTATAAAAATGTTGTAAAAAATTACACCCCAAACCAACATTATTACATGAGCAAACATTTTGAGTATAGATGTAGCCTTAGAGTGTGTGTGTGTGTGTGTGTGTGTGTGTGTGTGTGTGTGCGCGCGCGCGCATGAGAGAGAGAGAGAGAGAGACAATATATGTGTAGCTGTTGGGTGGAAAGAGACAAAATAGCCTTTTTACAATGGGTATAATGAACATTATTATGCTTTGTTCTGTTTTTGTGCATGTGGTTTATTTTAGATGTTCTAAAGACACTTCTTAACAATGAAAGGGAGGGATTCAAATGATACGTCCCAATACTTCCCTTCTCCTATCTTGCTTGAGCATCTATTATTTTTTCTCACCCCTCACAGCTGGTCACAAAGGCCAGTCCTCCGTGCCTTTCTCTGCTTCATCTTTTTTATTAAGTTTATTAAAACTAGTCAGATTATACTTTCTTATGGTAGAGGCTCTGCTTCGTCCATTCATTATGGTTTCTTATCTTGGCAGGCAATCTGAATTGAACGGCAGCTAGTCCATTATGCACATATGAAGCCCATCACTCCTCCAGCAATGGCCAATTCATCAAACATTTATCTTTTGCCCTCTGAGCAGTGCGTCAATTTGCTTGTCAATCCTCAGCCTTGGTTGTTGTGGAAGATAGGAGAAAAATTACTTTTCTTTCCCCCTTCTCACCATACTCTAGTAGTTGAAATGGGCTTTACTCTCTCCCCATGGGCTTTCAACTCCCCCTTTTCTGTACAAAAAGGAGAGGGGTCAGGTTACTCTCTGAATTAGAGTGATAGAATGATTCAAAATACTTCCAAGTAAAACTTCCATAATGGCACTGCCATTGCACTTCTGGCTGTCCCTATTTTCATCTCTGTTGTCAGAGGGTTTTACAAATGGTGTTGAAACATAGCACTTGTATCTGGTTGGTGTTTGTTTTATATAACTAATTTATAAATCTTACATATGTGGTTTTTGAAAGGTTGATTAGATTCGCTGCTCCAGGCCAATGGGGGCTGCGGGAAGCGGCGGCCAGCACATCCCTCAGCCCGCGCCACTTCCCGCAGCCCCCACTGGCCTGGAGCAGCAAACAGCAGCCACTGGGAGCTGCGATCGGCCGAACCTGTGGACGCGGCAGGTAAACTAACCCGCCCGGGGCTTTCCTTGAACAAGCAGCGGACTGGCTAGAGAACCACTGCACTAGGCAACAGACTACTGCACTCCTTCATACTTTATCAAAGGCCATTTGTAACAAACAACTCAGGGGAAGTCACTGTGGACCACTGTGCACATCACAGCAGCAGCATTCCTAAGAATGGGGACCTTCATATCCTTCAGTATTTGGAGTTTTACTCAAAGCTGCAACTCCAGGAGTGAGGTGATACAAAAATCTCAGTTTTTTTCTATATGAAAAAGTAAGCTTCTAGTCTTCATGGTTGTACAGAGAAATTTGAAAACATGACCCAAATGCACCTATGGGCTCAAAAACCAGAAGACTGAGATTATTTTTTTTAAATCTCATGATTTTAAAGCTATTCTTGATTTCTTGGAGGCCTGAATCATTGTTTTTGGGAACTTGGGATTGGTAGTACTGCCTACTCTAAGCACAGAGGAAAATTTAGGGTTGTAAAACTAAGTAAACTAGAGAGAATGTGTTTTCAAGAACCCAGCCTGCAAAACAACTGATTCTTGTACAGCTTTATTCCTTAACTTGTCTTGTAGGGCCTGTCATTGCTGTATGTGTGGGACCTAATGTCACACACACATACACATCTCCTTGGATACATGTAGTTTCTGAGCAAAGCAGGCAAGTAAGGACAGATTATCCATTCATTGTGTGTCTAAGAGTGTGTGCAGTAAGGGAAACAGCTTCTCGGATACGTTGGGCAGCCAGTTTGGGATGAAGGGTCAATTCCAATTTTCCTTTGATTTATGTTTGTCAGTATCACAAACAAGTAGTATGCAAGTCTAACCTCATGAAGACTCTCTTTAGGAGAAGGGCTATTTAGTGGTCACTGCTAATCCTCCCCCTTCACTTCCTCCTTGCTCCACCACTCATCAGAAGGCCTTGTTTCAGTTTTGGTCCAGTGGGAGGAATCTGGAAACAGTTCCATCCAGATACCATACTGCCTCAAGTGGAATGATGCATGCTGCAGTCTTACAGGGACTGAGGGAGCAGCCTCCATGCAAACAGCCCCAGAAATCTTGGAGAGAAGATGGCATTTATTATTGATGTGCCACCTCTGTGATGGACCACAAGGACCTGGCCCCTGTTCTTTGGGGATTACAGTCTACACTGAGGCCTAGCCTACACTAGAAAAGGATTGCTGGTATAACTATACAAGGATAGCTATATTAGTAAACCCTCCTCATGTAGACATGGTTTATATTGGCTATATAGCTTATACCATGTCCCCAAATAAAATAAGCTATACCAGCAAAAGCACGCTTCTGCCAGTATAACTGTACCTACGCTAGGGCTTTTTGCTGGTATAAAAAACTTTAAAAAAAAATCAATCTCATGCCTAACCAACATAACTGTACTACCAAACGTTTTATATTATATAGTGGAGGAGGTTATTTTTAGATTTTGTAGGTCTGATTTTCATCATTCATGGGTCCGCAACAACACACGTAGTTTAGCTGACACTGATGTGATTTAAAGAGGGATTTGAATGAAGAGAGGGAAGATGCTTGGCGTTACAACTGAACCCAGAGTCATCTTTGTCAGTTGGATTTTTCTTAAATTGTAGTTGTAGTTGAGAAAAAAGTCCAGAATAAAACCTGAAAATCAGGCAGCCGCATCTGGTTTGCAGTATCATTCTGAATGTGGAACTCAGCCCTGCTTTGTAAACCTGGCTAAAAGTTTCATGCAAACCCCTGCTTGTCCCACAAGTGCTGGGAATGGACTTATTGTTTTGGTTGAGTTTTGCTTCAGGTTTTCAGGTTCATTGGAACTGAAAGTGAGACTTAATCTGGACTCAAAATAGTGGGAACTGAAACTCAGAGCAAGTTTTGCTGAACCCCTCATGTTAACTTGGTACATCAAGTTAGAAATGTCTCCATTTATATTGTGGATTTCTTTTGTTGTGGTAGTTAAAGTGAGGGACTGGAAGTTGGGAAACCTGGGTTCTGTTCCCTTCTCTCCTTAAGAATCGATGGGTGTCAACTGGGGCTAGTCCCTTAATCTCTCTCTCTCTTCCTTAGTTTTACCCTCTGTGTAATGGCGATTCTTTGCTCAAAGAACTTTTGTGATGCTGAATACATTAACATTTGTAAAAATGCCTTAAGATCCGTGGACAGTTGGTGCTATAGAAACTCAAATCAGTCTTGTTTTTTTTAATTTAAATACTGAAATTATGATTAGTGCCTCAGTGTGTGCTGCTGCTTTTTTATTTTATTTTATTTTTATTTTTTTTAATCTGCTAAGAAATTTAGAAAGGCAAAGAGAGAGATATTTAAACAAGCTCGCCTCTCGTAACGACTCTGTTTTTAACTTCTGGTTATGGCTATCTGTTGTCACCAGAGCCCAAATCAATTTCATGGGAAAAGCCAAACTCTCTCATTTACATATGGTTAACTGCCCTCTCTTTTTTCTGTTAAACCAGAAAAAAAGTAATTAGGAATGAGTCAGATGTCTTATTAAGAGAGAGAGGGCAGCATGTTCTCTTTTAAATATACTTCTGAGCATACTGTTATTTCAGGACAAGGACAACTGATGAGATAACATTGCTTTTCTCTCTCTCAAAATCCTGTGAATGCACAGTCAAATATTACCGATAAGCCGAACTGCTATTTAGTTTCAGTGTAACCAAATCCATTTCCACATCAAGCCAGAGGGACTGTATAAAATAGCATAGTCGACAATTACTGTGCCCATGCACAGAAAAATCTCTACAATGACATTCCTTTATGATTAAAACTTTGCTGGAAATCATGAATGAATTATGGAAAAGCGAGCTGGGAGAAATCAGACTGATTAGCTGAAGGACTTGGATAAAAGGACATTGCTGAGACCTTTGTATTCTAAAGGGTTATTTACTGTCTGGTTACAGAACATCTTAAGTCATTTTGCAGAAGGAGTCAGTTGCCTGTTTAGCGCACTGTTTTTGTAAGCTAATGAGGGCAAAGCATGAGCCATAGGCAATGATGCTGTGATATTAGCTGTGACAGGGAGCTTGATCATAATTATCTTAACGAGGATAGGGTTAATTACAGTGGAAACTTAAAGTTCTTTCTGTACAGATCAGGCAGAGCTGAATACATTGTGATGTTTTGTCATTTTGATGTGACTTTGGAAATTGCAATGGAAATCTCTTGGCAGCACTTGCTCTCCTCTGGGAGTGGAGTGTGAGCCCTGCAATGAGGTAACCGAGATGGTACCTGTGGGTGAGATAATGGGCAGCTTTCATGTCATTAGAACAGGGAAAAAAGCAACCTGCAATACACTTCAGTGATGCTTATTAGCTTTCTAAAACCAACTAGGGAAAAGAGCTAGCTGCCACTACCCCTTAAGTCCTGGTTCTATTGTGGTGGTGAGGCTGTGTCTGTTAATTGACCAAGATGGGAGTTGCTCCCCTGCTATGAACCATGAGGAAGCATCCAAGATTTCATTTTAAGATGTTGCTGTTTCTCAGAAAATTCCTCCAGCTTTCTGTCTGTCTAGGTTTTTTTTTGTTTGTTTGTTTGTTTGTCTTTTTTTTTTTTTTTTACCATTCTTCTCACAGTGATATAACTGCTGCTTTTGCTGTCTCTTTCACCCTTTCACTTTTGGGTATGTTAATAATAAAATATTTTGAATACAATGATGTGTTCTTTCAGGCACTTCATTGAAAGGGTAATATTTTATGTTGTACTTTTATGGCACCTGTCACCTGAGGCCCTCAAAACATTTTCCAAACATAATTTGGCCTCACACCTGTATCAGGTAGGCAGGTTTTATCCCCGCTCCACAGATGACAAATCACGGCACCCAGAGGTTGTGACTTGCTGAAGTTCAAGTAGCAAATCGACTCATACTTACAGTTTATGCTTTTCAGTCCCAGGATATAACTACTAGATGACATTCCCCTTATATATTATGATGAGGATACACCTGCACTTTTATATAGATTTGATAACTTATGTCACTCATGATAGCAAACAAAATTTCTTCCTGGGTTCCTCAACAACTTTCAAATGAATTTCTTTTTTGATTCTTTAGTGGGAGTAGGGGGGGGGAAGCTGACAGTTCTGTGAATAGCAAAATAACATATGGATGTAAATTTATGTTAATTGTCTACACCCTCTCTGCACTGTAGCAATCCCTGCCCTGTCCCTAGGCTCTGAGTTTAGCTGATTAAATCACCAAGTGCACACCATGCTGATGACATGAAAACAACAATTAATAAGCAACCCCCTGTGTAACACTGCTCCTTTTTAACTGAGCAGTTAATAACATTACATGGCAAAAATTATCAAAACCAGACAGGTGTAAGGGGATTTACACACAATTTTCTCTACTCATCTATGAAGCTAGTACCATTGTACTCAACCTAAGACTTAGAAAGAAAGGCCGTTTCAATAGGCAACTCTCTCTAGTGTTTCAGGGCCTTTGTCCCACTTCATGGCTTGTCGTTTTGTTTTATGCCTCCCCTGCAGCAGTTTTGGATGTATGCTTTCTTCTCCTTGCCAGTTGCCAACCATTTGCTGATTCTCATGATAAGGGCATTATATTTGCATAACATAACTCAGGAACAATTTTGATGCTGACACTGACCAGAACCCAAGCAATGTTTATTCACATAGGATCTACTGGTGTCCCATAAGGCTCTGTGGTGCTGACAGGGAAATGGTCTATTTTGAACTCCTTTTGGCAAGCAGAAGCCTTATATTAAAAAGTGAGGGTTGGATATATGCCACTATTAACTATTTATATAATAAAGAGTGTTTAAGAGGAATTTTCTAAACTAGGTTTGTCAAATAAACAAATTAAAAATCATAACAGCATAATAAATTAGCTCCTACTTCCTCTAGATTGATTTTCCTTCACTGGTACTTGCGCAGAAGCATTGGTGCAGACCTGGGTTCTAATCCTGATCCTGGCAGAGGCCTTGTATGGAGTGCTTTGCTGGTATAGCTATACCAGTACCCTATACCAAAAAAATGCTCCTAGTGTGCATGCAGCTTATGCTAGAAAAAACTGCTTTTGCCTGGATAGCTTATTCCAGCCACCTCCCTGCTCCCTCCCCAACAACCCCCCCCCAAACCATAAACAAATAAAATAAGCTGTATGTCTGCAATGGGGGGCCTTTGCTGACACAGCTATGTGGGCCAGAGATCACACCCCTGACTGGCATAGCTATGCCAGCAAGAGGTTGTAGTGTAGACCTGGCCAATGACTTGCTTTGGGCAAATTCACTTAACCTCTGTGTACCTCAATTGCCCATAAGTACAATGGGGTTAATGATACTTAACTATACTTCCCTCAGATAATGCAGTGTAAGTGTTTGAAGTGCTGTGAGATCCTTAGGCCATGGCTACACTTGCAAATTTGCAGCGCTGCAGCAGGGTGTGAAAACACACCCTCTCCAGCGCTGCAAATTGCAGCGCTGCAAAGCGCCAGTGTGGTCAAAGCGCGGCTCCCAGCGCTGTACGTTATTCCCCACAGGGAGGTGGAGTACGGACAGCGCTGGGAGAGCTCTGACTACACTTAGCGCTTCAAAGCGCTTTGAAGTGCAAGTGTAGCCATAGCCTTAGACTGAAGGTGCTGTTTAAGTACTTGAGTGCTGATTTTTACTTTTGAATATTTATAACTGAGTAGATAATGCCCTTAAACTTTAGTTTGAAGGTTGCAGGTTTGACTTCTCACATAGGAATTTTCAATTTGCACCTCTAACTATGCTTCATAATGGCAATCGGGGAGGCGCTGATGAATCTGCAGAAACAGCATCTGGGTTTTTGTTGACTTGGTGGACATTAAATTAATCCATGCAATTAAAAAATCACATTTCATATTGACTGCTGCATATTCCTCCATTAGTGACATGTTCCATATCTCTCTATAAGACGCTTACCTTATTTTTTTAATGGATCTTTGTAAAAAGGAAAAAAGAAAGAGGTGGGGAGTGGAAGGGGGAAAATCCCCCCGGTATAAATGTCATTAGAAAATGAATAAATAGTGTAGACTGCATCTCCCTTATTCATCACATTTTATAAAACAGCCAGGAGATATAGTGATGATCTTCCCGCTGGTCGGCATAGTAGATCAGCTGTCAAGTCATGCAATCTCAGCATCTCTCTAGGTGTCTGGTAGGTGAATGAGCTGTGAATGTGTGGCTGTTCATTTGCTCCATATAACCTGCTTTCTCTCTTGATTAGTGTGGGCTTTTCTCCCCTACCCCCGCCCCTTTAGGAATGTGCAAGCCTAGGAAATTAAGAGTTAATTTTGGAATAAGTGCCCTAGCAGAGCAGGAAAGCTAGCTCCTCAGTATCTTCCTCTACCTTCCTAACTGGGTGATGGTTTCCCACAGATACCTGGCATTTCATTTTTATGCTGTAAAGTTCTTCTTTTTAAAACTGCTTTCTACAGTTTGAACCCTGGGTTGGGGCAGTAGGTTTTAAAATCAAAGCATATGGCTTCTGTGTCTGGAGCAACTCTGCAGATATGAAGCATTTTATGTTGGTCGCAGAGACGCAAGCAGTAGCGAATTAAGTAGTTAATAAAAAAAGAAAAATCCCCTTAGCTTTTCCTATAATTGCATGTAGGGTAACTGCTAAGAAATAATACTTGAAGTTGTATTTATTATTGTTATTGGGGTATGATATTTCTTGGCAGAAATGATGGATGACAACTTAAATTTGTGTCCAGGGAATGAAGGTGAACTGTGACAGAGTTATTTATCTTGGGAATGGAGGTTAGGGTCAGGCGAGGCTGGGTGCCTGAAGGCACAAGACATTGACAAATTCATCCTGCAGGCCCCATATCTGAAGCCTTTTGTTTTGGATCCTGGCTACTCACTAAGTGACCCCCATCCTTCATCCTGCCAGCATGTGAAGGATGTGTTGCCGTGCCAGCATTCCCCTTGCCACTAATTCTTGTCATTCACTCTCCTGACAGGGCCAAACCAAAACTGTTCCCTCTCTTGAAAGGGAAGGTTAAAATATTTATTTCAGCTCATAATGACCTCTCTGATTTAATGGAGTATCATTTTTCCTGTTGTCTTTGTCGTTTGCAGGTCACTAGAAGGACTAAAAACATTCAGTTGCCTGGAAGAGTTGATCTTGGACAACAATCTCCTCGGAAATGACCTTCGGTTACCCAGGTTACCTCACCTCCATACCTTAACACTCAACAAGAACCAAATATCCTTTCAAAGAAATACCTGCAAAATGTCAAATGAATTTTATGTGTCAGCCAAATTAAAGTATGTGAAATATAGTTCATGTGCAGACAAAGCAGCCTCTCTCTTGGCACCTGGAATACTTCACAGTAATTTATTATAGGTCATTCATAAATGAAATGCACCATTATATCTTCCTGTTGCTCCATTTTAGAGTGAGATCTAAGTTATGGCTCTGAAGGAATCTTTTTTAATAGATAAAATAGAGAAAGAAAATAATGTCGATGCTGGCAGCGTGCAGCAGCTCCCGTGTTTGCTTGGGGTTTTGTTGCAGGCTGACCTCTAGTGGAATAGAGTGTGCAGTGAAATAGCATAAACTTTTAGTACTTTGGATACCTCTTTTTAAAACAAAAAAAACTCCTTGGATGTAGTAATCTGTTAATGCAGTTGGTCAATATGAACAGTTTGGTAGCTGCTGCGCATGTGCAGTTCTGAGTCGGTCACTGAATTTGTGACTTTCCCATTAGCTACCCAAAAACCCCCAAAAGATGTAGGCAATCTAAACCTGAGTCCAATTCAATATGACATTTAAGAATGTGCTCAAGTCCATCGGTAACCAGCAAAGCACTTAAGCATGTGCTAAGTGCCGTTAGAAGCAATATTTTAGCGCATGTGTTCACACGTGCACACGCGCACACACCAAAGTTAGGGATGATCAAACTGTGGCCTGAAATCAAATGAAGCCTGCAGAGTCCTGAAGCACAGACCATGGAGGCCCCTTCCTTGTAATGGCAGTATAAGGACAAACCTGCTCAGGCGTTTATTACAGTAAATGCAAACAGAAAAGCAATTTTTAGTCATCTATTGTGGCGCATAAAAAGTAGCTGTAAATATTAGAGTTGCACACATTTATCTTTGACTTTTAAAATTTAAAATATTGAAAACATATGAGCAAAATTAGGTATAATCTTGGGGTCCAAGTAACTTGCCAGTGCAGCCCTTTGTGTTCCAAAGATCACCTCTGTCCTAGTTTAATTTGGTTGGGTTTCTGGTTAATGGCAAGGTTCTGAGGGTTGGATATAGACAACTATTTTGTTTTTTTATTTGCTTTTACAGTAAAACCTTGATCAAGCACACTACGAGACAGCACAAACCAAAAAATTCTTGCTGATCCTTCCCCCGGTACAAAATCTGATGATGCATTCCCCCAGCATGGGGCATATAATGTGGGTTGCCAGATCAGTGTGTGTGTAGTGCTGCGTTCCCCTATTGCCAAGTGGAGGACACTCTCCTGAATCAAGACAAAATGAACAGAATCAGAGAAGGAAATATCTTTAGTGCAATTTAAAGAGGCTCTGTTAAAATTACAGCACCAAATTCTGCGTCCTTTAGTCCAGTGAAGAGTCCCTCAAAGTAATTGTGAGTAAGATGAGCAGGGTTTGGTCCATGCAGCAGTTTTTTTTTAAATGCAGTTTTAAAATTATGAAGGCTAGTTCTCTGGGTGTATATCTGAAAACTCAGCTGTTCTGTGGGATAAGGAATTACATATTCCAGTGTACATTCCTACAGTGTGTGGCCAATAATTTAACAATGGACGTACACAAAATTTGTTAATACAGTCGGGGGGGGGGGGTGTTGAACTTGCCGAGAAGGGGAAAAAATTGCTCTTCAGAAGATTTTTGAGTTATATAGATAGGTGATCTTTGGCAGAGAGGAAGGAGACCTACCATAACCTTCTCTTCAGTTTGGATGGCACATTTGAAAAATGAGGGTTCATGTGAGCCTCCTGCAGCACATCAACTGGTGCATCGTTTACTTGGCTATTTGCAAGGGGCCACGGATATTTAATAGCATAATGAAATGTGTACCATAGGGGATCAGTTTATAGTGGCCTGCAGTGATGATAGAAGCCAGAGTGCAGTAGCACTATGGAAAAGGACATGACAACAGGGGGAAGAACCATCTAGAATAAAACAGGAATTGTTCTATCCTTCCAAAAGGGAAATATTCACAATCCATTTTATTTCTGAGATGACCTATGGTGCATGGAGTAGAAAGGAAGGAAATTAAATGCTTAATGGTGAAAATCTGTGGAAGAAGCAGGTAGACTTGAAGCCTAATAATTCCTAGTCCTGTTCCCGAGCAGTGATTAGAGCACTTTAGCAGCCATTAAGTCATGGCTCTCTGAACTCTTCAGGATAACGAACTGCTGTATCCATTCTGATTAACTTCACACTACTCTGGAAGAAGGCGGCATTGCATGTCATGAAGAATGGTCACCCTATTTGACAAGAAGGATCACCTGGATTCAGGGTATGCTTTCCAGGCAAAAGGAACTGTATGTTGAGCCCAGGATTAGAAACATCCCTCCCCCTTTCCAGTCTTTGCCTCATGCTCACAACAAGAGACTCTTGAAATACTACAAGAAAGCTTAGCTCAGACCTAGGCCCTTCATTTCTGAGAAAAACATCTGGGAATCTACCTACACAAAGATGCATAAATGCCACTTTGGAAGATCACTCGCTCCCAAAGTATGCAGTAAGTTTGGTCAGTACTAAGGAATCTATCCCTGGGCCTATCAACCTACTGCCTGTACGCAACCCTCTGTCTTCATCAAATTATATACAACACTAGCAAAGAACCATTTGCAGCTGCACCTTGTCTGTTGCCAAGATTCTGTACCTCTGCCAGTCAGGCATGAGGTCGGAAGATGGAACAGAAATGGCAGCATTTGAGCTGATGGATGACGTCATATTGCTCCCAGACAGGGAGGATACCTACTTGCATATTACTAGATATTTCTGTGGTTATCCCACCTTGAATACCTAGCAGGAGCTAGTGAAAAGCAGTCAGTTGGCTGAGGTCCTTTCACACTGTACGTAGGGTATGCCTACACTGCAGCTGGGAGTCTACCTCTCATTGGGCCTAGGCAGACACGTGATAGCTCTGCTCGAGCTAGTGCACTACAAATAGCAGTGTAGTGAGGGGTAACAAGGGCAGCGGCTCAGGCTAGCCACCTGAGTACATACTGCAGGGGGTCCTGGTGGGTTTGTACTTCAGCAGCTAGCTTGAGCTGCCACCCCTGCTACACTGCTGGCTTTAGCCCACTAGCTCAAATGGCGCTAGCTCCCATCTGTCTACCCCATGTTCGAAGCATGCTCCCAGCTTCAGTGTAGACATACCCACCGCCTCTCTTTTAGAGGCTAACTTCCCTGTTGGTACCATGTCATTCACCTGTGGAATCTCTCCTGATTCTCTGATCATCATCAAATTGAAGCAATCACATTCTCAAATGTAAATAACATGTAGCTCTACATCTTGCTCATTTCAGTCTCTGGTAGCACTGTTGCCTGGATGGAAGGTAGATGGGTGAAGCAAAGCCTGAGGAAGACATACTGGAAGCCTGAGGGAAAAGAGAAATCAGTGCAACTGCCAAATATACCTTCCTCCATCTGCTCTTGGCAAGAGCAGAGCATACTATCAGACCAAGGTGTGGTCTTCATAATGTCCAGGCTGAATTACTGCAGCTCATTGTATTGGGAATTAAGGCACAGACCTGAAAATGTGGGCGCTCCAAATGATCCACAGTGCAGCAGCCCATCTCCTGAATCACACCAGCTGCCAAAAGCTTAACACAATGGTGCCCCATTTACTACATTGGCTTGCCATAGAATATGGGTATTCTTATGGCGATCTCCAAGGCTGAGGAAGGAGGACTGCTGGTGGAGATGGCATCCATCTATTGAGGAAGGGGAAGACATCTTTGGATAAAGGCTGGCTAACCTAGCAAGATGGGGTTTAAACTAGGTTCTATGGGGGCAGGAAAAAAAAGCCCACAAGTAATTCAAAAACATGGAGACCTGGGAGAGGGTCAAAATCTGGGGAGAGCATGGGCAATTATATCAGGGACAAAAGAGGGAATATAGAGGAGATATCAAATCAGTATCTTAGATGTCTGTATAATAGATGTGTACACTTGCACTGAGGTTGAGATGGAAATAGGAGGAGGACTTATCAGAGTGGTTAAGCACTGGAATAAGTTGCCTAGGTAGGTTGTGGAATTTACATCATTGAAGGTTTTTAAGAACAGGTTAGAGAAACACCTGTCAGGAGTGGTCTAGTTATTACTTAGTCCTTCCTTGAGTGGACTATATGACCTATTAAGGTCCCTTTCAGTCCTACATTTTTGTAATTCTAAGGGGAAAATCAGGATATCTGTCATCATCTGTGAGGTCCTCCTTTAATAGACCAAACTAACTAAAAGTATGCCTCTTGTTCTCTGATTGCAACATCCCTCACGGTTATGTTCTATAGGGAATTGAGCTGTCAGTCTCCAAGTTAAAACTTGAGAGGCCAAGCTTTCTTCGCAGCAGTATTAAATACAGTGCAACTCCTTTCGAGAGGAGTTGAAAGTGACCACAGACCTGGCCACTTTCAGAACTCTTTAATCCAACTCTTACAGTCGCCCTTACAGTAACAACTACTAAGAAAAAAGAAAGGAGAGGGAGGAGAAGTGAACTCTCTCTGACGTGTGCACAAATACACATACACACTACTGACCCAGCAACCTTTAAGGAGGAGAGAAGTCTTGTCCACTTTATTGGACTTTTTCTTGCTCCTGTTGAATATAAGAGTGCTTAGATACTATGGTGATGTGCACCAGAAGATAAATTAGATAGTCAAGTTAGGTGGAAAGGAATATAAATATCTTTGATTGTTTCACAGCAGACAGTACAGTATTGTTAGTGTGGTGAAAGGGAGATAGGAAGAAGATATTTTTGGTTGTGCCTAGCTTGTAAAAGGTGACATCAGTCTAACAATGCATGCAACCTCCATTGGAACTGCTTCACCACCACTTCTTGTCAACAATTGTATGGTCAATATTCTACTGTTGAAATGTGGTGCTTGATTTTTATCAGTAGAAAAAAAAATCATTTATTCATATGCATGTGTGTGTTTATGCAATGGGTGGTACATAATGTGTATGCACATACTTTGTCTATGTCAATATATGCACAATGAGCAGACATTACAAAGTTTATAAGCATTACTCATTCTAGTGATATTCCCTGAGTTAAAAATGGGGAATACTTCAGGAACCAGGAATATCTCTAGATCTAGAATAAACTTTTTAAGTAAGCCTCTGTGTATACACACACCACTCACACATTAGGCATACTTTTAAAAGTTTATTCTATCTATTTCTTTGGGATTCAGAGGTAGACACATGTATAAGTTTCAGAGAGGTAGCCGTGTTAGTCTGGTTCTGTAAAAGCAGCAAAGAATCCTGTGGCACCTTATAGACTAACAGACGTTTTGCAGCATGAGCTTTTGTGGGTGAATGCCCACTTCGTCGGATGCAATAGTGGAAATTTCCAGGGGCAGGTAAATATAAGCAAGCAAGAAGCAAGCTAGAGATAATGAGGTAACGAGGTATGCCAAAATTTTTATGGCCGACCTGGAACAACGCTTCCTCAGCTCCCGTCCACTCACACCCCTTCTCTACCTACGCTACATTGATGACATCTTCATCATCTGGACCCATGGGAAGGAGACTCTGGAAAAATTCCACCACGATTTCAACAGCTTCCACCCCCCATCAACCTCAGCCTGGACCAGTCTACACGGGAGGTCCACTTCCTAGACACCACAGTGCTAATAAGTGATGGTCACATTAACACCACCCTATACCGAAAACCTACCGACCGCTATGCCTACCTTCATGCCTCCAGCTTCCATCCCGGACACACCACAAGATCCATTGTCTACAGCCAAGCACTGAGGTACAACCATATCTGCTCTAACCCCGCAGACAGAGACCAACACCTAGAAAATCTCCACCAAGCATTCTCAAAACTACAGTACCCGCACGAGGAAATAAGGAAACAGATCAACAGAGCCAGACGTGTACCCAGAACCTCCTACTGCAAGACAAACCCAAGAAAGAAACCAACAGGACTCCACTGGCCATCACATACAGTCCCCAGCTAAAGCCCCTCCAACGCATCATCAGGGATCTACAACCCATCCTGGACAATGATCCCACACTTTCACAGGCCTTGGGTGGCAGGCCAGTCCTCGCCCACAGACAACCTGCCAACCTGAAGCATATTCTCACCAGTAACTGCACACGGCACCATAGTAACTCTAGCTCAGGAACCAATCCATGCAACAAACCTCGATGCCAACTCTGCCCACATATCTACATCAGCAACACCATCACAGGACCTAACCAGATCAGCCACACCATCACCAGTTCATTCACCTGCACATCCACCAACGTAATATATGCCATCATATGCCAGCAATGCCCTTCTGCTATGTACATCGGCCAAACTGGACAGTCTCTAAGGAAAAGGATAAATGGACACAAATCAGATATTAGGAATGGCAATATACAAAAACCTGTAGGAGAACACTTCAACCTCCCTGGCCACACAGTAGCAGATCTTAAGGTGGCCATCCTCCAGCAAAAAAACTTTAGGACCAGACTTCTAAGAGAAACTGCTGAGCTTCAGTTCATTTGCAAATTTGACACCATCAGTTTAGGATTAAACAAAGACTGTGAATGGCTTGCCAACTACAGAACCAGTTTCTCCTCCCTTGGTTTTCACACCTCAACTGCTAGAACAGGGCCTCATCCTCCCTGATTGATCTAACCTCGTTATCTCTAGCTTGCTTCTTGCTTGCTTATATTTACCTGCCCCTGGAAAATTTCCACTCTTGCATCCGAAGAAGTGGGCATTCACCCACGAAAGCTCATGCTGCAAAACGTCTGTTAGTCTATAAGGTGCCACAGGATTCTATGTATAAGTTTGTACATTAGTGTGTACTGACAGTTGTGGTATCTTTAACCAATTTGAATAAAATAAAGGGACAGATAGCTCGTTATTTTTTTTTATGAGGATTTATTTTTTGGTAAGAGTCCTTAGGAACTACATAAACTATTGGTATGATTGATGATACTACTGAATGAGGAGATTGGTGAATACTTCCTGAGGCACTTTAATTGACATAGTTGAGATATTTTAAAAACAAATTTCAAGTGATGGAGACGGTAGTATTCACATTTGTAGGCTACATGCACGCACATGGTAGGTAGTCAAGTATCTAAATAGAATGTACATAAAAATAAAAAAACTCCATCAGTTCAGCACCGTGTCCACGCTTCAAAAAAAAAAATCTCTAATAGTGTCCTTGGATTTAATGGTGGATTTACTTTTCACAGAGAGCAGAGCTAAAATTGTGGTCTTAAATTGCTATAGAAGGGTTTTGCAGCTCTTTGGTTCAGATCACACCATGATGACACCCTCTGGGCTGCAATAATAAACCACAATGGGGAAGCTGAGAATGGATTTTCACTCCCACTTCTGACTCTGCTTACTTTGTCTGTTCTCAGCACAGCCTTATAGATATTTTAATGCATTATTTTGGTGGCCTAGTGTTGATCTTTTATAATGAGCACATGATATGCCAATTAATGAAACAGTGCACTTGAGGCATCATGAGCTATGATGCATTTCAGGGAAGCACTCAATCACGAGAAAGGTCCTACGTGACTTCAACATACTTTGCAAAGAATAATCTGTGACAGTAGATGGATGGGTCTCCTAGTTCGGGGGGGAAATCTGTACATGTGATGGGCTCATGGATATTTTTCATGGGTGTGTGTGCGATGGTTACAGTCCTAGAGAGCAGAAGTTCAGTTAATGAACTAAGGCATAATAATTTTAGTAATGACTTGGTCTCAGTTGCTAACGCAAATGATTCTGGCTTTCAAATTTTATCATCCTATTCGACACATTTCTTTTGAAGTGCTACTGGCATATGTTGCTTGTTACTGTCAAAAATCCACTTTTCTGTAAATAAGTAGGGTTTTTTTGGGGGTGGGGGTTCTTAGGTTAGGGAATGGTGTCTTATTCCACGTTTCTGTAAAACACCATGAAAATATGTGGTGCTCCATACATTACTGTTTTAAATAAAATAAAAAAATCCATAGGATACCATCATCCATTCCATTGGAACAGGGTAGATTAAAGACTGCTAATAATGCATGTCTCAATAAAGAATGTGGTGAGACTTCACGTAAAACTGTCTATCAACCGAATTGGTGTATGATTCCCGTCATGCTTGCCTAGAAGTTCATATGCAAAACTAAAGCCTCTAAATCATAGAAATGTTATGGCTGGAAGTGATCTCTAGAGGTTATCAAATCCACCCCCTGTCCTGAGGCAGGACCAAATAAACCTAGACCATACCTGGCAGCTGTTTGTCTAGCCTGTCACTGCCCTTTTTATAACAGCCCATAACATATTTGAAGACTGTTATCAGGTTCCCCCTCAGTCATCTTTTCTCAAGACTACACATGCCCAGGGTTCTTTTAACCTTTCCTCATAGGTCAGGTTTTCTAAATCTTTTATCATTTTTGTTGCTCTCCTCTGGACTCTATCCCATTTGGCCACATCTTTCCAAAAGTGTGGTGCCTAGAATTGGACATACCAGGGCTCAATAGAGTGTGACAATTATGTTGTATGAGTTACATACAACACTCCTGTTAATATACCCCAGAATGATGATAGCCTTTTTGCAGCTGCATCACATTGTTGACTTGTATTCAGTTTTGATCCACTATAACCCTAATTCTTTATAGAAGTACTACTATCTAGCTGGCTATTCCCTATTTTGTAGTTGTACATTTGATTTTTTTCCTTCTAAATTAAAGTACTTTGCACTTACCTATAGTGAATTTCATCTTGTTGATTTCTGACCAATTCTCTAATTTGTCAAGATTGTTTTGAATTTTAATCCAGTCCTCCAATGTACTTGCAACCCCTCCCAGCTTGGTGTCATCCACAAATTTTGTAAGCATAGTTTCAACTCCATTATCTAAGTCATTAATGAAAATATTGAATAGTACTGGATCCAGGACTAACCTCTGTGGGATCCCACTAGATACGCTTTCCCAGTTTGACAGTGAACCATTGATAACTACTCTTGAATGAGGTCTTTCAACAAGTTGTGCACCCACTATATTATAACTGAATCTAGACCACATGACCCTAGTTTGCTTATGAAACTGTCATCTGATACGGTGTCAAAAGCCTTACTAAACTCGAGATGATATGTCTACTGCTTCCATCCACTGGGCCAGTAACTCTCTCAAAGAAGGCAATTAGGTTTGTTTGGCATCATTTGTTCTTGTCAAATCCATGCTGGCTGTTACTTATCACCCTATCATTCTCTTAGGGCTTGGCTACACTTACAAATTTGCAGCACTGCAGCAGGGTGTGAAAACACACCCTCTCCAGTGCTGCAAATTGCGGCGCTGCAAAGCGCCAGTGTGGTCAAAGCCACAGCGCTGGGAGCGCGGCTCCCAGCGCTGTCTGTTATTCCCCACAGGGAGGTGGAGTACGGACAGCGCTGGGAGAGCTTTCTCCCAGCGCTGGCGCTTTGACTACACTTCGCGCTTCAAAGCGCTGCCGTGGCAGCACTACCGCGGCAGCGCTTTGAAGTGCTAAGTGTAGCCACAGCCTTAGTTGACTGCAGCAATGGAATAGGGTGGATTTTCTTCTGCAGGCTTTGATATGGTATCTGGCTGCAAATGAACTCTAATTTTTCTTTCACAGTGTGACAAGCAAGGCGCTGGCTGGGAGTTCCGATTCAAGGTTTTGGCCCAGAGTTTGAAAAGTGGTTTGGAATCCTTCTGGATGAAAAATAATTCATTATTATTTATATTATAGTAGGACCTTGAGCCCCCAACTGAGATTTGTAGGGTCTTATGAATTGTTACAGAATTTGTTCCAGTATTTTTCCAAATACAGAAGTTACACTGACATTTATAATTCCCCAGCTCCTTCCTTTTTAAAGATAGGTACTATGTTTGCCCTTCTCCAGTCCTCTGGGATCTCACTTGTCCCCCATGAGTTCTTGATAATGAATGCTAATGGTTTCAAGATTGCTTCAGGTAGTTGCTTAAGTACACTGGGACGAATTTCATCAGGCTGTGATGACTTTAATGCATATAACATATCTAGATATTCTTTAAGCTGTTCTTTCCCTGTTCTGGGTTGTGTTTCTTCCCCCTTGTTAACGTTCATTGTATTGAGTATCTGGTGACGATTAACCTTTCTTAGTGAACATAGAAGCAAAATTTGCATGAAACGCCTCAGCTTTCTTGATGTCATCAGTTATTAGCTCTCCTCTGCTGAGTAGGGACTTACATTTTTCTTCAACTAAAAGTAAAGATTGGTGTCTGGCACTCACATTTAATCTAGATACTTGGGGACATATTTTTAGATTCGTAAAGGTGCAGATGGACATTTTGTGGGATTTACCAGAGTGCCTAAATGAAGTTGGCATGTCACTATTGTTGACTTTCAATAGAAGTTAGGTGACTAACCTGTTGAGGCACTTTTGTAAATCCTGCTATAAGTGCCTATCTGCACTGTTAGGCAACTAAATACTTTTGGAAATATGGTCCCTACATCTTCATGGCTGACCCTGGATTTATTTATAGTGAACACTTCTGTCCCAACCTGATTCAGCATTCTTTAAGTAGCTATAAGGATTGAAAAATGAAATAACTTCTGCTTCACAAGACTTCTAATGAAGTCATGACAGAAAATTCTGCCCACTCACTCTGTAAAGGAAGATCTTTTCTATCTGTGCAATACTAAGAATTTTCTGTAATAAAAGGTCAGATCTTTAACAGCAAACTTCTTGGGATTGCCATTAAGGAAAAGGAATGGAAATAATTAACTTTTGTGGTGATAAAGCACCTCTTTCAGGGAGCATCATTGTAGCTTAAGATGTCCTACAGACGATTAACAGGATTGCATCTGGATGGGTTACTTCCAGATTCAAACAATCATGTGATCTTGCCTTGGCAATGTCTGACGACTCTCTAATTTCAATGCTAGCGTAAAGTACTTCACCTCAGCAAAATTTGCTTTCTTTCTGTCAGTTACGTACTGACTCGGAGAGCCATGAATGTTCTCCACCAAAAAGATAATCTGTGACTCAGGGGTCCAGAGTCGTCAGAGTAAGTTACCACTACCTGGTTAGGCTTGGGTAGCAGAAAAAGATAGATTTGTAATAATAATGTTACAATAATGCACTTTTTCTAAGGGCCTGATCCACTGCCCCCTGAAATCAGTTGGAATCTTTCCACTTTTTTTGAATGTTTGCTGAATCTAGGTTGATAGTTTTAACATAATCCTCCATACCTGAGGTTTAACTCTGCATATCATGTTAAAAAGTGACACCCTCGTCGTCTTACTTAATTTTCTCTCTGTAGCTACTTTCACCATTCTTATGCAGAGTATTTGAAGATACATAAGAGTGTATGGAAAAGAGCATAAATAGAAATACAGAGTTGGTGGCTATCAACGTACAAAAATTTTTAATTGATGATCAGCATGAGCTTTTATACGCATGAGAAGTAAAATGGAAATTAAGTTTACAACAGAAGAAGAGTTTTTAGCAATTAAGCCATTCTTGACATTCTGGGGCCTACATAAATCAAGTATAAATAATAGCAAAAAAAGTGAACTGAGGATTATTTTGAAAAAGAGTTGTTGTTTATGGTAGCAGGAGTAGATGAGAACACTGAATTGCTCTTGAATAGTTTTAGAATAATCACTATTATCTAAGCCAGTCCATTTTTAAACTAAAAATAATATACATGTACATGCCACTTCTTTCCTGAGAGTCAGCATTTCCTTGTATATAATTGAAAGAAATAAGATTATATATAATCTTTTAAGGACTTTTATATTTTTCATTAACAAAATGAATATTTTTTCTTCATTCAATCAACAGCCTAGCACCTGTTCAATCTGATGTGTGCTGTGCTGCTTAAATCTAAGTTGCATTTCCCATGTTGCAGTGGATATTTAAATCTCATTTTTATATCCAAGGTGATGATATTTATGGAGTGAGGAATACACTTAATTTGAAAAGCCTGATCAACACCCAACTATACAACCATTTAGATGATGTTTCCAGAGTTTATTTCCACTTGATATAGGATATATACCTCATGTTGTAACACTGGGGTTTTTAAGTTGCTTTCGGTGAAGCATTTATTCATGTATACTAATTGAATAATTATCAATGCATTGCTGTGACACTCAAAGCATTTATATTCTTGTAGTGAAAGTGGTTTGTTGTGGTTTGACTCCTTTTTGTTTTAATTCATTTTCCAGTGGACTGAATGTATTAGTGATGAATGTGCTATGAAAGTAACTGTTTGTTTCCATGTTGGAAAAGTTTAATGGCTCCAGAAATGGTTAACCATTTAACCACACAGTATCCATCATTTTGTCAAAGTTTTCATGTTTTGTAGCAAGCCACATGGAAAAGAGAGAAGGAGAAAAGAATGACACAACAGTCAAGTTCTTTCAATCTGTGCTGAAAAACTGACTTAAATTTAGCCCCATTTGCCTTTGTAACAATTAATGTGACATCTTCCTGTGGGTCATAGTAAATTTGATTGCCAATTATTGAAATGCATTTTTAAATCAGTGGTGGTGCAACTATAAATGCTTTTTACAATAATGTCATTGAATCCTTAACCCACAATTTTTGACACATAACAGATTTAGAAAGCCTGCTGGATCACTTGGCTGATGTGGTGCCCTCCTTGGAATACCTCAGTTTACTAGGAAACATGGCTTGCCCAAATGAACTGGTCAGCAAGGACAAGGATGAGGATGACTACCAGAGGTACAGGTTAGTATCTTAGCTCCCAAATATGATAAGATGCATCCATTTCTTAATGCTGGATGGAGTCAGATGGCTAAAATCAGAGCATGTTCCCAAAATAACAAACCTTCCTATATTCTTTAGGCAAAGCTGACTCCCTTAGGGCCAGATTCTGCAGTGTGTAGTGCCTTAGTATTTGAATAACCCCACTTATTTCAGTGGAATTACCGACTGGGGGCACCAATTCGGAAAGCACATAAGCGTGTGCTTATTAAGTCCACCAAAGTCAATGGCAGTTAGGCACATGCTTAAAGTGAAACGTTCTTAAGTGCTTTCTTGAATAGAGATTAACTTAATTGTGAACTTACGTGCTCTCTTTAGTCCACCTCGGAGCCAGGCACTACTCACTGTGTGAGTAAGGGTGGCTGAATCTGGTGATTAAAATAATTAGCTTATTGTAGATCTCCATTCTTTTTTCCTGAAAAGGAATTATGAGGACTTGCTTCTTTCAACATATTTCAAAAGAAATCAATTAAGAATACAGAGAAGGCTCCTCTTTAGGTATCACACTTCTCTGCTCAAAGACGGAGCAGTCAGAATGTAGAGTCAAACCATGAGTCTTAAAATAAGCAAAATATCCATGCGACATTTAAATGTGTTTTCATTAGCAGAAGTTTGGCAATTAACAAGAACCACTTGAGAGTGGAAGCCTGGTAAAGTGTCCCTCTTGAGTGTAGCCCTACAGAAATGTAGCTGGGAATTAGTTATATGCAAATAGGTTTATTTTTTGAAGAACAAAATGTAATATAAAGATTAATTGTCATTGGTGATCACAGTGATTGACTCTAGATCCAAGACTCTGTGGAATGCCTGCTGAGTGACATCATTCTTCATAGCTGCCGCCCTCTGGCAGTGAGACATTATTATAATAAAATTCTATTTGATGTCGTCTGAGCTTCTTTGCCCCAGTCAAATATGATACTTGATTTCAGACCAAGGGTACTGCCATTTTCCGCATTAGCTAACTGAAAATGGCCCTCTTTGAGTTAATCAAGAGGCAAAAAACATGGTCAGTAAGCTATCTAGTGAGAAACTGAGCTTTTTCTTCAGTATGTTATCTAAGATATTGAAAACACTGATTGTATCTTTACACGATCAAAAGTCTTATGTAGGAGGTATAGTTCAACACATGCAGTAGAAAGGATAGGAGACCTGAAAGGAGTTTGTTTGGAAGGTGCATGGATTGGAAGCAGTGGCTTATTGCTTATACTGTAGTTCGTTGAAATTTTGCTTGTGGAGTTGGCAGTAGCACAGCTCTCTTGAGTATGAACATTCTATATTCAGTATTCCCAACTTTTGAGAATAGTTTTTAGTGCATCTTTAGCCTAAAGATGTTAACTTCTAACAATCCTACTTTTGAATTCAGCATAGCTATGGCATCTTGGTTTCCACTAAGTAACGTGGCCTAGATTTTATAAAATATTTTCCCATCACTTTCACCCTGAAGTGGAAGGTATGCCTAATACCCAGCTTACAAAAAGCCTGATAGTGCTGTCTCTATGTAAATTTATGTGACATTTTCACTAGAGAATTGCTTAAAAATGAATGATATTTCTACAGTTTACTGTTTTTCACTTTAAGTACACTTTCTGACAATATGTCTGCTATTAATCATTTAAGCAAAAGTAGTACCTTAAAGGAGCCATTCAGAGGCAAGAACCCATGGTTCATTTAGTGCTGTCTGAAAAAAATCTTATTGATTGACAATCTCTGTGGTTATGTGATGTAATATTTATAATATGTCACACAGCCATACATCAAAACAAGCATGTCTGTTGTTTCATTTCAGTGCAAAATGTTGATTTCTATGAGGTCAGGGTAGTTTTAGGTCACACTGTGGCAAACCACTGTGTCAGAAATGTGAAGTGACTGGATTTATCTATCTGCTGAAAACTGCAACACTGATGCTTTTTTTCCCCCCCTCCTTTCAGATTTTTTTTGGCATTTTTGCATCTATAAAAACAGTTTTAATTAATTGGTTTTAAAGTGAATAGCCTACTCAGTAGTTAAATAACATATAGCTCTGCAGCTGAAATGCAAACTTCCTGGTACTTTCCCATAAGCATTCATTATATCTCATAAACTGCATGATGCTGTAATTTAACTACTGGGGCATGAGTTGTAGAGTGCTTGGAAGTGTCACACTTTAACTACCTTGTGTAAACCCTGCTGCTGAGAACTAAAAAGTACAGTACTTAGTTTGTGTTAATCCTGTTTGAAATGGGACTACATCAATGTGAACTAGTGACCTTTTAGTGCACACCAGCAGGGTCTACACAAGGCAGTTAGAGCACAACATATTAGATCATTCTATAGTTCACATCCCCATAGTCTCAACTGTGGCCCTGTGTAGACAAGCCCTTCAATGCATGTCTATACAGCAGTTAGACATCTATGGCTGGCCGTTGTCAACTGACTCAGGCTAAGGGGCTGTTTAATTGCAGTGTGGATATTTGGACTCAGGCTGCAGCCCAAGCTCTGGGACCCTCCCACCTCACAGATCCCAGGCTCCAGCCTTGTACTGAATGTCTACACTGAAGTTAAACAACACCACAGTTAAACAGCTCATTAGCCCAAGCCTGAGTCAGATGGCATGGCCCATCCATGGATTTTTAATTGCAGTGTAGACATATCTCTAGAGTGTCCAGACAGTATTATAATCAAAAGGTCTTAGTATGTATACTTATTATGGCTACTATATTATGGAGAATATTGACTCGGTATCTACATAGGTAGGTGAGAGTTCAAAAGTTTTGCTTAAAGGGCTGTAGTCAGGTAGTTGAGGCCCAAATTTGATGGGACACATCTTGCAAAATAAATAGCATACTCACTTCCATTCCAGTCAATTAGAGTTCAGAGTATTTAGTTTCATAGGACTCAGTGCCTTATAAAATTCTGCCCTAATTTTTTTTAAAAGAAAAAACATTTGACAAAACCTGTATGAAATTTCAAAAACAAAAACAATACACCACACACACCAAAGTCTTTTGTTTTGAATTAAAACCTTTACGTGCTTGCAACCTGAACATTGCTGCATCCTACAGATGTGTGAGAACCAGAAAGTAAGTTGCTAGAAATCAAGATTTTCTCAACTATTTTTGTTGTAACAAGCTGAATGGAAATGCAAAAAGCAAAAAACTAAACCAAACAAAACCCTGCAAAAACTGACCCAGTGGTGAAAAGTCAAATAGATTTTTCAGCTTTTCAGTTTTAATTATCTAAAGTGCTGTTAGTAGCACAAGTTAAAAAAATGAATTTTAATGTAATTTTTTTAAAGTTATAACATATTTAAATACATGTAGGATGTTATACATAATTTTACATATGAAATTATTCTTTCAGCAAGGCCCTGATCCTGCTATGGCATCGAATGTGTTTAAAAAACTGTTTTTGTGTAAAAAAACAAAACAAAACAAAAAAAAACAAAAAAAATTTTTTAGGAAGAAAAGCTATTTCTCAACTGTCACTATTGAAAATGCTGGACCAGAGTGTTTTTTTGTTTTTGTGAAGATTATGTATGTTTTTTTAAAATGTGTGTTCAGTTTCCTTTTTGTGTGAAATGCTATTGTTTAAAATGTTTGCCAACATTACATTTTTGCATGAGTTTATTTCAAGAAATAGTTTCTCTAATACTTTGGGGTGGGGTGGGGAGAAGATCAGCTCTTGTGTGGGATAACTGGTCATTAAGAGCAGTATATTCAAATATAGGGGAGGGAGGAAAGCTAGAAAACATTCCAGTCCAAAAAGGATACAGAAAAAAAGTGGCTTGAAGAACAGTGTGCATTCTAAATAACCTCATCTACAGTCTCTGCTTTGAAGATTGCAAGAAACCAAAGGTCATGACCCAGAGATCAAAGTAACAGAAGTCAACACAATAATTGCTGGTTGCTTCTCTTGTACCCACACTTGGTCTCTCCGGTGGGTGTATTGTTTGTAGTGAAAACTTCAAACACGTTGTTATTGAACTGTGAAAAATCCTCTGGGTCAGAATGTGTTACCAAGCATTTGTTAATGCTGTAGGTGACCTCACCTATTTTCATTAAAGTGAGATAATTGTGAGGGGTGTGTACTGTGTGTGAAGTTTTTAGTGCTTGTTCGTTCTTCTTTGCTCCTTATTGACATTTCCTGGAATGGTTCATTCATTAATAGCACTGTTGACATGGAAACAAAGGCAAGTGGAAACAAATGCCTGAGTTTATTTTAAATTAGCTTTAAAAGTACAATATGCTATCTTTGGCAGAAAGAAGTAAATGGTGATAACCTTATAGAGTCTTCTTAAAATACAACCATAAGAAAGGAAGTTCATGCATTTTCTATAGATTAGCTTGCTGAACTAAATCAGTTGCTCTGCACGTGTGGTCCTGCAAAATTGCAGCTCCTCTTGTGAGATTTTCAGCCTTCTTCTCAATCATTGCCCTTACTGAGAGCAGACTACCTTTTTTGTTTTTTTGCTTATTGTATTTTATAAATAATATAAATTCCACATCTACGTATTTCAAAAGGAGAGAAAGAAAGGAAACCTTTTCCCCTAAGGATAGTGAACTATTAACAGGTGCAAACAGGCGTAGGCTAATACTACTCATCTTATTGATGATAATGATGATATTTTGCCTTTCACCAAGGCCTTTTTATTTCAACAGTGTCTGGACAGAGAGAGAGAGAGAGAGACAGAGAGAGTTATAACAGCAAACAATGCTGGTCAAACATTAAATAAGCCCCACAACTCCCACAGTCACAATAGAGGCCAAGTAGCCAAATCTCCGTAGACAATCTAGCCCAATGCCTTAAAGTCAACCATTCATTCCCTCTGGGTTTGATTCTGATATCTCACCAGTTTTACACTGGTGTAACATAATTCACTTCAGTGGTGTGACTCCCAGTTTATACCAATATAAATGAGAGCAGGCTCAGGCCCTTTAATCCTGCAAGTGAGGTTGTGCACGTTCATTAGCCTTCAGGCTACTAGGGTTTGAGGGGAAAAAATATAGTACTACAGTAGTTGAAAGGTTCCAATAAAAAGGAAGACATTGAAATGTTCTTAATCCAAAACCTTGCCCATCTAGTTTGCACATACAGTACTAGGAATGCTAGACTTTTTTGGATGTACAACTCTCTGTCCATCAACCCAAAATGAATTTTGTGCCGTGAATTTGTTTACAGCATAATATGTAATTTTTTTTAAAGTAAGATAAAAGGAGAAAATTAAGGGTCTTTGTATAGTTTAACCTTTGCTCTGTTCCTTCATTATAGGCTCAATCTCATGATTTTTCCTTCTATTATGTGAACTCCTATGTATCCATTTCTCCTATAGTGTAGGAAGAGTCAAAGATCCATTTCCAATGGGCAACTTCATTGGCACCCTGTAGCTTTCTTTTTAGTGTGGTTCAAGAGTGATTGTTCTCTTCTCTCTATGTTCTCTGGCGTCATAAAGCCCAGCATATTCTGTAGCTTGTGCTTGCTTTATGATGGGAGGTAATCTCTGAATCTGCATCCACATGAGAGTCCAGATGCTATAACATTGTGTGACTTTTCTTGTTATGGACTCCTTGACTCTAGAACAGAGATTTCCTAGAATTGCCAATAATATTAATGAATAATGTGTTAATGGCTGGCAATGAGCTCTGACCCCTTAAACCTAAATGGTTAATGAAATATACCTCCAAATAATCAGGGCCAGCTCAAGCTTTTTTGCTGCCCCAAGCGGTGAAAGGGGGGAGGGGGGGAGGGGAGGTGCGATCAGTGGCACTTCGGTGGCAGCTCAAACTGGTCACTTCATTCATTGGTGGCAATTCGGCGGCAGGTCCTTTACTCAAAGAGGGACTGAGGGACCCGCTGCTTAATTGCCACCGAAGACCCGGATGTGCTGCCCTTTCCCATTGGTCACCCCAAGCACCCGCTTCGTTCGCTGGTGCCTGGAGTCGGCCCTGCAAATAATATAAAGTATAAACTAGCACACATAAGGACCCGCTTTACTTCAATGAGTTTTGGATCAGGACCCAGATGTTTCATGTACATGTTTAAAACAGCTTTCCTTACCCTCCTGCCTGGTGTTTCTGTTAGAACCTCTTGCCCAATTCCATTTGAGGCTGGACTCTTATATATTTAAATGTCAGATCCTCTTCAAGAATTTTGTGAATTGTTGCTCTTGTCTGTTTGGCGGCTGCGAAACACAGGCTATATCTACAGTGGGTGGAGTACCGGCACTGCACACATAGGTACATGCTGCAGTGAAGGGCAGACTAGGTCCATGCTTGTGGCTGCAGTGTGTAGCTATCTGTGGCAGTGAAAGGCTCAGGCAGCAGGGAAAGGCTCTGGTAGCTCCCTCCTGTCAGAGCCTTTCCCTTGTTTCCAGAACCTTTCCCCACTACCTCCCCTCACTGGAGCTTTTCACTGTGGTGGGGAAAGGCTCTGGCAGTGGAACACTATGCTGCTAAAAATAGCAGTATAGATGTGGGAGGTACTGCTTGGGCATGTAGAGAGCTGTGTAGGATATTGACTATAGGGGTTCAGATGTCTAGGGCACTTTGTTCTACTCATCTAAGGTGTGTCTCATTGTCTACACTGCTGTTTATACCCATGCCAGCTGGGAGTTCAATGTCTGTACTCACCTACTGCTGGAAATGTAGATGTACCTTGGAGTATATTTTAAAAATAAGTTGCATAGAGCTTTCCATTTCAAATCACTTTATAAACATTAATTAATACCCACAATATCCCTGCAAGGTATCTAAATGTTGTTACCCCCGTTTTACAAATAAGGAAACTGACATAGAAAGTCTGTGACCATAGGGGCTGGAACTAGGAGTGCTGGGGATGCTACCGCACCCCATGACTTGAAGTTGTTTCCATTATATACAGGGTTTATAGTTGGTTCAATGGCTCTTAGCACCCTCACTATACAAATTGTTCCAGCACCCCTGTCTCTGACTTGTCTAAGGCTGTGGAGTAAGTATTGGAGACACTATTATTATTTGTTTATTCAGTGTTTGTATATTATGCATATAAAAGTGCAAGTGTGCGTGTTGATTTAGTATTATAACTCACATCTTCCTCAGTATGGTTCCAGTACTCTGACCTCAACACCTCTCTCAAGTATTGTATGGAGATTTTCCTCCCCAACTTTCATTAACATTGGTGGTGGAGTTGTATAACTGAATCACCAACCCATGCATCACTTTGAAAATGTCCCCTTAATGTCTTGACAGGGCCGTGTAAAAGATGTTAAAACAATCCTAATCATATGGAACACTTACGGAATTGGTAAATGAATTTTAGTCCATATTGTCATTTCCACTTCTTTAAAGCTGAGATAAAAAAGAATGCGATATTCCGTGTGCTGTTTTTTTTCCCACCTACAGCTACAAGTGTTCAAGACTTCTGTTGGTCCCCTTTTTAGTTTGCTTTCCTAACACACTTGGGAGGAGGGGTAGGGGAGTTTTGGATGAAAGATGATGTTGCTTTCCTTGCATAGCTGGTTTCCTTTGGGTGTTTACACACCATCCTAGCATCCCTTTCCAGAGCGCACCATTTTCCTCATCACTACAGATAACTACCTTCTTTCACACTACTGCAAAGATGGTCAGCCCCACAACAGCAGACTCAGGGCACCTGCAGCAGTGCTAAGATTCAAAATGATCATAAAATACCCCAGTGAACCCCTGAACTAAAACAAAACATTCTAAACTTTGAATGAAAAAAATGCATCTACATTTTACATTCTGTGGTATTCTTTTAACTGGCAATGGTATAAGTCTAAAGCAGTTGCAATGTGTCATGCAATTTATAGATCCCAGTGCCTGCCATAAAGTATTTTATGATAGCTGCACTCTGTGTTATTAGTAGCTGTCTTTTTCTGCAGCCATCGGTGTTTGATAATAGTCTTAAAACACCCAAAATTACTTACCTGCAAGCAACATTCCAGATAGTCCCTGTTGACAGTTTGAATAAGTTTAGTGCCCTTTTGTTGTACTTTACCTTCAAAACAAACTGATTGAACCATCAATAGCTCCTGGAAGCTGACAGAGGCATGTCATCTGGGCTAACCTTCTGATAGTAGGTTATCTGTGGGAGTTAACCTCCCTGCATTGTTAACTGAAATGTTTTATGTACTATGCAACTTTAGGATACTGCTGTGATAACCTTAGTAACTAAGTCATACATCACAGCAAGGAGTTTTTGTGCAACAAATAACCCTGGATAATATTTACAAGGGTTGAATTGATATTGTAGTGCTCATTCTGTGGCTTTAGGAATCTTTTATAGATTTTTTTTTATGGCAAATTGGTGTTACATTTAGGCTGAATTTGCATCACAAATGAAGTATATTGCTAACTAAAATATACCCTGGAAGTCATATGCTGGACTTAAACAATTGTTTTATTAAAAACCTGTGTAATTATATCTATAACATTCAGTTGTAATTTAATTTTGGCTCTTTTTAAACTGCATCATTATTGGGATACTTTACTCCTAGTAAAAGTCTGTTACAGATTGCCTTTGTGTTTTATCATCCCCTGTAGAACATCTCCCCCACTAGGAATCCCGAAAATACTTCCGTCCTGTGACACAATTGGCTAATTATTTTGTGGATTTTTTTAGTTAAGGCCCTAATTCTGGAATATTTTTTTTTAAAATGTGGGCGAGAAAAGGAGAAAAATACTCCCATAGAAACAATTCTTTTATAAGTTTAAGTTCTCTTAAAATGACAGAGAGACTGACATTTAAGGCTGTGATCCAAAGTCAGCAAAAATGACAGGGCTGTCTTCATCTGTTGTCAGTTTTGTTGCTGCCTGCTTTTTGATGGCATCTTTCATTCCATCATTAAACATTTGCTGATTTTCTAATACTGATGTTTTCTTCACCTGAATATTCATCTTTTCTCACCCTACACTTAGTGGGTGTCTTTGCTCATTTGGAGCTTCGCTCTTGACATATTATTTCCTTCTGTACATGTCTTCGTTTGAAAGAATCTGTTGTCATCCGAGCTTTTCTGCCAGTAACACAAGATGGATGTATTCTTTTCCAGGGAAAGATACGGGGCAGCAGAATGTCAGAAAGGACTGGAAGGGCAGCCAGGAAAGATGGGAGGTGTCTGAGAGTATGGCAGTATCTCTAATATCTAGCTACACCGAACAAATTGTCTTGGGACATGTTCTACGTAGCAAACTGACTTCTCACCTTGCAGAGTTTATTACTATTATAACTATTATTCTGTTTTTATTATTTAATTGAAGTACATAGGCTGATGATTCATATTAAAATTGTAGACCATTTTAATGTGTGTCAGTGAACATATTCAATTCACTTATTAAAAATTTACAAGGCCATTGCCTCAGAGGAAAGGTGTATATAGCTGAAAGGCTGTTTTGTAGCTTTTTTTGGGGGGGGGGGTCTGGATGTAGAAAGGTTAAATAATTTATAAAAACATTAATGTGATTTTCATGAACTCCCTTGGTCTCTCAACTTGGGACAAATCTGGAATCTCTTTGAGTTAATCATAGAACCATAGGGTTAGAAGGGAATTCAAGGGTCATATAGCCTAACAAGATGTGGGATTTGTTGTGTTTAAGCCATCTAAGACAGATGACTATCCAACCTCCTAGTGAAGGAGATTCCAGGACTGAGGAGTACTTGAAGGTAACTCCGATCTTTAAAAGAATAGCACTGTTTTTCCCTTTAAAATATAGCCATATGCATTGTGCAAGGTTTCCTGGGACTTCTGGATGTGTGGGAGTTCTTTCAAATGCCAGAGGGAGTCAGTATGATTACCAGTTTGACTGACTGACTGATTGGGTGTTTATTGGAAACAGCTAGGCATGGGGAATATTATCAATCACCTTTCCACCCCCTGTCAGGAAAGAGTCTGGCACTTCCTCCCTTGCAAAGTCTGTTTCACATCTGGTTGACTGTATGTAAATAGCAGGTACTTGAAGTAGTTGTATGTTTGGTTTTGCTTTTGATTCATGCCATGCTTTCTACTTCTGTATGTAAGGAGCCAACAGTATTTTTCAAGCTAATGAAGCTTTTGTTATCTGATCAAAACATGCAGTTACAGAGAACTAGCAATGGGACTGAACAAGAACTTTGAATCTGAACACCTGTCCAAAATTTGGGGGTGTGTGTGCATGTAAGAGTGTGCATGTGCACTTTGGAATCTAAACCTGAGCCAGGTTTACATGAATGGGGCCTATATCAGTAACAAGACAAAACTGGAAACATATCTCCAAACTGTGGCAGGGTCAAAATTCCGATCTTGAAGCCAGATCCAAATTATATTGCTCAGTACCATCTCTAGATTAAAGTCTTGTTTTTAATAAGACTCTTAAATGTTCTTTGATGCACAGCATAATCACTGTGTACCTTGGAATATTATCTTTAATGCGGGTGACTTTCTAGGGTATATGATGGGAAGCTGGATCAAAACCCTAATATGCAATTTACCTGATGTTGCTAATGATGGTAATTGTTATATTTGTAGCAAAAGTCAATAAAAGTTTGAAGGTGAGTTTGTGACTGAAGACCTGAGCATTTAAAAAAAAATTACAAAACTACACAGCAGGTGGAGAAGATTCTGGGGTTTTTTTGGTTTTTTTTTACATAACTCCATGCCCAAATTGTCCAGCAGGATATCAGAGAACATTACACTTAACAAATTTAAAAAAAATTGGGAGTCGTGTTTATCAAACTCTCTGTAGCTATTCTCTGTATTTATGTTCTCAGAAAGCTGCCTTTTCCAATTTGACCCATGTGTCATACATCACAATAATACTTCATTGCACCTACAACAGAGTATCCCTGGTCCACTTAGTATTGCATTCACAAAGGGAAAATATCAATTTCCTGACATAGAGTAGGCTAGATTATAGGGAGTGGGTGAAAGATTGGGAAAAGAAAGGTCATTTCAATTGTATATTTTTTTTGAGTCATATAATTTGTGAAGATGGATTTGTATGTCAATGTGGATTTTAACTCAAACGTTTTGTCATTTCTTTTAGATATTTTGTTCTGCACAAATTAACCACCCTGAAATTTCTTGATACTCGGAAAGTAACCAAATGGGAGCGTGAGGAAGCCTTGTTACGAGGTGCCTTCATGAAAGTGGTAAAGCCCATGGATGCTAAGGTAGGAGACTAAATGGAGATTATAATGTACACTGATCCCACTTGCCTGCCACTTTATAAATCAGAGAAAAGTAACTATGCATACCTTTGTTAAACAGTAATATATTTTTAAAATAACTATTCTGAAAGGTTGGTTAAAGCTATGTCTAAGCAATGGACAGAGACCTTGCAGGCCACAGTATTGCTTATTGAATTAGGTATGGGACAAAAAAACCCCTTAATCTGTATTTTCCAAGATCAGAATTTTACTGTTAAATCTGATTAATGGACTGTGGTTGTTGCATCATAGTTGAAATGCTGGTTTGAACCATAGCTAATTAACACACACATGTTGCCAGGATCAAAAGAATATTTTTGCTCTTTCTAAAGCTCTATAACAACTCTGTGATATGTTGTTAGAAAAGAAGGAAATTTTTCTGACACTTTGTCCCCTGCCATGCATGTTGTACACAGATGTTGATCTCAGAACTCACACCTATGGTGTTTATTGACCTTTAGTTGATACAATGTAATTTAATGTGGTGTCATATTAATGAGTGTTGATGTTGGAGAGACAGTTTCTCTAATCTATGATTCAGACTCAAGCTTTCTCACACCAGTTGCCTCAAAATTGGGCAAATTGCATGCCTTTGACTCAAACAGAATACAGATGCAATTTTTCCAGTTTGTCTTCTTTCATCATTGATCAGTACAAGATAACAGCACCCTTAGTATTTCAGTGTATTTTCAAGAGATATTTGTAATGCTACAATGATTAGCTATCTAAAATTCTTTTTAAGTTTATTAATCTGGTAGGTTTCTATAGGCTGTTTTCTTCCCGAAAATACATCATCAATAATTTATTGCAGATTTCCAATAATGCTGAATAATAGCACAGCAGCAATGGAGCTACACTATATTTGATGGCATAAGTGTTACTAGATAAATTCGTTATCACCAGTACAATTGCAGTAGATAGCAAATTAATTCAGATTGATTCATTTTATAACTACTAAAATGCTAACCGTTCTTATTCAGGCATAGGTTTGACATATTGTTTACTAAGTACCTTTAGCTATTTCAGCTTTTATAATACAGTGTGTAGTAAATGAAAGCATTTATTTTTAAGGTTTTGTGAAAAGCTTCCTCTCAGAATATTTTTTACTAAATCCTGCAAAATTCAGCAGTTGAAATGTGTAAATTATGTTGTGCTTATGACATTTATTTTTTATAATTGTTCTCTTTCTATCTATTAGGTCATTATTAGTGAAGTTTTATTCTAATGCTATTAACAGTTAAATTCTTCATTTATAAATCTATCATTTGTGTTTCGACTAGTGCAGGAGAAAGTGGCTGTTCAAGTGTGTACCTACTTTATTGGCCGGTTCTTACTTGTGTTTGCTGTTAAACCAATTGTTAAGGGTAAGGTGTTCTCATAGACAGGATCCAAACTTTATCCTTTGTATTACTAATTTATTCCACTGTGTAGTTTTGAATTAGTTGCCCTCTAAGTCTTAAAAGATAAAAAATACATTTATTTCAACAATTCTCTTAGCACAGGGTTTAAATTTAGTGTCCCTGTAGCCTTGTTCAATTTTTTTTTAAATTTTGTTACAGATTTGCTGATGTTATCTAGAATGATAAAATACCTTTGTAAATGCTTTCTGATGGCATGAGTAAATATCTGTAAGTGTGCTACAGAATTATATTCATCATACAAAGTTATATACTATACAAATAGCCAATTTAAAATAAGCAACTGTAATTGAGTTTGAATATACCTATAAAAACAAACAATTGCCCTGGGTGAGTGTGTTTTACTATGGATGTTCAGACATATAATATGTAAGCATATTTTGCATGCATGGAACTGTTTGTAGATGCAGTGTGTGTGTGTATATTTAGAGATACACTACACATATACAAATACAGTGAAAACCATTAAAAGGAACATTTTCCCACAGTTTTCACAAAATGGTACTCTAGAATGTGAAATAACTGTTGTATCGCAGCAAAGAGTCCTGTGGCACCTTATAGACTAACAGACGTTTTGGAGCATGAGCTTTCGTGGGTGAATACCCACTTCGTCGGATGCATGTATTCACCCACGAAAGCTCATGCTCCAAAACGTCTATTAGTCTATAAGGTGCCACAGGACTCTTAGTCTGGATCTGTAAAAGCAGCAAACACGGCTATACCTCTGATACTTGTTGTATCACAGAAATCATGGTGTGATAATTATTGAGAAATGATGCTTTTTAGTGGCAACCGTTATGTGTATATACAAGTATATATGGTACTCTCCCATTCATTTGAATGGCCTGGGGGTATCTCAAAGTTTCGGGCAACTGGGCATTCGGATAAATGGACGTGCTATTAACTACATAGGACTACATGGGAGGCACACTTTGCATTTGGATAACTAGGATTTTGGATAAAGGGAATTAATTATACTGTACATGGGTGGGGGCAAGTAGAATCATAGGACTGGAAGGGACCTTGAGAGGTCATCTAATCCAGTTCCCTGCACTCATGGCAGGACTAAGTATTATCTAGACTATCCCTGACAGGTGTTTGTCTAACCTGCTCTTAAAAATCTTCAGCAATGGAGATTCCACAACCTCCTGAGGCAATTTATTCCAATGCTTAACCACCCTGACAATTAGGAAGTGCTTTCCAATGTCCAACCTAAACAGACCATGTTGAGATTTAAGCACATTGCTTTTTGTCCTATCTCAGAGGTTAAGCAGAATAATTTTTCTCCTTTTTCCTTGTAACAACCTTTTATGTACTTGAAAACTGGCACCATGTCCCCGCTGAGTCTTCTCTTCTCCACATTAAACAAACTCAGTTTTTTCAGTCTTCCCTCATAGGTCTTGTTTTCTATACCTTTAATCATTTTTGTTGTTCTTCTCTGGACTTTTTCCAATTTGTTCACAAATTTCCTGAAATGTGGTCCCCAGGACTAGACACAGTACTCCAGTTGAGGCCTAATCAGCGTGGAGTAGAGTGGAAACATTACTACTTGTGTCTTGTTTACAACAGTTCTGCTAATACATCCCAGAATGATGTTTGCTTTTTTTGCAACTGTGTTACATTACTGACTCATCTTTAGCTTCTGATAATTAGTGGAATTGGAATGTGTTGTGAGGGTTTGAATAGATGCCATATGGAAATATTTTCCTGAGTATTGTAGTACACTGAACCTGTTAGACTTATTATTCATAACAAAATCAAATTTGAAGTTAGGTTTCCTTCATCATGGTAAGCAGGAGATAGAAAAACTATTCAGCCAAAATAAATAAATAAATAAATAAAACCAAGGCAGATTGATAAACTGGAAGAGGCTGTGATGTGTCATTTTATTCTTTCCATAAAATAAGTGGGAGAGCCGAATGATCCACTAAGAACAACACAAGAAATGAGAATAAAGTCAGGACATTTTCATCAACCAGCTTTTATTTACACAAATGCAGAAGTATTTGGCAATCACAAGTCTTTGCAAAGTCATAAATATTTTATATTGTATAAATTCCTATACTTACATTTATGTCTCAGGTTTTTATTTTTTTAACAAGACACTGCACTTTCTTGTGCTTTGCTTCATTTCATCCTTTGTTGTTTAAAATGCATCTGTTTGTGATGTGACTGTCTGATAGAGAGATGCAGTCATTCATTAGAAAACAGTTTAGTGTTACAATGCACTGTTCCATCTCTCCATGTATAGTGAGCTAAACTTCATTACTCTGTGATGTTTTTATTTTCCTCTGTCAAAATATTGAATGTTGTATCATGCTTGATTTTAATAAAAATCTTGTAAGCCTGGCTGGATAAGGGGCATTGAGCCAGATGAGGAAGCCTCATTTAATGACCAGACTGTGACCTCATTTCACTGGCATAAGTGTAGATCAAAGTGGAAGATGCCTGTCCAGTGTGAAGTATGTTGCTGGGCATGACAGCACTTCACATCAGAACGACAGCTTAAGAATACGACAGTCAAAATTGCTTAATTATGTCCCAGCTTTGTAATTATTCATCCCTGCTCCTGCAAAGAGCTCAGTTGTCATTTCTTTGACATAATTATTTAAAGCTGTACCCTCCTTCTGTTTATAGCTTGTCTATGAATTTTGCTACCAAGTGTTTCATCTTTAAGGTCTTAAAAATGCAAAACAGGGCAGGGTTAAATGGGCACAGTTGAAAATCCTGCATTTGAGGATTCCCCCTGTTTGTACATTGCTTATGAGCATGAATAAACAAAATTAATGGATGAAGCATCAGAAAACTGAGTATATTCGTTTGAAAAAAGCCTACCTGTTTGTTTAATTCTTCATCCACTTTGTATCACATTGCTTACAGTTTTATATATCCTAGACATACATCCCCACATGCACGGAGTGTGTGTATGTGTGTGTATGTGTGTGTATGTGTATATATATATATATATATATATATATGCATATAAATCTTTGTTCATGACAAATATATATATACACCACATTTTTGGATACTCTGCGTATTATGATGTTTATTTTTCGCAACATATGCATTTTGCTACTCTAGCACATTGCTGGTGAAACCAACACTTTTTTGTTTCTCCTACTGCATTTTAACTTTATCAGTTTTCTCAGTTATGCTTATACTAACAGATAATGTGAAGAGGCTGCACATGAGTAAATCTTGTGATTTAAGCTTGTTGGACCAAATACTCCTCTGGTATAAATCAGCGCAGCCCCAGTGAAGTGACTTCACGTCCGTGGAGCTGTATCAGTTTACTCCAACTGAGCACCTGGCCCAGTATGTTCAAAAGATTGAAATTCATTTATTTTAAAATGGCTTTTATTTTGTGATTATTTTTCAAATATTTTACTCTTCATGCTGTAGTCTCAAAACCTGTCATAGATTGCTTTTTGTGAATATCTAAAAGAAGCTAATTAAGCAACAAGGCAGGTTGAGGTTATGGCTGCATTTCATGGGATGAGGTCATCTAACTTTTGTTCACGCTGTGCTGTGTTTCGATACCCATCTTCTATAGGGAGGTGGAATGTTATTTTATTATGTTCGCTAAACTAGATATTTAGCAATGCAGCTAACACTAACTCAGCTAAACAAAAACTGCAGTACCTGTTAGTTTTTCATCACTATCAGTGTTTTCATGTGGCTTACCACTCACAAGGAATATTATTTTGCTACCCTAATAGTTTTAGCATCTACTTTTTCTAAAGCCATTAAAATCAAATCATACATGAAGGGAAATTTGAGTGATTATATTATATGCTGTATAGGCATAAACAAATAGTTACTAGTAAAGTCACTTAAGTTTCCCTTCATGTATGATATATAGATAGAGATGATACAGATATATAAAATAATGCTTCTAAGACTGGAGGCATAATTCTTTGCTTGGATATGTGGCATCTGTAGTAATTTGTCTCATGCACCTTTTTTTTTCTAGAATCAGAGAAGCTGGTCATTTATAAAAAATAGTAAAAGATACATTAAAAGAGAGCCATTTGGAAACCCTTTTTCCCCATTATGCATGCTCATTATTTTTATTTTAATAAACCTTCCCAGGATTCATTGCATATGGAGCTAGCACATAGCATCTACACTAACTACAGAGCTAAGGGCGCTAAAGGAGTTAAGATCTGTGAAGTGCCAGCTAGTTAAGAACTCTCTCTCTAAGGGTATGGCTACACTTGCAGCTGTACAGCGCTGCTGCGGGAACGCTCCCGCGGCAGCGCTTTGACGTGTGAATGTGGTCGCAGCACCAGTGCTGGGAGAGAGCTCTCCCAGCGCTGCATGTACTCCACCTCCCCGTGGGGATTAGCTTACAGCGCTGGGAGCCGTGCTCACACTGGCGCTTTGCAGCGCTGTAACTTGCTGCGCTCAGGGGGGTGTTTTTTCACACCCCTGAGCGAGAAAGTTGCAGCACTGTAAAGCGCCAGTGTAGCCAAGGCCTAAGTGATCCTTGACATAAAGACTGTAAAAGTTTCTTCTGGTCCATTGTGTCAGAGTTCCATGTCCTAAAACGGTAAGCAGCCAGAGATTTAAGACTCCCAGCTAGACTGTGATGCAGTAAATAATAATGGCTTCAAAGAAGACATTGCAGTAAGTCATGTTACAATCAGACATACTGAAGCATCCATCATATACAGTTTCAGAAGTCCCTAAATATATACTTACAGAAGAGACCCTAACACAGTGTTCGGTCAATAGTCCATGTACAGCAATATAGGGTGTAAAGAGTACTTAACTCTTTGATTGTGTAAAAAAAAATAAAAAATCCCCAGATACTTCTCATATGGAAAACTTCAGTGTCTTTTATGTCAAGGATCTGCACTGTGTAAGTAATGATACTTGCCTGGGCCATGACCAACTTGGCAAAGGGTGTCTATTTTAAATTTGTCATTTTAAAATATTTCACTGTTAAAACAAAAAAACAATTAAAAATACAAATGAAATATAGCCACAGAAAATGTTTTGCAGTAATGTTAAAGGTATGAGTTAGAGCATTTAGGAACTTTGTACAGAAAACATGATGCTGTAATGGTCTCCAAATAGTGAATCTTCTTACTTACCTTATGTATGACAATACTGAAGCCTAACAAACTGAGTTAAGGAGGGAGTGTCATCCTTAACTGAGAATTCCCTTGCTTTTGTAGCTTTAAATCAGATTAATGTATTTTTAATGCTCCGATAAGAAGTCTGTATTAAACATAAGGACTTTTTCCTAATTAACAAGAAATTATTTTGCTGACATAAGAACGTTAAAATACAAAAAAATCCTACTCATTAAAAATGTATATTTGTGCCCTTTTTCTACTCTCCATTACTGGCACACCTTGGAAGTTTGATCTCTGTGTATGATTCTTCTTGGTTTCCGTCTGTACCATTTAAGTGAATTATCAGGAATACTTAAAACAAACCAAAGCTGTTCTACAAAGGAAAGAGAAATAGGCTGGTGCACCTGCTGGGTCTTCTCTCCTTTTAACCACTGTCACCAGTGCTGGTTGTACCGAACATAGGTGCATGATGCTGGTTTGGCCAATCTAGTTGCTATTAGTCTACAACCACTAATAGCCCCAGCGACTTTCAACAGTACAGCAACCTGCTAACTCAGGTACTAGTAAATGCCCATTTTAGTGAAGCCCATTTGCAATTAAAAACAAGACAAAGGGCTCATTCTCCTTTCTTCCTTCACAGCCCATTAGAGAAAAGCAAAGTATGGTGATGGCAAAATAAAAACCTTTTGGGCATGCAGTTGGAATAGAATTGAAGAAATGTACAAGTAGCGTTTATAGAGATGAAAATAGTTTGGTATTTGATCTTGTGTAGAGACACATCTGAGGGATGGGTAGTAGAGGGGTAAGTATCATAACACTGGCACCTTTGGCTGATACTAAAACTCCAGTGAAAGGAGTTGACTTCTGTAATGATTATACGCTAAGAAGTAAAATAGTCCTAATTCCCCAAGCCAACAAAACCCAATAGAAAAATCAATAAATGTGTAATTAAAGTTGGCATTCCAACATATCTGTTATTCTCTCCCCATAGTACAGACCCTAAGGCACAATCCTGGACCCTGTGCCCAGTAGGAGAAAACAAATTGTATGTAGGAATGCTCTTCTGGAGTCAGAGGATGGAACCTCCGTTCCCTACAGGCTACAAGGTTTCAGTAGAGCTCTTTACATCCGCTAGCAGAAACTCAAGCCTGCATGGCTAGACAATATACCTATCTTTAAGTGAGGGATTTTGGAGAGTAGATCTGTGTATCCAGCCACTCTTACCTCAAATACCCTCACTGTGCACTAAAGTACATGGAGTGCTCTGTAGTGAACAGCCTTTGCTTGTGTTAGAAGATTTGACCTGCACATTACTGGGTGCTCTCATCTGTGTATTCAGGTAATAAACTATGATAAAAGCACGACATTGCCAAACTCAGGCATTCAAAGATCATGATCCAGGCCTCAACAGCTCTTGAGATTATTTTGGGTTCTTTGTCTTTGTCTCCTGGTTTCTGAGCCTTATGGGCATGTATGTCACACTTTCAAGTTTTTCTGCACAACTGAGGACTAGGAATTTGCTTTTTATTTTATTTTTTTAGAGTTGAAATCATATTCATGTGATTCAGGAAAGAGGGGCTTTAAGGAAACCCCCAATATTGAAGTTTGAAGGAAGTTTGACGAGGAATAAATGAATTGAAAATATTGGACCTGCCATCCCTACCAATCTGAAATTAAACTAATTAGAGAGGAAAGATGATCTGGTGGTTAGAGTGCTGGAATGAGAGTCAGGAGATCAGCGTTCTGCTTCTGGCTCTGCTACGGATTTCCTGTATTACCTTGGGCAAATCTTTAAGCTCTTGTGCCTCATCTTATCCTTTGTCTTGTCCATTTAGACTCTAAGCTCTTTGGAATAGGGACTCTTGGTTACTGTGTGTTTGTACAGGTCCTAGCACGGTGGGCCCCCTCTCTGTTGCAGCCTCTAAGCACTTAAGTAATATAAATAATTAACAGTAATAATATATTAGAACTGACTGGGCTTCTTTTATTACTTGAAGACATACCTTGATATACCGAAAAGACCCAAAAGCTGTTCTTGAGAGCTTTTAAGAACCAGGTAACCTTTGTCATCATCCTGGTGCCCAAAGAAACATGGTCTTGATTTCAACCCTGAACTGAATCCATACAGCCTTTGGGAATTTGGCCCATTTATTATGAATGCACTCTCACTCTGTTTGCACTCTTTGCCATGAGATTTTCAACAGGGAATTTTTTCTTTCTGATCATTGGGCCCAGATTAGAGTATAGAAATTGTTTTCTGCCCCTGAAAGTAACCCTACTGGTCTGTTTTTGTGTTTTGGTCCGTGGCAGATCACAAGATATCTTGTCTTAAAATGATGTCATTTTTATGCCTTTTTTTGCTTTTTTCCTAATCGCTGCCTTATTTCAGTAAAACTTTTGAGAACTGCATCGCTTGACTACCAATGATATTATTTGAACATTGGGGTTCCAAATTCTCATTTAACATAGTACACTAGTTTTTAGCTCTGTCAAATCTTGAGAACAATAGCTACTAATATTCTGTTAGCATTTAACTTAGGAGGAGGAAAGCAAACTAGTGATCAGAATGATGAGATTTTAAGGTTATACCGTATATTCCATGACCTACCACAGCTACAAATAATTGCTTTATGTGACTAGAAAGATGAAATTATCAACCTTTGAGTATTATAATTTGTAGACATCATGATTCACAGTATCTTTGATGGTAGCTGTAAAGGAGGAAAAAGCCCAAACCCACAAACTTGACAATAGTTAAACAGCTGGTGTGCTGAGATCACTGCCTATCATGCTGAGCAGTAATGTCTCATTTTTTCTTGTGCTCCCTTGTCTGTTTGTCTCCTGTTTTGTAGTTAATCTGTAAGCTCTTTGGGGGCAGGGACTGTCTTTCTATGTGTTTGTACAGTGTGGGGTACAATGAGGTTCTGGTTTGTGACTTGGACTTCGATACAGTACCACCATGAAAATACATGGTTCAGAATAGATCAGATTTTTAAATAGTATTTGACTCCCTTTTTTAGCTCTTTAGAAAATTTTAAATAGCAAATCTTGGGCTCGTGTGTAACTTTAATTCCTTCCAGATATATTGCATGAGGAAACAGTAATTTATGAGTCCATGTGTCCAGCAGAACATTTCTGCAGCAGCGTGTGCTGTTGCAGTTAAAAAGTACAGCTTTTATTTGTTACTCAAGTTCATTTCAAAAGAAGAATTCATTGTTCAGTGCTGAAAATTATGCTAACGGTGCATACTGGAATGGATTTAATTCATTTGCCAAAAACAGCAGAAGAGTCAATAAAAATTGTCATGGCAAGTAACATAGAAAACTGTGTAGGTTATTAGACAGTTGAGGGCTCAATCACCAATCTTCAATATGTAGATGTGGTACCATACAACATGACATATTGCAAATACATTGTATGTTGATACATAAGCGACAATACCATGACTTGGTGTCAGAAAGCAGGGTAGATTCTGAGATTTGCACTAGAGGATGCAAAAGAAATGTACTTCGAGTGATTGCTCAGGTGTATTCCACAGTAGGTGTGTGTGCTCGCCACGTGCACTGGTGTCAGAAGTTTTTCCCTTAGCAGTACCCGTACTGGGGGAGCACCGCTGTGACCCCAGGGGTGGCGCCTCTATATCGCGGTATAAGGGGAGCCACATGCTCCCTCCACCCTCAGTTCCTTCTTGCCACTTGTGAAGGTAGTCGGAACATCTTGCGTCAGCCTTGCTGCAGCTTCTCTAGTTGACCTTAGTGGTACAGTTACTTTTAGTAGTTTTTCAAGTAGTTAGAGTGGGCTTGGGGCTTGCCCCGTGCCCCAGACTTCAAGTCGTGCGACTCCTGTCACCGTTCTATGCCCAGAAGTGATCCACTGCTTGGGCGAAACTCACGTGAGTGAGCGCTGCAAAATCTGCAGGTCATTCAAGCCGTGGACTAAGCAGGAGGGGGGACATCAGGCTTCGTGGTCTCCTGATGGAATCGGTGCTGGCCCCTACCCCAGCACACCAAGCGGACTCGGCGCCCAGCACCGCGTCTTCAGTATGTAGCGAAGTCCCCTCCAATAGCTGGCACCACTCCCCTTCCAAGAAGCAAGGGAAGACTTCCATCTCACAGTGACGCCAAGAAAAAGGAGAGGGGTGAGGCTGGTCCCAAGCCGGGCAGCCCTCAATCCCCCCCCGGGGCTCATGTTGAGTGGAGCAGCCCGGTTCCGTCCGTGTGTGCCTCCCTTGCGTTGATGCTGGAGGCTGCACAGGCCGCGCAAGACATATTGAGCTTATCGATACCCGTGGCACCACCAGCATCGGGCCATTGGTCCTGAGGCAAGCCACCGCTGGGTGCTCATCAGACCTCACTGGCATGGTGCAGCTCCCGCTCCGAGGACTGCTCCTTACCTCGTTCCACACGGTCTTCTTGCAGCTCACGCCAGCCCTCTACACCAGTCAGATTGACCGGCTCGCTGCTCGAACGGGAGTCTCGAGGCCCCCTCCATGCTGCGTGGCGACAGTCACAGGCACCGTGACAGGTGCTGCAGATGCTCTTCTTCACATTGCAGCTACTGCCAGGCATCGTGCTCAGGATGCTCTCGCCATTTACCGGCACAGGAACATCGTAGCTCCTGGCACCAGGGCGAGTACTGGAGCAGCACTTCCGATGGGTTCTGGTCCTCGGCGTCGAAGTCCTGGTCCTGCGGAAGGCACCGTTGTAGGCGCCGTCACTCTCACCTCTCCTATGAGACCGTGCGCTTGACGACCTCAGCATTGGCACCTAGCCACCCATCACCAGGTCGTGCGACTCAGCCAGAACAGACACCACCACCGGGGCCCCCAATCGGTCAGTGGCAAGGGGCACTATGACGAGGGCAGTGGTGTCAATGGGCATCGTGGCTGCAGATGTCAGCCCAGACGGGAACCCGCTCGGTGGCCGGAGCATCCCAGGTGCCTTCAGCCTCCCCTTCTCAGCAGAGGGACAAGTCAACAGGTCCCAAGTCAGCAGCCCCGTGCCCAGACTCCGACCTGGGGACCGACCCTCCGGTACCGCCCGAGACTCTTGGCTCCACACCAGCCCCCTCTCCGGCACTGAATGATGCCATTATGGCACCGCCGCCCATTCCACAGGAGGCCTTCAGGGCGCATCAAGACCTCAAGAGGGTGGTGTCCAACCTTCAGCTCCAGGCTGAGGAGATGGAGGGGCCCGTCTGACTCCCTTTTCAATGTGCTGTCGTCCTCGGCACTGGGCTGTGTTGCCCTGCCTCTCCACCAGGGAGTAGCCAACATTTCCATGACCTTGTGGCAAACTCCTGCTTCTTTGGCCCCCATTTCCAAAAAGGCAGAGAGGAAGTACTTCATGCCAGCTAAGGACCATGGGTACCTCTATTCCCACCCGGCTCCTAACTCTCTGGTGGTGGAATCGGTAAACCACCGAGAACGACACGGCCAGCCCGCACCCACCCCCAAGGATAAAGATGCCAGGAGACTGGATACTTTTAGCAGGAAAGTTTATTAAGTTTCTGAAAGAACTCAAATGTGAAGTTGCGGAACTATTAACTAAGGTTTGTAACCTGTCCTTTAAATCGGCTTCGGTACCCAGTGACTGGAAGTTAGCTAATGTAATGCCAATATTTAAAAAGGGCTCTAGGGGTGATCCCGGCAATTACAGACCGGTAAGTCTAACATCGGTACCGGGCAAATTAGTTGAAACAATAGTAAAGAATAAAATTGTCAGACACATAGAAAAACATAAACTCTTGAACAATAGTCAACATGGTTTCTGTAAAGGGAAATTGTGTCTTACTAATCTATTAGAATTCTTTGAAGGGGTCAACAAACATGTGGACAAGGGGGATCCGGTGGACATAGTGTACTTGGATTTCCAGAAAGCCTTTGACAAGGTCCCTCACCAAAGGCTCTTACGTAAATTAAGCTGTCATGGTATAAAAGGGAAGGTCCTTTCATGGATTGAGAACTGGTTAAAGGACAGGGAACAAAGGGTAGGAATTAATGGTAAATTCTCAGAATGGAGAGGGGTAACTAGTGGTGTTCCCCAAGGGTCAGTCCTCGGACCAATCCTATTCAATTTATTCATAAATGATCTGGAGAAAGGGGTAAACAGTGAGGTGGCCAAGTTGGCAGATGATACTAAACTTCTCAAGATAGTTAAGACCAAAGCAGATTGTGAAGAACTTCAAAAAGATCTCACAAAACTAAGTGATTGGGCAACAAAATGGCAAATGAAATTTAATGTGGATAAATGTAAAGTAATGCACATTGGAAAAAATAACCCCAACTATACATACAACATGATGGGGGCTAATTTAGCTACAACGAGTCAGGAAAAAGATCTTGGCGTCATTGTGGATAGTTCTCTGAAGATGTCCATGCAGTGTGCAGAGGCGGTCAAAAAAGCAAACAGGATGTTAGGAATCATTAAAAAGGTGATAGAGAATAAGACTGAGAATATATTATTGCCCTTATATAAATCCATGGTACGCCCACATCTCGAATACTGTGTACAGATGTGGTCTCCTCACCTCAAAAAAGATATTCTAGCACTAGAAAAGGTTCAGAAAAGGGCAACTAAAATGATTAGGGGTTTAGAGAGGGTCCCATACGAGGAAAGATTAAAGAGGCTAGGACTCTTCAGCTTGGAAAAGAGAAGACTAAGGGGGGATATGATAGAGGTATATAAAATCATTAGTGATGTTGAGAAAGTGGATAAGGAAAAGTTATTTACTTATTCCCATAATACAAGAACTAGGGGTCACCAAATGAAATTAATAGGCAGCAGGTTTAAAACAAATAAAAGGAAGTTCTTCTTCACGCAGCGCACAGTCAACTTGTGGAACTCCTTTCCTGTGGAGGCTGTGAAGGCTAGGACTATAACAATGTTTAAAAGGGGACTGGATAAATTCATGGTGGCTAAGTCCATAAATGGCTATTAGCCAGAATGGGTAAGAATGGTGTCCCTAGCCTCTGTTTGTCAGAGGATGGAGATGGATGGCAGGAGAGAGATCACTTGATCATTGCCTGTTAGATTCACTCCCTCTGGGGCACCTGGCATTGGCCACTGTCGGTAGACAGATACTGGGCTAGATGGACCTTTGGTCTGACCCGGTACGGCCTTTCTTATGTTCTTATTATTCTTCGGCAAGCTTCCAGCTCAGGGTGGACAATCATCAGGCCCTACTGAGCTGGTATGACTTTAACTTATGGGGGTCCCTACCAAAGTTTGAACCTCTCCTCCTGGAGCGGGACAAAAAGGACTTCAAGGCTCTGGTAGAGGAAGGGACAGCAGTGGCAAAAGCAACCCTCCAGGCGGCGTCATACACAGCCGATACGACAGCCCGCTCGATGGCTTCTGCCATTTCCATGTGCGGGGCATCCTGGCTCCTCCTGTCTGGGCTGTCAGCGGAGGCCCAGTCCCTCATGCAGGACCTGCCCTTTGATGGGAAATCGCTGTGTGGGGACCAAACGGATGTCCGTCTGCACGAGATGTAGGATTCCCATACCACCCTGCAAACCTTGGGTCTCTATGTCCTGCCGGCTAAGGACAAGCCTAGGCCGCAAACTTCGGCTCCACCTGCACGGAGCAGATACAAGCCCCTATCCAAGAGGCCAAGAGACCAGAGGCATCGGTCTCAACGTCAGAGGACCCGGGCTGCGGGGCAGAGCGGGACTAAGGGAAAGAGGCGGTTTTGACTATTTGCAGGGGGGCACTAGGCCTGTTGACAGGGAGACCCCCCTGGTTAATAAAGTTTGTGTTCTGCAACTGATTTTCTGCCTTCCTAATGGAGTGGTCCCGTATAATGTCAGACCAATGGGTCCTCAACACCATTTCCAAGGGCTACGTGTTGCAGTTCACTTCGCCCCCACCTTACCACCCCCTGTCCCTAGTGAGCCCCGGGGACCCGGAGCATGCCCGCCTCCTAGGGCAGGAGGTGGCACGTCTGCTCCACCTGGGGGCAGTGGAAAGAGTACCAGTAGACTTCCAGGGCAGAGGCTTCTACTCCCGGTACTTCCTGATCCCAAAGGCAAAAGGGGGGCTCAGGCCCATCCTGGACCTACGGGATCTCAACCGGTTTATGGTCTGCTCCAAGTTCCGCATGGTGTCCCTGGCCTGTTTCATTCCCTCCCTGGACCCGGGGGATTGGTATGCGGCCCTAGACCTTCAGGACGCGTATTTCCATATCCATATATTGGAGGGGCACAGGCGCTTCGTCAGGTTCCTCGTGGGGTTGGATCAGTACCAGTTCACGGTCCTCCCTTTTGGTCTATCGACAGCATCCAGGGTTTTCACCAAATGCATGGCAGTGGTAGCAGCCTACCTCCAGCGGAAAGAGATGCAGATCTTTCCATACCTGGATGACTGGCTTCTCAAAGGCAGCTCTCGGTCCCAGATGCAGGCCCATGTGGAACTGCTCCTGCCCACATGCGCAGATCTTGGCCTAGTGGTGAATGAAAACAAATCTACGTTAGTCACAGTTCAGCGCATAGAATTCATAGGGGTGCTGCTGGACTCCTTAAGGGCCACAGCCTCTCTCCCTCTGGGCAGGTTCGAGACCTCCGAGGTCTCATTGCCTCGGTCACGGCCTTCCCCATGACAATGGCAAGAGCGTGCCTTCAGATCCTCGGGCACATGGCGGCATGCACGTACATGGTCCGCCATGCCAGGCTCAGAATGAGGCCCCTCAGGCTCTGGCTAGCCTCCTAGTACTCCCAGGCCTGGGACAGACCGGGCAAGGTTATCACGGTACCGCTCCAGATAGTTGCCTCCCTACAATGGTGGTTCCTCCCGAGCAACATGCTGCAAGGAGTCCCTTTCTGGGAAGCCTCTCATCATTAGACCTGGTGTCAGATAACTCGGATCTGAGATCGGGAGCTTATATAGGGAACTTTCAAACCCAAGGGAGATTGTTGGCCTCAGACTTGTCCCTCTGTCTGAGGCCGACAATGCCAGAGAGCTCAGGGCAATACCGTTGGCATGCGTAGCTTTCAGCATGCATTTTTGCGGGAAGGTGATCAGAGTCCTTACAGACAACACCGCTGAGATGTACTACATCAACAGGCAAGGCAGGACTCGTTCCTCAGCCTTATGCCTGGAAGCCCTGAGCCTGTGAGAATTCTGTATAGCCCACAATATCTCCCTGCGAGCCTTCCACTTACCCGGTGTCCGTAATGTGCGAGCCGATCACCTCAGCAGGGATTTCTCCCACCAATATAAGTGGTTGCTCCATTTGGAGGTCACCCACCAGCACTTCCAAGAGTGGGGAGTTCCCCCGGTCGACCTCTTTGTAACTGACCAGAACCACCGCTGTCTCCAGTTCTGCTACAGGGGAGGAGTAGGGAAGAGGGAGATCTCGGACGCCTTCCTTCTGCAGTGGTCAGGCCATCTTCCCTGTGCCTTCCCACCCTTTACCCTGATCAGCAAGGTCGTGCAAAAAGTAAAAACAGACAGTACGCGGGTTATCCTCATAGCCCCGGACTGGGCCCAACAACGCTGGTAAGGGACCTTCCTGCACCTCTTAGCGGCCCCCCTGCGGAGGCTACCGCTTCGCCCGAGCCTCCTCTCCCAGGAAGGAGGCCGCCTCCTCTATCCCAACCTAGCCACGCTCCACCTGACAGTGTGGTTGCTCAGTGGTTAGATGAGGAGGAGGGGAGGTGTTCAGAGGATGTCAAACGAGTCCTGCTGGAAAGTAGAAAGCCGTCCACACGGCAGACGTACCTGGCAAAGTGGTCCAGATTCTCTAGGTGGACGGGGGAGCGGGGAACCTCCCCATTGTCCGTGCCACTCCAGATTATCCTTGATTACCTCCTGTCCCTTAGAACCCAAGGACTAGCTCCCGTCTCTGTCAGGATACATTTGATGGCCATATCATCCTTTAACCTGCCAGTGCAGGGCCAATTGGTCTTTTCTCATATTATGACCTCCTGCTTTCTATGAGGCCTGGACCGTTCATTCCCATATGCTAGGTCCCCCGTTCTGCAATAGGACCTAAACCTAGTGTTAACCCGTCTCTCGGGATCTCCCTTTGAAACCTTGTCCACATGTTCCTGGTCTCACCTGGCATGGAAGGTAGCATTCCTTGTAGCTATCACGTCAGCCCATCTCAGTGCTCAGGGCCTTGACCTTGGAACCTCCATATAGAGTCTTCCACAAGGATAAGGTCCGGCTTCGCCAACACCCCTCATTCCTCCCAACGAGGAATGGCGCCTTCACACGCTCGATGTGCGTAGGGCACTGGCCTTCTACCTAGACCAGACCAAGCTGTTCTGGAAATCCTCGCAGCTGATCATTGCATCAGCTGAGCGTATAAGGGGGTAACCAATTTCCACCCAGCACCTTTCCCGCTGGAACACCTCATGCATACGCACATGCTATGACATGGCGAGGGTTCCCCCGTCACCGATCGTCAGGGCGCACTCAATGAGAGCTCAGGCCTCGTCGGCCGCCTATGTAGCCCATGTCCCAATCCAGGACATCTGTAGGGCTGCCACGTGGTCCTTTGTCCACACATTTTCTTCGCATTATGCGATCGTCTCCCAAGTGAGGGATGATGCCGGGTTTGGTAGGGCAGTACTGCGTCCTGGACACCCTTAAACTCATACCCAACTCCATCAGATATAGTCACCTACTGTGGAATACACATGAGCAATCACTCGAAGAAAGGACCTGTTCCGTAACTTGCGTTCTTCAAGATGTGTTGCTCAGGTGTATTCCACATCCCGCCCTCCTTCCCCTCTGTCGGAGTTGTCTGGCAAGAAGGAACTGAGGGTGGGGGGAGCGCACGGCTCCCCTTATAGCGCAATATCGAGGTGCCACTCCAGGGATCGCAGCGGTGCTCCCCCACTATGGGTACTGCTAAGGGAAAAACTTCCGGCACCGGTGCACGTGGCGAGCACGCACACCTACTGTGGAGTACACCTGAGCAACACATCTCGAAGAACACCAGTTATGGAACAGGCAACTGTCCTTTTTTTACTATTCTATTGGTCCCGGAGCAATCAGAAAATACATCCGAAATGTAAACCAATATCATCTTAGAATGCCCAGAATTTTAAATAACTTCTAAACTTACACTACCATTGCTCTATAGTTTAGGACAGGTTGGATAAATGTATAATGTAAGATAAGTAAAAGTTGATACTGCACATATATATTAAGACCTTGGTCGTGTAACTGGATTTGCCAGCTCAGACACTTGCACACATGCAGAACTCCATTGATGATTATAGGAGTCCTTGTCAGCAGATCCAGTTATAGGATTGGGTACTGAATTGTCAGTGGGTATGCAGTGGTTCTTACTGGCTCAAAATTGTCATTATTCATATGGTGTCACAGTGCGTTATGAACATAAGAAGAAACGCTATCCATGGCCATGGATCTTATAGTCTATTATAGACAGTATCAAAGTATTGAGAGACCATGCTGTGGTGAAAAAACTGTGGAGGAGAGAGGGAAACAGTCCACAGACAGCAATTCTAGCTTTTTTTTTAAAAAATAAGGCTTTTAAAAATCCAGTCATTGGCAAAAGGGGAGTGGCAGTGGGGAGCAACAAGGCAGAGATAAGTGTTGCAATGAAAGATGGAGGAAATGAGTTTTTAAGGCGGCCTTTAAAGGAAGTAGGTGGATTGCACAGGAGAAGAGAGGATATTACAAGTGTATGGGATGATGACTGGGAAACAAGGTATGATGCTGTGAGAAACAGACAACTCTCAAGAATAATGGAGATGATAGGGTGGACAATGTAAAAAGTGGAATATAAGGAAATGATGACAATAGAAATGTAGATAGGAGCAGAGTTATGGAGAACCTGGGAAGTAAAGAAGATGAGTTAGGATGTGATTCAGGAGGAGACAGGAAGTTGGTAAACTGACTCAAAGAGGAGAGAGAGACAGTCATAGTGAAGAGAGAGAAGATGATTTTTGTAGTGGTGTGTTATATGCATGGGAGAGATGGGAGGTCATGTGGCCAGAGAAAAAGACCCTGCAGTCACTGGGGCAAGAAATGACTGGTGAGTTTTTAACAGTGGGGATAGAGATGAAGGTATGGTGATACTAAAGTGGCAAAGGAACATAGTCTTCTATGTCTAACCTGGTTTATCTCCACCTGACACGAGAGGAAGAATAGACTCTTGAGGATTAGAGATTTGTGTTATGGAGGAGAAGAGGTACTTTTCTTCATTGTTTATTTTCACAGTGATGTTTCTTGAAAGACTAATATATTGTAGCTCTTTTTTAAAGTTATTTGGATTGGATTTCAATATCAAATACTTGTGTCCAAGACACATTATGGAAATGAAGTCTCTTTCCAAGGATTTGTGCTTTCTTTTTATTTGTTTCTGAGTCATGAAATCAAGGTCCTTTTAGCCATTGATGAACCAATGGCATTAGGGGTGTTAATCCCAGAGCCCTGGCCAAATCCCAACGCAGGTAATTACATTCTGTCTCCCTAGATTTCTCTGTAGTTTTAATGTAGTATGGCATTGTTTTTAACCTCTCATCCTAAACTGTTATTTAGTGTGGCAGTGTGCTATTTAACTAGCTGCTGATGTGTATCTCAAAGTTGGCTGCATTTCAGTGGTAGGTGAATTGATTCCTACATAAGGCTTATTAAATATTTGTAAAACACTTTGAGATTCTCTGGCGAAAGGCACTCTAGGCATTGTTCATCATTAAAATACATTTTAATGAAGATGTTAACTTGACAACTTGTTTATTACCTTTGTTTTAAATTGTCTACTCTTGGATTTGTTATATTTCCCATCTGTTAAGATTGTCTGGAAACTGGAAATTTGACACCATCAGCTCAGGATTAAACAAAGACTGTGAATGGGTAGCCAACTACAAAAGCAGTTTCTCCTTCCTTGGTGATCACACCTCAACTGCTAGAAGAGGGCCTCATTCTCCCTGATTGAACTAACCTTATTATCTCTAACCTGATTCTTGCATATTTATACCTGCCTCTGGAAATTACCACTGCATGCATCCGACAAAGTGGGTATTCACCCACGAAAGCTCATGCTCCAATATGTTTGTTAGTCTATAAGGTGCCACAGAACTCTTTGCCACTTCTGGAAACAGTGAGATCTTTCAGTATGGAACCCAGTAGAGTGTCACCAATGTATCCATGACAATAGCATCCTCTAGACATTATCAGACTCTTCGGGTTTAGAACGTGAAAGTTTATCCAGTGTTCCACCTATTCACCAAATTTAACTACGTTATTCAAGGGACTCTTGATATGTAGTCACTGGGGGTGAAATCCTGGCCCCACTTAAAACCATGGCAAAATTCCCATTGACTTTAGTGGAGTCATGATTTCAGCCCAGTTTTGTTTTTCAGTTTTGTTTTTTGCTTGTTGTATGTAGGATGAGACATGGCATCAATATGGCTGGGTTCTACTTTAGTTCTTGCTTCTGAGAGAGACTCACATGATTGGATTTGGTTTGCAGAAGATATCACAGACAAGCATAGGAATTTCTTTGTATGTTATAATCTTGATTAAAGAAAAGTTAGTTCTATTTCAAAGACACTTTTTATATGGCATTTGTGAGAATCTGGACCAGTTCATCTCTGTATTCTTTCTCCCCCATGCTGGTGCTTTCCCTGGATTTTGAGGCATGTTGATCCTGAACATTCTCTAAATGGTTGCCCATAGCCACAGATAGAGCGTATTCTCAAGTGCAGAGGTGTTTTACAAACTACTGAGAAAAGCTGATGTAATTTCGCAATTAGACATCATGGTCTTATTTCTTTTGGGAGATAAAATCGATGGCAAAACAACAATAAAAGACTACATGTATTTTGGTAAATGTGAAATATCTAGCTCAGAAGTTGAGAAAACTGCCATGGCTATGTTTTTCATATCTCATTTGTTTTGACTGTGATGAGATGTGATATGGCTGCCATAATAAGCTCTGCAGGGCATGTACACACTTTGTCTTAAATTGCTTTCATCATTCTACTGACCAACCAAGGAGGTCAGCAATTACTAGGGATTGCAGATGAGCCTGCTTGCAAGGGGCACTGGAAATGATAGCACAATTAGATATTATGTTTGCTTTTATGTTCTTTACAGTGGGGTTTCTTACAATAACAGACAGGGTGCTATCAATAAGGAGGCAATGCACTATAATTAGAGCTTTCTTTGATGTTAATTTAGCTAAGTTCACTGGCATTGTCACTGATAGCAATTATACCAAGTGTTTTCTGCAAGGGTATTTTAACATCATTTTATTTTTCCTGTGTATTTTTAAATATGATAGGGTTTTTGGCTATGTTCCTGGAAGTGGAAATCATTATTTCTTAGCAGCCCAGAGACCTAATACTGCCACGTATGTTCTTAGCTTGAAGATTTTTCTAAGTAGGAAAATGAACCAAAGTGGGTTCCCTTATTGCTGCAGGGCTGCAATTGTCCTGATGTAGAATTATAAAATAATTTGTTTGTGACTTGTAAGTCAATGAAGCCTCTCCCTTTCATTTCTTTTTGGTGTCTTGAGTCTTTTTTCTCTAAACACTGGAAAATAACTGGAACCTAAACTTACTGGGAGTTTGACCCAGTACTTGTGCAGGGAACTTGTCCAGTGCTTCCACAGAATATTTTAGTCCCTCTCCCACATACTTCCTGCCTACCCACTCCCTTTGTTTATTTTTCTGTTCTTTGTTTTCAGTCAGTCTTTTATGCTGCCTATTATTCCTGGAGCAGCCTACCTGATATTGTGTTTCAAATGACCACACTCTCTTCTATTTGAAATCTCCGCCTCTTGTAGCTCACATCTGCTCCAGAGCTGATCAACTTTAAGCTTCCTATGAAATGAACTTCATTCCTTTATGGTAATGACATTTGTACATTCAATTTAAAAAGTTACTAAAGAAACCAAAGTACAAATAGCTTTTGCTTCTCCTTCTCTTCAGGTAGTTGCACACTCTAAAATACCCTATCTTTCTCCTTTTATTTACTATTGTCCTCCATTGACCCTCCGTGTCTGTCGTCATTATGTCTGTAATAAAAATTTAGGTTCTGATCTTGGCAATTGTGTGCAGGTGGACTCTGATGTCACTGGGGGCATGCCCAGGGGCAGCAGACCCCCAGCACACAACAGGTTGTAGGATCAGGGCCTTAAGTTGTAAACCCAACAGGACAAGGACCATATCTTTATATTTGCATGTAAAATGCGGTACAAATGCATTGTGGTATGTAAATAGCATGTCACAGACCCTTCTTGTGATAGAGGTGTTCCGGAGTGGACTACTGGTTTTAATTTTGCTCTGTGGATTAGATGGGTGAATCTCAAAATATTTGGAGCAGAAGACGATTAAAGCGAAATATGGCTTGTATCAACCAAAATTTCGGGGCTTGCTTCCTGCTGCTCCAGCCTTGCATTTTGAGACATGCTCAGGTCAAATAACATCAGAGAAAATATGGTAATCCTCCCCCAAAGCAGAATCCAATGGTCCTGTATGACCTCTAGAAATAATAGGGATGACGCTACCACTGAACACGCTCCGAAGCATCAGTTACTTTGTCTTCAGTGAGACAAAGACCATAACTAGTCTGCAGGGCAAAAACAATTTGGTTTATAGGTTATTTTAGCCAAAAAAAGCTACTAATTTGCTTTCAAAAAGCACTACCCTTCTTTCCTCCCTCCCAATCTAAAATTACCATTTTTTAGGCCAAAAGAATTTTTTTAAGGCATAAGCAATGATAATGGCCCTTTCAGGTTATGTCTAAAAAGCTTCCATTACTGCTTACTTTGGCAAGGAAAAGGGATGGGGTGAGATCAGGCCTGATATAAATGGATGTAAATTGATTCTCTTCACTGGCTTGCACCTGCTTCCACCAAGGCCAGATTTGGCCTAAAATCTCTGGTTCAGAGTCCAGAGGCTAGAGAGAGCTAGTGGCGGCCTCGTGTTTTGTTGGAACACAATGAAAATAAATGCATCAATTTTGTGCCTGGTTGCAGTGGTTAATGCCAGTTACAGTTTGAGCTAATCAGGCCTTTTACTGAATATCTAATTCCAGCTTCAATTCAAGTCAATAGAAGATTTTCCATTGAGTTCCATCTCTGGATGAACAGGATCATGATTTGCATGACTTTGGGTAAATTTCCCTTTCAGGAACAACTGGCAGAAATTGGGCTTTATAGATAAAGAGCTTGATTTGTATGAGGTGCTGAGCACTCTTATTTCCTCTTTGAAGACACTTTGAGCTGAGGTTACTCAGTATTTCTCAGGTCTCAGGAGGTATCTTACCCTGTTTTATTTTGAAATTCATGTCCTAGTACGAAATGTGCATAGCAAGAACTGTGAATCACAATCGCCTCTTTGAGTTGATATTTATCTAATAAATTAAGAATGTTTCAAAAGTAGCAATGTTTTAAATATGCCATTATAAGGAACAATCAACGTTTTATAAGCTAGGATCACTTTTAGAGCCCCTTGATTTCAGTGAGCATCTTTCTGTTGACTTCAATAGGAAATCGATTGGACCCTTAATTCTGCTTAAAATTTATTTTAAAAATGTTTACTGAAAATTATATTTTTAAATATGTATGTTTCTCATGCATTCATCATCACTGTATGTAGGTGCCAAATAAAAAAAATATTCAATATTGTCCTACAAAAATATTATTCTCTGTTCCACCCATGGTAGCGTGGTGATCCATAGATCTTCTAAAGTATTAAATTACAGTTGCCTCTGTGTTTCTAATTTATAGTCCAGAAGCTAATGGACATGAACCTTCATTTAACGTACATACAGCAAACTAGCATGTAAATCTCACCCTGGCAAGTTTCACCAGCATTTGTATTTATTTAAGTTAAAATAAAAAAAAGGAAGTAAATTCTGGACTGAAAAATTAGCAGACTCTTCCCCGCCCCTTCCCACATTGTAAGACTAAATGTACAACTTTGTTCAGATAACTGCTACAAACAGTTCACTATGTAGGCCAAATGCTCTCTAATGCAGTAAAATTAAGAAATAATATGCTTTGAAAGTGATTTATGAGTGTGGTTAAACTGCCAGATTTACAAAGAAATAGTTGAGATCTTGGGAAGCCTCAGGAGTCACGTCAAAAATGAATTTGACCATGATTTAAACTGCTACTTTTCTTACATGACATTTAATATGTGTACTTTGGAGGCCCATATGTCTTTAATAAAATAGCATTAAGTTTTAAATATAATATGAATGCAGTCAGTTTCTAAATTCATAACCTTTTCCACAACTCCAAAATGCTAACCAATAAGGGAGTCATACATGCAATAAAACATAAACCTTAGAAAATAGCTTTTTATTAAAACAGTTAGACAGTTGGCAGCTGTGTTGTAATGTAATAAATACTTGCAGCCAATATGGGTTTATCAGTCTTTGTTTACACTGTAAGCAACTCTGACCAGACAACTAATTATAACTTGAGACCAGAGGTCAAAAAAAGTATTTATACTATGTCCAGTCAATGTATATTTGTTAGGTGACCCTTATAATGTTAAGAAAAGTAAGTTGTTTAATAAGGAAATGCTACAGTAAGTTTCCCAGTTGTATTTGTACAGGGATATTCCATTTATTAGTGAGCTTATCCTTTAAGACTGCTCTGAAATAGTAAGTATTTCAGAAATTAGGAAATATATTGACAATATACAAAGAATTTTAGTGTTTAATAAATGGAGGCCAAGTAAGTTTAGCGTTTCATGAACACAGAAATAAAGGAATCTGCTTTATACTGAATTTTATAGTTAATAATGAAAGAATGTTAACATTTAATGGGTATTGCTGTGCAATACTAGATATTTAATTTATTTAAAATGATATTTCTTAAGAATATATTTGAAACGGGCTTGTGATATCAAAACCAAATTTCGAAACAGGTACTGCACTAGTACAGATTGTTTGAAGTTTTATTCAAAACAACAAATTCTGGCTTGCTTGCTGTTCTGCACATTTGTCCAGCATAAAGACTGCTTCATAGCCCTGCTACCGTAGTGCTAACGAAATATTCTCTGAGTACAACATTGTAATGAAAGCTATTGAACTGGTATGAGAAGTCATACAGTTTAATAGGAAAAGGTAAATTTTATGCTTACTATTGAGAGGAGAGGGGAAAAACCACTGGATTGCAGTACATTTCCCTTCCCAAACACACTCAACTGTCTGATTTTTGGTTAGTGTGGTTCTAGAAAAAATTATTAAGAAGTCTGCTCTGAGAAATCACAGAGCGTATATTCAAATGCTAAACTGTAGTCCTCCAGAATTATGGGCTTCCCTAGAGCATCCAGAAAATTATTAACAGCATGTAATCCAGCTCAGTGTGAATGCATCTTTAGTCTGTTAGCCAAATCTTTACATAATACAAATCATTCTACCTATAAAGCACAAATATGTTATTGTTCTCAACAGGCAATTTAATGCAGCTATAGGGAGTAGAATAAGAGAAAAGAAGATTACAAGCTAGCTGATCATGCTTTTATTTCTCTTAAATCTCTCTGCATTGCTCTGTGGTTATACTTGTTGAAAAATTGTATGCGACTATGATGTCTATATGATTTGGAAAGCAAATCAGCCTAAATATGAAGTTTCATTGGGTGTATTTTTAAGGGATTTTATATATTTATTACAAATGTACATTTTCCCGCCGAGCAGTCCTGAACCTATAACCTTTTTTTTTGTAATTTTTTTGAAGACTTAAATTTTGCTATAGATAGCTCATTTATATTTGCCATCCTGTTGTGCAGCTTTATTCATAGAAGAGCTATTAAAGCTAATCATTTTCTGGGTTTTTTATCAAAAAGAATATTGGAGTTAACAAAAAGTAAGTGTGTGTCGGGAAGAAAACTTCTCTATTGAAATAATACACAGCCACCTTTTGTTAACAATGTCTCCTGACATACTTAGGGATCAGGAATAAACTATGATGAACACTATGCAAAAGAGCCTCAGAGTTTAACCAGTAATTCTGATAACCAAAAAGTGGGCTTTTTAAAAAAACACTTTCTCAAATATAGATGGGACTGCTCTTTCTCTGTTATTGCACGCTGTCAAATTGTTTTCTTTGCTACCTATGTCTTTTTACCAGAAGGCTATGGAGTGTCTCAGTGAAATGAAAGGAAAACCTGAAGGATGTTACCGCCTTTCCCACAGATTTTTAGTCTGAAGTTCTGCATTTGTTTTTTCCACAGTGCACCTGTCACTGTCACATATAAGTGCTTCGTGGTCACCAACCCCTGGACCTATGTGTGAATAGTTCCGAAATGGATGGTAAACCATTGTCCGGACACTACATAGTTGCCTACAGAAAGTGTTCATAATAGTTTTCTGTAAAACAAATTCAATGAGATTTTTCCTCCCCTTTTTAAAAAGAAAGGTACCAAGTACCAACTCTGGAAAAATAAAGTCCTCTTTTGATGCAGAAGAATAGCTGTGACATGGACAGTGACAATACAGGTATTCCACGTGCTCCCACACAATTATGAATCCTCCATGCCCTAGAGGAAGTTGAATAAAGCTCTAGTGGAAAAACAGCCTCTCTGGATGGAGAGTCTGTGCTGCTTACATATTTTGTAATGAGCTAAGAATAAAGTTGCCTTCTTATGGGGTAGTTGAAAACAAAATATAGAGGTTTGGATGGTGCTGCTGTTAGAGAGCAGTACTGACTTTACATATATTTTGGGTTGGATTTGTGCTTTCTCTTGCTCCACATATGACCCTATATACCTTTCCAGAGACCTCTGTTTGGCAGCTAAATGAACTTAGAATCATGATATCTTTTGTATTTGTCTTATGCTGCAGCAGCTAGGACATTAAACCATCACTCCAACTCTGCTCAAATGGATGACCATGCTTCCCTTCTATAAAGGTACCTGTTCTTGTAAGTTGCAGTAGAGGATTGTTTTACATTATAAGGTGGTGATTGTTAATATCTTCATAGCTTTAATGAATATTTCTGTGATAACATTATTGATTTCTAAAGGACAGTTATACAGATCTTAATGGTGACAGTGCAGTTTTGGAAGTTTTGGTGGTGTAACTGTAAATTGGAAAGAGCATTGTATGTATTGTACTGAATCAATGGGTTTTGAGGTTTCTTTTTAAACCTTATTCTTTTTGAGTTGCATTTTTGTGAGTAGTCCCATGCAGTCAACATAGGTAAAGGCTGAAAAATTGGTTCCATAATCTTGTGTTTTCTGGTAGGTGCTTGGTCAAGTGTATCATTTGGAGAGTTGGAGTAAAAAGAGAAAATGTCTAAAAACTGAGTTAATTAAAATGTCTATCTATATAACTTTATATTCAAAACCAAAAATATATCACCTTCCTAAATATAAGTAAAAGTGCAGTGCTGAGTAAGAACAATCTTCTGGGTTATCGTTGGTCAGGTAACACATTTGATATTTGTTGTTTTAGTAGCCTGTAGAGAAGTGGAAGATAAAAAATACTGATGATATGAGGTCCATACTGCCTACAAGAGCAGCATGTATTCCCTCAGTAAAAGACACATTCAACGTCGAATGATGCAATGCTGGAAGGTCACTGACAGCTCCAAAGTAGGGGATGTACCAGAATGAAAGTATTTTTTTCTAATAATGTTTGAAGCTGACTTTGAAGTTTCTTTCTTTCTTTCTTTCTTTCTTTCTTTCTTTCTTTCTTTCTTTCTTTCTTTCTTTCTTTCTTTCTTTCTTTCTTTCTTTCTTTCTTTCTTTCTTTCTTTCTTTCTTTCTTTCTTTCTTTCTTTCTTTCTTTCTTTCTTTCTTTCTTTCTTTCTTTCTTTCTTTCTTTCTTTCTATGGTTTGGCCTTTTGGAAATTACTTAGTACATGGTTCTCTCCTTCTTCAGAGTCCGACCTTCTAGATTCTGCCAAGAATACAGTGAGAATCAACGGCCAGTGGCTAAGAAGGTACCATAGTGACATTACTCAAGATTTATGGGGCTCTAATTAGACCTAACATTCAATAATTCAAACTCCATAAATCTCCCACTTTGGTGAATTTTCATGCAAGAGACACTGTGGTCTAAGGGACACGGAGTACATGACTGGAAGCCAGGAGTATTCTTAGGAGTGTTACAGTTTGGAAGTAATTGTGTTGTAATCTGGACTTTCCAGAAGCCCTAAAGGAAGGATAATTGAAGTTTATTTTCAAGTTTTTATTTAGCTGGGTGATGTCCACTGAAAAGATATTTCTAGATAAGACATAAATTGGACATAAAGTACCACAGACTGGAGGAAAGAGTATACAACTAGCAATAAGTCATATGGTGAAAAGGGCTATATAAGTATCTAGATGGATAGACAGAATGTGTGTCTGATTCCAGGAAGGAAGGACTTTTATGTTTCTGTACATTATCTGACTTGATTAAAAAGGATGTCTTAATCAAATGCTAATATGCAATGTAAATTAAATTTATCTCAAAAGCAGAGAGTAGGACAGAGTCTATAGCTGGCTGATTTCACATTACTCTCAGAAATGTTATTCTCAGATGTAATTCTGATAGGTTAAGATAGATCCATAGTTGTGGCTGACAGAAAGCCAAGCAGCTTCTACTACATTGGGAAAAAGGCAAACCATGCCTTTATTCTGTAACTCAAATGTTAGGACAGCTCATTTTTTGCAGTGCATGGAGTGAAATTAGCAATAGCAAAACTTCCATTGACATCAGTAGGGCCAGGATTTCACCCCAGATGTTTACTATCTAACATCATTTTGTTTCTGCTCTCCTGCATCTTGCCAAGAAATACTGCTTTTTGTTTAATGTAACCTGAACTGGTGTGGATTCTTTAGGTCTGAGGGAATTGTATGCTGAAGCTTTACAAGGAAACGGATCTCTCTCCCCTTTCAAAGGAGAAGAGAGAGAATAACATGGGGAAGGCAACAGTCTTTCCAAAAGAGTAGTGGACATAGGAAGTACTGCCACTGCAAGCACAAGCCAGTGAAATATCCTAAGGGTGTAATGCATCATTACTGTTCTAGGTGGGGGCTGGTAGTCTAGCCTTATAGGTACGATTGCCCAACACTTTCCATTATAAGACCTTGTTTTCTGTTTTATTTTATATTGTTATGGTTTAATCTCATTGTGAAATGGGTTATTCTCGTGCATTTTCCCCTGCATATATTCATAAATATTCTTGGATTATGTTATCATTCCTTCAGGATTTGATTTTTTTTTGAGGGGGAAGACAAGAGCTGTGGTAGTCATTGCAGTTTCTCATGTTCTTTCCTCAGTTTATGTATATGATAAGGGTGTTTAAAAAGCCTTTGTCAACTCTTCTTCTCTTGCACAATCTTTATAAATATTTATATAACACCATTAATAAGAGCTAATCCATTAGAATGTTTTAGGTTAAGATTAGCACTCATGAAACATATTTAGCCAGATACAAATTTGCTCTATTTAATAATAACATTAAAGAGACAGGGCTCCTTCATCAGATAGGGCTAAGATCCATGAAAAAGGTTTATTGATATGTAACTATCAAATTAAACTTGTTTTAGAATTCATGGATGTGGCAGTCAGAGTAATTACTCATTTCATTCCTGCCAGATTAGCTTGTTTGCCCTCGAACACCAAAGTTCCTTCCATATGTCAAGCTTATCATGGGATGGTCCCCCTTTCTTTATGCATATGGCTAAAAGTAAAAGGCTGATAGACGAATGCACCACAACTGATGCAGCTTTTATTCCTTTTCAATCCTTTCCTCTTCTATAATACAACATACAAATTGTTCCTGGTATTATGACTTTTGTGCAAAAATGTCAGATTGATTTGCAGCTGATTGCATGTAAATATGTGTAGATCAGAATAATATTTCCTACCTCTAGGAGATGTGATAGACAGGAGGGAATTAGGTTCCAAGTAGTAATATGCAGTCCACAATGTGTTTAACAAATTTCAGCAAGCATCCAAACCAAAGTCTGTTCAGGCCTTCCTTTGCTGTGTACATCCTTCCACCATCATCCCAACCCAACCTGATGATCTGAAGAACAAAAATACATTGTCTCCTATGCTACTTCACCTATTTCAGACCTTAGATATTTGATTAGAGTCCTGAAACATCAGAATTTCCTCATAACTTTGTGTCTCTGTAACCACAGTTTTAGGGGCAGGATTTCCAGCAACCTAATTTTGGTCTCATTGAAGTCAATTGAGGTCTTAGTATTGACTTAAATGGGAGCAGAGAGAGACCAACACTGAATGCTTTTGAAAATTCCACCCTAGATAACCTTATGCAGGATGCATATTCTTACTGCAGCTTCTTAGACACATTTTTCAAAGACAGTTCATGGGGCTTTACTTAGGAGTAAGAAATCACTTGCATCACTTGGTGATAAGCAAGGGATTTAATGGAAAGAATAGGAAACCAATGGACTACATACATTTGACAAGAAAATACAGTACAAAACTCTGAGTAAGAAAATCATGTGAATGATCTCAGGAAAATGGAAAATATGAGCCAGATCATTTAAGACAAGTATATGTCATTAGAAAACTGGACCAAGTCATTTAAATTAATTATGTAGGTGTTCCTCAGAATAGAGAGACTTTCTCAAAAAGTCTCTGAACTTTAGCTAAAGAAATTTAGAAAAAGCATGAAAAAATGTGATATTGCATAATCATAATGAACCATGCATTCATGTCATCCAATTAAATGTGGTATCCAACTACTCTGGCTTTTCTGTTGTCAAATCACTCCTAAGAAACAAAATCCAAACGTCAATTAGACCATGGATCAGAAAACTCTAGTTTACCCAGTACATATCTGAAAAACAGCCTATAAAAACTGAAGTATAAAAGAGTGGTTCATTTTAATCTATTCTTCCAATGATGATCTGACTGCCGAGAAGAATCTGACATGCTATAACTTCTCTTCAGATGTTGTGATGATTTTGTAGGTGGCTTACAAGGAATCTACAAATGGAATTTATCCTGGCAAATGGGGCAGGAGGGTCACTATCTTCACAAGAAATGAATAATGTGGTTCAAGAACGTCTTCCCTAAAAATAATTCCTCAATACCTTTCAAACTAGTTTTATACTCAGCTTCAAATGTGAATTTGGGGAATTCTTTCAGGAAAGACTTTACTTTAAAACAACAGAAGTCTATTCCTTGATCACTCATTCCCTCTTTTATTAAAAGACTGATTAATCTAAGATTAATCAGAAAGACACGTTGCCCAGTTTTGTTTTTCCAGCTTTGTTATGCTCTTCTCTTGAGCCACTCTAGGAGCAGACTTCAAATACTTGCAAATACTTTTTCCCCTTTTGGTTTTCTGGAGCTAAAATATTGAAGGGAAATTTGAGTGCTATGTAAATATTATTAGATCTATAATGTCGTAATTTAGAATGATCTGAAAGGTGATGTCAGAAGGGCACTATAGGAGTAATGCTACAGACCAAGAAAGTGTGATAAAACTGAAACATATTTCTTGGTTTTCCAGACAAGACAGTTGTCTGGGTTAGTCTTTTTTTCATCTGTATCCTTCCTTGCTGGAACAAGGGCTGTATTAGAGGAGCTTATTTACTCAAGAATAAATGTTTTCCCCTTTTTTCTTTCTCATACATTTGTCACATGCTTTTCTAATTCGTATGCAGCACCTTTTGGAACCATTGCAACTACACATTATAGACCTACTTCCTCTCTGTTTGCATTAAATGGTCTTTATCTCTCTCTCACCCTTGAGCTAAGGTCACTGCAAGGAACAAGTTTCACAGTAGGGGATGTAGATTTTTCCCTAGAGCCTGGCTCTCTTTTCCCTTTCTGAGCACTTGTTAGATTGATGCAATTGTCCCTCAAGGTCTTCCTCAGAGGAAAGTTGCTTTCAATTCTCTCTATGCTAAAAATACCCTTCACACTGATTCTGAAGCATGTAGTCCTGTAGGTTGCATGTGGAAATTCCACTGGCATTGTCAAGATGAGGTCGGAGTCTTGGAGTCCTTCTAGCTAATAAGTACAGTGACTAAAAGGGAACGGAGACTGCTGCATTTGGGTCAAGAAAAAAGAGACTCTAGTTAAAGTGTGTGTGTGGGGGGGAAATCTATACAAGAAACCTTCCCTTTTTATAAAATGAATTCACGTGCAGGCTGCTTTGACCAGAGATGGTAGAAAGTTGAGGAGAGGGCAGGGTAGTATTTGGGAATGAGGCAGTACGAAAATGTAAAGAAAATTTAATTTATTTCTTCAGAGGGATCAGAAAATGATAGTTCACCATGCTGAAAATGGTAAGGAAAGAAAATGATTTGATCACAGAAAGGTTATGTAGCAAGAAGAGTCTTTGTTGAAACCTTTTTAGTGCTACAGAGTCCAGGCCTCCTTGGAGACGTATTGTATTTCCCATCCATCTCACTGGTTTAAAATACATGAAGGCAATATATATGCACAAGAAACATTGCCTGATCCTTAGCTTGTGCCAACTGTCACAGCTCATTTGAAGTCAGTGGAGTTATCACAGTTTACACCAGATGAGGATCTGCCCTAGGATATCCAAACACTCAGTGAACCTAGGTCCTTACCTCATGTTTTCAGTTCGATATTTTTGTATACATTTAATCCTAGTTAATAATTGTAGCATTTTTAGCTCTGTTTAAAAAAATAAGCCTTTCTCGGTAAATGTCATTCACTGAACAGGGATATAACTTTTTAAAAATTATATACTTAGTAGAAACTGAGATTTGCATTTTATGACTATATTTGACTGGCTAATATTAGGGATGACTGCTGAAACACTTTAAGTTTTACAAGTCATCTCAGCGATAACAAGAGGTCACACAACAAGGCCAGTGTGCACAGATCAACCTCATTTGAAGAGCTGACTCATGTTTTTCATATAAATCATATGCAATTGCCTATTATGAACACCCTGTAAAACTCAAAAGGCTTTATGATTTTTAATAGCTACTGCAATAGTGATTTACTAGCTAATCCAAGACAAAATATGCTGCAGTATATGCTTTGAGTATATGTTATCCTATCTGCCCAAATAATAGTACATAATCAGCTGTGCACTTTAAAAATAAATGTAATACATACTACTTTACATCTTCAGAGTAGATTTGGCATTTAACGTTTACTTATGACTTAAATTAACTTGATTAGTGAGAAACTTGCAAAGTTGAATCATGTATTAATTTTTTTCATGCATGTGATCTGTCACTTTGCTAACCTGTGAACTACAGTTACATTGCAACAATGGTAATCGCCATGTAACTGTGGTTTATTCATATGGAAGACTGTCTTATTAGGATAAAAAATAAAGTTTGAAGTGACATTTTTGTAACAATTGTGATAAAAACTTTATGTATCCTAAATGTGTTCAGTGTAAGACGTTTATAGTGGCCCCGGTGGAATATTAATATACATTTTTATATAGATAAGAGGCAGGTAGGCTTGATTATATTACCCAATGTAGAATAGAATTCCTTTCAGAGTTTGAGTTTTGCTTCCTCTGTTCTAAATGTCAGAACCAGTTTAATATTTTTTTTAAAAAAAATTAAGTGAATTCAGAGTTCATTAAAGGCAGTGGACTGGCAGCATTGCAAATAGAAGTTAGATCCACCAAATAAGCACATGAAACTATGTCAGTGTATGTCCACCCCATTCCAAAATAATATGCCCATATACTTAAACCCTAGTCCAGAGACAGCACGTCAGTGAGTAAAAACCTCCATGTCAACTCAGTTCTTGGCCTTTCTTCTGAAATTGCCAGCATGAATGCTAATAGCTGATGAGTGTTATTAACAATGTTGGTGTCTGTCTGTCTAACAGGTGTTTGATACAACCCAATTATTTCATGTAGTACATAGAACAATCAACAAGAGGTCTTGGTCACTACAAATCTGGGCTTGGATTCTAATGATGGACCAGGAGGGTCAATATTTAATTGTCAGTCTTTTGAGCCATCCAGAATGACACAGGTATAGTTTGAGTTTTATTTTTTTTATTAAAAATAAAGATTTAGTTTATGCTCTTGGAGGAACAAGTATGAAATGAAATTCTCAGACATCCTACAAGCAAGTCATAATGCATACTTTCCAGAAGGAAAATTTATCCCAAGGAAATTCAGTATTAGCAAGCCCATTTTCAGTTTAGAGATTTATTCTGACTCCTGGTATAACACCTCAAAATCTGCAAAAATTTTTTAGAGGTTTTGCTTTAGGTTCAGCAGCTTTTAAAAAGAAATCTGCAGGATTTTTTAAATGAAAATCCATCCAGAAGCAGAGAAGCCCATTAAAGTGTATATTGTTGCAGAGTGATTTTAAATAAAAATGACTTTTCATCAGTCATTGATAAAAAAAATCAACCCACTTTTCTTCAGAGTCTTTCCAATCCCTCCATAAATTCACTTTACCTGAGAGGACTGCCAATCTGTCAATTTTCTCTCTTTGCCCTTCTCCTCAGAGTAGTATGGTGATGCTTTGTACCTCGTTTCTGTGGAATGATCTTTCAAGGCTATCCAGCTATGCTGGATGACTCCTATTATCTGGTTATTTCATTGCTGTAGTTCTAAGCAGAAAGTGTTCCTTGGACCTATTGTCTGATTGCAGATTCTGGAACACAAAGCACTGGGCTGCTTTGTGATTTGAAGTGTAGATTTGCCAATAAAATACCGTTTTTTAATGAAGATGCTGATCTTCAGCTGATGTAAATTGTCAAAGCTCTATTGAAGTCAATGGAAATATGACAATTTATACCAGCTAAGGATCTGCCACAAAAGCATATTTCTTTTCCAAAAATCCACAAATAAGAGTCTTAAACTGTGCAGCATGTATTCCCAGTGGCTTTTCTCCCATGATTAAATGTATAGCATAGAGTATCTGTATTTCTCTTCTACACAAGTGAAATCTTTCCATCAGTTGCATGCCCATGAAATTGTGGAATTCCCTTAGGTGAAATTGTGGCCCTATTTAAGTTAAATGGAGTTTTGCCATCAATTTCAATTGGGCCAGGATTTTTATCCCTTGTGTCTTTAGAGCCTTATGCTTGGCCATACAAAAAAACCCTCTTTGTTCAAGTCCTAATCTTGGCAGCAATTCAGATCATGAGCCATTTTCAGGATATTTTATAAACATCGTCAAGTTCCATTTGGCTGTTCTGAAGTTACAAAAAAGTTTTGTTTGTTTTGCTTTTAAGTATCGTCTGATGTATTTTCTCCAATCCTTATAGGTCCAGTGGCTTTAGTTTACTTTGAAATATGGCTATTCTGTCTTCTCAATTACTTTTACTTAGCTTACTAAATAAAAAGACATTTAATTGCACAACAACAACAAATTCCAGATATGGAATAGACAGTAAAATACGATTTGTGCAGAAAAAGGAAAACCATGCCCGAATCACTGATCAGTAAATGTGGCAGTGCTGTGTTGCATTGTACCTGCTCACTCTCCTCTCCCACTTCATGACTTTTGACTCCTATTTCATAAGACACATCTAGAAGTACGTCTACACTTACAGTGGCATGTAAAGTACAGACATTTCTTGCCCAGCTATAATGGGTATAAATAGCAGTATAGATGGTGAGGCACACCTTAGAGGAGTAGACTAGAGTGTCCTACAAGCCTTAAACCTAGGGTATATGCTCTACGTTCCCCAGCAGTGTTTTCCACTTCTATACTTCTATTTTGGCAGTATAGTGTCCTGGTGCGTACCCCCACTAGAGCCTTTCACTGCCACCGAGAAAGGCTCCAGAAGTGCAATGTGGATGCAGTCCACTTTCGCTGCATCGTGTAGCTACATGTACCCTACATGCTGCCCTACATGCTGCCCTACATGCTGCCATAAGTGAAAGGCTTATGTTGAGTAAATTGGAGTTTGCATCTTAATACTGATTTTTCTTGTTTTTTGACCATTGAGGGTGAATATTCTCAGCATTGTATTAATTTTCCAAATATTTGTTGATCTCCAGACATCCATAGCACAAGGCTATACTAGTCAAATAGTAATACTTTGCACTTGTATAAACATTATATATTCAATGTGCTGCACAAACATTAATCCTCACAATGCCTTTGTGTAGATAAGCCACTTGGAGATAATGCTCCTGACTTAGGCAGACACAGTTGTTCTGTTACATGAATGGAGGAAGTAGGACAGGAAATGTATTCAAGAACAATTAAATGAACTAATTTCTTAGAAAATCATTTCCCATTTATGTTGCTGTAAATCATTTAAACAAAACTCAACACTGTAATTACAAGTGGTCTCTCTTCTTTGAAGGTTTTCTCAAAAAGTTGATGGGTCACTGGCATCATATGGAGATCCTATCAGAATTGTGCTAGTGAGTTAATTTCTGGTTCCATATTCCAGCACATTTGAGGAGGCTGAATTCAGTCTCAGAAGAGAAGTGATAAAGATACTTCCCCAATTAAGATCAGACTGCAGTGTAGCAATAGGCTATAGAATGAAGCCAACACTATTCAAGCTAGAAAATAACTCTCAATGGCCATGACTTGACAGATAGTTGAGATCTTAATTCTGGAGGCACATGCAGCCTCACATATTTCAGAGTGGAAATTTTCATACCTAATTTAGTAAACTCATAGTTAAGAGTTTGTCAGGATTTCAGAAGTTTAATGCTTGGCTATAAAATATAATTTTGGTCTGAAATCCATTTTCTAAACTCTCTGCCCAAGGACTTACTGGAATATAAACACACAAGATTAACAGAATGACTTATTTATACAGATGCAACTGTACGGAGAACTCCTGTGATTCCAGGATTGTTCAGGAGAATTAAATGTGCTGAAGGGTAAAGACAAACACTGTCTATGAAGAAAGCAGCTAAAATGTAATGTGTAATCCTACTATAAATAAAAAACATTATCCAAAGTTGTAAAGGCATATGACTGAAAACAAGAGAGACTGGTGTTCAGACAGTGAGCAGACAATATTACACTGTCTTTTCAGTGTGTTTGTAGGAAAATCTGAACCGATTAACAAATTTACTTTTCTCTAAAAGAACTATTAAAAAGGATATTTTATTAGCAGATTTGTATATACTTCCCACTTGGTGACAGTGAAAATAATCATTTAATAGGTATGTGATAGCCACAGCATATCTCCTCGGTCTTTTCTCAACTAAAAGAAGACAGTTAATGGCTGAAGGTAGAAAAGAGGGAACGTAATAAAGGATAAATTAGCAAATCTGGGGAAATGAAAAGTCAAACTCTGTAAATCTTATGTGTACATTAAACTACACACAGAATGTTAATGCATCTTTCACATTAACTGTATCCTAACTAAAAATACAGAGTATAACATGAGACAACACCCACTGGATGGTTAGGATGTTTTCTGATTTAGACAGCAAGTGATAAATGTCCCTTTTGTTAGACAAAGAGGGGACTGTGACACACCTTTTAAATAGATTAAATGAAAATTTACTTATTTTTAAAATGAATGTAATGTCAACAATGGAATTCTATCCAGGTCAACCAAAATTTACAGAAAATTAAGCAGAAATGTGAAAGAGATTTGGCTCCAACTGCCGTAAATTATCATCTTCTATCATTACACCTCTTCTGCATCCTATTCAGCAAAACACGTGCTGTGCTTCTACTTGGGTTACCTCATAGGTCAACTTCCAGATAAAATATTTCTATAGGAGTCTTTTACATGCTTTGTAACCCATGATATATTATTCTGGAATGTAAATAAACTTTCTTTATGTAATATCTGGTTAAAATAGACTGTAAGTGTTGCAACTTGCTATGTAACGAAATGTATAGTCTAGTTTTTAGCTCAGTGGTAAAGGCCCTCGCCAGTGACTTAACATATCTGATTGGACCCAGTGTAACTAGGTTGCACGTTGGCCAAAGCATCTGCAGGTTTCTGAGCTACAGTAAGGTTCTTTGAAGCTGGAGTTGCCTTGTATGGTTGCATGATGACAGGATCTGAAGAGCAGGAGCGGTGGCAGGGGATTCCTCACCCAGGCTACCACTTTTCCTGTCCCAGACATGTTGTGTATTTTCTGTTCTGAAACAACCTCCAAATTTTTATGGCTAGATTAAATTGGGCTAATTCTGATTTAGTTCCTCCTGGTTTGGTGAGATTTAATACTATGCTGCTGTTGCCAGTCAGATGCCTGCAAGCCTTTTAGATTGTTCCAGATTAGAAGAAGTTATAAGATGTTGATGTTCTTTTGAATTTCTGACAAGCCTTATAACTCATTAACTCATTGGACAACGACTAGGGTGCCCACAACCAAACTTTTTTTGTGGACTGGGCAAGTGTAGGAAGGAAAGCAACTCTGAGAGCATTAGGTTCTCCCTCCACCACATTCACCATAAACCATGGCCTGTGCCAGATGCAAGTGCATGATTGCACTGATTGATTGCTTTGTTCTTCGCAGCCAGATGTCTCTGTGTTAGAGTTGCTCAGGTCCCTGCAGCTGGACAGTTGTTCAAAAGGATGTGCTTGAGGAAGAGAAAAAAGGTGTTCTAGATTTGGGAAACTGTCCCCCACCCACCCCAAGCCTGAGTCACATGGGCTGCACTGAGTGGTTGCTTGAGGCTTTGGACACATCGTCCCTCTCACACTTTCCCCCTGTGTCCCTGTAAATTCAAGATTTTTTTTTATTTCTGCCAGAATGTTTAATGATGTCTTCATGTGTGCATGCAATCCCTGACAGTGAAGAACTCATTTCATAAGTCCTACACATCAGTGCTACTGGGAAATCCTTGAAAGGCATGGAGAATTTCTACTTTTATACTTTCATCTAATTTCACAACATTTGTTCTTCACAGCCAGTTGCTGCACCAATTTATCCTTCTTGCAGGACTGCCCAGAGACTGTCTGTGGCAGAGGGACTCAGGCAACCAGAGTCTATTCTCTCTCTTTCTCCATAGTCCTGGAAAGTATAAACTGCAGTTTCAGCTGAGCTTGGAGTTAAGCTGTGTTTTTAGTCTTATGTCACTGACTCTTAATTGTCCAGTAGTTTCTGTAAGAAGGGAGGCAGAGAAATGGTGGCCACCATAATCATAATAATAATAAGTAATTAATAAATAATTAATAAATAAAATAAAGTAATAAATTGTTCCAATTTTGACATAGGTAAAATATTACTGGGCACACAATTATTAGAGACATAATTCTCTCTGTATTTCTGTGGGTAGAAGGGATTTTAAGTAATGTTGGCTTGTTAAAAATCACATCTTTGTGTGCTGGAAAATTTAACACAGGACTTGGAAAGAGAGGTTTAAGCTTTGTTTTTTGAGAGGATGAGGGGAAGAAAGTGTTGGCATGAACCATTTGAGCTTAAATCTGAGGGGAATCTTTAATTATTATTTAATTTGCAACCTGAACAAAAGAGTTTCAATGATATTAGGCACAAGAGACAAGAAAATCAAAGTGTGGTGTGTGTAGCAATGTAACTTTTGTGATCTTGTTTTCTGTGTTTCGCACCTTTAAGTTTCTAGGAGTCTACTAAGCAGCTTCCACTTTGTGAGGTCGAATCGCAGCTGCAGCCCGCTACAGAGGGGAGAGATACACACTCGTTCTTTCTTTTTTGTTGCTTTCTTAAATCTAAAACAAACCATTCAAACTGAAAGTATAAGACTGGGAGTTTTTTTGTATGTAGCAAACATAATAAGAAACAGAAATGCTACCTAAATGTACCTTGTACCAAAAGGGAGGATCCCAAAGTGAGATAATTAAAATTTACCTAGTCAGGGAAGCTAGGCAATGTCATCTGATTTTTGTGAGATCTTTAGAGAGAGGGAGGGGGTCAAGTTATGGGTGATGAGGAGGCTGAATCCATAAAACCAGACCATGAGGATAGTTTCTCTTGTATTTTTGTCTCTTCCAGTTTCCAGATCACATGCTTATGAGAGATACAGAGGTCTAGAGGAGTTCTCAAAGCAACCAGACTGTGTGTTTTAATAACTGCATCTTTACCTCGTGTAAATAAGCTTTCTGTCACATTACCAATGCTTTCTATTCAGTTTTTCAGTAAGGTGTGCGCTGTACAATCTGTATTTATTTTGCTTATTTCCTCTATTGGGTTTTGGCCATGCAAAATAAATGCTATATTTATAATCCCTTTTGACTGCAATATTTCAAGGACATTGCCTGTTGGCCTTCCTCTTGGAAGCTCCTTTCCAAGGATTCTTTATGAGCAGCTCTGTTAGTCCTAAACAGAGGTGTGTTTGAGTTGCCGCTCTGGAATCTATCCAGTTGCTTGTCCTGAACTTAAAACATGTAATTTTTAACTACTTTGCTGTGACCTTGAACGTTCATAAAATATTTTAGTTTGTGTCACATGGGTAAGGTCTGAAGGGGCAATGAAGTAGAGGTTTCTGAGAGAGGAGTTTGTGCCCATCAGAAAAATATTTAGAAAATTGATTTTCCATTGTTGAAATCAACGTATATTGTCAGATACTTGTATGATTGGCAAGGTATTAAAAAAAATTTATTTTACCCTGTTCTTCAAGATTGTTCTTGTTTATAACCATGTCACTTCTAAGGAATGATTTGTCTTTGTTACAATATCTGTGTTATTTAGAAAGTTTCCCTACATTTTAATTGAACTCCCTTCCATATGGGGATAGCCTGTGGCTTGTCTTATGCTAGATGAGAATTGAGAAGGTGTTAAAAATCCAAAACGACTTAGACCTCACAAACACAATGTGAGGTTAACAAACAAACAAAACAGGCTGAGCTACAGTGTACATTACTTAGTCTTAGTACAGTGTACAGTACTTAGTAATGTACAGTGTACATTACTACATGACTCTGGGCCTCAGAGTCACTGTTATAAATCCAGATTCAGACTAAGCTTTCTGGGGGGTACCCAGGATTGTGAAGCACCTTGCTAATACCTGCCCTTACTGTGGGAAAAGCTTGTCTGTGTCTGCTGGGATCAGGACCACAACTCCACTGGCAGCACAAGCACTTCTCTCTAGGCCTATGCAAGCCCCACTTTCTCTTCAGGCTAGTGATAGGCATGCTCCACAACCCCTGAATCCTCCAAACATCCCCCTTGAGAATCCAGGCCACTGAACACTCACAGTATTCACAGATTCACTGATTCCAGAAAAGCAGTGCCCCCCAGCTTACCAGTTCCACCTCAGGCTCCACTTAACACACAGCACTTGGAGATGTTTATGGTGAAAACTAGTACAGCTTCATTTAACGAAGCATAGAGTTGCAAGTGATAGCAAGTAGAAGTATTGGAACCAAATAGTTACATATAAAATAGTCATAACACTCATTCTAGAACTTAGAATTACTTAATTAGATACTTTCATGTCTCCCGTGCTCACCTAAAGTCCTTCATTTTACAGCCAGTGTTGCCTGTGACCTTCCATTAATGAGACAAATCACATTGTCGGCTTGCCCCCTCGGTGAAGGATCTTGGCTGTCTCTTGGTACCCTTAGATATATCAGGATAATCTTTTGTTCTTTTATATAACCAGGACACCTGCTGTTGATTGTTTTGTTTTTCATGTTGCTTCCTTCTCTTATTGATTTTGCAATCTTTCGATTAGCCTCAGGCTCGGTATGCAAATAGACTACCATCATGAAATGGACCATACACAATGATCAGACACGGGGATGAGTATTTGTTATCCCCTTCCTGAAAGGAACCTGTCCAAGATATGTCACCTCCTGTTTACCTGCCTTAAGGATGGAATTTTCAGTATAGACACATAACTCCTTAAATATTATCTGTTCATACATTTTGCAGTGATTATGGTGATCAGTGGGCTACTGGCTCTCTGTAGGGACCTCTCTTTGGTGAATCATTATTCACATATCTGACCCAGGGGATCCCTGTGAAACTCTGTGTACCCCCTGCCCTTTGGCACCAAGAGGTTCCTGGGTCAAATGAAGGTGTGGGGTTCAGTTTTGAGGATGAATCCGGGCTACAATTTGGGTTTGAATTTCATGGTGCCCAAATCAAACAAGCTGATTTGTGAGCTTTCGACCACTTCCGTAGCGGAAATGGAAAATAGGCACCTTCCAACTTGAACTTAACATTGTACCAAAACAAAGGAGATAGATTTAATTCTAGGAACAACATAGGCTGACCAGATAGCAAATATGAAAAATCAGGACGGGGGTGGAGGATAATAGGTGCCTATATTAAAAAAAAAAATAGCTCCAAAAATCAGAACTGTCCCTATAAAATTGGGACATCTGGTCACCCTGGACTCTTCTGTCTCCACAAAATTCAGGGTTCTACTGCTGGCCCATCTCTACTTCTTTCCCTAAAAGAGTGTAGAAGTTTTCCCATAAATTGCTTATACAAAACAAAAATAATCTAGCAGCATTTCACTTCACAGTAGACCATTGCTTAATTTTCAATTGTCATCAACAGTGCCTGAAATTATACTTCACTAGAACAGAGTATAATAGAGCTGGTAACAGTCATAGAAGCATACAGATGTTAGAAAACTGAATACTGTATGTACTAAATACTGTATTCCACCTTCCCATCTTTGCATGATTGTTGCCTAAAGTAGCTGGTCAACTGTTTAATTAGCTTCTCCCTGTGCTCTGTTTTCCCCTGTCCCAGTCTCTGCTGCTTTTGAAGCTAGCTGCCTTTGTGCTGACACAAAAGCAATACCTTCCACTGTCTTCCACTTCCTGAATGAACTAGGACATGTTATAGATTGTGGGGAATAATATTGTACATCCATAAATCCACTATGGGCAGCTGATGTAATAAATTCAGTTAAATAGAAAGGAGCAATACATTCAGGTTTAGCAGAATCAGGGATTGGATGAGAAGGATGTTTCGGCAAGAGTGTGCACCACATCACATGGATTTGGCATTGGCAACAGGATCCCTAGGAGTGGGGAATAGGTCAGAATGCATTCAGTTGGAAGTGGGGTGGCTGAAGGAAAAGGAAAGGAGGATGACCAGCTGTTTGGGCTGGAGAGGAAGGAAGGTGAGGCTGGAAAGTTGGGCTGTGAGGAAGTATATCTTTCACTCCGTACACGGCCCTCACCCCAACTGTCAAACCCTGTTGTGTGTTCCCTCTCCAAATGTTTCACCCTTCCACAATGTTAGGTGTCCCACCTTTTCACTGAAAGTTTTTCGTTTTTCATTTTTCATCCCAATTTTGTTTAGCCTAAGGCTTGCAGTGGGGTTTGGGTTACTGTCCTACAGCCTAATCATTCATTTTCCTTGTAAGGAAATATGTCCTGATATTTGGCCTACATTTCCTTTTTCTGAATTCCATCCCTATATTCTTAACTGGGATACAATATTTTTATCAGGCTAAATGAAAGTCAGTCAACCCACAAAACGGCATTTGACTTCTGAGCATTTGACTCTGCATTAGGATTGAGAAAGAATGGCTATGCATCAATGGACTACTTTCTCTGTTGCCCAATTGGCTGGTGGACCAGCTGTTATACCACTGAAGTAACTGATTAGATTTGAAAAATTTCCTAGAATGTACACTCTAAAAGTGCTTCTCAAATGACTCTTGTTATTGTAGAAGTAGGCCCAGAGCTGGAAGGCAAAAGGTCCCAAGATCAACTCCACTGACTCAATTACTGAGTGACCTTGAGCAAGTCACTTCAGGCCTGATTTTTCAAAGCTATTTAGACACCGAACGATGCAGATAGGCACCTAGAACAGAGGTAGGCAAACTACGGCCCACAGGCCACATCCGGCCCATGGGACTGGCTTGCCCGGCCACCGAGCTCCTGGCCCGGGAGGCTAGCCCTGGCCCCTCCCCTGCTGTTCTTCCTCCCTCACAGCCTCAGCTCGCTCACCATGCTGCCGGCGCAATGCTCTAGGCAACGGGGCTGTGAGCTCCTGGGGCAGCGCAGCTGCAGTGCCTGGCCTGACCCGGTGCAGTGCTGCGTGGTGGCAGTGGAAGTGTGGCCCGGCTCCAGCCAGGTGGGGCGGCTGTAGCATCACCAGCCACCACTGCTCCAGGCAGTGCGGTAAGCAGGGGGGTTGGATGGAGGGCAGGGGAGTTCGGGGTGGTGGTCAGGGGGTGGTGGTGTGTATAGGGGTGGGGGTGGTCGGGGCAAAGAGGGGGTTGAATGGGGACAAGGGTCCGGGGGGGGGCAGTCAGGAATGAGAGGGGGTTGGATGGGGCAGAAGTCCCGGGGTGGGGGGGGCAGATAGGAGGTGGGGGCCGGGCCATGAACCCCTCCCCTAACCAGCCCTCCATACAATTTATGAAACCCAGTGTGGCCCTCAGGCCAAAAAGTTTGCCCGCCCCTGACCTAGAAGGAGTTACAAAAGCAGGTTAGGCATGTAACCTCCACTGAATTCCAGTCACCTAACCATTTTAGGCACTTTTGTAAATCCTACCAGAGGACTGTCTGCATCTTTGGCTGCCTAAATACCTTTGTAAATCAGGCCTTCCAGCTTTGTTTGTTTCCCTATCAGTAAAATGGTGGTGTTAACTCTGAAATGACCTTTCCATTCTTTCACTAGCTGGGATGCTAGTGACAGTGGACTGAGAAAATCTGGGGGAATGGGAAGCAAGACTACATGTTCTCTTTGGAGGTGTAGCTTTAGGGGCACTCCTATGTTGCATTAAAGAATTGATGGAATAATAATAAAATAAAATAAAAAAATAGACAAGTTGGTCACACCTCTTTCTCTCAGATAGCCCGATGATAAAATACTTGTCCAAATAAACTAGCAAATGTAGATTAGTTTGTACGGCCCTTTGAATATCAAAATTCCTACATTAATGCTAGTACTATTCCATATTATGGGCTCAGTCCTAGAAGTTGCTTAGCAGGATGATATCCTATAAATATGTGGCATGGATTAGTTCCATATTTCTTAGACAATTATGGTCTTTTAAAGGAGAAACAATTCCATATATAGGGGGCAACAAATATGAGAGCAGTATGTCACAATTACACTCTCAATTTATAGGAGATAGTGTGGATTTATTAGGATTATTTTATAATCAATTGCTGCTGCTTTAGAATGATGAGATACTAATTTATATTCCATTTATCAAGCCTACTTAAATAAACTTAACGGGGGTATAACAACATTAAGGAATTGCTTTCCCTAATCTTAATTTGGAGATTGCTATTTTTCTAACAAAACGTTGCACCTGGCGTGAAAGTCAAATCAAGTTTTGATAGATATATCCAGTTTGAAAGTATTAACGAAAGATTGAAAATTACAGTCATTATTTACTTTATTGAAAACCTCTTAGAGGATATGATTTAAGCCAGCAACAAGCTTTTTTGGTGAAGCATAAGAATCTAGAACTGCAGGCTACGGACCAGAGAGTTAAGACTGGAGAAAGTTCATTTGAAAGTCATGTTTCCAGTATAAATTATATGCAGTTGTGCAAACATGTCAAAGTTTGGTAAATTGGATTTGTTTAATGTAAACAATTTTTGACCAAAATAATAACACAGCTTTAGAAAAAGACATTATGCACCCACTTTTGAAAAGTTTGTATAATTTAACACACGCCAGAACTTTACTGTAATTCTATGCAGAAGTATATGAAGGATAACTATTTAGTAAGATCTAACCTCCATAAAAGAAAACTATAAACATGCTTTAACTTCTTGTACTAATCTTTGTTATAGACACTGGCCTGTTAAGGACACACATACATAGATGTATTCTCTTTTGTCAGTTAAAAGAACGTTAAAAGGTTGGGTAAAGTTTAATGACATTAAAACTAGTTGTTTAAATGTAAAATGTATTTGAAGTGCAGGTGATATGGTTAAAAAAACAGAAGCTTAAATAGTGGCCATTTTTGTTGGATGTAACATAAAATTGTGTGTCAAAATAAGAAGTGGTACACTTGTAAATGAACAGAGGATGGTAGCATCAACTGGCTTTATTTTTGGATGCACTTTTAGGCACCAATCCGGCAAAAATTTAAGCTTGTGTTTAATTTTAAACATTTGAGTACTCCCATTTGAGTTCATTGTGAGGTTAGGACTACTCTTATGTTCAGAGTTAAAGATGTGTATAAATCTTTGCAGGTTCTTCATCTGAGAGCAAGAATTGCATGAATGTTGCTGGCTTTGGGCTCAGTCTTGGAAAATGTGGAGCAGGCTGACCCCAATCCAGCAAAACAATTAACCATGCACTTAACTTTATTACAAGAAGACTCTTGTTGACATCACTGGGACTATGCACACCATTAAAGTAGACCCTAAAGAGAGTTAACAGAATTTTATGGTAGCGCTTGTAGGTGGTTATGGTCTGACTCAGCACAAATGGGAGGAATTACTTTTAGGTTAGGAATTACCTATATAGTCATGTATTCAGAGATTACGTTCAATTGGGCCATTTTGCCATTGAAAGAGGAAGATGGGCCAGAATGGAGGTAGAATTGTTCACAATGACAAATCTAGGATGGGTAGACTCTGAAAATGTGGGTTGATTTAATAATAGCCATAGAGGTTGGGTCCTCTCAAGGAAGTTTACAGTAATCTCACAATTTGCCAAGATGCCTAAAGGTGAACAGACACCCAACTGGTGAGCCTGATGTAAGTTGCATAGATAGACAGAACTGCAAAGTGTAATTGTATTGTGAGTTAAGCACAGATTTATGAGCTGTTTTTCCTCCACTAACCAAGCAGGGTGGGGATCTAGGGTATTCAGAAAGTCCAATTAAATACTTTTAAAAACAAGATTTTTGTTTTTCCCCCCTCTGTATGAAAATGTTTCTGCTTTTCTGGGTTTGCTAAATTTCCCCAGAATAACTTTCTGGGACATCAGAAGAATCTACAAGATTCAGCAGATACGTAAGACATCTAATATCAGGGACAGCTCATCATGATGCATTCTGTACTGTCTCTAGCTAATCCAAAAGACCAACAGACTTTCAAAGAGCAGGAAGGGAATTATGTATTAAAAATAATCCCACCACTTTATGCCCATATGGTGTTTTGGTTAATTGGTCATTTGGCCACCAGTCTGTGCTTATTTGAAGCTAGGGCCTGTGTTTATACTTTCCCTTGGGAGTGGATGAATGGGTATAAATGTTCCCATTTATCAGTAAGTGAAATAGCTAACTGAGATGTATTGAAGCACGCTAAAATCATCTGTTTTCATGTCCTCATATACAGGTCAAATGAAATACCATTTTATTTGCTTTGGAGTTTCAACTACCACTTGTGTAGCTTCTCTGGAGAGGTTTGGTTTAAAAAGAAGGGAAATTACAGCTCTCATGTTGACACTGCGATAGCTGTCAGGGACATTTTGCTTTCGATGGAGGTCACAAGTTGTCATCACATTCCATTGTTGGCAGAAAGGGTCTGGTTTTCATGGCATTGCTATTTGTTTTGACTGGTCTCCTCCTGGGTGCACAGATTATAGACCAGTAAAACCCCTCATTCACTGACTAATGTGGGTAGTCCCAGTCTCTCATAAACCTTAAATAAGTCTTAACTCCAGAATGCTGTCTTTCGAAGTTTAAATTACTTAATGTTTTGCTGTGTTTTTTAGCCAGAGGGTGCAGTTGACAAAAGGCGGTGTTTTTCTTCTCTAGTTGCTGTCTCTCCTTTTAATTTTTTTGGTATTGCATTTGTCTGCATTAGTGGAGGTATCTATGTTTGAAAAAGGATTACATTAGTCAAAACTTTGCACAGATGATTTGCCTCCTTCCCTTACTAACTGACATCAACCTAAGCAACACATAATCTTTTGCAATGTACAATCTTTTGCAGCACATCAGAGAGGTTTCAGAACCTTAAGGTGTTATTAACCTCCTAATGCAGCATAGTTGAAAAGCTTTACATCTGGGGAGTGGCAGCCTACCTGTGGCAAAATATTGATTTGCTGGCACCAACTTTTGAACTGAATAATCTTGTCCTGTCTTTCACTCACACATGGCCTCCCGAATAACTCCTATTGCGGAGGGATGTTGGCCTTTACTATAGTAAATGCCCAAATGAACTTTCTTTTAAAGTGTTGCAAATCTTTGCCTTAATCCTGTATTCTAAACATCCCTGTGTTTTGAGAGACCAGACTTCAGCAGATCAACAATGTGTACTCTTGAAGCTTTCATGTAACACTGGAATATTAAAGGCCTAATAGTCTGGGTAGATTTAAAATGTGTGAAAGAGAGCCTTAATTTTCAAGTATTCCAAGTGGGATGATAACCAAATCTTAGTATATTTCAGTTGGAAGTAAAACAGTTTTGAACCCACAGTGTCAGAGATGTCTTGCTGTTGTCACTTTTCCCTTTGTCACCAGAGTGGCTTTCAAACACTTCAAATATCCTCCTTCCTGAAAAAGCTGTAATGAAAGAAAGGTGCAGATTTTTCTGGAGAGTAGTTTCCTGGGACATTAATAATCTTTGTAAATAGCAAAGAGGAGGATGTACCTACACTAAAATCAGAAGGATTTTTGTCTTTCAGAGTTCACAAGTTCACAGGTAAAGTTAAAAGTTACTTGCTGCTTCTCTTCTGAAGAAAGCCCTCTGTTTGTGCCTGCCATGGAAACCTTTCCTGAGATTTCATACTTGTCAAGGATGGGGTTCAAAGTTCATAGAGCTTGTTATTGTGGTTTTTTCGAGGGATAGAGGCTGATTTGCAGCACTATTTAAAGCAAAGATGCCAAATGAAAGTTCCTCGTTTTAAGTTTGTGCTTACACAAAGCTTCTTTGTGGTTTTTTAGGCCTGTCAGACTTGTCAGGCGTGGTAAGAAAAAGTATATTGTTTCCAGCACTTGGATTCCTTTCCTTCTGACATCTGCCACTCTGTAAAGATGATAAATTCCTGCCTCATTAGCCAGGGGTGTGGGATTACAGGCTGACAACACATTAATCACCAGCTTCTGTGGCAGGCTGACTAGCAATAGGCATTGTTAACAAAACTTTTCTAATATGTCACTCTTCTCTATGACAGCCTGTAATCAATCATCTTGATTGACAGTGCTGATAGATTACACTATTTATACTTTGTGTAATGAAAGATAGCGTTTCCACCTACTGTCATTTCTAGGCTAGCAATGGAGGATCACTGAATAGAAACAAACACAACAAAAACCAGGCCTCAGCTCAGCATTGTGAAGTTAAGTCAGACAGTGTTGTAGGTCTTTTGTGGTAGCTTTCAGATGAGGTGTATTGTTGGGTAACCTGGTAAAGCAGACGCCTTTAAGTAACTCTCAGAGTGTTGCTTTACTGACTTTGTCCCAGTAGCTGCCAGGTCAAGTTCAGGCAGGTAGGAGAATGGCTTAGGCATTTGGTAGCTAGAGCTTCCCTTCGCTATCCCCCTTTGTCTGTTGACAAGATGAGAGATGAAGATGATGTGGATGTTGATGAAATATTTGCGTTTCATGGTTTGCAGGGCAAAATTATACTTGTTTCCTATAATTGTATGGTGCAGCACAAGTAAATACAGGGAGGAAGTACAGAGCCAACTTGCCAGCATGGAGCAATTTAACTAGGAACTGTGTTGAAGCTTGTTCTTCCTTTTGAAGCTCAAAACATTTGAAACAAGATCAAGATTGAACTAGAGAGCCAAATTAGTCCTGTGTTGTTTTTTTTCTGTACAGCTGTTTTTCTTGTCCTAGAATCACTAGATTATGGCCTTTGATTATTCTTTACCTTCTGACACTATTTCAGGAGGTTTTAAAGAAAGATTTAATATGAACTTTTTCATAGGAGGACAAAAGATGTCTCTTATAATGGCTTTTTTTTTTTTTACAATTGTCTCCTAATTGCACTTGATATTGATTAAGCACAAATAAATGCTGTTTTATTGCCTCTTAATGTTTTTGTAGAGTCCCAAATTTTATATAAATCTTCATTTGTAACTGCTACCTGGCAAGGGTTTATACTTTACCACTACATTTATATTTATTTATCTGTCCTTATGCATAGCTTTATTTTAATTTGGAAAGTTTCATGTGTTTAGTTAAAATAAGAGGCTTCAAATCAGCCTTTTGGTGAGGAAATGGGAGTTGGAGCTCAAATTATAGCACTTGGAAGTTCACTAAACTTAGGCAGTTGGACAGAAACTGGGAGAAGATGCTTCTAAACCTTAATCTCCCTGAGAAGAGTTTCATTGTAAGGCTACAATGATTAATGAGAAATCTGACCATCTGATTAAGCCCCTCTGTGTCATAGGATATGATTAGTAGGTGACAGAGACTGTAACAGTATCCAGCCAAGCCCTGTTTCTTTCACAACCCAGACTGCTATATGATTAATGTCCCCAAGGGCTATCTCCAGGTCAGGCAGGGGGGACCTGTCAGAACAGGTGGAAGTGACAAATTCAATAGAAAGTCCTTTTGCGGAAGAGGCAGAGTGCGAGAATGGATGAATGGGGAGGATTCCAGATGGGTTGCTTGACCTTTCTGTCCTCTGAACAGATACAGAGAGCATCATGGGAATGAAACATAGTAAGTGTCAAAAAACTGCAGATGTTTCAGTTACTGAAGAATTGTGCATTTTACCAACCCTACTTGCCAATACTATAACACATCATGTTATCACCAATGGTTTACACTTTCTGATATGCTACAGGAGACTGTAGACCTTATGTGTGTGCCTGTGTGTATAGACTAGATAAAGTACCACACAGTGTGTTTTATGGCAGAATGGTAAGAATCTTTGCTTCAGTACAGATAAGACTGATAGAGTTGATGTTTTAGTGTAGTGGTTTCTCTGCTAGTATATATAGTCTATCAAATTCTCATCAGCACTGCTTTGTTTAAAGTGAGACAATGCTGGAAGTTAAAATAATCCTCATACCTTTTTATTAGGTGTTGGTGATCGAGCAAGATATTTTATCTCATCCAGAGTACTTTCACCTCTTAGGTCATAGGTTCAAATCCCAGCTAAAGTATCCTGACAAGGTTTGCATTTTAATATCACAAAACACAGCTTTAGCAACTGGATTGCTATAGGTGTCGTCTTTTAGATAAATAGACCTTCTCATCTTATCACAGGAATAGTATAAAAGTTCTCTGTAGCACCTTAGAAACAGAAGAAGGGGTTAGCACTAACATCCCAATGGAATTTCCTGTGCCCAATGCTAACATTTAAAAGAGGGATCAGTGGTCATAATTACAAAAAAAGATTATTCACTGCTCAGATATCTAATAAGAATAATTTCATTGTGACGTGACCCTTTGATCCGTGGTGCCATTTGTACATATTTTGAGAAACTTGCTCTCTTAAGTTGTTGCTCTTGCATATTTTGCTCTTATATAATGATTTTTACCCACAGATCTCAAGTAATTGGAATGTAGGTATTATCTCCATTTTACAGATGAAAAAGTGGGAAAAAGAAATGTGATGAGACTGGCCCAAGGTCACACAGCATGTCGGTGGCACAACCAACACCAATTTCTTGTGCCCTTAAGTTAAAATTTTACATTTTATGTAACTCTTTCTCTGTTTTCTCTAAGGGGAGCCACTCTCTTTTTGGTTCTGAGACTTAGAATCTCAGCTTTGCAACTCTTACATTCTTACAGCCCCGTATTGGTTTGACAAATACCTTGCTCTCTTAAAGCAAACAGACTTCCATATACTGTAGTTTATACTTTCTGAATCTTTGTTGGCTAGGCAGAATGTCATTCTTCAGAATTGTTTTCCCAAGGTATTGATGATAGAGGAAATGGACACACATCACTGGGTCAGTACTGGTGATGGTACAGCTTTCCTCTGGGCATCTTCACAGTGCGGCAAGTGGAGAAAATATGGATAAGAATGAACACTTATAGTAAGAAATAGACTGAACTGGAGCTCCAGATCCAAATACCCCCAATTTTTGAATTTCAGATCTAAAGTTTTCAGCCGGTGCCTATCTCTATATAAAAACAAACAAAACAATACACAGTCAAAAAACCCAAATCCCCAGCAGCATAAAAGTTATAAAAACAATTTCAAGTACTAGCTGTTAGTGTGTTCCTACAAAAATGATGGACTTTGATACATTGTGACAACTTATCTTGTAAATAGTTTGCCTTGCTATTGTTTGTTTCAAACTTTACCTCCAGTTTTTCAAACTCTTGTCATTGTACAGCCTTTCCTGTAGGTTGATCAGTAAATCAGAAAGTGAGCCTGTGTATGAATTGCTTGTCAGACACAAGTGTAGACAAGTCTATGGCTGACTACTTAACCCACTATGTTGCCCCAGGAAAAAACCACACATTAGCAGCAGAAATCCAGAGCATTTTACTATCCAAACAATGGGGAAAAAATAAGCATGTGAATTGTGGGAGGTGCTAACCCAGAATCAGGATTGCAATGGAGTCCTAAAGTGCAATCCAGATAACTCAATGAACTTTGCAAGGTCTTGCTTCTTTTGAAAAGTGATAGTCTTAGTGACCTGTGTATCATTTGTCTCATACAGTTCACTGCATAGTTTGCTTAATAAACTAGGATTAGAACTATCTTTTTTGATTCCTACCTGGATGTGTTTTGTTAGAGACCAGTTTCCATAGAGAGATTCAAGAACTGACACTGAATATTTCCTCAACTTGTAGGGCAAATGTTTATGAAGCAGAGGCCTCTTGTAACAAGTTTATAATTAATTATTTTTTAGAATCCCAAGCTAAAATAAAGTGCTGTGCTTTTATTAATAGAAGATGTGCTCTCAAAATGCATAATAGTGGTTCATTTGAAATCGATAAAATAATTGATTGATAGCCATGTCTTGCTCAGGGACTATTTAAGGGTTGAAGGTGATAGGGGACTGGGCTTAAAATCAGGAAAGTAGCACCAGAGTTGTATTGCTTTGGAGGGTTGGAGTCCATTGTAACTTATCAGCCTTGGGTTCTGGTTCCTGCCATGGCTTGGGATCCTCCTTGGGTTTGACAGGGAGGGCTTCCTCAACTGGCTCCTCCAGATGGAGGTGCAGAATCACATGCTCCTCATTTTCCTTGTCTTCTGGAGGTCCCTGCTGCCTCCTCAACTTAATCCTCAGCAGCATCAGACAATGAAGCCAATGAGGGTTGAACAGGGGATTGTTAGTCACGTCATGCTCTGCACTGGGAGCCTTTGACAGCACCCAGTCTAGGTTGTCCTGGAAGGGCCCTTCTGGAATGACTGTTGGAGTCTTTTGCCTTCTTGTACAAGAGCCTCAAGTGCTTGATGTGTTCCCAGCCTAGGGCTGAAGACTGCTCAATGCCCGCCTGCTCCAGCCTTCATGAAATTTCCTGGTATATTCCTTCCACTCCAGGAGAAGTCATAGGGGACAATGTACTCCAACCACACATTGATCAGCTCCTAATGAGCCAGGCAAACAGGTATAGTGTACAGGCTGTATCAGCCTTGAGATACAGCTGGCTTTATCTCCCCCCTTCCTACCTTCCCAATGAGTTTGCACCCTCATGGAAGGCCTTAAGTTTCCCAACCAACCCCATCCCTCCCATAGTATATATGTCCTGGCAAATATGAGTTGAGTATGAAATGAAGGTTAATTCATAAGGCTGGAGGGGGAAACCTAGTGCTCTAAACATGACATTTGAAATACTTAGTTTCATGGAATCACAGAATTGTTAAACCCTTCTGTGAAAGATAACTTGAGTTCCATGGAGTTTAATCTGTAGGAGGTCATTTGGATGAGTCCCTCAAGGACTTGAGGAGATTGTCTGCTCTGCATGGGTAGTAAAAATCAGGGTATGTGTTTTATTTGTTTTTTGTAATCAACGAGGTTTGCCTTGGCATCCTTAGCCAAACTGTTATGCTCTTTTGCAGGTTGTAAGTCTGACTGTTACCGTCTACTCCAGAGGTAGCTGCTTTCCATTGATGATGTGATTAGTGTCTGTGCCAGAGTATAGTTTAAGGTGCTCTTGGACATCATACATGCATGTAAGAAAGTGAGAGTGAGTTTGTTGCATTTCTAACTGAGAGAGTTCTATGATGATAATGGACAACTTTGCTCATCAAAATCTATTGTGAAATTGAAACCTGGAATGCTTTCTGATGTGCCAGCTCCAATGCCTCTTTTTAGCATTTTTAGAAAGGGCACAGGGCAATATGCCAATAATGAGCTTGGAAAGTATGTATGAAGTTCCTGATAATATGACACCATTTTTCTTACTTTTGCTCTTTATTTCATCTTAATTAGTCCCAGCAGGAAGGATTGATTTTTAAAGCCTCGTAGCTAACATCTGTTGGTATTCCTGGGGTCATTCTTACACTGTCCTATGTTTGACATTTCTTGTAAAAGAAGAGGCATTTGTTCATATTGACATTAGCTGCCTCTGTATCTCTCAGTGGTGCAGATGGCCTGTGAATAAAGACATCAAGCTAATAGGCAAGATGACAAGCTTCAGTAGTGCTGGTGCATCTCATGCTTAAAAGGCAAGACAGCATAGATTGCTTTTGCTGTGAAGGTCCTCGGTCTACTGGTACTAAAGCATATGGAATCAGTTAAAAATGCAGAAGGATCTTGGGAAATTAGTACCATGAAAATCCCCAAAAGAGACTATAAAGGCTTCTCTTCTTTTGGACAGTATGTTACATTTCCAAGAGCAGCAAAGCATAAAGTGAAGTACATGCACGCACATACATAAGAGAGAGAGACATTTTGTTACAGATATTCAGAATGTGTGTTTATTTTATAATTCAAAATAAGGCATTGGAAAATGATTTATACATGAAATTCAGTCTGCCCATGTGATATTATTAGAAGAAAGCAACTGGTTATTTGTATGTATAAAGAGTCATTCCTAAATACAGGGACATTTGTAAGCACATTTCTTCCTTATTATTAAAGTATTATTAGGCGGGTGTTTGTGGAGGCATGTCATGTAGTCCCAAATGTGGAAAATGTATCTCCCCCTCCCCCTCCCGAGATTTAAGTTACTCTATGGAGAACACACAGAAAAGACTTAGCATTCCAGGCAAATTTAGCTGATAATTTTTCAGGGTAGAATAGAATATAAAAGCAAGAAATTCAAAGTCTAGCAAACAAAGCATGAAAGAGAATGATAATTAGGCTCAAAATGGGTAAGATTAATAAGATGCTATAGTTTTAACAAGACAGTTAGTTGGCAGAGTTAGTTGCTCAGGAATTCTATGTCGATATGGGCGTAGAGCTCTTTTGGGTAAAATAAGAAGCTTAAGAGATTCAGTAAAAATCTAAAGGATTCTGCCAAACCAGTGTAGACTCCAAATATAAATGTTGTAAAAACAAGCTTTTGCAAAGGCTAACTTCAAGAGACATTGCTATAAAATAAAAACTAAAAATGACCCTCAAAACAGTTTTTCTGGTAAAGAAATTACTTTCCCCTGAAATGTCTGCCACACATGCTATCAGTATCTTGCTAATTTATGAGGAACACAAATCAAACTTCATCTAAAATAAATTATAAACAAGTGCAACTAACAAACATTTTTCCACCAGAGTGAAATGCAGAAAGTGAACAAACAGCACAAAAACTGAATGCTACATTTTTATTTTTAAAATTCAGGTACAATAATTTAAGATGCTACTAGTAACATAGGTAAGAGGCTGCTTCTTTTTGCTTTTGTTTTTGAATGTGAAGTATAACTTGTCAATGTCCCTTTAAGACTTTCAAGTGTTCAGCCACCTGAAAAAAAAATCTCCATCAAGCTACAAACCCTAAAAAAATCAAATTTGCAAGTCTAGCAAAAAATGGGAAGGTAATACAGTTTGTTGAATGTGACCCAAGAATATGCTGGTTAAGAATATGTAGTTAAGCATTCCAGTCTTCAGCCTTATTTTTCAACAGTTTAGACCTCATCCATTCTAATTTGTTTTGTACAAAACCCTAGCACAGTTTCTTAACCCCAGATGATTAAAATAATTTTTTCAGTTACTTTATTTAGGGATGAGTAAAAACAGTAACATGCTTAGGTGTTTTCAACAGTTTTGAAGCAAAAGTCTGTATGTGGAAGAATGTGAATGTAGAGTAGTCTTCTCATTAGAATGGATGCATGCTATGTCTATAAGTGTTCATGCATGTCTGTAGTGCTTAATGATATGTAGTATTGACATTAGACAAAGGAGTCAGTGTTGTACTCCTTTTTTACTTCCCCCTTCATTTCAACAACTATGAGAGCTAGTGACTGAGCATCAACTTTGAGGCTTTCATCTGAGAACCCCCCTTTACCAACACAAATTTATCATCATTAAATGGGACCATTTTCACCTGGAACAGTCCTGTTTTATTTTTACTAGCTTGCTTCAATCTATCGTAATCAGGGCCAGGAGAGTGAGCCTGGTTATGCATAAATAAATAAAAATCACACATCTTTTCTGTGAGAAATAGACCCATTTTCAAGTTAGTTAAAAATATAGTAACTTTGAATTGCAACCACTTGTTCAGTTTATCATCATTATATTGCACACTTCTAAATATACCCATTTTACAGACTGATAAAGTGACATAATGGTTAGCAGTTATATTTTCAAAAGCTTTGAAATATATGGTACAGCTACCCATAGAAGTGCTTATTCCAGTAGGCAAGTGTTCAGAGGAGATGGCTGATGACCAAGACACACACAGCACATGCCTGCTGCAGAAAAAGTCTATACAGCTGGACTGGATATTGGCTTTGGCCTCAAAGATAGGTGCTCTCAGTTGCCCAGACAGACATGGATACTTGCAGTTGGTTCAGGAAGGTACAAGCCAGGAGATGCTGGTAAAGGTGGTCTCCTGTCAGACCTCCACTGGTTGTTGGGCTAACCACGACCGTTAAAAAGAGGCAGCAGCTAAGGCACATTGGTGTCCAATCCTCTGATCCCATTGAGTGGTTTCTGCTATGATGGTCAGACATCTTGCTGCATCAACCCTTCTTCTTTCTTACCTTTGGCTAAATGGCCTTCCTCTAGTTATTTTATTGCAGTCAGTTTGCCCTTTGAACACATGCTGAGATCCTTCCTCCTCTTTTAGATCTCCTCCAGAGTTCTCCTGTGGCAATCCATAGCATTGAGCAAGGCAGCTGTTTCCTCTCACAGCTCTCTCTGAGCATCATTCATTTCGTGGGAGAGGCCCTTCTTTGGAACCTTTACTTTTTCCTTGTCAGAGAAGCTGGGGCTTCTCTACTTGGACTCATGCCTCCACCAACAGCAGCAGCACAGGTCTGGCTAGACCAGGCATCCTGCTGCAGTCTGTTGTGCTCAGTAATAGGTGAGTTGGTATGTATATGGTGGGACTATTTTCATATGTTAATGATTCATTAGCTTAGGTTAATATGACACATGTTGGCATGGCCTTAGGATGCTGGGTTTTACTGTGCCCAGATTTTGAAAATAGTGTCTATTGTGTGGCAATGCTGCAAGCCTGTGGTCTTGAGCAGCCCATGATGAGGTAAACTGTGACAGGCACACGGATAGCCCCTGACATCCATGTGGCAAATGGAGCCTAGAAGCAAATGAGGCCATGACTGTGGAGTAACCATATAACAAAGGTCACCCTTCGGGGGAATGCCAGCCCTCAGGAATTCTTCAAGTGCTGTTTGCTTTATCACAGACTCTTGCAAGGTGTTTGGTATCACTGAATGGCACCCAGTGCTGTGCACAGCATTAGCCTGATTTTCAATCTGCCAATGAGCACCCCTAAATCTTTCAAAATAGACCTTTTCTTGTGCAGACAAAAGAGCCAAAGCCTACAAGCACCACTGTGCACCGCTCCTGATTTCTTGAAAATATAGAGCTAAACAATTTGACCCAGTTCATGCAATGACATAATAGGAATGTGGGGAAAGAACACTGGAACTCAGAATGCTATTTCTCTTCTCTGGCCCATAGGCCAGTCTCCCCATAGATGTACACCTCTACCCCAATATAACGCGGTTCTCGGGAGCCAAAAAATCTCACCGCCTTATAGATGAGACCGCATTATATTGGGTTTGGTCCGGTACGCTGTGCCAGACTGGACTGGCTTCCCCAGCGGTGATTTAAAGGGCCCAGTGCTCCAGCCGCTGCGGGGAGCCCCGGCCCCTTAAATCACTGCCAGAGCTCTGGCAGCAGGGCTTGGGCAGGTATTTAAAGGGCCCAGGGCTCCCTGCTGCTTTACCTCGTTATTTCCGAATTCGTGTTATATCAGGTCGCGTTCTATCGGGGTAGAGGTGTACTTGATCGTACATATCTGTACTGAACTGTGTCTATGGTCATATATATTTAAAAATAACATGGTTGTATGTGTATAAGTACACTATATATAATTATACTCTTGTTTCATTTGAAGAAAGCTAGATGAAAAATAACTGTGATTAAGACTGATTGCAAATTACTGTTTTACTTGTAACGCTAAGCTCGGTGTAATGAGTGACTAGATGTAGGTACAGTTTTTCATTCTAATACAGTCAACCCAGTAACTTTGATTACAGTGTAGCTTTTTGTCTATTGATGTATATGCTGCTGTTCCTTCCTATCTTGTAAATTTCTGCCTAAAACAGTCTCTTTGCAGAAGACTGTCATCCGACTCAGAAGGAAGTCTTCCCATAACACACCGTAGCTTTCCTTTCCATGTAACTGGCTGTGACTGGGGAAGTAAGTGAGTGGGAGAGTCTGTATGTAAAGTAAGAACTGCATAGTTCTGTTCTTTATGTTGTTTGAATGCCAAAAGTATGTTTTAAGAAGCTTAGTAGTACAAAGAAGAATTACATTGTTCTTTACTGGTGTTTAAGAGCAACAGCTTTCCTTATGGACTGGATATGTCCTCTTCTCAATAACCTCACACATGCTCTCAGAATTTTGCATTTCCCCACACAAAGATCTCCTTTTAGGAGAGCACATTTCAATTTATATTGGATTTATGATTAGGGTCTGGTGTGTTGGTAGTGTGCTGAGATACAGCTTCAAAATGTCTTGAAGATAAAAATGTGTTAAAATGAGTTAAATATAAACTTGCTAGTCTGCACTGTGGTGTATGGCATACAGGGGACTGCTACTCTGCTAGTGCATGTTACAGGACAGTCCCTATGGCTGTTGGCCAGTGCCCCATTAAAGCACTGAGACAGGGCTAATTCCATGTTTCTTTATCCAACCACGGTGGTGATGTTTCTCCTAAATGGGAAGGTGGGTCCAAGCTTTCACTTCTCCTAGAGCAGAGCTGGTGGCACCAGACTGGGATGGGAGAGGAGCCTGGCTGGCACCTTCCCATGGGAAGTACTTGTCAGGGATCTAATTGGGAGGAGAGAGGGAGTATGGCTCTCCCTCGAGCTCTGCCCCTAAAAATAAGCTCAACTCTACTTGAGATTTCAGAATGAGACACTATTCTTAGTCGATTGTGCATGTTCAATGAGCTCCTTGTACCATCCTCCCACTCAGTGGTGTTCAAATACTCCAATAAGCTCTCTAGTATCTTACTGCTTTCTTAGTAGTCCCACTCCCTTTTCTCCTTGTCACCTTCCCTGTACCTTTCCCCATCTTGTATGCTCCCCTGAACTTCTCTGCTCCCTTTCCCATGCTAAATGGCCAAAAGGTCAATGGCAGCAGCCATTTCTAAAGGGACTGAGCACAGATCCAGCAGCACACACAAGACAGGGTCACATTTGGGGATGGAGTCCAGATCAAAGTTATTGGTAGTACCTTCTCTGACTTGTCAAACAGTGAGACATCGGAGCCTTCTCAGCTAAATACACGCTACAGCAGAGCTCTTACTGTGGTGTTGGGAGAGATGATATGGAGGCTCAAACATAGATTAGGGAAAATAACTCCCAGGAGAAGACTGAAGTTTAACTGGAGAATAATTCACATCCATAATGTCAAAGGCCACCTGTGAATTGCATGGCCTAGTAGTCCCTGGCCAATGGAAGTATTTCTTGGGGCAAGTTAACCTAATTGGTTAGAGTGTGATGGTGAAGTCACAACTGTGTTAGATTACTATTTAATAACTGAGGAGGAAACTGGATGGCTTCGGGGTTGATAATGGTATAAGGAGCCTTTCATCTCCGGGTGACTTGTTCAATTCCAACACAAACTGGGAGTAATTGAGTCTTGTTCTTATAGTTTCTCTGTGACCTAGTGGGTAAGATGTATTGGTTACCCAACCCACCTCTGAAACTGACGCTAATTGGAATATATGCTGTCAATTGTGGGACAGAGAGCCCAGTACTGAATTCCCTCTCACCAGTATAAGTAAATGGAGCAACTAATTTATCTAATTTAGTGGGGACTGGAGATCTGTGAAATGTGGGTTTGAGTTTTGTGGAGACTTGGCTGACCTTGTTTTGGAGGGGTTCTGATTACAGAGGTTCACAACTCCAAAGTTTTGCATTATTGTTTTGGATTTGAGCAAATCTCAGAATTCAAACTCAGCTGAAACAGCCAAATGTTCAGATCATAACCAAGCAAAACAAAATTGATACAGTAATACTAATTACACATGCCAGTTTTTAGGACTGGAAACCAATGTTGGGAACATATAAATAAGACCAAACAGCAATGTCCCTATTGTGAGAAGCAAAAGTGATTGATCAGAGCAGATAGATTTCGAAGAATATTTTCTATATCAAAAGATCAGTGGATCTAGGTTCTTATTTATGCGTTCCCTCCATGAAAGACATCTTGGCTGCTCTTGAGAGTACTTTTCAACTACGCATTTTTGCACTTAATCCCCCCATTTTGCTTCCTCCTAATCCCTTCATTAGTAAAAGCTCTCTCTTTCACTCACTCATAAGACCCCTTAAAGTAAGAGGCTGTATATCACCTAACAGCATAGCAATGTGTGGGGCAGGCAGTGGGAAGATAGAGCTAACATTCCCCTTGCTTGCTTTCTGATTTGGCACCTTATCCACAAGTGTCCTAGAGGCAATGTGATGAGGATAAAACTATGATGTGTCACCCATATTTTAACACTTTATGTCTTCGTGTTTTTCTAGCTGTTTACTCTGCAGTGTACAAGTATATCATAGTTGAAATTGATGCTACTGGTGTACATGAAACCAACACCTTTTTTCAAGCAGACTTTCTCTACACTACACTTACTGCCTTTTGAAATGTCACAACTATTGAACAAACAGTGAAATAATGTGTTCAGAAGGTAGCTAGTGCTACATTTGTTGCAAATTTTGATGATAAATGTATTTAGCAGGCTATTTGCACTTGATTGAATTCCAGGTTTATTACTATTAAATTTTAGTTGCTATTCCTCTCCAGTACCTATTGTACCCATTATTATGATGATGATGTAATTAATTTTAGTTAGCTTTCAGTTTTTGCTAGTGAGAGACTTTTTTTACATGTATAAATATCTGCAACATTGCATTCGCGCAAAAACCATGGAAAATGTTCTAGCTACAGAACACCTCAACAGTTCTTCAGAGGTCCAATGCAGTCTGTATTTGGGAACCAGCACTGTCCTGTAAAAACTTGTTTTCCTCTACAAACTGCGTTTATCTATCTGCATATCCACAAATTTTATTCAGGGTGCATTTTGAATTGAAGAGAAGTTTGTTTGGGGCACATGGTGAAAGCTACACAGTATTTCTCCTGTGATCATGATTGGCTGAGCCTACCCTGCATAATCAGGAAGGTCAGTGCATCTGGTTGGTGTGCTGGGGGACGGTTTTTTTAGTTAATTGAGCTCCCTAATCCAACTGAAAAAAAAATGAGGATCATTTTAAAATCTTCTGCAGGCATGTGTATTTTAGATTCTGGCCAGTTGTGATTTACTACATTATTCGTGCCTCTAGTTAATAAGAATTGTCTCATTTTCTATTTTGGTTAATATAATAATTCTATCTCAGGTTTTCAAGGGAAAAACTAGTTTTCTTGCCATCAGTTCTTTGGAAGGAATCAGAGCTGTGACTTCAGTCCTATTTTCTGTTCTGGTGCACTCGGTGGAACTATTTGAACACAAACCAGGACTATGAGTACTTCAAAGAAATTCAACCATTGGGAAAAATGATTTTATTCCAAGCTAGTTCCATGTTAAGCTTTTAATGGCCCGTGAACTATGCAAACAGGTTCTGACAGTGAAGCCATTTCAAATGAATTTGGAAGAATCTAGCAACCTTAGTCCCTGTCCTTAATAAGAATAAGGCTTGGTTCTCATGCTAAAACAAGTATGTTAGCTGAGGTGTATGTTTACCACATCTGTACTATGTCTTGTGGACATGCCTCAAGCACACTACGACCTTGTCTACACTACCGCAGTAAGTTGACCTAAGTTACGCTACTCCAGCTACTTGCAGGAATTTACCCACTTATACTAAATACTATTTTCTTTTTTTAAATGTGAATTTTGAAACTGAAGTGGAAAGGATGATCTCAGAAGACCATATCCCTTTTATTGACTGTAAAAACCTTTTTCATTGCACTTGCCCAATTTATCTCATGTGCTTTAGCAAATTCCAAACACTTATCTACTGCATATCAGAAATTTTCATATTAGCTTTTGGGAATTAGTTAATTTTTTGACGCTGCAGGTCGATGTTGGGGTCAGATGTCCATTCATTTTGCACTAATGACCAGAATAATAATTTTAAAAGTCCGGGTATTTTTTTTGAGGTCAGTGTCTTTGACCTGAGAGATAAATATTGATGGAGGTATGACATATTTTCAGATACTTTTAACAATATAGAATGCACTGCACTAGTTTGTCAGGTGATGGTGAAATCTTTCCTTCTATAAATGCTGCCTGTTTAACTAAAATGAAAATTAACAATGTAATGCTTAAACAATTTACTTATCTGGGTGTCATGGAGGAACGTTTGATGTTAGAACTGAATGATAGCGCCAGTTACGGACCTCTCGCATTAAATGTTCTGACTTGTCATGTGATTATTCTCAGTAGGATTGGAATACTTCCATGTTTGTAACAATCATTAATGGAAACCTAAAATGTGCAGAACTATTGTTTAGTGTGAGGGAGAATATTATCTTGGCCACCTATGAGGTAAGTGATAAGCTTTGCAAGTGTCCTGGGTGGGCGACATTTGAATACTTACTTGATATAATATGAGTTCATTATGACTTGAATCAGGCTAGTCACCTGGCATACACATCTGATGTTGTGAAACCTAAATTAAATAGTACGTTTTTGTAGGTGAATAATGAATGCAGCATATTTGAGACTGAGGTGGTGTTTTTCATAGGAACCTGAGTTACCCTACACAAAATAAATAAAATGTCATAGATTTCTTTAAAAAGTGTTCAAAACAAGATCTTTCTAAGGGTCCTACTTATTCAGGCAAAACATTTATCAGCCTGTGAATAACTGAGATGGCAAGTTGCCAAACGGTAATTTGAAATGGGACTTCACCTTAAGCCTTGGGAAATTTTTAGGGCTCAGTCCACATTCAGTGTGCGTAAACTTGGGTTGATCTCTGATGGAAAAAGTGCAAAGCTTTGTAGTTTTGAGCAAGTTTAGCTTTGAGATTTGTGCATTTTTTTTTGAACCTGCAACTTAAAGTGAAAAGTGAGTGTGTGTGTGTGTGTGTGTGTTTGTGTGTATACACCAAACTGAACTGAAACCAGAAGATAATACCTCAGCAAAAATATTAGAATAAAAAAGATATTATAGCAGAACCTATTAGTGGTACAACTGTGGTTTAATTGATTGAAACCACTGATTTCAGTAGAACTTAAGTGTCCAGATACCTTTAACAGTCTGGGCCATAATGCTTTCCTGCCCCATGTGTAACATTGGGGTGATCATACTTAAATCTGATATACAAGTTACACTGATATACAAATAAAAAAGCCAGATTATTTTTTTTTATAAGTGCAAAGTATTTTTATATTTCTAATTTTCAAGTCTCAGGAAAGGCCTGAATTATTTTCATGTGTTTCCTTGATAGCATTAGGAAATGATAGCAGAAAGAAGTGAGCCATCAGTCTTTTCAGTTGATGCACTTTGTTCATATTACTGTTATGCTGAAAGCACCTTTTTATTAATATTAGCATCTATTTTACAAACATAACTTCTTCTTTCTTAACATTCCCCATCATTGGAATCCAGAATCAGCTATAAAGCTGTTAAGCTTTTGCTCAAAATCATCAAAGGTTTCTGTGATATTTATTTGATTATGTATAGCCTCAAAGGTCACTGCATCTAGTTTCTCTGAAACTTGTTTTCACTCATTCTACAGTATCTTCATTCTTGTTGCAAAGGTGAAATAGAAAACTTTGGACCGCTGCATAAATAGCCTGGACATTAGGAAGTTCAATATACAGTAATGCAGAGGCAGTATGCTCTGAGAGCCAGGATCATAACCCTAACATTAATCAGGGGAAAAAAAATTAAATTGTGGGTGCTTATAAAAGTGAAGAACTGAAAGCACTGGATAGAGACGAGCAGTCAGTGTGCATCCTTCTCCACTGTTCACCCCACAGACAGTTATGTCAGGGCACCGCAGTCCTTAACCTGTATCTCTCCTACTAGTCACTCTGTTTTAAACCTTAAATGCCATAAACCTCATTTTGTTTTTTAAACAAGCATGTGAATGAAGGCTCTGAGTTGCCCAGTGCCTCCTTTTAGGCCTCACTGACTTGCAGAACTAAACATGGCTGAATGAGACTGTTGTCCAACTGCCAGTTTCACAGTGGGATAAATCATGTAAACTCAGATTAATCTCCTTTATTGATGTGAGATGTGAAAAAACATGTTGTTCGTTTAAACATTTTAAGTTCCATTCTAAACATTTCTGATGCTATAGTGGCACCATTGGCGCCCACTGTAGCGAAGGTCTGCGGCAGCCTTTCCAGCTTCAGAAGTCATCTGTAAAAGTTCTTTCAGGGCCAAAACTTCCCATATAAGGACTTAATAGCTTAGAAGCAGCTGTGTTTTTTGATAATATTTTAATAAGAATATTAATAAAATTAAATTGTAAAGACAAAAGGGAAGGGGTTTGGGATTTTTGGTCATGTATGAGCATAAGGAGTATTGAAATTAGCTATCTTCATACTTTTTTTTATGCTTGTAGAAGAATGTGCTCCTTAAGGCCCCAGATACTAGGGTGAAGAATGCAGCAAAAGAATATAGAATAGGATAGAACTAAAAAAAAATAGGAAAACCAAGTGGACAAGTAAATAAAGTAAGTATTTTAAAATATTTTCTAAATCAGGCAACAGCAGCATCTGACATAATGAAGTTTGTAAATTTAGCTATTGCACACAAAAAGTTGATAGTCTCTAAGGAGTTTCACATTTTATAGTTGTCTGTGGCCACTGGACTGATACTGCATAATAGATCTATCTTGCACCCCAAACAAGCCACTTGTGTTCTGTCAGCACACGATCCACTAATAAATGAGTTTTGAAACATAAAATTTCCACTACCAAATCAGGTAATTGTTTCTTCAGTTCAAATTTCCTGCCTCTAGCGTTGTCCAATATATGAATCTTGAAAGAAAGGCAATAAATAAGTAAATCCCAATAGTGCGGTCGGGCTAGTGTTTAAAGCTGTGTATGAGGTAAACCTCTTTCTTAAGCCCTGAAGCATGAGATTTGGTTACACTTATCTTAGCATGCATAACTGCAAATGGTGTTATTGGTCATAAAATTATCCAGACCTTTTTAGAATCCATCTACAGTATTTGACCTCCTGTGGTGATGAATCTAGACAGATAAGAGATAGATAGCGGCCTTGAAAGTGTTCTGGCCTCAGTGGTTAATAAATAACTATTTTCAAATGTAGTGTACAAACCAAAATACACATTTACCCTAGACCATATTAGCTCAAAGAACTCATTAGCATTTACTTTTCCATAATAAATAATATTTTTATGCATGCAGTGCTCTCCTAGACTAAACCTTAAGAAAAATATAACTACAAAAAGACATCAACCAGAAACTAAACAGATTGTAAGCCAGAGTAAAAAGCATTTCAATAAACTACCACCCTAAGAACCATAAATAGGACATTATAGGTATGCCTACGGTATGATTTTAATAGGGTAAATAATATGGGCTGTGTTCAGCAATCCTTACTATGTTAAAATTTCAACAGGATTTTCATCTGAGTTAGTACTGCTGCATTTGATCCTGTATCTTTATAAATGCCCCCATGCATACAGTAGTAGTGGTCAAAGTACCTATTTTTGTCTTTTAAAAAATTAATTGAATTTCTGCATATGAAAGTGAGGGAGCAATAACCATGTTTTCAGTACCTCCCTCTCTCCTCCAGCTGTCTGTGAAAACCTAAAGGTGTGCAGTAGCCATTCTGCTATGGTGGCTGGTCTGCACTCTAATGGAGATATGATTTGAACTGTGTTTCCAAGAGAGTGTAGGACTGAGCAGATTGCCAGGTTGAAGAATCAGAAGGAATTCTCTTCTTCATGACAAGGTTGGCAAGATGTCCAGTGGGTTATTTGGCCTTCCTCGTAACAAGCATTCTGTAGGCCTGGTTATCAGTTAATAGGAAGTAAGGACAAGATTTTTAAAGCTGTATGTTTAGAAGTGGAATTCATAATTCTGTCTGTGGCAAGTGAGATTCAAAGAGACTAGTTCCCACAAGTAACATGAGTAAGAGGCCAACTGAGGAGATAATTGGTGGACCCTATTAGTCTGGAGGAAGAAGGGGAGACCTTAAGTCTTTGCACAGAGGTAGCCTCGTGGAGGGAGGACAAGAGGATTGAGATGTGGGCTGAATCCCAGAGGTTGGGCTGAAAGAGCCATAGCTGATTTTTTAATTTTAATTTTCTTTCTTTGTCATTTAAAACCACACTGGACCCAAGTAAATGCCTCATTTTTATTTTTATTTAGGAGAGGGGGATTGCTGCACTCCATTAAAGTTAATAAAGTTATAGCTTACTACTTTAAAATCTAATAATAATAATTGGAGATATACCTATCTCCTAGAACTGGAAGGGACCTTGAAAGGTCATTGAGTCCAGCCCCCTGCCTTCACTAGCAGGACCAAGTACTGATATTTTGCCCTAGATTCCTAAGTGGCCTCCTCAAGGATTGAACTCACAATCCTAGGTTTAGCAGGCCAATGCTCAAACCACTGAGCTATCCCTCCCCCACATAGGACATTATTCCTGTGTCTGTTTCATTCTCCCATGTGTCCAGATATACCCATCTAGTTTATAGTGTGAGTTTGAATTAAAGAAGCTGAAATACACATAAGTCAAAGTGCAAAATTATCCAAGGCACTGTCTCTTAGGTAGGTAATACATACATTCAGTAACATATTATATGTTTTTGTTTCAAAGTTAAATTTTAATTATAATAAAGTTTAATTTTTTTCATTGTCAAGTCCTCTATATGCCCACCCCCATCCTATGATGTCCTGTATGACATAAAGCAGGAACTGCTTGTCAGCCTTAGTTTCAAATTTCCTGGCTTTTTATTGGTTTATGTTACAACTATAATATTACTTAAACATACTGTAGGCATTCATTGCTTTTTATGAGAGAGAGACAATCAGACTTCTGTTTGCTTTGTGATTCTAGGCACCCCTCTATTCACACCCTACACACTACTGCAGTAAAATGCATACAGAATATGCTTTGTGAGGTATCATATGACAGCTGATAACACACTGATTAATTAATATAATTGTAAATCACATGTTCACAGGTAACATCCCTCTGTGTGATGTTACTAGAGCATGTTTAAAACCAGACAGCCTAGGTTAGGTAAAGGTGATAAACAGGTCTATCTTAGACAAAGGAATGTGGGTTTACCTGAAGTAGTAAACAAACCTATCAAGCTAAGCCAGTGGGGGGTATCCCGATCCTGAACTCAAGAAATAAAGAATTAATGTGGCTACTGTACTCCAGAGAGACTCCGGAGACTGACTCCTCAGGAGGCTTCCTGATTTGAAAGACATTCAGGGCTGGATTACCCATTAGGTGCATGCCTTGGGGTGCTGGCATTCTAGGGGCACCTTAAAATCAAAATTTGCCACTCACGGGTCCCAGCAGGAGGTGGGGCTGGCTGAGGGGAAGACAGCCCCATGAGGCCTTCTGGAGTGCTCCTTGCTCAGCCCAGAAGGATTTGTGGCGGGTGCTGGGAAGTTATGGTAGGGCTGTGCCGGGGGTGCTGGGTAGTGTGTGGGGGGGGTGGTCTGTGGGCAAAGGAGTGCTGCAGAAGGTCAGCTGTAGGCAGAGAGGTGCTGAAAATACTGTGCCTAGGGGTGCGCAAGGTGTAAATCCGACCCTGGCAATCTAAGGAACAGACTGAGACTCCATCTTTATCCTTCACCTTGAGGAGATGAAGAAACCAATCGATTTAATCTCTGTGATGGATCCTGGCCAGGGAAAGGAGAATGAGGGTAAAAGAAACCATCTTGAACAAAGACTATATCGTGCTAGATTGTGTTTTAGACTTTAAGACGCATTTTCAATTTTATTTGCTTGTAGCCACCTTTATGTCTGCTACTTGATATAATTTAATCCATGCTCTTTTGTTGGTAAACTTGTTTAACTTTTACCATAAACCAACTCAGTGCTGTGTTTGAAGGGAATGGTGTATTTTCCCCAGTTAAATTAATAAGCTGTAATGTACTGACCCCTTAACAGAGCAAACTTAATATCTTTTGTGAATGCACAGTGGAAGGGGTTGGCATTGCAGAGAAACATCTCTGAGGAGTTCAGAGGCTGGAGTTCATTGATTGTTACCTTCTAGGTGAGCTTTGGGCTGAGAAAGCCTTGAGGAGTTTGCAGGGGAGGAAGACAGACTGGTGTGGCAGAGAGCTGACACACAATCTAATTGCCAAGAAAACACACACTTGCTAAGTCAGAGAGGTAACACAGTGGCTCACAGAACTGGGGTATCCGCAGCAGCATGTTACAAGCTCCTAGCAATTTTCTATGCAGCAACTCGTCTGTCAGGAACATATGAGCAGCTTTTTTGATGTAAGCGTGTGGAAATTAGCAGATATGTTTTAAATATGATATTCACTTTGCTATGCTGTTCCTGTGTACACATAGATTCTTTTGAAAGGACAAGATGAAAGCATTCACCTCCCGTGTTGTATCTATCTTGTGCGTTTTTGTCAGGAAGGTTTTCCTTTATGAATGGAAGAAATGGTTTGAATAAAATTAAAAATCACCCTGAACTTCAATCCTAAACCCAACCATTTTTAGAAGCTTGGGAAAATTTGGTGAAATGTTTCCTTTTGTTGTAAAACAAAATCACCCTCCCCCCCCCAAAAAAGGTGTGTGTGTGTGTGTGTGGAGAATTTTATCCCCAAGTACCATGAGTGAGCACTTGCATGTGGTGACAACAGAAAACTACTATCCTAAAAAATGGTTGGTAGAAGAGGGAGTTTGTTTGGCATTTCCTTTCTGACCAAAAACCAGGAAATCCTAGAGTTCTCTTACATAGGGGCTGATCTGATGAATGGCTGACCAGAATAAAGATGTTTAAATGAGTATCTGAACATTTTTCTGTTTATCCAAATTGTGCACTCCTCCAGCTCTTTGAGGTTTGCCCATCATTAAACTTTGAGACTCATTAAAGCATGGGCTGTTTTATCAGCTAAATCTTGTAAATAGTTAAACTGAGCAAAAAAACCCACACCATGAGGCTTTCATTGAGATTCACTAATCAAATAAGAGCAGGTGCATAGAGATCTGAGTGCAGGTATGCTGGTTTGCTTAGGTTGAGCCACTTTGTAAGTCATGGATCAGGTATTTTGTTTAATTTAACAATAGCGTTTAGCAAGAATCTGTTCTAAAAAAATAAACGTTTTAGGTGTCCATTCTACTCTGTGTATGCATTTAACTCCTTATAATGGGGACTTTTCAATATACAGGTATTGAGAAAAATATAATCTTCTCTAACTCCAGGAGGATAAGAGCGTCCAGATGAGACAACTTGTCAAAGTAGTCCACATTCTGAGCCACAGACAAATAACCATTTAACAGATGGATATATTCTTCAGTCACTAAATATCCGCAAAATAATTTGAAGCAGCATTTTTATGATATTTTAGAAGAGCATTTACTGATGTTAGAAACATTTCCTTGTAAATTTAAACTTCAGCAGGCCCAAAAGGGCAACAAAAGAAGTAGATGCAAACATGTATAACAATATTTTGTTTGCACCATAAAAAAAAATGTAGAGTCACACTGTTTTTTTCCTTTGAGATGGTTATATATATATATACACACACACATACACACACACATACACACATTTACATTCAACATGCCCTTTAGAAGGTTGTTGAAGCAATAGCAATATATGTGTTCTGGACAAAATATCTTCATGGAAATGTTATAGGTTTATATACTGTGAGTAGAGTAGACTATTTAATATTCTACAGTGCTAGGCATTGGTGGTAAACATTTTGGACCTCGTTCATAAAAACAGAATGCATACCGAGTCTGAAAGTCAGGATGTGCAATGGAGAGCACTGGCTTGAAAACGGGCTCTCTCTCTTCTTTCTGCTATTTGCTAGGGTTTAGGCAAGTTTACAGCAAAAGCAAAAAACTTCATGGTAATTTATTATGGTTGCATGAGGAAAAATCAATATTTCCCCTCGGATTAGTGTTTCATTTTTATTCTTTGAGATAACATTTAATATCTTATTATTTTCAGTCATTATGTTACAAGCCAACAGCAAGAACAGAAGTGAATCTTTCAAGTATGGCACTGATAATGAGGCACCTCATCATATGACCCTGCTTTGGTGCTTCTTCCCACAAATCTAAACACTCCCTTTTTCTTCCTCCGACCAAATGTAAAAATTATACAGCTATGCTTTTCTTTTGGCTAACTCTGACTGCTTTGGATCTGATTGTTTGTTTATAAGAATTAGTGATCTGAGTGCAGTTCCTAGTGGACTGCTATACATGCTGCAAACTGCACTGTTGTTTAGTTACAGCTAAAGCCTGAATGGTCATGGAGTCTGAATTCGCTCTGACCTGTACATCTATTTTCCTGATTAGAGTTGGGGCTAATTGGTGGAGTAGTGTAAGGCAGTTTGTAGTGCTGCTATCCATAAACTGTATTGCATTTGTTGGCAAACAGAGGACAAATCTTACTTTCCATCGCCATCAGTTTAGACCCATTCCCTAACACTGAATTTACTTAAAAATGTTTATGTAACGTAGCCAATAATTATTTCTCACTGATGATAATATGCAAGTTGGACTTAAAATATTACATGGACTACAGACAGGATTTCCAGAGCAACACTAGTGGCTCAATTAAGTTATAGGATGATACAGTGATATATTGTATTATAATAGGCAGGTAATGCTAGTGATTAGCACACAGAATTTCAAATCAGGAGTTAATGCAGTGACACCAACTTGTTTTGTAATCTTGAACACGTCACTGAACCTCTTTGTTTCACCACTGTAAAATGGGGATAATATTTATGCAACTTACAGGATTGTGAAGCTGCTTATAAATAGTGCTTTTAAAACACTTTGTGAATTTAGTATGAAATATGTTGTTGATGGGTAAACTATCACTCTAGAAAGTGCTGTGGGTAGTAAAAAACCCAGTAAATTGGGAGTCTTTACTCCACAGATTACTCACATTTGAATTGGTGAATACAATGTAAAGGGAGGGTTGGAGTGATTGATTATATGTTATTGGTCAGATCCTCCACTGATCACCTTGTCCATTGAAGGGAGCAGAACTACACCAACTTATACCAGCTGAGGATCTGACTATATTTGAATGGCTACAATGAGAGTATGTCAGTCTTCAATGTACTTCCTTATTGGTTTCATTATGGATCATTCTAAAACTTCATTTTTTGTTACTGAACTGTATATGTTTACAATAGGCTGCAACATGAAACACTAGAGGCCAAGAGTGGCCTCAGAATGAATATAGGGATGGCCAGCTAATCTTGAAAAACATTGACTAACGACAACCTTAGATTAACAGCAAAAATTCATTATCTCTGGGCTGAGCTTGGTTATCACGCACATATCAGTGAAGTTAGAGATGAGGAAGAGTAGAGTTGAATTTGGGATCTTCGATATTAGCCCAACTTGAAGCCTTGTTGTCAGAGAAAGGGGTTGCCAGTTGGAATAAACAAAAAGCCTTTCTCAGGGCTGATAAAATGTGTTGGAAGTGGCAGCTAGATTAAAGCCTCCACATCAAAATGAATACAGAAGAAGCTCTTTTCATGGCTGAAGAGGAGATTCAAGTTGTCAGCAGCCAGCCTGAGTCTGGCAAACAACACAATGCACTTAGGGCTAGAGAACTTTAATTAGAGCTCTCTTCAGGCTAAACACAAGTTCTCTCATAGTCTACAGTTATGATAACAACGCACTGTCTGGCTTCAGTTGTACCAACAAATACTGATATTAACTTGGACAGGACTTGGTGTGTGTGCATGCTGCACAATCAGACGCTAAATAGTTATCAGACAAAGACTTCAGTCTTATAGGGTGCCATAGGTAAAATGGGTGATACGTTCATTGTAGCAATGCTCAGAATTGTGGGGTTTTGTGTGTGTGTGGGTTTTTTTTACTATATTCTATTACAAAAAAGTCTTTAAGTAAAAAAATTCCTTTATTTTCTCTTTCCTTTACAAGGAAAGCATTGCATCTAATTATTAGGTAAGAATATGACTTCTTATGAAGTGAACTGGACTTGGCAAGATTTGGAGATAGATCCGAACTGTTATTACTTCTTAGTTTCATGTCCAAAGAGTTTTATAAAAAGATAACTCAGTTCACAAACAGCTCTTCTGTCTTGTAAAATTAATTAGAAAGAGACATGAACCAATGATATACTGTGAAATGAGATATATTATTTGTGAATTGCATTAGGATTCTATCAAGTGTATGTTTTACAAACAATATGTTTTATTCTTCTAACAGTCTGATGAATTTGATCTTGAATGAAATTATCCAGTAAAGTTTATTCCAAGAGTCATGATTTTCTAGAAACAACTTGGATTTTTTTTCTCATTTCCCTCCCAGTTTTTTTCCTCATAGTGTTTCATACATATCAGCTACTAAATCTAAAATTGAATAATAATTTATTTCCTCTTTCTCTATAATTCACAATATCAGTTTGTGCTTACTAAAGTAAGGGGCACATAAAATTATAGGGATTATTTCCTATCTTTACCATCTGATGCAGATGGTAAAGATGACTGGTGGGGAGAGTGCCTTCTTCAGAAGTACCATGTATCAGTGTGTAACATACCACCACAGCCAGAGGCAAGATGAACCATACTTGGTTGACCAATGATTTAATTCTTTATGGCAAATCCTATGTTCCTATAAAAAGCGACACAGAGTCCTGTGGCACCGTATAGATTAACAGACGTATCGGAGCATAAGCTTTCGTGGGTGAATACTCACTTCGTCAGATGCATGGTATTCACCCATGAAAGCTTGTGCTCTAATACATCTGTTAGTTTATAAGGTGCCACAGGACTCTTAGTCTGGATCTGTAAAAAGCGACAAACACAGCTACCCCTCTGATACTTGACACCTATGTTCCTATAGTTAGTCAAGTCATAATGTGGTGAGACACTGTGTACTCACTTCTCCAAATGATTACATCATGCAAACACCCTTGTTTTCCAATCCTGTGTTTTCTTTTGAAGGTAGTTTTTGAAGGGGTGAAGATCAGGCCACCACATTTATTTTTCCTTATGACTGAAGCATAATTAGTCAGTTCACTGGCGGTTAAGTGAACTCTGCCATCTTAGTTCTCATATACAAGGTGTGTAAGTACTTGAAATGAGGAGAAATGTCTGAATGTTTAAAATAGTACATGGCACTATATTAATACCATTACCTCCCTGAGATCATACATATCTCAGCTGCCAACTTTGTTTTCATCTGCCCCAATCAGTAGTACAAGAAGCAAACAGAATGAATGGACATTTTGCTTTAGGTGGTGTGTTAGTTTAATATATTTAAGGCACTTTGGATGTGAAAATCACTATATAAGCACTGAGTATAGTTATTAGTATGTGTCTTTCACATTTTATTTATAGTATTTGTGATGTCACTTAGGCAAAGATATCAGGAGGTCTCCAGTTCATGTTAAGGTTATTTTAAACCTTTATAGTTTCCTCTTTCAAGATACTAAATGACCCTTTTGCATTCCCATTTCCCCAGCACCTCTCCCCCTTACTTTTAAAATGCTTTTTAATATTGTTTTTATTTAAAATAACCCCTTTAAAACTTGTACCTGAATTGTTTCTTGCCAAATGTATTTACCTTCTATTATTCATCACGGCCACAGCCAGTATTTGCAGAGCCAGAGACAAGGTGATATCTCTTTCCCAGATGACTTTCCTTTGCAGCCACTCCCTATACCGGTTTAGTGTTTCCCAGCTTTTGTCTGCCTCTTGTGCAGTCCCACTTCCCCACATTTACATCTTGGTTCACATGGTTTTATTTTCTTGTGTGTCTCCTGCTTCTCTCTTTCCTAGGTCCCATGTTTCCCTTTAACCATGCAATCAAAAGGGGAGGTGCCATTAATGCGCAAACATCTCTGTGACTTGCTGCCACTGGACAGCTCAGTTGCTGTGTTCCACTCCCTTCCCTTCTCTTCTCCTGCTGCTCAGAGTGGATTTAAGCTGTGCCATGTGCATTCAAGCTGCGCCCAAACTTGGCTAATTCTGAAAGTCACCGCTATACAGCAGCTGCTTGATGGCTTATGTGAAATCATTGGGTGGACTATGGACCTAATCTAGATCCCTTTCCGATCAGTGGGAGTCATTGACTTCATTGGACTTTGGATTAGGACCTTAGTTTGGTTCTTAGTAGGCAGCTGTCCTCCTCATATCCACCTCCCTTGTGTTCACGATCTCCATACCTACTACTTTGGGGGTCTTTATGCAAGTAAGCTATTGACTTAAAGGACTACTGAGATGGAAATACCATGTGACTCCCAGAAGTGATCCCTCTAGGTCAGTGTCAATTAACCTTGTCAGCACAGTATTGGGGTGATGTGCACTATTGCTTCCTGAGTTGCAGTTAGTTTACTTAGACTTGTATTAAATGTCCCATTCAAAGCTGTGCATGCAAGTACAGGACCAACATCCCAGCCTAAAAACTCTTCAAGCTTCTCTGTAAATGTAGAACTTCCCTTCCACTTAATTTTATTAACATTCCACCTCCCTCCCATAACAATGCCTTAGGAGAGCAGATCATTCTTGCAATGTGAGTTGAAAGTCAACACATTTGGGCTCTGATGAGTCAAGAAGTGTCTGTGCAGTCTTGAACCCCTCACGTAGAACACTCTTTCCCCATTTCCTCCTCTGTTTGCATGATGAGGTGCAATCTGCTACAGTGTCTCAGCTGTTTTTAAACGCTAAGGTGTCATATGGCCTGTCTGAGGTTGCCAGATACCAAACCGTTCAGGGCTAGTAGGGCACCTGGAAATCTATTAGTAGCCAGTGCAGATCACAAAGCATGGATGTAATTTTCTTAAAAGGAAGAGAGGGCTTTAGCACATGCCTACATTTCCAAATGTTTTTAGATGTAGCACTATGCAGAGTCTACTGCAGTCATCGAGACTGGAGGAGATAGCAACATGAAAGTCCCCGTGTAAAGTCTGCATATGAAAGAAATCTTCACAAGACTTATTCTTTGTGGTTGTAAGTCTCTATATAAATCTTTCACTCATAAGTTCTTCCATTTCACTCATCTTTTATTTTTAGTTCTGAATGTTGAAATGTTCTCTTCAAAGCTTAAAACAATGAACAGATTTGTTTAAATGAAGTCAAAGAAGATAGTATCCAAAGGAAAAAATCTTTATATTTATTATCCTCATCCCCCATGTAGATTGGTTGGGACTTGATTCACTTGACAGATAATTGCCTGACAACCAATGCCTTTGATGTTAAGCTTCAGTAAAGCAGAAAGCAAGTTCCTCAGCACCTCCCCAGTAGTCATTGGGTGGTCTGCTGTTGCCCTGTGCTGGAGCACCTCTGGAACTCTTACAGAGCTTTTATTTTTTAAGCTTCATTTCAGCAGTGCAAACCTTGCTCCATACAAGTGTGTGCATGGGGGCTGAGGGAAGGAGGGAGGGAAGCAGGAAGGGAGCTGGAGAAGACAAGTACAGTTTAAAACAAACAACTTCTAAATTAAAAAGAATGTTAAATACAGATCAGCTGCTCAAACCATGACAGCAGATTTAATTCCTTCCTCCTTTTACCTGATGGAGATGCGCCTTCAGGGTTCGCATCAATTACCTGTCGACATGTGGAAAATGATTGATGAGCTGCCTCAGGCACTGGAGTATACTTTGTCAACCACTCATGATTTATACATCTTATCTCTGCCAGAACAAAAGACAGGACAGCATGCACCTTGAAGGGAAAAAAGAAAAGGGGAAAAAAAACCCTCTCCAAAACGGAGGCTGTTTGGGTTCCAGCATATAGTGTGAGGTGATAATGTTGATAGCTATCTATTAGGTCCCTCATCAGGCATCTCCTGTCTGTTTCTGCTGTGGCTGCTTGGGTTCACCAAGCTATCTGACCATTCCCTGCTGGAAAGATGCTGACACAGAAAACATGAAGCAGTCTAGAGTTACATTTTAATTACACTACTATCTACAAGAGTCTCTAGAGCACTGATGTTTGCTCTGACCTTTTGTTTTAATCAGCACTCTCAAGGCATGCTGTTAACTGCCACTGACAGAGATTGATAATTTATACAGTGGGTCCTCCTTTAAAAGCTTTCATTAGGAACTATTACTGAAATCAGATACTTTTGCTTTAGCATCTACCCATCATTTTGAAATATATAAATACTTGGGACAGGTGAGCCTGTTCCATAATAGAGGAACCAAACTTGAACCTTCACCTCAAACTAGAAACAAACCCATAGAAATGTTTTAGACATTTGGGGAAAAAATGGTTGTTTTATTTCCCCTGTGCTTCTGAGTCTCTTTGAGCCACAGCACTCACTCTGCAAGAACTCACAAAAAAAGTATTTTATGTTAAATATCTCACTGTGATAGTATATTCTGGGCAACATTTTCCAAAAGTAACTGGAATTTTATTTCGGGGGCCTTGGACAGCTTAATGGGGCTGATTTCCAAAAGCCTGCCTCCTCTGAAAAATCTGCCTTTTTAAGGAGTCTCAAATTTGTCACACAAAAATCACTAGTCATGTTTGAAAATTTTGGCCCCGCAACAATAAGACAATATTGCAATTATCATGATCAAGTCCCTCAGGCAAATTGTTTCCTCTTTTGAAGGCCTACCACACCACACTACAGTGTGTTTGATTAGAAGGTTTCATAGCAGCTACAACTACCACTGTGAGACCGGGTTCTATTCATGCTTCTACCATTTATCTGCTGTGTGACCTTGGTCAGGTCATTTCACTTCCCTGGACCACTTCCCACTGTTTCTGTCTTGCCTATTTAGATTGCATGCTGTTCAAGTCAGGGACTGTCCACAACTACAGGTTTGTAAAGTGCCTGGGACAGTGGTTCCCCAGTCTTGGTTGAGGTCTCTTGATGTGATATTGTAATACAATTTAAGTAGTAATAATAATAATGCTTTAGGCAGGGGCGGCTCTAGACATTTCACCGCCCCAAGCAGGGCGGCATGCCACAGGGGGGGCGCTCTGCTGGTTGCCGGGAGGGTGGCAGGCAGCTCCGGTGGACCTCCCACAGGCGTGCCTGCGGAGTGTCCGCTGGTCCTGCGGTCCGCTGGTCCTGCGGCTTTGGTGGACCTCCCGCAGGCACACCTGCGGGAGGTCCACCGGAGCCACGGGACCAGCGGACCCTCCGCAGGCACGCCTGCGGGAGGTCCACCGGAGCCACCTGCCGCCCTCCCGGCGACTGGCAGAGCGCCCCCCGAGGCATGCCGCTCCAAGCACGCGCTTGGGTTTAGAGCAACAGAAAACTGTACTACTGCTGTTAAACATGGCAAAATCAGGGGTGCCTAATCATACAAAGGAGAGAACCAAAAGCTTTGTGAAAGTTTCCTCTGATCATGTTGGCTATTGCTGCTAAACTACCAAAGCAACAGTTCTATTTAACTTCTAATTTAGGGCCATATTCGTCCACCCTTACTCACATGCAGTGATACCTTGCTCTGAAAGTAGTCTTAACTTCATTAGAATTACTCACAAAATTAGGGACCATTGAGCTTCAGTAAAGGTGGTGCAATCAGATACTATATATAACATGCATTTTAATTTAAAAAAGAACTAGATAAATTCATGGAGGATAGGTCCATCAATGGCTATTAGCCAGGATGGGCAGGGATGGTGTCACTTGATGATTACCTGTTCTGTTCATTCCCTCTGGGGCACCTGGCACTGGCCACTGTTGGAAGACAGGATACTGGACTAGCTGAACCTTTGGTCTGACCCAGTATGGCTGTTCTTATGTTCTAATGTTCTTAATTCAGGTATATGTTGTGATCTATATGTGCTCATATGTTCCTGTGATTGGCATTTTAGAGATCTGTGTAGCAGAAATCATGATCTTCCCCTCTCATGCCTGTCCCATCCACTGACGTCAGCCAATCCTTGACTACACAGGCTGGAAACTGACTTTAAAAATAAATCCTGTTTACTTTATATTTTAAAGTGCTGCTTTCCTTCATAGTGCTGAACTGCTTTTTGTTGTTGTTGTTTTGTTTGACAGGCTGCTTGTAGATAGAACAGTTTTCCATAAGGAATTGAAATCATACATCAAATGTATTGTTTTATATGTAAGCCACTTGAGAACAATGAAAGCAGTTGCTGGAACCCAAATACCATTACAAATAGATTTATTGCAGTATGTTTTCTCCCACCTTTTTCTAGAAGTTATTACTTTAATCTTAAGAATTTATGTAAGTAGGCTTGTAGCTTTTATATGCTTTATGCATTCACTTTTGAGACTTTTTAGCTATTTAGTGGCACAGTGTTTAAAACAAGTGTTATCAAGGAAATAATTTCAGCTTTACATCATTTTTTTTATATTCGCTTCTGAATGCTACATATAAAATAGCCAGATGGTAATATAAAAGAGTTATGGCAAATGTCATGGAAACTTATCTTCACAATGCCCTTTAGCTTGGTATGTTCATCTCAACCTACAAACATCAAGAAGGGATAGAGATATAATATCCCTTTGTCACAAAATTATAGAAAATTTAAATGTCTTCAAACTTTAAACATTTCTAAGAAAGTATGTTAGAAATATGAGCAATTAAAGTCATTCTATCAGTGCATTTGTAAAAGACTATAAAATGCTTTTAAACTCCTCTCCCCAACAAGCACAAAGCAGTTTTGAAGTGAAAATAATTCCCAAAGTATAATTCTTACAAACTATATCAGATGATTTAAGAGAATATATCTTTATTTTGTGACATTTTATTATTGCAACTAAATAAGATCTCAAAGGGGGAAAAGTTATTTACATATTGTTCACCCAGAACTTAACACATTCAATAAGCATCTAAATGGAATAACATATTTCATTTACAGCAATGTTATTAAAATTTTAATCATCCTGAATGAACTGGTGTTCCTAGTATTTTTCCCAAATTTTTGAACATAGAAGACTTCCAGTCATGTTCTGAGTATCTTGTTCTGGGGAAAAAAATGTACAAAATTAATTACATTGATGGATGAAAGACTGTAGGTTAACCAGCTCTTTTAAAAAGCACTGTTTTCCCTCCAACCTAACACATCTCATATATTTCCAGCTCTAATAGCTATCAGTATTAAACTTTGTTGATTGAATAGTTGTTGCTTTTAAATAGGTACTAGATGTTAACCTATACTTTTCTGTAGTACATAAATTAGATGAAATTTAATACTGATCAAGCTGATGGTATGATGTAAAATCAGCATTTTTGATGAGTTTATCTGCCATCCCATATACTTGAGCTAAGGTAAATGGTAGGTTCTGAAGTCATGCTCATGTCATCATGAAGAGATGCAAGATTATTAAATTCAGCTGAGTTGCCACCTACGATGGCGGTCACATTCTTTCAGATGCAATAGCCTTCTTGAGATTGACATGAAGAAATTAGACAAGTAAATACCTAGGTGAAAAAATAACAGTAATGATCAAATGAAGACAAAAAACATAAAAACAAATTAGGGAGGCTAAAAGAACTGAAATTGTAACTGTATTGTGCTAGACTTGTAATCAAAATGTTGTGATTGAACAGTGAGCAATTTTCTGCTGTCTAGGGCAGTCCTTGCCTTCCATATGACAGTGGTGCAGAATTAATTATTGTATTTCAGAGTTGCATTTCTTGGAGAAAAGTGAGGAAAAAAGGCAATTTCACTTTATGGGCATTGCTGTCATGCAGCACCATTTAAGTTAACTGAAGCAATGTCAGCAACATCTCTCTGATTTGTCCTAAGCAGGCTTACACTTTAAAATCTATGGTGCACCTACCAGTACAACCTGGGTGAAAGTAAAGTACACATCTAATGGTGCATATTTGGTTAATCCACCCCCACCTTGTAACCAGTGAAATATTTTCCTGGCTTCATGCTACCCCACACTAATTCTTAGCCAATTGCAAACATTTCCAGGTTAACACTAAATAATACATGATACCCAAAAGAGGGACCTATCTGGTTAAATATAGGGTTGCTGAAAACTCCCTTGAATTTCTTGCATCTCATAGATGCACCAAACTGGACACCCTCCTGTACTTATAGGGTTACATTAATGATCCCTCAGCATCTGTGTGTTGCTGATGCTACTTTTTAGCTTCTTCATAATGAACTTGGTGCAATGCTACTTGAAATTGTTTTATGAAGGGCTTTTTTTCTTTTCACTTAAAATGTATTTTATTTTATCTTAGAGGTAAATGACTTTCAGGGATCCTGTTGGCAGACTCAGGAAATCAAAGGCTGAGCTCTCTCAATGTCAGTCTATAAGCCAGACTAGAGGAGAGTCCCAGTGGCAGCTTTGGGGTTCCCCAAATCAGGACAATTTCCTTTATTCACTCTCTTTCCCCATTGTTCATTATCTCCTTCCACCATGTTCTCACTCCTCCATCCCCCAGTCTTTCCTTTACCTATATCTTTAAATCCCTCCTTTCTGTCCTTAACTCTGTCCATCTATCTCCAGTGGAGAAGCTGACAGTGGCTAATTTATTCTTTCACTTTAGAGAGAGGTGGGAGTGAGGGGTGAGAGAATTGAGAGTAGCAGTAAGGGCTTTTTTGTCCCTCTTATGATATGTACAGACCACATGTTCTCTCAGCCACTAAATGGTTAATAGAGTAACAGACTGCCTGCTCAGCTGATTGATGGGCTTAGAACAGCTGTGGAATTTAAAGGGCTACAGAGTGGAAGAGTGGGGTGACTGCAAGAAAGGGTGAGGAGCCATTGAAAGCAGGACCCCTTAGTAGCAGACTGGTGTGAAGTCACCTAAAAAAACAGAACTTCTTGTAGAGGGGACCAGAGGGGATCTGAGGAACATCTTGCCATCAAGGTAGAAAGGTGGGTAGGAAGGCGGCCTGGAGAAATGTAAAGGGTTAGAAAAGATTGGTGCAAACCATTTCATACAGGTCTGTCCTGGAACCCAGAGGAGTGGGTGAGCCTGGGTTGCCCTACCAAAATTCAGGAAGGGGGAGTTTATTAAGGCCTGAGCAAGCCAGTCCTACTCAAAGAGGCCAGGGACTGTATGTCTTTCATATAGTGCTTGGCTTCCCGATGTATGGGACCCCATACCACTCTAAGAGAAGAAAAGACTACCAAGAACCCAACCTGAGGGCTGAAGATGTAACAACTGAGTTAGTCAGTGATCGGCCAACCAATAAAGGAGGGAAACTGAGGCAGATGTGTCACTACCCTGTCTCTCTACAAGGGGGCACCAAAGGTTGAAAGCAACCCTAAAAGCCCCTGAATGTGAAAGCCTATTGGGGCCCTATCTTCCTCCCCTCACACCTTGTAGAAAGAGAGGAAGCCCCTACGGTGAAGACATTTATTCACCTCTTGTCTCTCTAATCGGAGAGGTGAAGGTGTTTTTTCTTTGGGCCTGTGGCTTTACTTGACCAAGCAGAGCTTGGATGAGGAAAGAGCACAATAATTAACCTATCTCTCCTCTACTGGCCTTATGGAGAGTACTGTCTTTAAGGCCCAACGCAGAATGCTGACACGTGAATCTTAACAGAACCTGTGGTCTAGGACAAGGATTGTTCTTTCAGGCCCCTTCACAATATGAGTCAATGGATCCCTGGGTAATTTGTCCCTGATTTAGATCCTCAAGCATTCAGACTATTAAACTGAAGTTCTTGTGTCCACAGTGTCTTTGGGATTCCATGGTTGCTGAGCATTTATCTTTCATAAAGTTTCATTGATAGATTTTGACTCCCTGTCTATAAAAACTGTGGCTATCCAGGGGCTGTGAGAGCAGTCATTGATCTGGGATGGGCCATAGACAAATGGACATTCCTTCCCTCTACCTTTGAATCCTGATTTGATGTACAACCAACTCATAGCCAGCCCTAGCCTAAATGGCACCCGAGACAAGGAATGTCTTTGCCTCCCCCTCCATTTGTTAAAATATTTAATACCTTATTTTTATTGCATATGTAGCCCATTTCAAGACTTTGATGCAAAAGTTGCATGCATGACTTATCCCTGTCATATAGGATGATACATTTGCATGCTAGGATCTGTAAATGTGTATTTATTCATGCCATATATAAGCAAATAAAAATGTTTCCTCTAAGTTTATAGAAACTTTTTAATTTTAAGATAACTGAAATGTACTAACACTGAGAAACTGAAAGGCGCATCATCATTGGGTGGACCAGTATTAAATAGTTTTACCGTTGGTGACAGCCTTATAATGTTAATCCTAGTCCTTTAGTTCAAAAGGTCGCTTTTCTCACCTTTGCCCTCGTGAACTGAAGGACAGCGTCACAGAGATCCAAAGACTGGCCACTGACATTTTCAAGTGATAAAATAGCAAGCAATATCAGTCTCTGGTCGGCCATCGTCAACAAAGATATGTTTTGATGGGTCTGAGCTTCAAAAAGCTGTGCTTACCACTTGCAACTATGACCAACAGCATGAGCAGAATCCTCAGAGCTATCTATATGTTAGGAAAAGTGTCCTTCAACTCTGCATCATGAATGAATTGGAGAATTTGGAGTGGAGAGTGCTTCCTGTGTTCCAAAATGTGACAGCTGTGGTCCAATTTGACATAGAGATCTTTACCATTGATGTCCATACATTCCCCATGTGTCAGCATCTGGTGAAGGTCTGAACAGTTGTTCAAGAAGGTTTTCCTGTCCACCGGCAGCTTACTAAGGTCATAGAAAACCCCCCATGTCTTTTTGTGGTGCTTTTTGTGATCTTTTTCTTCTATGGTAACTCGAGCAGCTTCAGTGAGCGGGCAAAAAAACTCCTTGAATTTTTATTCCAAGTTTCCCATCATCTGATCTCTGCCATCATAATCAAACTGTCTCCTCTTCTGATGAATATGAATTTCCTTGAAGACAGACTCAATTCCTAAGTTTTCTGCCATCTATTTGGCAGCAGTGATGGCATCTTCAAATCCATTGTCTCTGTAGGTTGCAACGAAATCAAGGCAGCTTCTCATCATAGCAGTCGCAATGTCCATTGACAGAGTTTGTAATGCCTGGCTTACAGTGTTACAGGATATCGTGCCAAACCCATAACTGAGACCAGAAATTTAAAGTCAATTATCTGGTTTGCCAGGCGTTGCGCCTCATGTTTGGATTCCAGCCTCAGCTTTAGTTGACTGCACCAGTTCCATCAGAGTATCGCACACCTCAGTCTCTTGGTACCTCACTGGCCTTACAATGTCAATGCAGCTCTCCCAGCAAGTATCACTTGGCAGCTTTGTAACATAGTCCGTGAGGCTGATAGTTGATGCTGAAAACTAGATGTATATCCTTTGCACTACTCCGAAGAAAGTTACTGAATCTAAAGAAGATGGCATTGCATCTGACACAATCAGATTGAGGGAATGGCAGCCACAAGGCACAAAGAAAGTTCTTGGATTCAGTGCTAGGAACCTTGCCTGGACACCACTGTTTCTTCCCTTCATGTTTGTGCAGTTATAGTAGTCTTGGCCATGACAATCCTGAAGCTTTATTTTATTCTTATTCATAGAATCTCGGGATTGGAAGGGACCTCAGGAGGTCATCTAGTCCAACCCCCTGCTTAAAGCAGGACCAAACCCAACTAAATCATCCCAGCCAGGGCTTTGTCAAGCCTGACCTTAAAAACCTCTAAGGAAGGAGATTCCACCACCTCCCTAGGTAACCCATTCCAGTTCTTCACCACCCTACTAGTGAAAAAGTTTTTCCTAATGTCCAACCTAAACCTCCCCCTTTGCAACTTGAGACCATTACTCCTTGTTCTGTCATCTTCTACCACTGAGAACAGTCTAGATCCATCCTCTTTGGAACCCCTTTTCAGGTAGTTGAAAGCAGCTATCAAATCCCCCCTCATTCTTCTCTTCTGCAGGCTAAACAATCTCAGTTCCCTCAGCCTCTCCTCATAAGTCATGTGTTCCAGCCTCCTAATCATTTTTGTTGCCCTCCGCTGGACTCTCTCCAATTTATCCACATCCTTCTTGTAGTGTGGGGCCCAAAACTGGACACAGTACTCCAAATGAGGCCTCACCAGTGCTGAATAGAGGGGAATGATCACATCCCTCGATCTGCTGGAAATGCCCCTACTTATACAACCCAAAATGCCATTAGCCTTCTTGGCAACAAGGGCACACTGTTGACTCATATTCAGCTTTTCGTCCACCGTAACCCCTAGGTCCTTTTCTGCAGAACTGCTGCCCAGCCATTCGGTCCCTAGTCTGTAGCAGTGCATGGGATTCTTCCATCCTAAGTGCAGGACTCTGCACTTGTCCTTGTTGAACCTCATCATATTTCTTTTGGCCCAATTCTCTAATGTGTCTAGGTCCCTCTGTATCCTATCCCTACCCTCCAGCGTATCAACCACTCCTCCCAGTTTAGTGTCATCTGCAAACTTGCTAAGGGTGCAGTCCACACCATCCTCCAGATCATTAATGAAGATATTGAACAAAACTGGCCCCAGCACCGACCCTTGGGGCACTCCACTTGATACCGGCTGCCAACTAGACATGGAACCATTGATCACTACCCGTTGAGCCCGACCATCTAGCCAGTTTTCTATCCACCTTACCGTCCATTCATCCAGCCCAGACTTCTTTAACTTGCTGGCAAGAATACTGTGGGAGACTGTATCAAAAGCTTTGCTAAAGTCCAGAAATAGCACATCCACTGCTTTCCCCTCATCCACAGAGCCGGTTATCTCATCATAGAAGGCAATTAGGTTAGTCAGGCATGACTTGCCCTTGGTGACTTGCCCATGCTGACTGTTCCTGATCACTTTCCCCTCCTTTAAGTGGTTCAGAATTGATTCCTTGAGGACCTGTTCCATGATTTTTCCAAGGACTGAGGTGAGACTGACTGGCCTGTAGTTCCCTGGATCTTCCTTCTTCCCTTTTTTAAAGATGGGCACTACATTAGCTTTTTTCCAGTCATCTGGGACCTCCCCCGATCGCCATGATTTTTCAAAGATAATGGCCAATGGCTCTGCAATCTCATCGGCCAACTCCTTTAGCACCCTTGGATGCAGTGCATCCGGCCCCATGGACTTGTGCTCATCCAGCTTTTCTAAATAGCCCCGAACTACTTCTTTCTCCACAGAGAACTGGTCACCTCCTCCCCATACCGTGCTGCAGAGTGCAGCTGTCTGGGAGCTGACCTTGTCTGTGAAGACAGAGGCAAAAAAAGCATTGAGTACACTAGCTTTCTCCACATCCTCTGTCACTAGGTTCCCTCCCTCATTCAGCAAGGGGCCCACACTTTCCTTGACTTTCTTCTTGTTACTAACATACCTGAAGAAACCCTTCTTGTTACTCCTAACATCTTCGGCTAGCTGCAACTCCAAGTGTGATTTGGCCTTCCTAATTTCACTCCTGCATGCCTGAGCAATACTTTTATACCCCTCCCTGGTTATTTGTCCAATCTTCCACTTCTTGTAAGCTGTTTTTTTGTGTTCAAGACGAGCAAGGATTTCACTGTTAAGCCAAGCTGGTCGCCTGCCATATTTACTTTTCTTCCTACACAAAACATTCATAAACAGAACTGTTTGGCCTTTTACAGTACAGTCATCCAGAGACCGGAAACAGATAGTGTTCCTTTACTTGGATACAGCCATCCTCATCGTCAACAAATCTTACTGTAAATGACATCTTTTCACTGTGACTATCAGGAGTGCAATCCGTTTTTACAATCTAGTATTTTGCATTACCAAGCTGCATCAATATGTTATCAAGCACCTTCCTTGCCATAAGGTCAGTCAGTTCATTTTGAATTGTTTTGCTGAAGTAATGGTCCATAACTTCTTTATGAACCACTCAACATAGGTGCTCGCAGATGACATCGTGGTATTTCCCACGGAGCTCTACGAAACCAAGGAAATTAATGTTATATTCAATGAACAACTTATCCGATGAGCCCTGGAAAGCCAAATTATTCTTTTCAAGGAAGAGGGTAATTGAGATCAAGTGCTCAAGAATGTTCCTCCAGTGCTGTGTTTCTGTTTAATAATGCGCTGGGTTTCTGCCTCTGTATATTTATTCATCTTGAGCCTGGACTTGACCTCCATCCATTTGGAGTAGGCCCTAAAATGACCGGGTGACTTTTCATGTTGCTTCAGAGAATCAGCTAAGTTATGCCAGTAATTGTACCTGGAAAGTGCAAGCAACTTTTTGGCATTCCTGTCAAATATTTTGCAACAAAACCAGAACACTTTGTCAGTTGATTTCAAGTAAACTAGCCAATGCCAATTCAGTTTCTCACCATTCTTGAGCACTGTTTCACAGTGTGACTTTAAGAAGTGTCGCTTCTGCTCATTTACTGGAAACATCATATTCTTGATTTTGCCCAGCCCATTGAAAATTGTACGATCAATATTGGCAGAGTTTAGAATCACTGGCCATAAAGCAGAATGTGATGTATCGATTTGTGGTGTGTAATTTTTCTGACTGCTGTTTCTGTCATCATGTGAGGCTGATTCTTCTTCATTGTTTCTCTCCTTTTCATGAAAGCCAGATTTTTCTTTGTCATTACTCTCCTTTTTATGTGCACCACATTCTTCTTTATCATCACTTTCCTTTACACAGCCAGGAAAACTGGACAATTCTCCATCATTGTCCTCACATTTCCATTCCTTATCTTCAGACAAATCTGCTAATTCCTTTCATTTAACTTTTGCTTCTTGATTTCTTCTGTACTGGGATGATTGCTACTGCCTAAAGCCTGGTCTATGTTGTTCTGTTCCAGATATTTTCCCTTCAGATTTGTCCCTTGCTGCAAACTAGATTGCAATTGAGCCTTCCTATACTGAGCTCCTGAAGGCTTCTTTGGAGTCATTTTATTTTCTATGGGGGAAAACAGACAGCATTAGAAAGAGCAAAAGTCTATGTTCCACAGTCTTAGAAAGTCATCAAACGTGTTAAGCATGGCAAAAGCAGTAATAATATTTATTTTATATTGTTGCATAGATAGGGGTTCAATAGGTATCTCTCGTGTCTCTTTAAATATGTTCTTTATTAGTTGCTACTTATACTCTTCAAGTCTTAAAACACAAATACACTTTCACAATTACACAATAAAACAAGGTTCAGAATATCACAGCTGGGCTGTCATTTTACTTCACTTTGTTCTTATAGCTCACTGACTGACTTGCGATGCCCCACCCCTTATATTCCTGCGAGGGTGTGGCTGACAACATTCTAGGAGGCTTGTGGAACATGTAGTTCTCAGAAAGTCTGGAAGGTTTCACAAGATACTACAAAGATTCAAAAAATTCTAGGAAGTTAGGGAAAAATGAATCCACATATAGAGTACCTGAAACATTTTACTTCAAAGATTCTATTTTCCCTTTTGTCGTTAACAACAAAAACAGCACCCTGAGCCCGACACCCCCCATGCCCGGCACCCCAGCCGGTCGCCTGTGTCACCTGCTCCTAAATCCGGCCCTGCAGCAACTCACAACCTGATCTTATTTATCCTCTTCCTCCTTCTGCGTAACTGATTTGGAAGAGTATCTTCAGACATCTAGCTAAGAATTCCATTTAGTAGTGCCCAGTGGTCAAGAAAAGAATCCTCCAAAGTTGTAACAAATGAGACAATGTGTAAGGAAATTACCTATAGCAAAAATTTACTCAGATGGTTTTATAAATAAAGTGTCCTTTTCCTTTTTGTGTATATGTCAATAATATGTAAAGAAAGAGAAAAACTGAGTGATGGATGCATAAGAAAAATGGTAGTGTGAACAAGTAAATTTTGTATGTCAGTTTGGAAAAACACCACATATCCTATGTTTTTCAAGACAGTGCAGGCCTCACTGTCACTTTGTTTAATACTCTTTGATACTGTTACCATTTGTATAGTAGCTCTTTTTGTACAAATTTCATTTTTACTCTTGCTGGTTTCTACTTTAGAATAAGCGTTGCAGATCCCAACTTCCTGAGTCCATTGTCTCTTTATTATGTTCTGTGCATGGAGATCAGGTTTAACCTTCCAATCTACAGTATAAAAAGCTCAGATTTCACATTCTAAGTGGAATGAAGATGGTCCATAAGGAAGCGGATCATTTTATAGGCTACTGTTCTATTTTATAGAATGATAAATAAGGTAAAATATAGTCTTTTGCATATGTAAATTGTGGAGTGTACATAACTGGATTTAAAATAAATTCCAAAATGAGTGCGTTAAGCCTTGCTGAAGCTCTTAGAGATATGCTTTAGTCTTAGTGTCTAATAAATAAACTGCTATGATTACAGCTTCTTATTTAGATCATAAATTTTATCTGGACAGATTAAATTTTAATCTGGGTGCTATAAAAGTCTATCCAGTCACAGTTTGTCTGAGTTTTAAATCACAGATTCATTCCAGCAGCTTACCATGGCTTCTTAAAAAGAGTCAAGTACATCACATGAACTAATTGACTAATTTATTCAAGTATCCAAACTTTATAATGAAAATTTATTCTAATTAGTTACATTTGAAAACTATAAATTGTTATGGATATTCTAAGAAAATGATGCACTCGTGAAATCATTACCATGTGAACATCAAATGAATTATTATAAATACCATGCTAAGGCTATAAATTCTGAACTGACTTCATATGTGCAACCTTCTTAAGCATCCAACATAAGTTCAACTGAAAGCTTTTATAGGGAAATGTTTACTTGTCTTATAGTACAGTAGGAAGAAGGAAAGCGTCTAAATGTTAGTTACTACCCACGTTTTTTTGTTTTGTTTTTTGCAGTCTTATCAAATGATTCCACTTTCTTTCTTTCCTCCTTTCTGTTTCTTCCTCTGAATGAATCAAGCACATAAAAATTGCTTATTCATTCTGAGATTTGCAAAATCAGAGCATTTAGCAAATTCAAAATGGAGATAATGGATCAACTGAGAATTTTAATGGATCACTAAATGAAGGAATTTCTGTTCCCTTTTTTCTGAGTGCTCCTTTCAACTACTTTCTGATGTAATATAAATGTATTTTTTTCAGCACTGAGTTCTTTATGTTGATTGCGCCATTTCATTCATTGGTATTGGTGTTGTTTTGATGTGTAAAAGTGGGACAATATGATTTTTTTTTAACCTTACTGTGACAGAGTAGATCAGAAGCGACAACTATGGGGCTTTTTAAAAAAACCTTAAATGGGTACAATGTGACTTTTTTCTCACTGGATTTTTTACACTCTCATCTCTCTGTTTGTGAGAGATGCATGCCTGATTTAACAATGGCAGATTGACAGTATATGGATTAGAGATGGCATAGGTTGCTCTAGAAATATGGATACCTGACAACCAGGGAGTAGAATGAGTATTTTGCTTCCAAAGATGGCATTCGGTAGAATCTGGTGCCACAGTTCTTCCTATCATTTTTAGGATTTCCTTCTTTAGGAGATGAGACCAGTGAGATTGATGTCATGGTGTGAGACACATTGAGGCTCACTATGTACCACATCTCACCCAATGGCAGGGAGATGGACTAGGTGACCTAATATGTCTCCTCTGTCTCCAACGTCTGTGAGTGATAGCGCAGTGCAGAAGATCAATAGCCAGTTTATTGGCAGTTGCGCAAAGACTGGTCAGTTCTGTGCATCTTGGTTGTAGATACATGATTGCATGTGGCGGTTAACTTTGGAGATTGCACATGAACACCAGGAAATCACTTATTCCCCTCAGGAAAATACTGTCTTCACCACTGGAGTTAAGATCTCTTTTGGTTTTTGTGATTGCTCTCAGGGTACAGAGTACTGTCTCTCACCTTATTACTCCCTGCATTCAGGGAAAGCAAGACCTGCTTGTGATTAAGTGGGTGTCAGTTCTACAACACCTCCAGCCTGTGAGCCACTTTTGTGCTATGCCAGCCCTTACTTCGCTGTGCGGGTTAACCACAGTCCCTGAGCCCCTTTGAAGCATTCCCCTGTAGCATCCAGATTCATATCCACTGAACACTCAGTAATACCAGTCTACTGTCCCCTAGGGAACAGTTACACATCAGCCTGTATGATTTATCTTAGGATCCACTCCTTGTATAATACCACAATACTGAGGTATATTTATAGTAAAACCAACAAGAAGTTTATTATCAAATATTCAAGAGATAGTGAGTAAGGATAATGGAAGCAAAAGGTTATGTATAAAAATCATATCACTGTTTCTAGACACTAAATTTAACAGGTTAACCTCCTGTCTAAAGATGTTTATCTGACCACAAACGACATTTCCCAAGGCCAGTCGTGATCCTGTTTTTGTGACTGTGATCACACTGCCCAGTTACTGACTAGACACCTAAGGGGTATCTTTCTTGCCTTCTCTCTATATCCCTCAAAGTTCACGTCTATACTGAGTCAGGATAACCTCTAGTGGTTTATTTCCTGATGTGATTGCCTCCCTATTAATTTCACCTTCCCCCCCACTCCTGCCATTGATTTTGTATGTAAATAGGGTTCCTGTGGTGTTGGTTTGCAATGCTTATGTTACATGTTCACAGACAGGTGAATAAACATGTTTTGTCTGACAGAAAACCTGTGTATCAATTCTGCCCTGATACAGATTTTAGAATATATTTCCAGTATACAGACATAATTCCTTACATAGTATCTGTACATACATTTCACACCAGTGTGACCCTGGCTTTCACTTAAGACCTCACTTAAGACCTTCTTTGGTGAACCAGATTGTGTATACCAGAATCAGGATATTCTTGTAACCTTGCCAGTTGTCACTGAAGGGTTAATAGGTCACAGTTACATTTTTCACTGCATTCCCAAACTAGAAACAGCATTTTAGAATCCCAGCTTTATTATTCTCCACGTGTCCAGGGACTCATATTTTCTTCCCGTGTTAAAAGATTTAAGGGGGAGGGGAGGAGTAAAAACTAACTTTCAATATTTATTTTAACTTTTGTTAAAATTATATCATGATACCAGGGTGGAAGTTCAATGATTGTTGGGCACCTAATTTCTTTAGCTCCTTTGAAAGTCTCAGCCAACTTTTAGAAGGCTTTACTATATATAATGTGCCTCCCCCCCTTCTTTACCAGTTTAAATCACTAGCAGAGGATCTGGAGTCATACAATCAATCACTAATTGAAACTGTTACAATTAGTCTGAGGCTCCTTACTGACACTATACCAAACAGTAGTAGCTTTGGAATTAGACTGAGCTCTCAATGCATTTTGATCACCTAAGGGGTTTTGCAAAATCTAAAAAGAAGAGCACTATAAGATTGATTTTGCTAACTTCACTTAGATTAAATATCTTCCTCTAAAGCTCTGGTATGTATGTTCAAAACTTCACAACTTTGATTGGTATGGTGGAAAAGTATCTTATTGATAAAGAACAATTGAAGGGAGGCAAAATATGGGTCATGTTATCGATATGATAGAATTACAAATCTAAAGGCTGGGGAAGAGGGATGATTTTGAAGTCAAGTGAAGTATCTAGGTATCTGAGAGCAGGAGTCAAAGTGAGATTGTTTTTGGACAGGCAGGTGAGTTTGAATGAGAATAAGGGTGTATCTGCAGCTTACAATATGGATCTGGATTTTGAGCTTTGGTTTGGGCACATCTCTCAATGAGTCTTTTTTTCTTTTGATTTCATTATTTTATTTGACAACAGAATGAAATCAAATGAAAAACAGATACAGAGCACCTTATGTGGGATACTTCTCATGACAAAATCTATACTGAAGATAATTTTTAAGCTAATCAAGCCATAAGGTGATGAATAATAAGGGCTTTTCTTTGCCAATTAAGATATCAATTTTGAATATAGTGAATTGAAGAAAGGTATGAGATACCCAAATTTACATCTTTGCCTTTTATTGGCTTAGCCCTTTTTTTGCTTTCTGCCTACCCCGAACCCTTCAAATTTTGGTTATCCTAAGACTGAATTCAGACATGGTGGCCATGAAATGCTGAGATAGATAGGAATTGGGAGGAGACCACAGAGTAAATGTTTGAATGGAGGAACATGTAGCAACAGAAATGGCACAGTTGAATAGATAGGAATGAAACTGGGAGCAGAAGCCGAGTGAGGAACTATGAATTGTTCCATATGATCAAAAGAATTTCAGGGTGGGTGATAGTATCAAAGGAACCACCAAGGTTTAAAAAACGAAATAGAGAGGAGATGGGGCCACAGGAATTGAAGGGCATTCTCACCCATGGGAAAGGGGAAGAAGCCACATTATAAATGATTGAGCAAAACATCAATGGAGATATGAGGGGGGAAAAGAAGTGTGTAGAATGAAGGGTTTTTTCCATAGTCTTTAGGGCATCAGAGAACACACCAGTGAAACAAGAGTGTTGGACTATTGCTGTGATACAGAGACAGAAGCTGAAACGCAGACCAAGAGGAAATAGAATTAAGGAGGATGGATTGTTTAATATGTTGCAAGAAGTATGAACATAAGGGAAGATTAGTGGATTGGAGATTGTCAAATGTGATGGTGTTGGGGCACCATTGTGATAGATGGTAACAATCACTTTATGAAAGAAATGTATTATATTTGCCACACACACAGAAATAGGGGAAAGAGTGGAGAAAGTTCCATTATGACTTTATAAGGGTGCGTAACATTGAGTCTGAAAATTGTGGACCAACATTCTATTTTTAAGTGCTTTTATTAATAAAATATTGTATTTACATCATCTTCCTATCTGGTAAATTAGTTAAGTATGGCATTGGCCACTATTGGAGACTAGACAATGGAATAGATGGACTTTTGTTCTCTATCAACATGGCAGTTCTTATGTTCTTATATATTCAGTGTGTGGTAGCACACCATATCCTGTTGTAGTACTTCTCCGCTCCTTCAGGCAGCAGATTTGTACTAAGGGAAAGTGGGTCAGACAGTTTGGTAAAAGCTACTTTCTTTGGTAAAAGCAAGGGATTTCCCTCACTTCTTACAAAGAGAAAAGCGAAAGAAACTCCTACACAAGCAGGTAATTATTTTGTCTTCATTAGGCCACAGCTTTATAATGTCCTAGTTGAGAAAACTGAAGAGAATTGTTTTTGTCATCTTTATTACAAAGTTTCTCACTGGGTAAACGATGATAATGTGTGTGGGAGGGGGAGGTGGGTGTTCAGTAGCTAGGGGTTTTTTTTGGTGGGAAGGATAGCTTACAATGTAACCTACTTTAAATTTAGAACCTATCACAAATTATTTTCTTTCCTTTTTTTAATTCTGAAAAGGGTCTGTCTATAATGTAGCCATTTTAAATCAAGGACAAGGCCTGTCAAGCTAGTTCTGCTGAGCCATTTGTGTTAGTGCCTCATCTGCTTTGTTTGACATCTCTAAACAACTCTTTAAAAATGTCGATTTTGGCATGCTCCACAAAGGAGAACTGAAGGGTGTTGTTTAAGTTATTTGGGGCTTCTCTGTTTTTCTTTCTGTCACACAAAAATGTGCATTTTTTTCATCTCCAACAAATGTGTGTTTTAGCCTCAAATGACCCTGGCATCTTAACATGTCAGAGTGTTAATAAAGCATTGAGGCTGTCATAATGTGGGGTTAAATAAAGTCTTCATGAGCTGTCTATTAAGCTGATTTTTTGTTTGTCACTTTCTGTAGTTGCTTTATGGATGCAGCTTGTCTTGGTTTGTGGGCAGCCAAGCAAACGGGCTTTGTCTTTGTTCACTGCTCTGTTTAATTCTCCCCCTCATTCATTAATCATCCCTTTGACTATTTATACCAGTGGCAAGTATAGCTAACACACTTAACGTTTTCTTTTGTCTAGGTGGCACCCTTTGTGGGGACCAGAGGAAGGCTAATTATTAACTGTAAAGTGACATTAAAGTCTTAGATAAGCATACAAATGCTGCATCCAGTGTAATGCTTTAAAAAAAACAACCCAAAACTTTCAAGTGCTTGGGGCCAAGTGAATTTCTGTTGGTCTATGTAGTTATGAGTTCACTGTAGCAGTGCCAGCACCCAAATAATTAATGAAGGAGATCTATTAAAACTCACTGAGCCTGCCAAAATCAAGTTTTCCAGTTTCACCTCTGGACAGCTTAACTGGATAGTCTACGCCTTATCATTTGGAAGCAGGAATGCCAGCTCATGTGATCTAGTCAAAAAGTCTCCTCCTCTCCTTAAAGGTTCTCATGATTCTATATACACAGATCTGGGGAAATTTTTGCCCAAGTATTTTTTCCTTAGTTTTATAAACTGAAGCCTGAATCTTTGTCTTAATTTATTTCTGTACTAATAAAGGATATTTGACATATAGATAGGTTGCCACCTTGTACCCAACAAAGACCTGTGAATTCTCATTCCCATGGGATCACAATACTATCTTCACTGGAACCTCGCTTGTATTATGTAGTACTCCTGAAATTGTCTGGCCCAAGTAGTTTGTGTACTGTAGTCATTTACCAACTAGTAAACAGTATCAGTTATTTGCCTGTATGAAACAAGTTTGTAGTATCAATCTACTGGATCAGGTGTCCATATCAGGGTTCTCAAACCTTTTCATAGCATGGATCAGATTTTAATCTCGAGATCGACTGACTCTCAGAGGGCTGGAGATTTTCCTGTGACAGTTACTGTAATTACACCCATGAAAGACTAAAAAGTAGAAAATACTCAATCTATATTTAGCTTTCTGTTAACACAGATGGAAGTAATGACCATCATGACTTAGTTTGCAAGTTTTTTGGGACAGGGTCCATCATTTGGTTAATTTTTTTTTACCATGCTGTCTGTCTGTCTGAATAACTTGTTTTTTCCTGTTTTATACTTAGATTGTAAGCTCTTTGAGGCAGGGATCATCTTTTTGTTTGTACAGCACTTAACATGTGGGGGTCCTGATTGTGACTCAGGCATCTATGGGCTACCATAATACAAATAGAAAGTAATAATATAACCTGCAACCTCAGGTTGCAAAATGCTCATAATACTGTGTAGATTGTAGCATTAACCACTGGAGCCAGGGAATACTGGCTCCTGTCAAGTGATAGAAGCATTAACTTTTAGTAACCCTGAGCCATGATGAGTGGCTGAAGTTCAGGTTCCAACCAGGACTCTGTTGTGACAAATGTATTACATGGACCACCAATGGTTCTCAGATCAGAGTCTGAGAATCTCTGCATTGCGGTTGACACCTTATTGGTTAGTATGAGCAGAGTTTCTAGTAACTGGACATAAAACCGTTCCATGAAATGGTCTTCCATATCAAGCTGAAGGCACATTGTCAGGGAAGCATAGAGAAACTTACACTCTCCCACCCCAAAGTTTCCCCTTCCTGTAGATAAATACAGGAAGTTAGTGTCTATGAAAACTACCAGCTTGACAACACTGAAGTTGTAGATGAAACTGCAGTAGCGTTGCCAGTTAAATATATCTACAGTGCAACTTGCCTATGGTTAAGTTGGGTAAAGTGCCACCCCATTGACATCAAAGTAGGTTGATAGTCCTGACTTCTTTCTGCACTGTGCTGTTAGCAAGGTGTAGTTCAGATTATACAGAAACCCCACTTTGGCAGCTTGTGGGGTACATATAGTTACACGCAGCAGCAAAAGTCTCTGGCAGGGGAGAAGCAATGGAGGGTAGGTCTACACCATAATTAGACACCCGCCAGCCTGTGCCAGCTGACTTGGGTTCACAAGCTCAGGCTAAGACACTGTTTAATTATGATATAGACATTGTAGGGTCCTAGAGCCTAGACTCCAGCCTGCACCTGAACGTCTACACTGCAATTAAGTATCCCCTTAGCCTGAGCCCTGGAATCCCGAATCATCTGGTACGGGCTAGCCATAGGTGTCTAATTGCAGTATAGTAATACCTGGAGAGAGGCTCTGGCAGCTCACCATCTATGCTGATATTTATATCCGTGCTAGCTGGGTTTGCAGTACCTGTTCTCTATATGCCACTGAATGAAGCTGTACACATGCCTTAGTGAAGTTCTGATGGGGGGAAAATGTAAGAGTTAATATATAGCCACCGGTGATATATAATTTAGGCATTGTATTAGAAGTTGTTCTATATGCTCCTTTTAATTCCTTTTGTGCTTGTTACATCTACATAGCTTTCTCTTCAAAAAATAAACCTGTATAATGTGACCCTTTTATCTGCTGAAGTGATTAATTCTGTACCTCATGATATCACTACTCCCATCAGGACATTCATTGGGTACTGCTTCATTCCTCTGTAGTGTAAGTCTCAAAAACTAAACTCACTACAGTTTTAATTTTTCCAGAGTAAATTTCCAATAATTAAGTCTTAATATTTTGCAATCTTAGAGCACTGGGATACTGGGTACCCATTTTTAATATCAGGTACCTGAAGATCAGAGTTATTGTTCAAGGAAAGCTTTCCTGTGCAAAGAATCCTGCAGACTTCCCTATGCAATGAATCTTGCAGACTTCAAGTAGGTAAATCTCCTTCTTCAAGGGCTTGTCTGAGTGGGAAATTAGTGCGCAGCAAGCTAGGTTGTGAATTTACAGCATGCTGGCTGCGCCACACTAGCTCTCCTTGTGGATTTATTGCACACTAAAAGTGCTTTTGTGTGCTTCAGCCTAGAGCACCCAAGGGTACTTTTAGTGTGCAGGAAGAGTGTCATCTAGGGAGTTAGCGCAGAGTCGCTAGCACATTGTAAATTCACACCATAGCTTTCAGCACACTGACTTCCCTGTGTAGACAAGTTCCAAGAAGGGATGGCTGGTTCAGAAGACCTCAGTAGTACTACCCAGTGTTGTTAAGTGCAGATGGCTGGAATGTTGTTGCCAAAACTATTCAGACTGCCCAATGCTTCTGTCCTTGAAGCCCCAAATGTTAGTACTACTAATAGCAGATTAGACAGCGTGCTCATTCAGCAGACCTCGATGTTACTCATAAAGAAAGACCACAGTCTCGGAGTGGTGACAAAAGCGCTTGGCCACGTTTATTGTCAACGAAGCATGGTACTAGCTCCCTGGCTCCAAGTCTGCAGTTACACTAACACATGTATACTCATTACAATGAACTCAGCTCAGTCAATGGGGAGACTTTCCTCTGCCCTCAAGTAGGGCTGGCTCCAGTGTTTTTGCCACCCCAAGGGGCAAAAAAAAGCTGCCATCGGCAGCACTTCAACAGCAGCTCTACCACCGCCACTTCATTGTTTCTTTGGCAGCAATTCGGCAGCAGGTCCTTCCTTCTGAGACAGACTGAGGGACCCGCCGCCGAATTACCGCCGAAGAGCTGGACGTGCCGCCCCTTTCCATTGGCCGCCCCAAGCACCTGCTTGCTCGCTGGTGCCTGGAGCCGGCCCTGCCCCCAAACTGCAGAAGGGTGAAGTACATTGACATTTATAGACTGAGACGAAACAAGTGAGATAAACAACCTACGTAGCACCTTGCGTGTTCAATGACATCTGTTTGTTATCTCTCCTTGTTCCTAATATCTTGGACAAAACATCCCAATTCATTATTTTGTCAAACCATCATATCTTGAACTAGATTGGGATGTATCTGTGCTAGCTGGAATATTTCGGTAAATATCTAGTGCCTAGTACACTAGCAACATCTCTGCCAAGTTCATGTAAACATCAGTTTTAATACATGGCCTAATTTTGGTTCACAGCCATTGGTTCAGGCCTCAGATCTTACACCAGGCCCAGAGCTCCAGGCTCGATCTCTCTGCTAAATACAGCACTGGGGACTGCAATATTGAGTATAAATCTGGCAGTCCAATAAACATATATATATATATATATTTAAAATTCTTAGTCTTTTGATGTTTTAATATAAAAATTAGTTTATATTAGTCTTTTGATGTTTTAATATAAAAACCCTAACCCTAACCCTAACTCTCTGAGAATAGGAGGTAACTACACCTCTACCCTGATAGAATATGACCTGATATAACACAAATTCGGACATAATACGGTAAAGCAGCAGGGAGCCCCGGGCCCTTTAAAGCGCCACCCGAACCCCGCTGCTTTACCGCGTTATATCCAAATTCGTGTGGATCCCCGGGCCCTTTAAATCCCCGCCGGTGCTCAGGCAACCAGGCTTGGGTGGTGATTTAAAGGGCCAGAGGCAGTGAGATTTTTTGGCTCCCAAGGACCGTGTTATATCAGGACAGAGGTGTACCATTAATTCATCTAGCCTAAGAATAATATAAAAATACACTATATTAGAATACAGTGTGCCCAGGCAACATATTGTAAGATCATATAAACTTCATGATAACTTTAGTCTCCTGCAAGAGTTGATAGCTTGAACAAAAAAAAAAAAACCTTTTGAAATAAAGCTACAACAAAATTCACCCTCGCATGGGTCACTAGAAATAGGACAAGACAGGTGTTCATTTGTAAACAATCTTTCCTTAATGGGAATATACAGTTTGCTAACAGCTAGAGGGGTCTTGTGAAATGCTGCAGGGATTTTGGGCACCAGAATGATGCTGAGACTTGCAAGGAGTGTGGGGGGAGTCAATCACAGAGGTGATGTAGTTAGATGGATAAGCTGCAATGATCTAATAGATAAATGACCATATAGACCCTTATTGTGGGATAATGATGTGAAACTGTGTTTGCATGTTGTTCTGTGCTACTGACATCTCTGCTTGGCTTTTAGGTAGAGGGAAAAAACGAGTACCCAGAAATATATCAGTTATTAACATCTGTTATTTCAATGTACTAAACAGCCACTGATCCTTTGATTTCTTACAGCACCCTTATTTTGTCAGCAGTGACTATCTCATCAGCATCACCATGCACTATTGGCATTTCTGTAAACTGAGTAGCTACCAAAAATTGGTTATATCACATTGTGTACTCTGTAATGTGTTGAATAAATTTTAAAATATTGCAGTCATTCTAATGTGCACAAAAGTCACCTCACACAAACTACTTCTGATGGTTAGATTGTTTATGAAGGGTTTTTAAACAAGAAACAATTAAACGATTTACAGGATGTCAGTGGATGCACTTTGACATCTTCTGGCTTAATCCAGAGAGTCAGCTCTTGTGACCTAAAGATGACAAATGTAATCAACTTTGTGTTGCAGTTCTCCCACCCTAAAAAGTGTGAGGCAATGCTTTTAATTAGCCAAAGAGGAACCAGATTGCAACTTGTGTATACACACACACACACACACAGTAGAGCTACAGGGACCTTTAGGCAGTGAGGTTGACTTTTGTTTTCCCCTAAAATTTCTTTTCTTACCAGACTTAAAAGGTAATGTGGTCTAGTGGCTAGGAACTGTACTGAGAGTTAGGAGAGCTATACTTCTAGTCACATAGTTCTAGTCTCTGTTTTCCACCCTATCCTTTGTTTTATCTGTTTGGCATGTAAGTTTTCAAGGGCAGGGATTTGTACACCACCTAACACAAAGGGGCCTTGTTCTCAATAGAAATGACAATAAAAATCACAATATGTAGATTCAGCAACTATATTCTGGGAAGTCTTTGAACGAGCAAATAGTCAGTGAATAAGAGTTTTTGCTTTTTGTTTTTAAACCAAAGAAATAATTATCACTGGACTAAGGAACTACAGTAGATGACTTATGATCTACAGATAAAGAATATCCAAATAACTATTTTCTTCTATGATACTTTGTCAACCTCAGTACAGGTAAAATAAACATGTAGCCAAATTCAATTCATGCTGAACAGAGCAGAAGAAAAAATGTTTTGGGCCAGATTCTCAGCTGGTATTAGTAAAAGTCGCAGTGGAAGTATGCTGATTTTCACCATCTGAGGATCTGTTCTGTTATGAATATAGGGATGAGTACAGGAGAAGGGGGACAAAACATAGCAAGCCATTGTCTGGAAGAATTAAAACAGAAGAGACCCAGCATAAGTAATCTGCCTCTCCTGATCAGATATTGCATGTGGATAAACTGAAATGTGTGCAAGAAAGCAAATTGACCACACAGGATATGAACACAGGCAAGAGTCAAGGATAAGTTACCTAGAAACGTTTAGGAAGTACCATGCTACATTGTCTTCTATTATTACAAAAATTGTCTCCATGTTTTTTCAGAATGTCCCAGCATATGAGTGTGGCTCTGAGCACCACTATACTCTTTATAAACAGAAAGACAAATGGGAGTTTTGCCTCATCTCCTTTTTTAAATATAACATATATAATCATAACCAGAATATTAGCAAAATATATAAATGTTATATTGAAAATATAGGTGGGTTTTATAAAAGTCAGATTGGCTACCGATAACATGAGAAATATTAGTCACCCAATTCACCAGTCTCCCTTATTAGACATGCCTGTAGTTACCTTTCAGTTTGATCCAGATAAAGCATATGAAAGGGTTGAATGAGTTTCTTCCAAAATTTCTTCAGTGAATCCAAGTGAATACTGTATGGCCTATTTCATTTCAGTATTAAAAAAATTATTTTTTCACCAGGGTCTCAGTTTGGTAAAGCGATGTATCAGCACTGTCCCTCTCCCTTTTTATAATCTGTTTCTCAAACCACTTGCAGTGCACATTCATAATCTAAGTAATGAAGGGGTATAATTAAGAAAGAGTATAACATGAGCATTTATGAAGATAATGTTCTCCTTGTCCTCAGAAACTTTCTTTTCCATCCTATCATGGTTCATGCAAATTGAGAACAACTAACACAAGATAGATATTTCTAATACCAAGAAACTACTCTCCCTGTTCCCCTCCTCCCAGTCAATTTATACTTTCCCTTTCAGATTGGCAGAGAGATGAGCCACTTATTTATAAAAATAGTCTAAGATCTCTTGTATATTATCACTGATTTTGATTAGATTGTATGGACCTAGGTAGATGGTTACATTTCTAAACAGAACTGCAGAAAAAGAAAAAATATCTTTCCATTAATTATTTACATGTTGGCTGTGCTCCCTCTGAAAATCTCAGCTGTTTCACAAATAAAGTAATTTCCCAAATTGTATGTGGGGTTGGGTGGGGGTGGGGTTGAGGGAAGAAACAATCTCCTATTTCTCTCTCTAACTTACGTATTTTTATATTTCCAGTCATGGCAGCATATAGATCCTGATTATCAAAAAATACCCCCAAAAAAACCTTGGACATCCAGAGATACATAATGAGTTTACTAGCTCTATGAAATAGTATGTTACACTTGTTTCTTTACAAATTGCTTCACCACAGATAAATCTGAATACATTTCTGATGGGCTCAGCACTGAATCTAGTCTAGAGTATGGGCCAACTATTTCATTATGCCACACCACCTATCCATCATAAATTGGCTGGTTTCTTCTAAGACATTAGTATAGAATGTGTCTTTACAAGACTAGTGGCCTTACAGATAATTTCAGTAAGAACTTTCTTCAGTCATATATGAAAGCTCTGAATTTTGTAACAGTTTAACTACATTAGCTTTTTTATTCCCTTTCTTGTCATATTTTTAAGGTTTAGTCACAGATATTTAATATTTAATGGCTTGTTTCCCCAAGATCAATAGATCAGTTGAATACACGACATTGTTAGTTGTGATGATTATGTTCATTTTTTGAGATTGTTAAATTATTTTTTTCTTAGTTTGGTATTTTGTATTGTTTTATATATTTTATTGTACGTCTCCTGTGTAAAAACTTGTATGGGCTACTAATGTTGTATAACTAAATAATTGACAGTCTGGAGGTTGCCTTGAACTTTTCCAAAACTTTGTGTTTTGTTTTTGTTTTGTTTTGTTTTTGTTTTGTGTTTTTTAAAGCAATACAGCATAGGTCTTGTTTGTTAGGTGCCATTTTAGGTATTGCTTAGTTATTTTCGATGTAAATATATATTTTATATAAATAATAGCTTAGAGATATTGAAAGCAGTCTGCTTTCCTGAGGGCTGTTGTAAGGATTTTAAAATGTGCAATTGGAGATCTTTGTGCCCTAAAACAAGCTTTAGAAACTGCTGAGAAAGACGAGGTTAATAATTCCAATTTTTATGATGTAGTCTTGAAAAATTGTTGAGATAAGAGAAAAGACTAAAAAATAAATGAAAGATAGGTGCGATAATGGAGAAAACAGGGAGATTCAAGAAACTTCTCAAATGTTTGGCTGCAGAAAGTAGTAAAGTTTGTGTTGGGAGATAAATTGGAGAAACATAAAAGGGAAGAGATATCTTGTCTGTCTCGTGTATTTCTCTTTAAATAAACAAACAATATACAGAAATAAGAGAGCTCATTTTTTGACCTCCGTTTCTGTTCTGGAATCATGTGGTTCTTACTGATTCCAGTTCTTTATGAGAAGGGAGAGCCCCAAGCACTGACTATATATTTTGGGGTTTCCTTTCCTTTTGGGTTTTTTCCCCCCATGAGTCTATTTTCAAAACATGTCTGAATGTATTTTAAAGGAAATAATGCAAGAATGAATTCCTGCTTCTGAATTGATGCCCATGTATAACAGGCTGCAGGCCAAGTTCCTTAATTTGGAAAGAAGTCCTTTGGAGAAATTTCTGATGTCTTTAGTGCCTGCCCCTGCCCTACATAGCATGCAATGTAGGAGAGACATGAGCCATTCCATGCTTCCATGTCACAGAAAGGGAGGAGCTGGGCAGAATCATTTTGTATGCGTTTAGGAGTGGAAGGACAAGATGGTCCATAGCTCAGAGCCCTTGAAAGCTGCCTGGAGGGATTTGCAGCCCACACAAGGGCATGATAGCAGGGATATATAACTTCTGCATATGCATGAGCTACTGGACATATTCTGCTTCCGCAAGGCAAAATGCCTCCCATGCTCCTTTGTGGGTGGGGCAGTTCTGCATTGCTCCTTACTATGTGACTTGTGCCTGTATGGCACAAAGGGATCCCTCTGCGTTTACTCAATTCAGCTGTTGCTGAAGTCACTGGGAGTAAGACTGGGTAAACACTGAGTAAGGAAATAGGACTTATCCCCATATGAAAAAAAAATTCAAAGAAATGGGAAATCATCAAGGGCCACATTAAAAAAAAATTCTGCTCAGAGTAAAATTGCTGCCCTCTTTAAAAAGAATAAAAGGGAAGTAACTACGTTTATATTCCTTCTTTACTTCTTTATTCATTTGTTACCTGTGGTTAACTCTAGAGAACAATGATTCATTCCTGCCAGTTGTATATGGATGTTCTTGAGCTTAATTTAATGTCTTAAATGTTGGAAAGATTAAATCCAGCCAGTATTGCATGAGTATCCTTGAACTTCATTGTCTGTATTCAATCTTGCAAATGTTCTGTGTTGTTGAATAATAATCTTTCTTTCCAAGGCTCAAAGAGGTGTAATCGAAAAAGAATTTATGGAAATAACTTACCTATATGCAAGCTGGAATAAACTAGGCACCTTTGTTCCATGTTGTTCTTTAGTTTGTTGCTTATTGTTCCTTCTTTAACTCAGTTTGCAGTCAATGGTTAGCAAAAATTCATGAGTAAGATGGGAGTAGTTGGGGGGAGGGGTAAGCATTGGAGAGCTGTATTAAGTGGTTAAAAGCCCCAATGTAAGCAACAATGATGCTGTTATTTGCACCTAAATGGCAGGTACATCAATGTCTCCTTGTAACAGTATCAGAGAGAGACAGTTGTGGCTTTGTTCTCAGTCTGGCCCTCTTGGGGGTTGGCTGCTTGTTGATGGATATTATCATTTTAATGTCAGTAAATAATGTGATGTCAGATAAGCGATCTGTTTCCTTTCAGTGGTGTAGAGCTCATTTATCTTTTAGGAGCACTCGTAAATTGAGAAATCTGAGCAGGAACAAGGGTTTCCAACTGTGCAAGACTGAAAATATTGTATTAATCCTATTTAACGTTGGTTCCAGCCAGATTGATTTAATTTTACTATAAAATTCTACTAAATCAGTGGATCTGCATTTAAGCCAAAGGATTACTGAGTTTATAGACATTTTGGGGAGGGGGAAGGAAGGATATGACTATTTTTAAAGTTGAAGACAATCCCTGTTGTAAATGGGGTGGGGAAACTGCTGTAATTAGTCTGTTAGCCAAATTAAGCAGGTATGTTATTCTTGGTTACTTCTAAGAATATGGTGTTGTTAATGCAATTACAGTTGTGTAATTCTATAATGTATTTATTTCTGCATATTTGAATGGTCAGTAAGGTGCAGTCAGAAACTAGGAAAAAAAGTAATATACTGTTATTACAAGAAAAATCTGCATAATTGACTTCAGTGAAACTGCTTACATGCTTAAGTGCTTTGTTGGGGCCTTAGATAACACAAGATCAAGGGAAAGAGTTTGAAAACTTACCCTCAAATATACATTTTAAGGTTAAAGTAAACAGGGATTTCAATGAAATATCATGATTAAGCCCTGCCCTATAGTTTTATTAAATCTGATCTGATTCTTCCACTCAGAGTAAATTATTTTTGAAGTATTGAAATGTTAGATCTAGATTTGTTGAACTGTATATCATTCCCTGCATATAATTTGTGATGAATTCATGAGGAGAATCGGCATTGTTTTGAGGCTCAACACAACATTTATAGGGACAATTTGAAGTAATGTACCAAGTACGTACTCTGTTACTAAGACTTGCATACTTGAAGTTGACAGAGAGTGAACAGAAATTACTTTACTTACTTTCTAGAGTAATATTGGTGGTTATGTGCTTTTCTGCTAACAATATGTTAACTTTATAACAAGCAGTCCTGTAAGGGTGATTTTGCATTCTTGCATATGTTGCAGAATCAGATGTTAGAACAACAGACTAACCTTTTCTCTACCTAAGTGATTGTGGTCTAAAATGTCTGTTTTCCATAAGAAGTTTAATTCTTTTTTTAATTAGATGTAAATACAAGTAAAATACACATGCATATACATGCATGTATAAATATAGAGGGAGAGAACCATGTAAAAAAGAGTAAATATACAGATGTGGGTTTTATACATAAGTATTATATGCTGTTAAATACACAGCTAATTTCTGCAGTATTTTTATATCCTGTTTCTAAATATGAAATATTTTGGTACAGTACTTGCAAATTAAAAAAATAATCAGCAATGACTTGCAATGCAAGCATTCGTCATTCATCACTATAATGTCCAGGTTCCTCACAAATAGGATAATAAATTTATCATTACAAATATTATCTTCATTTTACAGATGGGGAACTGAGGCACATACATTTACAATCTGACAGAGCAGCCAAAATTTCATTAGAAATCAATGAGAGCTGCGATTGCTCAGCACTTATGAAAATCAGGCTCTAAGGATATGTCTTGACCGGGGTGGGCAAACTTTTTGGCATGAGGGCCACATTGCAGTTGTGAAACAACATGGAGGGCCGGGTAGGGAAGGCTGTGCCTCCCCAAACAGTCTGACCCCTGACCCCTATCCTCCCCCTCCCACTTCCCGCCCCCTGACTGCCCCCCATCCAACCCCCCCCTTGTCTCCTGACTGCCCCCTCCCGGGACTCCCTGCCCCTAACTGCCCCCCCAGGACTCCGCCCCCTACCCAACTCTCCCATCCCCTGACTGCCCTGACCCCTATCCACACCTCTGCCCCCTGACAGGCTCCCCGGGACTCCCATGCCTATCCAACCCCCCCTTTTCCCCATCACCTGACCGCCTGCCCCATCCAACTGGTCCCTGTCCCTTGACTTCCCCCCGGGACTCTCTGCCTCTTATCCAAATCCCGCTCCCCGCCCCCTTGCTATGCTACTCAGAGCAGTATGTCCGGTGGCTTTGCCACCCGCCCAGAGCCAGCCATGCCACCGCGCTGCCTGGCAGGAGCGGCGGGCCAGAGTGCTGGTGGCACAGCGAGCTGAGGCTGTGGGGGAGGGAGCAGAGGAGGGGAGGGGCCAGGGCTAGCCTCCCTGGCTGGGAGCTCCAGGGCCGGATGGTCCCACAGGCTGGATGTGGCCCGCAGGCTGTAGTTTGCCCACCTCTGGTCTAGACTGTAATTAAACAGCCGCAGAGGGCTTGTGTCAGTTGACTCAGTCTGTAAATTTGCAGTGTAGGCATTTGGGCCTGGGGTCTCAGACCCTCCCCCTCATGAAGCTGAAGCCCAAACATCTACACCTCGGTTTTACAGCTCCTCAGCCCAAGCCCCACAAACCCAAGTCAGCTGACATGGGCCAGCCACAGGGGTTTAGTTGCAGTGTAGACATATCCTAAGTGAGCTGTCTGAGGGCACAAAGGTAGAACTAGAAGTAGAACCCAAATGTCCTGAATCCCAGTCAAATGCCTTAACTACAAGACCATCATTCTTCTTGGGTGGCTGGGGAAGAATCCTCTTATATGGATATGCATGAGGAGTATTAATTAATTAATTGAATCTGGTACAGCCAAAAAACAAGAAAAGAAATCACAAGATGTAACCATCTCACTTCTATATAATACCCTTGGTTCAGAAGGGTCCCAAATACTTTAACAGCATATATGGATGTAAAGTTTAAAAAAGAGTTGAATAGAGTTAAAGTGACTTATTTCTCCTGTTGTCATGAACTACATCTTTCTCTCCTGGTCCTTTCTTAAGATGTGAATACACGTCATAAGAACAGCCATAGTGAATCAGACCAATAGTCCATCTAGCCCAGTATCCTGTCTCTGACAGTGCCCAGTGCCCGATCCTTCAGAGGGAATGAACAGAACAGGGCAATTTTGAGTGATTCATCTGCAGCTGTTCAACTTTTGACAGTTGGTGATTTAGGGACACCCGGAACATGGGATTGCATCCCTGGCTGACCATCTTGGGTAAAAGCCATTGATGGACCTACCCTCCAGGAACTTATCTAGTTCTTTTTTGGACCCAGTTACACTTGGGCTCCTTAAACTGTGTTTGTAAAAGATAGGGCAATTTCCTGCAATAGCCTGGACAAACCTTATTGAACAGGTGTTGTTGCCCTGAATTGTGACATGTTTGAAAAGGTGAAAAATTAAAAATGGTTTGGGTTTACTAATATCAACATCTTAATATACAGAACTCATGGGAATTGAATAACTTTACAAAATTTTAAAAGTTAAAGTAAAAAGCATTTTGAATGCCATTGGCCTTGAGATCAAGTGACCAACTGTTTGTGTTTCTTTCACAATAGTGGATGACATCATGAGTCCTTATTAGTAACTTTTAAATCTACCGATACATTCAGCTTATGATTCGGGATCTACAGGTTTAGGGGTTTTTGGTTAAAATAAATAAAATTAAAAAAATGTTCATCTTGGAGAGAGATTTTAGCTGAATTCAGAGCTCACTTAGCAGGTGCCTCCATTTCTATTTATTTTGGAGAAATGCTTTGCTCTAAAGGTTGCAATATTGCATATCCATGTGAATAATCTAATCATTTCATCCAAAATTGTAATCATTTTATCAAAACTTAATAGTAATATTTTGAATGGACATAGCACTTTACATCAGAATCTCTCCACATGCTTTACAGGGGTAGCATAGGCAGGCTCTGTAGTGTCCCAGGCTGGTCGAGTGTGGCATGGCTCACATTCCCTGCCTCAGTTTCCCTCCCTGAGGTTGGTCTCTTCAGCTTTCCAAACACCAGACTGTGCTCGATATGTTGTTTAGCCCTCTGGCCAAGTCACAACAAACATAGCCCCCAACAGCCCAAATTAAAAAGTCTCAAACAACAAAGGCTCTTTTGCCCTTTGGGGGGCTTCTTTTCAGCCCACCCCCTGAGCCCTATTCCCAACCCCTTTCTGGGCTACCTTTGAGAGTCTCTTCATGCTTTGGGCTAGAGCACTAGCCTCTCCACTGCTTCCCCTGGTAGGATACAGGTGTCCTGTCCTGATATCTATTCCCTTGCACTATATGAGGCTATGACTACTCCCTTAAGCCCTTAATATGTAATACATATTTAACACATTAAATTCTGACCTAGAATTATAAATTCAATATATGCAGCCTGAATTACATTTAATTTCTTTTTTAAAGATCTAGCCTGCCCTTCTTGACTACAGAAATGTCTACTTGTGAGTACCTATATTTTTGCAGTACTGACTTCTGTTTTCTAAAGGCTTTGCCAAGAACTGATAACAAATAATTTGTTTAGATTTTATAAGGCATTCCATAGATCTATGACAGATTTTATCTTGCACATGAATGAGATCTCCTGCTTTGTCACAAATGGATGAGAAAAACTAAAATTTCTGAAGTGCTGCGTAGCTGTCATTAATAATAGCACATTTAGACCCTGATCCTGCAAATACTTATGTTCATGTTTAACTTTTTGCACGGTTAGTCTCATTAAAGTAGGTGAGCCTACTCACATGTATAAATGTGGGCCTTATGTGTGTATAGATACTAACTTTGAATCTGTAGGAATCTAAAGCACTTTTATAAAAACCACATATGGATGTAGTCATACATTGTTGTCAGTCAGCCTTCACTGAAAGTCACCTCTGTGGTTAAAAAAAAGGAGGCGCTGAACAATAAAGTATCCAGGATAGTCTCCTTTTGAAAATGTACTCCTTGTGTAAAACTTCTTTTCCCAACGAGTTGAATGTCTCCATCACCAGCAAGACAACAGTGTTAAAAACATCCTTAGTTGTAAAACTGCATGGAGGTTGTACTACAAAGGGGAATACATTACTCTGGCATTATAAATATCAGCTTTTCCAGCATTATGCCTAATCACTAGTCTTCACACTTAAGTAGAGAAGGAGAAAACCCTTCACTATATTATACCAATTGCAAGAGCTGACACAGATCGGAAATCTTGGAGTCAAGGAATGACCCTTGATTATTCAGTGCCAAAATTATTACGAGAAATATTATTCTGTAGTAGCCAACAGGCGTCGCCTGGTGTCTGTCTTCATGAAACCCCAAAGGACACATCTTTAAGAGAGAACGCTATTAGCTAGTACAGACTGAACATCTTCATCAGCAGTGTGAATGGAGGACTAGGCTGTAATTGAGACGCATGTGGCGCTGTCAGCAGGTGATGGCAGACAGACACACCTGAATGACAGTGTGACAGGGAGCAGAGACAGGGGGCCCCATCTAGCCACTCTTACTGCCAGAGTGATGAGCACACTGGAACACAGTCTGCGAATTATCAGCAGGCCAGGATGAGATGAGGCTTAGGGAGAGCTGCCAGACAGTTTGCAATGTGCTACAAATTTCTTTCAGCAGTTACTATTTTGCTATGCATAGCCCCTTGCTATTAAGCAGACAGATCAGCTCATATCCTGTGGACGGATGATAGATATGTCATATCTCTTAAAAATTGTTTGTCTTCCACAGGTGTATGGGTTTCCTTCTAAAGCAGACAGAGCACATGACACTTTTCAACACTCTTTTCGATACTGATTTGGCATTCAGGGTCTATCAAAGGAGAAATCTTTCACATGCAATTATGACGGAAAAGAAAGGTGGTGAAGTGTTGTGTACGAAGAATGGAAAGAGATCAAAGGGCTCTAATGAAAACTGATTACAATAAAAGAGCTATTTCAACCCTGAGAATTGTACAAGACTGCTTGGGGCATGACAACGTGCGCGCACGCACACACACACACAAAAGGTTGCAGATAAAATCGCAGACATGACCTCAAATAGAGTAATAAACTGGGAATACTGGATGTAGCCATTCAGCTGGATTTCATATATAGTACGGACTAGTATTAAGACAATAAAGTAACTCTAGAAACAATGCCCTAAAATGGGAGAACCTGATCTGATTCTTTAAGGCCTCCATCAACATAGTTAGAGCATTTAATCTATAGCATAAAGCTTTGGTTATGTACATTTATATGATAGGATGAGTGTTTGAATCCTCCTATTTTTTTATTAATATCCAAGGAATCATGCAACAATTGTGCAGATCATTCAAGTTTAAATATTAGCAAGGTAGTAGTTATTGAGTACTTAGTTTCCATAGAAGTGAATACAATTAATCAAAAAAAGCAGATAAGTGTCCTGTGGCACCTTGTAGACTAACAGACATATTGGAGCATGAGCTTTCGTGGGTGAATACCCACTTTGTCGGATGACATGCATCCGACGAAGTGAGTATTCACCCATGAAAGCTCATGCTCCAATATGTCTGTTAGTGCCTTATTTTTATTAAAAAAGAGAGAGAATCTATAATTGGAGTAATTCTTCCATGCAAGACTGAGACATCTGTTTGTTTCAGTGCATGCTGTTTGAATCTTTTGCTTGGCTTAGAATAAGCAAAACTTCTCTATATCACAAGCCTAGGCAGCCCTCTGTAGAGGGAACCTCTGCCAGAGAAAACTTAAGTCCCTAGATGCTCTCTTCTAATAGAAATACTGTATGTAAATTAAAGCTATTTCTCTTCATTCCTGTTGTTCAGCTGATATTTTTGTTCCTCGTTTTTAAGGAACATTGTTAAACATTTTGTAATCTTCCCCCGCCCCCCAATTTCATGGTTTTGATCAAAGTTAGGTCATGTGGTCAAGGAATGGGCCATGTGACTTAGGTGACCAGTCACACAAAATAAACACTAAAGAGCACTTGCTATGGATATTGATATATTTTGATATTGAGACCATGGGAAGCTAAAGCCAAGCAATATGGAAGAGATCTGTCTGCTGGGATAGGCAGAAAAAGCTGCGTGTCAGGAAGTCATGCCATTACACAGGAAGCTAAGCATGGAAAAATGTGTTCACTATCCACCTCTCCCATTCAACAATGTTCTGTCATGGTGCTTTCTCCCAGAAAACCCAGTTTGGGCTATACAGCCAGGGTTACAGCAGCTTCCCTTGGAATCCTCAGTGCGGGGTAGGGAGAACAATTCCCATGCAGCTTGTGGGACATGTATTTAAATAATCTGGTTGTGGGAAAGGAGTGTTTAGGTAGTTTTGGCTGTTGAGGGTCATCTTTAGCTTGCCAGTAACTCACTACTTCTCTCTGGCTGAATTAATAGACCTCTTCAGGAGAGGGAGTCTGCGCCTTGCACAAAGCACCATTTGGTGGGGAAGATTAGGTACCATACCTGGATTCATTTGCAGCCTGTCCTCTCTCCCTTGCATGGGCACTGAGTACTGCTGGGTAGGGGAAGAGACTAGTTCACCTTCTTTCCCAGCTTATTCTCCAAGACCAGCTGATCTGAGGGTTTGAGAGAATGCGTGGATGAAAGGAGGTAAAATAAATCTTTCCCACCATATAATGTGTATTCATTTGCCTAAACCCTCCTTTCTTCATTTTGAAGGGGTTAAGCATTAACATCTTTATGTCACTACAGCTGGCACTACATAGTTGCAATCAAAGATTAAGCTGAACACTTCAGAATCAGGAGCAGCCATCTCAGCTGCAGAGCCAGGAATCTGTGTGCCCTCAGTCACGGAGGCTGCCTAACTATTGGATTAGGACATTTAAGACTTTATGCTTATGTATGTTTGGCTGAGCTTGCAGTACTATTTAGGCACGCTTTCTCAAATTTAGATACAGAAAGTATACACAACTGGATGCTGGGCTGGCTTTTAATACAGAACACTTTTAACACACAGCATTAGATCCAATGACCCCTCCTTTAAAGATAGTTATGTAAAATAACTGGCATTGTAACAATAATTTGTGCTTGCTGAGAGAAAAGGGTACAGCAACTAGCATTATCTTAATTTTTTCTGCCCTTTCCCAAAAGTAGTGTTAATATTTCAAATGGAACATAATTCGGTTAATTAGAGATTTTTGATGCAGATTGTCAGAAAGTGGAGCTGGCTACAGATTTCAACAAGTTGACCCTGTAAAGATTAACTAACTGCACTCTGACCTAAGCTTCTGGGAGAAATTTCAAAGGCAAAAGGCATTATTATTTGCATCTGAATGGCACTGTCTTTATTCAATAACCTGAATCTGCCAAATGCAGATGGGACCCATTTCAAGCTGGAATAAGTTAGACCAGATTTACTACAGAGATTGTATGAAGTAAACAAACATTGTAAAATACGGATACAAAAGCAGACTTTTATGTGTGTGTGCTGTGTTCTATGTTTTTCCATTTAAACTGGATAAAGTTATATCTTCCTGACATTAAGTCAAATATTGTTAGATCTGAAACCATTTGTGTATATATATTTGCCTGCTTTAACCTTGTAAATGAATCTGTTTCCTTTTTCTATTCGGTACATCTGTATAGTTTATTATAGTTTATTTGGTTTGAGATACAGAGTGCAATTGATTTGGGATAAGTGACTGGGAGCAACCTGAATATTGTTGTGATTCTTGGTGTAAGGGACCATCTATCACAAAGGTAAGCTCACCTGGGTGGCAAGATATAGTGGAGTACACAAGGGGACTGTCTGTGACTCCATGTTTAGGGTGTTATAGTGCCTGAGGAGTTTACACTTGGTAATTGGTTGTTGAACTCTAAGTATGGAACTCACAGCCAGTTTGGGGTGTGTGCCCTGCTTCTTTAGTCTGCCCTGTTGTTGGGACTCATGTTCTTGAGTCACTGCAGGCAGCTTGACAATAAGCCTTTGGGTTAAAAACTGAATGTTCCTCTAATGACCAAAATAAAAACATTGATTCATTGGTTGGACTGTTTGTCCAAATGAGAGAAGTGAAAATGATTGGCCCCTCCTGAATAGCCCTAGTATTTAATGGTAGGATGAAAAATAGTAACTTGTTCATGGAAATCTCTGTATAAATTTCATACTCTGTACCAAGCTTTTCAAAGGTAGGGAATATTTTAAAATCTAAGAGATTCTTCAGTTATGTTCAGTTGTCAAACACATCTCACCTTTCTATGGCAAGTAAAATGTGATCATAACGTGATTTAATTAGATGAATTTTATTTACTGTATATCTCATTTATAAATGGATTCAGAATACTTAAGCAATCAGACAGTAATGTGACAGTTTAGAAGTGGTGGGCTGCATCCCGAGCTGTGGCAGAGGACAGCATAGTGTAGCTCTTGGTGAGACACCTTTTTGCTCCCCTAATCTTGGGCCAGCTGTGCCCTGGGGTGATTCACCTGCATAATTTAGAGCAGCTAAATATGCTTTAAATTACACTTGCTCTCAGTGACCCTGAGGGGTCATGTGCCAGTCTGAAAACAGGGGCACAGGGAAGCCCTGGCCACATTCCCTTTTCCACAGTCACATCCTACTGGGAGTGGGGAAAATGTAGGAGCAACTATACTGTACTACCAGAATATTCCCCTGCTCTGGGTTAGCCTCCTATGGTCAGTGACACTAGCTTTAGAGCTGTGTCGCAATGGCAGAGTGGTACAAAGAGGCCCCAACACAGGGAACATCCTCTGAGATGTATTATTCTGTTCAATTTTTGGCAAACACTCCATGTAGCACTATCCTTGGGGTTCCATCATAGTCTCCTGATCTCACGTTCATAACTTTCTTAAAAAATAACTTCTTTAGCTAAAAATGTCTAAGGAAATCCTTTTATCCAGTTTTTAGTTATACCAGGGTAAAATATGTATGTGTCCTCTGCTGAAAGATTGTCAGGGTTTTTTCTCCTCTGTATGGGTAACACAAAAATCACTGATCTTCACAAGCTGAAATGTTCCAGGTAGCTGTCTTCAAGACGACTAGTGCCTATGCTGGTTTTTAAGGCATTATAACCAAAGGAGAAATGATATTTGCACAGGCACAGCATAAAATTTCCACTAAGCTTAACTCTAAGCTGCTACTGAACTAACTGTTCATCTACACAAATACATAATATTGATGTTAACGCTGTATTATTTTGCCGTTGCCTTCTGTAGTTCCACAGTTATGTACATTTTTTATATGTAAGTGTATGCCATCAGTTCTAGTACTGTTGGTGTGTTCAACCTATATAAAATAACAAGAGAAACATGGGCCTTGAGAGCCTGTGAAGACTATGACCATAGGATTCTTGACTTGTCAGAGGACCTTCAGATCAGTCTACTACTCTCGGGGGAAGCACCACCCAGACTGCTGCTGATGGCTCTTGGCTTGCCAAAAGCTCCTTGCCGGAGAGATGCTTGTAGATGAGCCAGCTCCTCTGTTGAACAACCAGTGAACTGCTGGGACAGAGCACTAGTGCAAAGGACAGCCTAGTCTATGGTCTGAGATCAGGGGAATTCGGCATGCTCTAATCCTGGCTTTGATACCAGCTCCCATTGTAACTTATTCAAGTCACCGAGGTCCAAATGTTCAAATGTCCACTCATTTTGGTTGCTGTTTTGATACATAAGAGTTGATTTTTTTCCAAGTTGCTCAGCATCTGCTGCTTCTGTTAATTTCAAGGAGTTGTGTGTATTCAGTATCTCTGACAACCAAGCCCAGAGATATCTCAAGTTGGATCCCCAAGAACTGAGGCACCAAAAATTAGTGAGCACATGAAAACATTGGCCTTATCTCCAGTGGCTTATTTTTCCAAAATGTTTATTTCACAAGACTGTTGCAAGTGTTAATGTTTGTAAAGTGCTATGTGAAGTGCTAAAATTCACCAGAATGCACATATAGTCTTTAATGGCTGGGTGCCCACTGTATTTGGACAATTATCTCTCATAACTTGACAACTATATGCTAAGCTCCTGACCTCCACTTCTCTACCAGGAGATACTGGAGGTGAGGCACTGGAAGATTTCCCCATTCACAAACACATGCTTTTTATAGAAAATTAATTTGTGTGACTGCAGCACAAAGAATAATTTTGTAACCCTCTCCAAAATCTTCTAGTCAGCCCTGTGCCTAATAGTGTGATCATAACTAATAGGAGCTTGTTAACACTTCTTGGGAGGAGGCTAAATCTGGTTTTGTGAAACTAACCAAAACATGCTTAGGCCAGCTGTCTGGTTCTGTTAGAACATACCGTAGAACTTCACTATTCAGTACTGTCCAAAATCATACACTGTGTAACCTATATATAGAAAACTTGATGGTTTCATAAAGAAAAAAATATGAAGAGAAAATATTAAAACTCTAATTTTGTTCACTGAGAACTGGACTATAGTAGCTCAAGGTAAAATTAGCTCCTAAATGTACAATGTAGGCAAGGTATGAGATCCTTAATTTTCATATTTCTAAAATCATGCACCTAAATGTACACTAATGTAGAAATGTGTGTACATATATGTATGTGTGCGTAAAGTATTTAAATATAACTGCAAGTTTCCTTCTTTCTCTCCTCTCCCCGCCCAATATGTGGAATATTGGGATATTTTTATACTCACACCATCAATACATGTGTATGTATGTGTATATATAGAGAGTCATCTCTATTCTGATTCACGTATGTATGGATCTCAAAGATGATTTATAAAATTCTAGTAAGTCAGTTGGGTTTCTAATTAATGTTCTAAGCACATAATACACTGAAAATATATTTTTTAGGATTCTACAATAAAGTAAGGTTTACTGCTGTTTGGCTGCTGGGAATATGAATATATGTACAATCCAATAATGCCAAGGGCTCCTGTAAAATATGACTTATTATTAAAATTGGCTTTATTGCCAACCTTAGCAAAACATTGTTTAATCTGATACTCTGTATTGTTTTTATTAACACAATGTACATTTGTTAAATATAACTACAGATAATGCAATATTTATTAAACAGATCTCTTGAATATTACTATAAGATGCAAGTATTGTTTCATTTGCACATTTCAAGAAATATTCTTATAAAACAAAAGTAATGTTTAGCCTGAGGTGTGGAATATCAATCATGTAGTACTCTAGGGCTGTTTTATTATGAACAGAGTGGCTGAAGATGGTGCCAGATTTGCGCTCCTGGAAACTTATGTCCTCTAATCGCAGAGAAGGCACAATACTGGCATTGACATTATAAGATTCTCTGCCCCCCAGTAATGTCCAGACTTGCAAGGGGTAAAGAGGGTGGGGCACTACTTTGAGGGGGTAAGATTCACCTTTCGTGCCCTTTCAGCTTCTGGCCTTGATGCTGAGACTGGTGAAAAGGGTGTAACAATGCCTACTGTGCTGATAGTCAATTGAATTTTACAAAGTGCTGCTCTGCTTTATGCTCTTTCATATACTACATGGTTTAACCATCACACCAAAATATCATGGGCAAAATTCTCTGCTGGCCTAACCCCATTGGAATTATATCAGCAGAGAATTTTGCCCAACAAATCCATCTTGGGAATCCCCTCCCTCCCCCGATAAATCTCAAAACCAATCAATAACAAATCACACTGCTTTGTGAAGAGGTAAAAGAAATACAATGGTCAAGTGAAAATACTTGACAGGAATTTTCATAGTCATTTGTGAAGTACTTAAATTTTCAGAAGTGCAGCCTAGCAGCACTATTTAGTTTATTTCTGTCTTGGGTACTGCAATCTACATTTACAGGGAAACAAAGTGGTAGTTTTCACTTTTTGTCAGCAGCATGGCTGATTCATTGAGACATTAGAAGTGGTTAATGACTATCAAGGTACCAACATTTTGTTGTTGGAATGTAGAGGTATGCAGTAAGCAATGGGTAGCTCAAATGTTTTATTGCAATCTGTCTAAGTGTAAACAGAGCTACCTGGTTTTGTGAAGTACATACAAGCCATCTGTGTTGGTTTTATTCCCACCCTGGAATGAAATCTTGTGGTCAGCAGGAAAAAGTATTAAGTTACTGTAATAGGGTGATGTATTTTTTTCTCAAATTTATTTCTGATTGTTCCCTGAAATATGATGGTATCCTTTCCTAGCTTGAGTTTTATACTTGAATTATACTTGAAAAGCATGCTGGCAATGTGTATCTTTGTCGTAGTAGTGTTGTGAAGCTCAACAGGAGAAATTTATGCTAACTGTAATCTTCTACTAGAAGCTGTAGATCTCATACAGCATGATAGTGATTATTAATACCCAGTGGATGGATTAATACAGTGGAGTCTAAAGTAGGAGACAGTGAGGACTCAAAATTTTGCTACTGGCTTTCTGAGCAACCTTGGTCACCACACTTATCCTCTCTGAACTTCAATTCCCCCATATGTAAAAGGGAGATGATAATTTTTATTACTTTCTCATATTTGCTATAAAGTTGACTTGTACATTCAGGGCTTTATTGTGATTTTTAGCCACAGCCCTGCACAAGAGGTTGAGCAGAGCTGCGTTGCTTTATGTAAGTTCTGCAAGACATGCATCCTTGAGCTTCCAGCAGTACTGGGGTAATGTGCCTGAGATAAGACGCCTTCAAGGGAAGCAACTGATATTCCCCGGAGCAGCCAGCTGGCTCTGCAGGCCAGTGCTGGAGGTGGGTTGGTTTGAGGCACATTCTCCAGGGAGCTTTAGCAGGACACAGTCCCTGCCCTTCAATGTCATTGGAGAGTAATTTTTGTGTATAATAATTAATAAAAAATTGAAAAATATAGAATAAAACAAACATACACACATGCAAAGACACAACACAACTTTGAGATCCTTGTAGGGAAAGGTGCTTCACAATCAAAGCAGTGGTATTTATTTTATGACTTGACATCACTGACAGCACAAATGTAAATCCTAAAAGCCCTACTGCAACATCAAAGTACACGCTGCTCCAACCAAAGTCAGTGCACCCCTAATTGAGAGAATGGATGTGTTCTGTCTTCTCTAACTTGTTCTGGCCATGAGTGAAAAACATCCAGTATGAGCAATGAAGAAAGTTTAGAGATCACCACTACCAGTGCAAATTTCCCAGCAGTGTCACCTGCAATAATAGCATCTTTAGACTCTAGATCAACATTTTGTTTAGCTTGACTTGATTTTATCTTCCCGTTGTATTTCAAATTAGTTTTCTTCTGTCTAACTTTTCTGAGTCACGGAGATTTTTCCTCTGAGGGTATATAAGGGCAGGAGTTCCAAGTTCCTAAATCATATGTTGATGCTCTTAAGTACAAGGTGCTCTGTTTGCGTATTTAAAAATTAAAGTAAATTTTACTAAACCTTTGCTGCTCGCTAACAATTACAAACTATGACCACTTTGTCTTCCTGGATTTATACCATCAAGCCTTTTATGTTTCAGGAGGTTCATGTTTGCTGAACTGTTACGACTGACTATATATTTTGTCTACTCTGAGTTTTTTCATAAAACTTCTTCCAGGTGCAGCTCCACTGTTGGTAGCAACAATTGGGACTCGAATGTAGAAAAGATATATCAGCATTTTTTATCACTGTCATCTGACCTTGCCCAGAGCAAGTACATAATGATAAGATGCTGGTGGCTGACAATATCTTGTCTGTGTTAGCATTCCCACTGTTGCTCCTCCTTGGGGGAGTGCACTGGCAGGAAACTTTAAGGGATTTGGTTTCAGTGGTAGCCGTGTTAGTCTGTATTAGCAAAAAAAAAAAAAAAAGAAGAGTCCTTGTGGCACCTTAGAGACTGACAAATTTATTTGGGCATAAGCTTTCGTGGGCTAGAACCCACTTCATCAGATGTATGAAGTAAAAAATACAGGAGCAGGTATAAATACGTGAAAGGATGGGGGTGCTTTACCAAGTGTTAGGTCAGTCTAATGGGATAAATCAATTAACAGCAGGATACCAAGGGAGGAAAAATAACTTTTGAAGTGGTAAGAGAGTAGTCCATTACAGACAGTTGACAAGAAGGTGTGAGTAACAGTAGGGAGAAATTAGTACACCTCTACCCCGATATAACGCGACCCGATATAACACAAATTCGGATATAACGTGGTAAAGCAGCACTCCGAGGGAGCAGGGCTGCACACTCCCGCAGATCAAAGCAAGTTCAATATAGCGCGGTTTCACCTATAACGTGGTAAGATTTTTTTGGCTCCCAAGGACAGCGTTATATCGAGGTAGAGGTGTATTGGGGAAATTAGGTTTTGTAATGAGTCAACCACTCCCACTCTTTATTCAGGCCTAATCTGATGATATCTAGTTTGCAAATTAATTCCAGTTCTGCAGCTTCACATTGGAGTCTGTTTTTGAAGTTTTTTTGTTGAAGTATTGCCACTTTGAGGTCTGTTACTGAGTGACCAGAGAGATTGAAGTGTTCTCCTACTTGTTTTTTAATGTTATGATTCCTGATGTCAGATTTGTGTCCATTTATTCTTTTGCGTAGAGATTGTCCGGTCTGGCCAATGTACATGGCAGAGGGGCGTTGCTGGCACATGATGGCATATATCACATTGGTAGATGTGCAGGTGAACGAGCCCCTGATGGCGTGGCTGATGTGGTTAGGTCCAATTATGGTGTCCCTTGAATAGATATGTGGACAGAGTTGGCAGGGTTTGGTTCCTGGGTTGGTGTTTTTGTTGTGTGGTGTGTAGTTGTGTGGTGAGTATTTGCTTCAGGTTGGGGGGCTGTCTGTAAGCGAGGACTGGCCTGTCTCCCAAGGTCTGTGAGAGTGAGGGATTGTCCTTCAGGATAGGTTGATGATGCACTGGAGAGGTTTTAGTTGGGGGCTGTAGGTGACGGCTAGTGGCATCCTGTTACTTTCTTTGTTGGGCCTGTCTTGTAATAGACGACTTCTTGGTACCCTTCTGGCTCTGTCAGTCTGTTTCTTCACTTCACCAGGTGGGTATTGCAGTTTTAAGAACGATTGATAGAGATTCTGTAGGTGTCTGTCTCTGTCTGAGGGATCGGAGCAAATGTGGTTGTATCTTAGAGCTTGGCTGTAGACAGTGGATCATGTGATGTGGTCTGGAATTGTCACTAGGAAAGGCTGAGGTCAATTTTTAGTGAACAATCAGAATATATTTAATATAACAAAATATAAAGGTGCCTAACACTGAAGGTGGCATAACTAATAACATTCTAATGAGTTCATACTTAGAAAGAGAGAAATATTTAAAGCCTGATTGTATTGGTTGGAGATCTCTGGGTATGAGTGGCAGAGTACTGCTAAAAAATCCAAGGCTAGTGTTTCTTCATAAAAATTCAAATATTGGCAGTAATGTTGAAATACACTGAATTGTTGGAAACAGCGCCACCTTCTTTTTGGCCATCCAGAGATGGGGAAAGTGAGTGTTTTGTACCATAACAAGTGACTGCTTTTTGGATTTGTCAACTAATATTAACCGACTTTTTAAAAATCATGAGCTCTAATGTTAAGGGATTGGCTGCCTAAAAGGAGGCTAGAGCATTCACAAACATTGGGGTAGCTATTCCAGGATGTCAGAAGATATGGTTAATTGGTAATGATTAGGGCTGTCTCAAAGCTGATTCCCTAAGTTTTTAGAACTCATAATTGTTCTATGTAATCCAGAGCGGCATTACTCTTTCATCTATATGAAGAGATCAGAAAAGAGAGATTTACAGCTTAGGTTGCCCCGAGCCACACATAGCTGGCTTAATTTTCCTTTCCAAGGGAATTTGAAGATCGTTGTTGTGACTGGTTCTCTGTGGATTATGTGTTGTTTTGAGGTCACCTGAGAGTTTTTGTTAAATGATTGATTGACTGAAATTAATTATTCTGTCAGGGCTGTAATGGAGGTAAGATTGAGGACACTGATAAATACACAAGTTAAAGCAATTCTTATAAATGCACTTATGTCTTTTTCAGTTTAAATAAATCAGGCAGAGTACATCTATCCTGTATGGTGTTATGTGTCCCTACATATTTCCTTGCACAGTCCGAGAGTGTATTTTCTTTGGGGACCTGGAGCTGTGAAGCAAGAGATACAATTCAGCCTTCTCTTAATGTAGGAGTCAAGAGTATTCTTTGATATATTCTACTGAACACCATTTCTCTTAGAAAAAAATAATCCTTTTGTTCTCATTTAGAGATTGACCTCAATTAAAATTGTGGATTAAGTCAAGAAAGTGCAGAGAAAATGCACAGGGCTGACAACTGACTTAATCTGGAAATAAGACATGGGGCTGAGAAGAAGCCTTGCATGGACAATCTTTATGGGATCTGCTTTGATTTAAAAGAGAGGGGGCTGACACTAGAGTGTTCTTAGTGATGGGACATCAGCTTTGGAACAAGTCCCCCTCCTCATTGGTCCAGTATAGCCCTCGTCAGTTGACTTTCTGGGGCATACTACAAGGTGCCTTTATTTGTGTGGTCTGCTACAGGGGATGGGGTTGGATGGAGGATAGATCTGCATGGTGGGAAAGGTTTGCATTGTGCTCTGCTGTCTCTGTGTGTGGAGAGAAGGATGGGGGAACTTGTTAATTGTTCTCGTAACTCTTCAGAGATAGAAACCAGTTTTAGTTTTTGTGCAAGTCCAAGGCTGGGATTTGAAAGGAGATGGAAGTTGTTTACCTAACTCCTGCAGACCTTTTTGGAAATTCCAGCCCAAGTAAATAAAATTGTTTCCTACTAGTGATCGGTTTTTGGGGAAGGGACGTATAAAACATGTTAGGATCAGATCCCTGCAAGCCTTCCCTTTATGAATAGTCCTTTTTCACACAAGTAGTCCTATTCACTATAACAGGACTGAGTTGATGAGTAAGAGCTACTCATGTAATTCTGGGTTAGGGGATTAGGCCTTAGGAGCTTTAAGAAGCTCCAGACCTGTCCAGTTGTTGTAGTATGCAGTAACAGATAAACCAACTAAAATCTAGTAAAGTGCTGTATATGCTACTAGAAAGATTAAATTGTTAGTGAGTCACTGAGTTCATCAGATGCAACCTATTTCACCTATTACTGAATGTTCTCTTTTGACTAATAGCATAAGATAGGAGGTCCTGAGAAGCTTATAGCCATTTTACTTACAAATCTTTGAAAGGAAGCAGTGTGAAGAGTGTAATCATCCCACGTATAATACTTCCCCGGCACTACCAAGATGGCAGATGATCACATCCATGTTATCTCTTTTGATAAAGCAGTTTTGCATCTGGAAAAATAAAAGTTTTAGGGGAGTAAAATGTTTTCTTGTGCAAGTCTGAAATTTTTTTATTATTATTATTTTTATGATTAGAATGTGACACTGCTTCCCCTGGAGAGTTTCCATGTTCATGTGGGCAAGGGTTCACTGAACATAATCATCATCTTTCTCATACTCATGCTTAGAATACACTGAACTTTTCTTTCATTTTGATTCTAGCAGAAGGTGCAAGGGATCAATCCAGTAATTCAGGAAAGTGGTGAATGGGTGGCCTCAAGGATAGGAGGGGAAGTAAGGGAGGTGCTGAAACGTTGTGGGGGCCAGTTGGATCCAGGCTGGGAAGGAGGGTCCTTGGTTCCTACCAGTACCTCCGAATCCAGCTACTGAGCCTGATCCCTGGCGGTGCAGTGGCTGCTGCATCCCCTCCAGGTCTTGCTCTTGCCTCTGCTCCTTCCAGCCCCCGGTGTGCACAAATTTATGTGGACTCCCCGGAATATTTCCAATGTGGGGAGTGCTAGCACTCCCACCCCCCACTTCTCCATTTCAGTAAGGACATAGAGACTCCTCTGTTATTTATAATATTTCTGCACTTTCTATCACTGATTCAATTTGTCAAGATCACATCTTTTTGATGTTCATGAGATAGCAGTGTTTAAGTGGCACGCTAAGGGTCATCACGGGATCTGATCCAATGAGAAGCCTCCAGTTGACTTCATTGTTTTTGGATCAGGCCCATAGAGATAACTATACTGCTAAAATGTAATAAAGGCTTTTATATCAATTTTGCAAATTGGCACACTACTTTTAATCTTGAATTACAATGTAAACTCTGGCTATGCCTCCCCTTCTGTATTGTTGTTAATGTTTATTTTTAATCTTTTTTTAAAAAAAAGAAAGATGAGAGAGAAAAAAAGGTTTATCAAGTATGACACTATTGAAAAATAAATCTTTATTAAACAAATCTACTATTGTGTCTTGAGTATTTTTTAAAAAGGTGTGGTAGTTATAATAAGTTCCTAATAAGTCAAAAGACTTCCCAAGTTAGTTTCTGTAAATTTCATTTGCAGACTAGATCGTTAAAGGAATTACAATCAAATAGAGAAAGGTAATCGGATCCAAAGTGTATTAGGGCTAAATTGAAACTGGTCTATAATTTGTACAGAACAAACTGTTGTGGGTTTTTCTGTTAATTTAAAAGTGCTGTATATTTTGAATCATGAATTACCAAATCCTGTCTAAATGTCCTATTTTGTGACTTTTAGTACTGGAACTTGAATTTAAAAGCAAATCAATTTTTTTTTAAATTTAATTTTAAGCTGTGGCTTATTCCTTAACATTTATTGCTGCTATATATGTCTTATAAAAAGCTTTGTAAAATGTTCATAGGCAGTGTTAGGGGCTACATTACATAAATATTTAGCTGTAGATAAGACTGTGTTTCTTGAAATCCTGCATATGTGAAGAATGTATTTGCTGTTTTTTTTAAGAATCCATGTTTTTAATATAAATTGAAAATAATAGAAGATATTTAAAATAGCTCAAAACATAGAAAGAATACCTTCATTTTTCAAATACATAAATTGTCATGAATGTTGAGGGGGGAAAGGTCTGCAATTTGGCCTTATTTGCTGTTATGCTATTTTTTTCATCTCTGTTTTGAATTGACTAGATGATTTCAGACATCTATATGTTATTTAGAGTTCTGATTCTTCAGTGTAAATTCTGATATAACCAGTATGTTCTTTAAGAATTTGCTTATTTAAATATCTTTTCATATCATTAGTGTATGGACAGTTTGCAGATTTGTGTACAAACTAAGTAAGAGTGGAGAAGTGATTTACATTGTATAGTCCATTTGCAGCATTGTGTCCCTGGCAGTGGCCAATCCTGAATGCTTGGATGTTGAGTGAAATTCCATAAAGGACAATTATGGTATCTCCAGCCAGTGAGTAGTTTCTTCTTAACTTCATCCATTAGTTTGTGACTGGTTCCTCGAAACAGAAAGGTTCATATTCCTTATACATTTTGTATCCTGTGGAGCTGTTAGTCTGTATAGGGTGGTTGGTAACAAAATAAGTGTTCAGCATTTAAATGTATGAGAGAAACAGACCTTTACAGTAGTTCTAAGGTAAGAGTTGCTATTAAATTTTTTTCCCCTAAATTTAACATTAATCTGATATGAACAAATTAGATGCATTTTCTACATTCTTACTTTTACTAATAGATAGAACTTGCCAGTATTTTGCATTGTGAAAATCTTATACTTCCTGTTGGGAGGCAACAGTATAACAGAACTCATTGATCAGCAATCTAAAATATTAGATATATAATATTAATCATCCCCAGTCTTCCCTTTAAACTAATCTGTGATCTACTTTCAAATCTGGCGCATTCATTTGCAAATGCCTGGTACACATGACTATGGCTGTGACTACACTAGAATTTCGCACTGGTGCTGGTCCACCACTGGAAGCAATGGTGGAAGTGACACCATTTTAATGACCGGGTCATCTTACAAACTGTACAGAAGTCTTGTGTCTTTTATAAATGCCCAAGGATGTCACATTTTTGAGTGATTGATGAGTATTGTGTGTCTGAAATTAGCAATTGACTATCTGTCTTAGGACTCTCTTCACTTCTGCTTGCCCATTTCCTCAATCCTGTTGCCTGTTAGTCCTGCCACAAGGCATGTCATAAATTCTCAATTTGAAGCTGTAAGTTTGTCATTCTTTTCTTGAAATGAGACCAAAGCACTGTTATAAAACAGCAGAAGCTTGGATACAAGAGCAACCAGCATAATATTGATGGATTCATCGAGGTATTTAGTTCTTGAAAATGGAAAAACAAAACAACACAGTACCTAAACAGCAAACACAGTAAATTAAAGGAAAGTTATTCTGTGAAGCAAGCAGCTGTTTGAATACATGCTTTGTAGATTTGTATGACCCATTTCTTTTAGAATAAAATACTACTTCCTCAAAGGTGTCATTAAAATACCGGGATGAGAAATTTGCTTTAATCTCACTGTCAGTCTAACACTGCATAAAAACGCCACTTAGAATTTGTTTTACATCCAGTATTTGGATAAAAAGATACTTAATCATACTCATGTGATGTCAATTAGTGTTTTGCTAAGGAAACCTTGTGATCTGTGACCTGAGGTGTAAGTTACAGTTACTCAAATGGTAGATGTGATAAGAGTGTTGCCAGACTGGGCCTTCAGAGTGAGTACAGTTGATGCACTGAAATGCATTTGCCAGTCACTCTGGTTTTGGTTCTCTTTCTGGCTCTAGGACCCAAGGAACTGATAGGAGCAGGCTATGGCATTCCCTGTGAGATACACTCAGAATCAGTTCTCAGTAAATATTTGCTTTTTGTTTTAGTTCAAATCTGTAGTCAATGTGATTTCTTGGTGGAGGAGGGTTTAGGGCTTAAACATGAACCCACTGGGAGGGTCACCACTGAGTTCAGTGAATCTAGGATAAGACTGCTTCTATTTGGTTCCATAGACGTTTCTCTCACCTTTGATATTCTGTTTAGTAATGGTGGTATATTGTTTTATCTGCTTAGTGGGTGTTCTCTTAAATCCTATGCTGATACTTCTTGCATTTTATAGGACTCAGTCCACAGTTAGAGCACCACATTTTTGGTCTGTGCTATTTCAGCCCCTCCATCCATGCAGTTTATACCATAATCTTGACAACTTTCAGGCAATAGCAGGGAGAGGCAAGATAACGTGAGTTAACGTGGGAGCTAACTAGGGGTGCTATAGAATTCTTGTTTGCTATACAAATGTGACTGTTTGGAGAACAATGCTTGCTGTAGGTTAGAGGTTCCTAGAATAAAGACACTGTTGGCAATATGGTGATGTTGCTCTCTCCTAATAACAGTGCCTAACTCTAGACATCGACTGTTCAATAACTTGACAATATACTGCTACAGTTTCAAAAGTTCATGCACCAAAAGTATGTTTTCTTTTGAAACCCTGTTTATCCTACAATAAAATCTGATGAATCTAAAATGAAAGATTCAATATATAAACCTTAGAGTTTACATACATACAGTATGCAGTATATTTTCATTGCAGAAATGATTACAGTATTTATTGTAGATGCATAGATTTAATAGTCCCATTGATTCTCTCCATCCTTAAAGTTAAGGAGATTATATGTGTAACGTGCTATGTGACTATTTTTCTAAGGTGGCATCTAATGAAAATATCCACACTCTGTTGAAATTGTGACTAGATCTACTGTACTTTACTTTCAGACTCTATCCCAAGTAGAGGAATATAATTATATACCTAATTAGGAAAAAAAAGTGTATTCACTAGCTGTTTAAAGTAATGATTTAAAAAAACAAACAAAAAAAATAGTTGTGTGTCCATGGAAGTTTAAAAACCACTCATTCAAAAACCAACCAGTAACTCAAGGGAAGTCTAAAATTCTACTGTCTGTCTGTCTTCTGGTTTCATACTGCTGCCCGTCACCACAGCATTTCAGTGCCTTCTTGGAAAATCAATAGCAATAGCAATGTCCCTATTGGCCCTGACAGAGTCTCTGGCACATCTCCCTTTTTAGAATCAAAACTCTGTGAAGATTTTTGTTTTTGTTTTATTTGTTTTGTTTGTTCAGGGAGTTGGTAAAAGTAATCAAATATGGAAAAATACATAGTTAAAGCTGTAAAGTTGTTAGCTGAAATAAGTGTTAACTCCAGCCATGTGTGGCCCCTATTCAAGAAGGGTACTTAAATCCCATTGATCCCATTTAAGTCCTTAAGCATAGCCATTAGGTTAATTCTCCAATGTGCGTAATACTTGGCCATTCTAGTCCTGTGCCTCCATTAATAATTTTCATCTCCAAAAGGAAGTCACTCAGTAATAAAATTCATATAAATAACAGGAACATAGAAATTGCCAGATTGGATCAGATTAATGGTACATCTAGTCCCGGCGTCCTGTCTCTGGCATTAGCCATTATCATATGCTTCTGAGGAAGGTGCATGGAACACTGAACCAGGAAATCATGGAACTAGTGTTATGCAAACTTTCATCCTACCCATGACATTTGGAGGTTGTTTAGTTTCCTAAAGCATGAGGATGTATATCCCTTCCAAACTTTGGGTTTTCTTTATCCTTATTTACATAACACTGGATGTTTCTTTATCTTTAATGTCCTATCTTAAAAAAAAAAAAGACTAATCAATTCTCCTCAGCACTCTTGTAGCAGTTAGTTCCACAAGTCAATTGTGTGTTTTTGTTGAACAGTTTCAAATGTCCTGTCTTTTAGTTTAATTAAACTTGCATTGTTATTGTATTACAAAAGTGGTATACTAGATGTACTCAGTGCACCCTCTCTAGACTATTCCTTAAGTTCTGTACCTCTTAATATACCCTCTTTGTCTCCTCTCTAAGCAGTCACAGATTTTCAATCTTTCATCACATGGAAGTTTCTCCATAAATCTAATCATTCTTCTTCATAATGTATGAATACTGTATAGCCTATTTATGGAGATAGTTACTGTACAGTTATGTTTGTTTGTTGGGATATTTACTGTATGCATATGTTAATTTAGTTAAACAGCAGGGCTGTTAGCGAGCTTGCCAGACGGAAATACGTGTCTAGATAATGAGGTCATAGTAAACACAGCGAGGGCCATTAAAAGAATTCTGAGCTAGTAAGTTGTGAAGATGCTTCGTTCTTGGCTCCAGCCCAAAGTTACAAAGCTGTTTTGCCAAGGCTGGGAGTGGACAGATCAAAAGGACATGAAACTGTTAAAAATGACTTCCTAGACACAGAGGCTGGAACAATTGTTTCGAGCTCTTTGTGAGGAGCAGGCTGACAGACACATGCCCTTCAGAAGAGTTGGGAAGCTGTTGGATGTTCCTGAGCATCTACAGGATGATGAGCCTAGGTATATAGATAGATATATAGAGCCTGTTTTATTGTTTTAAAATCCTGTATCTCTTATTCTTTTCTGCATTCCCATTGTTAAGATTAAACAATACTTGGTTTTAAGAAAGCTGGCTGGACACTATATTTATCACTGTTCACAAGCTTCCAAAGGGAAGAATTGCAGGGCTGAACACACTCAGGCCTGCTGAGTAATCACAGCTGGTATATAGGAGGGTGTAGTTTAGGGACCTGGTCCAAAAGTGAGAGACTCATAGGTTTCTACCCCAGGAGAGGTGAAGCAAGAAGCCTAACCCCTGAAGAGGATGCACACAGAGAGACCAAGGAAAGGGTCAGAGATGCAGGTAGCCCATGACATTCCACATTGTCTCTCTCTCAAACCCCCTCTTCCTCCCGGCCCCCCGTGTATCCATCACTGTGTATCATCAATTACCACATAGGTATTTGAGATTCTACCATTGCTTTGTATGTACAACATAAGGAACTACTACTGTATGTTTGACAACTATTGGTATATATCAGCTTGTTACTGACTCTGTGTCTGTGTGTGTGTGTGTGTGTGTGTGTGTGTGTGTAAAATATAGTATTACACATGCATATCTTATACATTTGATTTACAGACTGTTACTGATAACGTTGTTCACTAAAGCATAGTGCGCTCCTGGACTGTTTTTCTATATGTTCTGTAAATCAGCAGGGATACTTAGCTCCGGTTTTCTTCACATCCAGTCTCATGGTTCTGAACAGTGGGTTTTTCTCTAATTCTGCAGCCCTATCAGGAGCCTCTAACTTCCTGAGAAGCTTAGTTCAGCTGGCAGTGTTTATTGGTGGTTACCAGGTCTCCTGCGCTCCTCATCTCCAAAACCCATGGAAATCCAAATCCAAATTTAGCTTCTTTTGGGGCCTCTTTACATCCTCCCTTGTGCCAAGCAACCTTTTCTCTCGCCCTGTGGGAATATTTTTGCCTTTTTTCTTCTTACTCTATTCTCATAACCCTGCTTGCCCCAAGCCCATGAAAAATAAACCTAAACAAATGAAGTGCCCTTAGAACCCAGCCCTCAATTCATGGATTAGATGAATAGACTATAAGGTGGATAGAATGCTGGCTAGATTGTCGGGCTCAATGGGTAGTGATCAACGACTCAATTTCTAGTTGGCAGCCAGTATCAAGCGGAGTGCCCCAGGGGTCGGTCCTGGGGCCAATTTTGTTCAGCATCTTTATTAATGATCTGGAGGATGAGATGAATTGCACCCTCAGCAAGTTCGCAGAAGTCACTAAACTGGGGGGAGAGATAGATACGCTGGAGGGCAGGGATAGGGTCCAGAGTGACCTAGATAAATTGGAGGATTGGGCCAAAAGAAATCTGATGAGATTCAAAAAGGACAAGTGCAGAGTCCTGCACTTAGGAAGGAAGAATCCCATGCATAGCTACAGACTGGGGACTGACTGGCTAAGCAGCAGTTCTGCAGAAAAGGACCTGGGGATTACAGTGGATGAGAAGCTGGATATGAGTCAGCAGTGTGCCCTCGTTGCCAAGAAGGCCAACGGCATATTGGGCTGCATTAGTAGGAGCATTGCCAGCAGATCAAGGGAAGTGATTATTCCCCTCTATTCAGCACTAGTGAGGCCACATCTGGAGTTTTGCATCCAGTTTTGGTCCCCCCACTACAGAAGGGATGTGGGCAAATTGGAGAGAGTCCAGCGGAGGGCAATGAAAATTATTAGGGAGCTGTGGCACATGACTTACAAGGAGAGGCTGAGGGAACTGGGGTTAGAGAATAGTGGGGGGGATTTGATAGTAGCCTTCAACTACTTGGGCGGGGGGGGGTCCAAAAAGATGGAGCTAGGTTGTTCTCAGTGGTGGCAGATGGCAGAACAAGAAACAATGGTCTCAAGTTGCAGTGGGGGAGATCTAGATTGGATATTAGGAAACACTATTTCACTAGGAGGGTGGTGAAGCACTGGAATGGGTTGCCTAGGGAGGTGGTGGAATCTCCATCCTTAGAGGTTTTTAAGGTCTGACTTGACAAAGCCTTGGCTGGGATGATTTAGTTGGTGTTGGTCCTGCTTTAAGCAGGGGGATTGGACTAGATGACCTCCTGAGGTCTCGTCCAACCCTAATATTCTGCCTGGATAGAGAGCTGTGCCTCCATTGTGGAGATGGGAAGATAGGCTCCAAAGACTCTATTTCTCAGCACTCACTAATGGGGATCCCAACCTGCCGTGGCGCTAGTAGTATCCGATCTGGAGCTCCCCCTCCTCTACCACCATCAGTCATCCAGATCCTGCCTCAGCCACCCAGAGACCCTAGGAGCAGGAGGAGGAGGAGTGAATTTTTGAGCTGGCTGCCTGATCAGCTCTGCAGGGCGGAGGGGCAGAATTAGCTCAACAATTTCAAACCCTCTCTACATCTCCTCTGTCCCATCCCCCACTTCCATTTCAAATTAACCACTTGTCTGATGGACCTGCAATTTGAAACAATCATTACTTTGGGATCACTGGAACATTTGGACATACATATCATGTGCATTCATCAGCACAGGAGGAATGCACAGTACTTGGACATCCTTGTTCTGTTCAGGTGCCATTGAACTGGTTAATGTAATTTAGTAACATGAGTGTTATTGAACTATAAAAATATTCCTACACGACTAATTTCCACAAAAAACGTTATTTCCACATGATTTGAAACTTCCTCCTATATTTTTTTGTATCTGATTTTTGTCACTTGTCACACATTTCAAAAGGCACTTCTTTACATTGAGAGACGACTGAGAAGTGTAAATCCCAGAACATCTCTTAATAATAATACAAAACCATACAATTTCTTAAATTTTAAAACTAATTTTTTGTCATCTGAGTTAAAGAAAAGTAAATTGGAGAACTTTTTATGAGTCAGGTTTTATTTTTCAAAGACCATAAAAACAGTAACTCAGCACAAGGCAGCACAATGCATTTTCAGTGCTGGGATCTGAGTATGGGATTCCAGTGTTGTTGAGAGGGAAGAGTAGTCCAGAAGCAGCACACTCGTCCCATATATTGCATTGCGTGAACTTCCTTCTCAAGTCAGTGTGGTTGTGCTACCAAAGGAAGCCTTGTTCAATACAATACAATTTAAAATGCTCCATGGAGGAAAGTGAGAGTCAAGATTCCAATATTCATGGCATCAATAGCAGAGGAACGGTAACTCCAGTCCCACAGAGGTGACAGTCCATGGGGTTTGAGGTAGTGTTAGAATGGTGGGGATGGCAGGAAGCATATGAGGACCTGGGAAACGTGTGGCTGATAGAACCCAAATCTGTGTCGGCAAGACACCTATGAGATTAGTGTGGATGACCAGGGCAGAAGGATCCGAGCTGTGAACGATCTGGATCTTGGGAATTGTGACCTTTAAGATAGTTTTGTTATCCTGACCTGAGCATCCATATCTAGATGCCCACCCATCTGCAACTATTATTCCCCTTTCCAGGTTCCCAAGAAGATAATGCAATGCTTTCATAGTTTGAGAATGCAGGGTTTGGTTACAGGAGCTTGACCTTTGATTCCTGCCATGATGGGCTAAGAGGAATCTTTTAATACCTCTACTATGGTGAAAAATGCCAGGTTATCTTTAATGGTCACTTTGGTTTTACAACTCATATGAATAACTATACTGCCAGCACCCATGTGCTGGAACATTTGCTCAGTACTGTTGCAGGGGGAAGAGTGCTACATACTGATTCTCCAGCACCATCTCCGGTCAAACTACTGATCAGGCCAATCCCTGTTAGTACATAAAAAGAATAGGAGTACTTGTGGCACTTTAGAGACTAACAAATTTATTGCATCATAAGCTTTTGTGGGCTACAGCTCACTTCATCGGATGCATAGCTGTAGCCCACAAAAACTTATGCTACAATGAATTTGTTAGTCTCTAAGGTGCCACAAGTACTCCTATTCTTTTTGTGGATACAGACTACTCTGAAACCTGTTAGTACATGGTGAAGGCCTGAAGATTGTTGAAGATAACTATTATTATAATGTTTTCCTGTAGTCTTAAGGTTGGGAAGAATTTGAGTCTACCTATCATTTCAACCAGCTTGTCGGGGGAAAATGTTGCTTTTCAACATATATATGTGGTGATTCTATTTGACACTTATGCCTGAATAAACCTGTAGATAAGGTTCTGTCTTGGATTTCATTTTTGGCAAGATTTTATGGGCTTCTTTGAGGTCAAGATTGGTCTGGAAATCAGTTAGTGTCTTAATATTTCTGCTTCTGGCCATGGCTGAAAGCCAGGGAATTCAGAAGTTTGTAACTTTGTTTTTAATAATTAATTGAATTGTGTTTGACTCAGAAATGGTTCAGTTTTGGTTTTATTTTCGGACAAGCTCTCATTTTATACTAATATGTTTACACATTTGCAATTAGAATGGCCCTCTGCTTACCAAAGTGCCCCTCGTTCAATACAGTTAAACAAAAAAACTTTTCCTATGTTGCAGTTACGAAAGGTGTTTTATTTTTTTAGAAAGGTAATGCACCTGTTAGTTGGATGTGACAGAATACCCTTTAAACCATGGGGCGTGAGCAGGGATAGTCATTTGTGCATTAGTGCAACCAAAGCAACACAATCCATGATGGATCAGTGTAATGATGCTCAGGATACACTGTCACACAATCACTTGACTATACATAATTTTATTTCATTACAGCATGGTACTTACAAAACCCACACATTAAAAGGGCTTTTATTTGTATCTGGAAAACAATTGAGAACCAAAGGGAAACCCTCTAATCACAGACTGAAGGGGTGTAATTTTAACTTGGGTGTTTTTTCCATATGACATAAGTATTTATGAATTATTCTAGGTGTTCCTTTTACTCCTATCATGGTAGAATCAATGTGGAGTGTATTATTTTTAAAATATTTGTATTATTTTTTCCCCTTCTATGGATTTCATGGATGAGGTACTTTAATAAATCAAAGCAGTTTCTACCACTGTATGTCAAGATTGTTTAATGAATTAATGCATTCAGATGATTGTATTCTTGTATCTATCACTAAATGTACAGCTCTGTGATAGTTCATCATTGGTCCAAAGAAAGAATTTCTATAATTGCAGGTTAAAACTAAATTAAATAATGATTTACCTATATAAAACTTTTTAATATGCATGCTGAAGATGCCAGTACAGTTCAGATTAGTAGTGCTTTTGTCTTAAGGTCTCAGATTCAAGTTCAAGATTTTAACTTGGGGCCACCTTCAGCTCAGTGTTAACACTGCATTAAGGAAGGGTGTGGCAATGTTAAATGCCTTTTGTTTGGATAAGATTTTAAATCTTCTGCCAGTCTCTTGTGACTGATAACGGCCTGACTGTGCAGTCCTTAAATATATTGAGTTGTATTTATGCAAGTAGTCTCACTGCAGTCTTCCCACCAATTTCACTGGGACTCTTATTCTTGACAGTAAGTACTACTCAGTATATAGTGCTATAAAGTATATACTCTCATGGTGCTTTTTCCAGAATACAAGTGTCTGGGCTAAAATTCAATATTGGGGTTGAGAGTGGAGGGAGAAGGAAGGACTGATGCCTAAAGGGCAGGAAGTATTACTAAGCATAGAAAAACCAGTCTGTTTTTCAATCGTCACTTACTATTAGTATTTAGTTCATTGCATTTTCAAAGTGCTTCAGGTACTTAAGTATCTCAGGTCCTTTCCTATAGGCAAAATAGAAGGTTCTGTATGACTGCAAGCACTTAAGACTGGCAAATATTTAGTTTTTATTGGGGCCCTCTGTACTTTGAGTAGAAATCTCATCTACATGTGGTTTACTGTATCATAGTAGTTCTAAAGTTCTAATGAGTACATATCTTGTAGCAGAGTAGAGAGGATCTATTTTTGTACCATGAAACAGAATTTAACTCTATGCTAAAGTCTTTTGCTGCACCATGTCCAAACCGGTGCAAAGGAATGGGAGGTAATGAAGCCAGATTTCCTGACTGAGGAGCTAATGGCTGCAAGCAGAGTATTCTATTCAAACAACTGCAAGGTGGTCAAGGAAAAATGGAAATAGCGAAGTTAGCAGCTGAATTAGGAACCTCAGGCTTTGATTCAGGAAAACATTTTAGCATGCAAGATCTCTATAAGCATTCTTAAAAGTACAATACCCACCTGCTGAAGTGAAAAAAACAGATGACAGAGCCAGAAGAGTACCTAGACGTCACTTACTACAGGACAGGCCCAACAAAGAAAATAACAGAACACCACTAGCCATCACCTTCACTCCCCAACTAAAACCTCTCCAGCGCATCATCAAAGATCTACAACCTATCCTGAAAGATGATCCCTCGCTCTCACAGACCTTGGGAGACAGACCAGTCCTCGCTTACAGACAGCCCCCCAACCTGAAGCAAATACTCACCAGCAACCGCACACCATGCAACATAAACACTAATCCAGGAACCTATCCTTGCAACAAAGCCTAATGCCAACTCTGTCCACATATCTATTCAAGTGACACCATGATAGGACCTAATCACATCAGCCACACCATCAGGGGCTCGTTCACCTGCACATCTACCAATGTGATATATGCCATCATGTGCCAGCAATGCCCCTCTGCCATATACATTGGCCAAACCGGACAGTCTCTACGCAAAAGAATAAATGGACACAAATCTGACATCAGGAATCATAACATTCAAAAACCAGTGGGAGAACACTTCAACCTCTCTAACCACTCAGTGACAGACTTGAAGGTGGCAATTTTACAACAAAAAACTTCAAAAACAGACGCCAAAGAGAGACTGCTGAACTTGAATTAATATGCAAATTTGATGCAATTAACTTAGGTTTGAGCAGAGACTGGGAATGGTTGGGCCATTACACTAATTGAATCTATTTCCCCATGTTAAGTATCATCACACCTTCTATGGGTCATCTCGATTATCACTTCAAACGTTTTTTTTTTCTCCTGCTCATCTCAATTGATTGGCCTCTTACAGTTGGTATGGCTACTTCCACCTTTTCATGTTCTCTGTATGTATAAATATCTTCTTGCTGTATGTTCCAGTCTATGGATCCGATGAAGTGGGCTGTAGCCCAAGAAAGCTTATGCTCAAATAAATTTGTTAGTCTTTAAGGTGCCACAAGTACACCGATTTATTTTAGCATGTGCTTATGTCACATGTGCTCAGCTTCAGCGGGATTTATGCATGTTTCAAAGTTAAGCACCTGCTCAAGTGCTTTTCCTGAGTAGTGTTGCTTTCCTGCATTGGGGCCTCAGAGAATAGACATTCACAACAGGGGCCTGATCCAGAGCCCTCAGAAGTCAGCGGGAGTCTCTCCATTGACTCTAATGGGCTTTGGAACAGAAAGCACTGGTTTTGTGTTTTCACACTTTTCAGATTGTGTGAATCCCATGTTTTAACTAAAGCTTCCTAGCAAGAGAGAGCTCTTTGTGTACAAGACTCTGGTGTTGGACTATGTTTTGGGACCCTGCCTTCTGAAAATAAGAACACCACTTTAAAACAAAACAAAACAAAACCGGATTTGTAAATTCCACAGCTAGCCATTGTGGTTTATTGCATAGTGTCATATATTTCATGAATTATTAACCTTCCAGACTATAATGGCTGCTTTGGTGCAGTTAAACTTTATCATGTTAATCTTTTGCTGTGAATGTAAATATGCTAACATCCTTATAAAATTTCAAAGAGGAAAATAAACCCCACAAAACAAATCTTAGCACATATTATGAAAATTACATTCCCAAACTAAATAATTCAATCTTTGTGTGTGTTTATTTTTTTCGCAATTCCCAAAGGCACTTAGTTACATTATGAACAACTGCCTTGCAAATTTTCAGGTGGCTTATAAGATGTTTTGCTTTGTTCATTGGTTTTAGATGTAGACAAGGAAAATATAAACCCAAGAACTAAACTGCCTTTATTTTCACTCATCATTACAATTATTTCCCATTCCAGTGCCCTACCTTCCTTCCAAAGATCCAAATCTTTAGTCAAGCTTCAAAATTATCAACAGTGCCAGGTCATCAAGGAGGTAGTTCCATCACTTTACTCTCAAAATTCAGGCTTTGAACTTGATATGGCAGTTATAGGTGCTGAGCATCATTCGGGATCAGGCCCTAAGGATAATGTTTTCAAAAGCACCTAAGAGTATGTCTGTACTTTTCTAAATTCTGTGGCACAGCTGTGGTTGGCCCAGGTCATCTGATTCAGTCTGTGGGGCTAAAAATTTCAATGGAGACATTTGGGCTCTGAAACCCTGCAAGAGGAGTGGGTCTCAGAGTCCGGGCTCCAACCTAAGCCCAAACAGCTACATAGCTATTTTTAGTCCAAGCCCTGTGAGCCTGAGTCAACTGCCCTGGACTAGCAATGGCTGTGCTGCAGGTCTTTTATTGCAGCTATAGGAGTCTAAGTCCCAGCTTCAAAAATGTTTTTAGGAGTTTCACTTTTGACTTTCAATGACACTTAAACTCCTAAGTATCTAAGTCACTTTTAAAAATGGGACTTATTCTCGTAAATCACTTAAATGCTTTTGAAAATGTTTCCCTAAATCTATCAATTACATATGGATAATCCCTGAGAGAGTGCTACATTGCCTTTGTATTTTATGTCACTGTGCTAGCATAGTTCTCACCTGCAGGATTGTACAGCATTAATGAATTGAAAGATGCACTTACTCAGTGGTTTTCCTTCTTTTTAATGGTGTGTTACTTTTTTCTTGTCAGCTTTCCTGTTTAGAAATTTACATATTTTAAATACAGAAAGTGGATTTTTCAGTTTTTTGAAAGAATGAAATGGAAGTTATCAGGTTTATTAACTGAAGAGCCCTTTGTACAAAGGAAAGCTAGCTGGCAGTCAAAAAAACACTAAAAACTACTCTATATAAAAGAAATATAAACACCCATTTAATGATTTCTTTTTTTCTTTGCATGAAAGTTTGTGTCAAGGATTTTAGCTTATATAAGGTAACTGTTAATGATGTGGAAGCTGGAGGAGGAGAAGGGTATTAGCTGATAATTTCTAAGCAGATGAAAAAGAATATTTCAAGTTCCTGAGATGCATGTGACTTTCTTGGACGCAGCTAACAGATAAGATGACAGCTATAACAACTTTACACTTTGGGGGAAAATAACTTACTTCACAATTTGTAATGGCAAAGTATTCTTGCTAAGTCTTCCCAAAAATAACAAGGATGAAACTTTTTGTACTTGGTGGTGAAATATCTCCTCCTTTATGAACAATAATCACTTATCAAAATTACAAGATATATCTGTAATTTAATATGTTAGGCCATAATTGCTTTTTGTATTTGGAGTAGTGTATTCCTGTTCAAATTTTGCCAGATCCACATAGTTGGCCTTACTAACTGAATCGTGTATTGTGTATGTGTGGGGTATAAGCATAACTTAGTTTGGTAGAAACAATTCTGCATGTTTCTGTCTCCCAACTTCCACTCCAGTGCCCTAACAGCTATCCTGTGCTGCCTTTTGCACAATGTATTCTCTGTTACACTGAATGAATATTTGTAGAAGTAGTATCCATAGAAGGGACTAAAAACTGAACACCTTTAAGACTGCAGGATGTCACAGCTCCACCAGGAAGCAGGTATCTTCAGCAAGCCAGGCATACCATTTTACTCCTTCTGTTGTATTCTGATCTCCACTCCCCCTACCTCCTCCAAGGACTCTATCAAATGTGAGGCAGTAAATGGTTCTATTCTGTCATGTTTCCTCTTCTGTATGTATGTAAAGGGAGATAACAGGATGATTTGGATATTGGTGTCTTAACTATGTTGACAACATTCTCTCTCTTTCTTTGGATCAGGATGGTGCAGTTAATCAGCTTTCTCAGGGTCTAGCACAGACTGGCATCTGAATAAGAGCTAGTTGGCTGAAGTTTTCCCCAGATAGACATAACTAATATTGTTGTGGGAGAGGGATCTACCAAAGGAGATATTGGATGGATTATCTGCCCTCCGATCTGTGCATCTTTATTAGGTACAGTGATCACACTAACAATTTCTACTTGGTTGGGGTTTTTATTTTTGCTGGTTTTGTCAATATTCTCAATAGGTATATAGGGAATGTCTCTTGAAATCACTAAAAAACCCCAAAAAACATTCAAACCACAAGTTCAGTTGTAACCACTCTTAATTAACAACTTGAGCATCTTGTTTGATTGCTGGATGACCGGATGGCTCACATATCAACAGTGACCAACAATGTTTTTTCCCAGCTGAGTATGGCTAGGAGGCTATAAACTTCTTCTTTGTAAGATATGGATTTTGACACACACATTTGTTCCTTTGTCACCTCCAGACTATATGGCTGCAATGTACTTTACTTGGGGTGATACTTCAAGAACACTCACTGCATATATATTGTCACAATTATCAACAGGATTTGGCCTGACGGAATCAAGGCAACATAATGGCAATAGACATGCCATTTCCACCTCAGTTAGGATATTATCTTGTGGCAGAGTGTCAAGTGCTCGGACTCTGAACAGAGATGCAGAAGTTTCTGCCAGTGCAAAATGCTGCAGCCTGATGCATCACAATTATATCTGTGCTCCATAAACTGCATTGGCTTCCCACTGACTCAGACATGCAGGAAAAATGACAAAATGCAAGGGATGTGGTTTAATCAGGCTGCAACTTTATTAATTTATCTGGTGATGTTCTTTCAGTAACTTGTATATTGCAGGCCATCATTTCTTTCTTACTTATTTCCACCTGTTTTAGAGATGGCTACTGTCAGCCATCTGTCCCCACCCCAAATACTGATCCCACCGTTTAAGGGGCTTGTGTGTCTGCTGTGCCAAATATAGGAGTCCCAACCTCCTTCCTCAGTTTCTTTAGGGAATGCTTTCCCCTAAGTCCACTTCCAATTCATATTTGTTGGGAACTGGAACACCTATGGAACGAGTACCTGCACTGAATGCCTGCCACCTGCTAAGTTACAATAACTTGAACCTAACCTACGGACCTACCCTACTGGGTCTGTCCTGGACCTGCTGGGGTGGTGCGGGAGGGGAGATGAAAAAAACCTCCTGCTCTGGTCAGTTTGGTGGTGAGGAAAGAATTTCTTCAAGAAAGGTGGCTAGCGCAAACCCACAGCAGACCACAAAACCCCAGTCCAACTGTAAGCCCATGGGTGGGAGCTGCTGATCTGTGAGTGACAAGGGGGTTCCTGAGGGCAGGACAGGGTGCGTGCACACATGTTTCCACCCACCGCAGTCTACAAGGGGTGAACGGCTTGCCTGAACCCTATAAGTGATGCCCTTTGTTCTCTGCCTCCCTCCTAGCCCAAAGAATTACAGGGAGAACAGTTATACCACTGCTCCATAAATTGTGTTGGTTTCCCATTCCCAGGATTTTTTCAAGGGAATTTGTTTTCTGTTTTGTATTTTTGATGCAGTGATTATTTTGTGTCTGGTAGCTTACCTTGGTCTAACTGGCATTTGGAGTTTGGTATTGAATGTTATGTTCAAGTGGCTTGCAAAATGCACAGTCCAGTGCCATGCTGTGGTTAAGAAAAATAGCAAAGTAGTTTGTAAATACAACCACTAACCGAAAGAATACTGAGGCTGTTAAAATCCAGGTTTGTCGTTTAATCTACAATGAAGTGACAGAGAACAGATTAGAATTCCCAAGAGGGGAAGAAAAGAACCTAACTTCTCTTTTGTCAGTCATAGTTACGGTGCTTGGAATCTTTTTTTATTTTAAACTTCACCATAAATAAAACTGCAGGTTTCACATTGAAATTATTTGAAACTTTCATTCTACTTTACTGTCAACAGAGTTCCATTTTATATTGGACTCAGGACGAATAGTCTATTGATTAAACATCACAACTGGAAGTCAGGGGGGCAAAGTTCTTTCCTCAGGTCTGTCACAGACTTCCGAGTGACCTTGGCAAGTCACTGAACCTCTCTGTTTTCCCATAGCAGAGATAATTATATTAATAACCACCACAAAGAGGCTTCATTCATGAATGTTTCATAAGTACTTTGAGACCCTAAGACGGAAGGTGCTCTAGAAATGCAAAGCTCTGTTGTTATATTCAAGTTCACTGTAAACAGGTTGGACTATATCAGTATGTTAGCACAGATAGAGCAAGGTTAGAGGAAAATTGGCAATTTAGAAATGTTAAAATTTTCCCCAAACATTTCTTTGAAGAGTTCCCCTTCTGATTCAGGAGTAGAATCCAGGATTCCTTAGGCTTGGTCTATACTACATGATTAGGTCGATGCAAGACAGCATCCATCAATCTAGCTGTGGATGCTTCTAGACTTAAATTTTGCTCCCACTGAAGTAAGTGCCCCGCTACATTGACTTAATAACACCATCTTCCCTAGCAGTGTAGACTCAAGATCAATGTAGTTAGGCTGATGCAGTGTCAGTGTAGACACTGTTACTTACATCGACTATTAGTGGCCCATTGTGAACTCCGCTGCCCAGGAGTCAGGTGGACAGGAAGCCGCACCTCCCCTTTAAAGCCCTGAAAATTTCTGAAATTCCTTTTTCTGGTTGCCTGACATGACACCTAGAAGCTTGTCATTGCTGAGAGTAATTGCCCAGCTGACCATGCTGGCTACACACTTCAGATGCACTCCTGCTTGGAGTATACAGGAGGTGGTGGATCTCCTGGGCCTGTGGAGAGAAGAGGCTGTGTAAGCACAACTCCAATCCAGATGTAGAAATGTTGACATCTATGAGCAGATTGCTTGAGGAATACAGGAGAAGGGCTACAACAGGAACCAGCAGCAATGCCCCATGAAAGCCACATGAAAGCTGCACACCTGCTGATTTTACAAAGAGCTAAATGCCATCCTCAGTGGAGACCCCACCACTGCTGCCACAAGCGCCATCGATACTTTGGAGGAGCCTGAGTCACAGACCACTGCCGTGAGCAGGAGGAAGTGGATGAAGAAGGGGAGGAGGAATATGGGGGACAGATAACCAGCAGATCCAGCTGTTTAGCGAGCCAGGACATGTTTTTTACTCCCCTGCAGTCCAGCCAGTCCCAAGAGTCAAGCACAGGCGAGCCTCATGCAGGGAAGGAACCCCTAGTAAGTATGCTTGGAAATTACAGGGGAAGGAACCCTCAAAGTAGCAGGACACATCTGTTGTTTTACTTTTTTTTAACTTGTGCTAGACGAGGTAGCAAAAGAACTAAGAGAGGTGGAGTTGCTATCTGCTTTTCATTCTCCTCTAGAATTACGTAGAGGGAGCCATGCAGAACAGTTTGTTTATGTGCACCAGGATGTCCCGTGAATCCTCTGTAGAGATCTTGATGGAACTTTCATGGAGGTACTTTGCAATCCTCTGCCAAAGGTTTCTGGGGAAGGTTGTCTCATTTCTTCCACCATGGTGTAGCAGGGTGGACCCCTGCTCCTGCCCTGAGGGGTTTAAAAGAGGCCTGGCAGGGCTTGAGAGCTGCTGCTCTAAAATCTGGGCTGATTGGGGTGTGGCCCAGCTGCAGCCACTTCCCCAATCAGGCCACAGCTGGCCCCTATAAAAGGCCAGGGAAGCCAGAAGCACAGTCAGTCTCTCTCTGGCTATAGAGGGAGATGGGCCTGACTGCAAGGAGCTAGACCGGGTACCTGAGTGGAGCAGGGCTGGGGAAAGGCAGAGGAGCTGGGGAGCTCCAGCCTGGAAAGCCCCAGGCTGTGGCCTAGCAGAGGGCTAACAGGTACTGGGGGTTGCAGAGGGCAGCCCAGGGGCAGGCCAAGGCAGCAGGTCCAAACCCTCCTTGCCAGTGATGAATAGGCTGATACTGCAGTCTGCCCCAGAGTGTGGGGCTAGACAATGACTGGCAGTAGCCATACACTGAGGCAAGGTGGGGATACAGGGTGGGGGTTCCCTGAGGAGGGGAGACCCTGAGGGAAAGGGGTTACTGCCGGGGGCAGCACCCCATGTGAAAGGGCACCAGGGTCCAGGGAGGGACTCAGGCCAGAGGACAGGCGGATCAGTGGCCTGCAGAGGGCGCTCCATGCTGGAAAACAAGCTAATTCCCGTAGTCACCAGCAGGAGGCACCACAGGGGTGAGTCCGACCCGTCTACACATGGTAGGACACTTTCCCACACCACTTAACAATTACTTCAGCATGCACCATTGCAGTATACAGGCTAGCAGCATACAGACCTGCGTAGCATCGGGAATCCAGCAGCTGCTGTGCTTTCCCTGCCTCTCTTTCCCTCAGGAGTGAAATATGAGCTAAAATCACTACCGCCTGTGGAAAACAGTGTCAGTATTCAGTTCTACTGCCCTATACAAATATTTCCTTCTCATTTCCTCAACACCCCACCCCAAGGAGAATACTCACTAGGGCTAGTGCTGTGACTGGCATCGCATTGTATCAATCCCAAGGAGAAGTGAAAATGTAGTGCTTACAACTTTTGGGGATCAAGGGGGAGGGAGTTCAGTATGTTAAGTTTTTATTTCTGATGTGAATACACTGACTGTGGTACCTCTGTGTGTGGTATCTGCAATTGCTACCATCGTGGCCTTTGGGGTCTCCCTCTCCAAATCTGTGGAATGCCTGAGCCAGATAAAGAGGAGAAAGAAGATGACTCAGGATGACATGTTGAGAAAGATACCAGGGCCTGGAGGATCACCCTTGCAGACAACCTGGAGAAGGATAGAGTGGAGAGGAGAAAGGTGCAGGGAAAGGAGAGAAATGTGCAGCAGGAGATGCTTCTGCATCTCAGGCAGCAAACTGAGATGCTGCAGACTCTGGTAGAGCTGCAGATTGAACAATCCATGCTCACCTCCCTCTATAGTCCATAGAGAACTCAGTATTGAGAACTCTCTATGCCCCACCCTCCATGTGGCAGTAGTACCCTTACCATTCCACCCTAAGGGCCATTAAAGACTATCACAGCTTCACATACACTGACATGTGCAAGCCACAGCTGGTATGTGTACATGAAATTGAAATGTATGTTCTTTCCCCTTCATTAGTTATGGTCCCTTAACTTATTATGTTTTAAATGTTTTTTAATTGCCTGGTTCATGTTACAGAATAAAATTCTATTTTTTGGAACAAAATTCATCTTTATTAGTTCACAGCATGTGCTGTCTAGTGCTGTGGTAGTTCTGGCAGCTACCAATTTCCTGTTACTTTCTTATGTTACAGAATCCATAACATAATTAACAGACAATACTAATAGATACATTGGCAATGTTATATTCCTACACACTCAGCACACACTACAAGGTTCATACCAGGCTGCAAAAGAGTAAGGCCAGGTAGAGCACACTACAGCAACACACACTACTCTGGCTCACTATTAAAATGGTCTTTCACAGCCTCCCTAAGCTGTATAGCAAGGGTCTCAAACACGCGGCCTGCCAGGTTATTTTCTGAGGCCCTTGAGCTCCTTGCGGCCCCCCTGCCCTCCCACAGTGTTTACCTAGAGTGGCTCTGACCCGGCACACAGCAGGGGCAGGGCAGACTGCCTGCCTGCCTGCCCTGCCCCCATGCCGCTATGGGAAGCGGACAGAACCTGGGGGAGGAGAGGCGCAGGGGTGTGTGTTGACGTTGCTTCAGGCACTGCCCCCAGCAACTCCCATTGGCCGCGGTTCCCCGTTCCGCCAGTGCGCGCCAGGCCAGAGCCCGCCCCCCAAAGCCCTTCTGCAGTCGAACCCTCTGCCCTGAGCCCCTTGCCACACCCTACACCTGACCCCCTGCCCTGAACCCCCGCCGCATCCCACTCCCCTCCTGCACCCCACCCCACAGCCCTGAGCCCCCTGCCACACCCCTTCTGCACCCCAATCCCTTGCCCTGACCCCCTACCACACTCCTCACCCCTCCTGCACCCCACACCCCAATCCACTGCTCAGAGCCCCCTGCTGCACCCCTCCTGCACCCCAATGCCCTGCCCTGAGCCCCCTGCCATACCCCTCCTGCACCCTGACCCCCTGCCGCACCCCTCATCCCTCCTGCACTCCACACCCCAACTCCCTGCCCTGAGCCCCTGCCACACCCCTTCTGCACCCCCTGAGGGCAGGGAGGGGGCAAGGTTAGGGTGGGGATTTCAGGAAAGGGGTTGGAATGGGGGCAGGGAAGGGGTGGGAAGAGGTGGGGCAGGGGCGGGGCCTCATGGAAGGGGTGGAGTGGGGGCAGAGATGAGGGCGGCACGGGAGAGGTGTCAGTAATGCGGCCTTCAGGCCAATGTAGTAGTCCTCATGTGGCCCTCGTGGTCATTTGAGTTTGAGATCCCTGCTGTATAGCTTCATGTTGAGCTCTTCTAATAGCCCTGTATCTGGTTATTCCAATTCAGCAGACAGTCACTCCACCTCCACCCAGGCAGAAACTTTTCTCCTCGTGTTTCACAGATATTAGGACGCAACAGGCAGCTATAACCATTGGGATATTTTTTTTCTCACTGAGATCCATTCTTGTAGGTAAACAACACCAGCGACCCTTCAAATGACCAAAGGCCCATTCAACTGTCATTATGTACCTGCTAAGCCTGTAACTGCAGCATCATGTGGTGTTGTCGCGGTGGCCAGTGTACGGTTTCATGAGCCATGGGAGCAAGGGGTAGGTTGGGTCACCGAAGATCACTATTGGCATTTCAACAATGGTAATCCACCAATCAGGAAAGAAAGTTACTGCTTTCTGCTTTCTTAACAGTCCTGTGTTCTTAAAGATGTATGTGTCACGCTCTTCCCTGACCAGGTAACATTGATGTTGGTAAAATGTCCCTGGTGATGGCCTGGCACACTTGCATGACAATGGCCACTGCGGTTGTCTCAACTCTAAATTGATTCCTGACTAACAGGTAGCAATCTGGTGTTGCAGTCTCCACTCACTTCTCAACTGTCACTTTGGCTGTCATTTTGGTGTCCCTGCACTGGAGGACTGGCGTGAATTCGGCACACAGATCCAGGAATGTGGCTTTGCACATCTGAAAGTTCTGCAGCCACTGCTCATCATCCCAAACCTGCATTAGGGTGCAGTCCCACCAGTCAGTGCTTGTTTCTTGGGCCCAGAACTGGTGCTCTGTGAACAACACCAACAACCTTGAATTATTTCTTTCTATGTCCCATAGCAATCTAACCTCCATGAAATCATCATGTTCCCCAGCTCTGCAAATACTGCAGGATCAAGTGCTCCATGCTTGCAATGCTCATGACAATAGTGCAGAGCTGTGCAGGCTCCAAGCTTCTGTCAGAGGCGGTGTACAGCAAAGAGGGACATGTAGGTTTGCAAGGATTTTGAAAAGTGTGAAATATTGTGGGATGCAGATGAAATGAGGGTATGGAGAACACTGCATTATGGGCAGTTGACCCTATGCTCCCAGTCTCCCCTGTGCAACTCGTTTCTGCCACGAGACATTGCAAAAACTTTCCAAAACACCCTATGCTGGATGGTGGCAAGTTGCACAATGAGATACCTGCCCATGGTTCCTGCTCTCTGCATTGATACAAGTGCTCCTGGTGAGGATGTGCACTACTGACACAAGGAGCATACCATGCACACACACAAGCAATGTAACAATGGTGGTGGCTGTATGTCGACATAATGGGTTGACATAATTTTGTAGTGTAGACATGGCCTTAGTCTCAACATTCTCCTGCTATCTAATAAATAGTTGGGTAAGTCACTGTTATGTCCTTCTCCTGATAGCTGGTCCACAGAGAATATAAGTTGCTACTGGTACCTGTTTCTCCTTTAGCTCAAGTGATAGACCTATTTGCTGTGACTCTGCAAATAGGTCTATCACTGCATTTCCAATCCTGCTGCTGATTTATTTGAGCAGTCAGTATGGTTTCATTTGATGTGATTTGGGAGTATTTTTTGTTTTTTTGTTTTTTTCAGTTTTTGTTTTCTAAAAATCTAGGAAAGTACAGACAAAACCACTATATTAAAATACCTTTAAGGTTGCAAAGTCGGGCATTCAACGTTTAGGAAATTCCAGAATTAAAGTATTCTGGGCAACCTTAAATCTGCCCTCTTGTGTGCATTACAGTAGATTTTTCAAATATATGGCCACATTCTGTTGGTTCTACAGAACCTATGCATACACAATGGGGCTGAATTTGAGGTTGCAATCTTTAATTCTGGTATTTCCAATTTTTCAGTGCTTAACTTTGCAACTTTAAAGTTCTTTTTAATGTCTTATTTAAAAACATACATACACGTTATATATAAAAATGCACGGATACAGGTAAGAAATAATGAACGTAGTCATACACAGCAATAACTCACATTGATAGCAGTTTTATGAAGAGCTAATTCAGATTTTTTTTTCTGCTTAAAGCAGTTTTCAAAGCTGAGAGCTATTGTTTTCTCTGAAAACAACAGTCTTCAATAACATCACGAGATCTCACTCAGAATCACATGGGGGTATTACTGTAAGGCAGGAGTGAAATTCAAGCATGTCACCAAGCATGTCATTGTAACAGAATTACAAAGTACACAGAAAGTAATACTAAACCATTCAACCTTAGGAGCAATTACTAAATAATTATTTCTTGATAGCACAAGTGGTTTTTATCTCATGTAACCCATAATATGATAGGTGCTCTATGAATATGAAGTAAAGAACAGTCATGAAAGAGTTTACAAGCTAGGCACCAAGTAAAAATAAGAACTTGAATTGAACTCCAAGGTGAGAAGTCTCCCTTTGAACTTAATTACCTACTTCACAGGAGTATCTATGAGGCTTAATTAATTAGTGTTTGTAAAGCACAATATAGATCTTTTTGTGAAAGGCTCTATAAAAGTGCACAGGATTGTTTTGATTTATTGTTTATTTTATTAAAGTGAAGGTGACTTCTTGTTACTTTTCCCTCACCCTGGACCGGGGCAGCTACTCAGTGTTGTTAGAGGGTAATACAACGTTTCCTGCTATCTTATCACATTGCTGATGATTCTGCTGATATGGTAGTGGTGCTTCCTGTCCGTGATGGGTCAGTGGCGCAGGCAGTTGGGGGTAACTGGTGGGACAAAGCTAGGACAACATCTAAATTATAAAGCATTGTGAGAGAGAGTGGACAAAGTTTGCATAAACAGGAGCAGCTTTGGATTCTTTATTTTTTTGTTTTTCAAACCCACTGCTGGAAATTAACTGCTTCAAGTGTATTCCAACAGACAGTCCACTGAGTGCAGTATAAATATATAACCCAAAGCAATCTTTTAGCAGAAAAAATGAGAATTATTCTCCCTAGCTTATTATCATGCTGCAGTATTTAAGTAGTTTAATTTTGCTAATTTTAAACTCTTGCATTAAGAGTTCATGTCACTAGATTATGTGAGACATTCCCGAGCCAAACCATCTGGCTTCTATAAAAGCCACAGAGAGATCAAGGACATCTCCAACGGCTTTTATTGACCAGAGTGCCTCATTAGATTTTTAACAGGAGGAACGGAGTTGGGAGAAGAGATTTCAAAATCTGCAGAAGCTGAGATTTCATTGCTCAGACAGGGACTGTGTGGGCCTGAGAAGGGAAGTCAAGTTTGTACAGACAATGTTTCATATAAATCTCCATGATAGAAGGAGAATACATGTTATGGATTAACTATGTTTTCATCATAAAAAAAAAGATATCCTAAAATTTGAGGCACATTTAATTATTTAAACAAAGTTCTTTACCAACCCCAGGTATTTTTGTTTGATTCAGTCAGCTGAATTGAAATTTCACAGACTTCAATGGCTTAAAATGAAAGAGAAGCACATATTCGGTGCTGGTTAAGATTATTTGGGCATTTATCTTGTGTGTCTGCCGCAGTAAATTCAGATCTGAATTGATAAAGGGCAAAGGTCTGTGAAGAAGTTTCAGCAGTGTGGGGGAGTGGAGCTGCCACTGACAATATTGTGCTATTCAGAATCATCATTTTATAACAGCTTTGTTCAGTAGACAAAATGGTAACATTGTTCATTGTTACTTTTTAATCGTAGCAGAAAAGGATCTGGATGTTGATGGCCAACTCCTCATAATGCTTTGTATGTATGTAGCACCTTTTGTCTGGGAATATGAAATAGCTTTGTTAAAGTGGTGATATGAAGTTAGTTGCTCATATATTAAAATATTATTGTTACTGGTGGAAGAAGAGAGTCAATAAAGGCCTTTTTTCTTCCTCTGTTACACTGGCTCCTTGAAAGTTATGGTGACCTTATTCTTTACAGGAGCTTTATTATAATGTGGCTAGAGACATGGCTTGCCCTACTGTGTAAGTGAATGAGAGTGACTTAACTCCAAATTAGAGGTCAGGTTGGAGAATCCCAAAGATACAGTTTGAGGCCTTACTGGCAGCAAAGTACAGTATCCCTGCTCATTTTTTGTATTCCTTTGAAACCCCCAAAGTCTGCTAATTTCTGCTCACTTCTCCCTCCTGGATGTAACTGTCATTGTAGTCAAATGTATTCTTTAGGCCAGTCTTCAAAATCTACTAGATTCCATGTCTGGCAAATACGTTTAACAATATGATTCTAACCATGTCTAGAAGTCAAGGCATGTTTCCAGAGTTAGGCCTACTCGAACCTCTGAGTATGTTGGGTATGTCCAAGGAGTCAATACTCTCAACTCATATGGCATGGCTGGATGAAGGTCAGGATTCTTGCTATGCTGACATTTTGTTGATTCATCCACTTCTACAGGCTGCTCTGTTTCAGATGGCTTGGGAAGGAGGCGAGGTAAAATAAAAATCACTAGAACCTCATGAAACTCAATAGAAGAAGATTAAGCCAATTGTCTTTGTCTAAAGCAAGATCTAAGTTTCACACATTTTGATGATGGCAAGAACTTCAGGGCTGCTGAAATCAGTCACAGCTGTTAATTTAACAGAATACTGTGACTCTTCCAGATGTGGATCAGTGCTACTGACAAAATATTGCACACGTGCATGTTCCAGTAGCAGGCACCAAAGCAACTGCCTAAGGACTTCATTGAAAAGCCTGGAAGCTATGGCAGATTACTGAGGAACTCTAAAAGTCTCCTTAACTAATGAGCACATGTACGACTTACCGAAGTTCCAATTCCCCAGCTAAAACTTGAACCATGATCCTCAACTGGGTCCTCTGGCTGTTTTAAGGCCAGTCATGTGCACTGATCCAGTAACGAAGACTTGTTTTCAAATACTACATAGCCTTCATTACTGTACCTCTCTAGAACAAGAGTAGGAGACAAGTAATTTTTTTTCTAGGAGTAGTTCTGTACAAATGAGGTGGTCGGTACAATGGAAGGAATATCGGCATCTACAGTTATGTTCTGTATTATGATACAAAATATAAGAAATTATAAGAAGACAGAAAATCATTTCACACTGGTGGTCCGATTGCCAAAGCAACAGAATATGAATAAATTGCACAAGGACAGGAGTTTATCCATTTTGTTATTAGATAAATTCAAAGCATTTTATTTTTCCAGCATAACCATTTATTCTACATTACAGTCTAATAAAGAAATTCAAAATATGAATATGCTGAAACATGCAATACATGAATAAAGTATAATGTGAAAATATAACAACTACAAAGAGTGGGCAGATTTACCACCCACTACCCAGAACTATGAATCTGTCTGGTTAAAAGAGAGACAGATCTCTGCTTTGGCTTAATTATACATAATTTGGCTGACAACTGAAATGCAAACCTAAACAGTCAATCAGCTAACGATACACAAAATTAAGCATTTCACACAGTGTCCAACCCCTTCAACCTTTATTAATACTTTAATTACATTAATTACACCCTGGTTTAAAGCATTGCAACTACAAGAGGAGGGGGAGAAATGATAGACTCCCCTAAGTAATGAGTTGAATAGTGATTGTGTTAGAATTAAGACTATTAGGAAAATGCAAAGTAGCAGTGAATTGTAAATAAATTCAACAGTTTACCCTTCCTGTTATTCCACCCCTTAATTCTTTTCTGTAACAACAGACTGTCTCAGATACTTTATCAGTGTCCATACACTCCAGGATAATTATTTGTTGGTGTGTACTTTCAGGTTCAACAGAATTGTGAATATTTTGGTATTAGCATTCATTTCTCCTGTGTAGTTTTGTGTGTGTGTGTGTGTGTGTGTGTGTCAGGGACACAATTATGGTGCTAAAATAAGAAACATTTGTCTTCTCACTGCATTTTGCAGTCAATAGACCAACTCTCATACTGAGCATTTATGTAGCATTTAAGGCACTTAACTACCTACAACACTGAGACTTAATGACTATAAAGTATTATTTCTCCCATTTTACAGATGAGAGAAAAGCGGAAGAGAGATTAAATGACTTGACCGAGGCTACAGAAATAGTGGCATAGCCATGATTAGAATTTCAGACTTTCTGACTTCTGATCCCATGCTCATTCTTCCAGATCCTGCTGTTGGTTTTGCTCCATCAAAAGCAGTTTTAAAAAGTTCATATAAAAAGTAAATATGAATACCTATGCTCATTGCTACTCTAAAATTCTTGGCATCGAACACATGTAGAAGTTATTTTCTTATATTTTAACAGTAACTATCATCCATTGTTTTATAATTTGTTATTTAATCCACAAGTTGTACATGCTTTTTTTATTTTATTGTTTTGTCCCATCTCTCTGCAATGGCCTGCAAAAGTGATCAGGTAACCAGACTCATTTACATTTTACAAAATCTGCCACTTTGCAATGATCAATGAGCTTCTTGGATGATCGATGTGAGTTGTGGAAACCAAATTGTTCTGAAAATTAACTTGAAAGGGCATTTTAATAAGTCATGCTGCTACCAGAGAAGCCCACGTTTTTCTATATAGTGCTCAGAGCTAAGCATCGCCTTCTTGATCTCAGTAGTATTTTGAGCTCAGTCTTTTTAGACTGCGGACTTACTGGTATAAGTAACAAACACTAGGTGAGTAAAAATCTCAGAACAAGGTCATTGTGTCCAGTGTAACAGTTGTACTGACAGTGTAACAGTGAACAAAAGTAATCGGATGGCTGTTTATGTGAAGGTGAGAGCCTTGACATAAGAGCCTAGAGAGTGAGTGTTGGTTAAGACACCTGCTGTAGAGCTAGGACATCTTTGGTTTTATTGCCACCTTTGCCACAGACTTACTTATGGAAGTCACTTTACCATCTGTATCTGTTTCCCCATCTGGAAAATGGGGATAATATTTATTATGCTCACCTAACAAGAAGGTTGTGAAGGTTAATTCATGTTCAGATGGAAGACTATTGAAGAGCATGATTTTGTGGAATTAAAAACATAGAGAATGATAAGAACAAGAGTTAAATTATATTCACACTGTAAAAGAAAGAAAATGAGTTTATATACAGAAAAATCATTATTAGTCTTTATCTTAATTTACTTCAAAGATGATGTCTTATGAGCAGATGTTCACAGAAACTTTGAGAACCTGAAAATCATTCTTGGCATCTTTTCAGTTTTTGGATGATTTTTCCAAAGCTCCATCTTTAAATTATTTCAGGCAGTCTTAGGGAGATGTTCAAGGTGTCCAAACTTTTTTTTTCTTTTCACTCTTCCCGCATCAATGCAGCTACATATCCTTTCAATGTTCTTCATTTCCAAAATAAGTTTGGAGGCAAATTTTAATGTTCAAGTTGCAAACAACATGCACCTGTGGTCCCATGAAGTTGCCGTGCAGACATCTCTTCATGTTCTAAAGCAATCATCTGGAACACTCCTACTGATTTGCTTTGTAAGTGCTTTGAGATCTACTGACCAGGTGGGCCCCTTTCGCTACAACTAGGGTTATAAAAGGCTTAGTTAGTCACTCTAAGGCAGAGGGTGCTAGAGACAGAGAACAGTCCTGCAGGGGAAAATAACACTCTGAATAGTGAAACTCAGGAAAAAGCTTAGGCTAAGGTTTGTCTGTTATTTAACAATACAAGAAAACCCACAGAAGGAGATGTGTGTGCTACTTATGGTACTAGGAATGGGGTGGGAACTTCACTTGCTTATGTTCATGAAAGCAAAGTGATCATCATTAAAAATTAAACATTTGTCAACAAATACAACAAGAATGCCACCTGGTTTAGATAAGAGTCTATATTTTGAATGAGGTATTTAACTGTGATATCTCAGAGACCACTGTATTCTAAGTTTGTCAAATACTGCTGTTTTAATGGCTACTACTGTAGATCTTTTGCTGCCAGTCATGTATTAAGGACTTGATTTAGCAAAACACTTAAGCATATGTGCTTTGTAGAATAGGATGGACCTAAGCATGTGCTTTGCTGAATTGGAACCTCAAGTTTACTGGCAGAAGAAAATTATATTAGAAAGCAAGGACTTTCATTTTTGGTACCCCAGATCTAGTCTTTCCTCTGTGTCTAGAACAAGTGGTTCATCCTTCATGAAGAAAAAAAGGGTCAGTTCAAACCCACAATGAACAGTAAGTAGTGTGAGAGATTTGAAATAAATATCCCTGTATGATAGTCAGATACCTCTACTCTATACCATACTGAAGAAGTATGACAATTTGAATTATAATCTACTATATATAACATGAAAATAGAGCCACACAAGTTTGATCATGCTGAGCTGTGAAAGAGTGGCTGCTTTCTTTGTCATTTGATTGACAACCTTAGTTATATTCATGTAATAAAATTAGGAGATGTATCAATTCACAAAGATGAATAATTATCTTAGTTGTAATCTTCTTACAATACAAAGGGATGACATCTTGATTTCTCCTTAATGGCAAAGTTATCTTGATATTTAATTAAGCATCTTTTCTAATCAAATTAGCTTTCACTTCTTAAATAGAGGTTTCTAACCTTTAAGTGGCTTTAAAGTGTTGCTCCTTTCAGCCTTTACCTTTGAAAAGAAAGATAATGTCCCTTAAAGTGATCCTCTTACAGTGAACTATTATTCACTGGTTGATTGCAAATACACATTCCTAAAAAATAATATCCATAATGTTTTATAAATTATTTCAAGATGTGTTTAAAACCTTTGGAATTAGTTCTGCTGCTTGCAGGAGATTGCCAGAATAACTTTTGTCCTTTTTAAAATTTAAAACAAATTATTATTCGCTGTGGGAAACATTACTATAGCTTCCCTTGGCTACAACTGACAGCGACAATTTGAGGTAACCTGCTCACTGTAATGTTTGAAAATGCAGACATACAACAAAATGGAAAGGTATTTAAAGCCTGTGTCTTGGAGCATGCTTAGTAATTGTTCAAAGTTAAGAGCTGAGATACATTTGTAGATTACTAAGGATTTTGGATCTTTGCTGTCTGTCTATTACTTCATTGACAGTGTCAGTGTGTCTGCCTGGGAAATATGGGTAGCTGAATCACTGAAGTAGTTGCCTGAAGTGGTTTTTCTGTTGTTCTAATTACCGTTTAAAGGAGCTGGATGGCACTGTAATATAGTCTATAGATGGTATAGTATGATGTCTTTTCTGTTCTTGGGATAAGTTATGTAGGTGTCCATTTAAGTCACTTTATGACTGCTCCTTCTCATTCTTCAATCTCCTGCCATGTGTCTCCATCTTTAAGATCAACGAATGGAAACTTATTCACTGAAGATTTCTCTGATACGTATATTCTTTTCATTCTTCAAGACTTCTGAAGTTCTGAATATCCACCTACCAAGGTGTCAACAGTGATATATTTGCACAATATGTCTCTGTTGCCCAGATGTTTGTGATAAGTGACCAATCTGCGATCTTTCAGAAAATTAAAATATTATTTACATGCCCAATGTGGGGGCAACCATTCATCTCGAATGCCAATGGTGTAAGCACCAAAGGAGTTCTGTTACTGTGCAACATACTGCACCATTGTGAGTTACTAAAAAGTCCAGTTCTCAACCAACCGTCCTTGCCAAAAGATAATGCAGGCATAAGGAGCAGGGCTAGAGGATGAAGCTGGCACATTACTAGCACTTGAGGCCTGCTGTACTTTCCTAACTGCTCTCTTCACTTTCTCTTCTCTCAACCACCTCTCTTTATTCTCTTTGACTCCTTGGCACATCACAACCTTCCAGTGTGGCCTGTTGCTAGCTGCATGTTCCAGCTTGTGGTGATGATGTCGAAAGTTTTCAGGTCTCTCTTTGCAAATATCTTTGAACATAAGCCTACGTGGGACTAAGTGGCCTTGGAGCATCCATAACGTCTCCATATAGGAGATCCTTGGGAATGCATTCATCTACCATCCCAAGCAGATAACCAAGTCAGTGGAGATGTTTGTGTTTGAGAGTAGTGATTAGACTTGGCTATTTTTCTTTCTCAGGTACTTTATGAGCAAAGACAGTGGGTGTGGAAGGGGTTTAGCCTTCTCCCAGGCCTGCTGTAGGTGGTTCAGGTCTTGCCACCATACAGCAATGTGCTCAAAGCACATGTGTTGTAGACCCATATCTTGGTGTTCAATTAGTTTCCTATTATTCCCCCACACACTTGGTCAGTTGGCCAAATGTGTTAGCTGCCTTTCCAATGCAAGAATGAGCTCTAGAGATAAATTATCTGATACAGTTGATTCTAGTTTGCAGAACTTGTGCACAACTTCTAGCATGGTGTTAGCTATTGAAACCTCTTGTACACTGAACACACCTTGGACTGTAATTATTGTCTCCTTTAGACTGATGGTTATTCCAAATTTATCAGATGCTCGTATTGCAAAGTTGCTGATACTCCTCTTCACTGTGTGCAATAAGCACTGCATTGTCAGCAAAAAGGAGTTCTCTTATCAGCAGGTGTTTGACTTTGCTTTTTCCTCATAGTTGTGGAGTGTTGTAGAATTTTCCATATGATTTTGTATGGAGATATACTCCCTTGTTGCTAGTGAGAAAACATGGCAAAGCAGCAGAGAAGAATATACCAAAAGTGTTGATGCCAGGCCCTATCCCTTTTTGACACCACTGAAAATTTCAAAGCTGTCAGATTGATCACCGTCATACTGGACTGTAGCTTTCATGCCATCATGGAAGGATCAAATAAGAATTAAAAGGATTGGTAGGCAACCAATTCTCTCCAGCAATTGAAAAGAGTACTCTGGCTGACCAGGTTAAAAGCCTTTGTAAGATCTATGAAGGCTATGTAGAGAAGTTTTCCTTGGTCTGGATGCTTTTCTTGCAGTTGCCTTAGTGCAAAGACCATGTCAATATGAGATCTAATGGCACGGAAGCCATACAGATGCTCTGGATATAGCAGTCTTTTAAGAATGACCTGTGTGAATGCCTTGCTAGATACACTCAGAAGAGAAATTCCTCTGTAGCTATTGCAATCACTTCAATCTCCTTTGTTTTCATACAAAGTTATTATGTTGACGTTCTTCATGTCTTGTGGTACCCCTTCTTTCCTCCAGCAGGCAAGACATTATACAGATGTTTAAGCATACATATTCTCTTTGTTTCAGTACTTCAGCTGGCATCTCATCACTTCCCACAGATTATTCTGGTGCCAGAAAGGTGATTGCCTTTTCAAGATCATTTATAGGTGGTTCTGTATCAATTTCGTTGATGGTCTCATAGTTGGCACTGCTTCAGAAACAGTGGTTTCACATTAATAGAGATGATGATGATAGTGTTCCACCCAGCATTGCACCTGTTTGCTTGTGTCAGTGATGATGTCTCCATTAAGAGATTTGAGTGGGGCAGCCTTCTTGGCTGAAGGGACCTATACTTTCTTGATTCCATCATACATACCTCTAAGATTTCCATTCTCAAAGGACTTTTGTATCTTTTTGCACAGATTGAGCCAGTGTGATTGCAAATATTGCCTTGCTTTTTGTTGCAATCAGTTCTTGGTCACTCTGAAGTTAGCTCATGTTTCAGGAGAGGGGTTGACGTGGTCGTGGAGATATGCTGGGCATTTTGCTTCAATAACTGGAAGTATTTCTTCAGAGTATTCTGCAAACCAGTCCTTAGCTTTTCGTAAGGACATTGTACAAGATCAAATTGCAACTCTCTGGATTTTTATTCAGAATGTGTTCCATGCTGCATTAGCATTCATGGAAGGTGCAATCGATGACATAGCTTCACTGAGATTCGTAGGAATTGGAAATAATTTCCTGGATCTTTTGTGTTGCTGATGTTAATGCATGGGGAAAAACTTCACTATGATGGAATTTCCTTAATTAAAGCCTTATTTTGCACTGCAGCATACAAATGCAAGGTCTGTAACACTGCACTGTGAAAACTCTGAGCCGGAAGAACATTCTGTACGTGTTTCCTGTGGGTGACAATTAAATCATGGGGGACTTCAGTTTGAGTGACATATGCTGAAGGTCTCATGCTGCCAGTACTAAAACATCCTTGGAATTTCCTAACTCGAAAAGTGTTGCATCCCGCATGGAGAAATTAGATCTTGTCTTGACAGATAAAGAGGAACTGATGATAGAAATAAAAATTGATGGTAACTTAGGTAGAAGTGATCATCATTTGATCACATTAATAATGTGCAAATGGAATAAAGTCCGGACCAGTAATATATATATATACTTGGTGCTTTAAAAGGTCCAATTTCACAAAGCTAAAAACAATTATGAGCCAAATAAGGTGGAAGGAAGAATATAATCAGAAAAATGTGAATAAAAATTGGGAATTAAGAACACTTTACTAGATGCCCCAAAAGCCACAATCCCCCAATCAAGGAAGAAGGCTGTATTGGTTAAAAAACTGATCTTGTTTAGATGGGAAGTGAAGCTAACTGTATATATATATATATATATATATATATATATATATATATATATAAAACAAATGGAAGAAATATAAGAACATAAGAATGGTCAAACAGGGTCAGGCCAATGATCCATCTAACCCTGTATCCCGTCTTCTGGCAGTGGCCAGTGCCAAGATGCTTCAGATGGAATGAACAGAGCAGAGCAATTATTGAGGGATCAAGTCAGAGGCTTTGGGACACCCAGAGCATGGGGTTGCATCCTAACAATAGTACTGGTCCATTATTAGATGGAAATGGTAGAATTATCAGTAATAATGCAGCAGAGGTGTTCAATATATATTTCTGTTCTATTTGGGAGGAAAAACAGACGATGTAGTCATATCTTATAACACTCTTTCCATTCCACCAGTATGTCAGGGGGATGTTAAAGAGCAGCTACTAAAGTTAGAGATTTTTAAATCAGCAGGTCTGTATAACTTGAATCCAAGAGTTTAAAAAGAGCTGGCGGAGGAGCTCACTCTACTATTAATGTTGATTTTTCAATAAATCTTGGAATACCAGGAAACTTCCACAAGACTAGAAGCAAGCTAATACTGTGCCAATCTTTTAAAAGGGTAAATGGAATGATCCTGGTATTATAGGCCTGTCCGTTTGACATCACCTGGGCAAGTGGAAGTGGAGTGGCTGATATGGAATTTGATTAATAACAAAATAAAGGAGGGTAAAATATTTAATACAAATCAGCATGGCTTTATGGAAAATAGATCCTCTCAAACTAACTTGATGATTTTTTTTATGAGGTTACAAGTTTGGGTGATGAAGGTAAGAGTGTTGATGTAAGAGTGGTATGCAAGGCATTTGACTTGGTACCTTATGACATCTTGATTAAAAAGCTAGAAAGATATAAAATTAAGATGGCACATGTTAAAAGCTGGCTACATGATAGGTCTCAAAATGTAATTGTAAGAGGATAATCATCATTGTTTCTGTTGAGGTCCCACTTTAACATTTTTATTAATGACCTGAAAGAAAACATAAAATCATCACTGATAAAGTTTGCAGATGACACAAAAATTGGGGAAGTGGTAAATAATGAAGAGGACAGACTTCTGATATGGAGCAATCTGGATGACTTGGTAAGCCGGACACAAACAAAAATATGCATTTTAATACGTCTAAATGTAAATGTGTACATTTAGGAACAAAGATCATAGGCCACACTTAACAGGATGTAGGACTTTCTCTTGGGAAGCAGCAACCGTGAAAAAGATTTGGGGTCAGGGTGGATAACCAGCTGAATGTGAGCTCCCAGTGTGATGTACCTCTGTATTTGGCACTGGTGTGACTGCTGTTGGAATACTGTCTACAGTTCTGGTGCCCACGATTCAAGAAGGATGTTGATAAATTGGAGAGGGTTCAACTGAAGATCCATGAGAATGATGAAAGGATTAGAAAACATGCCTTATAGGGATAGACTCAAGGTGTTCAATCAGTTTAACTTGATAGGATTAAGGGCTGACTTGATTACAGTCTCTGTGTACCCACATGGGGAGCAAATATTTAATGTGCTCTTCAATCTAGCAGTGAAAGGTATAAAACAATCCAATGACTAGAAGTTGGAGCTTGACAAATTCAGACTGGAACATACAGATGTATGCTAATAAATATTGAATATAGAAACCAGTGCTGTATTTTTTATATTTACAAGACATTATTTTCTTTTAGTTAGTTTGCTGAATGTCTGCTTAGGCCTCTTTATTGTAACTTTTGTAAGATATCTCAGATAGTAATGTGTCCATCGTTTGCCATTATCATTTCATGGGTATAAAGTGGCTTAATTATGACATGGGGATATAACCATTTTATAAATCTGCATTATTGTTGGCTTTAGCAGTGTAACAGTAGCAAAATGGCATCTTTGAAACCCATCATGGAAAACAATATTTTATCAATCCCTCTCAAGATTCCCTTCACTGAACCTGGTGGGTTTTTTGTTTTTTTTTCCTTTCTAATCTTGACATCCAAGCAGTGGATGAGCAGTTGTGTCTGTCGGATCCAGGCTGTTTGCCCAGCCCTTAAAATGCACCTGTGTTTGAAGTGGAGTCTGCTATTGTAGTACTTGGTGAATAGGATTTCACTGAGAACTGATCTGTGCAGAGTGAGGAAAAGGTCCTTTTACACACTGCTTGTAATGGAGTGGAAAATTACATTTCCCATTGCAAGAATAGCCCCATTAGAGGAAAAGCAGATTCTCTTGCAGAGAGCTGGAATGCACCTCAGGCAGTGAAGGGGTGACAGCCCAAATAATGGGAGCTGGGAAAGAATTGGAAGATACTAAAATGAAAAAATGTTTTTCTTCATACACTGTGGTTCCTTCATAAACTTTCTGCCCTACTACATTGGGAGCAGTTAAGTTTGAAATACGAGGAAAACACAAATTTAAACGAATGTTTTTAAGATGTTTGAGACTGAACCTTACCCTTGTTAAAAAAGAAAAAGAAAAGAAAAAGAAATACTATAATATGTTTCATAAGTAACTATCCAAACTAGAGTAGAGTTACTACAGGATTTTAGATCATTACTGTGGAGCATTGCGTTTTTTTAAATAAGGGTTTGGAGGTTTTGTCAATTGCATCCTGATCACATGAATACCAGATACTTCTGGGAACATGTCTGAAGAATCTTCCTGTATACAGCTAGTAGCATCCAGAGTGAATATGAACCCTCTATGACCTGTCCTGCACCCAACAGTTTTTTTCAGGTTTAAGCATGTGAATGGTTTCATTGCCAACCTCAAGTTATTTATAAGTGTCTGAAAATGAAGATGAACTACAAGTGCTAGAAAAATATATAGCTAATGACACCCTGAAAGGGTAAAAATGAGTTATTTCACATTGACACTGAAAACAGAAGATTATTTTAGTGGTCTTGAAAGATGGAAGATCAGTACTTCTGAAAACTTAAATTCTCCCTTCTTTCATTTAAGGCCAGAAGGGATCATTATGATCATCTAGTCTGATCTCCTGCATAACACAGGCAATAGAATTTCACCCAATAATTCATGCACCAAACCCATAACTTCTGGTGGAGCTAGAGTTCGTGGTTTTGATAGCCAGCCAAACTTGATTCAAAGACTTCAAGTGTTTTTAAATCCATCGCATCTCTACATGAGTCGTTCAGGTGTTTAGTTACTTTCACTGTTGAAAATGTGCACCTTATTTCCATTCTGCTTGTCTACATTGGGGCTGGTCTCACATTTTAGGGGGCTGTTCAACTTCCATGCAAATGCAGTTCAAATATGGTGATGATAGTTTTCTGAACTGAATTGGAACCGCCAACTCCTTTCACACACCCCACTCCAAGCAGTCATCAGATAGTAACAACATTCAGGCACCATTCTGTGGACAGGGGCGGCTCCAGGCCCCAGCATGCCAAGCGCGTGCTTGGGGTGGCATGCCGCGGGGGGCGCTCTGCCGGTCGCCAGGAGGGCGGCAGGTGGCTCCAGTGGACCTCCCGCAGGCGTGCCTGCAGAGGGTCCGCTGGTCCCCCGGCTTCGGTGGAGCATCCGCAGGCATGTCTCTGGGAGGTCCACCGGAGCCGCGGGACCGGCGAATGGCAGAGCGCCCCCCGCGGCATGCCGCCATGCTTGGGGCGGCGAAATGGCTAGAGCCGCCCGTCTGTGGACCAGTGTTCTAGAGATAAAAGGTTCTATATCTCATCAGTATCTCCTAAACCAGCGGTTCTCAAACTGTGGGTCAGGACCCCAAAGTGGGTCGCGACCACATTTTAATGGAGTTGTCAGGGCTGACATTAGACTTGCTGGGGCCAAGGGCTTATGTTGATGCCCAGGACTCAGGTTACATGTCCCCCGCCCAGGGCTGAAGCTCTTTGGCTTTGCCCCCCTCCCTCCCACCACACCCAGTGTGGTGGGGCTCGGACTTTAGCCCCTGCCACCCTCCTGGGGTCCTGTAGTAATTTTTGTTGTCAAAAGGGGTCACGGTGCAATGAAGTTTGAGACCCGCTTGTCCTAAACTATCCAGTCTGTCAGTAAAACTTATACAGTCCTTCAGCCTTTTCCAGGAATAAGCTGTATTAGATCCACTAAGAAAACAAAGTAGAGTTAATAACTAGAAGTGTAACAAATAATAAAGAGCCTGAACCTCAGACATTTTCATAGAATCCTTGGATTGGAAGGTTCTTCAAGTGGCTTATCTAGCCTACCCCCTGAATTGTGGTAGAATTGATTCCTGTTCTACGAATCACATTCCAATTTTTTGCTGCTGCACGTAGGATTCTTCTTCTTTTTTTTCCTATTTGTTGGGCAATGTTACTATATGACTTTCCTCCACAGTTAGCTCTGGTGTTCATATCAAAATGTAGTCCTTATTTCACATTGATAAGAGACTTTGATAATCAGAATATTAGGGAAATTATATTAAGGTAATTGCTTTTGTCCACACTTAAAACCAACATCCTGTAACAAAATGCATGTGCTACACTTTAATTTGACTTAAAATACCAGGATTATTTCAGGTTATTTCATAACTCAGGTGCATGTAAATGAATGCCCTGTCCAGTGGGTCTTGGTGGGCTCAGCAGGAGGGCTAAAATCCCCTTCGGTCCAGAGATGGCCTCATTGCTCAGCCTCTCCTTTTCAGGATTCCGGTGCTGCACAAGAAGGGAGGGATGGACCACAGGCAAGGAGCAGGTTGCCATCCTCTTCCCCCAGTGGTTAATACTGGTACAGCTAAACTCCACATGGGAGTTGGATTAGGTCTCTTACTTTGGCTGGGAGGCATTTAAACTTTGTCTGGGACACATGGCATCACTCATCCCGGATTGTTACCGTGCCCTGCTTCAAGTTGTGTGTTTGCAACTGACTTTTGCTTTGTTACATTATAGCTGGGTGTCTCTGTGTGTTGGCTGCTCGCTGATATTGCTTATTGGGGTGATGAAGGAATGTTCCTCTAATGCAGATTGGCAAAGACAGGTGTGGAGTATTCTTCAAAGCAATATGTGGAGGTCTACCTCAGTTTGTCTTGTTAATTGACGTGTTGCTCATATTAGTATTTTTGCAGCTGACTGGCAGGTGTCCAGTGCTATAGTAGTAGGCTATTGACTTACCCCTGCCCTGAGTACATGGTTTGTAAGTAAGTACAGCAGGGGATGCAGTATGGATTGAAATGGGGGTGCTGAGCTTCCACGGCCAGCAAAAATTGAAGCACTGTACATCTGGAGCAGATTCCTGATATGAGGAAAGTGTGACATGGTGAGTTCTGGCATTGGGCAAATTCCCTGCTTCATGAGTGGGTTGAATGTAGCTTCTCCCTGTTGGTGGGATCTCTGAGGCAGAGTGCTAATACTACCTTGAACTAATGATTGCTAGGTAGTTTTCCGGGTTGTTTTGTTAAGTCTTACAATTCTCATTAGTTGTTTCAGGAGTTAAGATAATTATAGTCTCTGCTTAAACCATTATCAAATATGCATAATATTGAAATTTGATATCCGCACCATAGGCATATGTGCATTATAATATGTACTGTATGTGTGTAGATAGAATTCTATAATTTTTAATATCATATGAGAGTTCTATTTACTGTAAAATACTAGAGAGGAAATATGACTAACGAATGCAGTGCCATTAACATGAAACATTTTTCTTTCAATTAAACTGAAAAAAATAATTGGAAATGTTACAGAAACTTTTAATTGAAATAATACATCCTGATTTTATTTTCTGCTGCTAAGAGGGCAAAAATTATGTGGAGTGAAATAAATATATACTTCTGGATGACACCATCTTGGCATTTCCAAGCATTCTTTTCTAAATATGTTCTTTATCTGAACAGTCTTGAAATACTTGAAATAATATAATTAAAAGCACAAAATGAGTGCCAGACTTGTCAATTTCAACAACAAAGTGCTGAAATTTTTAGTGAAACTGAGAGCTCCATCTCCCACACATTGTAATGAATAGGTTCATAAAAGGAAAATAGTTTAATTACATTTTAGTTCTTGGATTGTTAATAGGCTGGAGTATCTAAATTGAATAATGTGATTCTGGTAATAATTATGTGTAAATGAACTTGTTTAAATGATATTTTACAGCTTCTTTATAAAATTACAGCTAGAGGCAATCCAGTGATAGACAGACAAAGGCCATGCAAAAATTATCATAAACTATTAGCTTGTTTGCAAAGGGTTTTATGTTAATCTTCTAGTACTTAAAGCACTCTGCAATTAACATATCATGGGGAGCTGCCTTGCAGCAAAGGCATGCAAATTGAAGTGCTCAGATAAAAAGCCATTCACATAAAAAAAATCAAAGAAAGGGTGGCATAGCACTCAAAGGGTACTGGTTTTATATTTGAGATTAAGGAGGTGTAATGACTGTGTTATCTAACTATGGTTGTAATTAAAGCTTTTCTCTTGCAGACATGACAATAGGTACAGCATTGATTTGGTTGTTTTAATTGTGAAAGTCATTTTATTTCAGGGCGGAAGATATGAATAGCCTAAATCAAAGGGCTGGAAGATTGCTTTGTTGATAGTACTTGTTCAACAGCTGCCTTGTTGCTTGATACACAAACGAAGAGAATGCTGAAAGAGATCCTGGGAGGTGCTCTGTATTGTAATTCTCCTGCTGGTTTCCTTTCCTTTTATGAAAAAGGCAAGGATCTGTGTACTGATTGTAAACAAGCAGCCTTTTCATACATCACTGATGTTTTTTCTCCCTTAGTGTCCCCTGAACAAAAGAAGTCATAAAAGGCCTTGAACTAACTTTTACTACTGCACTTTCCCAAACTACAAAAGTTTATGTAATAAAACCGTCATCTGTTCTCAGAGATATCACACTTTTAGTGGAGAACAAAAGTCTCCATATGGCTGTAATTCCTGGTATCAGAAATGTCATTGTGACAGAAATGATGGACAGCAGAGAGATTGGATATTGGCTTTTATTTACATTGTGTGTGTATACACCAAATCCCCTCAGTGAAAGATGGGAAGGGGACTTTGGACCATTCACCACAGTAACACTATACAGAATGAACTAACTATAGCTGGTTGGATTCAAGACCGAGATAAGCAGGTATAAGAGTATTTCAGAAGCATTGTGGTCATCCTACCTCCTTTTACCAGTGGTGAATTTGGCTCATATAGCCAGAAAGGAAAGGGCCTCTGGACAGTCAGAAAATACATCAAGAAGGCCTATACACAGTTTTTGTACCAATGTAACCATGTTGGGTTAGGTTTTTTGTTGTTGTTGTTGGGTTTTTTTACCAATGTAGTTATACTGGTGTGGACGCAGTTACAACAACATAAAAGTGCCTTATACCAGTAGAGCTTATTACTCTTCCTATATAGGAATTGCTATACTAGTATACAACTTCATACCAGTATAACTGCATCCACACTGTGAGGGTTGTACTGCTTTAATTACACGAATGTAGTTAAAAGCAGGACAGTTTTCTACTATAGTAAATGTGGATTTCCCTATCTTCTTCCTTAATGAGTACAAACCAGTAAGAGATTTAAGTGGAGCTTTATACCTCTTTGGCACAACAAGAGCCTTCCCAAACACCTAGAGACTTTGTGGGGTTCAAATAAAAAAATAAGGCTGAGAAAAAACACACTTGCACCTGCTTATGTCGATCTTGAATCCAGCCAGATCTATGTAGTTCATTCTGTATAAATGTTACTGTGGTGAAAGTCTTCTTCCCAACCTTATGCTGAAAGGATTTGGGGTCTAACGCACACAATGTGAAGAAAAAAAGAAAAAAGAAAAAAAGCTAATATCAACCTGCATAACTTCCTACTTTGGGGTGAGACAAGACGCAAACATACCATGAGAGAGGGCATTCTCATAAGTTGGTGGAGACTGGCAGTACTCTTTTGCTGAGCATACATCACTTCATGGCTCTGGTTTCTGTATTTGTTCCTCTTGGAATATTTGGTTCAGAGGGCTGGTCTACACTGGGGATGGGAGGGAGGTCGATGTAAGATACGCAACTTCAGCTAGGAGAATAACATAGCTGAAGTCGACGTATCTTATTTCGATGTACCTCATGGCATGGGATCGATGGCCGCAGCTCCCCCGCTGACTCTGCTTCCACCTTTCGCCCTGGTGGAGTTCCGGAGTCAACAAGGAGCGCGGCGGGGATCAATTTATCGCATCTAGATGAGACGCAATAAATCGATCCCCTATAGATCGATTGCTACCCGCCGATCCGGCGGGTAGTGTGGACGTACCCAGAGTCTTGTTCCTAATCTTCAAAGCTCTCCATGGAACTGCCTCAAACCTACCTACGGAATTGCCTGTCTGTCTGTAGTGACAGATTTCCTTGACAGCTATGTTTCACAGGAACTATGAAACTGTCAGCGCTTGGGAGAGGAGGAGACAGAGCTTTCTCAGCAGCAGGCTCAAGGCTGTGGAACTTAGTTCTGGAAGAGAATAGAATGACCACAAACCCCACCACTTTCAAAGCAAAGTAAAATCTACTCCTTCAGATGAGGTTACCAATAGCTGGAGGAAAAACAGTGATTATTAAAGTAAAAGGTGGAAGAGATAGGAGAGGATAAAAAGGCCTTGCGGGGATGTAAGGAGGAAACAAGACCATGTGTCAGCCTATATATTAGCCTGGTTATAAACTTTGCTCAGATGCATTGCACTGAAGAGAATGGGATGTTTAGTTACAAAGTATCAGAGACATCATTTTCAGAAGAGGATTTTGATAATTCTAACCTGATTTCTGGGCCAAAAACATCTGGATGTGTTTTTTACATATGGTGCCCTTGATGGACACAGTGTTCGACAAATACCTAGAAACACAAGGTGTCCCCTGCCTCAAAGACTGCAAGCTCTTAATTTAAATGGATAAAAACCTAACAACCTAAAAATCTTTTATGTTCACCTATCACTACTTTAATCAAGCATTGAAAATACTAAAGAATAGTTACTGTTCCAATATAGAGCTGCATTTTCAGATATCTAGTTTCTACAAAAAATGCAGATGGTGAAATAGTAACTTCTCGTCTGTAATATTTATTACTGTATGCTTTTCACTTCTGATTTTTCTCTTAGACTTCATTTACCTATACAAGGATGGTCTAAATACAAAATTATGAGGTCAGTGTGTATTAGTTACAAATGGTGGATAGGATTTTAAGAAGCACTCAGTGAAGCCTAATTCTGGCCTACTCAGATTTCAGTGGGACCAGAGTTAGGCCAACACTTTGGAAATACAGTAATCTACAAAAAGTTGGTTTGAGAAAAGTTCCCTTCTGGAAAAGCTATATAATACTTAGCAGAGGCAACATTAATAGCATTCTATGGAAATATGACACCATTCTATAGAAATTACTTTGAATCTTATAGAATTGAACAATGAGACTGTTTCCATTGTGGTTCCCCCCCCCCCCCCCAAGCAATCCAAGAGACTTCTGTAGCAGGGATAGAATTCATTATGAGATTTTTTGTGAGGGTTTGAAAATGCCATATGAAAGATGTTATATTACACTTATATTTATGCATGTGACACCAAATTTTAGGTACTTATTAAATTTTTTTTCTTCCTTGTCAAGCGGTTCATCCCACTAGAGCACTGTTCAATGCACCAGAGTTATGTTAGTCTTCCATTTTCTTAGAACATGTTTTACTAATGTTAGAGAACTCAGTACTCGTATTCCTCTACCAATTCCAGTGTACAGATTTGGGGGCAGAGGGGCACATGAGCTATTAAGAAAGAAAGAAAGATGCTGTTTTCATTCAGGTATCTTTAGTAATCAGGCATTTCAGAATATAAATACAGCATTGATATGGCAATAAGCAAAACATTTCTAAGTAGAAATAGAAATGGGCCTCAATCAAAACTATAGATCCAAACTTCCTCAGGCTCTCCCTCTATCCAAAATCTTCTTAGTGAGCTAAACCAAATCCTCAAATCAGAACACCCTGAACTTTCCTCAGTTCAGCAAGGTAATCAAGCTTGTTTCTAATTTCAAGCATGAGAGTTGTCTTATCAAACCCAAAAGGACTAGTCTACTTAAAATGAGGCACGTGCTTAAGTATGTTGCCGAATCAGGACCCTGTTTCAGACGTTATAACTAAGGCTGCAATTCTGTCACGGAGGTTGCAGAACTCATGGATTATGTGACTTTCTGCAGCCTCTGTGACTTCTGCAGCTGCAGTGGCTGCTGCTGGAGTGGCCCCGGGGAGCGCCTGTGATGTTGCATTCCATATGTTTTATGGAAATATGCTAATGAGTGTGAATGTAATGTAACTGGAATATGCTTTATGCAAAAGCTCTCTTGTAAGGTATCATTACAAAGCTTATAATCTACTGAGTGTGGTCATCCTATTTGTATGAATGTATCATTCTTGTATCTCAAACTAGAAAAATGAAGTATAACTCTGAAGTCTTATTGTAATTATGCAAAGTATGGACCATTAATGGTGGTTTAGAATCTTGATGGCTCCCACTGATTAGGACAATTGGTTGTAAATGACTCTGTTTACCTGCAAGTCTTCCTGTGTTCCTGTGAGTCTGGCCGGGAAGAATGAGGCTTGGGGTGTCACAGAACATGTGACCATGTCACCTGGTACTGGAATCCATCTTAAACCCAGTGCTTTTCTATTTAGGAGGAGGGGTGGGGAGTGGGGACCAGGAGAGAGAAAAGATTTCTATCTTGTGCCAAAGCTATAAAAGGGGGTGGAACAGAAAAAAAGAGGGCTGCCAGCCATGCGAAATCCCCTGAGCTGGAACTAACAAGGACTGTACTAGGGGAAAGGATTGGGCTCAGACTAGGAAGGAATCTAGTCTGTGAAAGAAGCATATTGAAACGTGTCTGTTCCTGTGTTCAGTTTCTTAATGTATTAGGCTTAGATTTGTGTGTTTTGTTTTATTTTGCATGGTAACTTACTTTGCTCTGTCTGTTATTACTTGAATACTACATTTTATACCTAATAAAATTACTTTTGTTTATTAACAAACCCAGAATAGGTGATTAATACCTGGGGGAGCAAACAGCTGTGCATATCTCTCTCTCAGTGTTATAGAGGGCAGACAATTCATGAGTTTACCCTGTATAAGCTTTATACAGAGTAAAACGGATTTATTTGAGGTTTGGATCCCATTGGGAACTGGGTGTCTGGGTGCTGGAGATAGGTAACCTGCTGAGTGGTTTTCAGTAAAAGCCTGCAGTTTTGGGGGCATGGTTCAGACCTGGGTCTGTGTTACAGCAGGCTAGTGTGTCTGGCTCAACAAGACAGGGTTCTGGAGTCCCAAGCCATCAGGGAAAATGGGCTCAGACATCATTTCAGCAGATCAGGTGACAATCCGAAGAGGGTATCTGTGACCGAACCCATCACAGTGATCCAGCAGCAGCTGGTGTGGCTGGCCCTAGGAAATGCCCAAGCAGCGGTCCCGAGGGCTGTCCTGGGAACAGCCACACCGACCACTTCTAGAGCGGCCCCAGGACCAGCCACTCAGGCCGTCCCCAAGGCCAGCTGCACTGGCCACTGCTCGGGAGGCCCCGGGCAGCTGGCCCATGGAGCGCTCCAGCAGCAGCCAGTGTGGCTGGCCCTGGGGAGCACCTGAGCATTGGTCCTGAGGGTAGGAGGAGGCTAGGGAACCCCTCGAGCAGCAGTGATCCACGGGGCAGTTGGAGCAGCAGTCCCAGGGGTGGCCCTGGAAGCCATTGGGAGAGCGGTTCCTGGGGTCCTCGAAGCAGAGGTGCACTGGGGGCAGTCAGACCCCAGCTCTGGAGCAGGAGGGCCCCCAGAGCAGCAGGACCCAGAAACAGAGATTTAGTCATGGGTATTTTTGTTTATTGCCCATGACCTGTCCATGACTTTTACTAAAAATACCCATGACTAAATCTTAGCCTCAGTTATGACTGACAGGCCCATCTCCAAATATACTGTACTTTTGCAAATGCTCTTTGAGGGATTGGTTCAGCTTCTCTTTGAAGGCTTGATTCTACAGGGCCTTCATGCCCATTTTAGGACCTGAATCTGTGAGAAGCTGAGTACTCTGTAGAAGGTACCTATCTTTTTTCAGGGCAGAGTCCTTATTCATTGAGAAATGTGAGCTTGAAAGGTTTGCAGCATTGGACCCTGACTCAATGGGCCTTTGGGTGTCTGTCCAGATTTCACTTGGATTTTCTGAGCTGTACAGAATGTCCACTTAAAAGGAAATTAAATGAATTGCTAACTACCATACTATACCTGGGCTATCAGTTACTGTGCAAGGAGTTAGAATGTCAGAAATTTAAAATTGCTCAGGAGTGGACATTTTTTATAGTACTGACACTGGGATTTGTTATCTAGCAGGTGAAGCATGTGCCAACTTCATTAAAGTTTTGAAAACCTCACAGCTGAAATATTACCTCTAATCTTGTTTTCTAATCCTAGTGCATCTCTTATTAATACTCCACATTTTTATTTTGTGGTGCGTGTGCTGATGCAGCAAAATTTTTGCCTTAATAGGATAGTTAACACAAATGATGTTTTTTCTTGATTAACGCAATATTCTCTTTTCCATACGTTGAAAGTTATGAAATAATCAGTTCCAGTGAAAAATTGCAATCAAGGCTAGTCATGGATTATACAATTTTTACGGTACTCTGCAATTTCAAGCCTACTTTTCTTCCTCAAACATTTTAGGAGTATTCCTCCTTCGTTTATTTGATATGAAACTTTGTAGATGTATTTTAGGAAATGCCACCCTTTCTGGGATGGGAGACATTTGCAAAGTTGCAGCTTTAAAATTGTTGAAACAAAGTCTGAAACAGAAATCGCTTAGATAGGGTAAGCATTAAAAATGACCACAGTGATGCTGGTCGAGAAGGAAAATGCTTTGAAGGGACTGGTGCGCAACACTTCCCCTCACTTCCCAGAGTGTTGCCCATGCCAGTGAGCAACCCATACCCCAGCTGTCTGAAATGTCTGAGGGATGCTCACTTACTAGAGTGCTGGCAAATCTGCTGCTAATTCAAGTCCCTTATGCAAAAGGACAGGGAAGCTAGGCTAAGGCTATCCTGATGGAAGCCACACTTAGACTGGCATTAGAGCCAAGCCAGTCAGACTCGGCACTGAGCGCCTTGACTTTGGTGCAGAGCGCTGCTCTGGCAACACAGGTTTCTTGGCATCATTCCCCTTCTCCAGTCCAAGAGGGGACACTCTTCGGAACTTCAAAAAGACAAGTGAGGGAAGTGCAGCAGAGTGCAACCCACCTCAAGCCACTCTTTCACCCATGTTCTGCAAACAGCAGCATTGACTCCGCCCTACTCACAGGTGCCATTGAGTTGTGTTTGGGACCATTCACCAACACTGAGGGTGGGGGACATCCTGACGCCAGGGGATTGCTGTGCCGTCCATCCTGGAGTCTACCCTTACCTTGACAACTGGCTGATCAAGGGCTGGTCCAAGGTTCAGGTGAAAGCTAGCATCAACCCTGGTCCAAGCTACCTTCCATGCCCTGGACCTATTGATAAATAAGCAAAAGTCGACTCTCATCCCCATCGAAAGGATAGAGTTTATCGGGGCAGTTCTTGATTTTACCTGATCTAGAGCCTTCCTCCCAGAGTCTTGATTCCAGACAATGTCAGCTCTGATATCCAAGGTCAAGGCCCACCCAGGCACAACAGCCCATTTTTGCTCAAACTTTTAGGTCACATGGCCATGTTCACTTATATGGTACAGCACGCAAGACTACGCCTCAAGCCCCATCAAGCTTAGCTGGCTTTGGTGTACTCGCTGAACTGCCACCATTTGGACTCTGTGCTTACAATTCCTGTCCCAGTCCTCGTCTCCCTTGACTGGTAAAGGCATATCTGATCAGCAGGTGCAGGTGTTCCCTTTGTCAACCCCCAACCTTCAGTATACCTAATTTTGAACACATCTGATCTAGGTTGGGGGGCTCACCTTGAACATCTCAGGACTCAGGGTCTGTAATCCCAGGAAGAGCTCTCCTTGCACAAGGTCCTTCTGAAAGTCAAGTGAGACAAAGCGATGGTTATTCTTATAGCCCCTGCATGGCCTACACAACACTGGTTCAGCATGCTGCTTGATCTGCCCCTCCTAAACCTGATCTCGCAAGCTCATGGCTGTTTGCTCCACCCAAACCTCAAGGCCCTCCCTCCACCTGACTGTGTGGAAACTCCGTGGTTGAATCTGGCAGAGCAGGCTTGTTCAGAACAAGTCTGCCAGGTCTTGCTAGGTAGTAGAAAACCATTGCTTGACTTACCTAGCCAAGTGGAAGTGTATCTCAGTGTGGTCTTCCCCATGAGGATTCTCATCCACTCGGTTACTTTTCCGTTAATGCCTCACATGATGTACTTTGTACAAGATTTATTGCAATTGTATAACAGTGGCAATATTAATAATATACATGGGCATGTTTCAATCATACCGCATCACACTAACCTTTCCATAACTACCGTTGTTTGAAATGTTTTGCTCATGTCCATTCCATGACCCACCATCCTGCCCATCTGTTAGAGTTATCCAGCAAGAAGGAACTGAGAGAGTGCAGGCCATTTATACCAGGGCATAATCGCACAGCACCAGAGGGCACTAGAACCAGCCTGACTGATACTACAGAGGGAAAAGTCTCCAGTGACTATGCACAGGGTGCATGCATACCTCACGTGGAATGGACATGAGCAACACATCTCAAAGAACAACAATTACAGAAAGGTCAGTAACCGTTTTTTATTAAGTATCAGAGGGGTAGCCGTGTTAGTCTGGATCTGTAAAAGCAGCAAAGAATCCTGTGGCACCTTATAAACTAACAGACGTTTTGGAGCATGAGCTTTCGTGGGTGAATACCCACTTCGTTGGATGCAAGTACGTTTTTTATTACAGCATCATGGTGATTTGGCCTTCGAACTTGTGTTGGCCATGACAATTCCATGGGCATTAACTGGCACCTTGAATGGCAAACCTTGTCAGTAGGTGAAACACTGAATAAGCATGGAAACCAAACTTCTTTCTTGCTTGTCAGGAAAGGGACAGGTTGTCAAAGAAGTGAGGGGGGAAATGCTATGCTTGTACTGTACGTGATATGCGCGGAGTGGACTTCATTCTTTAGGGCAGTCAGTCTGGCATCTTTCACATGCCCTAGCACAGGAGAGAATACAAAGGAAAAACTGTGGTCCAGCATGAAGCTCAAGTTCAGGGATGAACCAAAAACTTCCAGAGATGGGGGGGAAAAAAAAGCTTACTAAGTACTTTCAGCAGGAGGAATGCAAGTGTTCTGTATGTTAGCTTCAACTTCTGTTTAGTCTGAGAGGAACAATGCAATCATTGGAAAAGACAGACAATATCCCACCCCACACTTAGTAGCACAACAGATGGGTGGCACTGTTATGGTGGAAAACTTGCTCCTCTTAGCTCCATAGAACATCTCATTTAAACCATCTAGAACAGAAATCTGAGTACACAGAAATGCACTTTTGAGCTAAATAGCAAAGCTCTGCTGAATCCTTCAGTACACATATTTATAACAGCAATAGCCTCAGGAGTCAACTGTTTATTTATCAATTGTTAATTGAGATGATGTTTACTCATGATTGCAAGCAGATGATTAATTTATAGCAGAGTTTTATTACTATGATAGTGAAGAGATCATTAGAAAGAAGGATTATAATAGACTTCTCTGCACTTGTGAACCTAGTAATAAAGATTGACTAATATAATTAGATATAGCTTTATAACAAATACTATTAAATTGAGTCTGGATTTTATTTAAATGTACTGGCCTGTTATCTTAAACTTATTAGCAGGGTATGTGGGTTAAGTAGGACCCCTGCCTACACTGTTTACTGTCTCCTTTGGAGATTAAAGTAGCTCTGCACTTGTTGTGTAAATTGCAATATTATGCTATACATATGAGCATGATTTCTATTGAAAATTTCTTTTTAAAAATAATTATTTCAAGCAAGTAAAAATGTGATTTTAGTCTTGGGTTTTAACGTGGGATGATTTTAAACTTTAATGTTGATCATCAGTTGACCAAGATTAACTCAAGGAGCTGGCATTAGGCTCATTCATTTGAAGAGCCTGGCATGTCTTTTGCATAATTCCATTTAATGGATGCCTGAATTAGAATTTCATAGGATCATAACAGCACTCCCATGAAGCATTTTACTTTTTTCTTCCCCAGAGAAGCTTGTCTCCTTGCAGTTCTTTACTGGGGCCTGGTCTACACTAGGACTTTAATTCGAATTTAGCAGCGTTAATTCGAAATAACCGTGCACCCGTCCACACCAGGAAGCCATTTAGTTCGACCTAGAGGGCTCTTTAGTTCGAATTCAGTACTCCACCCTGACGAGGGGAGTAGCGCTAAATTCGACATGGCTATGTCGAATTAGGCTAGGTGTGGATGCAAATCGAACTTACTAGCTCCGGGAGCTATCCCACACTGCACCACTCTGTTGATGCTCTGGACAGCAGTCCGAGCTCGGATGCTCTGACCAGCCACACAGGAAAAGTCCCGGGAAAATTTGAATTCCTTTTCCTGTCTGGACAGTTAGAATCTCATTTCGTGGTTGGACATTGGGGCGAGCTCAGCAGCACCGGCAGCGATGCAGAGCTCTCCAGCAGAGGAGTTCATGTAATCTCTGAATAGAAAGAGGGACCCAGCACAGACTGACCGGGAACTCTTGGATCTGATCAGAGTGAGGGGCGAGGAGTCTGTGCTTTCGGAGCTGTGCTCCAAATAACGGGATGCAAAGACCTACGAGAAGGTCTCCAAAGCCATGAGAGACAGAGGATACAGCCGGGATGCAACGCAGTGCCGCGTGAAAATCAAGGACCCCAGACAAGGCTATCAAAAAAACAAAGCGGCAAACGGACGCTACGGAGCCTGCCACCAATGTCCCACCAGTGACCATGGACTCTGACGATGGGACAGTGTCGATGGACAGTTCCTCGGCGATGTTCACGGACGGGGAAGATGAAGAAGAGTTTCTGGAGGACGAGGCAGGCGACAGCGCTTACAACGCTGGTTTCCCCGACAGCCAGGATCTCTTCATTACTGTCACGGAGATCCCCTACCAACCCTCCCCGGCCATTAACCCGGATCCTGAATCAGGGGAAGGAGCAGTCGGTAAGTGCTTTAACCATGTAAACTTTTATTCTTAATATAACAGGAATCTGAAGTATGTGAAAAGGAGGTCTCTCTATATATGGGGATAGAACAGAAATCCTCCTGGGAGATCTCCACGAACCTCTCCTGGAGGTAATCGAAAAGCCTCCGCAGGAGGTTCCTGGGGAGAGCTGCCTTATTGGGTGCTCCGTGGTAGCACACTTTTCCGCGCCAGGCTTTCATGAGGTACTCAGGGAGCATTGCCTCCCCGAGCACGGCTGCGTAGGGCCCTGGTTTGTGCTGGCTTTCACGCAGCATGCACTCTCTATCTCCTTCAGTGACCGTCCTCAGGGTGATCTCGCTCGGAGACTCCTGCATGTAATTAGGGGAATTACTGTAATGTTACGCCTGGTCCAAAGTATTTTAAAAAAATCTCCAGACAGACGGCATAGCAGAGACTCAGCACGCTGCTGCGTGACGAGCGTAACGGAAAGCCAAAGAATCAAATGGACGCTCATGGAGGGAGGGGGGACTGAGGACGCAAGGTATCCCACAGTTCCTGCTCTCTCCGAAAAGGATTTGCATTCTTGGCTGAGCTCCAAATGCTTCTAGGGTCAAAAACAGTGTCCGCGGTGGGTCAGGGCATAGCTCGGCAATTTACGCAGCCCCCCAACCACCCCCAGAAGTGAAAGGGAAAACAATCCTCTCTTGACTCTTTTACATGTCACCCTATCTTTACTGAATGCTGCAGATAGACGCGATGGTGCAGCACTCAACACCGACATCCTTGCTCCCCCACGCTATGGATGGCTGATGGTACAAAATGACTGGTATCCGTCCTCATCATCAGCCTATTGGCACATGGGGCAGTGCAAAAGGACTGGTAACCATGCCGACTAGCATCGGTAAGGTCAATCAAGGGCGCCTGGTCCTAATTTTTCGTGGTAGATGGTACAGTATGGCTGATAACCATCGTCATCATAGCAACAGGGGGCTGAGCTTCATCAGCCCCCAAACCTTCATGTGTAAAGAAAAGATTCAATTGCCCCTGGACTAGCAGCAGGATGCTGGGCTCCTCTCCTCCACACTTCTTAATGTCCTATCTGGACTATCATAGCTGCTGGAGGCTGCCTTCCACTCATTTCTCACTAACAAGTCACTGTGTCTTATTCCTGCATTCTTTATTACTTCATCACACAAGTGGGGGGACAATGCTATGGTAGCCCAGGAAGGCTGGGGAAGAATGGAATGAACAGGTGGGGTTGTTGCAGGAGCACCCCCTGTGAATAGCATACAGCTCATAATCTATGCAGGATCTGACACAGAGCAGCTGTGCTCTCTGGTTCTCTGATACAGTGGTTCTCTAGTACACTTGCCCATATTCTAGGCAGGACTGATTCTATTTTTAGATACCAAAAAGGAGGGATTGACTCAGGGAGTCATTCCCAATTTTGGCTTTTGCGCCCCTGGCTAAGAGCAGCCAGGGGCACTTATGACAGCAGCAAATGGTGCAGTGCAAAAGGACTGCTAACCATGCCCATCTTATTACCAATTTATGGTGTGGTAGATGGTACAATATGGCTGGTAACCATCTCTGCTGTCATGCAAAAGCAAAAGCATGCTGCTGTGTAGCGCTGCTGGACCGCCTCTGTCAGCGGCATCTAGTACACATACGGTGACAGGCACAAAAGGCAAAACAGGCTCCATGGTTTCCACGCTGTGGCGTCTGCCAGGGCAATCCAGGGAAAACGGGCTTGAAATGATTGTCTGCTGTAGCTTTCCCGGAGGAAGGGATGACTGACGACATTTACCCAGAACCACCTGCGAAAATGGTTTTTGCCCCATCAGGCACTGGGATCTCAACCCAGAATTCACAGAGACAGATTAGACTGTGTTCATTCTTCGCAAAAATTTATCTTGGCAAGGAATTCACTCCCTTTTTCCCATCACACAGCTTGGACTGTCTCCAGACCCGCCACAGCATCCCCCTCACAGAGGCTGGCAAAGATTAGGCGGCGAAATAAAAAGACACGGGACGAGATGTTCACTGAACTTATGGTGTGCTCCCGAGACGAGGCGGACCAGCAGAGCCAGTGGAGGGAGACCCTCTCTCTGTACCAGCGCTCACTCAGCGAACGGGAGGAGAGGTGGCGTGAGGAAGACAAGCAGGCGACTCAAACGCTGCTTGGACTAATGAGAGAGCAAACGGACATGCTCCTGCGCCTTGTGCATGTTCTGCAGGACCTCCGGCAGGAGGACAGAGCCCCCCTGCAGTGTATCTGCAACCGCCCTCCCCCGCCACAAAGTCCCATACCCCACTCACCCAAAATAACCAGAAGGAGGGGCGCCAGAGGCCGTGTAAACTGTCACTGCACCCCAGCAGAGTGCTCAAGTACCCAAAAGCTCTCATAGCCTACATTTTGAAAAGTCCTTTCCATCCCGCCTCACCCAAGCCCCCATCCCAGTTTCATCCCCTAACTGTCTAGTTGATAATAAAAAATACTTTTCTGTTAATTACTGTTTCCGTCATGTTCTTTTAGAGGAGACTGTGTTTGAAGGGGGGGAAGGGGGTTGGTAATTTGACAGGACAATCACCTTTACCAGGGTACAGACATGGGGGCAGGATCAGCAGCAGGTCACACACACACTGCAGTCAGTACGCACCCTGGTCGGTATGGGAGGTGGTTTGCAGGTTCTGTGTGGGTGGGGGGGGGTACATGACTTTGTAGCGGGGGAGGGGGGTTACAGATCTCATGCAACGGTCCCTGTCCTGGACCACAGAGCCACGCAGCAGAGGAATCTGTATCCGTCCTCCCCCGCCAAAAGGCCACATAGCCCCCGCACACAGAGTCCCAAAAAGGAGGGATGGCAGGCTCCGTTGAAACATCCAGTCTGGCACTGCAGACCGCTCTGGGAGCAGGAGCCTGTCATTCCTCGAGTTTACAGGCGGTCTTTACATCACTGCACACCCTACCCAGCACAGTCCCTGTCCCAGTTTCAACCCTGTAACGCAAAGTCATCAATAAAGAAACCTTTGTAAAGTTACAGTGGAACATGTATTTTATTTTTAAACATGTGTTGGAAGTTGGGGAAGCGGGGTGGGCGGGGTATGTAACTGCAGATGCTAGTCAACAGTCACTTGGTAAAGAAACAGGAGCAGGTTCAGCTTCTCTGTAAAGAAACTGAACGGTCACAGGTCATGCTGCTCACTGCTCGCTGGTACTTGAAGAGTTCCTTGTCGCTGTGCAAGGCGCCTGCACAGAGCTTCACGAGCCAGGGCATTAGCGGGTGGGCTGGGTCCCCGACGATCACTATAGGCATCTGCACATCCCCAAGACTTATTTTGTGGTCCAGGAAGAAACTACCTTCCTGCAGGCGTCTAAACAGACCAGAGTTCCTGAAAACAAGCACGTCATGAACTTTGCCTGGCCACCCGACGTTGATGTTGGTAAAACGTCCCCCATGGTCCACCAGTGCTCGCAGCACCATTGAAAAGTAGCCCTATTTCTCAGCAGCTGACTGTGGAAGAGGTGGACGATAAGGTGCGAGGAGTTGACAACGGCCATAACTGCAGCGGGATCCGTGCTCAAAGTGCTGTGGCGCCCGCGCTGTCACTGAGCAGAAAAGTGCACGAACAGATTGCCCGCAGGCGCTTTCAGGGAGGGAGGGCGTGATTGACGGTTGAATGATGACAGTTACCCAAAACCACCCTCGACACATTTTTTCCCCCAGCAGGCATTGGGGGCTCTACCCTGCATTCCAATGGATAGCTTCCCACAGTGCCCCGCTTCCAAAGTCGACGCTGGCCCCATTACTGTGGACTCAGACAGTCGAATTAGTGTATTTAGTGTGGATACACAAATTCGACTTCATAAGGTCGATTCCACAAATTCGAATTAAGTAGATTCGAAATAGTCTTGTAGTATAGACGTACCCTGAGTTTCTGGGGGAGCTGGGAATAGAGAGCAACAGCTAGAATGGAATGGACCCAAGGATTTTAGCAGAATTTATGAATACATCTGCCCTCGTACCTTCCCCCGATTAATAATCCCTTTTCACCTTTAGCGAGGAGTTTTGTGCGCATTATTTGGTGAAACTACCCCAGAGTGGTTAGAATTGCAGCAGGATTTATTCTTTATTATGCTACGCATAGCCATAATATTGAGGAGAGGCTGCACTTGTCCGCTCGAATGTTAGGTGAAGATTTAATAGGAACCCAAGTCAGAAAGAAAATGTGGGAAGAGGGATGCTGACACAGCCTGCAACTCTTTAAGAACATAAGAAGGGTCATACTGGGTCAGACCAAAGATCCATGTAGCCCAGTATCCTGCCTTCTGCCAGTGGCCAATGCCAGGTGCTCCAGAGGAAATGAACAGAACAGGTAATAGTCAAGTGATCCATCCCCTGCTTTTGCTTTGCTTATAAGCATCAGTCCAGCAATGGGCATTCTGAACTGAATTCTTTTGTTGGGTGGATATGATACATTTCTCTCCCTGAGGCTTCCCTGGCAACCTTCATACCAGCTTACAAACTACAGAGTGTAATAACAAGGACTTGAGCCTGAGAAGTCCTGAGCACCCACTGAAGTCATTGGGCTCTGCGCAGGGGCGGCTCCAGGCACCAGCGCAGCAAGCGCATGCCTGGGGCGGCAAGCCGCAGGGGGCAGCCTGCCAGTCACTGTGAGGGGGGCAGTCAGGCAGCCTTCAGCGGCATTTCTGAGGGAGATCCACTGGTCCCATGGTTTCGGTGGCAATTCGTCGGCAGGTATGCTGGACGCACGGGACTGGTAGATCACCTGCAGAACCACTGCTGAATCCGTGTGACCGCCGGACCTCCCGCAGAAACGCCACCGAAGGCTGCCTGACTGCCGTGTTTGGGGCGGCAAAAAACATAGAGGTGCCCCAGGCTCTGCGGTTGCTGAGCACCTGTCAACATCAGGCCCGAGATGAGCTTGAAAACATTCATATGATGAGCTGAGACTTGAAAATCCTTATTATTTATAATGGGAAATGAAAAGTTCCTGCCCTGTGGGTAGAAAGTGCACTCAGAGTGCAGTGCAATCATTGCTATGCTGCTGTATTTTCCATGTACTCTGTGTTCAGATGCACAATATTCTCCACAGCCACAAAAGACAAGAAGTCTGGAGTCACGCTGCCACCCCCAGTCAAAAAATATTTCAATATTTTAGTACTTTAAAAAAAAAGTGTGTTTGTTTCCTTTTCCTGAAGCCCTTCCCTGCACAAACGGCTTTGGAATAGATTTATAGAGTTTTTAATTGTTGAAAAATGCATTTGGAAAGAGTCCAGTTGCCAAAGTTTGAAAACCGGGGGCTAACGTTCCAACTATAGATTCCTTGCAGCAAACTCTATCACTCCATCCGCACAGAAGGGTAGCTGGAAATTGGGGACGTTAAATGCCTGTGAATAAAATGACTAACAGGAAGGATTTACAAGTGCTGAAAATAACCAAAGAGTGCATCTTCAGAGAGAGAGAGAGAGAGAGAGAGAGTTTCCACACCAAGGTCCTGCCAGTCTGAGCCATAGCACAGCAAGTGAGGACAACCCAACTAATCCCAAATGACTTGATGGGCCAAATGGTGAATTGCAAATTCTCCATCCCAAACTCTTAAGAAATCACTTCTCAAAATGTGAGTTCCCCCCCTTTCCTTTGCATAGACACAACCTTTTTTTGATTGTTTGCAGTGTTGTAGCTGTGTTGGTCCCGGGATACGAGAGAGACAAGGTGGGTGAGGCAATATCTTTTATTGGATCAACTTCACAGAGCTCTTCTTTAGATCTGGAAAAGGTAACCATAGTGTTGCAGCTAAATACAAGGTGGGACTGATTGTAAAGCACAAGGAGTTAACTGATGTTGCAAGAAATCACATAAAGTGAAGTGTACAGTTAACACCTCTGGAGTCATAGTTCAAAGGAGGGCTAGAGAGACAAGGTGGATGAGGTAATATATTTTATAAGACCAACTTCTGTTGGTGAGAGACAAGCTTTCAAGCTTACATAGAGCTCTTCTTCAGGTCCTAATATCCTGGGGCCAACGTGGCTACAACAACACTGCATACAAAGGAGGGTTAATAAGTTGCAAATTGTTGTGATGAGCCATAGTACCAGTTTCTCTATTGAAACCATGATTTTTAGTGTTTAGCAGAGTTATGAATTGCTCGTCTTTTGAAGGTGTTGTACAGATTTTCTTTGAGGAAGAGGAAACTTTTTCTTGAAACTCTGAGTTAAAAACAGACATTTTAAATGCTTTGTATAAATCTGTTGGCAAGTTTTTACAGTATGGGAGTTTTCTTCTCTGGCACGCAATCCCTGGCTTTTAATTCGCCCACACTTGGAAGTAAGTAGTCATCCTCAGACTCAGTTGCTCACCCTCTGAAATGTTCACATGAAGGGTACAAAGGATTCTGCTTTGGTCCCTTCCCAACAGAGATGTGTGGTGAAATAAATAGGGGACCCACTGGGAGAATGGAGTGGAGAGAAAGTGGTGGAAAGCTAGAAACCACAAAGATAAATACAGAGTTTAAAAGGATGAAAGCTGAGTCTGAGGGAAGGAAAAGCTAATACTGTGGGAAAGACATTTGAGGAAAAGTGGGAAACAGGCAGAGAAAAAGGAAAGAAAGTGACACTCCCTTGTGGTAATATAGATCCACACTGATTTTCCTGAAATGAGTGATCTATATTACCCTTGTCTTGGTTCTAATGGAACCAAAATAACCACTTTTAGGGAGTTTACTAAAAGCTAATATTACTGAGGGAAGTCTGCTGGATTCAAATGGAAGCAACTCCAGGCCATTTCTGACAGGTAGTCTGAACTACCTAAACCCTGTGGGAGGTGGGTAAATGCAGCTCTATATGAATAGATGCAGACTTTTGTGCTCAAAGAACCTCAAATTTATGTAGCAGTGTTTAGGGAGAACCTTCCAAGTGGGTAGGGGTTCTTTCACTTCCCCCAAAGAACGTGATACTGAGCTCTTGAGTCAGGATACTGATACTAGATGGGTCACTGGTCTGATCCTGAATGGCAATTCATAAGTTCCTATGACTCTACTAGTTCCATGTGAGCTCTAAATTAAATAGTCCCTGGGATTGTTGTTGTTAATTATAAAATCATACATCAACCTGATGTTTGTTGTGCTTTGAACATAAGTGAAAATGGAACTTAAAAAGACTAACATTATATCATCATCACTGTTTTGACCTTGCTTATATTCCTTGGGCTTAGCTGCTTTATCATTAGCCTGTAGTCAGAGCATATGATTTGGAGACATTAACAAATACAAGTGCAGGCAGACTTTATAGAAATTTGTGAAAACTGCATGTAGCATGGCACATAAGAGACCGGGTGCTAATCAAAATCTTTAGAATAGGTTGGAATAATATAATGTTTATACAACAACTGCAATCCCAACGGATACCAAAGGGAAGCTGCAGGTGCCTAAAATCTCTGAACGTCAGGCCATTTTTATATACACGTGTAACATTAGGCACATACATTTGAGAATCTTGGCCAGCATACACAAAGTATCTACTTCCCAAATTGACTGTTATTCTGTTTCATCTTCTTAAGTTCCTAAGCATACTGCAAACTAACATTTCACAAAAGAACCGACAGTTCTTTAGTTGTTGGAAAAGTAGAAAAGCAAGCCCGGCACAGCTGTTGATTTTAAAGCAGTTTGTTGACAGCCATGCAGACATTGTAATAAAATTGTAATTCATTTAACAAAGCTGTATACTGAGGCAGCTGAAGTCCCCACTGGAGCTCTTCCATAGTTTCCCAGCTGTTGTCTGTTTTCTTCACACGAGAAGGGTTTGAATCATATTTTAAACCTTCAAGAATTTACATTTCTCCAGATATATTGCGTATTTTATTCTGGACTAGAAAAATGAAGCCAGTGATAAACTGCTCTTATTGCTTCACCTTTTCATTTCTCTGACATTAGACACAAAAGGTCACAAAAGTTTATGTCCCATCAAAAACAGTAGTAAAGATTCAGAAGACTTAAACAAGGGATTGTCTTGATTAAACACATGTAAAGGAATAGTCTGTTTATAAGTGTAACCTGTAGCCTCATTTATACTTTTATGATATTTCTTACTGGAGATGAGCATTTGAAGATGAAAGTCTTTGAAAGAAAATGGAGACCATCTCTGAAAATCTGAGGTCATTTGGACAGCATACATACTGTCGGCATTCCAAACTTACTGTGGTGCTTTTCCAAACAATCTGGCATGCACGTCTGTAGCATATCTGACTGGAGCACAATCATTAGACTATACTTTGTTTTTACTGGCATGAAATTTGCAAGAGTGGGTAGAGTGGAAGTCTGTGTAATCCCAAAACTCACTATAGAATTGTGATACAGCTTGCAGTGTCAACCCAGGTTAGCCTCCTACCATTTCCAATAGGAACGGCTAGCTAGAATCATGAAGTCTACAGCAGAGTCACAGAGCACAGGATTAGTTCAACTGATGTTTGCTCTTCCTAATGCTTTCTGTTTATATTAAGGAGAAAGAAGGTTGTCAGTTGCATTACAATTTTAGAGAGTGAGTGGGATTGAAACAAGATGGATTTAAATGAGCCAAATGACTGCAGTTTACAAGAGGGAAATTACTTCAGATATTTTTTCCCACTTAAAATAGGGAAGGAGGAGAAAGGAGGACCAACAATAGCTGGGCAAATAATCGGGGGGAAAAATTCACAGAGAATTCATTTAAAAACCACTAAATTTGTGTGCTGTTAGTAAATTATTTGCACATTGTGTGAATAATGGAAAAACATGTTAACTCATTTATTTAAAAAAATATAGCGAAATTTATCAAAGTAGTTATTCAGTGCTAGTGTTAAATAGCCCCATCTCTTAATATGAAACCTTAGTTCCAACTTGAACAAAGAACTTTGGAAAAAATCCTTGAACTATTGACACTTGCTTTGCTTAATTGTTGTCATTACAAAAGGTAAGTTTTCACTTTTCAGTATTAGAAGAAAGATAGATTTATTTAAAAGGCCAAATTTTTTTTTACAATGGTTTGAGATACCCTAAGTACACTGGTTGTCACAAGATGAACATTCAGCCCTTTTTGAAAAACAGGCCCCTCAGGTGTTTTAAGTCAGGCATCCAAAGACTGAGATAACCAAACTCTCTAGTCACTGTTGAAAATCTTGGCCAATGGTGTTATTGATGGTAGTATTCAATTTAAGCAATAGGTGACTGAGCTGTTGCTATTAATTCTCTTGTGAAACCTAGTGTCACATAACCTGCCAGTTCCAGCCTTCAAAGAGAAAATAAAGCACAGTTGGTGGCCTGCTTAAGCAGTCTGACTTGCTGGGGATATTACATTGTAGGCAGGGAACTGTGCAGCCTGGAAGAAAACACTGTCAGGAGGGAAAGAGAAATGGATATCTTGAGGAGGAACCAGGAGCCTAGAGTGGATGCGCTTGAGGGACCAAGGAGGGAAAGTACAGGTGCAGTTGCTCTGAACTGTGCACGGTGGACACGCCATTGTCTGTCTCCTGGGACAGTGTTTTTTCTCTCCGCTCCTAACAAAATATAAGAAAAAGAGTTCATTGCTCAGCCATATGCAGCGCAGTAACTTAAATACCTTAGGTTTCAGAGGCCAGCATTTGGTATATATTTTATCATATCTGTCTGCAGAATCTCGCAGAATTTGAGGGACTCTAATACAGAAAAATGGACCAAATCAATCCCCGGTGTAGCCAGTCTGCTCCTTTATAGGTATTGTTGAAAGATGATGATCTATAGGAGTGCAGTGAGGAGAAGCACACAATTAATTACTTCTAAAAAGCCAGGTCATATGCATTTGTCCTGAAATCAGAGAGAGGTTTTATCTTTGGGGTTTATTTAAGGGAAACAACCAGCTTTTAATCACTCTGGGGCTCTTTTCATTACTCGTTGATCACATGTCAGTGCTGCAAATGCTCAGTGAGAAGTAAAGCATGGATTTTCAAAGAAGCCTAAGAAAATCAGGTGCCCAACTCCTATTGCATTCCAATGGGATTTTGTTGCTCAGCTCCCTTAGGCCCTTTTGAAATTTCCAGCATTTGGGGGAAAAAAAAACCCAACAATTTTTTTTTCCATGTTTAGCTTTAGGAACTTGTGGAGTAGGGAGGCCACAGGAGTTGCCCAGTGAGTAGCTAGTGAACTTTGCTGGGTTTGCAAACCGTGGCTGATAATAGATGACTAGTCCAAATATTTGCTTTGTATAGGGGCAGACTGAAGGACATTCACCAGCTCACTACTGCGGCAGTGTGCTGGCTATCAAAAAGATATAAATTTGTAGTTGTTGCTACCTACCCAAACCATACAAAAGAAGAACTACTCTGGATAAATTTTTATATGGCTTTACAGCACCACTCATGAAAACAGGAGGCAACTATTTCATTGCTAACTCTCAAGTGACTAGGCTGGTGTGGCTGCTGCAATTTTTGTAGGTGACTTGAGAAATATAGTTATTATCCAGCTGTGAGGAACAATGAATGTGCTAGCGGCTAGACTGGCAGGGCTGCACTTGAAGCCATTCTGCACAAACACCTTAGTCAGCAGTCACAGGTGGGGAAATATACCTGTAACTGTGAAAACATCACAGATGTTTGATTCGGTTTTACTGCACTGTGACCAAGAACTTCACCTAAGGCTCTGCGTGCTGCAGCTACAATCATATACAGAGATGTTTTGCCTTGCTTTCCATGTCCCACCTGAACTGATGTGTGCATGGGTGTGTGTGCATAGATAGATAAAGGAGGTCTAGCAAATCTGTGCTATAGACAACCACCTCTTGCTTCCCAAAGCAGATCTCGGAACATGGTTTCTAAACTTTGAACATGGTTTGTAAAAATGGCTTCAAATGTAGCCCTAGTATGTCCAGAAGTGCAGAATTTTTTGTGAATTTGTGTTATAGTAGAGCTTAGGGGCTCCAACCAAATGTAGGACCCTGTTGTGCTAGGTGCTGTACAATTATATAGTAAATGACCGTTTCTGCTCCAAAGAACTTACATACAGTTAAAAGAAACAAGACAGACAAATGGTGGGAGAAAGAAATGATTGTTATCTCCCTGTTTCAGATGGAGAACTAAAGCACAAAGAGATTGAATGACTTGCCCAAGGTCACAGAGGAATTCTGTGGCATGTCTGGCAACTGAATTCAGGATTCCTAGGTCTTAATCCATCCCCTTCACTATGAGGTCGTCATCCTTTTATTTGTGAAGCCTGATGTTGTCTAAAAAAGAAACACCCAAATTCAGCCTCAATTTAATTGGGCATAGCTCCTATTCAAGTTGATGGGTGGTGCTTGATTAACCTACCGTTGAATTTGACTTGGCACTGATTTTTAATTTGACATCATTTGTGCTCTGGAACCTTGTGTGCTTCTAAGCATTATAATGCACTAAAATTTTTGTTTTCAGAAATTTATGGGAAAATCTGTTCTGCCACCATTATTAAGGATTTAAAACAGAGAGTCTCCTAGCCACGTGTACAGTATAATAATTCCCATAAATAAGACATATTCAGTCAAAAATTGTTTCCTTTTAGAAAGATGTATGAACATTCACCCAAAAGTACAGGCTAGGATTTTTGGCTTTTTTTCTTCGGGTCTTCTTTTAAAGGACACTGTGAGATTATTATAATGTTTTTACTTTAAAAGTACAATGTTTTCCCTTTGCAGATTATACTAAATTATTCAAGACAGTTAAATCCAAAACTCACTTCGAAGAGTTACAAAGGGATCTCTCAAATCTGGGGGGTAAATTAACTGTTACCACTCAACAAAGAGATCTTGGAGTCATTGCAAATAGTGCTCTGAAAACATTTGCTCAATGTGCAGCAGCAGTCAAAAAAAGCTAACAGAAATCATTAGGAAAGGGATAGATAATAAGACAGTAAATATCATAATGCCACTATATTAATCTGTGGTACACCCACACCTTGAATACTGCATGAAGTTCTGGTCACCCATCTTAAAAAATGATATATTAGAATTGGAAAAAGTACAGAGAAGGACAATAAAAATGATTAGGGTATGGAACAGCTTCCATACAATGAGATATTAAAAGACTGGGACTTTTTATCTTAGAAAAGAGACGACTGAAAGGAGATATGGTTGAAGTCTATAAAATCACCAATGGCATGGAGCAAGTGAATAAAGAAGTGTTATATAACGCCTCACATAACACAAGAACAGTGGTCACCCAATGAAATTAATAGACAATAGGTTTAAAACAAAGTATTTCACACAATGCACAGTCAACTTGTGGAACTCGTTGCAAGGGAATGTTGTGAAGGCCAAAAGTATAACTGGGTTAAAAAAGGAGTGAGATAAGTTCACGGTGGATAGATCCATCAATTTCTATTAGCGAAGATGGTCAGGGGCGCAACATCATGCTCTGGGTGTCCCTAAACCTCTGACTATCAGAAGCTGGAAATGGATGACAGGGGGATGGATCATTCAACAATTGCCCTGTTCTGTTCATTCCCTGTGACGCACCTGGCATCAGCCACTGTCGGAAGACAGGATAGTCAGCTAGGTGGATCATTGGTCTGACCCAGTATGGCCATTCTTATGTTCTTTTAAGCTCCCAAATGGATGATTTAGAATATTGTTCATTGTTGTTGTTCTGAGCTCTGCCACTGGTCCAACTGCATGGACATGAGCCAGATACTTAACTTTTTATGTTTTTCTTTGTCCGTTTGTAAAAAGGTTATACTATAGTAATATTTGCTTCATTGGGGTGCATTATAAAGCTTGATGTTAGTAAAGTGCTATGAGATGCCTGCTTGAAAAGTGACTTAAGATTTCAGATGCCCAAACTGAGACACCATAAAGAGGCCTAATTTTCAGAAGTGTTGAATATCTATCTGCTGAGAATCAGATCGTCTTTAATATAAAGTATGTCAGGTTGGGCACCCAAAGTCAAAAGTCACCTTTGAGAATTTAGGCCAGTAAATGCAAAATAATAATATAGTTATACTGAATCTAAAATATCAAATTAAGACACATTCCTGTGAAAGGAAAGCTCTCATTTAGGCTGACCTCTTGCCTTGATCACCTCACGTCACCTTGCCTGGGTATTGCTTCACCTACATTGTACGGTAGAACTTTGCAAATGTTTCATGTTGTTACCAGAAACTGGGTTTGAACACAGGCATGAAACTAACGGAGTTTTCTGTAACCACTTGTGACTCAGGGTGCCTAGGGTAGCCCTCACTGAAAATGCCCAGGGCAGGGCAGGGCTGCAAAAATGGAGAGCAGATTTTCCCAAAATTGGTGGATAGGACTGAAATTAGATTCACCAACCAGTCACAAACTGTGCTCCTGTGATCCAACACACACGTTATCAAGAAGCTAAAAAATGAGATCACAGAGCTCCATTTATTGCATTCCAGTCCAGTCAGCATGTAGCTCCAGTACAGTGAGAAGTTATTTAAAAACTCTACTCATTATACAAAATGTTCTTCTGACCCCAAAGGGCCAGCCACATTTCAAGATCAATATTGGTTTGGATCTTACCCAAAATACCACACTGCCAGCCAATTCTTTAGCACCTAAAATTAAAGATTTATTAGAAAGAAAAAAAACAAGAAGAGGGGTATTAAATAATTAAGCAATCAGATACATACATAAGACTACAAAGTCCATATATCAGGTTTTTAGCAGTGTTGGTGAGTTTGCTGGCTTGAAAGTCCCTCTGAAACATATCCACAGAGCTTCAGTTTGTAGAAAAGCACTCCAGAGATAAGAAGCAGGAATGAAGACAAAATGGAGAAGATGCAGCTGCCTTTTTATATCCTTTGCCATGTGTCTGGTACTTACTTTTGTTCCAAACACAAACTCATAGCACATGGCATGGAAAAATCTTGTAGTCCCCTATCCAGAGGAATTTCTCTACAAGTCCTGCTGAGTCATAAGATGTAGCCTCTTGTTTCCTTCAGTGGGTTCTTTGTACAGCTGATGATCTTTGATGGGCCATGGAACAGGCTATGCAGTGCTGATGCCAGTCTGTCTGGGGCTGTCACCCAGAAACAGAGCACAAGTTTGGAAATAGATATACCCTACATATCCCTGACTCATGATACAAACATATAAATAAGATCATCATACTTGACAAATCATAACATTTTTACAGATACCTTACATGGCATTTCTGGTCAGATTCCTTACAATTTTATAATATTGGTATCAACAATATCATAAAATGTCTCCCATATTCCATACCACTTCAGGCCTGTAATCTTCTCAGCAGACCTGCAAAGTGTTGTCTGTGGATAAGACAATATTTCTGAAGACTGCTTCATTGTTTACTTTTGTTTTGCTCTGAAGTTTTATGTTTGTGGGGATCCAGACTTCAAACAAAACCAAATGAAGTGATAGCTCTGGTTTTGTTTTGAATTGTGGCTTTGCCATATAAGGTCAGATGAAGTCAAAACTCAAAATGAAAGTAAGAGGGTATGAAACTGTATGGCAGCTAGCATGTTACCAAAGTTAATTTGAAAATTCTGACCCTGTGTTGACATTAAGTCCTGAACATGCACATTTAATCTGCCTTTCACATGTCGTTCCCTTTTTCAATTCATTTGTGTGATTAAAAGTCCTAAAGGGGCTTAATCCATTTGATAACTAAACAGCCTGCAAGTTTTTAAATAAAACCTTTGTCTTTTGATCCAGCTCATGTCTGAAAATGAGTCCTCATGGGCTTATTCTCTCCTGTATGGCACTAGCCTATGTTAGGAAAAGAAACATATTTTTAGCTCACTGTGTTTCCCATCTTCCATCAGTGGAGGACATGATTTGGCATCCCACAGAAATAGCTAAGGATTCCTGTCCCCTTAACTCATGGATATCAGCCAACACACAAAAGCGCCTTTCCCTATCTCCTGTCTTTTGCTCGTGCCTACAGCATCTGTGCTTCCTTATCTACCCCAAGAATCTCCTTATAGAGGGATTTCACAGAGCGGAGAAAGCAGCAACACAAGTTAATAAAGACCTCAGTGCCCTGATCTACACTACGAGTTTAGGTTGAATTTAGCAGCATTACATCAATTTAACCTGCACCCATCCACACAACAAAGCTGTTTTTTGACTTAAAGGGCTCTTAAAATTGATTTTTGTACTCCTCCCCCGACGAGGGGATTAGCACTGAAATTGACCTTGCCGGGTCGAATGTGGGGTAGTGTGGTCGCAATTCGATGATGATGGCCTCCGGGAGCTATCCCAGAGTGCTCCATTGTGACCGCTCTGGACAGCACTCTCAACTCAGATGCACTGGCCAGGTAGACAGGAAAAGGCCCACGAACTTTTGAATCTCATTTCCTGTTTGGCCAGTGTGGCAATCTGCAGGTGAGTGCAGATCTCATCAGCAGAGGTGACCATGATTGAGTCCCAGAATCGCAAAAATGCGAGGCTCCATGCTTGCCGTGGTATGGCGTCTGTGCTGAAAAAAGGCGCGAAACAAATGTCTGCCGTTGCTCTGACAGAGAGAGGGGCAACTGACAACATGGCTTACAGGGTTGGCTTACAGGGAATTAAAATCAACAAAGGAGGTGGGTTTGCATCAAGAAGAAACACACACAACTGTCACACAGAATGGCCCCCTCAAGGATTGAACTCAAAACCCTGGGTTTAGCAGGCCATTGCTCAAACCACTGAGTTATCCCTCCCCCCACTATTCATGGAGGGAGGGAGGGAGGGAGGGGGAGCAAATGATACAAAACAAATCTGGTTTCTTTCTTGTTTTGATCCACTCCATCTCTCTTAAACATCTTAGGCTCGCCAGAAGATGGTGCAGTACGACTGCTAGCCATCGTCATCTCCTGGCTGCTCGCTAGAAGACGGTGCAGTACGACAGCAGTCAGGAATGAATCTCCATGTGACGAAACTTAAAAAGAGAATGACCTGGAGTCACTCGCATTTATGTCCAGGCACCCCAAAAGACCTCACCAAGGTCTGCCAGGAGCACCCATGTCTGCCCAGACACCCTTGACCGACCTCACAAGCTAAAAGAGCACCCAGGAGACAACTACGATGGCTACCAGTTGTAATGCACTGTCTGCTGCCAAAAGGCAATGAGCTGCTGCTCTGTAGCAATGCAGTACCACGTCTGCCAGCACCCAGGAGACGTACGGTGAGCTGAGCAGGCTCCATGCTTGCCGTGGTATGGCATCTGCATGGGTAACCCAGGAAAAAAGGCTCAAAACTATTGTCTGCCATTGCTTTTATAGAGGGCGGGAAGGGGGGGCCTGATGACATGTACCCAGAATGTTTTTGACCCATCTGGCATTGGGATCTCAACCCAGAATTCCAGTGGGTGGCGGAGACTGCGGGAACTGTGGGATAGCTACCCACAGTGCAATGTTCCATAAGTCGACGCTGGCCTTGGTGCTGTGGATGCGCTCCGCCGAGTTAATGGTCTTAATGGTCGTAACTGGGGACACACACAATCGACTGTATAAAATCGATTTCTAAAAAATCGACTTCTATAAATTTGACCTAATTTTGTAGTGTAGACATACCCAGTGTAGAACATTGATGCTATTCCCCCAGGTCCTATCGAAATAACTCAGTCCTTTGAGCATTCTATGGGTGCTAGAAAGAGTTTGTGCCGCATTGAGCTACCAACATAATTATAAAAACCAGCTTCTGTGGTTTGAGCACAGACTGTTTTGTAAGGTTGTTAGGTAAGAAAACTCACCTTCTTGAGTAGTGGGGAGAAGCACCGCCATTAAGCATGAAGTCAACATCCTTGCATGAGAAACAGTGCTTGAGAAATGGTCAAGTATTTATATATTACCTGGGTGATGTGAGTGCAGCACATAGAAGATGTATAAAAAAGCGAGCGGCCCAGTCTGTGGATGCCTGAAGCCCTATTGCCTGATGGGGTCCTCTGCTGATGGGTTACATCAGCCCCAGAGTCCTGCCCCTGGCTACACAGAGGGAGTCACTCCCAATAACAGTTCTTGTAATTTCCTACATCTCACTTGTGATGATGTATTGCCCCCCTGCTCTCATTCTCCTCAAATCACATTGGACCAGATTTAGTGTAAGTCCTATGAAGTCAGGCCAGTTTACTTTACCTAGTTCAGAAGCTATACTTGTTTCCAAATTACTGACTCCTACACCAGAATAGACTTTCTAAAGTATGTTTTTGAAATGGAGTTCTGGAGAAAAAGTCCCAAGTCACAACTGCTTTAATTTTCAAGAATGAACAGACTAAGAAAATGAAAGTGTACTCTTTAAATAGATTATTTTGTAGGCACGAAATGTAATTTTCTTACTATTTAGCTGAGGCTGGCATATCATTTTTTATACTTTTAAGTCATGTGAGAAAGGCATGATGTTTCTAAATATAAAATTTCTTATGTACTTCAGCTGTATGGTTTGCCATGTGACCCTGTGAAATATCACTTATGATTTTCAAGTTGACCTTGAAAGGAGTGCTGGAGCAACATTTGTATATCCCGCACATTAAGAGAAACAGAAGTGTCTGTTTCTCAATCCTGAAAATGTTTTAAATCTCCTGTGTGTTAAGCTTTAATAAGTAGAAAGTTGGATTTAGGTTTGATTAGACTATGATAGTGTTTCCAATGAGTACTTTGTGTTGATACCTTTATTTGATTTTTCTATGATTTTTTAAATTTTTCTCTGAAACTAAAAAAGCATGTAGAGAGAAAAACAAATACTGTTTCCTGCTCTAAAACCTGGATTATAAAGTTGCCCAAATCAAAGTTCTTTATGGTATTTAAAACCTAGGATCAGCAAAAATAAAATTCTCACCATCTTCTTTATCAGACTTTGGATTGTCAATGTAAATGTAGACATTTAATGTTTTTAACATAGATATTCAGTTTCAGGGCATGGGGGAGGTAGGGCATGCATGTCTAGTTGGGACTCTTTGAAGATGCCCCCAAGACTTCTTTCAGATCAGATCACACCTCACAAAAAGACTTAATTGAGCCCAAGTTCCATTTTTATTGGTCTTCAAAAGCATTAAAAAAATCACTGAAAATAAGGAATCCTTTCAGAAGAGATACAGTGTGAATTAGATCTTTGTGAAGCTGTTTAGCAAATCTTAAGTAGGAAGTGTTATCTTCACTCATTTCTTTCAGTATCATGTGAACATTTAACAGAAAAGTTGACATTCCTATCATAGTGCTGTGTGTATTCTTCCCCTGTCCTACACAGTCATTTCCCACATTTGTCAAGGCAAAGGTTGAAGGGGGTATGGACAAGGGAAATAGGTCGCCCATTCATTCCTATCTGTCAGGAGTTCACTTTGTCATGATAACATTCAAGGAGTATATTTATCTATCCTGCTACTGGAGGTTAAAGCAAGGGTAAAAAAGAAGAAGGGAAGAAATCATGTTTAAAAAGTTTACAAACTCCATTGCAAAGACTGTAAACAGAGAGAGATTTGCAGTGGAATGTGTAAAATACTGCTGCATTGATAGCGATATGACTGCTAGCTGCTACAAAGCCGTTCATATAAACAGAGGAACGCTTGCTGCAGATTGGGTCTGTTTTGGCTTAAAGTCTGAGGAAAACATTGCTTTCAAAGTAAATTCTTAGGTGTCACTTCCCATAACTTATAGCAGAAGATTACAAAGCTACTGATATAACATATTAGTTTGATGGACAGAATTATACCCCCAACGCTTCCTGCTCTCCCCAATGACGCACACTAACTTAGTGTGCTGTGACAGCTGCCTTAATTTACCACCAGGCTGGGAGGCCAAGTGGGAGAGGGAACATTCACATGAACGCAGGGGCTGATACTGGCCCACAGCCTAGTTTATAAAGCTGCCCTGTAATTCACCACAAATGTGTCACCATTAAAAAGGAAAAAAGGATTGCAGATAATAAATACTCTTTAATTTATTAGCTAACAACAAAGAGATCAGAGCCAGTTGTGATGTGATTGTTTGACATAATATTGTCAAGGAAAAAAGCTAAGTTGACCAAAGATGTATATTACACATTCAAGCAGATGCATCAACTCTTGGCTTGTCACAAGCGGAGCTAAACAAAACGCCAAACAGAGGAGAGAACTGGCAAACAGCACAGTCATTTATCTCCAAAAGAGACATATTCAAGAGCAAGTGAAATAAGACATAGTTCTTTGGGCTTGGTCAAGGGCCAGGTTCTAACTATTATAAATTAAATGTTTTGTGTATCGTATTTGGCAACTGCAGCAGCTCTTACCATCTTGGTCATAGTAGGAGAGTGTTAGATTTCCCTGTTTTCTCTTTCCAGAATGACTGCTTTTGTTGTAGGGGGTGTTTGTGCATGCTAATAGCCCCAACACCTGATAGAAATGTATAATTATAGAAAATACAAATGAAGAATTCTTATGTAACATAAGGAGAATTTTCCAAAAAACCTTTTAGAAGTCATGACTCCTTAAAAATCCCTCTCACTGGAGCATTCTGCAGAGGGCAGGATGTTTGACTATGCGCAGAATAATCATCAATAAAATTATTTCAGGTTCATATGCTTTTAATCTGAGTTTTGAACTTCATGTAGTTTATTTTAAGGAGTCTTCTCCTGGCTTTTTTTATACTGCCATTGTTCGTGCCACTGCAGTTAAGTTTGTGTCAGCATTTCCATTATAAATTATGCTCAGGCAGTTTAGATGTCAGCTGTCTGGGATGAAAATTGACACAAGGTCTGAGCAAGAGTGGGAATGCTTTATTTGTAAAAATTGATTTAAAATTAGGTTTATTAATGACTTCACAAAATGGAACATGGTAATGTGTAGTGCCAAAAGGTGTCTAATCACAGTTTCACACAGTATATTCTAATAGTGGAGGCAAAACAAATAAAATATGTGGCTCCAACTTCTGTTTTCTCTGCATTTGATTTAAAACTGGAATAACACCATGGACTTTAGTGGAACTACTCCATATGTACACTAGTGTAACTGAGTTCAGAGTCTGGCCAATAAATTTGAGGATCGAGTCATATCATCTACATTATGTCAAAAATTCCTAAATCTCCTGTATAAACCACAAGTATTAAAAAGCAGGTAAATATGTAGTCTCTGTGTCTGAAAAGTATGGTGTATTTGAGAGAGAGCAGAATTATTTAAGTGATGAGAATAAGGAACTGGGAAGTAGAGGTGTGGCCCTCTAACTCTGCTACTGATCTCCTCTGTGACCTCTCTCTAACCACTGTTTCTGCATCTGCAAAATGATCATGCTACTCACTCTACCCACCTTTGTTAAATGCTCAGAGATCATCAGATAAAAGGCACAATATAGAGTAATACTTATTAGTTGTATTAAAAGCTAGAATTCACAAAATGTGAAATTTGCCACTGTACCGAAGCCCAGCACAAAACCTATGCATCATTTAAACCTACAAAATAGAGCTCAGTTGATAATTAAGTGGTACATTGGTCTTGTGCAGGATCTCTGCATAAGGGAGAAGCTCACCCATAGTGAGCTCTGCAAAATAATTCAGCTGGAAGTTTAATGTACTCTTGTAGAAGCAACAGAACGTAGCTCAGCTAGGCTCCTACAAACCTGTAAAGATCTAGCTACAGGAATCGTGTCTGTTTTTATTAAGCCAACATTGTTATATAAACTTTCATATACTTCAAAGTACAAAGAAAGATGGAAAATTAAAACTACATTCGTGTAATGTAAGGACTGGCCTTTCTTTCTTTCTCTTTTGGCCCCTAAATGCTATGGTGATTACATTTCTGAGAGAGGAGAGGGATGGTAGAATGCCATGTGACCGAAGGACAAAGAGCCCAGATCACCCTCTTCCAGTCATTGTTCAGATGGGATGAAAATTCTCCCAGCGCCCCAGCTAGCATTTGTGAAGAGGAATCTGCTTCTGTGCCTGCACAGATGGGACCCCTCTTCCCTCCACAAGGGAAATCAGAGGTAGGAGACTCCAGAGGAGAAGCACTTCATTGTATATAAATAGCTGTAGACTGGGGGCCCTTGTGACATTGTGGAGCACAGATAGCCCTGGCTTCTGGCCCATCAAACATACTGTGGGTTCTAAGAGGAAAACCCACTGCATATTGCTTCTGAAACAACCCGTTAATAATCTGATGGAAAATTATTGAGGAAACTTGTCACATAGGTGTCACCCTATATGGTTTTTTTCCTGGGTTAAGGGGACAGTCTATACCAAAGTCACTAAATTAACACTGTAATGACAAAAGGCAAATCCTGCTCCCACCTCCAATGGGCCACAGGCTCCCAGGGAGAAGGAACCAGTTCCCGCTGTGCGAGTGCACAGGGGTCTTTAGAGGTAGCCCATGGTAGAGGTGTAGCAAGAGGGACTTTGTTTGCTTCAATTAGTGCTTCATGTTGTTCAAACATACAGGGAGAGACAATCTCTGCCTTCAAGAGCTTACAGTCTAAAAAAGAACCTCCTAGTCTTTCCCCCCACTTCTGCGTCCATGAATAGAGCTGCAAATAGGGCCAGTAGGTGACTCCTGATGCTCTTTAGCCTTGGGTGGAAGATTTCTTCCCACTTTACCCTGTAGAGATCCCTGATGTCAAATGGAACTATTTGCAGGATCCACACAAGCCAGTTAATGTGCAACATGCTAGTATGAACTTGGATTTACATCCATTTGGTGTGAACTAATGCATTGTATAGATGAGCCCTCAGTGTCCTTCCGTATTGCTAACTTATGTGATTTTATGGCAAGTCTCACAATAGATATTTTTCTCAAAGCCCCAGTTTCTGGAGTCAAATTATTACATGAGAATTTGTTTTGTTTTGTTTTTTAAACAAAGTTTCTAATCCTCATTGTTGCATAGAAAGGTTTTCAAATGTGCCTGACTGCACCTTAAAGGCTCAAAACCAGAAGGCAAAGAAGAACAACCTACAATTTCTGATTATTAAAAATATTTGGTTTAAAAATCATGTCATCATTTATTTTATTTAGGGCCCTTGGTCATGATTTTGAATTTGTGGAGTTTGAGTGTTGTTTCTGATTTCTCTATGAGATAAAATTCACCTTCCTGTTCTTCAAATTATGAAGGAAAATTAAAAATCATGGAAGAGCATGAAGCCAAGCTAAAAATATATTATAGTCTATTGTATTTTAAACAGAAACATAATAGTTTTAACTTGTATTGAAATGATAAGATTTGGAAATCCTAACACAGTTAAGTTCAAATGAATTCAACAGAGCCCACCCTGCTGTCTTCCAGAAATCACTTTTTATAACATTAAAGAGTAAATTATACATGTTAATAACATTAACACATACTCTATTTTACTTTATCATTTTGTAGATATGGAGTAGTTGATTCAAAATTAGTGCCTAGACAGATGAAAAACAAATGGCATTAAAACCACACAAATGTAAAGAAAAATAACTATAACCAGAAGCAGGATGTAAAAGCACATCAAAACAGGGAATGTACCAGAACACATGACAAAATGGATGTTATGGATGAAGAAATGAATACAACATGCAGAGAGCTTAATGTAAGATATAGCAAAGTAGATATAAATCATACTGAAATAAATAAAACATAGAATAGATATATTGTATTGAACTGAAGCATATAATGGAATTGATTAGAAGAGATACCGAAGTGAATACAACATAACAGAATGTCATGTATTGAATGGAATAAAATATATAACAGAAGGAAGTACATTGAATCAACTATAACAAAAAAGATCAGAGTTAAACCGAAAAGTTGAAATGAATAAAATATATAATGGGCTGGGATGTACAGTGCAGTAAAACTTTGGGTACTAGATCAGCTTTGTTGTATGACTGACTTAATCATTTTGGTCAAATGACACAAGCACAAAGAATGGTCTTGTGGTTAAGGCAGCAAGCTGGGACTCCAGGAGATCTAAGGTCAGTTTCTGGTTCTGCAACAAACTTCCTGTTTGGTGTTGGGCCATTCAAATAATCTCTCTGTGCCTCAGTTCCCCATTTATGAAATGGGAATAATGATCTCTCCTTTATCTCTCCCTTTCTTTCTTGTTTGTTTGTTTAGACTAGAGCTCAGATCAGGGACTGTAGTTTTTTACAGTGTGTACTAAAATAGGACCCCAGTCACAGACAAGGCTTTTACTCATGTTACTATCATACAAATAATAAATTATGTTAATAGCTCAGCTCCGTGAGTTGTGAAGATACGGGACATTCATACACACAATCACACTTTTTCTTTCCTAGATATCAAGCAAACATTCTTTTCTGCAGTCTATATTGCTGGGATTCCAAATATGCTCTCAATCTCAATCTAATGTCTGGAGCCTCTATTTAAAAGAAAACCAGTAGTTGATTTTTGATGCAAAGCTATTGTGGTTAAATAGGGTAAGAAGAAAGGGAGCTTGGTTCTATCATCCCATTTTAGCTCCAGGAATTTTCTCCTTGCTAAATCCTTTGTCTATTTCAAGTCATTAATCTTTTCTTTCGTGGGAGAGGCCATTTCATAAAAACTGTAATGAGCCTAGGGTACTGTTGCACCCTTCTGTTCGTGCCTTGTTTGTCTCGATAAATATCTATCTTGTGTGTGTGTATCTTTATGTAACTATAAAGCTAAAGAGTTAGATAGGCTATGATAGTAGTAATCAGATTACATTTAGACTTGGGTTTGAGGTCTGGATATGAAAGCTGGGGCCCTCTGGAAATCTTTCTACCATTTTGGGCCAGAATCTCACAAAATGAGTTTTTCTTGGGATATTTTGGCTGCATCTGACCCAGAAAAAAAACACTCTCCTAGTTCTGAATGCAAGTTCACGCATGAGAATATGATTCTGACCCTTCTAATACAAAAAATAAAGTAAATTAGAAGTTCCAGTTTTGTATTCTCTATATTATAAATAAAGGATTGGGCATTTAATGAATACAAAAATATATTGGTCCAGTTGGTCTTTTCAGTTCAGTTACTGTATTGTAAGATTTTAAATAGAAAAATAACTACAAGATTTACCAAAACTGATTTCTAAAATTTCCTTTTTCCTCCCCTTTTATGTCTCTCAAAACTCACCCATTAAAAGTCTTAAAATTTGGAAGCCCCACAGACTTCTTTCTTTGTGGTTTTATTTCTTAACCATTAATCTCAGACTGCAAATGAAAACTGTATTCCATTCCTGCCAAGGTTGGATTCAAAAATTTGCCCCATTAAGTTCATTTTATAATAATCTTTATTCTAAACGAAGTCTTCATTCTGGTTTTAACCACAGCTGATGATGACTTGATAGCTTTCCAATGAAGTAATTTTTGATATAGGAAGTCCTTGGTTACTTTTTTATTTTTTTTAATTTTTTTTTAAGGGAAGAGAGAGAGGTTGGGGAGGCAGTTCTCATTGTTTTGTGGAGTGTCTGTTTGGAAGAGTCATTGGCTTTTATAATGATTTTTGTGCTGAAATATTAAATAGCAAGTTTCACTCAAAAAGAGAATAAACATCTTTAAAGTGTTTCTATGTTTCACGTGGTTAAGAAAGTTGAGTTTCTGGCTCAGTACCTAAAATAGCATAACACAACCAACTAGGGTAAAGCTGATTAAACAATGCTATATTGCTAATTTTTTATTAACTTGTGAATCAGCTATCCTTCAAAGGATGGCATCAGATTGCTTATTCGAACCTGTAAGTTAATAGGAAGAAAACATCAGTTTCCATTAATTTCTTTGTGGAAGAAAACCTTACTCTTCTATGCCCTGTGTCAGGGAGAAAACTACACTTTTGGAACAATGTAGCATTAGGGGGTACTGTTCACTCTCTCTCTCTCTCTCTCTCTCTCGGATTTGCAGATGTATATCTCCTCTCTCCTCAACATTTTTATAGGGGTCATTTTGTTAAAGATAATAAATTTGATCAGTGCTAGAAGAGAAGGGTCAACCCCACCTTTCTCTGTCAGGATCAGTACTTCCCTGCCTCACCAGTGGTGTTATTAGGCAGTTGGACACTACATCAACAGTATCTAAGATGGACAGAGAGATTCAATCAGAAACTGGAAAAAAAGTTTATAAAATCAGTCAGTTTTCTATTTCCTTTGGTACCATTGCGTACAGTCAGCTTATGTCTAATAGAAACATGCTGGAATGGTTGGCTTCCTGTGGTGTCTAGTTTTGGTGGTGATCTGGTGAGTCTGTTACTTGATGGTAATATTAAAGACCAGCATGGGAAGTCAGCTCTGATAGCCAGCCTCAAATGGTATCTTCTAATGAAATTGGGTAGGAGCTCATTAGTACTTTTACCAGATTTCAGTGGGAAAACATCTGGCTTGACAACAGAGAGTGTGTTGTGTAATGATTAGTCCAGGGCAGTCATAGATTCCATTCTTGCATCTGCCATTGACTCTTACTGTATTGGCTTATGAACCTTATTTTCCCCATCTTTAATGATTATACTAAGAGTAGCTGCATAAGGAAGCAGTGCATTGTGATCATTATGTGATTTAAAGTGCTATATACATATATCTTTAGAGCTGAGAGTCCCCATTGTGCCTTGCCACTTTGTCTGTTAGGATTTCTTTTCTGTTTTCTTCTTGCATTATATTTTATTTAATTCCCACTTGCTGTATGTCATGTTATTAAAGTTCTCATTTTATTACCCTTCATACTTTTTTGAGGAGTTATGCTGACGAGATACTTGGGAGCTTCAGAGGAGTCCAACAGAAGAGAGAATACCTGTCTCCTGACTTAACCTTGTACTTGCATCTCTGTTGGCTTTTATTGACCATTCCAGTATGTTAAATAAGCATTAGTTAACAATATACTGAGATATCTTCAACCTTCCATCAAATACACAGACATTAAGCTTTCACAGCAGGAATCAGACACCCTTCAAAAAGTGAAGGAATCTGTTGCAATTTTTAAACATTCAGACCATATTAATTCCAGTGACAGTTATCCCTTGAATCACTTCAAACAGTTGCACACTTTTTAATGTTCACAGCTTTCATGTGGTGATCATGGATTTTTTTGACTCACCCTCTGCTTCCCTCTTATATTTATTTATATCAATAATTTTTTCAGTCAGAAAAGTATTTAACGATTTCACAGGTAGCAGATGAAACCATTACCAGTTCAATTAATTGAGCCAGATTTAGGATTTTAATTGGAACTCTTGTAGTTTTTCAATCATTCTGGTTGAAATGGACTCCTAGGATGATACCAGGCTAACATTCTAGACTGGACTACCATCTGTTAGATCCAGAATAAGCTTTTAGCTAATTCATTTGGTAGGCTCTAGATAAATACAAGGACATAAACTAAACATTTTGCTATATTTAGGCCTATTTGCAATCCATTGAAGTCAATGGGACTCTTTCCAGTGATTTCAATAGAGTTTGGACCATGCCCTTTCTTGGGCTTTTTTATTCAAAAGCTTGGAACTTATTCATTGTAATTTAAGATGCTGTGATCTGGATTTGAAAACGTGTCCTGAGAGAATGTTCATGTGTCACGGGACTTCAACAGCTGGAGATTGCATCCTGAGTTTTCTAATACACCTCTACCCCGATATAACACAAATTCGGATATAACGCGGTAACGCAGCACTCCGGGGGGGGGCGGGGCTGGATCAAATCAAGTTCGATATAACACAGTTTCACCTATAACGCGGTAAGATTTTTTGGCTCCCGAGGACAGCGTTATATCGAGGTAGAGGTGTATGTGGAATTCTGGCAGGAGAAAATTAGAATTAAGTGGGGGAGATTATGATCAATAAAAGAGATTATATCTAAAAAGTTAAATATCTTGTGAAATTGTTCAGGGGGGCCTGATTTTCAGTGAATTTAATAGGAGCTGTAGTTGACCAACCCCACTGAAAATTGGGTCTTTATATACTATAGTTCCCAAACTTCTTTGCATAGAGGGTGTTTTCTTGTACTGGGAATGTGTCCCCCCCCCCCACTGACTTAAATTATCAGTCACTTTTAATAGTTTTCATTTTTTAAACTGTATTGTAGCTGGATCTGCATCCAAGGACATCACTTAACTTCATTTAGAACTATGGACACATCGACTATGTCCATTTCCAACCACCATAAAATGGCCATAAATCAGGAAAAATGCCCTGCTACTTAAAGCTGCTGAAATGAGCTTTTGAGTGTTGTGCTTACAGGAATGTCAACCTGTCACAACGTAAATCAACAAAATGTCCTTCATTGCATCAGTGAGATCTCTGACTTCATGGGTTGAGGCTTGTTTATTCATTTTGTCTCTCTCTCTCCTGTTTGATGGTTATTTTGTTTTGATACTGCATCATGCTTAGTTCCAACCTTTTTATGGTTTGCAGTATTTGCTAGTAGCTGTAGGTTTTATTGCTCACCACCGCTTAGATTTTTGTCAGAAATTATCAGATGAAATTTAACAGTTTTTAGCCTCTGAGAAACCTTGGATTTACATTAATGCATTGGAAAGCCAGAAGTATATATTACAACATGAATGGACAGTAAGAGGATAGGTATTTTTTATTTCCCTTTATCATGTTATTCTCTGCTCTTAGAGGTAAAGTTGATGTATTTAAAGCAATCATTTGTAGAGACTGCCCCTTACTATCACTTCCGAATGGTAGTACAGCATATGCAGCAGATTATTTTCTTATATTTGCAATTAGCTGTAATCTGGTTTACAGCCAATTGAGCTGTTCATCCATCTATGGGTTTGCTTGTATCCTATGCAAATTTGTATGGGTCCAGTGAATTTCATGTCTCTGTTATCAATGAAAACTCCTTTTTGCTTCATCCATTTATTAATAACCATCTAATCTATTACATGAGAGTGAAATTGAATTTACTGCAGAGGTTCTGCACAGGACTCATTACACCACTTAAATCCACAGAAGTCCTTAACATGGGGTCTTGCGTGGGCCTTTTCTGTTAGGATGAATTTTGTCCAGAGGGAATTCCAGTAAGAAGTGGGTTCCAAATATTCAAATAGTCAGCTTTGTATTTTAAAATAACCAAAACCTGACCAAAAAGTCTGGATAGTATCTCCAGCATCAGTTAACAATGTGTGTGCACCTAGAGTGAATTGCAGGGAGGTGGGAAAGAAGACCGAGGATAAGGTATCTAATGCTGCTTTTAAATAGTTGAGGAAGCTGATCAGAATATTGTGCAACTTATACCACAAGCTGATGGGCTTGTGCCTTGACAATTGATTTTTAAATTCTATTTATTCTCTACCCTCCTTTCTACCTGACATGTTATGTGCTTGGGAGGAAACAACACACACTATATATAGTTTGGTTTTATATATCATAATCATATGCTTATTACTTGGTGTTACTGCAAGGCAAAGTTAAGGTATTTTGGGTTCCCTAACAGCATTTCTATTCCTAATTGTGTTTGGCTTTCTCTTAAGATTACCCTTACCCCTGAATTTCCTCCGTTTATAATGTTTAGTTTGGAGATAATTATGATGTTCCCGTAATCCCTTAAATCCACTGTAACATAATTTCTGAACAGGAAAACCTGTAGGTAGAATTTTATTTGTCCACCCCTGCTGAAGAAGGAAATATATATAAAATGACCATTAATCTTTTTTTTTTTATGTGTTGAAATGCAGCCATTCCATAAGACTTAAGTGAGTTTTTACTATATGGAAATTTTAAGGTGTCTGCTTCATTACATTATTAAGATAATTTTGGAGAGATAAACTGACATTATGTGCTAAATTTCTCTAAGGGCCCATTTTTAATTAATTTTAACTAGGGCTGTCAAGCGATTAAAATAATTAATCACAATTAATCGCATTGTTAATAATAGAATACCATTTATTTTAATATTTTTGGATATTTTCTACATTTTCAAATATTTTGATTTCAGTACAACACAGAATTCAAAGCGTACAGTGCTCATTTTATATTTTTGATTACAAATATTTGCACTGTAGAAAACAAAAGAAATAATATATTTCAATTCACCTAATACAATTAATATAGTGCAATCTCTTTACAATGAAAGTTGAACTTACAAATGTAGAATTGTATACAAAAAATAACTGCATTCAAAAATAAAACAATGTAAAACTTTAGAACCTACAAGTCCGATCAGTCCTACTTCAGCCAATTGCTCAGACAAACAAGTTTGGTTACAATTTGTAGGCGATATTGCTGTCCGCTTCTTGTTTACAATGTCCCCTGAAAGTGAGAACAGGCATTCGTATGGCGCTGTTGTGGCTGACATCACAAGATATTTACGTGCCAGATGCACTAAAGATTCATATGTCCCTTCATGCTTCAACCACCATTCCAGAATATAGGCATCCATGCTGATGACGGGTTCTGCTCGATAATGATCCAAAGTTGAGTGGACCAATGCATTTTCATTTTCATCATCTGAGTCAGGTGCCACCAGCAAAAAGTTGATTTACTTTTTTGGTGGTTTTCCGTAGTTTCAGCATTGGAGTGTTGCTCTTTTAAGACATCTGAAAGCATGCTTCACACTTCGTCCCTCTCAGATTTTGGAAGGCACTTCAGATTCTTAAACCTGGGTCGAGTGCTGTTGCTATCTTTAGAAATCTCACATTGGCATCTTATTTGTGTTGTCAAATCTGCTGTAAAAGTGTTCTTAAAATGAACAACATGTGCTGGGTCATCATCCGAGACTGCTATAACATGAAATATATGGCAGAATGTGGGTAAAACAAAACAGGAGACGTACACTTCTCCCCCAAGGGGTTCAGTTACAAATTTAATTAAGGCATTTTTTTTTAACAAGCATCATCAGCATGGAAGCGTGTCCTCTGGATTGGTGGCAGAAGCATGAAGGGGCATATGAATGTTTAGCATATATGGCACGTAAATACCTTCTACACTGGCTACAGAAGTGCCATGCAAACATGTGTTCTCACTTTCAGGTGACATTGTAAATAAGAAGTAGTCAGCAGTATCTCCTGTAAATGTAAACAAACTTGTTTGTCTTAGCAATTGGCTGAACAAGAAGTTGGACTAAGTGGACTTGTAGGCTCTGAAGTTTTACATTGTTTTGTTTTTGGGTAGTTATCTAATAAAAAAAATCTACATTTGTACGTTACACTTTCATGATAAAGAGATTGCACTACAGTACTTGTATGAGGTGAATTGAAAAATACTATTTCTTTTGTTTATCGTTTTTACAGTGCAAATATTTGTAATCAAAATAATATAAAGTGAGTACTGTATACTTTGTATTCTGTGTTGTAGTAGAAATCAATATATTTTAAAATGTAGAAAAACATCCAAAAATATTTAATACATTTCAATTGGTATTCTATTGTTTAACAGTGTGATTAATTGTGATTAACTCAAAAAAATTAACTGAGATAAAAAAATTAATTGCATGAGTTAACTGTGATTAATGGACGGCCCGAATTTTAACTTAAAACTAATTAACCAATTTACTTGTAAAATCTCATAAAACTCATTCAGTGGTCAAAGAACATGTGCTGTAATTTTTGGGAGGATACATTGTATTCTTCATACATAACAAAGTGTTTGAATCCATGCTTGAAGTGCAAAACGCAACTCAGCCTTAACTCGGGAGTATAAGCAGTACTTCCATAATATACACACATACATACACACATAGTGAAGTGCTTCAGTATTTTACAGTAGTGAATCCAAACACTGCAGTGTTTCAGCTGTTATTGCAGAATTCTCTGGTATGTATTGATATGAGTTTGTCATAACTTTTATTAACGAAGCAGCAAAAGTATAAGTGCAAGAAGATTTCAAGTGTTCTAGAGTTGTGGGTCGGGTAGATGGGCAGCCTTGACTTTATTTGCTTGTGTCTTCTCTCACCTGTTTTTATCCTGGTTCCCTATATTTGTGAATTCTCTATATTCAGGTATGTAAGGATGTCGTTATATAGGGTAATTACTAGCTTAAGAATGTGTAAAGTAACAGAATTAAGTAAAACCAGTGTTAAGTAGGTCACATTCTTTGGAATGGTCCTTTTACAAATCCTTCTAGTTGTGTTTTTGTTAATGACTCATGCATAGTATGAAGAGAATGTGGTTATAAAGGTATATTCATGGTGTTTTGCTTGTGGTCCTGTAGCTGTCATGTTGATTAAATTTAAAATTCTGGTAACATTCATAGCATAAAATGGAATATAATTAATGAAATATTTCATAGGTAATACTTCAAATGGTTTACAGATAATATTTAACCTCACAAAGAATAAACAGAAGCCTAAACCTTATATATAAATTAGGCCAATGATCCTACCTCTGTGACTCTGATTGCAGGATAGGTACCTCAGGACATGATCAAGAGCCCATTGAAGTCAATGGAAAGATTTCAGTTGGCTTTGTACCATGCCCTAAATTATTTTAAAAGAATTTTCTAGTTACCTCCAAATGATTTTTTGTATCCATCTCTTTCCAGAGAAGGAGTCTTTCTAGGTGAGGGGTCTTCTTTTAAAAAAGTAATTTTTCAAATGAATTAGCATCTTTGAGCTTCCTCTCACTGGTAAATATCATGTTGAAGAAAGGAAAAATATGCAGGGAATTTGTTTCAAGTAATTTCCAAGATGGCAGCATCTTGCAGTGTCTTGCTTTAGCTGGAATATGGATTTGAGTTCAAAGGTTAATTCAGAGGCTTGAAAATGAATGTGGAATTCATGTAGCAGCACTGAGCCAACAGTAGTTTACATTTTATCATATAAGGTGGTGGTATTTGAAGCAGACTCCAAAGAATTTGCAGTTTTCTATGTGCTTGTCTATAACGTAATGGTTATATACGCTCTGTCAATCCCAGTTATAAATTTAAAACAAAATTAGTAAATACACACATCACTAATTAGATGTTGGAATTACATTTTACCAACTGGTCAAATGTGAAAAAAACTGTACAGACAATATTTCCATATGATCTTACAACAGACTGTTTACTTTCTAGTATAAGCCAGAGTTTTTATATACCCAAAGTGCTGCTGAATGGGATAACACTGGACTATATTTAAAGTAGTTAAGACTTTAATGTTGCAATTTTATTTTCATTAATCTTCTGCCCTCCACTCTGCCCCTACAGAGATTATGATTTCTCCTAGCAGAAGTGCTTGGCAAAGAGTGGCTGTGCATGATCTTCCTGTCTACTAGAATACCTTAATGCTGTGCACATTTGAAGAGTGTAGCTGTGCCTATTTTGTGTGTGGTTCCAAGATTTGGGCACATGTTATAATTCATGAGAGAGAGAGATTATTATTAAAAGCTAATTTTGCATTAGGAAAAAGATGTGCAGATAGGTAATAGTGTATGAGTTGGGTATAGTGGATGGATAAAGGGCTGCCCCCTTACCCACAGGTAATTTACAGTATTTTCAAGAACTATTATTTAGTTCTCTTTTTGGATGAAAATGCTCCCTGTTTGAAGTGATCCCCTCCCCCTTAAATTTTCAAAGCCAAGTTCAGGGTGTCTGCTTGTTGATTTTGTAGCAGATCCCAGTGCAAATCTAGCAACTTCGAAGTGTGTGTTTAAATTAGATAATTCAGTTCTTCAGCATTTAACAAACTTTGTGTTTGTTTTCTAACTTACTTTTAAAAGCAAAAAAGATATGATACAGCTATTGAATTCAGAGGAGTTGCACCTGCAGTGAATTGTCCCTATACATAAAGAAGCAACTGAAGTGTGCTGAAAAATCGCTTGTGCTCCTTGAACAGAATCTGGTTGTTCCAAGCTGAATAATTAACCAATACAAGATTATTCTTACCACAAGATCATGTTCAGAGATATTGTTTCCTACTGTGGTACCGTACATTACAATAATGTTCTCCAAGGGAATGTGTAGCATAGTTGTAATGTAGAAACAGTATGTAACCATGGCTGCCAGTGTACATTCATCAAATCTTTTAATCCTTTATACAGATGGGCATTACTTATATTATTGCCAATTGATCTACAGCATATTTTACCTAGGACGCTAGGGATATCTGAGAGATCTTCAGCCTCTTGATCCAGAAACAAAATGTCACTAGTGTCACACCCCATGTTTATGCTCCATGCTCTGTTTGTGTCCTCCTGCTTTTTTCTCTCTTAAAGTCCACTGTTCACCATGGGAGTAGTGTTTCTGGTATGAGATCAGCTATAATAAAGTAGTTATAAAGGTATACCATGGTTTGGGAAGTACAATTTTGTGATGGCTCTCATGGCCACTAGGTATATGGAATAAGCACCATATAGTTTCATGAAATCTCAGCAAAATAGTTTTAATTTTGGGAAAAAAATTGGTAAGCCTGGCTAAACTACACATCCACTCTGGCAAAGTGAAAGATCCCCCAAATATGATGTAAAGCATGACAAGATCCATTCTTCAAGGAACATGCCTATTTAAAGACACTCTTGTATGTCCTTGCAATTTTGTCCAAATTAACTCCATTTCATAAGTGCTGTAAAGGAACTTGGCATAACCCTAGTTGTTATTAAACTTGCAAAAATACCTCCCAACCAAGTTTTTCCGCCCGTGGAATTTAAGATCCTGACCCCAAGAGAATCTGAGCACCCAAAACACCTATTGACTTAGGTGGGAGTCGGGGTTGTTCAGTGCCTCTCAGGATCAGGTCCTAAATTCTCAAAGCCTATTGTCTTCATAGAATCATTCTAACAAGTTGTAAATGATGTATAAAATGAAAAATCCTTGCTCACCCAATGCACAGAGAGAGCACAGACAGCACTTGACTGTCATTGTTGTACTGTCCTGATTGCAGTAATAATGTATTCAGTTCAGAAACAACCTGAAAAGCTAGCAAAATCCAGAAGAGTTAACCCCAATGATTCTTGCAGCCCACCCTTGAAAATGGAGCTGTTTTCATTGTCTATTCTACCACCTGCCATAAATCCAATCAGCTGTAGCTTTGGGAGAAAGCCCTTTCAGTCATACATGCCCATTCCTATGCCATCCAGGAAGTACTATCTAATGCAATACAATTGTTAGGGTTGGTCAAAATGTACTATGGACAAAAATTATTTTTTTCAAAACGTTCTAATTTTTTTTCAGTTTAAAAAAAAGGAAAAACTTAAAATCATTTGCATTTTTTTCCCCTTCTCTCCCTTTTGTTGCCTCTTCCCTTCTTTTTCTATTTTGCCACTGGGAAAAAGGGGGAGCAAAAGGAGAGTGGGGAAAATGAAAAAAAAATCCAGTTATTTGGTTTTCAGACTGTCAGGCTGAAAATTAGCTATATTGAAAAATTTTAAGAACATTTTTTAAAAAACGATTTTTTTTCACCAAACATACTTTAAATTTAACAGCTTTAAAAATCATTATTAGAAATTCTTCTTCATCTGTGTCCCCAGTTCAGCAAAACACTTAAGAAGATGTTTAACTTTAAGCATATGCTTAAGTGCTTTGTTGAATAGGATTGGACTTAAGTTCATGCTTAAAGTTAAGCATATGCTTAAATGTTTTGCTGAATTGTGGCATAACTCAAAAAGTGTTTTAAATTTATTCCTCTTTTTTGTTGTTGATCTTTTGTATAACTACCAGCTATTTCCTGTTGTTGTTTTTTCCCCCAGTAAGAAACAATTCTTGAGAGTCAGGAATTCAGAGAGAGGTCACACTGGAGTAACTAACAGGAAGAAGTCTAACAAACTATAATGAAGGCTTCTAACTGACTCTGCTAAAAAACAAAACAAAAACAAATTAAAAAATACTCCTTGATCAGTGCCATTAGTCCTCTGGGTAAAGAGCATAGCTTTGTAACATTTTTAAAAACAAAAACAAAACCCAGGAAGGCTCTGTGTTATAGATCTAGTGAAGAGAAGAGTCATATAGCATGCTTTAGCACTCTGTTTCTCTCTGTTGTGTACTTGCTTTTGTGAATAAAAAATGCTCTCACAAGCATCCATCTTGCCCTTCCACCTCCTGTTCAACATATATATGGGCCACTGGTACTGAGCATGCACAGATTTCATTCACCAGCTCTTTACCTCTTTTCTCTTGCAATTCGGCCATGGCTGCTGAACGTCTTACCTGGCGATGCATAGAGACTAAGGGATGGATGGGGAGGGGGGGCTAGCTATCTAAGATGGATAGGAGTGAGGTTATGCGAGAAGTAGCCAGAAGTGTGATGATTATATCTACTCCTCTTATGGGGTGTGTAATGCTAGCATTTAGTAATGGATGTGGCCATTTGTGAGTATTGTTGAATCCTAAGCTACTGCTGGACCCTCATGTACTTCAGTGCTAAGGAGCACGTTTTTCATCTCTACCTTACCCTGAGATCATGACCATTTATTTTGGCTACAGAGCTTGCTACTGTGAGACATGCCTCTTTCTTTTCAAGAACAGAATCCTGCAAGGTGCTCTACATAAAGCTATAGCTTAAATCCACCAAGAAAATGAAGGTGGTGCAGGATATGCAGCCCATGTATCATCATCACCCTTTGTATATCACTGGAAGCACAAGACACCAGTGCTAAGGGATCTGTGCTGGATGCCTGTTAGTTTCTGGGTAGATGTTAAGGTGTTATTTATGACCTGTTGTAAACCCTAAATAGCTTGGATCTGCCCTACTTGAGTGATTACCTCTTTCCCCATACAATACAGCCACAGTTTCAATTACTGGAGGTACTTAGGGTGATGTCCCTCAGAATCAGAAAGGCATTTTCTAGAGGGGTTTCTATACTGTGGTGCTTACTCCGTGCCTTGGTCTGCAGTTGCCCCAACCTGTTGACCTTCTGGGTGTTCTTCAAAGCCCATCTATTTATCCATGTTCTTGGAGAGGCAGCAACACAGTAGGGGGCTGGTATTTGTGGCTTACATAGATTGTTCAGGTTTCCATTCTCTGTGTGTTTCTCTGGCAGTGGTGTGAAGAGAAGTTCCTGTTTAATTCTGCATGTGATTGATCCTTTATTTTCTATCAAAAGTATCCAGAGATAGGCTTAGGTCCCTCTGTTTGTGTTAGTTTAAAGTAAAAAAAACACTACAAAGTTTTAAAAAGAAGAAAATCTTCATTTCACACAGGCTACCATTTGCCAGAAAGTCTTCAAATGGTAATTACTTTTGGTCACTACCTACCTGAGATAAATTTTAACCATCAACCTAGAGGTGAAAGACTCCTTATCCCATTAGCGGTCCCCTGCATTTTATCAGTTAGAAAAACATATTTTGTCACATTGCTTGGTGTGATTGAGAATTGTGTTTGCTCTTACTCTGGGTGAGGTGGGGTGATAAAGTAAAAAAAATGACATAATCTCAGATGCGCCTGTTCTCATGCAGACCAGTTTTATATCTTTAATAACCCAAAGTAAGTAGCTGTATTAATGTCTGTGTCAATCTGCCTACATTGACTTGTATGGAGGACTTAGTTCTAAATTTTTTCTTGCTCTGCACTACTAGAAATGTGTAAAGTGGAATGAAGAAACTGTGGAAAGAATCATTTTTATTCATTGTTGGGGGGGAAGGGGTTGAGAGAACTCCCAATTATCTCCACCCACTAATTATAATGACTGTCTAATGTGTTTGTGTGTGTGTGTGTGTGTGATAAATATGAGTGCAAAGTGTGCTATTAGAAGCTTGGAAGTAAAGTAATTTAAAAAGTAAGCATAATCGACAGTGTTTTACCTATTATACTTCTCAGCTTTGATAATGAACCACTCAGTAGCATAAGAGTTTAATGTATTTTTTTTCTAGGACCAATTCTATATCCTTTTAAGCACTCTTCATATTTAAATACAACATTTTAGGAAAGAACTTGAATATGTTTTAGGAGAGAAAAATTCTGATATTCCTGTAAACATGCTTCTGTAATTGTATAAAGTTTATTTCTGTCCCCAGATGTCAGCAATCAAAATCCACATAAATATATTTCATGTAAATCTGTCAGCAGCTGCTCTCCATTCAGGTTCCTCAAGATATTAGCCTGTCTTTGAGTTTATGACAAAGTTAAAAATTATTCATTAAACTGACCTGCAGTATATTCAGTAACTGGAAAATTGCCTTGCAGTTCTATTTGGTTTGTAGATGTGATCATGAGTAAATTTTTAACTTAATTAATTGGCCGTTTCTGTTGACAAGAAATTTATGTGGTAATAATTTGCTCGAAATAGATGCCGACTGTAGGAAATGAGATATCCATCATAGGCTTGTGTTCCACCAGCTGCACAGTGGCTATTATGAAAGTATTTCAGCCTGCGACGACCCCACTGTTTGTGCAGTCAGGATTATATATACCCACGATCCATTGCCTGCCTGAGAGGCGCTCATGGAGGTCTATGATAACAAAGACTTTGTGATTTATGGCTTGCTGTGAAAGCAGAGCTTGATGAGATTAAACAATTTCATAGCACAAGTGTTTCTTAAGACTTGATTTGTAGTTGCAAGCTGATGGTAAATCACATTTATATATCTGAAAGCATGCTCAGCAGAGGAGTGCAATTACAGTTTAAGACAGCTACTTTTTATTTAATTTTTATCCTGGTTTTGTCTCTTTTATATCCCTTCGTCTGTAAACCATTCACCTTCAGAAGTCCTTTCCTGGTTAGAAGGCCAAAGACTAAGTCACTGATGTTCTTCTTGTCTTATGTGCTCGCTCATAAAAAACGTAGAGGCATTTCAAAGTGACTTTTACTAGCTCATACTGGCTTTGAACTGGTTTCATCTACATTTCTTGATTCAGTGTCGTGTTCAAACGTAACTGCATTCCTTATTTTAGGCAATGTCTAATCATGTAAAGACTTATTATTTAATGCAGTGGTTAAAGTGTAGAGTAGTGGCATTGTGTATTATATAGCCACATATTTTTAAATGGAATCTTTGTTGTAGATATTAGAAAAAAGATTAATTCTAGTGGTCTTGACTCACTTCAGGTTTTGCATGGAAATTGGCATTAACAGACATATCTTTGCTGTGCTTCATAGCAGCTCTTGCTCAATATTGCAATGAAGCTTTTTGCATTTAAATTAAATTGTGGTTTGCATGGTTGAGCGCTTTAAAAACAAAATCACAAATGCTTATGGTACCATTGGGTTACATGGATGGGTTTATTGGTCAGGTTGAAGTCCAAGATGAAATCTCCAATAAAACGGAATGGTTTCAGCTGTTACTAAAAAGACTTTCACATTGATGCAAACATTAAAAAGAGAAAAGCAGAATATGCAATGTGGTTATTGATTCAAGTGGTTTCTACATTCATTTTGCTAATAAAGGGCCTAATCCCTCTAGACACAGAGATCTCTGGAGGATGTGCTGCACTTTCAACCCCCATCAGTTCTTCCGTTGTCTGGAGGAATCATGCCTAAGTTTTTAGTTTTATTTGGGGAGAGGTGAAAGGGGGAAATTTCTTTTGTAATACAGCTTCTGCAGTGAAGTCAAAATCTTCTCTTGATGACATCACATCGCTTGAAACTATTTATTATGCCACAAATAGAAACAACCCTGTTACAAGATCAAATAGCAGAAGACTGGATTTCAGGAGAATATTGTTTAAATTGCTTGATGAAAATTATAGCAGACATATGCAAGAGAAATGAATGTTTTCTCTAGCATTGAAGTCCCATATGAAACAATAGAAATTTAAAGCACTAAACATAATTCATCTCAGACATACATACATGTTGTAAAATCTTTTCTGTGGATACCCAAACTGATCTTTCATTGAGAGGGAATCATTTCTTCTCTCAGACAGGGTCTGTTTTGAGGTAATTGATGGAGTAATATGGACTCAGGTCACTTTACAGCTCCCTGTAGTACCGTATGTTCTTTCTGGATGAAATACAAATAAAAAGACAACTTGTTAAAAGTGGTGTTGGTCATCCCACATCTTTCATTCCAAAATTTCAGTTTTCAAATTCAAAATTTTATTCACCCCCTTCCTGCAAAATCACTGGAACCAGGGCCAGCTCCAGCTTTTTTGCTGCCCCAAGCCGATCAGTGGCAGCTCAAAGAGGAAGAGAGGGACTGAGGGACCCTCTGTCAAATTGCCTCCGGAGACCCAGACGTTCTGCCCCTTTCCATTGGCTGCACCAAGCACCTGCTTCCTTCGCTGGTGCCTGGAGCCGGCCCTGACTGGAACCTGTGAGAAATAGATGGTCATAGGTTTCAACGTAAAATTGACCCTATCATAAAAACTAACACATCTGAGTTGCAAAATAGCATGATAGAATGACAGATTTTTTGTTTTGTCAAATTTTGTGAGTTTTTTTGCTTTTTTGCCTGATAGTGAATAAGATTTTGCAAAGCCTACTTAAGTCAATGGAGAAGATTCCTATAGATTTCTGTGGGCTTTGGGTCAACCCCTTTAAAAAAAAAATCAAAGGAGTTCATAACACTTTATAAATGTTAGAGGAATTAAACCTTATAGTATTCCTGTCAGGTAGCAGGTACTATTATCCCTGTTTTGTAGATGGAGAAACTGGGAAACCAGCAGGTTGTGACTTATTTAATGTGGCAAAACCGCAAACTCTCATTAATAGACTCGACTCTTTTAGCTTTCAGACTTCATGTGTGGTTGAGATCTCACAATGATCAGCATGTGGATTGACAGAACTCCTGATTTCCACACTACTGCTGTAATCACTAAACCGTACTTAATTCGTTACATTTTCTGTGTGAAACAAAGGGAAAAAATTGTTGTTGTCAGTCACTGCAATTGCTTCAGAATAGGGCTATGTCTGATGATAAAACATTTATTTTACATAAGAACTTGTAATGATTGTACAGTTAGCAAAGAAAATGTTTTACTAAGTGTGATGATACAGGCATATCCAAAAACATTTTGACAGTGGAAAATGGGTAATTCCTGCAAAATACCCCAATAGCAGTTTGGGGTCAGGAGTTGGATACTGGTCTCAACATTCTCATTTTACTAGGTGAGAGAATGTTAGGGTATGATGTTTCTCACATTTTTAACATGTGAGTACTTCCCCTAGCAGTGACAAGGCCACAGAACAGCTAATAGGATGTGTCTGGAGTCACATGAGGCAGTTGCTGCCTCCATTAAAAAACTGACCTCCCACCCCCTTGAAACTAAGCTGAAATATCAAAAAATCATTTTGTGCTTTTCTCCAGGAATGACAGCTGGGCAGAATGTGCAGCAACTATTTAAAGGGTTAGTGTAAATGGTGTCATGATAGCTGGAATCCAAGAAAGGAAAAAGTTTTGGGTTCTGCTGATATTAGGTAGATGCCTGGAGTTGTCTCCAGAAGATGGAGCAAAGTTCTGTGTACAGGGGGGTTGTTCTGTGCTGGTTCACCCATTTCATTTTAAATGTACACAAAATAAGCCGCCTAGGTTAAAAGATTGCCCACTAATTCAGTGTCTACCATACGAAGGAAGTGCCACTCGCTTTCCTCCTCATAAATTTTAATCTAACCCACTGCCTGCTAGCATTTCCTGAGGACCTCATACAACAAAAAGTACACTTCCACTCGAGACTGCAGGAGTCAGGTTTTAGCCAGAATTCTGTGGCCTAGGAACGGTACAGGGGTCTTTTTGGTGATGGTGGGGATGGTGGTTGCCATTGCATGTCAGGGTCATTAATAAAATCTCTGCCTGCCAGTGCAACCAAGAGATCATGGGCTTCTATTTTCACCCTTTTTGGAACTGTAATGTTTTCTTTACTTATGTGGGTATAACCTGTAAGCTGCAGCAGCAGCTACACATTATAAATTATTCTTTATCAGAGGGGTTTAGGCAGAGTATTATTGGTGACATGCTCTGCATCTAAATACAGAACAGCATCACAGCTGACACTAAGCATTCCTTCAAGATTTAACTACTGCGCATTAACATAAATAACAAGACCATCTGCAATAATGTCATCTAGACTAGTGACCGCGCCATAATTTCAGGTTCTGAAAGCTTTCATTGAATTTGTGTGGAAATTAATGTTAAAAGTTTTCCTTCTCTGTCCCAATAAGGGACATATGAAATATAATAGAACTGAGAAAATTGTTCACAACAGATCATCATCTGAAGGATTTCGGTCCTTTGAATATCTGCCAGCAAATAGTGATTTAGTTAGTCTTTTTAAATACTCTGTGAATTTGATTAGGGCCAGATTATTTTTGCATTCAATATTTGAAATTTTGAACAGTGGTATTAGTTGTGATTGGTCAGATAAATTCTAACGTATGGAGACCCCAGTTCAGCATCCCATTTGGAGTCAGCAAAGCACTTAAGCAGATCCTCAACTTTAGGCACATGCCTAAATCCAATTGATTTAAATGGGACTTAAGTACTGTGACAGATTCAGACCAGAAGAATATGAGAGAGTGGTGGAAGGCAGGTATATCAGCCTTCAGAATGAGCAGGTCCTTGTTCCATGGATAACCAAACAAAGTTACTCCAGGCCAATTAAGATACCTGATGCCAATTAACCAATTAAGGCTTTTAGGCTATTGGAGACACCTGGAACTAATCAAGGTCCCACTTATACTGTTTAAAAGCTCTCCTTCCAGTGCCCTCCCGGGAGCCGAGGTGAAAGGAGCTGGAGGAGAGGAAGCATTGCTGAATCCTGAGTTAAGGGTGAAGCAAGGAAAAGGAGACCATGAGGGAAGTGGCCAAGGGAATCAAAGCAGCATCAGTGGTGAAGAGAAAGCCGGCAACACCTGCTGCCATTAGGGTCCCTGGGCTGGAACCCGGAGTAGAGGGCGGGCCCGGGTTTTCCCCTCCCACTACCATACTCTACAGAGATCCCCAGGAAAAGGGAAGCAGGACTGGGTCCAGGCACTTGGCTGAACTGCGCCTACTGAGCTCTACGGAGCAACAGAGACTGTGGGGTATTCCCCCTTCCCATCTTCCATACGGGCCGGTGATGAAAGTAGCTCAATAGGCTGTGACTCTTGACACTACACTGAGAAAGGGAGGTCACATTGGGGCCTTATTGAGTTTCTGCGACCACTGAATCCGCCCAGAAGCGCAGGACCCACCAATACAGGCTTGGAACTTTGTCACAGTACATACCTAAAGATAATTGTGTGCTTATGTGCTTTGCTGAATAAGAATGGACATAAATATATACGCTGCAGGATTGGGGTCTGGATGAGCATACAAGCACTGCTGAATATTAGCACTTGCAAATTTTCTAATCTGCATTTCACAAATGCTTGCAGATCTATCGAAAGTTTGTTTTCAATGAATAATAATGGCAGTAAAATTTGATGTCTTAGATTTTACTGTGGAAGGTGAAGATCATTGGGGTATGGCTATGACTGAAACTAATTCATTTTAAAAATCCAGGCAGGTATTGGCAGACACTTTTTAGCATTATTTCTCTCTGTGTGTCTGATTTTTGGAATAGCGTTTAGACTGTCCCTACCCAATATGAATGTTTTGGTTACTGCTACTCTAAAAAATAAGAAAATATATAATGTACTGAGCTCAGATTTACAGACTACACTAGAATGATCTAGGTTCTCTTGCTGGCTCTGCCACTGACCTGCTTTATGACCTTGCGCCTCAGTTTCCCCATCTGAAAAATGGGATAAACAATGGTATCTGCCTTCCTCTGTAAAGTTTTTTTGAGATCTACAGCTGTATAAAAACTACATATTAGATTTAGTTCTATTTTTTTTACTTCTCCACATGCTTTACAACTGCATAGTGTGTTCAGGTAGCATTTAGACCACAAATAACATCAAGCTTGTCCTCTGTCTGTGAAGTGAATAGCAGCCTCCACGTGGCACATCACAGCAGAGAAAACATTAACACAACCTGAAAGAGCTGTAGTTCTACAAAGAGGAGCAGCACAGGAACACCAGAAACCCAGATGGCAAAAGTCAGCGTTTGGCAAAAGCAGTGTGGATTTCTGGTCCTTTGAAGTCTACCTTGCTCTTACATTCCTCAACAAGAGATAATATGGGGGTGGGGCCCAGAAATATCACCAGACATGCTAGCATGGATCAGTTCCCATGCCCATGTCGTTTGCATACACAAGAGAAAGTAGTTCCCTTCTCTCAAGCCTGGTCTACACTAGGCGTTTAAACCGGTTTTAGGAGCGTAAAACCGATTTAACGCCACAACCGTCCACACTAGGAGGCACCATATATCGATTTTAATGGCTCTTTAAACCGGTTTCTGTACTCCTCCCTAACGAGAGGAGTAACGCTAGTATCGGTATTAAAATATCGGATTAGGGTTAGTGTGGACGCTGATCGACGGCATTGGCCTCTGGGAGCTATCCCACAGTGCACCAGTGACCGCTCTGGACAGCATTCTGAACTCGGATGCACTGGCCAGGTAGACAGGAAAAGCCCCGCGAACTTTTGAAATTCATTTCCTGCTTCCCCAGCGTGGAGATCTCATCAGCACAGGTGACCACGCACAGCTCATCAGCACAGTTAACAATGCAGTCTCCTGAGAATCGTAAAAGAGCCCCAGCATGGACTGCACGGGAGGTACTGGATCTGATCGCTATCTGGGGAGAGGATTCAGTGCTAACAGAACTACGTTCCAAAAGACGAAATGAAAAAGTATTTGAAAGAATTTCTAAGGCTATGACGGATAAAGGCCACAGCCGGGACTCAGTGCAGTGCAGAGTGAAAGTTAAGGAGCTCAGACAAGGCTACCAGAAAACCAAAGAAGCAAACGGAAGGTCCGGGGCAGGTCGAAAAACATGCCGCTTCTATGCTGACCTGCATGCAATTTTAGGGGGCTGCGCCACAAGTACCCCACCCCTGATGGTGGATTCCGAGGTGGGGGTTGTAATCTCTGCCATGGCTGAGGATTATGCAGACGGGGAAGATGAAGATGAAGAAGAGGAGGAAGACCTAGCAGAGAGCACACAGCACTCCGTGAGCCCCAGCAGCCAGGAGCTTTTTATCACCCTGACGGAATTACCGTCCTCCCAGCCCTCACAAGCCACTATCCCAGACAATGACGCCATGGAAGGGAGCTCTGGTGAGTGTACCTTTGCAAATAGCAAACATTGTTTTTTAAGCAAGCCTTTTTTAATGATTGATTTGCCCTGAGGACTTGGGATGCATTCGCAGACAGTATAGTTACTTAGAAAAGTTTGTTAACATGTCCGGGGATTGAGAGGAAATCCTCCAGGGACATCTCGATGAAGCGCTCCTGTAGGTACTCCAGAAGCCTTTGCAGAAGGTTTCTGGGCAAGGCAGCCTTGTTCCGCCCACCGTGGTAGGACACTTTACCACGCCATGCATGTAGCAAGTAATCAGGTATCATTACGTGGCAAAGCATAGCAGCGTATGGTCCCGGTGACTGCTGGCATTCAAGAAGCATCCGTTCTTTATCTTGTTCTGTTATCCTCAGCAAAGTGATATCATTCAGGATAACCTGGTTAAAAATCAGGAATTTAAGTAAGGGGGGTGGCCATTTTTCTACTGGGTTCGTGGACTGCATCAGCTTAAAAAAAAAACTTTCCTGCACGTAGCGAAGCGGGGGGAGGGGAGGAGTGAAATGCCGATGATCTTTTCTGTGTTTGGTCACCGGCGATCTTCCCCAAGGTACCAGACACGCAGTGGGTGTGGGGGGGGTGGGAAGGTTGTTGATTAGCAGGGAGCTAGCGTGGTATTAGCCATGCGTTGTGGGGGAGGGGTAAATCACTACAGAAGCCGAAAGACAGTGGCTTACCATGGCCGCATGCAAGCTGAATTCTGATGCCTGGACCTGTGTCTGTGAGATCTGTAATCCCAGAGCTGCAGGCACTCACTATTAAGATGAAAAATGCGACCTTGTAGGGAAATCACATGTGCTAGGTGAATACTGCTTTTCACTGTGAAAGAGTATAACCATTGTTCTGTAAAATGTATCTTTCTAAATATTTATCTCCCTCATGCAGTTGCAAATTTTTCAACCATCCCTCCTCCATCCCAAAGGCTAGCACAGATAAGGCGCAGGAAAAAGAAGACGCGAGATGAGATGTTCTCGGATATTATGGAAGTTACACGCAATGAAAGAGCTCATCTGAATGAGTGGAAGGACGTGGTTTCAAATTACAGGAAAGAGGCCAGTGAACGTGAGGACAGGAGGGACAACCGAGATGAGAGGTGGCGGCAGGAAGACCGGCAGGAAAATCAGCGGTGGCGGCAGGAAGATCAGCGGTGGCGGGATGCAACTCTGGGGCTGCTGCGTGATCAAACTGACATGCTCCGGCGTCTTGTGGAGCTTCAGGAACGGCAGCAGGATCACAGAGTGCCGCTGCAGCCCCTGTATAACCACCCTCAACCCTCACCATGTTCCACATCCTCCTCACCCAGACGTGTAAGAACGCGTGGGGGGAGGCTCCGTGCACCCGCCCACTCCACCCCCGTGGACAGCCCAACCAGAAGGATGTCGTTACTGTGAATTTTTTTTAATGGCCTTCTCCATCCCTCCTATCCTCCTCCCAAACCACACCCTTACTTCTCTCCCTCTTTTTATAATGAATCAATAAAGAATTCATGCTTTTAAAATGAGAGTGACTTTATTTGCATAAGTAAGCTGTACTCGAAGGGGGTGGGGGAGTTGCTTACAGGGAGTGAGTCAATCAAGGGGGTTGGGTGTTCATCAACAAACACAGCAGTCACACTGTACCCTGGCCATTGATGAAGCTCGTTTTCAAAGCTTCTCTGATGCGCACCGCTTCCTGGTGTGCTCTTCTAATCTCCCTGGTGTCTGGCTGCGCGTAATCAGCGGCCAGGTGATTTGCCTCAGCCTCCCACCCTGCCATAAAGGTCTCCCCCTTACTCTCACAGAGATTGTGGAGAATACAGCAAGCAGTAATAACATAGGGGACATTGGTTTGGCTGAGGTCTGAGCGAGTCAGTAATGTCCGCCAGCGCGCCTTTAAACGGCCAAATGCACATTCCACCACCATTCTGCACTTGCTCAGCCTGTAATTGAACAGATCCTGACCACTGTCCAGGCTGCCTGTGTATGGCTTCATGAGCCATGGCATCAAGGGGTAGGCTGGGTCCCCCAGGATAACGACAGGCATTTCAACATCCCCAACTGTTATTTTCTGGTCTGGGAAGTAATTCCCTTGCTGCAGCCGTTTAAACAGAGTAGTGCTTCTGAAGACGTGAGCGTCATGAACCCTCCCTGGCCATCCCACGTGGATGTTTGTGAAACGTCCCTTGTGATCTACCAGTGCTTGCAGCACCATTGAAAAGTACCCCTTGCGGTTTACGTACTGGGTGCCCTGGCGCTGCGGTGCCAAGATAGGGATATGGGTTCCATCTATCGCCCCCCCACAGTTAGGGAATCCCAGTGCAGCAAAGCCATCCACTATGGCCTGCACGTTTCCCAGAGTCACAACCTTTCGTAGCAGCAGCTTAGTGATTGCTTTGGCTACTTGTATCACAGCAGCCCCCACAGTAGATTTTCCAACTCCAAATTGATTCCTGACTGACCGGTAGCTGTCTGGCGTTGCAAGCTTCCACAGGGCTATCGCCACTCGCTTCTCTACTGTGAGGGCTGCTCTCATCTTGGTATTATGGCGTTTCAGGGCAGGGGCAAGCAAGTCACAAAGTTCCATGAAAGTGCCCTTACGCATGCGAAAGTTTCGCAGCCACTGGGAATCGTCCCACACCTGCAACACAATGCGGTCCCACCAGTCAGTGCTTGTTTCCCGGGCCCAAAATCGGCGTTCAATGGATAGAATCTGCCCCATTACCATCAGGATCTCCAAAGCGCAGGGGCCCGCAGTTTGAGAGAATTCTGTGTCTACGTCCTCATCACTGTCATCGCCGCGCTGCCGTATCCGCCTCCTCCTCGCCTCGGATTGAAGGTCCTGGTTCACCATAGACTGCACGAGAGTGCGCGAGGTGTTTAAAACATTCACGATTGCGGTATGGAGCTGAGCAGGGTCCATGCTTGCTGTGCTATAGCATCTGCACAGTTCACCAAGCAAAAAAAGGCGCGAAACGGTTGTCTGCTGCTCAGGGAGGGAGGGGTGAGGCTGTACCCAGAACCACACGCGACAATGATTTTTGCCCCATCAGGCACTGGGATCTCAACCCGGAAATGCCAAGGGGCGGGGGAGGCTGCGGGAACTATGGGATAGCTACGGGATAGCTACCCACAGTGCAACGCTCCAGAAATCAACGCTAGCCTTGGAACATGGACGCACACCACCGATTTAATGTGTTTAGTGTGGCCGCGCGCACTCGATTTTATAAAATCTGTTTTACAAAACCGGTTTATGCAAATTCGGAATAGTCCCGTAGTGTAGACGTACCCTCAGGTGCTTGCCTGGCTCCGGTGTGCAAAATAAATAATCTAAGTTGTATAGCTGGAGAAATTAGAACTAATTTGTTTCTAAAAAGTATGTTGTTCATAATTTTTTAAACACACTGTTTATTAATACATGTTTGGAAACAATACTAAAATGTTTGCTGCATGGAATTGCTTTGCCTTTCACTGATTTATTATTGTAGGGTTTCTTGTGAGTTATGAATTTTGATAGGTGATTCTGGCATATTTTTATATTTCGTTTAGAACAATTTTTATTTCATTTGAGGAACAATAAAAACATATACAGTGAAATCCTGGCCCCAACGAATTCAATGGCAAATCTCCCATTTATTTCAACAGAGCCAGGATTTCACTCATGAAGTTAAATAGAAGAAGAAGAGGAGAAACCAGAGCAAAGCAATTCCTGGAACTGGGGAGAGACAGGAGGACACATTGTGGTTTATATGTCAGTGGGACCTAGAGACTATATATAAACACAGTGTGACAGTCCTTGCACTGAAGAGTTGACAGTCTAAAAAGACCAGCCTGACAAATGGTGGAAGGAGAAACAGAACCACAGAGAGGCAAAAGAACCTTCCAGCGTGTACACACAGCAGATCAATGGCTGTGCCAAGAGTAGAATTCAGGTCTCCTGAGCCCTAATCCAGTTTCTATCCACTAGACCACATATTGCTGTGACTTGGAGTTCTTTAGGCTCCCTTAAATCCACTTACACGCATTTACTAATGTGTAAGGAAGCTCAGGGTATGTCTACACTACAAAATTAGGTAAAATTTATAGAAGTCGTTTTTTTAGAAATCATTTTTATACAGTTGATTGTGCGTGTCCCCACACAAAATGCTCTAAATGCATTAAGTCGGCGGACTGCATCCACAGTACCGAAGCTAGCATCGACTTCCGGAGCGTTGAACTGTGGGTAGCTATCCCACAGTTCCCGCAGTCGCCACTGCCCATTGGAATTCTGGGTTGAGATCCCAATGCCTGATGGGGCAAAAACAGTGTTGCGGGTGGTTCTGGGTACATGTCGTCAGGCCTCCCTCTTGCTCCCTCCATGAAAGCAATGGCAGACAATCATTTTGCGCCTTTTTTCCTGGGTTACCTGAGCAGACGCCATACCACGGCAAGCATGGAGCCTGCTCAGCTCACCATCACTGTATGTCTCCTGGGTGCTGGCAGACATGGGACTGCATTGCTACACAGCAGCAGCTCATTGCCTTTTGGCAGCAGATGGTGCATTACGATTGGTAGCCATCTTCGTTGTACTCCTGGGTGCTCTTTTAGCCGACCTTGGTGAGGTCGGTCAGGGTGTCTGGGCAGACATGGGAGTGACTCAGCCAGGTCATTCCCATCTTCTGCCGAGCACCCAGGAGATGACGATGGCTAGCAGTCATACTGCACCATCTGCTACTAGCCTATGTTGTAAAAGATAGATGGAGTGGATCAAAACAAGAAATTGACCCGATTTGTTTTGTAAAATCAATGGCCTGCTAAACCCAGGGTTTTGAGTTCAATCCTTGAGGAGGCCATTTTGTGTGATAGTTGTTTGTGTTCCTCCTTGATGCAAATCCACCCCTTTTGTTGATTTTAATTCCCTGTAAGCCATGTCATCATTCGCCCCTCCTCCATCAGACGGCAGACAATTGTTTCACGCTTTTTTTCAGCGCAGAACCAGAAGTTGCAAAAGCAAAACCAGGCAAGGAGGTGACGGCAGCGCAATGACGAGAGTGATGAGGACATCACTTCTCACAAAACACGGGCCGGGCAATGTGCCCCAGCAATGTGCTCATCATGCTGATGAGCTCTGCAGGGTCACCTGTGCTGATCAGCTCGCCATGCTGGCCAAACAGGAAATGAAATTCAAAAGTTCGCGGGCCTTTTCCTGTCTACCTGGCCAGTGCATCTGAGCTGAGTGCTGTCCAGAGCAGTCACAATGGAGCACTCTGGGATAGCTCCTGGAGGCCAATACCATCAAATTGTGTCCACACTACCCCAAATTTGACCCGGAAAGGCCGATTTCAGCGCTAATCCCCTCATCAGAAATGGAGTAAAGAAATCGATTTAAAGAGCCTTTTAAGTCAAAAAAGGGCTTCGTTGTGTGGACGGGTCCAGGCTTAAATCGAGGTAACGCTGCTAAATTTGACCTAAAATCGTTGTGTAGACCAGGCCTCAGACTGGTGTAATTTACATAATGCCCTGCATGGCATTAGTGTAGAGCCCTGCAGCAGGACTGGGATCCCACAGGACCCACTGCTAAAATAGCGGGAACGGGACTTTTAAAAGTCCTGCTCAGGGCTCTAATTTACACTCTGAGCTGCCAGGAGAAGGTTTTAGAAGTTGAAATAGCAGAGAGCCATTTCTAAGATAAAATACAGTTCTTACTTAATAATGCATAGGGACACTGCAGAAGTTAAGGAGAAGGTACACATAAAAGTTATATTTATGCACACATGCACATTATATATAGACAGGTGTGTGTGTGTGTAATTCATGATTAGAATGAAAGATGATAATATATGACTGGAAAAATCCATTGGCACCTTTTGATATTAAGGGTGCCATAGAAATGTGAAATGTTATTTCTTTTTTTAATTGACTCTTTACCTTAGTTTAAACATAGGAGTTTATGGAACTTTAAAATCCTTGTTACCTTTTTATATTTATGTATGTGCGCCTACTTCAAACTTGCACTTAAAAATAAAATGAAACAAGGATTTATTTTCGCTGAGGTAACAGTAAATGAATTTTCTTACAAACAAATGTAAAATTCTTTCCTGTCTCAGGAGGGATGGTACATTCGCAGCATATGGTCCTGCCATTTTTAAATTCTCAGAACAAATAGCACATGCACTTTATCTTTAACTTCAGATAATCAGAGTCACAGACACCTGGGATATTGTGATGAGCAATGTAAATTTTATACACACAGAGTCATAATAATTTAGAATGTCATCTTAATCTATTTATGATCTTCTAATGACTGAAATGTTTTACCATTGTGTGGGATATTTTATAACTGAAGTTTTAATGGGTGAATCAGTAACACCTGGCTGTCTGGAATGCTTTTCTTTTCCCCCAGTTAGGCATTTAAATACTTCTTTGGAAGGCCCAAGGGGTGTGATGTGACATATAAGCTCTTAAAAAGAGGAAAATTAGTTCTTGATACCATAATGATCAGTGGGATGAACGTTTGCATACTTAACATTAATGCTGTTAAATGTAAGAGTTTGATTAAGACTCCAAGAAGGGCTTTTTAATGCCCTTTCTAGTTTCACTCTGTGAAGATACAAAAGGAGTTGATGTTTTCACTTCTGCCTCTAGAGGAATCCTGAATCTTTTTATAGTCTTTCCTCCCCACCCCCCATTAACTACATTTTCTCCTCAAATCAGCTCCTTAGCTAGTAAGTATGCTTAGCTTAGTAGAGCTCCTTGGCGCTAGTAAGCATGTTAGACACTAGTGCACCAACAAGCTAGGAATACAAATTCAATTAGACACTGCTCCTAACAGAGCATCTACTATAGCATACATAAGTCTAAAGATGTCTGTCTCTCCATTAGCAATCCATTTGCTACCATTGCATATAAACAATAAATATGAGGCCTTTTATTCCTTGCTCTTATTGCCTCTAAATGTTATACATTGGTTACCAATCATTTTTTAGATTTAAAACCATCTCAGGCTTCATGTGTATATATAACATAATATAGTATTTTTTGCTTCTTTTTCAAGGCTCAGAGGGTTGTGTGTTTGTATGTAAAAGCCAGTCCTAAAAATCCACATGCCTCTAGTCCTGACCCATCTATTCATCCCTCAGGGGAACATGTGAGAAAACAGAAAGATCTTCTCTTGTGCCCTTAGGGTCAAGAGAGTTCTGCTCAATTGGACCAGTGAGACAAATGAATTTGAGTCAAGGGCCATGCATTGTGAACACTTTGCCACCACTCCTCAAAGATTTAAAGCTAGGCCAGTTACTCATTGAGGGAGAAGTGATCTCCCTGATAACTTTGACCCAAGCTCTATAGGTTTTTTTGGATCAAAATCAACAACTTGAATGGCACCTGGAAGAAAATGACAAGACAGTGAAGTTATTGGAGAAGTGGTGGGTTGTATTCTCGGTGGATAAAATTGTTCTATGTGCTGGGAGTAGCTTCATTTTGTGGCTGTACCTTCTGTCTGAGCTTCAAGTGTAGCCTCACTCTGAGCACATTGCAATTATCCAGTCTAATACTGGCACGGTCTGGATCTGAAAGAAATGGTCACAACCACCTAACCCAATGCAGTTCTACATTCCAAAGTGACCAGAGATTGTAAGAACAGATTGGAATCCTGGAAAATCCGCAAATAGTGAACCTCTTGAATGAAGGACAAATCAGACATGTCTGTTAACAAGAGTAGAAACTTTTCTTTCTCTCTAGTCATTAGCATCGTTTCAGTCTTGCCCAGATTGAATTTTAGAGATTTTGCTCTCAGCCTGACCCTCGGAAAGTGCAGACCATGCAACATCCAGCTTTGACAAAAACATTAGAAATATATAGTTCCACAGAAGCTCAATTATATATTTTTTTCAAAGAGAAAAAATGTTTTAATGAAATAATAAACATTACTAAACATTTATCAGATAACGAGGGTCTCTGACAAATACCCTTAGTACTACTTTATCATTGCTCTTAATGCATATTTTTGCTTCAGTCAACCTTACGGGTAGATTTAACAGTTTTTGATGGAGCTGTACTCCATGGCTCATCATCAGTTAATCCTTTCACTTAGTGGTACCCATAACCTGGTCAATTTATAATAAGGAAACTTTTTATAAAATTGACTATCATACATTTTTCAATACAGCAGAGCGATTCCCATGGATTACTGAATGACAAAGAGTGGCATTCTGCAGGGAAGAACATAGGCACCATGTTTAGAAAGCAGACAAAGGAGAAGCCAACAATTTGTCTGAAAAGCAAAGGGGAGGTGCCACTTGAAATCTATCTTCACCACCTTCTGTTTCTTCAGAAATAAAAACATAATTGGAGGGTATCTTCCTGGTTCTATTTTTCCCAGTAGTTGTGTAAGAAAAACAAATGCATCTATGTTGGCTTCCACTTGGTTCTCTTTTCAGAAGACACCTTAAACTCTAGTCTTCAAATGCACAAGCTGTGTTCAGAACCCTGGAATATAAAAGGGGTGTCAATATCACATTATGCTTGTGGAATGCCTTGTACAAGATGAACAACTTTGTAATGTGGGTGGATCATCTTGTTCACAGATGCTTTGATAGGAGACTTATCACATTAAATGAGCCCTTGTGCATTTAGTTACACAAATGATTAGACTGGCTCTAAATGGCAGGAGTGGCTTTTATTATTTCTATGGATCTTGGCAGACTGTGTGAAGTTTCCATGTTTCCTTCTCTCTCTCTCTCTCTCTCTCTCTCTCTCTCTAATTTATTTATATTATTCCAGCTGGAGTTTAAAAATTGCACAAGTGACCGGTCTTTAGGTTATCATTATATAGTGACTTGGGCCCCTTACATTTGTTAAGTGCCCTGTCCCATTGGTAACATAGTAATACGGTGTTCAGATAATTGTTTTCTATATCTCTTTTCTCTTCATTTTCTGTGATAACACTTCTTATATTGAAGGGGCTTACACTGAAGTCCGTTTTATTTTTTATTTTAAATTTTCTTTTCACCCTTGATTGAGATCCTTTCTCCAGAGCAAGAGAAACTGGTCCTGTGGTCATATGGTTGTTCATGACTAAAAAAATTAAATAAACAGAGTGAAACTTGCTTTGCACGAAATTCACTACTTCTTATGAATAGATAGTATTTAAGTTTTGTTTCCGTTTGGGAACAGCCTGTCTGGAATCCTGCTCAATGCTGCAAAACCGTCTTTCCCACCTCCATCTCCCCCTTTCTGTGGTTGAAATGAAAAAAGGTCCTCAGGATTGTATGCGCTCTTAGACATTCAGTTTAAAAAAAAAAGTATGGCCTAAATTTTCAAAAGTAACTAGTGTCGAAGAAAAACTAAGTTCTCGCTTTTATTGTTTGGGTGCAGCAAAATCAAATTCTTTAATTTCTCCAGTAATTACCATGGAGGGAGAGAGTGCCATAGGACACAGGGTCACCCCAGTCCTGGACAGGTCTCTCAACTGGTAAACAATCACAGCAAGCCTTTATACCTTTTACAGACAATTTCTAACAATAATACAGACAGTAAAAAGCAACAACTACATTTTGTTTATACATAGCAAAAAGGCTTATCTTATTTGTCTCAATCCTAGAAAAAGCAAGCCTGCATTTTGGTTAGTGATTGCAAGGTCATAATAACTTTGTACACAGTTCCTGTCCTGTCGCCTCGCACTATCTTTGCTCCTACAAGTCTTACGTCATTAAGGTTACAGTATGGCCTGACTCTTGCTAACTAACATTCATTAAGATCTCTTCAAATCCTTGTTAATTATTTACTGGCTTCCACACTAGTGATTTTGGTTACCCAACTTAAAACACTTTAAAGGGGACCAATTCTCAGAAAATGCTTGGTGAGCACCCAAAAAATGGAGATGCCCAATGTATGCCTATGTATTTATTTCAGAGGCCTCTCCAAGTGCTTCCTTCGCACAATTCCTCTTCCTCTTTTCCCTACCTGATAAGTGGCAGCTACTTAATAGCCATTGATGTCTCTTCTCCCAAAGAGAAATTCCTGTGCTGTAGATCCCTTCTCTCAGAGCTATTTGCTCCCACTTGTTTTGCGATCTGTCGCTGCCAAATAGAACTGACTCTAGCAAAATATGCTATCCACACTCTTACCTTGACTAAGTAGGCATGCTTATAACCATGTCATCCTTTATCACATGCAGCTATCCCAGCAAGTGCCTTTCATAATTAAGTACCCCCGATCTCTACCCAAACCTGTCATTCTCCCTTTCTCATATCCAGATGCTCATAACCTTAGCTCAGTCCCCTTTCTCTCCAGCAGCTGTCCCAGGGCTATCTGCTGTTTCTTTTTTTGCTATTTGCTGATTTTACTTTCCATGTTTGCCTTTTTACAGCAAGAAGCAAATGTCTACATCAAGTAACTTATCTTTAGAATAGTAGTAGTTTTGAAAGAAGGAGAATTCAAAGAAAACAAGGAATATTAATGTGAAGAAGTTGGATGTTATGTTGGTCCTTAAGAAAAACAGTTCATTAGTGAGGAGCTACAGTTAAATCCTGAATACAGTGATGCAGAGGTGAAAGTGGAAGAAGAATAGGTAAGACTAGAAGATAAAATTCTTGGAGGTTTGATTCTTAAATTTGTTTAGGACAGGGTAATGTGAGAGACTTAGGGTAGAGTTCCATATGTTTTTCAAAAGTTTGCAATGAAAAAGACACCTGTGTTCCTCTGTGCCTGTTATCTTTACTTCAGTCAAATGAGTGAGACCTTCCCATCTTTCCAGTATATTCATCATTCCTGAATAATTTCTTTTGCTTTCCCCCATGCATCCTCATTTCTTCCCCCCCCCCTTTTTTTAAAATATACTTTGGAACAAGTCCTAGCTATAACTGTAAAATTTGGATCGCAATGTTTTGACAAGTTCAGATGTACAGAGAAGGCCCAGACAGAAAATAATCTCCAAATATATTTGCAGAATCTAACACTCAGCAACCTCACCAAAAATTAACATTAACATTTTTGGTGCACATAAAAAAAATGGAAATCCACAAAAAATACTTGAAGAAAGTTATTGTGTAAGTCAGATTCAGTGGCAGGGAATGATGATGGATGTAATGGCTACCTGACAACTCCACTCACTGTGTAGGGATGAGGGATTCTCCAGATCCATTAATTTGTGGCTACTCTGTGAGAGTGTAGAAGTCCTGGTATGTCAGGAAAAGTCGACAGTTCTATCCCCATTTCTAAAAATGTTTCATGTTGCTGCTGATTTCACCTTGAGCACATTCATTGATTTTTACATTATTTTAGTGTTCAACTTATGCTATAGTAATTTCAATTATAACTTAACATTATTTTATAGTGATCAATATATGTATGTTAGGCCTTAAGTTTTATTTTAGTCTCTTCTGTAGAGATACAGAAGGAATATTTCTTTCCACTTTAATTAACCCCATTAAAGTGCCCTTTCTCAGAATTGTAACATGCACTGAACTTTCACGTTAGTTATACAATATGACAAATAGTGCATTGCACATGGCCATACAAGTGCCACTGCATAGCTAACTATTATACTGTTGCAGTTATATGGCTCCTTTCACTCAAAGATCTCAAAACACTTTCCAAGCACTAGTTAAGGGTCCAACAACAGCACCGTTAGTTAGGTAAGTGTTAGAATACCCATTTTACAGAAAGGGGGATAGAATGAGGCAGAGAGAAGTTCAATTACTTAGTAACACAGCTAGAAATAGAACTCAGGCAACCTAATCCACAGTCTTCAGCTTTAATTGTAACACAGATATTCCCTTTGCAACATAATTTTAACAGCTGGCTGTGGTCAATATTACACTCCTAATTTATGCACACAAATACTGTGATTGCACATGTGTACATGACTAATTGCATGTGCCTATTTTTAAATATCAGGTCCCCTGTGTCCAAACAAATTTAAAGGGCTAATTTGACTCTGTTTATAAATCAAACTACACATGCAACATTTAATATTTTTAATGGCTTAATGTGTTAATAACCATACAGCTGTTGTTTTCCAGTCTTCTTCTTTATTGAGTTAGGCTCCATTTATAAGTCTCAGTTCAAATTGTAAACAAATTATTTTGCATATGGATCAATGTAAATTTAATAAAGTTTATTAAAAATTTATCTTAGATCCAAGAATTCTTTTTTTTTCTGTCATGACATTTTTACAGCTAAGATATAACCTGAATATCAGGGAAATATTTCTTTTGCATCTCTGTTTTAAGTTTAAAAAAAAAATCTGGGTGGTATCATAAAACAACCAAATATTATTCTAGGTTATTAAGTTATTTATACAGCTACATCTAAAATGAAATACATGACTGTAAAATAAAATTATAATATTATTCACATATGATCTTTATTATCCTTGGTGGGGAAAAATTCATTATGACACATATTTAACATGATTTTCTTATAGTGCCTTTTTGTATTCAAGGTGTAATCAAGCAGTTTACAGTTAAACGGAGTCTGGGTAAAATAGTGATTTGGGCCCCAGTTCAGCAAAGCATATAAACATGTAAGCATATAAGCATTACGTATTTTGTTTAATCATGTCCTTAATCGATCACATGTAATCATGTTATGAGAAATCGTAGACCTAGTTATGAGAAAACCTAAAGTTCAAATGAGAGATGGCCCTGCCACAAAGTTTTATTCTGGATGCAAATTACCCCATAGTTTGGAGGTGGTCAGATTATAATTTGGCCCACTGAAGAGGTAGAAGGAAGCCATGAAGTTCAGATGTGAATCCAAACTTCCCCAAGGTCAAAGGATATGGGGCTTGGGTTCCGGCCCAGCTCTAATTTGGATATGCACCAAAAAGTTCAGATGTTGGACTGGAAACAAAACATGAATAGTTATTATGATGGTATTTTAACATTTCTAGTGGTAACTGGAAGAGCAGAAGTACCTGAAAATAGTTGCTAACTCTGACTGTCTTCAAGAGATGAGCTAAGGATTGGAGTTTTTCTTGTGTTCTGTGAATCCATTCACTCCTCTGTAATTAAAACCTGTTTTATTTAGGAGAACCTGCTATACTGAGGTGAGATGTTGACCTGGGTACTGGGATCACCCACCTTGTCTCTCTCTAATATCCTGGGACCAACACGGCTACAACAACACTGCAAACAGTGGTCCACATATATAGTAAGAGAAGGATGCAGTTCGAGAACCTTAGATTCTAAATAGACAAGACAGACAAAGGGTGGGAGAAAGGAGGAAGTATTATCATTATGCCACCTCAGTGAAGTCTTTCCCCTTGTGCAAATGAATTACAACAGTATGGTCTTTCATTTGAGCCACTCTTCCAGCCTATATTGGGTATATGGCCAGCATAACTGGTTTGTTTATGGTTGTAGGCAGGGCTGGCTCCAGCTTTTCTGCCGCCCCAAGCAGCAAAAAAATAAATAAATAAAAGATGAGTGGTGGCAATTCGGCGGCAGATCAACCACGCTGCTTCTTCTGCAGCAGTTCGGCAGCGGGTCCTCCCTCTCTTCCTCTTCAGCGGCAATTCAGCGGCAGCTCAAAGAGGAAGATAGGGAATGAGGGACCCACCAAAGACCTGGACGTGCCTCCCTGATACCAGACAGAGTGCCGCCCCTTTGAATTGGCCGCCCCAAGCACCTGCTTGCTACGCTGGTGCCTGGAGCCGGCCCTGGTTGTAGGAGGGATAAATGGTGGGAAGGGAGGATTGTGCACTTGGTGTAGGTTGATCTCTGGCTTGCATCTGAAGATTGAGGTGCCTGACTTACACGGCTAAGGTGAATTGGAATACTGAGAATTCTTCAGCCGTTTGTAAAGATGGAATTTAACATGTTTTGGTCCAGGGCTTGTACTTAGAGTAAAGGCTCTGGGTTTTCAACCCATAGATACTATGTGGGTTTGTAATTTGCAAGTCAACATTTAGAGTCTCCTCTGTGTGGGGGGAGTAACAAAGGAGGATAATCTTGAGCATGTTGCTGAGGAAAAATTTAATTTGTTTTTAAGTAGAACTTTGTATTAACTGTGTATTTAGAAGAATTTATCAACCATAAGGTTTTGGGGAGTGACGTTCTGAAGCTTTTAAAAGGGAAAACTGAAACTTTTGAAGTGTGTCTCTTTTACTTTTCTTTCTTTATTTGCAAAATACAAAATGAGGTTGTAATATTCATGGAGAAATAACTGAATGATTATGGATTTTGAATTTTTTTTTTAAGTAGGCTGATGCTCAAGAATTCACTTGGGATCAAATTGTAAAACAAGGCTTTAGCCACCAAGCCGTTTTTTGACCTATGAAAAGCAAACAGAAGTTTTCAAAAAGCATTCTCACTCTCTCACACACACTGCAGTATATTACACTTCTTGTTGAAAAGGCATCTGTTAACAAAGGTGTTTATTGGTTCGCTTAGCAGTATTGGTCAAAAACATTTAAACACTGAAATGAAAGTATAAGGCTATGAATCAGCAAGAAATATTTTATGGCTCCTGCATTAGAACACCACCCCATAGGAACTGAAAGCTAGAATCAGTTCAAAGTCCTTGAATCTTCCATCGTTCATATTGTTTTCTGCAACATGAATATTGGATGCATTTTAAATTGGGTCAAACCCTAGAACTAGAGAAGCTGTGGTCGCTGTTTCTTCCTACGCTTGCTTAGGGCCAGATACAGGGCTCATTGAAGTCAATGTCAGTTTTCCTTTAGACTTGAGTGGGATCAGAATTCGGTACCTACATTAAGAGGGCCTTTCTGAACACTTTTGGTTTTCATTGTCCACCACATTGTGATACTCTGTTGCTATTGTTCTGACATTTCTGCCATTCTTAGAACAGGGCAGTATTTTATTTTTAACTGCTGAGAGCTCATTAGAAATGTAGATATGGCAACATTAAGGTTAAAATAAATGGAGCTCCTTATTACAGGTTTACTTTTGTGTTACCTGAGGCAGAAAACTTTCTTTTTTCCTTTGAGTTCTTTCATCCACAGAGAATAGGGATTAGCCTCTGGCTAGCATAGTGCTTTCAGGCCGTTTCAGCATTCAGTAAGTGTTTACTTATCCAGGTATAAATAGGTAAAAACACACAGTTAAAGCTCCCAGCTGCAAGGTCAGCTACCTCTTTAAAATTCAACCTCATGTGCTGCATTCAGTTGAGGACTTGCTGGTATGAGCCATTAACTGCCTGTTGTATGTAACCTCACCTTGTCTTACACAGAGCTGCACACGAACCTCTGGTACTGTACAACGGGCCTTCAGTCCATGCCATGCGAGAAACAAAAGCAGTTTAACTTGTGATCAGTGATCATATGATCCATTTACAGGGTGCAAGCTCAGTCAAGTAGAACTGGTAAATCATTAAAAATGCGCTCAACGCTCTTCCTGCTGAGTAAAACATCATGCTAACATCTTTCTTTTCTAAGCAGCCTAGGTAGTGTTATTAGTTGATTCACTTGGTACAGCAGTAAGTTTTAAAAGTACTGAATTAATTTGTGAAGTATAAAATACAAAACACAGGACATTAGCTAAATGCTATTAAATTTAGCAAAAAGAATTGTGTGTATTGAAACCAATCTCTCTGAAAGATAATACATATATGTGTTATACATGATATAACAATGGTACTTATGGTGCCTTGATTCAGGAAAGCACATGTGCTTAAACCGTCCCTGTTCAGGACATCACTTAAGATTTGTTTTTGCAGTGAATTTTATCTGACATCTGGATACAGATTCTTCTCTAAATGCAGTTATTTCAGAAAGCAGCTGCTGTGTGTGAATAACTACTTTTCATCAGAACTCTTATGATTTTGATTATTGGAGAATGTATTGAGGAACTGTATTAATTAGTGATGGACAGATCTTGGGTTCTGTTGGGATGAACATCCCAATGTCTAGAAATGTATCCAGATCTCTCTATTCTGCAAAAGCAAAAAATCTTATGAGTACAAGACTTCATGTGAGATTGTCTCCTTGTAAGAGTATGTAAGGATCTGCAAAAATCTCTTCTTCTGTGGGGGAAAAAGAAGTATTTAAGAAGACATCATTGGCTTTAGTGGTAGCAGAAAGAGTGACTAAGGCATGCTCCCCTGTGATACAGGGGACCTGTTAATAAGTATTGACCAGTCCCACAGGAGTTCTGGGAGTCATCACATTCCAGTGCCCCTCCCATCCATGCAGCAGCTGGGACCTGGTCCATAAAACCCAACTGATTGGAAGAGCAGCAAGGCTTCTAACTGGGCTGCAGCCCCCATTTAAGCCAGAGGAGGAAACAGGAAGTTGTCTGTACAATGGGGCTTCACCCTGCCAGAGACTGCTTTGCCTGGTAATTACCTGTTCCTGACTTGGCTTGACTCTTGGTAACTGCCTCCTGATTCCTGCCCTCTGCTTCTGTCACCTGATCCTGACCTCCTGGTATCCTAACTTGGCCTGATGCCTGGTAACTGGCTCTTGAACCCTACTCTCCATTGTGTCTCTCAGTTCTGATCTCCTGGTGTTCCACCAGGTCTGAATCATGGTAATTGGCTCCAGGAACCTTGATGTGTACCTGACTGTAACCCCTAGGCTAGGCTGCCCATGCACCAGCCCTGACAATTATCTGTATTTTAATTTAACGTGAGGATGTATCTTTTGTCTCAACTAACTGGTGAGAACCTGATGAGAGATTCCTTAGAAGTAAGGGTGGATCCTTCTGGTTTTCTTCTAGGAAATGGCTTTTTTTCACCTGTTGTTCAGGTATCTGTAGCTCTTCACTTCTGACAGGTGTGAGTGCACAGAAAAAATGTACTGGAAATATGGATTTTCAAATGTGTTGAAATGAATACCTTTTTCCAAGCTTGATATGGAATTAGAGTTTCATTTCACATGTTAAGTGTTACAGTCAACACCATATTGTATCTTCTTCAAATCTCTGTTTGTAGTTATACTATGTATTAACAGAATACACTGCAAAAATGATCCACATTTGCTTCTTTCATTAATCTACGTACAGCAGAGGATTCAGCAACTGTGATCAGGGCCATGCGGTACAAGGGAGTAGAAACGTTTTCAGCATGTGGGGAGCAGAGGCAGTTTGAAAAATGGGAAGATCAAGATAATGGATATTAAAAAAATCCTTTAAAATGGGTCTGTCTATCTCAGCTACTGCCGCTAAGGCAGAGAGCAAGAGAAAAGTTGGGAAAATAGAGTTTTAACCAAGTGAGCCTCACAAGCACCAGCATAGGTCAGACCAATTTTGTCTGGATCTGTGCAAGCTACTCCCCTGATTATGAATGCATAACTCCCTGTGCACTGAGATAGGAATAGCTCTGTATGTCAGGGCCGGCTTTAGGCCAATTCCACCAATTCCCCTGAATCGGGCCCCGCGCCTAAGAGGGCCCCACGCCCAGTGAGAATCCTTTCCCTGGCTAGAGTCGCCTTTTTAATTTTTACTCACCCGGCGGCGCTCCGGGTCTTTGTCGGCACTTCAGCGCTGAGTCCTTCGCTTGCTCTGGGTCTTCGGCGGTGGGTCCTTCAGTGCCACCGAACACACCTGGAACGAGTGAAGGACCCGCCGCTGAAGTGCTGCTGAAGAGTTGGAGCGCCGCCCAGTGAGTACAAGCCCCATGTGGTTTTTTTACATTTTTTTTTTAATAGTCATTCCTGCCGAGGCCCCGTCGAAACTGTTCGAATTGGGCCCCGCACTTCCTAAAGCCGGCCCTGCTGTATGTGATGTAAGTTCTCACAATAGCAGTAATAGAAATATACCCAATTCTTCCTGTGTCTCAATTTGAAATGACTAGAGTGATTCTAGATCCAGTGTCTCCATTCCAAGTGCAAAGCATACATATTTGATCTTTCCTCCACTAACACACACAGCAGTGGGTACTTTTAAGAAAACCCAAACCCTACCAAAACAAAACACTCCACTGTACATACAGTTCACCCAGTGGAGAGAGAATGAGAGAGAGAATGAACCACATATGGCAGATGTTAGTCCGATCCCTTTTTTCATCATGCTGTAGTTAGGGCTGACCCATGCCAAGCAGCATGGGGATCTCTTGTTTATGTTTAGGAATCTTAGCCCTTAGAGTCAAAGAGCATAAAAAGACCCATATTCCTTCTGGTCAGAGATTTTTATCCCCCTCTCTAGAGTCCAGGCTAATGGGATGAGTGTGTGGGGAGCAATTGGCAAAGTATTTGTTCCACAGTGGCCCATTTGGATTCAATAGTCCTTCCTGATGTGTAGGTCCTACCTTCTGTAGGAATCCAGCAGTTTGCATCAGGTGAAGTTTTTTTTCCAGTTTGGTGAGTTAGTTTCAGAACAAACATTTTACAGTTATAGAGCAAACACTTTAGTATTACCTTATAACATGTGATCAACAGAAAATGAGTTTTGATGTGAAAAGTCAAGATGTCAAACAACCTTTTTTTGTTTTTTCATCCATTGAGATTTAAATAATCTATCCTAAAAAACAAAGTCATGCCAAGACTCTTGTTGAGACCCACATCCAATGCTAAAAACAGGATGATGTTACATGCTTTTCAGGCTCTTTCTTTTTTTATTTACTTTGCCAAAAGTTTCAGAATGAATAGAATGAATATAGCTGGGAATAAATCTCTGTTAAACCTCAACTTCCGAAGTTATCTGACATGATACTTACATCTGTTGTTGTACGTGTGTCATTGAAGAGGTCTGACTGCAGCAAAGGAGGCAGGGATATGAAAGCAATGTTTGCTCGAGTTATTTAAGATTACATTAAAGAATCTTTCATTTTCACTATGTTTCTATCACAATTTGCAATTTTATAATAATTAATCCACTATCCTGAAAAACTGATCTGAACATTGGATTCCTCCCCCAACCCCATATACGTCTGTGCTAACAGCTTTAAAAAAAACAAACCACTTCTCAAAACAAATAAAAGACATGTAAATAGGAACTAGGGAGTTTAATTTGTGTAAATTATTCTGAGATAATTTAAAAAACTGAAACTGGTTTTTTCTGTGGGCCACTGCATGGGAACGGCACATTGTGTCCCCCTGTAGGAGACTGAGTTTTGTGAATGACCTTGAGACTCTTCCCAGAATGAAGATAAGTTGCTGGGAAGTATCGTGCTGGTCTTGTCAACATTACAACACTGAACAACTTTTTCAGATGAGGACATTTAGGCCAAGATTCTGCACTGACAACTGCATAGGGGAACCCCCTGCCACCCCTACCTTCCAAATGCAGAATCAAGGCCTTATATTATGCCAACCTCCAAGTTATCTAGGGCCATTGGTCCTGATTCTGGCCTGATTTCCACCAGCTATACTAGTGTAAAACCATTGTCTTTAATGGAATTCACTCCTGATATAGGTCAGTGAGAGTGAGGTTAGCATCAAACTCCATAGAAATACACAAATACTCAAACAATGACACTGAATGATCCTCACCAGGATACATTTGTAATAGGCTGATGTAAATTCACATTAACCCAACAGTATCTGAGCCTGATATTTAATTGGCCAGTTGTACTTCAGTGTCATAAATGATGACTGATTAAAGCATTATCCCGCATTATTTCATTTTCTCCCTACTGGCCATAAGAAGACAACACATTTTAGGAAAAGGAAAAAGCCACGTGGCTCAACATCACAGAGTAATTTTGAGATTATCTTAATTCTATGTCCTTGATTTTTCATTGTACACCTTTACATTACCTCTGTCCTCCAAACAAAAATGTAGGTATATCTTGAACTCGTTTACTTTATACTCTAGGCTTCATTTCTCCTTTGGTGTAACTTAATTTATATGTTTATTACTATTTGTTCAAAATAGTTCTGTCTGAGTTCCCCACTTACTGCTAGTTTGAATTTTGCTCCTAATTGTATCCCATGGTTTTGAACCCCTTTGCCAGTATGAAAAAATAAATGCATCTCTATCAAGTTTAGTGATCTGTGATATCTTTCATAATTTTCAAAACATCTGGTAGGTTACTTTGAAGTCTCTTCTGTTTTCAAGTGAGAATGAATCCAGCTCACATAAACTAGCTGTCTCAGTAGATATATTGTCTGTCTTTATAGGTGTATGCATTTTTTTTCTGCATATGTCTGCTTATTTATATGAGATTGCTACAACTGCTGTTTAAAAAGAAAAAATGAGAATCGAGGAAATTAGAAATGGAAAAAGGTGTTACTAGACTATCCACTCCATCTGTCCATTGCTAATGCATGCTATATGCTGTGTCATTGGTAAAATGGTACCTGAAACATGATTTTTGTAAAAAGATATCTAATTTAGAATTAGGGCTATCATTACTATCCTTAATGCACTGTCTCATACATAGTTCTTGTAAAATACCTAGGTATATAAGAGTACTGTGTTTTCTCAATAGCCAAATTGCAGCAGGATGAACTAGGCTGAGTGGGAGTACGGGAAACATTTGTTCTTGAATGTCTTAGTTTTCTTGATTTTAGTTATATGTTAGCATTTATTTAATAAATATATTGAACAATATTATGTGAGACTTGCTATGGTATGCATAAATTAATTAGCTAACAATTTATTTTTCCATTGCACCTTTCCTCTAAGAATCTCAGAGTTTTTGGAAACACTAACTGCTGAATTCTCACATCAGACCTGTGAAGCAGTTGGTAGGCGTATCTTCACCCACTGCTGAAATTCTTTGAGAGTGGAATGCAGCAACTACACAGCAATGCAACTCAACAATTTAGTATAGGAAGTGAAATAATAATATAGCCAGTTGAAAATGCCAGGTGAAATTTAGGGGGGAAAATGTAATTAACTGAGTTAGAATTTGGACAGGGCAATGGGGTTAATGCTCTTATGGTTTCAAAAAGTGCCAGGGAATCTTTACAGACATGAATGATAAGTAGCTTATGTGAAACTATCCTGAATGTTTTGGGTTTTTTTTGGATGGGCTGAATATTTTTCAGTGTTCTGTATATAAACAATTGCATATATTTTGATGGTGGGAATGATGGGTGAAAGAGTTGGATGTCCTGGAGTCCAACTGATTATTTCTCTGGAAGTTTTTTTAAAGGTTAAAACAGTGATGGGCCTAAACTGGAGCATTGAATCCTAAGCCCCTTCATCTTTTGGGACTTTCAGATTTGAAATCTTCAGCTAAGGCTTAATATATTGATTGTTGATTAACAATGTTGATTAATAATGGATCTATTTTTAAAAGGTACCTACCCACAACTCTACACACATTTGCAAATGTTAAAATACAATCAGAACACAAGTAAAAATTGCCAGCTTTCACACTAAAAGTAATGAGTTGGATAATTAAAAATGGTATTTTCCATGATAAAATTTAAAACAAACATTTTTCAAAACGTTTTTCTGAAATTTTGGAGGTTTTTGACACACACAAAAATGAAAACCATTTTATTTTATTTTCAGAAGCTGACTGTTTTTCATTTCAAAAGAAAACAAACATTTTTGTAGGTGAAACACACTCAATTTAAAAAGGCCAATTTCTTTCTCTCCTCCCCCTCCTTCCCCCATGTTGAAGAAAATTTTTTACCAGCTCTAATAATTAACCACAACAAAAGCTGAACTCAAACTAAATTCACTTTCCCTATAAACACCATTTCCTATGTCCCTTCCTTTGCAAAAGCCTGCATAAATAATTAGTCCATGTAATGTGCCCTGAAGGTCAGCAAATTTGAGATGTTTGAGACCAACCGGGAAGTAGTTTCCAGAGGTGAAGGACTCTTAGGGAGACTCTCTCAGCTGCTCCAGGCATTTTCACAGCTAGGGGGCCATCAGCTCGAGTGTCTCTGCTGACAGCAGTTGTGGCAACATCAAGTGGAGAGGTTTACAGTCTCTGAAGTAGGCTCTCTTTTGCCTTTCAATGCCTCCTTTTTTACAAGGAGAGAGTCTCTTCTGGATTGATGCTGAAGATAGGGATGGTCTTCGTCTTCTCTTGCCCAGCCATTCCAGAAACATAAAATTGGACTGGAACTTTCTCTGATACATTGGCACTTTATGGCCTTTTCTCAAAGTTAAATATAGAGGTCTGGTGGTCTGTGCTTTTGGGGTCATCTAGGAACTCTTATCCAGGAAGGAAAAAACAAAAATCATATATGAGAAAAACCCTTGAGTCACAAAAACACATTCTTTATCTTCCTCCTCCACTGAAAAAGTTAAAGTTCTCTGGTGGGGATCAAGAGGAAGAATCCCTGACAAAACACTTTCTCCCCATCTCTTCCGCTGATTTCTTGCAAAGTTATCCACTCTGGACCATTTGAGTCTACTATTGGGAAGGGAACTGTTTATAGAAAGAAAATGAGACAATGGTAGCAAAGATGGAGAGGCACCTGCAGACCTATTCTGCCTTCCTGCTCACCAAATTGTTGGTAGGAATCTCTCTAGGTTAAGGGACTGCACCTCTGTCACCATTCTGGTGTCTGAGTTCACCCCCTTAGGAGTTAGGCCTCATGCATTTTCCTATCTCTGGGCAGAATTTCCCAACTCTTCCATCTTTAGACCAGGATATGGGCTACAGCATCCTGTGCATCATCTTGAATCATTTTTTTCCTCCCTGCAGTCTCTCTAGGGCAGTGGTTCTCAACCAGGGGTACACATACAGTGTACATCAACTCATCCTGATATTTTACAACAGGCTAAGAACATAAGAACATAAGAAAGGCCGTACCGGGTAAGACCAAAGGTCCATCTAGCCCAGTATCTGTCTACCGACAGTGGCCAATGCCAGGTGCCCCTGAGGGAGTGAACCTAACAGGCAATGATCAAGTGATCTCTCTCCTGCCATCCATCTCCATCCTCTGACGAACAGAGGCTAGGGACACCATTCTTACCCATCCTGGCTAATAGCCATTTATGGACTTAGCCACCATGAATTTATCCAGTCCCCTTTTAAACATTGTTATAGTCCTAGCCTTCACAACCTCCTCAGGTAAGGAGTTCCACAAGTTGACTGTGCGCTGCGTGAAGAAGAACTTCCTTTTATTTGTTTTATACCTGCTGCCTATTAATTTCATTTGGTGACCCCTAGTTCTTGTATTATGGGAATAAGTAAATAACTTTTCCTTATCCACTTTCTCAACATCACTCATGATTTTATATACCTCTATCATGTCCCCCCTTAGTCTTCTCTTTTCCAAACTGAAGAGTCCTAGCCTCTTTAATCTTTCCTCATATGGGACCCTCTCTAAACCCCTAATCATTTTAGTTGCTCTTTTCTGAACCTTTTCTAGTGCTAGAATATCTTTTTTGAGGTGAGGAGACCACATCTGTACACAGTATTCGAGATGTGGGCGTACCATGGATTTATATAAGGGCAATAATATATTCTCAGTCTTATTCTCTATCCCCTTTTTAATGATTCCTAACATCCTGTTTGCTTTTTTGACCGCCTCTGCACACTGCGTGGACATCTTCAGAGAACTATCCACGATAACTCCAAGATCTTTTTCCTGACTCGTTGTAGCTAAATTAGCCCCCATCATGTTGTATGTATAGTTGGGGTTATTTTTTCCAATGTGCATTACTTTACATTTATCCACATTAAATTTCATTTGCCATTTTGTTGCCCAATCACTTAGTTTTGTGAGATCTTTTTGAAGTTCTTCACAATCTGCTTTGGTCTTAACTATCTTGAGTAGTTTAGTATCATCTGCAAACTTTGCCACCTCACTGTTTACCCCTTTCTCCAGATCATTTATGAATAAATTGAATAGGATTGGTCCTAGGACTGACCCTTGGGGAACACCACTAGTTACCCCTCTCCATTCTGAGAATTTACCATTAATTCCTACCCTTTGTTCCCTGTCCATTAACCAGTTCTCAATCCATGAAAGGACCTTTCCTTTTATCCCATGACAGCTTAATTTACGTAAGAGCCTTTGGTGAGGGACCTTGTCAAAGGCTTTCTGGAAATCTAAGTACACTATGTCCACCGGATCCCCCTTGTCCACATGTTTGTTGACCCCTTCAAAGAACTCTAATAGATTAGTAAGACACGATTTCCCTTTACAGAAACCATGTTGACTATTGCTCAAGAGTTTGTTTTTCTATGTGTCTGACAATTTTATTCTTTACTATTGTTTCAACTAATTTGCCCGGTACTGACGTTAGACTTACCGGTCTGTAATTGCCGGGATCACCCCTAGAGCCCTTTTTAAATATTGGCGTTACATTAGCTAACTTCCAGTCATTGGGTACCGAAGCCGATTTAAAGGACAGGTTACAAACCTTAGTTAATAGTTCCGCAACTTCACATTTGAGTTCTTTCAGAACTCTTGGGTGAATGCCATCTGGTCCCGGTGACTTGTTAATGTTGAGTTTATCAATTAATTCCAAAACCTCCTCTAGTGACACTTCAATCTGTGACAGTTCCTCAGATTTGTCACCTACAAAAGCCAGCTCAGGTTTGGGAATCTCCCTAACATCGTCAGCCGTGAAGACTGAAGCAAAGAATCCATTTAGTTTCTCCGCAATGACTTTATCATCTTTAAGCGCTCCTTTTGAATTTTGATCATCAAGGGGCCCCACTGGTTGTTTAGCAGGCTTCCTGCTTCTGATGTACTTAAAAAACATTTTGTTATTACCTTTGGAGTTTTTGGCTAGCCGTTCTTCAAACTCCTCTTTGGCTTTTCTTATTACACTCTTGCACTTAAGTTGGCAGTGTTTGTGCTCCTTTCTATTTGCCTCACTAGGATTTGACTTCCACTTTTTAAAGGAAGTCTTTTTATCTCGCACTGCTTCTTTTACACGGTTGTTAAGCCACGGTGGCTCTTTTTTATTTCTTTTACTGTTTTTCTTAATTTGGGGTATACATTGAAGTTGGGCCTCTATTATGGTGTCTTTAAAAAGGGCCCACGCAACTTGCAGGGATTTCACTTTAGTCACTGTACCTTTTAACTTTTGTCTAACTAACCCACTCATTTTTGTATAGTTCCCCCTTTTGAAATTAAAGGCCACAGTGTTGGGCAGTTGAGATGTTCTTCCCATCACAGGGATGTTGAATGCTATTGTATTATGGTCACTATTTCCAAGCGGTCCTGCTATAGTTATCTCTTGGACCAGCTCCTGCGCTCCACTTAGGATTAAATCTAGAGTCGCCTCTCCCCTTGTGGGTTCCCGTACCAGCTGCTCCATGAAGCAGTCATTTAAAGTATCGAGAAATTTTATCTCTGCATTTCGTCCTGAAGTGAAATGTTCCCAGTCAATATGGGGATAATTGAAATCCCCCACTATTATTGGGTTCTTAATTTTGATAGCCTCTCTAATTTCCCTTAGCATTTCATCATCACTATTACTGTCCTGGTCAGGTGGTCGATAATAGATCCCTACTGTTATATTTTTACTAGAGCATGAAATTTCTATCCATAGAGACTCTATGGAACCTGTGGATTCGCTTAAGATTTTTACTTCATTTGAATCTACACTTTCTTTAACATATAGTGCCACTCCTCCCCCTGCACGGCCTGTTCTGTCCTTCCGATATATTTTGTACCCCGGAATGATTGTGTCCCATTGATTGCTCTCAGTCCACCAGGTTTCTGTGATGCCTATTATATCTATATCCTCCTTTATCACAAGACACTCTAGTTCACCCATCTTATTATTTAGACTTCTGGCATTTGTGTACAAGCACTTTAAAAACTTGTCCCTGTTTATTAGCCTACCTTTTTCTGATGTGCCAGATTCTTTTTTATGTGACTGTTTATCATCTGATCCGGCCCTTACATTATACTTCTCATTCCTCTGCTCCTGACTATAACCTGGAGATTCTCTATCATCAGACTCTCCCCTAAGAGAAGTCTGTGTCCGATCCACACGCTCCTCTGCAGCAGTCGGCTTTCCCCCATCTCCTAGTTTAAAAACTGCTCTACAACCTTTTTAATGTTTAGTGCCAGCAGTCTGGTTCCACTTTGGTTTAGGTGGAGCCCATCTCTCCTGTATAGGCTCCTCCCATCCCAGAAGTTTCCCCAGTTCCTAATGAACGTGAACCCCTCCTCTCTACACCATCGTCTCATCCACGCATTGAGACTCTGAAGCTCTGCCTGCCTACCTGGCCCTGCGCGTGGAACTGGGAGCATTTCTGAAAATGCCACCATAGAGGTCCTGGATTTCAGTCTCTTCCCTAGCAGCCTAAATTTGGCTTCCAGGACATCTCTCCTACCCTTCCCTATGTCATTGGTACCTACATGTACCACGACCACCGGCTCCTCCCCAGCACTACACATAAGTCTATCTAGATGCCTCGAGAGATCCGCAACCTTCGCACCAGGCAGGCAAGTCACCATACGGTTCTCCCGGTCATCACAGACCCAGCTATCTACATTTCTAATAATCGAATCTCCCATTACTAACACCTGCCTTTTCCTAAAAACTCGAGTTCCCTCCCCCGGAGAGGCAACCTCAGTGCGAGAGGTAACCCCAGCACCATCTGGAAGGAGGGTCCCAACTACGGGAAGGTTTCCCTCTGCTCCCATTGACTGCTCTACTTTCCTGGGCCCTTCTTCCTCCTCAACAGCACAGGAGCTGTCTAAGCGGAGGTGGGACAATTCTACAGTGTCCCGGAAAGCCTCATCAACATACCTCTCTGCCTCTCTCAGCTCCTCCAGTTCCGCCACCCTGGCCTCCAAAGTCCGTACATGGTCTCTGAGGGCCAGGAGCTCCTTGCACCGACTGCACACATACGCCACCCGCCCACGCGACAGTCAGTGCAATAAACTGGATAGCCCCCACTCTGCTGCTGGGCTTCTGCCTGCATTGTCTCCTAGTTAGTGAAAGGGTGGTTTACGGAAAGTAGTTTTAGAATGTAGTTTGGTATATAGGTTTTAGGATTTTAGGGGCGGGCCACGGGGAAGGGGTTAGGGCTGGCGAGGGGCTCCCACTCCCTTCCCACTCCCCTTCTAAACTCCCTTGCGAAACTCCCTGTTAGCAGGCCCTGGTCGCTTGTGCGCGGCTTTATAAAGCCCTGGCCTGAGTGAATGCCCCGCCCACTGATTAAGGCTCAGCCAATTACCAGAGGCTTTGAGCTTTCAAACCTGCCTCCAACTGCCAGCCAGAGCACACGGTCCCTCAAACAACCCAACAAACAAACAGATTGACAAACACAAGCTCAGCACACAGCAAGTAACCCCCAAACTCAAACAAACACACACTACAGACAGTCACTTACCCCACAGATGCTGTATTAGCTCCTCCTTCACCTGGAGAACTCCCTTGCGAAACTCCCTGTTAGCAGCCCCTGTTAGCAAAAAACATAAAAAGCACTAGCTACATAAAAAGCACTAGCAAAGTCAGTACAAACTAAAATTTCGTACAAGCAATGACTTGTTTATACTGCTCTATATACTACACACTGAAATGTAAGTACAATATTTATATTCCAATTGATTTATTTTATAATTATATGGTAAAAATGAGAAAGCAAGCAATATTTCAGTATTAGTGTGGTGTGACACTTCTGTATTTTTATGTCCGACTTCGCAAGCAAGTCGTTTTTAAGTGAGGTGAAACTTGGGGTACGCAAGACAAATCAGACTCCTGAAAGGGGTACAGTAGTCTGGAAAGGTTCAGCACCACTGCTCTAGAGAGACTCCAAAAGGGGAAGCCAGTCTCTCCTAGTGATTGATAGAGATGATCTTGCCTTCTGATGATGCAGAGCCAAGGAAGAACCACAATATGAACAGTATCAGAGGGGTAGCTGTGTTAGTCTGGTTCTGTAGAAGCAGCAAAGAATCCTGTGGCACCTTATAGACTAACAGATGTTTTGCAGCATGAGCTTTCATGGGTGAATACCCACTTCTTCTTGCATCCGAAGAAGTGGGTATTCACCCACGAAAGCTCATGCTGCAAAACGTCTGTTAGTCTATAAGGTGCCACAGGATTCTTTGCTGCTTCTACAGAACCAGACTAACACGGCTGCTTCAATATGAACAGTGAGCTTGGTATTCAGAGAAGAAAAATCACCAGGTATCAAAACTTACTTTTAAAAATTTGTCACTACAGCCAGTGCTCCTAGGCTTGCCATGTTAGCACATTCATTTGATGCAGTGGAGATAGCTGTTACACTATCATAATGTTATATCAGCATGTTGTAAGGGGAAAAAAAGTTTGGAGATTGGTTTGGTGTGGTGCTTTTTTTTTTTTTTTGGTTTGGTACAATTCTGCCAAAATGTTGCAATATCTGCTGATGCCTGCAAGTCCTTTTGGGGGCCTCTGAACATCCTACAAGTATAGCATGTAGTCACCCCAACAAAACTGAGGACACCATGGAAATGTCAAGATGGGTGCAAGCTATGCATAGTGTAGATTGTGTGCATAACTTTAATCTTTGTTAGTATTTCTGTCCAAGATGAATGACCTTTTGGATACCTTGAGTATCCTGCAGTATACTCCTAATGAAACTCCGTCTCCTCGGTCTAACCCCCACTGTGAGGCACCCCTCCAGTAGCTTTACAACTCAAGTCTTCCATCAATTCTTCTGTTGGCATCTTTCCCCAAGTTGTAGATGTCTTTGAGAGATGGGCAATGCTATAGAAAGGGAAATTAATATGTAAAGCTGATTTTTATCTTCGGCCCATCACCAGTTGCCTAGCGCAATATAAATGTTGTGCCAGTCAGACTGAGCTGTGTTACTGGAGTGTGGAAGTTCAGCCCTTGTGCTGATTGCAAGTATTGGTGTGCTGTGTGTGAAATGCATTGATCTTATGAAAATAGCGTCACCACCATAATAACTAGTATTATTTTACAGTCCGCATGTTGCACAATAGTAATCACACCTGGAAATAAGGAGGGTTCATGAGCTATTGGCGTGAACACTTTAACACTAAAACATTTTCCCTTTTAAAAAGGAACTGAGGTAAGAGGGTATTGTAGCAATTAGGTTTTTTTAAGTTGTCTGTCTATATGAAATGTTTCTGAGTAGGAAAAAAACCTTGGTAAAATACAAAGTTTATTACGCTTCTAGACTACATTATCCTTGTCAGATAGATTAAAGCATTCTCCTAGTCTCTGTTCTATATTACCATAACAAGTGAGGAAATAATGTAGTGTTGTTACACAGAGCAGCTTATAAATTTTGACATAAGTGTGAGAGAAATCACTTGAAATGTGAAGCAACCAAGAGGAATAATTAGGAGCAGCAGAATGATCTCAGTAATATGACAACAGTTTCTAAAGCATCCCACAGGATTGAATTCGTCAGGTTTGCTTGACCTATATCTTTAATAATACAGCTCATTGCCCTTGTATTGAAGCTAGAGGGTAGGACAAAGTATGAGCTTTATCATGTTTTAGGAGAAATTGCAAAAAGTTTATTTATTAACACACCACAAAATGGCCCATTTCCATGATTACCAAACAGTAAAGCAACTTGAGCCACAGTTCATCACATAGAACACTCCTTTTCATAGTCAGGCTTGGCTGGCAAAAAATATTATGTAATACTCAAATAAGACAAATGGCTGTGTTAGCAGTGGAAATAACCTCCTGTTTAATTAGAAAATAAGAGCTATATGGGACAGTAAAAATGGTTACTACTGCCGTCAGTCACTGTTTAATAAATATGATAGTGCTGAAGATAATGCTAAGTGTTATTTATTTGTGCAATATCACAGGCTCAGTAATTGTTCATGTTGATAGCTACCCTGCACGTAGAATGAAGCTGTTTCAGAATTTTCTTTAATTCATAAAAAAGGGAGATGATGACCATTTTTACATTTACATTTTTTTTTAAAGGCATAGGTAGATAGATATAGTATTTTCACCTCTCAGTGGTACTGGGAAGGATTTGTTATTGGTTTTAATAGTGTATTAATAAACTTTTCATAGATGACTCTGTTTCTCAGAACACAGCAACAAAAGCTGAAAATATTTCTTTAAGGTAGTACTTTTCATGCTGAGTATCCTATCTGCAACCAAATATATATTTCTTTATCCACCAGCATAAGTGGGGAAGTATTATTAAATCTCTTGGTACAAGTGTAATTTCCCATTTTGCCAATGCTATGGTTATAATAAAAATGGAAAAAAATGACTCTTTTTTAGCACACTCTTGACTCCCATTGACTTCATTCGGCGTTTTGGATCCCCAGCATGTGTGAAAATCAGCCCTTTAGAGCTCAGTACTAGAGACAAAAAGATTTAAAGACAGGCCACTCACTATAGGGAATAGATTTTACTAGCAAATTAGCATCAAATCATGTGTGTGCATCCAAAGTAGTGAGATGATTAGACATTGACATTCCAGCTGAATTCCTATATTTAGTTGTGTATATTTACCTGATGTTTGAATGAAATGGGGGCAAGGCACACATTTTGCAATATGCTTTCAATAACAATCAGCTCAAGTATCCTATTGCTTTTGGTCACAATCTTTCTCTTTCAAATATACTACTGTAATAACAGGGATTTGACAAAAAGGCAAAGTCTATGATATCCTGTTCTGATCCAAAGGGGAAAATTAAAAAGATGTTTCATCCATATGTTTTACCTCCTCCTCCTCCGTCCTCCACCCAAAAAAGTAGACTGTGTGTCAAGAGGCAAAACAAAACAAAACAAAACCCCCTTTCTTCTCACAATTCACTTTAAGCTCCAAAATCCTCCAAAATCCCCAATCTCCCTTTGCAGTCTGGTTCCCACTCTCGAGCTTTCCTCATCTCCCTCTGAAAGAAAAAAGCTCTTCTTTAAGGGACTGATACGTTGTAGAGCGATGCTTAGCAACAACATTCCTGTGCCTTAAGTAGCTGCAAGCCCCTAGCTGAACCCTTTGATGTGACTGTCAGGGCAGATTTATTTTGTTTTAGCACATTGTCTACTTGTCCAGATGTATCAGGAGATAAAAAGGAGTCATGTTTACACTCTTCCTCCCCACCCCCCCTTTTTTTGAGATGTAATTAAATCCTGTTTTTGATGAGTCTCCGAGAGATCGAGATGAAGAAAACAGGAACTGGCTTGAGTAGAGGGAGAGGAAACCCACTTGCTGATCTAACACCTGCCAATGTAGGAAAATAAAGTGTAAAGCCACAGTGCAATGTGTTGATTTGGTCCTGCAGAAGCCTTAGATTTTGTCTTTTCTCACATGCTGGTAATTCACCAGAGTAACAGAATCCAAAAAGACCCATTAGAAAGCAGTTGTCATATTCCATAGATTCTCTCCAACTTGCCCTGTTTTTATATTTGCTTGGTTAGGTTGAAAATAAACACTGTCTCTCTCTAAAATGCTAGGTTTATAGCTCACTTATACTAGAAGAACTTTTGACTGCAGTAGGTGGTTGTCAATCAGATGCATGAAAAAAGGAAAATCTTTGAGCCTCTGTGGTCTTGAATTAACAAATCTTCTGTGCAAGGCAGGGCCTTGCTGAATTCTGCCAGAGAACAAATACCACAGATAAATCCATTTTTGTTTATTTGCTTTTTTAACTTGCACATTTAGCAACACTGTTCTCAGTGCTATTAATAACCTGCGGTGTGCAGTGACAAGCCTGATTCCAACGTTCAGTACACTGTGGGCATGCCAAGTGAATAAAATGCTTGCTTTAATCTGCTGTTACAAAAGTTACTCTATTTGCATCTTAAATAGGTTACACTATAGCACCCCCTTCTGCTGACTAAGCTGTCTGACAAGAAGCTTAGCTCCAACTCAGTTTTCTTCCCACATGCCTGTAGGAAGACTACCGGTACTTAAAAGCATTTTTTAACCTTCCCAAATTTTTAATTCCCATGTCTGTTAAGCAAGGAGAGCAACATAGCTGAATAATAGTTACCAAACTAATGTTAACCTTTAATCTTTAGGGTCAGACTTTAATTTTCACGTAGATTAACCTTTTATCCTTCATATGTCAGAAGGAAAAAATCATTAATTTACAAAGTGAGACAGCATGGCATAACAAACTGAAAAGCAAAGATAATTCTTTGATATTGCAAATTACTGGACTTAGGTCTGTTGTATAAAGTAATATACCCAGCAACCCTCTTCCCAGATTGCCATTGCCTGTATATGTTCTGAAAATATGGTAGTGTTATATGTCCTCTTCTGTGGAATAGCCACGAAAGCAATTTTCCTTGCTGGTTCTAAGTTGACATTTGATGACCCCTGGAAATCAAGTGGGCAAGGGAATTGAAGAGTTTATAGACCCCCTGTATTTCAAAGACTAAAATGTGATATATTTATGGTATCCAAAGGAATTCACTTATACTGAACTCAAATACAGTGAAATCCATCTATAGACAGATAGACTGATGGTCTGTGGTTTCTTCAGTGCACTGACCGGTGCCCACTACAGTGCTGGTAATAGTGAATCATTGCATATAGTGAAGTTCTGTTAACATAAGTAGAGGATTCCACTGTATATGTGTAAATGTTTATTTGTATATGTACAATATGTATGCATGTGTAAATATGTATATATGTGTCTGTATAGTCTATATGGTACTATACACTATTATCTAAAATAGACTCAGAAGTACCCTTGCTCACAGATTTCTAAAGATTAAGCATTATTTGCAACTATTGGATTTACATTCAGAAAATGAAATTGCTCTTTGGATGTCTTGTTGCTGAGCACCTCCTGCTGGCTAAACCCTGGAGTTCAGATAAAGCACTTTGCAAATGGCTGTATGGTGCAATACTGAATGTAATGCAATGTATTTTGTATTGGCTTTTTTCATATGAAAATAGTGCAAAAACAATTTATGGTGGATTAAGGATGGATGTACCAACATAAACAAAGTATAGAGGTGACAATATATCCTCTCTCAAGTTGTGTCTCAGTGCACGTAAGTCCCATCTACTTCATTGGGATTTGGACATAAACATCTGATGGAAGAATTTGGCCGGCCATCTGTAGATGTGCTTTAAGACACACCACTAGAATTTTTCATGTGTGCATCATATACGTATGGCATAAATAAAATGAAAAAAGAACATAGGCTGCATTCTCAGCTTCCTTTACAGGAACATAAACAGGAACATTAATAGAAAGTCTAAGACAACACAAAACATCTTAGTGTGTCACACACTTAAACATTTCTTGCATGGACTACATTTTGCCAAACTTGGAAGAGCAACTCAAGATCAGCATGCTCTGCATGTCTATTGTGTATTTTGTTGGGCCATTAAATGCTTGTCGCTGGTGGGATATTTTCCTGGTTTACTTAATGACAATCTTGGGAGAGTTAAGAATCCAGGAGAATTTATAGTTTGATTGTTTGGTTTTATTTTCTCTGCCACTTAGTTGAAAATCATTGAACCGCAACTTGAGTTCATTTTGCCAACTATTGGCAAGTGCTAATCCCATCACTTGAATTATTATGTCAATTTCATAATTACTCTAACCTCAGATCTATCTCCTGTGGGTACAAGTATGCTTTAAAAGTACAATTTTGTCCTGTGAAGCCATCTCAAATCAATTATTCTTATTTAAAAATCCAAAATCAGGTTTTGCAATGGATACTCTTCATACTGGATTATATAAATGGGTCTGCTTTCTACAATACCATTTTACTGTATTTAATTTCTCATATCTGTACCTTTTCCAGTAACAGACAACACTGTGCTGCTGGAACTTGTAGCTCTGGTGCTTCCTTTAGGATCAGATTCTATTATTCATTATGTTGAATGGTACTGAACTAATGGAGGAGTAAGGAGCCACTTAGCATGAGTGAAAATATTAGAATCTGGTCTATTATCACGGAGGAGATTACAATGCTGAGGGCTCTTCCTCCTTCCTTCCCGGCCCACTCACTTAAACTTGATCTGACTAGCAGAATCTCCCCCAGCTGCTTGTGCCGTCAATTATAGATACTTTTAAAAAAAATCTTAAAAACAAATATTCTTTAGCCCAACATATCAAAGTCAGTTTCTTCTGGCAGTTCACCATAGTTTGAAAAAAAAATCAGTGCTAAATATAATTCCTAAAATACTTGGCTTCAAGTGATATGTTATAAGTTGAAAAAGAGGTCTTGAAAGTCAAGGAAACAAATGCACTGTTGTTATACATGTACTATATGTTACAGTAAAACAAATCAATTCAGGCTGCTTAGAAGCAGTCACTGCCTTGTGATTATATTTGTGTAGTCTTGGGGCCTTTGATCAAAGAAAGTCATTTCAGGCTAGGCCTAATCCAGGCTGCTTTAAGGTGTTTAAATGGGAAAAAAAGGTTGACAACAGCAGGGATTTAAATTTACTTTCGCCTAACTTTTGTTTTGAAAAGATTTCTATTATTCACTGCTTCCTTTTTCATACAGAAGATGGATCATTGAGTAAACCTAAAAGGGAAAGAGGATATGGGAGGAAATGGGTGGAGACTTTGAATTAATCTTCTGAAGAAAAATGTTTGATCAGTGGGTAGGAGAGGATGAAAACCTCTGATGTTGACAGCAGGCAACTTTCTGACTAGCGTGTGATTGACATCTTTGATGCTCCAGTGGGGAGCTAGTATCCAGCCAGGCTCAGGCATCCTCTGTCTGTGGGTGGTAGTGTTAATAATGTGGCAACTGGAAAGATTAATTGTGGACAAGCAGCGGGATTACGAGGAGGGTTTCACAGGTCTAAAAGGAACAGTGGTAGGAAGGCTTCTGATCTATCAGCCCAAAAGGAAATTAGTTAGGGCAGACTGGAGCAGCTTAAAAAAAGAGGGGAGGGAGCAATACAAGAGGGAAGTATTTAGGATATTAAAGCAAAATGTGAAGAGGATATTGAAATAGGTCATGAGGGGACGGGACCAATGTTCTTGAAAGATAATATGCCCTTTTCCAGAGGTAGCTTGAAAGACCTTAATGCACTATATACTTTTACAGTACGTTCACAGTTCAACTTGTTTTGCAGTGAACTGGTAACCAATTGACTTGCTTAGTGGTTTGAGCTGCCATAGAATGTAAAATTCATTATTCATTTTGAAAACGGGGTTGACGATAAATTGTTTGTTCACTGCCAACACATAAATTCAAGTGAACAAATATCAAAGGGCCTCTCAGTGCAAAATACCACGGAGAGAGTTTACTTAAGCTGTATCTGCAAGTAACTATCCACTGCATATTTTACTTCCCACCCTTTTTGGTGGTAGTAGAGATTTTGCCAATAAATTCTGCGTTACCATTAAAGAGGCTATTCATCATGCTTACTAATGTTATTAATCAAGATACACCACAGTACCCTTAAAATGAGATCATTTTGATAAATCATGTATGACATGAAAAGACTTTATTCCTTTTAAGTGCAATTTAGACTATAATTTTTCCCTCATTTATGATTCATGGAAGAAACATGGATAAAATTCCCTTGCACATTTACACCTTATCTCCAGTAATAATTCAAAACTGCTCTTAGATGAAAATTCAGGGTCTGATTCACCAAAGCTGAATGCCAGCTCATTATTTTCTGGCATTCAATAGTCCAAAAATAATGTCTATACATTAGGTACTATTCACAATAGTTAGATTTGGCAGCACACCAGAGATATCAATTACAGTCAATTAAGCCTAAATGAATAAGAATTCTCTTATGTTCATTTACATTTTTGATCCAGTTATACCCAACCTACCCTAACCTTGCAATTTTGTATTAGGAAACCAAAAATTATAGCAAATTCAGATGTGGTTTCTAAGTGATTGTCTCCTATACATGAAAATGAGGAAAAGGCATTTTCAGATGCCATAAGTTTTGTTAAGCCCTGCGTTTATTTAAATAAATGAAAGCGTTACTTTTCTGGCTATAGATTATCAGATGCTGACCCCAAATCAGAAGATCACTGTTCTCTTTGTCTTCCAACAACCACAATAAATCAGCTGATTTTTATTAATAGCATCAAATCTGAAAGTAACCTGATAAAACTGTACAGAAGAGATATTTGTGAAGCTCCACATTGCACTCTTGATTATAAGTGAGACACTTGTATTATTCATTAAACTGAAGACTGTCCAAAATGTTGCAATATTTTCTTCTACCATTGAAGTAAATATTGGATAAATGTTTAATTATTCAAGTATTCAAGTTTTAAAAGAAAAAAAATCAGTAGCTATATTTAATTTGGATGGCAGAATTATTTAATTTTTGGCATTTCTCAAACCATGATTCAAAGGGGACTGTCTGAGCTGAATTACAGTCCACCCTTTACTTCCACCCGCATTTGAAGAAAAATGGTTGATTTCCAAGAATAACAAGACTATTTATGTTTTCTTTAACCATTGGTCTCTATAAATTGGGTTGAATGTGGTAGATGTACAATATATCCAGCCACTATGTGGAACGAGCATTTTGCAGCACTGTCCAAATCTTGGTTTTACCCCTGTGCATAGGGAATTCAGGAAATAAACATACACATATCCTATTTTATTTTTAGTTTAATTGGGTGCCAATATTTCTCAGAAGCTTTGGTAGCCATTTGTCAAAGTATAGTTGATTCCTTTACCTCTTACATGGTGCAAAAGCGTTGCTCCTTTAGTTTTTGTCTTGTACTTTACTTCACTTCAGTACGTGTGAAGGTTGTAATTCTTTCTTCGCATTGTTATAGAAAGTAACTGTAGATTCGCCTACTGGTCTGAAAAAGTCTTGACTTTTGATGTGGTTCAAGCTTTCTTATTGAAAGTTTCAGGTTACTATACAAGAATAAAGTGAAGTAGAGTAAAGCCTTTATCCTACTGACATTGACATCTGCCCTTCTTTCTTGTCTCCTGGATTCTGTTCATTAATAATAATATCAAATTGGTAGACCCTTTCCCTACATTTTAAATTTAATTCCTAGTAATGAGATACTTGTAATTGTAGACTAAAATAGTGTACTAGCTAAGAGAGGTCAGGCTGCATGTCATTCTAATGGAACATTTTCATAGTTGCTATTTTTAATTAAAAGAATTCAAAAGAAAAAAAAACAACCAACAATCTGAGTACCTATTTGCAAGAGTCATGTTAAAAATAGCCTCATTTTCAGTAACACTCAGCAAAATATCACAAGCACAGTTTGCGTAAAACATGAGCATCCTTAAGACTTATAAACTGGGCAGTGCAGTTCTCCCCCCACTCCCAGGATAGTATTCATCTGCTGTTTGTTCCCTACCGTGGTCAAATGTCTAAAAACAGATTTTGAAACAAGTCACTATTTTTATGTGGGGTAAGTAGGTCATCTCATTAAGCCTGGAAAGATCAGGCAACTTGTGATAATGCCATGCAGCTGGTATTTCTTCATAATTAAAATGACTCTAATTTATGCTACAAATTTACCAACACAAATCCCCCGAAGTGGGATCTGCAGTTACAAGTTCAGCATGAAAAATATTTCCTATGTCATTAAGCAAAGCAAACTTCCCTGTGTAGTCATGCCATGCCACCTGTTGGCTTATCTGAAACATGACAGGGTCTTGGTATCAGTCATGGCAGTTGTTTGACCTTTCTCTGACCTCTAACCTAGTACACAGTAGAGTTGTCCTGAACAAGGCCTTTCCTAGTCTGCCTTAAATAGTAAGAGCTCTGATAAGCCCAACCTTGTCAGTTCTTAAAGTCTCCTTAATTCTTTCTTCTTCTTTCAAGTTGAGAAATAAAGCTGTCAACTTTTCAGTATATTTCCTGAGTTAATATTAAAGTTTATGGCAAAATGAATAAATTCCCCCAATATAACGGTTTTAAGAAATGTTTATCTTCTTGGTGTGCCTCATTACCTGTTATGTGAAATACTCAAAGACTCAGTGTTAATTTTTTGTGATATAGTAGCAGCTGGAGCTTCCCCGCCCCCGCCCCAAACTAATATCTGAGCTCTATGGTGCTTGATGTTGTACAAATGTATGGTAAGAAACAGTCTCTGTGCCAGTATGACTCCAACAAAGTAAACAGATGTTTATGTAGGCAGCAATAATAATAATAATAATAGTAATAAAGATTTTAAAATAGTATATCTGTTAAAACATTACATTGTCAAGCATTGAGTATACTATTTAAGTATATTTACAACAGAAATCTTAACACTGAAAGAGGAAAGAAAAGGACTTTAAAAAAGCAAATGTGAGTTGATCCTTACTCATAATAATAGAATATGCTATCATATACTATAATAAAATATCATATAATAAGTAATTATAATACCTAGCTCTACTATAATGCTAGCATCAGTAAATCTCAAAGTGTTTTACAGAGGACGTCAGAATCATTATTCCCAATGGTTTAATAACTACAGAAACTGGGTAATGCAGTGATTTTGTGCATTCTTTGTCTTTTTTTTGCAGTGGATGCAATGGAAAGTCATAGAAACTAACAAGTTTTATTTAATGAACTTGAGCTTTGCATTTGATGATATAGATATTATTGGGTTGATGATGACACTGTAGTACTATCTTACATTTTTATTTTCATTTTCATTTAAATATTAATTTATAAAATGACAAGGCACCGTTCTGACACAGTACGTGAATTTGACCAGCCTTGTTAAATACTGTGAGTCAGTGTATGAAAATAAACAGCAATCCCACAAAACACAAGAATGGTAGATAATCATGCAACACAAATAGAAAACAAAGCCACACTTTCTCTATACATTACCCTAAACAATGTTCGCTTCAGCAGTCTTTTTAAAAAGATGGGCCTTGTAGTGTGCCATTAAAATGCAGAAGATTCAGTCTGAGGGGAAAAACACACTGCAATGGATAGAAAGAGCTTTTAAGCATCCCCAAATGCTTAAAAAATTACAGAACTGACATGCAAACTATATGTGAAAGAGTAACTTTGGCCTATATCCAGTATTTCTTATTAAACCCTACACTCTTAATTCTTCTAACCTTTTCCTGTTTTATTACTGATAACTAACCATTCTGATACTACTTGTCAGGTCATACCATTTTCCTAAATCTTTGCTCGGTTCATTTTTTTTCTCACATATAGATGGGTAAATGTCAGTGACATATAGTTCACATATTTGTGAGGTTTATCACCCTGACCTGAGTATGTGTCCATGTTTGTATTTACATGAGAGGAAGAGAGATATCAAGGTCTATTTATATATCTTGATATGTATTTATATGGCAAGATATATATATCAACTCCTATTTATTCTTTATTCTTATTCTCCCCTTCCCTCTCCCACACCTTCCTCCTTTATAAGACAAAAAGTACAGGCTGCTGAAACTAGACAGCACTGTTTCCAACTTTTGTACACTACATACATCATCTCATTTTAGGATGAGCAAGTGTGGCATAAGTACACAATAAGAGCTGAGTGATTGTGAGTGCATTGTGGAATTGTTGTCTTTTAGAGTATTTGTTTAACTACATTGTTAGATTTATAGCTTCTAGACTTTTTTTATATATAGTGGAAGAATTTGGTAGCTACCCCATCTCATTTCTAAACATGCCAACGCTCTCCACCATCTCTCTGTTGGATCTGCTCTGGTAACGTCCAGAAAATGCCTTCTAGAACTAACATTACTTTCAATAATATCCAATGAAAAGTATTCCTGAGTTTAATGTATTCAGCTGGGGAAATCAGTTTCTTGTGCAGTTAGCAAAATGATCTTAATAAACCATGTCTTTTCGTAAGTGCTCTGTATAGCCACTGAATTCTTTTAAGGGAGGATGCCAACTTGCTCTTCTTCCTGTGTTATAAAACTTGTCAGATACCGCGCATTAGTGACTATTACAATTATTGGTGAGCGTGTGTGTGTGAAGAATTTATGACATGTCATAGAAATGAAGATGATTTCTCATATCTCAAGGGTAAATATTTCAAGATAGAAAATAGAGAAATGCTAGGACAGGAATGGTCACTATCTGCAGCAAGTAGAAAAATACCTAGTATTAACAAGTCTCACTGGGATACAGCAGTATAGCACATAAAGCAGCACCAAATGATTCAACAGAATATAAAATTTCATAAGCAATTGCCATTGTTCTAATTAAAATGATCAAAACTATTTTTATATATGGGTAAGTTTTTTCTTATTTCAGCTTTATAGGTCGTCTGTAGTTTTGGCAAAGGTGTTGAATTGAAATCCCAGTAGACTTTTGTCTTCTATTTTGTTTATTTAGAGTTGAGTTTTACAGTTCCTACTCCAACAGAACCCTGGAGGATATTCCTAAAGAACAGTTTAGACCCTGATTTGGCAGGGTGCTTAAGCATGTGCATGACTTTAAGCACCTGAGTAATCCCATTTACATCATTTAAACTACTCACATGCTTTGAATTTATGCATTGTACTTGCAGATACTAAGGTACAGATTATCAATGTGACCTGTTGCAACATTCTTATTGAACTCTTTGGTGTGTTCCCAGTAGACAGAAAATCTCACTTCTTCACCCATTTTTTCCCTTTAAGCTATTTGTAAGTTATGTCCATTCAAGGTCATTTTTGCACTGTAACTAGAACTTCATGTGCAAATAGCAGAACTATCTGAAGACTCTCGTATGTCAATGGTATCACCATCAAAATATTTTTGTGAATATTAAGAATAATAAATCTATACAAGTCACTTTGGAAAATAGCTTAGGGCACCTTCTCAGTAAACAGTAAGAAGAGAATTTGCAGCTTCCTTCTACTAGCACACAGGCTTAAACAAAAACTTGATACAGGATTTTCACTCAGTTGACATTTGTGCAAAACTGTCCGATCCCTATATGGTATTCCATGGAATTAAAGCTTTTGTAACTGAACACTTAGCAGAAAAGTAATAAAAACTGTTGTATACTTGGCAGGGAATTACATACTGTGCATAAAACAGCAGCAACATGCCAATAAAAAAATCTTCCTCTTCTTGCTTTTCCTAAAATTGGAAATACAGCTAAATTGCCCCTTTACTACAATATCCTTTTTAGAAGCTCTTGAATTTTGCTCAGTCAGTGGTATTTGCTGAAAAGGCAGTTTCTTCCAGTAATTTTAAGAAAAGCTATCATCAAACTGTCAACAGCCTAAATTGAGATTAAAAGTACCAAAGAGAAACCTTCACTATTATCGGAGTCCCAAATATGAGTACTTGAATAGACAGATAACATCTAGAATGTATAATATGAGGCCTCCTCCGTTTTGAGCTTTTGGAGAGACTTTGGGGAAAAGATCTTATGTTAAATACATTATAATTACAGTTATCCTCATCTTACCCAGTGCTACCTGGCCAAGATAAAACAATAGAGCATAGTGGACACATGCTCTGTACTTCATATTTGGGACTTATTGTATACATTAGTGGCCTGTCAATTTGGAGGCCTGATCCGGTGAGGTGGCAAATGCCTTCAACTCACATTGTCTTTATTTAGAGTTGGAGGGCATTCAGCATCTCACAGGTCTGAACTCTTTTGTCTGTATCTTCAGCTGGTGTAAATTGGCATATTTCAAATGAAGTCAATGCAGCTACACTGGTCACCAGCTGAGGATGTGGCCTCTACCTGTGGCCTTTTCAGCTTTGTATTCATGAAGTCGGAGGGTATAATGGTACTGAACTGCAGGAGGCAGTGGGAGAAGAAGCTGTGCAAGAATTAGCTATAGAATCCCTGTCATGATCTGTAACGTCCTTGCTATTTCAGGAGTCCTGTATTTGTCGTAAGATGTCCTTTGTGCTAAATAGTGAAATGTTTTAGTGATGTGGCTAGATTTCTGATAGGGACCAAGCTGCAACCGCAAAAATCATTCCAACATATGACCTTGTGTGAAAACTGAAAATGGGTCTCCAGAGGTGAAAGGCTAGTATGTTAATCGAGTGAGTCACTTACCTTTTAAACTGTATTAGCATCTACAAAAGTCCAAGAAGAATGACAAAAAAAGGTTTCTAAATATTCATAGACTTCAAACAGAATATATATTCCTCATTTTTATTTTTATCATTACTATTTCTAAACCAGTGTCAATCATAGTTTAATTCCTGGTAACCTTTTTAAAAAAAGGAATCAGTGTTTCCAAATGTTTGAAGACCTGCTGAGCCAAAACATTATAGTCCCATTTTACATTAAAATTTAAATTCTCATCAACCTTTGTAAATTATTTTTTTTAAATATCTGTCCAATTAAAAAGTCTGAGTCAAACAGTGTTTGAGTGATTACAAAACCATTACAAATAAACAGTGACGGTTACTAGGATTACTTTGATTTATTAGAAGCACTCATGTCAATGGGTGCTTGGGGAACATCATGTGGTAGACAATGGCTACTTTTGTCTCATGACTCATCCCATACATTGTCACTGGATTGAAGAAATAGCTTAATGGTTGCATTGCTTCTTCCCCTTTGTTTTATCTTCTCTAAAAGTCATCGGTCTGATTTTTGTATCTAGATGAGTGGGTTGCAGCAGTAGGAAAAACAGTGTGGTGAAAACTAAGTGCTTCATCTCTACCACATTAACTAGCCTGGAAAGGACATGAAAGCCCTGGAGATTATTAACTGCATGTGAACACTAAGTGCTGCTACTATGCTACCAGGAGCCGAAGCAGCACGGTCAACTGAGCCGGGTGCTCGCACTTGGAACCGGGACTGCACCACTTGCTCTTTACACCTGGGATGTTCTGAAGAAGGGACCTGATGCTGGGACCCTGGGGCAGGGCCAGTGCTGAGGTCATGCAGTAGGTCGGCCTTTTCCTTTGCATCTCCCTCACGCCACTTTGCATGGAATTTCCTTCCCGTCATTATGTAATGTCACCTCCTGCTGGCAGCGGGGGGAATCCCATGTCTTTGCAAATGTCTAATCCTAGGACTTGCCAGGCAGCGGCACAAATCGGATCCACCCCATGCACTGTGGGAAGGGGGCACTAAAGAGAACTCACATGTTTTGCAATCTGTGTCTGTGAAATAACACTTTTTAAATGAGGAAAAAAAAGCTGTCTTTTTAAGGATTACTCTATGGGAATGATACATGTTCACAAATAAGACCTATCTTTTGCTTTAAGATCTCATTCCAATAAAATAACATTTGCTGCCCTGTAACTCAAAAGCATAAATAGATCCTTGTTCTGGTCTTTGTAATGCCAGGTCTTTATAATATGCCCTAAGGATGCAACCCTGTCTCACTGGATAAAATGTATTTTGCCCTGCATTTAAAACACCTCTGTGTTTCCTTTGGATAACAGACAAAGGCGTAAGATCTGGAATTCTTCTTTATTGTGGGGAAAGTTTGGAATTGTGTTGCGTAGGGTTGTTTTTGTCTCTCCCCTGTACTAAATATGTTTTTTTGGTCAAATCAGGCTTCTCAAATGTCTCAAACTTTTGATACAGATTATTTTTCCTTACAGCTGTATATTCTATTTAATTTCTTTTGCATAGTGCATTATGAGCATTCTCATTTGTGACATAACCACTTATCTTCCCAGTGAGGGAATGAGTAGTGTAAAATGTATTTGTTTTTATTTTTAAAAAGGAGGTAATAATGAAATCTACCTTCTTATTCTGCTGAAAGAATCTGCTGACTGATGACTTTCATGCAGGCAAATGAACTCGTATTGAACTAACAATGACATTTTTAATGTTGTCAAAAGATTTAGTGGAAGTATCATTTTCTAAAGTTGCGATGTGCATTCGAATATTTGTTTAGTGACACTATTCTAGTATCACTATAGGAAAAGTTAAACTACTTCCTTTTGAGGACTGGCAACTACATTTAAAATCCTTACGTTTTCTGCTGTGATTATTTATCAGTGATGTATATGACTGTCAACTCTGTGGATCTGTAATCACATCACATAGCTCATATTGCATCTTTGTTTAGTCATTGACTTTCCTTTTAGAGTATTGATAATATTTGTTTTATCACACAGGCCTCCTCCAGTGACACTGCCTCAGTCTCCCCTGAGACGCACTATACGCCGCTGCCTTCAGGATCCAGGGATCTCACCAATCACAGAGGTAAAAACTACGCTTTTATTGCTATGAACCACTGCAAGATGGCAAACTTTGCTCTAAGGCCTTCTGAACGCATTACTGCTGCATCTGCACTTTAGTAAGAACACTGTGCTTTTCAAGCAGTTGATGAGAAAACCATACCTGTCAAGACTACAGATTTTAACTCATATTAAACAGGATTTAGAGGTAGTCTACTGGGAAAGCAAATAAATCTATGGAATAATAACATTTAGCGATTTAAAAAAAAACATAGAGATTAGAGTACTTAAATATTGCTAAGTAGATGATTACATGCAGCGCTGGTGATTTTGAAAGAATTTGTAAATTCTAATATTTGTGAAGAGAGAGTTATTTTGCAATTTAACAATTTAGGGCTACAATTTCAAAATGTTAACACATTTATATTGCAATAAAAAGGGATTCTGTTCTGTTTTCCAACATTAAAAGGGGATCAATGTGCAATTTCCCTTTTTACCGATCCTTAGAACTTAAACCACCTTGGGCAAATTTTCAGATTCCTTCGGCATGCCTAGGGAAGCAAAGTTCTGAAAACAGGCAAAGGACTGTTGCTGCCATAAAGATAGCATTCCAAGCCACTTCACCTTTGTTCCAAAAAGGAAAGAACGTAGAAAACCTTGTAACACTCTGCAGCCAGAAACAAGTATAGGAATAGCCATATAAATTCCCCTAGTTGCTCATTGGATTCCACATCATTTAAAAATTATAACTCTTTTCCCAATGGGATTGATGTAAAGTAACTAGATACCCCTGTTCAATAGAGACACTCATGCTCTGTAAAGACTACTTAAATCAAGGCCAGTGTTTATATTTAGGAACTGACCCTAAGTTGGGTTCCCATATATCTCTGGGTACTGAAACTGATTTAGCCTCTTCTGCTGGTTATTGAGAGACTGAACAATGTGCAACAGCCAGTACTACTTGATGCTTCCAAGGAAGGTGAAAGAGCTTACTTGAACCTGACTGATTGTGCCAGACTTTTTCTGAAGATCAACAGAAAGTGAAGCAAATTGAAGGTGTTAAAACTCACTTCATGTCTGTCATTCATGATGTGCAGTAACTACCATTTCTGGTAAAAAGGGACTGAACCAAAATGCTGGATCTCAGCATGCCCCAGACATTGTAAAAATCGGAGCCTGTTGAGATGTATTATTGTGGCCTGATCCCATCTTTAATTTCTCGGTAAATGCCGTTGTGTTCTGATTGGAATCCTGCTGTTGGTTTAGCTGGTTAAGTTCCATTATGAAAAAAAAATGGGAAAATTAAAGAAATATCGTCAGGAACAAGCGAACATTGCAATTGCCTAACAGTGAAAGAGATTATTTTAAACTAGACCAATATATTCCAGACTGGCAATTCAGATGATAGTGTATTACAGATTCTGACCCTAAATTATGGATCAATTTCTCTTGTAATCCAGTTCTTTTTGGTTGTGTCTGGCAGCAGGAGCATGTCTTTAGATGGCTGCACATTTAGAACTAGGTGAGATGTTGAGTCCCATTGCCTTCTATGGGATGTGAGGGAAAGAAGGAAATGGTACCCCAAAAATCTCTAGTTTTACCCTCTTTGCTGTTCATCTCTGCGAACAAGAAGGGAGAAGAATTCTGCTATTAGAAATAAACACAACAATGATTTTCCTTGTCACTTTTTGGTAGGGAGTGAATTTATAACCTAACACACACACAATTATGCAATTCATTCCCCCCAATCCTCCTCACTTTGCACAGTAAACACGTCTGCTGCAATTTTTCTTGATGTTTAACCATAACTAGGCCTACAGTGGGTGGGAAGAGAGCATGTTTAAAAAGGGGGTAAAACTGGCCCAAAAACTGGCTCATTCCAACAAGCAACATGTATATAGTCTCAAGAAAATAGTTAAGAATCCTTTCCAGAATGCCAGCTGCTATGAATAAAGTTCGGAACAACATGATAGCAGGATTTACTGGACCACTTAACTAGTTCTTGAAAACTAAGAAAAGTTGTCTAAGCTCACAAACATAAAGGAAGCTTAATTAGAGTTAATGGAGAAACTTCCAATTAAAAAAAAAAAAAAAACCTGTAAACACACCATTTTTGATCCACACTTTCAAAGGTTTTCTCGTCTTGAATGGTCTCAATCTCATGTGAAATGGTTGAATCAGCTGTTACCTATAGAATTTTAGGACCTTGAGAGGTCATCTAGTCTAGTCCCCTGCACTCATGGCAGGACTAAGTATTATCTAGACCATCTCTAACAGGTGTTTGTCTAAGCTGCTCTTAAAAATCTCCAATCATGGAGATTCCACAACCTGCCTAGGCAATTTATTCCAGTGCTTAATATGCAAATATTGGCAGCTTTCAGAAATACTTTTCAACCCAAACTGAAAGGGAGAATGGCCATGAGTTTGTGAGCACTTTTTATTCATCCCTGGAGGGTCTTTCTTACCAGAGTCTAAGCTGCTGGCAAACAGTTCAGTGCTAGCAGTAAATTAATTCTTCTTTGGAGCTGGGAGGAAGAGCAGCAACATTGGAATGCATTGGACTTTCAAAGTTTTACATTAACAATTTTCCCTGTATTTTATTTATTTTTCTTATTGGAACAAAGGCAGCAAGCTGTGCTCAGGCTACACAGTGTAGCTTTTCATCTTCATATTTTACACTCAAGAATTCATCATAGTATTTCCAGGATTGATTTAATCTTCTCAGGATGATCCCATGTCTTGGATGCCCTCCTTGCAGAGATTTTACTAGTACCAGAATCATTTCCAGGGTCCACAAAATACCACAGTTCAATGTTCTATCACAACATAATGACATGGGAGTACAAACACCATGATATTACATCAAAATACTGATATACTTGAGTTGCCCTGCTTATGTATATATGCTGTATGTAGTTCAAATTTACTCCCTTCCTGAACTTCAGCCGAAGCTTTCTCCAAAGTTTGTCTGTTAGTAGGATTTTCCTTGTAGGACCATCTTTGTCTCAGACCCTAATTCCCTCCGCCTGATTGAAGTACCAATCGCCCTAGTGTTCTGGTTGGAATCTAACTGAAACCATCTGTTTATGTGGCTCGGCAGTACTGTCCATATAGGATTTTAAACATCGCATAACAAAGTGACTCAACAGAAGAGCTTAGCACCCTTACTCTGCGATCCTACAATGCTCCTGTTGGACTAACTTTCAAAAGTAGTAACTCTATACTCCAGCCTCATGATTGATTTTTGTTCCCTACACTGTGATTTCAAGCTCCTCAGGTTAGTTATTCAGCTACATTAGACTAATATTCTATTTCTCAGTACCTTTGTTTACACATATGTCACTTCCAAACCTGTATTTAAATATTAATTAATACATATTCCAAATAACTCAGAGTTGTGTAAAACATTTGCAGTTGTTTTTAAACTAGTGAAAATTATCTGGTAAAATAAAAGCCCCCAAATTTGGTGGCATTCCCCTTTTTAAAAATTCCACTGTTTATGCTGTGCTAAACTTCAGATTTTTGCTATGTTGTGTGGGCATGAAGAAAATACACAAAGAAAAAATTACATTTATGTTCTGAGTAACAGAAATACTCTTTTTCTTTAAACACATAGGTATAAAAGGTTAATTGTTAGCAGAATCCTTCAAGAGGGTTTCATGTGTGAAGACCCTACTACCTTCCTGTTCCACATCTTTAGCTAAATTAGATCACATAAGAGATCCTAAAATAGTTTTTTTTAATTAATATAATTAGAACTATGCAGTGTAGTTCTAGCCATGTTGGTCCCAGGATATTAGAGAGACAAGGTAGGTGAGGTAATATCTTTTATTGTACTGTTGGTCAGAGAGACAAGCTTTCAGTTTGAGATCCTATTTTTATTTGTCCCATGCCATTTGGTCTCCAGTAACATTTTATGAAGGACTTCTTTCCTTGCCATCTTGCCTCTGGGGAAAAATACTCACAATTCCAGTTCCCCAGAGATGTCTCTCTGTAGTGTCCTCTCACTGGAGACTTACATAAATTAAGTTCACTGCCTCCAAAGCGATAGAGCATGCACCAACTTGTCAGTGTAGCTGAAAATTCTCACTTTACATCAATAAGATAGCACTGAGGTAGTTTATAGTAAAACTAATAATGAGTTTATTAACAAAGAACAGAGTTATAAGTGAGACTAAGCAAGAGGAAAAGAGCCAGGAAGGCTTCCTGAGGTGCAGATTCTGTCCCGTGGCATGATTCCTGAACTGTTTTCTCCGCTGTGTTAGCTTGATTGATTTGTTTACCTTATACGTAAATGTACTTTCATTGTTCCCCTCCCACTCCCTTCCTGTAATCAAGCCAGTCAGGCAGGTAAATACATATTCCTTTATGTAGGGCAGGCTTGTTGTACGCACTGCCTTCCAAAAACATTTAAAGAACATATTTCCGGCACACATATTTAACTCTTTGTGCACAACCTGAACATACTTTATGTAATCATTTTCAGGACCAGCCTATTTCCAGTTTACATATGATATCTTATGTGAGACCTTTTAGATACATAATATGACAATAGTGTTTTGGAAGTAATAAGTGTGTCAGGCCTGATGTGAGTTGCAGCATGGTGGACTCTCTGCCAGTTGGCACTGAAGGGATTCCCAGAGTCACAGCAGTCCATATAATGATCCTTGTTTCTAATGAAATGTTCTGCCTTCTATGATTTGTTATCAACTCTGACAGCAGAAAGCACTTCACATGCATGTACTGGCAGACATTAATAATGACATGGGAAAGGACAACATACAAAGAATGGTGTAAGTCATCAATTCCCACCTCGAGACAGAATTTAGCGGGAAATGTTCTACCAAGACACACACATGTTTTTGAGAAGGCTTCCACTGTATGAAACTGGAATAGGGAACTCTGGAAATGAGTCCAGTCAAGCACTATAATTGACTAGTGGTCATGGAGTCGCTCTCTTTGTGGTCATTATGTTGTGCTCCATTCTCGGAATATTGAGTTTCATTATTTTTTTTTAAAGCACAGGAAGTGTGTAGAAAAGATAAAGCATTCAAAATCCATTTGCAAATATTAGGGCTTCCTCTAGGAGGTGAGACATCTCTTGTTACTGGAAATTTAGCAGTCCCTTTGACTGTCTTGCAATCATCATGCCATCCAGACATGCTAGTATCTATGTTCTGAAGGAAGTGTTAACTACCTTCATTGCATATGTATTTATTTAAAAAATATACTTACATAGCATCTATCCGCAGGTACCTAGGTACTTTATAAAGGTTAACAACAACAATAGCTAAATTAAAACTGGGCTCAGAAGGAAGCTTCCACTTTGACTACAGAAGGGGCAGCAAAAAAGTTATAATTTATACCTGGTCAGATGAGCTGACTTGAAAAGAAACCCTTTGCACTGAGCCATGAAGAGCGCTAGAGAGGCTCCTGTGGATTATTCAGGAAGGGAGTTACAGCTGTGAGGTTACTGAACCAACAGGTTTGTCTGGGACCTGAGCTAGATGAAACCTTGGGAATGGGCAGAAGTAGCTTTGGAGGGAAAGCACGGGAAACACAGAGTAGGTCTAGATTACTAACATCGGTAATCTAGATTTTTAAAGTGTGTAATTAACAGGACTATAGGACAGTGTCACCTTGGACCTAGATTATTAATGGTTATTCCATCAGTAAGACCTTTAATTAAATGTATTGTCTCACCAACAACCAGAGCAGATCACAGAGGGGTAGGTGTTATTGATTCCCTGGCAGCTATATCAAGGAAGAGTAAAGCAGTCTCATTCTGCAACTGTTGCAGTTTCTTGATCAATTTCAAGGGAAACTTAATTAAAAACAAATTACAATAATTTATCCTAGAAGAGATGAAGGCATGAATGACAAAAGTGAGTTCAGCATTAGAGGAAGACGTTTTCTGGGTTCTACAGGAAAATCCAATTTTTAAAATAAGAGAGTTACCAGTCGAAGGCAACCCAAAAAATACCTATCACCCCATTTTTACACTCCCTCTAGCTCAACAGAAGCTTATTTTAAAAATAAGTATTTTCAAGCTTTTGATACAGTCTCCCACAGTATTCTTGCCAGCAAGTTAAAGAAGTATGGGCTGGATGAATGGACGGTAAGGTAGATAGAAAACTGGCTAGATGGTCGGGCTCAACGGGTAGTGATCAATGGTTCTATGTCTAGTTGGCAGCCGGTATCAAGTGGAGTGCCCCAAGGGTCGGTGCTGGGGCCGGTTTTATTCAATATCTTCATTAACGATCTGGAGGATGGTGTGGACTGCACCCTTAGCAAGTTTGCAGATGACACTAAACTGGGAGGAGTGGTTGATACGCTGGAGGGTAGGGATAGGATACAGAGGGACCTAGACACATTAGAGGATTGGGCCAAAAGAAATATGATGAGTTCAACAAGGACAAGTGCAGAGTCCTGCACTTAGGACGAAAGAATCCCATGCACTGCTACAGACTAGGGACCGAATGGCTGGGCAGCAGTTCTGCAGAAAAGGACCTAGGGGTTACGGTGGATGAAAAGCTGAATATGAGTCAACAGTGTGCCCTTGTTGCCAAGAAGGCTAATGGCATTTTGGGTTGTATAAGTAGGGGCATTTCCAGCAGATCGAGGGATGTGATCATTCCCCTCTACTCAGCACTGGTGAGGCCTCATTTGGAGTACTGTGTCCAGTTTTGGGCCCCACACTACAAGAAGGATGTGGATAAATTGGAGAGAGTCCAGCGGAGGGCAACAAAAATGATTAGGGGGCTGGAGCACATGACTTATGAAGAGAGGCTGAGGGAACTGGGATTGTTTAGCCTGCAGAAGAGAAGAATGAGGGGGGATTTGATAGCTGCTTTCAACTATCTGAAAGGGGGTTCCAAAGAGGATGGATCTAGACTGTTCTCAGTGGTAGAAGATGATAAAACAAGGAATAATGGTCTCAAGTTGCAGAGGGGGAGGTTTAGGCTGGATATTAGGAAAAACTTTTTCACTAGTAGGGTGGTGAAGAACTGGAATGGGTTACCTAGGGAGGTAGTGGAATCTCCTTCCTTAGAGGTTTTTAAGGTCAGGCTTGACAAAGCCCTGGCTGGGATGATTTAGTTGGGTTTGTTCCTGCTTTGAGCAGGGGGTTGGACTAGATGACCTCCTGAGGTCCCTTCCAACCCTGAGATTCTATGATTCTAAGCCATTTGACTGTAAGTGGGACTATTTGTATGAGTAAAGTTAAGTACATGCATAAATGTCTTAAAGATTGGGGCCTAGATTATAAAATGATGTCTTAAACATTTTCTAAAATGGTAAGAGACATAAAATTGACTTTAAAGTATCCCTTTATAATAAATGTTAAAGTATCAGGGTGTTCATTTTTGAAGACTTTCTAGGGATATACAAATAACACTGAAAAGTCACACTCTTCTTAAATCAAAGACATAAAAAAGAGAAGGAAATCAGTTTGCATGAAAACTTGCTTCCGGAAAGATAATGATCCTGTTTATATTATCATTACAATCTTCTCCGTTATTATTATTGACACAGTTGTTAGGTGCTCATCCCATTTTCCAGCCAGAGGCTTATTTTAAGTTTTAAATTGATTGCTGGGAATGTCAGAGAATAATTTACATAGCAACTTATCATAATTAGTTATAGTTTGCAGTCTCCTTAATGTGAACTACACTTTATGCTTAGCAATTGATTTCTTCTATATCTCTGTATGAAGCAGCTTAATGCGTGCCATCCAAAAGAAATCTGTGCATAGTTTTTATCATTTAGTTAACTTGAGGGATCATAAAATAAACTTTAACAGAAACTATAAATAGGGAGTATTGGCTTTAACTCATTTAATAAGTCAAAAAGAGATGAATAAGTGGATAAAATATATGGAAGTTCCATGCCGGCCAGAGATGATATGAAAATAGAGAGACGTTTGCTATGTTGGCTGGTATGAAAGCAAGCAAGGCACTTCATAGAGCATCCAGCATTTCTGTTTTTTAAATTGGGTCATATGTTCTAGTTGGTAATGAAATGTAGAGTGAAGCAGCGTGTCACAAGTTACTGTTCAAAGTGGCAACAAGACCCCCTGAATATAGAAATAATGATTAGCTAGTATAGTATAAGTGAAATAACCACAACTCAGAATTGGGCATGGGGGCAGCGACAGCAAAATAATCATGTTTTGGAGCAAGGTCACTGTGAAATTTTATGTTGAATATCAGGAAATACTTCCCAACAGCAAGTTGCATTAGGATCCAGAATTATTTCCCACTCTATTGTTGGCACTATTGATAACAAGACTGGAATAAGCAGTTTAAGGTGAAAGTCCTGTCTGCACTGTCATGCACAGAGTTTATTACATACACATCCTGATGGTTCTGGCGAGTTGCAGTGTTGCACCAGTTGAGAACAAGGTGATGACACTGATGGTTATGTCCAACGTGCAGAAGAAGATACTTTTACAGAAGGTCTTAGAGCTGAGGTCAAAAGAAGTAGAACAAAAGGCCAATTATGAATGAGGTTGGAAAATGTGAACTGGAAGAATTTAAGAAACCTAAATTTTACCATGCTGACTCCTGCTGAAGGAAGAATTGCAAAGGACCATTCAAGATGGAAATCCATTCTGCATGCCACTATGGCTACATCATAGCCATATGAATCTACTGCTGCTGTTGCTTGATGGTTCTGGTGTTTTGGTTGGTGGCATACTGTCTAGAGAGGCTTGTGATCGTGTCAACCTCAGGTCAGGCTACCAAGAAGCAGGGCAAAAACTACAAATTGGTTGTATGTTAATTATTTAATTTCACCAACCCAGTAACAAGTGTGAACCCCTAAAGTGATATAACAGTTGTACCATAAAGTCACAGACAGTCCCCTTGGCATTCCAGTCTATCTTGCCACCCAGCCAAGCTTGGCTTTGTGATAGATGGTTGCTGTACACCAAAAATCACAATAATATTCAGATTACTCTCAGGCAAAACAGCTGGGAACTCCTTGCATATGCTTAGAAGTCCTCATCCCTCAGAGGTCAAGCAGCAAAAAAATAAGTTTTCTATGACAGTTGTTTTTATTCCTGTCTCCCAGCATTCAATCTGTGATGGGATGAGGGATTGATATGTACCCTCTTCAGGATTGCAGCAATCAACGAAGTCCGTCCACAATGGCTTGTCTAATTCCTGTTGCTGGGGAGGACATAACACCAATTCTGGTGAACTGGTATTTCACACTTGGTAATGCTTCTCCCCTGACTGTGAGGAATTTACACTCTTAGCAAACAACTTTATAGTTACAGAGAAAACATTTAAACATCCCATTATAACATGGGATACAGAAGTTATAAGTAGGATTAATAAATGCAGTATTCTACAAGCATCCCATAAAGTCTAAACACATTCTTAAAATGCTAGTATCTATTTTAACTAAACTAACCCTGAGGTAAGCTGGACTGGTTTCCAGCTATGCATTTATCAGTGTTCATTGAGGCCTGGGGTCTTGGCATGAGCTGCACCTGGTATGTTAGCATCACGGTTGGTTGGGTTTGGAATTGAGATGCTGGATGTTAAAGAGGATGTGGAAGGGTACATGAACACACAGGAAGGAGTGGGAGAGATGGTGATGGTGAGACGGAATGGAGAGGTGAGGGTGGAGTGAAGAGTGGGAGGTATGGTTAGACTAACTTGGTGGCAGGGATTTAGTAAAATAAATTAAAAGGGGTCAATTGGGGTAGTGGTAATGGTACTTAGTTCCATTAGAGAGTGGTCAAAGCAACCTAAGTCCCTGAAATGCAGATAAGGTGAGAAGATGGCTTCAGGAGATTAGGGAACTCTGTGTTGTAGGGGGAAACAGGAACTTCTTGTGCTCTTGCTGTTGCTGCTTAAGAGGGACTTTTCTGAGGAAGGTGGGTCATTTAACAGGACACCACTGGATGATTCCTGCTGCTGCAGTTGATGTTCATGTAGGAAGAGTGAGCCACTAGTCCCTGTGCCAAGGAGTGGCTTATTACTGGGGATTTCATGAAAAGGCACAGAGTGTCGCAGCTGCCACTGGAATGGAGACTGCTCTGGAATAGCGGTGGCCTTTAGTGGGACAAATTTGCCTTACTTGTTAGATGGTGAGAGTCAGTTTCAGTGTCCATGTGTTTTGCTGTAAAGCACAGAGACTTTACCAAAAGTGGAATAAATTGCAGTTGGTTTTGATTTTGACTCTGACTAATATGGTTCAAGAAATACATTTTGGGGGTCATTGGATTCATGTTCTTGTCACTTAGAGTCAACAGTTTCTTTTCTGTGCCTTCAAGGGAATGTTTGATTTGAATCAGAATACTGTAGATTAAAACTTCAGCATAAAAACGTTCCACTATCTTGTGTATTACATTGATGGGAGCAACCAGTCATGTGGAAATAGGGATGGGTGAACAAGCTTGAAATTTTATGTAAACTGACTCCAAGCTTTGATCAAAACATGCATAAAACCTTTTCTGAGGTTGAGCTAATACTTTTTAAATAAGATTTTTTTTTTATTTTGTGAGTCTCATCTGTATTGCTTGGTTTGAACCAGAAGTTCTGAATCCATGGGCAGGAGAAAACTGTTCGTGTGTTGTTGAGCAGGCTGACCAGAAGGAGGAAATAGCTCTGTGGTAGCTTTTGTGATCGATAAAGAAGAGATCTTAGGTCTTGAAGAAGACTGTGTAAGAGGAGAAGAGAAGTAGTTAAGTACCTAAAATTTCAAGAATGAGATTTAAAACTTTTGTTTGGGATTTTCAAAGTAGTATATGGAGTCAGGTGCCCAAGTCTGATTCATATTCAGTGAGTGTTGGATGACCAGCATCCTTAGGCTACTTTAAAAATACCAGCATTTATTTTCAAATTACATTTAGAGGTTTATCTTAGCAAAGTTCTACATTCCCTGATTAGGCTACTCAAAGCATGCCTGAACCTCTTTATATTTTCCCCAATATCTCCATAACTTCTGAGTTTTTATCATGACTTTCCCCAGATTCACCACAACCATCTCACAGACCTAGCTGCCAGTCACCACTATCAGATTAGAAAGAAAATGAATAATGGGGAAATAACTGTGGCTGCAAAATCTTAAATGGAACAGAAAGCTTCAGATTTTGCAAGGAAGCTCATTTTGTCATGAAAGTGTCAAGAAACCATGAAAATGCTCAGTCTCCCAACACCAAGTCTATAAAATGACAGAAAGTTGTGGAAAGGTTGGCTCCAAAAAAGTAAACCTATATTAAAATTAGCTTTAGGTTTGCAGGAGCCTTAGAAATTCGGTGTGTACACAATTGACAATCAAAAAAAAATCTGCCAGTAAACCAGCCATTTGGCTCTATAATAATGACCTTTTTAGAATAAACAAGTCCAGTCATGCTATTTTTTGTAACCATGGTATTTCAGCTCCCTCAGAGGAACGGGCTTCAAAGCACAAGCACTGCTGTGTACAGTCATACTCCTGAGAGTTCCCATGTTTAGTTACCGCTCCAGTCTAGCCTGTTTTAGCACTAGTCCTCCAGTTTTATCATGCAGGCATTTTTACAGCCTCACTGGAACAAATAAACAAACATCTGGAATCATGTGGGATATTTAATTTAAAAGTTTACGTTTGGCCAAAAATGGTAAAATCATGAAAAATTGCCTGTCTCCAAGCTTAGAAAGGCCAAATGATGAAGCTGTTTGCTACATACAGTTTTACAGTGTATTGAAATTCTTAGATGTGCACACCTGCTATAGTCCTCCTCTCTATTTTGATTCATAACCATTAATGAATGTTCAGCATACAGATTGTTTAAATGGAATTTGAAACAGGGTGTGGTTTTCACACTATTTTAATAATACATAGACACATGCAACTATTTTAATACAGTATGTACTGTTCTGTAATGCAGAGAAAGAGTTAGTCTTGAAACCGTTAATGGCAAAAGTCACATCTCCCATCTGCAGTGCAGGTTCTTGTTTTGCATTTATTCTGTGCACTGAGCTTTCCCTGATGTCAATATGAATTCTATATGCCAAACAATGGCAAAACATGCACTTGATGGTAATGGGGACGGAGGTGGGAAAATAAGCTGGATGAACTCTTGTCTAACAAGCAGGTTGTGAAACTAGAGGTTGTATTTTTGCAAGGAGATTCTTGCACATATGAAAAATGAGTAGTTCTTGCACACTCAACCTTCAACAAAGTTTTTCTCCAAGAGAACTGTTATGCAAGTACAGCCACAGGAAGGGGGAAACAGAAGCTTGTCCCCTAACTTTTTGATATTTTTTTGATGTCTGTTTCCTTGCTTCCCTCTAGACCTATCTATCCTTCCAAAACTGGGCTGTCAACTTGCAGAGGTTGGCACCAAGACAGTCTAAACCCGGGGGTGGGGAGGGTTTGCCCCACACGCAATGAGCAGTGACCCTGGTGTATAGCTAACACACTTGGCCAAAAACCAACATTGCCACTAAGGTGTGTACTAAAGTCCAGGCAAACGTGCTTTTTTTTTTTAATTTAAAAATTATGAACATTTGGAAATAAAGGTTTCTAATGGAAGTATTAAATCTTTTAATATAGTGATATCTCAAGTAAGATGCTTTAGCATGTGAATATGTATTTTAAATGCAAAATCTATTTAATGAAATATTAAGATTAGGAATTTACATGCACTTTTATAATATATTATCATTTTTACAATTCTGCTCCAAAGGCTCAGTCAGAATCAGAGTCAGAGTGTGCTAGGTGATTTACAAACACACAGGGTCAGACTTTCATAGTTTTACTCACACTGAATAGCCCTTACTCCATGAATATCCCCATTGACCACATTGGGATTACTTGTGGAATAAGGTGCCGTGCGAAGTTAACAGCGTGATCAAAATCTGCCACGTGACAAAAGATAGTCCATGCACCAAATCAGGAAATACCAAGTTTAAGGTTGTTACACTAATGTTAGTGAAAGCAGTCGTATAATATGTGATTGTGGTTCACTTAAAAAAATTGAAGTCTTCCGTAAGCATAGTTTTAGGAGAGACTCAATATTTATCATAGATGTGACCTCTTGCTATAGGTCAGATATTCAGAGCTGGGTGTAACAGGTGGGCAAATAAAATCCTAAGACACTGGATAATTGCCTGTGGAAATGTGCCATTAAGCAACCAGGTACTCACTTTGCACGCACAAATACAGGATTTTTGAAGTGCAGCATGCATTCATATTTTTGTCGCCTTACCCATTCCATGCATTTCTGAATATCTGGCCTTCCATACATTTAGCCCTTTCCTTCTCCCCACCACCCAAACAAAAAAGTACTTCTGCATCTTCACATTATTCATGATTCTATTGTAAAATTAAAATAAATTGGATTTTTCCATTTTCGGCTTCCATACTCTGTGGGAGTCACATTTTGGTTTCATGCTTACCAACAGGATTCTAATGTAGCCTTTGCCTGCTGTCCCACAGTGAATGTGTGTTTCTGAGCTGTGGGGAGGGGTGGGTGAGTGTCTTTAGAAACAAAATACTAATTCCCACATGGTGAATGCATGTAGAAGCCTATTTACAATTAAAAGGAAAAAGAAGAAGAAAATAAATTTCCTGCACAGTCAGAAGGGCAGCCATCTGCATCAGAGCAATAAAACTATTTTATTCCCTTGCGTGTTGGTTCTTTATGGCACACACATCTTGCTATTACACGTAAATGTCTTCAATCCAGAAGCAGCCAAAAAGATGGTGTGTGTGTGTGTGTGTGTGCGTATGTGTGTTTAATTCTGCCTTCAGGAAAGAGAGAGGTATCTTTGTAGTGTTTGTGTCTGTTCCTATGCGAGTGGAGAAAGCTGTCAACATTTTATAGGAAATGAATGATTCTATTTGTGATCTAATGATATGTTTGCTGATCAAAGCTCCAAAAGCAAATGTCACCTAGTACTGTTGAACAACTTTCCTCTTTTGGCTTTATAATAATGTGTGTCTTTAGTATTCTCACTGGACAGAAGAATAGATGGTGGCAAATATCTTAGTACCCTTCCTTAGCTTTGTACTCCCTAGGACAACAAGACTAATCAGTGATTTTTAAAGGATGAAACACTAGGTATCAGCAAGTGAAGCTGTCTTGTGTGCCTTAACAGTAAGAAGGTTAGTTGATCTTTTTTAGTTGTCATCAGTTGTGTTGCCTTATATGGTTTTGAGAGCTGCATGACTGACAACATCTGTGTGTTCTGTAAGTGCCTTTTAAGAAAGCTCAGGTGTGGTTCTAAAGCATCTAGTAAACGTAAGCAACCTCTGGAGAGACCCCCCCACCTGTGGCTGCATAAAACTGAAACGAAGAATGGAAAATAACCCATTGACTATGCACTCTCCCACCTGCTGAGAACAAAATACAATGCAGTACAATTTTAGTACTTACGTGCCACTGGGGAAAATAGACTCCTAAAATCACATAGTGAAGCACTGGCAAAATTCAGTAAATTTGTTTAAGCTCTGTGTTATAAAAGCTAAGGAACCATAGGCTTTACTTCTGAAATGACATAGCGTTGTAATGTGATTCTATTAGAATACCCGCAAATATAATGATGATGGAAAAACTTAAGGTTAATAAATAAGGGTCTGATTTTGCCCAGTCCTTCCACAGGTGCACAATGTGTAGGAGGAACAAGGAGCCTTTGTGCTATTCGCTTAAAGTCCAAGCACATTTCCAGTCCCTAAATTTGTTGTCCTATCATACTGCCCCAGTGTCACACACTACCCCCAGTGGAAGAGAGAGAGGGAGGCGGATCCGTAGCTCTGCTTCCTCATACATGCACTGGCTAGACGAGATGTGTTTTAGTCATGAATAAATAGAGACTAACATGAGGCCCCTAAACTCATTGTAATTTCATTATGACCCAAATATAATTTGAATCCATGTCCTAGATGTAAAAAGCTAACACATCAACACACACACACTGCCCTAGAACCTGAATCTCTCTCTTTAAAAAAAAATTAACCTGAATGACTTGGCTTTAAATAAGTTATTGAATGATAAATTCTTCAGGAAAAAAGGATCAATTTTATATATAATTTGTATTATTTTTTTTAGCTATATAACACTAGATTAGTCAAACCAGTCAAAGGCAATTTAATGTGGACTAAAGCTAGCCATTATTGATGTAAGGAATTTGACATGTTAAGTATTATTTTCATGACACACAAACAGAAAAGTTAGATTAAACACAAGTATTTTTTGCTGGAAGTTTGCAACTTTTGTATTTCTTAGGAACCTTTGCACACAAGAACCAAAACCATAGGGAGACAAGGAGGCTGCTCCCTAAGGCAAAGGGGCAAACTCAACCCACCTTGCTCTAGGTTGGCTCTTTGCAGACCGACTGCTGAAGATCCCTATAGAGCCCCCCAGCCTTCAAGCAGGCACAGAAATCCCCTTATACTTCATAATTTTAACATACTTTTCAACATACACAAAGAATAAAAAATATCAGGTGGGAATTAGAATGAAGAAAAATGGAGATATGTACACATCTACTCAACCTCTAAGCATTCGATGTAATTGGAGGGAGAGAGGGTAGCTCAACTGTTAATCATGACAATGGTTTGCATTCCTTCTCATGCCAACCAGGACATTATGAAAAATTAACCCTTTTACCAAGATGAGATTAATTTAATAGTAAAATAAGAGTTTTTTATTTAGTGGTCTCACAGTCAAAGGAATCAGAACATTAAAGTGATGCTACTGAAGACATCAGGCTCCAAGAACTGCTTTTTTCCCCGTTAAGTTCTCCAGTTTCATTGACTTTACACACTACTCACTGGTGTTGGTGCCATAGGGGAGAGGTCTTCAAACCACAATTTGAGGACTTCAGTAACTCAGACATAGGTTAGGGGTTTGTTATAGAACTGGATGGGTGAGACTGTGTGGCCTGCATTGTGCAGGAGGTCAGACTAGATGATCATAATGGTCCCTTCTGACCTTAAAGTCTATGAGTCTATGAGTTGCTGGACTCATTAATCATCTGGAAAAAGAGGCTAAATTAGAATAGTATGTTAAATTTACAGATGACGTTCAACTGGGTGATGCTGGGAATCTCAGGGAGGGAGAAATAACACTAGAGAACACCAGGAGATTAAATACAGTATGAAGTTCAGCTTGGTAAATTGCAAACTAGAATATCTGTTGAAAAATCAGATAAAATATAGTTATGTTTGCTATGGTACATGAAAAACTAAATGCTGACAGATTCCTAGAGGGTGATTGTGGACAGAGTCATAGAAATGGGCTTGCAGTGGCCTAAGGTGGCGACTAGAAATGCCTTGAGTGGGAATTCCATGTAAGGAATGGCTACAATAAAGTCTATGATAGGAACATTAAAAATACACAGTCTTTTCTATGAGTATTATTTAGGAGATTCTATTGTAAAGCTATAGTATGATCGTGTGCTCCTCTAAAAATGTGCCCTCCATCAAAGTACTTAAGAGTGAGTTAGAATATTAACCACAGTTAAAGTATTGCACCACAGAGTAACATTCTACTTTGTTTCAGCTTTGTAAATCTGGCGTAATGGAATAGAAGTTTAATTTGGAATACTACATGTCGCTGAACTAATATTATTACCATGAAGATGGAGAAGTTGCTCAGGATGCAATGTAACTGAGAGCTGAATTTGGTTTTATTCTATTGAAAATTTGGAGAACTAGCTAGGTTGTCAGAGTTTCTGAATTAGTTTGAAAGGTGCTGCGCAATTTCAATGCATGTTGGCAGTTGGTGAGGACAGTCAGGATCTAATCCATACAACTCAGGTCTTGAACCCTATTTTCCAGTCTGTGTGAACATCTTGCTTATATGATATGATTTGTTATAATATCAAAATCTGTTTCGATTTTAAACATTGACTTTTAACTGGTTCTCTGTTTCAAAGATGTTGAAAAAAATAGTAGCAATAGCAAGGTCTAATCATCATGATACATAAATGTACAACTGAATTTATCTTTGATCACAGATTTTTCTAAATATGATAATGGAGTGAAGAATGAAATATAAAGCAAAAATAGAGAGACTGTAATAAAATGTGGGTGGTGAGAGTTAACATTTCTAGTCTTGAAGTCAAGAAGCTAGTGCATTTTGGATTACTTTAAGATTTTGATTGCTTTTGTTGTTTGTGTATTCACACTCCAGCATAAGTTATTTAATATCCGTTTACAGGTTTCTTGGACAGCACTGATTTATGGATTTGAAGATGTGTTATTTTTCCAAATACTATTCCATTATTTTATAGTTAAAAGGCCGTTGGATTTCTGTTCTTTTTCAGATCCCCAGATTTAATAACTTTAATATAAAAGACTTTTTCAATCAGTTCATGCAATGATTTTTCTGATCTGAAGGTTTGAAATACTGTGTTTGGAAGCATCTAAGTTAATACTTTGGGGAATTTCTAGTCTGTTTTCCCCTATGGCTGTAGTTAAACTTGCACAAAATATTGGAGAAAAATCTATGCACATGATAGACATCTCCATGCTTAAAAGCAACTAAGTGCAAGTATTTAAGCCATACACATGTGACTGGATATATGAAACTTCAAATCTCCACACATAGAGTAACATAATGTTGAAATATATATGGCAATATATAAAGTTGAGGCAATGTTGTTGTGCATTGTTAAGCTGTTGCTCCATCTCACCCCAGAAATAGGTTAATTCCTGTATATATCACTTTAAAATCCTTGAGGGTGATAAGTGCTGCATATGTGTAATATGTTCTCATTATTAGTTGGCTGTCTAGATATATTTCTGCTTAATAGCTGTTGTCTATCGAGCTGGTGAGGAACATATCCTGGGGGGTGGGGGTGGGAATCAGCTGTATCAGACTTTCTCTGTGTGTGTAATAGGTTATGTAGAGAGATTCCATCACTAATACTCTGTTTCACTGCAATATATTCTGTAGCAATATCCCCTACCACCAAATTGGGTCATTATGAGGGGGATTTTCAGGAACACTCAGCATTGACTGGAATGGGAGCAGACTTAGGTCAGAGCTCAGTGATTTTGAAAATCTCACCATATATAGACAGAACGTAATTATTTGAGTTTAATCTTTAATTGTCACAGCTGGACAAGACTTCAGCTTTATATCTCACCTCAAAAAATGTCCCTTTAAGTGGCAAAACGCTCCATACCACCATATTAGAACACTGGCTCAGTACTGACTTTGATGGAAGATTGCTTCTTATTAAAACATTAATACAATTCCTTACAGTCCATGGGTGTTCCTTAATGATCTGTCATCCAAATACTGGCTGAATTTACCCATAACTACTAAGATCCAACAGCACAAAGTGATATTTATGGCTGCATCCTCTCTGGAGCGCATCCAAACTTATTAGCATCTCTTAAGAGAGAAATCCTTTTAGAAATTCCACCATGAGATCTGTTTTTGAGATTTCCAATTTTTACCGGTTTGGGGCCAGGCTGGAAATACCTTAAAAACAACTTGTTCAGATTCATGCACCACTAATTAAAAATAGTTTGATTAGTGTTTTTAAAAAGGAAAGGAAAAGGGAATAAAAAAAGAAGTGCTTGATAGATTGTATTACAATGTCAATGATCAAATGCTTTGAAATATGTCATTGGAAAGACACTTATAAATCTGACATATCAAGATGGTTGTCAGACTTCCTTCAGTCTATGAACAATGAGAATATGTGCTTGGAGATGAAATATGGACAAATCTTTTGTCTTCTAGACAATTACAATATTTAGACAAATCAGCTCTCTCTCAAATAATTCATTAGTCAATTCTTGGTTTTTCTTCATGTGACTAACGTTTTCTTCTTATGAGAACCCTAAAATAGTGGGATTGGGCACGATCTCTTCATAGCACAAAAGCAATTATAGAGGAAGAATGGTCTTGTGGTTAACACACAGAACTGTGGGTTCAGTCCCACAGATTTCTTTCATGACTTAGGGAAGAGGAGGGCTGCACTCGCTAAATTTGGGGATGCTTTGGAGTGATTACAAACCTTTCTAAATGATTTAAAGCAGCAGTCCCCAACCTTTTTGTGGCCAATAGCACATTCATGTTTTCAGAAGAGTGTGGCGGATGCCAACAATTTTTCAAGGCACCAGCAGAGCAAGCACGTGCCTGGGGTGGCACATGCTATGGGGTGGCATTCCGTCCATTCTTGGGACGGCAGAGTCGGAGCGTTTTTTTTCCCTGCTTCGGCTGTTCGGGCGAGTTTTTTTTATTTTTGTTTGTATTTTTTTTTTTGGCGGCAGTTCTGGGAGCGCAGAGAGAAGCCGGAGAGAAGCCATGGCCCTGTGCCTGCCGGGGACAGAGAACACCGGCGCCCGCAGCCTGCACCCCCAGAGTTCTCTGTCCCTGGCAGGCGTGGGGCGGTGGCTTCTCTCCCCTGCTGGGCACTAGGCGGACACACATAAATGCCCCAGCAGGTGCCATTGCGCCCATGGGCACCGTGTTGGGGACCACCAATTTAAAGTGTCCCCCTAGATTTTCTTTGTCTGTCACGTGACATACAAGTGCCCAAATCAGTTAATTTTTAAAAAATTCTGTTTTTCTCTTATGTATTCTGTTGCCTTTGTGTACAAAATAAACAAACAAAAGCAAAAAAGGCTAAAAGAGCTTCCATTGTTATGATGTAAAAAGCCAGGAGTTTCCGATTAACAAAGAAATCTGCATTTATAAAGTATCTTTTATGCAGAGCGTCTCCAGGCCCTTACAGGGCAATAATCTGCAGAGTCCAAAAGCTTGAGACAATGGGAATTTTGAATACAGGGAAAGAAGGGAGCTTGATCTAATGTCACAAGGCAGGGAGGTTTGGAGCCTTGGGGCACAATTAACAAAGGATCTGGCACCTGCCGGCTCCAGTTTTTGTATCTGGTGGAGAAAGACTTTGTAATCCTGTTCCTGGGATGAGGCTCTTTCCCTGTCCTTACTTTACCCCATTGTGCCTAGCAAAATCTATCTCAGTACCTGGGGTACAATAACACACATCCTATGCTTCATGGGCCCTGGCAATATCTAGGGAGAACTTGGTTACATTAGCATTGTCAGAGCCTTATCTCCATGTTTCCTTTCTTGTTTCACAGCCATAATATTCTAGCATAAGTGTGCAAGTAACAAGGAACAAACAAACTCACTCCTCACTACTGGGGTTACTGTAGAGTTTGCCACATTTTGATTTGTTTTAGTTTATAACATTATGTCAGTGATACAGTGATCCCCATTCAAATGTCAGTACTGACCACCACTATTTCTTTTTCGAAGTATCGGGAATACTATAGCGTCCCATTGACCACGGCGTGGTTACCATTGGCAAATGCTGAGGGGTTTATTTATTTATTTATTTGGCAACCACTGTGATGTAAAGGTCAATAAAGAGAGCAATATGATTTCACAATACAATACTTGAGGGCTTTAAATTATCACATTTTGAAGGAAAATAGATTTTACTTTTCAGTCTAGATCTCCTTAGTAGTAGTAGTAGCTCTTACAGGCCCTTTTGTGCTAGGTGCTATCCATACAGAGATATTTCTTGCCCCGTAGTACTTACAGTCTTAACAGAAAAATTAAACAGTGTGTAGGAGAAAGGAAACATTATTATCCTCATTTTACAGAAGGGCAACTGAGGCACAGACAGATTAAGTGACTTGCCCACCGGCCACACAGAAAGTGTGGCACAGAGGGAATTGTGGCACAGCAGGGAATTGAATCTCCCAAGTCTCTGACCCATGCCTTAATCACAAAATTACCCTTCCTGTCATTTAAGTGATAAAAATGTCCATCTCAGGTACATACCGTTCTTAGGTGATAATGAAGATGTATTGTATTCACTGAGACGAAAAATGAAATCTCTCTACAGAACCATTTAGAACCTCATGTGTTTCACATGAAACTTAGGAATTTCCTTCTCCTAGTTCCCAGAGGTGGTGTGTATGTGTCTGAAGTCTTTCAAAAGTCTCACTTTCCCGTGAGATCAAATGAACACCTCAGCTGGGCTCCATGCCATTTCCCAATCTCGACTGCCAGTTTGAGATCCTTCCTTTTGAGGAGTAAATCTCCACAAGGTTTAAAAACAAATAAACAATGAAAGAAACCACAGATGCAATTTAGACAGACTGAAATTAACCAAGTTGAGCTTTGGCTGAGAACTCAGGAGAGAATCCCTTTATTCTTGTGAGAAGTGCCAGGGGATCTTGAATGTGCGGTGTATACAAAACTGTTAAAATTGCAAGCTATCCCTTTCTAGCTTAACATGTCACAACCAGGCTTTGGGTGGTCATCTCTAGTGGGATGAGAAGCTAGGAGCAGCGCAGTGGGTCAGAACTGGAATCAGGAACTAGGAGTGAGAGCCAGGGTCAGGAATCGAAGAGGAAGCTGAGAGGCAGGTGGATCATACAGTTGGTGAAAGGAGTCTCCTTTGTTTCATTGACACTTCCTGGAACTCTTTCTGGGCTTAAATAGTGCATCTGAACCAATTAGGGGCCATGAGGGAAGCTATCAGTCCTGCTTTCTAAGGTGGCACTCTCTGTGGTGTTTATATAGACCCCATGGAGAAGATAATGCAGACAACCCTATCATGGTTTCTGCGTAGCAGCACAGCAGTGTGTCGGCCATCCTGCAGACTCAGGTTCTAGTTCCTGCAGACCCTCACATTAGGGTTTTCCAAGATCTCCTTGCTGGCTAGCATGCTATATAGGCAAGAGTATGATCTGTGTTCTCAGCAATCAGCATGGAGCAAGGTGGGTTGAGTTGTGGCTCTCTGCTTTAGGGAACAGCCTTCTTTGTCTCCCTCTGTTTTGAGTTCTTGTATGTTTAGGGTTCTGAATTCTAGGAAATAAAGTCATGTTACACTACAACCTTCCAGCAAAAATATTTGTTTTTAGCTAACTTTTCTGTGTATGTCATATAGGCTGCAGTTTTTCAAAGGAGCCTAAGGAGGTTGTGTGTCTTAGTCCCCATAGACTCCTTTTAAAATCCCAGCTATATCACATTTTCTATTGATATTTCATTTTCCTTTTAATAAATTACTTCCCCCTAAACATATGGTTCCCCCACAGTATTAAAATGTTTTTATTTTTTAAATAAAGCCCCCCCCTTTCCTTACACTGTTACCTTTCATTTTTGAATAATTACAAAATGCATTTCCCAGAGGAGGAGCATACCGATCAGTTAAACACGAACCCATCGTGCTCCTTAAGATGTTGCAGGGAGAGGGAGAGGCAGCCCACCTCAGCTATAGAGGACAGATAATGAGCAATGCAAGGGCTTTTTCATTGAAGCACAAGGGGTTTTTTGTTTTTGGTGTGTTTTTTTTTCCTGTCCAGTAAACCCCCAAATCGAAATGATCCACAGCGTACTTCTCTGAGTTGTTCACAAAAATAATTATGTGATCGCTTCTGATGCGGTGTCATTTCTTTGCTGAATCTCATGCTATTATGGCTATAAACTACTGTAGCGTAACAGCTGTTTATCAAAATATTCATGGAAATTTTCTGAGACAGGAGAAATGGGCATACTTGTAATATTGTTTCCATGGGAAAAGATGCATGTGCTTAGATTTACTCAAAATTATGTCATACTGTTCTAAACTTGACAGAACTAGTTCAGTACATAATCCATAATAAAATAAGAACTGTGGTATTTGAACACTAATTCAGTGCATATCAGTTTGTATGCAAAGACATTGTTTGAGATATTGCAAAACATGTTTTTATAACAAATGCTACCCAGACTATGGCATTTATCCCAGTCTTGAGCAAAGGTCCTTATCAGAGGTCCAAATTGTGGTGACCCGCAGTTTGCCATCTCTGACCACTATAACAACTAGTAGATGTTACATTGCATTTTTGATTGACGGGGTATTGAGGATGGTTTGGAAATCTTAAAAAAAAACAGAAAAAACACTATTTCAGAGCTTGCAGAACACTGGAAAAAGGAGCTACGAATGTACCTATAATTTAGGGTAAGGAGTAATGAGTGCCCATAAAAGTAAATAACCATGATGTTAAATAGACTGCAGATCATTTGCACCTTGAGGCTTTTCTTAGATTTTGTGCCAGTAAAAAAAAATGTGATAATACGCCCTTGTGCTTTTTGCCAAAATAATTTCTTGTACATAAGATTTTATTTGTTTTGAGGCAATCAGAGTTCCAGAAAATATTTAGGAGATTGGAGGGTGGGGAGCAAAGTCATTAAAAACTGCATTTGGAGCAATACTTCACATTCAGATTAACCGCCATCATAAATTGCTCCTTTCTCTTTCATAGATGATATTGCAATATTGAAATCTTTTCTAAGCAGTTATAATTGTTTTGGTTTTATTCAATAAGGCCAATTTCAGCGCTAATCCCCTCATCGGAGGTGGAGTAAAGAAATCGATTTAAAGAGCCCTTTAAGTCGAAAAAAAGGGCTTCGTCGTGTGGATGGGTCCAGGCTTAAATCGAGGTAACGCTGCTAAATTCGATCTAAAATTGTAGTGTAGACCAGGCCTAAGAAATCACTGTTGATCACTTTGGAAGCAAGAAATGAACTCTAGTGACTACTGGCCAATTCCTGTAGCAATCCTGAAAGCTCTCCCTTAACCTGTCCTTTCAACATGTTTGTTAAAAAGAAAAATGTTTCCCTGCTATGGTCTTTTTTCCCTTAGGGACATGCATTATTGCATGTAGGCACTTTGGGTAACAACGTGAAGGTTAACTTTTCCCAGATTCCCAAGTGCCCAAGAAAATGAAAAGATTGCTTTTGTAGCTAAGGTTCTAGACAAAGAACAATCTTGTGTGGCCTTACTCAGAACTCCAGCTTTATTTTGAAGATATCGCTTTGATAAAACTAATCAGAGAGTTGATTTTTAAAAATATTATGCATGTTTTATCTCTTTTCAGGCTACTTATTGCATTTATTTATTTATTTATTTATTTGTATTGCCGCTACTTTGAGGCCCTGTTGGGCTACTCGTTGTACAAACCTAGAGTAAGAGACAGTCCTTGCCCTGAATATTTTACTGTCTAAATTGATAGCACTGATGGAGGGTAGGAAAAAGGAAGTGGTATTATTCCCATTTCAGTTGGGGAACTGAGGCACAGAGAGATTAGAGATTAAGGACTTGATTAAGGTCACACAAGAAGTCTGTGGCAGAGTCAGGAATTGAACTTCCATCTCCTGTGTCCCTGTCCTGTGACTTACCAACAAGGTCTTCCTTCCTTCCATGGCTGAAGTTTCCATCCGGTTGATTTATGAGTTAGCCATGCATTTTGCATTGCATAGCAATAATTTCCACCTACTGTAGAGAATCAGACAATTTACAAATCAACTATTTGGCGTGCTATTGCATAAGGAGTTTTGTGGAGATGCTGTTTCTTTCTGTCAAAATTTATGGACTCATACTGAAAGGAAATTTAGAAAACAACAGATTCTTAGTAAAATGTTGTTAGCTCATTGAAAGGTAGAATGGTCAATAACATTCTTCATGCTTCAAGTTCCCAAAACAAAAGGGAAAATTATCCTCCTCCACTGAGACATAAACTAGTCTACTTTTAGTCATTTATCTGCAAAGTTGATGCTCACCAAAGTAATTCATCAAACATTTTTGTGGAGTGAATCTGGCGAGGCTTCTTGGCATCAGCCTTTGAAATTCTAAGAGTTCTTACATCCTCGGGGAATAGTGTGACTCTCTTCTTATTGCACATCTGGAAGGAATGTTGCTGCCTCTCTGTTTCAACATGGAGATGTTTTTTAGGATAGTAATTTTGCCTCTGAACTATGTTAGTTTCTTAAAGCGCTAACAACTTGATGAAAATTGAACAGAAAAAACTTATTTTCCTATAGTCCAGTGTGTATGGCTGGAAGATAAAGTAATTTGTTACTTTTGTGTGAATGTTATAATGAAGCGGGCAGCTAAAGCAATACTGGAAATGATTTATCAAATGTCTACAATAAAGTCATCATTAACTTTGGTATTTTCACAGAATAATTTTACTGGGGAAAAAAAGGAATGAAAACAGATTTTGTGATCTATACGTTAACCCAATTGTGCCATTTAGTGTCACCACTGACATTTATTTAAGTGGAAAATAAATATCCACTCTTGTTGAGTGCCATCAACCTTTTTAATTATCTAGAAAGCTTAATAACAAATCAAACCAAAAAGTATGTTAAATGTAAGTTTTAGGTTGTACAGTAAAGTTACCTACCAAATTCCTGATTCTGCAGTCAGAGCTGATTCCAATTCTAAAGATTCCAATTCCTCATTTGTAAGTTATTTTAAAAAAATGAAAATTGACATACTATATTCCAGTAACAACCTTATCTCTGACCCACAATAGTAACTGGAAGGAATCCAGGCACCATGAGGTATGTAAAATCTCTTGTTTCATTTTTTATGCAGTAGTGTATATACAATGAAGCCTTATAAATGTGTTGAATCGTTTGAATTCACATGCATAATAATGTACATAAAGAAAAAAACACCAGTGCAAAAATTCACAAATCAAAGGATTCCAAGTGATCCTCCCAGCTAACCTAGGCCTACCAATCAAAAAGTAAGGGTGAGGTCCATGCTCCCTTTCAATTGCTGTAAAGATTTGTTGTTCTTATCCAACAAGATATAACTAGCATAAGGACTATTGGCCCCAATTCAGCAAAGCACTTAAGCTTGCACCTACTTTTAAGCATGTGCTTAAAATCTTTTGGCAAATATGAATGGACTTAAGCATGTACTTGAAGTATTTACTCAAGCAGGACTTATGTATGGAATAAGGGCGAATGCTATTTGGAACTTTTAAGTTGCTGGGATCCAGCAAAGTTTGAATTTGGAGTAAGATCTCAAAGACAAATGGTAAAAGGCAAAATGCCAACAGGAGATGCATTAATAATCCATATAAAGCATTTGTAGCCAACCAATTTGGGACATTAAAGGAAATAATGGCTTTAAACTATCCAATATTTCGAACACAGTAGGTTCCATCAATAAGTGCAGGAACCATTAAACCAAATTTTTTATGTACAAGGAGAATAATAAAATTCCCAGATATCTTATTTCAGTTCAGCTACAACATTTTTAGTTTTAATTTTACAACACAGTTCAGTGTATTATAAAATATTACTGTACTTTTGTGACTAATTTTTTATCATTACAAATTACTAGCTACTTGCTATTGGTAGGAAGATGGCAAAACCATCAGTAGTCTTTAGACTATACCTTTCATGACAAGAATTGTCTCACATCTTTGTACAGCCCCCAGCACAATAGGGCCCTATTTTGTACTGTGACCTTTGGGTGCTACCATAATATAAATATTTACTGTTACTGCTAATAATCATATATTGTCACTCATCCCTTTTATCTCTACAGCTGGAATTCTACATTCTAGGGCACAAGGAATTGGAAATTAAAGATTTTCAATTATTATCTGAGTGTAAATATCCAAATATAAAACATCTGGAAATGTATATGGACACTTGTGCCTCAGAATGCCAAGGTCTTTTGCAGTGACATGTCTTAGTACTTCAGTGGCTTGTTGACAGGGATTTTCTATACAAGAAGTTGTATTGGAAATTTGCACTGAATTTCGTATATAGAGATGAGTGGCACTGGGATAAAGGGTAAATATAAAGTTTGAGATTTGAGGCTGAATCTGAGTTTGGATTTGATTTCAAAGTCCCATAACTGTCTTAATGAAATTTTGGCCCAAATTATTGGATATTTCCCCTATCTTAATTGATGAAAATCTCATGAAGTCACCTTTCCCCACAAAATTTCCACAATCTGTGGCTGAACTATCATACAAGCAGCTGATCTCATGAGATTATGGCTGTAACCAAACTGGAAAATGGGAACTGTTTGTTTCTTTGTTTTGATCTGAGATGCCACTTAAATCTTAGGGATTGATTTAGGTTTGGAGATCTGAATCTAATCATCCAAAATTCAATTGGGTTCAGATTTGAGGTTCTCATTTTGGCGGTTCTGTTATATGAAATACATGCTATGATTGCTTCCTAAACAAAGGGTATCAAAATAGGAAAACTTTTGCAAGTGTTTTCCCCAAGCTACCACTAGGAAGATTCTGCTACTGTTTCTGATCTAAACCTTCAAAACCTAAATGTTAGAGCACGAAAGACTAATATACTCACTTCTAATGTTAATATGGAGTGACTGAAGACAAGTTTACCTGACTTCATCTTCTCCCTGCCGCCAAACTGGATCCCAGCTTCCTCCAAGCTCTTTCCTCTCCCTTAAAAGAATAAGAACCTTTCACCGATGTCCTGAACACCTCACTTTCACTGTGGACCAAGGCTTTACACACCCCTTGCTTCCCTTTTGGCTGTGGCACCATCCCCTTGTTTTCCCAACTTCCTCCACTTGCTAGGGCCATGTCAGTTCTCCCTGATGTGAACTGCCTCTCCTTCCTTAAACAAAGAAACAGTGCAGAGGTTGGGAACAGCACCAGCACAACATGGGTTGCATCAGGAAAACAAAAGGGAACACAGGAGAGGATTTCCTGTAGGAAGGGGGCAAGAATTCACTCTGTGCAAGATGACCTACTCCAATTTACAGTGGTCAGAAACTGATGCTGTGCATCTGGATGCCCATCAAAAACTAGCCAGTCCTTCTCCCTAGGTGACATATACCGGGAAGAATTAACCAGGTTCCTAAGTGCTCAGTGGACAGTTCACATGAGTTCAGGTTCACTCCTCAGCAGCTTAATAATTCTGTCCTTAGAACAAGAGGACATGTTCTGTGGGGGTGTGCAGAGGCCTTCTGGGGGGTACATCAACTCATCTAGATATTTGCCTAGTATTACAACAGGCTACATAAAAAATACTAGCAAAGCAGTACAAACTAAAATTTCATACAGACAATGACTTGTTTATATGGCTCTTTATACTATACAATGAAATGTAAGTACAATATTTATATTCCAATTGATCTATTTTATAATTATATGGTAAAAATGAGAACATAAGCAATTTTTCAGTACTAGTGTGCTGTGACACTTTTGTATTTTTATGTCTGATTTTGCAAGCAAGTAGTTTTTAAATGAGGTGAAACTCGGGGGTATGCAAGACAAATCAGACTCCTGAAAGGGGGTACAGTAGTCTGGAAAGGTTGAGCACTGCTGCCCTACACTAGTTTAATACCAATTCCTTGGTTTTAAAAGCAAGGTTGTCTTTGGTAGTCCTCAGTCCACCTGATGTGATTTGCTGTTGTAAGAGACATAGTTAACAAGGAATTTATTAGGAACTAAGATATGTACAAATCAGTTTATAGATGGAGTCAAGCACCAACAAAAATTGGAAATCCATGTATATGTTCTACCTTCAGACTATGCATTTTGGTTGCTACGGATTAACAGAGTGCTGGCCTGTTTCATTAAAGGTAAGTGTTTTGAGCCTGGACGCTGCATGGTAACACAAGGAGCAGTTTTTCAAAGTACGCTGAGTAGTTTGATATGAAAGTCATTTTATGTAGGGAATGTGGTTATAGTGAAGTAAAAGTTGCAAGTTGTCTCAGTGCTTTTCTATGGGCGTCAACTAATTTTATAGTGAGGTTTCATGCCAGCTGCAGTAAAGTTTTACTCCACTATTAGTGGCTACTACAGTACTGATCATGATGGAATCCAGTGAGTATCACTCCCCAAACAGATACAATACAAAGGGGATGATCACCTTCTCACCCCACCACCTCTGTGGGTGAGCAGGGGAGAAGTTACCCTCTCTCAGTGTCGGGTAATGGATGAAGGGTAATGAGGAGTCTTGCTGCAGCTGCTCCTTGTAGGAAGTGAGGAGGAGCTGGCTGTGAGCACTTGCAGAACATTTGAGTGAAGATATAAGCTTAGATTCCTAACATGCACAGTTAGTAGTAGACAGAAGCCATACTGCAGAGGAGTAAGTTGGAAAGCAAGCCAATTAAACTAAGGTGGTATTGATGATTGATAATGTAAATCTGGAAATGTAATGCAATTTCACCTGGAGGCAGCAGAACTGGAATTAATTTGCAAACTGGATACCATCATATTAGGCCTGAATAAAGACTGGGAGTGGTTGAGTAATTACAAAACCTAAAGCTAATTTCCCCCAAACTAATTTCTCCCTACTATTACTCAGACCTTCTTGTCAACTATCTGTAATGGGCCACGCTCTTACCACTTCAAAAGTTATTTTTCCTCCCTTGGTATCCTGCTGTTAATTGATTTATCTCATTAGACTGACCTCACGCTTGGTAAAGCAACCCCATCCTTTCATGTATTTATACCTGCTCCTGTATTTTCCACTCCATGCAGCTGATGAAGTGGGTTCTAGCCCATGGATGCTTATGCCCAAATAAAGTTGTTAGTCTCTAAGGTGCCACAAGGACTCCTCGTTGCTTCTGCTGATACAGACTAACACGGCTACCACTCTGAAAACTGGTTAGAAAATGGGTCATAGGATTAGACATACATATTTAGATTTGGGGCCAGGCTCTGGACCCTGTGTTGGTCTGTTTGCACTGGTACAGTGGCAAAAGGACTCCTAAAGCCATCTTAACGCAACTCCTGAGGATTCCCTTGGCCCTGTGCTCCTGACCTAGGAGGCTATGTCGGGAGTCTGCCTGAGCAAGAGAGGGTGTCACTGCAGTACCACCATGCTAAAGCTATTTCTGGCTTCTGGAACAGCCCTGTAGGGCTGTATGAAACTGAGTGCAATTTAGAATAACCTGAGGCTGCTGTTAAAAGTTGTACTGAGGTTTGAATCATCTCCTGACTGATCCCTGGATCAGAAGAATTAAGAGATGGCATAAATCCACTTTTCCCCCCACTCTGCCTAGGGTCAGGTGCTGAGACCATCTTAACCAGCTAGCTGTCATGATCACAAAATCATAGAACCATAGGGTTAGAAGGAACTGCAAGGGTCATCTAGTCTAACTCCCTGCCAAGATGCAGGATTTGTTGTGTCTAAACCATGACAAATGGCTATCCAACGTGTTTCTGAGAACCTCCAGTGAAGGAGCTTCCACAACCTCCCTAGGCAGTCTGTTCCATTGTCCTAGTATTCTTACAGTTAGGAAGTTTTTCCTGAGATTTAATCTAAATCTGCTATGCTGTAGTTTGAACTCATTGCCTCTTATCCTGCCCTCTGTGACAAGAGATAACAATTTTTCTCCATCTTTTTTATGGCAGCCTTTCAAGTATTTGAAGACTGTTGTCATGTCCCCACCCTTAATCTCTTCTTTTCCAAACTAGACATATCCCATTCCTTCAGCATTTGCTCATATGGCCTGAGTTCCATCCCTTTGATCATCTTTGTTGCTCGCCTCTGGATCCTTTCCAGTTTCTCTGTATCCTATCTATATTTTGATGACCGAAATTGCTGAGGCCTAACCAGAACAGAGTAGAGCAGTACTATCACTTCCCATGATTTGCATGCTATGCCTCTATTAATGCAACCTAAAATTGCATTTGCTTTATTTGCAAAAGCATCTTATTTTTGACTCAAGTTAAGGTTGTGATCCACCACAACTCTCAGATCATTCTCAGCAGTGCTGCTGCCAAGCCCGTTATCCCCCATTCTGTATTTGCGCATTTGTTTTTTCTTTCCTAAGTGTAACACCTTACATTTGTCTTTGTTGAATTTCATTTTGTTGTCAATAACCCAGTTCTGCAATTTATCAAGATCCTTTTGAATTTTAGCTCTATCCTCCAAAGTGTTCGCAACACCCCTAGGTTTGTGTCATCTGCAAATTTCATCAGTATGCTCTCTATTCATACATCCAGGTCATTAATAAAGATGTTAAACAACACTGGACCCAGAGCAGATCCCTGTGGAAACCCACTTGAGACTTCCTTCCTATCTGACATCATTCCATTCATAGTTATTCTTTGTTTGTGGTTGTTTAACCAATTCTGTATCCACTTAATGGTAGTTCTGCCAAGGCCACATTTCTCCATCTTACTTATGAGAGTGTCATGTTGGGACTGTGTCAAAAGCTTTGCTGAAGTCCAGGTGTATTATGTCCACCACATTCCCCCTATCCATCAAACCAGTTACCTTGTCAAAGAAGGAGATCAAGCTGATTTGGCATAACTTTTTGTTCGTAAATTCACCAGGTATTCTCAAATTGAATGTTTTTGCATTGTTCTAGTAGCTTCCCAGGTATCAAGGTCAGGCTGACTGGTCTATAGTTCACTGACCCCTCCTTTTCTCCCTTTTTAAAGATGGGCACTACATTAGCACTTCTCCAGTCTTCCAGGGCCACTCCTGACATCTGAGAGTTGGTAAATATTATTGCCAGTGGTTCTAAGATTTCTTCTGCTAATTCTTTGAGCGCCGTGAGGTGAATAGCATCAAGGCCCCACTGACTTAAATTCATTCAACTTGATCAGAAGATTTCAGATGTGTTCTCTACTTATCCCACTCTGCATCCCTTCCGCTTTATTGTCTATGGTAACTTTGCTAGTTTTCTGGTCACATGTCATTTTTTGTGCGAAGACTGAAGCAAAGTAGTCATTGAGGAACTCTGCTATCTTTTCATCTTCCATTACCAGATCACCTTCTCCATAGAGCAATGGAGCCACACCATTCTATATCTTGTTTTTTTGTCTGACATATTTGAAGAACACCTTCTTGTTGTCTCCAACGTTTCTTGCCAGACGTATGTCATTCTTTTTTTATTTTGTCCCTATATGCGCACACTATTCCCATGTATACTTTCTTGGTTACATGTCCCTCCTTCCATTTCCTGTATGTATCTCCTTTTGTTTTTAGATAACTAAAAAGCAACTTGTGTAGACACATTGGGCTCCTCTGGCTCTTCTTATCTTTCTTTTGCATTAGAATAGCTTGATGCTGAGCATCTAATATTACATCTTTTAGCAACTGCCAGCCCTCTTAGATTCCTTGTCTTCCTAATTGGTCTTTCCATGGGATCTTACCTACTGTTTCTCTAAGTTGGTTGAAATCTGCCTTTCTGAAGTTCAGTGTCCTTGTTTTGCTGTTCTCATGTCCTCCTTTCCTTAGGATCTTGAATTCTATCAGATCATGATCACTTACTCCCAAGTCCCGACCATCTTCGTGTTCACAACTAATTCATCCCTGTTGGTCAACATAGAGTTTTATTAATAAATATTAGCATTAGTAAATTTTCAAAGGCTCATGCAATGAGTTCTCCTGCTTTCTGCCTTCTTTATTCAAAAAGGTTAGGGAGAAATTCTACCCTAAGTGTCTGTTTCTGCTCTACCAAATAACATTTGCCAAATACTTTTAGGTGATTGGTTATCACAGTGACGAAAAACACCATAACACTGGGTATTGACCTGTTATTTTCCAAATAAATTATTTCATCTGATGTTTGGTAGTCTGAACTTCAAAAATTGTTCTCCTGTCCAGTGAATTGTTATCATTTCTCAGAAATTAGAGAGAGCTGTTAGAGGAATTGATTGAAGGGATCAAAGATTGGTGAAAGTTTGGTAGTAAGATCTTGCAGTGAATAGACAAATAATCCATATTAGCTCCAAAGAAAAGGAATTCTGTACTGTATTACACTAAGCATTTCTCCTGCTTTCCAGCGTTGGTGGTCATAAAAGACTCAATTAATTGAACATTTTGCAACTCGGTGTGCGTTGCTTCAATTTCATCAGTGAACCGAGTGTTGGTACTAAAAGTTGGTTTTCATTGGAAGCTGAAACAAATTGGTGAAAAAATAGATCTTTACAATAAGTTAAAAATGTAAATTTTATAAAAGAGCATCAATATAAACATTGATCTCATATCTTCTTATGGTCTAGTAATTGTTTGGGGTTGGGGGAGAAAGTGCCTTCCCATTTGGACTACAGTTTTCACAGGCATTCTGTAATCACTGGAAGAGTATAATGACTTACACTCCCTAAGGAGCGATCCTATTGTAGTTTTCTGAGAGACGTTAGGCATTTACTCACGTGGCATGTAACATGAAATTCAAATCAAACAATGAAAGAGCTGTGATTCATTTCTCTTATACCTTCTGCTGGGCATAATTCCCAGAACTACTGCAGCAAAGGGAAAGAAAGCAGTAGAATAATATCATGACTCGGCTACACTTGCTGTACGCATCCCACAGAGAGTCAGATATCATTGTGATAGGTATAATAAATCAACTTGAATAAGATATAGAGCAGATCACATATTTACCTCTGAACCTGGATTCAAAACAAAAATAAAAAACATACAGAATAATAATAAAAAGTCAATTATTGATAACCATCTGGATGAAACATTTCCCATAGTCATTTGATCATTGTTACTTTTCCACACACTTCCCTGTACCCTCATTCATACCATTATAGCATGGACTGCCCTCGTCAGCATGGAATAACCCCATAATCTTTCATTAGCATATTTCTGGCCTAGTTCTCTCTCATGATCGAGGATGAAAGACATCCTCATATCATTTGCCCTCCCCTGGACCCTATCAACCATCTAAGCCCTATTTTAGCCTTAGTGTAGGACTTAGGTGGTGTCTTGGATCTTTTGTAAAAGCCCTCTGCTCTGAGGGGCATAGAATTGGTGAGCCACAGATGATACTAAAGTGGTATTGCAAATGCTAGTGAGGCCAGAGAAATAACACAGAGTGACCTAAATGGGGCTAAAAATAACAGCAGAAAGCAACGTAATTCGTCTTAGAAAAATAGATTAATATGTTGAGGGGGGTCAACAAATCAAAACCGAGATATTCAGTGAGTGGGACAAATGTAGAAAAGTAGATATGTCGAAAGAGACCCATTGATAAGGGTGATAGTGGACAAGAAATCAGAAATTGAGTTTGTGGTGAAAAAAAAGCTGATGTAATTGGAGGGGGGCACATGCAGAGCATCAAGCCCCACCGCTGGAAGTATAAGTTCTTCTCTATGTGGCTTTGGTGAGAGATCACACTTGAAATATTTTATTCCTTTGTGGGCGTCTGAAAGATATTGACAAATTGTAAGGAGTTCAGTGTAAATCAACAAAAATAATTAGGGGCCTGGAAGGACTGGTTTATGCAGAAAAACTAAGAACTAAATCCTGCATGCTTGTTATAGTTTGACTAAGCAACAATGAAGTGTGTGTGTGTATTTGGTGAGCAGGGGTCAATTATAAGTGTCTGAGTATTTGAAGTACATTTCATAAGGAAGGGTAGAGAGGAATCATTTATGTCCTACTGGGTGAATAATAGGATGGAATAAGAAGGGAAATTTAGGCTTAATATCGGGGAAAAGAACTTCCTGACAATGAGGTATCTATTAGACTGTGGAATAGTCCCCTATGTGAAGTGGAGGAGTCCATATTGCTCAGGACATTAACAAATATACTTTAGGGAACAGCTCGGCACTAACAAGGGAGATGGACTACATGACATTTACTTAAACACCTTTACTGTGTCTACTTTTTCTTAAACCTATGATGGTACAACTTTTAGTACCTGATCATCTTTTTTTTTTCTTTTTTTGTTGTTGCTCTCTCAAACTTTGTCATTTATTCTATTTACTACAGACTATATGACCTGAACTCAATGACAACAATGTGTTTAATGAGGATACTCCTTTTACCTTTTTCTGCCTGTTCATTCATGTATTTGTTCTCAATCATTATTTCGTAGCAACATATCTATTGGCATACCAGCATATCATGGTGTGAAAATCAGGAGTTTAATTATAAGAAATGTATGCATGGAAGCTAAGCTACTTGATTTCAAGAAAGCAAATTTTAGAGACTTCAGAAACTTAGTACCCACACTGCGCTAAGAGAAAGAAGTAAAATGAAGAAGTGTTGTAAATGTCTAAATTATTCTCAGACACACCTTGTTTAAGGTACATAAACCGATCACCGAAGAGATGATAGTAAGTGTGAGGCATTAGTGATATCATTTTGACTTTCAGTAGTGATCACCTAATTTCTAGTAAGTGATCAAGAAATTGGGAGGAATTTAACAACAAAATAATGAAGAACCTAGCCGAAAGGACTTATGAGGAAAGATAAAAATTATTTAATGCGTATCATTTGGCTAACCAATGATAAAGTAGGGATGTAACTCTCTAAATCAATTAAACAGAAGAATTTCTAGGGTGATTGTCCAATGGATATTACAAAGCAATGGGAAGAAATTCTGCAAAGGAAAATAAAAACTAAATATTGGGGAAAATTCCCAGTGTTGTGCTCTCTTAGCTTGGAGAATAGCCTTCTAAGCTTAGGGTTGAAACCCCTATTGCACAAATCGTTTAAAACTGGATTGAGTCCAGGGCTCAGGAAAGGTGATTATACAAATTAGAGAGAACTGAATGAACACCAACATAATTGAACAAGAAGCTAGAGAGAACATTTTGAGAAAATATTTTCAACAGTGAATGTTGGTAAAATGGTAAGATAATTTAGAATTTGTTTCTTTTCTTCGGTGGTTAATTTCCAGGTTTCAGAGTTAATTTTGATGTGTAATCAAGATGTACTAGCATTTTTGATAGGTACAATGGTAGATTCACAAATTGGCATTTGTGACTATACAGAGATTGTTTGAGTGCAAAACTGTTTGAATCCTGACTTTCCAATTTGTTCACACTAATGATCATAACTAGCTATCTGAGGTTCTTCAATAAAACTGGTGCTTCAACAGAAGCAGTGGCAAACATAAATTCAAATTGCTGAATGATTATGAGATCTCATGCAAGTTTTCATAACATTTTGGTTTGAGCCTTTCTTTTGATTGGATAGAATTGCCACAGCTACAGTGACTTGGATTTGGCATGTTCCTGGTGACATATTGTTTGAGTTTTGTGCAAAGGCTTACTCAGTGTTTGCCTATGTTTATATTTAACTTTCTCCATCTACCTTTCACATACATGATTTATAAGAAAATGTTTATAATGTGTAACATAAAAAGGTAAAATGATTTATGATTAAATAATTTGTTTCTGAAGCTTTGGCTGAGCATGAAAGTATACCTTCAGATGAGACGCCATTTACGTCACTCCAGATCCATATAAATCTTACGCTAGCCTTTAGTTACTGACTTTGCCTTAACCCCACGCTGCTTCCGGTTTCAATTCATCCATTTTCAGCAATGATGAAGCTCTGGGAAAATAAGTCTCTTGGTGTGAAAGGCTTATTAATCATTCTGATTATGTACAGTTCAAACTTTCTGCTTTGTCATCTGGATGAATAGAAAAGTGTGGCGGTATAAACCCCCACCATATTCTAAGGTTTCTTAGAGGCTATCCAAAAACTTACAAATATACCGAAAGAATCTAATATGAAGCTCTGTGTATTTGGTAAAATGTAGTAAAGAAACATTTTTTTTAAATGCCTCCTCTCCAGAGAGAAATTATGAGTCCAAACGCTTTCTTTATTACAATCAGGTTTCCCCTAAATATATTATGCACTGCAGGTCAAAATGATTTACTTCTATATTTTTGGACATCTGAGTTCTATTCTACTGTTGCCAGTGTGTTTTCAGCTGTGCCAAAACTGAGCAGATCTGTGGTTCCTTTGTAACATCAAAACGAAGACATTTATCATTGAGATTTATCATGGGACAGCCAGCCAGATGGTTTGGGTATTTTAAAGGTGAACTGTTTGGGTCTTGATTAGCTCATGTGATCTTTTAGTTAAAGACAACTATATCAGCTGCTCAATGAAAAAGCTTTTTTTTCCTTTTAGTAATGCAGAAAATATTAATGTAATGGCATATGCGGCATAGATTGTCGTTGCAGAAAGAAAACCAAGTCATAACCAATTCCACTGATTGCATTCTAATTATAATGTGACCTCCTATTGCTTTGCATAGAGGCGGTATTCATTTCAGACACACCGCTGAGAAACATGCACAATATATGACCCTCAAAGGGGCAATTGCAAGATTCAAGTTTGGAATTTTTTGCTTATACCAAAGGCCTTTATTCTGCTAAGTCTGTGCTGATTGGGCCAAAAAAAATGCTTTTGATTATGCATAGACCAGATTTATTGGGAAATAAGCTTTGGAATGTTTTCATTCAAATCATATTTAGATTTTCAGTCAGCATTGATTATTATATAAATTGGTAATTGTAAAGCACAGCAACGTTCAGTGAGAGAGCGGCTACACTTTTCTCTTGTTAGGTGACAGAAGAACGTTGAAAGCTTTGGAAGCTTGTTAAAGATAAGTATTCGAACATTGGCATGCTTATCTGACCATCACTGGATGGTAAATCTGTTTGGAAATCCCATGAGAATTGGGTTTTCTTCATGAAATTTCTTGTGTTTCCTGTTTTCTGTCAAGCTTGAAATATCACGGGAATAGTTTTTCCCATTGTATTTTGATGGTTCAGCTTCTGATCATTGTATAGTCAGGAAGGTACAGAGGGGGGGATTTTTTTCATTATGTGAACCTCTCTAGATGTTCAGGATGTGTTAGGGGATGGTGGCTTCAAGTGAATGGATCAAGGTGGTATTGGTGATTTTTTTAAAAAACAATTATTTTCTCTAAACTATTTCCCTGTAGTTCTAGGTCAGTGTGGCGGACCAGGCATCCCAGAGCTGCTTTGTGGCAGGGGTAGGATGGGGTGCCGGTGCCTTACCACTCTCAAGTCCTTACGTTCGCCTCTCTGCGGGCGGTCAGTGACGGCCTCTTGGCCTTCCTCCCTACTATCACCCCTGTCTGGCGCAGTAGCGCGACCTAGTGGTCGGAGTCTATATAACCCCCCTTACGAGCGGGGTAGCGCAGCCTAGTGGCCAGAGTCCATATAAACCCCCTTACGAGCAGTGTAGCATGGCCTAACAGCCAGAGTCCATATAAACCCCCTTACAAGCGGGGTAGCGCGGCTAGCGGCCAGAGTCCACGTAAAATCCCTCACAGTTCGGGGGTGAGGGAGTAGGGGGACTCAGGCCCACCCTCTCCACGGAGCCCCAACCTACGGCCCTGGTAGTGGCAAGCTCTCCTTGCCCCTCGCTCAGCGGGGATCTGCCCGCAATACGCTGAGCGTCACCACAGCTCTAACACTTTTTGTCTCTAGAGTTCCCCTGGGTCACTTCCTACCGTGAATACCAGTTCATCTGGGACAGGGGGTCCTCCGGTTTGTTTCTCCACTGTGACGTCCCTCGTCAGGGTCCCAGGTAGTGCCTCAGCTTGGTTGACTCCTGGATCCTGACGCACAGGCTCTCCCTTCTCAGGAGCAGGCAGCGTGAGTCCTTCTCCTTCAGTGGTCAGCTCAGACTGAGCTGATCTGCAGGCTTTTATACCTGTTCTCCAGTTGGAGCATGCCCAGCAGAGCTTCCGGTGCGTGGCTTCCTCTGCTCGGAAGGAAGGGTTAACCCCTGCTGTACCAGTATGGGGCCACTCTGCCCCGTCACAGTCAGGAACATGCTAAGTCTGCTGGGGTTTAACACATTTACATTATCTTTTAGTTACTCTTGGCAATGAGAAAGAAAGGATTGGCTGGATGGCTGTACATCTATCATGGACATATACTGGAAAAGGGGGGCACGGGGAAAGGGAGGAAACCAGCAATCCCAACTAATAGTGGAGATAAACTTCTGAACGGTTTGCAGGGATTTTTTTCTCCGTACAGTTTGGATTCACACCATCACAGTGCATGGTTTCACCACACATTGACTAGTGTGGTGGATAATCTTTTTTGCAACTGAAAAAAAAATTGTCTGTACAGATGACATGAGATCTTATATTTTGATTTTTATAGCATCTGCCATTGAATTCTATCTGCCTCACAAAATAAATATCAGTAATATTTCCATACAAATTTAAAACATGATATGTAATTGCAAAACTCCCCACATGTAATTACTTAACAGATCCGTACTATATAAGTCCACGTGACAAACTCCCCTTTATCCACTTACACCTAGATATTGAGTAGCAAAAAAGTAGGTAACTGATGCTTTCTGCAAAAGCAACAATCTGTAATTCGCCATGTTCAGATCTAGCTATTGCTGTTGTCATGTAAAGCCACCAACATAAGACCCGATCAACAGTCTCTCCTGCTCTGTCCTTTGAGTGCAGTTGAGGTCTGCTGGATTAGTCATGTTCTCAGCCGTGAGATTGTCTGAATCAAAGCCAGGTGAAAACTTCTCAATTCAGGGATTCTGCTCATAGAACTCCCTCCCTGAAATCATTCACTACATTTCAAGGGTCAGTGTAAGTAATTTCTAGTGGCCTAGTCTAAAGCCCATTGAAGTAGTTTAATCTTTGTGTATTAGCTCCTATAGCTAATTTCTGCCCTGAGATATTTACAAGTATCCCCTCATTGAAGTCAATGCTGGTGTGCATTGGAAGAGAGAATTTTGACCTATATGTGAATGTAGCTTATTAAGAAAAGAAAAGGACCCAAATCATCATTATTTTAGTATTTTAAGGCCCACTTCTGTGAGGTGTCCCAACTTCCTCTGAAGCCATTAGATGTAGATTGGAGCTTTAGATGTATATAGTTACAAAGCTCCCCATTCATAATCACTTAAGGGATATTTATATATATTTGTTTATATTTTAATAGGGCACCAAGTAGCCCTTTATTCTCAAGGGCCTTTTTTTATTCTTGCATGGCATCTTTTTGCAATACTGGTGTGTGTGTGTAAAAATAAAATAGAGGAGATGGAAAACTAATGATTCAAGAAATCACATAGCATCAGATAATTCTATTTTGAAATCACAGCAGTGGCACCCAGAGGCATAAACTCCCCAAATTACTAGTGAAAAATCCCTTTGATGTATCCACTACTGGAAAAGCCTGGAGGCACTTTTTTATTATTGCCTAATGTTTCCTGAAATAAACCTTTAGCAGACATTAAAAAAATTATATATATATACACACACCTGTTTAATGTTATAATTCAGTCTCTCTGACACTTATTTACTGATGCTTCATCTTGCTACTGAGACGTAGTGTCTAGTGCTGTCTCTACAGCTTAGAGTGCCTCTGCGTTTTAGCAGATTGGTGTGCATAACTGAGGCAAGTCTTTTTTTACCCTCTCTTTGTGGCAATGGCCTATGTTCATGTCAAGGTTCCCTCCCCACTCTGAACTCTGGGGTACAGATGTGGGGACCCGCATGAAAGACCCCCTAAGCTTATTTCTACCAGCTTAGGTTAAAACTTCCCCAAACCACAAATCCTTTCCTTGTCCTTGGACAGTATTGCTGCCACCACCAAGTGATTTAGACAAAAATTCAGGAAATGGAACACTTGGAGTCCCTGTTTCTCCAAAATATTCTCCCAAGCCTCTTCACTCCCTTTCCTGAGGAGGCTTGAAAATAATATACTAACCAATTGGTTACAATGTGAGCACAAACCAAACCCCTTGGTTTTTAGGACACTGAAAATCAATCAGGTTCTTAAAAGAAGAATTTTATTTAAAAAAAAAAGTAAAAGTATCACACCCGCAAAATCAAGATGGAAGGTAATTTTACAGGGTAAATAAAAAGATTTAAAACAGAGGATTCCCCTCTGACTCTGCTTTCCAGTTACAAAACAGGAATGAAATGACCTCTTAGCATAGGGAAAATTCACAAGCTAAAACAAAATATAATCTAACTCATTTCCTTGCCTTACTTACAATTTGCCTTACTTACATCTATTAGTTTATAAGGTGCCACAGGACTCCTTGTCACTTTTTACAGATCCAGACTAACACGGCTACCCCTCTGATACTTACAATTTTTGTAATCTTAGATGCTCATTTCAGGTATGTTTTCAGGGGATGTTTTTTTCTTGCCTTGACTCTCTCTCCATCCAGAAAGGGAACAAATAAAGAGAGCACAAACAAAATCACCCTCCTCCCCCCAGATTTAAAAGTACACCTCTACCCCGATATAACGCGAACTGATATAACATGAATTCTTATATAACGCAGTAAAGCAGTGCTTGGGGGAGGGAAGGGGAGGAGGCGGGGCTGTGCACTCCAGCGGATCAAAGCAAGTTCAATATAACACGGTTTCACCTATAACACGATAAGATTTTTTGGCTCCCAAGGACACCGTTATATCGGGGTAGAGGTGTATCTTCTTTTTCCATTGGTCCTTCTGGTCAGGTGCCTTACAGGTAAGGCAATTCAGTACAGCTGCCCTGTGTATCTTTTTGACAGTTCACCTTTATACATTGTGTTAGAGCTGCGTACAAGACCCTTTCTCACCAAAAGGGCTGTAGGTCTATTTGCAGATACAGATGTGAAAAACTTAGGGTGTATCCACTACTTTCAGGACTGGCCATATCTCCAGTATTTCCTCTTGAATTTCTCCTCTGCTAATTTTGGTTACAAGTAAATCCTCCCTCTCCCTCAATTCCAATCCTCAAAGGTGTATGACTGAGAGAATTATTTTTGTTACTATAAAACACTGGTAACTTTCAGTCTGTCAAATGCTAGTCTTGTTCCTGAAATCTTGTTTCTGCTGAACACAGCTTGTGATTGGTGCTCAGAAATATAAAAGGTCTTCATTCTTAAGCTGATAGTGTTCCAGTTTCTTTACAGCCTTGGTTGGTTCTTCATTTGAGGACTTCTTCTCTCCTTGGTATTTTCCAGACTATTTAACACTTCCACCAAATCCCTACCAAAACATAATAAGCATCATGCAACCTCCCAAACAATTACTGTCACCAACCAAAGAGGGGAAGAAATCAGTTAACTGGGATGAAAATTACAAAGCTGGTCCTTTAAAACAATTTTGATTTGTTCCTGAGGAATTAACCATTTCCATATCTTATCCAAAAATAATATAACCAAAATGTGTAAGACCTTGATTCAGGAAAGCTTCCTTATTAAGTAAAGGCACTCAAGCACATACCTACACCCTAATGAAGTCAACGAGACTTACCCGCACACATGTGACCTCTGGAAGCCTTGATGGAGTCTCTGGCTTGGATCCCTTTTGGGAGTGTAGAAAGTCTACTTGGGATAGGACTACTTTTTTGGTTGGTTGAATGATTTGTTTGTTTCAAGTCTGTTGTGTTTTAGATTTTGTAAAGATGTTTTCTATGTATTTTATTTGAGCCATAGGGAGAACCAGTAAGTGAGAGTGTTGGGTTTTTGATTGTCATTCTTCTGTCTTGGAAAGGCTTCATTAAAGAGGAAGGTTTTGCAGTATTTTTGTAAAGTTGGTCAGAGCTGCCTTAAAGTTCAATGCCTCAGGGTGCTGGGGAAAATAGTTCCTGAGGGTTCACAAGTTGACATGAGTTTTTCTTTGTTTTTCATCTGGTTGCAAAATAAAGAAACATCTTGAAATACATTGGAAACATTCTCACCTCCTGTATCAGTTGTTCCAAACGATGTAACCTAATGCAACATAATTTGAATTCTATGGGAATTTTTGTTTGATTGTTCACTTTCTTGGTTGGGGGAAGGGTTTAGGATTTGGGATTGGATAATTTTCCCAAAAATTGGCAGGGAGGAATGAAGTTCTTGATAAAGAAGCACAATGCTACTTTAAAATGGAAAAGCCAGGGTAAGTGTCACCTTCTGGAGTGCAATCCAGTCCAGTGAGGGGCTGTAACTCTGTGTGCCTTAAATTGGTGTGTTCCTGTAGTTTTCTCTGGACGTTCCTATGCAGCATACAAGCATGGACTGGGTGTCTGTGTGATAAGCAGCCCTGGACCAGCAACTCTGGCTCCAGGAGGCCTCTTGTTACACTCCAGCCACACTCTCATATCCACCAGCTTTTTGGTTACACCTGTTAAGATGACCCCGATGCCTTCCAGTCCCACGTTTTCCCAAACCATGTGTTCTGCAATGCCCAGCCCTTTCCTGCACCATTCAGCATAATAAAAAGGTTTGTTTGCTCCCCTAAAGAGACAAAATTGCTTTCAGTGGAGTTAACAATCACTTCAATTAAAAAAAAGCACTGGGTTGGTTTAGATTAAAAGTAAAACAAGTTTATTAACGAAAGGAGATAGGATTTAAAGTGAGTTCAAGTATAAAGGCTAGATATAGGAATAGTTACAAACATATAAAAGTGAAAAACACTTTCTGAAGACTCAGATTTAGAATTTTACATTGATCCAACACTGTAGTTTTGTTATCACCCTACCTTCCAGAAAGATGGCTGACCACCCCTGGTGAGGATCTCCCACAAAATCCAAAGTGTTCCTTAGTGGTCTTAGGTGAAAGACAATTGGGGTTCTTTGCCCCTTTCTTTTATAGTCAAGTGAACCTTTGAAATGGAGTCTTTTGATGGTTATACCACAAAATACAGTTCATTCAAGCTGTGAGGAGGGCAACATGGAGACTGGTGATGAAGGAAGTTCCATGCTGGTTTCCTCCCCTGCTGGTGTTTGCTAAAATTTAAATTGATCTGTTCCTGCCCTTTGCAGTGTAAATGAATGTCCACTTTCCATGTGATTGCCACTTGACACTGATGAAGCTGGCTGGAGGCGTCGGCTTGTCCTTTATTTGGAAGAAACCTGTTAGCCACTCCCCAGACTTGTCTGGTAAACACGTTTTAGTGCCACAGATCCTTCATATTTGTATGGTCTGTTGAGCATTTACTATACATCCAACATGCAAGAATATTAATGATCAGTGTGTTATCAGGTTTCAGAGTAGCAGCCATGTTAGTCTGTATCCGCAAAAGGAACAGGAGTACTTGTGGCACCTTAGAGACTAACAAATTTATTTCAGCATAAGCTTTCGTGGGCTACAGCTCACTTCTTCGGATGCATAGAATGGAACACACAGACAGGAGATATTTATACATACAGAGAACATGAAAAGGTGGAAGTATGCATACCAACTGGAAGAGTCCAATTGAGATGAGCTATCATCAGCAGGAGGAAAAAAAACTTTGAAGTGATAATTGAGATGACCCATAGAAGGTGTGAGAAGAACTTAACATAGGGAAATAGATTAAATTAGTGTAATGACCCAACCATTCCCAGTCTCTGTTTAAACCTAAGTTAATTGTATCTAATTTGCATATTAATTCGAGTTCAGTGTTATCAGTTTCCAATGATACTTTATTTGACACACATCAGATACAGTTTATGACATTAATGACTTGGGGTACACTGAACTGGTTAGGCCAGCTGAAACTTACTACCAGATACTAGTGAGCCCTTTGTCCTCTTGCATTCAGATGGGTTACAATAAGGTATTATTTTAATTTGAAAGGACAACCCACTTTAGTTTAAGAACTTGATTAGCTGATGAGTTTTGACAAGCAATGTCACTTCAAGAAGATTCAGATGAGTGAATTGCAGAGGTCAGACCTAACAGCTAATGGCAAAATACTGTTACTTTACCTAATAATGGCTTGATTTTAACCAAGGGGGAGAAATGAAATGATATGTAATTATGTGGTTAACCCTAGCACTTAAAATTTTTTCTGCCTTTGCAAAATTGGTAATTTAAGAAGGTGATCAGAACATCCAAAAAGCCTCAGATTTTTCCTTTTATCTTCCTTATAAAAACCCATCTGATTAATGATGAAACTCAATAAATTACAAAACAAAAAAATAAATAAAATTCAGCTGGTAGAGTTAGTTTACATTCGCATATGTTATTTATTTAAAATTTGGATCACGTTGGGAAACTGCTGACTCTGAGGGTTAAGGAAATATTGATGCCATTTCAGAGAAGATGGAGATGCATAACTCTCTATATTTGCTTACGTTAATTTGACGTGCTGAAAGGGAATGAAATTCTATTTATATTTTTAAATAGTCTTTATCTGAAGGCAGAGGAGAGGGTAAACGTTTAAGAAGCCTGGTTTATAGTATGCTTATTCCAAAATGCTATCGAAGTGTGTGTGTGTGTATTCATTTATATGTGAATGTATGCCTAAGGTTTTGTGGTAGCTTTTCATTCAAGGACTTAAATTTGTATAGGAAATATCTGTTAAGTAGGTGAACATCAGACCATCTTACAGCATTATGCATATTTTTGTTGCTCTAGTCTTTACTTCTGTTTTGACTTGTCATTGGATCTGTTTTGGTCAGCCTAGGACATGGATAACAAATGTATTCCATGTGCACCTGAAGCACAGTCTAATCCACAGTATTGTAGTCTCCCTTGTGAGCAATCCATGTCTCTAGATTTTGGCAACTACAGTTTTACCAGTTTTGTTCCCAATATTTTCCTTTATATCCTTTGTGATATATTTCTAAGAACAGCTTCCTTCTGCTACAACCTTACTTGAACTTTATTACCGCTCCTGACTGGTTTGTACATGGCAATCGGATGAAATATGCACATGGCCCCTGAAGCCATGTCAAGAGAGATGGTTAGACTCCAGATCCTGAAAGGTTGGCGATACTTGCTGCTGAAATTCTTAATGGAATACAGGTCACGAAAGCAATGCTTATATTTGTTATTTATTTCTTATGGCGGCTTTTTCCTCTTTTTAACAATATATCTAGCTAACTGAATTGGGAAATGGGTCAGAGGCAAGGAGTTATTTCCAGAAGGGTTCCAGAAATTTGAACTGGTAAAACTATTGGAAATAAGCATCATAGCAGGAAGCTTACATTTTCTTCTTGCAAATGCATTTCAGGGCTGAATCTTATTGCCATTGAAGTCAATAGGAGTTTTGCCATTGACCCCAGTGGTGAGCAGAATCAGTCCCTAACTGTACAAATGGGGGAAAGCTAAAGTGCCATGGCTTATTTTATTATTACTATTATTAATGTATCGTGCAGTTAGATTTATTTACTTAAGCTATTACTTAAGATCAGTTGGAGTCTGGAGCAAATACATTCATGGATTTATACTGTACTTGTTATGCTTTGTTTAGGTAGAATGCTTTAGGTTCATAAGGTAACTAAGACATCATGTCAATTTGTTTAGTGTAGTTGTTAGTCCTTTAACAGGTGGTTGATTGGAGGAAGAACGAGCAGGGGGCTCTTGGTCTTGATCATTGTTCTTTTTGGATGCTGGCAATCTTAAGAATATTTGAATTGGATGGGCAACTTCTAGATGAAGGCTCCTTGAACATTTTGGATCAAAACTGTTTTCAATAAAAAATTGGGTTTTCAACAAAACCAGGTGTCACACCATCTGGAGTGGCTCACAACTGAGAGTGCCTACCTCAGGGCAGGTTGTCAGAAAACAGGGCATTCGTCTGCACTGTGTCATGACAGAGTCCTCCATACATCAGCTGTTGAGTTTTGCTAATATCAGATGTCATATAGTGTGTCACAGGTAAACAGCTGTTTATTGTATGAAAGGGTAGGTGAGGAACATATATTTTCCTTAAAAAGAAATTAATATTAAAAAGGTGCCAGGTATTACCTGCATACTCATTCTTTTCAGAGCTAAGTGTTCTTGCATATTGTGCTTTGCATGCTTGGTCAAACTGGAAATCCTTAATTTTTTTCTATTACTTGTTAAATTACAACATTTTATGTAAGCTAATGCATTCTAACCTGTATCAATGATACATTTTGCCATCATTTTCTTGCCCACTTTTTGACATTTCTTCTCACCCTTACTTCCAGAAGTTTTTCATGCTGCCAGAAGAACATGGTGAAATGCCTTTGTTATCCATATTTCCCACACTAAAAAAGCCTCTCTCTTTCTATAAAGCCTTATAGACCTTTTCTACTTGTCTCAAGGCCTTGTATATAGCAAAATACACCTGTCCACCTGCACTTTTAAAATTAGTCTTTCTCTTCCATCTCATCCCCTTGGTTTTGGTTCTCTGTCTACAAGACTGGGTTCCACACCCAATGTGGGGTTCTTGGGTTTTTTTCCCCTTTGGTTACTGCTGCTCATTGTCATTCATTTTATTAGCCTGTGCCAATTTTCTGGAGACCATCTCAGCTCCATCTCTTTTGTGGGGTGATATCACCAGTGTCATGTTGTCCACTTGCATTACAGCTAGGTGGGAGACACCTAAACACATGCCTCTTGCATTCTGTAACTTGAATTAGGTGCCTTATGTTCCATAGCTCTGAAATATAGTGAGCTGATACCATGTGCCTGGCCTTGTTAGTTTCAAAGTAACTTTGGCAATAAAATATATTTCATAGTTTTGGGCATGACATTAACATTTGTTTCCCCTTAGTTCTTGTTCCATTTCCTTGATAAATGTCTTTGATGCCCAAGGGGTGACCTTTTCCTTTATATTTTTATAATAAAGTATTTGTGTAGTCACTTAAGAAATTACATGTGTAGCCCTCCTGTTCACATTCTGCATCTTGGTTTCTGTGCTGTTGCTAACTTTTACTGACTTTGTTGTCTCTGTATTCATGCTAACTTCTGTGCTATGTTAGTTCTCTCTCAGTTCCAAGGGGCTGGCAGGACATGGGAAAGTTTAAATAAAGAGCTCACTTTATATGCAGTGTTTTGCAGCTGTCTCAGGAGAGGTTTTGCCCCTTACATCCTGGTTTAATGGCTCACTCCCTGACTGGTTTCTCATCAACTGACTAGCTGCCAGTCTGCCAGTTATTGCCATGCTATTCTAGAATCGTTTCCCCAGATCTCTATCACTTCACCATCTGCTTATTGTTCCTGGATTCTACCCTCAACAAAACATGTTTTCATCAACAAATCTACAAACATGTCATTTTTTTGACATGTTTGCGGGGTCGGGGGGAGAGGGATGGTCTCAACATATTCCTTTATGAAGCTGCAATCATTTTCCATGCAATTCTGTTCCACCTCCATGCCAGTGCAGATGCATATATTGAATGTTTGTTTTAAAAAGCACTCTGCAGGCTATCCCATACTTAAATACAAAAATATGGAACTGCGTATGCAACCCAGCTTCAGAGGGGATTGTTTCAGTAACTGAGCTCTGCGGATGGAGTTAGCAAGATATAGACATATTTTAAAAGATAAGCAGACAATAAACCATTTTAACAGATGGATGGCATTATGTCTGTCAGACTATAGTTTCTGAATGGCATAACCAGGTGCATTTCATTTGGGCAAAAAAAATTGAATCTGTTTAAGGGAATACAAACTCCACCCTGCCCACCCAAAGGTTCCTGGTACTCCCAATATTGTAAAGAAGTCTATGAACTCATCAGTGTTTGGAATATTTTGATTGTGCCAAAATCTAAATAAAGCAGCATGGTTGTAATTATTTAAATATATAGGCCCTGATCCTGCAACATGTTCCATGCAGGCACATCCCTGTGGTAGGCAATAGAACTTCACGTGGGTGGAAGGGCCTGCCCATACAGAAAAGGCTGCAGGATTGGGGTCTTGGTTAGGACAGCTTCCACCTGCTGTTGCCCAGGGCAAAGAGAGAGATCTGTGTGGATGCGTGTGCTTTAGTGCAGGCCTGCATACACTATAACCAGCTGTCACATCACTATCTTAACCTGCTTAGTGATTTAAAAACATTATCTGTACAATGGTTTGCTCTAGAGCACTATATATTTTAGTGTTCATACAGTAGAGTTCTGGGCACCCTTGTGACATTATCAATGAATAAAGAAATCTGTGAGTTCCTTGACAGTCATCACATCCTGTCCAGTACCTGATGTCTCCTGAAATCTGGTGGGTCAAGGAGCTAGCAGAACTACAGCCTCAGCCAAGGCACCACCCACAGGAGTCCTGATTGGAAGATTGCCTGGCTCCACTGATTGGTCCAATCGTGCTATTTAAGCCAAAAAGAGGCAAAGGAAGTTGTCTGAGCAACTAGGTGATTCCTGTTGTTGCTGCATTGGATTCTGCTTGTGCCATCTTCTTGCATTCTGATCCTGATTCCTGCTCTGCACCTGGCTTCTGCCTCGCCCCTGCCTTTGTTCCTCATTCCCACTGTGCTCCTACTACCCTGTGCCTGCCCTTGCATCTTACTTTCAACCATTTGGTTATTAGTCCTGGCTCTGACCCACTACTCTGACTTCAATTCTGGCTTGACCTGTGGCTCTGGCATTTGGTATCTGACCACAGTTCTGACCCTCAGCTCTGAATCCTGGCTCTGATTCTGGCTCTGGTAATTGGCAGCTGATTTTGATTCTGTCCCTCGACTCCATTTCCTGATCTGGATGCCTACTCTGCGCAGTAAATCTGATTCCTGCTCTGACCACTAGGCCAGGTTCCTAAAACCAGAATAGAAATTACTTGTAAATATGGAACAAACACATACAACATTCCATTTCCAGCTCTATTAGTTTTTGTGTTAGTGTTTAACATATGGTATAAGTTTAAGATCAGATCTGAATAAAATTCAAAGATTTAGTGGTCGGGGGAAAGGATCCGCTCATACACGTGTATCACATTGTGTGTGAAGTTTGTTTTACCTCTAGGGGAGGGGGATATCTATGATAACTCTCATGGAAATCCTTAGAATCCCCCTATTTTCCCTATTTAACGTATTGATGCTCAAGGCCTTGTGTTCTAATTCCATTCTTCCTGTTAAGATGAATGGACAGGAGTCTGTTTGGGACCCATAAGTACCACTGCTAAACTGGCTACTAGATCACAAAGGTGATGCAAAATACTTCTCCTCTCCTACCTCTAGATCACCCCTGACAGCTACAGAATTGGTCTCAGAATCCAACCCAGGTATACCACCAGGCTGTTTCTTCTACTGTCTTGCAGGAAGTAAGCTCAGGCATACACAACAGAGCAAGATCCATCATGTTTTATTGGCAGAGCTCCAAGACTGCTTCATGCTCTTGAAATTGTGCACTGCTACTGATTTGTTTCTGCCAACACTGCTGGGGTTCTCTGGTTACAGCTCTGGGGGGGCCTTAAAGGGGACACATTCTGTGAGTTAACCATAGTCTCTTCTTGGACACAAGGGAACGTGGGGTTACAGTTAAGGGATAGTCAATGTTAGAATGAGAAATGGGCTGTTAGAACCAGTTTGGTCATATGATGAGGCCTTCTTGAAATGACTGCTAGTAGTCAGCGTTGTGTTGCATTCACACAAAGCTGAATCAAGAAGACAGATGCACAAGAAGGGCACAAAGCGGACATATACAATCCCTACCAATGTTTTAATGCTATACAAAGGGAGACACCTTTTAACTTCGTAGAAAGGGTTTGAGTTAAGAAAAAAATTTGGTGGATCACAGTGGAAAAATGCTAAATAGTTTCATATGAAAGTGGACTCTCTCCTAAATAATAATAGTTGCCATGTGCATTATAAAGACAGCTGACGGAAAACACTGTCATATGCACATATCTTAGGAACAAATTGCCAGCAAAGAATAAATCTTGTCAGTATTAACTAATTAAAAAATGGGCTTGCTTGACTCAACATATTTGAATGTGGAGCTTTTTAATATAAATTATTGAATTTTCATTATATAGTAATTATTCTTTGAGATATGACATTCTCTATAATACAGTGGGATGTGTGTTTCTAATATAATGTTCTGTTTTCCAACGACTTTTCAAAACAAAATGCATAAAGTACAGAAGAACAAAAGTAATCCTGAGGTTTAGATTCCACAATCTGTGCAGATGTTACATTTAAAGTAACTGTCAAGTGGTGGGATTGTGGTATTTGTTGTTTTTCCATGTTCTGTTATTTGCCAAGGCTGATAGTAGGGGGTATTGATGGCTAAAATACAGTAGTTTATATGTGTTTCTCTAGCTGGAATGTAGGCAGGCAGTTAAGGGTTTCATATATACAGTATAGCCATGTGTATTTTGCATGTCAGCATGGAGATTGTAGCATCTTTTAGTTAAGTGCTGCATTACTCAGTCAATAGAGTTGGTTACTGGTCTGCAAAAACAGCTATGACTTCAGAACTCAATGACCACAGAAACTGATCTGTTTTTTAACCTCTTGGGCTGGCCCCACCAAGTTGGGATTGGGATATAATTGTGGGTTGGATTGGAAAACCTGCGTGATTGTTGCCTGAACTGTACCTTTTTTGTGAATAATGAACTTCTGTCAATCTGGCACCTAGACATCAAGGCCATAAAATGGAACGAAACAAAATCTGACTCAGAGATGCACACAAAAATCTCTATAGAGAGAGAAATAATGTAGCTCTTTTATTATACCATTAATTTTTACTTGTTTGCATGTAAACTAATATGGCAAGACCTGTGAGATTACTTTTGCCTTACAATCACCACAATTGCTTACACTACCCCTTCCACTCTGCTTTCCTTTTGTTGCTTCTATCCCTTGCTGAGGGAGCAAATGGAAAGACAAGCATCAAAGAATGATCAGCTCTGTGTTGTGTTAGTAGTTCAAAAGAGTAGCAAGAGAATTGCTACTTGACCGGCACCCGGTAAAATCGACAAGCCAGAACCCTGACAAAGGGTACTACTACTGTGCATGGAGACTGCATTTTAATTGCTTTTCAGATCTCTGGATATAGAGGAGAATTCAACAGGTCTTATATTTTGTTGTGATTTTTTAAGTATCTTTTAAGAACTGATACTGTTTAACTCATGCAAGTGAAAGAAATATATTAATTTATTCTCTTACACCCATTCTTTCACAGGCTCATTCACAGAGCGTTAATCTACCCTTAAATAATTGACTAGCACACGTGCCTGCATAATTCCGGATCAATTGTCAAAAAGGATAGAAGTTCAGCTTCTCTCTTGTGGGCACAGGTTTTGCATTGACATAATGAAAAGTAATGCACTTACTCCTCTGTTTATCTAATTTGCACCTGTGCTCAGGTACTTAGACATTTGAATAACCTGATTTGACCAGAATTCATTTTGCAGGCACAAGAAAATAGGTATAGTTTTGAAACCACTATTTTGAAATTTTCATCCCAAATGCACAAGGGAAAATTTTATAACATACATAGTCATATGATGCATGTTGTCAAATTTCAGAGCAGGAATGAGCCCATCATCATATTAAAATGGGGTGGCCAACCTGTGGCTCCGGAGCCACAGGCGGCTCTTCAGAAGTTAATATGCGGCTCCTTGAATAGGCACTGACTCCAGGGCTGGAGTTACAGGTGCCAACTTTCCAATGTGCTGGGGGGGGGTGCTCGCTGCTCAACCCCTGGCTCTGCCACAGGCCCTGTCCCCACTCCACCCCTTCCTGCCCCCTCCCCTGAGCCTGCTGTGCCCTCCCTCCTCCCTCTCCCCCCCGAGATCCTCCTGCATGCCACAAAACAGCTGATTGGGAGGTGTGAGGAGGGAGTGGGAGGTGCTGATCGGTGAGGCACTGGGAGTGGGAGGGGAAGGGAGAGGAGAGCTGATGGTAGGCTGCTGATGTATTACTGTGGCTCTTTGGCAATGTACATTGGTAAATTCTGGCTCCTTCTCAGGCTCAGATTGGTCACCACTGTATTAAAATAAAGAAATTTGTGCAGTTCACTTTGGGTTTGCAAAGCCACCCATCCATACTTGCCACAAACATCTTGAGTTTAAAAGATTTGACTGGAACTTTCACCTCGTACATTCGTCCAAATATATTTCTAGTATATCTACTTCCAATTGCAGCTGGTAATGCAAAGACAGGCTAACTCAGGGTATTTTAGCATTTCTGCTCTGATTCAAAAGCTGGATGGGTAAAGGTGAACAACAATGAATAATAGATTGTTTTTTAATTATGCAAGCATTTCCAAACCTCAAGAAAGGCTCAATTTTAGGTGACACTTTAGGCTGAGGCTTAGGCTGTATTAACCAAGAGGTGCAGAAAGCCCAGGCTTAGGGTGCAATGACCCTGTAGGTCTATTTTTTGGCTAAAAATAATAAAATGACAAAAAGTTATGAAGGGAGGCAAACAGGCGGGGAGCGGCTACTGACCAACGCATGGCTAAGAGCTGCATTCATGCTACTCAGCCCATGTGCCAATTACAGTGGAGGATTGAGTCTGATGTGGAGCAGTAAAGTATAACACGGGAAGAGAATGTGCTTCAGAGTAAAGCAAGGTGAGCTAGTTCTGTACCATGAAAGGCTTGGAGTGTTACAGTGTTCGTCAGCAAGTCACTAAAGGACCATAAATACTGAGGCATGCACAAGGGGCTGTCAGGTATCAGGGGGCAGCTGTGTTAGTCCGTGTCCACAAAAACAATGAGTCCAGTGTCACCTTAAAGACTAACCGATTTATTTGGGCATAAGCTTTCGTGGGTAAAAAAACCCACTTGCATGCATCTGAAGAAGTGAGTTTTTACCCACGAAAGCTTATGCCCAAATAAATCGGTTAGTCTTTAAGGTGACAAGGGGCTGTGTGTGTTGATTGGGTTGGTCTGCCTTGATGATGGTGGGGAAAAGACAGAGCATTAATTGCTTTCTGCAAACTGATTTGACCATCCCTAGTTTTGCCTGCTTTCCTTGGATCATCTTTAGCTGTGGATTTGCTTCGGTGGGTGAACCCTTAATTTGCAGACACAGAGACCAAATATTACCCATTGTGAACTCAGTAGATTAAAGAACCTTTCATTGCCTATCTGCCTATGTATAGAGTATGAATATAATGGATATAAAACATTAGACATTAAAGTTATAACCTCGAAGGGAAGGCACATTATTTTCTTGTGAAACCATGATGTCATGGTCTTACCTCACCTTTAGTTTCAGCCAAGCAAATAATGTGTACTGAGCTCTCTATCATGTAGCATTATAATTAGCTCTGTCAGGTCTTAGCCCTGCAACCCTCATGCAGATAATATGATAATATGTCTTCATAACCAAGTGACCTTACATGCACAATATTTCTCTCCTTATGAAGATTGCATGTCAATAAAGTAATTGAGTCTCAGAGGCTGTAGAGAGTGAAGATTTAGATGATTGGACTTTCAGGGCAGTGATGTATGACCGTTATTATTCTACTTGTCAGGGAGCGGCGTACAAGCAAGGATGGTCAGAAAATGACAGGGATGAAAGGTTGTGTTTCATTAAAAAAAATATTGCTGTTAATCACCACTCTATTCTTTTCAAAGTCACTGAGGAAAAAAACTCCTTTTTCATTTTAGCCTTGCTTGAGAATTTTTTTAAAAAAGAATGCATGCTAAGCTTTCAGAGTGAGCTACCTAGGTTCAGTTTTAATTAATGAAATAAATTATTATTTCAATTAATAAAGTACAAGAAAAATGATAGGCACCAATACCACTGTATATTTTTATTGCATCAGTTGAATATTAGATATATCCTACTAAGCTTTAAACCACATTTTATCTAATTTCTTAAACAGTTATAAGTGTTCTGAAGCTAGAATAAAAACAGACCACACTGAACTCAACTGTTTTTACTTGTGCTAATTTGTTTGGACAGTTGCAATACTTGAAACATTTACATTTCCATACTTTGTAAAAGCAGTTTTTTTCCTTCACCAAGCTGTTTTGTAATTCCAAATTTGTCTTATGATATCATAACAGCTGGAAACTTGTAGCTTGACATAATTTTGTTTCATATTTAAACAGCTTAAAAATTATGTTTGAAACGCATATTTCTTTCTCTGAGCTTTTTTCCCCATTTTTTGCACATAACACTGGAAGTGTTTGCAATATATTCTAAAGCAAATTATTTATTTGATTGTTTAGTTAATAATTCCTGGTGATTTACCTATACAGTGAGCTTTTAGTTTATAAAAAACTAAACGAAAAACAATCCCAAACACTGTTTGGGTTACTCTGTGTAGTGAAATATAGTTGAAGGTTTTGGGTGAGTAGCATGTAAAGAAGCTCTATAGTCCATTTAGTGAGTGGAAAATCCTAATAAAAGAACATCTTTTGTGAAGAACTGGCTTCAGGAGTCTCTAAATCTTCATGGTAAAGTAATTGACTGAGATATAACAGCCTTGAAGGAGAAAAAGCTTATCATATCATTTTGGGCCATACATATGAAGGTGATAATTTATAACATAAAATTAACCACTGCATCCTTTCAAGACAGACTCTGATAAAAATGATTATATCAGGACATGCAATGGAAAAAAGAGAGGGAGACCTGTATATTTAGAGTGTAGGAGATCAAATTCTGCTGTGCTGTGTTCGCTCCTCTTCTCCACTAAAAGGCAGTTTTTCTATGTGGCACAAAATTTAAAGGGGCAAACTCAAGCTTGTTTAAAGTGGAAATGTATTATCATTATTATGATAATTACAGTACTGCCTAGTGATTCCATCTGAGATCAGGGCTTTGTTGTGCTAGACACTATACAAAGACACAGTGAGAGATGGGCCTAACCCCAAGGAGCTTCCTATCTAAATAGACAGAACAGACAATGTGGGGAGGGAAACAGAGGCATAGGAAAGGTGAAGCACATGATCTGTATCACACAGCAGGTCAGTGGCGAAGCCGGGTATAGAATCCCTGAACCCTGAAGTCTCCGGAACCCTACTCAGATGCCCTAACCACGGCTTCTCTGTTTGATATAAAATAACAATGGGACTGTTGGTTTTAGAGGGAGTTTGCCTGAGTAAGGAGTGTAAAGATCTGGCCCATTATTATTAGGTGATGCTTGTAAATATAGTAGGATAAAAAAGGTCAGAGAAGTACGATTTTTAAATCGCTTTAATTAAGCACTCTAAAGAAATCATAAGGCAGTAAAGTCAGCCCCAAAGTTAACAAAAAAATCTAGTTGTAGTCACTAGTGTGGCTTTAGAATGCAGCCTTTATGCTATGAAAGAAGGGAAGGGAGAAAGAAGATTCCAAGAAGCTAGTGTATACAAGGGTCAGTCTGGAATTAGTGAAGTGCAAAGGGCACTCACCAAAAGAGTGAGAAATAACCCCCCTACATCCCCCTAAAATCTACTTAAACTTGAAAGGGTTGTGCAAAAACAAGAGCTAATTGCCCATTATATTTGTATATGTCCTTTTAGATAAGGGAAGAAGATTGATACCTTCCAGTCAAATGGAGCCCTGACGTGAGTGATCTGACTCCTCTATCAATGTGACACCTGGGTCACAGTTAACAGTTATTGGTGTTGATAGGCACACCCCACATAGAGAGCCAAATGCGGCTGTTTTGTTCTCTTGTTCTTTTATTTCCATCCCTTCTCCCTGTTTTCTGTCACAATGTCATGTCAAATCATTGTTTTCTGTCAGATGCAGAACCCCTAAAGTACGGAGGTATCAGGCTTCAGGAACCACATTGAAATGACTATAACAATGGGAACCAAAAAATAGCACAAACCACTTATCAGCGAAGGAAGCAGCTAATAAGTGTTGTTAGTGGTTTCTGTGGGGAAGAACCAGAAGTACATCCTGCAGACAGGCAGGTGTAGGTTGGCTTGTCTCGGGGTCCAGTTACAGGCAGGCTGGGAAGATTAGTATTGATGTCTGTCACTTTGTGCCTGTCAAGCTGTTTATTTGAGAAAATGGAATAGGCAGTGGTTATCTGGTAATCAACCCGCTCTGAAGAAGAGAGCTATAGAAATACTATTTCTTAGGGATTTCTATATATGTCTGGTTAGCCCTAGCCCAGTTTACTGTATTTTCTTTAAAATCTAGATTTCCTTCCTGGATAAATGAGAGAGAGCTCATAAAGGATAGATGTTTTCATCGTTACCCAACGTTTTCCAGGCTCATTCTCTAGATTTCAATTTGTGTGTGTGTGTGTGTGTGTGTGTGTGTGTGTGTGTGTGTGTGTGTGTATATATATGGAATTATACACACACACACACCTCTTTGAAGTATTCAGTTAATGGGCTGGAGTTTTGTTTCCAGTTCAGTTAATGGTGTTTTTCATATTTTTCTATATTAAGGATTGGTCACAGAGGTCATTCTTTGGTTTTGCAAGCTGAGAACCAGAGTGTTGGATAATAGCTCCATTTTATCTGAACCTCAAAAGTTGGCATGTGTGGGGAATGGAATAAAATTTTCCACTTTTGCACCCCTCTAATATATATGTATGCATGTTCACATGTGAATAATTATAACTAGAACAAATAGCAACAGCTTTAGCTAAGGCTTCCAAAGTGTTTCCCTTATAGCCTCATTTTTCAGCCATTTATAACTTTTTGAAATGTCAACTATCCAACTGGTATTTGCCCAGTCTCTGACCAAAGGTGGGTTTGGTCTTAGAGCTTGTTTCTTTTTAAAGGTTTAGCAAAATAGTTCCACTGTTTCTCATAGATTCATAGAGTTTAGGGCCAGAAGAGACCATTAGTTTACAGTATCTAATCTGACCTTCTGTGTGTTGCAGGCTATTGAATTTTGCCCATTTACCTCTGGATTGAGCCCAATACCTTGTGTCTGAGTAAAGCATAACGTGTGTTTGGCAAAAACATATCTTCCAGAAAGACATCCAGTCTTGATTTGAAGACATCAGTAAATGGAGAATCTACTGCTTCCCTTGGTAGTTTGTTGTACTTGATTCATCATCCTCATGATTACAGATTTGTGCCTAATTTCTAATTTACATTTGTTTGACTTCCAATCTTCCAATCCTTGGTTCTTGTTGTGCATTTCTTTAGCTAGATTAAAGAATCTGTTAGTGCACAGTATTTTCTCCCTGTGAAGGTACTTATACAGTAACTCCTCACTTAAAGTTGTCCTGGTTAACGTTGTTTCGTTGCTGATCAATTAGGGAACATGCTCTTTTAAAGTTGTGTAATGCTCCCTTCTAACATCGTTTGGCAGCCGCCTGATTTGTCTACTGCTTGCAGGAAGAGCAGCCCCTTGCAGCTACCTGGTGGGAGCTTGGAACCAGAGTGTACCGGCAGCCCCCTATCAGCTCCCCGCTCCCTTAAGTTCCCTGTGCGGCAGCTGCCTGCAGTTCAGCTGTGTCCCTCCCCCACTGCCATTTGCTGCTCCTGCCCTCTGCCTTGGAGCTGCTCCCTGAGACTCCTGCTTGCTGTGGGCGGGGGGAGAGAAGGAAGAGGGGGGCTAATGTCAGGGTGTCCCCCTGCGCCTGCACCCCGCTTTCCCCATCTTCCATAGAGCAGGTGGGACAGACCAGGACTCAGGATGGAGGGAGCAGTGTACTTAAGGGAAATGCACATCTCTCTGTCCATTCCTGCTGCCTTGTGGAGAGAGAGAGAGTTAACCCTTGAGGGCTCAGCCAATTGCTAGTTCATCATTTAGCACTAAGGGAAATATCCCACCCTCTGACTCCTCCACCTCAACCAACCTTCACAATCATCATCACTGTGTACCAGTATTAAATTGTTTGTTTAAAACTTATACTCTGTGTGTGTGTGTGTGTGTGTGTGTGTGTATATATTTAATATAGTCTTTTGTCTAGTGAAAAAAATTTCCTTGGATCCTAACCCCCCTCATTTACATTAATTCTTATGGGGAAATTGGATTAGTTTAACATTGTTTAGCTTAAAGTCACATTTTTCAGGAACATAACTACAACGTTAAGTGAGGAGTTACTGTACGCTTTAATCAAGTCACCTCTCTATCCTCTTTTAGATAAACTAAGCAAATTGAATTATTTAAGTCTTTCATTATAAAGCATTTACTTCAGCCTTTGAATCGTTTTTGTGGCTCTTTTCTTCACTCTCTCCAATTTTTCAATATACTTTTTAAAATGTGGACACCAGGCCTGTATTGCCGCACTGGTCTCACCAATGCTGTACATGGAGGTAAAATCACCTTCTTACTTCTACTCCCCTCTTTACACATCCAAGTATTGCATTAGCCCTTTTCGTCACACTGGGCGCTCATGTTGCTTTGTTCATCCACTATGACCCCTAAAAAATTTTCAGAATCACTGTTTTCCAGGATGCAGTCCTCCATAGATCTGGGCTGCATTCCTTGTTCCTAGATGAATAATTTTTCATTTGGCTTTATTAAAACATTTTTTGAATGGGCCCAGGTTACCAAAATTATCCAGATTGCTCTTTATGGCTCCTCTGCCCTCCTCATCATTTACACACCACCAATGTTTGTGTTATCCACAACTTTTGTCAGCAGTGATTTTATAATTACTTCCAGATCACTGATGAAAATGTTGAATAGTGTTGGCTTAGTACTGATTCCTGTGGGATCTCACTAGAAACATCTCCATTTGATGATTATTCCCCATTGACAACTACTTTCTGAGATCTGCCAGTTATCCATTTCTTAATCCATTTCATGTGTACTTTATTGATCTTGTATAGTGCTATTTTCTTAATCAGAATGCCCTACAGCACTTAGTCAATCTCCTTATAAAAGTATATTATGTCTACACAGCTACCTTTTTTCAAACACATTTGTATTCTTATTAAAGAATTAAATCAAGCTTGTTTGACAAGGTCTATTTTCCATAAAACCATGTTGGCTGGCATTAATTATATTCCTTTTCTTTTATTCTTTATCTATTGACTCCTGTATCAGCTTTTCCATTATTTTGCCTAGAATAGTTGTCAGGCTAACTGGCCTATAGATCATCCTACTTGTCCTTTTTGAATATTGGCACATTAGCACTCTTCCAGTCTTCTGAAATTTGCCCAATGGCTTGTGATGGGATGTTAGATGGGGTGGGATCTGAGTTACTACAGAGAATTCTTTCCTGGGTGTCTGGCTGGTGAGTCTTGCCCACATGCTCAGGGTTTGGCTGATCGCCATATTTGGGGTCTGGAAGGAATTTTCCTCTATGGCAGATTGGCAGAAGCCCTGGGGGGTTTTCACCTTCCTCAGCAGCGTGGGGCATGGATCAATTTCTGGAATGGTCTCTGCACCTTGAAGTCTTTAAACCATGATTTGAGAACTTCAGTGGCTCAGACACAGGTTTGATACAGGAGTGGGCGGGTGAGATTCTGTGGCCTGCATTGTGCAGGAGGTCAGACTAGATGATCACAATGGTCCCTTCTGACCTTTAAGTCTATGATTCTAATTTATCTGGTTTTCTAAGATTTAGTAAAAGTTAACATCTGTGGTTGAGAGATCTCCTCAGCCAACTCTTTTAGGGCTCTTGGATTCAAGTTAGGGCTGGCTGATATAAATGTTTATCATCCCTATTAGACATTGTTTAACATCCTCCCTAGTTACTAATGTACTGGGAAGTACTTTATCAACCTCATATGATATTACTGCATAACCCTGCTTCTTAAACAAATACAAAACAACAGTATTTTTTGACACTTCTTCCATGTCTTCATCAGTATTAACAACTTTATCATCTCCATCAAATAATGGGCCTATACCATTGCTATGATTGCTTTTGTTCCTAAATATTTAAAAAAGAAGTTGAAAATAAAATATACACACACATATGTCCCTTTTTTGGAATATCTCTAGTCACAAATCAGTAGAGACAGATCATTGACATTTGACGGGGAACTCATCTTTACCAAAGGACATTGGACTGTGCTCTGCTTGTGTGTAAATGTTTATAATTGCATGGTGTTTCAGATACTCAGCTCAAGTCTACTTTACGCTGCTTCAGAGACAGCTCTAAGTACCCTTTAAGTCTCTACACCAGCTGATCCCCAACAGCTTCCATTTACGGGAGCATTTCTGGGTGTGACCAGGAGAGGGAGGAGGTGTGGTCTGAACACACTGCCAAAAGAATATCCAGAGGACTGTTCCAGCAGCATAGAGTAGTGTTGCCCTATGACTGGGAGACATTTTTTCCTGCCCTCTCTCCATTGTGCGTTCTGTGCACAATAAGTATCAAGTCCGCAGTATCTAGATATGTCTGTAACAATCTATCTCTGCAAATGTGTGTGAGAGCATACCAGTGGGTAAAACACGATATTGTCTTTGCTTTAATTAATAAAATATGAATATATTTTCTCTTATTCATTAGCATAACTACTCTGCCCTCCAAACCTCTTCATTCTGTTTCTGTTACCTGGAACTGATAGACTGCCTTGTATTTTAGTCTTTAATTTAACATAATTAGTTTGTTACAGAAATAAAAGTTGATTGGTGGTTTACCAATGTTTTCCTCGACATGCTATATTTTCTCCTGTGCATTTTTAATGCTTGGAAAGGATAAACTCTTTTTTATCTAGTGCAACAGAGGTCAAATTTAATTTGAACTTTAGCTGTTCACAGGGTTTTTTCAATCAGTCACTCTTGAGTGTGTCACAGTCAACATAATTCAGGCATGTTCAGGAACAAAATGTCTAGTGTGTTTTAAACTGTGGGCAAATGCATCTGTTATATAATCCAAATCCCAGTGCTTGCCTCCCTTCCTCCCTCCAGTTTAAGGAATAATAATGATGTGATATGTGATAGATGCTGTAGGTACTCTTGCATGATAGTGAGGGAAATCTACTCAATAGATATTGAATCCCATTTCATGATACTAGGAACACTAGGAATAAAGGATTTACCATGCTGGGCCACAACACTGATATGCCAAATTGGGCATTTTGTGTACAGATACCTATTTGAGTGTTTGTACTAAAAGATAATGAAGATTTCACCGGCCTGAACATTTTGGAATAGAATAATAGTCTTGCAATAGGAGGAGTAATGGCATAGGAGGAAAGGAAGAGATTTTTAGCTTTCCATATATGGCTTTCCTTTTTGATTAAGCTCTGCTAATGGCGAAGTCATAGGTGTTTTAAACTGCCTTCATGTCCAGGCATAAAGGTCACCAATGTTGCAATGTCTTTCCAAACATTTTAAGAGGTACCGTGCCAGTTTTTTTTAACTGACATTCTAATGGCTCAGCTATCTTGCCAGATGGATGACAACAATTGGTGAAAACACATTCAAGGAACAGGGATACTGCTTATGAGGCATATTTTCTTATTCACATCTGTTTATTTCTTTGATTATCCTGCTTTGCTGCTACTTCCTTAACATATGCAAGAAAACTGGTGGTGAAATAATCATAGTGGACTAACCACCACGAAGTAGCTATAAAAAATTGTAGGCTTCAATCTAAAATGCGTGGCTGAGATCCTTCAAGTTCTGACTCCATAGCACTTCTCTTTCTGAGGATGAAGATGTCACCTTTACATATGCCTAATCAAAATCATTTGGTATGACCATGTCACCACTACTAATTCAGTACTTGGCCACTGATGCTGTACAGTGGTACCTGAGACACTGTAACTAATTTAGATAGTTGCACCCATTGTGCTCAATTGTTAACTATTCCATCACTCCAACTTAATCTGGTTGGCCATATGTGAAGATGATGTTCTTTTGCCTCAGAAGCAGGTGCTTTTTTTTTTTAATGGTAACCATTGCATCATTTGTCTTCAGTTTATTCTTTCTTGCTAAAGTAGCAGTTTTAATGTGTTAGTGGGGATGAAAAAATATGTTTCCTTGATAATGTCCATTTTCAAGGGTTGGATTTTTGTTGTTGTTGATTTATCTTGGTTTGTTTTTGTTTTCATTCCCTTCCAAGAAACACGATTATGGAAATAAATTAATAAAATGTCCCATCCATTAGAATCCTTGGTTCCACCCACATTTGCCCAAATACAATGTTTTTAAAGCTGCAGATACTCCTCAGAGTGTAGACTGCATAAGTATCTAGTTTAATAAAGGGATATACAATAACTGAATGTCTCTTTGGCCTACCAATCATAACAGTTTCCAGATCTTACTAATATGTTTGCATTATTTGTCAAATCCTGTGACACTAATGCTGCTGCTTTTGTAGAGCTATGAAGAGCACCTGAAGCTGTTTGAAGTGGGTGCCAGTTGAAACAAAACACACTCTGCCTGGAACTGATGAAAATTTAAAAAACCAAAACAAAATGGGTACATGACTGGCCACACACACTCACTCCAAATGACTTTTTCTCACTTTGCCCTTGGGAAGATGCCCTGAGAAGGGTCACTGGGGCAGATGTCATCTGAAGAATCTCACTTTTGTGGGGAGGGAAAATCTATCAATCTATATCCTGGCTATTCCAATATACCATTTTTGGTTTTAGTAATTTCAGTGTCCTTTGTCACTGCTACTCTTTGGTGTAATTTGAACAACTGGATGGGACTCATAAGACGTAGGACAAGAGTTGCAACAGAAAGGGCATACAATGTGTATTGGCTTAAACCACTAATAGGGAATTGGTCTTGATGCTTATAAATAAATAATTAGAAAGCATGTATACACAAACAAGTAGTTGGAGTATACCGATCTCTTAATGCACCATATCTTACTTACCTACATAACATTGCTATTTTATAATTTAACTTAGTGGGCATACATACTTCTTATTCAAAAGTGTCCTGTACTTAAATGTTGATAGGAATTTAATTATCAAATCATCACAGGCAAATTTTAAAGATTCTGGTCTTCCAAGCATTATGTTCCCTCTGCATAATGGTAACTAACTGCTGTTGTAGTCAATAGATGTAGTGTTAACATTTTTACCATGCAGGCTTTTACTGTAATAGTTCTACTTCTGAGTCCAGCACTTTCTAGGACATGGGCAAATAACAGTTTGGACTTGTACAGTACCTTTCACCCAAGGATCTCAAAGCACTTTACAAACTAAAAATAATTAGTTTAGAGTTGACCTACTTGATTACTGTTGCTTCTGTTAAGTTTAATTTTTAAATAAGTCACTATGTCTACATTTAATGTTGACACAATAAATTACAGTATGAGTCCTGCACACTGGGCCCTTGGCAAAGGTGCTTAATAGCTAACTGAGCAGACTGGTGAATCATCAAAATACCATTAATATCCACTGTAATGGAGTAGAAAATCATTGTAGTTTATAAACTGTGGCTGAAATAACCTCTAAATGGAGATAGGCTGTAATCTGTGACCCTCAAAAGTGTACTTTCAAAAGTGGCTTTATAAAATCTCTGTGATTCTACTTCTAAACTTCAGCTGAAACTCTCTCCATTGTTGCTTCATTAGCATGTGCCCCGTTGTGCTGTATTTGGACCCTCTAAACCTCTCCATCTGTGTTATCTTCCATCCTGCAGCAACTGTCTTGTAGAGAGGAATGATTCTTTAATCTAGCACATGAAAATTAGAAAGCTCACTCCAACTGGCAACTAGGCTTTCTGACCAACCTCCAGCAAAGAGGAATAAAGCACAGCCTTCACACTCTGCCTTATGGATGCATCCAAGTCCCACATTAAATCAAAAATGGTAGTTTTAATACAAGAAAAGAAGTTTGGTTTTGGACTCTTTTTTTAGGAAGAGGAGTTTTATTTGTAATGTACACAGGGCCGGCTCCGGCTTTTTTGCTGCCCCAAGCGGCGAAGCAAAAAAAAAAAAAAAAAAAGATAAACCTGTGATTGGTGGCACTTCAGCGGCAGCTCTACTGCACCGCTTCATTCTTCGGTGGCAATTCGGCAGCGAGTCCTTCGCTCCGAGAGGGACTGAGGGACCTGCTGCTGAAGACCTGGACGTGCTGCTTCTTTCCATTGGCTGCCCCAACCACCTGCTTCCTTCGCTGGTGCCTGGAGCCGGCCCTGAATGTACAGATGTATATATGGTAGAATTAATACATAATGTCGTCAATCAGGGTTTTAAAGTCAGTACCTTTTTTGATGGCTTGCTACAGCAGCAATTGAGCACAGTTTTCTGGGACCTATTTTCAACAGTCTGAGGCTAGATGTCTCCATTCTACAACAAGGTTGTTCACTTGAGAGAAAAGGTCACAACTTGGAAACCTGAGTCACAATAACTAGTGAAAACGTGGTGTCACTGTCAGGACTGTAGTTTAGCTAGGGTGAAGCTAGCAAGAAGCACGTGTTCTTTAAATGTGATGCTTTGTTATTAGCTTGTAAAACCAAGCTTAAACTGGAGAAGAATGAAATGTACCAACAGGAGCATAGAAGTTAAAGTCTACACTTATGCACTGCACTGTATCTTTAATATCAAACCAAAGTTTTGAAGCTGATCTGTGAATTAGGATAAATAACTTGTAATTCTAGTGCCAGCATGGCCATTGACATGCTCTGTGACCTTGGGTCAGTCATTTAAACTTTCCATGCCACAGTTTTCACTATTTGTCAAGTGAAGTTAATATCTTCAAAGGAGAGATCTGAGGCAGACTTAATACAGTACCTGTAAAACAATTTTGAGATACTTGGATGAGAATTATTATACGTTGTTATATAAGCAGCAGTATTTATATAATTATTATATAAGTTGCAGTGATATGGAAGAGTCTGGTGTTTACAGACAATGCAGTGAATTGTTGGTATGTCTAAGAGTTCTAGAGTTTAAAGAGTTCTAATGTTTAAAAGGAAAATCCGTAGGCTCTGAAATAACATACTTATCTAACCAAGCACTTTTTTTTAACCTTCAGATTTCTGTGTGGTTTGAAAACCTTGAAATAAGCTAGATATGAAATCACACTTCTGTTCAATTTAATGCTCCTTTATTCATGCTATAGAAGTTTTCTGGCACAATAATAGCAGAAAAATGTGTGTTAACATCAGCTTTAATTAATAATTATTGACTGAATGCAATACTGCCATAAGAACTTGGGCTACAGCATCCCTTTTGGAATTTCATGTTTATTCCTCGTCCATCATTATTTGTTAGTACAATGATATCCTTGATCAAAGAGCAGTATCAGTTTTAGAACTAGTTTCCACAACACCCAAGGCAGTTATCAGCAGGCGTTATAATTTAGTTACCCCAGCAACATTGAAGAGAGATTTGTGCCACCCACAACTTCCGTTTTGTTTGGTTGGTTTTGGTTACTTCTGCTGGAGTGCAGGTGGAGTGAAACATAAGAAGAAATAAGCACTACACTTTCCTATTATTAAATGTTTTGTTTTGGACAAATGCTTAGGCAAATATAGCAATTGATGAAGTGATTGCTGTCCTCTGTTTGCTGTGCTCTTTGGAAAGCTGCGATCATGAAGGCTGTTGTTACTGGTCTTCAAATATGATGAATGTTGACGTTCTGTTTATTGATCGTTTTTACTTTGGATACATAAATCCCTGTGTCTTTCTTTGTACCTTGTTTTTTTTCTCTCCCTTCACCCTCTTTCATCTCATCACATTTCCAAGTCACTTCAGAGTAATGACTGTACTAGTATATCACTACTCCGCTGCTTATTACTTATTTGTCTTAGCAAACAGCACCAAGAACAATATTTTAGCAATCATCTCAACTATTTAGTGACTGAAGGCACTGCAATTACAGAGATGAGCAAACTGATGATGTAATTAGTCTAATCAGTGACATCACTGAGTTCTTACAGCTGATCAGAGCTAAACTAAAAAAATCATTGAATTACTTGTCAAAATGAGAAATAAGAATGCAAGTCATATGCAGTTATGTATGTATGATGATAGTGCTACCAAAAGTAATGAGTTGAGCTTTCTGATATTTCCGCTCAGTTATTGAGACAAAATTGTCATGTATCTCGTGAAGCACTTTGGGGTGTTCTACATGTTGCCTCATAGTAATATCTTTAGTTTTATACTGGAACACCATTTACTGCACTCTTAGTAAATTAAGAGTGCCACAAGAATGTTCAGAAATCCCAGATGTCAAGTAATGGCTTGGTACCTAAAACATATTTGCTTTTGGTTGTTGTGTTTTTGCAAGTGTAAGAATGGAGCACAAGATGCAAGTAACTATATGAACAGAACTTCATTTAAAATATGAATTCAGAATTTCTATGGACATAGGGGAAAGATTCTAAATAGTCTGATTCAATGGAGATAATCATCCCAACCTCCCTTTCTAAAGTACTTTTTCGATCTACTGAGGAAAAGAGCTATATGAAAGCTAGGTATTCTAGTAATAATAAGAAAAGCATCTTCCAGTTAGAAGGATCCCAAAGCCCTTTACAAAGGGAAGTGAATTATTTGGCCCAGCACTGAAGCACTTTCATATTTATCAAAGGATTCACAAGCTTTTCAGTGGCATTTAGTGACACTACACAATCTAGTACAGGAGGTGAAGAGTGTTGTATCCAGCTGAAAGTACACACTAAGCAGAATATAATTACCCATAACAAAATCTGATTAAGATAGCAGGAGTAATGCCCGGGTGAACAAAGCTGCATGTATTACCTGGAAGATGGCCCTTCCCAGAACACATTGTCCCTTTAAGCATTTGATCAATATTATCCAGGATTTCCAACTCCAACCATTCAAAAATCCTGAGTCAGGCCCCCCAAAATCATCAGATTAGCTTTAAACTCGTGAGATTTTTTTTTTAAATTGGGATCTTTTTGTTTCCCCTCGTCCTGAGCCTTTAGAGTACACTTCATTCATGTTTTCAAGCTTGTCTTCACAACCATGAGAGCTGGACACATACTTTGCATGAATATCTCAGCTTCACTATTTTAATCTCTTGATTCGAGTGATTGGGTTTAAAGGAGAGTATGGAGACTTGGCAGAAAACTGTGAGAGCTGGCAACATTAACTCAGGTGCCATGTCCCTTAGAAATGACTAAGCTAACTAGAATTCTGATTTAGATAATTTTTTAATTGGAGGGAGAGGAGCAGTAAAAGAGTAATGTAGTGCTAAAATGACCTAACGATCATATTCTTCAGCTTTTTATCCGGGGTAAACTTTTCAAAATAACCTAATTGATTTAGGAGCCTAAGTCTCATTGACTTGCAATAAAATTTAGGCTCCCAAGTCACTGAAAATAGCGCTTAGGCTCAGTGATGAGCTGCCAAAATATTAATAACAGGTTCCCTCCTCCTCACCCCACGAGGGAGTCGTGGCCCCCCCCATACTCCTGCCCCATCCAACCCCCCACGTTCCTTGACGCCCCGCCCAGAATCCCTGCCCCATCCACCCCCATTCCCTGTCCCCTGATTACCCCCTGCTGCTCCATCCAACCCCTCCTCTCATTCCTGATTGCCCCCGGGACCCCGCCCCATCCAACCACCCCTTCTCCTTGTCCCCTGACCGCCCCTGGAATCCCTGCCCCTGACTGCCCCACGCCACCCCATCCAACCCCTGCTCCTTCCTGACTGTGTCCACAGGACCCTTGCCACCATTCAATCCCCCTGTTCCCTGCCCTCTGACTGCCCCACCCCTATCCACCCCCCCACGACCCCCAAACTCCCCTGCCCTCTTCCAACACCCCCTCTCTGCTCCCTACCCCCTTACTGCGCTGCCTGGAGCCGCTTGGCCGGGACCAGCACCGCGGGAGCCGGGCCGGGCCAGGAGTCGCAACCACAGGGCCGGAACCAGGCCAGGCCGGAGCCAGGACCAGCACCGGCACCGGGGGGCCGGGCTGGAGCCGCGGGGGCCGGGACCAGCGCCGGCACCGTGGGGGCTGGGACCAGTGCCGGCGCCATGGGGGCAAGGCCAGGCCAGAGCGCGGGGTCGAAGCTGGGGGCGCTCGGCTGGGGCTGGGACCGGGTGGGGCTGGGGGCGCTCGGCCCGGGGTGCCAGGCTGGAGGGAGCTGCTAAGCCGGCCACACCTCCCCTCCCCCCACGCCCCAGCTTACCTACAAGCCCACTGCTTGTTTCAGGCTTCCCGGGAACATCTGATTCGTGGGAAGCAGGGGAGGGGGAAGAGAAGGGGGGCAGAGCATTCAGGAGAGGAGGGGGAAGTGAGCTGGGGCCTTGGTGGAATGCCGGAGCTTTTGTTAAATAAAGCCCTTATAGAACCAGTTGTCCTGGAACAACCAGTTCTAAAAGGACTTCTAAATTTAACAACCGGTTCCTGCGAACTGGTGCGAACCGGCTCCAGCTCACCACTGCTTAGGCTCCTGAATCACATAGGTGCTTTTGAAATGTTTACCTTGTGGCTTTGTTGGTATCAGGAGGGATTAGAAATCCCTCAGGAGCATATTGTAAAATACATTTTGGTCCGTGAATATTAAAGAGTAAATATTATCTCCTTTAGGGTAATTAAAAGATTCCTAGTCTTAGATTACAGTCGTTTAGATTAATGATTATTTATAATCCCTAATGTATCTCTGTGCAGCTGTTTTTGCTTTTAACCATGAAAATAAAATGCTGCAATCAGAAATTTCACAATATTGTTGCCATTTCCCGCCAGGTTAAGTATGCAGCTCTCGAATTGAAATGTCACAAGGAAATTTCTTTGTACATGTATTTCAGGAGATACTGACATCCTTACCAGCCACTGAGGTTCAGATAGGCAAGCTTTTCATACAGTGTAGAATACTAGAAGATTACTGGGCTGCTGAGGATCATTTTAGGTTATGGCATGAGGGGATTAGCTCAAATTTATAACAGTTTGCATTTTCCATTTTCTCCCCCCGGTTTTCAGAGTGGCATGGAAATTATATTTGTGATTCCCTGGGGACTCTCACATTGGTGTCAGTTTTCAGGTTTTGCCATATACATCTAAATGTGGACATAAAATATAATGGAAAGAAATTGAAAAAAGTATCTTTTTCTTGATTCTTTATTACTAAAGAGTTAAGAAAGCGATTCCTCAGGCTATTATGCAAATCTGAAACTGGGAATAAATGTTAACATGAACTCAGATTGCTTTTAGAATCCTTTGCACATGCATTTTTAAAAAAAAAGAATCTATCTATCTATCTATATCAGATTCTTTATATAAACTTTGTAAGGCAGTTGAGATGGCAGTTATTCGCAATACACTTGTATTAATTTTAGAATGGTTAAAACCACAGTAGGATTTTGAGAAACCAGATTAAACAGTTTTTTTCAAGCTCTTTTTTTAACAAAAACTAAATGTATTATATGTGCAGGATGTCCAACAACCTCTCATTGCCTCACTTTCACATTCATTAAATCTTTCTCTCCATCAGTTTATTTCTCACTGATGCTCACAGTTGGTGTGGAGTCCAAAGCAAAGTATGTTTTAAAAAAACAGACTGATTTCTGCTCATTAAATGAAAAAAAAATGCAATGAATTCTGAAAAAAATTGGCAATGTATAACAAGGCAGTTTGCTTTGAACTGAAACTTTTCACTAAGCAGACATACTACCTAGGGTTATTACTGTGTCACATAATGTATAAATTGCAAACCACTACATTAAAAAAAACAGAACTGCTTCCCTGCTGTGTAAATTACCAGATATATGATATGTACCAGGTACATGATACAAAATGTACATTCAGTGTTTTCCACAATACCTGTTGCTATATGTCCCCTAGGGATGCTGGCATTTTAAACATAGACAGTGTCACTGATGAATTACAGTAGCAGAAGGCATTGAAGAGGTAAAAACGAAGATGGGCCCAAATGAAGATCCTTCAGCTGAATTTTGCTGATCTTTTGGGGGGTATACAAGGTCCAAACCCAGAACAGATTTTGAAAATGGTCCTGGTTTTTATGTTGAGCCAAATAGCTGAGGGTCCATCTCTGGAAAGCTGAAATGCCTGTCTTACACCACAAAAGAAAAGGGGCTTAATGCTACATTTTAAAATTATAGTTTGATTCATTAAATTCAGTCTGAGATGCATAGTTGAAGTCCTATCAGGGGAATAAGGGCAGCTTTACAATGCGGACAATGTTCCATAGAATCCTTGCTGGCATAGGCAGCCTGATCAGAGGCTCTCAATAGGCTCTTCCCACTTTGTGCTTTGCCAGCAGGCAGGATGCAAGCCCCCAGGGGTAGCAGGTTTAATGGATTGTTGGTATCTTCAAACCTAGTTTAGCATGATGCTGGCTTGGCACACAATGGGCAACATGGTCCACCGGCCAAAGGGATAGAACAGGGTGCAGACTCCCCCAGCATATAAGGAAGTTCAGGGGTAGGTGGAAGAGATTTTGCTACTTATGACAATTCCTTAGTCACAGCAGGCACGATCTAAAATGGAGGTAGAAGATGTCATGAAAATATATGTAACACTGCAAGTATGTATCCCTATAGGAACGCTTTACCCATGTAAGACATCAGACCTCCCTAGGAAATGGAGAGAGTGTGCTGAGGAGTAGATCTTGTTATACAATTTTTAACAGCTTAGGTACTAGGCCATCAGCTGATATCAACTGGGGAGGCACCAGAGTACTCAATGGAGCCATGACAATTTACACCAGCTGACAATCTGACCTATAGCTAAACTCCTCCTAGGACTGTATTTCACTCGGCCTTGAGCTCCTGTTTGCCATCCATGTAGGTGCACAGGGAAGCTCCCTGTATATTGCTTCTGTCCACCTTCACCCCAGTACAGCTATGCTAGAGTGGCCATAATTTGGCACACAATATTTATACATTTGTCAAGGTTCCTTCCCCACTCTGAACTCTGGGGTACAGATGTGGGGACCCGCATGAAAGACCCCCTAAGCTTATTTTTACCAGCTTAGGTTAAAAACTTCCCCAAGGCACAAATTCCTTCCTTGCCTTAGTGTCACTGCCACCACCAAGTGATTTAAACAAACATTCAGGGAGGGCCACTTGAAGCCCTACCTTCCCCAAATATCCCCCCAAGCACCTACAGCCCCTTTCCTGGGGAGGCTTGAGAATAATATCCTCACCAATTGGTACAGGTGAACACAGACCCAAACCCTTGGATCTTAAGAACAATGAAAAAATCAGTCGGGTTCTTAAAAGAAGATTTTTAAGAAAAGGTAAAAGAATCACTTCTGTAAAATCAGGATGGTAGGTACTTTACAGAATAACAAAAGACTCAAAAACACAGAGGATTTCCCCTCTAGGCAAAACTTAAAGTTACAAAAACAGGGATAAACCTCCCTCTTAACACAGGGAAAATTCACAAGCTAAAACAAAAGACAACCTAACACATTTCTTTCCTATTATTTACTATTTCTGCAATACTAGATGCTTAGTTCAGATATGCTTAAGGAGATGTAATTTCTCTGTCCTGTTTCCTGGCTGACTCCGAGAGAGACAGACAAAAAACCTTCCCCCACAGATTTGAAAGTATCTTCTCCCCTTATTGGTCCTTTTGGTCAGGTGCCACCCAGGTTATCTGAGCTTCTTAACCCTTTACAGGTAAAAGAGGGATTAACCCTTTACAGGGTAAAGAGGGATTTTATGCTACCCTTAGCTGTGTGTTTATGACGCATTCCTTTTTGATTGGCTGTTTTCTTGTGTTAAATTGTCCTATGTCTGATTGTTCTTGATGAGTGCCTATGAACAGTATGAGTGGACAACTCCAAGCCCCTATTTGTCAGCCTTAGCTTGAAGAAGACTCAGTCTTTGTTGGTTAGTGACACGACTTTAACTGTGGCTTAACGTCTTTCAGGTTAAAAAAAAATGTTTCAGTAAACAATTGCCTGTAGGAGGGTAATAACAAAAGACACTTCAATTTCTATTAAATATGCTGCACAGCACTGCAATTTGATTTACTGACTTTATTGTTCTTACTTTTGAATATGTCCTTTGGTGCCTGCCTTTCATCATGTCTGACTTGAAGAATGTGTCAGACATCAAACCTACTGCACTAGACAAGTGTGTATTATTTACAAGAATGTCCAGTTGTGGGCATTATAGTTGACTAGTCTCTTAATCAAGCCTCTCAGTTCTTTTGCACTGAAATGTACCTACTTCTTTTAAACTTAGTTAACTTTTCTTATATTCAAATAATACTTATGGTTTTGAAAATTACTAGCAGTGGCATTACTTAAACATGCTGACATTAAATTTGGGTTTCTCAATTCTAAAACCAATGATTGGTCTGTTATGGCAATATGTAATTTAATCTGTGAGTTTATTATTTATATCAGTGTGGATTAAAGCAGTGGGGGTAATTATGGTTCAGGCTGGGTGAGCTTTTCCATTCTAACCCCCTGTTTTCAATTACTCATAACTTGGTTCAGATATGCTTAAGGTGCCACAGGATTCTTTGCTGCTTCTACAGAACCAGACTAACACGGCTACCCCTCTGATACTTCATAACTTGGTAAAACTTTCACATTTCTGTCTAAAATTTTGTAGGCTGGTCTTTGCTAGGAGATTGGCGGGTAAGGGTTGTTTTGATTTGGTTTTTAAAAGCTTAAATAAACATGTTTAGCCACTTTGAAGTACAATCAGAATGGGAAAAATACATTGCAAAAATATTGTGACACTTTCCAACATCTCTGCAGCAAAAGTATTTTGGAGTAGAAACTAGAATTATCATATGGAATTAATCTTCATTGAGGATAAGTGTCTTTGAGCATTCTGAAGTTGGTTTGGATTTGACACGGAACAGATTGAAAATCATCCTGGGCATGAAATGATAAGATCCTTCTGAGCAGTCTCTCTGATTCTGCAAAGTCCTAGGAGGTAAAATTCTGAACCACCACCCATCTGGTGAATTCGGTGAAGCCAGGATTTCACCTCTGAAGTCAATGGGACTATTAAAATACTTAAAGTTAATCATGTGGTTGAATTGCTTTGCAGGACCAGGGATAAACTTCCCCTGTGCAGTTATAATACATTTGGCAGAACTGAAAAAAAATTGAACACATAAGGTCAAATATTCCATAAGGCTCTAAAATTGTTTTTACGAACTGTGTATATGTCCATACACAAATTACATAACTCCATGTGCAGTTGGGCAGTAGCTACGCAGCTTGGTAATCAACATCCACAAAGAAGGGTGTTTTCATGCACAAACAGATGCAATCGCAAATGTTTCGGCTGCATGTTCCAGAAACCCTTTGCAAATTCAGCTCATGGAAAAAGGAGGTTTAAACTACATGTGAATGCTTAGTTATGCAGTAGAAAGTGTATTTTAAGTCCACGTGGGCTGGGGCTTTTCACTACTGCCCCTAATCTTTTTTTCAATCCTGCAACCCTCCTGATCTAACATGTGTGGAACAGGGCATTTGGTTGATGTTTAACCAAATATTATATTTGCAAAATAACTCTTTTCACTAGTGCAAATTCATTATAATGCAGTATTTAATTATGTGATCACATGCCATTTCTCAAATACAACATAATATATGACTTTATTCTACAATCTTATGTGCACACCTGCAAGATCTCATAGTGCTATGCACTACTCAGGCTTGCCAATCAAAGTACAATTATTCACTGATTAATTTACTCCAAAATTTTTGTTGAAATAGGCACTAATTCAGGAAAGTACATAAGCACAATGCTTAAATCCATCTCTCTTCAGGAGCACAGTTAAGCACCTTCTTAATTTGAAGTCCTTTTGACTTAAAGTTAAGTACATGCTGAAGCGCTTTCTATAACAGGGATGTTTTCCTGACTTGGAGTATTCATTTGTTGAATGAAGTATTTGAGAAATATTTTTAGGTAGCTCTATACAAAACAGACTACAGTTCAAATAGAATAACCTAATTATAGTGAAATTTTATGGCTTAGGAAGACCCACTTTGGTTCTCAGCCAAGTTACCTGCATAGTTAATTTCTTTATTCCCTATATTTGCACTTAAGGAAGACTGTACTATGCATGCGCACGCATTCTCTCTCTCTCATATTACTCTTCATTCCCTGTGTAACATATGGACCTTGAGAGGCTTAGATGTCTAGTTTGAATAAGGATCCAAAAGCTCTAGCAGAGATGGTAACATGGCTTGTATGTTAATATTATCGTATATAGTCTAATTACTGTGATATATTAAATATACATTAATATTTTTCATGTAGTCTTTAAGGTTTCTTTGTATCATTTGCATAACATTACTGAGATTGTGACTTAAGTTTATAGAGAGTTTGGAATATAGACATTCTGATAGATGTTTTGATTATCTCAAAAATTGACTATTTTAATGCCCTTTTTTACTGGCTTTCACTCAAGAGCCTTTCAGCTAGGAATGCTGTCTGCTACCTCAGTTAGTGAGAAAAACTAAGAAAACTGAACACAGTACATCATATTTAATATCACTTCTCTAGATGTGAGTTCATTGTAAGAATGAGTTTAAAGTATTATTGCTAGTGTTTATTCCAATAAGGACTTTGCCTCTTCTTATTTGGCTGAGTTGTGATAATACCTTCCTTTCCAACTCAGATTCTTTGCTCATTCTGTACTAGATGTGCTGAATCTCGGGGCATTGAGGGCACTCTTTTGAAACATCCAATGTAAAAACTTAACTTTAAGTGTGAGAATGCCCATTAACTTCGGTGGGACAATTCATATACTTAAAGATAAGCACATGCATAAGTGCTGGCTGGATTGGGGCCTTGGGATTTAATTCAGTATAATTACGCATGAGCAGCTCCCATTAAATGGGAACTACATGCATGTAACTGAGTGCAGAATAGGTTTTACCTATCCCTGTTATATTCATATCTTATTTCCAGTATGATATTTGTCTCTTTCTTAACCTATTGTTTACTAAGAATTTTTTAGTAAGGTATTACCTTTATCGCTGACCTGGAGTTGTATTCTGCACTGTAGGCAACAACAGCCCCTCAGTCCCATTGCTTATCCACCCCCCACCCCAAGTCTTTTGCATTAGGGTCAGTAGTGTCCCGCAAGGGAGCCACAGCAACCAGTGGATTTTGGGGCGCCTGTCAGGAGGCAGGGAACCATCTTATTTTGTTTAAATGATTTTGATCATGGGGCAGTGCTTCATTACAAGTGTCACCACAGGCAGCTGGCTGTGATCCTCATCCCCTACCCTTTGTCTCTTTGTGTCTTTACATTGTACGCTTTTTGATGCAGGGATTGTCTCTTTTTCTGTTTGTACAGTCCTCAGCAAAATGGAGACCCAGTCTCAATTGGGTCCTTTGGGTGCTACCAAACTAGTATTTACTGCTATTACTTAGTCCACATGGGTGGCCCTAACTTGGAAAAACTCTGTGTATCCCAGTGTCCTTAGGAGAGCTCAGACTGAAGGGAAGATGGAGGAAGCACAATTATAGTTCTTAAAATAAATTAATTAGTTTAATATATAATGTATATGAGAATGAGAAGATAGCTACCCTAGTTAAACATTAATCCTTAGAGCCTTGCTTCCTTGGGCTAAACCTATGTTAGCCTGACTGCTACAGTAGCACTTGCTTTTTTCCCTTTTGTACTCTTAGGAGTTATGGAAGACTGGATGAAGGAATGTCTCCCACCCTTGTCAGGTTATCTTCATCTACTGTAGTCAACTTAAAAAGCCTTTGCTGTCTCTGAGGACAATTACTTCTGTTCTCTTTATTTCAAGGCCTTCTCCATCTCAGACTGGTAAATTAGTACAAAGTGCTTACTCAGAGCAAAACTGGAATGATGTGATGTTATTAAATGGGGTTTGCAAAGGCTACAGTAAAAATGAGAAATGACTTTGGTTACTCTTTCTGGACTGTGTTCAAGTTCATGTCTCAGAGAAAATCCAAATGCGCTACAAACACCAATAGTTTTTTTTAATGCTCTAATTGCCATTTTTAATACTGCAAAACTAACCCAGTTTGTTTTATTAGTTTTAATCACAGTTTTGCAAAACACGGTATTTACATGTCAGTTGCAAATCTTAAAGGTTTTTCTAATGTGCACTTTGATGTCTACTAATGTTTTCAAATCTCTCCTCAGTTTTCATTAAAAAATAATGTGAATGTGCAAATGTTGACCCAGAAAAGATAATTTTTCATTGATACATTAGGTGATCAAAATAACTCATTTTCATTGTTTTATGTTTGCTTGAATCCAAGTATTATGTCAAAGATGTATGTAAATACCCCAAATATAACACGATAGACACTGAAAACTTTTTTTTTAACCTATATTCCTAGTATTTCAACTGTGGAACATCTGTTTTATTTTGGGGAAACTATGATAAGCATCTGTTTGCATGGGAGATATGAATGAAACCAGACCACATTTGTTTGCAGTGTTATGGATTATCTGGTCTTACATTGTTTATGAATAAATCATACAGGATGGATAGCTCTGGTAACCACAACAGCATGTTTTATACTTGGTTAAAGACATCAATTTATGTATTTGTGATTTTTCCTGTAGACACTCAAAAATTTATGTTTTAAATAAAGAACCCTGTTGTAGTTCTAGGCCAGCATTTAGGCTTATGGATACTAGAAATTCTTTCAAATTATGCTCGTGAACACAGTGAAATTAATTAATTAGTATTTAATAGAATATATGGGGAGAGTTAAAAAAAATTCCCCACATTTATACAAGAACAGTATGATATATTTCATTATTGGAGAAGTGGTATGTGATCATGTCAGTAATGATTGTATCATAGAACACGTGTAGGCAGAGTTAAGGTTGCATGCAGCCTGAAAGACCAATCCCGCTGACAGTAATTATTAGATGCAGTACTTACCAGTATGTCAATAGACTACACACTAGAGTGTTTTATGTTCAAGATATTAAGATGGATGAACTAGAGTGCCTGGCATTAAATGAGGATATTGATACAATAGGCGTTGTGGAACACAGAAAATAAGAATGGCCATATTGGGTCAGACCAAAGATCCATCAAGCCCAGTATCCTGTCCTCTGACAGTGACCAATGGTAGGTGCCCCAAAGGGAATGAACAGACAGGTTATCATCAAGTAATCCATGCCCTGTCACCCAATCCCAGCTTCTGGCAAAGAGAGGCTAGGGACACCATACCCATCCATCCTGGCTAATAGGTCCATCAATGGATATCTTCCATCAATCTATCTAGCTCCCTTTTGAACCTGTTATAGTATTGGCCTTCACAACACCCTCTGACAAGGAGTTCCAGAGGTTGATAGTGCGTTGCATGAAAAAATACTTTCTTGTGTTTGTTTTAAACCTGCTGCCTATTATGAGAAGGAGTAAGTAACACTTCCTTATTAACTTTCTTTATACCACTCATGATTTTATAGACCTCTATCATATCCCCCCCTTACTCGCCTCTTTTCCAAGCTGAAAAGTCCCAGTCTTATTAATCTCTCCTCATACGGAAGCCGTTCTATACCCCTAATCATTTTTGTTGCCCTTTTCTGAACCTTTTCCAATTCCAATATATCTTTTTTGAGATAGGGTGACCATATCTGCATGCGGTATTCAAGGTGTGGGTACCATTGATTTATATAGAGGCAATATGATATTTTCTGTCTTATTATCTATCCCTTTCTTGATGATTCCCAACATTCTGTTTGCATTTTTGAATGCCGCTGCACATTGAGTGGATGATTTCAGAGAACTATCCACAATGACTCCAAGATCTCTTTCTTGAGTGGTAACAGCTAATTTAGACCCAATCATTGTACATGTATAGTTAGGATTTTTCCAGTGTGAATTACTTTGCATTTATCAACATTAAATTTAATCTGCCATGAAACTTGATGAACTGAGGATAATCAATGTGACATGGTAATAACAGGGTACAAAATATATAGGAATGATAGAATAGGTCATGCTGGTTGGAGGGTGGTACTATATGTATAAGAAAATATAGAGTAAATAAAGTAAAAATCTTAAATGAATCACATTGTACCATAGAATCTCTATGGATAGAAAATCCGTGGTTGAACAATGAGTATAGCAATAGGAATATACCGCTGACTACCTGGATGGTGGTGGTGATTTTGAAATGCTCAGGGAGTTTAGAAAGAGTACTAAGTCTGATAAATGCAATAAGAATGGGGGGTTTCAACTATCCTCATATTGACTGGGTATATATCGCCTTAGGAAGGAATGCAGAGAGAAAATGATTAGTCATCATCAATGACTTCTTTTTGGGCAGTGTGTCCTGGAACCTAGAAGGGGAGAGGCAGTTCTTGATTTAGTCCTAAGTAGAGCACAGGATCTGGTCCAAGACATGAATATAGATGAACCACTTGATAATAGCAACCATAATTTAATTCAATTTAATCCTTGTAGGGGGGGAAATACCAAAGAACCCCACCACAGTAGCATTTAACTTCAGAAAGGGGAAATGCACAAAAATGAGTAAGCTAGTTAAACAGTAATTAGAAGGAACAATCACAAGGGTGAAATGCCTGCAAACTGCCTGGAGACTATTTAAAAACACTGTAATAGAGGCTCAAACAAAAAAGAACAGTAAGAGGACCAAAAAAATGCCATGACTAAACAGCACAGTAGAAGAGGCGCTTAGAGGCAAAATGGCATCCTTTAAAAATTGGAAGCCTAATCTAGTGAGGAAAATAGAAAGGAGCATAAACTCTGGCAAGTCAAGTGTAAAAGTATAATAACGCAAGCCAAGAAAGAATTTGAAGAGCACTAGCTAAGGGCAAAACCACTAACAGCATTTTTTTAAAGTACATCAGAAGCAGGAAGCCTGCGAAACAGTCAGTGGGGCCACTGGATGATCGAGACGCTGAAGGAGGATTCCGAGAACACAAGGCCATTTCAGAGAAGCTAAAGGAATTCATTGCATCTGTCTTCCCTGCAGAGGATGTGGGGGAGATCCCCACACCTGAGCCATTCTCTTTATGTTCAGAACAATGGGTATATACACCATAGTAAGCAGTACCCTTGGTTGTAAGTGTTTGAGTGTTGGGTCCATTTTGCCTGATCTAACCTTAATGATCTATTAGTGTCCTTTTCTCTTTGAAGTATGTATATGTATAATGCACAATATGTGTATTATAAAATTGCATCTATTTGATGGTTGTATATTCAAAAACTGTACATTAAACAATCTGTAAAATCTAGTTAGAATGTTTGTCCAGACCCAGTAGCAATCCCTAAATAATCTCTAGGGCTGCATTTGTCATAGTCAGGAAAACCAAATGGAGTATTTTGCTGCTGCATTACACGAATAGCTGGAGATGCATGCTGCTGAATGGCAGTGGTGCTGATTTTATGTTTACTAGTATGTGGAACCTCTGGATTTTGTAGTCACGTCTGTATACCTTCCTGGCACTGCTTTTGGGGCACTGTTACTGCCAGAGCCAGCCTTTATTCTTAGTTCCTGATGATGCCTCCTGTAGCTTTTGGCTAGAGCAGGAGACTCAGAAAATCTTGCAATTTGGGGCTCAAGTGCTATGCAGGTGTATAGAAGTGGTAGTGGTTACTATTTTATTAATTAAGTGACTTTCTGAAGGTAGCCCTTCCTTTCTGTAATTGACCAATGTCACTTTGTCTGGTAACTTGGATCTTTCCTCTTCTCTGTCCTTTCTTTTTGGTTTTCTTCCTCTTAGTTCATTTTCTCCCTTTTCTTTACACACTTCTTCCCCTCCCTCTGTATTTTACAAGTAAGCTGATGGGAAGGGATAGTTCAGCAGTTTGAGCATTGGCCTGCTAAACCCAGGATTGTGAGTTCAATCCTGGAGGGGCCACTTAGGAATCAGAGCAAAAATCTATCTGGGGATTGGTCCTGCTTTGAGCAGGGGGGTGGGCTAGATGACCTCTTGAGATCCCTTCCAACCCTGATGTTCTATGAAGATCCAATTTGGGTAACTATCTACCATCCTCTTTTATTTTCATCTAGATACAGAATTCTTCACTCCCTTCCATCATGTGATAGTTCTAAGCAGTGTGTTGTTCACCATCTGTCATATTGTACCCCAGATGTGGCTTTGTTATAATGGCAGGTGAAATCATTCTACTATCTATAGAAGAGATGGTCATTTAAAAAAAATTGATGTAAAACAAATTGAAAAATGGATGACATTTATGCTACTCTTCTCAGTTCCCACAAGGCCAGACTCCCCATTGTGCTTATGGGCAGAGAGGCCAGATTCTGGCTGTGAGAGGTCATCAGATAATTCCTCTTGTGAAAGAACTCTTCTGCTGACATACAGTCCATTGAGAACTTTACACCAGTGACATAAATTAGAGAATAATTTTGACTGCTCTAGCAATCACCAGGAACAGACTGGAACAGAATAAGGCAGCCATATCAGCTCCCCAATGGCTCTCCCCTGCACCAAAGCTCAGATGCCTGGGCAAAATAAGCCAATACTTTGTAAAGCATTTGAGGATTCTTTGGCCCAAAAGCTGCTGCATAACATTTTTCTTCTTACTACTATTTGAAATTATTTAAAATATAAGACAGACATATTTTAATTAATAGTTCCCTTTAAATGTGGTAGAAATTTACAACAAATCAAATGTTAAAAAATATCCCTGCAATTTAATTTTTTTGGGTTCATTGGGAATAAGAGGAGGAGAAAGGTAACCTGACCAAATTGTCCAAGTCTTGCTCAGTTATATATGTATAAGTAAGTTAACTGGATGTTTAAAAATTTAGGGTAATTTTATTATCATTTATCTGCTATTTATTATGACTAATATTATACCTTGTTAGCTAAGAAAATAAAGACCATCACACCTCATGTTTTAGGTTATATCCATTCTGGAACGGGAGGGAATACAATATTGCCAGTATTCAAAAATCATTAGTCAGGCCTTGCAAAACATCTAAAGATTGGTTTAAAATCATGAGATTTTACAAAATAGTTATCTTTGGGTTTTTTTATTTGCCTTCTGGTTTTTGAAACTTTCAGGTTCACATTTTCCAGCTTTTCTTCCCCAACCACAAGGGCTAGAAACTTTTTGTTTTTAAAGGAAAGCTGAGATTCTTACATTATCACAGGACTACAGGAGCTGGGACTTAAGGAAAAACATGAGATTCCACAAGAGTTGGTGACACTGGGAACATTTCCTTCCATGAGCAACTTTGCACAATTGATTGGATGCATTGTAGAGCCTTTGTCACAGCAGAGGGGTGAAGGGTTATTGCTTGTTGCTGAATACCGGACATGATGGACTGGTCACCAGCTAGGGTGACCAGACAGCAAGTGTGAAAAATCAGGGCAGGGGGTGGGGGTAATAGGAGCCTATATAAGAAAAAGACCCAAAAATCAGGATTGTCTCTATAATATCAGGACATCTGGTCACCCTATCACCAGCAAATCCCTCATTTCTAGCAAGGTCAAAGATTCCATTTCCACATATATTCCATCATAGACATTTATAGACATTTCAAATAATTTGTTCCTATAAAAAAAAAAAACCTGTGTGCTAATGACTTTTCCAATCTAATGATTATTTAAGCCAAAAAATGAAGTCCTGTAACAGAAAACCTTCCAACATACTCTTTGTCGGGAATGATATTTCATGGAAAACAAACCATACAGTCAGTAGACCTAATCTTCAGAACTATGGTGCTTTGAAGTAACAGAGATGATGTCATAAACTCTTACACTGCAGCTGCTACAGTGATTATAGAGCAGTGGTAACATGATGAGAAATATAGATCTGTTCTTATACAAGCATGTTCAGGGAAATGTATTAGTATAGGCCAATGACAACACTCCAGTAGTAGCAGTAATAAACCTTATTTAAGGAGTGATCGATGTCTGTGACTTAGCCGTCTATGTATTTTTTATATTTTTTCATTTATTTTTAAATTATCGGCACAGTGATGAAATTAGGTTCAGTGTAAAGGCTCAATTGTTATTTGTAAATGGACATATTTTAATCAGGTTCATGTTACAGGTTCTTCAGGGCCAAACACCCAGGTAAGATTTGAGATCTATAGGTAAAAACATGCAGATAAAATGCTCTAATCCATTGCAATAAGACTTTGTTGTTGTTGCTTCAAGGGATTATTACTCCTGAATTTCATGTTTCTTTTCATCCTCTTGTACTTGCTGATTTAGAGCTAGATTGTGCTCTTTGCTCAGGCCCTAAGTGAAAGGCAATGCATTATGGCACTGTCCCAAGTAGCACCCTCTTCAGAGTAGCAATTCCTTCTCTGTTCCCCAACTGGCTCCCAGGAATAAACAGCTTTCTTCAGCCCTTTATTGAGTGCAAGTTAATTTCCCCATTTGAATCAGCTCAGTTCTCTTAGCTGGTTTGGGAGAGGACAAGACAGAGTCACTGTTGCACCTACTTCCTTTCCCTCCCTGTCCAAAGTAGCAAAGATCTCTGCTTCTACCACAGATTTAAAGAAATAGGAATGGCCATGTCACAGAGTGGGGGGAAATCAGCATTCCTCTTCCTGTGGTTCACTGTGACTCTCAGCCAGCCAGTAAAACAGAAGGTTTATTAGATGACACGAACACCGTCGCAAGCAGACGTAGGTACAACCAGGACCCCTCAGTCAAGTCCTTCTAGGGGGTTAGGGAGCTTAGACTCCAGCTTTGGGGTTCCCTGCGTTTCACCACCTAGCCCAAAACTGAAAGCAAAACCCCCTCTAGCCATCTCTCTCCCACTTCCCCCAGCTCCTCCCCTCCCTTTGTCCAGTTTCCTGGGTAAGGTGTCACCTGGCACCACCACCCTCCTGGCTCAGGTTACAAGCTCAGGTAGCTCTCAAGTAAAATCATCCCCTGCTGTCCCATCCCCAATGCAGACAGTCCCAGGTCAATCCGCCCCGCTCCCTACTGCGTCACAGGCCGTCATTCCCCCCCCCACACACACACCCAACAACCACCAAGCAGGGATACAGCATAGTTGTTTTGATTTTACTTTACCCAAGAATTAGCTGAAGCAAAGTCTTTCAATTTTTAAGTAGCAACGGGAATGTCAACTCTTATTTTAGACCAGTGGAACAATAACTCCCTCAAGAATCCTTCTGTAGAGTGGCAGGGAGCTGGATATTACTAGTACACTGCATGGTATAGATTCAGATGCTGGTTCCTTCCTTTTGAAGAGTGTCTTGGCAAATTGTGCTGGAGCAGAGTCTTCCAGATTAGACAAATGCAATAATTCAGTTAGCCAATTATCATAGAAGGAAGGGTCAGAGGACTCTACTTCCTTCCAGAGTACCAGTAAGTCTTAATGCTTGAACATGTGCTTGTTTTACATTTCATCCATCTCTGAAAGAAATGTTTTACTATCTGTAATTAGATCTGCAACAGCATCAGAATGATAAGAGGCTGCTGACTTCATTGCATTCAGTTTGATTCTGTGACAATGTTCTACAGCCTCTTCACTCTAGGTTTCATGATTGATTGTTGTAAATTGTCTAGTCTTTTATTAATAAGGTCCAGAGTCTTAGAAATTGAGTTTTTCAAGTATTTTACCACAGATCCAATAACTAGGTCCCTTTTAGTGCCCAGGGAACTAAGAAGGCCACCAACCTTACAGTTTTTGCCTGTCCTGTAAAAAATTATGCTTTAGCTGGTGGAGACTTGTTTTTTCTTGCAAGTGGGATGTGCCTGTAGCAGTGGAAAGATAAAGTTGGGGGAAATGGGTTTGAAAAATCTGTTTGGAATAGATTTGCCACACTCAGTGTAAGAGTCCTGCATAGGCTGACCAGACAACAAGTGTGAAAAATCGGGACAGGGGGTGGGGGGTAATAGGAGCTTATGTAAGAAAAAGCCCCAAATATCCAGACTGTCCCTATAAAATTGGGACATCTGGTCAGTCTAGTCCTGCAGAGCATGCACACACAATTTCTGCACAGCTTTCCACAGGTGCATGTCTCTCTTCCTTTTTTTCTATATATATTAGTAAAGCACTCATTCCTTAGTAAACCAGAATTTTTGCTATGTCAGAGAGATGAGCTGGGCCTGTTCTCTCAGTTTCAACACTTTTGATCATGGCAATAATCAAGCAGAGCAGAGGCCCATGAAAATTCAAGGGAAAATTTTAATCTCTGCCAAAACTTAAAACTCTGGTACCTAAAGTTGGGCACCCAATTCCCAATGAGGGCAGCTAAATAAAAGTAGCCTGATACTGAGAGAGTACCTGCAGTGTGCATTGATTTAATTGTTAATCCACCACACCAGCTCTAGTGGAAGCTCGTACATAGCCGAAATAAATAGCAGGAATCATCAGGAGCAACTTTTTATCAGAATGAATGAAAATGAGTCACCATAGCAAAACAAACCTAACAAAAAGATTCTTCAGCCCAGGGCTTACCCCCATCCTCAGCACCTGGGTGTGTGGTGTCCTGCCTTCATACAAGCACTCTCTCTCCAGGTGCCCTCCTTTTTATAGCCATTTTGCATGGGGCCGGTGGAGAAGTGAAACCTAATTTAACCCCTTGTGTATTTGGAATCATGTAGCGTCCCTATACCCAATCACATTTAGACAGCTGTGATGTAACATTGTTGACTCTCAAGAGATTTTCCATTATTGTTTGAATTTAGGCTAAATTTTGAACAGGTTCTTGAATTGTTTGAACGTATGCATCCCTCCTTCATCTATGTTATGTTTGTGTCATTCTGCCTGAGTAGGGGGCTTTCTTTTGTCCCAGACAGGCACGTGTCCAAGAGGCCAACTGATATTAAAGATTTGGGACTTTTGAAAGCTCTCTTTTTGGGAGTTGGGTGGGGTGGAAAGTGTTGATCACTGGGGGCAGCCTCTTCTTTTATTACTTGTTCTTCTACCTTCCAAACTAGGTTACACTTGTATCATGTTCCCAACCCAAAGTTCTGCTGATTTTATCAGGGAAAGCAGTGCTTCTGTAAGCCAGACACTAGACTGGTAGTTATAAATGAAGTGAGTAAGCTCAGCCAATTCTGTCTTCCACATAGGCACCCTACTAGCATATCATGGAAGTAACATGAGGTTAGCATACGCTTTGGGTCTCCCTTGCAAAAGAGACTTGACACTTCCTTTAAGCTATTTGTATCAGCCTAGAGGAGAACATTTCAACTCTACTTTTCTTTTAAGTATTATGTGGTTTCCAAAGAAGATTGTTATTCAGATAATATATTTGGATCATATTCTGTACACATTTGAAATCTAGTATCAGGAAGGGGTTGCAAGAAGATAGTATGGATTTTATTGAGTTCCAGATTAAAGTTCTGACTGCTAGAATAAATCTTGGAGTCTGAGCCAGAGGATCTGATATTTAATATTGTTTGCATTTCAATACAAATCAGTCTTGAAGAATCCTTTCTGTTTTTAGTTACATGTAAACATTTAGATGAATATAAAAGAACTTATTGATAGTCCACACACAGAATGGTTTATTGATACTTTTGTCAGATTTCATAATATTCATCCTGCTAATAGCTCCATTGATTTGGTTGGAGCCAAAAATACAGCTTAGGAAACTGAAGAAAAATGATTGTTCTATTCCTGCACAATCTTGGCTGCTTGTAAAAACAAGTCCTTAGAAGCAATAGGTACATATAGTACCTTTAACTACTGCAGAATGCTCTTGCATAAGAGTGATGTTCCACGATCTCAGCTAGCTGCATACCTGCAAGGAAGTGCCAAGTAAAGTCGCATATTGTTTGTAACAACACTGTAGGCTGCATTGTTGACTGGACAGTTTAAACATATCTGTGTGAAGCACAGCTGCACTTACCTTCTTTAAGATTCTTTGAAAAATCTCAGCCATTATGTGATAGCTAAGGCCCGATCTTGCTCCACATGGAGCCATTAGAATCCTGGACCTACGTGGATCCCTGCTGAAGAAATTGGAGCTGTGTGTGGGTGCAGGCATCTGCCGGTATCTAACAGTTGCATTTTTATCGTGATGAACATGCCACACACATACATGCCTGGACCTTGTGATACATATGAAAGTTGCAATCATCCAGCCTTGTTAGTTTTACCTGAAAACTCACTTTGAGAAGGTCTTAGCCAAGAGAAATGTAAAATTGTTAGTTCCACCTGCAGCAAAAGAGTCAAGAAGAAATTACAGTTGGTTGGCAAGATTTATCATCTCTGTGTTGAAGTAGGCACAATGCTTGCTGTGATGGAGTTTTGAGGGGATTATTTTGGTAAGTAAATAAACTTGGATTCAGTGAAGGAGTGATGTAAGAAAAAATGAACAACATTCTCCCAGCTCTCATTTTCACTCTAAACGCAGCATCCAAATGGGACTTTGGATTTCACAAAATTTCACTGGCAAAGCAATCACTAAGCCCCCAACCTTGCAAATGCTTATACATATCTTTAACTTTAGGCACATAAGCAGGTATTCTATTGAACTCTTCGGGACTATTTGCATGCCTAGAATTAAGGATTTAACATATGTGGTTTCAAGAACAGAGCCTAATTTCATGGAGCAGAATTCCCCTTTAAAGGTAAATCACATTAAAAAGTGAGCCTACCCATTCTTGCTGACATTTCCTATAAGTAGATGTTCCAACTCATGTATTTAAATATATTTTCCAAAAAAATACCCCTTTGCTGTCTCATTCAGGGTGTTTTGACCTCACTAGTATCACATTGTATTAGCAGTAGTAGCAGTAGCATTAAACGTTAATAAATGCAGTATTTTGCCCTCAGTACTGTATTGCTCTGCCCCAATATACAAAACCTAATTAGTGCATCCAGAGAAGCGTTAAATGGATTTCATGCTGTTTAATAAATGCAGTACGTGTTTTCATGCTATTGCAAAATGTTAGAGACCATGTTCCCAATGCATCTTTCTGCTGTTTCTTTTGCAATTAAGGTGCAGTTTACATTGTGTGTGCCTTCCTTGGGAAGGCTCGGTAACTTTTTGCTCATCAAATCTTCCTATTCATTGTTATGCTCTATTTGTTTTGGTGCTATTGCATAATGGTATTGAAATAGTCTCTTAATGCATGCCTTTGTTAGTTACTTCACAATTGGGTGGGGGGATGTTTGCACTAGAATATGCCATGGTACGAATGCTTAATGACTCTGGGCTCCACAAACCTTCCTCTTTGGCGTCAGTCTTGTAACTAACAGCTAAGAAGGAAAGGTTTTACTTTGTGACACCCACACCCCGAACCTTTTCACACTTTTGAGCTCTCATTAAAATGAGAGACTTTTTCTCATGGGCCACCATTGCAGTCAGATTTCCACAGCCATAATGGTGTTTTATTCCTGATTGCCTCCCTCTTGTTGGCCTGACTTGAATGAAAATATATGAAATGCAGACCTTGTAGATTGCATACACTTGAGTCCAAGGGGAGAAAATACTTAGGGAAGGGTAAGGAGGCTCATGTTGTGCCAATTCTTGTCGTGGCCAAAAGGAACCCTCAAGATTGCCTGGTGAATTAAGGAGAGTTCTGCAGCGTCCACTTGGTCTGTGGTCTGTCTGGGACAGAAGAAGATGGTTTCCATACATCTTCAAGGGCTTCTCTTTAGCTTCAATTAATTCATTCTACGTGTTTAAATTATCTGATCAAGTTTTTTAGGAAACAAGGAGTTATATAGTTGCATGGAACATATTTTATGCTTATCTAACATCTACAAAGATAACTAAAGGTTTTGCAAGTATTAGTGAATTAATCCTCACAGTACTTCTTTGATTTACATAAGTATCACTATCATCGCTTTTTATAGAAGTGCAAATTGAAGCACAGAGGAGGTGTGAAGCAGTCAGTGGCACAGCTGGGAATACAACACAGGAGTCCTGATTTCCACTGCCCTTCTCTAGCCATTAGACAAGACTTCTCAATCAGTGGTGCACAACCAGCAAATGGGGAAACGGGCGGGGGAGTAGCCACACAGTCACTTCTGCTTACAGTGATCTTTTGGAAATAGGTACTCACCTGCTTAAAAAAAAAATCTCTCTAAAGGCCACTAATAAAGAAAGTACCCAAAGATGCATAAGAGCAAATTGAGATTAATATATTGTGGGCACAGTACTGTCATCCTACTCTCAAGTGCTTATGTAGAGTGTATACCGGCTCGTGTAGCATCCACCAGCATCTTGTACAGTAGTTCACCGACTTATGATAGTCTGCATCTGGGTCTTGCAGCCTATGCCCTTAATTATAGTGTGCAGAATTCCCAGCCTCAAAGCTTACTCACTCCTTACATTTGCATTGTTTCAGAAATGCTGAAACGAAGAAACACCCCTATAGGAACAAAAACTTAAAATAAAAAAGCACAGTCAATGTGAAAAAATCACTTAATAGGTCTGGAGCCAGCCTGTGTCCCTACATTTATTATTATATCCTAGCCCACCAAACCACATAAATAGGAGCGTGAATCTGAGAGTAATTGAAGTGAGTTTTCCAAATGTTACATAATTAAAGAAACACCTGTGCTCCAGCCAAATAATTTCATGCTGATCTGCTGTAAAAATGTTGTGCTCAATAACCCTAAAAATGTCTCATTTCTTACGCCCGGTGGAGGTTGCACACAGAGTGGCAGTATATAAAACATGAGAGACGTTACTTCAAGACCTCTTAAAGGTCTTTTAAGATTGATTTACTAGTGTTCCACTGTGCCTTTCTTAGTGTCTGCACCTACGCTTAGCACATTTCAAATGGAGCAAAATAGATTTTAGGGCTGCTGTTGATTTATGAAGACTTAAGTTCTACTTGTGGACCTAGCCTTTAATTCCTTCAGCCAACAGAGGTTTTGAAAGGGAGCAGAGGTCATATATTCATTCCCAGGAAGAGGCAAGGATGTTCTGATTGCTCAACATTGGCCACCATGACAAATTAAAGGGTGTTAACCTCTTACTTAAAAGAGAATTCTGTTTATACTACATCTGGAAGTTGTTGTCTCTTATCAGGAATGGAGAAATTTGGTGTCAATCTTCAGTGTTCCCTCAAGGGCAGGAAAAACCTCACTACCGGAGTTTGGCGGGAAAGGAAAAGATGACATTGATATAATTTTTTTTAAGACTACAAAAGAGCTGTATAAAGTTTGAGAGGGGAAACATCCCATGATGAAATAAGATCTAAGTGAAATAAGATCCAAGTGGGACATGCTGAAAAAGCAGGAAGGTGGGATTAAGATAAATCAAAAAGGCAAAGCTGTTGGCCTGGATGGGTCTTTTCCTGTTTCTAAATTTTATGAAGTTCTTACATTACAGTTCTGAATACACAAGCCTCCCCCACTGGAAACAAATGCCCTACCATCAAGTCCCAGGTAACATCACATGAGCAGGTGGAAATGTAACAGAAAAGGGTATCATGACAGTTCTTTATCATGCATTCATCCCAAGGTGCACTGAGTGGTGCATTTGTTATAGCTTTAGGAACTTACTTTACTATTACCAGCAGCTTTCAAAGTATCTAAGCAGGCGAATTTATCTGTATGTAAGATGCCATATGAAAGGACACATTGAAAAAGGACACTGAGGTTTCACAGCAACTAAGGATGTTTCCCCATGGTTGATGATAGTGCTAGTTATGAGAGAGAGAGATGAAGTTATGGCCTCCAATGTCACAATACACACAGTCTCTCTCTGTCATCTGGAATTAATCAACCTATTCAATCTCAATGTAGTCCTTCCTATTGTTTATTTCAGAGAAGAGTCCAGAGTATCTGCATTGTTGTTAATAGGGAGGTAGTAAACATGCAGCCACTCTGAGGGACTGGACTGAAATAATGGGAATATGAGTAGATCATTTCATTTCTAAGTCACCAGTTTAGTCCCAACTCAGCCTTGGTAGTGACTGAATATCGCAGTCATCAGATGTCTCTTAACTGTCACATGAGATATGAGTAGGGGTATTAGTCCAGTCCCTAATGGATCAGTACTGACATCGTTATCCTCACCACAAAAAACACTCCTACTTGAAAAATTTGATCATACTCACAGCAGTGAGCCAATGATTGAATAGCTGTAAAGACCAGATTTAAAAATTTTATTAAGATGATGTTTAGAAAAAGTGAACGGTAAAGAGTTTAAGCAAAGAAGTTTCTGATTATCAGGGAATTTGTTATTATCAAGAGGTTTGAAGTTCGGTTTAAGATCGTGTGACGTAAGGAATACATAATCTGCAATATCCCCGATCGTGGGTAAAAGGTTGACGGGTCAAAGTACAGACATTGAGATATGAGGGTATGTTATTCATATGTTGGCTATATTCAGGTGTAGAGTATAATGAGTGGATACGATGATGATGGATTGACCCTCATTTGGTGAGATTTAATATTCAGTGTTTTTATGGTTCCTGTTCATATGGTCCAACAGACAAAGTCTCTCCGTCTCTTTCTCTTAGTCGAAGCATGATGTTGCTCTGGCTCACACCTCCTGGTACCATCAGTGGCCAGTGACATGTTCGATGTAGATGTCCCTGGACCATCAGATGGTGTCTGAGACCATGAGGTGCCGCATGAACCCATGCGCAGCGCCGACCGATCCTGTAGGTCCACAGCGCATGCTCGTTGCAGGGGTCCCAGGCGCCCAGGGCTCCGACAATCGGGGCATCCAGCTGCACCTTGTAGCCCTTTGCTCTCAGAGTGTCGGCCAGGGGAGCGTACTTTTCCAGCTTACGAGCTCGGGCTTTGCAAAAGGCCGGGGTCCTGTTCTCAAAGGAGACCGTGACATTGACAATGATGATCTTTTTCTGGGCCTTGTCAGTGACAACAATGTCAGGTCGCAGCTGGCTGTCGGTACCGGGGATGGTGCAGTTCATGGTGACCTCCCCCAGGCGTGGTGGGATGGCTTTCACCAGGTGGTTCTGGATGGCATTGCTACAGTCTCTTCTCAACCTCCAGTTCAGAAAGGAAGTCTGTTTGTAGGTTTCGTTTGTAAAATATGCACCCATCAATAATTTCTGGGCATATTTACATTATGAAAAATCCTCCCAGAATAAAATAATGACAAAACTCAGTTTAAAATAGAGCTCCCAGGCCCAGACAATAAGTTCACCCTACTCTTACTACTTACTCAGGAAAGGCCTTGCTACATGCAGTGCCCTTAAAGGTAAAAAACATGGCTTTGCCGGATCAAAATGTGGAAGTGGGTTCCCCTGAGAATCCCAGGCTTCTTACGTTTCAGATTGAGGAATGTTTTGCTTGATTTTACAGCTGATCTCAGCTGTTGAAATACTGTCTGTGAGAAGAGAGACAGTCTCTAAGGCCACAGTCCTAGATTGCAGTTTGCACGTGTCCATGGGTGTCAGTGGGGGCCATGCACAGGTGTAGCAGCCTGTTCACATGGATCACAGTACAAGATCAGGACCCATGAAAGCCAGTGCCCAAATCATGTATAGTTTTATAGATTAAATTGATGCATTTAATTAAACCAGGAAACAAACGAGCAGCCAATTAAATCTACAAAGTGCAAGTGCTATATGTTCCATGTGATTAAGTGGACAGCCGAGTGCCACAGTAGCTCAAGTTTCTGAATGGTCTTTGAGGATAGCCTCTTGTAGAGCATGCTGAAATAGTGCAGTCGTGAAGTAATAAACATATGAAGAGCTGTAGATAGGTCTGAGGGTAAAACCTCCTAGCCAGACATAGATGGGGGAAAGAATCCATCAGCAGGCAAAGATCCAGAAAGAACTCCAGATTCCACATCTCATAAGCAGTAGGCAAACTATAACGCCTGAACAGTGGGGAAAAGTCAGTACATCCACCATCTTCTTTAGATGGCTCTCCAAACCCACCAACCTTTAACCACCAGATCTTCCACCAATAATGTACTTTGCTTGGAGGGGTAGATGACTGCATCATGCAGGGCTATCGGTCTGGCACTTTTCACCAGCTCTACATTTCCCTAAGGGAATTCAGTATCTTCCCTGGTCACAGGTAGCTGACTGATGACTATTTTTCGCTTGTTTTTGAGCTATCTCTAATTTAGCTTTATTCATGGGAAAATAGCAAGAGAAAGCTCAGGTCTTGCATTCCAGACAGTCTCACAGGTCTCAGTCTGAATGCTCACTTTTAAAATCAGAGTGACACTAATTGTATTTACGGAGGAAGACTATTTTAACTGTAGACTCACAATTTCCTCCTCTTAATTTTGAAACAGCTTGGCACTGTTTGTCTGAGTCTCTCTGCCTTATTTAAGTGACGGAATGTATGACCCTTCAACCCTTTTACTACAGTCATCACGATCTTTTTCTTGGCAATGCACTTTAATATCATACATGCTGAGGCTGTGAGGCCACAAGGGATATCCATAACATGGACGTGTTATATAAATATCTCATACATGGCTTCCTTCTGTGACTTGACCCTCCAAAGGGGGCCCCTTCTAGGCTTGCCCTGCCTAATCAAGAAACAGGATTTTAGGCCTAATCAGAGGGGGTATGTAGCTTAACTCTCACTTCATTACCTTTTTAATTCTCCCCTCTCCCGATGGATAGGCAACAGGTTAGGATTTCTTGCCCCATCTTTGACTAGTGCCATAGCCACCTCCCTCAGTATCATTATTAATTGTATTACTATAGCCAACTGAGCTCAGGGTCCCCTTGTGCTAGGTGCTGTACATATATGTAGTAAGAGACAGACCCTGCCTTAAAGAGCTTACAGCCTAAATAGGCAAGATAGAAAGGAAGGATTAATATCCTTATTTTGTAGGTGTGAGAGGTGAGGCACAGATGGGGGATATTTTCAAAGGTGCAAAGAGGAGTTAGGCATCTAACTACCATTGAAAACTCACTTTGTGCCTTTGAAAACCTCCCTCATAGAAATGAAATGGTTTACACAAGGACTCTCAGAATGTGTGACAGACCTGGGAACAGGCCCTAGATATCCTGCAGTCCAGTACAGCGATAGAGCCACATATAGCTTATTTCACACACACATTGGGTGATACGCAGCATAGTTGCAGGAGGCAACATCCTGCCTCTCTATTGCAGCTGAAGGCATCACCTCATAGATGCACTGCTCCTTTTGCCATCCTGCATGGTAAAAGGCTGAGACTAGAATCTGAACTCAGATCATCCACATAGTGGCACAATTCTCTAACGCTCTTTAAAGATATATATAGCGCTCTTTAAAGATATACAGCTGGATTTACAACATGTGTAAATTGGCATAGGTCAGTTGAAGTCAATGAAGCTATGCTTGCTTATACCAATTTACTTACTATGCCAATTTACATCAATTGAAGATCTGGCCCATAATCTCCATTAGCACCTAACAGGGCCAGAAAACACATCACCATTTTCAAAAATGGTTGGCTAAAATTCAGCTCCTGTTATAGGAGAGCTCTATATCTATACATATATGCAAATGGTAGAGCTGGATGCAAAGACTTCAATGGAACCATTTTCTGTCACTGAAATTTTGTTTTCGACAAAACGAGAAAACATTTTTGTCATTGTCAAAACATCAAGTTCTGATTTTCTCTTTTGAAAATATTTTTCAATTTGAATGTTTTTTATATTGTAATATATTAAAATGCAATATAAAAATAATAAAAAGTGAAATCAAGATGAAAGGTATCAAAGGATTTTATTTTCAGAATTTTCCTTTGCAGAGAATGCCAAAATATATGGGATTCATTCCTAATTGGAACAAAGACAAATTTCAAAATCTTGAAATTCTTCTCAAAATGGAATTTTCATTCTCTGCACAGCTCTATCAACTAAATGGTGCTCAAGAATACATGGCATAGTTGCTGGGTTTTGTAGGAACAACAAAACTTGTGCACTGCAAATGGCTCCCTCCTGTAGCTCTTAACATCAGCTCTTAGAACTTCCTAAATCTTTATTTAGGCATCCAAATGATTTTCAAAAGTGCTATGTCCAGCATCTCCCAATCATGTATGGCTAAGTCAATGAAAGCTGCTGGATGTCAAAATAAGAACTTAGTAGCCTAGTTTTAAGCAGCCATTTTTGAAAATGTTGGATTCAATATTCTCAATATATTCTCTGCACTTACAGTGAATAGAGAAAATATTACACTGGATTGTTTGTTAATTAATAGCTAGTCAAAGAACAGATTTTGAGAACATCAGAATAATAGAGAGCGGGACTCTTTAGGAAAATAAATATCCTGAAATAGTCACCATTAAAAAAATCAACATTTGAGAACACTTAGCTCGAAATGGTATCTGAGAAAGCATAGTTTCTTCTGTGGTTGGAATAAGAAGTAACTTTATTATGTCTTAGATACCATTTCTCTGAAAACTGTAGGTGAATGTTGACTCTTTAATGGTGATCACTAAAGTCCATTCTACCAACACTGTTTAATAAAAACAATGGAAAAGATTTAAAAAAAAAAACCTGTAAAAGGAATTGGTCTTTTTTTGTGGAGTGAGTTCATGCGTTTGACATGCATTTTCTTCTGTTCAGAAGTACATCTTGGATCCCAGGTTTTGACAATTTTATGCAGAGTGCATTTCTTAGACAATGTACTTGTTATTTGGAGGACAGATATGATTTATGGCCCCCAGAGATTTGGTCTGTTGTAACTTCCATGTAGGAGGAAAAGGGCATTGATGTTAGTATCAGAAAGAAACAGTGAGAAAAAACTGAAATAAAAAAGGGGAAATTTTGAAGTGTCGAAGGTGGGAAATATTATTTAAGTGTAAGGCTGTAACAAATGGATCTTTAAAGTGAAACCAAACTGTCCCTTTAAGAGAATAGTTAACAAAGAGTATGAGACGATAAAACATTTGTGAGTTCCTTTACACCTTTGGCTGAGAGACTTTGCTGGCATATGAAATGTAAATGTGTTTTGTACTGAACCGACAAAAATGTGTTTTTGCAAGTAAGCCATATTCGTCCAGTGTTCAAAGTTACACACGAGACCATTATGTGTGTATGTACATCACTGTTATAGAAACTAGAAAGTTTAAACCATGTGGAAAGCAGTTGTGGCACAAAGGAATGCCCTATAAATTTGTAATGACAGCTTGGTTTTCAATTCCTTTTTTAGATTCTGAAATTCAGCTTTTATAATTAAAAATCCATATAATAAAATACTATACCATGACAATTTTATTTTGCCCTTGGCCATGAGTTTCTTACACACATTCAATAGTTTCTGGCCTTAGGACTGATATAAAAGTGTATATTTCAAAAAGTGTGCTTTATGCATGTTGCAACAGAGGTATTTTGGTATAGTCCAGATACAGTCTATTTCTCCTTCTTCAAAGATAACATTTGTTGTTGTTTTTTATTGAACATACAGAGAATATTTCTGTAATCTTGCACTTTTTGCGTTTTGTTGCAGACAATAGTGATATGTTAGGTTTTTTCATCCAGCTAAGTAAATTGATAAATACAGCTGATTCAGAACATTTACATAATCTTTCCAATGTCAACAGTCAATTTAAATTATCCTAACTTTATACTGAATCTCCAAAATCCAATTACCAGCTAATAATAATTGTCAGTTTTACTCTAAACCTTTAATGATAGGTCACAAGGGATGTTGTACCAGAAGGATTAAATCGTTGTAGACTGTAGCTATGCCCAGCCTTAAATTACTAGCCTCTTATCTCATGGTAACAGAGCTACTATATGTTTTGTTGCCATTTTTGCTAAATAGAATAAATGTCACCAAAATTAATTTCATCTCTCTTAAATTAGCTTCTTAGTGTGATTTCTCACTTCAGTCAAAATTTATTTCTTCAGGAATTTAATTTCCTCCTTAATCTGTTTTGTTTGAGAGAGAGGAAAAGAACATTCAGGAACAAATGCCTTTTAAATCATTCTGTGGCTACTTTAGAAGATTACTCTTCATTAATAATTGCTGATCCCTTTCAGGATAGTTTTACGTTTTTAAACCATTGTGTTTTTTAAACCATTGTGTATTTTAAACCAAACTAGCTCTTGTTACTTTGTCCCAAGTACATCTGAGGTACCATGAAATAAAGTGGTGAAAATTTTGCCTGTAAGGAAAGATAAAGTTTGACCATGCGGGTACAAAATTTCCCATGTGATGGATGATTCAGGAGGGAGTGTGGTAATTAGACAATGTAATTGTCTTTGCTAGTTTTTAATCATATTAAAGATATGTGCCCCTGACAGAAAATATACTTAGTTTAAGGCATAATACGACTGAAAGAAATACTCTTTGGACAGAAAAAATACTACACTTTGGTGGTTCTGGAAGAGCGTATTACCATATCATAGTAGCAAATTCTGATGATGTTATAGGCACCTTGACAAATACCTCCTATGGAATGAGATTCATAAAACAAATTACCAGAAATTCAACCAGTTGAAAACTGCACTCTTCTGCATTTACCTTTCTGTTAGCTTTGAGCTGTTTGGTGAGATCAGTGAGAAGCCCGCTCCAAAATCAGAATGTAAAAGCTCTCTAAAAGTAGGAAAACTCCCAGGAAAAGGTGTCTAAGAAAACAGGAGGATCTAAAATAACAAACCTTGGGATTACATGCCCTGTCTTAAAGTATCACTGGTCTGGGGTTAAATAGGGAACAGCGGATAAAGGGAAAATTAAATGAACATTTAATAATGATAAATAAAATGCTATTGCGAGAGAAGTGAAATCAGTTTACTCTGTATCTCAGGAAATGGTATATTTACTGGAGTGGTGAGAGGTTAGTTAAAGGGCAACCCTTTCCTTTCCAAAATATTTCCCCCCTCCTTAAGCATCTGTGATGGGGGGCCTGGGCAGTTAATGGGTCTACATGACTTCCTTAACCCCTTCCAGTCTTGTGTGGGGTGGACACCCCACCACATACCTTGCTCCCAAGATTACAGCCCTCAAAGGTATGGGTGTCTCCTGACCTGCATCTGCTGTAACGGGCCTGCAGGTCATCCCTCTCTTGCTCCAGGTCCCGCTCCATGAGGAGCAATCTACCATCTCCTTCATGGTGTCCTGGTACTTATTTCGCTGCAATTCTAAGCCCTCTGTAGCTTCTCATAAGGCCTGCGCAGTCTCTGCTAATTTCTCCTGCATTGTCTTTACTTGCCCATCTTCCTTTCCCTCAGGGTCTGAGTTCCTGTCTTTATCTTGGCCTTCTCCATCCCAACTATTTTATCTTCTTAATCCCCTTTTTCTATCTCACTGGAGTCCATGTCTTCTACTTTTCTACCCTGTCCTTTCTCAAGAAGGCAGTGCCTTTTTATATGACAGACTTCCCAGCACCTAAAACAAACCCTTGTCTGGACCTTGCCTTTTCAGCAGGCCGTGCTTCAGCCCTCTCTTGTCTAGTCACCTCTCCTGGGCTGGCCTTCACCCTGCAGTTCATATAAGGGCACTGTCTTTTTAGATGTCCCCTTCACCCAAGGGCATAACATTCCTTTGGCAAGGCCTCCGGCCTCCTAGCCCTGATACGTGGTTTCCAATATAGCTCTCTGTGGCCTCTGCTAATTTCTTCCCGCATGATCTTGAATAAATACAGCTGCTGTTGGATCAGCTGCATCAAATAATTTTGCAGGTGCAAGTGTGCCTCCCATTGTTTCTGCCAGCATTCCAGCACCAGCCTGGATCTGTCCCTGCTGTTTGTCAGTGCCCTTCTGCAAGGGCGACAGCTCTGGAGTCCAGCCTGGGAGGATGTAAGTGCCATCTGCAAAGAAAGATTTTGCATATTGTGGGTCCATTGTCTCTTTCCCTTTTTTTTCCTGCTGTGGCTTTCCATACTCTCCTTGTGTTGGGGTGACTGCCTTATATAGTCCTTTACAGTCTGCCACAGTCTCTTACACTCCCCATTTAGATCAGGGAGCGACCATCATGCTCAGTCCTTTCACTCCCCCCCTTTGTATCAGGCTGTGTTGTCCACCAATTTGTGACAGGGGGCTCAGCTAAGTGCTAGATGGCACCTCCTCCAGGTGCAACCTGGGCAGTTAATTGGGCCTACCTGGCCACCTTAACCCTTCTAGTTTTGTGTGGAGTGAACATTCCATCACAGCATCCAAGATGTGCATTTGGATGCATAAACAAACAATGGGGCTGATTATTTGCAAGAAGACGATGACACATTCCTACCAGCACTAATATTTTACATGATAGGATCAGCAGGAGTCCACAGGAGACAAGCTGTTGAACTTTGGAAGACCTTTGTTCTCATGTATAGACAAAGACCCAGATGCTGTCATGAGGCATTCATTGGCAGTGGACAAAAGAAAGTAGGTGAGGAAAGTCTCCAAATGAACATTTCCTTAGTATCCCCAAATCCTTACAGAATAGGCATTAATTTCAAGGAGTTAAAAAAATCATCACACAAACAAGTGACAGAAGAATTTAACTGTGCAACTATCAACAGCAGATTCCCTTTCTAATAATTTTCTGACCTCCCCCAAATTAGAAGCATTCTAGCCCTTCTTTGGAATAACGTTACATAAAGTTTCAATGTGCCAACTCTTTTCATCCTAACCTTTAAGCAAAATCATCTCTGTAAATGGGGGTCTGGCTCTATGATACATCTGTCATTATGACAGACTTAGGCGCCTCTAGATGAACAGTTAGCTGCTCCCATTTCAAAGCAGAATAGATCAAAGCACACTAGGGCACTTTTAGTGCATGGCAGTAGTGTCCACACAGACAGTGCATAGCAGGCTAGTGCAGCGAACATTAACACACCAGCTTGCCATGCACTAACTGTTCGTCTACAGGAGCCTAAGTCTTCCATAGAGATAGTTGTATAGATGATTTTGCTTAGAGGTTAGCACCTCAGCTTGTTCTCTAGACAAGCCTTTCATGTGTGACCTTGGGTAAGTCGCGCTATGCTGTATTTTCCCATTTGGAAAATAGGGATAAAGTTACTTTTGTTCATCTTTTTTCTGTTGTTTGTTTAAATCTTTAAGCTCTTTCAGGCAGGGACTGTCTTTTGCTGCGTGTCTGTACACTGGGTTGAGGCCTTTAGGCACCAGCTCCATACAAATAAATAAATAGACACCAAAATTCTCCCTCCTGATGGTGATGCATAAAATAAGAAGGCTGGCTTTCTTCCTATGCACTCACCGCCCTCCTTCCACTGCTACTGCCTTCCCATTCCACTTTACCCCCACCCCAAATCCCTAACCATCTCTCAAGATCCTCAGGATAAATACTCAGTGTGAAGGGAAAACAGGCTTCTGCCTTGGTTAGTGTCCCTTCTTTGTTTGCTGTTTGTTGTATGGTGGTGCTTTAAAGTTCCTCGGGGGATAAAGTGGGTTTTCTTATATTTCTATTTAAGGTTTTGAAGTGCATTTTCCTTTATAAAAAAGGGAAAGAGACTGTTTAATTTTGGAAAATTAAATGATGTTTGTAACATTTATCAAACCACAAAAACCCGCATTAAAGTAACAACTGCATAAGCCACAAAAATAAATTGAGGCTGAAACACCAGATTGGCATTCTGACTTTCCTTTGAGCTAAGGTATTGCAGAGGTCTGCAAGCAGTACATGATAACTGATGCTGCATATCATATGTGCTTTAATACCTACTCAAAAGAGCAATTTTTTCATGTATTTTTGGTTTAACCAAATAATACATTCTGATGGCTAGTAACTGAACTCATTCCCTGTTTACTATGCTTTCAGAGTTGTTCTACTTTGGGCAATGTTAAATGTTTTCTTTGAAATTCTAATCGTATCTGGTTTTAGTTATAGCAACATCCAGTTAAATCATAAAAAGAAATCATTTTTGGTAAGATTTAAATACATATTCCTAACCTAAGAAATGTTCTGGATTGACTTGTTGAATTATAAGGCATGATTTCTAAGAATAGCTGTTACAGTGACCATAAGTAATCCTCATGATGTTAGTCATCTTTCTTTCATTCCTTTTTAGTCTTCCCTTCAAGTTGTTTTTCTCTTCATCATTATACAGGATGGATTAAACATATAGAAACAAAAGGATTATTCTGTTTTGGCCTTAAAAACCCAAGTTTAAGAATTTCTTTCTCATTTTTTCTGCTAGCAGGCATGCAATTTACTATACATTGAACTGTACAGGTCTATACACTGTGTACCCTCTCCCCCCTTGCACACACAGATGTGCAAGTTATGGGCAGAGACTTGACTCCCTCCCTTCCCCAGTATACCAGCAGGGAAGTACTCTGCTACTGCTTAGAGCTAGAAGGAGAATATTTCTCCCAGGAGCAATGGGTGAGCAGGGAAGAAAGGTGCTCCCTTTGAAGCGGTGCATATACACACTACCCCTTCCACAGGCCCAGGCCTGAAAGAACAATCTAGCCTTCAGATTGCAAACCACCTGCATTGTTGTGAAATCTTCCATAAAAAAATCATTCTAAAGAGTAGAGTGAAGTACCTACACAAATCCACTTACCCCAACACCCCATGCAAGTAGTATCGAGGGGCCGCAGCTGCTTCTCCAATTCTAAGCAAAAATTTTGTCTTCAGGAAGGGGTTCCAATCCACCCACAATTCTCCTGCACAGAGCAACAGTGCTGTGTGCAGAAATGGATTTCACCCTGCATGAAGATCACTCTGTGACCACAGTCATCTTCTCCCCCACCCCACCTCGTCATGGTGTAAGATTTTATATGGCTTTTCAGAATGAGCCTGTTGCATTTTGACTAAAAGTCAAACAGGCTGGGGGTGGGGTAGTGGATGTGTGTTGCTTCACTAGATACAGTAATTAACCATAATACTGGCTGATTGCTGAATGTGAAGAGACTTAGATAATGCGATGATGACTTTTCAGTTCTCACATAGAAAAGATTTACTGTGCATATATTATAATTCTGTAATTTATAGCTCCCAATGACTTCAATAATCCTAAAGGACATCATTCTTGTTAGCCCTGGAAATGCCTGTTGTACCAGCTGCCTGTAAAGAGTTGAAGCACCCTTTCAGGTTGCCTCTTTCTGGTCCCATAGACTAGTCCTAATGTTAGTCTCAAGCTCTGTTACCACTCTAAAGTACACTACAACTATTTATATTTCTTTTATCTCTCTTTCTTTCACTTGTTGAGGCAATAGTTCATAAATGCACATAAAAATTGTTCAGACACATGTAAGATACATATTGTAAATTCCTTCAAAGCAGGGTGCTTTAAAACCTTAGGAAAGTGTTGAAAATACAAATAATAGTTGGGATTCCAAAGACTCTGAATGCCAAGTGTGTTTAGGTTTCATTCCACCCCAGTTTTTTTTTTAGAGTGGGAAGATGAGCTTCATTTTCACAGTTCTTAAAGTACTGTAGTTAATATGAAGAGCACCTCATAAAAGTTGCCTAAGGTAAAGCGGAAAAATGGCTCCACTAAAGTTGTCAAATTCACCTTAATGAGAGTCTTAAAAAAAAGAGCGAGTCCCATTATTCAAATTCAAAACAATCTTGAGATTATTGCCAGTTTGTGGCAGCTCGCACAAATTGTCGAGAGGTTCATTTGCTCTTTGCTGCAGGTTTTCTTTTTGTCTTTCGTCTATTTTTAATTTAGAAAACCTAGTAACTAATCTTTTAAGCTAACCCCCAAACAGTTTTATTTATAGTTGGCAAAAGTAAGCTCCTAATGTCGTCTTAATTAGAAACATGTGGGGAAATAGAGGCAACTCTTAAGCTGACACTATTTTTGAGTTAAAATCTGGCATTCCCTTGACTACTGACAGGCCTGACAACTGCAGCAGCAATCACCTCATCAAATCTTTCTCTCTCTCCTGGTTTTTGGCATCCTTCCTGTCTAAATTTTTATCAGATGAGTGCTTTTTTTTCTTGGCAAGTATTTTGAATACCTTTTTGTTGCTTTATCTCTGCACCGTCGCCCTTTGCCCCTTAATGTCATTTTTCACATGTAAAACCAGCAGAATTTGAAACAAATTAGTTAAGAATGCAGATTCAAAGAACCATTTTTTTCTTGCCCTCTCCCCTCCCCAACCCACTTCCAAAATGCTGTTTTGTCACAGATGCCACAGGAACTATTGTGCCTACAATGTTTCAGTTTTTAGGGTGCATTTATGATGCTTTAAGTCATTACTACTGCACCTATCTTCTCTTTGCTACAGTTTATTTCATGGATTTTTCCCCTTTGTCTTGCGTCTTCCTGCCACTGAAGGATTCTGGATTATGAGTAGTGATGAGTGCACCTTCAAAGATTCAGAGAGTTACATTAGACTAAGAAGGTTGAAAGCTTATCTAAACCATAGCCAAACTAGCCAATCTTTCCGTGTGGAAGGTTGGGCTGGAATAGACTTTTTTGGTATTGCTTCCTATTGCAATTGGTTGCACAGTTGAATCGGCACCTGGAGGTTCAGAGAAGCACAAAAATAAAAAAATACATCATTGCAAACGTTAGTGTTACATTAGTTTCATCCTCGAAAATAAAGAAAAAAAAACAAGGTTGGGTTAGGGTTTAGGGCTAAGCTTGCAGGTGAGTTCTTTATACACATTGGTCCTCCTTAGTCAGACAAAGAATTTTAACCTATATGTAAAGGAAATTCATATTTGTCATGGGAGCCCAGAGTAACGTGCCCTTCATCTAACAACAAAACTTTGCTAAAGCCCAGCTGAAATTTTTAAGCAAACATAGTAGAGAAGTAGAATTGTTCCATCTCCCTCCTTCCAACTATCCTTTAAAAATGAAGAGTTAGTTTCATGGAAGCTGAATGCTATTTGACCCTTTATTGTTTGGTTGATGTATATAGCTTGTCAGCATCCTAAAATTTATGGCTCAACCTAACTGGAGACTGTTTTTTGTACCTTAGCTTTAAAAAGAAGAAGAAGAGTAAGACAGATTTCCAGCACTAAACAAAGCCAAGGGTCTGTAAGCAGTGTTACATAGCTAGCAGCATCCCATGAGAACATGATTTAAGAATATTATGGAGTAGATCTTACAGCAAAATAGACCATGGTTATCAGCAAAGTTGACAAGTAATGTGGGTTTGTATGGTTTTAACCTCAGATTCAGTTTGCAGTCCACAAACTAAGTAAAAAGATATTTGAGTAAGAAAAGTGACACATGGACACAACTAGCAATCATTGCCCACATACAGTATGACAGGACTTTTCAGGGAGGAAAGGAACATTACCTCTGGGTACAGTTTGCTGTTTAACTCTGGAGAGGTGATGAAGAAGCATTTCTGACTCCTTATTCTATCATTTACCTTCTCAGTGACAGAAGGACTTCTTCACTGCTTGATAAACAACCAAAATGTTAAATTCGTCATGAGGTTCAAGTAGCTAGCACCCCAAGAGTTATACGTACACACAGGTTTTTTTTTAATGAATACAGAATCCATGAAAGTGGTTGGATATGACAGGTTTAGAGAAATGAGGTTTACCTACAAAATAGGTACAACACATGCATCAGCAGTGACACCTCCAAGCCTCAACTCTGATCTGGAGGACCCAGTTCTATGGCTGAGATGCCATGCTCAGTTACTCCTCGCTGAATCTACCAGATGATATCATATAGTGCCAGTTATGATAGTATCTTTGTGATGAGCTCCATTATTCCTCAGGAACTGAATCAAAATTACTAAGTCTTGTTCCATAAACCAGTGTAACATCATTTGGTGGTACTGTGATAATTCTTAGTCACCACTAACTTGAATGGGATTTGAACTGTTGCACAAAAAATAAAAGGTGCCATGTCCCATTCCCAGCTAGTCCTCCTAGATAGTTAAGATCAACATATTCCTTATTGTTTTGGGGAAATAACTCTCAAGTTTAAAATATTGCAGTGGGCTTTAACTTTTGAATACAAAGGGAAAATTTATTTTACCAAATTCATTTTTTTAGATATTGGCATCTTCAGTAGAAAAATAGGGAAATTTTGTTGTCGTGGGTGCTCTTTTTGGCTCATGTTGTGAATTACATTTTGCAAGATGTTATGATAGAACATAGGTTAGTCTCCTGTGCTTATAAAATAAATAAAATCAGATGTTTAAATTGGAAAAATGGTATTATGCCCCTTCAGTCATTTCTTTTCAGTACTTTTTTTATCACAAATCTATAAAATACAAATCTTATTTTAAATCCATTTTAAATCTTCTTTCCGAGGGTATAGTGCATCATAACATCTTTTTGTGTGGTGTGAATCTGTATTGAAAAGCTGTTGTTTAATATATTATGCCTATATATGTAAAATATTACTAAAAACTTGTAGGACCTGAAACCTATACTATCACCTAAGAAAAAAGGACAAGAAATCCTAACTATGCTTTGACGTGATAGACTTCAGTAGGGAGAAAATACTCCTTGTTTTATTGTATTTTTGAGCTCTGTAACAATGTAAGGCCAAATTTTTCAAAAACAGGAGCCTAATGTTAGCTTCTGTGGTTAGATTTTCAAAAGTTCTCGGTGACTAGTAGCACCCCTGAGAATACAGTGAGCTGCTGGATGTTCAGCATATTTGGGAATCTGGCCCTTTTGTTTAAGTGTCTAAATGGGAGCTGAGCTCTTTTAAATATCCCACCCCAGTTGCAGGGTTGAATGCTTTTGAAAATAACAGCCCTAAATTCTGATTTAGGCTCCTTAAAGAAGTGGTTTCTTTTTCAAGTGCTGAGTGGTAGAGCTGGCTGCAAAATGGAAATCCCATCCCATTCATTTTTTAAAATAAATGTTCATTCCAAATCTGGATGAAAAGACAAAAATGTGGAATTGTTGATGGGTAGGAATTTTCAGAAACATTCTGTTTTGGGAGAACTGAAATGGAAATTTTCATCTCCCAGCCTGGAAGGCTCTGGCTTAATTTCATTTTTTTCCCAGCAAGCAGAAAGTGAAATTTTGCAAAAAGGGCATTTCTGTCAGCACCAGGCAGTCCCCATTATAGTCAATGGGAGCAGGTAAGTGCTCAGCACTTGGTAAAATCAGTTCATTTTTGTTAGGAATCTGTATCAGGAATTAGGGCTGGGATTTTGAGAGGAGTTTAGAGTTACACAGTAAGGCCCAGATTTTAAAGGTAGTTAGCAGTTACTGTACTCAGCATTGCAAAACGTAACTGATTTAGGAACTTAAATGTCATTTGCATTTACAGTTGATGGGATTTAGGTTCCCAAGTGCCTAAATCACTTTTGACAATATTTAGTCTCCTAAATGAGTTAGGCGTTGTGAGGCTGAGTGCTGCAATGTCTAAATACCTTTAAAAATCTGGTCCTAAGTGTAAATTTTTCAAAAGGGCCTGAGTCCTATTTTCACAGGTGACCTAGGAGCCTAAATCTAATTTAATATCAATGGGTCTTGGGTTCTTAAATGCATGTCACTTTTGAAAATGAGACTTAGCCTCCTAAATTGCTTGGAGGCTTTTGAAAGTGTTAGCCTAAGCGCATTTGAAAATCTCAGCCCATAAATCTAACTTTAGGCTCCTGTTTTTGCAAATTTTGGCCTAAGACCTTAACATTTTTTTCATCGGTTACATATAATATGTAATTAGTTTAGCGGGTCACAATAAATTATAATATCATACCACTGCTTCACAATACCATGCTATCATATCACAATACAGTGTCACAACATTGTGACAGTGTTGTCAAATTGTGTAGCAAGCACATTTTGAATCATGATTTGATGCTTCTACTTGAGTAGCAAAAGTATTTTTGAACACTTTAAATATCAGGACACAGGACAGCCAAGGCAATGGGTCTGACCCGTGAAAATGAGGATGAATGACAGCTCTCCTGTCCACTCCTAGTATTCTTAGTAATTTTGAAGTCTCCTGTAGAATGCAAAACATAGGTACTATGGTACAAGTTAAGGGCTAGAATGACAGCCCATATTTTGAATATCTCAGCCCTGTCATGTTGAGGCACAACCTTGATGTTACTTAAACACAGAGGGACTAAGTGGAAAGAGGAGGTTACAGTTGTATGTGTTAATAGAAAAAAGTATTAGGAATTGAGACAGTGATTTATTAAAAGATTTTGTAGAATAGCGAACTTAATCTTTTAAAACCTTTGTTCAAAGGGGACGCTTCATACCAGGAAATAAGACCGAATGCACTCCTTATATGCTATAATGTAATGCTTATTTGTAGAAACATTGCATGGAAAAATATTATAACAATAATTTTGTTGGAAGAAGGTTAAGCACATCTTTATGAAAAGCCAGCGTTGTACAAACAGTCCCATTGCTAGTGAGTTGTTCTCTTATTGCATTGTAGCGTGTGCAACATCCAGGTCACTGCCAGTGCAAACCAGACAGGCTTAAGCCGCGATGAGTGATACTGGAGGAGGGGGTGTAGGGATCTGGATTGTCTCAAACTCAGACCCCAAGCAGAGATCCAGGGCTGGCAAATACAGTGTGTGTCTGTGGGGAAACTCTGCAACTGAGGTCTGCAGGGAATGTGAAAGAGTAGTTCCAGAGTAGGCCACCTTGACAAAGGTATTAGGTGTAGCAGGACATGATGGTGTTCTGAACACATTGACAGTTATGAGCTTTTTAAGCAAATGTTTCTCATTTCTTTTTCCCCCTTTGTTAGTTAAGTTGGATTGGGTGGCTAGTGCTGAAACAATTTAATCCATGTCTACAAAGCAAAGGAGAAAGCCCGTTATTGCATCCTATTACAATTTGATGGCTTTATTGTTGTTGGCGCGGTTTGCACTTTTTTCCGCTTAGAAATTTCATTTTGCAAATGTAGTAATAATACTTTACATGTGTATAGTGCCTTTCATCACACACCACTTCACAGACTAGATAGAGGCACAAGGATAAGGCTCTGTGGTGAGCTGGTCTTAAATTCTGTGGCAAGGGCCCCAGAAATTTTGTGGCAGCCTCATTTAAAACAAACAAACTAAAACAAAGAAAAAACCCAACATGTTTAAGGAATTAACTGTGTCAATGAACAATACAATCTTAAAATGGCCCACCTGTGTTATATAAAATTCGATTTATTTTACACTGTCCCTATATTTTTAATAGGCCACAGATTTTTGTACAAAGAGGGGCAGGATGATCTAGTGATTTAAGATAAGAGCCTGGAGCTCAGATTCCTGAGATCTAGGTTCAAATCCCTTCTTCACCACAGGTTTTCTGTGTGACTTTGGACAAGTCCCTTAGTCTCTCTATGTCTCAGTTCCCTATCTGTGAAATGGGGATAGGAGAATTTCTCTGCCTCACAGTAGAGTTCTGAGGTTGATACAATAATGATTGCCAGGTGCTCAGGTACTATGATAATGGGAGCCAAAAAGGTAACTAGATCATTAGATAGAAAGAAGCTGGAAGTTGGTGGCTGGGGCATTTGGCACTGGGGAACTGTGGAGACAGAGGTTATCTGGCTGCTTTGTTTAAAATGCTCAGTAGTGAAACAGCTACCAATGTTGGCATTTAAGTGCAATCTTGAGTTTTCAGAGTTGAGATGAACGGATGTGGTCTATGTGTCTGCGCCATTATTTTGGGATGTCTGCAGACTCAGCAAGACATTACTGCATCAGTTTACACATGGTTTGAGTTCGTAACGTTTTCTGCATAGCCATAAGATGTCATTAGTTTAAAATGAAAACACAAGCCTAAGTATTGAGCTCTGCTCCTGCCTCTCTGAGCAATACCCATTATGCAAACAGAGCTAACAACTACCTAATATCCCCATCTGGGAATCCTCAGGCATGAGGGATTCCTTGGGTGGCATAGAGCTGAAATAGCTGGTTCCTGTTTCCCCAGCCCTTAGCATAGGGAGTGTGCTAGGGCATTCCCAGGAAGGAAGTATGATCACCAGGGCACAGTGGCAAATCATCCCTTGCTTACTGTACCCAGCCAGATGTAGTTTAGAGTAGCTCTGAGACTGCTTCCCTCCCTATTGGCTTTCCTCCCCATTCCACCGCAGATGCAACTAATGGATACTTTGTGCAGCCGAGAGTTGAGCCCTTAGTGTCTGGAGCATTGTTCCACTGCAAAGGGTCGATGGGGCCCTGTAGGTACAGTACCACATCTGGGATGAAGAATGTCAGAAAACTCTTGAACATGGCACTGCGCAACAACAAGGAAGAAGGGAAGGTTTTGCCAGGACAAATCCTTGCTCTTATGAAAAGTGATATGAGATCTTTAATATCCATACAGGAAAGGCAGGGCTGAGCCTAAGCATTTATGCCAAATATTTATATTGTGATGAACAGCAAAGCGTTTTTCTGGGGCTCGAACCGTTGGTTCAAGGTATTCCATGTATCCCAGGTGGCAAAGTAATAATCTAACCATGCTGGCTGTGCAGTATCATAGTTTACTCGGCATTTAAGTAGTTCAGAAATTTAAAAAATCTTAACAAAAGTTGTTAACCTAAAAGAGAGGTTCTGAGGGCAGAACTGGAACCAAAGCTGTTGCTACCTCTTCCCTGCATTGTGCTGTTAGTCATTGCGAACACATGGGATAATTAGGGATCACACACTGCATGAAACAATTCAACTGATGCTTTGTATCGAGTCCCATAGCCTAGGCTCTGCTATTAATGGAAACAGTATTGAAACTCTTCCATTAAAAGTTTAATGGACTTATAATGGAAAGCAGGGGACTAGACTAGATGACCTCTCGAGATCCCTTCCAGTTCTATGATTCTGTGATAATGGGTCTGTTTTAGAACACTTGGTCCTCAGTGTGCCTGAAGGTCTTCCAAATATGATGGAAAGTCAGTGGAACAGTCACAACTGTATTGCAAATTTCCCTCAATTTTCTTAATTTGTTATATTTTAGTCTGGTTACTTTTTTAAAAAATAAGGTAAATTATGCAATATTTCCAAGCCACTTCTTAGGAGAGCATTAACAGTGCTGAAGTTTCATAGTTGGTGTGCTGTCACAGTAGATAAAGTATTCGGTACAAACAAAAAAAAAGTTTAAATAATTTTAAAAGTCTGACTTAAACTGACAAAAGCCAAGAAATTTAATGTTGATGTTGAACAGCCATCTTTTGCTCATACAACTGTGCAAAAATCAAAGCAGAATTACTTGAATTCCATGGCGAGCTCCATAGAACTTGTCAGAATTTGTGTAAATAGACTCTTGTTTTCACCCCTGGGACTTCAAAACTGCCTCAGCTCCCAGGATTCACTTGGAGTTTCAGTTTGAAACAAAGCCCAAATTTCCAAGTAGAACTTGTCTAAAATCACTGGATTCCCCTGATTTTTTACTCAAAATCAGAATATTTTTATTCAATAGAAAGCCATAGATCAGCTCAGGTTTGCTTGTAAGTTTGATGAAACACAGGGAACCTTTCAGTGAACTTGGTTTAAATTTCAAGCATATAATAAAACACAAAAGCACATTCAGGTTGCACTTGGAATATTTTCACACAGCTCTGGTAATTTGTTCTTAGGTGATTTTGCTTGTAAATTGCTAGGAATTATTCCTTAGCAATGCCCCTACTGACTGTGCCTAGCTATGCCCGAGGATGCCAAACACAGATGCATACATACAAGGGCAAATCCTTAGCGCTGTTGGAGCTATGTCAGGTTACACCAGTTGAGGTTCTGCCCCAAGATTACACACTGCTATTCACATGCAGTACTGAGGCTGGCCAACTGTTGTACTGACCGTCTCACCTCATACTCTACCTGGGCGCATTTAGGGCACCGCTCCCTGCTGTGCCTAAGTAGGGAAGTTCCTGTAATTGGCACATGGCTTATCATGCCTGGATGTAGGAAGTGCCAGAGAGCTCCCTACCACAATCATGTAGAACAGGGAGCACTGTGCAATCAGACTCAGCAGCATGCTAGCCATTAGACCTCTGAAGGAGGGGAAAATAAAGAAATGATTAGCTACAGTGCAAAGAACCACTACCATATAGAATTCTGCTGTCCCTTATGTAAGCGGGGGAATGGTCCCGCTATTGTGGGGAACTTTCCTGGCTTCTGTGCTACCACGGTGAAGTGGGCTAGCGAAAGGATCTGAGTCCTCGCTCCCACTTCCTTTATCCAGAGGCCTCCCTGCCCTTGAGGACTCCCCTTCCACTTTCCTGTTTGGCAGAGTTCTCGTAACCCCAACAAGGCTGGGCCCAGGAGGGCTCGACTCCCTAACTCTGCTGTGGTCACCTAGGACAGGGCCTAGGGTGTCCCCACTCCGGGGTACCCTCTCTGCACTGGGCACCTCCCTGACCCACTGATTATTCCATACAGTTTAAAGCAAATACAAGTTGTTTAATTAACAATTAATTTTAAAAAAGAATAAGGAAAAATGGGAAAGGTTACAGGAAAACACATCACCCTGCTCCATGGCAGGGAACATTACAAAGAGTGTCTCTGGACATAAAGGCAGCTCACAGTCTGTTCCTTGTAGTTCCCAGGCCTCTGTCTCAGGCCCTGGCTGTGCTGCAGGGATGCTGCAGGTTGGACACTTGCTCTGGTGGTGGCCACACACCTCCGGGCTTTGGGTGGTGGGACCCTTCTTCCCAGCGTCAGCCCCCTGTCGGGTTAAGAACCCGCTCCCAGCCTGGCCTGCAAGGACCCTTGGCTGGGAGTGTCTTTCTGCACTGGGCCCTTTGCCCAAGATCCCCCCCTTGGCTGGCCCCAGTTGCTCACCACACCTGGCTCTATGGCTGCAGCTCTGCTCCCAGCACAGGATCTGCTCTCCCTGGGCTGTGCCTCTGGCTCTATGGCTGCAGCTCTGTTCCCAGCACAGGATCTGCTCTTCCTGGGCTGTGCCTCTGGCTCTATGGCCTTGGCTACACTGGCGCTTTACAGCGCTGCAACTTTCTCGCTCAGGGGTGTGAAAAAACACACCCTTGAGCGCAGCAAGTTACAGCGCTGCAAAGCGCCAGTGTAAACAGTGCCCCAGCGCTGGGAGCGCGGCTCCCAGCGCTGTAAGCTAATCCTCACGGGGAGGTGGAGTACCTGCAGCGCTGGCGCTGCGACCACACTCGCACTTCAAAGCGCTGCCGCAGGAGCGCTCCCGCGGCAGCGCTGTACGGCTGCAAGTGTGGCCATACCCTATGGCTGCAGTTCTGTTCACAGCACAGGATCTGCTCTCCCTGGGCTGTGTCTCTGGCTCTGTGGCTGCAGCTCTGGCCCCTCTGGATCTGGCATGGCTCTACTCTACAGCTCAGCTTGAGCCCCTGCTTTCTCCTTAGCTCAGCCTCGCTCTGTCTGATCCCGGCAATTCCAGCTCACACGGAGGACGGGACCCACCCTGGCCTTCTGTCTTCTTGATTAGCCTGCCCGCCCTGTCACTCAGGCTGACCTGGAGCATTGGCCTCTCACCATTGTTCCTAGGGAGTGTCTCAGGGTCCTGATTTTCCATCGAGCCCTCCCCTTTTAGTGCTGGGAACTAGCAACCAAAACACCCCCACTGAATGTTAGTAAGGGGACAACAGTCCCCTTACACTTAGCTAGGAGAGAGGGAGGCAGGGAGAGAGCTGCACCCGTTCCTAGCAGCCATTTAGAAGAGTCAGATGTTTTGATAGCACATTAATGGAACAAATAGAGCTATTTATTTATCTTGTGGCTAAATATTTACCTGGTGTCAATGGCAACTGCACACCCGAATCAAGGGGGTTTTATGTGATCACCCACTGATGCTGCATATGTTCTCAATCCATAATGGTTCTGCCTATAGGAATACGATTAGAGAGATTCTTGCTCTATAGGAATGTATTTTCAAAGCAGAGTAAGAGGATTTAGTGGCATGTGTCCTGATGACACCAAAGGAAATCACACTTTGTAGGTCTGAGGCAAATGGGTATTTAGGCTTTTTTGGTTTTAACAACTAAGTATCAACATGGATTGGTTTTTCATAGCCAATTTATAAATCCCTGAAAATAAGACTTCTATGGGAATCTGTGATGGAATGGGCAGGATCCTAGAGCATCTACATATGGTTTATTTTTACACTTCTGGGGGAAGAGTAGGAATTCACCCAGGCTTGTTTCATCCACACATAGCTGTCCCTTCCTACAGAAGAGCCTCCATGCCACTCAATTTTCCATACCACCTTCTCCAATCCATCTCCTTAGAGCTTGCGTGCCCCTTTGTGCCACTTTCCCAGGCCTTAGTGAAGTAGCTAAGGAGACCTTGCTTGTATTTACACTCTAACAAGGATTCACAATGACCCCTGGTATGCAACTGGCAGGACATTATGCAAAGGATTGTAAGCTTCTCTCTGTCCCAGCTCAATAGAGACAATTGGCCATGACCTCTGGAGTGTGATTTCTACTACTGTTGGCAGGATTCGGGGGAGATGAGACTCCAAAGATTGGGAGATGCTGCTGCCCATAACTGACAGCCACTTAGGAAGCAGCCAACTATAGATAAATGAAGATGAAGGAAAGACAAAGGCCCCACCCCCCTCCAGGCTCCAGAAAGAAGTGGAAGGAGGGTACAAGCCACTGCCTTCTTCCCAAAGACATGTCAGGTACATATGAGGTCCTGGGGTTGCTTGGGGACAAGGGGGACTCGCTGGAGTGAGGAAAGTGAAGGCTGTTGGGAACAGCAAGGGAAGCTTGGCTGAGTGGGAGGCTATTCACAGGTGTCATAGTTGTGCAAACCACTTTGGGCCAGGTTCATTAACACCTTGAACCTGTAGCTCAGTAGAGTGGAGCTCAGATCTGATATAAAGTGTCTATAATGGGAACAAAGAATTTGTTAAGGAAACAGATTGCAGCGTCAGGATTCCATGGAGGTTTTATTAGAAATGGAGGGTGGGAGGGAGAGAAGATGGTAAAAATTCTGTACAGTGAACCTTGAATGTTCTGATTTCACTTTGCAACCCTGTTACGGTGCAAATGTTGCATCATTCTGTGTGGTTTGCTCTGTTTAACATCCATTTGTATTTTCTGAGTTTAATCACATTATAAGATGCAACATCAAAATAGTATCATCCATTCGCAAGATGTGTTGTCATTCTAATCCAAAGTAACATTTGCCTTTCCTAAACCTTTGCAGAAAGGCTACAAGCTTTATGTGGCCCTCAGAGCTCCAAGGCGGTATTTTTGATAATCCCTTCCTAGCCCACAAAGCTTCTGAAGAGCTGCGGCTATATTGCTGACGGTACTGGTTTTTGTGAACTCATGCTAGGATTTAGGATTACAGCAGATTCAGTCCCATTTAGAAATTCTCTTTATTCAATTTTATATTCAAGAATAAGCAGCCTGATCAGTGATATTACAAGCAAATCATTTCATCCCTCTCCACTCACAAATGTAACTATACACTCCCTGTTTTTAGGCACCTTTCTGCATTAAAAGCAGAAGAATGGTGGCTCTAACAAAGCTTCCTTGCACGTAGAAATCAGCGGTACCCCAAATGACACGTAGGCTGACATGGGGAATTCTAGCTTTTGTTGCCATGCACTGATATGCTCCTGCTCCTGCCCTGCACCAGAGAACCTGCCTCTATCATCATCTTATATGACATCTTCAGTTTTGGAGTCCAGATTAGAATCATTAGGCACAATGAGTCTGATGCCCTAGAACTATGGGCTTTGCTAGTACAGCGATGCCATTTATTTTTAGGTATTTAGAAAGGGGGAAGAAACCCAGGATGCATTTCATTGATCTTTCCGTAAATGTAAAATTCATGTGCATTTCTTGTTTGTTTTATAGCAGCACTCTTTCCTTTTCCTTATTTAATATGCACTTCATACTGTGCCAAAGGGTCAGTAGGGCAAATCAGGGAGCCAGATGGCTTACCTCTATCCTAAGGAAACATACCGATATTTAGCTGGGCATTTTCCCAAATAAAAGCAGGACTGGAATCCACAATAAATATGAGAGTCGGTTAAAACCGTAGCCTTTCTTTGGATTTTCAGTTTCAACCTCCTTGAGGCATGAGCTTTTTATACTTCACCGTCACTCTCTGTAGCTTTCTCTGAGTTAACTGCATCTAAGGAGATGTTGGGGCGGGGGGGGGGACTCTCATTTTATTTATGGCCTATGCTCAGAAACAAGTTTCAGTTATTTTAATCTGACTGAAATAAGAAACCATAATCCATGGATGAAAAGACAGTGGACAAACTCAGTTAAATCTCAAATACCCTGAGGACGTATATTTTGTCCATTTCTGCTTTTTTATGTTCCTTTTTTTTCCTTCTCTTATTCCCAACTTTAACTTTTGAAAAGCCGAGCAGTTTAAGTGGCCGGGCCTGGGGAGCTTATTTGTATGCAGCACAAATTTCAGGATCTGTTCCCAAGCCTGTGCAGAGTGAAAAATGGCCTGCATTTTCTTGATAGCCCATGTGGTTGTAAAGAATAAATGGCTAATGAATTACAGATGAACATTGATGCAAATTAATCTTCCTGATGTCCCTGGGTTATATGGCAGCCATTTAAAAGTTTAATCAATACACTAAAGTTGAAAACATGCAGGCACTGCAGTTGTTTGGATGTAATAAACATCAGAGGGAAACGGGAGGCTTGTACCCAGTCCATGTATCATAATGACAGGTATTTATGTTTAATGGACTAAATATTTTTTATTGGAAGAGAGCAAATGTCAGCTTAACTTTGTAAGCCCTGCATTCAACTTTCCTTTGAGGTTGGTGAGAGACGGCTGACATGTCATTGAAAATGAAATGTAAAAAAACCAATTGAGACAAAGTGAGGATAAGGAGCTGTTTCACCAACGAGATGCTGCTTTAATGCTCTGCAACTATTCATTAAATAAAATGTAAACTCTTCCATTTCTAATGTTGCAGTAAAAAGGTTTACTAAGGGAGACTTTTAATGGTTATTAGGGAAAACAAGCACCGAATACTGCCAAATATTCTTTTCCTGGAAGCATTGTATTTGAAAATTCTTTTCTGAGTTACAGTTTTGGAAGATATATAGTTGGTGAGGGGTTCCCCCCCCCCTTTTTCTTTCTGAGGACAATAACTTTTAGAACCAGCATTTCCTATGTCTTTCCCTTTGAACAGAGTAATACCATTATATAAGCTTTTCAAATGTTTAGATATTAATTACAGTTGAAGTAAATGAATTTAGAGTCGTGTAAGCCTAGGATTTACCCGTCATTGGTGTAAAGAGTGGGAAAGAGGGAAATTTCAAGGCTGCCAGATCCACTAGCCCTATAAAAATACCAGGCTGTATGAAAAACCCATTTTGGTTGCAAATATACCTTTACTTACTTATTATTTAAGGGGAAATGTTTTTGTCCCCCATGATACATAAGTAGGTCTTGCAAAATCACTGTGGAACCCCCTACCACCCGATGTTAAAAATAATTAGAGAAAACTGAAAATGTTTTTAGCATCTCTTCTGTGATCCAGTGTTCAAGAGTGGTCCATTAGCAGGTCATTTTTCTTATCCAAACTTATCCCTGATGCTCTATAGTCAACATGTGGAACTTCTAGGTAGTGCTGACCATGCATTTGTGGATCCATGGGGGGTTGTTAGTTTCTTTGGAGATTGGTTGAATAATTGCTCTTTTGTGGCTTCTCCATCTCTACAAAATATTCCATTCTGTTAAACGTGTTCGTGCATCTTAAATTTTTTTCCCAAGGGAAGCTATGTGATTGCAGCATGAGATTATGCAGTGAGCTGCTAAATGCAGGTCTACTTGTATGTAACAGCAGAGTTTGCTTCCACTCTTCTAACCGCATAATACTTCCCAGAATCTTCCTCACTGTCTATAACTGATTCTTCAGAGGGCATGGAGCCATAGCCTGTACAAAGGGTTAAAGGATTTGATTGGAGCAGGGATCTTACTCCACTCTCACAAAGGACATCCCTTAATATTTACATTTTGTTTATGACAATTATTTTATAATAAGCAATGTCTCTCCCAATGTCACCATAGATGTGAGGCTCTGTATGTCCACTTTAGATAGGGTGCCATTAGGTGGTCATCTAGAGAGCCTGCGAATAAAGCCATCTTTGGCAAAGTCATGTTGCAGAGTCTTATTTCCATACCTCATATTTATAAAATGTTAGGTGCAACTTCCCAGTAGCAAGAGAAATTGCTTAGCAAGCATTTGAAAATGTTCCTCTCCTCCACTATCCACATGACAAACCATTTTTAAAAATTACCGGGGCTTGGTCATGCAAGCCCTTACTCACGTGTATTTTACTGGTGGAAAGTAAAAGGAGTAATTACTTTAGAATGATGGTCAGATTGTCTACTATGGTCAAGGATCACAGAAGAGGTCTCTGCAAAGTTAGTCTTCATGCTCCTCTGTTCATGGGTTGTCTGCGGGCCAGTCTATTCACACAGCATAAATTAAGAGCAGCCTCAAGGGGCCAACCTGGATAAGTATGATATAGGGAGGTGCCCACTTTACCCTCTCCCCTAGTTACACATCCAACAACTAATAGTAGGGAATGGGCCACTGTTTGCTGGGGTGATCCTCCCATGGCTGACTCTCTAGGTATAATTTACCAGCAATGCAGCACAAAACAGCTGCACCATATGCCAGGATGTGGGTCAGTATGCTATTAACATAGCTTGGCTTTACTTTTATATAACAGAACCAGCCTAATTCATGGTTTTGAGTTGTCTTTATAGCCTCCATGGTGATACGGGCTGAAATGTATGTGAGTAGCTTATCACCTTCAGAATGAGGATGTCATACTGAAGATGTCAAAATGGAGCTGTGGTGTCCAACTGAACTAAGTTGAATTATGGTTTATATTTACTGTAACTCTTCTGTCATTGCTTCATAGGCCCAAAAAGCATCCTTCTACTGGTGCACGATAGTAGAATGTGGAGTGAAACAAATGACAAGGCAAATGTGTATTGAAGTTACCTCAGAAACAGGTGGCCTCTGGTAGAAAGCTGGATGTGGGGAGAGGGTAATGTGGGTTTGGATCTCCATATATATCAGACAGAACACTGCATTTTCAATATCCATTAACAACAAAATACGATGTGTGGTAAATGTAATGCTGGAGAGTTCAGGCTGTCAGCATACAGTATGCAACTCATTTCAAAAGATATAACTATTATTTTGTTGGTCTGGTCTTCTTGCCATTTGGCTAAACGATTTCAAATTAGTTTTTTTTAAACAAAAATAAGTCTGAATTCTGATATCAATATTCCTTTTCCATGTATAATTAAATCATATAGAGAGAATGATGATGTATATATTATAGGCTTAGTAGGTTTTGAGTTATCTCAGTGGGTAAAAAAAAATACCTTGTCTTTGTTAGAAAGAAATCTAAGCCTTTGGGAGAGGAGGGAAAACTCAAAAGCTTCGCATTTGGCATGTGGCGAAACCCCCTTCTTTGAGGAAGAGTAACTGTACGAGTGTGAAAAAAATGTTTTCACATTGCAAAATTATTAGTGATTAAACATAAATTGTTTGGCTTGGCATTTCTATCACTCTGAAGTTATGTGTGTGTGTATATATGCACTTATGTACAATAGTCTTACACAATTGTGATGAAGATTTACCAGCCCAGACACACACATCTACCTACTTACCCTTTCGCTTAATGACTGATAATGATTTAAAAAAAAATTACCCCAGGCAATGGCTGAGTAATGTTTTTCACGGTTGATGTGTAGTGTGCATATATGCATCTATATCCCTGTCTTAAGTTTTTTATAGCACCATATTACCAGAGCCTTGAATATATGTCTACATGGTAAGTCAAATCTGGCTATAATATTATTTAGCTATCTAAATAATGAGAAGAATTAAGTGGAAATGTTGACTTGTTAATCTAAAATTGTTTGACTACAACTTAAAATAGAGATAGCAAGGTAACTTTCCCTCTGCCATGTTAATGTTGAATTTCTGAGAAGTATGAATAGGATAGTAAGAAGTGAAAGCAGGTTGAAAATTGTCAGTCACAGGCTTCGGGAACTGGGATCTACATCCCTGACAGCTAATAAAAAATCAAGTAACTTTTGGTTCTGAATCTGTATAATGATCATATGACAAAGAAGGGGGTTTCTTGTACATTACCCTGCAGATGTAGCTTTCCTGTCTGCCAACTTATCCTTCATTTTAGTTTCAGGAAGAGAGAGCATTAGAGAGAGAAAAATCTCTTAATCAAAAAGCTTAACAGGAAAAAAAAAAGTTTAAAGATGTTGTCATGTATTGCTAGTTATTTGTGATGGTTAAAAGAATTATCTAAAAACAAAGATGCCATTCACAAAGAAACTAAAATACAAAAGCTTTAATAACATTTCCATCTGTGTATCATCCATGTCTTCAAATGCAAGTCATGAATAACACATAAACTAGAGCATATAAGGAGCAGAAGAGCTAGCACCTCATTTAAAATCCAACATACCCCATCGTCATTGGAATCAAATACACAGCAGGAATGGTTCCAGTTGATAGACACACAAAGAAGTCATTGAAAATGGAAACATATTAATTATGTTCCTTAATGTTAAGATAGTAATGGCTGAATTCGCTAATCCTGGCATCACATTAATGCTCAAAACCCATGCAGGAAAAGTGTGTAATGTTTCAAAAATTGTGGAAATTGCACAATTTTGAATTCACTTAATCCTGCATCTGTAACTCGCTTGTGACTGACTCTACACTATAGGGGGGTAGCACAGGACAAAAACAGGGAGAATTACTAACAAAAAAGATGTTCTTGGTCCAAACAAGCGACTTGCACTGCATGAGCTAATTGTAAAAATAGACCATTTCTGAAATGCAGCTGTTATGTGCTTAAGCAAACCCTGCTGGGAGAAGTGTTTTGTGGAACACCTCTGCTAGCAAACGCAGAGAGATCCTCAATAAAGGAAGCCAAAGTGCAGTGTTGAAGAGAGAGCTTTTGTTTCTCAGAGTTTGGTGCTGAGCTTCTTGCAGGATGTGAGCTTAGCTTGTCATTCTGATATAGATATCCCCTTCCTTAAATGTTTTTTTCTATTTTCATTTTCTTTTTGCCTGTGCTAAATCAAAACAGGCTGGGGGCGGGGAGGGTGTGTGTGTGTGTGTGTGTGTTGGGAAAAGCTCAGGTTGTGTGCTGGAAAATGATAGGTGTCAGAAAATTCCTGTTAGTTCTGTGGTGGTCATTTTCTTTGTATAATATTTTTTGTTCCCCCCCCTGGAAGTTGGGAGGTCATTCATATGATAGATATTTATTCTTTCCCCTCCGTCTTCTTTTCTTCTTTCTCTCCCAAATGCTCATCCATACATCTCTGGCACAAGACCTGGGTTTCTAACTATATTATGGTTACTCCATTGTGTTGGTATGTTTGAGTCTCCCCTGATTCTTAACTGCTTAGTGCTAAATCCTAAATCCTCCCAACAGCAAAGGGTTAATTGTCTTCTTTTGATGCACTTTAAAATTCTCAGCTCTGGGGAATGGTGTTTCAGTGAGAATTGAGTGTAATTGCTAAATAATACAGGCACTCTGTCTTATTTTAAATGAGTAGTACTTAAGTTGTTACTGATGCTACCACATATGTGTAAACTGGCTATTCCTTCACTGTCCTTGGTGGTACCTTGGATGTAGGTGTTTGCAAATTTAAGCCTTTGGATTTTAAATGTTGTGCCATCTCTTCTATTCCTTATACATTTCAGATTATGTATAATTGATGACCTGCATTTACAGACATGGGTGGTATACAGATGTAAATGTTATTATAGCTTTTATATTTTATGTTCTCTCTGAAAAATCATTTTGTCTTTGAATCATACTCCTGTTCAGATTTCGGAGGGTTTATCTTTAAAAGAGAATATGAAATGGATATTGCACATCATATATTTCTTAAAGTAATTTGGAATTTTAGGATATGGGATTGGTTGTGACTGATACACTGCCTGGATGAGCTATATCCTTTTGAAAATAACAGCGCCAGTACATGCCTGCATCTGTCTAACCTCATAATTCACTTTCACATTGGGTTATGGATGTCTGCATTCAGTGAGTCTATCTTCCCTTTAGGTATTATTTCAGCCCTTTGAGATAATAAGGAAAGTTTAATTGCGTTGTTAATTGATTTTTTGCACAACATTATTACCTTGATTGATTGCAGAGTTGATGAAAATGTTAGACACAGGCAGTGTAAAGTATCAGCCCAGTAAGGAGTGGGAGCCATGTGGAGAATAGATAACCTTGATGTTAAGAGCTATATCCTTCAGATATGTCTTCCCTTGACATATTGATGGCCCTTGAAAAGGGAAAAGCTGATTGTATGCAGAATGCAATCATTAAACCCACTTCAGCTGGCTGTTGATTAATTTGTTTTTTCCTGGAGGATCTAGTTAAAGAGAAGGCCTCACTAGTATCAACAGCAACCATTTTCCAGGCTTCAGATTATTCTTAACCCTCTCCTAGAAGAAAGAAAAATACAAAACTGTCCTGGTGTAGTCAAGAAAATGGTCTGAAAACATTCAGTCCAGGTGCAATTTGGGGATTACAATACACACTTAACCCTTTTAACTATCTGCTTTCCCTACCTCCTTCATCTCCCCCCTACAATATTTGGCTTTCATGCAGCCACAACAAACAAAAAGTCACATTTGATGTTTCATTAGAAAGGCCAGCACATATTCTCAGCAGAAATGCCACAAAGGTTGTCAAGCTTGTTTAACCATTTTTGTCCTGGAGACTGAAATACTTTGAATAGTGTTCAACTATTTACTGGTGGCTTCTCCGAAAGGACAAATGCAGAGGTTCAGTGCACACATTTAATTTCTTAAACTTTCTGCATCCTTGTGGTGTCAGTTACAGCAGCTGTGCTCTGCTCCTGAAGGGGAGCAGGGAGGGTGCTTTGGAGGTCAATGTGCCTCGATGATACCGCTGCTAGTGCTTGCACTTGCAAGAGAGACTGTTCCAAGGTTGCTGTGACTTAATAGCAGCAGAATTGTGTACTACACTCTTAGATGTTTAACTGAGCAATGAGGATGCATCTGACCAATGTTGCCCTTGCTGCTATGTACAACTGTGAACTGATATGGCAGGATTTGGGGTTTTAACTAATCTTTGGCTACCCTCTACCTCTTTTGTAATTTCCACTTGTACTTAGGCACAGTGATACTCGCTTTTAGACAAAGGGCTGTGATGTGTGATCTTCACTGCCCTGATGGCCTTCTAGTGACATTCAGTGGGGTGAGGCACAGCTTCCCCCTTCAGCACTTCCCCTTGATAAGCAAATGACCCAGGACATGTAAAACATTTATACACCTTTAACCATGCAGGAGAGTGCCTTGGAAACAGAGTGCTTTGGAGGCTCTGTCTTTCAATTAACCATTTAATGGGTATTTGGTGAAGTAGCGGGTAGCAGGTTATTGCTTCCTGTTTGACTTGGTAATGTCCTAGGCAGTCGCTGTTAATTTGTGTTTGCGAGTGATACTGTGATCCATGTTGTTTGATTGTTTGGCCAGATGTGTTTTATTATGTCCAATGTGCACATTTGCCAGTTGGCTCCTTTTTAATATGGGAACATGTTAACTTATGACATAGTCAAGTCTGACAAATTTGAACCAGCCAAATAAGTGAGTAATATTTCAAGCTGTCAAAGCGGGTGAATACTGATTAACTGACACACTCCAAAAGCTCTCACCAATATCCATGCTCCAGTGGAATATGTTTACTAAGCGTAATATTTGTTAGAAAGTCTTTGGGGCTTTGACTAAATTTTAATGAGTCTGACCCTAGTAGAGTGGTTTTGCTGTGCCTCTCTTGAGTTGTTTCTTTAGCTTCCTATCTTTAGTCTTCAGCACAAGCTTCCATAGAGGCTGAGTGCTCTTGTAAACTACATTCAGCTGTCCATTGTGATTTAATCTTCAGCCTCTCCCTCATTAGGATGTTTTTAAAAGGAGGCTGAGGGAGCAGGAGAGAGTTTAAGATAGAAAACAGTGACAATGTTTTGGCACACTCTACTGGAGTCAGTCAGTGTTTGAGAATTAGGCTATGAACCCTTTGCAGTAGCAAATCATTGTGTGTATTCTATATAATGCAGGATTTGTTTCAGCTAGAGACAGGCCCCAGCTAAAACCAGTGAACTGAATGCCTGCAGAACTTTCAGGAAGTTTGGCTCCAGAGCTGAACTTTATGGCTCGGATGTATTTCTGATTTCAGCTGAACCATATGTCAACTGGGTTGGAAGAGTGGGGAGCACCTTTAACGCCCGATCCTGTGAGATCTGGATGCCTGCTGGAAGGTGTTAAGCACTTGCAGCTCCCACTGGGAGTTAAGGGAACCCAGCACTTAGCAGCACCAGTCCCTTAAGGAGGGTTACTTTATATTAAGAAGAATCCTATTAATCCTATCATTAGCAATCAGTTAAAAGTCTCCTTTGTTTCTGATAAACGGCTTATGGAAGGGAATGAGTAACAGTACACAAAGAACATTCCCCTAATTGATTGTCACAGTATCATAATATGACAGCAGCACTGTTTAACTGTGCTCTTTCATTTTGAGAGACTTGCTTTTTTTATTTTTAAAGCTGGGAAAGAAACTTGGTCTTTATTTCAAATGACTCTCTTGAGAAATTTCAAACCAGTTGAGCCAGACTGAATTGTGGATGGCTTTTTTAAAGAAAAATGTGAACTCCTCCAGCAGAATACGTCTGAGATCCAAAAAGCAAATTTTACTCATGAGATGAGCCAAGTTCATTTCTAAACTCTCCAGAAGGGCCCTGCTGCTCATATAAGAATTTGTAATTTTACTGGAATGCTTGCAGACTTTCCGAACAATTATTCCAAAAGTTTACTTTCTACCACATAAATCATGGTACATTTATTTAATCCTATCACCGTTACTGAAAGAGCTTACTTTCCTTCCCCCCCCCTTTACTGCTAATGCAGTCTGCACATTTCTAAACTTTGTGAAGTACAATATAATTATATTCATCCTCTGTTTCCTTAATGGCTCTAGCATTCTTTATGGTTTAATTCTGTTGCTGATTAATGGAGGTATTATTAGTAGAGTGTAACCCAAAGTGGAGAGCAGCCTACAGAAATGTCACTTTTGCATATGTTAGTCAAATCAACTGAGTCTTCTAAGATAATATGGGAGGAGTTGACAGAGCAGCTGAACTTTTTAATATGCAGTGAGGATCAGATTTTAAAACCTCCTTGCCCACCATTCTGAATACATTAGAAGTATCACTTGCATCAGTGCAGTGATCATGTTGTTGCATTAGTAAAAATAAAAGAAACATAATTCAGAACAATCAATTTAATTCATATATGTATATTTATTCCCTCTGTGAAACATATTGAGCCTTTATTTCAAACCACTAAATACACTAGTGACTTCTTTTTGTAGCCACCCATATACCCAAATTGATGTTCAATGAGGTTAGTCCACCAGAAATCAGGCTTCCAGGTTAAAGGTTGAAAGCACAGATTGTATAAATATAAGCTTTGATCAGTATAGAACATAACATTGGCTGCAAAACTAACGAACAATATTGTTTAATTGTCATAGGGGAATATTTAGTTTGCTGTTTTAGCCAGTTTAATAGACAAATGGATGCTGCCCTCTAGTGGTGATGACCTCAACTTTAAATTGACTACAGAGAAATCAGCATGAGTTTGTTTGGTTTTTAGTTGTGTGCATGTTTTTTTGTGTGTGTGTGGTGGGGGGGAAACAGAGGCAGGAGAGCAGCTGTTGTGTCAGTAGCTAAAAAAAGAGTAAGTAGTCCAGCTTGGAGCACTTGGCTATTAATAAATAACTTCAGTTTTTGTGACTTCAATCTAGAAATGGAGAGTGAAGGGCATTTAACAAATTTTACCTGATTTGCATCTGATCCTTGCATGCTCTTTGGAAACAGTTCCATCTTTTATCCACTCTATTTATAATACATATGAGAAAATGAGACATGTAAAGTACAAATAGATATTGTAAATCCATAGTTGTTTCCCTTTGAAGGTATCCAATCTATATAAATTTGAGCCTCAGTTCATATGTAAGTTAACCTCTGGAAAAGTTGATATCTGTATAAACAGTGTTTCTGGTGCTCAGTAACACCAATACATAAAAATACAAGTATGTTCTTGATTATTTTTTATAATTTACTCCTCCCTTTTAAAAAAATCCAAAATATTCGACAAGAAAAATTTCATACTGACCTCTAGGCTCATCCCATCCACAGAGTCATTTGAAACTGCAACAACGGTGAAGACACACATCTGGGTGGTGGAAGGGGGCAGGCTTTTTGTTTGCTTGCTTTGTTTTTAATAGGAAAAAAACCAGCATATTGCAATCATCAGAAGTGTGGGAGGATTGCTAAGAAGTCCTAATGCACAAATGTGGGCCCTTATAATATTACTGAATTACCCTGGACAGTACAGAACTGGTTAATAATTTAAAGTGATTTGCCCTTAATGCTTTTGTTTTAGCCAGCAGTAGATGATCTGTAGACAGCACATGCCCAGATCAAAGCTGATCATGTCAATGTCATTCAAGGAGAGAGATCTACCCTCCTTTTCTTTTTTGTTTTAAACAAAGTATGACATCTGAGGAACAGTGTGTTGATTGTTCCACTGCCAGGACACACATAATGGAAACATTAGCTCCAAGATAACTTTTAATCTGTCAGCCTAATGGCTCCTTAATGTGTAGAGGGCTTTAAATGTATGTCAGCTAGGGCTGTATAAAGTAATATAGTTTGTGGCCTGAATGGATCTAGATGACTCTGCACCATGACACAATATGGTTTATTATTAAGTATCAGCTCATCAGCTTATTCCCACGGACTTGGACAAGCTTCTCAATTTTCCAGTAACAGATTATGTGAGAAAAAGCTTGCAGTGCATTTTTTTTGCCCTTTCCTTTTTTTTTTTTTTAAATTACAAGTTTCATCCCCAGCTGCACTGGGAGCCCTGAAGTGTATTTACAGCAGGCTGCACTTTATCACACATCAGCTCGACTGCTAGTTTACACTGAACATTTATGCAGTCTCCCCTGGCCTGGGATGCAAACTTCACGTCTTTGTATTCCTATCACCTTCATTGCAAATTTTTCCAACATCCTCTCCCTGTTGACTGCTTTCCTTCCTCTTTTTTTTTTTTCTTCCTACAACCAGGCCAGTGAGACTTGACATGACACAGTACTTGTCTGTGCAGGATAGTTGCCATAATTTCATGGCCTCACTTGCTTGTTCTGATTCTTCCCTGTTTGATAAAGTTAGGCACATAATGCCAATGTTATTGCCGTGGACTAAATATGGGTTTGACTTGGTGCCTGGAAATAATCTGATCAACCTGAAGGGCACATGTATTCGGGGGAATGAATCATCTAGGGTGACCAGATGTCCCGATTTTATAGGGACAATCCCGATTTTGGGGGCTTTCTTATATAGGCTCCTATTACCCCCCGCCCCCTGTCCCAATTTTTTACACTTGCTGTCTGGTCACCCTAGAATTATCACTTTCTTGGCACCCTTGCATAGGGACCAAGCACGTTTGTAGCCATTGCAGTCCCATGGCTTATGCTAGCACTTCTAGACACCGCAAAGGGTGCAGCAGAGAGTGCAGGTCAGCAGCACGCCACCTAAAAGATCTTCACTGTCTTGAAGAGTGGGGCAATTGGTCACGTTCCCCTGTGCTATGGGGAGATCTGTCTTTCTATACTGTACCCGTCGTCATAGTAGCTGATTGCTTCTTTGATGAAGCTGGAGCTCGCTCTGGGCTGGGGCAGCTGAGCACTACCCTCAGCCTTACGAAGCTGCCTTTATGTGCAGCTACTTTTGGAGGAATAGCCGATTATTTCTGCTTACATTTAGCAGCTCCATTCAATTAAACGGCTACAGAGTCCTGTGGCACCTTATAGACTAACAGGACTCTTTGTCGCTTTTTACAGATCTAGACTAACACAGCTACCCCGCTCTGAGCATTAAAGGCTGTTAGTTTATAATGTAAGAAGAGTTAATATTTGTGTATCTGTTCCTTGGGCACTTCTGATAGCATTACCTGATGTCATCTTAGTTCATAACTAAATTTGGTGCCAAGGTATTGCTAGTCTTTGTAAGCCAACACTCAGATAGTATCTGCTCAGAGGTATTTGGAGTCACATGCTATGTCATCAGCTGGAGAAGCAAAGCAGAGAATGGCATAACTGGAAACCTTTCACTCATTAGAAGCTGCTGAAATCTAAGCCTGATTCTTATTATTTATCATGTATATTTTGGTAGCATACAGTGGTCCTCAGTCAACATTGAGGCTCCACTGTGCAGTGCTTACAATCTAAGAGGACAAAAGCAGCCCAAGGATGGGGGAAGGGAATTCAAGATAGTGGTTAGGGTGAGTGGCCCATGACTTGTTCATTCCATGGGATTTATTTGTGGGGGAGGAGAGGAGGGTGGAGAAATTGTTAGGAATAAAAAGGGAGGAAGAGAGGAGATTGATACAGTGAAGGAGGGGAAGTTCATAGTTCAAAAAAGTCCAAGTCTATTGTGACATCAGGAAGCTTAGTGTCTGAGGTCTATTTTGAATAGACCCAGGTCTGGGTCTTTCAGGAGTTGGGCCTTTCATAGCCTGCCACAGAAGCTTCAGGCCATATGTAGGTGGTTACCGCTGAGGCCTAGTGCCCCAGAGCAGTTTCTGGCAAGTCATTTGAGAATGGCTGCAGATGCTTCTCCCCACTGATATTGGCCCAGAGTGCAATCATTTGTAGCAGATCCAGGGGGAAGGGCTGGCCAGTGCAGCATTTACCTCATTCTCTGCTGGCTCCTGCTTGTGCTGCTCTGATGTATAACCTGCAAATGAGGACCCAGTGACTTAAATTCAGCCTTTAGTCTGGCAGTTGGGGAGCTGCAGCCACCAGTGAGCAAGTTTACTTGTGGCACACTCAGACCCCTTTACAATCACTTTCCTATAGTTATCATCTGAGCCGGAGTCCTGTATGCAATGAGGTCGGAGGTGTTGCGTGCTGAGGGCAAAGGCTGGCCCAGCTCTCTCATTTCCCTGGGTGACAGTTGTTCACGGTTTTACATTTCTCTAAATGTTGTTTGGCAACAACATTGCATGTTCCCCATTTACAGATGGGGAAACTGAGGCACAGAGCAGTCAGAGTGACTTCCCCACTCAGCAAGTCATTGGTGGAGCCAAAATTAGACCCTAGGAATCTGATTTCTGACTCCCTAGTTTCCTCTTCTAACCGCTCAAACCACATGCCATGTTAAAGTGACTCTTGGATTCCCATAGCATCTACAGCACCTTTACATGGCTTGTACTTTAAAAATGTAAATCAAAATAGATGTCAGTACTAGCAGTAGCATTTTATCTTCAGTTAGATGTTACATTTTTCTACTGTAGATATTCTAGCAGTTTAAGAAGAAAATAACGTAGAAAGGAGCAATAAGTTGCTCTTATTTTATCAAATGAGACATCATGTGGAAAGAAACAAACAAAAAACTGTCTGCTACCTCTGAGAAAGACAGTTAGTCAGTCAGACACCAGATAACTTTGGATATCCTTGGTACTGATACTCTGAGACAGTCAAGAGTTGCTTTTCTATGACTGTCTCTGCTCGTGTAAGCAATGCACAATAATCTAATAGCCATCACTCATAGCACAGTATAGTGAGGATTGGGTAGCTGTGGCAAATACTGTAAAATAGTTTAGGGACTTTTAATTAGAGCTATGAGATCATTCCCACCCCCCCTATTCCTTCCACCAATATGGATAGACTTTCAGTTGTTTGGGTGTTTGGAGGTCCAAGGGCAAGCTGTCTATTTTATCCGCTTGCCCTGTATACTAGTGGGCATCACTATTTTGGATGCTGTTATTCCAGGAAATAATAAAGTAGTTGAATGTGATATTTTTTATTTTGTGATGGGATTTGCTCTTGGAGGGAGAAAAACTGTTGCAAATCCAAATGTAACTAAATAAACATGTATGAATTAAAGCTGATGGATGAAACTCAGAAGACTCAGTCCAGAATAAGAACAAAATCTTGGCTGTGTATCTGAATCTATTGACATCCCCCTCCCTTCTCTTAGGCCAGCTATATAGATCTTTCTTCCTTGTAGATTGCCTCCTCACTAATCTCCCCCACACCCAACTTCCTTTCTCAAAAAAACCCCCATAACCCCAAAACAACCCTTCTTCCTTCCAAACGGTCTAGGTTGGACATCCTCCCTGGTGATGCAACCACAAGTCCCAGTAGAACAGCAGTCTCTATGCTTGGGTCCAAGTCTGCCTTCTATGCCCTTATTTATCTGTCTTGATATTTAGCTGTCATATCCTGTGTCATGTCCCATGGAGGGTCACTCATCTATGCTCCAGGGAAAGGGCTGAACTTTGGGCTGATTCTTTGGGGTTTTATGCGTTTTTAAACTAACTGAACAGCCCATCTCCACTTATTGTGTCCGGAGCCGTGTATTGGGGCTCCTCTAAGCAGATAGTTTGCAGCTGCTCATTTGAGGCTTTCCACACCTTTTTTGCAGCATTCAGTTGTTTTAATATTTGTTCTCAATTATTTAAGAATAAATAATGTAGAAATAAATACTGTGATCCACTTATTTTTAACTAAAACAAATAGGAACCCTTTATAGAATGTAAGGCCCCATTTAGCAAATCATGTAGGGGAACATTTTCAAAAGAACTTAGTGATTTAGAAGCCTATCTTCCATTGAAAGTTTCTTTGACTCTTAAGCACCAGATTCTTAAAGGTATTTAGGCACCTAAGAGTAGGTCCTAGTCACTTTAGAAAATCCCACTATGCATCTGTCTGCATTTTAGGTGCCCAAATACCTTGAAGAAAATGGGACTCAGGCTTCTCAGTTACAGGCACTTTTGAAAATTTTACCCATAAGTACCTGCTTATGTTCTTTGCTAACTGGGGATGGTCTTAAATATGTTTAAAATTAATGGGATTAATGCAAGTGTTTTGTCTAAATGACTAGCACTATAGACTTGAGTTGGTTGTAGACAGATGTTTGTTCTCCTGTGAATGTTGGTTGTAAATAGGGTTGTACTCTCCTATAAGGAAAGTTGCAATTAGTATTTTAGGGGACTTTGCAGTTCCCATTCATTGATGGGAGAAAATCCCCCAGAGCTTTTGAAAAAAATTATAATGGTGTTGATGTTTCATCCAGAAAGCAGTTTATACATTTATCCTATAACTACCACTCAAAATGTAACCAGCTTCTTGGTGTTTAATAGCCCACAGCAGCACTACCCAATAGTGTGAGGCAAGAAGTGTGAAGATGAATATCTGCTCCAACACAGACTGATGGGGTGGGATTTAGGTACTGTAGTCAGAATAAAATTAGCTAAACTGGAATTTGTTTAGGACATCAAGTTTGGTAGTAATTGCCATGTGATCAGACCAAAAGCAGTCAGGACTTCTGCTTAGGTTCCACCTGAACACAGATATAGTATAGTGTTGTATAAAGTATCATATGCGCTTTTGGTTTACTTATGGAGTACAGTCCTTGGCACCTGTCTGAATTAGCTGGGGGTTCGTTCAAGCTTGGTATTGAGTGAGGAAAAGACAGGCAGGACCAGGGTAACACTGAAAAGCCAAGTGGCTGCGTTTATTTAGGGATTTCTTTACACCTTGGGCCGGGGGAGGAGGCAATTTCCAACTGGGACTCAGATAAACAATGCAAGCAAATTCAAACCAATAACAATGTACTGTATACTGCTCGCCACACCACCAAATAGACAGGCACACCAATCTCTCAAGGTAGGAATCGGGTTCGTCAGGGCGATGCCCGGTGCAACACAGAAAAGAGACCCACGGGCCACTGCCTCAGCCACCCTTGCGTTCACACAGAGGATAAATCCAGAGTGTGGTGCGGCTGCAGCTGGGCAGATTCCACTCACTCAGACCGCGGGGACTGGACCCCCTTGGTCAGCTACCCTCTAAGTAGAGGCAGCTCCCCAGTTAAACACACACACTGGACACAGACAGAGCAGTGATTCAAACACATAAAGCAGTTTGCAATTAACGATTTAATAACAACTAGAACTATTATACAAGCTAGCTAAACAATTGTGCAATTCTGAGCTCACTAATACAATCCTGATATCCTGAGTAGATATTTGGTACCAAGTTAGGGAGGGGAAAAGTAAGAGGCTAGATAAGCTAACTGTCAGATATCAAAAAGCAAATACCGCACTCCAGGCGCAGCTGACCAGCAGAACAGACACCAGAAGCATGACGAGCTGACAGGGATCGGATCCAAACGACAACGAATCCAAACGATACGACACGAGCGCGCTTTACCGGGAGGAGACCCTGGCCGAAAGAGTGATCAGGTCCTTCAGCTAACACGCGGATGCTCCACACAAATTTTGGGGGGAAATCCAGTTTTATAGAAGGGTCTCACTCCCTCGTGTCAACATCTGATTGGCTCCCTGGTCCCTCCTCCCTTCAGGCTTCGAGCTGTTGCCACCCCACGTCGGAAGGATTTGCACACGGCACACTGGAGTTGACAAGTAAACAAACTTGACCCTTAGATGACTGGGTCCAAAAAGACTGGGAAAGTGAGTCTCTGGGCAGAATTAACCTGACCTCCAGACGACCGACCCAAAAAAAAATAGGTTGCTGGGCAGAATCAGGCCTCCACACACAGAACTAGCCTGACCTTTAGATGGCCCAGCAGGAGAGAGAAAAAAAACAAAAACCCAGGAAAGCATACACAGCCAGTGTTGCTGGGCAGGATTGAGTCTCTGCCCTCTCCTATACAACAAGAACTTGGTCCAAGATGGAGGCTGCCTTGTCCTTTTAACTGGACAAGATGGCCATGGACCGACAAGTGGCCATACATAGCCATAACTGTGCATCGGATTGCGACAGCACCTAATGTAAATAAGATTATCTCTTTCACTAATATTCTTAAATGCAAATACTTTACTATATGCTGATACATGGTAGTACCTTTTACATGTATCAGAATTATTAAAAGCATTAGGAAAATTAAGCCAGCAACTCATGCATTGGCACCAGGATGCCACCAGATAGTCTTAGCGTTAGGTCACTACTAACTTGAGCTGATTTGAACTGGTGACCTAGAAGTGCATTGTCCCATAGCCTATTGAATTCCTTGTACTGTCTGGTCCCCAAGAAGTGAAAACATATTTCACTCTAGAAAAGAACATTGAGGAATCGATTGCATAATAACTCTCTGAAACACATGCCCAATTTAAAAGGAGAGAACATGACTTGAACATTTTTTCACTTGCTTTAGTATGCATGTATGTATTTATTTATTTATGGGGATAATTGGGTTTTCCCCCAGCTAAGGCAAAGCTTGTGTTGCTGACACTACAATGTGTTGGCGAAGAAAGACTGATATCACAACACACATAGGTGACTGCAGGATTATTACTTACCCGTCATAATTAGAACATCGATTCTGAAGGAGGGGGAATTTAAAAGATAAAAGGTATATTTAAACATGATTCTTCTCTATGTAATTTTTTCATAATTATAGTTTTAACAGCTTATGGTGATGGTGGAAGCAGCTACTTAAGAAAAAATTGGAACCTCATTTGTGGGGAGATGATCCCTCAAGAGACCTCATGTTGTCATTTTTCAAGAGCCCTGAGCAGAAACTCATTCAGAATGCTGTGCATTAGGCTGATGCATTGGGAGTATACTTAGCTTATTATGACCAATGCCAGATACTTTAATTAAAAACACCACATGTCATTAAATGTGTTATCATCCCCCGCACACACGTGTGCACGCATACACACACATGAGTTTGTGAAGCTGCAAACAAATGAACACATTGCAGATGTGCGGGGGAAACTATCTCCTACTGAGTCAGATGCAGTAGATTAAATAAATCCATGTATTGCATATTTTAGTATCGAAAGCTCTTACTGCAGCATATAAACCCTCTGTAATTTTCAGTTTTCTTCAAGCAAAGGGAGGGGAGGGAGAGGAGGAGGGGAAAAAGTCATCATTTAATTTATGAGCAAGCCTATTGTTTTACAAATAACCTTCATGATAAATAAAGACTCATGGCAACATTTTCAACTGTGCTTTTATCAAGGCTCTCTGAGCAGTGTGTATAATCCGCCTGGCAATCGAATCACAGCTGTGTGCCTTGGTAGGGAATCTCTGTGGAGACAACACTTCCTTAATTTAAACAATTGTAGGCTGCAGGAGTTCAAAAATTTCAGCTGACTTTAACTGTCACTAGCCCAAGCACCTTTATCCCCAGGCGAGCAGCAGCAGCTGGATTTCATTTCCTGCTGCCAGACAGTCCGACATCTTTGCTGAACATCCCAGGAACTGAGCGTCTTTGCTTTAAGGATTTTATTCAAGGTGACAGCTCCTCACACTTTAGCGTTCAGATCACCTCAAGTAGCTGAGATATCAGTGAAAATGAGAGCACTTCCACAGCAAACTCCAAATTTAGATTGACTGAGGTTATCCTTAGGCCTCTAGACCCAACCTCCATGACAGAACAGGCCTGCCAGTAACTCTAAAACTACAGTGGAGTTTGTAATGATGTCTGGGGAGAAATATTCTGCAGGAGCAGTGGAGAATACTATAAATGATAGGAAATGATGTCAGATTTAGTTAGGGGCTGGAGACACTGTTAGAATATACTTGGCATAATATGGCACCGGTATCTCTGTCGGCATCTCTGTTTTCTGTCACCGCACACAATTCTAGGTCTGTCTGTAGTTCTGACAGTGTCTTTTCAGATCAGGTTATTGCACTCGCTCAGCACAGCACCATCCAGCCCCCTTTGTTTGAAGTCTGCCCTTTTGTCATTAATGCACTTGATGTCTATTTAAATCTGACGGTGAATGTAGTATCTGTTTTCCTGTCAAGAGATCATTGACAGTATTAATACCTCATGTCCTTGCCTCGTTTTCTAAGCGCTGACACCTCGGTGCAGTCTCCAGCATTCATCAAACAGCACTCTCTCACCAAGATCTCAGTAAACAGTCTTGCTTCCAGTCCTGAAGAAACACGGCAGACCTCAAATAGGACTTTTATCAATGACAGTGAAAAAGGAGTCTGAAGAAGGTCATTAATAAACCTGTTCATATCCTTTGAATTTAAAGCTCTACCACTAGAACCCCAGCCAAGCTTTTTACCAACTAATGACAACCACGCTTTGCATGGGATAGCGTCGCCTCAGGACATGAGAACTTGTTTTTGACCAGACACTGGTTTATGAAGGCGAATAATTTGTTCCCTTGAATATGGAAGTTGCTCCACTGATCAATCAGGTTATTGGAGACTTGGAGAGAGGGGAGAGAAGGAAATGAAGAAGGGGCTAAACAAAGCTCATATAGCCCTCTTCTGTGCTTCGCTTAAAAGGCATATGTTTTTCAAAACAAGTGATAGGCCTATCAATTTTTTTCCATAGTGATGTGTTACTCACCCAATGGTTTAAAAAAGGAGGGAATAATAGGGATTAACTTTAATCCAGCACAGCCCCTGCTTCTAGGGCTTTCATAGCTTATTTGATGTTTATAATTATATTGCTACATTACATACAGATTATTAAAAAATACTTAATTCATGCTGCATGTGGGTGCAGCTAATAAGACCCCATTTGTTCATGTGGGATCTGTCAAATTTAAAACCCTGCACAGTAAATGAGTAAATCACAGTAAATCCCTCCAAGTCTTTGTCCCTATACATAACGTTTTGTTTCCTATCGGCTGGATGTTGGTGGACCTTGAGTGGATGAGCTAGATACTATAGTGGTGAGAGCTTTAGAAAATCCCAAGATACATAGAGGGAGACAGAGACCCCCTTGCACGTGGTTTCCTTGTGCAGGAGGCAATAATAATTTGATTGCACGTGCCTTGGGGTGCAAAAGGAGACATTGCTAGTACTACCACAGCACTCCCCTTGCTCACCCTTTACCATTGTTCCGGCTCGTAGAGCCATTTATATTTAGAAAAGGAGGGCTGTGAGGTCTGGATGACCTTGGGCAAGTCACTTCACTTCTCTGTCTCTGCAAAGTAGGGATAATGATAATTATGTACATCAAAGGGCTGTTGTGAGGATGTCTGAACAGAGTTTTTCATGTTTATATCACTAGATCAGTGCCAAGCTGTTGTTACTTGCTGCTATTATTTTATTATCAATAAAACCATGTCTTTTAGAAAGATTCATCCCCATATCCATATTTTGGAACGATAACAGACAGTACAAACATACAACTCTATCCAAAATGCCATCCCTACAAAAAGCAGCAGAGCATGCATATGTGCTTAACAGGGTGATTCACAAAGTACTCAAGTGTGTTTTTTCAGAGCTGACCCCAATGTTAAAATAAATTAATTTCAAATTAACATACTTTGCTTTCCAAGCATAGGTAGAAAAGCAAGAGAGAGAGCAGTTCCCAAACACAGTTGAACCTTCTTTTCCCCAACCTCAGTAATATCGTTCCATTACATACAATGCTAATTGCTCACTTTTTTCCTTATGTTTTCTTTTCACTGTAGGTGTTCTGGGAAAATGTCGCTACATTTACTATGGGAAGCATTCAGAAGGCAACAGATTCATTCGAGATGACCAGCTATAAAGCACTGTTCCATGTCTGTTTACACAATCCACAAAACATGCACACAAAAAGCACAAATTGCATCTACATTTTCTGCGTGTAACTAAAGTCCTCCAGTACCTTCTGCTGACTTTGCCAAGCCTGTCAAGTTCATCTTTCTGTCTTAGTCTGAGTAGTCACATAGAGATTGACATGATTGCCTTTAAGCAGGTCCCATCCACCAGTGTGACAGACAGCTGCAGCCAAGCACCAGGCCTGACAGGATGAACACCATGATGGATTGCCTGGTACAATTGCTGCACACAGAAGAGCAAAGGTCACACCTGGGGCTTCAGTGAGCATGCTCAGTTCGTTTTAGCAAGAGCAATGCTTTTATCTAAAGTTTGCCTGTTGAGTGAGAGAGGCTTGCAATATCAATATGCTCCTAAAAGCAGTGTCTATAACTGAAGATTAAAAAAACCCTTATCTGTCCTTATTCTCCCCCTCCCCCTCCCCCCGCAAGAATTAGGCCCTTAAATTTAACACACACAAACCTTTTCAGACAGTGTTTATCGCAAGTCAAACTTCGTAGTTTGCTTTGCTCTGTCTTTAAGGGGGCGGGGGATATGTTGTCAGCAATGTTATATGAAAATACTTTAGAAATGCACAGCACTGAATCTGCATATTTTTATTTAAGAAAAAAGGTCTAAGCAATTTTGCAGATACAACTGAAGCAAAGCATCCTATTTTTTATTTAAATCTCAAGTTTTACTACATCTTAACATTCAGAAGGGGGGCATTTTTAACATTGCAGAGTATGAGACACAGAGGGCACACTGTTTAACTGTATATGCTTGATTATGGTAGTGACAGTTGTATTTATGCTTGGTTTATTTGACAAGATTTTTTTAACATGTGCAGAGATTAGATTTAAAATTAAACATTTTGAAAGGAGAGAGCCAAAAACACAACAAAACCCTACTGAGCTTAGATGATATTTAGAGGAAAATAAGGTACAATTGTTTGTTTCATATCACTAACATTGTTGGAATCCACATAATTTACAATCTTGCTAATATGTCTTAGTCACCTCCCTATTGTGGTCATTATTAATCCCCTATTAATATACATGCAAATTATTTAAACATGGCTTCTTGTCAACTTTTCAGTAACAGCATGAAAATCCTTAGCATTTTACAAGTCTTTTTTAGCAAATGGGGTGAACATGTTTGGAGCAATGACTCATTTCCTTTGTTACTGTGCTTCACGTTCCCAGGAGGTAATACATTGATGTCATGGGATTGACAAAGAGTATGCAGAGCCTTTCACCTCTAGGCTGCAATTTCAAAACCAGCCCGTGATCGTATTGTCTGAGAGCTGTTACCATCTGTTGGCTATTCGTTGGCTTGTATGAAATGAGTTGTTGGTCTGTGTTCACTTTCCTAGCAGATAGGTGACTCTCACATAACTAAATACTTACAAGTAGCCCATATTTTGGCAATCTTTAGCAGATGCTGTCGATGGAATGGGACTGGAGACAGAGGTCTTTCTCTGCCAGAGATAGTTCTGCCAGAAAATGATGAGGCACTTTGGCGGAGGAATGAAGGGAAACTGGCACTGCTATTGTCCATGTTATTTGTCTCTCTTGATGAATGGAAGACTTGACTCACCATGGCTGTCAATATGAAACTGCTAACTAGTGTTACATTTACTTTTACATTTGAAAAGAAATTTAAAACACACAGGGCCCAGATCCTCAGCTGCTATAAACTGGGGGCATAGCTCCATTGACTTTAATGGAGCTACACAGTTTCCATCAGCTGTGGATCTGGCCCCATATATTTTAAATTCAGATCTGTCTCTGAGTTGGCTGCTGTACAAATTGCTGGGAAGTGAGTTGTGGCTACGATAGCAACTTTGCTGATATCTCTTATTTGGCTATTATGGATAGGAAACCAAATTCTGATTAAAAGGCTTCTGAGATGCAGGAGTTTTGGAGAATCAGGAGGTTGCTTCTCTTATGACATAAATAATTATTAGATTTCTAACTCAGTTACCAAAATAACAGCAAGTTGCCATCCTAGCTCATTTATATCATAATATCTGTTCTGAATCATCAACTCATGTTTTGACCATAGCATATTACAGGCAGCAGGGTGCTAAACAGAGGTGTCTAGAGTAACCTAAAGTCACATTCAGTCTGGTTGCATATATGTTCTTGTCTCTATAAAAGGCTTTAATCCTTCCTCAAACAATAAAAAACACTTGCAAACTGACCAAATGATTTTTCTCTCTTTATTTTTTTTCCTTATTTACTTTTTGTAATGTCAAAACCCTTTGTATAATTCTCAGGGATGTTCTTGATGCAAAGCTTTGGAGGCAATAATATTTTTGGAATGAGATGTGGGCAAAGATATTTTTTTAAGTATTAAATAATGTAACAACTTTAATTAAAGTTAGCTGAATTAGAACTCAATAAAATCCACTAGTTCTGTATAGTCATCTGAATAATCTGAACTATTACTTTTTATGGCTATAATGTATTGGCATATTATTTAAATACATGTGGGACTGTTTACTGCTGTCTGTGTTGCACACATTGCTGTAGCATGCAAGGTATTTCATTCTCAGGTGTGTTGAACTGAAATACTGTTTCAGGGTGTGGCAAATGTTTTGGGCCCAGTCCTGCAGTCATTCCTGAGTCCTTTCTCAGGTATTGATACAAATTGGGCCGGAGTCAGAGCTACAGGACTGGGCTGTAGGTTGTTCACAAGTTCAAAATGGTAGTATGTCAATATCTTGACAGGAAAGGGATCTAAGGAGAAATCTCTCCTCCTCTCCCCTGCCCACCTCATCCACATCAAGGTGCTTCCTCCACCTTCGGGGGTGATTCAGGTTAGGCTAGTCTTAAAATATCCTTTTCATCAGGTCCTCAGTTTCTCCTTGAAGCTGCATACATGCACAGCACACACGTTTCCCCTCCTCCTCCTTAGCTGCTGCAGAGGTCCATGTCCCTGTGACTGAGGGCAGGGAGCATTTGCTGAAACTTGTGTACATGAAGGTGCAGAAAAGCTCTTCAGGACAGGGAGATTTTTTTTTTGTGCTGAGTTTGTACAGCACCTCGTGCAGACAGGTGTTGGCCCATGACCGGTGCTCCTTAGCACAACCCACAGTACAAATAGTAAATAACGATGGTGTCTGCATCCTTCTCTTCTTTGTGATGCTGTCCCTTCCATGGCCCTCCTTAACCCTCACTGGTCCCAATCTGATTCTCAAACTCAAAGCCTCTGCATGAGAACTCTGCCCACTCTTGGAATATCAGGACAGTCTCCAATAATGTAATTTTATGGGAAAATTTGTTCTTTTGAATACACTAGTTTGGACTGTAGAGTTATTGATTGCAAATGTGAATGCTTTAATCACCTCCCAGCCAGCTAGGAACAATCCTATTGCCCAGCAGCATGGGAAGACCAATACTTGGTCAGCAGAAGCTGCTACCCACCAAATGAGCTACAACTGGGGATCCCATACAAAGCCCACTGATGTCAGTGGGGGGGGGGTCTTTCCTTTGGTTTCGCTGGGTTTTGGATCAGGGCTCTGATGCACTCATTTGGTGGTGTATCCAACTGGACGATGAAAATGAGAACCATCCTCTGTCCTCAGTTGCCTTGTAAATGCCACCAATCAGCCTAAGAAATATTGCACTGATGTGCTGAACCAGCTATTTTCTAACTCCCTTCACTGACTCTGCTTAATCCAATACTACAATTAAATGATGAGTGCACAAGAGTGCAATGTATGTACCATATTGGAGTAGGGGGCTTTTGATGAGCATTTACAAGGTTCATTGTGAACAAGTGTTGTTTTCAGCGCTCGTCTGGGCTCGCTCGTCAGTAAGAGTACCAGGTTTTTTAAAGTATAAATCAGATTCAATCAGGGGCAAGTCTTTCCACCCTCCCATCCCTCTCAAAGCCTTTCAAAAATGTAAGAATTGACTTTGCCATCTTTCCCAGTACTGTCTGAATAGAAGCAGTGCTGTGCACTGTATTTTGCCATTGTGTCTTAGCAGAGATGACACGCAGAATATCAAACTATTTCTCTTTTCCTTCCCCAGGCTGACGTATGTGTGCACACACCTTCTTGGGCACCCAAACAATAGGATAATATACAGATCAGTTGCCCCTTAAATTCTCTCTCACGGGTGATTCCTGAGGAAGTTAGAGGGTGTCAGTAAGTTATCAACTAACAAGTGGCTCTTGAACAGTTCACATGGTGATCTGCCAAGCTATTTTAAAAAGGTGATCATTAAGCCACCAGGATTTAAAGATACATTGCTCCTATGGAGTTACTACACTGTCCTGTAGCTCTGGCAGAACAACAAAGTGGGATAGCTGTATTATTTGTTGGCTAACCATATTTGGGAATAGAAGATGGATGTTTTTACAGGGAACTGGTTCTAGCTGCTGTGTTTTGTTAATGTATTTGTGACCATTATATTGAAAAATAAAATATCCAAACTGAAGTTTCTGGAGTAATGTATGTTTGTTCTTGGAGGGAAACAGGATCAGGGCCTTAGCTATAATATTATCAGAGTAAATAAGTAGGCCTTTTTCTACTTTAAGGACCAATCTTGCAATGCTTTACTTATGCAAGTAGTCCCTTTTCAAGCCAGCATTCCCATTTAAATCAATGGGATTATTCACATGAGTAAAAGTTTGCTCTTTTTGAGCTCTGAATCTGCAAATCAAATATAATCCATGCACATCTTTGTGCCTGAATATTGGCAGCAATAATCTTCAATATCGAGTTCTTACCTCTAGATTTCATATCTTTGTGGAAAATAATATATCAAAGGTTTAGTGTGACATAGGGCTCATCTTCACTATGAAAAAAAAACATTTTAACACATTAATTAGCTCATGTTAGAATTCTAATTCAGACAAGGAATGGCAGTTTTACCATACGTTATCTGATTGTAATAAAGATAGTTAACATGGATTATTTTAACACAGGTTAAAAATAATGAAGACACAGAGACTATTGTTAGAAAGGCAACCAATATTAGGTTACATTGGTGAAGTCTGACACACTGTTAAGCACACCATAGAACGTAACTGTAATGGGGCGGGTCTCACCACCGGGGCGCCTCCTGCTGGCCATCCTGGGAATTAGCTCTCATTTCACTAGAGTGCCCTGCTCTAGTGGTGTCTCACTGCTGTCACTTCTACTTCATCTCTAAGGGTACATCTTCACTACCCGCCGGATCGGCGGGTAGCAATCGATTTCTCGGAGTTCAATATATCGTGTCTCATCTAGACGCGATATATCGAACCCCGAACGTGCTCCTGTCGACTCCGGAACTCCACCGGAGCGAGTGGCGGTAGCGGAGTCGACGGGGGAGCCACGGACGTCGATCCCGCGCCGTGAGGACGGGTAAGTAATTCAAGCTAAGGTACTTCGACTTCAGCTACGCTATTCACGTAGCTGAAGTTGCGTACCTTAGATCGACCGCCCCTGCAGTGTAGACCAGGTCTTTGACTTGCGTTGCTCCCCAGACAGTGGCGTCCTCTTCTGGATTTGATTAGGTATACAGCCAGTATGGCCTTCTCCTGTGCTGCCATCCTTCAACCTAGGTGTGTTCCAGCAGTCCCTACTAAGTGGAAGGCTCTGTGGGGCCCATAGCTTGCTTGTGTAAATTAGAGAAACTCTTAAACTCAGAACTGGCCCCAGAGCCAGTGAGACTCAACCACTTCCCATGCTGTTCCCTCTGTCGGCTGCCCCTGGTGAAAACTGACAACAGCTGAGAAATCTGTGCCCTAATGTAGTTAAGGTTGCAAAACTCTTTCCATTATATATATTTTTTCACATGCTCATAACTTTCTGAACTATTCCATGTAAGAAACAGAAATGAAATTATATTGAACTCTTAACAAAATTCCTTCAGCTGTTAAAAGCTGCACAATTCAAAATCTCAAGAAGAGTCAGGAAATGCAAAATGTAGGGTTCTAAGAGCAGCCTTAATTTGGCTTTCTGTCCAAACCCAGTACTTTCTATTGCTGTTCTGTTTAAACTCTAATCTAATATGGCCCTGATTGTGCAAAAAGTGGACTCTTTCCCTCTGACACTCCATGGGAGCACTTGCAGATCTCTTTGAATATTTGGGCCCAAAATTATTGTTAGCATGATGACCTGCTTATCAGAAAATATACAGGAGATGTGTAATGCAGATTAATCAATGCTGATGCTGGAATCTGAACTTTTTCATTTCCTGATCTGATGTGATTTTTAGAACTGGTGGAAAAACTTCAATGGAACCATATTCTGCAGGAATATGCTATTCTGTCAAAATCAAAATGCTTTGTGAAATCGTTTGATTTCACCGAAATTTCATATCGAAGCAAATAATAGGAAAAAAGTTCCAGCACTGTCAAAAACATCCAGTTTCAACATATTTGGAACAAAACATTTTGATTTTTCCTTGTGAGAAATAACTTTTCATTATATAATAATATAAAATAAAAATGTCAAATCAAACCAAAACATTTCGGTTTTGTCAAAACAAAATGTTACGGTTGACCTGAAACTGAATTTCTTTCAGAATTTTCTTTTGGAGAGGAATTTCAAAATTTTCCAGTTTCATTCCTAACTGGTACAAAAGCAAATTTCAAAATCTCCAACTCCTCCATACAAAGAAATTTCCATTCTCCACACTGCTCTTTGTGATTTTAATTGTACACTGATGATTTTTGTGTGTGTAATTATTGCTAAGACTTTGTCAGTTTTACAAAATATTCGATGGTTCCCTTACTAATAAATTATGAAGTATTTATAATGCAAATTAAATTATTGTTGTCAGATCATGCAAGCAGAGCTCATTTATGAAGCTGCGTTGCTCCTCTTGCATTGTTTTGCTGAGCCATTCATTTGAAGAACGCAATGATTTGCAGTGGCCTCCCAAATTTAGTGATCCAACTGAAGCTATTGCATCCATCCCTATATTTTAATCCCAAATATTCTGTATTTCTGAATGATGTGAACAGGTCTGAGAGTGCACATATGCTTACCAAACAAATGGGTATGTAATATGAGGTAAGGCCAAGACATATACTCTATTAAGATGATGACTCCTGCCTCCACTTACCCCGTGATGACAGGCTTTGATTGCCCACTTGTTAAAATTTCAAATAAGCTCCCTTGTGCTTGCTCCCACAAAGAGCTCCATGTAAACATCCACAAGGCCACCTCATTGTCCTCCTCTCTAAATGGTGTGCTGTTACCACTGCTTCTCATGCTGAGTGATACTGTTTCATTGTCTTCCCCATCTGTCCATATCCATCTGCTGTCTTATACTTAGATTGTAAGTTCCTTGGGGCTGGGCCCGTCTGTGTTTGTACAGCATCCAGTACAGTGAGGTGCTGGTGAATGATTGGGGTTCCTAGCGCTATGACAATGCTACTAATAATAAATTAGACAATGAATTGAAGGCTGGCGCCACACAATGGACAAGATATGTGGTATAAAATATGGAACCCCCATAGGTCTGAATGATCCTCTATATTGTATGTGTTATATAAAAATAGTATGTATTTATTATTTGTACTGTGTTAGTGCCTAAAAGCCCCAGCTGAGATCAAGGCCCCATTTGGCCAGGTGCTGTACATTTACACAGCAAGAGACAGTCTCTTTTCCAAAAATTTCTCAGTGAAAATAGACAAGATGGACAATTATGAGAAAGGAAGTAACGGTATCTTCATCTTATAGAGAGCTAGCTAAGGCACAGAGAGAGTACATGATCTGGTCAGGATCACACAAGGAGTCTGTGACAAAGCAAAGAGTTAAACCCACATCTTTTGAGTCCCACCACCGTATCTTATCTACATGGTTATCGAGACAAACTGACCATTATATAGTTTCTTCATGTTGGCTTCCTATTCGGTAGCATATGCACAATTTTTAAAGATTTATCTACTTGAAAAAGGCTTGTTAGTCTCTTTTCAATTTGTACTTTTGGGGATCCTTTTAAAGTGGGTAGCTGTGACCTTTGATCTTTTTGTGAGACTCAGATAGGAAAGAGTTGGATGTCTCAGCTATGCAAAGTGTCAGCTCCTTGGCATAACACATACTTATTTAGGTTAGCAAGATTGCCAAGAAATAAAAGTCTGAGTGATTGTGAACTATAGAGCAGTGTGATGCAGATTGCCATGAAGGCACCTATTGTACTGCTGTGAAGTCATTCAGACTGCCACTGCATTTATGGCAATTTACAAAGGATGGACAGTTATACTTTGTGACTTTTAAAGCTATTACATGTTGGCAAGCTCCAGAACCTAAATTGAGATCTGTTCCTCCAAGATGCTGACATTCTCTCAGGCTGAGGCAACAGCTACCACCACATTGCTAAGTCTTCAGAGGAATAAAATGTGTTCGTGGTAAACCGACCCTGAAGGTCCTAAATTGACACCTCTTGATATTGCTGTGGAGACAGCTATTGCCTTCATGGCAATTCTCCTAGTGGCTCCCATAATTCTAAGTGATCTTTTCATTTTGAAACATAAATGCTAGACTCCCTGCTCTAAATAAATATTGTCAGCCCAATCCTACAGTCCTTGCTCAGGCAAGACGCCCACCGAAATCCCACTATTCACTTCAGTTTTGCCTCAATAGGGAATGGAGAGTCAGGACTCATGGGCCAGATTAACTGCAGATGGCACAGGGAGCTGTAGGGTGGGATTTTCAGAAATGCCCAGTGTTTCCATTGAGGGCAACACTCAGCGGTTTTGAAAATTCCTCTCATAAATTATATCTTTCTGGCCAGCCAGGCTCCTTTGCACCCACAGGGGGTATTACAGCACTGTCCTCCCTAGTGTTTGCAACAAGGAGTGAAGAGAGAACTTTGGCTCAATAGGGGCTCTACTGGTGAGAAGTGAGGTTCAGGATCAGCCTATTTTCCAGTGTCTCTGGCCATATCCTTTTCCTGGCCAGTTATGGCCCTCTGTAGCCAACCCTGTGGAATGGGGTTTGTGGACATAACCATCTCCCCTTAGCAGACATTCTGGTGACAGAGACCTGTGCCATGTTTTGTACGGGCCTGGAATGAATCTTACTACATATATCTGCTTTATGTGGTATGGAAGTTAGCACATTCATTTGTTGTGATCTGTTTGGCTCTGCTTGCCCAGTTTGGGCAGGCTTATAATCTTTGCTCTAATTCACCTGTCTGTCTGCATTGCAAACTGGCAGGCACAGATTGAAAAAGAAGGGGGTAAATTTGATATCTTCAGTATTCTAGCCATGCAGCCAAGCTTGTTGTTGGATGTTTGGACTTACATTTCCAGGCATCAGTTTGCAGTGTCAGCCTTAAGAGTCAGACGGTGAATTAGGTGACCACAAAGTCAGGGGTTTAGGAACTAGTGGTAGGTTACTTTAGTACTTATTTCTGCTCCTAAGAGTCTTTGGCTGTGCCCTTGACCATTTCAATTGCCATGTTATTGCTCTGAAAGAAAGTGATGGCAAGAAGTAGTTAAATACTCCATGTCTGTTTTGAGACTGTTTCTGCTTCACTGAGAGTGGCATAATGCTTGAAATGCAGAGTCTCCTTTTTCAGTGCTTGTACCTCGACGTGATATCCTCCTTTAGACCTTGCTGTCCAGTCCAGTTCAGCTGCCTGGATTAGATATATTGGCTTCTATCCGCTCCACCTATTTTAATTTTTAAAAATTCTGTTCTGAGGGAAGAGCAAACCACCACCATCAACTCTCAGTGCTGAAGAATAGTGGAAACCATGATCTTCTCTTTCTCCAGAGATACAACACAGACAGTGGCAGTGAAGGTTTCCCCATGCTTTCCCACCTCATGGAAAGCCAACTCTAAGGATAGATCATAATGTCTTTGGAGAGACTCGGCTAGTATATTGGCTGCAAAGACAAAAAAACTATGTATGGCCGGATTCTGAGAACCACAATCAGTCTCGGTAGTGCCTCCAATGGGACTACTCGTGCAGTAAATGCTACTTGACCTGAGTAAGGGTGTCAGCATCTGGCTCTGTATCCAGCACCATCATTATATAATGGTGGGTTCCTTTGTCTCAGTTAAGAGCCCAGAAGATGTTTTTGCACATTAAAGTAAAATACTAGCGAATAAGGAAAACTAACAAAATTGAGCTACGCTGCTTGGAGCCATTTCCAATGGGATTTTGCTTTAGCCCTGAGAATGGAGTTTATCCTTTCCAGAGATTTCTCTTCTTCAAACTGAAGTTTTGGCCATGTCATGGAGGCTGTCTCCCTCCCTCTGCTTCCCCGCACTGCTCTGAATTTGTGACCATTTGGGCCAATAGCTCTGAAGAATCTGACTCCTTTTTAATAAAGTCTAGCTTGGCCTCCATCTTGCACTACTACTTCCTTTCTGTGATAGTGAGATATTAAACCACCAGCCAACTATATCTGCTCACCGTAGTGCTATTGGGACTCTTGTATGGAGATCTCACTTCAACCTCAGAGCCTCTCTGGTCTGCAAGGGAAGTTTTCCTCAATGAGATCTGACAGCTTCAAGAAACACGGAGTCCTTTATCTATATGAGCACAAAGACAAGATCTCTGGTCATTAAAGAAAAAAGACACATGCATAAAAACACACACTTGGGAATGTGTGTAGGAAATGGAAAATATGGAAACACAGCAGGCTGTTTAGAAACCCGGAGAGAAATAGTTCTTTCCTAACACTATTTTAAAATCCAAAGGCTCAGTGAAAGAGAAAGCCAGGGCATTGCAGGAAATGAAGTCTTAAGAGGACAGAAAAACAGAGGGTCTGATTTTCATGTACTCTAAGACCTCTTCATACCAATCTGGCAAAGTAAAGGGGTCTTAACTGTAATTTATGCCCACTTTAAGGCTCCTTTAGACTGCTAGAGGAGTGTAAAGGGGGCTTACTGTAAATGAGAATTAGTCCCAGAAAGTATTTAATAAGCACTTTTTCTTCCAAACATTTATAAAGCAAAAGACTTCAAATCATTTATTTTGGCATTTACTGTCTAGAAATACGCATAAAATACCCAGCACTCACGTTTCAGGAAAACCATTTGAATTAATATTTTTTCCATACATAACACAAAGAGATCTGAATCCTCCTAAAAGTTACCTTTTAGGTTAGGTGACTCTGATGGACTTGCCTCAGGAGGTGTTGTCAACCTGAAGCTGACCCTTTCTTAGTCTTGCTGACAGCTAGATTAAGGTTTCAAATCATTATTTTCACAAGCCTTCAAGGAAGCAGATATTTTTAAGGACAAACTAAGTCGTGGTCATGGCACATTCACAAAACATCATCATCATCTCAGCATCCTTGACTTCTTAGGAGAACCGCATCTTGGAAAATGTGTGTCGTTCTGGGTGGATTGTATTCATATGTTTAAATGCATAAAAAATACTGTAATTGCAGTGTTGGGGATGTGAGAGGAAGCTTTCAAAAGCAAAATAATTCCCACCATTAAGTTTCTTTTGGCTACGTTAATGCATCCATATTGCACATGCTATATATTTTTCTGATATGCATTAGAAACAAAAATATATAGTCATAGAAGTCTTGTTTGTAGTTTCAATTTACAAATTCTTTGATGGCCCACCTCAGGTCACAATGTCAATTCTACAGACTCACCTCCATTCCCATTTGGAACTCTGTAGTAGCTTCAGCAATGTCTTACATGGAATTTAATTAAGGAAGTGTTTATGTATTTTTAGTTGTCTCTTAACTCAGTTTAGCATCTAAAAGTAAACAGGAGGAGTCAACAGCCTGTGAGCAGGCAGCTCTGAGATCACCTGCAAGTGTTCTGGAGCACACCACTGAGTTTAAGATACTCTGCATTACAATATATATTTTTAAAGGGAAAGATGTATCAAGAATTTCACATATTTGCAAGATGGCGAGTTGAGTTGCTCAGGTAACTCCTGGCTTGAGAGTACTTGACCTTATACTTTTACATTAACACTAATTTTGTTAATTTAATTTCTTAGGATTTTTTCAAGGCAAAAGGGGGAAATGATGTAAAGAAAATCTGTAGCTAGATCTTGTCCATTTTACAAGCTCCTCTGATTTTCAAAATCAGTTCAAACAATAAATGTGCACCTAATTAGCTACTATGTTATATTTGTGTATATATGTTTACCAGGTAAGCAGACACATGTAGACTTAGATATTTTCTAATACACTTACTTGTGATGCAATTTCCAATTGTTATAACTTTGGAACCTTAATTTAGAATTTACAAGCTTTCCAAGTTATAGGTGTTTTGTATTCTTTAGCAGCATTGTTCTTTTAAGGGTTTTTCCCCAAAGGGGTTAATATTAGGTCAGCTCAACCTTACCAATTTTCTTTTACCTGGGAATTGTTTTCAGAAATTCCCAAGTAATGAAAATTCTGTTAAAGCTCATACCTGCAAACGAGGACACAGTTGCTTCATTTCCTTTTGACAATGAGCCAAATTTTTCCCCAGTGAAACTCCATTGATTTAACTCCATTTGAACTAAGTTACGCTGGGGATGAATTTGGTCAAGTGTGAGATATTTTTATTCATCTTTTCTTTAATTTCCTTTAGCTTAGCAGTCGAGTTAGGGCTGGTCAGAGGATTACAATGCAAGTTGAGGGGAAAACAAAACCACCTCTGTTCAAGAGTAATTTCCTTTTTAATACCCTAATGATTTAACCACCATTTATAATGTGTTTTAGGTAGCCAAATTTCTACATCAATTTTGGAAGAAAGCTCACTACACTACACTTCAGAGCCTCCTTGTTTGGCTACTCCCCAAACCAGAAAATCACCACCTACCTAACAACAGAAATATTATAAAGGACAATGGAAATGTCAGAGCACTAGGAAGTAATCCCGATAAACAGTGCTGTTATCAACTGAAGCCGTACTATAGTTAGCTTGATCTACAAGTACCCACAGCCTCAGCCATTCCTTCCAATGAATACTAAGCTGCAAGATCTCACAATGGGAGGGTACTGAATGCGTCTTCTCTGTAGCTATTGCTTTCTGTACCTGGAGCTGTGTGAATCTTGGGTGGTTTCTGTTCAGATGGTGTTTGTGCCAAGCTTTTTTCAGTTTTGGTTATTGTGGGTTCTCACCCACTGAGTTTCAGGATGAAGCAAAAACTGAAAGCAAAACTTAGCCAAAACCACCACTGAGCTGTTCATGGTTTCCACCTGAAATCATAAGTCAGCCCAAGTTTGCTGAAGAGTTAGCAAACCTGGCCTGAATGTCAAGATTCAAGCAACCCCTTCCACTCACCCCTGAAAAAAAAAATCAGGCTGTTTGGGTTTCGCGATGAAAGGCTTGAACAGCTCTAGCTAGACCCTCATTTTCCACATCCAGATAAATGTTTTTTCAGCTATATTTATGAGGCTTAAGGGTAAAAACCTACCAGCTGTTAATGTTAATCACAAGTTTATAGCATAAGCACATTCTGAGTCTTATCCTGTTCCCATTCAAGTCAATGACAAAACTCTCATCACCTTCAGAGCGGCGTTTACAAAGTGCAGGAACATATGCACTATTCCAAAATGGAGATTGGGGGATCTCCTTGAACCAACAGAGCCATAAATTAGGCAATGTACCTAGAGCCTTTTGTTCTAAGTCAGCATTCCACTTCTAACCAAGGAATAGATCAGGTATGATGGTTGGGAACAGTGGAGGCAAGGACAATTTTCATCTGTAATGATGGAATCACCCAGATTTTGTTAGAGGACAATGAATGCCATTTAACAGATTGGTGCTTGCCACAGTGATCAAAACCCAGGACCTCTGGATATGAAAGGATGAGCCTCCATTGCCTGAGCTAAGGAACCCAGGTGTGTTAGTTTTGAAGCCTGTAGGTAACTCAGAAACATCCATGAGGTCCAACCACTAGAGGGAGACAGATCGCGACACTGTGTAAGCAAGGGTAATATCATCATAAGGACACACTTTGGGACTGTATGTCCCCATATTCAAAACCGCTGAGTGTTGCCCTCAATGGAAACACTGGGCATTTCTGAAAATCCCATCCTACAGCTGTCCTTCCTACATTTACTTCAGCCTATATGGAAATAAATCATGCCTGGCAACTGCTTAAAATTATGCTAGTGCTTCCACCACTCTAGCGCACTTTAGGAAGACTTAGAGCAGTAAGATAATAGGTTGAACTGCCTTGCAAATGACTGGGCCAATTGAGTGAAGCACACAAGAGATTGCAGTGGGACAGACGTGGTGAAGAAGAGAAATGAGAATTGAAATGCTGAGAAGGGGAGGAATGATCATCTGGTGGAGAATTTTCTGTCAATTTTTTTTCCAATGGAAAATGCCATTTCTGCAAAATCTTCATATTTTTTTGGAAAATTTCCATTTTGCTGATTTTTTTTTCTAGTTTACTAACCAAAAGTTGAAAGGACATTCTTAATTTCAAGTTGGATCATTCCAAATTGAAAACATTTTGTTTCATTCAGTTCATCATTACTGTTAACATGTTACCCTCTTCTATGGCATGGAAAGCATGAAATCAAACATCAGAACAGAAGTTAGCATTGTTAACACAATTTTACTCTATTTTTAAAGTAATTGTAGTGTTTAGATGTTAGGGAAATCTGCTGGGTTTGCTTTGTGTGGATCTCTCAAATCAAAAGTGAAGGATGTGGCTTACAGACCTTCTGCTTTGCTTGCAGTTTGGATTTTGAGGCTTAGAGGTTATATTTTACCTGGTTTTGGGCTCAAGTTCACTGAAAATTTTGAAACCCGAGCAAACCTCATGGAGCATCAGGTTTTGTTGTGACCATTTTCACAGTAAAGAGGATGGATGGTCTTGTGATTAAAGATCAGGGCTGGGAAATGGTAGATCTGAGTTCTATTTGTGGCTGACTCGCTGATTTTTTGGAACAAGTTACTAAACCAGCCTGTAGCTCAGTTTCCCCATTGGTAAAATGGAAATAATATTTTGCTACATCGTAGTGTGTTCTGGGGTTTAATTAGCTGAAGGGCTTTAAACTCTGCAGATAGAATGTGCATATTTCTATCATATTATTGTCATCCTTATTTTGCTCAGTCCTAAATAAACATGAGGCAGAAGATAACTTGTGCTGCCACACTTTTTATTCCAGCAGATGCAATTACTCTTGACTATGGTAACAATTAGAACTGTCCCTCTGTTGCCTTCCTGAGCTGGTTTGAATTTGTGGCACTAATGTGCCATATTTTCTGAGCACAATTTGCATGTATGCCTTCCACCCACTGCTTTGAAAATATACCTGTAAAAACAATGGCAGACAAATTAATATGTTTGTTTGCAGCCTCAGTCTCATCTTTACCAAGGAGTTATGGGTGCATGTCAAAAGGAGAAAATACCTCTGTGTCCGTAAGGAAAATGTAGTGTGTCAGTGTGGGGTCATCATAGGTACATCAAACAAAACAAGCTCTGAGGAGGATTGTAGGATTTTATTATAGTGACTCAGACAATTACTCTGTCAAGTCTCATACTCTGCCGGCAGGGCACTTCCCAATTCATGGGGAAAGGGGTGTGCGTGGAATCCTGAGAGAATAGTGATCTGGTTATCCTTATCTTAACAAACATGGCAAAAAATGGACTATGAGCTCTGGGTTCTAAAGTAACTTGGATGCTCTCCAGGCAAGTGAATATAATCTGTGTGTTCTGAAGTAACCTGTCCTGTCTAGCCATGCAAATAGGTGTTGATGCAATATGTCAGAGAAGAGAGGACAGTCAGTCTCAAGGGAAAGGGCTGAGAATGGAGCAGTGCTGAGGGCAACCTTACAGGCAAATTATGCCGTTGAGGCACTGGCCTGAGGTATCACACAAATCCAGGGGGAACTCTAGGAGGCATTGTGCTTCAGGGAGCCACAATGCCTTCCAGAACATTCCAGCATACAGGGGAAGTGCACATGCTGCTTAGGAGAGTGGAACATGCTCTTCCCTATTAGGCCAGCCTGCTCTGCTGGTAGATGCAAAGAGGGTGGTGGGGCATGTCCACATCTACCCTTTGGGATAGCTGACACCCCCAGGATTTCTGGTTGGAGCGTGTGTAAATATGACCTCTTTTACAAATGCTAAAATTATTTGGAAGAATAAAAGAGAGAGCTGTTTTGAGTGGTAAATGGGCTAACCCTTGTAGGAGTGTCCTGCAATTGATTTTCCTTTCTTATTGCTGGTTGTTTGGAAATAGGCAGCTTAGCTAGGAACCAGACAGATGGTTTTGGGAAGCCAAAGGTTTTACAGGTCCAAGTGCTAGTCAAATTCAACTCATACATGGTCAGTTGAAATGGCCAAAATTACCCAGTGTTTAACTTTGTGAACTTAGTCTGGCCTCTCAATCACAGTCACATGCAACTTCAGGAAAATTCAAAGTTCTCAAGCTGCCTTGGGAAACTGGGACTACAAAAGACTATTCATAATATCAATTAAACCTGATGAGAAAATGTCATAATCAAGGAGTCCGTGGACTGCATTACTTTTCATTTTGGAAAACAAACCAATCCAAGATCAATCTTAAAGAAATGACATATATTTGTTCAAAATGAATGAAGCAAGCTTGCTTTTCTCTCTATCTCTCTCTTTCCTTTTCAACTAATGAGACTCATCCCGGGGAGTACAGTCCTATGCATTAGCAGACCCATATTCTACCCTTAAACTATATATTTTTATCAAAATGTTAATTCTTCCAAGCCTTGGCAATACCCCGATACATTGAGTTATATGCCAAATTATTCCACTTTAATGGAAAAAGAACAGAAATGTTAAGGAATTCATGTGTAGCTGAGTTTTGCACATCAGTCTTCTAAGGCAGCACATAACAAAGGTCAGTGATAGCCTGGTGCTGTGTTTTGTGTAGCGCATTATTCTATGAGAAAATGTGCCCAAGTTCCTTCTAAAACATTGTTTTCAAGTATGGTTACTACTGAATTTATTTCTAAATGACAAGTTTTATTTGTCTGCATTTTGATATGTTTAGGGGAAACTCAGGCTGACAGTTAGAGGAGGCAGGAAGAGGGAACCACAACAAGTTCCACCCAAACACAAAATGTCATCTCTTCCCTAGCTAGGATACAGATGCATCCTGATGAAAAAAGAGCAGACATTTAAAAGTTTCTGACATGTGTCACAGATGCAGCCATTGAGCCACTGCTCCTGATGTAGCTCGATATGACAGCATCCAAGCCATTGGAGCTGGCTGCGGGACATTCAAAGTTTGGTGTGTGTCGCATTTAATCCTTGTCATGGCACATCTAGAGAATAAAAAAGACAAATGGACATGGGCAGTAGTAATAGTTCAGAAAACTAAAAATAATGCTTCCCAGTCTAATTGATATTATAAAGTGGTGCTAACACAGACCAGCTCTCAAATATAGGTAGACAGGTCAGCAGACTTTAAAAAAAAAAATCCCCAAGATGTATGCATAAATCTGTCAAGCTGTTCTCTAAAGTTGACCCAAATGCATAAACTATGGATTCAGAAATATGATGATGCCAGAGATGTTCTTTAATAGTCAAAATTAATAAAGAAAGCAGGGCTTGATCCTCAGCTGTTGTTCATAAACATAGCTCCATTGATGTCACTGATTTACACCAGTTGAGGCTCTGGCTGATACTGATGATTATTGTACCAGCAATCAGATGCTGTATTGATTATACTTAGTCTGGATATTTTACAATCTGAGGTTCTAATCGTGTTTCAAAAAGATCTACTTGTAATGTTGAGTTGCAGTCAACATTCTATAACAATCACATTGTTTGTAAATATCATGCCAGAATTTGGTTTGAAACGTTGCAACTTTTAATGGGTATCTGCAAACTTTTGTTCAGATATGATTGCTTAGAATGGCACATGGATTGTATCAAAGATCACCTGATTCAAGAGCTTTACAGAGAATTTATTGTTAATATCCATTAGCTTGTCATTGATTACAGCAAATGAGCGTATGCTCTCCGCCTATCTTCCAGTTTAATATAAGGGACACTTTTTTATTTAATGGCCTGGGAGGTGAATATAATGGATCCAGTTTTAGCATTTTGCAAATACAATCAGACTTTGATAATGTGAGTCCTCTGGCAAACTGCATTAAAAGAAATCCTTCCTATAAAAATGTCACTCATGCCTACAAGCTATGAGACTGGTTTCCACTTAAATATTTTGGCTATCTAGGCATGGTGATAAATGAAGCACAAGTTTAACAGTATATTTCCCTATATACATTAAAACAGGTAAATAAGAGAATTATGGTGTTATAGACATTATGGTAGTGGAACATAAGATTTCATGATGGAATGTGTGCAGAATACACCATTTTGTACAAAGCTTTGTTTAGAGGATTGGCAAATAAGTTTGTTACCTCCCATCTACTCCCAGATTTGTGTGTGGTGCTGCAGGGGAGGGAGGGCGAGGGTTTTGGTTTTGTCCTCTAGTTATTATTAAATGTACTCTTCTCTTTGCCTTTCTGGGTTCCAGCCAGGAGTAGAGCTGGAAGTATGAAAACACTGTGAGAAATGCTGCTGTTTTGGTATTTCCATCTGGGATCAGAAACAGGAAAGCCATTTATCTCAGGAGAAAGCCTGTCCTTGTTAGATCTAGCATAACATCTCTCACCAAGAGATTCAGATATCTCAATGAGCATCCAAACTTTGGGATGTTTAACCAAATTGAACTTGAACTCTGAACATTTTAAAGTTCATCCATCACCGGTCCTGATGCCGGTTTACGCTGAAATTCAAACGTGGCTCAGCTCAGCTCCCTCTGGAAGTAGTAGATGCTCAGCATCATGCAAGATATGGACTTCTTCCTGTCAAATTCTTTCATATGCCTTTAAAACTGGTGTGTAAGAGGTGGAGCTGTGAGTGAAGAGCATATCCTCTCCCTTCATCTGCACATGCAGAAGGAACTCAAGCAGTGGCAACAAGATTATCCAGTTGTCAGTAGCAGGTAGGGTTTAGGGTGGCTGTGCAGGGTGCACATCATGGGGAATTGTTGCACATGAGGCTTGTGTGAGGGTGTGTTATAGCTAGGCCAGAGCTAATGGATCCTCTGCTATGTGTCTCAATCCCTCCAACATACCACCTAGAAGTATAAGTGTGTGTGCGCATGAGCAGTGTGTGTGTTGGGGTTGAGCCATGATACCTACTAGGATGTTCAACCTGTGAATGTGTCAAGGCTGTAGTTCTACCCCTCAAGTTTGAGCAGATAGTTCCTTCCTTCTTCCCCCACAGAGTTACCCAGAGAACAGCTATTGCTGGGGATGTGTGTGCTGGGACAGAGGACTTGGTCCTAAAAGTTCAAATAACAAGTTGGCATTTCACTGAACTTGGTAAAAATCAAATATCCATCTTCCCATCCCTCTCCCCAATCTACACTCTCCCAGAATGCATTCTAGCCATGTAGGTTGACAGCAAAGCTGTTTGCATATACACAAGAAAATTGGAATAAGCCACACACAACTCATCTGGTTTGTTTGAAACTCACAACTCAGCCAAGCTTTATCAGAAGGCTCCCAAACTTTTCCAGCAAGCTAGGGCTAAAGCGTTAAATGAACCCAGGTCAGTTTAGAGCATCATATTTAAGACCTTGAGAAAGCAGGGGAAGCACAATGCTTTGGACCGAAGGAGTTGGGGTTTTTTGGGTGGTGGTGAGGTGTCTGAAACCAGATTTTAATGTGGGTTCCAATGGAAGAAGCATTTGTATAAATGTCCAGTGGAGTCAAACTATTGAGCTTCACAGGTCTCTAGCCAGAAACACTTTTCTCCAAAAACAAACTGGTTTTTTTCACTTTGCTAAATGAAAATATCATGTGAAATTCTGAAAACTAACCAAGAAACAGTTTGGGCAAACCCACTGACATTCATTAAGTAAAGTGATAAATCACAGCTCATTGACTTCAAGTCAGAAGGAATGCTCCTGAAGTGAATCCAGTAACTGAATGAATAACACAGCTGGCTGAAATAATGTTTTGTTTGAAACTTTTTAAAATTGAAAATATTGTCTTTTTTGGAAATTTTTATGGACAGCTTCAAGTTTTTGGAAAATGTCCTGTTTTTCATCAAAACCATACACTTCAGTATATGACCAATTTGAAATTTTGGTTTTCATTTTTTGTTTTTTTCTCCTTTCTTCCTTTTCCCCCCTTAATTTTGTTCTTGATCATTTTGTCCATATTTTTTTGCTGCTGAATACAGCAGAATTAATTATACTCATTTTTCAGTTTTTCATCTTTCCTTTTGTTAGTTTGCAACTTTTCTAAATGTCTCCATCTTTTGAAAAGTTACAGAGTGAAAAAAATGAAAACAAGAACGAATAAAAAGGTGGACGGGGGGGAAATAACAAAAACCTGGGACAATGATTCATTCTACTACATGGCAGCAGGAAGGAGAAAGGGGTGATGTAAAAGCCTGCCTTTGGGCTGGAGAACCTGGGGCTAAAACAGCCCTGATTACAAGGTGAATCCCATCTCAGAGGAATCAGGTGATTGAAATAGAAAAGGCAGCAGGAAGCCTGGGAGGTGGTCTGAGAGAAGTAGTTGGTACTGTCAGAGGTAGGAGGCCTTGCATTAAGCTAGGAAAACCCAGGAAACCACAGACTATGCAGAGCTGGAACTGATGAAAAATTTGGTGTGTGTGTGTGCTTTGAGACTTTTGAGTTCTGTTTCTGACAAACCCTATTGCCAGTCTGGTGAAGAGTGAATAAAAGGATTTTGGGCAGAGAAGGCAACTGGAAACTGAATGAATTATTAAAGGAGAAGAGGAGTGGTGGCCACGTTATTAAAAGGGAAAAAAACAAAATACTGAATTTTTGAAATATTGAAAATTTAAAATAAAAAAATGAAAAAATTTGAAAAATAACACGTTCTGTTTTGGAACAAAAATGTATTTGAAATTACAAAATGTATTGTCAAATTGCTTTGTTGGTTTTTCAATCTAGTAAATAAGTGTGTACGTTGGAATTATGTTTTCAAAATGTACCTTTTCTTTCATGTTAGAGGGCCATAAGTAACGATTTTTATTATTCATGTATAATTCTGTAATGATCCTATGGTAGTGCATATGAAGAAAGGGGGCATAGTTAAGGTTATTGTGGGAAAACTTTCTCCCTTTCCTAAATGTATTGTGAAAAAAATGTTGACCTTACCCAACTCCCCACCCCTAAATGTTGTTATTTCCTTGTTTATTATATATTAACTTCACCTTGGAAAAACTAGATTAAGCTAAGGAGAGAACCTTTTCACTTATGTTACTCTGTTGAGATTCCAAATACGTACTTGGGCCCTAATTAAACCTGTATACATAATCTGCAGCAATAGCTGTACACTATTTATCTCTGTGACAGAATCTCTGGATTTAGTTCTGCCATAGATTTTCAGGGAAGTTCTGCAAGTAACTCCCATTTACCTTAATGGGAGTTACGCCTCACTGTATAATAAATAATCTGTGCAGGATGGGAAGATATGTCAAAAGTCTCCTAGAGTGTGGTATGGTTTTTAAGAATTTGTTTTCTGTTGTATTCACTTTAATAGCATTCTCTCTGTGTTATAAAATGTCTGGTTGAACTGATTTGTAGCATTATAAATTAATGCTGCAAGTATCATTATTAAGTGTACATCTGATCATTGTGTATAATAGAAAAAATGTAAATATGGTACAGAACACCTTCATATCATAATTACTGGCCCATTTGTATCTTTCTTGTTAAAGGTGCAAACGCTATACACTCTAATTGAGAATGTTGGGCTATATTGTACTTTGCTTATCCTATGCGGATTACACAGGAGGTCCTTGCTTTTCTTTATTATTAATAGCTGTGGTCCCTTTTTTTTCCAACTGAAAACTATGAAGGCGATTGAAAACAATCCAATCAGTTTGCCAGGATCAAGTTGGCTAGGGCTTTCCAGAATGAGTCATTCGGAGTGACTAACTTTTCCGACCTATCATCTTTTATATTTTGGGGCATGTGGGATTTTTTAAATCAAAATACTTAATAGTAACAGAGACTCAAGTGGGAAGTAATACTGTAATACCAATAAATCATCATTATATATTGTAGTAGGCCTCAACCAGGTTTGGATCCCATCATGTTAGGTGAATAGAAAGGACAAAGACATAGGGAGGAAGGAGATGTACTGCAATATTGTGTAGTAATAGCTCATAACTCTGTATGCAAAATTTTCTAGTTGAGTGGAGCTGGGCCAGAATGGGATACAGGTAGTTTAAGTGACTATTGTGGATCCCTGATGCTGGGGCTGGCTGGCCAGCTTAAAACAGAGCAGCTCCAAGGTTGTGACTGGCTGCTTTTGGCACAAAAGGCTAACTCTAGACGCCCCTTTCTCCTGAAAGGATAATTCATAGTTATAAAATATATGGGCCTGAGGCTGTAAATCCTTATGGACCACAACCTGCCCCCTTACTGACATTGGGAAGCATCATCCGCTGCGTTGATTTTATTAAAAACCAAGCTGAATGGGACTGCTTGTGGGGTAAGTTAATACCTTCAGTAAGATTGGCAGAATCTGGCCCTTTGTGAGTAGCTTTTTGGTGGGACTACTCTTGTGTAAGGGTTGGCAGGATTGCACCCTCTACAGCAGTGTTTCTCACTGACACAGTCTCTGACATTTCCCTGGCACAGTTTAGGAAGGCAGCAATCCTGTCCTTGGTATCAAAAAGGTTGAGAAACACTGCCCTACAGCATACCTAGGGGAAACCCTTCAACTCACCCCTGAAATGCAGCCACCACTGTGGTGAAAGAGTGGCAGCCAATAGTGGGAGGAGAAATTTTGACCAAGAGCTCTAGCAAAACCCCCTTGTTGTTGTTGTTGAAGGTGGCATGGGATCTTCCATCTCCATACAGTGTAAGTCAGGGAAAGGTCTTGTCTGGAAGAGCAACATGCTGCTGCTTCTTGGGGGCAATAAAAAGAGGGAATAATTTCTAATGCTGCTGCCCTTGGCCTTCCTGAAAGTCACCTCCTGCTGTCTAGGGGGGTCATCTCATCAATCTCATTCCCAGCATTCTTTGATGATTTGCACAGCTACATTGGTTCCCATACTTGCCAAACTTTGATTTTCCTACAGTGTTGTTTGACATTATTTTTGTCCTGCTCACTTCAAAAGAACTATTCCTATAGCATGGAAAGGGAGGAGGCGCAAAACTTGCTCATAGAAGGGCAAACAATCTGTTGTGGTGCTGAACTTTCCCTCCCACATGCTCTCTCAAAGACTGGTCACTTTTTTAATATAATAAAGGATGAAATGGTTAAATACATCACAGTTTTGCCAATAATAGGTGTTGGTGTATAAGTCTAACTGGCAGTCAGACTGCCCAAGCTATTGATTTTACTGTCTAATGGCTGAAAGAGATGTTATCTTGATTAATTAGAAGTCAAAAACAAATGCATCTTGTTTCTAATAGATCTCCTGGCATTTGCTTTCTTTTTTACCCTCACTGATGGTGTTGTACATGTACCTCTAAAATGTTATAAACTGAAAAGCTATCAAGGTCAGCACTATACAAGCCCCAGTGACTTTATTTCAATTGTCAATGAGTCCTTAAAACACACTCAAAATTTTGGTGATGGATGGAGTATGATTTTAAGGCATACACTAACTAATTGAACCTTAACAAATGTAGACCCCAATAAACTACTACGTGTGTAACTTAAGCTCACAACAAGTAACTCCTTTTCATTAGAATATTGGACAATAATGCTGAAAATGCCATTTGGTTTTCCTTTCCCTGGACGTTTGTTAATGTGAATGAATGAGAACAGTATTTTTCTCTTTTGAATTTGTTATTCAACTGGTAAATTATAATTGGTCTCTATTGCTAACTAACACTCATTGTGAACTAGTTTCAAAAGAATATTGCAGCAAAATATGATACGGAAGTGAATATCATTTAATCAGATCCCTGAAGTTGAAGAAAAGTAAAATATTAAACTACAAAATATTTTTAAAATAAAAAAATAAAAAATTAAACAAAAACCTTACAGTTTTATATGATTATTTTTCTTATTTATAGTTTTTGGATGCAGGGGACCCTCTTTTCATTATCTCTGAGCAGCGTCTTGTACAATAGGTCCCATGTCCTGATTGCAGATTGTAACACAAATAATTCCTCCTCTTCATCATCGTCATCTATTTTAGTAGGGCCAGAGGTCTCAACCAGGTTTGGGTCCCATTATGTTAGGCGATGAGCACACACATAGTAAATGATAGACCCTGCCCCCAAAAGCTAGCGTCTGATCCAACTCCCACTGAAGTCAATAGAAGTCTTTCCCCTGACATCACAGGGAATCTGATCTAGCCCTAAATGAACACTGTACAGTTAAGGAAATTATTTTATTTAACATTTTGGACTAGATTGTGAAAAAGCCTTCAGTCTGGCCCCTGTTTTTGCGCATGTTTACTCCTATGTATGGACCTTTCCAGCAGTGACACCTGAGTGAGTAGGTGATAGAACTTACACACACAAAACCCAGGGCCGGCTCCAGGCACCAGCTTATCAAGCAGGTGCTTGGGGCGGCAACTCCGGAGCAGGCGGCACTTTCAGATATTCGGCGGCAATTCGGCGGAGGGTCCCTCACGCCCGCTTTTTTTTTTTTGGGCTGCTTTGGGCGGCAAAACCCCTGGAACCGGCCCTGACAAAACCACTTCTACAATGGAAACTTCTATAGATTTATAGCGTCTTGCCTGAATAATAATCACTTATCCTGTGCTAAATATGGTTCCAAAGTGCTGAACAAACATTAATTAATCTTCCCGCCATTTATATCACAATTTACATTTCAGAGCATCCTTAAGAACTTAACATATTTAGAGCCAACTCCTATTCACTTCAGCCACACGAGTCACCCTCTTGTCTTCAATGCATTACTCTTGTGAGCAGGATCGGGACTTTAAGTTAATTTATAAACTATATGGGATAATTGAATCCACCCAACCACTAAATGAGCAAAATATTGTATTAGTTAAAATGGGAATCCTTTTGCCTTTCACTATGCACTTGCTGATGTAAATCAGTTAGAACCATATTCTCATATTTGAATTCTGAAGTTGCAGAGGAGATACTTTCAGTTGTAACTGGTCTGATTTTAACAGTCTATACCGGCTAGTTATTTCATGTCTGTTTCACCATCTCAGAAATCCTCAATCCACACACGTGCCTATTTGCTGTCTGTAATGGCATATAATGTGGCTTGCTGGCAAAACACAAACCACTGCTTTTGTCACTTTTTCTTCTGCATCATCATCATTTCCTTTTTCTCCTTAATTTCTCCACAGTATTTTAGCACACAGTTAATTTGAAATCTCAGTCCTCTCCTTTCAAGTCTTGTTGACTTGCTCCATGAAAGAAGAGTGTCTGAAGAAAGATGGCCTCCAGTGCGGCACAATTTATAGGTATGGAGTGGTTTAAGTGGCCAATCTGTAAAACTTCAGACTCAATTTATGTGCTGCTTTTCCCATGGACTTTACTTAGAAAAAGTGTAATATGCACAAGACTTCTATTCAACTACTCCCCCTTTTTCAACTAGATCTCTCAAAAAAAGGAAGCTTGCTCGGTTCAAATCTCTGAAAATAAGAAATACAAATACTCTAAAAAAGGTCAGGATGTAAGTCAAGGACACTTAGTTGTTATTTTAATTAGCATCTTTGGCATCACTTATGCAATGTCTTACTATGCTGTTCAATAAAATGAGAAGTTACTACAGCAACCACAATATCCATAGTCACCTCCTACTGTGTGCCTGTGAAATGTTGAGTGCCATTTTGTTTGTATTTCTTTTTTGGATTCACAAAACAATGTAAATTTAGTGCTGTTGATGGGTGCTAGATTAAGAATATTGGAGAACAGGATTGCGTAGCGGTAAAGTAAAATAATCTACTCTGCCCTGCCAATCTCCTTCAGCTCTTACGGAAGACCTTTCTCTAGGCAGGGAGAATAGTTCAATCCTTAGTGTTCTGGGACCACCAGCAAGGGTGCCTGTGAGTGCCAATTGTGTTGGCGGTTTTGTGATGTAGGTTCCTGTTCAGTAGCAAATAAACTGATACTGATCAATTCATTTTACATAGACCATATATCAACAACAAAGCTTCATAGAATCGATTGCAAGAGCCATCTAGTCTAACCCCCTGCCAAAATGCAGGATTTGTTGTGTCTAAACCATCCAAGACAGATGGCTATGCAGCCTCCTTTCGAAAGCCTCCAGTGAAGGCGCTTCCACAACCTCCCTAAGCAGTCTGTTCCATGGTCCTACTCTTCTGACTTCTCACTCTTAGGAAGTTGTTCCTGAAATTTAATCTAAATCTGCTATGCTGTACGTTTGAACCCTTTGCCTCTTGTCCTCTTCATTGCTATATTCTGGCACTTTACTGGAACTGTTGAATCTGTACCCAGTTACCAGCCATCAGAGAATATTTATACCTCTTCAAGGTGAGGCATGGGATTACATAGTAAAGTAATAGACTGCTGACATACATATTTGAATGTGTGTGTTGTAATTATTATTTGTATTACATTAGCACCTGGGCATCCCAGTCATGGACCAGGACCTCTTTGTGCTAAGTTCTCCCCATCTGAGCACCATTTGTGGAATAAGAGAAAATAAAAGCTATAAAATATTGATTCGGGAAGTTTACATGCAGAAAATACAAAGTCTCTTATCTGAGTTCTAGAATTGCTGTCAGTGTCCTGCCTATGCTGTTAAGAAGGGCCCAGCTAATTCAGTCAGGTTTACTCTGTCTGACACAGCTTTGAGTGACAGGCATGACCCAGTGCACATCCACTGAAAACTAGCATCAGGGAATGACATACAGTTTGATAACATAAGATGCTTAGGTTTTTTGGCTCAAGTGAGATGTTCAGAGCTAATAGCCCTGTGAGCAGAGTTTTAGCTGTGATCTGTACCTTGAGATATTGGTTATGTCTGGCTCAGGAAAAAGGGGAAAGAATGAAAGCTTATTTCTAGAAAGGTTTCTGATGAGCAGCATTTGTCATTGAGGGGGAGATGGGTATAATTAGCTTGTCAGTCTAGTTTGGGCTGAGCTGGCTTTCTGTGGTAAGAAAGATGGACTAACTGCCAGAATAGCTGACAGGCAGTCGATAATGCAGCAATTAATGTCATAAATAATTCTGGAACCAATTATATCAAAATGGACTCCAAGCTTTAAAAAGGAACAGAATTCCCTTATTCTTCCCGCTAACAGCAAGAAACAGCTTTCATTTTTCTCTGTAATTACTTTTCATTGTATATAGCAATAAAGTAGGGATTTTCTGTCCATATTTAAAACTTGTCTCCCCTGCCTCTCTCCCTCCGTCCTCTTTACTCTATAGAATAAGGTTGTTACACTAGATCTTCACTGGGGTGAACATATAATCTTTTAGCATGGCTATTACATGATAACTCCTGCTGCACCTAAATGATTAAGAGTCAAGTTTTCTCAAATGTCATAGGCAATGACAGTACAGAGCACCAAACAATGGCATTTGGAAATTAAGACATTTGTGAAATAAATTGATTTGTCTTATTATTTTAAAGGTTGCTCTGACTTTGCTTACATGGACCTTATTGATTCCCCCCTGCCCTTCTTGTACTGTTACAACCACAGAATCCTAGCCAAACTATTCCCTTTACACTGCAAACAAAATTCAGCACAACCCATGTGAGTGAATAGGCATTTTGTAACCCTTACAAAAGACGGTGGGGTTATAAGGCATTCTCTAGAGTGACAGCCTCCATGGCTAATTCTCCATGTACTGTAGTACACATGTAGATAATGCCAAGGCTATGATACTTCTAATGGCAAAACTGCACACAGTACTGCTGTTGCTAATGGTCTTTTCTGTAGCCTCTTCAGCTTTTTCTGCTGTTAAAAACATAAAAAATGGACTGTGGAAGAAGCAAATTACTGTAGCATTAATTCACAGCTTTGTTCAGAGCCTGACAAACGTTTCCAACTTTTCATCTGTGGTGGCATTTTCCTCCTGGGAGGTTGGGGAAAACCGTTCATGAAGTTCCCATGGTTTTAAAACCAGAAACATCTGCTGGTGTCACATGCAGTTTGCTGGCCCGTTTCAGGAGTAAAGAAATCCTGCAACTGATCAGCTCTCCCCTTAGCAGTAGGTGTCACAACTATGAGTGGTAATTCTGGCAGAGAGTTTTGGAGGACATAAAATAATTAGGCCAGCTAACAAATGCATAAACACTGACATTTACCATATTTAAAACCAGAAACGTGTCTGCTGTTCTGTACGTTGTTTCAGGCCCCAACAATAGAGACAAAACTAGTTTAATCAAGCTTTCGAGGAACAAAGGGCTTTCAGATTTTGCAGCTCGTTGCTCGCTCTCTCAGATGGAACAATCTGTGGAGGCCAAACCATGGGATTTGGAATTCTGAGATTGGTTCCATTCCAAGCCTTGCTACAGAAATGCTGCATGACCTCTGTTGTCTCAGTTTCCCCATCTGAGAAATGCATGGGACACTCCCCTCACAAAGACTGTGTGTGTGTTAATGTTTTAAAGTACTTTGAGATCTTCAGAAGAAGGTGCTATGGAAGTATGACATATTAGTCTGATTTGGGAGAACTGATGCATCCATCCCATATCTCAATAATGAGCCTATCCTGTCCCTACTACATAGCTCTGTAAGGCCTGAATATGAGGCACTGTGTTTAAATAATAATGTTGACTCAGTTTTAACTGTAGGTTATCTAATTTAAATTCAGTCATGGAGACACAATTAACTCACCTTTGCAGTTCTTTGAATCATCGTAGATGGTAGAGGCAGGACTTTGGCGGAGGCTTCTTAGGCCAACTAATTCTGCTGCATACTGACAGTATTATTTCTAACATTTACTTCAAACTTTTAGAGAATCACAGAATGTAGGGCTGGAAGGGACCTCAAGAGAGTTCATCTAGTCCAGCCCCCTATTCCTACCTCCCTTTCAGTGTCAGGATCTTATTGTCCAAATGGAAATACCTGCTAATGTTGACTGGGCTTAGCCAAAATAAAGGTGAAAGGGTGTGTTAGATGCATGGTGTCATTTCTTGCCATTAATTTGTCTGCAAAACTCCTATTGATCTCTGTTCAGTGGATGTTCTGTGCACAGGAAGTGCATTTTATGAATTATAGATAAGCCAAATGGTTTAATAACAAATGGTTGGCATTAAAAAAAATCCTTCATTTACTCCTAGTTAGCACACATCTTGGATGCTACTGTTTTCCCCTATAGCTCGTATTTTGTATTCTAACTGCAGTACTCTCCAGATTGCTGTGTGGTAACTTTGAGTAAATATTAATTCTTTAATAGCATCTACTGTGTTGAAAACAAAAACTGCAATTGGTCAGGAAAAGGTGAATCATTTAAATACAGTGAATATTCTCAAAGTCCTGTCTTACTATTACTTGTTCTTTTGAAAAGCATGCTTCTGCCAGAAGATGATTCTTTTTGTTTTACAAAGTACTATTTATTTAAATGGCACCAACATCTACTAAAATGGTTTATTTAGGAATTGTGAGAGGCAATTGGAAAAGAAGTTGAATGCACAATTTGCACAACTCTTTTGAAAATAATCATCCAAACAGGCAGCATGCAGAGCCCGCCAACCTGTTGTCACTTTTGCTATGCAATGGCCATCACGCATAGCCCATTTTGGTTGAAATGGATGTGGTAATCTCATTGTTTTGTTGTGCCTGTTTCAAAGTGTGGTACTTTGGCTCATGAGTTTCATGTGGAGCCTGAAGTTGCAAACTGAATGTGACTGTGCCCCCCATAAGGCTTTATGGAAATATGCTTATTAATGTATATATGACATAACTAGAATGTGTCATAGGCAATAACTAGAATATGCCATGTAATACAGTAATTTAAATGCTGGAATTCACCCTCATTAAATTACTGTAAAGGTTATGATCTATTAATCCTATTTGTATGCATGTATCATTTTTGTATTTGAAGTTATGAATATTGGCTGTGTACTTGCTTGATTTTTAAGTAGCCTTTGTAAAGCATTTGGTCAGCTTCTTGAGAAAGGAATGTGCAAATTAATTGCCCAGTCAAGAAGCACTTAAGGGTCAATGGATCTTGGAAGGCTCCAATCCACATAAGACGTCTACATGAGGACTTTCAAAGTAGTATGTGAGCAATGGCTGCTGCCTATGAGTCATGCATGGACATGTGACTTGCCCAGGTGACTCCAAAACTCCATCTTGGAGCTGGACTTTACATAGGAGAGAGGAGGGGGTCTCCACCCACAAGAGAGAGTCTATTTAAGCCTGTGGGAGACCCCTCCATTTTGTCTTCAGCTGGCTAAAGAGATACCCTCTCAACCCCCAAGGATATTTGAAAGAAACTGGAACAAAGGACAGTAACTACAGTGGGTGTGAGTGATTGCTGGACCCAGACTAGAAGGAGACTAGTTGTAAAAGGAACCTTATTGGAATTCCTCTAAGGGTGAGGTTTTTATCTGTATTCAGTTTTCTTACCGTATTAGACTCAGACTTGCATGTTTTATTTTATTTTACTTGGTAATTCACTTTGTTCTATCTGCTACTACTTGGAACCACTTAAATAATACTTTCTGTATTTAATAAAATCACTTTTTACTTATTAATTAACCCAGAGTATGTATTAGTACCTGAGGGGGTTGTGAACAGCTGTGCATACCTCTCTATCAGTGTTATAGAGTGCGAACAATTTGAGTTTACCCTGTATAAGCTTTATACAGGGTAAAATGGATTTATTTGGGGTTTGGACCCCATTGGGAGTTGGACATCTGAGTGTTAAAGACAGGAACACTTCTTAAGTTGCTTTCAGTTAAGTCTGCAGCTTGGGGGCACGTGGTTCAGACCCTGGGTCTGTGTGGGAGCAGACTGGTGTGTCTGGCTCAACAGGACAGGGTGTTGGAGTGCCAAGCTGGCAGGGAAAGTAGGGACAGAGGTAGTCTTGGCACATCAGTTGGCACCCCTAAGGGGGTTCTGTGATCCAACCTGTCACACTGAAAATTCAGGTTTTTGTGTATCTGCATTCTTGAGGGTGAATTCCAGCATTTAAATTACTCAAATTACTGTCCAATGAGATGGACTGGTATAAGACCTTGCAGTGACTTGATAGTATTGAGAAATTCCCTGGAATGCATTTCAGAGCACCTAAGAAACAGAAGGATATGTAGCTGTGGTGTGTTGAGTGAACTAACAAAACTATATATAGAAATGGAACAAGGCGCATGGGAAATAGGAAGCATAACAAGGTACTGGCATTTTGAGGCTACAGGGGGTCGTTTGAGAGGCCAGTGACCCCATTTCATGTGTCCAGGAAAAGTGGATGAAACCAAAAGAAATAATTGAAGCAGTCACTTGGAGAGAGGAACTTTGTCCTAGGGAATGGTTAGTGTCCATGAGGGGGGAGGTATAGGAGAATCCAGACCATATTTCTTTAAAAGATCAGGACAGCAGCCCTGTAGAGGGGGTGAGGCAAGGCTCCCCTCTCTCCCAGCCAGTGCAGACAGGTGTTTGGGATTATGAGACCCTCTTGGGGAGGATCAAGAGAGTAATTTGTTGACTGGGTTTGTGACTAAAAAGGGGGCTCCAAGTCCGGTCAAGGAAGGGAGCTGTAGAAGGTGCTGCTGAGAGGGAGAACTGAGCTGGGACACTGCCTCAGGTGGAAGGGCTGTGAAACCTCTGAACCTGAGGGAAGAGTTGACAGGCCAGGGAGACCAGGACTGGAAACAGTCCCAAAGGGGAGGACTGTCACCCTAAACTTGAAGGGCTGAGTGTAGAGGTCAGGGAGGCAGGAACTTAAAGTCACAGTCCTAAGAAGGAAGACTCTGAACCTGAGGCATGAGCAGAAAGGGGCCTGAATTAGACTGCAGGAGAGGAGGGGTATATGGTTTCAAAGACCTTGACTGTGACTGCATTATTTCTTGAAGGGAAACTGAGGCAGGGGACTGCAGTGATATGTTATGCCAAAGACAGATATGCTCAGAGGCTGCACACCCATTTACAGGCAGAAATTCACTGCCAATGCCACGAGGGGAAGAAATGAAGAGAAGATGGAGGTAAATATAACAGAAATATTTTATAGCTCTCTTTTATATTGTTGAACTGCAAGATGAAACCTGAAATAACCATGTGACTCTTTAACTGTACCTTCATCTTCCAGTTCCCATTTTCCCTTTAAACCCAATCCAGCTCTCATTAAAGTCAATCATGCTCTCTGACTTCTGTGGAAACTAGATCAGGCCCCTGGTTTGTTGCATCAATTCTTGCCTGTGTTTACTTAGGCCAGAATTTTCAGAAGGGCTCAGCACACACAGCTGGGGCCCAGTTTTCAAAAGAGCTCAGCTCCTTTTTAGGCTCCTAAATAAGTGGCCAGATTTTCAAAGAAGCTCAGCATGTTGAACTCCTTTGAAAGTCTGACTCTTATTTCTAGATGTCTAGAGGGGAGTAAGGTCCTCTGAAAATCTGCCCTCAATTTTGGGTGCTGAGTACTAGATAATTTAGCCCTTAGAATGTAAGATCTTTAGGAAAGGGACTGTCTTTTCATGAGTTGTATAGTGCTGTTCTTGATGGGGATCCTTTGAGTGCTACTTTAAGATAAATAGTAAATAACAATAATATGAACAAGCAACATGGTAGTATAAGACCCAATCCCATCATGACTTTTTCCCTAGCATGTTTGTTATTGAGAATATTGTTTTTTTCCCCCACTGCAATGTGTCTCCTGCAGTCAGACTAACATGCATTTAGTTTCATAGCAGCTGTCACGTGTTATGGATTCAGTCAATAGTGCTTAAAAGGAGTGCTTAAAATTCCTCTTTGTTCTTGGTACTTTTCCATTTGCTTGCTTTCCTGCAAACTGTGCACCTTCTACACTAGTTATCGAAATCGCTCTGATACTCTCTAAGCAGCCTAAAGAAAATTGCAAAATAGCACAAGATAAGTAGATACTAGTAAATTTGTGTGTATCATGGAGTGATCAGGTGTAATGTTCTGCCTTTAGATAAAGGGAGGGGCCCTTTGTTGAAGAGCAAAACAAAGTAGAGGAGCAGCTTGGTAGGAATGCAGGTTGATCAGTACTGAGAGCTATGAAGAAAAGGGTTTCTCTTGTTTTAAAGGGCTGGGCTGGTCTGCGTATATATCTAGGTGTTATTGTGTGCTGAAGTAGCTGGTCATAGTACAAATAAAGGTCTCAATCCTGCTCTTATTGAAGCCAATAGCAAAATTCCTGTTGGCTTCAGTTATATAGGATCAGACCTAAACAGAGGAACTTGTATCACACAGCATTGCAATTTAGTTTATTTTTATTGAGCTATTAAGTAATTGTCACAGACATCCAATGTTGCCAGCTCCCATAAGTCTCACAATATTTGATGATTTACTTAAAGCTACTGCTCCTGGAGTCATATGATTATGTAAGAAAATCTCCATTTTCATTCAGAAAAAAAGTTGCTAGTCCTCACAGTAGTGGACAAAAGCTTGAAAATATGTCCCCATAATGCATCCACTCCTGATGGTGAATAAAAAGGACCCCAAATTTATTATTTAAAAAAAAACTTATGATTTTTGGGGAGTCAAACTCATGAATTTTGAACACTTAGATGTGGTATTGCTGACTCCATCTGGAGGAAGAATAATGTTAGTTGGGTTTGAGTGAGCCGTGCTTCCAGTCAAAGTCTGGGAGTTTGATAGCTTGATCTTGCAAGGAGCTGCTTAGCACACTCTCACCTTGAGCCACCACTTTTCACTATTTGGGGTCCAGAGTGCTCAGCACCTTCCAGGATTAAGTCCTAAATGAAGAGGATTCATACAGACCAATGATGTGCCAAGAACTACATATAGTGGCCAGGGTATAGGCAACTGAGCCAGTAGTGTCCACTGGGCCGGGGTTAAAGGCAAGGAGTCAGGACTTGTTGCCAAGCTGAGTCCGGGTACCAAGATCAGTGCAGGCTGGGATCAGAGTCAAGAGTCAGGAGCAAGATGGGGAGAAAAATGAGGTCTGTAGCAATAGCAGGCCGGAGTCTGCATTGTTGCTCAGATAGCTCCCTGGGGCAATTTCCTGGTTTAAATAGTTGGTGTGCACCAATTAGGCGGCCACAGGGTTCTGTCATTCTGGCCTTTTCAGATGGTACTTCCTGTGGAGCCTCATCCTCCAGTAATTGTTGGGTGCTGGTTCATCTGACTCTCAGGTGGTGAAGTGGAGCCATCAGTCGCCCAGGACCTCACAACCCCGAATTCTGGACCTTCAGGTTCTAGCATAATAGAAGAGTGATGTGTAGGACTCTGTCTCTTCAATAGAAAATTGGATCTGTTGACAAAAGGTGTGTCTATACTTGGCACTGCGGGTGCGATTCGCAGCTGAAGGAGACATACTCACACTAGCTCAATGAATGTAGCCATGAGCTGTGGGATGGGCTAGCTGCTCCAAGAATGTGCCTATGGTCTCAGATAGTCACTGAAAGAATTAGGGCAACATTTGAAGGCAATGACATTTTCTCCTCCTGTTTCTCTTGAGAAATGAAAGAGGCATATATTTTGCCTGGCATGTTCCAACTGGTCTGTAGGGCCACCTAACAGTTTCCCTATGTTAGATTATTTCACCACTTTTCTCCCAGAGGCCTCTGCAAATTGAATCCAGCCCCAGAAATTCCAGAATGAAGCACCATTTCACTTTTAGTTTTTCCAGATAACATTCCAGTTATATATTTCTCTTCAGTGGTAAATTGGGATTTCTCCCAGGGTGTCGCCTAGACATCTGGAGATACCACTTCTCCTTGGCAGACTCCAAAGCAGGTTTATTCTTCCTGGTGCACAGTTAGCAGAATGTGCTTTCTCAGCCTCTCCTCTCTCAGATGGAGCTGTACCTACAGTGTCATGTTCTGCTCCTTTAGTTAAATAGTTGGCCACAACTTCCCCACCCCAACTGTGTCGAAATACATAGAACTGACTGAGTAATCGAAAATGAAAAATAACATCTACTACTGTAAATCATGCCCAAACAACACAGTTATAATAGAAATATCTTCTCTCTGTCTGATCCACAAACACATACTTAGTTAGATAACAAATAACTTATTCTTGGAGAGTGTTCTCCGGATTTGATTTATTTCTCAGCATAAGTAAATATGAAAAGGCTGCCAAATCTGCCTATATAAATCTCATCTATCTCCTGTGTTGTGTATTGGGAGGCGGGGGTGGGGTGGAAGAGACTAAGAGGGTGTTTTTACCCTAAGAGGATATAGATGCCAAAGGTTTCACTTTTAACCCTTTTAGAGGAACAAGTAATGCAATGGTATGTCTGTCTCAGCTAATATCAGTGAAAAATTAAAGGGGATGGAGAAAATGATTGCTTATTTTTATGCCAGATTCTGATCTCACTTACACTGGTATAACTGGAATAATTCCACTGGAGACTATGCAATATCTCCAGATTTACACCAGCATAGCCGAAAGCAGAATCTGATCCTTTAAGTTTAATAACAATTTAGTCTTAGGGTAGGTCTACACTGTAAAACTAGAGGTGTTCTTAACTCAGGTTAGCTAACTGGCATTGCCTAACTTGGATTAAAATAGTTTTTAACTTGGGTTAGCAGATCAACCCCAGGAGGCTCTATAGACCTGAACTTGAGCTGCTGACTGGAGTTAAAAGCGGAGTTGCCATGTCTTCACGGCTATTTTAACCCAAATTAACCTACAAGAGTTAGTTAACCCAAGTTAAGAACACTCCTTTTTTGCAGTGTAAACATAAGCTAAGTGTTTAGGTGATTGCTTAATAGTAACCAGTACTTTTTATCTTTTTTGCAATAGCCATTGTTTGGTTGAACAAATAGGTAAAAAGGAACTGACAGGAACTTGAAGATCAATGTGCCCATCTAAGGATACAAATTTCTCCTTGACTTATTTTTGTTTGAAAATCTCACATCAGACTCAGTGTGCCTTTAGACAGAAAGTAGAGGGAAGCATTAAGGGCTAAATCATGCCACTCTTACTCCATGTTGAGCAATACTTTTATTCCATGTGTAATCCCACTGATTTGAATATTCTGGCCCTGGAAGGTCCAACTAAAAAGGTCTGTGAGCAACTTATTCCAAAACTCATACTATAGGTCTTCTCTCATTTAATTTATTGAACTTCATTGGAGCTACTCCTAATTTATGCCAGTACGGGTAAGAATAAGAATCAGAACCAGGACCTCTATCTGCTACATAGGTTGGCTTGCAGGAAGCTGTGTGACCATTGTGTCCTAAGGTATACACTAGGGTTCTGGGGTGAGGCTCTCAATTTAACATATCACCCTGCACAAATTCATCAGATGAATAGTGAGTGTCGGTTTACATTGCAAAAGTTCAGCTGGTATGTGTACAATGTCAGCAGTATAGAATTAAAAAACATGTGTTGAATACATCTAGTGTGTCTTAGGTCTCTGAAGGTCACTCCACTGAAGTAATATATGGTGCTAGTATTGGTGGCTCAAGGTCAAGTCAGCTTGCTTTTCATAATGCATAAACCTGAAGCTCTCTCAGACACCAATCATCTGACCTAAACCTTGGAACAAATATTTTACTAAGTAAATCAGTGAGCATGCTGGCATTTCTATTAACCTTCAATGCACTGGTGACAGAAAATGAATAATGATAAATAATAACTCAGGCCTGTAAATCATGCTTAGCATCAAAGGCAAAAAAAATGTTGTGGTATACTACCATCTGTTAAGAGTGGAGCTGGATGAGCTTGTGGGGAGAAACTGAGAAAAAAGACAAGCTCCCTCTCTCTCATGAGATTTCTCCTAGCTTGGAAGCCAAGGCTGCACTTAAAGAGAAGAGTGAAAGAAAATGAGACGTTGGGTATCCATATTACAGCAAGTCAATCTGTGACATGTTCAGTTATGCAGGGTGGTAGGATTTATTTTTCTTTTGCTTCAGAGGCTCAACTATTGTTTTGTCTCTTCTCCTGGGTCCTGATTCTCAGTTGGTGTAAAATGTCTTAACTCCATTGACTTCAACTGAGTTACAACAGTTTACACACGCAGAGGATCTGACCCTTATGTTTTATCTCCATCCTCCCTTAATTCCTTCCTTTAAGCTTTCTGATAAAGTAGCTGTTGGCCAGGGTCACCCCACGCATAACAGTATTAACAAAAAAGAAAATCCCCATATACTAGAAAAATCCTACAGTGTAATTCTGTCATCAGTTTAACCAGCAGCAGTTAGCTTGGTACCCACTGGCAAATATTTGAGCTTCCCTCAGTGTCACAAGGTCTGGGAAGCTGTTTAACCAGTCTCATGGAGTCCTGCTAATTAAATAGAAGTATGGGAGTGAGTTTGAGTTTGCAGTGCGTTCTGTTACAGGCAGAGGCTCAAGCCATGAGGTTTGACTAGTGATTTGAACTTTCCCAAATTTTGGTGTGTTCAGATCCAATGTTCTGTTTCAGACCCATCTAAGGTGACCAAATAGCAAATGTGAAAAATTGGGACAGGGTGGGGAGTAATAGGCACCTATATGATAAAAAGCCCTGAATATCGGGACTGTCCCTATAAAATCAGGACATCTGGTCACCCTAGACCCATCTCTCCTAGGAGATGGAAAAAGCCTGGTGGATCAGTGAGTCCATAGCCCTGCAGGGTAAGGAGTTAGCCTCCCAGTTAGGGGTGGATCAACAATAGATTGTTAGGATAGAGACAGGGTTTGCCTTGCCCCAGCCAGTGAAACAGAAAGTAGCCTGTCTCATAGCTAATTGCAGCTCACTGCTGTTAAACAACCTGAAAGGAATTATGATTTAGGAAGAAAATGGGAGGCGGGGCAAGTGACAGCCCTTCTCTGGCTATATTGACCTTTCATGTCAATATTGTATTGTGAACCAGTTAAGGGAACTGGGGATAGGAAAGAGAGGTGGTGTGTGTGGGGGGGGAGGGGTGCCTACCACCTGGTTGCTGCTAGCTGCAGTGCTGGAGTCACAAATGAGAGCTGTGACAGTTTGTACCCTTATGTTCAGCTCTTTTACAGGATTCTGATAAATGTTGTGCAAAGTCCTGGTAAAATGTGTGTGGCAACATTTTACGTAACATTATAAAATTCTACTGTATTATATTACTAAGAAACATTTTAGGGTTCCCGTCCACACAGACATTCAGTCTCCTGAACCTCAGCTGGAGATGATTCTCATAGTTCTTTCTCTTCTTCAGGAAGGGAGATCAGATGCCCCAAATTATCTCTCCCTTTCTCTCTACTCATGGTATCGACAATACTTGAAGAACAAAGGAAGCAGCATTGGACTGGGGGAGGGATCCTGACTGAAAGAAGTGAAGTGAAGCTGAAACGTGGTGAGAGACACCTTTGCTTTGAATTCACTTAGCTTAAGTTAAGCATTAGTTGTGTTTTACTTTTATTTTCTTGTAAGCAATTGTGACTCTTATGCCTCATTACTTATAGTCACTTAAAATCTATCCTTCTGTAGTTTTATCTAAACCAGTGTGTTTGGATAGAAGTGTTTGGGAAACACCATTTGGGAAAACAGGATTTGTACATCTCATTTTCTATTGGTAAAATGATGGACTTTATATGAGCCTGTATTGTCCAGGAGAGGGCTGGACACTACAAGATGCACATTTCTGGGGGAAAGTCAGGGACTGGGGATTTGCTGCTGATGCTCTGCAGTGTAATTCAAGAGTGGCTAGTTATAGCATTCATGCAATATAACTGGGAGTAATTTACATGCTGTAGGCTGTGTGTGAGCTGATCAGGAGTAGTGGTTCTCACAGCAAGCAGTGTAAAAGGCACCCCACGTTGGATAACTGAGAGGACATAACTGTTCATCGGCCCAGATGATACCCTGGGTAGTGTCACAGGAGCGCAGCAGGAGAGGCACACGTGACCTGTTAAGGATTAGGCAGGGAAGAACACCACAGTGTGACAGCTAGGCATTCTTCTTGTGTGCCAGCAGTTTTGACATGTGACTGAGTCAGTGTTCTGGGTGCAAGGAGATATTACAAATCACCCCCTCAAATATACAAGAAAAGAGTGTGAGCTCATGAGGGAAATTAGGAGCAGAAAGATCATATAGCGTAAATGGTTCCATTTGTGGCTGAAATTTGTTTTTCACTAGCAATTGGGCCCAAACTGCTAGATTTTGGATTAGGCCAAGCTTTGGGGTGTTCTGATCCTGCATTTGGGTTGAGTCCATTATACAAACAGGAACCAGTCATAGAGTTTGCATCTAGATCTGAGTTCAGATTCAATTCATCCCCAGCCAGAAAGTTCCCAGAGTGTTTGAATCTAGGTTTTTGGTTTGTGCTTGTTTCTCCTTTTTACTAACATGCAAAATAAATATGTCAGACACCAACTGGACAAATAAATGGTAAAGAATATTCCTGATTAGAATCTATTCAAATTATAACATTGCTTTTAATATCATTGACATCTTCCATTAAAAGTCAATTATTAGCTGAAGCTGTTAATAAACTATGCTAGTCTAGAAAACTGTTCTCTTCTCCTGTACCTGAAGGACCAAATTCTATCTGTGGATGCTTGCATTTAACTCGCATTAATGGAAGAGCCATTTAATCCAGTTGCAATTGCATGTGTGAATCTAGTCCTGAATTTGGTACTAAGAGAGTTGAATACTCACAGGACTATATTTAAAATAAATGAATAAGTGAAATACTCCTTTACTGTGGCCCCAATTCAGAAAAGCTCTTAAATAAATGCTTATGTCCCACTGACTTCAATGGGACTTAACCACATGCTTAAACTTGCACTTACTTCATCACCTTTCCTGAATAGAGATGCCTTCCTGAATAGGACCTGTGTGTGTGTGAAGTGTACAGACAGACAGACTCACACACACACGAAGAGTTTAGAGTTAGAGAGCCCAATTGTCAAATATGGCCACCTGCTGGGCATTTGGGTGTTTCCTTTACATTTTAGGGCCCAAGAAGGCATTTTATTGCCTACATGATCACGAAAAGTTGGAAAATTGGTCCTAGTGTAATGACAGTTTTTAGCAAGTGTGTATGAGCCGGTTTGGTGAATTACTGTAGAAGTATCTAGAGCTAAGCACCATCTAAACCATAAAACAGGTAAAAAATATTTTAAGGATTTAGTTAGAATGACTGAAGGGTCTTGAGCTAGAAGAATATCAGGGTGAATTGTGTATTTACAATATCTTAGCTTGTCAGAAATATAAGTCTTTTTAACTGAGTCAAAGGCCCTACTCTTCTGTCTTTGCTGCTCTCATTAGGTATGGTTCAATTCTGGGGTTGCCTTCTTACTAATAAGATGATCGTGTCGAGTGGTGAACTGCAGTATCGGGAAAACAGAAAATATGTGAACTGCTAAACATTATATCTATATCTGAGGAAATGCCAAACTACCTGAATCTAATCTGGGTAAGTGGTGAACCATTGTATCTCCCGGTTTGGGTATCATGTATATTGTTTACTGTCTAGTCCAGGGGTCTCAAACTCAATTTACCTTAGGGCCAGTGCCAGTCCTCAAATCCTTCCTGCCAGCCAATGTCACTCATGCTGCCCAGAATCTGCCCCCCCAAAATCTCCGCCCACCCCCCCCACCTGCCTAAGGCTCTGGGATGGAGTTTGGGTGGGGGAGGAGGGGGTGCAGGCTCTGTGAGGGACTTCGGGGGTGGGGACTGGGTGCAGGCTCTGAGAGGGAGTTTGGGTGCTGGGAGGGTGTGGGGATGGGGCGCAGGCTCTGGGAGGGAGATTGGGGGTGGGAGGGGGTATGTGGGGAGGAGGTGCAGGTTCTGGGAGGAGGTCGGGGATGCAGTGCTTACCTGGGGCTCCAAGGCAGGGCGGGCCGGGGGGCCTCCGCATGCTTCTTACCCCAGGAACTGCCCCCGCAGCATTCCATTGGCATCAGGGGCGCTCAGGGCAGGGGCAGCGTGCGGAGGCACAGCCCTGCCCTGCCACTGGGCCGCAGGGAGGGGCCAGCAGCCACTGGAGCGAGCAGGCAGATGCTGCTGCCGGGGCCCCTGAGGAGGAAGCACCTGGGGGCTGCAGGTGGGGCCAAGGGAGAGACCCGGCCCCAAAACTGCAGGAGTCCCGCAGGCCACATTGGGGAGGCTTGCGGGCTGCAGATGGTCCGTGGGCCGGGAGTTTGAGACCCCTGGTCTAGTCCAATTCTGTTCATCTGCTTTCATTTCTGATTGGCTACCCAAATAGGTATTTGGTCACATCATCTGCCCCTCTTCACCAGCCCTGAGGTATGTTTCCCATTTATGATTAGCTTTTCCCCTGTACTTTGTTGCTCATGTTACCTAGTGTGCATTGCCACATCCTAATAATCTCAGCAGAATATGAAATGATGCTACTCTGGATTTGAGTAAGTCTGGTCTGCAGAAAATTTTGTTAACCATCTCCGCTCAATATTTCTTTCAGGAAGGCTATCTTCCTGTCCCATGCTAATAAACATATGGACACTACTTGCCAAAGGCAGCTCTTGCTATCACCATTTACAATGTTTTTAATTTACTGCTTCTATTTTGTAACCCACTACCAGTCCTAATGCTAAATGAAAGTTACATAATATAGGTCCAATTTTATTTCCAGACCTTTAGCTTTACTTGCACTATTTGTGGGAGCATCTATTTGTGCATGAGAGAAGCTGTATTTGCATGTCAAAATAAAATAAAATGAGCATTGGCCTGCTGAACTCAGGGTTGTGAGTTCAGTCCTTGAGGGGGCCATTTAGGGAACTGGGGTAAAAATATGTCAGGGGATTAGTTCTGCTTTGAGCAGGGGGTTGGACTAGATGATCTCCTGAGGTCCCTTCCAACCCTAACATTCTATGATGTGCAGTTTGGAATTTCACCTGTGTAATGGTAGGGATTTTTGAAAATGGTGAAATTTTTTGCATGAACTTTTGCACCAAGATTTTCATCAATTCACACCAGGTTCTGTTTTCCACAAAAATTTGTAACCCAACATTTTTCTTATAAACTTCAGAAGATGATCTATTGAGTATGAAACTCCACATTTTCACATGCATTTATCCTGGCAGCTATCTTTGGTAGATTTGACTTGTGGAAAGAAGGCAAGAAAGAATGGAGAAATACACAAAGTCACACACACAGTTATAATATATACACACATATTGCGTAAGTCATTTGGTAAGGCACAGCAGTGGCTAGTGACTCAAATCCTACAGTGATGGGTGCAGCACATAGTTTGGAATGCATACTGTCTCTATTAATCTCCACAAATGGAACAGGAAATCCGCATAAGACCCTGCTCCTGTCAGTCAAGAAAAGATGTAACTTTAAACCCAAATTTTGGGCAGCTGAAGTGAGGAAAGTAAGTTTAAAATTGGATGATTTATGGTTATGGTTGGCTATTTAAAGTGTAGCAGCAGATTAGACAGCTTGTTTCCCACCAGCATGCCATACCAGGGAAAGTATGGAAAGCTCAGCATTATCACTGCCAAACTACTGCACATTTAAAAGCACATGGGAAAGTGGCCTCAGTATAGGCAAACTACATGCAAAAACATTCTGAAAACGAGCCTCCATGTGATCATACTTCATATAAATCTTGTGATGAGGGAACCTCAGAACATATGATTGGTCATACTGGGTCAGGCCAATGGTCCAGCTAGCCCAGTATCCTGTCTTCCAACAGTAGCCAATGCCACATGCTTCAAAGAGAATGAACAAGTGCAGTTATCAGTTGATCCATCCCTGCCGTACATTCCCAGCATCCGGCAATCAGAGGCTTAGGGATAACTGAATGTGAGATTGCATCCCTGACCATGTTGGCTAATAGCCCTGGATGGACCTATCCTCCATGAACTTATCTAGTTCTTTTTTGAACCCAGTTATACTTTTGGCCTTCACAACATCCCCTGGCAATAAGTTCCACAGGTTTACTGTGCATTGTGTGAAGAAGTACTTCCTTTTGTTTGTTTTAAACCTGCTGTCTATTAATTTCATTGCATGACCCCTGATTCTTGTGTAATGTGAAGGAGTAAATAAAACTTCCTTATTCACTTTCTCCACACCATTCCTGATTTTATAGACCTCTGTCATATTCCCCCTTAGTCATCTCTTTACCAAGTTTAACAATCCCAATCTTTTTAATTTCTCCTTGTATGGAAGCCCTTAATCATTTTTGTTGCCCTTGTCAGTACCTTGTCAATTTCTAATGCATCTTTTTTGAGATGTGGCAACCGGAACTGCATGCAATATTCAAGGTGTGGGCGTACCATGGATTTATATAGTGGTATTAGAATATTTACTGTCTTATTATGTATTTCTTTCCTAATGTCTCCTAACATTTGTTAATTGTTTTTTGACTGCTGCTGCACATTGAGCAGATGTTTCCAGAGAAATATCCATAATGATTCCAAGGTCAGTTTCTTAAGGGGTAATAGCTAATTTAGTCCCCATCATTTTGTATGTAGAGTTCAGATTATGTTTTTCAGTGTGCATTACTTTGCAATTATCAACATTGATTTTCATCTGCCATTTTGTTGCCCAGTCACCCAGTTTTGTGAGAGCCCTTTGTAACTCTTCACAGTCTGCTTTGGACTTAACTATCTTGAGTAATTTTATATCATTTACAAACTTTGCCACCTCACTGTTTACTCCTTTTTCCAAATCATTTATGTACAGATCCCTGGGGGACACCACTACTTGCCTCTCTCCATTCTGAAAACTGACCATTTATTCTGAACCTTTGCTTCCTGTCTTTTACCCAGTTACTGATCCATGAGAAGATTTTTCCTCTTATCCCATGACGGCTTACTTTGCTTAAGAGTCTTTGGTGAGAGACCTTGTCAAAGACTTTCTGACAGTCCAGGTACACTATATCCACTAGATCACTCTTGTCCACATGTTTGTTGACCCCCTCAAAGAATTCTAACAGATTGGTGAGGCACAATTTCGCTTTTCAAAAGCTTTGTTGACTCTTTTCCAACAAATCGTGTTCATCTATGTGTCTGATAATTCTGTTCTTTACCACAGTTTTAACCAGTTTGCCTGTAATTTCCAGAATTGCCTCTGGAGCCTTTTTTAAAAATTGGTGTCACATTAGCTCTCCTCCAGTCATCTGGTACAGAAGCTGATTTAAGTGATATGATATGTACCTCAGTTAGTAGTTCTGCAATTTCATATGTGAGTTCCTTCAGAACTCCTGGGTGAATACCATCTGGTCATTGTGCCTTATTACTCTTTAATTTATCAATTTGTTCCAAAACCTCCTCTATTGATAGCTCAGTGTGGACAATTCCCCAGATTTGTCACCTAAAGAGAATGGCTCAGGTATGGGAATCTCCCTCACAGCTTCAGCAGTGATGACCAATGCAAAGAATTCAGTTGGCTTCTCCACAATGGCCTTGTCTTCCTTGAGTGCTCCTTTAGCATCTCGATTATCCAGTCCTCACTGATTGTTTGCCAGAGTTTATGCTCCTTTCTATTTTCCTCAGTATGATTTGACTTCCAATTTTTAAAGGATGCCTATTTGCCTGTAACCGCCTCTTTTACTCTGTTGTTTAGCCCTGGTGGCGTTTGCTTGATCCTCTTACTATTTTTTATTTTAAGGTATATATTTTAATTTGAGCCCCTATTATGGTTTTCAAAAAGTTTCCATGGTGCTTGCAGGCATTTCACTCTTGTGAACGTACCTTTTAATTTCTGTTGAACTAGTTTCATCATTTTTGTGTAATTCTCCTTTCTGAAGTTAAATGTTACTGTGGTGGAGGCTTCTTTGGTATTTTCCCACTACAAGGATGTTAAATTTATTGATGACATGGTTGTTATTACCAAGCAGTTCAGTTATATTTACTTCTTGGACCCAATCCTGTCCTCCAGTTAGGACTAAATCAAAAATTGTCTCTCCCTTTGTGGGTTCCAGGACAAACTGCTACAAAAGGAATCATTAATGGTATCTAGAAACTTTATCTCTACGTCCCATCCAAAGGTGACATGTACCCCATCAATATGGGGATAGTTGAAATCCCCTATAATTATTGCATTTTTCTGGGGTTTGCACCTTCTCTGAGCTCCATGAGCATTTCACAGTCGTCACCACCATCTTGGTCACATGGTCAGTGGTATTTTCCTACTACTATACTCTTATTATTCAAGCATGGAAATTCTATCCATAGAGATTCTGTGGATTCATTTGAGATTTTTACTAAATTTGATTAGACTTTGTCACATCTAGTGCCACTCCCATCTACTCTGTCATTCCTATGTATTTTGTACCCAGATATTACCTTGTCCCATTGACTGTCATCACTGCACGTAGTTTCCATGATGCCTATTATATCAATATCCTCATTTAATACCCTGGAAAAAAAATCGTGGGTACTCACCACCCACCGGCAGCCCTGCCGATCAGCTCCTCTCCCTCCCCCACAGTGCCTCCGGCCCGCTGAGGGGACCTACTGATCAGCGCCTCCCCCTCCCCCCGGTGCCTCCCACCTGCCAGTGATCAGGTGTTCAGTGGTGTGCAGGAGGCACTGGGAGGGGAAGGGGAGGAGCAAGGGTGGGGTGCACTCGGGGGAGGGGCACAGCGGGGGCGGGAAGAGGCAGGTTGTGGGTGGGGCCTTGGGGGAAGGGATGGAGTGGAGGGGGGCTGGGGAAGAGCAGAGATTGAGCAACCTCCAGCACATTAGAAAGTCAGCATCTCTGATTTGCCCCCTTGACCACCCCAGAATGGAACTAATACTACCTCCTTAGCTCACTGGTTTGAGGGTAAATTCATTACATGTTGTGAGGCACCCAGATTCTATAGTAATGGGAGTTGTATGAGTACACAGACTGAAAGCAAACTGCTCTGGGCAAAATGAATGCAAAAACTTGTTCCGAATATGTTTCCTCTGCAACCAGACTAACAACCAACATTTTTGCTCTAATTGTTTGGCAACTATAGTTGTGCTGGGAAATTTTTAATAAAAGAGAAGCTCTTTATGTACATCTTTATACATATCACAAAATATAATTATATTTACTTATACCACACAAATAGGCATTTATATTTAAAAACAAATCCAAACTCAAAAATCAATGTTGTTAAATATTTTGCCCAGGGCCAGTAAAATGGATGTGTGGGCACTGTTCAGAAAGCCTGCTGAAAGCATGGCTCATAGCTTTTTATCAGAGAGAAAATTACCCTCCACAAAGTATAGGTGCAATATGACTAGTTGATGCATTAACATCCATATACTCTACCACTTCTCTGTTGAAAAAATTAGCCTTGACCTGAAGGGATCATCGCTAATGCTGATTTATTCTCTCCATTGCTCACTCCTGAGTTTCCCTAGAGAAGATCCTGCCAATTAAGCAAAAGTAAGCCAAATTGTGTGTGTTGTGGTATCTGATGTTGATTACACCCCATGAGAGACTGACAAATTAATTTTCAAGGCTTACCGTTCGCTCTGTAGCCAGTTCTGAAATGGAAGGCTCAGCATTTTATCCTCTTAATCTGTACTCTTAATTTTTTGAAACACAAATTAAATCACTTAATTTAATAAGCACTAAAAAGTGTAGTGAACCAGATAATGAATAGGAGCTCATATTATTTTCTTTAGCTGCTTCATTCTTAATTTATTTTGCATATTTCCTCTTTTCTGAGAGTGTTTCCTGCACTATTTAAGATTTCAGGAGATTTCTGTTTTTGTATTTTTTCCCCTTCCCAAAATGAAACATGATTAAAAAAATGATTGGAATAAACTGTTTACCAGGAAATAACAGCCATAATAAATAATCCAATGTATGTAGTACCTTTACTCCTCTGTTAATCTCAAGGCAGTTTAAAGAAGTAGATAAATACTATTTCCTGCAGATTGGCAAATTAAAGCACAGAGAGACTGAGAGAATTGCACATGGTTGCACAGCAAAACGGAAGTAGCCAGAATAGAAAACATTTTTCCTGACTCTTAGTCCCACATCACTATCTATGGTGCCCTGTTGCTAATTTAGAGTGTATCTGAATCTCCTTGGTGTTAGCGCAAATATTGATTTGTGGCCAACTGTTAAAAAAGAGGCAGAATACTTTCTATGGCATATAAAGGCTAAAGAGTACTGTATAATAGGAGATTACCATAAGGATATCGGGTTGCTCAGCCAGGGAATGCATGGTATACTTAGAAAAGCAAATCATGCCAGGCCATCCAACCATAGGCTGACATATTACAGTATTGCCAGCTCCAAGTTTTAGAACAAAATAAGGGTCTGACCCCAAATAATCATGTCTGCTTAAATCCTGATTTATTTATTTTTTTATAATTTAAAGGGGAAGCCCCCCTCTCCCTCAATTTATGTGGGATTATTTCAGACAGCTCTAGAAAAGAATCTTATTTTACTTACTAGATGCACAGGAGCATTGCACATGATTGTTTAATGGGAATCTACCAGGGATGAGGCTCGAATTCAATGAGTATTCAGGAGTACAGCATACTAGCACTTATCTCCAGCTGCTATCTTGTTCTGCAGCAAAATGAAAATTTCAAACTGTTAGTGAAGAAAATCTCAGACTGTTACGTTAGTGAACAAAGTGTAAAATTGTGACTGAAGGTGTAACTGGTGTAGAGATGTCTACAGGAGGTATGAACTTCCCATTCATCTCTGTGAGGGGTTAACTCAGATGCCCAAGGATAATTTAAATGTCAACATTGCTAGCTATTTCATTCCACCTGCAAGAAAGAAGGAGGATCATAAATCTGTACAATTCACTGAGGGAGACTTCAGCACCTTTCCAAAGTGGATGACCTATGGGAGATACCACCACTTTTATTTTTCTGTAGTCAAGAAGGAGCCAAGCAGAGGCCAGAGAGCTACCACAATCATATTTTGAACATCTGTCCAATTTGCTGTGAGCAATGACTCAATTTTGTGATTCACATAGGTGGAGCATAAGTGGTGGGCACAGCTTGGGAGTGCTCCCACTCCCATTTTGACACCTGACTAAGGACTAGAGCCTGTACAGTCTAGTGCTTACAGTGCTTGCCTACCACTTGTGGTACACACACCACACTACCAAATAGTTACAATAGCAAGACTCCATTTCACTTAGGTGGGAGGAAGATAAGGGAGAGGGACATGTGGGGGAGGGAGGAGGAGATTTCAAAGGCACAAATGGCAATTAGGCACCTAATTTAAGTGCCTTTCAAAATCTTACCCCATGTTTTTGGTGTTTAATTTACATTTTCAATGCTCTGTTTGCAATGCAAAATCTGGAAAGTTACTATAGAGATATAATATTTAAAAAAAAAAGAAAGGTTGGATTAGCTGGAATAAGGCACAATAGTTGCAAGCCTTCCAATGAAAGTTGTATCGCATGCAGAAATCTCTTCTAATAACCAAAAACATTTGCACTCCTCTTTGATAAGAACAGCCCTATGCACTAGTTCTTATTGAAGATTAATGTATAAAACAAGTCTGAAGTTTTTACAATTATTTTTGAGTTATGAATAGAGAAAAAAGTTAGAACAATTTTTAAAAAGTAATAAACTACCCCCTTTTCAAAGACTAATAACTCAAAATGGATTGTCCAATTAGCCTCACATCTTCCTCCCCCCAAAAAATAGTATCCTCTGGGAAGAACATACACTTGAGCAAAGTCATTCATAAGAGAAGTCTTTTTTCAATGAATTTGGCATAAGGGTATATGGCCTCCCTTTCAATGATATCTGAGCATTTCACAGTCTTTAATATATTTATCCACATAATACCCATGCGAGGTAGGAAAATACTGTTTTCCCGAATTTAGAGAAGGGAATGACTAAGTGATAACCCCAAGGCCATACAAGAAGACTATAGCAGCATTGAATTGAACTCTGGTTTCCCAATTGCCAGACTAGCATCCTCGCCACTTGACCATTCTTCCTCTGTGAGATCCTCTAACACCGTGGTTCCCAAAGTGGGGTTCGCAGAATGTTACAGGGGGTTTGCCAGAAAAATTCACTAATGGCGGCCAGAGGACCCTGTGCATTGGAGGCAGCAGGTGGGACCCGGCTTCATGGCTGGCAGCCTGAGCCCAGCCTGTCAGTGCGGGAGCCAGCAGCCTGAACCCTAACACTCTGTGTGGGGCTGGCAGCTCGAGCCGCAGGGAGAGTGGGGCCTGGCAGATGGGGCTGGCAGCTCGAGCCCTGCCCCCATCAGCCTGAACCCCAGCACTCCACGCTGGGCTGGCAGCCCAAGACCCAGGGAGAGTGGGGTCGGATGCTGAACCAGACCTGAGGGCTGGTCTACACTGTGGGGGAGGATCGATCTGAGATACGCAACTTCAGCTACGTGAATAGCATAGCTGAAGTCAAAGTATCTTAGATCGATTTACCTCTCATCCTCACGGTGCGGGATCGACGACCGTGGCTCCCCCTGTCGACTCCGCTACCGCCGTTCGCGCTGGTGGAGTTCCGGAGTCGACGGGAGTGCTTTCAGGGATCGATATATCGTGTCTAGATGAGACACGAAATATCGATCCCCAAGATATCGATCGCTACCCGCCGATACGGCGGGTAGTCTAGACGTATACTGAGACTTTATCTTTCTCCGGTGGTTAAGGACTTCCAAGAGCTATGCAGCACACAGCAAGCACATCCGTCACACTGAGGAAATTTAAACTTAAATCTCTGGAAATATTCATTTTTAGGAGGGGGCTCATGAGATTTCACAATTTAGTGAAAGGGGTTCGCGGGCTGTTAAAGTTTGGGAACCACTCCTCTAATATGACACTGACTTAGCAATTGTGAGTGAAATTTCTTTTCCGTATGATTTCTGTACATATTTCTCTAGACATTGAAATTCAGTTGGTAACTGTGGTGCCTGGTATTAGTGTTGTAATTTAGCAGTAGCTACAGGAGAATTTCTACGTTGGTCCTGCCCTGCTAGAATGACAAGTTCTCATGGAATTTGCAAATTATTTTCATAGAAAAGGAAGACAAAGGGAGACAAAAATAATTGACTGTAGCTAACCCTGAGAATATTATGTTGATTGTGGCAGCTCCCACTTTAGTTCAGATTAAATCTGGACAAATTATTTATAACCCCCCATTTTGGATTACTCATAACTTTCCATCCTTTGGGACCAAATTTTGCATGCTTCATCTCAGTTTATGGGTGATTTGTATTGGCTAGTTTGAAGAAAACCTTTTCTACCATTTTTGAGTGATGGGTAAGGGGGGAGAGTTAAGGTTGGGTTTTCAAACTTAAGTTTTACATTCTCCGAATGTGGTGCATTTTAAGTTTGAAACCTTATGTTACACCAATGTTTTGGTTTTTGTTTTATTCTGTTAATGTTGACCTGACCTTAGAATAGCTGGATAATCCAGGCTTGGTCTCTCCCTCTCTGGGCTTATGCAAAGGTAGGATTCTCACCCCTAGCAGAGAAGAAAAAACATATGTTCCTGTCTCGTGACTCCCTTTAGCAGACCTAGGAGCAGCATCAGGCCTATGTAGCCAGAAAGATGGACAGGAGGCAGTGATGGATCAGAGGCAGAGAGGAATGGTGTGGAGGAGTATCCCTTACTCTGATAAAATAAGAATGTCTTGTGTTTGTTGGGAGTGTATGGATTCCACTTTTGAAAAATGCCACCTATAGTAGCTTACTCTTCTTCCTTGAGGGGTAGATATCCTGTGGGCTTCAAAAGAACAAGTTAGCTATATTCACATAAATCTAAGTAGGCCCTGATGTTTCAGTGACACCAGTGTAATTAATCTTGAATCAGATTAATTACAATGAAACAGCAGATCCTTGCTTTGCGTCAATGGATCTATGACTAATAGCCTTGAAATCCACGTCACAGATAAATAATTGGCCCTTCAGCTATTTCATGTGTCTTTATAGACATGCAATCATGATCTATGGCAGACACAGGCATTTCAATGAACATAATCACTAGATCATTATAGAGCATGTTACATTAGTATATGTTCAGGGGATACAATTTACTGGTAACAGTGCTAGGATTTTAACCTCACTGGAATTATCTGTATGCTCCAAAGAGCAGTTTGGATGCATGACGCTTTTGCTTTGGACTTTAAAATGTTAATATTGTAAACTAAAGATACACTTTTTGTGTATCATAAATCTAAATGTCTATTCTTCCTGTGCGCTCAATAAATATACTTCTCATCAAGTTTTAATTATGTTGTTTGCATTATTCTGTCCTGAAGAGGATAACACTCTGTAAATCATCTACTTCTGGTGTACACTACAGCATAAGTTTAGTTAATTAAAGCATATATTTTATTAGTTCTTGCATTTCAATCTTGCAAAACTATACACTACAGTTGAAAAAATAATTCAAAGAGGTTTTTATTTATTATAGTTGAATGTAAGATGGAAAGTTTTTAACTGGGTTGGATGTGCACAGAGCTGCTGCATGGTGACTTGCTTGTGAATTTCAAAACATGAAAAAATCTTTTGATACAGTGCAGTAATGGGGAAAGTCAGTGAGCTTATATGCACTGGAATGTTCTTACAGAAGAACTCATTTTTCCCCAGAACAACCTCATTCTAAGTTGAAATTTACTATAACTAGGTTGCCATCCATTGAAAAAACCTTAGACTTTTTGGGGACTTCATTCTAATTATAGTGAGATTTTCATAATCAAATTCACTATAAATGGGATCTAAAGAAACTATTTCAGGAGTTTCATTAGAACCAAACTCTGCCCACTTCACTCAGAACTTACATATAGGCAGCTGGTGTGCTTTGACCACTGTGCTCATGTTGTTCATAATCTTCTCATTGTTACCTTGAGTGTCCTCCTCTCTCTGTTGTATCCACCTGTTGTTTCCTGTATTATGTTAGACTCTAAGCTCTTTGGGGCAGGTGGCTTTTTGTCATGTGTTTGTACAGTGTCTAGCACAGTGGGGCCCTGGTTGAGGCCCCTAAGTGCTGCCCAGTGGCACTGGAACTGGGGGTGAGCGAGGGGCCATAGCGCTCCCACTTTTTGAAAGTGGACAGGCCTGGCCCATCCACTTTTTGCTAGGGGGAGCCTACCCCCTTCTCCATCTCTTCCCTCTGAGGCCTCAGCCCCCCAGCTAGGCCAGCATGGAGCTTGGCTGGGGAGTCTGGGCAGTTGTGGCAGTTGCCCATGATGTGGAGAGGGAGTCTGAGAGCAGATCCCAGCCCATGTCCCCACCGGTCCCAGGGCAGATGGAGGTGGCTTACCACAGGTGCCCGCGTGGTTCTCTCCATCTTGGCTCCAGGCGTGAGGGGGGGGGCATGGGAGGGGAGGCAGAGGGGCAAGGAGCTGCTCTTGGCAGACTCCCTGCACTGTGGGCAGGTGGAGGGTCTGCCATGGCTCCCCACAGTTCCCTGTTCAGCTCTTACCATGGCTGGTCTGCGGCCCTGAGGCCCTGGCCGGAATCAGGTCAGAGAGTGCTGCCTGGGCAGCTGTGGGGATCCTGAGTCTCTCTACCTGCCCTGGGCAGTGGGCCTGGGTGATGGGGACACAGGCAGGGGGCTGATTTCACCCCCAGGAGAAAAGGAGGGGTGGGGCACACCCTTGCTGTGAAGGGGAGGGGCCTCAGGGGCAGGGCCTTGGGGAGAAGAGGAGGGTGGGGCCTCTTGGGGGGCAGGGTCTCTGCCCCCTCACTTTTGGAAAGGCTCTGATGCCCTTGGTGTTTCTATAATAGATATATTTATATATAAAACTATAACATGGTGCCACTGTGTAGTGTAGGCTATTCTTGTGAGAGCTGATTCAAAGCCTAGTCAAGTCAATAGGAATCTTTCCATTGGCTTAAATGGATATTGGATCATATCTCTGGTGTTCCCAGCCCAAATTTACACACTCAAGTTTCAGAAAACCATCCTGACAAGAAGTAGGGCCTGCAGCAGAGCCAGTCTCTGGGCAACCTAACAACTACGGCTGGCCTAATTGGCTACAATGCCTGATTGATTGGAAGAGTTTGAAGACTGGCTCCTAAGCCCAGCAGCTGTAGTTCAGCAGCTGTTTGAAGCATTCCCCCATGGCTGTGATAACTGGTATGTCTGCTTGTTCCCAGCCTTGTTCTTACTTGCTCCTGCCTTGACTTGCTGCAGGTAATTCCGTTCCAACCCTCAGCTCTGATTCTTGACTTCAGTTGTGGTATCTAGTCTCTGACTTTAGTTCTGACCCTGGGCTCTGGCACTAGGCCTCTGATTCAGCCCCAACCCTGGGTGCTGATTCCTGGCTACCAATGTCTGCTCTAACCACTAGAATCCATGGCCCAATCACTGACACTCCCAAACTTTTTGGTGCAAACCCAAACCAGTGCTTTTGAGGTTTGATATCATCGGAGTCCACCTGACAAACATAATACTAGTAGAGATGGTCATGAGCTAAACTCCCAGATTCAAGCATGCTGAACTTTGCAGACATCTGTATTTACAATCTGCACTTCATGACTCTGTGTATTATAGGCTAACCATATTCCTTGATGTCAAGTATCAGGGGGTAGCCTTGTTAGTCTGAATGCACAAAAACGACAAGGAGTCCGGTGGAACCTTAAAGACTAACAGATTTATTTGTGCATAAGCTTTTGTGGGTAAAAAACCTCACTTCTTCAGATATTCTTTGGGTTAAACATCCCCAAACTTGGGAGTCCAGGTCCAAACTTCACAGCTGGTACAGCTCTATAAACTGGGCTAAGCCAAACCCTTCAGTCAGATTGCCCCTGAACTTTAAATAACCTTAGATCTACCTCCTGAGTCAAATGTTTTATATTGGGCTCACCTGGAAATACACTGTTGCTAAATAGAATGAGAGAGAGGGATTACACCAGTTAACATTTTATCTAGGAATTTCTATCTTATTACAAAGTATAGAAACAGTGGAAGTAATATAGAGAAATGGTAAAAGGTCTCAATAGCAGGGCAACTTTTGGTACTGGGGTATAGGAAAGAGAAGAAATGGAGTAAACATGAACAATTAAACATTTCACTGATACAAACAAAATGTGTGTGTGGGGGGAAGCAATATGGATTTTCCAGGAGCCAATTACTTCAGTGTAGAAATTCTATAACTTGGATAAACTATGCGCTATTCACTTTCATATTAACTTTTACTTTGGCACTGTCATTTCATTTGCTTACAGGTAAGCTTTTTTAATATGCAAGATACATTTTTAATGCTCATTATCCTATTCTCTTTCCAGTAAGAAGGCTGTGGGTCAAATTTAGACTGTGTGAGCAGGTGCAAATGATCAGTGGAATGCATTTGCTTATAGCAGGGCTGAATTTTTCTGAATGCTTTCAACTTGCCTTTTGAGGGTATATTTTTCTTTTGTTATCTTCATGTAGTTTAAAGCAACAGTTGTGTTTGCTAACCTGGGGCTAGACACTTGATATAGCATAATTGTTCAGTTAGCAGAGTCCTACCAGTGACTAGAGTCATTGTGTCTGATCCTGCAGTCTGCCACTGGCAAAATACCCAGTTACTTCAATGGAAGTTTAGTATATGTAACGACTACGGGACTGAGCTCTTTGTGTGTGTTTCCTTATCTGCACATGGGACTTAAACATGGTCTGGATTCAGCAGCAATCCTGTAAAAGGAGTCGCTTCGCCTGTCACCATTTACGTTAGGGCCTGATGCCGAAATGTGATAAGCATTACCAGGAAGGTCAGTGGGATCTGGGGGTGCTCAGCATTTAGCCAGTAGAATCAGGGCTAAGCTTTGTCAGATACAGGTCACCCACTGCATATGTTACCCTAGTCCTGCCTACAGTTGCTTAATTAGTATTTCTTGAATAGGCAGATGACTATAAATGTAACCAGACTTGTAGGACAGGCCTCCAATGCTGCACATATTTTTCTTTTTGACCTTATTGTGGACTTGATGTGGGCTCACCACATGGAAATCTGTGACTTGGCATCAAGGGGTTAAAATCTGCCTGATTGCTGTTTGTTGTTAAAAGCATTCTGGCACCTGGGATGGGATTAAGACAAAGGTAGCTGAAAGGAAAGACCAAACTGGTTGCTGTAAGCCAGTGAAAGCAGCAACAAAAACTTGATGTGTTTTTAGAAATCTTTTATATGCGTATTCAGTTCTAAACAGCTGTTATGGTGAATTGTGGTGGGTGGGGTTACTATTTTTTTTTTATATCCTTCCCTAATGCGCCTCCTAAAAGCATGTTTGGGATATATTTTAGTTCAAGCTAAAACACTATCTGAAGGCACAGGTATTTAAGGACAATAAAAGGTTCTTGTTCTCTTAACTACTGCTGAGGCAGTTAAGAACCCTGTATGCTTTTTTATAAACAGCCTCCTCATGCCCCCAGCCCCGCTCCGGGTGATTGTGTTTTATTGATGGAGTGGACTCTTCTCTAACCCCAGCACATACTGTGCTATGTTTAACATTAGAGTGGCCTGGAGCTCTGAATCAGTATGCTTGACTTTAAACACAAACAGCAAAACTAAAGCTTGTTGCAAACAATGACATTTAGTCACATTATCACCAGGCAGAGAGGGTCACAGAGGGAGAAACTGCTCTTTCTTTTTATTTCAGGGGATGGTGGGGAAGGGGAGAATATGTGCTCCCTGGAGGCATCCATTGCTTCTATAATGGATCCCATCTGACTAGGGCTGCTCTGTGATATTCTCCAGTCGCAGAACATCTACAGCTTGGAGTGTGTGTGTGGGTGTGTGTGAAGGGTCAGTGTGCTTGGGTCTCTGCTCTTGAATTGACAGTTGTGTACTGAATTAAGTAATCACATTGATGTGCAGCTTAAAAAAAGATTGTGTGTGTGTGTGAGTGAGAGAGAGAGGCAGTTCTGTTTTGTATTCCTCCTCCCAGTAGCCCTCCTCTTACAAGCCTCTATTCAATCTTTAAGTGTACTTTTAACTGTACTTTCTCAGTACAAGCAGCAAAGAATCCTGTGGCACCATATAGACTAACAGACGTTTTGCAGCATGAGCTTTCGTGGGTGAATACCCACTTCTTCGGAAGTGGGTATTGCATCCGAAGAAGTGGGTATTCACCCACGAAAGCTCATGCTGCAAAACGTCTGTTAGTCTATAAGGTGCCACAGGATTCTTTGCTGCTTCTACAGAACCAGACTAACACGGCTACCCCTCTGATACTTTCTCAGTACAGGTTGCAATTAATTAAAAGGCTTCAAGCACAGTGATACATTTATGCAAAGTGGCTGGGATTACCCAAATTTTCAGAGCTCCACTCTAGAGTGAGGATTACAGTATAAGCAATGGGTGAGACTCCAGCCTTAACTCCTGCCTTGACGAAGAGGGAAAATAATCTCAGAGTAACAGTAGGAGTGAGGAGAGAAATACTTGTGGCACCTTAGAGACTAACAAATTTATTTGAGCATAAGCTTTCATAGGCTACAGCCCTCTTCATCGGATCCATAGACTGGAACATACAGCAAGAAGATATTTATACATATAGAGAACATGAAAAGGTGGAAGTAGCAATACCAACTGTAAGAGACCAGTCAATTGAGATGAGCTATCAGCATCAGAAGGAAAAAAAAACATTTGAAGTGATAATGGAGATGACCCATAGAATGTGTGAGGATACTTAACATGGGGAAATAGAGTGAGGGAGGATCAGCATTCATTCTGAATGTTCTGAATGTTATTGCTTTGTGTCATAATCTTAATGTTGTTTAAACACAGCATTTTTCCTCTCTGTCTCTCTCCACTAGCATGTACTTCTTGTTTGGGGATCTTTTTAAGGGGGAGGAGGAGGATGTTAAATTCCAAAAGGGAGTTTGGAACCCCATGAGCTGAAGCAATCAGGTGTAGCTGAGTCTATTTATTTTTTTTTTAAAAGGAGCTAGCTATTCTTATAATAGGGGTGTGCTGATCAGATTTTGGGAAAAGCAGCTCAGGTGGTATAAGATGCCTTGATCATGTAGTTTGGGATTCTACTGGTTGTTAATGCCATTAAGGGAATATGACTGCCTAGTGATTTTACTATGGAGTGGGGTTGATTTAATAAGAACCCTTAAATTAACAAATCCCAGAGAGATTTTTCATTGCTTAACTTGGGCTTGTTGTGAACTTTCTCTTCAGCTAATCATACCCTGACCTTGCCACAGAGGCTAAGGGAGGGAAAATACAGAAAAATACAACACTCATGTGAGACATGTACTTGACCTGATAAAGCACAAGCTGAGAGTGTCAGTCCTAAAGGAGAAACATTTGGAACCTAGTGAAATTGGTCCTATAATCCCTATGTAAGCCAAAAAAGGTAAAAGAAGAGAGAGGGCATTGTCATAGAAGCAGAAGAAAAACAGAAGAATGCAGAAAGAAATGAGCAAGAGACGGGAATAGCGTGTGTGTGGTTTGAAACTGGCAATGCCTCTGTCTTCTGCTTCCTGCTCTTTTACATTTCTAAGGATTTTGCCTGATTGCAGAAACAGCAGCCATTTTGTTCTCCAAAGTGGTGCAGACAGTCCCATACTGTGACTTCTTTACTTCTAATCTAAAAGAAAAGTAATTTTTACATTGAACTGTATGGTTGCTCATTGTATATGAAGAGACACAGCAGAGGGGGGAAACAGGAAGAATGGGAAGAGGACAGAGCAAAATTATACAAGGACAAAAAACCCAGCTATAATGTAGTAAGTGTGCATCTTATTGTAAAGTCTCTGTGTTTGATTTAAGAACGGTATTGGGTGGGGAGTATTTTGGATAATTCTTGTTCTTTCAGCCTGTAATGGATTTTATGTGCCATTATATCCTACTAGTCAGTGTGCCTTATGTGTCCCTCTCTATGCCCAGTCCACAGAGTATACGGGTCTCTCATCACTCTCAGCTTGAGACCCTGGCTCTTTCATTCAAGCTGTAGAACCTCATGGTTTTAGCTGTGGCCATCATCAGTTCAATTCCTTGTTAGGCCAAAATAATAGATGTGATACCATTTCTGACTAAGACACAGAAAGGGATTAAACCTTTTCCTGGGCAGACCGGAGCTGGTCCTTGAACACTAGCTGATAGTTGGCAGCTGTGGCTCCTTAAGCTGCTGGAGGATGGAACTCACTGTTCTGCCTTTTTGGGGGATGAGGGGTGGGAAAGCCACAAAATGGAAGCAGAGAGTTCTAGGGGAATGGAGAGAGATGCTCTCTCATTTTCTTCTGGCCTGGGAGGCTCATGACTGACTCAGGCTTAGGGGTAAGGAGTTTTAGGGGGAATGTACCGTTTGCCCTGAATTCAGGAAGGAGAGACGGCTTCTGTTTTAATGTTTTGTTATGGACATTGGGGACTTGGAAAACAGCCTTGTTTAATTTTGTTTGGGGCCCTGTGGCCAAAGCAGCCCTTCTTTGACTGAGTTGTTTTTCCTAGACTGGGCCCAAACTGTGTGGGTTTTTTTTTCTTTTCTTGATTTGCTTTTTGGACCTGTTTTAAAGAGTTCACAATCCCGTTTCCCTCAGGGATGACTGGTGATCCTGTTACTCTGTCACTTAAATCCACTTAACATATTTCTGTTAAAGAGTTCTTTATGGAGATGGGCATATGGTTTAGAAGAAATAACTTATCTGAGGCTTTTTACTATTTTTGGCCTGATGGTGAGGAAATTGTGATTTCCTCAACTTATTAGTCAAAATGATTCTCAAAATTTACTGCTAGTTGACTTATTACAAGAAGTTAGTGTATTTTAAGTTTGGGCTGTTTTGGTTGGTTTCAATTGTACGTGCAAGTCAAATGGGGTATTACTATTTCCTGACTGGTTAAGTGTTACTGTTAGAATGTTTGTCCATACCAATACCCATGACTGCAAATCTTAAATTCTCAGTGCGGTATATACTTAAAACTTGCCATTTACTTAAAACTCATTTGGTAGAATATTTATGCAAAAAAGTATGATACATATCTTCACACTAAGCCTGAACTGAACCTCTTCTGCAGTTTAAAAAAGTTTCAATTTAACCTTTTTAATTTTTCTGTGACTCTGCACTTCCTGATTCCAGGTAGGACTAGCGGTAGCTACATAGAACATGTTATGAATTCTATTACACCATCTTAGATTATAATAAAGTATGTGTGCATCTGCTATGATTGCAGAGAGGAGAGGGGCTGAAGTCTGAATATTATAAGGAATAATACTGCACTTCTTGTCTGGAATAGTCCTCAGAAATGTTCTCTTTTTAATAACTGATTTTAAAATTACAATTTGCATATATTTTTAAATCAATTCTCCATTCATTCAAAGCTATCTGAACCTTTGTTTTCCCTTAGAAGATGGCCCAGATTTTATTCTTTAATGTAGTCCTTGATTTATTGAATATCCACATTTCCCTGGATAGTACCATCTTTTGAGTTATACATCATCAGAGTGACTCATTCTGGTGATGTATTATATTAATACATCATCAAAGTGCCTTGCTCTGCTGTTGCACTAATGATATGTTAGTGTAATACATCATCAGAGTGAACTGCACTGATGATGTATTACTTAAATGGTGATGACATTCCATGAAGGAAAGGTTGATAAGCAGGTTCAATATAGGCACAGAAGAAAAATCAGTCAATATGGAGTATAACTGTTTCCTTGGTAGCAGTGCTGCTGCTAAATTAGCAGGATAGCCTCTGATCTGCAACCTTACAGCAGCATTGAAACATACATTATCCCCGGAAGAGGGATGAATTCAGAACACACAGTTTAAAGGATTTTACTGAAGAGAGGAAAGATGTAACTATACATATCACTAAAAAGTTAAAGGTTACATATACAGTTATATTTACTGGCTCCTGAGAAGCTGAATGAATCAAATGGGGCTGAACTAGAAGTAAAGTATACATATGCTACAGAAATGACCTCAGTTGAATGAAATACACAGGAAGAATGAAATATAAGAACTATGAATATGCTGGATGCATTAAGGTACTTGTCATTTACAAACCACTCTCAGCAATTTTTAGAACAGTCAGAAGCACCAGCACAGACTGCTGTGATTTTTGGTTTTGTTTTTTTAAGTTTTCTTGTGTTGGTGGTGCTAGGTCAGAATATGAGGCAGATACCGTCACTTGTCTTTAGCTATTTTCTAGATCCTGGATAGTGTGCATTCAAATTGCTGAATTGTGCATGCACATTGAGACTTAGGATGCAAATGTTAGATGTGTGACATTTTCAGTGTGTGTCTAACTTTGAAAATCTAGGCCTAAATTGTTGCTGTGTTAATGACCTTCACTTTCTAAAGTAGTCATAACATTTAAAAAAAATCATGTTGGGCTATTAATGTTGGTCCTGATCATTGCTTTTCTAAAAAATTACAGAGCACTGCACCCCCATCCCCTTTTCCTCTGAATGCTCTGGTTGTCTGGCCTTTCAGAGATGTGTGGTCACTCTTTCTGAAAGTCTAGAAGTGCTGCTAGGTCTGCTATTAGAATATGCATTATGTGGCTCCAGGCACTGGGGTAGCTGTCTCTTCATGGATCAGGTGATACACTGAGAAACAAGGAGGGTGAGGTAATATGTTTTATTGGACCAACTTCTACTGGTGTAAGAGACAAACTTTCAAGCTACAGATAGCTCTTCTCTATGTCTGTTTGCAGCTTCATATAACTCCACATTAGAGGAAGACAGCATGCTCTAAGCTGTTTCACAAGCAGCTACCCCTGCTTCTAAATCCCAATCCTCACGTCTTCCATTTCTGTCCCCTAAAGCTACCTTTCTAGATATAGAACCTGGCTCTCAGCACCTAAAACAAGGTAGGTGAAGAGACTTATGTTGTTCATTTTTCTCTTCCAGTCTTCCCCATCCCCTGTTTGTTCTTTCCATCTCATTTCCTTCTTTAGTTCGTCCTTCTGTTTCTTTCTCTATAGGTGGTTATCATATAAATTTGCATAATGTGGTAAAATAAACTTAGATATAAATTGGGCTTAAAATAAAACACATGGTACCAGTTTTTAAAATGAAATATAACCAAAATATTCTGGGGGAACATCCCCAAGATGCTTATATGGGGGCAAGTCAACTGTTTCCTCACACTTTCAGATATCACCAGCTTCCACTGCCTGGAGGTTAGAATAATTGTTTCAAGCTTATATTTAGAAATTAATAATCCAGAACTACCTATTATTTGTGCCACTACTGTAGGGATCTCCAAAACAGCTGTGCCCCTGCAGACCCTCTGACATATCTCCCCAGGAGAAATTGAAACACAAAGTTGTACTTTAACGAATGAAAAGATAATACCACAAAACTGGTGTAACGATCATTGCCAGGCTATTCCTCAAAATGCTATTGTCAGGATACAAAATAAATACAATGACGTTCAGTGCAAGAATAGGGTCACCATTAAAAATTAAATTGACATTTGTAAGTAATTATCATTACTACATGATATTCCATTTGCTAAGTGTATACTGAAGTCTAGGGAATATTGCAAAAACTAAGGTAATATTCATAAAGGAAAACAGTAAAGGTTTCAGTGGCAGCCATTGCAGATAATAGTGTTAGAAGCAGTATTTCCCCAACCATATATATGGGCCTTAAAAAAAACTTAGTTTTGATTTTGTTCTCACTTGCCTGGAGGTAGTCTTATTGAGATACTTGGAGTTAGTCCTGATTTACAATAGTATAAAAAGAGTACACACCTCTTGAGCCTGTACAAGGCACAGTGAATGGGCTGTCCACCCCACACAAGATGGAGCACGTTAAATGAAGTAAATTAACTTGATAGCCTGCAGCTGGGGAAGAGCCAGGGATTGAAAAGCTGATTGAAGGTGGAGCCCAGCTGAGGAGGAACAGGCAGGGCTGGAATGCCAGAAAGTTGGCAATGTAAAGGGGCTGCAAGGGAACTAGTCTACAGTCATTCCCTGGGAGAGGGGACGTGTGTTTGGGGCTACAGATTTAGGTAGTCTACAGTCACTCCCTGGCAGGAGGGAGTTTGGGTTGATAAACCCAGAGATTGGGAAGGCTAGAAGATAAGATCAGAGAAGTACGAAGGAGTCCAGGGAAAACAGCAACAGGGACTGAATGCAAGCAGACCTTAGTTGCTGGAGATAGGGTCCTTGGACCGGATCCCACAGTGGTGGGTGGGCTCTGGTTCCCCTACGAGCTCTGGGGAAGTGGCATAGACTGGGCAGTGGAGCCGAAGATTGCCTGGGACAGTTGTCCAATGGGACTTTGATACCACAGAACGGGAGAGCTATAGTGACTTTGTTGGAGGGCTGAGTCAGGAAGGAGTATCCCAAGTCTTAGGCCTGGTCTACACTACGCGTTTAAACTGGTTTTAGGAGCATTACACCGATTTAACCCTGCACCCGTCCATACTAAGAGGCCCTTTATATCGATATAAAGGGCTCTTTAAACCAGTTTCTGTACTCCTCCCTAACGAGAGGAGTAGCGCTAATATCGGTATTACCATATCGGATTAGGGTTAGTGTGGCCACAAATCGACGGTATTGGCCTCCGGGCGGTATCCCACAGTGCACCACTGACCGCTCTGGACAGCAATCTGAACTCGGATGCAGTGGCCAGGTAGACAGGAAAAGCTCCGCGAACTTTTGAATATCATTTCCTGTTTGCCCAGCGTGGAGCTCCGATCAGCACGGGTGGTGATGCAGTCCGAAATCAAAATCCAAAAAGAGCTGCAGCATGGACTGTACGGATGTGATTGCTGTATGGGCAGGCAAATCTGTTCTATCAGAGCTCCGTTACAGAAGACGAAATTCCAAAGCATTTTTAAAAAATCTGCAGACAGAGGCCACAGCAGGGACTCAGCACACTGCTGCGTGACAAACGTAACGGAAAGCCAAAGAATCAAATGGACGCTCATGGAGGGAGGGAGGGGGGACTGAGGACTCAAGCTATCCCACAGTTCCTGCAGTCTCCGAAAAGCATTTGCATTCTTGGCTGAGCTCCCAATGCCTGTAGTGTCAAACACATTTTCCGCGGTGGTTCAGGGCATAGCTTGTCAATTTACCCCCCTCACCCACCCCCAGAAGTAAAAGGGAAAAAAATCCTCTCTTGTCTCTTTTAAATGTCACCCTGTGTTTACTGAATGCTGCTGATAGACGCGATGCTGCAGCAGTCAACTGCAGCATCCTCGCCCCCCCTCCTTGGTGGCTGATGGTACAATATGGCTGATATCCATCATCATCATCAGCCTTGTGGCAGATGGTGCAGTGTAATAGGACTGGTATCCGTCCTCATCATCAGCCTGTGAGTGCTCCTGGCTGGCCTCTGGTGAGGTCGGCTGGGGGCGCCTGGGTAAAAAACTCCTGATCATTCCCAGTAGATGGTACAGAACGGCTGGTAACCATCTTCATCATAGCAACAGGGGGCTGAGCTCCATCAGCCCCCACCCTTCATGTGTAAAGAAAAGATTCTGTTCTGCCTGGACTATCATAGCAGCGGGATGCTGGGCTCCTCTCCCCCACACTGCTTAATGTCCTGTCTGGACTATCATAGCAGCTGGAGGATGCCTTTCCCTCATTTTATCTCACTAACAAGTCACTGTTTCTAATTCCTGCATTCTTTATTACTTCATCACACAAATGGGGGGACACTGCAACGGTAGCCCAGGAAGGCTGGGGGAGGAGGGAATCAACAAGTGGGGTTGTTGCAGGGGCACCCCCTGTGAATGGCATGCAGCTCATCATTCCTGCGGGATCTGACCTTAGTGGTCTCTGGTTCTCTGATACACTGGTTCTCTAGTACACTTGCCCCATATTCTAGGCAGGACTGATTCTATTTTTAGATATCATAAAGGAGGGATTGACTCAGGGAGTCATTCCCATTTTTGTCTTTTGTGCCTCTGGCCGATCTCAGCCAGGGGCACCTATGACAGCAGCAGATGGTACAGCACAGAAGGACTGGTAACCGTCATCTCATTGCCAATTTACAATGGCATGGTAGATGGTACAGAACGGCTGATAACCATCTCTGCTATCATGCAAAAGCAAATGAATGCTGCTGTGTAGCGCTGCTGAATCGCCTCTGTCAGCGGCATCTAGTACACATACGGTGACAGTGACAAAAGGCAAAACAGGCTCCGTGGTTGCCATGCTAATGGCGTCTGCCAGGGCAATCCAGGGAAAAAGGGCGCGAAATGATTCTCTGCCGTTGCTTTCCCAGAGGAAGGAGTGACTGACGACATTTACCCAGAACCACCCGCAACAATGATTTTTGCCCCATCAGGCACTGGGATCTCAACCCAGAATTCCAAGGGGCGGGGGAGACTGCGGGAACTATGGGATAGCTACGGAATAGCTACCCACAGTGCAATGCTCCAGAAATCGATGCTAGCCTCGGACCGTGGACGCACACCACCGAATTAATGTGCTTAGTGTGGCCGCGTGCACTCGATTTTATACAATCTGTTTTACTAAACCGGTTTATGTAAAATCAGAATAATCCCGTAGTGTAGACGTACCCTTAGAGAGAGAGCGAGAGAGAGAGAAGGGGCCATGGTGTAAGGAAATGGGTGCTGGACCTGAAAGAAGATAATCCCCTCAACACCCAGGAGGTGGTGCCCTAGTGGTGAGTGAGCCCTGTGCAGGCACACCTAAGTGTGCTGCTGTCACTGTTGTTTGTGTGATTTATGGGTGTGACAGACTGACAATATCTTGTAATTTCCTGGACAAACCTTATGGAATTAAGATAACTTAATTCAGTAAAGTGTCAAACATTGTATTTTCTGGCATTGTATGTACCTTCTCTAGTAGGAGGGGGAAACGAACGTATTTCCTCTGTTGTCAGCCCTTTGAAGCCTCACCCTACCCTGCCCCCGAGAGGTGTGCATATATTAGGTCAAACTGGATTCTCCAGAGATTAACAGACAAAGAAATGATTTTTGGATAAATAGCTTGGTTTTAAACTGGCTCAGGGCCTTCTTCCTGATCCAGCAAATGGACACGACTCCTAGTCCATGAATGGCCCCGATCCTTAGGGTAGGGTTGGAAGGAATGGGCCCACTGTAGGCCCATAAGACTTTGTGCTTGTTATGAGCTGAAGCCGTGATGAATTTCTTACCACAAAGGAAACTCTGTGGATGTGGTCTTGAAGGATTGCTCCTGCCAGAGCCTAAATTAAGAATGGGGACGGGTTTCTTTTGGTAAGGTTATTAGTATGCATATAGGTTCTTCTTCTTTTTTTTTTTTGCAATGTTTTCTCTATAATGGTTTTACCTTAAGAATTAAATAGGCTTGCATAAGAAGTGCTGTCCGGGTAATGTATAACTATAGAAAGTACACCTGTTAACTGCTTCTGGTGAGAAAGCAAGCAGGTGAGCTGTCTTTGCTGCATATAACACCTTGAAGGCGGAAAACTGCAGCCTGGAAACTCCCTGGAGAGTGATATGTGGATCTGCACCCAAGAAAGGTAATGGTATGAGAGTGGGTGCCCTTACTCAACCACAGAGAGGAAATACAGATGCAGTTGCCCTGAACTTTGACAACTGCAATCTAGCATAACACAGTGTGCGCAAAAAAAAAAGGTCCTAATTTTGTTTATTTTAAAAAGAAGCATTATTCCTTGCAAGTAGAAATTGCCAGTTGCAGAAATATATTAGTGCCTATAATTTATAAACAATGAACACTGTTTTTGTCTGCCTGCCCTGCAATTCTTCTCTCTACTCAAGGTCTAAACTGTGAATGAGAAATTATGATTGTTACAAATGGTATGACGGTCAGACATTGGCAAGCTTTCCAGTGATGCCAACCCATATTCAAGCACAGACTCTGTCTTGGTTGTCCAACCCAAAAATGTAATGCAAGATACTGCAGCTGAGCATACAAATAAAATGTGAAGTGAGATATATAGTAGTGTAACTGTGACTGCCATGCAGTCCTGACAGAACAACCTCACTGACTTGACCTCAGTCTTTGAGGTGCAGCCAAGTAGGAACCTGGACACTCAGTTTAAAAATGGAGCTTTAACAACCAAATAAAAACCATGGTACTACATATGCTATATATGAAGTGTTAAATGACTGACTGAATCAAAAGAACTGCTGTTTCTCAGCAGGTAAAATTGGCCCAAGCATTAAAAAAAAGGCAAAATAGAGAGAGCCTTCCTTTCATGGACAAAATAAATTACCTGATATATCATTTATGCTTATTTTGAAACTTAAATGGTCTTCTTTAAAGTACAATGACACAACGATTTTGGTATGATTTCTCCCACAAGAATGTCAAACTTAATTATATTGTGGTCACAATTATCTAGTGGCTCAACTATAGCTGCCACTTAAACCAATCACAGTGTATTACTAAGGGCCAAGTGAAAAATAGAAATTCTGCCTGTGTGCTCTAGAACTAGCTGGTCCAAGAAGCAATAATTTTAAGGTGTTGACAACTGATTCGCTAAACTTGGTCCTGAAGTGTTGTTTGGCTAGCTTATTCATGGGTAGATGAAGCCACCTTTTATTACTCATTTATTTGACCTAGTTACCTTGTTGAGCTCCTTCACCATTGTGCATTCAATAGCCTTTTCATTATTAGGAGGCTGGTAGGATATCCGTTTGACTTAGAATTTGACTCCATTCAGTTTCTACTGTTAATCTAACCTCTACTCAGAAATAGAGCTAGTCAGATTTTTTTCAATTTTTTTGTGAAATCTTTCATTGAAAATTTGATTTCTTTTTATGGATAAAAAATCCTGAATATTATCAACCTAAATTTTCATTGAGATATATTTTGGTTTTTGGCCATATCTACTCAGAAATAATATTAGGTTTTATGGCATCCTTTAGGTAGTGTACTATTCCCCCACCTCTTCAATCTAATTTTGTCTTCTTGTATAATTTATTAACGGGTATTGTCATTCCCTTTGGATTGTGTCATACAGAAATCATTTGTTACACTAAGAGCCTGACCAAAGCCCACTGAAGTCAATGGATCTTTCAGTCGATGGTCCTAACAGACAACTATGTTGAGTCAAAATGTATATGCTGCAGAATGTTCTCAGATCATCACTAGAAGAGCATAAGGGGAAGAGTGCATACCTTTCTTGTAGCCATGTGTACACATACATATTTAATATATTTTCTCCCCACAATGTTGCCATACTAGTTAGGGACAAAGTAATAAATCTATCCATTATCTGATTAAAAACAAAATCATTCATATACAATTGTGACAGCTGTCAGGCCTATGAATATGTAAATATTCATAAACTAGCTGACAAATTGCACATATGCAAAGAGAAATCTTTATATCTTCAACATATCTTTGTGTTTACTGAACATAAGGACAGGAAGTTTCTAATGTAGTTAGGGGAAATAGCAACACACATTTCCAGATAAGTGTGCTTTTGTTTATCAAATACACATATTAAAAAATGAAGCCTTTTACACATCTCACACCTCCAAAACTTAAAAAGTTTAGCTAAAGATAGAAGTATTATAAATCTGAAAATAATTTGTTACAGCAACATTGAAGAAAACTCTGCTTGTTTAGTAAAGGACTGCATTTCTTTTGCAGGTTAATGTGTTAACTAGTTCTACCTGTTAATAACTGAATAATTAGCACCCTGAGTTAATCAGTAAATAGACATTTATCATGCATTAATTTGTTTATTAACCATGCCCAGTAATCATTAATTTGCCCCATATTTAACCATTCAGAACTAGTCTTCCCCAGGAATTATTCATAGATAATTCTCCCAATAGTTTCTTTAACTTCTCTGCTTTCTACTTAATAACTATTTTTCTAATTAATCGTTAACTAATCCCTTTAGATAATCTTCACTAACTAGTTCCTAGTTCATGATTAGATATCCATGCTAGCCTAGTTACAGTAATTATGATCTAGTCTCTAATAATTAACTAGGCCTCTTCCCCAGTTAATTTTTAACTAGACCTCATTAGCTAATCATTAATGAGTGACTTTGCCTCGTTCTGCATCTGTGGTCTCGGTCTAATTCCTGTGGAGCAGGTATCCCCGTAGGTAAAACTACCCCCACAACTGTCACTTTTGTTAGAAGTTTTGTTAGAAGAGACGCTGATGTTTGAACTGGCCATATAGACTAACTGACCTCCTTCTCTTCATTAAAAACTGTCCCATTGGGCAAGCACTGCTGGGAAGCTTTCAGAGCCACAGCTTGTGTCATACCTGTGCTGTGGATAGACTTCAGTCTGCAGGGCTTCAGTCGGGTATTTTATTAAGGAGGAGCTATTTCAGCCACGAGTAACTAGGTCCAGAAAGTTGCCAAGGAAGAAAAGTGTTGAATTTCCAAAGAGGAGATGTTTTAATGAAGACCCTTCCCCTCAATGATCCTCTCCCCCAAAAAAGTGATATATATATTTTTGGAAAGGACAAATACTGAATAATTCTCCTCATGGGCAAAATAAGGTGTGAGAAATGTTGCCCCGATCTATGCTCAAGCCTCCCATTAATAGGAATTTTTCACAAGTATGGAAAGCACAATCCAGGGTCAAAATCTTCTATGCAGGTTGAGTGGTTTTTTAAATAAAGCTTACTTTACAAAAATCATTATTATAATTGTGTGATGCCAATGCACCCTTGGTGAGTTGTTGGCAGCAGGGATCAAACTTAGGACTACTTAAGCTTAATGACACTTGTCACTTAGCCAGGGCCGTAGCAGATTCATTAATCTCTAGCTCATCTAGCCCCCACTAGAGGGTCACAGAGGACCACACTGAACAGGCCTGGTTTACATACTTCCCTGGGTAGGCAGGCAGGCACATCCCAAGCTTCCCCAGCTGAATTCCCCACCACCACTTTTAACGACCCCTTATTGGGTCATTGGCAGCGGGGATCAAACCTGAAACCTCTTGAGCTTAATACTTTAGCCACAGCTGCCTGAGCTAGAAGACATGTCACTTAACTAAGGTTGTAACAGGATCATCAATCTCTAGCTGGGTTAGCCACCATTAGAAGGGAACAGAGTGCCACACTGAGCATGCATAGGCTACAATTGCTATCAGCCATCATGGTAATAGGGCAAAAATTATAATAATACAAACATCTTGAGTGTATGCATGTATTATGGCCTGCCCCCTTCCTGGGCACACACCTTGTTCAACCAGTATTTCTGGTCGCTAGTACGACCTTTTAGCTCTCTAATCTTTCTCTTGGTTTACCTGTCTGTAAATATCGGGTGATCGTGGCTGCTTTTCCTAACTCCATTTCAAGGGCCTTGCAGATCTCTTTAAAACCCTACTGACTGACTACACCTCTGACATCTGGGTTTGAAACACCACTAAAGTTTATATACGTGCAAAAGTCAGTGATTGGGTAAACAAGGTTTCTCTTTGAACTTCAAGGACCTGAAGCAAAACTCTACTAAATCTGTCATTTTTGCCTGATTAGGGGTAAAAAAAAATCATGTAAAATTGGATTTTTTTTTTTATTTCCACCCAATTGATCCTGGTTCAGGAGAGATTTCTGAACTATTTCATTTTTTTTGTTGCTCAATTTAGCTCAGCGTTCTGTTTAAATAAAAAAACTCTAAAACCCTCTTGTACATCTTTAGTGGTTACACATCCTTAATAATCTCTTTGAGCCATTCAAAAAGAAATTTTATTTAGTTGCTACACAAATATTTTCTTAATAAAAGGTAATTTAGTTGTGAGCTTAGATGTTAGTTGTTTGTATGATTCATACCAGTGAAATTTAGTTTCTTTCATGTTTCTGATCTGGGAAAAGTCCAACGGTACGAACAGGCTAAATTAAAACCAGTTTCTTAGAGTTGGTTTAAATTTTTCAATTTTTGAAATTTCAAAATGAAAAAAAATGATGAAATATATTCACCAATTTCCCCTCATTTTTGACCAGCTAAGTCAATTTTATTTATTTTTTTATTTCAGGGGTAAAAATCAGATACAATTGTTTAAGATTTTTTAATACTCTAGTTTTCTTTCAATAAGGTCGACTGTTCTCTAAGTCAGTTAATTGAATTTATACCATTCATCAGGTCATTCTGCCAACAAAGATAGCAAATGGAATTCATGGTGGTGACTGTCATATATAAATTTTCTAGCAGAAACTGGACTGTGACCACCAACTTATTTCACATAGGCCATTGAAGAGCCAGCAGATGGTCATGATTTTAAATTAGTTCTGTCTAGTGCCGGACTTGATTTAGTGACCTGTAGAAGAAAGTCTGTTTTATCCTCCTCTATATTTTTAATCTTCTCAACAACAGTGGAAGGAAACCCCAATTTGGGATAAAAACAAATATTGCAATATTGGAATTTCCTGTGGATGGATATTCTGATTTTTTTCACTCAACTCTAGATATGACTATGGATAATATTACCTGCCACATTTATTTAGTTTTAAGTATTTCTGCTGTCATTTGTTACCTGCCTTAAGCAGTGTTTTGGGCTCAATAATTCACATGTATGAAGTGCTTTGAGATCTTTGAAAGGCAGGTGCTGTTGACTACTCATTATCATTTATTATTAATGGGTCAAATCTTAAAATCCTTTCTCAGTCAAAATTCCCATTAGGAGTGACTTCAGTGAAAGTGTTTCCTCAATGAGAACTAAGAAATGAATAACGACTGAAGGATTTGGCTTATTATGAGGAAACAACTCCTGTTCCCGGATGAACCTCCACTCAGCTGTTCTTTGTGAAGTGACAGAAGATGAGGTGAAACATGCCACCCATGGACTTAGTCCATTATGTGCTTTATTGATGTTCTGACTACAGCATCTAAAACATTACCGAAAACAGTTTAACTTTTGTGACAATAAACAGTGGGGAAGTAGTGGCTGGGTTTTAGCTTGTGATGAAGAAGAATGGCTTGCTCTACCCTCAGCAATCTGAGGTGTCTTGATGTTTGCAAAGATACCTATTGTGTTGTATCCCAGATACAGAGGGTTCACAGAGGGTTAATGGAGCGGATTCTGAGGTGCTCTAGAACCACATATATATATTCTATGCTTCCAGGGGTACCAGGAGGGATTTTGAGTATGTTTTTGAAAGTTCTGAGTTTCAACGGAACAGTTGAGAGGTAGAGGCAGAAATCAGGGAGTTTCTTCTCAGCACAGGTAAGTGTAAAGGGCACAGATTTCAGTTTCGGTCATTACAAATATTTTTTTATAACTTAAGAGCCAACAATATGTTTAGCACTATGCAAAACAACCAAAAAAAAAAGTGCTTGCTACAGAGAGTTTACAGTCTAAAGACAGATGCAAAAAGACAGGATGCAGTAGAGGTAATAACTTAAAGGAATTTATATATAAAATACAGCTGGTTGGGAAATATTTTATTTTCCATTTAAAAAAAACTCTTCATTTTCACGGACATTTTTCCACAAAATGGCTTTTATCATAATATTTTGGAAATTGAAAAACAAAATTAAAACATTTTAGTTTTCTGTTGACAAAAGCTGGGGTATTCAATTTAATAGCTTTCCTTTCACCACCTCTTTCCAAAAACACACTATTGAAAATGGATAATTCCCACAGAAATTTCCTTTTTGGTGAAAGCCATTTTTTGTCTAAATAAATAAATCAAGAGTAAGTTGGGTGAGTCAATTGAGTTACAGCAGTAAAAAAAACTGGAGTGAGATCAGAATCAGACTCAGTGTAAGGTAAGGGGGGGAGTTAAGAAGATTGGAAATAGTTTATTTTCAAGAGAGGAGCAAAACAATTCAGGAAATAGAAAACGCTATCAGTGTTGCAGACTTTTTTCATTATCATCATCATCACGTTGAGGGACAGAATTCTAGGATTCACAGCTCACCATGTGTCATAGGTTTATTCCCCACTTTGAACTTTTGTGTTCACAAGATGGGGACCTGCATGGACTCCTCTAAACTAAAATCCTAGTTTAGATCTGGTTCTTGCTGCCACCAGTCAAGTTTTAAGTGTCTGACACACTCCCTGTTCCCCCAAAACTCTCCCTGGGGAACACAGATTCAAACTTGAATCTCAACACAAAGGGAAACAACCCATTTCCCCCCCTCCCCTCTCCTAGTGCTTAGGAGAGATACCTGGATTCAAATTCCTTGAATCAAAACAAAGAGGGATTCACTTTTCCCCCCTCCCTTTCCCCTGAAAATCCAAACAAGGAAGAAATCAATCAAGTTCTAAAAAGAAAAGATTTTATTAAAAAGAAAGAAAGTACACTATCTCTGTAATACCAGGATGGAAAAATACAGGGTCTAACTTATAAACCTGGAGAGGCTCTCCCCCTCTCCTTTCTCAGAATAATCAAAGTAACAACAAACAGAAATAAAGATATTTCTTCAGCAAACACACAATTGCAAATGTAGAAATCAAATTATAAGACTAGTCTGCCTTTCTAATACTCACTAGACTGAATAGAAGAAAATACTTCAGGAAACTTGGAGAACTTGAAGAATATGTCTGGCCTCTCTTAGATCCAAAAAGAGAACAAAGACCCAACAAGGAACACAGAGATTTGAAATTATCTTGTCCCCTGATTGGTCCTCTGGTCAGGTGTTCATCAGGTTACTGAGCTTGTTAACCCTTAACTATCTGTTATGACACCATGACTTAAGTCCTGCCCTCTTGTGAAAGCCATTAAATGGATTAGTATCTACTCTTCTTATTTTTTCCTTGTCCCATGTATGGTTTTGTTTTATCCTTACTTTTAAACTAAGATTTCATTTACTGAGTGTGCATGCATGTATGCAAACTCTCCCAAATCTACCGGCTTCATTCTCCACTGTCCTGTACAAAGTCAGAGTGAAATGTACAGAACTGGAATGGTAGTATTTTACGTCCACCTTACACAACTGTAAATCGGGTTCTCAGTTGGGAGTGGTGAAAAGCTGTCAGGGAATCATGATTGCCCTGCCCTACCCTGCCCATATTGCTAAAAGGGGGCTGAGAGTGGGCTCCTGGTTAATTGGGAGGGGGATCCTGGAACATTCCCAATATGGAAAGGTGGCTGAAAGTATTGAAACTGTTCAAGCTACAAGGAATAGGAATTGGGCCAGTAGTGTCTACCAGCCTCAGTCATACTTAGATAAGTACGATGTAATTAGCTCAATTAAATTCCCTCTGAATATTTCCCACTTCCCTATATCATCTGGGAGGAGATTTTTAAAAAAAGTGCATAAGTGATTTAGATGCACAAGTTGCATTGAAAGTCAATGCGATCCGTGCCCCTAAGCCATTATAGCACTTCTGAAAATCCTACCTCTAATCCTGTATCTTGCAGAGGTGTGTGTGTATGTGTATATATATGTCTATCCCCTCAAGCTGGTATTTTGGTGATAGGTTTGGTTACATACAGTCATTTCACTGAGGGTATGTCTACACTATAGCAGCTACAGTCCTGTACATTTACACCGGGGGTAGGCTGACATAACTATGGTGCTGAGGATACGACAACTTTCACAGCCCTGAGCGACATAGCTAGATTGATGTAAATTTTAAGTGTCGGCTGGGCCTGAGTCCTGTCTGACACTGTTCTCTCCTGTTTCTTAGCAAAAAGACATACCTATGTGTGAATGGTGGGATATGTCTTCGACAACCAGTCACACTTCCTTTATTGCCATCTAGGGGTTCATTACGTTAGATGTCTTAAATGTTGAGGAGCAGAAATGTTGCATAGCTGACTTCTGAACTAATGTGCAGTTGCTGGGGTCAATACCTACATAGTTGCTCCCACTTTGCCAACACAGGAATTGGTGTCAGAAATGAAATGTAACTGCTGTTAAATACGCATGCAACGAAATACAAATCTAACTTTTTATGGACTTAACCACACTACTTTTTGAAGGCAAAGGAAACTACAAAATAAGATGAAAACAGTTTCAAGATTTGTACTTTTAAACCCTCCCAGGCAAAACTCCAGAAGAACTTCAATCAAAAAAGCCTGTCTTAATATAGCCAATAAACCCATCAGACTATTTGTGGAAAAAATGCACAGAAGATTAAGGAGTTAGCATAGAAGGAAAAAAAAATCTAAACAAGTGAAAAGCTAATGAAATCACTTTAGAAGCACAGCCTTCAGCAAGGAAGATAAATCCATAAACAGACCCATAGACAACATGAATCTCCTTAAAGATTTTGTGAAGGGCAATAAAAAGATAAAAACAAGAAAAGTGAACAAACAGATGGAATCCAAAGAGGAGAAAAGTCCCAGATGTGACCAGAGCTGTTAAAGGGGCAAATTAAAAACAATTTGCTAAAATTAGAGCTAGTTTAATAAGTGAAAACCAATAATTTATTCAACTAAATTCACCTTTCACTTTGTTTCTTAATTGTCCACAAACAGTTGTGATTTTTCTCAAATGCCTTTGTTCACAAAACGTCATCAGATCATTTCCACAAATGATTCTTGGACTGTAGCTTATTTGTGAGTTTGTTACTATTTGATATCTGTTCTTTGAGCAGTTTTGGTTGCGTACATAGGTCACATAGTATACTTCCCTTACAGAAGGGCAGCCCATTTCTTGCTTGGAGGATTATATATCTTAAAATCTGATTTCTGATGTGAAAACCTTGATTATGAATCTGAAATTCACTTTCTGCAAAACAAAGCCTTCCCCTCCCCCCCGCCAAATATCTGCCATATGCACTTGAAATTAACTCTTTCCTTGGAGAACACTTGTTCATTCTTCTACCATACCTCTGTTCTCTAGGAAGCTTGCTGTTGGTGAGCTTGGCATTCTTTGAATGAATTGGTGCTTTTCATTCTGTGAATGCTTCCAGTGAAACCAAGTTCCTTATCTTACTTTAGGCCCAAAATGTAGTAGCTAGAGGTAGAATCTACTATATCTGCACTTATAGTGCAAGACATGGGGTAAGTTACAAAATCTATTTCATTTTATTTGCCCATTGTTGGTATGTATTTATCACTTAGTCTTCAGCCTGGCTGATGTTAGAGGAGAAACTTGCTATATAATACAGTTTATTCTTTTCAGAGAGATCCATCCACCACTCTGTAAATACACTGTTTTAGGAAGTCCTCCCCATCCTCAGTAGTATGCTTTGCAATCAGCTTCAGCACTTCAAATCTACTATAGGGAATGTCCAATATAATCTCACCAGTTCTTAGAAATAATGTTTTCAGTGCAATGAAAACTCCATTGACAATTCATTAGCTTCATCCACACTGGCATGCATGGCCCTTGTACTTGTCATAGTCTGCAGCATGCTTGAATTGGTAGTGGCACTTCATATTACATTCTTTCATTACAGATACTTTCTCATAACATTCTGTAGTTTTTCTAGTATGCCTGATACACCTTGAAAAGGTAGCCCTGAAACAGTGGTTGTGGATTGTGCACTCATTTCCCATCATCTTCTTTCAAAGTGACACCTCAGCACAGTAGCAACCAGGGGAGGGAGGGGGAATCTTGACACCAAATTAATCCTTTCTTTTCCTTTGTTTCCTCCTTCTCCCTTTGTTCTCCTCACTCTTGGTCCTCTGCTCCCTGTTTTCCATCTCACATATATTGACATCTTGGACTAGGACAAGCCAAGTTCGTATACTTCATATGGCTTTTACAGCATGTTTGCTACCCATACCTGGGTTTTGGTATTGTGCTATGACTCAGCACTAAAATACATGGTGAGTTAACATGACCAATGGAAAAATGAAACCACAGCTAGATTATCAAGTACTTCTTCCATCGGCCTTTAATTCAATGCGTCCCACAGGATATACCTGGCCATGTCACCAATAGTTTACTATCACTCCATTAATTGCTTTTATGCCCCATTTATGTTTTCAGTCCTTCACGAAGATTTTCAGATCCACATAATGTCTTGAGTGCCAAATTTTACATCTGGAAATAGCTGAAAGTTTTGTGTAAAATCGCAGTGCTGTCCTCTAGGAATGACACTTATAAATAACTTTTTTTTTTAATTCCTGGAACAAGTAAATTGGCATATCCCTGTAACTGCAAAGAACAGAAGGAAAAAGAATTGGTGAGAACACTCAGGCTAATGAATAACAGACATGTAGGATGGATGTTAAATGGCAGGTGCCAATTTTATTTGTTTTATACTGGGAGAAATGTCATGCATATATTCCTTCCTGTTCTTTCATACCAGGCACTTAAATGGATTCAGTGCAGTGTTCGGGACTCCAACATTTTGGTTATATGGTGGGGTAGACCTTCTGGGGCCCACCCCCAGGATTCAACTGCCTTTTGAATCCTATCTGCCTCCCTTACATGGGGGAAATACCAGTTCCCAAGACAAGACCTCAGTTTGCAAGGATTTCGTATCTCCTCTTTCCCCTGAGGCAAAAGGGCCACCTGTACAATCCTGGGTCTCATTTACAATTGGGAGCTGTTCCCTTCTATCCTTATCAGCCAGATAGCTGGTTGGCACAAGATTCTTTTTGAATGTAGAGGGCAAGCTTAAATAGGCAAGAAGATGGATGCTTTGAGCCAACCAGCTAGTCCAGAGGTTCTCAAACTGGGGGTCGTAACCCCTCACGAGCTGTCAGCCTCCACACCCAAACTGTGCTTCACCTCTAGCATTTATAATAGTGTTAAATGTAAAAAGGTGTTTTTAATTTATAAGGAGGAGGGGGTCACACTCAGAGGCTTGCTGTGTGAGAGGGGTCACCAATACAAAAGTTTGAGAACCGTTGAGCTAGTCTATTCCTTCCACCTCCAGCTAAGGAAGTGGTGTTTATATTGGTCTTTCTTTGCTTCTTCATAACTTGTTAGATACCATCAGATTGATAGGCATACTGCAAACATGAAAGATGGCTAGATCCAGGCAACTCCTTATTTTGATGGCTGTGTGTCAAAAGGGGCTCAAGATTATCTTCTGGTGTCTTGTCCTGTGTTTTATTAAGCTAACAAGCTGGTAGAGACTGTGATTTGGTCCAGCTGCAATGTTAGTTCTGCACTAGCAGCAAGGACAACTTCTAGCACTAAACTACCATGGAATTTGACAGTGTTATGACTAGTGACTTTGTGCTTCTTTCATTAATGAAATGATCCTGAAATATGAAACCTTTATGAAATTTAGTACATGCAATTTTCATTTTAAAACCTGTAGATTTTCAAACAGTTGGTTATACTGTGAACTAGAAAGTTGGAGGAAAGAATCAAAGAGAAGCTTTTCATATCTAGTAATGGTTGGATTTGTAACAATCTTAAACTTACTACCAAACTCTACGGTTTGATAAAACATTCATTATATAATAGCAATGCATTCTGATTCGAGTACATTATAAACTGTTATTGGGGAAATACTGTACTGAGCAGAATTATTGTACTAATGAAACTAGTTTTACGTTTTGCAAACCTTATTTTGCTTCTCTTGGGAAATCCTAATTAGTAAGAAATATGGAGTGCTCTTCACAGATATAAAAGGTTTAAACCTAAATTGGAAACTTAAAGGTTAAGACTTACAATGAATAGAAGGCTGTTACGCTTAACAAATATGACTGTGGTAGTGGTTATCATTCCTGAGTCTTGGCTCTATAAGTAGAAAGCAAGGCATGACTAAAATGGCTGGATAACAAAAAAATTACACAGTCTAGGAAAAATGTTTACTAGACACCTAATATATTATCTCTGATCTTTTATTTAAAAGAGTTGCAAAGTCTGCCAAATTTCATTTACTCTGAAGCATGAAATTTTACTTCTTAATGAAATATTGTTGGGAATAGGTAGAAATTTGATTTAGTTCTCAAAAGAAGATAAAAATAATTATCCAACATATTGTACACAGGAGGAAAATAAAAAAAGGGTTGACCCTGATTCTCCTTTCTCAATACTGTGGATCTGAAGTAAGTCCATTGATATCGATAACATTAAAAAGAAATAAAACTGGTGTCATTGGCCGTGGCTCTCTTCTCTTCTAGAATTTGCTCCAGCATTCATGTTTGGTCAAAGTACAGTACAGTTCTTCAGTCTAAACTAGAGCTGATTGTTTTGTGTGCATAAAATCTTGTGTAGATTTGATTTGATTTTTGATTAACAGTATAGGCTTTAGGGTCAGAACAGGTTGTATTACAAGCATGCCAAGTAGTTAAAGAATTTACGTTGACTACAGCTAAAGATTTTTCTGTCAGGATTAATATCCAAAAAGAGCAGGATGCACTATTTGATACACTAGCTTACACTGAACCACAGTGCTCGGATTAAAGAGTAATATTATGTTGTCTCTTTACATAGATATACAATTGTTTTGTCATGATACTGATGTTTGGTACTTGGCACTAAGAAAGAGTTCATTTACTCAGAGTTACTGCACAATAGTACTTCCTTTGTATATGTTACTTAAACTTACTATGTAAGATGGGATACCAATTTCTATTAACTGTGGATGACTAATGGTGACCACTGTGTAACCATATTAATATGCCACATCATGTAGTCCATGATCACATCTGCTTTAAGAATGATTTCTGCAGAAATTCTATGGCCTGTGTTACACAGGAAGTCAAACAAGATGATTCTAAGGCCGGAAGGGGCCACTGAGCTCTATGAGTCTGTTTCTGACTTCTCCCCTTTTGAAAACCTGTCAAAAGGCCTGCTGATGGAATATAGAGTAATTCTAACTTTAAGTCAACCTTCTAGATCCAACCTAGGTTAGTTGTTACTGTCTGACGTCCATTCAGTGGCCTACATGAAATAGGGAACCTCAGTGGATAGATGTCCACATCACAAAAATAATCCCAAACTTGCCATTATTTGGACCCCTTATTTGCAATCTGAACAAGGAGTCGTGCATTGAATGGGTATAGCCTGAGAACTGCCCTTCACCCTCTAAATCTGGTCCCTGTAAGTCAGGTCTGAGGTGTGTCAGCAGGGAGAGGGGAGAAGCATGCCCTATTATGGCCTTTGTACCTGTTCGGTGAATAAAGACTGGCATCCAGCACTGCCAGTCCACCACAAAATTAACACACACACGAAATGTGGTAGTGTGTGACAGGGGAGCTTGGGCCTTTGAGAGGCTCAGAGTTCAGCTCACTCCTGTGGCATGGCTTGCACTCAAAAACATAGGGATTCTGGGGCTTGCAATTCAGCAGTCATAGAAATGTGGGGCAGGAAATCACCTTGAGAGATCATCTAGTCCACTACACTGAGGCAGGATCAAATATACCTATGCAATCCCTGACAGGGGTTTATCTAACTATTCTTAAAAACTGCCAAGGACAGGAATTCCACAGCCTCTCTAGGTAGCCTATTCCCATACCTAAATATCTTTTATAGTTAGAAAGTTTTTCCTAATATCTAACCTAAATCCCCCTTGCTGCATATTAAGCCCATTATTTCTTGTCCTAACTTCAATGGACATGGAGGACAATTGATCACTGTCTTCTTGATAACAGCCCTTAACATACTGGAAGATTGTTATCAGGTTCCTTTTCGGTCTTCTTTTCTCAAGCCTAACGATGCCCAATTGTTTTTTTAACTTTTCCTCAAAGGTCAGGTTTTCTAAACCCTTTAGCATTTTTGTAGCTCTTCTCTGGACTCTCTCCAATTTGTCAACATCTTTCTTAAAGTGTGGTACCCAGAATTGGACAAAGTACTTCAGCTGAGGCCTCACCAGTGCCAAGTACAGTAGGACACTCACCACTCATGTCTTACATTCAACACTCCAGAACATTAGCCTCTTTTGCAACTGCATCGCCTTGTTGGCTCTCATTCATTTTGTGATCCACTCTAGCCACCAGATCCTTTTCAGCAGTACTTTCACCTAGCCAGTTACCCCATTTTGTATTTGTGCTGCTTAAGTGTAGTCTTGCGCTTGTCTTTATTCAATATCATCTTTTTTATTTCAAACCAGTTCTCCAATTATGAGAACTGTAGGCTGTTTACAAACCATGCAGATGGTAGAACTTAACATGAGTCTCTCTCTGTCAAGAAGGAGACGAGGAAAGAGCAAGAATGCTGATCTTTCAGAAGGGAAAGAGAAGCCTGTGAGGAAGCTTATAGAGGAGCTGAGCAATGTCTTATTTGAGCACTACATGAAGGGTTAACTTCTTAAATGTGTCCAGTCAGATCCTGATAGTCTGTGGCCCAGACCGTTCTGATTCCCCCTCCCCTTTTTAACTATTTTTGTTTATCCTTGAAGGGTGAGGTTTTGGTTCAGCTGGATGGCTGAACCACCCAACCAAGGGCAGGAGATAGAGGTAATGGCCATATCTGATGACAGAAAGGTAAACTGCAATATGACGTGGGGGGGAATTCCTTGTCATAGGAAACCATAATTAACTGTGCTTTTGTCTCATTGAACGAGCAATGCACCTTATTACTTCTCTGAGTATTCCAGAAGAGGGCTGGATGCTTCAGAGCAGATGGTTTTGGGGAAATCTGGGACTGAGAAAGTGTTGGATTCACTGTGCAAGTAGTATCTCAGGCTGGTGGAGACCAGAGTGGGGCTGTTGTGTTGTAGACAGGCTGCTGAGGTCTGAGCACTGAACCAGGGCTCCACAGCACACAGACACTCAAGGAACTGCATGCTCATCTGCTGGCTGTTGTTTTTTTCGGCTGTGAGTCACAGCAGCAGAGCTTCTAAGACACGCAGGGTTACATGGCAGGTTGAACTCAGTTTGTGAAGCCATTGGATAAAGGATATGCTCGGACAGTCTCAGTACTGCTTGGCAGTACCCAGAAGAATAAATTTAATACAAAGACTTAAAAATTAGTTTCTGAATAATATTAGATCATAAGAAAAGAGCAATAGAATGTTGTAAATCAATATTTAACACACATCCTTCAAGAATGGAGAACACTAAATGTGATTTACCTTGTAACTAATGCTGTTGGCTATGTGCAGGTTATATTCATCATCATCCTTCATTACTGCCACTTCAGAATGAATGTCACATGGTGACACCAATCATCCCTCTCCTGAGGCAAATGGGACCACCTGGTTCTTGCAAATGCTACTTGTTCATGTCTGTCTTTCTTTTCTTTTTTTTTTCTTGATCACCAGTCTATCATAAATGTTGGCCACTTTCTTTCTCCCCTTGTGGTATAGCCAGGAAGTCCTTTGTTGCTTCATTTTCTGAGTCTCCAAGACGTTCCTCATCTTGGTTACTCTTCTGTCTCTATCTGATGAGTTGAAGGTCACTAATCCATCCTTTGTTTTGCCTTTGGTTTACAGTTTCTCTCCTTGGGGAATGAATAATTGTGTGTGTTGTGGCTGGTAGTGCACAGGTGTCAGAGAGCCTACTCTTCATTCAAATGTTTCATCTTCAAAGCATTTCCCTCCAGCTTGGATTCTTCTCAACATACTTCATCTCTCTGGGTTGGAATACAGAACAACATATGAATGAAGCACTGTCTACCCCCTATTGGGCACATGAGCAATCCGTTTTACCTCCTGCACAGCTCCTAAGTCTAACAGGAGCAGAGGTCCACTCCTGTGCTGCTTAGGTGAACCAAATGGCAAACCTCTTTCTCTCCCTCATCCAGAGCAGTGTTTCACTCTTTGTGTGGCTGCATGCTCCTCATTCCTCCATCTTATACAATGAGTTGTTTATGACTTTGTGCATATTGCTTAAAAGTCTTCATTCTCAGCTCTCTTTTCCTGTTTGCCTATCATTATTTGAATATGGTGTCTTTGTGGAGTTTCAGCCACCATGACAACATTGTTTGCAAATCTGAAATATCAAATTATTGCACAGTAATAGCCCAAAAATAAAGTTCACAATAGTTTGTACTGCAGACTTATGGACCAACACTGTGGAATGTGGAAGTGTATTTAGTAATGGGCCTATCATGATGCCCTTTCTAAGGTTGCTGAAGCCCTTCCTTAGGTAGAAGTAGAAAAACTTGAGTGAGAAATCTTGGGCCATCTCAGATTTTACTGGTGATACTGCTCTTTGCTATTTTAAGATAAATAAAATTAATGCAAATGAGGTTACAGTCCCATTAAACTTCCTGGGGCCATAGGAACAAGGAGCACTTAGAGGCAAAAGTGGTAAGTGCTTTATTAATGAAGTGACGTGGTACTTTGTGTTACTATCAAATGGAGAGAGAGCTCTGTAGTTAACCCTATATTTTCAGTATAAATGTATGAAGTAGCTATCATTTTGCCATAGTTGTTTTCCAACTATATGAGGCAGTATTTGTTAGTCACTCTTGGTCTGCGTTTTTAGCACTCTTCTGTAACTGGGAGGAGTATTTATGTCCTAGTCTAGTGTAGACTAATAGACAATGTATCCCCTTCCAGATGATGATTTAAGTGGTGGTGGGGTGGGGGGAGGAAATCTCCTGTGTTAAATGGTTCTAGTTTATACTAATTCAAATTAAAAATATAACCAAATGTAGAACAGATATTATGTAACATGTATAAGACAGTGAAAATGCCAACTTCCATTAGAAGCACTGCTACATAAATAATTCAAAAACCAGGTTGGAATGTGGGCTACTATAATAATCATAGAGCTATCTTTTAATAGGTAAATATCATAAGGTACTTGCCTTTGCCATACAGCACAGGGAAGGGAGTTGGTTACACAATTTTAGAGATTTACATGTGGTATAAAAAGTCACTTCTGTTGCAAACTATTAAAATGAAGTTCTATACCAAAACTATGTATGGTACCATCTTCCTCAACAGCTCTGCTCTCTTCATGCAATAAAAGGCAGAGTTGCTTGCTTCAGTGATAGAAATCTATTTATACTGCCCTGTGTTCTGGTTGCTCAAGCAGAATCAATGCAAAAAGGACTGAAGTAGATGGCAATGGGGTGAAAAGGTACCACTGAGGTCCTAATTTGGCCTATAGAACCTGTCTCATTTGCGATATGATACACATAACTGGGGAAAGAGCCCAGTTCGAGTCACATTCTTGTAAATAATTTGTTTCTCTCTCAAAGATTTCCTACATTGATACCACTGGTGGTAGGAGTGTAAGAATAGATAATGCCATCAGCATTTTAAGTATTATTTAAACCCTCGTTTACGCAGGAATGACAATGCATTGCTGCTTGAATTCCTGTCTACATTACTGCTCCCATCATTGCTGTTACCTGTCAGACTGGACCAGTAGTACCAAATGGTGGGAAATTCTAGCAAAACAGCCTGGTTTTTCTTTCCCCCCCCTTGAGCCTAAGTAGAGTTTTTGATACCATTTAAGAAATGGTCGAACAAGGGTATTTTCTTTCTGAAACTCTTGCCAGCTAAAGAGAAACAGAACAAAAAATGTTAAAATTAAAACCTTACTTAATACTTCACATTTCAAATGCTTTAACTGCTTTTCCTTCTCTGTATCGTTAAAAGGTTAAACAGATTTTTTATGTTGTTTGCCATGGTACTAAGCAGGCTTAGGTCTCTGTATCCCAGACCCTGGACCTTGTTTAACATTATTTAAGATTGGAGAGTTACTGGGTTATGTTAACTCCTTTGACTCTCTGGGCCCCTTTATTCCATCCAATTTAATATAACAGTGCCTAATGCAATGTGGCTCTGATCTTAGACTGTTGTCCCTTAGCACTAGTTCAATATAAATTATAGATAATAAAAATTGTGCTTTTATGTACAGAACAGCTGAACATCATGCTTCTAGAATGCTGCAACTGGGTATCTACCAAAACAGAATATCTATGTTGTGGGATAATGCAGCCACTAGCAACTGAAGACAAGAAATTTTCCTGATGCAATTGGAATGATGCAAATATAATTTCTAATGATCAACTTTTCAAAGATGGCCTGCCATGCCATTTCTCACAGCTCAATGAAGCATTTAATTTACAGGGAAAAAATAACATTGGCAGTATTTACAGTTTATGAATATCTTCAAAGTGAGGGTTAGTGTGAATTCCTGCTTGTCACCAGCATTTGACTTTTTCCATTTCCCATGGCTTACTGTGGAATCTTAGTCTGAGTACTTATAATTACTTATTGAAGATCGTCAAATATACCACAGATAAATTAATCTTGGTGTAGAATTTAGCCTTAGAGAGTCAAATAGATATTTACAGCTGTGAGAATATACACTGAGTAGAAATATTAATAAATTATCTCTTGATATCACGCTATAACCAATTCAGCAACATTTCACTTGTAGGACATATTAGGCTCCACACAGAATGGAAAAGTCAGGGATAAAAGAAAGAATGATGTTTGTTTGTTACGAGAAAGAGAGGCGCTCATAAGGAGGATGTTGTAAGAGTCAGTTATGCTGTGGGTTTAAGATAGAATCTCATTTGGAGGGGTGGGGAGTATTTAAGAGGGAGTGTACCCCAAGAAATATTAAAGAGGCATTCTGGTTACTTAAACCAGATTATCTTCAGGGCTCAGTGTGCATACCAGAGCCGTTATTAACAGGGTACATCATGCACTGCTTTTTTCTCCCACCCCTTTCTGCTCCCTCTGGGTGAATTTAGTACCACTGGTTGCCATAGGCTTGTGTAACCCTTGCACTTTGAAAGTATGAGCATCATGATTGTGTGGTTAGTCCCTGTGCTAAGGCACAGTGGTTGGGAAAGATTCCTGTCATCCTGTTTTGCTGCCCTGATGGGATTGCAGTTCTATTCTTTCATTTGTCCATAATTTTCAGCATCTGGAAAACATTAATTGCCTATTTTCTTCTTTCTTTAGTGTTTGTTTTTCTACAAACTGCAGTCCAGTGGACTTTGCCTAAGTATTGTTAAACCTGAGTAAGTGTGGACTTCAGGAGGCACCTGTTTATTATTGTAACCTAATATTATTTTATTCTCTCTACAAGCAGCATGATAAAATCAAGGGAACCCTCCTCCTTTACAAACACAAGACACACACCCTGACAGAGGAATTTGTACCTCTTTTGCTGGCTCTGTACAATCTGCATGGCTAAGGGAAAAGGAAAATATTTTTTTTCTTTGCCTCTCAAGGGAACTTGCTGTTGCTCTCCTTTCATCCACATGAACTGAGGAAGTCAAAGTCTGCCTCGCCCTCCTTATGTCTAAAGTGCTTTCTCTATAGGCTCTGTGGATTACAGTAAGCTTTTATAATTGACAGCGTAGCATGGGAAGGGGGAAAGCAGTGTGGGAAAATATATTAAAGCTTCTTACTAGGACACTGGGACCATCCCTCATAATCGGAGCTGTGATCCTTCTAGCAGTCTTTGGAAAGTCATACTCTGCCACGAAATGGAAAACAACAATTATGCTTTGAGGGATGTACAAGATTACAGTACTTACTGTTTGCAATGTTGTTGTAGCCATACTGGTCCCAGGATATTAGAGAGACAAGATGGGTGAGGTAATATCTTTTATTGGACCAACTTCTGTTGGTGAAAGAGACAAGCTTTCAAGATATACAGAGCTCTTCTTCGGGTCCTGTCACTTTCATTTACCCAGGATCTTACTGACTACTTCAAGGAGAAGTTCATCAAGCTCTGGAGACTTAAGAGTCTTGGGTTCAATTTTCTGCTCCACCAGAGATTCCTGAATGACTTTGGGCAAGACCCTTATTCTCACTGTGCCTCAGTTTCCTATCAGTATAATGGAGGACATAGCACCCCCACCTCTTAGAGATGTTCTGAGAATAAATCCATTAAAGATTGTGAGGTGCACAGACACTACCGTGATGGGAGTTATATGTTGGGTGGATGGATACATCCATCATTCGCTTACACAGTACATATTCATATCCAGAATCTTTTTTTCCCTTTCAATAATTCATATGATTTTGCCGAGAGGTGACACCATAACTGCCAGCCAATGCAATGGGCACATTTCATTTCACAAGGAATCGAGTCTTCTGTTCATTCATAGATCATGATACAGGCAATTTGAAATAAGAATGAAATATGCTGCCTCCTGCTATGAACGTGACTAAAGGTCTTTGGAAATGATCTGCTTTAAGTTGTATTTTGGTATAGCCAGGAGCTCAGAAGTCTTTAAGTCTGATCCCTTTAAAAGGGGATGTATGTTATAATTATTTTCCAGAGATGGGTCAGGACAGAAACCTTTCATACAAAGCCCCTGAATTTTGATGGTACCGGAGGAGTCTGTGGGGAGGGGAGGAATGGAATCCAAGTCTGAATGAGCCCTTAGGTTTTTGATGTAACAAAAAACAAACTCTCACCAGTTTCCCCCTGGTGGGGAATGGGGGGGAGGGAAAATATGAATTCCCAAACCTTTGGTGATTTGGACGGAATGGAACATTAGATTTGGACTAGTCTCTGTTTGTGATTTTGTTTTGCAATTTCAAAATAGATTTTTGTAAAACCAAAGCCTCCTCACCCTATTTCTGTGTTTATTTCTCTGTGGGTTTTTTCCAGAAGATCACTTTCACCATTCTCTGTCACTTCAGGGTGTGAAAATAATTTGGTCTGCCATAACCCTTTGTTTGAAATCCCTTTTGAGGATAGGGAATGCTGTGATCATTCTGAACGTAAATATACCATCCGTATCTACTCTATGTATACTGAGTGATTCACATCATTTGGGAGGAATTTCTTCGAAGACCACAACCTAGTTAATCAGTTTGGGAGCAAAAGGAAATAGTTTGAAGACATTTAGAGGACAATCACTGTCAGCAGAATTTGAATGGAGAATGCGCCTGTCCCAAATGGCATCATGTGACTCATGTACCAACCAGACTCTTCATATGAATGCACAAACTGTAAGATTAGGAAGACAAAATTGAAAACTTCATCCCTTGATCAGCCTTGGAAAGTTCTACTTGCTCATTTGTCTGTCTTTTTTTTTTAAACCATTAAATACAAAATAATTATCTTTTTCTCTTTTATTATGGTGAAGGATAGGAGAGTAGATATTTTACGTGAAATAGTTAATTTTCATGACAATCTTCAAGGTTAGCTTGTATAAGTGATATGTAATATGAGCGGATTACATAAAATGGTTAGACAACTTAACAGGACTTTTCTAATTCTAAAAACTATGTAGTTAATCAAATAAAATGTTATGTAATTTTTTACTGCAGAAATTCATGTCCCCCTGTTTCAGAGTGCATAGATGTGCTTTCCGGATCACATGTCTCGCCAATCAAATAATCACAAAGACTTCTGTAATATGTTGAGGCCAAATCAATCAGTCTCTAGCTGCAATGGTGTTAGCTTAGACAAAATTATACTGAGTTCAATATTACTATCTATTATTTGAATTACTGTAGTGCCCAGCAGCCCCACTCATGGACCAGGACACCATTGTATTAGGTGCCCCAAAGAGCTTACAGTTTATGTATAAGACAAGAGGTAAGATGGAGACAGCAGAGGGGAGAGTACAAGGAAACAGTGAGACCATTGGAGATTGTAAAAGCTTCAATCTTTAGCATTATTTTTAGTTTTATGCTGGTCTTGATGGATTCTGTTAACTTTTTATGTTTTTTTTTGTGATCTATCTGTAAAAATCTAGTTTTAGTTTAATGGCATGGAATTAGGGGATCACTACAAGAACAAAGTGGCTGTTTTGCTACCATGCAGAATGAGCACATGGTTCAGCATGAATAGAAAACTCTACTCAGGAAAAGTTCATGGTAAGAGGAGTAATAGGGATTTGCAGGCCTGAATAGAGGTGCAATAGTAGTGTTGTTTGAGGAAGGTGGCACAAAATCTACTTGATTCATACCTGGTTCTTACCAGTGAAAATGGGCTCTTTTTTGGAACAGTAGCTAGTTTACAGCCTGGATTTTATTATCATGATTCTGATCTCTGGCCAGTTTTATACACCAATATAACTTGACTGACTTAAGTGGAGTAGCTCTTGATTTACTTCATTGTAATTGAGAGGATAATCAGGCCCAGCATCTATTTTCTTGCATAAAATAGGTTTCACATACTTTTTTTTCCACTGTCTGTTTATTGTAGTTTGTTGCATCTAGTGTATCCAGTCCCTTTCTTTCCAATAACATTGTTTGTTCTTCCACTTTTAGTCTCCTTATATTTGTATTTCTTTGCAGGCCTCATGTTTTTAGAGGAAGTGAGAAAATAATCAAGGAGGTGACTGTTCCTAAAAGTTTCTTAAATTTTCATTCCCTATCTCTAGTTAAAAATACAAATAAGGAGAGAGTGGGGTGGAAGTACGGGGAGAAATCTTTAGACTGGCTTCATCACAATGGCCTCCATATACAATGGGGTTAGATCATGATTTCTGATATATAGTCAACACGGTCTCTCAGTGTGGTAGTAGGATCAAGTGTAAAGAAACAATATTTAAAGAGACTTTATTTACGTAGGCTTCATGTCCTGCCAGTAGCCTTTCCAGTGAGAGTGCATTTAATAAATATAAGAAGTAAAGGTTCAAGTTGCTGCCTGGATCTCCACTGCTTCCTGCCTGGGAAGCTGCATCTTTTTTTTTTTTTTTTTTGAATTTTAGAGGTTTGTTTGTTTGTTGATATTGACTTTGTCTTCATCAGAATCACTGCAGCTGTTAATGTAACTGTAGCCTGTCATGAGGGACATGATGGAAAGCTTTCTCAAATTGTAAATAAATTATACCTTATGTACTGCCATTATTGACTTTCTCCAGTGGTTTCAATGGCTCCAAGCTCTGGTGGTCTAGACCATATCCCTTCAGGCAAGATATCCCTTCAGGATATTTCCCTTCAGGCACGATATGCTAGTTGTAGTTGTTACAATATTACTTCAATTTTATTCCAAATTGCCCCTCATTATTGTGTTTCCTTTGCTTTGCTCTTTACAAATGTATACATAATGAATCTGTTGTTTCCTCAGCCAGAAATCTATTCAACACCTCAAATACAGGTTCTCTACTGAATAAATTTTTTAGTGTATAAAAACTGTCCATAATGTCTCAGGACAGGTATGCAAGTGTTAATAAGATGGGAATATCAGAATTTAGTTGATAGTCATAACTAAGTGACCTAAGCCCAATATTATAATAAAATGCATCCTCATTACCCTATTAGATGATATAAACAAATAGGACTGCACTGAATCCTGAAGGTCAACTGATTCGGGATCTGTCAGCGCAACAGAAGAAGTGAATTTCAGAGCTGAAGGCCCTTCATTCAGAATTCCCTGCCAATAGCCACTGCATTTACAATTAGTCCATTAATGCAAATGTTCCGGTTGACCTCAGCTATCATGGCAGACCACATAGAAAAGCAATTTAGTTAATTTTGATCTTTCAAAATCCTGCTGGTGCCTAATAAGTTTTCTATTATAATTCCCACTGGGCTACATACTTCATATTCATCAATGCTGTTGTTGTTGTCCTTTACATCATTTCCTGTGGGAGTGTTGGAGCATTTACTATCATTGTTGAAAAAAATTGTAGGACAGCTTCTCAAGCTCACAAAATCCATAGAGCATTTGCCAGGTTCATATTTCCTAATGAATTCCATTATTTTTACTTTAAAAAAAATTAAAGCCTCACATATGTGTAAGGAGTCCAGACTCTGCTCTTTCACCAATGTAAATCTGTTTATAACTCCACATACTGTAACTAAATTGCTCCAGATTCACACCTCAAAGACTCTGAAACCACAAGGAACAAACATGATCATCCAATCTGACCATCTCACCCACCCACTCCTGTAGAAGGGCCATAGTCTTGGGCTGAGTTAATGAAGTCTTCAAATCTTGATTTAAACACTTTGTTATAGAGAAAACACTTTGTTTTTCTCTAGTTCAAAACCAGCAAGTGACCCATGCCCCACATTGCAGAGGAAGGTAAAAAAAATCCCCCAGGATCTCTGTGAATCTGACCTGTGGGATCATTCTTTCCTAACCCCAAATAAAGTGTTCAGTTAGACCTCGAGCATGTGGCAATATGAACACCAGGGAAAGAATTCTCTGTAGTAATTCAGAGCCCTCCCCATCTAGTGTCCCATCTTTGGCTATTGGAGATGTTTGCTGGTAGCAATTACAGATGGGCCATCTATCATACCATCCTCTCCATAAATGTATCAAGCTCAGTCCTGAAATAAATTAGGTTTTTTTTGTTTGCCCCTCTCTCCCAACTCCCCTTGAATGGCTTTTCCAGAATTTCATTCCTCTGATGGTTAGAAATGTTCATCTAATTTCAAGCCTAAACTGTCAGTAGTATTGGCACTATCTTGCCCCTTGTTGTCTATTCTCCTATCCTTTGTTGTTCCTTTCTCCATTGCTGTATCCTCTTTTACTTGATTTTCCTCTGGCTCTATATTCAAATCGTGAGCATCTCCCAACTGTCTCCCCTGAATTTCTAGCTTAAAGCTCTTTTAAATCAGTTGTGCCAACCTCCACCCCAGAAGTCTTTCTCTCCATCCCACAAGAGCAGTCCTCTGTCCATGAATGCCCCGCTGTATAATTGAGATTCAGATCTGGCTCAAGAAGTCTTATCACAGTCTCTGATATCAACTACAGGATGAGTACTTAAGAGTGTCAGTCAGTCCTTGAATCATTACCATTCATGATCTTCTCTCCTAATAACCTTTGTTGCAGTTGCTATCTATCATATATATTAATTTATAAGTATCGCTTATCAACCCCTCATTCTATTTATAACATTAGACCATTGCTCACTTCTTCAGTTTCGTCCAAGTCTTCAAGAAGTCCTTCACCTTTGACTCTAACCTATTTTTTCTATTCTTGTCTCTCCATTTTTGGGAAGGGTGTGTGGTTACAGTAGGGAACTTGTAGTCAAGTGTCTTGAGTAAAGCTGGCAGTAAAACAAGATTAATTTTTTTCAGGAAGAAATTGAAATATTTCAACCAGTTCTACTCTTCAATCACATTCCAGGCTCTGAAATGAAATCCTCTCTGTGCCTCAGTTGCTCCCTCTGTAAAATGGAAGAAGTAATACCTACCTACCTGAGGGTGTGGGTCTGAGATTCAACTTTTGTAGAAAGCTTCAAGTCCTTTGATGAAAGGTGCAAACTATTATCTGGCTTCATTATAATTAAGGTTAAGAATTTTGTCACAGTTATTTTTAGTAAAAGTCATAGACGTTGCAGGCAATAAACAAAAATTCACAGGAGCCCATGACCTGTCTGTGACTTTACTAAAAATAATGGGGGGGACAGCATTGGGGGACAGGGGAGGAATGACAGCTGGAGACCATGGGGTGGGGGGTGCACTGCAGATGCAGCCGTGTGTGTTGGGGAGCTCAGCCGCGGCTTCAACCGCTGACAGCTGAAGAAGTAGTCAGGGCTGTCCAGTAAAGTCACAGAATCCATGACAGCCATGACCTCCGTGACTAAATCGTATCCTTAATTATGCCATTATTTTAGTCTTACCCTGGTTAGTTGAACTAAACCTAAACAAAACTCTTCTGGGAGTCTCTCCCCCTTCTTGGGACTATTGTCCTGCTGCCTCTGAAGTTTTTACCACTATTTCAAGTATGTATCGATGTTGTATCGGGAAACAGAGACGAGACAAAGCTGCAGTGAGGCGTCTCAGGATAGTCCCGGACCGCTGCTTTTATTCTCTTTCTTACAGACTGGTTACTCAGTATTACATGATTGACATCACACAGGTTACTTATTACTATATGATTGATACACCTGTTTACTTCATTCTGATTGGTTAAGGCTGGTTTCCCTCACCGGGCCATTGTCTTGTGTGACTAAGCTAGCATAGCAGAAAGTGCATACTATACTGTGCTAATGTATGGTTCAGTGCAGGGACAACGTGGCTTGCCAACATTTGTACCTACACTGTACCTACATCTCCCTCTCTTTTGTTTTGTTAACTATGACTAATACTTTCGGGGGGGCTCCGGGCTAGTCCATGGACAGCCCTTAATGAAGAGAGAAACAAATGAGGGGACGCACTGAATGCCACAGCAAAACAGCACGAGTAATAGTACAGTGAGTCCCCCAAAGGTGACAAGCTGATGCAACCACCCAGTGTTAGGAAGCCATGAGGAGAGCCAATCCCACCATCCCGAGAAGGGGTCTGGATTGTATCTGATTTGATCTGTTAAATTTTTAATTATCTTGAGTTGATTTTCAACTGAATGATGATGATCAGAAATATTAAAGCAACACATATCATTAACCTTTTCACATCCATAATGATGCAGCATAAGTAAATAATCTATAGCCGCTCGATTTTGCAATACCCCATGGCGGATGTCATCATTAAGAAGGGCTATAGCGGTAGATGTTGCATTCAAAGCCTTAGTGGCTGCACAAGCTAAACCATTGATTCGCATACTGTTTCCTGTGGCCAACCCGGGGACCCCGACAAGAGAAACAGCCAAAGCGACAGTCTCAGTTTTTGAAAGTAAATGTACACGGCTATCACAGGAAGCATCTAAAGGAAGACTGCGACTAACTCGCGAAGTATTTAACAGTTGCCTTTTAGTTGGTAATATGAGTGCAAGTCGGCTTAGGCAACAACAAGTGCCATCACTAAGATTGGCGGGCATATAATTGAAAGTATATCCTGAGCATGTCCAAAACCACCCATTTGGCAGCTGTACATGCTTGTATAGATAAGAGATATTTGTCACAGCAGAACAATTCATTGCTGGAGCAGGAAAATGCTTACAATTACTCATGGTACAATTAGTCATGCGGGCACAGGTTATGTTATGTGTGGCTGCATATGGGGTTCGAAGGGCAAGCGCATTCCTAGGTCTACGAGGTGTTTGGGGTCCCCAATTATGATAGCCAGCATAACCCAAGCCATGAATAGTGGAATTTGGCCCCAGACTAGAATAAAACCAAGTAGCATTTTCAACATCATTAGGATTATGGCATACAGGAATCAGACAGGTACCTAAAATCTCTCCCACCGTAACTTGCTGGGAGAGGCAAAAGGATGTCTGATTCAAGGTGTGAATAAATGTCTCCCACACATTGGTGGAAGGGAGAGGGGCTGCAACACCTTGCGGCAAACACAGAACGGTCACCCAAATATACATAACCCAGCAAAGAGAATTAGCATTTAAGCTGGCTATTAGCGCAAGAAAGTAGTTTTCTGTAGTCTTATCCGCCTTAGTTTGCTCTAATACATGTTCAGCCTGCCGTAATAAAGCTTTGACCTGCCCCCAAGTTATGGCAGTGTTAGGTGTGCCACGCTTTCGGGCCTTGTCAATCTTGTCCACCCTATCCGTCAGGGTTAGACTGAAGTCCGGAATGGGATTCTTTAGCCCCTGATGCCAGGCCATCTCTCCACGGCTTCACAAAGCGAGCGGGAACCCACACAGGGCCGGTTTCAGTTGACACTGCTGCGTAGCCCCGGCCCCAGGTAATGAGCGGCACGGGCAGGCTCCACTCTGGTCCTGGCAGCTTGCGATATATCACCTTCGGCGCCGGAAGGGGCTCGGTCTGTCTATAATGGCGCTGGGCTCTAGATAAAAACTGATTATTAAACAAAGTTAAATTCAAATGATTCAGAGTAAACAAGACACGAGCCAGCCATTCTTCCTTATCTGGCAAGGGTAGGGGCACTCCTCCTTTTTGTTTTTGTTTAGTAAGGGCCTCCTTTAGGGTGCGGTTAGCCCGCTCAACAATGGCCTGACCCCGGGAATTATAAGGAATGCCGAATTTGTGGAGAATGCCCCACCGGGCACAAAATGCGGCCATGGCGGAGGAACAGTAAGCAGGACCATTGTCGGTTTTTAACTCAGCGGGGCTGCCCATTACCGCAAAACTGCGAATCAAGTGATTACAAACATGTTTGGTAGCCTCCCCTTTTTGGGCAGTTACCCAAGTGTAACCAGAAAACGTGTCGATGACAACGTGCAGGTATTTCCAAGGGGAGAAAGGGGGAAAAAGGGTGACATCCATCTGCCAAAGTTGATTGGCTCCGAGACCACGGGGATTTACCCCTATGGGAGGACCCTGTGGGTTAAGGGTACGTTGAGGGCATTGTTGAACAATACCTCGAGCATCAGATAGAGGGATCTGAAATTGTTTAGCCAATGCCTTGGCATTCTGATGGTGTAGGGCATGGCTTTCTATAGGAGTACAAGGGAATGCCCTGAGTTGGGCATCCGCCTGGGCATTGCCTTCTGTCAACATGCCAGGGAAAGGTTGGTGGCTTCGAATATGAGCAATAAAAAACTGATCGGTACGGGAATGAATGAGATGTTGCAATGCTAAAAACAAAGCTAGTAAATTTTTATCTAGCGCTGGTGATACATAGCTACCACTAATATTTGAAACAACATTGGCTACATATAAACTGTCAGTGATAATATTAAACGGTTGCATAGAAAAACGATTAAAGGCTAAAATTACTGCAGCCAGCTCAGCACGCTGGGCGGAGCTTTGGGGTAGGGTAAACAGAGAACACCAGTGGGTAGTAGATGGGTCACGCCAAGAGAGAACCCCACGGTTTGGACTCCCGTCCGTAAATACTGTAAGCACATCTGGCAGCGGGGTTGGGGAGAGTAAATAGCAAAAGTTAAGGGGTAATCGCTGCGTCATGCTGAAACGGGGGTCCTTCAAAGTGTGACAGGAGAAGACCCCTGTAAAGGCTGAGCATGCACACTGAACCTCGGGGTTAGTTTCACAAACAGTTTGCCATAAATGCAAGGGGATCGGAAGTACTATTTCAACGGGATCAATGCCTAAAAGGACCCACGCTCGCTGGCATCCCTTGGTGATAAGGGAGGCAAGCATGGAGGGAAGGGGAGTAAGGGTATTTGCTGGGGTGTGGGCGAGATAAAGCCATTCAAGGATTCGTACCGTCCCAGCCTTGGGTGCTTGAAAGAGGGCGGCACAAGGTTGGGTCACCCCTTGAAGACAAGCGAGACGTGGAGGCTCGTTATCCACGGCACGATCCACCCAAACCTTTGCGAGAGATTGATTTACCTGCTCAATGGCATCTAATTGTGTTTTTGTGAGAGAAATGATATCGGAGGGGTGACGCCCCTGCCGAAGAGCATCAAATAATGGACTTAACATGTTAGTATCAAGGCGATAATAGGGACGTACCCAATTAATAATGCCCAGGACTTGTTGAAGGGTGACGTAATTAATGTTGGTTTTCAAGGCAATTTGCGGGATAATCGGAATGGAATAAGCGGCCATCATTTTGTGGCCCAGATAAAGGAAAGGTTCTATACATTGTACCTTTTCTGGGGCTATTTGAAGGCCGTATTCCTGGAGCATATTTTGCAGGTCAGTTTGCCATGAAGGAGGGAGTTCTGGTCCTGCTATGAGGATATCATCCATATAATGGTAAACCTTAAGCATAGGGTACCGTTTGCGAAAGGGTAAGAGAGACTGATTCACATAATACTGACAGAGGGTGGGGCTGTTTAGCATACCCTGGGGAAGAACCTTCCAATGGTAGCGTTCTGTTGGCTGACTATTATTCAAAACAGGGATAGTAAAGGCAAAGTACTTTCGATCACGGGGGAGGAGAGGGATAGAGAAAAAACAATCCTTAAGATCGATTACTGCTAACTGATAATCATGTGGTATAACATTCGGATTCGGGGTCCCACATTGAAGGGCTCCCATAGGTTCCATAATTTTGTTTATAGCTCGGAGATCATGTAATAATCGCCAGCGTCCAGATTTTTTCTTAATAACAAAGATCGGAGTATTATATGGGCTAGTAGTAGGCTCAATATGTCCCTCGGTTAATTGTTCCTGAACTAATTCCTTAAGGGCTATTAATTTTTCCTGAGGGAGTGGCCATTGCTCAACCCACACTGGGACGTGGGTTTTCCATTCCAGTGGGAGGGCAGTGTGTGAGGAGCATTGACGTGTCATGGCACCACTAGGGAGGCTCCCAGCAGAGACAATAGGTCTCGCCCCCAGAGATTAATGTCAATTGGCAAAATGCACGGACGAATTTTTGCAACCTCTCGCCCCTCTTCACTATCCCATACTGAGAGCCAATTGGTGCTTTGTCGGGAAGATTGCGGGCCTCCCACTCCCCAAACAGAGGGGGAAACTTCGGAAGGCCAGGAAGGGTCCCAATGCTTTTGTGCAACTACTGAAACATCCGCTCCAGTGTCTAGCAACCCATAGAGCTCCTTACCATTGATGATATACTTACGGGTCGGTTTGTGGGTTCGGATGTGTTGTAATACTGCAGCAATCTGTGGATGAAAAAGGAGACCTTGCTCCAGATTAACGCGAGTAGAACCAAATCCGCCGGCACGACTCGCTTGGCTGGGTCCGGCCGGCGCTGTGTAAGGTAAGATTAGCAGTTGAGCCCAAGAGTCCCCCGCCTTTAATTTGAGGGGAAGGTGACTCCAAATTTGAACATAGATAATGCCGGTGTAATCAGAATCGATAACTCCAGGCACAATCATAATAGACTGACTACTGGCAGATGAGCGAGGCAAAATTAACCCAAATGTGTCTGGGGGAAGCGGACCAGAAAGCTGCGTAGGCATGAGGAGTATGTCACCAGGGAGAGGGGATTGCATATCTACTGCATTAATAAGATCCAAACCAGCACTGCCTTTTGTGGCTGGTCGAGCAGCTGTGGCAGGCAAAGCTCCCTCCTTTAAACCGGGGCTGGAGGGGGGCCCGGTCGAAAGTTTCCCGAATTATCTGGGGTTGAGGAGCGACATTGATTAGCCCAATGATATCCTTTATTACATTTTGGGCACTTTTTAGAAGGACGGCCCCCGGTGGTGTTAGTTCCGCCCTTATGAGCACCACCTCCTGGGGCCCGGCACTCCTTTTTGAAGTGTCCAGGTCGTTGGCAGTTAAAGCAGTTACCTGTAGGTTTGTTACCTTGACGGATTGCTCCCGCCAACAGTGCCATAGCGTGGGTCTGAGTGCCTACTTCGGCACATGCCTGCAACATGTCAGCGAGTGTGTAATTAGGGCGGTGAATGATAGTTTGGAGAATTTTCCGACAGTCAGCATTGGACTGCTCATACGCTAAGCGTAAAAGGAGTTCCGTCTGAGCGTCCGGATTGTCAATTTGGCGTTGAACAGCCTCCTTGAGGCGATCAACGAAATGATGATAAGGTTCAGTAGCTTGTTGTTTAACATTTGTGAATGATCGAAGGGGCTTGCCAGAGGCTGGAACGCGCCGAAAGGCTCTCTGAATGCACATTGCCGTGCGGTGAAAAGATTCCATGGGCAATATAGATTGTTGCTCCATGGTGGCAAAAGCTCCTGTCCCATATATTTGCTCAGCAGTATTCTGCGCGTTACCGAGTGCTAGGGCTGCAAACCTAAACTCATTATCCCATACCACGTACTGTGCAGGGGAAAGGATCATACGAAATAGATGTTTCCAGTCCTCCGGGATCATAGTATAACTATTAGCGATCCCTTCTATCATACCCTGCACAGACAGCACCCTGATGAAGGGACTTCTGCCCCAGGGTGTCCACCACTGGTGTAGAAGTTTTTGGTGCTAAAAAAGGGGCTGGTGGGAGCACTCGGGGATAGGCGGGAGGTGCCTCTACCGAGAGCAAGGGAGGTGCGGAGGGGGACGCCTCTTTTCGTAATCTCCCCACCGCAGCTGAACAGTGCTGCCACAACAGAATATGTTGGATCTCGGCTCGAGGTTCCCTAAACAATGCCTCTCCGATCTTTATCCAATCGGAGTGATCTAGGGAGCCTCGGTTCGAGTACCATGGGCACTTATACTCAATCACTCGGAGCAATTCCTCCAAGTGCCGTAACGATACTGCAGTACACCCGTCCTGTTTGATAAGCTTCAATAACTCTTTTGCATGATCTTTTTGCTCAATGGATAAATCCCCCCCCATACTCACGAGGGAGCGCGTTGCGCCGTGGTGCACCAAGGCTAAGCCAGCCGATGAGTCGGGGGTCCTGTGTCTGGATCACGTCGGGGTCACCAGATGTTGTATCGGGAAACAGAGACGAGACAAAGCTGCAGTGAGGCGTCTCAGGATAGTCCCGGACCGCTGCTTTTATTCTCTTTCTTACAGACTGGTTACTCAGTATTACATGATTGACATCACACAGGTTACTTATTACTATATGATTGATACACCTGTTTACTTCATTCTGATTGGTTAAGGCTGGTTTCCCTCACCGGGCCATTGTCTTGTGTGACTAAGCTAGCATAGCAGAAAGTGCATACTATACTGTGCTAATGTATGGTTCAGTGCAGGGACAATGTGGCTTGCCAACATTTGTACCTACACTGTACCTACATGTATCAGTATGTATCCCACTATAGGTCTAATATGTAAGACTGGATTCATTTTTTTTTTACTAGCAGCATCATTGGAGCTTGCACCACTTCCTGCTGTGGCCCTTCCTTGGCTCTCTCTTGCCACCTGTGGCAGCAAGACAGACTCTGGTGAGTGTCTGATCCACCAGTTCTTAGCTCCAGCTAAATTTCTTCACTTCTGATCTTCTACTTCTACTACCATCATTAATTGATCACCAATGTCTGAACCGAACCATTGTGGTGAGATCCCCCTGTACAGACCTCCCCTGGTTGGTATATGTATCCTTCTCTGGGAGGACTCTCAAATTATATTTCTTCATTCCAGAGAAAACGGGGGGGGGGGGGTCTTTGTCATATCCTAGACATGGAGCAACACCATAACTTGACATTGCAGCCAGGTGAGATACCAAATTCAGGAGGGCAGTACTTCAGTCTGACTGACTGCAGCTGAAGCTCCTCGCTCCCACTGTCTTGGGAAGATACTGCTTGCTGCTCACGTACAGTGGGATCTGCACTGACACAAACTCAAAGAAGAAAGAACAGTTATTTATCCTACAGAAACACTGGTTCTTTGAGATGTAGTTGGTGTGGATTCTCCACACCTCCTGCCCTGTTGCCACTTTTCAGAGTCCTCAGCTGCACAGGCTGTGAATTTGGGAGGACCTGAGGGAGGATTGTGACCACCTCATCTTTTATGCCCTTGTATGAGAGCAAGAAGAGGCACATGGTGCATCTGGATACTGTTGTTCAAAAGAAGCCAGTCTTGAGGCAAATAGGCACCTATGTTGGGATCCACACTGACATGATGTGAAGGACCACAGGTACTGTTGGGTAAGTAACTGTTCTTTAGTTTTTCCACAGAAACCCTTTTGGGTTTGTGTTTTTCCCTGCATCCTCCTGGCCATCTCTGCTTACCTACTTGCTCCCCAATACACCTGTGTATCTACTGCTGGTCCCAAGCTTCTTTAACTACAATTCCCACTGGCTGTTGAGCCTATGGCAGTGCTTCAGGCTCAGCAAGACTTTTGCTGCAGGCAGCAAATGCTTGAGCCAACTTTAGTTTGACATGTGGATTATTATGCTAATAACTTCAGGTTATTTCCTTAGATATCTTGTTAGTCTACTATTTTTACAAGTCTCTTAAAATATGTTTGGCTTTATTTTACAATTTAAACAAAATATGATAGTATTAGTTCACTTAAAGAAAAATCTGGTATTTGTTTTAACAAACTATTTAATTGTATTCATGGAGGAAAGCCATTAATGTTACCTCATTTAAATAATTATTTTAATGTGTGGTTTTTGTGAGACTCCCTCTTAAAAACTGGCATGTTTGAAATCCAGATGCAAATTTTGCATCTCTTAAGAAAAATCTAGGTAATGTTTAATTTGGTGTATTAAACCTGTGAAGCAAATTTCACCTTTTATGTGTAGCATGTGTTGGTATCCACAACTACAACCCAGAATTTTCAGACATTTTGGCCTTAAAATAGGCATTTAAATTCAGATTTAGGCCACAGAGTTTGAAAACTATGGCCTCAATGTGTTGTAAAATTTCTATTTGTGGGCACAGGTAACAGTAGCACATCAGAAAAAGTTCATTCCATCTTCAGAGAGATTCTCTGCCCTTAAAACAGGGAATGCTACTAGAACCAGAATGAATTTTGTGTGCTTGTTCTGTGCAGACCTCAAGGATCTGTGCTGGAGCCTCTTTACCAAATAGATTCCTCTGAGACAGACATTCTTTAAAGATGCTTTTGTCTGCCACGCTCTCTTGGATAACAGATGTGCTGACTTGGAAACCATTGGGACCTTTGCCTACCCACAGGTTGCAGGAAATGCATGTTTCTTTTATCACTAATCAGCCTTCCAGCTGGAATATTGTGTCTTCTGGAACAGCCACATTTCAGAGGTGACCTAGAATATTGTCTCGTATCACTTGACCAATGGCTAATGGCAAAGGCATTACAGGCACACTGGAAGAGTTCTTATATGGTCATCAGGAAATGGCACAACTCAGGGCTGCTACAAACTTAGTACACATTTCTCTTGTATGTGTTACCTCTCAAGATGTATGTGACACCACTGTTGTGTGCTTTTGTTTACAGTGCTAATAGTTTTGTATCAGTTAATGTCTGGGATAGTAACCAGTGAGAGAGCATTCATTCTGAATGTTCTGTTTTGGTTTTCAGTGGGACTCTATTCTGAATGCTTTTTGATTTTCCATTTATTTTATATAATATATAAAAAATTCATTCATTCCTTTCAAGATGATCTACTATCATATCAGGGTCGACCTGCAAGTAGATATGAATATTTTTACTCCATTGTATTTTTGGCTAGCTTCACATAATTTCATAATTATAGTCTTAAATGGGAGAGCCCTTAGTCAGCCCTCAGAATTAATATGTAAAATATCCTGCCTCTCATTTCTCACCCCTTTCTCACATCCACACACACATTGTCAGATTGGAAAGTTAATCAAGATTAGTGAAACCCAGTCAGGTTGATTAACAGCCACCAATTAAATCATTCCCCAGCAAAAGACCTTAACACTTTTTAATTCTTTCTACTGGATGGAATGGATCTCAATACCTATTATACGAGCTGCCAACAGGGACACCGAGAATGGTGTTAGCTTTACTTTGTCAAACTCCAGCTGAGCCCCGTGGGACAGCATTGACAATATATCTATAGAAGTCTGTGATTCTGTTTACACAATTCTTTATGGAAAGCATTTAAGCAGCATATATCAATAATAATAATATGATTACTTATATTAATGGGAATTTCATGCTACAATGATGACTGTGTGCAGGAAATGTTTGGGTTGGCTGAAAGCAAAGTGCATAGGTTTACTCGTGTGTTCTACACAATTATATAAAACCATGATCATTATGATGTGAACCTACTGTACAAGGTAAACTAACCAAGGAAACAGTTCAGCTGTCAAATGCTGTTGGAAAACAGATATTGCAAAATCTGTCAAATGATAAGACTGATATTAATGTAATCACCACGCAGAGCCTGTGCTAGGCATAAGCAGACTAGGTTATTGCTTGGGGCACTGAGCAGCTCAAGGGGACCCCCTATTTATTATTAGTATGTATTGTGTGGGCTTAGGGCCCCCAATGGGCTAGCACTGCCTTTGTCAGTACATCCAATATGCTCTTATTAAACTGTTTAGATCGTACAGTGATTGTTTGTCAGAGAAGGTTAACCTTCTATATACTTTTTTTTAGGTTTGCTCACATTACAGATGCGATCGGTATGTTGCTGTTCTCCCTCAATAAGTGAATGAGTAAGCAATTGATTATAAGCTAAAACTTATAATGTAAGAGCCTAAAGCCTTAGATCACGTGTTAAAGGAAGCCAGTATGATATGTTCGGATATCTCAATTATATATTTTTAGAAGTGCCATTTAAAGTGCAAAATGTGCTGGGTTGGAATGAAGTCAGTGAGATCATACAGATCTCAAGAGGCAACAGATGAAAGAAAAATTCCTATTAAGGTTTGTAACAGCACCAATGACATCTTATTCAGGCCATTTCCTTCTAACCTGTCATGTGGAGATGGAATCTTCTATCCACAGAACATATAGAGCATGGTTAGGATAGTAACAGTAAGCTTCCCCATCCTGCTTTGCCAAACTCTAGGGGGACAGCCCTCTGCACCTGAAAAAGGAGGTAGTTCCGTTTCCCTCTCTGTTCATTTCTTGAGCTCTACCGTGAAACTACCACAGTGGATTCCAGTGAACCTCTGATATGGTGATGGGAACTGGGCTTAGACCAACTGGCCAACTATCTCCACATTATTGAACAGCCATCAGATGGTGTAATTTTCAACTGCCTTGGGCTGGATTTGAGTAGGTTACCAAGAGGTGAGGGGCTTTCTACACCAATATCAATCCTGTGAGTCATATAGTCTTCCCATCAAAAATAAATTATTTCTTTGTATACATAAATTGCCTTTGACCTGGGTGGGTCCTCATCCATCTTGCTACTCAGTGACATTTTTAGTACAGCCTTTGCATAAGAACCTTGTAACCAGCTATTTCTACTTTTCATAAGCACAGGTTTTCTATGTATTGGATCATATAATGTTCTCATTTGCACCTATTGAAATCACTAGGATTGAACAGCTTGCTGAAGTCAGTTGAAAGACTCCTGTTGATTCTAATGGGCTTTGGATCAGGTCCTTAGTAAGAGCTGAATTTGGGCCACTATTTACTTCATCCTGAATCTCACTTTTGTCCGTATCTGTACTTCAGTGGTCCAATTCTATAACTTCTTTTGAACTCTAAATGTGTATATGCTGCTCAGTTCTCTGATAATTTTGCAGATGAAAGTACATTTTTAAGTAATATATGAATGAGTAGAATAAGTAAGGGTATATTTTTAGTTTTACTAGCATCTCAGATTTTTCTCATTAACAGACACATTGCTGAGAAATGTTCTGCTTGGGATTTCTTTTTTTCCCCCTTATAACTTCTCTCTTCCTTTTGATTGAGTAGGTCAGTAATGTAAACTGATAAACGTCAGAGAAACATGATGTGGACATGAAGACTTTCATCAAGCACATCAGTTAAAAATGGCCTCAAGTGTGTGTGGGGGGAGCATGTGTACTCATGCACTTGTGTGTTTTATCCTGAGTTTTGTTTAGGCTTTTTCCTGGTTAAATATAACAGTGTAAAACAAGAATCTACGTATTGTGATATTACTGAAACTATATTGCAAAATGACAGGAAAAAACCATCCTATTAAACTGTGTATTGCATTGATTTTAACAGCAATATTTGGAGTGAGTGCAGACCTGAGTCTGCATTCGTTACTCAAGCTGAGTAGCATCTACTGATGCAAATAGTTGCAGAGTCAGGGGTGCAGAATTGGGCCCACGATCTACATTAGAATATGCAGAGGGTGGTTTTCAGACTTAAACAGCACATTTAGAAGATTTCTGAAATTCTCTATTCTGATGATTGTTTATTTTTGGAATAGACTTTCTCTAAGCACACTTATTTATTTATTTATCTTAAATAGTCCCCTGGTGCATAGAGATTAGCACAGATCCCTTCAAATGCCACTTGGCTTGGAATACATATTTACATTGTGCCCAGTTACGAAGAGTAGACCCTAGTAGATCTGTGAGCAATTATCAAACCAAGAAGATAAAACATAAAACCTTGTGTGCCTTTGTTGTTGTTCTTTAATTCTGCTAATCGCCCTAGGTAAAGATTAGCTGCTGTTGTCAATTTAATTCAGCTTCAAACAAAGCAACAAGGTCACTTTTTTCTTTTTCTTTTTTTTAAGCAAACAGGATTGAGTTGTCATGTAGTTCTAATAGGCAGCACAGGGAATCATTAGTCCACCTCAAGTCCCTGACTGATGGGCATTTCACTTCAATCATCTGACTGAGTACTAGTGGCCCAGTACTATTGACACCATGTCAGAGCTGAGAGAAGATGCCTTAATCGGCTCAGACACTCTCTGCATTGATTTGACAAGCTGCTGTAATGACCTTCTTGTTTTTCCGAAGGATTACTGTTTACCCAGGGAGGTGCTGCTGACTAAATGTACTGCATTGTCATGGAAACTATTATTGTTGCATCTCGATCCCATTAATGCTGTGTTGTGTGACATTGATATGAGACACTGAATATTTCAATGAAGCACAGTCCACTTCAGTAATACTAATCTCTGTACATTAATCAGGCTTACAAAATCTGTGGCTGGCTCTGCACTCCTTGGCCAATAGGAATTAAAGAACCCAGGCCTGCTTAAGGTTCTGTTCTGTCCATTTGGATATCTCATGCAGCCCAGATTTTTCCCTTAATTTGAATGAAAAAATGCTACTCTCCATTTCTAGTCTAAATTTTGTTCTGCAGCTCAGGAAGCTTGCCAGGAATTCAGGAAACATATGTTCAGAAATGGGGGAAAAAGCCAATGAGAACAAAAGAGGAGGGGGAAAATGGGCTCAAATGTGAATGTTATATCTGCAATGGCAGAATGGGTATATGGAAGATTTTGTGCATTACACTGGAAGCTTATCAGTCAAGGAATAATACCATGTTATTTCCCCTCAAATTGCTTATTTCCTTGCAGTTTTAAGATGATGGTAGATGAAAGACAAAAAAGTGGAAAGCTCTTTGCCCTATGTAAATTGGTGTACATCAATCATGCAGATTTTTTTTCTTCCAACCTGGCATCTGAGTAGCTGACCCTATGGTGGAGCTCTCCTCCCAAAATGAGATGCCTAATACTATCATTCTAGGCACAGACTAAGAATAGAGTTGCCCATCCAGTGACCAAGACAAAAGGAGCCAGTAGCAAGAAGCAAATAATCCTGACGAGACCCTATAATGTGGGATATTAACTTATTGACATCTGTGTTCTTGGAAAAAGCAGGATTGGCGGCTCTCTCTCATGCTTAGAAAGGGAAGTTTGACCCTTGGCCGCAGTTTGAAAGGTCTCTAGAATCAAGGGATGGTTTCTTTAGCAGTGGTTGGAGTATTGCATATTTTACAATGGGTGGTAGCTTCTCCTTAGCAGAGGAAATGCAGACAATTTCTGTTACTAGTGTTCGGTTCTGCTACAGGTGTCCTCTCTTTCCCCACCCACACAGGCAGGGCTGGAATCAGAATAACATATGGAAGCCCTGACAGCAATCACAGCTACTGTGTAATGACTATTATGTTTGTAAATGGGCTCATTTGTTGGAAGGGATGGTGTTATGTTCCTGATCTCACACTTTTAGCTACTTCTTGGTAGCCTGTGAGGCCATTCCTCATATGGGTGGTGATCTCTGCGAAATAAGAGAAGTGCTAGGCTCTGTGGGTGAGTGGAGGTGTGACGCTTTAGGGTTCACTCATGCCAGTAAAAGGGTTTCAGTCAACACGTACTTTGCAGCTCTGGGTGCCTTAAATCTATGCTGCTGTGGCTCATGCTCTTTATATTATTGGCATACAAACAAGACTGCCATTTACATTGTTAGCATACCATGGCTGCCACTGCCTATTTACTCTTTGCAGGGGGACTTCAACAACCCTTCCAGCCCCGAGATCCACCAAAAAATGTTTCTCTGCAAAGTTCAATCCCTCTCACTGTAACACTCAAAAAACCTTAGCAAACTCACTGCTCCTTGAACGAGCAGCCTGTTAGCTTAATTGGGGTTAACACATCTTCCACTTCAATACATAGCACTGAGCTGGTTGATAGTAAAAGTAAAACAAGTTTATTAACACCAGAACAGAGAGTTAAGTGAAACCAAGTGGAAGGGATAGAGATAGAAATGGTTATAAATAAACAGAGGTAAAAATAAGATTCTAAAACTGAAGTCTAACTTAACAAACTGCAGTCTTCTGCTCCAAGTAGTTTTCTCACCACAGTCATTCTTCCAGAGTGGCTGGCCAGGCTTTAGCCAGGTTCCAACACAGAGCCCAAAGTGCTTGGATTCTTTGCCACCTCACGTGAAGGATTTTTTTTTGTCTTCACTTATATCTTCCCAATGTTTATTGACCCTGCACAGGAGGCAGGAAGGGTTCCTGAAGGTGTAGTCTCCATACCCAGTCGAGGTTAAGTGGGTATCCCCCCACTCACTCACCTGGCTTTGTTTGCCTTGCATATAACATGCTTTTCATTGACTTAAGTCATACCTTGTTTGTATGTTAACCATGCATACATCACACAGGAATATTAATGACCAGTGAGTTACTAGTTTCCCAATGATATTTTACAAGACCCCTTTTAAATAAATATCATGACAACAGTCGGTGGGGTGCAGTGAATTGGTCAGGTCAGTTGAGACTCACTGCTACCTACCAGAGAGCCCCTTGCCCTCTGGCACTGAGGTGCTCTTAGGGCCCAAAGAGGCAATATATATTTATGATGTGACTTGTGGTCCAAAAAATATTTGCAGAGCATAGGTTTGCTACCTCTGTGGAAGAGGAGAAGTCTAGGGTCCCTTTGCTGCTCCTTTCACTGTTTGTTGGAGAATCATCCTGATCTTTGTGGGTGGTGGAGTGGGAGGAGAGCACTGTCGAATTTGGAAGTGCTTGTGTTCCTTCACTAATTGAGTAGATTTTTCCATAAACAAGTTTTGAAATCTGGGAAGGTTCAAGACAATCTGGTTAGCTAAGGACAGTGGTGATGGTTTCTAACCGTGAATTGCAAGAGCAAGAGCTCTTTTTTTCCACCACCAAGAGGAAGTGGTCTGATCAGAATAGGGGGCGAGTTCCTTCATTTCTTACGTCCAGCCCAGGATATGGCCGACTGTGAATGTGAATTAGTGGCCACCAGGACAATATAATCCAGGAATCCTGACTCCCAGTACCGTGCTCGTAACCAGTCAACCCTCCTTTTCCTGTGCCACATGCTGTCAATATGCTTATAAAAATACAGCCCTGAGGTTGTGTGCACAAAATAAGTAAGCATAAATAAACATAATTAGTGGTATTCTGTATTTGTTTAATTTTTTAGGGGTTAACCTCATGCATTTATACATCTTTTTGCATAAGATGTATACATATTTCATACACTGAACAAAATTTGTTTTTATACACATGATGTCAGAAAGGAAAAGACAGGAATATGTGCTATGTTCAAATAGATCATATGGGGCTCAGTTAAATAAATATTAAGTTGACAGACTCCAGCAGTGATTCACTGTAAAATTGCTAATAGACAGTATGTTGTCTGTTGTTTCCATATTGTATTACCAGTGATTCAAATTAAAGAATGAGTGCATGTAGGATTATTGTGTCACTTTAAATTGAAACATATTTCAAAGTGGTACTGTAGCATAATTGAAGAATACCTATATGGCATCAGCATGTTGATGCTGTAATATATTTAGCCAAGAGAAATACTGCACACAGCCAAAATACTCCTAATTACATCCAATTTAGAAATTTGTTCAGATTTTTTTTTCCAGTGATGCTCTTGAAAAAGATCCTTAAGGCTAGCATGGAATATGAAAGCTTGTTCCTTTACTTCCCTTGTAATGTCCATATCTGTCTGTTTTTCCTTTATAAGAAAGTTTGCCTTGTCTTGCTCAAGAGCTGTGGGTTATCCCTCTAGTGCTCACACTTCTTTTCTGAAACTTTTTAGTGAAAGGAGATTTTGGAGATATTAGAACTAGGGGGAATCCATGGTCTTTTGACTATCAGTCAAGACATAACAGGCTATCCCTGGATCTACCCCTGTATAGCCAGTGCTGTGATTCATTTTACCAAGGTGTAAAATGGGTATTGTGTGGCTTAATTAATGTCTGTAAATCTTTTTGAAAGTCTATGGTGAGAAATGCTATATAAATGCAAAGTAGTCATTCATTGAAGAGATTTTTCTCTGATCAAATAGCTTTATTAGGTATTTTATATTATCAACATCCAGAGTGATGCCTTTGTTTGGATTACTTGGATTTCTGTCAGTTAAACATACATTGGATCCCATGTGGTCCAGGCTGGAGGATCTCAACAAGGTGAGGAGGTTTGTGTTTTTTTTTGTCTGAGAACAATATTTATAAATGCAGCATGCAAAGCTGATGGTCTAAACAGAGCGTTGGTGACTTAAAAAAAAGTTATTAAAATCTATTTAGAGATGAACTAAAATAAAAAAAAATCAGATCTAAAATTATGTGAACTTTGGGTTCCAAATTTGAGCTCTGACCCAAATTTCACAGCTAGCCACAGTATCAGAGGGGTAGCTGTGTTAGTCCGGATCTGTAAAAAGCAACAAGGAGTCCTGTCACACCTTACAGACTAACAGATGTATTGGAGCATAAGCTTTCGTGGGTGAATACTCACTTCATCAGACACATGTCAATCACACTCTAATGGCCAGGACAGCCTCCCACCCCCAATCTGAGCTCCTGGGCCCTATATTTTGAGGGGTTAGAAATAGGGATTCTTGTTTCATGATTCAGACCCATCTCTACCTATTCTGAGGTACAGAATATGGTCTCTCCCTGTACATTTTCCATTATGCTACCATTTACTGCTGGGGAAAGCATGAGTCTTTGAGACGAGATTAAGAATAGAAGCCTCAGTTTTAAACTACAGAAGAAGGGGAGTGGGTTTCGAAAAGCAGGAAATCAGGTAGTTGCATGCTCAGGAGATCTGTAAATAGGCCAATTTGATGTTCCAAATGGGAGGTTTACCTCTGTAGCATTCAAGTCCTTACCATATGTAGTCTGTATATGCTGTACTATGTTCCCATCACAAACTACTCTCCTCCAGTCATAACTGACACCAATTTGTATCCTGACTGGCAGTCTCAAAATACAGCCCAGAGATTCAGTGAAATTCATGTTGAGGCACATTGGCAGGAATGGCAAGAGCCACTGCCTAGTACTGTTTGATCCATTGGTAAAGAGCTTCAGTCAGCAGGTTTGTCTGATTATGGGCCTCGTTATGCAACAAAGAAGTCTTCTCTTTCTGCCTTCAATTTGCTCCAACCTGCACAGGCACCAAGCAAAATTACAGATAGTGCTCCCTGATATCATGAAGGTTCAAAGTGGTAAGGAGAAGGTAATGCTTTGAATCATCCAGTGGAGCTAGCAGACTGGCTGTAGGATCTAGTGCAGCCTCAGCCTTTTAAGGGGTGATACAGCAGGTGAGCTCCCCTGGGATGCTGTGGATATCTGAGTAGGCCATGTACAATATCTCTAGAATCCTCCCCCTCCATCAAAGGCTTGTGTCTTAATCACCCAAACTGGTTCTCTAGGAAGCAGTATTTCTAATTCTTTAATGGTCAGGGCTCTTCCATGTATCCTGGGCTCCTATCATAAGAAATACGGGAGTTTATTTTCAAACCACAAAAACTAGGCTTCTGCCATAATTGTAAGACCACATATAACTAGCATTGGGTTGTAACATTGAATGGTGACAGCTAGCTACAACCTTGGTGAACTCAGTACTTGATACATTAGCTTTAAGAGCTCACAGTCTGGAGTCCAGAGTAGATCCTCTGGAGAAGTGGCAAGGTCTGCAAAAGCAGCCTGACTAACTTGTCTTTTAAACTTCCTTATCCTCATATAATCTTGTTGCTATTACAGTTCAAAATTATACAAAAAAACCCAGTGAAACATTTGATGCTGTTAGGTGCAATGTGTGAACTTTGAGGCTTGGCTGACAAAAAGATAACTTGATACTGCATGCAAAGCAAGACAAACGGCAGCTAAACCAGCTGCTGCCTTGCATCTGAATGAATTTAAGATAAGAAAGATGATTTTTTTCTATAATCAAGCTGTGAAGTTCTCTCAACCAAGCATGAATTGCAAATCTTTTTTCCCATGTGTGTGTATAAAAAAAAAAAAAAAAAAAAAAACAACCTGTCAATTTATGTTTATTTTTTGGAGGCATGAGTCAGATCTTGTATTGATTATGTTCTTAACTCAGCATTTCTCAGCCATTGTAAAAGTTTGATTTCTACTCAGTGCATTGCCCGATCCTTCTGTCACTGCCACTCATATAAAGCATTAGTAACTCTATTGACTTCAATACAGTTTGCACCATTGTAAAACTGGCGAGAGGGGAGAATCCGGCCCGTGGATACTATTGATGGTGAAATTTATTAGGCAGTGTATAATCTGCAGAGGAAGTGTTAGAAACCCAATTTGAGATGTTTAAAACTAGACTTGACTAAACAATAACTTTACAATGAAGAATAATCGCGCTTTGGTAGGAAGGTGGAATAGGTCTCTTCTAATGGGTCCTTTGCATCTGTTGATTCTCTGAAACCATAAATCTGACAGTCCATGTTCTTTAGATATGGTTCCCCTTGAAGGTTTGTCTGCATTTACCATAATTCCAGCACTGCCGTTCGGTGCTGCCCAAATACTCTTCTGCTTTGTCCAGATTAGACCATGTCATTTTCTTCCCTGTTTTTTGTTCTCCAAAGAAAAAGAATCACATCTTGTCTCACAAAGTATTTTCACTTTCTCATCTGTGAAGGACAATTTAATCAGAGCTAGTGCCTTAATCCACCTACTCTGAATTAGGTGGTTTACCTTTGGTGCATGCCATGTGAAAATCAAATCTTTTCCTCCCTTTTCTACCTTAAGAGCTCTGCTGTATGTCTTTAATATGTGCCATCACTGCAGTTGGTATCTGCCTTTTTTGGGTGCCCCTGCTGGTTTTGATAACTCACTAAAATATAGGCTCATTCAAGTTGTGACATGTGGACATTAATTTGCCCATTAATTTGATTGCTTAAGAACATAAGAACGGCCATACTGGGTCAGACCAAAGGTCCATCCAGCCCAGTATCCTGTCTACCGACAGTGGCTAGAGGGAGTGAACCTAACAGGTAATGATCAAGTGTTCTCTCTCCTGCCATCCATCTCCATCCAATGGCTAGGTACACCATTCCTTACCCATTCTGGCTAATGGCCATTAATGGACTTAACCTCCAAGAATTTATCTAGTTCTCTTTTAAACCCTGTTATAGTCCTAGCCTTCACAACCTCCTCAGGCAAGGAGTTCCACAGGTTGACTGTGTGCCGTGTGAAGAACTTCCTTTTATTTGTTTTAAACCTGCTGCCTTTAATTTCATTTGGTGGCCCCTAGTTCTTATATTATAGGAACAAGTAAATAACTTTTCCTTATTCACTTTCTCCACACCACTCATGATTTCATATACCTTTATCATATTCCCCCTTAGTCTCCTCTTTTCCAAACTGAAAGCCTAGCCTCTTTAATCTCTCCTCATATGGGACCCGTTCCAAATCCTTAATCATTTTAATTGCCCTTTTCTGAACTTTTTCTAATGCCAGTGTATCTTTTTTGAGATGAGGAGACCACATCTGTATGCAGTATTCAAGATGTGGGTGTACCATGATTCCTGCATTAGTAAGAGCATTGCTGGTAGATCGAGGGAAGTTTGGCACCCTTCTTACTAACTGAGACCCCAATACTCTTGCATTGCTTAGTCCTTCTCTGCTTTTCTGCAATCTCAGTTTTGCATTCCAGGATAGGGTGACCAGATGTCCTGATTTTTGGTTTGTCGTCTTATATAGGCTCCTATTACCTCCTACTCCCATCCCAATTTTTCACATTTGCTGTCTGGTCACCTTATTCCAGGATCCTGTGAGGTGTACAGTAAACTGTCCTTTATCCAGTGAAGGTATGGATATTTTCATTCTCCTCCAAAGACTTCACACTCAGATCCTACCATCTGGCTTGCATAACAAGATTTTCTCTTGGTGTTTCCATCTTTTATCCTTTTTCTGACTGATCAAAGTCATATGTTGGTAGGGGTCATGCTGTAGATGAGGTCAGGGGTACCTGGGTTCTGTGTATTCTAACATTCTGTGTATGGATGGCATCTAGGACCTGAACAAAAGCCAGGTTGCTTTCTTGGTTGGTTTAATTGTTGGCAATTTTTTTTCATTTTAGAAAGAGGTTCAAAGATAAGGAGACTCCCAGAGTGAAGGATTAACTGGTGGAATGTGCCTTGAAAAATCAGAAACCAGTATTAGCTGTGAGTGCTGTCCTGTGAAAATTTCATTATCCCCCATCAACCCAATCAGACAACATTCGCACCCTCCCATTACACTCCGTCCTATTTAACTACATTGTATAGTGTTGATTTTTGTGTGTATAAAAGGTAATATGATTACTCTTTGATCACCTGATGATAAATCCATGCAAATGTGGAAAAGGTTTTATTTTAAAAGTGAAATTGATTGAATTTTTTAAAAATAACAAGCATGCATAAAACACATGCATCTGTGTTTGACTTGAAGAATGCATTTCCCTTCCAGGGTGATGTTTACCCCAATACCGCTAATACACTTGGATCCTTCTAGAAATTGTACCAATAAATAGTCTGAATGGCTTTTGACTTCAGTAATGGACTAAATTTAAAATGCCCCTGCCTGGGTAAGCAACCAGGGAGGAATGAGCAGGAAGTATCATCTCCCCCAGTGTTGCTACAATGTAGGCAGCCATAATTTAATGGTAAGCATTTCTGACCCATGTGTGAGAGAGAGGCATATCCTAGGTACCCCTGTATTCACACCCTACACACTACTGCAATAATATTTATACAAAATATGCCTTGTTAGGTATCATGTGAAAGCTAATATAATAGTTATTACGGTAATATAATTGTAAAATGCATTGTTAACCTTATATGTGAAGTTATGAATTCCCTCCATATGATATTAGTAGGACATGTTTAAGACCCGATAGCCTGGCCTAGGTAAAAGCGATAAACAGGACTGACCTAGGCAAAGGAATGTGGGTTTATCTCATTTACATATTAGCAATAAACAAAGCCATATAGCTAAACCAGCAGGGGTTATCCTGACGCTGAACTCGAGAGACAGAGCATTAATGTGGCTCCTGCCCCCAAGAGAGAGACAGGAGACTGAATCCCCAGGAGGCCTTCCAGACTTGTCAGACAAAGACATCCCTTTGGAGATATAAGGAACAGAGAGAGAGATTCCATCTTTATCTTAGATCCAGGGGAGACAAACCAAGTGATTTTATCTGTGTGATGGGTCTTGGTCAGTGAAAGGCTGCAAAGGAGATTGGGTGAGAGACACCATCTTGAATAAAGACTGGAATTTGCTAGATTAAGTTTTAGACTTTTAGATCTGTGTTTTCACTTTTATTTGCTTGTAACCACCTCTGCCTTTATCCCTTTTACTTGGTATCACTTCATCTCTGCTTTTTTGTTAATGAACTTGTTTTGCTTTCATTATAAATAGTCAGTCTGTATAAGTTCAGTAAGGAAGGTTTACCTTCTCTATAAAGGCAGCAAACCCAGTGGTTTCTCTGTGAAGATCCAGAGAGAAGGACTGGTCCCTGCAGTGAGATGATTTGGGGATGAATTCGGAGCTGGAAGGGTGCTAAGGAGTAACAGGCCTGCAAAGAGTAACCAGGTTGAGCAAAGCCAGGGTGCGGCCTGTTGGCTGCTGGCATACTGTTGGGGTCAGCGTTCTGGACCATAGCCACATGACACCAAGGGTTACAAGGCAGATGGTGACCAAACCCCTTACTGGCCTGGGTGAACCCAAAATGTCACTGTGTGTTCCACCACGTGGGAATGTCTGGGCAGGGCAGAAGCTATGGCTTCATCCCTAGCACAGTAGGTAGCACTGGGATAGTTGCACATCAAGGAGCACTTGCCACAATATGTGTTTTCTACAGTGCCTCCTACAAGCATAATACCTTCACTCCATGACAACTCAGTATGGCATTGAGACATTCCACATAATTTGACCTTTTACCTGGGCGTGGGAGAGGGGAATATTGCAAAATTAAAAGAACTGTTATCCTTTCTGTTAACTGAGACTCCTCCTTAAACTTCAGCCACAATATTCATCTTGGTCAACAGTGAACTATTTATACTGGTGCCCCTGGTTGGGTTGTTTGAGAGGATTGAACCTGAGACTTCTGGATTTAAAAAGCACAAGTTTCTACTGATTGAACTGAAGGACTATGTCCAGATTCATAAGCCACTTACACTGTCCAGTCACTAAATGGGGATGAAGACACACTTGACCAGTGTGCAACATATTTTCCTAGATCACATTTTAAGACAAATATATAACCTGGTTTCCTCATAATCTCATTCCTCTGTTGTTTTTAGATGGCATCTGAGCATCTCTACAGAATAAAGACTAACAACAATAAATGGATTAGGGAGTTTCTTAAATTTGTCCTGCCTCTCTACTACCAGAGGGCCCCTTCCAATATGGTCAAATGAGGAGGGATGATGCCCCATTGTGTTAGAATGTTCTGAGCTACTGAACTAGGTTCAGGGAATTCTGCGTAAGGAAGTAGAGAGAGAAGCCACAGTGTGCTTGTTCCAGCACAGTCAAGCCCCTCTTGTTAGCATATAGACCAATTGGGAGTAACACTAAAGCCAACCATGTCTGACCTTGGCTGCCCCAATTGGCTATGTGATGCTATGCAGCCCAGACTGCAGGATGATCACCAGCCGTTGGCATTGCAGCCATCTTTTAGATGCAATCCAGGAGTGAGGTGTTCAGAGGTTGTTGATTTGATGTCTGCAGAAGTGGAGAAGTGCATTTGTAGCTGAGATTCTGCATAGAAATTCTATTTTAAGGCCACCATCTCTGGGTTGATAGCTTGTGAGCAAATAATTTTAATCAGTGAGAACAGGGTCAGTTGCTCTGCTTCTAAACATCAGCCATTTTACTCCACAAGGGCTGCCAGGACTTTAATAAATATAGGTAACACAGGTGCATTAGTTGACTATATAGAGGACTCCACACACACAAAAAGAATCTTGTGGGAAAAGTAAATACATCAAGTTCATTGTAGTTTAATGTATTTGCATTTCTGTCTCATTTGTTGCATGCATTATTTCACCTCAAATCTAATGTCTTCTGTCCTCCCCACCTTTATCCAATAAGTCTGCCACTAGCAGGCAGTGTGGCCAAGTGGACCTGGGACTGAGAAGACCTGGATTCTGTTCCCAGCTTGGTTGCTGGTTGACTGTGGGCAGGTTGGTTTACCTCTCTATGCTTCAGTTTTCCTTTCTATAAAATGGCAGTAATGATACTGACGGTCTTCTTGGGAAACTACTACTTGTGACGAAGTCAAAAATGTTTGTAATATTTTTATGAAGCCTATGTGTGCCTCAGATTCCTGCTATGCTTTGTATTGCTACTCAGTGGAGTGGGGGAGGTTTTTTACTCTCAGGGCAGACTAAGAGAGACAGGTATGCGTATAGCCTAGGTGGCTGAATGTACTGGATTGGTCATTAAAAAGATTGACCAGGGCCAGCCCATATCAATAGAAAATCCAAGAAGTGAATGGAAAACCTAGTCACTAGGACATTAACACCTAGCAACCAATGACACAGAGGGAGGTGGATTTCCCTGCCTCTCAGCATGGAAGATGAGCAGAGACCCCCAGCTCAAGAACAAAGGACAGATGTTTCCACCAGGGAATAAGTGTGGGCTGTGGAAGAAGCTTGGAGTACTCTCATTGGGAACTACTAAGGAAGGATGTCTGAGCAAGATAGGGTGACCGGACAGCAAATATGAAAAATCGGGACAGGATGGGGGGTAATAGGAACCTATATAAGAAAAAGACCCCAAAATTGGGACTGTCCCTATAAAATCAAGACATCTAGTCACCCTAGAGCAAGAGAGAGACAGCCTGAAAATGGAGTTCACTACTATTTGGTTGATGAGTTGTGGCTGACCAGAAAGGATTCTGCTCTAGCCTTTGTCTCTGTGCTAACATAAGGACTTCCAATGCTGTGTTCAGCTGATTAATAAATCCCACACTGTTTTGCAAATGCTCTGTGGGGTGTCACTGCAAATACTTGCTGTGGAGCATTTGTCCCTGAGGAGAGAACAAGTCTCTACCGGGAGTCTATCTCCGTTGGACTCACTGGGCAGAGTTCATGGTGTGAAATGGAAGTGCTGGAACCCAGTTGAGAAGGCGGTGAGGCTGCATGGCCTATCCTGAAGGAAGAGTGGATCCCATTGGGGCTCTGGCACACTAAAGGATTCCTCCAAGTTTAAAAAACTGGGGCGTAGCACGGATACAGTGGGTCTGAGACCACTAGCATTATAGGAGAACTAGGTGGTGATGGTGCTATTTATTATTTTGGGTGCTGCTCAGTAGAAGCTGAACCCCCATCTAACAGCCTGTGGAGTTCTAGCTACCCTGAGACAGTACTTATTTGTCTTGTGGAGTCTAGAACCTCTGCACCCCCTACCCCACTGGTGCAGAGAAATGAGATTTCCAAGTGGAGGCAGCATTGTAAGTTTAGATAGAATCTGGTGGTTCTTTCCACTAGTGTTCTATAATATATGAGATGTAATGATCTCTGCACAACAAAATATCTTCTTTAATCAGTTCAGAAATGGCTTCCCTTTTCTTTGATGAAATGCCCCATTGTTCTCATATCGGGGTAGGCTATTAACAAATTGGGGGATTGATCTATTTTTTATTTTGCTCTTCATAATTATGAATTCCTCAATCAAGTCTCTTCTAACTGTACAACTTTTCCAGGATGAATAATCCTGTTATGCCTTTAACTATCTGCATTTCCCTTATGTTCATCCTTTCAGTTTCCATTCTATTTTACTTAAGATAAGACACAAAATTGGATGCAGTATTCCAAATGAGGGCATCCCTTTGCACAGTGCAGGAAGGCTCAGTTCTTCCAAGAATTTTTTTAAAAATTCTATATTAATTTGAATTCATTTAGTAGTCAGGGTACATAAGAATTTCCATGAAACATTTCTATTGAAGGCAATTGGAAAAACATAAATCTGTTGGCAGTTAGTTGAGGCTCCCAGAGAATGAGTATGCAGGCAATTATTCCTGAGTGTTTTTCACTGAGAATGTAACATTTCTGGTACACTCAGAACATTTGTTTAGCTAAAGAGAGTTTACTTAGACATTTTAGGGTTATTTTCTGGAAAAATAGCTCCCTGTGGCTCTACCAACCCTGCCATACTTTACAGTGGTGCAGGAAACTTTTTTTATCCATCCGATAATTAAGGTGTCTAGGTATCCCTTTGTCTTGGCAACGTGCAAGAGAATCAACATAATTACATAGGAATAGAAAGAGAAGGCTTCCATTTAATGTTTCATTGCCCGCCAGAGATAGTAGCTTTCATTGTTTCAAGATGAGGCTCATTTTGTTTTCTCACCATGTTTCTAATTCTCTAGGTACCTTTTTTGTATTTTTTCCCCACTGATGAGTGAAATATATCCTTATGTAGAGGGCCAGTACAACTCCCTATGGGACTTATTTCAAAGGCTTAGGTAACATACATAGTCCATAGACCTTGTGCTGACCCACCAGACCGTGTACCAGTCCCGGAGCTTGGCAAGGTAATTCACTCCCCTTAGTATTTTGCCATTTGTCATTCTATTTAGTACTTCTGTATCTTTTATTCACTGGGAAGAATCCTGGAGTCTGTCCGTTCTAGTGTCCAATGACTTAGAAAGCTGATGTATTTAAATGACACTAATCAAAACCTTAGCTGTCTAAAAGTGAGGCCTGAATGTCTTGCCCTTGGTACAGCAGCCTTTCTGGTTGTCAGGCCTCTGCTGTGACTAGTTCCAGAACAGGGTGAACTTGATTGTTTTGCCAGATTTCAAGCCTGAATTTCCTCTTATTCTGGATTTACAGCAATGCATGTAACTCCATCAAAGTCAATGTAGCTGCTCTGGATTTACATAGGTGTGAATAATTTCAGAATTCAGTCCTTCCAGTCCAGTTTTGCATTCTCAGGTGGTTATCATAGCTGTGATAAACAGCCTAACTGATAGGTATTTTCTGAACCCATGCTTGCCCAAATCTCCCTTTCAAAGTGTACTAAACCCTACTCTAGTTATGGAGAGTGTTTACTATATAGTATGATGCATAATGCCATTGGCTGTTTGTATTCACTTAAATGTATTGGTATTAAATTAATCTGTCTCATACTACAGCTTTTCCATATCATGTGTTGTCTCTTCCTGGAAATTAAGTTTTACCACTCCTGTGCTCTTAGAGTCTTATGGCTACGAGAGAGAATTGTGGACAAAGAAAAGGGGCAGAACTTCCCCTGCCATTTTCCTTGGGATCACATCAAGTCCAAGTCCCTCTCTGGTTGCACTTACACCCTTAATAATTTTCTGAGGTGCAGACTTTATTAGAAGTACCATTCTGATTTGGCTAAGAAGCATTTATTTTTCTCATGTTGAAAGAATGTGTTTAGTGATTTTTGTAATGTATACTCACAACAAGTGCTGACAGAGAACTGGTACTCTCATATTAGGTGCTTTGTGATTGGTATTGCACCTATCATGATGGGGCACATGTCTCATTGGCAGCCTCCAGATTTTCTCTGCACCTTCTCTGCACCACGCACTGAGTGGTGTGTCCATCTGCAGGCAAAGGGAAAGAATCATTGTTGATATTGCTGCTTGCAGTTCATCGCATTGTGCTCACGCTTCCCCTCTTCTTGTCACTGAAAATGTTATTTATTGATAGTGCTGACACCAGCAGTAAATAGAGCTAGCACTGGTTTACATCGCTGATGAGAATGTGTATCTCATAACTCTTTGTGCACAATCTGACTCCAAATCATGCCTCCTTATCCCCCCTCCTTTAAACACGTGTTCCTGTATTTCATTATAGGAGCAAGAATTAATGCAGACAGGCAAGAAATATGAGCAGTCATTTTTATTACATTTCTTTTGAGTGCAGAAGTCTTCTTGGACTCCTTGGCAAAAACAGGCAACTACAAATGCCAGATCTGATGTACACCCTTTTGCAGAGCTCATTATTTAACCAATAGACTTTAATATAGTTAGGACGATTACCATCCCTGATCTAAATTGTGCGGGGGGAGGGGGAAAAGGGGAGAGAGTTGTGTGAATGTATAAAAAGATTAGCTAGTTATTAATACTTCTCTGTAAATCCAAGCTGTCATCTAGACCGTGATCTGTTCACTCTATCACAGTTTGGGGTGTGTTCCTGCTTATGTTTGATCATTGCATGTAGTTGTGGGTTTGTCTAAACCTATACGCATAAACCACACCAATGTGTATAAATCTTACATTTTCCCAAATGGATCCACATATCCATTATAGACATTTCATCCATAAATGTATTCAAGGCCAACTTGTGTAAGACTGTCAAACAGTATATTTTAATCAAGAAGAAAAATCATTCTCTTTGCCCAAGAGTGTGATATCTGCAAGCTGTAGGAGGCCTCAGCCTCAGACAATTATTTAATAAAATATCCAGTCAAACAGCAGACTGTTTTGTTATAGCATGTAGAGACTTCTAAATCTCTAGCATCTCATGCATAGGGTGACCAGATGTCTCGTTTTTAAAGGGACAGTCCCGTTTTTTGGGACTTTTTCTTATATAGGCACCTATTACGCCCCCCATACCCGACCTGTTTTTTCACAGTTGCTATCTGGTCACCCTACTCATGCACCCTGCAGCCAGCCAGGCTCTTTATTCTTGGTTGATTTAAATGTACACCCCCTGATTTAGCTGGAATTTATAAATTACTGTAGTTTCAAATGCTGAGTACCTGCTGGGCCATGGGCCCATGTTAAAGAACAGTCTAGGAAACTAAGAAGATGCCATTTTCTAAACAAATACACATGGAGTTAGAAATGGGCCCTGAAATGTTATCTTTTTCTGTATTCTGCCCCTTTTGCACTACTCTGGAAGTTAGAAAGCCTCCAGATCCTCCCCAGCTGGCAATAGGAAGTCTCCAGCTGGCATCGAGCAGACAGAGTTGGCTGCTATGCTGCTCTCTTAGAAGCCCCCAGTGTAGGAAAGTGCCAGCGTACTGATGGTCAGATACTGGCCTCATAAGAATGGCAGTACTGGGTCAAATGGGTCATCTAGCCTAGTATCCTGTCTTCTAAAATGTCCGGTGCTAGATGTTTCAGAGGGAGTGAACAGAACAGGACAATTTGTTGAGTGATCCATCTGCTGTCATCCAGGCCCAGGCCCTTCTAGCAGTCGGAAGTTCAGGGCATGGGGCTAAATCCCTGACCATCTTGGCTACTTGCCATTGGTGGATTTATGCTCCATCATACCTCTTGTGGGGCCTGGCTATCCAATGTATAGTAGATCAGCCCTGAAGAGTCTAATCTGTACTAAAGCTGGGCTGGCATAGTTTTGGACTCAAGTTCTTCTGTGGAAACAGTGCACCCTAATTCACTAGTTTCACTTCAGTTCATACACTTTCCTTAGCACAAGCCACTCAGACATATTGGTAGTAAAACCAAATTAAAGTTTATTTAACAGAGCTTGAGATAGAGATTCAAAATAAAGGCAAGTAAAAAGATTTGGAACCATAAGGTTACAGGTATAAGAAAAATGTAAGATGCAAACTATAGCCTATACTTATTGAGTTACTTTCCTGTTTAATAAGGTATTCTCACCCAAATCCATTCTAAACAGCACTTCTCCAGTCTGGAAAACTGGGATCCTCCATTCCTCAGACAACCTCTGCTGTCAGAGTCACTCCTCTGTAATGGATGTCATCTTCTTCTCAAATAGATTGTCTTTCGACCCAGGGGTTCACCATTCAGAGACTTTTATTGGGGTTCTTTTCTCTTTGTAAATGCTGAAGCTATCCCCTGCACCAGACTATAATCACAAACTGGCTAAGTCCACAGGAAGCTATTGTTCTCATGTTCACTGATCTCAGATTCACCCTCTAGGTGCTAGGTTTCACTCCCAACAGAGCTGGAACATAATATCCTACATGTTACATACGTCTAAAATTGTTTCCTGTACAAACATCTCACAATAACCATGACAATCTGTTAGTTTTTAGCTTTCAGCAGAGACAACACATGACCTGCTTTGGTGAAATATTGAGACATTGTTCTGATATGGGGTAATATACCTACCTGAGTGTGCCTGGGCAAGTCTGTAATACAGTGTGTGGTGGTGGTGTTTCCTTTTTTTAAAATCAAAAGTACACAGGTCACTTGTGAGAATTTTGAACAGTCTTAACCACCTAAATTTAGTGCAAAAATTTGAACAATGGTTTGGTTGTTTTTTAATTTTTTTTACTGACATGATGTATATTATCTTTTTACAGTTTTTTCTTTAGTAGGCCAAAAATATTTTTTTTTCTCCCCAAAAAGACCCACTACAGTTGAAGCCTTTACTAACTGCTCACATTTACAAGTGAATTGTGATGTAGTTTCATACTGACAGTTTTTTGCACCAACAAAACCTACTGCCCTTTTCCACACCTAATGAATGCCAAAATAATCACAAAACCAAGCCTGATGGATAATGCATATGGTCCAATTAAATGGTGTTTTAATTTACTTTTTTATTTCCTGTAAGGAGTATTTTTTTTCCAACTATTATCTTGTAGGCAGTGGCACTGAATTTTTGACAGCTGAACCCGCAATCTGTAACTACTTGAAACATTTTCAGTTCTGTGAATTAATACTGCTTTTATTTGTTTGAAAAATTTTCATATCTAATATGTGACTTAAAACATGATTTACTGTAACTTATATGTGTACGTTCCTGAATCTATTTCTTCAGACTCTTGGAGATTGTAGAGTTGCTTCTCTGACTGAGATCTGAGCATCTTGCATTAACTAAGCATGACTGGGCCTGCTCAATGCTTGGATGAAGGCTACATGAGGAACATAGCACCCACCGGCAGCCAAGAGGTGGTACAGGAAGAGGCGGAGTGGGGTGGGGTCTTGGGGGAAGGGGTGAGGTGGGGCTTGGGACTGAGCGAGGGGAGGAAGAGGCAGGGTTGAGTGGGGGAGTGGGAGAAGGGGTGAGTGGGGGAAGGGCCTGGGGCAGATGGGGTGGGTGAGTACCCCCTGGGTAGAGAGGAAGTTGGTGCTTATGGTGAAGAAGATCTAAAATAGACACTCTGAAAAAATTTGGAAAATGTTACTGATTCCACCAGCACGTCTATTTTAAATACTGGAATATCTCTCATGAGTTGTATCTCTGAAAATGTTTTAAGTGCAGCCACTGTAAATTGTGCTGATGTTGAATATTTGGTAGATGTTACTCATTCCTCTGAGTCATCCCAGAATCAATAATCCAGCATCCAACAACCTCTTAAAGAGAACTATTTTGAGATGTATCAGAGGGGTAGCCGTGTTAGGCTGGATCTGTAAAAAGTGACAGAGTCCTGTGGCACTTTATAGACTAACAGACATTTTGGAGCATAAGCTTTCATGGGTCAGATGCATATAGTGGAAATTTCCAGAGGCAGATATAAATATGCAGGCAAGAATCAGTTTAGAGATAATGAGGTTAGTTCAGTCAGGGAGGATGAGGCCCTATTCTAGCAGTTGAGGTATGAGGGAGGAGAAACTGCTTTTGTAGTTGGCTAGCCATTCACAATCTTTGTTTAATCCTGAGCTGATGGAGTCAAATTTTCAAATGAACTGAAGCTCAGCAGTTTCTCTTTGAAGTCTGGTCCTGAAGTTTTTTTGTTGCAGGATGGCTACCTTTAAATCTGCTATTGTGTGTCCAGGGAGATTGTGCCTAGAGACACTATTGCAATGCAAATAATTAATATTATCTGTCTTTTTAAAATTATGATACTTTAATTGCTCTGAGAGTTTGAAGTTCTTGTTTTGTTTTATACACATTTATTTTTATTGTGGATGGAAAATATATATTCTTATGTTTCTAATTTTGGTTCTGGTGCATCCAGTCCTGTTGGCATACCAGGAATGCCCTGTGGATTCATAGTCATGTACAGAAACAAATTTTGATTGGATGTTAATGGATCAGAGTATATGTAATGGGATATACAGTATTTCCCTTGTAGGTCACCAGCTTGAATTTGGCTCGAGGGTTATTGACAGAAAATAATTACTGTCTGACAGCCCTTTGGTGGCCTGTGTGAAAACTGGTGATTTCAGTCCAGATATTCATATTTCAAGAAAACAATTGTTTCCCATGCTGCTTCTAAAATGTATTTTATCCTGAGTTAACAATGTACTAAAATACTTATTTGCGTATTTGTTGTATCCACATCTCCTACACTTCATCTGTTCATGTCTTTTACACATTGTGAGCCCTTTAGGGCAGGGATTAGCTTTTCTGTGTTTCCACGACACCCAGCACAAAGGGGGCCTTAGGCCTTTGGGTGCTATTGTAATGTAAATATTTATACTACTGTTAATAAACTGCCAACCTGGATATGTATTTTGTATGTTCATCCCAGTAAATTAATAGTTTGGTGCATGATCTGACATATCAGTAATACTGAGGTAAGATTGTGGCTGTTGGATTCTGAAGACGATAAATATCTGTCTCCTGCAGACCATTGACCGTATTCATTATAAAAAAAAAAATTAGCCAGGGACCTACGGTTATTAATTCTATTAGACTTTTTGAATAGGGGACCTAGTACTTGCTGAGAATTGCTTGCCAGAATAATTAATCGCAACTGAATATAACTTTCTACTATTTGCTGGGAAACTTAAAAATGAGAGAACTCATGAACTTGTTGGGTTGGTGATATCTATCTACATACAAAATAGTACTACTCATGTTGACTGACACATGCTTAACTTTAAATATGTGAGTAGTCCTTTATAATTTGTGAATAAATCTACTCCCAAGTGTAAGCGTTTGAGGGGTTGGGTCTCTGCCATCTGTTGTTTCCAGCTTTACCATGAAATAAAAAAAATATTTTTCTATCTTGAACTGTTCTGTTATGAAAGCATGGGCCGTATAGCTACTTCACTGTGATACACAGCAGTCCACAGCTGCCTTTGTTTCAATCCATAGAAATAGTAGCTCCTAGGTTAGAGCTATGACTTGCTTCCGAGTGTAATATAATTATAAATTGCACAAGTGGAAATCTAATGGGTTGGGACTTATATATTCTTTTTTCTTTTGTCACTAATGGGAGGTTAAATTTATAGCTGGCGTACAACGTTCAGCATTAAGAAAAAAAAGTAAGTGATTGTTGAGCCTAAAATTAATATGGTTTAAACATGCGTTGGATGGATATGGTAATCTAATATATCTGAACACTGGTTTTTATATTAAGTCATACGGCTAACCCTCAGAATAAATCTTAGTGTTTAAAATGGCATTTCACACAATTCATTAATATCATATGCTTATTTTTACAAAATACTGAGAGAATCACCATCTTATCACTTGCTTGCTGGCTTTTGTGTTCAGTCAAGGTTAATCTTGTAGATGACTTTAGAAACTTGATCTGGAAATCCTGAAACAGGCAACACTAAATGGGCCTGCAGGATAAGTGTTATTCTACAGCAATGATTTGACTCAGAAAATGGAGAAGTAGAGACATTCAGGGCTTTTAACTAGAGCGTATTTTCTATTTAGTAGCAGTTGACATGTCAATATCAGATTACACTTCTGAGGCATGATTTTGCTTTCACTTACTCCTGTGGAAATCAGAAAAACTCTCATGGAGACAGTTATATCAATCTAAAACCAATGTAAGTGGGATCAAAATCTGGCCCCATGGCCCTGAAATTATTGCCATATATTCTTGCCTAATTTTGGGGAGATAAAAAAAGGGCCAAATCAATCAGACAGGCTCTTAAAACACCTTGTCAGGAGCAATCTCTTTAAGACATTATTTTAAAGTTCAGCTTTTGAAGGGAGGAATCTCCATCCATTTAAAAATACAGTATCTAAGAAACAAGGAAGATTGATGGTCTAGTATGTCATTCTCTTATTCTTCCAAGAAAAGAGAAGCTGATAGAATTCAAATGTGGAAATTCTGTAGTGATTTCTTCATTAAAGCAAACAAAAAAATAACTAAACTACTCTGAATGTATTTTACCTTGTGTTTATGATATTCATGTGCTTAAACATAACTACATTTTTCCAAATATCTTTTCCAGCAAGGACAACAGAAGGATGTTTGTGGGGTTTTTTAACTCTTGAATCAAATTTGACAATATGAAGGATATATAGCCAGCATACGTTTTAGTGAATAAGCAGCACCCATTGTACTGTATGTACCTTCCACACTACAAACTGACATGATTTTCTGTCATTTAAAGAAATTGGTACTTGTATTTTAGGCTGACAGTATATTTCACAGTCCATTTTGTCAAAGGATTCTATCATTGCTTCAAGTCTGCATAAAGATTATTGCTACTGATGCTGCAATTTTGCTGATTGGGAGCAATTTGGTTCCTCCCCCTTCACCACCATCCCATCCTATCTACTTTTTAACTTTTTCCTCAACTTAGTTGAAAAAAGAGGATTTCCTAAGATTTCCTGCTTCATTATAAGATTGATAAATAGTTTATTGTGAGCCTGATAGCTTGACTAATTAAACACCAAGCTGTGGAACCACTACAATTCATGTGTCAATTCAGACTATTTTCTGGAAATGATTTGAATCAATTGCTAATGAAATTGAGAAATTTAGGAGAAGCTTTCTGACTTTCAAGTGACAGCACTCATATTTAATTCAAGAAATGTGACAGTTAATGACAACATAAAAAGTACTGTGAATTATTTGCCAGATCATGTGAAAATTACAGCATCATCCTATTGAAACAGCTCCTAGCTCATCAGCATGAAAATAAACAGTTGTAATCACATACTTAGAAATCTATGATGCTGTTTAAAATATAAAAGATTCTGTGTGAAATAAACAAAGAACATAATCTTCATGAAGAGCTATAATATTCCATAATCTCTTTGAGCATACCATGATAGATGAACATAATGCTATTAATATTAAAATTGTAATCCTATGGAAAAGATTGTACAGTGTCTTTGTTATATTTAATTACATTAAACTCTCATAATAAGTAGTCTAATTTTTCTTCTCTGCTGTAATTAACATGCTTACTGTTGCAAAGTTTGTATTTAGTGTGATGTTCTGCTGCATTTGTTTCCATAACTTTTCACTTGCAGACACACTTTAATTAATTTAAAACTTCATCCAGATAGAATGAGACAGTTATTGCGTGTTAATGAAATATCAATGGAAAGTGTACTAATCAATAATTAATCTAATTAAGGTGTATAAAAGACAATATTGCTATGTAATTAACTGAAAACTGTATAAGTAACACATGCATATTTAAATTTTTATTAATATATTTGTAAGGAATTTTTAGATCATGCTGTTTTATGGGTTTACAGGAGAGAAATAAAATTAAAATGTTTGTCAAAGAGCTTCTGGAGTAAACATTAAATGCAATCCTGAATCATTTTAACAGTCGCTTAAGATTCCTGTGCAATTCAAAAACATACTAAGAATGAAAATGTATTTTATTGGAAATGAGGCTCAACTTCCAGGGAAGATTCCTCTCAAAGCTTGAGAGTCATATACCAAACAATAAAGAAAATATGTATGAGCTAGGCCTATTCCAAACTTAAATGGGAAAATATGCTTCTAAACTTGAAAGTTCTGGGTTGTTTTTTTTTTTGTTTTTTTTTAGGCCTGGGAAAATATAATGCATTATGGAGGTGTTGGACACAACACCATAGTTAAAGTTAAGACTTCCACTTACATAAAAAGATTGCATTTCCTGTTTATAAAGAATAAGCAGTATTGTTGACAAAACTACTACACATACTCTTTGTGAATGAATTTTCTGAGAAGTTACAAGTAAATCTGTTAATCAGATAGAGTTAATAATATAAAAGTGGATCTCTTTTGTCCAGAATGATTTTCAAAATGAATTAACATAAGACTCTTCAAGCTTTCCATATACTTAAACTCATTACAATCTTGTATGTAAACTACACTTAAAATTCAGTTGCAATTAAACTATATTATTGATTATTGTACCTAATTATTATTATTATTACAGTTATGGTGAACTGCTGTGATATGATAGTTAAGGCAGTGTTCTATTTTGCATTTGAAGAGGAAGCTTTTTGTTTTATACGCAAAACATAATATATCTACCCACATATTCAGCACATAATTGATAAGAAAAGTTTAACTTTTCTAAGGACTTTCAAGAAAATAGTTTAATTAGTTCACATTCTAACATTAAAAATTGGCCCCCAAACAGTTCTCATTCACGATTTTTCTCTAGCTTAAAAACTGCAAATTGTAGTATATCACACATTTGTAGATTAATGGCAGTTTGAACTCTCTGGAGTTATGTAATTATTTTGTTTATTAGCAAAAAGAAAAAAATAATGGTGTTTATCATAACTTAATCATTATGCATCACAGTTAACTGACACAGAATGAGATTTTATGATGACCAAGGTCCTCTATGAAGGTGTAGCTGCTGGTAGGTTGAAAGCCAGCACCTATTTGAAACTGTTGAGCTTATTCAGCCTTTGTCAACCCAGCATCTTCAACAAAGCAACAGCTACTGTGTTGAGGATGCTGTTCTTCAGGAGACTGGTCAGCCAGTTCAGGAGCACCTGGTCTTCCCCAAGCATGAGTGAGTCTGATTTTTTTTTTCTTGATGAGTGCAGAATGGATAGTAGGGGGAAGTCTGATCTGTTGATAATGGTGAAGAGTTTGTGGGAGGAGATATTGGAAGGCTGGTATCCCCACTGGGGCAGAGGTCAGGATGTGATGACTTCTGTGTGTTGTGTAATGGTTGTTCTAATGTTGAGGTGTATGTGTCCAGGTGGAGGAGTAAGTTATGTGCTGTTAGATGTCTTGACATAAAAGCAAGGAAATTAAAAGTTAGCTGCATTACGTAGGCAAGTTTAGCACTCACATCACTAAAGCTGTTAGAATTTTTTTTAAACTGTTTGTCAATTGAAAATTGAGTTTTTTACTAAATTATCTGAATTATTTTCCAACCAGCTCTACATGGAATATAATGTCTTTGTGTAATAATATACTAATAGACAAGACCAGTAAGTGGTGTAAAAGTGACTAGATCAGAGGTTGGCAACCTTTCAGAAGTGGTCTGCTGAGTCTTCATTTATTCACTCTAATTTAAGGTTTCACGTGCCGGTAATACATTTAACGTTTTTAGAAGGTCTCTCTCTAGAAGTCTATAAGCTATTGTTGTCTGTAAAGTAAATAAGTTTTTTTAAATGTTTAAGAAGCTTCATTTAAAATTAAATTAAAATGCAGATCTTATCAGTTTAGTGCAGTGGTTCTTAACCTGGGGTGCACACACCCCCCTGGGGCAGGGCTGGTGCAAGGATATTTTGCGCCCTAGGCAAAACTTCAACCTTGCACCCCCACCCCCCTTGCACATTGGTTCATTGAGGGGCAAATCCCAATGAGCCTTTATAGATCCCAGGGGCCAGCCGTGCCCAGGGGCTGCTCCCCAGACCAGGTTCCCCCCTCCCGGCCCCTGAACTCGCCTCCCACCCCACCCCAGTGGTCCCCGCCCCAAGTCCACTCACTGGCTTTGCCGGGCTTGGGCCGCTGCAGCAGCTCGGTAGGGAGGAGCCACCTTCTGGAGGCACAGGAGAGCCAGAGCGTCCTGCTTGCGGCAGCAGCGAGCCCCAGGCATGGAGGAGCCAGCGCGGTGCAGGGGGGCAGCAGTCCTGCAAAGGCGGCGGTGCCGCTAGCAGGGAGCAACCATGCCCCGCCCCCCGCCTTTCCTACCCAGGCTGCGGCCCAGTGCCCCCCAGGGGGCTCTTGCAGCCTAGAGTGGATGTATGCGGGTACCAGCCCGCATGTGCCCCCCGGTTCCCCCCTCGCCTAGGGTTACCATATTTCAACAGTCAAAAAGAGGGGAGAGCCCTGCCCTAGCCATGCCCCCATCCACTCCCTCCCACTTCCCACTCCGAGTGACCCCGTCTGAACCCCCAATCCCCTCCGCTCCTTGTCCCCTGACTGCCCCCTCCTGGGACCCCTGCACCTAACTGCCCCCCAGAACCCCACCCCTATCTAAACCTCCCTGCTCCTTGTCCGCTGACTGCCCCCTCCTGAGACCCCCCCCCCGACTGCCCCCTAGGATCCTACCTGTCCCCTGACTGTCCCAATCCTTATCCACACTCCCACCCCCAGACAGACCCCCGGGACTCCCACACCCCATCCAACCACTCCCCACCCCCTGACAGGACCCCCAGACCCATTCAATCCTCCCCCCGCTCCCTGACTGCCCCCCGGGACTCTTCTTACCATGCCCATGCCAGTCAGACGCTGGCTCCACGTGGAGGCAAAACTGCATGTGGAGTCCTGAGGCAGCAGGAGGGGGGGAGCTGCAGGAGAGGCAGCAGCGGCGGCAGCTCACACTTCCGGGAGCCGCAGAACCTGAGCACAGTGAGGGGGTGGAGAGCTGGGGGGGGGGTGCCTGCCGACCAGTGCCCCCCCAAGGGGGGCTCCTGCAGTGGATGCATGTGGGTGGCGGTCCCTGTGCGACCCCCAGCTCCCCGCTCGGGCTCTGCGGCTCCCGGGAGTATGAGCTGCCGCCGCCCCTCCCGCAGCAGGCTCAGGGCCTGTGCCCCGGCGGCTCATACTTCCGGGAGCCACAGAACCCGAGTGCGGTGAAGAGGGTGCTGGGGGGTGTGCCTGCTGCCGGTCTGGGGTCCCGGACGCCGGCCTCGCTCAGCTTCCTGCTGACTGAGTGAACGGAACCCCAGGCTGGCAGGATGCTGAGGGGGGGCTGGCGGCCGGGACGCCAGCCGACAGCCGCGTGCCAGGCAAAATCGGCTTGCATGCCACCTTTGGCACGCATGCCATAGGTTGCCGACCCCTGGACTAGATATATATGTCTCGAGTTCTCATTGGTAGATTACTTGGCTGCTAACAGTCGCTCCTTTTAAAAATTCCATGGCTGCATGCTAGCATATTGGCAGCCAGATTCATTAGCATGCCATTGATGTTTGTGCTGTTCCGGTGGTGTAAAGGAGCTGTAAATCTGTCTTAACTGGTCCATTTGCTCTGGCTGTTTTGTACTGCTCCATCATGGTGGGAACCAACCAGACTGTACCAGTGAACCTGTCCCTAAATTTAGAAATAAAATAGGTTGGTACCTCATATCTTCAGCTCATTAACTTTACCCATGAGAACAAGATCTTTTGAGTTTTCCATTGTGAAAACTAAGCATATTACTATTCAGAGCAATACATCAAGCCAAGTTCAAAATCCCCTCCAATAAGATTACTGGAATTGTCCTCCAAACAAGAATCATAAACCCAGGAAATTCAGAGCTAGTTAGTTAAACTGAAATAACTAAATGTTAAGGAAATGCATGTGTAAGGCAATCACATAGCCATAACTCTATCCATTAGTGACACTATGGAATAAAATTATAATTAATGTATTTTATAGTACCAGATTAAATAGCTTTTTTACAAAATAGTTTTTCATCAGTTTCTCCCTCATGGCATCACTGCAGGTTAAAGTTAAGGTTGTTTGGTTGCCTTAATGGATCATATTTTTCACCTCCTTTGAAGGATGTGTTTGTGGAAGATGAAAAGTTCTTTGAAAGAGTGCTTATGTCCTAAATAGTATCAAAATATAAATTACATCTGTCTGGTTTAATTATTAATGAAGCAGTAGATGCATGCTACTTTTGAACAATTTAGTATATGGTTGGAAGTAATTTAAGATAATCAGTGCTAGAATTCTACATATTGTTAGAAGTGACTTCATGCTCACACTTCAGCCTGAGTTACTTCTAAAAATACTCTCACTTTATTCCAGTGACTGCTGTAAATCAATCCACTTCCATTATTTTGTTATTAATTTCATTACAAATCCTTCAAAATATTATGCTAGTTATTACTTGACATTTATATATAGCAGTGCCTTTTCTTCTCCAATCCAAATGAAACGAACTGTACTGCTCAAAAATTTTAAAGGAACAATGATAATGTGAAAATAATGGATGTAGTCACTTTTGATGTCCCCTTGTATGGTTAGTAACTTTTTTCTTGGTGAATAGGGGTTTATAAATATCAACAGAGGAAGGAGAAAAAAAACTTATTTTTTAAAAGCAGCAAAGATTCCTGTGGCACCTTATAGACTAACAGATGTATTGGAGCATGAACTTTCGTGGGTGAATACCCACTTCGTCGGATGCACCATGTATTCACCCACGAAAGCTCATGCTCTAATACGTCTGTTAGTCTATAAGGTGCCACAGGACTCTTTGCTGCTTTTACAGATCCAGACTAACACGGCTACCCCTCTGATACTTAATTTTTAAAGGATTTACCATTTATAGCTATCAGAAATTAATTTTAACAAATGCAATTTGACAGCATCCCTTTAACTAGTTTTATCTGCTCTTGCAATGCACTGGTATAGCTATTGCACTATATGTCAATCTGTCATACACCCACATACCCAGAACATGAAATGATTTGTAAAACTTCCTTTTTCACATGATTTTACATTATTTTCAGTAAGGGGGAAAATTATTGGCTTCTGTTTTAAAACCCTATGTATTAACCAGTTTATCAAAATTAATGTATAATTTAAAAAATGAAATAACGCCCATCTCTCAGCATCTTTGTCTTATTGGTGTATGAGAATTCAACTTCTGATCAATAATTTCCAGCAAGTTGTTAATAATTTCATTAAATGTAAGCCTAAGTATCTCTTCCTGTGGAATTATGGTCTTGAAATGAAACTTACCTGATATCCTACATCCCCATCCTTCTGAAATAATCAGTTTCTCTAGAAATCTCAGATTCCCTTACCATCTTTCAATTCTCAGTCCTCATATCTTAATAGTCCAGTCTACTGCACTTTCATCCAGTGTGAACATTTAAACATTGCTTTGTTTCCAGGCCAAAATCTTAGAATATTATAACTATTTAAAGAATTGCGAGCAGAACCCCCTAAAAACAGGTGAAATGATATTCTACATTTTGAGCAATAAAAGAGAAGTGAATTTTGAAGTTTGCTAATTTTCACAGACAATATGACAACCATGCACTACCTACAAGTGCTCTTGCCTCTGTCTAAAGGCCATTAACTTCTGGAAACAGTGCCACCAGAATGGAGTGATACCAATTGTCTTTCATCTCCCAGGAGTCAACAACAATGTAGCAGATCTCCTGGGCAGGCAGTCATTGACCATATTCTGAAGAGCGGGCCTGAATCCAGGGTCACCAGCAGATACCTTCCTCCACCAACCTGTGGACTCCATGTTCTGTTTTCTTTCACCCCGCTGTATCTACGTTTCTTAAAGAGTTATGTGGTAGGGCCCTGCGAGGCCCCTTCTGGAGGCCCTGAGATCCTACTGGAACCTGCCTCAGGAAGGAGTGACAAAGGTGGCTGCCTAGAAAGGCTGCACAGAATCATCCAATCAGAGCCTAGCAGGCTCAGATAAAAGTAGCTGCTGGTCCTGAATAGGGCAATTCCTGGCTGGGATCAGAGAAGCAAGGAAGGACCTGTAAGGTCACAGGAGCTCAAGGGAGAACCAGAAGATGGGTGCTCATGGCATTTGCATTCAGCAAAGAGAAAGAGAATCTGAGAACTCCAGCCCTGATGTAAAGGTGAAGAGAAAGAGACCAGATGGGAAAAAGGGCCCAGGGAACAGCAGCAGTGAACTGGTACAATGGTACTTGGCCGATGTTGATAAAGTCCCTGGGTTCCCCCATTGGCAAACTGGCCTAAGCCCCGAGAAGGGGACATGCCTTGTTTAGAGGCCTGAATGAAGGGTGAGATTTAAAGGGACAAGGCTGAAGACCCTGGTGAGGGATGACAGTTTGTTAAACTGTGCTATCCCAGAAGAGGTTCGTTCATATTGATTTTGTGACTTGACTGCAGGACTGTGCCACTGAAGACCTGCCTAGCAAGGTCAACTACCACCAGGGGATGCCAGGAGCAGGAAAGTTCCTGTAGCATCACACCCAGCCAACAGAAGGCACTCACAAGAGGTGAGTGTCACTCATTACAGGCTACTATATACTTTCCCACTAGTCAGAAAAACCACTCATACTTGGGACCTCAATATAGTCCTAGAGAGACTCAGAGAGCCTCCTTTTGAGTCTTTCAGAATGCTCCCTGAACCCCCTCACTATGAAAAACAAGTCATCTTAGTGGCTGTTGTTCAGCCGGAAGAGTGAGTGAGCTCCAGGTGCTCCTGACTGAACCTCCCTATACAACATTCCAAAGAGACTTGGTACTACTGAGGCCTCACATTGTGGGGAATGGAGGGAAGGTTGTAGCTGCTTCATACTTTATGCCCTTGCATAGGAGCACAAGGAGGCATAGGGCTCATTCACAGCCCGGATAGACATGGATATTCAAAGGAAATCTGAACTTATGCTCATGAGGCATTTGTACTCTTATGCTGAGCTCTGTACTAATGATGACATCTCGAAGAACCACAGTTACTGTAGGCTAAATAATTGTTCTTTCTCCTGCATCATCTTCAACCAATATTATAAGTAGATTGCAATTTCTCGGGGTGTCCAAAACTGTGGGTCATCGGGCTATCCTCCTACCTCCAGTGAGAGGGAGTCTTTGGTGTGGGAGCTGCCTGTAACTCCCTGACACTGCCTAGCAGGCTGGCCTACAGCAATTTCATCCCCCGGGGCAGAGCACGGCCCCCTAGAAAGGGATGCCTGAGGTTTGATTCGTGCAGGGTGGGTGGGAGCTGGGCCCCATGCTGCTGCTGGCCCAGCATGGTGTCAGCACATGAGCGCAGAGCTGGACCATGTGTGGTGGCTAGTTTGTGCATGCACAAGCTGCGCCTGCCCAGGCACGGTGCACCTGACATTTGGATGGTGCTGTGCCTGCGCTGGCTGGTGCCCAGCAAGCTGCTGCCAGCTGCACTGCTGGGCATGCTCTTCTGGCATGGCCAGGGCTTCCACATACCTGCCCGACTGCCTTCGCTGCCGCTGATACCATTACGTGTGCCCCGAAGAGCCCTGCAGCCCACCCGGGTGATTGCCCCCTTTGCCCGCCTCTCCTCCCACCCCCATCCCCATCAGTGGGCCTGCTGCCCAGCCTTTTACCCACTTAAGTACTTTCCTCTGGGCTCTGTCAGCTTTGCCTTATAGGTAAATACTGCCCAGGCCCCAAACACCTCAGTGGTGTCCCCGGTAGTGTCCAGACTAGTCACTGGATACACACAGTAATTACTAGGTTTGCTACTCCCAAGGGAATAGTATACACACACCAGCTTGTTTGTTCAACTGAATATCAGCTACAACATAACTACACAGCACTGTAATCTATTTATAGTGAAAACAATTATGTTTATTAACAAAGATTTTAAGAGAGAGTGAGAAAGGGTAATAATAGGATGCAAATGCACACTCATAATAGACTAAAATGTAACACTGCCAACTGGTTGTTTGGTTTGTTGAGATCCTGTTTTCACAGGCATGACTGCACTGCCCAGTTACCCCTCAAGTGCAGGATAAAAGAGGGGTCCTTGTGCTTTCCTTTTATATCCCAATTGTTTTTGTCCCCAGAGTAATGACTCCCCCCTGTGGTTTCACTTTTGCTGCTGGCGCCAAGATTTCTCCCATATTCCTCTTTGTTTTGCATCCCCCCTCCACCCATGTTTTTCCTGTTGACTTCAAATATAAATGAGGTTATTTGTGATTGGCTTTACAATTCATAATTTACATCGGAGACCTGGGCAAATAGGTATTCCACATCCTTTTGTTTGGAGAAAGTCTTGTCAACCCTGCCTGGGACACAAGTCTAAACATATTTTCAGTACATACATACAACTTCTTAAATATTACCCTATATACTTCACATAACAATCTGGAGGATCAGTATGATGTAAACTTCTGTTAGACTCCTCACACAACCCTTTATGGATAAATACTGTGAAAGCAGCGTGTTAGCTGTAATGAGGTTGTCAGGCCTGGTATGAGTTTCTGTTACAGAGTAGTGAACCCTTTGCCAGTGGGCATTGAAGGGTTCTTAGGTCACAGGTATGTAAACCCTGTACAGTGTCTGGTGATGAGATGGTTATATTTCTTGGAGTAAGTGACAAAATAGTAATCATAAAGGAACAACTTTGGCTTTTGTTGCCTGTTATACTACAAAATAGCGTTTGCCAGCTAAAAAATACGGAAACTTCAATATAAAAGATACAAGACCCTTTAGATTGTAACATCTTTTGTCCAAGAACTGTCATTCACCATAAGTTTGTGCGGTGCCCAGAACAATAGATCCCTGACCTGGCTGAATCCTGTAGGTGTAATACAAATGTTAAATATTCACCATTGTTCAGAAATAGTACAACTTGTAAATCCTAGAAAAAATTGCATTCCATTTTCCTAAATTTTCTACTTTCAGAGCATCTTATTGGGAATGAATCCACGGTAACAATTTTAAGGATAGTGAAATGATCCGAGCCCAATCACATTTATCATCTTCTGTGTATAAAATGCAATTAAATCAATACATGAAACTTTCCTTGAAAATGCCTTAAATTTAATTCATCCATCATTATTGAAAACTACCACATTTAAGTCTTAATAATGCTTTACACCAGAGTGCTATCACTGTCATCATTATTATACTTACCTATCTTCAATATATTACAGCTGTTAGAATCCCTGTACCAGAATCAATGGGAAGTTTGCTTTCGGTATAAAATATTCTAATCTATCACAATTAATTTTCTTCTTTGAATTATGTTAATTATGATCTTCCCCACCTGGGAAGAAACCCCTATTGCTTTCCTGTCTAGATCTAGATCTAAAGATGGCTCCCTGAAGCAAGAATCTTTGATAAAAATTCTATAACTTCTTACTGTTCCCTCACTTCTGTCATTTGTACATACAGCGCAGTTAGAAATATTAAATGAAAGGTTTGGTTTCACCAACGTTTCTTGAATACATATGACATCTAGTCTCTCTTTAAGTGAAAAAATGAATTCCTTCATTTCTTGCCCAGGGGCAATTGAGCTGTACACATTCCATTTTGAGATTAAAAGCCCCATTGAAAGTCCACTCATGATTGACTGCTTAACAGTTTATACTGTACTTCTAAAGAAATATCTTTGATATCCAGTTGTCTTTCTGCTGCTTCAAGGGTAATCTTTAACTTATCTCTTTTTTCTAGGGGGAAAAAAGTCCCAGAAACTTTTTTATTAACTTTCTATTATTAACTAAATATATCAGAGAAATATATCAGTCCATTATTATCTTTTTAGTTCTCAAACTCTGGTGATTCAAAACTAAATTCCTTGATCACTTCCCATATTTGTTTTACCTGACAAAAAAAAATTGTTTTTACCAGCATTTTCTTCCCTTAATCTATCACTGATCTCCATCAGATTAATCACTTTCTTTCTGTTTTGACTGCCTCTGCATAGAGACATGATTTACAGGTTTAAGCTGCTGAATTTCCTTGGCCTTATTTACCTGAGCTGATTAGTAAAGGTCTCACCAAAGTCGTAACATCTCACACTTGCTCTTTCTTTGTTGTTAGTATCTCCATTGTTAAGCCCTTCCACATATTTATTTAGAATTTGTTCTTAAAGGATCTCAAAGAATGCCTTTGATAGCTCAGTGGTTTGAGCATTGGCCTGCTAAACCCAGAGTTGTGAGTTCAATCCTTAAGGAGGCCACTTAGGGATCTGGGGCAAAAATTGGTCCTGCTAGTGAAGGCAGGGGGCTGGACTCGATGACCTTTCAAGGTCCCTTCCAGTTCTAGGAGATTGGTATATCTCCAATTATTACCTTTATTTAAGGAACAGGAAATTAAAGTAAGACTTCACAAAGCAGAAGCCCTGCTTATTTTTATCTTGCTACTCACATTTGTGCCCAGTCCAGTTTTAGAACTCCACATCTCACTTTCAAACCAGACAGAAATCCCACCGTCAACTGCCTTTGGTCTCCACTTGTCCCTGCTCATACGGATGGGCTTATTCCCAGTCTTTGCAATAAAGGTCAAGAAATTCAGATTATTACAAGCCTTAGTTGGAGCAGATCATCTCAAAAGAAGGGACCTCCCTTATAGGGAATCATCTGACAGCAGCCCCTTTCCTTTTATAACAAAGGGTACTGAGTCCACAAAGGTCTCAGTTAATTACAAATGTGGCCACCAGTTCACTTCTACAGATACAGGAGGAGGATTTATTCATTTGAGAGACATCGAGGGACCCCCCCACACCCTGCCAAAAAAAGTCAGCTCTAAAATATGTTTCCTGGTTCTAAATATTCAATAACTTCAGAGCCAGGGAATGTGTTTTACCCCTCTACATAGTTTTTCAGTGGCCTGCATTATGATTTGCATGGCTTGCATTATGGTTTGCTAAATATATTAAGACATTCCATTCTCCTTGGTCAGCAGCAGATGTTAGGAGTCCTTTGTGCACACACACACCCTACCCTGGGGGAGTTTTACAAATAGATCACTGGGCAGACAGGTGCAATGTGCACAAATCTCTGGCATTTAGAACTGCAATTGTCGTTTGGCAGAGATGGGAGTCAAGATACACATAACTGATTAGAAAACCATTCCCAGAGAGTAGTTATCAGCGATTCACAGTCAAGCTTGAAGGGCATATCAAGTGGGGTCCTGCAGGGATCAGTTCTGTGTCTGCTTCTGTTCAATATCTTCATCAATGATTTAGATAATGGCATAGAGTATGCTTATAAGGTTTTGTGGATGATACCCAGCTGGGAGGGATTGCAAGTGCTTTGGAGGATAGGATTCATAATGATCTGGAGAAATGGTCTGAAGTAAACAGCATGAAATTCAATAAGGACAAATTCAAAGTATACCACTTAGGAAGGAACAGTCAGACAAAATGGGAAATGACTGCTTAAGAAGGAGTACTGATTAAAAAAAAAAAAGGGATTGGAGGGTCATAGCGGATCACGAGCTAAATATGAACCAACAGTGTAATGCTGTTGCAAAAAAAGCAAACATTATTCTGGGATGTATTAGCAAGAGTGTTGTAAGCAAGACATGAGAAGTAATTTTTCCGCTCTACTCTGCACTGAGTAGGCCTCAGCTGGAGTATTGTATCCAGTTCTGGGTGCCACATTTCAGGAAAAATGTGGACAAATTGGAGAAAGTCCAAGGAGAGCAACAAAAATGGTTTAAGGTCTAGAAAACATGACCTATGAGGGAAGATTTTAAAAATTGGGTTTGTTTAGGCTGGAGAAGAGAAGACTGAGAGGGGACATGGTGAGAGTTTTCAAGTACATAAAAGGTTGTTACAAGGAAGAGGGAGAAAAATTGTTCTCCTTAACCACTGAGGTTAAGACAAGAAGCAATGGGCTTAAATTGCAGCAAGGGCGGTATAGGTTGGACATTGGGAAAAACTTCCTAACTGTGAGGACAGTTAAGCATTGAAATAAATTGCCTAAGAAGGTTGCGGAGTCTTCATCATTGGAGATTTTAAAGAGCAGGTTAGACAAATACCTGTCAGGGACAGTCTAGATAATACTTAGTCCTGCCATGAGTGCAGGGGACTGGACTAGATGACCTCTCTAAGTCCCTTCCACTCCTATGATTCTATTGATTCTATTTGGGATAGGAAGGGAAAGGGGGGTGGGGTGCAAGATTGGGATTTTGCTCATTTTGTTGTAGTTAAATTGTGTGAGAGAGCATATGGTTATGGTTATTGTGTTTCTTTTGTTTGGCTTTTCTCCCATGAAAAAAGGTAATTGTGCTTCCATATTCCCCCGGACTCCTGAGTGATTGTGAGTGGGCAGGGAAACTTCTGCTGAATAACAATAATGATTTCCATGGCAGAGATGAGAGGAAGTGGAGGAGGAAACATGAGAAGTTAACTAAATGTAGAGAAGCATTGCTAAGACTGGCCAGCTCAGGGGCCAGTTAGGAAAGAGACTTTTACTGAGGATGAGGGATCCTTTATTGCAGGACATTTTTAGTGTAATTAGTTTTGTTCTCATACACTAACCACCTTCAGTTCATTCTGCTTAGTAAAGAGCAAGTAACTACAGAATAATTAATCTTGTGGTTTTCGTAGCAATTACATTGTGCAACAAAGAAAACAATTGCTGTGTAACTTGCAAGGGTGTAGATCCAAGGACCCAAGTATTTAATCTGTAGTTATGTTTTTAAATGACCATGTATTTAATGTTAAAAAGTAACAAAAGACATGGCCTCCCACTAAGAGGACCTCCACTTCTATGGGCCAAATGCTACCTTCTTAATACCTTTGCATCTGAAGTTCATGAATGTGAAACACAGAAAGTGCTGGTGGATCTAAATGCAGTGCAGACATGCACTGTTTCAGATCTCATCATTGTTTTTTGTAAGCCCCAGAGCTAAAAGACTTAGTGGATCTCTGCGTCATCTGTAGGGAAAAAGCCAGTTCTGGCCAGCCTCATTTATGTGAATTGGTGTTGCTTATTCATAGTTCCACATACATAAATATGAAGCATGTTTTGTTGCTTTAGTTGGAATTTGGTTTTGCTCTGTTTATATAAGTGTTAACAGACTCCAGTTGTACTCAGGAACTGTGTACCCTGGATGGAATAAGTGGGTAACCCTGCACTTACAGATAGTGGACCCTGGTTTTGGAATGGGATTTAAGTTAAACAAAAAAACAGGATAGAGGGCTCTGTCCGAGAGACTGGGAGCTCAATCCACAGAGAAGGGACTCTATCCAAGGTGTTCCATGCCTGCAGATCCAGAACTGTTTCTGGAGCGATTGTGTGGGACTAGACCAAGCTGAATTGGCAGCACTGCTTCTCAGGAAGACCCAACCAGACCAGTGGTGCAGAGCTGACTTCCCAGTGCCCTGCCAGATAGCAGTGGTGGCTCAGAGCTGACTTTATGAGGCCTGACCAGACCAACAGTGGCAGAGCTGGTGACAAAGAACTGGATTAGATAGCGTCACATTGAAACAGAATCTCATGGCTCAGACATCTCCTGTGTGTAGTAGACTGGAGAAGGAAAGCCATACCACTGAGTCTGATTGGACCTGTGAGTGGAATTGTTGGTTAGTGGAGGTACTGCTTTTTGACTGAGTTCTGCTCTTCAACAAGCTGGATACTTGAAACTCTGGTGCTGACCGTACTCCTGATGCACAGATTGGGATTTGCTCATTTTGTTGTTTGTAAACTGTGTGTGACAGTGCATGGTTATGGTTATTGTGTTTCTTTTGTTTGTCTTCCTCCCAAGGAAAGGATTCCTGAGTGCTTGTGAGTGGGCAAGAACTACCTGGAAAGGTGACTAGGGAAGTTATATTTTAATATAACTTAACCCAGAAGTAGGAGTATGGCTCTGGATGGGGGTTCAGGTGGCACCCTTGTTGTTGCCATTGGCATCTGACAGAAGAATTTGTGTATTGCACAAAATTGCCACATGACTTGGCGCACTTCAGCCTATCTGACAATCTCCTTTCAAGGTGGATACAACACTAATGTCCATTGGAGGGCTGTGTGAAAAAGCACCTCCCTTGCATGATCCTAGGCTAAAATCAGTGCTGATAGGCCCATTTTATTATGTCAGCCAAATCCACTCAGAATTAATGTATCTATAATAAAAATAGAGATTTTCTAACTGGTATCCAGGATTTTTAAAAGAGCTGCCCGAGGAGCTCTCTGAACCATCTGTGTTGATTTCCAGTAAGTTGTGGAACACTGGGTAACTTCCAGAGGCTAGGAAGAAAGTTCATGTTTGTGAAAATATTTAAAAGAGTCATAGATGACAGGTCACTGATACAGAGGAATCTGGATCACTTGATAAGCTGTGTGCAAGCAAACAATATGCATTTTAATACAGCCAAATGTACACTCCAACCTCTAGGAACAAAGAATCAGGCCATGTTTACAGGATGGGGAACTCTGTCCTTGAAAGAGTGACTCTGAAAAAGACTTAGGCATCATGGTGGATAATCATGTGAATGTGAGCTTCCAGAGTGATGCTGGGGCTAATGCAGTCCTTGGGTATGTAAATAGATTAGTAAGTAGGAGCTGAGAGATGATATTACCTCTGTATTTGGCACTGATGTGACCATTGCCAGAATACTGTGTCCAGTTCTGATGTCCACAATTCAAGAAGGATGTTGAAGAGTGAAAAGGGTCCTGCGAAGAGTCAAGATCTTAAATTAAGGATTGGAAAACATGCCTGAGAGTGATAGGCTTAAGGATCTCAGTTTCTTTGGTTTAACAAAGAGAAGGGTAAGGGTTGATTTGATCAGTCTTTAAGTACGGACATGGGGAACAGAAATTTGATGATGATAGGCTCTTCAATCTAGCAGACAAAGGTACAATAAGATCCAGTGGCTGGAAGTTGAAGCTGGACAGGTTTAGACTAGAAATAGGACACATATTTTTAACAGTGAATGCCATTGACAATTGGAGCAAGTTAGCCAGGACTGTGATATCACTGGAATTTTTTAAATCAAGTTGGGATTTTTTTTTTCTAAAAGCTGTGCTGTAGTTCAAACAGGAATTTATTCAGGGAAGTCCACTGGCCTGTGTTACACAGGAGATCAGACTAGATCATCACAATGGTCCCTTTTGGCTTTATCAATTCATTGATTCCATATATATTTATAGCAGTAGTCTGATGACATCATCAGGGTCCTGAAGCTGCAAAGGTGTGAGGAGGCATTGGAGAAAGTAGCACCTTGGCTGGGCTCCATTCCCCCTATGTACTGTAGCTGTCGTTCTTAGCTCCTGCAAGGATCAAACGGCATCTGGCTAGTCCTTGCCATTACAACAAACCCCGTACACTCCAGAAGTCATGCCATAATGAAGAGATTTTTCACCTAGTTTGATGAAGACATTTAACATGTCCGTAACAAAGCATAGAATATAGTATCTTCTGGTATCAATGACAATCAGGTTTTGCTTTCCCTTTCAGGAAATACTGGCTTTGGCATTACATCAGTGAATATATGTACCTCTCAGGTCACTAAATTTGAAGTCAATGTTTGCTAATTATTTTCACTGTAATGGTTATATATCAGGAAAACAGATGGTAGAAAGACAGCATATTATGCATGTCACACCTTACCATTGAAATTGCAGTTTAAATTTTGGCCACGGGATATTTCACCTGATGATGCATTGGGTTCTCTCTTTCCTTTGATGCACGTAACTAATTATCACTGTGGCCGATGCTCTTCTCAATGTCTGTAGGATTGATGCACACCTTAGCACTATTTTTCTTTAAGATGCACCACTGCTTTCCTTTGTCCAGTATTAATTACAGATATGGTGGACATAAATTAGGGAACTGGATACCGCAAGATAATGGCGTCAGGAGAGGTGTCCGTCACTTCTGGATCATTGGTGTTAATCTGAATCAGATTGGTAGTTATTGAGAGGTATTAGGTAGCTTCCTGGTAATCTACTCTACAGAATGTGAAATATGTTGGTCTCGGACTGTTGGACCTGTATTTACATCACAAAAAATGCCATCAAAATTGGCACCGATTGGAATAGTTTGCAAACTCAGCAGAAAATTTAAGGACTGAATGAATCATAGAGGCTGAACTCCATTTTACTCTCTCCCAATTAGAGGGGAGTCCATGAGGCACATTTGTTAGGTAGTTTGGCAAAGTTTCCATTGCCAACCCTCTGCTGCGAATAAATTGAGAAACCTCAGTTTCCAGTAATGTGCACGAAGAACATTTCATCAGTACTGTAAATTCAATTACAATATTGTATGGGGGAGAAAAAAATCCTGATTAGAAGTGTTTGATTTTTCATATGCCACAAATGTTTTATGAAGAGAGCATTCTGGATTGGAGATTGGAAGACTAATTTTGGTAAAAGCACTTTTAACCCAGGAGGAAGAGAATCTGTTATGCTACTCAAGTATCAGAGGGGTAGCCATGTTAGTCTGGATCTGTAAAAAGTCATGCATCTGACGAAGTGGGTATTCACCCACGAAAGCTTATGCTCCAATATGTCTGTTAGTCTATAAGGTGCCACAGGACTCTTTGTCGTATTTTGCTACTGATACCTTTCACTACCCACACCTATTGTGATCCCCATAGGGTTTTCATGTCATTATAAAAGTGGCATTTTCAGAGAAATGGTTGCGGATATGAAACGGCAATTAATCACTCCAGGAGGTATACTTTTCCAAAGATACTAGTCCAGTGGTGTTGTGAATATAATTTACAGAGAAGCAGAGTGGGCAATGGAAAGAGGAAAGCAGGATACTTTTGGCCTTTGGCATTTATTTAGCCTTTTCATCCCTATATTTAAAGACCACCACTTCCCCTGTGCACAAATTAATTGAAGGGCCCACATTAATTAACTAAACAAGTGCTCATTTTAGTGTTCTGTTTTACAGCAGTTTCATAAATATATAACATTTTCCCCCTGTGCACTTATTGTCGGTGTTGCAAAACACATTTGCAGGGAAGGCTTTATCCCATCAGTCTGGAATCCCACCTCCTTCAGCTGCTTGCATCCATATTGATGGCATACAGGATAAACAGAACAAGTTAATTTGTAATCTTAGTTAGAAAATGATAGCTGCACTGTTTCTGTCATTGAGCACTCTGCCAGTTTAAACAGCTGATTAGTCAGCTTCTGTGGAATCGATCTGAATCAGTTCCACCTGCGTGCACCCACCAGGAGCCACTTTATTGTAAATCAATCATTCTGAAAACATCTCACAAAGGGGCCAGCCCTCACTAACAAGCCATCAATTTAAACTGTCTATCTCAAGCACTCTGCAAATTAGGAGTGCAACAAACATTTATTCAAAAATTATTGAAAAGTTATTTTTAACCATAACCGGTAACTATTTTTTCTTTGTGGGTTCTTTTTTTTTCCCTCTCTGTAACTTCAGGATCAATTTTCAGATACCACAAAAATGCGGTTTTTGCTTTTCTTGAGTTTTTTGTTTTGTTTTGGTTTTGTGAGAGAAAAAAATAGGTTGGGAATTCTAACAACAGTGGATGGAATAGATGGCCTTTATTACTAGAAGGCAGCATTAACAGTAACTCAGAGACTTTATGTTCTGCCCTTGTGCCCCTTGGGTGTTAAGATCGATCCCTGGAGTCAGAGAAGTTCTCCTTATTCTTTGACATGATAAATTGCTAAATTTTGACTGTGCACATAGTGGATCTTCCAGCTGGTAGTGGTTGGAGAAGCTGCCTCAGGGGAGGCATACAGATATATGGTTTGGTCTCCAAACTCTTCCTTTAAGACATTTCAAAGTATCCTAAATAAAAGAGAATGGAAAAGGAATACGCCGCTTTTTTATTGGCCTGTCTGGACATTTCACTTATGTCAACACAAAAGCTGTGAGAATCATGTTTTGAAGTTGAGTGCATTGTCTGGAAACTCTGGAGTCTTATTCAGCATGAAAAAAAAATGGCAGCACTTTAGTTTGCAAGGTGCAGTGAAAAACCCTATGTGCAAAATTATGTGCTGTAATTACATGTGGCCATTTGATTGCACTGTCAACATGGTGTGTTTTTCAGAGTAATTGCTTAGTTATTAATCTCAAATTCACAAACAACATAATAGTTCTGCTAATGGAAATATTGTCCAAATAAGAGTTCAGTAAAACCAAATAGTATAGAAACCCATTTTATATCTAGGTGAGACTGGACCTGCTCCAGCTCGCATTGATGTCATTTAAAAACGCTGATTGATTATAATGGGTTTTGGATCAGGCCCGCTATATCTAGCACTGTGTGAAGTAGTCAATGCAAAATTTGAAGCACTGGCATTTGCCTCTGTTTGAGTCTATAGCATGTCCATGTATATGCAGGGCTTGTATGAAACTTTCCACACCAGTTAATTTTTGTCAGCATTGGTTTCAGTTTTTATTTTATTCATTTTGCACTATCAGAGTGTCAGCAAAACCATGGAGTCAGCTTTTCAAGGTGTACTTTTAATAGCCAGTTTGGAACTAGGAATGATTACATGATAGAAGTTGAGCAGTATTGGTTATTGACTGAACCTGTGACATATCACTCCAGAGTGTGAATAACACAACTACACTTTGTGTTGTCTCCTGCTCCCTCTTAGCCCCTTGGAAAGAAAACTAGCTTCCAGTTATTTTTCTAAGGGACTGATCCCCGTGCTTTCTGCCCTGATCCCCATGAGCCCACCAGCAGGATGCATCTGTGCTGCTCCTTGCTGTCACTCATCAAAAGACCCAGCTCCATCTCCAAAGACCATGGCAGAATTACAGCAGATCCCCACATATACTGGATCAGATGCCAGAGTTGTTAGCAGACTATAGAGTGGGTGTTGTCCCCAAGTGGTCAACACCAGATAGAGAATTAGGAAGTCAATGCTAAAATGAGAGGGGGTTAAAAAAAATAGCTAAGCCAGTGGTTGTTTAAAATGTAGAGTACCACATCTAAAATTCAAAATGACTTGGTGCATATCTGTCTAAATTTAATCAGTGAACAGCTAAGATATAGCCATAGGTAGGCATGGCAGGACTAGATTTTTATTGGTAAATGCTAGTAAACATCAATTTCTCTGACCCCACAAAAACCGATGAAAACATATTTCCGTTGACGATAGAAATTTACAAATAAGTAAAGTAAGAAAAATGCTACTTGAGGACTTATTTGAGTTTGATTTAAGGATATTTACTTTGTATGTTTTGACATGTGATATTGACAATTTGTGTTTTAATGGTTAGAAAACGAACTTTTTGAATCTGTGTCTGCTGTCATTAAACAACGATTATCTAACCCCTCCAAAATTTCTCACAACTGTGAAAATTTAAATAAATAAAAATTGAAAAAAAAGCTTTACAATAACCATTGATATTACCAGTTGAATTTTTTTTTAAAAAAATCAAATTGTGCCATGCCTAACCATAAGTAATGCCATAGAAAGGGACAGTGCAAGCAATTGAAAATACTGTGAAATTAATGGAACAGTGGAGCAGACAAAGGGTTGTCCAGCACTTCTATACTAATGATCTTCTTATAAGAGAAGGAAATGTTAATGGGATTATAGTGTGCATACAAGACTGGCTACAGCATGCTCTATAGGGCACTCATTGACTGTTGCATGGTTATTAATATTATTATTTGTAATCTACAAACTAAAGTGTGAATAAAGCATGTACTTAAATGGACAATGCATTTGTATATTTCTCAAGTTAGCATTTTCTGTTAATAAGGACTTTCTTCCCTGGTGCTATTTATTCTCTGCTGTTGAACACTTTCTACCCTCCAGTTATGTTTCTGTAATTTTTACGAGCGTCTTCTTGCTAGTTAGCAAGTATGTTACACTTTTATATATTGGATCTAGTGTCCATCGGGCACAACAGCAATATATTTATATGGGTTTTGTTATCATCAGCGATTTCTATAGTATCTAGGTTGGAGGATGAAGACGAGGGAAAAGTAGAAACATGGTTACATTCAAATTACTGAGTTTCACTATTACTATATGCTGAGATGTCAAACAACAAATGTCTGTTATAAATTGGTATATATATTGAATTGCGTAGAATATATTGGAAGTTATAACTGTTACATGTTGGATTTTTTAAATAGATCTTTAGCTTCTTATAGGAGAATGCTGAAATCTGAAGGTATCCAGGACATATTAGCTACTTTTGAAAATTTAATTTGCCAAATCTCTTGGAAACTGTACTCTCACCCCCATGGCTGCTTTATTGGTGGTGGTTCAATGTTCTGCAGTGTTAAATAAGACAATTCAGCACAGAGCCATCCACCTTTCCTTTCCCTACCACGTAAAGCATTGCATTGTTGAAGTATTACAGGTTTTCATTCCTTTCTTTGAAGAATTGAGTCACTAGCACAGGCAGGATAATGTGCATGATGGTTGAATGGTCTGATACAATATAAAAAGTTCTGCATTCATTGAAATATTTGCATGCTGAAGACCCATTTTGAAATTTTAATACCGGGCTTTACTGGAGTTGTACATGATTTTGTGGATACTTTGTGTGCTGTAAGTGTCATCTTGGGTGAGGTTTCCAAGATCAGGTGCTTATTCCATGCTCAAGATGCCTGACAAAAAATAGTCTGATGAAGAAAACAAACTTGCTTGTTTTTCAGTTGGACATAATTGCCATTCTGAGGCAAGCAGGAGTCTCTGCAATTAGCAGAACAAGAGTCCCCACTAAACAAAATAAGTGCCTCTGAAGGACAAAGAATATCATCACAGGTGCAGAGAAAGGAATTAAGACTGGTTATACTTCTACTATGTCGCACCGATGAAAAGTGAAATCATACCCTATTTGCTCTTCATCCATATCTGGGGCCTGAAGCAGGGTCCGGAAATCACAAGTTTCCTATTAAATTTAGTTGGAAATTTAGTAGACAGGGATGGTGTCCCTAGCCTCTGTTTGCCAGAAGCTGTGAATGGGCAACAGGGGATGGATCACTTGATGACTGCCTGTTCTGTTCATTCCCTTTGAAGAACCTGGCACTGGCCACTGTCAGAAGGCAGGATACTGGACTAAATGGATCTTTGGTCTGACCCAGTATGGCCATTCTTATTAAATGTGTGTTCCTCTTGGTGCTGTTCCATCTTCCAGTAGGAAATAAATGCTAGAACTGTGATGAAAAGTCAAATGCTTTTTTTTAACCTGTATTTGTTCTGCCAGTCAATCCTTGGAATTCCTTCTGCTATAACTCACCTACATGCTCTAGGATGAGCACAATGCTCTGGAAATCAGCTCTGAAAGGAAGGCTTTGTATTTGCCTCCAAGTGTCTTTCATATCAAAAGTGCTCAGTTTGCAAGTAAAAAAAGATTTTTTTTAATTGGCCAGCACCGCAAGCTCAACCTGGGATCTCAGAATCAAGCTTTCCATTCTGACTCATGTTTCAATACCAGAAGTAAAGATTCTCAGCTGGTGTAAATTGGCATAGCTCCACTGATGTCAATAGAGAGAGATGCTAACAACTGAGAATCAAGCCCAGTCTGAATTTAGAACTGATTTCAAAATACTATAGATGATGCATGAACCAGAAAGAAATCTGCTCCATCCACCATGGCATTTCAGAGCTAGTAGAGGTACCAGAATAAAAAAGTAATAAAAGTATATTTGTCTGTCAACTGGGTAGAGATCATATGGAATTTGAGCTCCTCAAACATTAAAATTTCCATTCCATTGGAAATGCTGAAAATAACCCTGTTTTATTTCTGAATAAAAAATAGATTTAAAAAAAATTAAATTTCCCACTGAAAAAGTACATTGAAAAATGTACAATTTCCCATTGAAAAAAGTACATTTTGAAAAATTTGACAGACCTTTTTCCCCCCAGAAAATTTCAAAATGAAATTGAGCCTGGGATCCCAAGCTCTGAGGCTCCCATTCTCCACTGAGCCTGGAAACCATAAGGTCTGTGACCGTGGGGATAGTCTGCATGGCAGGCCTGCTCTGGACTTCCAAACCCTGGAAGCCCTTCCATCCTCAGTCCCAGTCCACATGATTGGGGAGCTGCCATGGAGCCACAGATCCTGGAAGCTCTGGGGTCACCAGGAGCCCACTAGATAAGCTGGAAGGAAAGCAGGCAGGTTTCTGGCTGAAATCTGCCTGTTTTTTGTTGGAATTTCATCAAAACATATTGGTTTTGACTAATGGACATTTTCTGATGAAAACCTGTTTTGTCAGAAAATTCCCAGGCAATTCTATTTGGGATTCTACTCTGTTATCTTGATATAAATCTTGAATTACTCATTTGATTTAGATGAGCCTCAGCACTGGCATAAATGGCTGGATAAGTTAAACTGCTTTGTCCCTTACACTATATCTCTGAGCAATATGCACTTGACACGTATTTTACCACACTATTTACATCCCTATTAAATTTGACTCAGAAACTGCCATGGCATTTACCCACTTCTTCCAGCTTGAATTTAACTGAATGTGGCTCACAGTGGGCCAAATTTGTCCATGTTCTCCACTGCTATCATGGAGTTGTGTTGGTGTAACAGAGTCAAATTTGGAGGCGTTGAAAGATACCAATAATCAGTTTCCCCCTGTGTTTTTTCAAGAAGCAGCTTAAGGAGTTAAACAAGTGATACCATGATGAATAAAGTACAGGAAATGTGGGGATAAAGGGCAAAAAAAAAAAAGCATCAAAAATCCATCCCACTTAGTGTATACAGATTTTTAAAACACTTCTGCCAAGTTCCTAGTTTATAATTTAAATCCAAATCCATTTTGATAGTGCCTGGTGATAGTTTGTGTTGATCACACATCTCAAAGACTTTTGATTTGCTTGTCTAAGAAAAATACATTTTGTAAGACCAGGTGTAATTTTCATTGTGGGCTGCTTACTGACTAAAAAAAAAAAAGTTGGCCTTGAGTGGAGTTGCATTCTGTTATTACTTATCTCTAGGATATAATTTTCCCCAGTCTGAAACAGAGACTCATGTGTGAAGAGGCATAACTCTGTGCTTAGGAACACAGCCCAAATGTAGAGCTCTGCAAAAGATTTCTATAATAATTACAAAATATATTGTTCTCACTGGGAAGAATAACAGAACTGATCAATCTTACCTCAACAACAAGAAACCAGCCAGTCTAAAACACTGATGTGACAATAACATATAGTTTGGGACCCAAGAAGTGCAATGACAATAGCAATAAAAATTCCCATTTATAGGGCACTTTATCAAATGAACATCTCAAGGTGCTATACAATAAAAACATAAGAAAATGAAATCAACCACTGTGGGGTTGATTGAAAGGAAATCTTTGAACCTTATTCCTAAAAGCACTATGAAAGGAAACTTCATCCCTGAGATCTCATTTCCTAAGCTTTGGGGGTCTGACACAAATGATCTGGAACAGATTTCTGTCTTCTGTTACTGCAGATTTACTCTGGTATGGCATGGAATTGGGCCATTGATCACTAGAACAATGGAGTGAAATCTGATTTAAGGAGTAGAGTGGTCACACTTAAAATATTAATTGTGGTTTTAGAAATATTATTGGTTCCAGCAATATTGCCTCTACTTACAGTGAGGAATACCCCATGTCAGTGTTGGGAATGAAGCTAACTAATCTCCTATCCTCCATCAGGATTCTGTGGTGTGGACCCTTGCTCTTGTGTGGAAACCCATTAATTTAAATGAGATGCTATATGAGTGCATATGTCCATCTCTAGGGTTGTGTGTAGTTAGTTTCACTCATGGCAGACATCTGAAGTAAAGCGAATGTCAGTACTAACTCCACTTTCCAGCACTGGTTGCTAACATATGTGCACAGGAAAAAAATAGGTCTGTTACTGCTTCCCTGAGATCCACAAGTGAGTCTCAAATACCAGTTTAAAAATGACCCCCTTAGGCAATGAAAAGCTTAATATGTAGGAACCAGCTTTTTTAGTTTAATATTGAACATATTAAGTACATTTTATCATTAGAAAATAAAAAGCAAAAATATACATAACATGTATGTAGAGTCATGCCATGAACAGGAATGGAAATAAGAGTATATATGAATGCTAATTATCTATTCTTCAAGCAGGATGTAGTTAGTATACTTAAAATTTGAGACAACTTTACAAGTCTAAATCCCAATTCTTGTCTTGTGTAAGCATGAAAGGGGATCAATTTTGTGAATTTGCCAAGTCACCAGTTAGACTTTAAAGCTGAAATCTAATGAACTAGATTTCTCAAAAAAAAGGGGTTATTCTAAATTCAGCTCCTGTCTATAACACTCATCAAATTCAGTCCAGGGAGTATTAGCTTTCTAAATTAATGCTAGTGAGGTTGTTGCTTTTTTTTTCAGGTCAACTTTTAACTTTAATAGTATTTCTTAGATCAGAACATGTGGTTATTCTTATCCAATCAACAATTTATTAATTCACTCAGAACCACATCAATATACAGTCAGCAGTTTATCACTCAAGTGCAGAAACAATCAATGTTCTAGGTATTAGAACTATGTACTTTCAAGCAGTTGTCAAATACTAAGGTTGAAGTTCAGCAGTTACACCAAGGAGCATTGCAAATTATTAAGATTTCATATTACATTTACTTATGATAATCAGTTATTTGGGACCTAACACATTTATCAACCATTCAGTATTTCTCCAAGGAGTAAGGATGTACTTGGCTTAAAGGCACTGTTAAGAGTGTGGTCCCCACTATTGGAATGGATTAGTCCAAAAGGGAAAAGTTTAGCATATCAAAAGCAGTTGCTTCAAGTTATGGTTCAAATCTCTCTTAGGCCAATTTGTTTGGATTTATAAAGAAGGGCATGCATATAGCATTAGTTAAAATCTAAAATATGGTTACCTGAGGTCTCACTGGAGAGTGTCAACTTAGCAAGGTAACCTTCAGTTATTTATATTAAAGAATAGAAGAAGAAACACAATCTTTGAAATGAAATGTCACCACTTCTTTTCCTGTTAACCCCAGAATGTGGGGAGTGTCTTTGCCGCATGGCTGGGTTGGGTGTCCAGTCAATTCTAAGAAAACTCTTCTTAGTCCTGTGACCCTGAACAAAGGAAGAAACTATCCACAAATGGCTTAGAAAACTCTGGAGTCCCACATAGTAATCTCAGTTTTATGTACCCTGATTTCTGAGCTCACTCGAGACAGAAACCCACTAATTCCTATTGGCCAAGTGTGCCTCAGCTTTATGCCTTCTTCATTTCTCTTTGTTTCCGTAAATATTCAGCAGATGGTGTCAGTATATAACACATTTCTTCAATGTTTCTTTTTGTCAGAGGATTTGATTCATTTCACAGACTATATTTCATTATTAGCCCTGATTATCAGTTGGATTCTTCTTCTTAAGCAATTTCTCTTAATATTCCAAAGCTATAACCTGGTTAGGTGATTATATTTTGTAACATTCCTTATTTACTTCTAGTGCCCTATAAATTCTTATCACTTCTAGAATGCAAGAATAATTTACAAAGTAAACAAACAAAATCCCTTATAGTCATCTATATCCAGTGGATACAATCCATACATTCTTTGATTATATCAAATACTGTTCACTTCACATCTTTTATGGCTTATCATAGGATATGAGACCTTACTGACCGGGCACCATGACGTGCACCTGTAATCCCAGCTATTTGAAGGCTGAGGCTGGGGGATCGCTCAGGGGTTCTGGGCTGCGGTGTGCTATGCCAGTTGGGTGTCCAGTACCACTGAGAGCCTGGCCAGTGGGTAGCTGAAGGACTGGATAGAACAACACGAATAACGTGTTGTGATTGATGCCCTCTCTGTGAGGGCTGATGGACCGATTGATCAAGGTGATGAGACATAGCATTAGAGGAAGAAAAATCATTCACATAGAGAAATGTATATCTGATTCACCAAATGTACAATTTCTAAGTTAAGGTGAAAGTTTTTATATATTGTGACAGAATATACCCCTGTGTTCACACCCTACACACCGTTGTAATAGTTTTTGTGCAAGGCATGTCTTGTGAGGTATCATTTTAAAAACTCATAATTTGCTGATCTATAATATGGCAAAATGCGCGTAGGAGTATTATGTGTGAAGTTATAAACATAAGCTGAAATCATGACTAAAAGTATGCTTTCCAAATAAGTCTGGCGAGTTCCTCGGAGACAAAGGGCAAGCTGATGCCTCAGCCAAGGGTAAACAAGGCTGATGGACCCTTGCCTGCTAAGTGCCCATTCTTTGGTAGGAAAGGGGGCAGGGGAAAAATCTATATCTTACCAAAAAGAAAGTGTTGCGTTTCCTTTCACACAGACTGCTGTCACCCTGTTCCCAGCTGAGAATGCTTCTCAAAGGGGGAACAGGACTATTAAAAAAAGGGGCAGACGCCCCAAGAAACACCCCTCTCTCTTCCTGCCCATTGCATTCATTGCACCTGAAGCGACAAAGGAAGCAGCCATTGGACTCTGGGGGAGGAGTTCTGACCTAAAGAGTTTGATCAGTAATACTGCTGAAAGCATGTGGTGAGAAAACTTTGCTTTGAATCTAATATTGTTTAAGTTAGGCACCAGTAAGCATTTTATCTTTAATTTTCTTGTAACCACTTCTGATGTTTATTCCTCCTTATTTGTACTCACTTAAAATCTATTTCTTTGTAGTAGTTAAATTTATTTTAATGTTTTATCTAATCCAGTGCAGTGTCTGGTTACCCCAAATGGAGTTACCAAGTTGTGTGCATATTATTCCTTGAAAGGAATAACCAACTCAGGATATGTGTACTATTCAGGAGAGGGCAGGCCAGTGCAGTACATACATTTCTGGGAGAAAATCTGGGACTGGGAGTGTGCTGGGGTCACCGTGTGGTAATTTTTAAGGTTGGTAAGAACCAAGGTGTGGCTGGCTGGCTGTAGCACACACTATATAGTTGGGAGTGACTTACATGCTGGAGGCTGTTGTGACCAGTCCAGGTTGGAGACAACAATAGCAAGGCTGTGTAAAAGGCACCCCAGGTTACATGGCAGGGGTGATACAGGTACTCATTAGTCTGGATTGTACCCTGGTATGTCACACACACACACAGATCTAGGCTTCTTCAGATATCATGAAGTTTGACCTGTGTAACTTTTAGGTTCTTGGGTCACCATCAAGTTATTTCTAACTGGTTTAAATCTACATTTTGTTTGTCCTCTCTTCTAATCCTTAATTGACATATAGGAGACAATAGGGCACGCTGCAAAGGAAAGGGGGCAGTCATTCTTTTCTGACACCCTGGCAGGAGTTGTTCTTAGCTAGACTTAAAAAGATGGAAATCTCTGTGAGTAAATCATCCAAGTCTTTGGTTTGAGAAACTAACAACAGTTGGAAAATTCTTTGGAATTGTGTATTTTTGCTTTAGTTTAATTAATGCTTTCCAGACAAGATGTCTCACCTTGGGTTAGGCCTATTGACTCACATTACCTTTAACTCCTAGAGGAAGCTAAGGTTTGGAATATGGTTAGGGTGATTACCTCCAGACAGTTAAATGGGCAGAGATAGACGGAAGCTGTTAAAACATATTTTAAGGCATATTTTAATATCTATGCATCTTACACCTCCAAATAAGAAGATGCCGGTCTTTAAAGACTATTTTTATTACTTATTGCAATGTCTTGGAGTGTGTTATAAATACCCATCAATGGTAATTGTAATTTTAATAATTCTTAGTACAAGAAAATATTGAACTGCATTACCCAGAATACTTAACAGGGTCTGTCTGTGTTTTGGAAAGTGAGAAATAAAGCATGGAGGATTGTTAATAGCAAACCTCAAGTTTTTCCTTAAAAAAACCAAATCTCTTGTGTGTATAATATGACACTTAGGTTTTACTTTCCTGCCACCACTTCTGAATACATAAAACATGATTATTGATCTTTGCCACCAAGTATTTGTGTTTAAATTTAGAAAAAAACTCTTTTGAAATCCCATGGGAGGGTTCAAGCAACATATTAATAAGGATAGTAATCAGAGGTTTTGACCAACTCTTTAATCATTAAGTAAGATTGGTTTTGTTATGATACTAAAATTTAAATGCACATAATTTAACAGGTGCCAATGCTGCACCAGTTGTAATGTGAGAAAAATTGATTATTGAAAGAATTCTATCTGCTGTTTTCTGTTCTTTCTGGAAAGCAAATGTATACAACTATGGAGTTAAGGGGGAACAGCATACAGGTCATCTATTTCTAACAATTAATGCATAAATAAGGATTTCCTCATCAGCCATGGAAAGTGAATGTCACTTGGTCACATTTCTGATATGATAAATTTTGAGCTGTTGAGGCCAGTAATATGCTTGGTTAGGAAATGTGAAGGGTCCAAAATAATCCTAAAATGTCTAACATAACCATCAGCTAATACTTCCTTAAACATAACTTTATATTTCACCTAATGTCTAGCAACAGCGATTCAGTCTTTAGCTAGATTAAAACAAAGCCAGTTTCTGAACATCCAAGTCTGAGTTTCACTTATGCATCTAGACAGCATGGAGGCTGCCTTGCCAGAAACTGACATAAAGGACAAATAGACCCAGTTATTATCTGTGACACAGTGGGAGCCCCGACCGTATTCTATAATGATGGCTCAGAGCAGTAAAACAGAGAAGCTGAAAGGAACTGGTACAAAAATGAAGCCCTGAGGACCACCTCATAGACTGGTGGCAGGAATAGCTGTGTGGTTTCCTAAAGTAGTAAACTGAGACTGCTGAGAAAGCGAAGATGCTGACAGAAACATTCAAGTCTTTAGACATTATAGTAAATGTGTGTGGTCTGCAGTGTGGTATTAAAGGCTGCTAAGATATCAGTTATAATCAGTCCATGAAACCCTGTTAGGGATAATTAATAGCTCATTGCCATGGGCATATGGCTGAAGTTGTTGGTTGCAACTCTGAATCCAGCCAATGTTGGTACTGACCAACAGCTCTTATCTGGTGGTGAAGTGTCCACACTGCAGAAGCTATCATCACAACTGGCACTACCAATCTCACATTTACTAGTCCAAGAACATAACAGGCATGGAAAATGAACTGTCCTCTCCTCTTCCCCTCATAGTGATCCCTCTCTAAGTCAAGGTTGAGGCATGTTAGGAGAGTAGAATGGTGTAGTTTGCACTGCCACAGCATGTGTCCTATTTATTCTGAGTTTCTTCTCCACAGACCTTAAAATGCTTTACAAAGGAAGGTACGTCTCATTATTCCCATTTTACAGATGGGAAAACCAATACATGAAGTGGGAAATGGCGATAATTGTAAATCCTGATGAAGGCAGTCCCTGTAACTGTGGCCTGGCTGAAAAACAGACTCGCATTTATCATAGGGTGTATATTATAGTACACTGAGCTCAGTGCTGGGTCAAAGGACATTTTCCAGGATCTCACTTTAAAATCATCAATTGTACACTAGATAATTTCTAGACAATACATCAAGGGTCTCCGTGTTAATAATAATAATACAAAATACTTTGCATAGACACAGCATCTTTCATCTGAGAATCTCAAAGTGCTTTACAAAGGCTATTTTACAGATGGAGAGACAGGCACCTTCCATATGCACTTTAGTGAAAGGGTAAATTGAAATTAATACATTTTTATTTAGCTCACTTTGATTTCTTTCATCTGGCTGCATCATCAACAGGAGCCAGCAAACAGAGCTGTAAACAGGGAGTTTGAGTCGGAGTTCTGTCGGAGGAGAAGGTATTTGTAGGTATTTGTATTTGTATTTCGAGAGGACTTGCAGCCAGAGGGAATGGGATAGACTGGAGAATCGCATCATCACCAGGAAAAGGCAGGTCTACATGACTGAGGACTCCTTACTGAGAAGAATAGACAGGCCTGTAACTAGAGCTGATCCAGAGAACAGAAGGGTGTGCTGTCTGTCGGGTGCAAAGATACAGGATGTGGGTCTGAGACTGAAAAGGATCCTAATGGGAGCAGGAAAGAGTCCACTGATTGTCCTTCATGTGGGAACAAATGATACGGCTAGATTCTCGCTGGAACATATCAAGGGAGACTATGCCAGACTGGGGAAGATGCTTAAGAAAATAGAGGCTCAGGTGATCTTCAGTGGGATTCTGCCTGTTCCTAGAGAAGAGCAAGAAAGGCGTGACAAGATTATGATGATCAACAGATGGCTCAGGCAGTGGTGCTATAAGGAGGGCTTTGGGATGGATGGCCACTGAGAGACATTCATGGACAGAGGACTGTTCTCTCAGGATGGACTTCACCTGAGTAGGGAGGGAAATAGCCTTCTTGGGTGGAGGCTGGCACAACTGATTGAGACCTTTAAACTAGGAATTTGGGGGAGATAGTTGGGAGATGTCCAGGTAATCTCCACACCAGATTTTAACATTGAGAGGGAAGAAAACGAAGTAAGAAAGGATACAGCCGTGGGTAGGAGAATGGACATAAGGAGGAAGGATAGTGTAGATATCAGTCTAATAGATGATACTGGTGGTAGAATGTCTGGGCCTAATGGGGTAAAGAATGTGAGCGAAACCAAACAGCAAAAATTAAGATGTTTGTACACCAATGCGAGGAGCCTAGGTATCAAAATGGAAGAACTAGAGTTACTGGCGCAGGAAGTGAAACCAGATATTATAGGGATAATGGAAACATGGTGGCATAGTAGTCATGACTGGAGTACAGGTATTGAAGACTATGTGCTGTTTAGGAAAGACAGAAATAAAGGCAAAGGTGTATGGAGTAGCATTGTATATCAATGATGAGGTAGACTGTAAAGAAATAAGTGATAGAATGGATAAAACAGAGTCTGGGCAAAAATCACTTTCAGGAAGAAGGCTACTAGAGCCTCCCCTGGGATAGTACTTGGGATGTGCTATAGACCACCAGGATCTGATTTGGATATGGATAGAGACTTCTTTAATGTTTTTAATGAAGTAAATACTAATGGGAATTGTGTGATCATGGGAGATTTTAACTTCCCAGATATAGATTGGAGGACAAGTGCTAGTAGTAATAATAGGGCTCAGATTTTCCTGGATGCAATAACTGATGGATTCCTTCACCAAGTAGTTGCTGAACCAACAAGAGGGGATGCCATTTTAGATTTGGTTTTGGTGAGTTGTGAGGACCTCATAGAAGAAATGGTTGTAGGGGACAACCTTGGTTCGAGCGATCATGAGCTAATTCAGTTCAAACTAAATGGAAGGATAAACAAAAATAGATCTGTGACTAGGGTTTTTTATTTCAAAAGGGCTAACTCTAAAAAATTAAGGAAATTAGTTAGGGAAGTGGATTGGACTGAAGAACTTGTGGATCTAAAGGTGGCAGAGGCCTGGATTTACTTCAAGTCAAGGTTGCAGAAGCCTGCATCCCAAGAAAGGGGAAAAACTTCATAGGCAGGAGTTATAGACCAAGCTGGATGAGCAAGCATCTCAGAGAGGTGATTAAGGAAAAGCAGAACCCCTACAAGGAGTGGAAGATGGGAGGGATCAGCAAGGAAAGCTACCTTATTGAGATCAGAACATGTAGGGATAAAGTGAGAAAGACCAAAAGCCATGTAGAGTTGGATCTTGCAAAGGGAATTAAAACCAATAGTAAAAGGTTCTATAGCCATATAAAGAAGAAGAAAACAAAGAAAAAAGAAGTGGGACCGCTAAACACTGAGGATGGAGTGGAGGTTAAGGATAATTTAGGCATGGCCCAATATCTAAACAAGTACTTTGCCTCAGTCTTTAATAAGGCTAATGAGGATCTTAGGGATAATGGTAGGATGACAAATGGGAATGAGGATATGGAGGTAGATATTACCACATCCGAGGTAGAAGCCAAACTCAAACAGCTTAATGGGACTAAATCGGGGGGCCCAGATAATCTTCATCCAAGAATATTAAAGGAACTGGCACATGAAATTGCAAGCCCATTAGCAAGAATTTTTTATGAATCTGTAAACTCAGTGGTTGTACCATACGACTGGAGAATTGCTAACATAGTTCCTATTTTTAAGAAAGGAAAAAAAAAGTGATCTGGGTAACTACAGGTCTGTTAATTTGACATCTGTAGTATGCAAGGTCTTGGAAAAAATTTTGAAAGAGAAAGTAGTTAAGGACATTGAGGTCAATGATAATTGGGACAAAATACAACATGGTTTTACAAAAGGTAGATCATGCCAAACCACCCTGATCTACTTCTTTGAGAAGGTAACAGATTTTTTAGACAAAAGAAATGCAGTGGATCTAATTTACCTCAATTTCAGGAAGGCATTTGATACGGTTCTACATGGGGAATTATTAGCTAAATTGGAAAAGATGGGGATCAATATGAAAATTGAAAGGTGGATAAGGAACTGGTTAAAGGGGAGACTACAACAGGTCACACTGAAAGGTGAACTGTCAGGCTTGAAGGAGTTTACTAGTGGAGTTCCTCTAGTTCCTACTAGTTGGTTTTGGGACTAATCTTATTTAATCTTTTTATTACTGACCTTGCCACAAAAAGTGGGAATGTGCTGATAAAGTTTGTGGATGACACGGATCTGGGAGGTATTGCCAATACAGAGAGGGACCGGGATATCCTACAGGAAGATTTGGATGAAATTACTCCTTGTAAACTGGAGTAATAGGATGAAATTTAATAGTGAAAAGTGCAAGGTTATGCATTTAGGGATTAATAACAAGAAATTTTGTTATAAACTGGGAATGCATCACTTGGAAGTATTAGAGGAGGAGAAGGACCTTGGAGTATTGGTTGGTCACAGCATGATTATGAGTCGCCAAAGTGATATGGCTGTGAAAAAAGCTAATGCGGTCTTGGGATGCATCAGGCGACATATTTCCAGTAGAGATAAGGAGGTGTTAGTACCGTTATACAAGGCATTGTTGAGACCTCATCTGGAATATTGTGTGCAATTCTGGTCTCCCATGTTTAAGAAGAATGAATTCAAACTGGAACAGGTACAGAGAAGGGCTACTAGGATGATCCGAGGAATGGAAAACCTGTCTTATGAAAGGAGACTCAAAGAGCTTGGCTTGTTTAGCTTAACCAAAAGAAGATATGATTGCTCTCTCTAAATATATCAGAGGGATAAATACCTGGGAGGGAGAGGAATTATTTAAGATTAGTACCAATGTAGATACAGGAACAAATGGCCATCAGGAAGTTTAGACTTGAAATTAGATGAAGATTTCTAACCATCAGAGGAGTGAAGTTCTGGAACGGCCTTCCAAGGGGAGTAGTGGAGGCAAAAGACATATCTGGCTTTAAGACTAAGCTTGATAAGTTTATGAAGGAGATGGTATGATGGGATAGCCTAATTTTGGCAATTAATTGATTTTTGACTATTAGCAATAAATATGCCTAATGGCCTGTGATGGGACACTAGATGGGGTGGTCTGAGTTACTACAGAGAATTCTTTCGGTGAGTCTTGCCCACATGCTCAGGGTTTAGCTGATAGCCATATTTGGGGTCGGGAAGGAATTTTCCTCCAGGGCAGATTGGCAGAGGCCCTGGGTTTTTTTTCACCTTCCTCGGCAGCTTGGGGCACGGGTCACTTGCTGGAGAATTCTCTGTACCTTGAAGTCTTTTTAAACCACAAGTTGAGGACTTCAATAGCTTAGACATAGATCAGGGGTTTGTTACAGGAGTGGGTGGGTGAGATTCTGCGGCCTGCATTGTTCAGGAGGTCAGACTAGAAGATCATAATAGTCCCTTCTGACCTTAAAGTCTATGCGTCTATGGATTGTGGAAGAATAAGTAAAATGCCTTTCCTTGTTGACAAACCAATGATAAATGCACAAAATATTATTGGGTAACACATTAAAATAAGATGCATAACGTAATTTCGAAGCATGATGGTTTCATTTTGGATAGATACCAGAGAAAGGACCATGGCTGAGCTGAGATTTGCCGCAGATGTCAAATATAAACAGTACATTTCTCCCTGATCATGAGAATATAAAGTGTGCCTCCCAAATTAATTATGTGCTGATTGCTTCCTCAGGACATACTGAACTGTGTAGACTGTCGGTCCTTCATCAGTTAAGACTGAGTCAATCACAACAGGTCTTCAAATCTTCTCTCACTCTGCCCATCCTTCGCCATGCTTGTCCATATCTCCTTGTTAGGAAATCATTCCACCTCTTTCGAGGCCGACCACGTGGTCATTTCAGTTCTCATGGATACAACTCAGATATAGCTGCAGTCCATCTGTTGTCACTGAGTCAGGCCACATGTCCCACCCACCGCATTTTGCTGAGCCTGCTTTCAACAGCAACATCTCACACTGCAGACTGCTGCCTAACTATTTTATTGGAGATGTGATCACGGAGCAAAATGCCCAAAAATGTTTGTTCTATCACCCTCTGTGTGACAGATAGTTGATGTTCTTCAGTCTTCGTCAGCGACCATGTTTTGCTGCAATATAGCATCGCTGGAAGCACAGTTGAGTTAAAAAGATTCACATGAGTTGTTTTGCTGATCTTTCCTTGGAAGATGTCCCTGATGTTGTTGAATGCGCACCATCCAGCGCTTTTTGCATGACAGTTCACCTTTCTGATCATGGCGCATGTTGAACATGATGTCAAAATATGAATATCAGTGTCCCCTTGGACATTCTATATAGAATGGGTCAGTTTGACTCTGTTTGAAGTCAATAGCAAAACAGACTTGGAGTAGATTCTACCATGTATGTTTTCTTTTGCTTTATTAACAGTTGCAACAATTAAAACTGTCCTTGCCCTTAGATATTCTTATTTAAAAGATCCTTTACCGCTAAGAAGGGTAGCCTCAGCAAGGTATGCTGACATGAGACTGTCTCTTCCTTTCTCCTCTTTAGTGAACAGACTTCCTTAAGTGCCTGATTGAAAAACCCATTGAAAGTAATCAGCTTCAATGGGTCTTTGAAGGCAATGACCTCAGTGGTCTGTGGGGCAGGCCCCAACCGTGTGTCACTACAACTGAGGCTAAGAAAAAGAGAATGTTTAGGGTAGTGAATGAAACAGTGAGGGAGGCACACTCTTCTGCTGCAAGTGGGGGTCTCATTAAGGCTATTTTGAGTCTAAATCACACGTCTTTTGTTGGTTTGCCTTGAAAAGCACCCTCCTTGCCTTAGCTAAGTAAAACCTGTTATAGCAAAACTCAGGTTTAAAGGCATCCCCAAGAGGCAGAATTACAGCCAGAGCTCTTCAAGGTGTTATCCCCTCTACAGGGCTATGCTCAATTAGAGTATACATTCCTCCAGATTACCAATGTTTCTTTTTGTGGCAGCTGAAAAACCCCTCTCCCACAGTTTTGGGTTTGATGCAACGGTGCCAGATATACAGTGCTATTTAATTCCATTTATATTATGCTTTATGGGTTATCCTGGAAGTGGTATAGTAATGCAGATCAGTCATTTTGGTTGCTTGGAAGAATAGTAAAAACTAAAATGAGCTTTTGTAACAAACGGATCAAATCACATATAATGCATTTTTTGTAACAAAATTCTCAGAAGCCCCCTACCCCCAAATGCATAATATACAGTTTCTGCAGTGAGACCAGAATTGTAAAAGACACCAAGGATTTTCTCCCTCAAGAGAGGGAGCTGTCACAGGTACATTTTAGAAGAATCTACATTTGAATAAGCCTGGTCATTTGAAAGCTAAAACTTTCCATTAAAGGTCCTTCAAAATATGGCTTTAATTAAATAAGGTTTCCATTCATAGCTTTGTCTTTATTAACTCTTTCCCCCAATGCCTCTGTTTTTGGTGCATATGATCTCTTCAACACAACAACAAAACATGCTTAATATTTAGGATCTGATTTAATGCCATTTGGGTATATGGATATTCAAAAATGAGGTGAAAGAATCATGATGTAGCTAATTATGGGGGGCAGAGGAGAAGAAGAAAGAAATGACAATAGCAAAGATCCAGAAGAACAGCCTGAATTTTGCAGCTCCTTAACATACAAGCCTCAATGCATAATACAATAAAATAAAAATTTAGGCGCTGATCCTGCATGAAATTTCCATTGACGTCAATAGGGGTTTCATATATAGAACAGCTGCGTGATTAGGCTTTTAATTTGCACATTCTTTCATACCAACTGTATCCCAAAATGCTTCATAGAATTGAATAGCATAGTTACAAAACAGGTTGCCATTTGATTCTGCAATTAATAGGGCACAGACAGGGACTAACAAAGAATTCCTTGGCTGGGCTATGAGAATGTCATAACAGCCACCGCTGTTTCCAGGGTTGGGGAGAAAAACAAAAAAGATAGATCCGTGAGTGTTTGTGAACGTGTTGGGGAGGAGGAGGCGGCAGGCTGGCGAATAGCCTCTTGAACAATTGCTTGTTGCTGTATTTGTTGTTGCCAGTAGGTGACACTGTTGGCACCGGTATAGAAGAGCCAATGAAAATAGGGAAGGGAATAAAGAGAGAGGGGGGGTGCAGGAAGAGGGAAAGGATTTTTTTTTTTTTAAAGCACAGGTCCATCAAAACCTGGCAGCCTGCAGTGATGGGAAAGATACATAATATGATAAAGCTTGGTTGCCGGCATGTGTGATTGAACAAACCAATGAAGAGATAACATTTGAAAGCTTTACAGCTTGGAAAGCTGTTAGCAAGCTGGTGTTCCCTTCATCATTTTTAATTTTACTTTTACTGCCCTTCATTTGCTTTGACGGGTTGATGTTGCCATGGTGCAGTTGAAATTCTCATAAAAGTGCTGTTACCCTTTCAAGATGGCTATTTTTCCTAGGGTTTATACCACATTTTATAGTTATGTCAGAAGGTTTACTTGGTTTATGAATTCTCCAAGCTCTGAGATTGCTCTAAAAACTCTGGGTTGTGTTTTGGCTTTTGCCATTTAATTTCTGAGCTTTAACAACCATTACATCAGTATGTTATGTCCTTACATAATTAGAAAACTAATTTTAAATGTATCCTTTTCTTAATAAAAGTAAATAAAATTCCAGCTCCCCCTTTCCCTCACTACCGCTTTCAAAAATAAAAAGGTACGTTTACTGCATAAAAGATGCCTTTTATTTGTGTACTAAAAATAACTTTTAAACAATATAGAAGAAATAAGGTGTGATCTGATATGATTAGCTGTGAAATGTAGAATAGGAGCCTCTGCTGGTGTTAATGGCCATATTTCCATTGGTTTCAATGGAGCTATGTTGAGTCAGGTCAACTGAGGATTTGGCCCCAAAAGCTTATATGAGGCCATAAACGAATTAGCCTTTAATACGCTCCATAAGAATTCACGTTAAGGATTTGTAAGGTGAAACTTTCATCAACAGATATCTGATGACGAATTGAAGACTCTATTGAAGGGGTATGCTTTTTAAAGCAAAAGTGTGTGTGAGGGGAGGGGTTGATAAGCGTTTAAAGAACACAGTTCTGCCATTTTTACTCACATTGAATAATTTACTTGACAAGGAATTCTTTTTAGATTAGTGGGAATTTTTGTGGAATAAAGTATTATTCAGCTTGAGTAAGGGAGGCAGAACTGGGGCCATAAAGCATTAAATGCTCAGTGGCATTGCGCAAGGTAGTAAGCACTATGCCTGGGTATGCTTAATTATAATTTTCTGTCCGTCATTTGGAAAAGGAAAAGTTAACTGGGGTTTCATGACAATAACAATGTTAAGACAACTGGCAAAGAAGGAATTTCACAATCAACCCTAATTTCAACTTCACTGTAATCAAAGACCTAAATAAGAGGCTCCTGTTCTGCCCCCCCCCCCCCCTTTGTGTTGGACTTCCAGTAGGACTTCCCAAGAAATGAATCAATGTGACTAAAGGTGGCAGAAACCAAGCCGGAAATGAGCTTAAAATTCACAGGTGCTTGGATCTGGGATTTTGGTTCAGTCATCAACACAATGTAAAATTAAATGAACAAGCAAAATTAAAATGTGAAACAAAACTGAACAAACAACTAAATTAAGGCCCTAATTCAGCACAGTACTTAAGCATGTGAGTAGTTCCACTGAACTCAACTCCTGTGCTTAAGTACCTTGCTGAATCAAGGCCTCCAAGAGCAACTGTTAGGCATTATTTCATTACACCTTTGTGAAAAAACTATGGAAAAACTCAGCTTTCTATGACTCAGGAGACCTACTGGTTACAATACATAGCTCAAATGAGCACGTAGCAACAAAACCCAGATATTACAAATGGTATGTCACAGTTTGGTTTTTATTTCTCCTGTTTTTGTCTTCATTTTACCTTACCACATGTGTCTCTGATTCTCCACTAGCTTGTACCTGGTACAAGTCATTTACATCTGTACAGACCAGAGGGCTGGTTGCTCAGAAAGGACAGCATGGTGTGACTCCGAAGTGCACATGAACACAGATGGGTTTCCAGGGTTTGTTATGAGTAGTGCTAGACAAATGAAAAACATGTTTGTCCATTTTTTTCTTGAAAATTTGGAAAATTTTCCCCAGCTCTAGACCTGAGCAGGTCATCCAGATAAGAAGCTGGAATTTAATCCCTTTTGCAACTGTAACGTGTTTGGAGTATGGGGGAGTTGTTTTTGTTTGTTGGGGTAGGTTTTATTTTGTTTTTTTCTTGTTGAATAAATGTTGCTAGATCAAAGGAAGTGCTATAAAAATAGGGGACTTCTTAGTTTAAAGGTTGATTCCATCAGCCTAGGCAGTGTCCCATTTAATTTTACTTTGTTATTTTAGTGTGATCAAGTGACAGTGTAAATGCCATTGCAATGATGCTCTGTCTTTAAAGTAGTATAATTTCATTTTGGTCTCATGTTCAATAGTTCCCTTCTTAATTGCCTTTTCATTCAACCAGAAGACATATAGTAGCAACCATTGCACAGTTGAAAAACTATTCATTGTATCAGTCACTGAGCCTCATAACGGAGTACCTTAATAAGAGCTAGTTCTGTACTTTGTGAAGGCTCAAGATGGATTATGTTCAGAGTCCATTATTTGAACAAGGCTATCTGACTTATAGAAAATCTATCTGAAAGAGTGTTGTAGAATTGTATTTTATCTTTAAGAAATGTATTTTATAAAAGTAAGATATTTACTTCTGTTGCAGTAAAGAATTTAAACAGAAAAATTTCTCTCTAATGTTTGTTGAATCATACTAGAATGATGAGGGAGAGCAGAAGCATACATCAAACAACCAATGTGAACAACTCAGTGTATTTTATTTCAGGAGGAAAGGCTGAGCACAGAATGCCCAATGGTGTTACAAGGCACACTCACTCACTCTCTTCCTTATGTTTCAAGCCATACATATCACGAAAGAGATAATAGCACCTTCTTAACTTTTTTTCCGTTACTTACATTTACACAAGCACATTTCTTTTTCAGACGCTTGCAAAGGGCACCGGTTCTGGATACAAATTTTGTATGTATCCACAGCAAAGCTACAGCACAGGTAGCAGTGGAGCAATTTTCCTCAAACTCCACTAACAAGGTGCCCTGTCCATGACTTGGAGGGCTCACCTATAGATGCAAGAAGGTAATGAAATCTCCATATATATTCAGCCTTTTCCTGCTCTGTGCTGACTAACAGCAAGCACATCAACTAATGCTAAGGGCTTGTCTCCACTTACTGGGGGATTGACATGCGGCGATTGATCCACCAGGGGTCGATTTAGCGGGTCTAAATTAGATCCGCTAAATTGACTGACGATCACTCTCCCGTTGACTCCGGTACTCCACCGGAATGAGAAGCATAAGGTAAGTTGATGGGAGAGTTTCTCCCATCGACCCAGCACGGTGTACACACCGCAAAACGTCGACCTAAGCTACGTCGACTCCACTGACATTATTCATGTAGTTGGAGTTTTGTAGCTTAGGTAGACTGAACCCCATAGTGTAGACCTGCCCTAACTCTGGTGGTGGTGATGTAATGTGGGCACCTGTGCAATAAGAGCTAGATTGAGACCAACTCCTCATTACAACTAGGACACCCAATAGGCATCATCAGAAAATAACAGCTTTTGGGTTTTAGTACTTTTCTGGGCTAGATACCAAGTTACAACTGTGAGAGACCCTTTATTGCACTGAAATTTACTCAAGTTATCCCACTCAAATACCTACTTTTGTTTCAAATACTTCATTCAGGCTTGATCATCAACTTTTGTAGACCATTAGGGACATCAGAAGTCCTAAAGGTCTTATGAGATAGCAAATCCCATCTTGTATTGATATTTTTTTATACCGGGAGGTATTGCAAGTTCAATCCAAGTAGGATTCAAGGACAATAAGAATTCCTGGATACACAAGATTTCTTAAAGTATAAATGGGGTTAGATGTCTGTCGTGATTCTTGTTCATGATTAAACTAAGTACCCAGTTTACTCAACTGGCGTGTTATCCCACGCCCTAGCTGTTGGACCTTGGGTATTTTTTACCTTCCTCTTCTGAAATGAGTAGGGGTCTCTTTGGTTAGGATAAGAGACTCCTATCCCATACAAGTAGTTTCTATGCTGTCACAAGGTGAGCATTGGTGGACCTCAATCCTTCCTATCTTCCCATTTTGTGTTCATAGGTAGGAAATAGGATTTTGCATTCCAAATATGCACTCCAGTCTCCAGAGATGGCAACTCTGGCATGCAGCAGCTCACAAACTCTCTGCTCCTGGTGAAAAGCCAGCCAAAAATGCCTGTAATTTGTCTAAGTTGGTGAGGTAGACCAAAGCTTAACAACAACAAAACCCATGATTCTCTTAAAATGGTGCCATGGGGAGCAGTAGATTATTTTTAGAGGCACCTGCAGTAATTACTGGAAAATCTGCATAAGAAATGTCAAATGTACAAACAGGAAGGAAGCTGGGAGGGTAATGCACAGCTGCCTCGGTTAGGAGTGAGAGTGCATGGGGAAACTGCCTTTTCCCATTCCTTCAAATAGGAAAACTAAAACTCATTCCAAACCCTGGAGACAGATGGTGCACTGGTATTATACTTGCAGCCTTGTGCTTCCTACCCCTTGGACACTTGATAGAGCCCTGTGGGCCCAGAGATCTGTGAATGGGATCTGTAAAAGGCTGGGAGAGAAGTTCAGTGTTCCCCCTATCAACTCTGCAGGAAACCAAGGAAAGTTGATGCAATCTAAGTCTATGGGTTTATCTACAATGCCCCAGAGTTCGGACTATGGGGGTGTGAATGGCAGCGCATGCCAAAGTGCTGTGCTGTAACTCCCCCATGTGGATGCGGGCTAAAACATTCCTACTTTGGGTTAGCGTACTCCTCTCCAAACAGGACTACATTAATGCAAAATAGGAACCTTTTAGTTCATGGCCGCAGCATCCATTCAGGGAAGTCACAGCGTAACCCTTCTGTGTGCCCTGCTAATCCCACTTCTGTAGTCCAAGTGGCAGGGCAGTGTAGGCATAGCCTTTTTCCACATAGCAGCTGGGAAGTGTAAATCCCAGCTTGGGTTGAGATAAGCGAGCTAGTTCTGCTCAAGCTAGCACCTAAAAACAGTGTAGCCAGTCTAGTCACCCATGTACAATCCTGCCCAAGCACCTGGGTCATACTCAGGTGGCTAGCCCACGCCACTGCCCCTGCTGCCATGGCCACAGTGCTATTTTTATCATGGCCAGTTATTAATTATAATTGCTATATGTTAAGACAATACATTAAAATTGCCCACAGGGCTTCTCCATGCTGATGGAACTTCTCTTAAGGCCACAATGATAAGCTGGGGAGTCTCTGGCAGTTGACAAGGAACCAGAGGGGCACAGGGTGCTCTGTGTGATGTCTTGATATTTTCTCCCTATTAATTTCTCCATTAACTATAAATTAAGCTTTTCTGGGCTTGCAAGATTGGCAGATAGTTTTGATTTCATAAAAACAAACTCAAAGTTTGGTCATTCTTACATCATGATAGCTCTAATTCTCTCAGATTTCAGCCTTTCACTGAGGTCGGTCTTACTGTTAACTCAGAATGACTTCAGAAAACTGCACTGATCCCTTCCTGGGAAACTCTAAGAGCTGGGTACTGCAAGTCCTGTGCATGTGCGGCTCATACTGAAGTCAGGATTGGGCCCTAACACTATAAATTGTCCATAAGTGTTGTTTTACCTACCAAACCTCAACCCTGGGACTAACCACTATTGGTGATCACTTGGGAGGGCAGTGAGAGTGGGGCCGGACAAGCAATTAACCTCTACAACTTCCAGAGTAACTTCTTATAAAAAAAAAAAACATGCAATGTATCCCCCAGCCTCATAGGCAGATCCATTCTCATGTTATCGTTTCAATAACTGCAGTTGTTAATACAGAGTATTATATGAGGGAGGCAGGATTCCTAACCCAAGGTGTTCACAGTTCATCAGTCAAAATCGTGATTGGCTTAAAAATCATGACATTTAAAAGCAATAATTTTGGGGTTATTTTTATTTGCTTCTGGTTTGTGAGCCTTTGGAGTGCCTATCTTCCAGTGTTCCTCTCCACAACTACCTGGACTAGAAACTTACTTATTCTTTTTAATCCTTATGTAATCACCCTGACTCTGGGAGCTGAGGCTTTATGAAAAACAGAGCATATCACTAGGACTTACGATAAAATTGCAAGAGTTGGCAACATTAGCAAGGGAGTCTGTGTAACTTTGCTGAGAAATATTTTGTTAGTGATTCCTTGCCACATTCAGTCCCACTGAGGGTCATTTGATCAGCAGTGTTCTGTTGTGTGCATCTCATCAGCAAATTCATCGCATCATTTTTATAGTAACATTGATTTCTAGGTTTCTAGCCCTAATTTGTAATTGAAAATGACCCTGGGGAGATGAGGTGTGCTAAATGATGAGGCCAACAGACAACCACTTGATGAAACTAAATGACAGGATCTCAGCAGGTGCTACCAGCCACAATGACAGATTTCAGAAAGGTGCAAGATTCCTTCAAATATACTAATTCTACTAGTCTATTGAAGCCCCAAAATATGTACTGGGAATAATCATTAGTGATTAAAAATAGCGATGGGAAAACATATACCCAACCCGGGTGATAATCCCCCAAAAACTCAGATTTAGGAACACACGAATTGCCATACTGGATCAATCTGGTAGTCCATCTAGTCTGGTATACTGGCTTTGGCAGTGACAGGTGCCAGATGCTTTAGAGGAAGGTGCAAGAAACTCCACAGTAGGATGATGTAGGCTGAAACATGTCTCCTTGAATCTCTCATCCTAATCCCTACTAATTAGAGACCGAATTAAACCTGGAAGCATGAGTTGTTGCATTTATTTTTTATTAGCGTAACGGTGGTGATGGAATTAATTTCCCCCACATGACCGTGCCAGCACACTAGTGCAAGATGTAGGATTTTCATGGGATCATCTATACCGGGGTTCTCAAACTTAATTGCACTGTGACTCCACTCTGACAAGAAAAATTACTACACGACTTCAGGAGGGGGGATTGGAGCCTGAGCCCACACAAGCCCCAACACCCAGCGGAGAGAGGGGCAAAGCCTGAGTCTCACCACCCTGGACAAGGAGGCTGAAGCCGAAGCCCAAGGGCTTCTTTCCCAGGCGTGGCGGGGGCCTGTAACTTGAGCCCTGCCACCCAGGGGTGGAGCCCTTGGGCTTCAGGTTCAGCCCCGGATGGTGGGGCTTCGGCCTGGGCCCCAGTAAGTCTAATGCCAGCCCTGGTGAGCCCATTAAAATGGAGTCACAACCTGCAGTTTGAGAACCGCTGATCTATACCTTTCCCACAATCCAGACAAATCCTTTAGGCACAGGGACTGTAATTTTCAATACATTTGTACAGCATTAACACAGGAGCACCCTAAGCTGCTTTGTGTCTCGATGCTTATTCCATGGAAATGTTATATAATATTGCCAGGATAGGGTCCATTGCCATTCCATGCACATAGCAACCAATGACATCAGAGCAAAGTTTAACCCTAAAATAAGTATTCAGAGACAAGAAACACCATCTCTTGCTGATTCTGCCTTAAAAATGCAACAGGAACATTTCTCAGCACAGTGTACTTGCCTACCCTAGCTAAGATGATAACTACAGGCCTTGAGTCTGCCATTAACTGCTCATGGGAGAACTGCTGAGATGGAGTGGTGGCCTGTTGAAGCCAGCAAGGCATTGCACAAGCACACTAGTCTGGCTGTGTGCTCTCAGCAGAGCAATCTCTTGGGTATGGCAAATCGGGGTGACCGCCCCGGGCCCTGTGCTCTGGGGGCTCCCACGTTTCGATAAAATCATGAGGAGGAGGGAAGAGAGGCGAGTGGGGTGAGGGCAAGGAGGATCTCCCCTACCAGAACCTCCCCCTCCCCCCCCAGCACTTCCTGCCCGCCGGTGGGCCCCGCTGATCACTGCCTCCCCCTACCTCTCAGCACCTACTGCCTGCCGTGGATCAGATGTTTCGCGGCGTCAGGAGGCGGTGCGTGTGGGGAAGGGAGAGAGCAGCGAGGGCGCACGGCACTCGGGGGGAGGATGTGGAACGGGGTGGGAAGAAGCAGGGAAGGGGTGGGGTGGGGGTGGGGCCTGGGCGAAGCACTCCCCAGCAGATTAGAAACTCAGTGCCTATGTCCCGGGCCCCGCACCCACCTAGGGAAGGCCCTGGGTCTCCGTTGCAGGATTGTGACCACAATGATTACAATAATGGCTGGATGCAGGGTTTGCTGACACTTCTGCTTAGTAAGCCAATCAGGATTGTTTCACTGTTTATCTATTGCCTTCCCTATTTGTTTGTCTTAATCACTTCCTGTTGTCTTGTCATATATAGAGATTGTAAATTCTTTCAGGGATTATCTTTCTATTATGTACATGGAGGCTCGCACAATGATCACCAATCTGGGTGCTATCAGAATAATAAATATGAATAGCAAGATGCAAGGTATAATAAATAATAATACAAATAGCAAGGTACTTTTACTCATTTGTGCAAAATATGTACTTGTCTGGTGCAAGGGAGCAGTTAGATATTTGCTAGATTGGCCTGGTTGTGGAAGAGGTTGACTCCAGTGATAAGTGTAAGGAATTGGCACAAAATTGTTATATTTCTGAATCCTGGAATAGAGACTGATTTTTCTGTCTTAACCTCCAAACCTCCCTGTGCCATGGAGTAACCCCATGAACAGAAACTAGAGACAGGCTGGAGCTGTCAAGTTCAGGTCCAATCTTTTCCAAAGCTGGAGAGTGTTTAGATCTTTTTGAGGAGGGACGGTGGTTTCTGGCCCATCTCCAGAGAAAACATTTTTGGGCTGCTATTTTATCACAGGGAAAGCCGGGTGTGCTCTGAAGTAGCTCAAGTGTGTGATACAAAGGCAAGTGACATTGTTTGAAAATGATGGCCATGAAATGCAAGGACCTTGCAAATCACTCAGCTGCACAGTCTTGGAATAAGAGCACTGCACAGCTGATGTATGGACTGATGTTGCCATTTAATGTGGTTTCCCAGCAAACCTTTCATAAAATTCATGACTGGAGCTGACCTCTGTTACTGTGTTCTCAGAAAAAAGGCTATAACCCAGCTCTATAAGACTGCACTGAAAAGTGATGTGTGATTTGAAGCAAGGTGAGGGGAATCATGTTCACTTTGCTACAGACACTGGAGGTGAACCCATAGTCTAACAGTTGATTAAATGTCACAGCATATTGGGCAATCTTCTAGGATGACAAGATTTTGCTCTGTTCAGCTTCAAACCAAGAGCCCGATTCAGATCTCATTTACACCAGTGTTACTGCAATGGGCTACTCCTGACTTACCGCTGTGTAAGTGAAAGCAGAATCAGCCCATAAGTGCCAGTTGTATTAGCTACAACCGTTTAGATTGGGGTTTTTCCCCAAGCAGGAAAGCTGGTGATAACTGAAAGTGCTTATGCAAATTTAACATGCCCCTCTAGGGGGAGCTGGGGAATGCTTCTCAGAAAAGTCTTCATATTTTGGATGGAAATTGGGGCACTGTTTTACATTTTAACCACGGTTTAAAATCTGGGTCTGTCCACTTGCCCATGTTCTATATGCTTACACCAGGTGCAGCTGGCTGGATCTGAGAGGTGAAAGGTACGAGAGGTGTGCACAGAAGGATCACATCTCAGTCACTTCCAGAGAGAGAGAGATGGAGATAGAAAGAAGCAGAAATGGGGGGAAAACAAGTATCCGCTGGATGTGCTGAGATGCTGTGATGATGGAAGGAAGGAATCAGAGTATCTAGACAGATAGATGGCACAAGAAGAAGGGAGGAAAAACACACGGCTCAATTTAGTTACACTCTTATCTTTGTTTATAATGTGAACCTGAACCTAACCAAAAAGGCCTCCTTCCCCCTTCCCTCCGGTCCCAAATAAGCCTTCAGGACATGGGAACAGCTTTCCAGTTGCAGATTTGATTGTTATGAATCAGGTTTCAGAGCGGTAGCCGTGTTAGTCTGTATCAGCAAAAAGAATGAGGAGTATTTGTGACACCTTAGAGACTAACAAATTTATTGGAGCATAAGCTTTCGTGGGCTAAAACCCACTGCGTGCGTCCGATGAAGTGGGTTTTAGCCTACGAAAGCTTATGCTCAAATAAATTTGTTAGTCTCTAAGGTACCACAAGTACTCCTCATTCTATTTGTTATAAACTAATTTGCCTAAAAAGAAATAAGGGCGGTTAACAGTGAATCACTCTTTCAGTGTAACCAGTTAAGGTAATTCCTACCCCCATCCCCCAAATCTATCCTGGCTAGCTAAGACCTTTATAATGCCTTCACTCCATGTGTGGACCTAGCTCCTCTGGGTGACAGTGCGAGGTGAACACAGGCTGAGTGCAGTATGCTGCACCTAATCACCAGAGTGATCTTGAAACACTCACTTTCTCCTGCCACATTGTATTTGCTTCTCCAGGAGTGTGATATATTAATCTCTAAAGGTTCACGTCACAGTTTAAGAGCAATTGCTTCCTTCTTCCTAACACATCACTGTAGGTTTCACATATTGTGGGTGTTTGGGAGAGAGAGGCAGCAAGGGGTCATGCTTTCTTTGGAGGGAGAAGTGTGTCTCATTCTGTGGCAGTGATGCTGAATGCTAATGCGAGTCATATATTGAGTAAATAAATCCAGGCATTGAACAATGCACTTTTTCAGATTAGGTACCATAACAGTGGAACCTAACGTGCTTGCATCTGCAAGTAAAAGGTAGTCCAATATTATCCCATTTCTAGTCAAACAAGCTGTAGATATAAAGTAATAAAGTGCAGTAGCTTAAAAAATTTACAGTATAATTAATTTGTTTTATTCTAGTTCTGTCTGGGCTATATAGCCCCTGCCTGCTGTGTTATTTACTTCAGAGCTAGTCTCATTTTGTAGCTATTCCCTTTAGCATGTAAACTCTAAGGTCAGTCTAAGGACAAGATGTTGCTTCCCAGAGATGAGTTGTGAACAAGTACAAGTAAACTGTGTTAGTGCTTCTTTCCGTCTGCATTTTTCTGAAAACCTAGTATGGAAAGAAAAATCTCATACAGCTCAGGATTTAGGTCCTGATTTCAGATTTCAAGGTTGATGTTATTCAAATGAATGCCCCAAGTAAGGCAAAACAGAGTAGTTACTGAGTAAGATAAGGGGATTCAGTGTAGTGCTTGGGTAAGATCAGAGTTACAGACTTTTTTCCCCCTCTAACCAGTAAAATGCATAAGGGTAGAACCCAAGTTCTGTATATTGTTCGGTTGTTATTTTTTCCAATAGTAGATTCATTTCATTGTTTCTATTAAAAACATTGTCTCTCTCCCCAGAAGCAATGAATGCTAAGGATTTTGCAGATTAGGCAGTATACCATGCTGGTATCATTTGTACTTGTGGCAGGACATTTAATACAGGTGTTATAGTCATATCTACTGCTATAAATATTTGCACTGTGAGGGCAATGGATCTTAACCTCCAGCCAACACAGTTGATTAATAGAAATGGAAACAGTAGTACTACAAGAATCAGCTACTCATCTATATTCTTTTTCCAGACAATATAAATGTGCTGGTGCTAAATGCCTTCATTTATATGTGAGTACAATAAAGATTAGTCTTTAATTATTTCTGGCATATGTCCTTTAAATTCAAAGCCTGCAAATCGCAATGGGCAAAGGGTAATCTATTTTAACAGGGTACACCTCCCTGAGGATTTGTTGATTGACATCAAAATTGGTTTCCCCCCCCCTTCTGATTGACAGGATGGCAGGTGTGAAGTGATGGCAGAGTGCTGTAATAATGTGTCAAAAGACCTTAAATCAAGACTAATGTGGCTTCAATGATAAGCTCCCAAAGGTTTGTATGGCAAAAAGGCTCTGAGGAACTGCAGGGCAGATTCATCTTGGTATTGTAATGTCTTTGGAGTGTCTAGACTGCTCTTTAGTTAAGGCCTTTAGAAGACTTTGGGGCAGAGTTGTAAGGAAAAAACATCAGAAGGAGAAAAATATTTCTATTCAGATTACTAGAAAATGAAACTAATGGTCTCTCGTGTCTTCATTTTAATGTTTTTAAGTGACATTTTAATGCAAAAATTACTTTGTTGCAGGGTCTGGAGAAGATAACAAAGAACTTCTTTCCAGCAAGCACTGATGGCCAATCATTGTGTATGAAGTCAGCATCTAATGCTTGCCCAGACACAGGTAAGACAGTCAGATTTTAAAACATGGGAGGTTGTGGGGTGTGTGTGCTGCAGGGATACAACCTGGTATAAAACATACCTGCTTTGTGGCCTAGCAGATATATATGAGTTTCATTGACCTGCAGAAGAGCTGGAGTTAGACTCAAGAGGATAATGGGTCAGTTGTTGTCATTTGTCTTTAAAATATTGGCTCTATGCAAAACATAAGAGGAAAAATATGAACAGCTAGCTTTCAATCGGATGATTACAGAGAGAAACTCTGTAGTCTGTTTAAATTGTGCAGTTGGGCCTGACTGAAAGCCCACTGAAATCAATAGAACAACTTTCATTGATGTCATTAGATTTTAGATCAAGTGCTTCTCAGCTGAACTAGTTTTTCATTTTTTGTTCTGGTTTGTTATGATGTCTCTTTGCAGTACTAAGAAGAGAGATTTCACAATTGTTATACAAGTTCAGCTACAGCATTTTGAATTTTAATGAAAAAATGGCTGTCCTGTTGATTATTTCTCTTCTTTAAATGTTGAGAGCCTGTTCTAGTGATAAGTACTGAGTTTATACAAACCTGCAATTCATTAGTATTGCATTTTGCCATTGTCTGTATCTGTGCTGCTTTTCTATATTAAAAATGCAAAATCTGTCTCTTAAAAATGCAGAAAATATATATATACCTAGCAAACAGGAATTCTAATTTATGGTAGGGGCAGCTAGATAGCTCAAGGGGTTGGTATTAGGATGCCAAGACTTTTCTCTGTAGCTCACTGCTGAAAATGTAGCCTGGGGTGGTAGTGATAGAAAATAATTACTGCTTGATAATTTCATGACGGCTGATATGAAATGCGCTGGTCATCACAGTCTAGTTTGTAGTTGACAGATATTATGGGATTACAAGAGCCCCCAGTCACCATTGATGCCCTAGTTAGCGGTTTCATTAGATATTCTGAGACCTAAATAGGAACAGAGAGTGACACATCCTTTCAGCCTTAGAAGAGGTCATGGATGATCCACATTGCATTGGTAGGGCATTTTGGGGAAGTTTCCATTGATTTTTATGTTTGCTGTATTTGTCCTCTGGAAAAATAGCCTTGTAGAGTTCAGTCCCCTCTCAAAGTTAAGTGCACTTTAAAAAGAATTCCTCGTGAAAAAAATTAAAAATCTCCACTTATTTCTTTGAGTGCAGCCCTTGGTTTCAGGAATGACCAGAATGTCCCTTTGCTCCCTAGGCTAATGATGATCAGCTGTAGCACATTGGTGATAGAAATAGTATGTTGGGAGAACAGGGTGAGTGTTCAAGGTTGATTTCCTACATCTCCATTGAGTAGTAGCAAGATGAAAGTCAGAGGGGTTTATTTAGTCCTTAGACATGAAATGAGCACTGCAGGATGATGGGTGGGACTGGTGAAAGAGGTTTTAGGAGGAACCTAATTTGGTGTGACACCAGTGCAAGCTGGGTTGTACTGCTTCCAAACTAGCACAGGCTTGTAACTCTGGCTTCAGTGCATGTTCATTATAGATCTCTTCCCTACAGGTCTACCTGCCTTCTGTATACTTATCACTAATGAAATAGGCATGAAACTGTGGAGGTTCAGGTATTGTGTGGAAGAGAATGGCAAGCAGGATAATGCAGGTAAAAACCGAAGGCAATCTTTGTGCATTTACACTGCTGGGCATTTTAGGAAAATTGTTACCGAGAATATTTCTTACTGATATGCTTACTGACTATGTAGAACTTGTGATGTGAACTTCGGAGATGGCTGCTATACTCCTAGCACAGTTGATAACTATCACCACCAGAGAAGAATCTGTGGATAGAAAGTGGTGGTCCCAGCTGTACTGTAGGATAACGAAAGTGAGATTTCTCTTGTGGGGAAGAGAAATGGTGCAAAATGAGCCCAGATGAAGAGTCACATGAGAGAGATTTATCAATCAGAAATGATTAATTAAGAATAATTAAGGATAAAAAACCCCACAGAACAACCTCCCAACAATATGGGTAGCATCTACTTGCTGAGAAAGAGAAGGTGGGAGTAGTGGGTACAGAAAGGGATTGGACTGTTTTGTTGTAAGACCAAAGGAGGAGGATGTAAAAACATCTAGTTGAAAAGATAAAGGAATAAAAAAGTCCACTACAAAAACAAGCTACCAAATGTGAAGGTCTCTGGAAAGATAGAGCACAAGCTAGCATTAATATTGTATGACTGTGCCATTAACATTCTCTCTCACCTCCACGCCTTCTTTTAGGCAGCCTAAGAAGCGCCCACTCTGACCCACCCTTCCATGCCTCTCTCCTACATTAAATCTGCCCAATCCTCATTTCTTCCAAAGGGCCTTTCCTCCTTCATCGAGCCCCAAGGCAAGTGTTAAACGAGATGACTCTAAATCATTACTGATTTAAAAATAATAATCCTGGAACTAAGGTGTGTGATAAATATCATTGCTCAGTCTGAGTTTTTGTTTCTTGCTTACAACATTCTTTAATTTATGCAGTGACAAACAAAAATGATTCCAACAAAATAGCTGCTCAATCCTCAAACTACATTTCCAAAAGGCTACAGGCCTAAGTTTCTAACCAGCCCCACCCCAGCAGAGCTATAAAACTCTCAGCTTCTAGCCACATTTCCATTTAGGGAAACACAGAGAGCTGGAAGGGCATCAGGATCAATAGCAGCTTCCCTGTGCTCAGGGATTGAGGTGCTTCATAAATGAAGCCAACTTTCATAAATCAGAAGCACCAATACAAGGTACCTGATTAGTAATAAACAATAGATTATATACTATTCCTCTTGTTAATTGTATAGACAACTTCTTTATTTACTCATCTCCAGTGAAAATTACATTCCTTTTAAGCTCAAAGGTGCAAGAATCCTTTAAATATCCCCTTTACCTGCTATTTTCCTTGCAACCAAGTAAAACTCAAAGGCACACCCAAACCAAGAGGAACATGGGAGGGGGAAGAGTGTTGGCCCTGAAAAGAACAAACAAAAGGCATCCAACCCATTCATTCATACGCCTCCAGACTCACATAGACTCTACCGCTTTTCCTGTTATATGCATTTCAAACACCCTTTCCCCCTCACTCCTCAAATGTAAGCAATAACTTAAAGGCCAAAGAAGACTGACTTTACTGCTTGCTGCCATTTTGGATATTAGGTTGGTATGCATGTGGGGAGGAGAGAAGTGTGTTTGTGGATGCATGCATTGAAATAGCTTTGTGAATTTATGGACAAGGAGTAGCAATCAGAAGTGTGTTGCTTCCTCATCATTTTAAGTTTCCCGCACTACTGTTTTCCTTGTGAACTTGCATTTGGATCTTTGGCCTGTGTTGTAACATTTAAGCTTTGGCAGGCTGATAGGAAAGCTACAGAAGGCAGGGTTCCAGAGGAGACTGGTCCTAAGAGTACAGAATTTTGTGTATAGTTTGTTGGTTTTCATTTAGCCCATATTAGTAGTCACTGAAATTTCTAGCTGTTTGGTGGCCTGTGACCTTATTATATATGCAGGGGCGGCTCCAGGCACCAGCACGCCAAGCGTGTGCTTGGGGCGGCAAGCCACTGACGGCGCTCTGCTGGTTGCTGCGAGGGCGGCAGGCAGTCTGCCTTTGGCGGCTTGCCTGCGGAGGGTCCGCTGGTCCCACGTGCGGGAGGTCCGCTGAAGCCACGGGACCAGCGGACCCTCCGCAGGCAAGCCACCGAAGGCAGCCTGCCTGCCATGCTTGGGGCGGCAAAATGCCTAGAGTCGCCCCTGTATATATGGTAGTCTCAATCCAGTGCCTACTGGACCTGTGTCAGAACCAGAGCATTCTGACTGGCACCGACAGTCACAGAACAAGGATTGAATGATTCAGGAAACAGAACCTGTAAAGTTGATTCTATCCATCCTGTACCGAGGAACATTTATGAGTTAATGTGGGAGGAAGCTTGCCCTTCTCTCATCTGTACTGGACATACGGATAACTAAAAACAGGAGATATACATGCCTGAGGAATGAGGAGAGAGAAGGCAGAAATAAAAAAAAAGCTCAAGGGACAGGGAACGGCATAGTGAGCCCTTGTAATGTCCTGGGTTTGTCAAGAGTCATTAGTGGGAGTAAACAGTATTCAAGACAAAACTTCACCTCTAATTCTGTTTACAAAGATTTAATGTGTCTGAAGACTCTAGCCTTCATTAGAGGGCGGCACAACAAGCCAGACTTGCTAGAAACAGCCTGCTAGTTTAGGTAAATAGCTTGGTGATAAGGACTCTAAAGGGTTCTACCTTTATTCCAAATCTCTCTCTCTGGCAGTGGTTCTCAGACTTTTGTACTGGTGACCCCTTTCACATAGCAAGCCTCTGAGTTCAGCCCTCCCTCATAAATTAAAAACACTTTTTTATATATTTAACACCATTATAAATGCTGAAGGCAAAGCGGGGTTTGGGGTGGAGGCTGACAGCTCGCAACCCCCCATGTAATAACTTTGTGACCCCCAGTTTGAGGACCCCTGCTCTATGGCCATGTCTACACTAGCACTTTTGTTGGTATAACTTATGTTGCTCATGGATGTGAAACAAACACACCCTGGGCGACATAAATTACACCGACAGAAGCACCTGTGTGAACAGCACATTGAGCAGATATAGTCTCTTTTTCTCGAGAATTTCTCCAGAAGCGATACTGTAATTTCAAAGGGTATGTCCCAATTTAAAATAAAATCCTGCAGAGACAGGACTGTGGACAGTCAAGGGAAAAAATAGCTCAGTGGTTTGAGCATTGGCCTGCTCAACCCAGGGACGTGAGCTCAATCCTTGAGAGGACCACTTAGGAATCTTGGGCAAAATCAATACTTGGTCCTGCTAGTGAAGGCAGGGGGCTGGACTCAATGACCTTTCAGGTTCTATGAGATAGGTATATTTCCATAAACGGAAGCATCTTAAATCTGTAAAATGAACTTGCTTCTGCTGATTTTCATACACCAAGATTGTGGCTGAAAAGCTGTCCTGTGAAAGGCAGCATTTGTCAGAGCATGAGGGACTAAAATTTTATTAATCATGTACATATTGGTCCTACTCCTTGTCCAGCTGACGTGAGTGCAAACATTCTTATTAACATAGTTCAAATTAGAGAAGGAGAATGATGCAGTGGTTAGGGTGTTAGCCTGGATCTTGGAAGACCTGGATTCAGTTCTTGCTCTGCCATAGACTCCCTGTGTGACCACAGGTAAATCCTTCAGTTTCTCTCTGCTTCAGTGCCCCACTTGTGAAATCGAGATCATGGCACTTCCCTACTCACAGGGATGTTGTGTGGATAAAGACATTGAAGATTAGGATGTGCTCAGATACTATTGGAGTGGGGACCGTATAAGTACCTATAATAGATTAAGTTTAATAGGAGCGGGAGCAGGGCCTTATTATATACATACACACAGAAAACTTTTATTAACTTTGAAGTTAAAGTAAATCCATTTCCTGTCACTACAGTTACTAAAAATCAAGGAAACCAGCAGATAGGCCAAAATTCTCCTCCACACCATCAGCCCTCCCATGTCTTTCCATTCAAGAACACAATCGCAATCTCTGCAATAACTTTTTTTTCTTTCCAAAAATGGATTTTTTTCACTTTCCTCTTTTTTTGTTTTTTGTTTTTGTTTTGTCTACATACCAAAATACATATGTGGACTATTTCAAACTAGACAATAAAAACAAATTTCCTATGAAAAATAATTGGCATTTTTTTAGCCAGCTCTGTTTTCAGCTGGAAGGAATCAAATAAAAGGTTTGTGGGTCAGGGCCAGATTTGTAAAAATGGTCATTTTAAAATGTTCCCTTTGCAAAAGTTAGTAAACGTTACTAAAAATCAATTATCCTCTGATAATCATAGGATAATCCTTCGACACTAAATTCAGTCATGAAGGTGAGAAATACAGGTATTTTAATCCTGTTCTAACAGCATATCTCAATTGAACCCAATTTGTGGAATCACTACATTCTATCTCACTAGCTATTTTCTCACATAAGAGTAGTTCAAAGCCAAGATTTGCGTACAAACAGACAATTCTGTTTTGTAGGATTGTATTTTATATTGGGCTGTGCTCCTGAGGTGACTAACCCAAACCAGCATAGCCAAAGAAGCAGCATGGATAGTTACTATTGCCAAACACACCCCAAATGATGCTTTTATAATCACAATGGCTTGTGTTTTTATTAGATGACTCATATCTGTGGCCTTGTGACATAGGCTAAACCTTGATGTAACCAAAGGAAATTGATGTTTCCTACATCCAGGAGTTAGCCTTACGTTAATTAAAGCTTCACACACTGCTCAATTATCTCCTTTTCATGTAATTCTCATGGATTTTGTACTTTCTAAACTCAGGCTTTTTACAAATATGAATAAATCTAAATGTCAAATTCACCCCCCTCCCCTCAGATAACATCTGAATATGAATGTCAGGACCCGTGCAGATGCCTCATTTCTGTATAAGAGCTTTTTGCCTATCTGGAGGAGTGATTTGACTTCTCTGTATTGCATTAGACCACTGTCATTAACAACAGGGTTGTCATTTTGATGTGATCTATGAGGCAGTAGAAGCTTTGAAGTTGAAAGATAGAACAGACATGGATAAATTGTGCTCTGAGTATGCTGCTATCGCACCATTATTGCTGGCAATTATTTCACCAAGTGACACATCTGATAAAAAGTCATCCGCCTTGCTATGAAAAGAAACCTCTGTTCACTGTAGCACGTGGTAGATCTGTCGATTTTAGAGTCTCACAAAAGCTCATTAGTTTTGGCCAGAGCGTTCTGTACCAATCTTGGGCTGTTTTGAGTTGGTCTTTCTAGGTATTATTTAGGTTGGTTTCTCTTTCATAGATTTCATAGATTCCAAGGTGAGAAGGGACCATTGGGATCATCTAGTTGCACCTGTATATGTATAGAACTGAGATGGTGTTTGGCCATTTCACATCTCTCATATTTTTTAGTGGTACCTTTTATGTTATGCTGCCCCTCCCCTGCCATTCCTGGACTGCTTTTAACAATATTTATTTTGTTGTTGGTCTTGAGGTGGGTTTTCCCTAAAGGAGAATTGAAACCTATCTTTTTGGGTATCAGTTGCTGACTAGCCCAAATAATTAATATGATACACTTAAAACTGGTAAGAAAATGCATTTTAAAACACAATGGTTTTGATTATATTCCTCCTAGAAGTAGGCACAGACTAAGGCCCCTGACTACCCCTGTGCATGAACGGAACCTCATTGACTTCAGTGGGGCTGCATATAAGTGTAGGAGCCATCCCATGTAAAGCAGCTTGTGGGATCAGAGCCTAAATCCCCATATTGGTGTGATTTGGACCCATCTCTCATTCCTTCTTTATTTACCTGTCCTTTCCCTAATTGCATAGCAAGGTATAAGGCAGGCATCCTCCTCCCCAGTTTTAAGTTTGATGTTATCAATTCATGCAGAAGAAACGCAGAACCCTAAACTCAGGGTATGGCAGATAAAATACCCCCCAAGAGATTGCAGTTTTGTGGTTCACCTCTCCTTTGGGTTGACCTTGTTTGTCTTGATTGGTGTTACAGGCACTCAGCACTCCCCCTCCGCCCCATTTCAATTCTGGCTCTTTAAAATACTTTAATTGAAAGATCCTGAGTAGGGAAACACTGAATCTGTGCTTTGTGGTTTATGTTGTGTACGCGTATAAAAATGCTGTATACACTTCAATTTGACCACTAACATTGTTAGGGATGTGTTTTGCACAAATTTAATCCACTAACCAGGGCCGGCTCCAGGCACCAGCAATCTGGGGTGGCAATCTGCAAGGGGCGGCAGTCGCTGTTGTTTTGTCCCCAAGCAGCAGGCGGCAGGGGCAGTCTGTGTGCCCTTAGGGTGGCACGCGTGTTTCCACTGTGGCGGCGATTCGGCAGCAGCTTCTATGTTTAGCTGTCCGCGGCTGCTTCAACTAAACATAGAAGCTGCTGCCGAAATGCCGCCGCTGCGGAAATGCGCCTGCCGCCCTAAGGGCACACGAACTGCCCCCGCCATCCGAAGCGGCAATTCAGTGCACTGCTTGGGGCAGCAAAAACTGTAGAGCTGGCCCTGCCACTAACTACAGGATTAGTGAATTCTGGGATGTGTGCACATGGGCTAAACTAGAGCCCAAGGACACAATCCTACACTACTAACGTGGATAGGGCTCTGAAGTCAATGGGCAAGGATCCATTTGTGATTGTTCATATCAGCACAAATGCTACTGTATCATGGGCTGTATCACAAGTAGTAGAGGATTTCAAGGAATTTGGAAGCATGCTGAAGAAAGAGAATGCCCAAGTGATCTTCTCTGTCCCACAGGTGACGGAAGACAGAATGCAGAACATTCTGGAAGAGAACTGCTGTCTGGCTAAGTGGTGTAGGTTAGAGGGGGTTGATTTTGTGGAACATTGATCCACCTTCTGTGGGGAGAAGGGGCTGTAGAGTTTGGATGTTCCCTACCTAAGCAGAAGTAGGGGCCACTCTCTTCAGGGAAGGGCTGGCTAGAGTACTCAGGAGGAGATTAAACTAATAGCAAAAGGGCAGGGTAAAAAAAGGGAAGATTTGAGCACTCAGCACAAAATCAAATTTTGTTGAGGAAAATTTAATCAAGGAACCAAAGAAGAGAAGTCAAGAGAAGAAATTATTGAATGGCTTGTACACCAATGCTAGGAGCCTGGGTAATGTACAAAAGGGGTTGGAATTTGTCATTTATGAGCATAAATTCCATCTAGTTGATATAACAGAAACCTGGTGGAATGATTCACACAATTAGAATGTTAAAGTCAATAGTTATAACCGATTTAGCAAGTTTGAGTAGGCAAAATGGGAGAGGGAGTGGCACTCTGCTGAAAATGACTGTTTACGAGTCACTGATAACTCAGAAGAAAATGACCTTGAATCCTTATGGGTCACTGTTCTAACAAATAAAGCACAGGATGGGGTATTAATTGGTGTCTTCTACAGACCACCAAATTACACTAGGGAACAGGATGACTGCCTCCTTACACACACATATATAAAGTGTGTGAATAAAACCTGCATGATCATGGGGGACTTCCATTCAAGTGGCATATGCTGGAGGTTTCATGCTGCCAGTACTAAAACATCCTTGGAACTATTAAACATTACAGATGACAATTTCTTAACTCAAAAATTGTTTCAGCCAACCTGCAGAAATACTTTATTAAACCTTGTCCTAACAGAACGAGAGGGATTGATCACAGAACTAAAACTTAGTGGTAACTTTAGGAACAAGTGATCATGATGTGATCATATTTAAACTGCAATCAGAATAAAATCCAGACCAGTTATATATATGGTGCTTTAATAGGGCCAATTTCACAAGGCTGAAAACAATTATGAGCCAAATAAGCTGTGAGGAAGAATTAAATCAGAAAAATATGAATGATCACTGGGAATCATTTAAGTAAATCTTATTAGATACCCCCAAAAGCCACAATCCCACAACTGAGGGATAAAGGCATTCTGGTTAAAAAACGGACCTAGTGTAGAGCGGAAGTGAAGGCAGCTATAATAAATAAATAAAACAAATGGAAGAATGGAAAAGTTGATATTACTGAATATAAATCAGAAGCTAGACATTGTAGAACATTGATAAGGGAAGCAAAGAGACACAAAGAGAAATTTATGGCCAGCGGAGTTAAGGAAACTAAGAAGGAGTTTTTAAATATATTGGGAACAAAAAGAATCCTTATAATGTTATTGGTCCATTACTAGATGGAAATGGTAAGATTATCAGTAATAACAGGCAGAAGAGTTCAATGAATACTTATATGTGGTGGAAAACAGATGATATAGTCTCATCATATTGTGATAACACTTTCTGTTGGACAAGTTTAAGGATATTAAGCAGTGACTGCTAACAGTAGACATTTTAAAATCAGCAGGTCCTGATAAATTGCACACAAGAGTTTTAAAAGAGCACGCTGAGGAGCTCACTGGACTGTTAATGTAAATTTTCAATAAGTCTTAGAGCGCTAGGGAAGTTCTAGAAGACTGGAAGAATGCTAATGTGCCAATTTTTAAAAAGGATAAACTGGATGACCCACGTAATTATAGACCTGTCAGCCAGACATTGATCCCTGGCACGATAATGCAGCAGCTGATGCTGGGCTCAATTCATAAAGGATTAAAGGAAGGTAATATAATTAATGCAAATCAACATGGTTTTATGGAAAATAGATCCTGTCAAATTAACTGATACCTTTTTTTGGATGAGATTACAAGTTTTGTTGATAAAGGTAATAGTGTTGACATAATATACTTAGACTTTGATAAGGTGTTTGACTTGGTACCACATGACATTTTGATTTAAAAAAAAACCCTGGAATGATATAAAATTAACTGGCATACATTACATGGATTAAAAATTGCCTTATTGGTAGGTCTCAAAATGTAAATGGAGAATTGTCACTGAACGGGTTTGTTTCCAGCCGGGGTCCCACAGGGATCAGTTCTTGGCCCTATGCTATCTAACATTTTTATCAATGACCTGGAAGAAAACATAATTATTATTGATAAGTTTGCAGATGACACAAAAATAAGGGATGTGGTAAATAATGAAGGGGACAGAACACTGTGGATAGTTTGGTAAACAGGGCATGGGCAAAGAATATATGATTTGATATGGCTACATGTAAATGCAAACATTTAGGAACAAATAATGTAGGCCATAATTACAGGATTGGGTGGAAGGACTCCATTTTAGGAAGTAATGGTCGTAGTGGATAACCAGCTGAACTCGAGCTCCCCGTGTGACAATGTGGCCAAAAGAGCTAATGCGATCCTTGGATTCATAAACGGGAATCTCAAGTAGGAGTAGAGGGGTTATTTTACCTCTATATTTGGCACTGGTGTGACTGCTGCAAGAATACTGTGTCCATTTCACAGTCTAAAATTCAAGAATGTTGATAAATTGGAGAGGGTTCAGAGAAGAGCCATGAGAATGATTAAAGGATTAGAAAATATGCTTTATTATAACAGACTCAACAAGCTCAATCTGTTTGTCCTAACAAAGAAAAGGTTAAGGGTGACTTGTTTAGTCTGTAAGTGTCTACATAGGGAACAAATATTTAATAATGGGCTCTTCAGTCTAGCAGAGAAAGGCATAACACAGTCCAATGGCTGGAAGTTGAAGCTAGATAAATTCGGAAAGGAAATATTTCATACATTTTTAACAGCGAGGATAATTAACTGGAACAATTTACCAAGGGTCATAGTGGATTCTTCATCCCTGACAATTTTAAAATCCAGATGGATGTTTTTTTTCTAAAAGATCTGCTCTAGGAATTATTTTGGGAAAGTTCTATGGTCTGTGTTATACAGGATGTTGTGTATTTGGTTGTCATGGGTTTTGTTACTATGGCAACTGAGTTAGACTATTAAGGGATAGCTCAGCCAGTTTCAACCGGCTGAGTGAGCTCTCTGTAATCTGTAAATAAAATGGAGGTTTTGGTAGCTGTCTGCTCTCTGGCCTCAAGTGATTGCTTCCTACACTGGCTGCCCCAAGGATATAACACTGGCGACGAGGATGGGATCCTGGTGCTGCTCCAGTAACAGAAGGAAGTAGAAGTCAAGGTAAAGACCAAACAAAGAAAAAAAGCTGCTTGTTTGCACTGACTGTGAAAGTGAAACTAAAAATCATGGCTACTCTGACCAGGCCCCTGGAGCCTTTTGATGAGAATACAGAGCAGTGGCATGTGTATACTGAGCGTTTTGAGCTTTTTGGTATTGCAAATGACATTACAGAAGCGAAGAAGGTGCCAATATTCTTAACTGTTGTAGGGGCTAAAACCTACTCCCTGCTACACAGCTTACTACACCCTGTTAAGCCTGAGACTAAATCTTACAGTGACATTGTGGAAATCCTGGGGTCTCATTTCTCCCCCAAACCACTGGTAATTGCTGAAAGATATAGGTTCCACAAAAGAGACCAAAAGGAAGATGAAACAGTTGTACAATTTGTAGCCATTTTTAAAAAGCTAGCAGAACACTGTGAATTTAAAGAGATGTTAAATGATGCCCTGCGTGACAGGTTAGTGTGTGGCCTCTGCAGTGAAGCTATACGGAAGCGCCTACTGACAGAGGCTCAGCTTACATTACAGAAGGCTGTTGATATTGCTGTCTCCATGGAACTGGCTACAAGGGAGGCACAATACATCGGTGCATCCCCTAGGGTGCAAAAAGTGTCACAAGAACTGACCCACAAAACGGTGCAGAGTCAAGAATGTTACCGCTGTGGTAAGCTGGGTCACCAGGCATCAGAATGCTGGTGTAAGGACCTGGTGTGTCGACACTGTGGCAAAAAGGGACACATTGAGTATGCCTGTAAACAAAAGAAAAAGAGGCCTGTGGTCTGGCCGACAAAAAGAGGAACCTTGCATACCCTAGAGCAGACCCAGGATGATCAAGGTGACACCTCCTCACAAGAGGAAGTGCCTCTGCATGTTTTGTCTTTGGCAGCGGGCTCACATGAATACTGGGTAACCCCCTTATTGGAGGGCAAACCTATACGCATGGAACTAGACACCGGTGCAGCTGTCTCGCTGGTTCCTGAGACTGTGTATAAGGAAAAGCTACAGCATCTTCCGCTTAAGGCAACAAAAACTGTTCTGAAGACGTATACAGGTGAAGCTGTGCCCATGTTGGGCACTATTGATGTTAAGGTGGAGCTCAATGGACAGGCGGCTACATTGCCACTGTTTGTGGTGAGAGGTAACTACCCAGCCTTAATGGGTAGGTCTTGGCTTGGGAAGATTCAGCTGAACTGGGCAGAAGTGCACCGGATGACTAAAGAAGAAACCAGTCTAACCCCTATACTAAGGAAACATGCTGCTGTTTTTGGAGATGATTTGGGAAGTATGAAGGGAATCACTGTGACATTGAACATTAAACCTGGCAGTCCACCAAAATATCTGAAAGCCCGAACTGTGCCATATGCCATCAGGCCAAAAGTTGAAGCAGACCTGGAGCACCTGGTCACCAATGGAGTCCTAATACCAGTTACCCATAGCTCATGGGCTACTCCTATCGTTCCAATAGTGAAGAAAGATGGCTCTCTCCGGATTTGCGGTGATTTTAAAGTCACTGTCAACCCAGTGTTGTGTGCAGAGCAATACCCGCTTCCCCGCATCGATGACCTCTTCGCAGGCCTGGCTGGGGGACAAAAGTTCAGTAAGATTGATCTGAGTCAAGCATATTTACAGATGCACGTCAATGAAAAGTCCCAAGAGCTGTTGACTATTGTGACTCATAAGGGGCTTTATCGATACTGTCGCCTACCCTTCGGAATCACATCGGCTCCCGCCCTGTTCCAGAGGGCTATGGACCAGATCTTGTGTGGCTTGTCAGGAGTTCAGTGCTATCTGGATGATATCCTGGTCACTGGAAGAAATGAAGAGGATCACTTAAAGAATTTAGAGGCTACCCTACAAAGACTGGAAGAGTATGGCCTACGAATTCGCAAAGACAAGTGTGAATTCTTCAAGCCCTCTGTTGAATATTTGGGACACATCATCGATTCTGCAGGTCTTCATAAGGCCCCTGCAAAAGTTAAAGCTATTGTGGAGGCTCCCCCACCTCGAAATGTAAGCCAGCTGTGCTCATTTCTAGGACTACTGAACTATTATGGAAAGTTCATCTCACAGTTAGCCACACTGCTAAAACCACTTCATGAGCTCCTTGGGCAGAACAAGGCCTGGAAGTGGACTGAAGCCTGTGATGTTGCATTTAACAAAGCTAAGGATGCATTGTTAAATTCTGAAGTTCTAACGCACTTTGATCCATCCTTACCCCTGCAATTGGCCTGCGATGCTTCCCCTTATGGAGTGGGAGCGGTCGTGTCACACATTATGCCTTCGGGAGAAGAAAGACCTATTGCTTTTGCTTCACGCACTCTAAGCAAAGCAGAAACTAACTACGTCCAAATCGAACGTGAGGCATTAGGAATTGTTTTTGGAATTAGGAAGTTTCATCAGTACCTGTTTGGGCGAAAGTTTACTCTTCTTACAGACCATCGACCTCTGACATCAATTTTTGGACCCTACACAGGCATTCCCCCATTAGCTGCTAGTCGTATGCAACGTTGGGCATTGATACTTTCTGCACACACATATGAAATCAAATATCAGAAATCCACTCTGCACGGCAATGCAGATGGCCTCTCAAGGTTGCCTTTACCGGTCAAACATCAAGATAGTGCCCAAAAGGAAATCTTCTACTTTGAACAGGTAGAGAATACACCCATCACTGCTACTCAGATAAAGAAGGCAACCCGCGTTGACCCAGTATTATCCCAAGTTATGGACCTGGTGATGCATGGAAAATCTCGACAAACCTCTCCGGTCTCACCTGACCTTGTTCCCTACATGTCCAGGCGGATGGAGTTATCGGTCCAATCTGGTTGTTTGTTGTGGGGGAGGCGTGTCATTATTCCACCACCCCTGAGATCACAGATGTTAGAACAGCTACATTCCAGTCACTGTGGAATAGTGCGCATGAAGGAAATTGCACGAAGCTATTTTTGGTGGCCTAGATTGGACGGTGCTATTGAAGAGAAGGCAAAAGCTTGTATGTCATGTCAGGGTGTAAGAAATGCACCCCAGTGGGCACCCCTACACCCATGGGACTGGCCTGAAAACCCTTGGCAACGTATTCACGTTGACTTTGCTGGCCCCCTTGAAGGAAGCATGTTCTTGGTGGCAGTAGATGCCCATTCTAAATGGCCAGAAGTCTCTATAATGCAGTCCACTACTGCAGAGAGTACTATCCAAAAACTACGAGGACTCTTTAGTCGTTTTGGTCTGCCAGAACAACTTGTGAGCGACAACTGACCGCAGTTGGTCTCTCAGGAGTTTCAAAATTTTATGAAGGCAAATGGGATACACCACATCACGTCAGCACCATATCATCCGTCCACCAACGGATTAGCTGAAAGATTTGTGCAGACAATGAAAAACACTTTGAAATCAGCAAAGGGACAACACTCCATTCAAAAGCGTCTGGATACCTTCTTACCTTCCTATAGAAACACACCTCATGCTACGACCCAGGCTTCCCCAGCCTTTCTAATGATGGGACGACAGCTGCGCACTTGCTTTGATCTGCTGAAACCTTCTGAACCCAGACAAACTGTGCAACATCAGCAGCAATATCAAGTCATCAGACGGGCACCCAGAGCAAAAGACCGAACCTTTAGCCCAGGGCAGCCAGTTTTGGCTTGGAATTATACTTCCGGAGCTAAATGGGTCCCGGCCACAGTCATCACTCAAACAGGACCTGTTGCCTATACAGTCCGGACTGCAGAGAATCTTACCTGGCGGCGACATGTAGATCAGCTGTTGCCAGGTTATGCCACTCTTCAGGACCCATCTGCAGTTGAGGGGTCTGACTTCACCCCTCCTGGTGAGACACCGAATCATGAGTCACCTGTTCCTGACTGTTCTCCTCCATTACTGCCGGCAGCTGAGATACCCCTTTGCCCAGCACGAGCTGATACCACCTCCTCACCTATTCGTGCTGTGGACCCTGAGCCCCTAGTACTTTCGGGTGCAACAACACCAGAAGTTCGCCGTAATCCACCTAGAGACAGAAGGCCTCCTCATCGGCTGGATCTTTAGTTAGGGTGAACCCACGGTTATGGGGCAAAATAATCCCCAGGGTTTAGCCGGGAATGGAGGCAGTCTACCCTCCTTCTCTAGTTTAGTGTGTGTTTTATTTAGGGGGTGTTCTTATTAGGGGGGGAGGAATATGTTGTGTATTTGGTTGTCATGGGTTTTGTTACTATGGCATCTGAGTTAGACTATTAAGGGATAGCTCATCCGGTTTCAACCGGCTGAGTGAGCTCTCTGTAATCTGTAAATAAAATGGAGGTTTTGGTAGCTGTCTGCTCTCTGGCCTCAAGTGATTGCTTCCTACACCGGCTGCCCCAAGGATATAACACAGGAGGTCAAAGGAGATGATCATAATGGTCCCTTCAGACCTGGGAATCTATCAAAGTCCCTGGCACAAGACCAGGCCCTGTATGAGTACAGAGATATCTGGAGTCATTGAAAGAAAAATGTTTGAAATCAATTTCAGCCTGAACTGTGCTTTATATAGCAGTCTGGTTTTTGTCTGCAGAAGCCATAGTAAGGAGTATGTTCTGGAGGCTGATAAGGCTGCTGTTTTTATCTGAATGGCAATCTTTGTTTACTAAAAGCTAAGCATTGTGTAAAGGAAATCCAAGTGGCATTCAGCACACAATGAAGGTGACTCCCACATTCTTAGCATTTTGGGACAGCGCACAGATGTGCCTACAAAGAGAAACGGGTCCTATGACCGGTAACCTTGTGTAATGGGGTCTACAAATCCCATACTGAGCTTAGGCAGGAGGAGGAGGAGAGCCTCTTCTGTCTGTCAATCATGGAGGCAGGCACTCACAGCTGCACCCAATAGAGGAGACAAAGCATACTATAAAGGAGGGAGTGCAAGGACGGAGTAGGAGGCAGAAGGGCTTGGGACAGCAGAGGGTTAACACCCCCTGCCCAGGCTGCTTCCCTGAGCACAGCTGAGAGACCGATGCATGCTTGCAGACTCAAAGATCAGAGTCAAAGAAATGCCCTGACAAGAAGCAAACGAAGGGGGTCCCAGAGAGGGCAGCAGCGACCCTCCAAAGGACCACACCAAGAGTTGGTGACACCCTGCCTTCTCCTTCTGTGCTCTCCGAAACACTGTTACTCTCATCCCAAGTGGCCGAGTATTGTGGCTGACATGGCAAAAAGACCAAAGATTTAGGTCAGTGTTTAGGCATGATGGTGGGTCAGTCTAAAGAAACTTGCCCGGTATCATTTCTTCTCCTGAGAACTTTGTCAACTTAGCACCTTCCAGCAGCATTGAATTCATAGGAAAAACAAAAACAAACTGTGGCCAAACATTTTCGCTAAATGTCACCATTACGGTTCTTCAGAGATGTCTGTCTTGCATGATTATGTGTGTTTCTTATTGTAACACACATCATGTAGTAATTCTCAGCTGTCATTGTACAGCACACCAAGATCACTCACAACTTCATAGCAGCAATGAGTAGAGAATTCGGAATTTTCTGTTCCAAAAATCCAGCATTGTATAACTTGAGATCAAGGAGAATCTCCATTGCTATTAACAGTATAGGGTCTATGAAATACAGCTAAATCATTATGATCTAATCCAGTGGAGGCTATGACACACATATAAACTAGCCAATTGAGTCCATTCTATTTACAAGGAAGTGCTTTTATGTGGTGGTTGCTATCCACAACATCAAAAATCTTTTGCTGTTTATTGTTAGTATTGTTTTGTGTTAGAGTAGTGCCTAGAGAGCAAGATGCTTCATACCAGTTCCCCTTTCTATGGAATTCTTTTTGAAAGACTGTCTGAGAAACTTTGGAAACTTGTAATGAAATCAGATGACCAAAAATAATTTATAATGAATGTAGATTTTTTTGTTTCTGGTAAGAATATTTTTTACTAGAAGCTTGGGAGAGTAAATCAATGAGTAAAAGGTGATAATGACTTGAATAGGGACTACAAGCAAGAAAGGACAGACAATGCTCGTTCATTCAGAGTTCTGCTGCAACCCAGTAGCGGTGGGATTCCTTGTGGGTATAGTAGTTGCTTTTAATTGATACTGGAAATGTAAAGCAGTGTTATGAAGCCAACCCTGCTGGTTTTCACTGCCAAACACCCTTCAGGCCTTCCACTGCACATGGATAAAATTGTTTCAAGGGAGTCCAACTACAGCAGATTGAATCAGAGGGTTGTGAGGAGCTTCATTGCTTAACAGCATGCCATAGGAGCCTCTCCATGCATCCCTTGGATAGAGGCCAAGCACAAAAAGCATCTGCAGACTCTGAAATGATGAAAGAATGTATCCTTGCAGCAATTGATCCAATGTTAGAGGGAGAGATGAATCCTGAAGTGCTCAGTGAATTTAAAAGGATTCCTTTGTCATGCATGTCGGCTGTTCGAAGGACTGAATTATTGGCATCAGTAGTGGCAGACAAGCTTGTCAGTGAAGTGATACGTGAGCTGCCATACACTGGCTGTTGATGAATCAGCTGACATGACTGATATTGCCCAAATGTGCATCTCTGTCAGATATTCAGTGGCCTTGCGCAGAGCGTTCTATGTGTTACCTCAACTGAGGCAAACCTGAACTGATGATACACTAGACACAGAGTATTTTTGTGATCTTTGTTTTGGCTTTAAAAAAATATATCGTCAGACAAAATGGATGGTTCTCCATCCATGATGGGCCCTGAGAATGGATAATGAAGTGCACTTAAAGGAAATGAATCCTTACTTATTGGTGTGTCTCACTCAGTCTTAAGTGAAATGTTTCTGTGAGCTGAACTCAGAGCATCATATCCAGCCACTACAAACACTATCATGAAGTTAGTTATTTGTGTCAGACTGGCATACATTCATTCTTACTAGGGTATAATGAATTATTATTTATTTCTTTATTTGCAGACTCTGGTTTTTTATTGCTGTACTATTGCTGATTGCTTCTCTTATGGATTTTCTCTTTATTGAACCAGTGTTGCTTGTGGTTAGAGCACAAGATTGAGCGATCACGCTTCTTGGTTCTATTCCTGGCTCTGTTATTGACATCCTGTTTACCCTTGGTCAAGTCACTTAAGCTTCCTGTTTGTAATAGTGTACCTCTTTAAGGACCTCTAGATATTGTAACTTGAGTTACAACCTTCTGGGAGTGGAGTGCAGAGGTTTAGAAGTGCACAGACTGCTCACTGCTTTCATTCTCCCAATACAATTATATTAAACTTGTACCTGTGGGTATGCCTTGGCTTACCCTTCCACAAGACATTATAACTAGTGCCTCAGTTATCAGTAACATGGAGGTAACGGAGTACTTCAAAGATGTGTTGCAAGCCTTAATAAATTAAGGGCAAATAATATCCTTCGATATATAGACAACCACTTCCCCTTGCCTTTAGGTGCATTGGTGCATGGTGGTTGAAAAACAGGGTGAACTTTTTGTAAAAATATTTACCTCCTTTTTTCCCTTTGGTCAAAATTCAAAATGTTAATGAAAATTTCACCAATGGTTTGAAAATTTTCAGTTAGCTCCTGTGCTGCATTTGCCTCTCTTATTTATTTTTATATATAAAGTTCTTTCGGATCCTTGACTGAAAGGTGCTAGAAAGTTCAGAATGGGGCTGGTGTTGTTTGTTTTTTCTTTTAATAAAACTTCCCAAGTGTTATGTTGACAAACACAAGCACTTGAGACTTTGGGAAGGGAGGAGAAAAGAATTAAAAAAAAAAATTCATGTTTTCAGGCATCACAATTCTGTTTAATACCTTTTACTAAAATCTCCTCATTCAGGGCCAAAAATAGTAATAAGCGTAGGTCTTGGCTGGCTAAGGTATTACATAATCTTTAGTCAACACAATACCTCTTTGAAGTTGGAAAGTACTTATCCCCATTTTACACATGGAGAACTGAGGCACAGAGAGACTGAAGTGACTTGCCCAAAGTCATACAGAAAGTTTGGAGGGATTTGAACTTTGATCTCTGAAATCCTAGGCTAAAACCTTAACCACTGGACCACACTTCCTCTCCCCACTCCTTTAACATAGCAAATAATAATCTTGTGTTAGGTAGGGCATACTTGGCTACCTGAACTGGAGAGATCCAGATAAGGTTTTTAATGTGAATCTTGCATAAATTATGGAAGCCCAGATGCAGTTAGATCAGTGATGTGCCAACCTGCGGAAGCCACTTTATCACTGAATATAATCCAGAGCCACAAAATAAAAAAGTGATACTGTGTCATGTCATTATTTTATTGCAAATCACATATTGGTGCGACATGATAGAGAAACAAAACAACCACCTAGCAACACAATGTTGGGATGCCTTGTGCTATGATTGTTTTGTATAATCTCTGTCTCCCCTCCCTTCCCTCATCTCATTCCTAATTAATGTAAAGAGTGGGGAAGGAACCTACTGACTGCCATTCGTTTCTTCAGTACTCTCCAGCACAGACGTACATGTGTCAGACAGCATGGGTAACAATTTCTGTGATCAGCACCCTTATGGATTTACCTAGGAGAAAACAAGTATGTTAGGAGCCTCCACCCAGACCTATTGCCCTCATTAGAGCCACATGCGAGGCTGCAAAGAACAGCCCGTGGTTCCTCAATTCTCAGAAGATTGCTCCTGAAACACTGAGAAAATGTTATATATATGTTTGTGTTTCCCTTACTTACTTGGAAGAACCATGCTGCTTTCAACAGCACACAGAAGTCTCAGTGTATTGGCATTCACTTGCACCTATGGTATAAGATTTAATTCTCTGCTGTGAGCACAATGAAGCTATAGGACCTGCTTTTCAAACAAACATCTCGAAAACCGTCTGCCTGATGAGGCACTAACGCACATATATCACCAGTCCTTAAAAACGATTGCGAATGAAAAGGAATTGTCACTCCTCTCCCTGCCTATTGATCATGAAATAACGTGCATGGAAATTAGATACAGTATACACACACAAAAAGGTGCAGTCTTTAAAATTCCTTCAGGCCAGGTACTTGAAACACATGTCATAATTTTGGGTTCACATCACCTGGCATATCGGAGACAGACTGTTTCTCTGAAAAGCAAATAGACTCCAAAGCATTCCAGGGATCCTTCTAGAAGTTATGGTAATTGCACACACCTCATCTAGCACAACCCAATTAATAAACAAATACAGGTAACATTAAAAGAGCATCCCATGAAGACTTGGACACCTCCCAATATGAGGGATGTCATCCCTCACTGAAGGTTCATTGTATAGCAGCTGCAGAATGTCACAATGAAACCATCCTTTTCATTTCAATAGGGGTTGTGTTTGGTTTATGTCCCAGTTGATAGTTCTCTGACCAGTTTACAGTCATACAAGCAGTAGAGGCAGCATATTTAGTCCCTGCAAGACTCTGTCACCACCCTTTTCTGAATAAGTAGCAGGGGTGTGTCACATTCTTGCTGTACTTGTGGTGCTATTCTGTATATGTCTTTCCAGGCCAAGTGGTGCGGATCCTTCAGGATGGTTGAGGAGTGTCTGCCTGCTTTACTATAGATTTATTCACAAAGATTTATCGTGTGTGTGTGAGAGAGAGAGAGAGAGAGAGGATCACCATCCCTATCACTCAGCACTTCCATTCTCCCCAAAGAAGAGTCAGATCCTCAGTAACCCCCTTCTCACTCAGCAAGGCACTTCACCTCTCTTTTGCCCCTCCCATGCATTGTCTGGCTTTGTCTGTTTACATCCAGTGCTTTCAAGCAGAGACAGGCTCATACTGTTTGTGTTTGTACACTGACTAGCACAATGGGGCCCCCATCGTGGTTGAGGCATCTAGGCACTGTTGTAGTACATAATAAATACTAATGGGGGTGGGGGGGCGAATAATGCAGGCATCCTGTCCATTTGGCCATTGACTTTTCTGCTGATTATGCCACCATACGTGTTGATTTATAGATTAAAGCTCATTTCAGACAGGTCACAAAGAAGCTATCTTATTGTAATGACTCTTGGTCACTGCTGGCTTGGGCTGGATTCCAACTTAGTTACCTAGAAGTGAAAGAATCAGTAGCCCATTATCATTCACACCATGTAGTATAGAGAGAGAGAGCGACCCCCTCCCACCCATTCACGGCCATGGGCGGCTCCAGGCACCAACACCAACACCAGGCGCGTGTGTCATAAATAAACAGATCAGGGTTAAGGTCTCTTTTACCTGGAAAGGGTTAACAAGCTCAGTAACCTGAGAAACACCTGACCAGAGGACCAATCAAGGGACAGGGTAATTTCAAATCTCTGTGGAGGGAAGCCTTTGTCTGTGTTCTTTGTTGGATTGTTCGTGCTCTCTTTGGATCTAAGAGAGGCCAGACATGTCTCCAAGTTCTCCTGGAGTATTTCCTACTATCCAGTATAGTGAGTATTAGAAAGGCGAATTAGTCTTATCATTTGATTTCTACATTTGCAATTGTGTGTTTGCTGAAGGAAATTCTTTATTTCTGTTGCTGTTACTTTAATTATGCTGAGGAGGAGGGAGGGGAAGTCTCTCCAGTTTTTATAAGTTAGACCCTGTATTTTTGCATCCTGGTAATACAGAGAGAGTGTACTTTTTTCTTTCTTTAATAAAATCTTTTCTTTTTAGGACTTGATTGATTCTTCTCTTGTTTGCATTTTCAAGGGAAGGGGAGGGGGAGGTGAATCCCTCTTTGGTTGATTCAAGGAGTTTGAATCAGGTATCTCTCCTAAGCATTAGGAGAGGGGAGGGGGGAAATGGGTTGTTTCCCTTTGTGTTGAGATTCAAGGAGTTTGAAGCTGGGTTCCCCAGGGGAAGCTTGGGGGACAGGCAGTGTGTCAGACACTTTAAACTGACTGGTGGCAGCGAAAACCAGATCTAAACTAGGATTTTAGTTTAGAGGAGTCCATGCAGGTCCCCATCTTGGAACCCAACAGCTCCAAGTGGGGGAGAAACCTATGACAGCGTGCCTGGGGCAGCAAGCCGTGGGGGGCGCTCTGCCGGTCGCCGTGAGGGCGGCAGGCAGGTTGCCTTCGGTGGCATGCCTGCCAAGGGGCCGCTGGTCCCGTGGCTTCAGCGGAACTCCCGCAGGCGTACCGCCGAATCCGCGGGACTGGGGACCTCCTGCAGGCAAACCGCCGAAGGCAGCCTGCCTGCTGTGCTTGGAGTGGCAAAATACCCAGAGCCGCCCCTGTTCACGGCACATCCAAAATTCATACTAAGGTGAAAAGTTGGTATTGAAAGTTCACGTGCTCTACAGGCCCCCTCAATAATATACCTAGATTTGGAAGGATTTTTTATCAATAAATGTTGGTAGACATCAAGTTCAGCATATACACACAAACCGATGACAGAAAATTTCCATTGATAATCAAAGTTTACAGCTAGGCAAAGTAAGAAAAAAAGAGTTTGATTTAAGGATATTTTGATATGTGATGATGACAATTTGTGATTTAACAATTATAATGCTTTAACTCTTCAAATCTCAACATCTAGTGTCATTAAATATTTAGCTTCTGAGCCACCCACGCATAATGTAACACAACTGTGAAAATTTAAATTGATAATAAGCTAAAAGGCTTAAAATGCATAATTTTGCACATCTGTGAAATTTAAAGCAATTAAAAATAGAAACAAGTTTCAAATAAACAATTTGTTGAAATTATTAAAAAAATCACATTTTGCCAAGCCTAAATTTGCACCATTCTATCCCCTTGACTATGAATATTAAAATAGAAAAAAAAAGCCCTGTATATGTATGTTAGCCCTGTGATCTGACGTAGGCTGCTTGTGTGACGTGATCAACATATGGGGCAACTACAGTATGTAACTGACAGTTTACATGTTGATAAAGCCAGTGGCTGCAAGGCAGTGGTGGGCAACCTGTGGCTGGCGGGCCACACGCAGCCTGTTAGAGTAATCCGCTGATGGGCTGCCAGACAGTTTGTTTACATTTTCACAGGCCACATGTGGCTTGTGGCCCATAGTTTGCTCACCGCTGCTGCAAGGCCATGCAAGGGAGATGTAGGTTTCTGTCTTCAAGCCTGCATCATGACAAATACGAGACTCCACCCCCCTGAATTGTCATAGTAGCAATGAGCTGCATATGAACAATTCTTTGACAGGAGTTTATCACTTCCTGGGAGGAATGTGGGCAGACATCATTTTTAGGGCAAGCATTGTACAGATCCTATGAAAAGTATGATCTCCAGCCCACAAGAGTGGAGTTCTTCTTAGTGTATACACAACATGCCTCAGATGGCATGTGCCTAGGGTTCATCACCAAATTTGGTCCACTGGTTGGATCATGGGCTTGCCCGGCCCAGGTGCTGACGGGGAGTGTGATATGAAAACTGATCCATGCCCCATGAGAGTGGAATATAGGGGGTAGTTGTGCATCACAATTCTTAAACACACTGGAAATATAATGTGGTAATTGTTGCATGCAATACATTGAATGTAAACTACTGTACACCAAAGTGCCATTAACTAACTGAAAGGCTATTTTACCATTACTGTTAAGCCTCATGGTTGTGTAATGATTAAGGCTGACACTATTGCAATGCACCATATACATGAATAGTTTATGGAATCTGTTTAACATGGTGTTTGAATTCATTTACCTCTTATCATCAAATCAGGGATGTTCAGTCCTATTTCTAAAGTTTGAGATGGGAAATGATGTGAGATTCAAAATGTAGGTGTGGATCAGAATTTTGCAGCTAGAACCTTTTTTCTATAATGACTTGACTCAAACCCGTGCACCTGAACTTTGGGTTTTTGTCTTCAGAATCCATAACTGCATCACAGTCCTGTTTCATGCCCATCTCCATGCAGAGTGCACAATCTATTTTGTTGCTTCTAATCAACGTCCGTGGGAATATACCATACCATTGAACATTGACTTTTTAAATGCTTTATTTTCACTTTTGGCACAAGGAAATTTAATACAAATCCATTTTTAAAAAATCACTAAAAGGAAAAATACTTAGCACATTTATGGTACTTTGTGCTTATAATTGTAGCCAACAACCTACCGCCCTCATCCTTCAAAGATTTAGGCACATGCTTAATGTTATGCTCATGAGTAGTCAATTGATGACATCAGTGGAATTCTCATGTGTGTTGCAGATTAGGGTCTTAATTTACTTATTCTACCTGTAAGTATCAGCCCCCTTAAAATATTTCATTCTTTATGTCTCGGCTGTTCATGGAGCAAGTTTTCCCATCTAATCTGCCTACCTGCCGTAGACCATATGATCTGCAATTAAATTCAATAGCAAAATTTGTATTTGGTCAGCAAATATTGGCAGTGGCAAGTTACTGAGTAATTATAGTGTGACACACAGGCCATAAAGATGTGAGCTGTCTGTTAAGCCACTTGCTGATTAGCAGTAAACTGATTAGGAGTTTCAGGCCAGGTTCTGCTTATTTTGCAACTAATGGGAGCTTTGTAACTGTGATTAACATAATCAATTACAGGTACAAAGTGAGTAACCTGGAGCCATGGTTCCCGCAGCTGTGCTTTCAGTGACACTTATAAACTTCCCTCTTCGCTTAGTTTGAGATTGGGAAAATTGAAAGTTAAATGGAGGCATTGTTTTTGGACCAAAGTGTTTGAGCATCCTCTGTATAGTACCACTCTCAGCTCTTTCTGTTGTTCATTTTTCTGCATAAGAAACAGTACTAACAGAAGTTGCTTATCTAAAGGCAGAGGTGCAATAGACTCTTTGTACTTTACTAGACTCTGCGTGTGTGTGCCATCAAGCACAGATGTCACGGATCCTGGGCTCAGCTCAACACAGGGGAGAGGGAGATGCAGGTGACATTAAGCCACCTTTTTGTGTGCTCACTCTGGGGCAATTTGACATCTGATAGAAACTAGAGTAGCCTTAGGACTTCTGTGTTGGAGGCCACTGACAGCCAGAACCAAGTGCCATTCTGTTAGCTGGGGATCACCCTTAAAAACGCCCTAGCCACAGCCACTTTCTCTCACACATGCGCCCTACTCTAGCATCTTTGCAGTGGGGGTGGGTGGGATAAGAGTTAGTCCACAATCCCATGCCACTTGAAGATTCTCCTCTGCAGGGGGATCCTTGGGTGGCCCAATCCAATTGCTTTCTAGCTGCTTTTTGTCCCTGGGAGCAGCAGAAAGTAGTTGTGGGGGTGGGTTGGGGAGGCCCAGAATCTGACTCAGTATCCCACATGTGGGCTTTGTAGCTAGTCCACACATTCTTGCTTAGCTCATGCAAAGCCATCTGTTAATGATGGCTACTATGACTACTGTTACAGGTTTCTGAAAACATCAGCACAGAATAATAGTCCTAATCCAGTAGTTTTGTGTGGTGGAGCACTAGTGATCCAGGTACTTGATTTACCAGTTATTTTATTACCCTCGAAACAAAGGACCAAATTCTGTTGTCATTTACACTGGTATAAATCAGGATTAAATGCATTGGCTTGGAGAGTAATGACAAGAAGAAATTCAACCAATGTTTAGCATCTGCTATATGTCCTGTTCCTATTCACAAGACCTGACACCTGATCTTGCAGTCTGGAAACACATTCCTGAAATGGTCATCTGCTGGAGATGCTTCATGTTCAGAGGTACGCAGAAGCTATGTTGCAGGGCAGAGATTAGGAAGGAGAGGGGAGTGTTCTCAAACACAAGTCACCAGGTGTCATGAGTCAGGGTATTTTCCTATTTGCAATGGTTTAAATCTGGGCTACCCTTGGGGATTACGGTGCAAGGAGCTAAAACAAACTAGCCCACTAGGATGTATGTATCTTTGTATTTATTTCAAGTTGGATGCTCTCTTTCTTTTCTTTCCTTTTGTGTGTATATATGTGTTAGGTCCAATAATGCATTAAGCACGACTGATTGGTTAGTACAGCTATTTGAAGCTGTACAAAATGTGAGTCCTAGCAATTTTAGCTCTAAAACTGGCCAAGATATGTGTGTGAGTAAGCAGAATTTAACTTACGCAGCTGCACAATTTTTTGTTGGATTGAGACTTATATAGGAGTGGAGAATGAGATGGCACTTTTATAACAGAGTGGACTAAGTATTACTGTACACTTCTATTTCACGTCCTTAGAGCTTTGTGATTGGGCAGCTGTTTAAGGATGGAGAATAGGCAGTGTTGCCAGCTCTCATGATATCTGAGGTTTTCTTAAAACTCTAGCTTCTGGAGAGAAGTGAATACATGAGAATCTCAGCTTTCATTAAAAAAAATTGCAAGTTCTAGCCCCCACAGTTGTGGCGAAAAGCCTAAACATTTGATCCAAATGTACCCTGAAAGCTTAGCAAGCAGAACCCCCTCCAAAATATCGTATTTTTTTTTAAAGCGCCTGATTTTTTGAGGCCTGAGTCATGATTTTTGAACGGTTGGGGTTGACAACTTGTCCAAAAGCTTTGATCCTGCATATGCTTAACTATGTGACTAAAGATACCCATGTGTTTGCAGGATCAGGCTTTAGTAAGGAAATTTAATTGGTTAGAAAAACTGTGTGTGTGTGTCGGGAGGGCTACATATTTTTGCATTGCTTATTATGTCAACTTGCTGTAATTTTATTTATATATATTTGCAGGCTTTTTGCATGTTATATCATTATAATGTTAATGCTTTGTCAGGGCCTCAAACTCACTCCTTGCTGTGGAAGAAACGAACTCCACTCTCAGGTTGGAAGCAACAAAATCAGAGACTGCTTTATTCAGGACATGCAATTGCAAGGGAAGAACACAGCTGACAGAGGGCATCTCTGCCTCAGTTTCTCCAAAATACAAGCAAAATCACACAAGCATTTGTGATGTGCATTAATTAAAAACATCTGCATTTTATTTAGGCTATTTGCTATCTATTCCAGTATTTTCTCACTTTCTCTTCTCAGACATCGTTATCTCAAGGCTGGGTCACACTGACTATTCTGCTGTTTTCCACTCGCTTCTGACGTGAGCCCTTCTTCTACAGGTCTCCTGATATTAGGCTAAGACTTGACAGAATAGTTGCTCTGTCTCTGACATTTAAATGGCTGTACTTAAACCCTCTCTTTCTTTCCCTGCTTCCACATTGCAGATGAGCTCCTCAAATCCTAGAACCTGTCCTAGCAAACATAACTGTATAGAAGCAATGAGGCTTTGGAGATACGGTTGTAGACAGGAGGTGGACATGTGAACCTTATATTCTTCATGTGTATGAAGACATGGCTTGCCTTTTGATGTTTGTGTGTTTCTTATTTAAATATTTGAATATTATATGTAAATATGTTCATAGAATCATAGAACTGGAAGGGACCATGAGAGATCATCTAGTCCAGTCCCCAGCACTCAAAGCAGGACTAAGTATTATCTAGACCATCCCTGACGTGTTTGTCCAACCTGCTCTTAAAAATCCCCAATGATGGAGATTCCACAACCTACCTAGGCAATTTATTCCAGTGCTTAACCACTCTGATAGTTGGGAAGTTTTTTCTAATGTCCAACCTAAACCTCCTTTGCTGCAATTTAAGCACATTGCTTCTTGTCCTATCCCCAGAGGTTAAGAACAACAATTTTTTCCCTCCTCCTTGTAACAACCTTTTATGTACTTGAAAACTGTTATCATATCAGTTTGGATTTTGACCTTCAAAAGTAAATGTTTTTCTTTCTTCCTCCCATCAGTTCTTTAGACTTTTAAAATATTGTTGTTAATTGAACATTCTATTTTAAGCTGGTTCTCTCAACATCCTTGATATGATCCATGTACTGCTATTCCTGTGCAAGGCAAATGCTTACTAAAAGAAAAAGCCTGGTGGGTGGAATTTGATGCCGTGAAAATGAAGGATTCATTGTCATTGGCTAGAGTCTTTGCAATGGGCAGGTAGATAAACTCTATAAATTTCTCCACACAGCTTTGCTAATATACTTCAGTTCTTCCCTTCAGCATTCACGCTATTCCAGTCCTGGAAACAGGCTGCCAATTTTGCCAAATAATGTTGAGGTGTTGTGACATGGACCAACATCCATTAGAAGCTAAAATGAGAGGCCATCTTGATTTGAATGTGGCTCTAGAAAAGGGGTCAGCAACCTATCGCATGCGTGCCAAAGACGGCACGCAAGCCGATGTTTAATGGCACGCTGCTGCCTGCCGAAGTCCTGGCAGGCAGCGGCATGCCATTAAAAATCCTGCCCAGCCCGGCCCGCTCTTCTCCGCCCTCCACTCCCCACCCCTCCGTGGGGGCAGAAGCTTGGTCCTGCTGGCTCCCCTGCCTCTTTCCATAGTGTGCTGGGTTCCTGCCCCTCCTCTGCCTCTCCGTCCCTCCCTCCCTGCCGGCCAATCAGCTGATGGCCCTTGTGAAGGAAGGGGTCGGGAAGGAGCAGATTCAGCCTGCTTGCTGCTCCTGGCGGAGGCAGAGACGAAGTGGGGGCAGGGCCTTGGAGAAGGGGGGCGTGGAATAGGGGCATATCCCTTCCAGCCCTCTGCCCTGATCCCCCCTCACACTCCTCCAGGCCCCTGCCCTGAGCCCTGTACCCTCCTCATACACACCCAGCCCTCTGCTTGACTCCTTCACCCCCCCCACAACCCCAGCCCTAACTCTGGCCCCCCCACACATAACCAGCCCTCCCTGCCCTAACACCTGCACCCCCCATGCCTCCAGCCCTCTGCCCTGACTCTTGCACCTCCAGACCCCATACACCCCCCACATCCTGACTCTTGCACCCCCCATATCCCCACCCCCACCCTGAGCACCAAACAGGAGCTCCTGCAACCCCCCCCCCACATTCCCACCTGCACCCCTCGCACCAAATGGGAGCTGCCCAGGTAAGTGCCCCACACCCAAACCTCCTGCCTCAACCCTGAGCCCCTTCCCTCATTCTAGCTCCTGGCCAGACCCTTCACCCCCAGCCCTGTGCTCAGTGTACTCCCACCCTCAGCTCAGTGCAGAGAGAGGAAGAGAATGGGCCAGAATCAGGGACAGGGCCGGCTCTAACTTTTTTGCCGCCCCAAGCAAAAAAGAAGAGCGCCGCCCTGCTGTACCCCACCGTGAGTGCCGCGCTGCCGAAACCCCCGCCCCTGAGCACCACGCCCCCCGAAGCCCCGCCCCCGAGTGCCATGCTGCACGAAGCCGCGCCCCCTCCGCGCCCCTGCCTGCCCTCCGAACGCCGCACTGCCCCAAGCCCCCACCCCCCTTCGAGCGCCGCGCCAGCCCCCGCCCCCGAGCACCACAACTCCCAAAGCCCCGCCCCTGAGCACAACGCTGCCCAAAGTCCCGCCCCCTCCAAGCGCCGTGCTGCGCCCCCGCCCCCCTCCAAGCGCCGCGTTGCCCCAAGCTCCCACCCCTCCTCTGAGCGCCGCGCCAAGCCCCCGCCCTTCCGAGTGCCGCACTGCCCGAAGCCCCGCCCACGAGTGCTGCCCCGCCCAGAGCCCCGCCCCCCGAGCGCCGCAGCACCAAAACAGAAAAAAACCCTCCAGTGCTGCCCCGACGAACCAAAACAAAAAAACCCAAAAAACCAAAACTCAATCGCCGCCCTGCTCCAAGGTGCCGCCCCAAGCACGTGCTTGGTTGGCTGGTGCCTGGAGCCGGCCCTGATCAGGGAGAAGGTAGGTACCCACTGTATGTGGGCAGGGCCGGGACCCCAGACCAGCAGCGGGCTGAGCAGGTCTGGCAGCCGTTATCCCGGCAGGCAGGAGCTGGCAGATGGAACCCCTGAGCGGCAGTGGACTGAGCCGCTCAGCCCACTGCCGGTCTAGGGTCCTGGCCGCCGGCCCCGCGCAGCCTGCTGCTGGTCTGGGGTTCTGGCTGCCGGACTCTTGCCAGCCAGGTTCTTGGCTGCAGGCCCCACTCAGCCCACTGCCGGCCTAGGTGAACAGAACCCCAGACCAGCAGCGGGCTGAGTGGGCTGGCGGCGTAAGATCAACATTTTAATTTAATTTTAAATTAAGCTTCTTAAACATTTTGAAAACCTTGTTTATTTTACAATACAAAAATAGTTTATTTATATAATATATAGACTTATAGAGAGAGACTTTCTAAAAAACATTAAAATGTATTACCAGCACGCGAAACCTTAAATTAAAGTGAATAAATGAAGACGCGGCACACCACTTCTGAAAGGTTGCTGATCCCTACTCTAGAAGCTAGTGTACTGAACCATTTTGTTGCTCAGTCCCTCCAGACCATCGCCCTATTCTTTTCTGTAATGACTTATCACTGTAGGATGAAATTCAACACTGTGCTGAGGTGTTTGAAGGACCCGTACCAGGTCCTTCAAACCATTTAAGCCCTGCAGTAAATGTTCAGTGCAGATGAGCTTTTGCAGGCCTTTGTCATTGAGATGAATTTCTTTTGCACTGAGCTGTGAGAGTCTTTTTCTTTAATGAATTGACTGCATTTCAATATCAAACAAGATTATACTGGATTGTTCTTAATTATGCATCTGGGACTGGTATGATGTCCATCCAAGGTGTAACTTCTTATATAGTCACTAAGCTAATTTTTAAAATTCCGGGGCCCCATCCTGGAAACTGTGCTTATCTTGAAGCCCATGATTAGTTCTGTTGACTTCAAATGGACTATTTACCTTTTTTAAGTTAAGCACCTGTGTAGGTGCTTTCAGGATTGGGGCTAAGTTTTGATTCCTCTTTTGATAGCTATGTAAGGAGATAAGCACACTCCAAATGTATCTGTGACTTTTAACCACTGGGGCAAGGAGAGATTAGATATCCTTCAAATTCATCACCATGTGTGCAAACCTAGCATTCACTTAACTATCAGAACTATTAAAGATGAGAGGAGAGAATGTCTTCTATGGTTAGTTTAGCTAAATTACTCCAGGATATAAATCTCTCAGATATATTAGGATTGGAAGGAACTTTATCTCATAGGCATGGTTTGGGGCGAATTTGTCCTTAGGGTTTTCACATCTTCCTCCAAAGTATCTGCTACTTCCATTAGTGGACACAGGGTGCCAGGCTAGTTGGACGACTGGTATGAGCAGGAAGTTCTGTTAGTTCCTAGTTTGGTAGTTTGTGATTCCCAGGTTAAAGCTGCTATGTAAATACAGAGTAATATTATTACCTGTCAGGTTGCACTGTTACTGGTAGCTTTGATATATAATGTTGCATAATACTTTGTAAGATATCCATTCCTATGACAAAAACGCAGAGATCACTCCTCGTTTTAGAACACAAATACATAAATTTTAATCTGAGAAAAATACAAAATGAAACCATGTACAAGTTATGTACAAACCCTTTTTACAAGACAATATATTTATCACCGGATATTACATATGACAAAGTCAGGTAGATCATTTCTGAGCACCAGCATTTTTTCTCTCTCACCGATCCTTGGTAAAAAGAAAAATGATGAAGTCGTACTCCTTTTTCATTCTGAACCATAAGCCTTAACACCATAGGTACTTTAAAGGAATTGTTTTCAAGGAATGGTTATAATGGCAAATGCTTTCATACATTATATATATGTACTGTATGTGTTTTCTGTGGGGTAGGGGGAGGAGAAAGGCCAACTTTGAATTTCACAAGAATTCAGAATTTTAATTCCACTATTTTTGAGGCAGATATTTTAGATGTTGCAGTTGCTAGACTTATATGTCTCAAACAATATCCAGAGAGAGAGAGAGAGAATTTTAAGTGCTGCTTAAAAGAAATGTAGGACAGGATTCTTTTCAGCTGACATTTTGGTCAGATTCCCTAAACTCATCTTCTAGTTACCAGAAAATTTCCCATTCCCACTTTTCAATCTCAATGAAACAAAAATTGCAGAAATTTCTCCATTTACTCTTATATGCCTGAGTGCCTACATTCTTTTGTTCATGCAGGCCTCCTCTGAAGCTCATTGAATCAATGGGAGTCTTCTGTCAACTTCAGCAGCTTCTGGATTAGACATGAAATGGGGCAGTATTTTATGGATATTTATCATAATGAGGAACAAAGCAATAAAAGAGGTTTATTCTAATTTTTTTGCTAAGTCTGAAGCTGAACATCAATTTTAGTAGTTCAAATGGGTTAGGTAGATAGGTACTCATCCTTTTGGTATATACTCTACTAGAGTTTATTTGGACGTATAGACTACTGCAGTTTATAGATTATTCAATGGCTAGTTTTTACTTGGTTTTATGTTCCATATTACTGGATGTCTGTGCAAGAGGTGAGAGTATGCATAATGCTGTTAATTAGAAAAAACTGCAAATGAATATGCCTGCTAAATATCAGAGAACCTGAAAAAGAAGCTTATATATGTTGAACAGAAAAAGACCTGGTTGTAAACACACATTGAAGGAAAAATAAGAGATGAAAAAACTATCCCACTGTACAAAATAAAAGTAGTGTAAATTTTACTTCTTATGAAAGCAAAGATTGAGATTGGTCTCGGATCTCTGTGGCCAAAGGCTTTTAATGCATATAACCATATGGTGTTTCTGCAAAGGTACAGAATTGCTAATTTCTGGATTTTAGTATAATGCCACTTAACATCTCAAAGCTTAAGTTGTACCATGGGCTTTGTGTTGACAACTCTGCACAGTGGAGAATTTCACTCATACTGAACACATGTGAATTATGCTAGTATTGTGTTATACCTTTGTGAACATTGTGTTAGTACCCACGACTTGCAGTGGGTCATATTTAAAGTAAAAACATTTGTTTCTGTTGAAGATCTGAAAACATACACAATAAATTATAACAGACCCTGTAAAAAACCTGGTTAAAGATGTCTTCAGTTTGGCCCAGATCCAACAAAGGACTCGAAGCACGTGCTTAACTTTAAGCAAGTGCATAGTCTCATTTACTTGAATGTGGCTAATACAGTGGAACTATCTATGCACTTAAATGCTTTGCTGTATCAGGGCCTTCGTTATCAGGATTTTAATGTACCAGTTGGGCTCCTATTTTAGTACTTGATTTAAAAGCAGCATCAAAATTTTACAGATTGGTGCTGTGGAAGAAAGCTAGCAAACCGTGAACCATAAGGAACACGCTCTTTTCCCATACAGCTCCCATAGACGTTGATAAGAGTTTTCTGCCCAAAGCAAGGAAAGCTATGTGGGCCATGCAAAGACACTCTTTAAGAGCCTTTGCACTTCCCCTCCCTCCCTTTGATTTGTTTTGCTTTCAGAAAATAATTTAAAAAAATAGAAAGAAAGCAGGGGACATGAACTTATATGGGGGTAGGGGAATGTGCAGTAATAGTTGCTACAACACTGAATACGAGTATATTTCAAAACTCGTTGGCTTCTTGAAGCCATTGTCAATGTGCTTCCAGGTAAGGAGGTACGGCTTTGTATAGTAACTTTGAGACTGGGATATCTATAATGGGGCCATTGCTAACATAGCTATGGATTGTAGAGCATGCAAACAGGCAGTGAAAACATGCATAATTACTCATTTGTAAGTTATTGCTCTTGTTGTGCAGTAATTTATGCATCCGATTATTGCAAAATTCCTAAGGGCACAAATAGAGTTCGCTTGCTTTATTTGTTTTTTCTCTGTGTACTTCAGACCCTTAAAGGACCCAAGTTGTCCTCTGGCAAATTTTTAGAAATGTAATATTTTATCAAAACTTCATTTAAAATATAATATATTTTTCTGTACTTCCTTCCTCATCATTGCACATTACCAAGATGTGTGGGGAGAGGAAAAGGTGTCTCCCTTATAAACCAGCATGCCTCATTTATCCAGTCATCTATTTTGTTAAGGGTGAAAAAGTCTTGTCACATGCATAAAGCCTGAGTCATGGGGCTTTATTTGGCTAAATATGCTGTCAGTTGGGATAAGGCAAAACTCACCCTCACCTTCAACGTGGGCTTGTGCAATCCGCCTACCCACCTGCAGCTGCTTCTCCAGCCTCAGGGCTGGAATAGAGATATCAGCTCCTCCATGCAACTTATGTGGCTTGTTAGGTCTGCTCTGGGTCCTCATTACTGCAGATCACGTGGCCTTCTCCCTATATCCCTGCTAATGTAGAGATGCAGCTGAGCAGCTGCTCCCCCAGTGCGGGGCCTAAGTAGTTCAGAGAGCTTTCTTGCTAGCCCTCTGCGGCAGGGTGATTAACACCTTCAGTGATTCCGATCTATCTTTCTGCCCTTAGCTGTGTGCACTGGGCTCCCATTCAAGACAGCACGAGTTGGGCATGTCTATCTCAAATGAGAATTAGGCCCTGTGACATTCCAGTAGTCACTTTGCTTGAGGGGCCCTGATGACTGACACATACAGATGTACACATACACAGATTGTATTGCAGCTTCATGGCCTTTTGACCAGCGAAGTATCAGTTTAGTATTTGATATGCCCTGCATCGGAGGACTACATCTTGTCATGGCAGAGGGATAGATTTAATAGACCTGTCCCAACGCTAATTATTGCACTATGGACCTACAACACTGAATAAATGGCAGGGATGGGTATAGAGGACAGAGCTTTCAGATGCACACACATTGCCTCCATTTGACCATTGTTTTTAATTGCAAAAGATCTAAAAACTGGAACTTTCCTGTCCTTCATATAACTAACTATACATGGTTCTCCTGAATACAGTATACTGTATGCGTACTAGAATGAACCTGAGCCACAGCTGTTCTACATGTCTGTCAAAAACTTACCAAATCCAAACCTTTGCCTCAAAAACTCTTTAGTAATCAAAGGAAAGAGTAGGAAATGTTTGTTGTTAATTATTTACAGCCCCCACATCTGTTTGTATAAATGGATGCTATGGCAATTACCTATATTAAGAGATCTGGTTCTTGTGTTGCCCAGGACTTAGTTATAGTGGCAATCATGCTGTTATGGGGTATTAGTTCAACAGCAGACACAGGCCTCAGCAATGCAGGTGGGTTTTTTTTTTAATTCTCATGTAAAGTTTTTATTGGAAGGAAGGATGCTAAGAAATGGCACTGTGCACAATAATTTTAAGTACTCTTAAGTTGAATGTTACAGAAATAATTTCCTATGCCTGCCATAAAACAAGTGACCTATAAAAATCAAATGCATTTGGCCAAGATTGACACAAATTTCAACAATTCTATTGGGATTGAGGCCAACTTTTTACTCTGGTAATAAAATTATTGCAGTTCATGAATGAAAAAGGAGTACTGACTTTAAAGGAAAGGTTTAAAGTGACCCAATGCAAAACCAGAATGCAAATTATAGCTTGCCATTAGCTAAAGTGGTAACAAATCAAAACCACCAGATTCTTCCTTTATTTTGGGTATCGTGAAATGGGTTAAATATGAATAAAAACTGCTCAAGTTAGTTTGTTTCTTCGTAGGATAGTGATTATAAATATTTTTAAACAATCCAATTTTACATACATTATATTCACAATTCTTGTTAATTTTTTTTAAAATAACTAATCTACAAAATGTAACAACAAAGTAGTCACAGTCCAAAAAGTCACTCCAGAATAAAGCCTGTTTAGGTGGCAGTATGGTTATATTTGTACTGCAGCCAGTGAACAAACATTGAAGCTGAGATAGTTTAGTTTAAATGTTGGATTATATAGTGGATGTTCTTTTCACAGTAAATTCAGCAGCTTTGTACGTTTCTGATTCACTGATATTTCTCTAATGATAATAGTACCACAGTATGTTTTATCTTGGTGTTTTGCAACTCTGCAAAAGTACAAAGCCTAAAGTTAACTCGCGCAATGGGACCCTACCTTTCTTTTCCTGCGGGGCCTTTTTTATCCTCAATAACTCATCCTTTCATCCAGTTGTATCAAATGTTAATTTGAAATTGAGAGAGTTGCTAAATCGCTTAGAATATCAAATGCCTGGGTGAATACATACTGCAGCACAGATATGAAACATCACAATTTTGTCTGATGGCTATAAAGCTTGTTGGCCACTTTGTGAAACTGCTGATACAATTGATTTCACTGTAGGCAGCTTTTCAAAGGCTTTTTGTAAGTTATATTAAATACATTCATTACTTTTGTTTTGTTTTGGTTATCACTGTACCTTTAGGAGTGGAGTCCCAGCAACTTAAAGAAATAAGCAAACAATAACATTTAAAACATTTTTACAGAAATTAACTGGCAACAAGAAGTTGAGACACTGTGGACATGAGCCTGAGCTGCAAAGTTTCTACCCTGATCTGAACTCACCTAAAGTGCAAGTGTGCTCAGAGCTGGGGTTTTGATTCTATCTGTTGCTGAAACATGGGCCATCAGCAAAATTGTGCTATGGACCCAAACTTCGCCACATTTCAAGAAGTGTTTGGCTCAGATAGAGATTGGTTCAGGCACAACTCCAGTAGTTTTGAACAAGAACTCAGTTAAATATAGGAGATGAGTGGGTTAAGAATATCATGATCTGATGCGCTGTTTAGACACCCTGCATTAAAATACTCAGAAACCTGGCAAAAGAAGAGGATTTTCCAAGGTTGAACTCCTTGAGGCGGCAAGTGCTGATTGATAATATGCAACATGAAGCAAAGCAGAATTGCACATTTTGCAACCTATAAGAAAGTGCTGCTATGAGCATCTTATCTGCATGCCCTTTGTTTTACACTAATGTTCACTACCCTATTGTCATAAAAAGTTACCAATGCATGGTTTTGGTTGTTTTGGACCTTAAATTTACCGGCGCTTAAGATTATTGTTAGGAAGGTCTTCACTGTATATGGTAATAAAATGATGAATAGTTCAGAAAGAATGTTAATTCTACAAAAATATGACTTTCAGCGTTGAAAATAAATACGTTTCAGTTTATTAAGAGCTGGTGTCAATGCTGAACAAAATACAGAGTCTCCAGTAAAGAAACATGTTGGTCAACTGTTCTTTTTTTTTCTTCTTTTTTGATTTATTAAAATACAAGTTGGACCTTGTATTTTTTAATATATTATTTATCTCCATTGGTTACATTTCCTCATAATTGTGACCATCATTCTCCTCAAAGATGAGAGATAGCAAGAGCAGATTATTTTTTTTTTTTTTTAATTTTTAGGAGTCTGGCCACATATGCAGCTGTTTTACGGGGAAAAAAAACTTGACAATGAAAAAAAAACAAAAAGAAAAATATATTTTCTTTCTAATAAATAAAAATAATTTAAAATGCTAGAGGCTATACATGACTATTTTTGAATATGTTCATTTATAAATGAAATAGTTTCCAAAATACATGGAAGCGATATTAAAGGCAGACAAACAAAGATCTGTCTACTTTATTTTTCCATAACACTCGCCCTTCATAACTTTTCCACCAGTGGGTCGGCATGTAAGAGGAATAAATGTCACATCACCATTCATGAAGTTTGTCAGGCTTTTAAAAAAATAGTTCTGGCCTCCTGTGAGTCAACATTCATCTTCAACTTCTCTGATTGGTGGTATCAAGCTGCTTGTAGATTTATACTGATTGATCTGATTGGCCATATGAGTGCTCATGGGCTTGATTTGAATGTTTCTGGGATAGGCATTATCCGGCTCATCTGTAAACCATTTCTTTTCTGCTAAAGAGCAAAATGGATAGAGACAGAACAAGGAGGGAAAATGAGAAGTTTAATTAGTGCAGTGCAAAAAGCAGTCAGTAAAGTTCATAGAGGAAAGGCAATCAATAGAGGGTAACATTGAATAATTGCTAGCAGCAGAGTGCGGTAGATTAATACACCTGAAAACACATATTTTAAAAGGAGGAGGAGATGTTTGCAGGGTTGGTAGTAAAGGGTTAAAGAAAACTGGCAGTTTGCTGGGTTGTTTGAATGTAGGAGATTTTTAAAGTATGCTAAGAAATAAAAAGGATGAAATTAGAAGCTGGGAGCATGACATGGTTAGTGCTGGGCTACTCTACTAAGGTTTGGGAGGTTTGTTTGGTTCACGGAAGTCTGCACAACTGGCTCAGAAATCATACAAGCCCAGGATTTCTTGCACTTCCGTTTCCAGCCCTTACTAGAAATTCAGAGCTGGATGAATCTGAAAAACCATGTTAGTGATGTGGGAAACATTTCAGATCCTTCCTTGGGATTTGGCACTAGAATACAAAGAAGTTCAAAGTGGGGATTGTGTACCTGGATGTAACAGCCAATGTTTTGATATTGTCAACCTGGCTGCTTGAGTGCTGCTGACCTATCCCATTATATACAGATATAGATGGTTCAGATGAGTGGACCAGGTGTGAGCCCAAATATTACATTAGTTTGAATGGATTGTTGATGGTGAATGGTAGCCTGGCAGATGAAGCGGGGGGACCAACAGGCAAAGAATGGGAAGAGAAATGAGGAGGCTTTTCCTTTCTCCATGTTCAGTATCTATTTGCATGAATATAGTAACAATTTTAGAGTTGAAATTTGAGGGAGTGGGGGAATAGTGGGAGACCAAAAAAGTGCAGTTTGCTGTTTACTTTGATGTCTCTGCTGTGGTAGATCCACCCCTTGCACTGTTCAGCCGTGAATAAAACTTGTTAAAAGTCCTATATGAGAAAATCCTAAATATAACTAGACTTTTTCCTTAAATTGTTTATAGAGCAGAGCTGCTAATGTCTCTTCTTAATTACAGGGAAGCATTTTTGTTCATACCTCTCCTCTCCCCCCTCTTTTGTTTTCCCCTGAGATAAATGAGGGGTTTGGCCCTAGGGATGGAATTTAGATCCGGCATTTGTGTGGTGTTTTATGTATTCTTGTTTCTTATGCTGATGGTGGGCTTACATGTATGTAGCCCTTTCCTCCCAAAGGGAATCCCCCAGACTTCACTGCCAGAGTGTACTACACAAACTAACACTTTGCTCATCAGGAACACTAAAGAGCTCAAGAGAGGAAGCAGAGACGACGCTTTTCAAATGGAACAGCAGGAAATAAGGACAACATTTTCAAACATGGGTGCCTAAATTTAGGCACCTAAATAGGTGGGCAGAGTTCCAGAAGTGCTGTATCCAATTGATACAGCTTTGGGGTACCTATCAGTAGACATCCATCCATGTCTGATTTTTTTTCTAGTGGATTTGATGCTTGTGTATTCTTTTAGAACTTTTAATTAAAACCTTAAATGATTATAAAAGTAGTTATTTATGCCCTGCCATTGAAGGCAAGTCAAGGCTAATATATTGTTTTCTCCTGTCATCTAAGATCCTTTTAAGAAGGCATACTCATTGGAGGTCAGGGTGCTTATTCCCTTCCCTAGTAAAGTTGTCTGAGTCTGAACAATGTTCAATCACCCCCCCCTTACCTATTATAATTAAGCTCCCTTTGATTTGAACAGATTGAACGATAGGAATTCATAATGTTACATCCTGCACAGTGAAGCTAACTGATTAAGTGCTTTAAATTATTCTTCCTGACAGAATGATAAAGTTACAATCTGTTCTGAAATGATCTACAGCTTGCCAGACTCCTACTGCTTCTTTCTACATTCATTTATCTTTTTGTCAAGCAGTATTTTTTTTAAAAAAGCTTCAATTCCATAGATCTTTTAAAGTCATCAGAACATTTGAATTATTAATGAGACTTTAAGGGAAAGCCTGATGGGGGCTGGTTTACGAAAGGGTGTAGGGGAAAAAATCTGGGAATGTGTACACATCAAAATAATTTCAGCTCCATTTAAAAAACCATTTAGTTCAAGTGTGACACATGAACCATTATGCATTTGTGGAAACCAATTTTGTGTGATCTACGATTAAACTAACCTTTCAGAGAGGTGTAAAGTGTGATGGTTATCATGTTTTAAAAGCCTTGCAAGATCACATAAACAATTTCAAACTAACAGTTTTCAAATGGTTTGTGTTTAAAATGATTTTGAGGCAAGTTAAGCATTGTGTACTTTTAGCTGACTTTTTTGCATACCGTTGCACACACTTTGTTTACAAAGAGAACTTGAAAGTTATTTCAGTCGTCTGGTGTCAGAAGGCGATTATGGTGGTGGTGTGAAGGATGAGGATGAACTGCATCCCCTCTCCTTCCAGCAGCAGATGAAAAGTTTTTTCCATCTACCCAGCTTTCCCTGAAATTTGCAACAGCTACACTAGGTAATTGCTAATATATTAGTCTTCACAGTACAATTCATGTTGACCTTTACCATTACAGGCACTGTCAATTCCCTTTTGCATTCACTCTGTATATAAAATATAGAAAACTACTTGTACGTTCTTTTTTTTGTTTTATTTTATTTTATTTTTTTTGCTTTTTAATTACATCACTCCTTAATGCTGAAACTCTGGCCCTTGCATGGTGCTCCCTGGTTTCAGGTGCTGGGACTCATCAGCTCCTTCTCGGCATCCTCGCTCCTTACCTTTTATGTCTCTGCTGCTCTGATCATCTTCCTTCTCTGACCACATTATGGCTGGACTACCTTGAAAGCCACCTTCTCTCTCCTTCAGAACCAGGTTCGAGCTCTCCTCAGCCTTATCTTCGGGCCTCTGTGCTATTCTCCTCTCATCCTACACCTTCTCTCAGTGATTATATTATTTTCTTTGATTTCTCTCAGTCTTGGCTTCACAATCACTTGTGCTTGGAACAGCCTCCTGCTCTCCCTAAATGACACACCCTGCCTTTCCTTAAATCCATCCATAAAATCATCTACTTTCAGAAGTCTTCATATATTGAGTTCTCCATCAATGATGTGGCACCTCTTGGCACTTGAACATTTGTCCATGTGTCACATTTGCCTAAGTGAGAGCCTTGGGTCAGGGAATGATTTTGTAGGTCCTGTTTAAAGAACCCTGTTTGCTTTATGAATTCAGGCCAAAACAGCAGTGTGTTGGTCAGTCTGTAATAAAAGCTACTGGAATGGCCAACTAATGTCTGAGACAGAAGGGATTTACCTCTGCTGTGAAATGCTAGGTTTTTTTTAAAGGGCTAACAGTCACTTATAAAGGGTATATGTAATATGCAGAAAAGGGCAATAGGAGTCAGAAATATGTTGCAAGCCCTCAGTTCAGCAAGGTTATAACTCTGTCTGTGAGTAGTACCAGTGAAGGCAAAAGGGCTATCGTCATGTTCCTAAGGACCTTGCTCTATCGAAACAGCTATTTCTAGCAGGGCTGGCTCCAGCGCGCCAAGCGCGTGCTTGGGGCGGCGTGCCGCGGGAGGGCGGCAGGCGGCTCCGGTGGACCTCCCGCAGGCGTGCCTGCGGAGGGTCCACTGGTCCCGCAGCTTCGGTGGAGCATCCGCAGGCGTGCCTGCGGGAGGTCCACCGGAGCCGCAGGACCAGCGAACCCTCCGCAGGCACGTCTGCAGGAGGTCCACCAGAGCCGCGGGACCGGCGACCGCCAGAGCGGGCCCCGCAGCGTGCCACCCTGCTTGGGGCGGCGCAATTCCTAGAGCCGCCCCTGATTTCTAGAATCTAGTGCTTAAAATACACATTTTTTACTAATATTGAAATCTAGCTACATGAAACACGTTAGCTTCCATTAAACATTTCCCATAGTTGCTGCACAATGGGGGTCTGAGAGCAGTACCCACTTCACGGCTACTCAGAGCAAATGCTGCCTCTTTAAGGGCAACCATGTTATTGTGACAAAAGACCAAAGGTAGCTTTTCTTTTAGCTGTGGTATAGAACTGGTGACAGCCCTTACATTTGGTTCAGATAAAGCACCTAGAAGTTTGAGCCAAAGCTATTTGAACTCTTTGGCTCTGCTCAGGTGGGCTGGCAATTTCATAAGACTAGGCTTTCTCATGGTATTTTTCAATTTGTGCCTCTGGCATTGGCCTGAAGAACATTTAGAATAGTGTAAGGCTAACAAAAGTGGGGAGGAAGGCTAGGTTAGGTTAGTGGTTAAAATACAGGACCTGGGGGATCTGAGTTCAGGTCTCACCATAGACTTCCTGTGTACCCTTGGGCAAGTCAATTAATCTTCCCTATCAATGGGGATGTTCTTTATACCATAGGTGTGTGTTGAGTGTTAAATCTGAGGTGCTCAAATAGAGGGCCATATACGCAGATGTCTAGCTAGATTTAATAAGAGTTGCTATACAAAACAACTCACTGGCTCAACGGCCTGTAGTAGTGAGTGTTTCAAAGGGAGGCCTAAAGTTCCCTAATACACATAATAGCGCAGAGTGGATTTCTTCTTGCCCCTAGCTAGTGATCAGCTTGCTATAGAAACATGAGCAACTCTGGTCTTTTTAATTTTGAAGACAAATAATACAAATTACTTTCGCAACCCAGAACCACTTTTTGATGTTGGTTACGGATTGGTGTTCAGATTAGATCTGTTGGCTCACACCATTCACCTATCCCTCCTTGCTAGAGACTAACTTTTGTTGTTGTTCCTGAGCGTCCTTTGGCTGAGACATGGGTTTTATTGAAGACACTGACCACTACACTCACCTGCAAGATGTATGTAACTATGTAAAAGGAATTTTCAGTGATAAAAGTTTTCACTAGTGTTTCTGGGAGTCGTAAATCTGTCTAAAAGAAAATGCTGTAACACAGTGGCTGAGCATCCTGGCCCATAGCCAGGCTGACAGAATATGTTGTGTGTGCCTGTAGTAATCTCACTACATCAATAAAATCCGTAGCTTGAAGAAGGGGGTGTCAACTGGGGAGCTAGTTAGAAACATCCGCTGATGCCACCTCCAATAAAATACGCTGCAGACGCTGATATTTGGGTGTGGACGCTGTCAAGGGTAGAGTGGTCTGACCCCTTTATATTCCTTAACAATGCCTGCTGGCCCACTTTTCAGTCCCCAGGGGGGTGCAGAATAGCCTCTTAGCTCACAGCAGGTTCTACAGCTTGGTGGCTGCTTAAGCGGCCTCGTCCCCCCAATACACTGCAGATAGGTGTGTCTCACTTCCCGCCCTTTGTAGTATAGTGGTGAACATGCTACTGCTCTGGCAGCTGGCCAGGGAGATAGATGTCCCAGAATCCCAAAAACATGGAATACCCCATAATTCTTATTATTGTGGAGCTGCAAGGGCTCTTTCTGTTTCTACAGGCCCTATAAAAAAAATCACCTGCCATGGAAAAGTGATACTTCCTGGAGACCACCACCAGACCCGGGCCAGGGAAAGCAGACCCTCTAAAAGACTACAAAGGTAGGTGCCAGGGAAGTGTGTGTGGGGGGGTGCCTGAGCATTAGCATTAGGTTTCTTAGGAGGCTTGAGATCTATGGATTCCCCCAAATGAGCCAGTAGGTTTGGGGATGATGCCATTTGCTTCAAATTGACCCTGAAAAATGTGGTTCAAGTGTGTTACATGAATGGACACATGCAGGATTCACCCACATTTTGTGTCAGGGACTGGCACTGATGATTGTGGTTATGTTGGCGTGTTCTCTTTTAGTTGTGAAAGTGCTAATCCCTAAATCCATGCGCATGCCTTCAAAAGACTCCATCCCCAGAAGATACTGTACAGCCATAGGGAGTAATTCAGAGCATAGGCTTGTTGCAAGCTGTGGTTTGGAGCTAATGTGTTAAAGCAAAATATTTTCTCAGCTGATACAGAAAAAACAGCTGAGAGCATAACAAAAAGGTAACAATATAGGCAGCCTACTTAAAATTAAATTGTGATGTTAGACAGTCTCGCATGCAATTGCTTCCTAACTAGGCAATACTAGAACTTTCCCCACCCACCCAGGATTGTTAGTTTGGCAGGGGAGTATTTTATGATGATCAATTTGCAGCTCAGTGAAACTGCTCTCATTATCTGTGAATTTTTTTGACTGATTCTAATGCAGCTCTCCTTGCAAATATACTACAAGGTTTAAGGGACTCAGCTAATGGTTGAATAGATGATACAAACTTGCTGTCAATTTATGCACACACACATATTTTGAAAAAAAATCATGTGTTTGGGAGCAGATGTGTTTTGGGGCTAATCAGCATAATTCCTTCTGGTGTTAATGGCACCTTTGCCTTTATAGGGAAGACAAGGTTGGGCCTGCTGACTTCAGGGGGAGTTGAGGCCTGCTCAGCCAGTGTCAGGATCTTGGCCCTTTGTCTGTCAGCCTAATGGATGCACATTGGTACCTGATAATTACTTCATGATACAAGTTATTCAGACTCCAGTTGGCAATGCAGAATAGGAAGGAAATCTCAGCTTTTGCAAGGTGGTAGTGTAATGCTTGGGGCACTTATGTATTTGGTGGGCTTACATGCTTAACTTGCTATGGGGGAAAGAGAGAGTACAGCAAAAACTATGGAATTTACAGAAAGCACCTAAACAAGCTCAATATCTGAACCATGGAATGGCCTGTTACCATAGAAACTTAAGAGTTTCACGTAATTGTTCCTTTAGGAATACAACTCCCTCTGGCTTTTCCTTTATAGGAGTATTCTTTAACCAAAGGTTATCTTATGGCTTTCACGAGTTTCAAATACAAGATACACAACATTGTAATCTTCTACCTTTTGTACAATTTTTCACCTTTGGGGTGGAGCAGAGTACTTTAAACCAAACATTTTTATGTATAATTCATTCAATGCTGCCATAATTCAACTTAAATCAATGGAGTTATGCCATCTTACACCAATAGTTAATGTGGTCATTATATTTGTAAAAGTAAACAATGAGTTTAGCAGGAGTAGCAGTTAGAAATGGGGAGGGGGTGACAGCAATTCTTGACTTTGGGTAGCTCTGGATCTCTGGGGTGATGGAAAATTTCCATAATGTCACTGAAAATGTTATAAAATATTTTTGAGGCTAGAGAGCCCTAATCTGGTTTAAACACTCCGCTATTTGTCAGATACAAAGAAAAACAGTCTCTGTTGTCCACTGTAAAAAAAATCCTCATAGTTTTCTATATATGATTCAACCTGCTTGTATACTGACATCAATAATAATGTATTTGGCCCAATCCTCAAGTCTTTTTTCACTCCTCCTGGCTTAGGCAAAATTCCCATGGAGAATTAGTAAGGCCATGGAGGATCTCATATTTAGTGTTTCATTTTCTCTCTGTTTCCAAAGTGGACAAATTGGTTCTCTAATTTCTATTGCTTTTCTGTGCAATACAGAAATGATCATATCTGAAAAATAGTATTTGCATAATTGTGCATGCATAGAAGTCTGCCACAACTGATTCCATATTAACTCCCTATTCAGAGGAAAATGAAATGAAATGGTAACAGAAAAGCATGTTAAAGCTGCTAAAAGTGTATAACTGGTATCAAATAAAACTCAGTCAATGTAAACAAAAATGTTCATGAACTTGGTTAAAGAGTATGGGAGAGAAGTGGAATGGAAGTGAGGATTTGGCAAGTTGAAATGATGTCTGCAATAGGTAAACATTTTTACTGTGCAGGTACATAGATGGTTAGTAGAGGACACGTGCAATTAAAAGGCAAGCAGATGAAAGGATAAAAATAAAATAGGGTTGAGCAACAGCAGCAGCAGCCAGTTTTACTTTTGATTTAGGAAAAAAAAGCAAAACAATTAAAAAAATAAACCAATAACTGAATAAAGTTTGTAATTTTTTTTTAATTCCACAAGTTTTCACAAGGACAACGTTATAGAAGGAAACCCACAGCAGTTGCTAGGTCATGCAGAACCATTAATTGTCATACCTTGGCCCATTCTATTCATCCTTGTTGCACTTTAGAAAGAGAAGTAAGCTATGTAAGTTTTACAATGCTTTTAAACTGTCAGATTTCCTGTTGAGCACTTTAACTGGCACAGCCTTGTAGTTATGAAGTTTTGCCATAAGAACAGTCATAACTATTTTCCAAGAATACCTGAATTTGTCTTCATATGCAAGAATTTTTGGGATGGGGACAAACATAATTTGAAACACCTGCCCTTGATAGGACTTGCAGATACATTTGATTACACACACACGCGCGCGCTCACACACAAAATAATTTCTCATTCCAATCATTACTATTAACGCTGCACCGATGCACTGTGGGTAGCCCCAGCTGTACCATACCAGGTTTTGTCAGTAAAAGTGCTTGACTTCATTGTCAATTCACACAGCAAGCAAAGCTCCAAAATTACCATGCTTGGGGAGGGGAGAGGGGAGAAAACAGCACTAACCATAAAAACACCTCTTGCTTTTTGGCAGCTACCATGCTACTCCTCCTCTGCCTGGTTTGCATATGTTTCCTAGAGAGACACCTTCTGTGCTCGGCAGCCAATCACAAATGAAGTAGGGGGTATGATTTCATGGCTTGCTCTTCCCAACAGCATTTAAAATAGGTTTGAAAAATACATTTTTGTGGCTTTCTATCTTAGGTGTCCTTTCTTTAGTGTATTTAATTTTCTGCCACAACTTTAGCTTAGCTAACTGGTAAGCAATCTAAATTCTGTCAAGTGCAGGGAAGGTGAGGCGGCTGCACTGCAAGTATTACAATACTCCTCCCCTGCCTCCAATATTGTGGTTAGGAGCAGCCTAGCACACAGCATCTTTCCTTCTGCCCCCCTCTAGTCCATGAGTAGCCACTACTTGGTTTGGGAATACATATAGGTTAATGTGTGGGACATCCTCCATTACGCACCCCTTCACAGCTTCTTATGCTGAAGGCCCACAGAGAAGCTCCTTCTCCCCTGTACTCCTCCAAAAGCATTGCTGGCATGCACCCTTCACAAACCAGAACACGGTCCAGGATTTCCATTAATTAGGACGTTTACTGAAGGGTCTATACCAAACTTGACTAAGTTAAAGGCCCCTGAAGACTGATACTTAGGGGATGATACTTAAACATGGAAAAATACTTTCTCTTCTCTGTACATAAGGTGAATTAGTTACCTTTTCAAAGATGTAAAAGTACTGGGAAAGCAGTTTTAATGACTTACATCCAAGAAACATATGGCTTTTCATCCCAAATGTCAAAAGTGAACGAAAATATAGCTACTCATGTGGCAGTATAAATAGAAAGACTAATAATTTAACATGCTATTAGACATTTTTTTTAAAAACTTGGAGTTGTAAAACTCTATGCCTGGAAAATTTCATAGTTAAAGGGAGGAGATGTTCTCTCTAAAAGGACAGTATTTTAAAGAATGTCCTTATACAAGTCTGTGATGTTGTTACTTTGGTATAGAGCAGGTGCTTAATAATCTATACAAATAGTGAAAGCCTTATGCTATTTCAGCTTTGACAGTGAAACAATCAGTAGTTTGGTTTTTTTCAGTGGGTAAGCCTTCTAAGCTTCAAATAAAGTTACTAACTTCTTGTGTATGTTTTAACAAAAACCCCAATACAGCAACACTTCTGCATTAAATAACTTTCTTTGTGTAACTCTGACATCAAGTGTTCATGCCAAACACCTTCTGATATGTAGAGTAGTTGCTACGGTGAGTTATTTATGTTTTTGGCATGCCTATGGGTTTAGGTTTTTTCCCCCTTAGCATCATTGGTCCGTCTGCTTTGTTGCTGTTGTGCTTAAGGGTTTTATAGTGATGAAATAAAAATGATAATTACATGCACACTGTCATAGATATGTAAAATGTGTGTACAAAAAAGGAGGGAGAAGAACTCCATAGGAAAACAGGGAAACACCAACTGGGAGGAATGGGTGGCAGATGCACGTTTCACACACAGTAGGGTGGGTACACATATCAAAGTCTATCTTCTTGCACATACTTCTGTTTTTCCCGGGAGTCCCGAGTCTTAGTGCGGTTCTGTCGGTTTGCTGTCGATGGGATAGAGTGAACCGATGAGCTCTTTTTGCTGGAGGAGTAGGAAGAATGGGAGGAATGAGAAAGACTGGCCCGGGACTGGCCAGCATTGTGGTCAAATTGCATCAAACAGAAGATCAAGTCTGTGGGCACAAGCTCAAACTCATATGGTGGATTTGTGATAACATAGCTGGAAAAGAAAAAAAGAAAGTGGCTTTAGATTTGCATTAAAATCTCCTCTAGCAACATTTATCTGAAATTTTGCACTTCTGTCTCCTTAGTTGTCATATGAATTTAGCTTGTATAATGAACTGGGAACCTACTCAGAGATCACCTGTGTCAGGCTGCCACAATCAGTGGAGGCTTCTTTATTATTATTTTTTTTATAATTGGAGATATACCAGTCTCCTAGAACTGGAAGGGACCTTGAAAGGTCATTGAGTCCAGCCCCCTGCCTTCACTAGCAGGACCAATTTTTTGCCCCAGATCCCTAAGTGGCCCCCTCAAGGATTGAACTCACAACCCTGGGTTTAGCAGGCCAATGCTCAAACCACTGAGCTATGCCTCCCCCCCCCAATATTTCTGAGCCAAATATTCTCCACATGGTCCCCTCACCTTTGGAACTCATTCCACCACCTTGGTCACTTTGGTGGGGAAGTCTAGCGTCCTCAAGAACCAGCAGTAATGCACTAGCAAAAACATTTAAAAAATTGTGGCAGTCTTGGAGACTGAAGTATCTTCCCGATCCACAGAATAGCTAGCAAAGTGACAACCAAAGTTTCACTGCACTGCTCTATCCGAGATGTCCCAAGTCCAAACTTGGAGGAACCACCTCAGAGAGGGTTGCTTATTTGCAATACCCATTCAGTTGTGAGTCTTTGTGCAACATGTGAATGAGCAGATTAGGGCCTGTTACAGTGGGGTTTGTGTGATGTAGTTATCATCTAGTAAAGTAAAACCCTCTACTCATAGAAGCTTAGCAAAATGATGGCCAGATGATGTAGTGGCCTAAGTGACTATGGTCCTCTTTGATGCATACATTGGCCCAGATCCTGCTCCCACTGAAGCCCATGGAAATGTTGTCTTGACGACTTCTGTGCAATCAGAATATGGCATTAAGATGGGGATCTATATGTTTTTCATTGCGCAGAAACCAAGTCTTGATCCATTAACTGAAGGCAATGATGAGAAAATGAACCTAGCCCAAATAGGAGACCGATGGGAAAGTTTTACTGAGGCTGTCGGCTATGCAATATGATATTGCTCTGAGAACAGTGCTTCTCACAGTCTGAGCCCCATCACAGAGAAAACTGTGGCTACTATTATCTAAGTACAGAAGAGGTTAAATTTATGTAATAAAGCAGGTTAGAACATCAACAGGACTATATTAATGACACTAATTTACTGCTGAGTAAATATAGCAAACAGTAAAGTCTGTCTCTCCCCCCTCCCCACCCCAAAATTGTAAGTAAAATATCTTGGGTTATCATAAATGAGACTAAGTAAGGATGCAATTAAAGATATGGTGCTATCTGAGCATTTAAATTACCATGTCATTAGAAGAGCTCAAAAGCATTTCTCTTTCACCAACAGAAGTTGAGCCAATAAAAGATATTACCTCAGCCACCTTGTTTGTGTAACCACCAGGGCTACACTGTGACTTCATTTTTGTCAAATAAAACAATATTCTATGGTATGGCTTGAATGGATTAGAGTTCCACTAAGGCTCACCAAAGAATTGGAAGAGGTATTTGTGTCACAGTGATACAGAAAATGGTTGGGGAATGGCGAAAACTGTTTAAACATCATTTGTGCCATGTAAAAGGCATCTGGATTGTCCACAGCAGGAAGAATGAAGTAAAAGTCTAGACATACCGTTTAGTGCATTGGCTAGGTGTGCTTAGATGTGCATCCCTCAATCGGTAAATTCCAAAACAAAGCATATTGTATGTTTTCAGTGCTTTACAAAACAGATCTCCATAACAACCACCATCCTAGGAGACAAAACAAAGGGGGGGAGGGGTATTTTCAGTCTGTTTCATGCCTTGGCACAGAATCACAATCTGTTGTTTACCTGTCACAGACGAGAAACAATTAGTCAAGAAAATCCCTAATCTAAATGTTGAATTGCAAAACTATATGTATAGGATGTTGTTATCCAGTGATTTTATTTGATGGGAACTTGCAATCAGTGACTCTGATTTTAACTGGAAGAATAAGATTTGGGGACAGAGAATAGATGTTCAATCATTTGAGAGAAACATGGTCTCAACAAAATGATGATTAAGAATGTGTGACTTTTTGAGAGTATGCATGTTGTGAAAGAAAATCAGTATGGAGAGCAAAGTGGTGCCGCTTGAGAACCTTGCAAAAAGCGTAATTTGTAGATGATGGAGATGAAGGGGAAAATTCCCCCCCCCACAAGTTCAGGTTCGAAATCCTGAATTAATTGGCTCTAATAAAATAGTCACCCTTTTAAAATTCTGTTAATTTCATAAGTAATCCATTGGATTATCAAGAGTTAACAATTAAGCTTCATTTGGGTAGATATAATTCATTTGCTCTTAGACATGATGAGGCAGATTTCAGCTACTGTAAATTGGCTTAGCTCAACTGATGCACTCCAGCTGAAGTTCAAGCTCAGTACCGTATTGAGAATTGGTATTAATTCTTTCCAGTTTGCATGTCTACACTTTGAGAGCTATGAGTGAAGGGTGCTAGTTAAGGGCAGTTATATGGAGGCAGGATAAACAGTTGAGCCTCCAAAACCTAACTCAGTGTTTTCCTGATATCTTGTGATATTAATTGCACTTCTAATACAGATAGGGTGAATTTAAGTAATTAGTATACCCATTCTACAGATGAGTTCACTGATTGTTATAGATTCTCCCATATGGAGACAGTGGCATAGCTTAGAACAGAACTCAGGACTCCTATGAATGAAGACCCTGTTTATAATACTGTACAGTGTCTTAGACAAACCAGAATTCTGTTGCATCAGATGACACAATATTGGCTGCAGCTAAAATATTCATATAAAAACTATTGTATGGTATATGTTTTTAGTAAAATTACACTACAGTTATGATGTCAAATTCATTCAATTTTGTCAAATAGCCATGGAATCCCAGTGTCTTGGAACTCTCAGAATATAACAACATCTCAGTTGCCCTACTGCATAAGACAAGGGGTCTGTCTTGTCCAATAGCCTATCTCTGGTGCTTCCAAGGGAGGTGTATGGTGGACTGTGATAGAATAACTTGACTATTGCAGAAGTTCCTAATCCATCCATTAGTGTCTGTCTTATGCCCAGAAGAGTTTATATCCCTTCCAAAAACTATTCTTTATCTTATCTAATGTAACCCTCCTGGGGAAGTTAGCTTAATGTAGAGCTGGAGCTGCAACAATATTTGTAGTTACTGAGTGAAAGATGTTCTCTAGTAGAAAATAAGATATGTTTAGGTTACTTAATTTAAAGACCAACTTTTAGCTGAATGCTGCAGCATTTGGTCAAAGGCCTGATCCCCACTTTCAAACATTTGACCATTAAATCATAGAATTGTAGGACTGGAAGAGACCTCGAGAGGTCTTCTAGTCCAGTCCCCTGCATTCAAGGCAGGAATAAGTATGATCTTCTAGACCATCCCTGACAGGTGTTTTTCTAACCTGCTCTTAAAAAAATCTCCAATGAAAGAGATTCCACAACCTTCCTAGGCAATTTTTCCCAGTGCTTAGACAGGAAGTTTTTCCAAATGTCCAACATAAACTGCCCTTGCTGCAATTTGAGCCCATTGCTTTTTAACCTGTGAGGCTATGACAAGAAGAACAATTTTTTTTGCCTCCTCCTTGTAACAACCTTTTATGTACTTAAAAACTATTAAGTACATGTCCTCCCTCAGTCTTCTCTTCTCTACATTAAAAGAACCTAATGTTTTCAATCTTCCTTTATAGGTCATGTTTTCTAGAACTTTAATCATCTTTGTTGCTATGCTCTGGACTTTCTCCAATTTGTTCACATCTTTCCTTTGCCTAGTAGCTGTAGTTATTTTATTAAATGTTCAAGAAGAATTAGTACTTTGACCAAATTAATGAATGTTTCAGACAGCTGGCCAATGCAACAGTATGACTATGACCCACACACTAATGGGGCTTATTCACCCAACAGTGAAATGTAGTCAGTTCAGAGGTGGAACACAATAGCAGCAACTCGAGAATTTGTATAAGGGAAATTACCGTATTTTCCAGCGTATAAGATGACTGGGCGTATAAGACGACCCCCTAATTTTACAGTTAAAACATAGGTTTTGGCCTATACTCGCCGTATAAGACTACCCCCCCTTCTGAGGGGGGTTGCCCAGAGCCTTTTAAATCCCAGCCGCGGCGGGGAGTCAGAGGGCTCTGGGCTGCCCGCTGCGGCGGGGAGCCCAGAGCCTTTTAAATCCCAGCCGCGGCGGGGAGTCAGAGGGCTCTGGGCTGCCTGAAACCGTGGGGAGCCCAGAGCCTTTTAAATCCCAGCTGCGGCCGGGAATCAGAGGGCTCTGGGCTGCCCGCTGCAGCGGGGAGCCCAGAGCCTTTTAAATCCCAGCCGCGGCCGGGAATCAGAGGGCTCTGGGCTGCCCGCTGCGGCGGGGAGCACAGAGCCTTTTAAATCCCAGCCGCAGCTGGGAATCAGAGAGTTCTGGGCTGCCTGCTGTTTATACCCGGCGTATAAGACGACCCCCGATTTTTGGGGGTTGTTTTTTAGTATAAAAAGTCATCTTATATGCCGGAAAATACAGTACAGAAATAACTTTAGTTGTTATTTTGTGGGTATTCAAGGTAGGCTGAAATTAACTACCCAAGTATCAATACTCTGGCAGGAAATGCTGTTTTACTTGCCTAAATGTTAATCTGAGGATCCAAATTAAGGATCTGTTCATCCTATCAAGATGATCAAGTTTAAAAATCTTTTTTTTTATCTTCCTTTGACTTTTGCAGTAAATGAGGGTGATTGGCTGTGTGTGTGTAATTTTGTAGCCTGTCCATTGATTTAAGATTGCATTTACCAGTTCTGATCATGGAGAATGGAGTACTGTGTTCCATGAAATCAAAGAAAATCTGATTAATTTATAATGAAGGTCAACCCTGTAACACCATGAATGGTGAAATGGATGTTTCAGAAAAGCATATGGCAATTCGGTTTGGTTCAAATAAATGTCTCTATGTCTAGATGCTTACTGAAACTCAGAACTTTTTAAATTTTGGATACTGGGCTGGGAAAATCAGAAAGAGGTTCTCACATGATTTTTTGCATGTTTGGATTTCAGACAGGTTGGAAACAACACAATATAATCTTCCCTGCTGTATATTCAAGCTGACGTTTATGGTCTTAGCAAAAACCAGGAAGTTCAGGGGCACACACAGAAAAAAAATGCTAATAAACCTATCAAATCACCACAAAGATTCAGGTTTAGTTCACCTTTAGAAAGAGGGTTTCGGGTCAGCTCTTATTTTATCCAAACCATCTCACCCATTCCTTTGGACACTGTGGAGAACTACAGGTTTGTTTTTTTTAATGGGACTGGCTCTATGAAGCAATTTTAGCATCCTTCTGAAAAAAATGTAGCAGAGTAGATTTGGAGGATGCTGCCACTGAAGGGACCTGAGGAACTCCTTACAGAAACTATATCTTTTATATTGTCATTTCTGGTTTCAGCCTGCATAGCCGCTTCTTAATCAGGGTAGGGGCAGTTTGGTACTCAGAGCAGCAATGTATCACCAGATCTGCCCAAAATTTCAAGAGGACTCCATGGCTTTCAGGGGAGAAATTAAAAAAGAGAAACACCGTGTTCATTGTTATGGAAACGATTTTTAAAAAATTCAGCAGACAATGAAACAGTTATGGAACGGCTGCCTTGATATTACTTTTCTTTTATGATCTTACCCCTAGGTCTGCAAATGGCCCATCATACAAAGCCAACTGAGCAACTCGACACCTGTCCCTGTTTGCAAGTGTCTGGGGCGTGCTGTAGCCTCCTCTCAGTGCATTCTCCTCAGCAATCAGCGCTTCCAGCTCTGGTGTGGCTCCTCCTGTTACCAACGTCCGTATCAGTGTGAGGATATTGTCATTGAAGTATGTCTGCAGAGATAAAAGAAAGCTCTTTAAGCAAACACCATTAAAGTCACAACTGAAGACATCCAAATTACAACTTTTCTGGGTTTCTGCTGTTTAAAGTTCTTGGCTGTCTCTTCAAATAATTTTACATAGAAAATGAAAAGACAGCAGCCTCCAATTACTCTATTTTCTTCTATCCCATTAGGCTCCTACACTAGATCCTGCCTTTTAAACACCAATTCAGGCTGTTTTTTATTAAAGAACAAAAATTTGAATGATTTATGTTTCCTATAATTGGTGTTAGTAGTGATGCAATGACTGCTTTCCTTCTCATTGCCTTCATGTCTAATAACAGGCTTTAGGACATGTAATTGTAAAATTCAGACCACATTTAAAGCGTACATGGGCTAGATTGCCTTTTTATACTTGTCACCAATTCGTTGGGGAGCTGCCTTTGTGCTGCAAATGTCATTACTTATTACTGTGGCTGGACTCTAGCAGTCTAACCGATGTATTGCACTAAACATCTTATTACGAGACTTGACAGTGTTCAGACATAAGCATGTATCAATTAAACATTTTGAGTTCATTCCAGATAAATGTATGATGAGTTTGGGATCCTGGTGGTCCTTTTAAAAAACTCTAGGGTATAGGGTAAGTGTGGTTTATTAGGGAAGATTTACTCCATACTGACATTTTGCCAGCATCTGTAGCATTGTCTGTCAGGCAAACAATGGGCATTTTAAATATTAATTTAATGCCAGATGAATGATTTTCAAGTTCATTTAAAAGTATACTGGTCTAGTTCAAAGATACTCAGTTAAATATCTACACTATACAATGTGTACTGACAACATGCACTGTTTAAAAACAGAATGCACAAAAAATGACCACCCCCAAAAATCAGCCACTCTTACTTCCAGTCCTACTGATGTCTAGTGTTTTTAGAAGACTTGCACATAAAGAAGCAGATTAGGAGAAAAAGATTCATATAAATCTCTTGGGGGCAAAGGACTTGCCTTATTGCCTACTGTGGAAGTTAGACCAGATGGCTATTAATACTTAGTCCTCAAATTGTACTTTTCATCCACAGATTTCAGTGCTTACTACAAAGACAGTGAAGCATCACTATTTACATTCCACTGATGGGGAAACAGAGACACATAGAGGTGAAGTGACTTGTCTTAGGTCACACAGCAGGTCAGAGAGTACAGTTAGCTTCCAGACCAGCGCCTTATCCTCGTTACCCTCAGCATTTCTCTTGGACTCTCATAATCTCCGTTTTATTGTTCAGATTTGACCACCATGAAAAATTTTTCTTCTCAATAGTGAGTTGTGATTGCTATGAAATCTTCAGGCCCCTGCTGTTTTATACTCACATGTGTTGTCCAAATTACAAAAAAATCCAGTCTAGATAAATACAATCTATCTAGAGGAACAAAATAACCAGAATTGTCCTTTTAGTAATTATATACTCCTAGACAATTATTACTGTGTTTTGCCTACTATATGCATGTATTTACCTGATTGATCAGAATTGCCCCTAAATGTGATATTTGTTTACTAATCTAAGGAGAAGTGGAGCATATACTTAAATGTTTAAAAATTGGAAGCAATGAAGGACATTTTATGATCACTTCCAAGGGGGTATGATTATGAGTAATCGGAAGCAAAGGAGAATATCGGGGGCGGGAGGGGCAGGGGAGAGAGGAGAATCCTGAATGATAGGATTATAGTGATAGTATTAGTACATATGATAAATTATGACTTAATTGGTATCACTGAGAATTGGTGGGATAATTAGAGGGTACAGCTTCTTCAGGAAGGACAGTAAGGGAAGAGGTTGCATTATATATCACAAATACATTCACTTGTTCTGATGGCCAGAAGGAGGTGAGAGGCAGACCCAAGTATGTGTGTGGGGAAAACAAGCAAGACATCGTGATAAGGGCCTAAGACAGATCACCAGCACAGGAGGTGGATGAAGCATTACTAGAACAAACAACAGACATTTCCAACACACAAGACCGGGTAGTAATGGGGGACTTCTGTTGGAAAAGTAAGATGCCAAAACACAAAATGGCCAGTAAGTTCTTGGAATGTGCTGGGGACAACTCCTTGCTTCAGAAATAACCAAGTGGTCAGCCACTTTAGACTTGATTCTGACTAGGAAGAAACTGGTTTCAAATCTGAAAATTGAAGACAATTTGGGTGAAAGTGACCATACAATGAATTTAGGGAAAGGAAGGCATTAGAGCAGCAGAATAAGGACAACGGCCTTCAGACTAACTGCTAGCTAAGGTCCCATGGGAAGAAAATGTAAGAGAAAAAGGAGTTGAGGAGAGCTGGCAGTTTCTTTTTAATGTCAAACGCTCCAGGTATGAAGGAAGAGACCAACATGTCTCCATTAGGATCTCTATAATAACCTAAAAAGGAATCCTACAAAAAGTGTAAATATGGACAATTTGCTAAGGCTGGTTACAAAAGAATAGCACAAGCATTTAGGGACAAAATCAGAAAGGCTAAAGCACCAAATGAATTACACCTATCAAGGGACATAAAAAGCAATACATTAGGAGAAAGACCAAGAAAAGTGTAGGCCCACTACTTAAGGAGCGCTCATAACTAAAGACTGAGGTGTTTAATACTTACTTTGCTTCAATCATTACTATAAAGGGTAATGGTGACCTTAACAACAAGGAGGAAGACTCACAATCCAAAATAGGGAAAGAACAGGTTAAAGAACATTTAGATGTATTCGGATTGGGAGGGCCTGATGAAATTCACCCTAGAGTACTTATAAAACTAGCTGAGATAATCTCCGAACCATTAGCAACTCTTTGAAAGACATGTGAGGTCCTAGAGGGCTGGAGAAGGGCAAATATGCACCTATCTTTTAAAAAAGGGACTGGGGGAATTATAGACCAGGTCAGCCTAACTTTGATACCTGGAAAGATATTGGAGCAAATTTGTAAGCACCTAGAGGATAATAGGGTTATAAGGCATAGCCAACATGACTTTGTCAAGAGCAATACATGCCAAACCAACCAATTTTCCATCTTTGACAGGGTTACTGGCCTAATGAATGCGGGGAAGCAGTAGACATGATAGCTCTTGATTTTATTAAGGCCTTTGCCATGGTCCAACATGACACTCTCATAAGCAAACTAGCAAATGCAGGCTAGATGTAATTTCTATAAGGTGGGTGAAGAACTGGCTCAAAGACCAAAGAGTAGCTATCAAGGGTTTGCTGACAAATTGGGAGGTGGGGAAGTTGTATTGATTGGGGTCCTGCTGGGGTCTGTCCTGGATGTGGTACTAGTCAATATTTTCATTAATTATGTGGATAATAATGTGGTCAGTATACTTATAAAGTTTACAGATGACACCAAGCTGGAAAGAGTTGCAAGCAATTTGGAGGACAGGATTAGAAGTAAAAAAACGACCTTGACAAATTGGAGAATTGGTCTGAAATCAACAAGATGATGTTCAGTAAAAGACAAGTCTTAAACTTAGGAAGGAAAAATCAAATGCACAACTACAAAATGGGGAATAACTGGCTAGTGGTACTACTGCTGAAAAGGATGTGGGGGTTCTCGTGGATCACAAATCTTCTATGATCCAACAATGTGATGCAGCTGCTGAAAAGAGTTGTATACTTCTAGGCGAGTCACATGTGAGACATGGGAGGTGTTAGTTCTACTCTACTTGGCACTGGTGAAGCCTCAGCTACAGCACTGTGTCCAGTTCTAGGCACCACACTTTAAGAAAGGGGAGATGCAAATTGGAGAGTGTCGAGAGGATAGCTACAAGAATGATACCAGGTCTAGAAAGCTGGACTTTTGAGGAAAGGATTAAAAAAAACCTGGGCATATTTAATTTTGAGAAAAGAAGACTGGGGGGAGGGAGGGAGGAACTGATAACATTAGGCTGAGAACACAACATTCACTTCACTAAATAACTCATGTTAAACTGTGAAGCAATGGCAAAAGAATATATTAAGTATTGCATCTGTCACAAAATCATTAAATGTGTCAAAGTAAGAAATAATAGGCCTTATTCTGATCCCAGGAGCAAGCCCATGGGACTCAATGGATTTACAGTGGTGTAAAATTGATCCAATTCAGAGGGGAATTAGGCCCCCTGTCAATGGAACAGAATGCTGTCACAGGAGAATGGTCTCCCACTGCTAGACAAATGTCAAGGCAAAGCTAAGACATTTATTTGGAAAGCAGATAACATTTATATTGGAACAATAGTTTACTTTGGGTTTCACACCATGACTGATGTGGGTGTTATCATTTAATCTGATAGATGAGTGCAGTTTTTGTTTATGCTGCCGTCGTTGAATAAAAATATTCTAATTTTGAGAATGGACTCCTCCTGTCCTGCCACCAAGCAGAAAACATCCTAGGTGAACAGGAGTCTAGCATGCCTTCTGGATGGTTAGAGATTGTTAACACTGCCTAAGCTTGCATGCTCTCAACTCCCATGAGTCGCAGGCCCTCCTTCAAACCTTTCCACTGGGGAGCACGCTTCACCTCATAGAATCAGAATCTAAAGCGTTAAAAAAAAATGTGGCCTGGCTGATCTCCATTTCCTTTGAAATAATAATACACTAAAAAGTAATGTGAGTGTGATCTGCTCACTCTGAGGGTGGATACAAGACCTGGATATGCCTGTACTTGTATGGGAACAATGTGTTGAATGTTGTTGGAACAGTGCTGTAGCATTCAAAGTAACAGGCTACTTTTCAGTAAGAAATGCAAATTCCTTTTGTTAATTGTATAATCACTGAAAAACACCTCTCTGCTGCTATTACTAACGGTACCCTGCATTGGATGTCGTGATAACATTATTATAGCAGTCTGAGAACATGCACTGGATACAGTGCTGAATAATGAGAAAAGGAAATGCATCATAGATGCTACACCATGGGTAATTGACAATCAAATGGATATCTGAGCTAGCAGTGCCACCTAGCCCATGCGACTGAATTCTGTTGCAGCTGTTTTTGCATGTAAGTGTTCTGGGACTGCTTTCCAGTTTGTTAAAGCATAATTACCAAAGCTTATGTTTTGCAGTTAATGCTGTCAAGCCTTTTAAACTAATTGGGCTTTTACAGAAAATTTAACTGAAAATTAACACATCTTTTAATAACATTGCTTTAACTTTAATGACATTTTGCCTTTCGTTTATAACTACTCTAAAATTGTCATTTTCCATGTCATAGCTGCCATTTTTTTATGTTTGCTACTTTGGTAATTTTTTTTAAAGGAAAAAAATATAATAGTTATTTCGCTTCCATTTCAGGCAGATATTTTAACTTGCTTGTTTTTCCTTACATGATGCATTCTGTCAAATGAATTGCATTTGTTTCAAGTGAATGCATATCCATATATGGGGAATTATAGAGCTAAACTCATTAACCAAATCCTGAACAGGCCCTTGGGAGAGGTCCAAAGCAAAGGTGAAGGAACAATGTTTTATATTGTACTACATTTTAAAAATACCACCCAGACTATTAAGGGATATTGTGAGTCCTCTGGGTAAGGGGATGTTTTACTACCTGCTAATCCTTCTGAACAGCAGGATACAAAAATAGAAAAGTCTTACGTTTCAAAATGTCCATCTCATAAGTTAAAACATTTCCTTTTCTGAATAAATGAGATTGTAAAGGACCTTTGGGGTTCTACTGCAAAGTTGCCTCTAACTCTTCACCCCTCCCCGCCCCCATGTGATCTTTCTGTTTGTATAAGGAAAAAAGGACTGATGTTAATAGAATACATTTTTTTAAAAAATTAAGGTTCTAACAGAGAGCCAATAGATGCCAGGAAATTCAAAGTTAAGTCTCATGATCTGGCTCTGAATAGACGCTTTTGTACTGATGAAGCTACACCAATCCCGCTACCGGTGGTATGTATAGAAATGATGCTAAAGCACTGGAAACTCTGTATGGGAGTATTTTTTGTAGCCTTATTACCAAAATGAATGCCATCCAGAATCAAGATGTCTGGGAATCACGTCACAGCGATAAAAGATGCTTGTTAGGGCAAGTGGCATTTTTGCATCCTGCACTTTCTTTTGCCTTCTAGAGCTACAGACGATGGCCAAGACTTTCAAAAGTCACTAGTGATTTTGGGTGCTCAACTTGGCACATCTCAGAGGGGGCCTGATTTCCAGATTCCTTTAAGATATCTTAAGTCTCATGATTTTTGAAAATCTTAGCATATATACCTCATCTACAAGTGTAAAGCTTTGTTAAATGCACCGTGTCTGAGAGGTTATTTGCAGCCTTGGCTTTCTAACCAACTTACATTTTGCTGTAAACAAGTGTATTGTGAAAACATGCTTTGATTAATAGGGGCAGCTCCACTACAAGAAGAGCAGTGTATGTACATAGCTTTCCATGCATTTGTATTTGTTTCTAGATGTTTAAGGCAAATCAAATACTTACAACGAAATATAATGAAAAACTCTAGCAGAGGCTGATGTCTATTCCAGAGACATAGTAAAGGTTAGGCAGCCTTGTTTAAGAATAGCTATTATTATACTTAAAATCTGTATCAGGTGAAATGCCCAGGAGTTTGGGATGGGACCCTGTAGCGGGACAGTCACCTCGCTCTGGTGTGGAAGGTGTTAAAAACAGCCCTAGGAAAGGACTGCCCCGGGAGCCAATCAGGGCCGAGTTGGGAGTATAAGAAGGCCTAAGGGAGGTGCTGGGTTAGAGTCTCTCTCTAGCTGTGGAGAGAGATGGACCTAGCTGCCTAGAGGAGCAAAGGGTACCTTGGACAGAGCAGTGCTGGGGAAAAGGCAGGCTGAGCTGAGGCCTGACAGGAATGCCTAGGGAGGTACTAGGGCTGCAGGGAAAGGCAGCAGGTCCAGCCCCCTTGCTAATGATGAGTGTCCATTAGAGACTACAGTCTGGCCCCAGTGAAAGGGGGCTAGGTGATGACTGGCAGAAGCCACTGAGGCAAGGTGGGTATAGAGCAGGGTTTGGCAACCTTTCAGAAGTAGTGTGCCGAGTCTTCATTTATTCACTCTAATTTAAGGTTTTGCATGCCGGTAATGCATTTTAACATTTTTAGAAGGTCTCTTTCTATAAGTCTATAATATATAACTAAACTATTGTTGTATGTAAAATAAATAAGGATTTTAAAATGTTTAAGAAGCTTCATTTAAAATTAAATTAAAATGCAGAGCCCCACAGATCGGTGGCCAGGACCCAGGCAGTGTGAGTGCCACTGAAAATCAGCTCGTGTGCCGCCTTCGGCACGCGTGCCATAGGTTGCCTACCCCTGGTCTAGAGGGTTGGGGTTCCCCTGGGAGGGGAGACCCAGAGTATGTGGGTACTGCTGGGGAAGAACCCCAAGATAAAGGAGCACTCAGGTTCTGGGAGGGACATGGTGAGGCAGCGGACCTGAGGCAGGTGGCCAGCAGAGGGTGCTCAAAGGCTGGTAAAGAGCTAATTCCCAGGACAACCAGTAGGAGGCGCCGCACTGGTGAGTCGCACCTTGCTACAGACCCATTTCTCTGTTTAGCATAAGTCCTAAAGTAAAAAGTACTTCCTTATTATCAATAACTAAACCATTCTTGTCTGCCCACCCCATGTTTGCTGAAGATGCTAAGAAACCTGCGCAGGCAGGATTAGTGTGCGGAGGAGCTATATATTTTGTAGCTATAAATGAAGTCATCTTGTGCATAGTTCCATTGTTGCTACAGATAAGAAAGAAATGCAGATGGATGGGCCTTTTTACTCTCTTATTTAATCCCTGTTTTACACTGGCATTAATTCCATTTACATCATATGCCAGACTTCCACTGGGTAAGTGAGAGGAGAATGTGAGCAGTTCACATACACGTATTGCACCCAGTGCAGTGGGTTTGCATTACTAAGAATTTAATTATATTCTGCAGAGATCAAGGAGTAAAATTTAATTCTAAAAAGCAACTAAAAAAAGAGGCACTACTTCCCCCTTTCACAATGAAAAACTTCACGGCAGAGGGCACAGTGGGAGAAAACCTCCTTTACTATTCCTCTGCTAATCCCAGCCTCTCCCCTGCTAATGTAGCTTTTGCCTAACCATGCTACACAACAAACACCAATTACAGACCTACTAACTTTATGGGCTTTCCCCATCGATTTAGTTGCAGTCACGTTAGTAGTCAACTTAGTAATTGAATCAATATAGTTGATGTAATCCTGAAGACCCTAATCAAGTCTCAACGTGAGCTGGCACGTGATAAAGGACTTCCCTCTTATAGAATTGCTGGTGTAGTGAAAGTCTGACTCATGCTGGTCCCACAATCCTGTAGAATATTTTGGATCAATGCTTGAATTCAGGCAGTACAAGTAGAGGTCGGGTCACAAAAAGCAAACTGCCAGACAAAGTGGATACTACCGAGCCAGAGGATCAGGTGGTGTGGGAAATGACAGGATGCCGTTTTTTGGGGTAGAGAAAAAAATGTGGAGCATCTCTTCTTCCCATCACCCCAATAGAGGCATAGGAGAAAAGGAAGGATGGACACCTCACCCATCTGACAGCTAGGCAGAGGAGGGAGAGTTCCTTTTCCACCCTATAGCTTGAACAGTGGAAAGCCTTCCAGGAGTGGAGGAGAGAGAGACCTTGCCCACATCAGCAAAGCAGTGGGAAGTGGAGACAGCATTGGTATGGCAAATGAAGACTGGCAAATAATTCTAATAGAAGAAATTCTAATAGAAGAAGGGAAAGAAACAGGGATTCACTCTAAATCAGAATTCTCTATTTCTGGCATCACAATCATTTCCCTGACTTCAGATGGTGGTGACCCATCATATTGTTTAACCACTTAAGAATGAATGAAGTTTGACAAAGAATCTTTGCAGAAGAAAGAAGACAGAGTTCATGAACAGATATGTCATTGGTAGCTAGATATTTAGAAGGGAAAATAGTCACATTTACTTTGTGAAGAATAAACTGACTGTGCTCAAAGGAAATGTTTCTAAACTGTAATAGTCCATTGTGAGTTATCTAAGCATAAACACAATTATTCTCTTATAATTTATCTTTCTAGTGTTTGCACAATAAAGCAATGGCATCGTGTCTGCAACATTGCTATCTGTTACTCTGGGAATGCGTGTAATAAATAGAAGGATTAGCCTTTCAATAAGTGAAGCAACCAACAGCAGGGGTTGAATTATGAGACAGGCTTTGGATGAGGATGCTTAGATACCTGATTAAATGGCAATTTTGGGAAGGGAGCTACAGAAGAAAAGAAATCAGTGAAACCTAAATGGACCCGATGTTTAAATGTTGTCTGAAAATGACTTGGATCTTTTGGCTTCCATTGTCTAGAAAGCTCTCAATCATATTTTCATTCTAGCCTCTCATTAGCTGCTTTTAATTATGCTAGAACTCCTCAGTGTCCTCCTAATACTAAAACTCAGTTTCATTCAGGAATCTTCTTAGTCTGATAAGGTGAACAACTTTCAAAATGCCAGTTTGCGACCTTCATATTTAAGAGATCCAATGTATTACATGGAAACGCTAAACCTTTTACCCATAAAATTTTTATTAGTGATGGTTTAGAGTTAGAATTTGGTTGGATACTTATCTGGACTTTCTAAATGTGTCAAGTCTGCAAAATTTGGCTGATGACTCACAAGAACAAGGTATCTCATAAGATTACTGTTTCTTCATGCTCCTTATTGGAATAAAATACCATGAAGATAGATTACCTCATTACATCTGTCTCAAGCTGTGGCTGGAATGGACAGTAGTGTAGTAGAAAATTTAAAAAAAAAAAGGTTAACTAACTTTTTTGAACCATCAAAAGTTTGGTTTCACTTTTAGGTGAAGGTTAGAGTTGGCTCTTATTAAAAAAAAAATATTGGTTTGCCTATCTCTAGTATTGGAGCTTAAGCCAACTGATCTCCAGTGTCATGAAACTAAATTCAATGGGATAGTCTGAAAGTTTAGGTTCAGCTTTACACAAGACTCTCAACCAGCCCCTAAGTTTGCAGCTACAGCTTTAGGCATGCAGTCATTTTTACCCACAAAAAAGATTTTATGTGCACAAACAGCATATTGGTCACACAGGTAAATATCTGTGTATGTGCACAACTGCCTTTCACATGGACAGACTGTCTTTACCACATGTAAATCAGGAGGCTGCAAGTGAGTTTGATCTGTTTAAATTCTATTTTTAAATCAAGGCTGGAATCTAACTTTTTTCAACAGACCCCGATCAGGATCATGAAAGGCACTATTAAAAAACATAGTTTACAAAGTAATCATATTATAACAGCTGATACTGCAACAAAATAGTCTTCTGAAACAGCTGTAGTTAGGATAATCAGGAGTAAACAAGGTCTCCAAAGGGGTACTTATTTGAACACTTTAAAATCAGAGGTATAGTATAACAGGCCTGCTTAATGGAGCTTATCATAAACAACATTTCATATTCTCCTCCATTAATTACATCTCTCTTGCATCTTAGTCATCTACCCCGAGAGGTCTATTTCCATTGAAAAGTATCAATCTGTAAATTGCTAGTGTTAGTTTCCCAGTGTTTCTATAAAACCCCCTAGACTGCTTGCTTTCCATTTGGTCCATTTGCAGAAAGCTGCTCCAACATTAATCTGCTAGTACATAAAGAGTACAAAGTTTTTAAATGGAAGTCCTTTAATTGAGTGCCTAAACCAGTTAAAAATGGACCCACTCTAGGTTAAAGTAGAGACTGTATGTATTGAGGGAGTATTCTCTGCCTGTTTTCAAAATAAAACAAAAGAAGACTATTTGCTATGGATGGCCAAAAAACTGGTTTAGGCAAAATAGCTACTTACTTTCAACTCCACTGTAACTCAAACTAAACCTTGTTTCAAGGTCTGAAATTGGTTAAAAACAAAACACCCAAGTCAATTTCTTATATTTTTGCATTCTTGGTCCCAGGTACAAGCAGAAATACTGGAATAACCTGACAGCACGCTCTTGTGCAAATTCAGACCCAGAACTGTGATGTATCCACTCTTTCAAAAAATCCCATTCCCATTAATTTCCAGCCCACTTTTGCAGACCCAAGAGGGTCAGCTGGTTTAATTAAGCTTTTCAGAAGCATCCAAGGTTTTGTCCTCCGATTTGATCTAAACATCCAAACCTTTTGTTTGTTACCTGTCACTATGAACTTTATGGATGAAGGAGTACAAAAAATAATTAGAAGCTGTAAAATGTGTAAAACACTGAACTGCCAAGGTAGTTATGTTATGCAAGAAGACAATTTCCATATTTTAGAGATAATGCCCTAAATTTCCAGGGGTGACTAGTGATTTTGAGTGCTTCCATTTTTGGAAGGCCAGTTTGAGACACCTCGCTGCAAGCCACCAGACTTTCAAGTCTTTCTGAAAATAGTGTCCATCCAAAATCACCAGTTCCTTTTGAAGACTTAGGCCACTATACATACCCTATGGTCTGAGAGATTAGTTACTACAGAGGCTCAGATCCAGATCCTCAAAGGCATTTCAGCGCATAACTCCAACGGACAACAGGAGTTATGCTCTTAAATACCTTTGAGGGGAACTAGGGCTCAGTCCACATCCAAAGTAATGATGAAGGTCTAACTGAAGGTATTTTGTTCTTCAGGCTGCATGGTGGCAATGGAGTTGCTACACAGCATCAGCCTCCCATGGTCTGTATGATGGGGAAGGGGAAGAAAGTTTTGATTTGCTTACAGCGCTCATGAGGGAGTCCAATACACTGACGGCGAATGCGGTTCCACATGCAAATGGCTGTGTGAGATACAATTCTGTGTCTGGGTCATCGTCGTCATCTTGGTCCAAAAATTGAACGTTTGAATCGTTTACTGAAAATAATAATACAAAAATATCATAATATGCTTCTTGGCCCACAGCATGTGACCTTACTTACTACACAATCAGAAAGAAAAAGCAACGGCATGTGTCTGGAAACACAGACTCGTGTCTTTGACATCACTTAAAATGAAAATCAAAGTGGATGTGAAAATATGCACTTAAAAAATCTGTTGATCCTTATTTTGCTTGTATGAAAGGTGAATATCCCTGTGCCATAAAAAGACCTTCTTGGCACCACCTGCTCATTTACCATGGTGCTGACATACATTTTCCCTCTGTACAGGCAAGATACAATGGGTAGGGCTGCGCGGATATGCAGTGAACCGTTAATGTCAGGTCCACTTTGTGACATAACCTTGTCCACGAAAACGCTGGTTCAACCCAAAGGCATCTGCTACTGTGATTCTTTTCTGATGGAACTGTGTTAATACAATTGCAGCTCCAAAGAGGGCAGCTCCCCATTCAGCTTGCACCAAGCTTGTCATACAAAAGCAATACACTGCAATTCTATTACTATCCTACAGTATCGTTTCAAATGGTTTCAGCCACAGCCTCACCGCCCTAGCCACAAATTCTATTCCATGCAGTGTGAGGAAGTATCCACATCAGGTTGCTTTGCAGAAAAGACCAAACAAGGCAACATTTGATATTTAGATTCTCATTGAGTTGCCAGAGTTCATCTCCCCACCCTGCCCCAAGCCACAAAGCTTGATACAAATCTTATCAAGCAGATGATATTTGATGAAGTCATTTCTTTTCCATATTAGGACTCCTCAGTCATAAAAGTGCAGACTGATCATTTGTGTCACCAATGATGCTTTTGAAATTATTAAAAATTAAATGACAACTTAATTTCAATTCCCATCCAGGTCTGAGAAATTATCAGTTTTGCAGCATCTGATAATGTGGATCTTGAATACTTTTATTTTCTCATAGTTATTGGAAATTCCCTGTGTTTATTTTTTAGTAGACAAGGATGCTCCTAAAAAGCCAAATCCTAGTGCCATGACTTCAATTGGATCACTCTCTATCTAGAAATATGCCTGCCATTCTGAACTATCATCTTGAGACAGTTACTTTTATTTGATCAGACTACCCGTTATTCAACAGCTATCTTCCACTAGAATAGTATTGCACTGTTCATGCAAGGGCCTCAAAGAGCTCTACAAGTATGAACAAATGCCTATAATATTACAGCCCTGTGAAGAAGATAAGCATTATTATCCCCATTTTACAGATTAAGGCACCAATTGGCTGTGACATAACCAAGGTCAAACTGAGTCAGTAGCAGAGTTGGGAATAGAACATACAATTCCTGATTCCTCATCCCCTGCCATAACCACTAAAAAGTAACATCTCTCAGAGCTATATACAGTCACTGGTTACATTATATGATGGAGATGAATTTCATCCTGGTAAATAGCTCCATCTACACTATATCTTGCCCAGTGGCTGTCAATTTATTCTTGGGTTCCTAAGCAAAATATCGTTGAAAGCCTGTTGTACTTCAAAATACACTTTTTGAAAAGACTGTGCCTTTGTTTAATTTGCTAGCTGAGGAGAGGAACTATAAACAGCAGTACTCTTTTTCCACTTCTATCTGGCAGACTTGTAAGACTAATACCTGACTTTGACACAGACTTTCTAACAGTACGTAGTGTCAGTTTCCAACTTACACCAAATCTTCTGTGAATTCTGCAAGTGCAGTTTAAGCCTGAATATATCTTTATCTTCCTGATGCAAGTTAGCCTGCTATGATTTTTATGAAAGGTCTCCTGGCTAGATGGGGGTAGGTTTAAGAGCGCAGCACTGCACCACAGGAAATGCTAATCAAACCCTGCTCTGAGCCCCTTGTGAAATCTCATTTTATTGAGAGAGTGCAGCATAGAAGCTTAGCTGCTTTTAGCTTCAGAGCCTGAGAAAAGGTCTACCCACAAAAAAAATAAATAAAACAAACAGCTTAAGGGAAGGTATGATACCAGGGTTTCTTTTTCAAAATCTTTTATTTCTTTTTTTACTTCCTGTGAGAGTTAAGGCATGTCAGTCAAATAGACAATAGACTGAAATAAAAAGAGAGAGAGAGAGAGAGAGGGGTGAGGGAGGGCAGGCCAAAGAAAATGAATTGGTGTGAAGATGCTATGGAAACAGCCGGCAGGTCAGAGTGTGATCAAAGGTTTACTGATGCTGCGTGAAAAAGAAATCATTAAGAAAGGCCAGAACAAGACAGTCAATTTCTACTAAAACCACAAATAAAACACATTCAAAGCAGTGCCATGAGGGTAGCCCCTCTGATACAGCCAGATAAATAAAGAAAAAGCTGATGATGGTAGGACCAACACCACCCACAACAAAAAAGAAGACAGTGATGTGAAGGAAAAAGGCACTTCTTACCCAGTTCAGTTATCATTAGTATGTGGGTTCCACTGTTTTTTTCCTGACTGATTGAAACCAAAGGCAGAAGTTTGCCAGGCTTAGCTAATAAGTAAAGTATTTAGGGGGGGAAAGAAAGTACAGAAAGAGAATAAAATAAGGGAGTAAGACAGGTAAGGCTCTAAAAAAAATAAAACTGAAAAATAAAAAGGACAAAGGACCACAAATCAAGTTTGTATTTGCCATGAAAGCTTCTGCACTTCACATCACAACAACTTGACAACATGAATATCCACAGCTAGAGTGGAAATCATACCCAGGTAACCAGCTGCCCCATTCTCAAGGGTAACAAGTGTCATGTCACTATGCAATATTGAAAAAGTTTTGGAGCTTGAAGGGTTAACCAAGTAGCCTTTTAAATGCAGAAGGGAAGTCTGCTGGCATCTTACACAACTTTTCTTTTTTTAAAAAAGATTGTCCCAAAGAACCCTGCCTGCTTGGTACAATACATTAGGCAAGAGGTTGTTCTTAATGTAGTGTGTGTTCAAGAACACACAAGGTGAAAACACACAGGGAAGACCTAATTTAGTTATTTATCCAAGTAGAAAGTTTCTCCTAATGTTTCCTCAGCAAGAGTCAATCAAAACAGTTAACTGAAGAGTAAACATGGTGTCCTTGGCTATGAAATAGGTAACTCTCCTGAGGCCTGTAAAAGGAGATGGAAAAATATATGGGAATGGACATGAAAGGAGTATTTTTGTTTTCCTTACCTAGCTCTGTTATAATAGGTATGTTGGCTCCTGTTGTGATTGAGGGTTGACGTAACAGACCATGGACTGGACTGTTGTCTGGAGATGACCTATCCATTCCTGGTGGCGTAAACCCTAAGGAAGGAATGTCAGACAGTTACAGGATGAACTTCAAGTTGCAAAGCAAACAGAAAAGAACGTAACAAGTCATTTCAGACTGTTGCAAATGATGACGACAGATGTTAACATTGCATGTATCTCCTGTGGTAGATTATTGTTCAGAGAGCTACAGGTAGAAAGCTTCTATAAACTATTTTACTTAACATTCAGCATTGCTGAAATACAGCCCCTCAAGATTACAGGTAGTTTATGCTATAAGACAGCTGGCAACAATTAAAGCCAATGCACTTCTGCTAAACTTGTGAAACAGCAGTTTTTACATCAAAACATGCTAAAACTTTCAGTGCAAAATGTGATCCTTGTCAAAAAAACTGCAAACAAAATCCAAAGGGTTTTTTTCTTGCTATCAGTATTTCAAAAAACACTAGTAATAAGCATCCTTACTTAAGCCTCAGACTGCATTCTAAGGCTTGTTAAATCACCATGTTTGCAGCTTTCAGGAGCTGATGGGTCTGATTCAGAAGATTTAGGGTGGAGCTGCAAAGACCACTGAAGGATTTAGTTACTTTAAGAAGTTTCCAAAAGCATTATGAAGCCCATAGAATTATTAATTTCCATGCTGATCTTGCAGAATCCTCATGGCTTCCATTCAGAGCTAACGTGAGTCAGAAAGAGCAGGAAGCACTAGCATGGAAGGAATGGGGAGTGAGACTGACATATGGCAGGTGGGTGGGAGAGAGGGGAAGGCCATCTGGAGATAAACAGAAGAGAGGTGCACACACTTGGGGTGAGGATGGCATAGAGAGAAAGTGTGGAAGAGCCACATGGGAGGTGAAGCGATGGTCTGGGGTGGAGCAAGGGCCTCCTTATGCAGCTTGCATGATCCCCTGAGTCCCTGCAAGCTCTGCAGGATCACCTGTCGCTGAACAGGTCGTAAACATCAAAAAGTAATACCCAGGCACGTTATTTTGCTAAGCTGGAGTTACAATGTAAGTGCTGAATCTGTCAATGATTTAAGTAAACCAAAAAACTATCACAAAAAGTTGGCCTGGAAATTCATTGATATGATATATACTTAAGGCTCCCTGTTTCAAAAAAAGTAGGAAAAATAGAAAAATGCATTTAACATCACCGTTGTTGCAGTGCAAGAGTTAGGCTCAATTCCCTCCTTGCTATGGCAGAATTTTTTAAGCAGCTACTTGTCTAGCCATGAGGCCAAACTAATTTTGCATTATAAATTGTTGAACAGCCATTAGACTTTGGGCAAATTCTGCCCAGACTAACTTTATGTTTGAGATCCATAGACAGATTTTTGACCTTTTGTCATTACTTGCCTGGACTAGAGTTGAACCATCTAGATGTCACCAAACCCCTCCACCCCCCCTCCAAAAAAAATCACTCAGAGTCAAATTTATTCCTGGTGTAACTCCATTGCCTTCTCACAGCACGCAAATTGGTTCAAAGTCATTCATCTGCTATTGATTCCAAAACGAGTTGATACTGTATTTCCGTCTGCCCCGTCCTCAATTTTGGCAGTATAAATAAGTCATGAGCTATCAGAGAATCCTTTCATAAATTTATAGCACTTCAAAATGCAATGTCAGTCCCTTACGTGGATGTTTGCCCCTTTCTTGAAAGTAATAATCACCACTATCAAACTAGATTTTAAAATATTAACTGCACTAATTTTGGCCCCTCAGTTGTCCTCTCAGTCTAGCACGAGTTTGGCACATGGAGCGGGGCTCCAGTTCAGCTCTGTCCTCCTGAGTTAGCAGAGCTTGGGAGAGCTGTAGGAATTACTGCACTCACCTTTCTGGGAAGGGGGATAGAACTCTGTTTTGTTCTGAAGCTACTTTGGCCTTTTGTCTAAGATCAAGTGTGATGTCAATTTAACACACACTCTGATGCAAAAAATATTGCTAAGAGACCATCCTAGCCCTGCAGGGAGATGGATTTGCTACTGTAGGTCTTCTCCCCTTCTAACTCTTGTGAACCTCCAGGAGACTCCAGCATGAACTGTGCCCTGCCATTAGGAAGAAAGCTCCCAACAACACAAGGCCTGTGAGGATGGGCTTTGTAAAAGCAGGGGTGAAAGTGAGATGGTCCTTTGCCATGGCAGCACTTTAATGTTTCTCGCCCCCCCACCCCCGTTGGTGGGGGGGGGGGGCGTGCAGCAACATTAAAGTGCTGCCGCAACAAAGGGCCCTGAAGCGCTTTAATGTCCCTGCCCCATTCCCCCCTGCAGCCTCTGATGGGCCGGGGGCAAAGGGAGCAGTTGCCCTGGGGCCGGCGATTTAAAAGGGCCCTGGGCTCAGGCCACTGCTGCCACTAGCGTGAGCCCTGCCTGGCACAGGCCAGGCAGCCTGAAAGGCCTGGTTGGGGGATGCTGACCCCCAGCCCATCCCCTTCCGTCCAAGTTCCCGCCCCCGGGTCCATACCGATAAGTGGCCTAACTTACTTTCACCCCTGTGTAAAAGGGAGGGAAAACTGGCGCGAGGCTCTGAATGGGGATGGGGATGGGAGGCGAAGTCGTCTCAATGTCTTCCACAGATTTGAAAGGCACAAATTCCCGCGGGGGAATTTAAGCACAGCAATACAATTCCAGTCGTAAATGGTGATTCGCATAATACTATAAAAACAGATTTCTTCAAGGCAGGTGGAAGTGCTGAGTATGTCAGAGTGTTTAGCTTTACTCAATGTACTCCTTACTCATTGTATTGAAATCAGTTCTACTGTGCCACCATGGAAAAAAGCAGACTGCATGCCCAGTCTCTATCATGGCCAAATCCCATGTGTGAGAAACAGCCATTCAAGAACTTTTATTGACATGATACCTCACCCACTCCCTGCTGCATCGCAGATCTGGGCCGTGCTCTGATTCACACTGGCCTAACCAGAATTTTCCAAGGAGCCCTCTCAAGACTCAAAAGAGTTGGCAGATTAATTATGGATTGAGAGTCCTGGCTCAGGACTTTGCAAGGGGCAGGAGTGGTATTTCTGGACACGTGGACCCTGGGATTGGGCTGCTGTCTGTTGACTCCTCTGTTTGTGTTTTGTATACTTTCGTGTTTTGCAGTAGGGGCCATGATGCAAGACATCAGCTCAAGTGGCGACAGACAATGGGCGAGCTCTGTACGTGCACTGAGGCGGCTGGGGCCACTGGAGAATTACAGCTCAGCGTGACTGGCAGCAAGCCTTCCAACCTCACACTGATTTGAGGGCAGAAAAGGTTAATCTTCTCCCCACAAGCCCTTGAGGCATTCGTGGTGGGCAGTGTTAGCATGAGACACCACTGTTCAGACCATCCTCAAAGGCGTCTCTCCTTTCCCTAGAGGCTTTTCTTCCCAGTCTGACACTGTGTCCACTACACATTTTTCAATGAATCAGGCCCTTCAGATTGTAGAACTAGTCGGTAGCTTCCTGCCAGCTCCGAGGAAAATGTAAAGACTCAGTGTAATATGCCTCTAAATGCATAACTCCCTCCACTCTCCCTAGAAGGCTATTTGTAGCCACCTCTCTCTAACCCCTCAAATATTTGTCTTCCTAGGATGGTGTTAGGAGATTGAAATAAAGGTGGCATTTCTGTTAGGCACAGACTGTCAGGAGCTCTGTAATTGCACATTGCACACACAGTGCATTCTGTATGAAATGCAGGAAGCATGTTAAAGGGATTTTGTTTTCTCCATGAATGAAAAATAATCCTGAGCCTTAATATTTTTTTCCTTGATGGTTTTGGAAGATGTGAGAAATATCCACAACTTTATTTCCCTGACAGCGCTTAATTTGAATTGGCTGTTTACACAACTAACAAATCTGGAATATTTTCAGCAAAAGAAATATCAGAAAATGTAGGGATTTGAGGGTCTGTATCTGTCTATCCACCACCACCAAAGTCCTTATTCCAACCTTCAGGACATGTCCTGTTTGCAGCCTGCCTCCCACCCACAACATAAATTTTAGATGCGGTCTATTTTTTTCCACCAAAAAAAAAGTGAAGGAAAAACTAAACTGTTTTATCAGAACTTTCATTTAAAGGCATGGAAAACTACAAGTGACAGCTGTTCAGATTCAGTGAATGTGACGTTTTTGAATTTCTTCAATTTGACAAGTAAACACCTTAAATCGGTAATGCTATATGCATAATACATGGCCTGTATTTTGACATCCATCATCAAATGCTGACTTGAGAAAATACAGGTTGTACGTCAAGGAATAGCACCCATAAAGCAGGGAGAAATTCAGGTCACAGGGTATTAGGAAAACTATTTTATTACAGAACCAGAAACAAGCTAAGGCACCAGATTTAAGATCCATTTTCGGCTGTGAAAAGATTCAATTTCTTTGCACAGAGCCTTCATTTAGAAATGACATGCTTTCCTCACAGCCCCTTTTCACTTTCCTTTTCTTATTGCATTTTCTCCTTCGGATCTCCAAATCGTGTTCCATTTACATTCATAAACCCAGTGAACCAGGGCAGGTGGTTATAGTGATCTTCCTAACTGCAGTGCCATACTTGTTCTACAAACACCACCAGGGCCCTGAGCTACAATTGCAGGATAGGGTGAAATTCACATTGCCCATGAGTACATGAAATCTGTGAAAGACAAAGAAATGGCAGATGGAGAAGGATGAAATTCTCTTCCCCACAACTAGGAGGTAGGGTGCTATTGTGCAACTAGTTCATGGCAACTTCTATACCTAACTATGAACGGCAGTAGCAGTCGTCATAGCCTGCCTAGTTTATGCAGGGTTTGGAGCCACTGATTCAACAGTTGATGACCCAGCGTCTGTATTCATTCCAGCTACTCCTCAGTCTGCCCACAATCCATTACTACATATTCCTGGAGAGAGATCTTCCAGTGAGCAACTTACAGGAGGGTTCTTCCCCATGGGGCAATAAACATTCCCTTTCTGTTGGATTTATAGACCTGCTTGCAAAAGGTTTGCCAGAATTTGAATTCAGTAACTAATTTGGCCCTTGGATATACACTGCCAGGTTTCCACTGACTTCACTGGGGTGAGCACATGTCCAGGGGCACAATTTGGCCCTTTTAATTTATAACATGCTTTCCATTCAGAAGGATCACATAGTGCCTTACAAATTGATTTTACTAACTCTCCAGTCAAGTAATCATTTAATCCAGAACTGAGGTACAGTCAGTTCTAGGGTGGAATGCTGCAAGTGTTGGACAGCGCACAGTAACACAATATGGTTTTTAAGATGCAACTGCAGGTAAGCAGGATTCAGTTTTCCAAACTGAAATGTAACTAGATTGCCAGGGCTAAAGGCTATACTCTTGCTTCTCATTAAAATGCCAGGCATACCTATGGTGCTGTATAAAAAATAATACTCTAGTGAAAGGTGCTTGGGATTGATGAGGTAATAGATTAAAGACTGCAGAAATGTAATTTTTAAAAAAAGTTATAACTATTGAGAACTCTGAGAAGTAAGAAACAACAATCATATTTTGAATACAGATAATCAGCATGCAAGTGGTGAGCTGCTAAGCAGTGGATGAACAAGATACCATGCCGGTTATGTGAGAAAAGAGAGCGAGAGCCATTAACCAGAGACAAACTGAGAGAATTGTCTTACAATGGGACCTCACCGTTTGCTACTGTTTGCTGACACTGCACAGTAAAATTCCATTGAATTCAATGGAATGATAGACTTTACCTCTTCTTCTCCAGAGTACAGCCATTTGGGCATATCTGAAAAGTTCAGCAGCAGTCATGCAGCTGAAGAGCTGCTGACAATCATGGGAATCTGTTACAACCATTCAATTTAGAAACAATTCTAGCTGCAGTGTCCCCTGGGGCCTGAGACAGAGTGTTGGTTTGAGCACAGCACCAGGAAATCTTGAGTTCTAATCTAAACAGGTTTGGTGTAGCTTCGTATTTAGACAGGATTCAGCTATAAAACACAGATGAGGATCTGGGCTGGGATTTCAACACCTCTGAAGTCTGGAAGTCACTTGGTCAGGCCATCTCTACTTGAAGTGGTAGAAACTACAACCACAGAAGTTTTACTTTATGTTTTTCCTGTGGGACAGAACAGCGTCACATTTAGCTGTGAAGTTCATAGGCTCCAAGGAAGTCTTTTCTCAGTTTACATTTACATAACATTGTCCTTCATGAGTTTCAGGTTCAAACACACCAAAATTCAAAGCAAACCCATCTGAAACTTCCCAAGTTTTGTCTGATTTTGGCTCAAAACCATGCAGAACCACACATAATATCCACCCGGAGCCATAGAGCAGGTGAGGTTTACCACAAGTTTACACAAAATGTAAAACCACAGGAAGGGTTTAGATTTGCAGAGCTCCATTTTGGAGCTCTCTGTCTACTCTCTACTGCTCCCTTCCCCACACGCTAATTTAACTAAGATGAGATGCAATCCTCTGATGTCTGCTAGGATAGGATTATTATTCCTGGAAATGGCAAACATGACCAGTGTTCCCCCAGATGAAATTTCCACACACTGTGGCGCCAAGCACAATTTTACTGAAATTATAATTCTTTTTGGTAAAAAAGAAACCAAGTGAAAGTTCACTTGTAGACTTTCTCATCCAGATTTTTCAATGCTACAGCAATTTTCGAAGGGATCTGATCACAGTTTTGTCTAGGTTACTGAATTTTTTTGTCCTAGAATGTTTTTTTTCCCACTTGATAACTCCTAATACACAATACAAAAATGTACTTCGAGAGTCCTAATCTTATTAGCGTTGTCTTATTCAGTTTCTAATGTCTAAGGTAACAAGCAAACACTTTTGCAATAATAAAACCTGGAAATACAATTGTTTTAAACAGTCTCTGCATTGCATGAAGAGCAAAACGGCAGGAACCCATGAAGTCATAAGGAGAGGAATGATGCTTAGATTGCTAGTACCCCTCCATCACATAGCTGCTTCCCCACCATGCCTTTAACAAGTACAGCAAATCTCTTATGGAAAACTGCAGACAGAATGGGAGACACATCTTGTGAGGCAAAGTTATTTGTAAAGTGCACTGAGTATCTCTAATGTAAGGCACCACAGAAATGCAAGTATTTTCATAATGCAGAGGGAAGATTGTAAGAATGCTGGTGCAAGCAGGCCACAAGAAAGATGAAAGACTAGGGTGTTTCCAAACTATAGCACAGTCTGGATCACATCTTAATAGTAAGATTGGCTTGTGGTTATTTCCCCCTCCCATTTGCAATCCCATGATCTGCTTCCTATTCACGATGAGGTAATACCCCTCTGCCAACTACAGCTGTTGGCTTCATGGAAAAGCACAGTATTTAGGTAGTTGCACAGTCTTAGATGCACTATGGATGTTACACTTTTTGAAGAACATTAATTGCACTGTTGTCTTTTCATGTAATTCCTTTCCAGTCTGTTCTGTTCCCCTTTCTACTCCCCTGTACCTGCTTCTCTAACACTGTGCCCCCTTTCTTCTTCTGGCCTTTTCTCTCTTGGTGGGGTCTGCTTTCTGGTGGATGCATTCCCTGTGGACAGCTCCTATTTCCTCACCACCCATGTGCCAGTGACGCTGGATTGGCACCAGCTGTTTTTTTTTACACACACACAGGTTCTTTTTTGCCATGAAGAACTCCAAGAATTGTAGAAGTAGCTGGAAACAAGGAGGCGAGCCAGTACCACATGGCCATTCAAACTTTCCTTGGACCAGCAGCAAATGCAGTAATTCACAATCCTATATATGCCACGTGGTTGTTGATTTAACATTACTGTGAGAAAATCGGAATCCCTCACTTTTTTCCTATATAAATTCTCAACCTTAATGTTGAATCTGTAGTTTTTCCTCTCTGTCCCCTTTTAACATATATTGGGTTTCTAGAGATTGGGGTCCATTGCATGTGGGCTGTGAACACTGTTATTTTTACTGGGTTTAAATTTAGAAGCATTTATTTAAGTGCAGAGATTTGCAGCTATATTGCTTCTGGACCAAATCCGCCCTGCTTTCCTCACATACGTAATTCTGTCACATTTAGCTTTGGTGTTGGAAACCAGTGTGCTATGTTAAACTAGTCAAATAAATTAAGCCATATCAGCAGATTTGCAGAGACAGGTATTCAATAAGAAGTTGTAAAACAGAAAGCTTCCAATTAAAAATGACCTATAAATACATGTTCAGGAAACACCCTACATTACGTTATGTACCAGAGAAAGTAAATGTCTCCTTAGTAAAAAAGAGGAGCAAAGCCAGATGTGATAGCAAGCAAAGATCAATAAAAATATTTTGATAAATAAATGTAACAATGCTGTTTCACTTATGATTGGCAACTGCTGAAACATAAATTATACATATTTCCCATAGCTGCTTATGGGAAAACTATGCAGATTAGCATTTGATTAGGCTTATATCATGAGACTCAATTTGGACTTTTAATCTATTAAGCTCCAATAAATGAGGAATCTGAATAGCTCCCCTGAGCAGCAACAGTAATAACCACAGCAGTCATTTTTTTGCAACACGTATTCCGACAATTTCCTTAGCAGATGAAATTAAGAAAACTCCACGTCTCTGAGTACAATTACTTTGTAACTTCTGCAAAAATTTCAGGTGTATGCAACTGGGAAATGGATTCTTACAAAGTGCTTAAACAGACACTTTGTGAACATCAACATCTGTCACTTTATTCTAGCAATATTGTTTTTCCATCAACGTGGACTTATTTATGGTTGACTTTATGGTTGACTTCCTGGTCTGCATGGGTGAAATAGCAGACTTAAATTACTAGAGGCAGAACTAAGCTGGAATCCTAGAGTAAAACCCTATTATGTGCCATATTTGATGGGTCGGACCCAAAATCCCAGATCCACGCCTGCTCAGATTTTGGGACACTTTGGATTCAGAGCAAGATAACTTCTAATATGTACGCTAACTATTCTCCATAGGGTTCCTGGCACACTTACTATAATCTATATATAGGGTTCCAAAACTTCTCCAACCTGTAGTTGTATTATAAAACTGCCAGCAAATGTTCTCTACCAAGCAGTGCATAGCACCAGTATTTCCCTTCTGTCGGAGATTAGGCTGGTCGTCTAAATTGTTCTTTGGTTTGTACTTATGTCTCAGCCAAACACTGTGACCAAGTTTTGGTGGACAAGATATGCAAGTGCCTAGTCAAGTGCCAGTCAAGAATTTTTGGACCATGAGATAAAAGGCCCAGCTTGAAACACCCAAATATCATTCCCTAAAGCTAAATGATTATACAAAAAGGACATGGATTTAGTGATGTGCTTTTGTGTAGGAGTATTTGTAAAGGAATGCACAATGATGCAGTATTTATCCCCATCACTTTAGCTTTCAGTGTATTGGTTGGCCTAAAACAAAGATTTTGCACAAAGCCACAATTCCTACAGACCTGCTGTCATAGTTTAGAGAAATACATCCCATGGCGTTTTCCACTCAGATACCAGCTTACATAACACAAAGGCTTCAGAACGTCTATGCTGACTAAGGCATTTAACATTATGTTATTCACATGAAAACTAATGCTAAGACTTTCTGAGCTATGTCAATGATACAACCCCAATACTTTAACATAGTGCTAGGACAGAATATTTTCACATAGCCTATGATAAATCAGGTGGATGTACTGCAGACAGGAACGAGGAAGGACGGGGGAATTTATTTGTCATCCTCTTTAAACTAAAAACTTCTTGCTCAAGAATGGAAGTGTGACTCTAAGAGCCCCTCAATGCCCACTGAAATCAGAACAGCAACTCCTACTATGCCTAAGAAACTCACTACACTTAACAATGCTGTCATGGTCTTTGCCAGAGGTAAATAACATTGTATAAGGTATCATAGGAAAATTCATATCAGTCATCATAATCATTGTGAGATGTCTATACTGGTAGCAATTAAAAAGTTGTATGCACATACTAAAAATATGCTCAAACCATTAAACCAGGCAGGGCTGGTAAACAAGTTTGCCCCAGCCAAAGGAATGTTGATTTGCCTGTCTGCTTAGGTCTCAAATGTAATTGGAGCAGGGTAGGCCAAAGACAATGGAAATTACCTTTGCATCTGAAGTCAACAATAAAAGAAAATAAGAGGATGAGAAAAGGGGAACAAACAGCAAGAATACCTTTGAAGAGTTACTGGGCTGTAAGAAGAGGGTGGGGGGAAGACATTGTGGTTATCCATCACTGACGGAACAAAGAGATCAGCTGCACCTTTTGTAACATGAATGGATGATGTCCAGTCATGTGGGTTGGTGACTTGAGGTCAGAAACTGCCTTATAGAGGGATTGTAACCTGTTAAGTTCTGGTCACTAGAAGCATGTTATAGTTTTGTTTTATTTGGAACCATTTTCTGTTTCTACTATCTTTGCTTAGTATCACTTAAATCTCTGTTCTGTTTAATAAACTTATTCTTGGTTTTACCATAAGTCCTTCCCAGTGCAATACATTAAAGTGTGAATCCTCAGCTGATCTAATAGGCTGTATGACAGTGTATTCTGTCTCTGTGACAGCAGATTTGGCAATTCCTGTGCGTGTCTATTGACAGGGGCTGCATACTGCAGGGGAACCCTTTTCAAGAAGGTTCAGGGATTGGACAGCACATGAAGTTAACCTGCAAGGCTGGTAGAGGTTTTCAGGAGATTGTTAGGGGAGCTAACAGACTGGAGCATTGAGGATCAGAGATTAGCCCTCACAAGTCTCTCTCTCTCTCGCTAAGGCAGGTGGTAAGTTGACTCATAGCCTTGAACTCCCTGAGGAAGCATTGCAGGAGGCACCACCACATGGAAAATGAGTGCTCTTGTGAAAACTTTAATTTGGTCATGGAAGAGCACCCAATTTATACAATTTGGAATGAATGTAATGAGAGTCAGGGAATATTTTCGCAATATCTGACACAAGGTGCATTCCAAAGGCAAAGATATTTGCACTTCCGAAGTATTTTTATAACCTCCATGTATAAAAGCTCTCTCTGTCAAAGATAATATAGCAGTATACAGACAAGAAGTGATCTCCATGAAAAGAAATCATGCCAATCCTCTACTACAGAAGTGCACACTTTTGGCTAAACCCTCATATTTGCTCTAACCTTGTCCTGTATTGTTCAGCTCAATATATTATCTCTGTACATTGGATCATATTCCACAGTTCTTGAAAACTCCAGTCTCAATACCAAATACTAAAATTGATGTTAGGTACGGTAACTGTTGATTATTACAGACTGCAACATAGAAATAGCACACAAAGCAGTTTTTTTAAAGCTTATAGTCTAAAATGTGACTATGAAGATTATACAATTATGCCCTCTGTGGGCAGCTGGGCATACACTAGAGTAGCCTTAAGGGTGTTCTAATCTACACTGGCCTAGAATCAGGGCATAAGAAGGGTACCCTCTCCAAGGAGCAGCCAGACCATAGAATAGTATAAACAGATGGCATTATTTGCTGGTTTTAGCATCTGTTTCCCTCATTCAGTGGCTCAAAGCATTCACGAATCGGGCCCAATATTTCTAACAGCTTGTGTTGCAAACTCCACACTAGATCTGAAAATCAAGCAGTGTTCTTTCTGCGTCAGACAATCTTAATGAACATCCTACAACCACAGCATAGCTACAATTTTGCTGATGATGTAAAATCAGAAGTGAATTCAGTATTAAAGTAATTCGTAATTATTTATATTGTGATAGCCCCCAAAGGCCCCCAACTGGAATTATGTCCCTATGCTTCTGATAACAGACAGATTTAGCCAAGATTTACTCCTCCCACTATTGAGATGCAGTTGTGGGACTAATGTCAGGGTGAAAGCCAGGAGGCTCTATCATTTCATACCCAGGCTATACCCATATCTCAGTGATGTTTGCCCTAGGATAACACACGAGTTTACCTAGACTACTGTTGGAACTTGTTTGTTTTATGATAAATTCCTGACATCTCAATGTTAAAATTGGAAATTTCAAGGTACAGAACATAACCGTGGCCATGACAACAAATTTTCAGCTCTATTTTATAAGGAGATTGGAAAAAAAATGCACTACATAAATTCTCTCCTAGGACATTTGTGACATTTGCTTCCCATCAGAGGCATGCCTTTTATATGGACATATTATTTGGAATATGGATCTATGTAGTCTGGTGATGGATCTACTGTGATGAAGAATAATAGCTATTATTGAGCAAGTGTAATTTCTTGTACTTTGCAGATGATGGTTTATCATCAATTATTTGGCGCAGTGACGACACTGAACTGCTCTAGTGAAATTGTTCAAGGTCACTCATCCATATACGTATTATCTCTGCAAGTGCTAACAGTTGTCAAAACTCGTTTCTGTCAATATATTGAGATGATGTTACATCGGGAACCAATATGTCTGCTAAGAACATATCACTTTTGCAAAGTAACTTTTCTGACTATAACCATAACTTTATGATTAAATCTAATTCAGCATTTAAAACTTTCAATCTTATGCTTGATCACACATGGAGTAAATGACAGGTACTATACACTGGACCAAATTCTGGTTTCCATTACATATATCAATGGAGTTGCACCAGTGTAAATGAATGCAAAATTTGCTCAGGTATAACAAGACAAAGAGAAAAGCATAACATTTAAGCCTGTAATAGAATGTCTACTAATAAAGTAAACAGGAGACCTCATATTGCTAAAGTCACACTATTTTAGTTTCCATTATGCTATTTTTTCCCATCTTCACTGAACATTAATCACAGAAATTCATGTAGCTCATGAAAACGATAGAGTGACTGAAATTATACCTACCTTTACATTATAAAGAGTGGCCTAATATCATTATGGGTTGGGTTTCTTAGCATCTGTCATGCAGTTCAAATGACTTTTTTACATTTAAAAAGTGCATGCAAAAATGTCTCAGATCCCCAATTGTTTCGCTTATATGGGATCCACTGTCTGGCAATACTGAAAGAAGGACAGGAGACATTTGACATGGGTTTAAGTAGGCCACATCTTTATTATTAGATATCTGGGACTACCTGGCAGATAAAAGTGTACAGTGCAGATAACCCCATGTTTATTCCATAATTATCCAGGGGGCTTTTACCAGCACCCCCTCTTTTTTCATCCATGTCCCTCCTGCAAATTTATTGCTGGCACCTTACCATTCCTCCCCCTTATAGGAGAGTAAAAGTGGGCTATAAGAATGGGGGGTTGGCTCCCTGCTGTACCAATCATAGGAGTCCCCAACCTCCCCCCTCCCCGTTTGTTCCTTTAAGTCCTTTGAAAAGCCTTTTAAAGTCCTTTACCAAGCCCATTTATTCAGTCACTGTATACCTTTCCTATGGAGTACCTGCACTGGACATCCGCCACAAGGAGGCACCAGCAATTAGCTTGGCTGCCTCCTCCCTAAACCCAGTCAGGTTCCCAGACATCTTTTACTGCCCTCCCCTTTTGTATTGGCCAAAACAAATGGGCTCCAAAGCTTTACAGGGAATCCCATCACCAAATACCATCCCGCTCACCCCCTCACACACTTAAAAGTGTAGGGCGGTCAATAACCCATGTAGTAGAAATCAAACTGGTAAATGACAATAACAAAAAAAGCCATACTATAGTCTTAATGTAGTGAAAATTAACTGACAACAATAAAATATTTGCCAAGGTATCAAGCACAATAACATCATATTGAAAACACTTTCCCAACAAGCAATTTTTGAATTTATTATAAAAGTATAGGCTATCACGTATGTGTCTAAATACTACCATAGAGTTTAAAAACGTACACCAGCATAATCTCGATAAAGCTTTAAACTACACATATTCACATATGTATCTATTATTATTTATAGCACCTAATGTGTTAACTGGAGAGGAAAATGGATAGCTAAATGTGTGTTAGCTTGCTTGTTTTACTTACAGTAATGACAAATGCAAGTGGAAACATTTGTTTTTTAAAGTAGGAATTTCTAATGTTTCTGAATTTCATTGTCCATATTCCCATTATTTGATACAACTATAAGGATAAAATTTAGAGATGGGCTGGATCTGCAAAATTCAGATCCAAATGTGGATTTTCATGTGTTAGGAGAAATTTCAGGAGTGTTTGGATTTGGAATTTTGGAATGGCCTGCTTGAGAAAGAGGGCACAATGTAAAATTTAGAAATTTAGAAACGAAAGCTCTGCACTGAGATTCTGGCTCAAGCTTAGTCTAGTCATACTGTACTAATATGTAAGTTACCACCATAAATCAAATGGCAAGGATGGCTGCCATAAAACCCACATTACTCCTGGAAATCTAGGTTGGATGTATGACGGAGGCCATATAAAGTAATGCAGACTTATTGTTTTCCTGTGGATTTTTCTATAATTTAAGCTTTCATTTCAAAGCCTAATTACTTGTAAAGATAGCTGTAACTTGTAGCCCAGGAATGTAAAAGGCATCATGGAGTTAGTCTGGCTGAATGGAATTGGATTTTTTGATAGGGCAAATGTAGAATTATTATCTGGTGCCTGAAGGAATGAAATTGCTCCAGCATCTTGATTATATCTCTAACCATTTGCATTCCCACCCTGGAGTTTCAGAGTTGACTGGACCAGGGCTAGGTAGACCAGATGTCCTGATTTTATAGGGACAGTCCTGATTTTGGGGGCTTTTTCTTATATAGGCATCTATTACCCCCCCCATCCCGATTTTTTACACTTGCTATCTGGTCATCCTAACCAGGGCAAAGATCTTTGGAGTTTTGCCATGGACTTTAGTGGGGTTAGGATTTCACTCTTTGTCTTCACACCATGCATATTGTTGCCACTATACAAATAATTATAAACACACATAACTGTGTCAGTATGCATAAGATACACAGCTGTAAATAGCTATTTTAATTATGTAAGATAAATACATATGCCCTGAGTGTCAAATTAAAGAACTATACATATTTGTGTGTATATATCTATATAAAAAGTTATAATTAAGATTACACTAAGATTTCATTTTAACTATTTTTTTCACATTTTTCACTTAAACAAACAAACCAAACCAACCGTCCTTAGACCACAGCTCACCAATTTCTCTCTCTCGCTCTCTTTTCAAGTTTGAGAAAATTCCTCCAGCCATTTTTGGAGGGTGAAAAAATATAAAACAAAATCCAACACTTTTACAGCATGTTATTGGCATAACACAAACACAGCTGAAGAAAAAAGTAAATCCCAAATTTAATCTACATAGCCCCTATCTAGCTAATCATCCATCCCACATGCAAAACATATGTTAAGGCTGCAGGCACATATCAGTGCTTTGAGGGCATATTACCTTTCAAGAATTGGGGAGTTTAAAAACAAACAAACAAACAAAAAAAACAAGAAAAGTCCTTACATGTTAGAAAGCTGGGGAATTCAGAGTTAAGGCTGCACTTCTCAAACAAGCCAGCCAAACCACCTTAAACACCACCTTCCGTGATATGTAAGCCTTTATGTTTCCTCCTCTGCAGATAGCGTATTGGGGAATGTGCACAACAAGATAGTTTAAAACATTTGTTTCATACATGGTGTTCATAGCTCCAATACCAAACATGTTGCTTTGTCACCACACTAGCATTTGTTCCTTTCCTGTAAGTGCAGTAATTCTGTGATCTGGCCGCATGTGATTTGGAAGCATACTAGCTCTGTGTCTTGTGAAACTTAGGCCTGGTCTATGCTTAAAAGTTAGGCTGACATAGCTACAGCACTGAGGTGTGAAAAATTCACACTCCTCAGCGCCATAGGTATGCTGATCCAATCCCTGGGTGTGAAGGAGGACATAAAATGGCACAAACACTCTGTGATTAGAATGAAGGGGTTTTGTGTTCATTGATCACATCAAACTTGGTCATGGCTAGATAAGGGAGTGAGAATTTCTGATTTTTGAACTGCTTCACTCTGGGGGTAGAGAAAAGGGTATTTTGGAAGCCTCGTTTGAAAAGTGCAATCTTAACTTTGCTTTTTCTGGGAGAGGCTGCTGTTTTAAACTCTAACATTCTTGAGTAGTAATAAGCACTCAAATTAATGAGCTGTGCCTGCAACTTTAACTGCTCCTTAATGGAGTTCTTTGGTGTTGGAATTCCCTTGGAACTAGGGAGTGAAGGAAGCTTGGCAAGGGATGGACATGGAGCCTCCTTGTCTCTTCTGAAGTGGGTGGGAGGAAAGGCTGGCTAATGCACATCTCTTCCAGACCTATCAACCCCCTGCCTTATTCTGAGAGACTTGTGAGGTGTCCTACAATCTCTCCAATCATTTGGTTTGTAGGAGACCTCCAACCCCCTTGCCCTTGTAGATCTTTAAGTTTGGGTCCCCATGCTAGCCCCAGGATATTGGGAGGGGGTATGTGGGAAAGTGGGGCGGGAGGGTTGAGAAGCAGGTCAGTGCTGTACAGAAGATGTAGAGAAGCAGTGCTTCCTTGACTTCCAAAGCAGATGAACTTTCTGTGGTAGACACCAGTGAAAGTCCCCTGTGATGAAGCACAGGTGGTGTCTTGGGTGGAGAAGCTTGGCAAATCCTAGACCTTCCCCCTTTTCCTTCTCCTGCTGCACCTCGGGTAGCTTTGGAGTGCTTATCCTCTCACAACTCTCAGACAGAGGCCTGTTCCCATGGAAGTCCTCATACCCCCACATCCCTTCTCCAGAAGCTTGCTCCCATTATTACTTCCCCCACCAAAGACACAAAGATTTGATAGGGGGGCTGCCAAGAGCAGAGGGACGCACCCACGAGCCAGTTTGGGTTGCAGGAGCAAAAGGTTGAGGGGTATGCACTAGCACTTCTCCTTCTTTCCCCTCAAAGAACTTCCTATGGTTTATCAAGTTCTTTGTTGGATGGTGCTACAAGGGACACGTTAGCGCTTTCCTTCTTCCTGAGATCCCTTTTTCAAGTCATCAGGGATGAAATCCTGGTCCCCTGAAGTTAATGACAAAACTCCCATTGACTTTAATGTGGCTGGGATTTTACCCCAGGTCTTTGGTGGGACAGGCAATAGGACATGGAGGACAGCAGGCCTATTGAGTAATGTGGAGAGAGCAAGTGTCTTGGTCGGGGGCAGGGAAGCTGTGGTATCCAGAGGCATCCAGGTAGAGAGGGGAGCACTCAGGAATAGCGCTTCCTTGCCTTTTCCACCGGACAAACTTCCTGTGGTTTGTCAGAGGGAAGTTATCCTTTTGTGGCTCATAACAGGACGTCAGGAGTAGGGCTGGCCAGAAAATAAGAATTCCATTTCACAAAAAACTTTGAGGTTTCAAAATCTGTTTCCATTCTGCAATGAAATAAAACCAAGACCTTTTGAAAAAAATCAGAGAGACAGTGAACTTGTGCCACCCCAAAATAGCCAACGGCCTAGGGCACTCACTTGGATGGGGGACACCCAGCTTCAGGTTCCTGCTCTGCTTGATTCGGAGCAGGGACCTGAACCTGGGCCTCCTGTCTCCCAGGCGAGTATCCTAACCCATGGGCTATTGGTTATTCTAGGCCCCCTTTCCTCCACCACCAGAAATTCCATCCTGGACCCAAGACCCCCTCCCAACTAAAGTTTTGTTGAAGTATATGTTCCCTGGAAAAGTTTTGGTTTTGATGAACTGGCATTTTCTGGCAAAAAAACAACAACTTTTAGCTGAAAATTTTCCAACCAGCTCTAGTCAGGAGCTCTGCAGGGCAAGGGACTAGGTGAGAACTAGGCTTGGACGAGAAGTTCAGAAAGGCACCCCTTCCCTCTCCTTCCTTCCGCCACACTCAGGTCTGTGGGAGAGAACCCCCAGTGAGCCTCAGGAGGTTCATTCCACACATCTCCCACGTGATCCTTTGGGTGGCAATGCTCTTCTTCCTTATTCGCATGTCACCTTACAATCAAGTTACATTGTGAGATCTATTTGCACAAAGAAAATGGCTAGAGACATGGTTTTTTAAATTAAATTTTAGGTTTCCAGCAGACCTTGATCCTATACTAAGCTCACCAGAGCCTACTTTGCCTACATTCGATAGCACTGTTACACATTTAGAAATTCATAACTTTTAAAATTAGTCTTTAATCAAACAAATGTAGGTTCTGGGCACAAGAAATAAGTAAGGGAACCTAGTAAGGTAGTCTGTCTGTCTGTCTCTCTCTCTCTCTGCTACAAAAATACTGAAAAATGAAAACTTCAGAACTGTCGTTAGGACTGTTAAAGCCCAATTTTTAGTAATGGCATAATTACAAATAATGTCATAATTCTGGAATCTTTTTTCAGATTTTGTGGTAAAATTGTACCTAAGTGATGAAGCTGATGGGATTTTTGTGGAATTTAAAGTGTGTGTGTGTGTGTCCATGTACGCATGTCTGTGCAATGAGGATGTAAACAGGGGAACAAAATAGGATTTTAATGGAGTTTTTTAATTTTTATCCGCTTCCCTACACACATTTAAAAATAGGCAATTTGGTAAATTATAGTCACATATCACAGAAATGTTTGATTTAATTCTTCCTCTAAGAAGCAGATCAGTTTAAAGCAGATTTAGTTTAAAGGCTCTGTTGAGAATTGATTTCAAAATGAGGAAAAATTACATTTGTCAATTCAACAATGATTTTGACATAGCCAAAGTTACTTTTGACCAGGCCAAATTTACTCTTTACAGAAGGACCTCTTTTAGTAGGAAACAGGAACAGGAGCACTTCACAAATCTTTGGCCTCTTCCAATGTAGGTAGTTTTTTGAATACTTAGCTTATGATTCGAAATATCAGATGTTTCTAGTATAGGGTCATTTTACAAACATTTTCTGAATGGATACAATATCCGTTACAAAGAATATCTGATAAAACCTTAATTACAATGATCAACTTTGACTGATTTCAGTCAATTTTTTCCCCCATGACTTGTTCTTTTTAAAGTTTCCTGGATGCCTTTGCCTTCAGTTTGTGACTTGCCCCACGCCACAGAGAAAGTCATGGTAAGAGTTGGTAATAGAACCAAGGAGTTCCTGACTCCCAATATTGTACTCAGACTGCACCTCTCTTTTGAAAGTTTATTCCTTGATGGCATATATGCCTAAGCTATTGGATGCAAAAAATAAATTAAAGAAAACCTCCATTCCCATCTCAAATGCTTGAGAAAGGCTCCATAGCCAAAATACCAGTGGGTTTCATCTCTCTTTCATTTCTATATATCTGATTGTCTCTGTTGAAGTTGCTTATTTTCTTTTAGGCGTGTTGATCATCTAGTGGTATTTTTACTTCAACACATTTTCTCTGTGGGCCTCGTAATTCTTCCAAGCCCTATTAGCACAGGCTACTGCTCAAACATAATGGAGCCAGTCAACCCCTATGGGCGCATCAACACATGTGAGAAGAGCATGCTGTTGTTGATACTATCTCTGCTACTGTGTGTGGGTAGGGGCTCACCAAAAATAAAATGTAAAGAAAATACATGCTGTTAAGTTTTGTCTGTCAAACACATGTATACTGTCTTGCCTTTCATCACTAACCTCCAGTCATGCTCCCCTGCTGACACCAGAAAACACTGAATTATTTAATGTTACATAAAAAGTTAAAAACAACAAATCAAAACAGCCAAACCTAGAATCAACAAGAAGAATGCCTAAATGAAACAATCTCTCTCTACTTCGCACTTGTGTAAGGTCTAAATCAAAGTGTAAGCTCTTCAGAGCCAGGTAGTATGTCTGTAAAGGTTCAGGTATACCTATGGCACTGTATAAATTACATATAAAAACAATTATACTAATTCTGGACCAACTGAATTCAAAAGCAAAATTTCCATTAACAATAATACCAGATTAAGTTGAATAAGAATAATCAGATACCCAGAAATATGAATCAACAGCATGCTCCATTCCTCTTACTGCTTTAAAGAAGCTGTTTTATAATGGTATAGGAATTTATTTCAGTTTTAGTTTGCAAGAATACTGAGCTCTGGAAAATGCTTGATTCAAAGCACAAAAGGAGTGGATTTGTAAATACAGGTTGAGCTTTGGTTTGAGTTCAGTCTGCAGTGGCTCATTGGATTATTCTTTCTTTCTTATCTATGATTTGTTCATCAAAGGTTGGGGTTTTTTAATGAACATTAGCTATAAACATTTTGAGGTGGCTGCTCACCAATGAAATTCAGATTCAAACCATATTTTGCTGTAAAAATCAGCATGGTCAAATCATATGGCTTTTTCCAATATTGCCATTAGTTCAAATTCTGGTTCTTGCAAGCCAAACCTTGTCTCTGGTTCCTAGTGACATTTGATCATTGTAAACTTGGTTAATTCAAATAAGGCCTTTGGACAAAAATTTCCCCTTTTTCAAACTTATTAAAGTTCAATGGAAGTTCTACAGCCAAATAGCAGGTATTGTGATTCACTCCCAACACTGGATAACAGACCAAAGAATTAAACGGACAAATGACTGGATTAAAGTCTTTTGATTGCCTATGGATATTTAATGGATTGGATGGACCGTCCTTGATGTGGCACTAACCAAGTTAGTCTCTCTTCAGCCTTCCAAACTAAAGACAAGTATAACAGTGACACTGTACTTTCCTAAAACAATTGCTCCAATGGATATAAATAACCATTTATTAAACAAACAATATGTGCCAAAGCAAGGAAAGATACCAAAATTATGCTTATGAGGCTCATGAGGTACTGCACATAACTCTCGTAATCCTGTAATATATTATCTATATGTTTCATTTTCCTGAAGTTATCTTCATAATCAAGATATCACTATCATCATGGGCACTGGAACTATTTTTAATTTTAATTTAAAGAGCAATTAAAGAAAGACAATGGATACACAGAATAATAAAATAAGTGATTAGCAGCATGCAAATGACATAGGCTTAATGATAATACGGTTCTATTCTCCAAAGGGCCTGTCGAGAGAAACCCTTCCTACATTTGGTTGTTCAGCTAAATGTGCCTCAACCTACAATTACAACATCACTGACACCATTAACCACTGAAACAACATCACTTCATGAAATCCTTGTTGTCTCATTAAAATGTAAGGGGTCAGGTAATTTACCAGCTTTGTATGTCTAGTTTTGTTGTTGGTAATTAGCAAGCATTACCCAGCAAGGACTCCCACTGGGAACAAGAGAAACTTTGTGAAATATTAAAGAGAAACACTTTATATTTCACTGGAAATTCAAAATATTCACAGGTATGCCCAGAGCATACCTTTGTCTTTACAGAGCTGAATAATACTGCCTTTAAAGGGTTTTAATGTGACCAGAAAGATTGGTGATACAGGACTATTTTGGAAAGTTAATTGCCAGTTTAAACAGAAATGCTCCTACATAACTGGATCTAAATAGGTCTCTCTCCTTGAAAATAAGCAGCTTTTACAAATATAGGGACAGTGCAAAAACAACAAAAACTACCTAATACAAAACGTCCAGTATAAAATTTAAACAACAAAATTATTTATTCAAAAAAGATATTTATTTTTTGTTGAAACATGGGGAAAGCAAATACACCCTAATGCCAATACTCCTTTTCTTCCTGCTAATTGAAGCCTCATAATCTTCATTTAAAGCAGCCCCGATGACATTTACTATTAGTTCATATGTTGTCCAGGAGCAGAATAGTATCTTATTCTTTAAATGGAACTTTTAGAACATAAAACACATTCCAATAAAAGTGAACAGAAAATTATGAATTCATTAAACTACTTTGGTATCTTGTGCTATATATAATATTTATATTCCAGCTACTCTAAAATATGCTTTAATATCTTTAGGCAACTATAAGGACTTAAATATTTATAAAATGGCTAAAGATAAAGTATAGCCCTCTTATTCCTACATACAGATGATGTAAAGCATGCAATCAAAGACAATAACACTTTCAACCCATTTGTCATCTTAAAGGAGCCTTTCAACTTCAGATCCCTTGTGTGCAATCTACATAAGAGTTGTTGCCTACATAGGCAACTCCAGAGGAGTTTGCTCCTTAAAAACTACCAAGAGTGCTATACTTCACATAAAACAGGGTTTTCTGAAAATGGACACAAAACTATAAATTTGCAGGCAAAACAGCTCCAAGTGGGGCTTCAAAATACTGCTGTATTTATCTCTAGGACATCTGGGAGCAGGAAGCATTTTGATTTAATATTTCATAACATAGAGGCAATTGCTTCCTTGCCTGGTGTATAATTAATGCTCATATAAAGAGAGGTTTTTATTTTCATTTTTTTTATTTCTCAGCATCAGTAATGCGCCTGCGCAAGCAAGCAAACACACCTAACCCTGCATAATATGGGGCTTGCTTTAGAGACTTTGAACAAGAAATAATAATAGTAAGTGAGCCACAGTGAATTTATAATGGTCCTGGGACTATTAATCCTATTTATAGTTTAAGTGTGAAATCACATTTCACATACTGTATTATTTACCTCCTTTGTCCAGTTTTATCTTCCTACAGACCTAGCAGAAGGAGCGATGTGGTGGCTGTGAAAGTTAGAAGGCATTTGGGCCAGGATTTAGCTGCATCCCTCAAATACAGGCAATGAAAGGGTGTCAATGTAACATATCCCTCCCTCCTTCCCCCAACACACCAGTAGGATCGAAAACTTCCTAACCTACATCCCCCCACCCCTCCCTTTCTCTCCAAGGAAATATTTACAGAAGGCATGAAACAGTTCTCAGGGTACCTGAGTTCAGGCACCAGAAGGTCTACCCATATAACTAGAGTGCAAACTGTGGGGAAAGTATAAAGAAGGGATAAGAGTCCTGGATGGAAACTTCCCTCCTCCCTGGGGTTCCTTGTAAGGGCTGGAGGACCAGGACATCCTGTTTGAAAAAAAGAAAATGGCTATAATGGCTATAAAGCAGGAAGTTAGCCTGGCTGAATATATAGCCTCCTTCCACCCCTTTGTCTGTCTTATCTGTTTAGGCCCCAAATCTTGCAAAGATTTGCACATGTTTAACTTCACACATTTGACTAGTTCCACTGAAGTCAATGGGATCACTTGTGTGTAAATTTAAACCCTTACTTAAGTCTTGGTAGGACTGGGGCCTTAGACTGGTAAATGCTTCAGGGCAAAGGCTCTCTCTTACTGTGTGTGTGTTCAATGCTCAGCACAATGGGGCCCTGATCCCAGCTGCAGTCTTTACTCTAAATAAATAAAATAATAATAGCCACCCAACCCACCATCTAGAATACGGACGATGCCAAAACTATCTGGGCTTATATTTACTTTTGTCTTGTGGGTAGTTAATGCTCTGTTATTTTATTGCTATTTAGAAGCCCTGGAACCTGAGTAGTAGTATGTGAGCAAAGTGCTGAAATGGGGTAGGTGCTGAGACATTTTGAGCACCCCTAACATTTTATTTCATTGAGGATGCCCAGCTCAAGACTTGTGATATGTTTATGTCAAAAAAAGAACTGCCAATTTACTACTGAAAAAAGCCCAACCTCAACCCAAGTTCAGCTGGCCAGTGCGGAATTAATCAGTAAACTCAGCAGCAGATCCCTGGCAGAGTGTTTTGGGATGCCTTAAGGAAAAGGGAATACATCCATGGCAGCAAAAGTTCCAGGATCAACCATGAAATATGCAATGCAAGAATGTTCTTAACTAGGTACAATCCTCGAATTAAAGCTCTTAGCATCATTCATGTATGATCCTAGCATTTTTGCTGGTAAGGGTATAGGAACATTCTGGTTTTGGTTATGGATATAATTTTCAAAATGACCTGAGTGATTTAGGAGCCTAACTCCCATTTTTCAAGAGACTTAAGCACTTATGACTTTCAATGAGACCAAGCTCTTAAGTGCTTTTGAAAATGGGACAAAGGTTCCTAACTCAGTTAGGCCCTTTTGAAAATTGATCCCGTGTATTTCAGTGTTTGGTTACTTTATTCATTCGTTTTTAATATTCCCTCTACCTGGGATAAGTGCACTTTTCTATAATGTGGTATAAATCTGAATACATAATAAATAGTTAAGTATCAGAGGGGTAGCCGTGTTAGTCTGGTTCTGTAGAAGCAGCAAAGAATCCTGTGGCACCTTATAGACTAACAGACGTTTTGCAGCATGAGCTTTCGTGGGTGAATACCCACTTCTTCAGATGCAGGATTCTTTGCTGCTTCTAATAAATAGTTGACATTTTAATGTGACATTCAGAAGTGTTCAGCTTTGGCCTAACTGTTCTCCCACTGAAGTCAATGGTTCAACTCCTGTTGGCTTGAATGGGAACATAGCTGGGCTACCGATGAGCCCTTTTGAATACTCCACTCTTACATTTTAGATATATTAGTATATGTGCCATCCAAAAGAGACATTAATTTATACACACCTCTTATCCAAATTTCTATGGTTATTAGACATTGGAAAGGATGATAGACATCTAAACTCTTGTAAATTAAAATAACTTTGCCCAGTAGGAAATCACAAGCCTTCTAAGAGAAACCATTTCCCTCACCCTAAAGTAAAGGTCAATTCTAGGTTTAGGATGAATCAGATTTGTAGCCAGTGGTTTACGGTACTTTTGCACAATAAACATCATCGATCTTTTTATATCATGAACTTTCACACTAAATTCATGATGTTTATGACTGCAGAGTCTACTCAACAGACATTATAAGAACCAGCTGCATCCAGCAATCCCTCACAAAACTACAGAATTATTTAAAAAACTGGTCAGAGGTAACTTTTTCTCATCTTTGGAATTGAGTAATAAATTGCTTTATTAACATTGAAACCCAGGTATTTAAAAATAGATTCTCAGGGCTGATCAGATGTCATGTTCTCAGGGTTTTTTTTAACCTTTCACCTTGGTTAAACCACAGAGAGGCTATCTAGAGTTAATCCACATTCCTGCATGCCCTGAAGCACTTGCTCTGCTTCATAGTTGCTCTCTGCACAGCTCCATGGTGTGGATATGTCTGTCTTTGGGGCATGCTGGTGAGTGAACATGGCTGGTGGATACATGAACAATCAAGATTCATAGAGGGCTGCAGCTTCTATTATGGATAAAATTCAGCTGCTGTATACACTGGCTATTGGTTAAGGGGGAAATTCTATTCCCCGATTAGTTGCACAGGTCCCCCTTGCTTTGTGTGGGGAATGGAATTTGGTTGTTATATACAAAGTTCCCATGGCAAACTTGATATGCTGATCATCAGTGTTATGGGTTCCGGAGGATGCCTTGTGTTTGTCTTATATGTTTGGCTATTCTGTACTTTACAACATTAAACTAAGACACAATACAAGAAAGTAGCAATATTCAACATGCAGCAAAAAAGCATCTTCTATAAATATTGATGATACAAATTAATTCCCAATCATTTGTTTTTTGAACTTCTCAGAAACATATCCATATTGCAATTCAACATTGCAAGCAAGTGTTACATATTCACCATTGCAATGTTTGGAATTGCTAGAGAATCTTTACTGACCAAGTATTTTTAGACAACATTGAAGGGATAAGTAAAGACATTTTCCCACTTCTAATACTGGTAATACCATAGATGATTTTCATTTAACAATTCTGTGATAAAAAAAAGATCAACAATCATTGATGTGTAGTAGAAAAAAGAAAACACTAATTATCAATGGGATATAACTTAAACCTGATGTTAGTTTTAATGGGAGTTTTCCTGCATACAGGATGCAAGATTGGGCCCCAAAAGGGGGCAGTAATTTGACAACTACTGTATCTAGTCATTGTGAAACAAATCTAACTCAGTGACTGACAAACAACTCCAAGGTGTATTTCTGTCCTCTCAATCAGATCCTGCTCCTGCTTCCATGGAAATTGATGGTGAAACCACCGCTAACTTCAAAAAGAACTAGACCAAACCCTTAAGCCTTTCCTATTCAAAGTTATTTTAACCTGTGTAATCTGCTATATTGTAAAGCATGTGTACATTTTTTTAATATATTTACTCAATTTTGTATGATTTCTCCCCCATCATTTCCATGATGGATAAGAAACATATTACTCAGGAGTTCCCTCCTCTTTACTTTATTTTTTTCCTTGATTCTTTTTTGTTTGAGGATCTATTACCAGGATTGTAAATGGAGGCCTTACAAAGATCTCTCATGTGGTGAAATACTGTTCCTAGGGAAAATTCTCATAAGTTGAAGTCATTCAGAAAACAGCTGCAATGATTGCTATGCTGAAACACATCTGCACTGCTTCAGTTATCTGTCTTGTAATATCCATGGAAGAAATGCTATTGTATAGCCTTCCTTTCAGTACTTTAGACCTGCTTGGAGCCATAAGCTGGCTTTTCTTTATTGTTTAGTAAGCGGTTTTAATGAAATGTGCTGCTCTTATTATATAGGAGTCAAAATAAGACCTAAATCACTAACCAATAAAAGAAAATTATTGGGCCAAGTATCTAAAGTTACTACCCAGAGGCTACTCTAGTACAGCATTTATAAATCTCTAAACAGTTAAGTATAATTGTCTTCCTGGTTTTTGGGAAGGAAGCCAAATAACAGTTTTAGTTACAACTGAAGACAAATATTCTGTGTTCAGCTTGGTTTATCTGGTGGGTAAAACAACAAGTGAAATTCCCACCATGTGAAATTTCAAAAGGAAAATATTGTGAAAGTGAAATGCTGAGTGGGAGCACTCGATAAATATTTCGGGGGGGGGGGAGGGAGAGTGGGGAACAGAGGGAGGAGAAACAAGACTTACTGGAGTTATTGCAATACATTGCCAGTGCAGATCCACACTTTAAGAGTCATGCACCCTGGAGGTTTGGAAACAGTATGACTGTTTGGGGTGCATGCACATTCATCATGGATCGAATTTTTCATGGTCCTTTCTACAAGATATTTATCTATAAAATAAAGACACTGTGAATAAAGGGGGATGGAGTCAGAGTCAGCAGAGACAGCAATACATTTGAGGAACTTCTTTCTCCATCATGGAAGTACCTCTGCACAGCCCCATTTATGGAGACTAACAAGCAGTCAACAGGAGGAGTTAGTCAGATAATGACTGGGCCACTGCTGTCCCAAATCAGGCATAGGATGAGTCTGTGTGCTGAGAGAATAATGCTTTCTAAATCTGAACTCACAGCTTTAGTCATTTTAGCAACTGAGACACTTTGAAGGGAAGCCATAGAGGCAGCTGCTTCTCTAGTGGGATATACTTTAAGCCCTCCTGGCCTTGGCATTTGGGCTCATTTATAACAGATTTGCATATAAGTTTTGGGCCATTTGGCAAATTTCTGGGCCATTTGGATTAACATGTGGATAACCAGACAGCACTATTCCCTTGGGCTTTTCCTAAAGGGCCAGAAACTGCCATGGTGATTTCTTAAAAGGATATCCAAATAGTAGGGGAAGGCATCTTTGACAGTCATACAATGCAGTGTAGCCTCTTCTGGCATAATGTGAGGCTTAGAGAAAAACTGGCAATGATATAGACTGGATTAGCTGTAAATCCAATAGCATGTTCAGGATTTAGGATCTGGGTGTAGCACAATATTAGCTTTGTGAAATAACCTGGGAGACAAATCTACAAACAGGGTTTGGCAATCATTTACTCTCCTCACTGAGGAAATGGCCATTTAAAATGCTGTCCTGGGTACAAGGAAAAGCAAAGGACAATCTTTCAGTTGCTCAGAAGAAGCATGCAATCTGGTAAAACCAGATTTAGAACACTCAATGTCACAGGAAGATAAGTAGGAGGATAAATATGCAGCAGCCCAAAATCAGCTAGAGCCCTAAATATCGAAGTGATAGGCCAATATACAGCAGCAGTCAATTGCCCTTTCACAGTTGTTACACAGAGAGAAGAGGAGGAAGAAGCAATTAGGGGAGATGATGCCCCAGGAACCTCCTCCATTATCTGACCCTCTTCTTCCCCACCCCAGAGTTCAAAAGACCACCTCTGAGATGGACCAAACTCTTCAAGGGAATGATGAATTTTAGTCTGCCTCTATTTAAGGGGAAGTCTTAGGAAGCTCACAAACATCCTTGGTTCTTGAGGATGGTCCTGTAATAAAAACCAATATACACAAGTAGGCCACAGTACCCCAGCATCTACAGCAGTGAAAACTGGGCAAAAGAACACTGAAATAAGCACACTAGGAACTCAAACCACAGGGGAAGCCCAATGGCATGTGGTCAGACTCTTTAAGGAAGCAGACCAGGACCAGTCAGGCAAATCAGAGCAGTGCTTCATTTGTAATGAAAGAGGTGCCGGAGCTCAAAGAATTAGGTGCTGTGGTTCCAAAAAAATGTTTTATATTCATAATTGATGCAGCAAGCCTACAGGTGCCAGGACTATGAACTGCCAAGCCTGGAGGTGCTGGGGCTCAGGTTTGGCAAGCCATGGCACAAATTAAGCACTGATCAGGGGAAGAATGGAATCTTCAATTACCTGAGCAGGTCTTCATGGCCTCTACTGAAACTATCTGTTTATAACTCCCCTTTCTTCCCCCAAAAACAAAGATCTAGCTTGAAGACTTTAAATGATGGAGAACCACCACACTCCTAGATAAGCTGCTATGACACTAAATACATGTGCAAGTATCCATAGGAATAACTTGAACCTTTGCAATACAAACTGTAGCATACATTAGAATACCATTTAGCTAAACCAAACAGGTCACATAGAGCTTTATTGGATATGTGAGGCTTCAGATAAGATGTATATTAAACATATAATCCCTTCGTAGCTGAAGCCCCATTTATAAAAAGACAGATCTTATGTGGTCTGCCTTTGGTTTAGTTGAATGCACCTCAGCTCTGAAGAGTGACTGTAATGTTGGATTAAATGGTAGCTAGTTGAGGAGTTGTCTCACTGTGGAGTAATCCCTGGCTGGCACAGGGCTATCGTAGCTGGCTCTGCAACACCCATTTCAAAGGCCTCTTTGTGGGGGTGCACCTAAAATTGAGACCACAGGAGAAACAGGCTCCCAGCGCCCCCTGTCCAAAGCAACCAGAAGCAGTGATTACAGGGAAAGCCTGGCTTTGCCCCTCTAGCTCTGAGTTGAAGGGTGCTCAGTCGATGAGTGGGTATGGTGCATATGCAGTGCTGTCACACATAGGAGCGGTGAAGAATTGAGCATGTACAGTCGCTCTGTGAGGATAGCACATGTGCAGTCTGGCAGTGAGGATGGAATCTTCAGTGAGTGTAGCACATATAGGAACTGTGAGAGGATGCAGCATGCTCAGTGAGGATGGAATCTTTGGATATTTTAGCTGCTAAACACTAAGAAGTCTCTACTGAGCATGTGTAAACTGACATTTCTAAAAGTCTTATAACTTGGCCAAATTTGGGCAGATTTTCACAAGATCCGCACACATCCATGCCCTACCAATTTTTATATTCTTGCTTCAAAGCATGAAGGTGCTAGAGCTCAAAGAAAATGTCATTGGCATATTTTTCCCCTCACCTTGTTCTCAGAAGCAGTTAAATAGTTTTCGATGAAACTTTCCAAAGCAGTTCAGCCTCAGGCAGACACCTAGCATAGGTGATTTCTCCCCAAATGATTAAAGCTTGGCAAAGTTATAAGCAGCTCAGAACAGGGTCTTTGTAATGAGAAGAGTTGAGCAACCTTATTTATGGATGGTGCTACAAAAGTTAAGCCCAAATATAACTCTGGATCCAAAATACTCAGAAACTTTGGGAAGTTTGTGCCTGAGTCCAGATCTGAATTTTAGGGCCAAGGACCATCACATATATAATATTGAGATTATAGAGTATGTGTTTACATTTATTTACATGTTACATGCACAAACAATTATTAAATATTCTCTGCCCCCTTTTTAAGCTGATTTTTTTAGTCACACTGTTTAAAGACTTCCAGGTTAAGTTCAAAACCTGGGAATATTTAACTGTAAGCTTTGTCAATTAAAAAAAAAAAATCAAAAGTCCACTCATGAATATTTATTCTAGTGACAACTGCTGTCAGAAAAAAGACTTTTTGCAATGGCAGTGGGTACCTCAGCATTCACACCACACTAAACTTGAGCAGTATTTGCATACAAATATGTCTTAAATAATGTACTGAAGACATGATAGATACATGCATACCACATTCAGTTCTCTTTCTGGGTCACAAAAGCTCCTTCACCCTAGACAGAACATATTTGCTCCAATAAATCTCTGGGAGGCCAAGAACTTAAAAAGAAAAGGCCGTTGTGTGAAGGGGGAGAGATAGGGGTCAGAGGTGGTGGGAAAACCTCACATGAACAAACAGGTGGCATTCCTTGCTCATAGAAAAACCTATCAATGAAATTATTGCTATATTGTTTTCTTTTTAGATGGGACAAGCATAAATTATACATCAGCTTTGCATGTGAGATTGCACTTACCATTAACCACAGAATTGTACTGATTACATGGCAACACCCCAGATGCTATTTAAACAGCATTGCAAAAACTAATAAGTAAATTCCCTGGTCAAAAATTGAGCTGCCTAATCCATATGCAGCTATCTCTTCCCTCTTCAATACCATATCAAAGGTAATCTTTATTTGGGTATGAATTCAAACACCATATATTCAGAACTAGAAAAGCCCAGTTTGGCAACAGTGAGGGGTTGTACAGGCTGATGTGAATTGAAATGTTTTCCTGGATAAATGAGTGTGTTAAATAATACACAAATGTTTAAGCCAAACTAGTGACAACTCACTGTAAATAAAGCCACTTTGTTGCCAACAAGGAGCCGCAAAGTGGTTCTGTTATGCTGTTTGCTGACCAGCAGAAGCTGGATCACCTGCTTTATATAATTGTCACCGTAGTTGTGCCTACTCTACATTAAAACTGCATCTCACAGACAAAATGTCACATTGGATACAATTCCCTGAAAAGTTTATGCCACCTATTGATCTAATTGTGTCTGACAACCTAGCCATAGTATTCAAGATCTTTCAAGAAAACCTCCTGTGTTGAAAGCAATGTAACCAATTCAGAAGTTGTAGATACGTAAATGGTGCAACCCACTGAGACGGTAACTGTTTTCCAACCCAGTAGTTTGCTTTTAAAATACCCTCTCTCACCCTTCCTAAAATATGTTGCCAATGGAATAAGCCATTGGCCAAATTCTGCAGTCAGCACGCATGGAAAAGTCTGCTTCCATGGAAAAGTTGTATAAACCTGCCATGTGTTTAAAATGCACATGTATCTTTGCCTGAAGAATGTGTCCGGGGCACTGGGGAGTGTGTGCTGCAGTGGGAACTCCCCCAAGCCTTTTATCAAAGACAGCATAATCCACTCCTTCTCCACTGAATGGTGCCAAGAAGGGTTAGACTATGACCTCACTCCACCATTTTTGACTCGTGGTCATAGCACTGTGGCTGAAGTTCTGTTCTGAAAAAGCCAACTTCGTATCCCCTTATTTGGGGCTTTTGCGGTCCCTGCTTGGAGGGAAAATTCCTCTCTACACTGGCAGAGTCTTTCCATGCAAAGAATACAAGGACTGGGATTGTTGCTAACCTCAATGCTGGGACACAATGGGGAGGCTTCTGCTCTTTAGCCATCCTGAATAGGGCTAGCCAAAACGGAGGGGGTCTCTTACAGCAGAGAGGGTGATAGAATTTAAAATAAAAATAAAACAAACCCAAGCATGATTAGAGAAGGATAAGGATGTGAGCTTACTTAGTTTATGTAATAATATACACATAAGCACAATAAGCATAGCAACATGGAGCTAAGTTGACGTGCATGAAACACAAGTATTTACATTGTGGGTGCAATCAGAGAGGAGCCCTGATTTTAAAAATGGAGCTTCCACATGACCAAATAATCTATATGAGCCACAAATGAAAAAAAACCATTCAGTGGGATAGGAAAGCAAGCCTTCCCCGACAGCCCCAGATGCTGAGAAGTAATGCTACCATGGCAGCGTTAGGCTCAGATGTTGGTAATGATGGATTCACGGATGAGTTTAAAGGGTTGTAGAATGATAAAAGCTGGTTAACGTGATCTTTAGGGTCCTGGGACCTTCTACTGCCTGCAAGGAACTCTTGGCAGGGCATACTCCTTTCTTCCATGTCACTGTGCCACTTTTCTACTGTTTTCACTGGGTGGCCTGGGTTATTTCTGGACAGCTGGCATTGTGAGTGGCCAGTGAGTTACTGTGATGTTTGTAACTGATTGGAAGTTGGTTGTGCTTGCAGTGATGGAAATTGGAGAAAGCTATGGCTGTGTGTTAGTTTGATTTCTCCTCTGCAGCTATCCTCAGTTGATTTGCCTCCGGTGAACATTGTTTTTCCTAGTTTGCCTGGCCCCTCTTGCCCAGATTCTTCCCTCTGAATAGCCTTTGGTGTCATGTGACGTTATGTGTCTGTGACTGCACCAGACTGATCAGATACTTTCTGTTCCTTTGGATGTTGCCGCTCAGGAGCTACGTGATCTAGGGAACATTTGATGGGAATGCTGACTGATTCATGCACACAGCAAACAAAGGTGTGTGCCAGTTGAGAGCGAGGATAAGCTTCCATTGAGTCTACACTTTAAATCCCAGATTGTGAACCCCCAGTTTTGCGCACAAGGCTGGGAAGAAATTTCCCCAGCTTGCTCCTGATCCACACATTGTTGGAAAGGGCCATGTGTTATAACCAAACTATTCCCTTCTGCACCAGCCTATGGAAGTAGGCCAGATCACTGGGGGAAAACTATCTGCTCTATGACCATTAAAAACCAAACAAATAAATCAGAACAAACACTGGTCCCCTCCATTACTGTTTGCACACCTTCTGGAAGGAACTGCCATATCAGATCACACCCGTGGTCCTGCTAGTCCAATACCCCAGCCAACAGCAGATGTTTCGGACGAAGGTATAAGAAACCCCATAGCAGGCAGCCCAACTAGGGAGGTCTTATCCTAATGACTAATAGTTAGAGATTGGCTTAAACTCTGAAGTATGAAATTTTATCTCCCCGCTTGTGACCCATATAAATATCCAATCCCTGTGAATCTGGCTAAATTCTTGGCCTCTGTGGTATCCTGTGGCAATGAGTTCCACAGTCTAATTACTTTTTCACACAAGGTATATTTGCTAGCCCATGTACAAGAAGTTACAAAGGTTTGGATCTGATTCGGAATTCCTTCCTCCACTGCTACTGATGACATTTGAGGTGAGCAAGTGATTCTTGTGGCAGCATTCACAATCCCACCATTTGAGAACATGGTTCTAAATCTATCAATTTACCAATGTGCTTTAAGTTTTCATTTGGTCATTAGGCTCTTGAGGGGAACTCCTACGGGCCTAATCCCGCACTCCTTGCTCAGGCTTAAGTGCATTAACTTCAGTGACAGTTCAGCCCAAGTACGGATTTTGTGCTAAACCGTACAGAGCAGCAAGGAGAGGTCACAAGAGGCCTTCCTTCCAGCCATGCTCTCTATGCACAGACGAGTCTTAATCTCAGTTCTCGTGTACTTCGAGGGTAAGTACTGCACAAGGTTGGTGCTTACAGGGTAACTCACTGCATCATTTTAAAAGGTTTAACAGAGGCCACTCTTGCCTGCACTTCTGCAGGGACTAAAGATGGCTGGATCTACACTGAGGGTATTAAATAGGTTGTCTTAGGTCTTCTTACCAGCATAGTTGGTGTAAAATGGCCTTGGGGTACTTATGAATCAGGCCCGTAGACTTCATTGAAGACTGTAGGATTTGTTCCATGCCTTTATGGGAGCTGTGCTTGCCAATCCAAGGGCAGAAATCAGTTTTGAGTTCATTCTGGGGGGCTTTTTGAGCAAGAAAGCACAGAAAATGTAAAGAAACCTCTGTTTAAACGGTCTTTTCCTTTTCTTTTTTGCCACGTGGCATTTGGCTATGTTTTTGGCTGCCATCTGGCGTACACAGCAAACAACCCTGTCGGCCAGCATTTGCCATCATGCCATTTTGCATGCAGAGTGAAGATAAGCCATCTCTGGCTATGTCATGTATAACAATGCAACTTTATTTGATGGAACTAGAACGCACAGAATCGTGTGGATTTAGCAATCAGTGATGAAAGGAAAAAAAGAAAAAGGGAAAATCAACACATTTAAAAATTAAAATCTTGGTTCGTTCATTCCCCACTGCTTCAGATTTCCTTTGTGATACAGCAGGGAAACTATGTGACTGTCCCTTTAAAAGCCATCATACCAATCAGCAGGTTTAACTGTCAAGCAAGCTGATGTAAGGTTCTTTGAATTACTGAGTGAGGGATATTCTTCCTGCCAGGTCCTGTCCCCTGTAGGCATGGCAGAGAAGTATTATAGGGCAGTTCTTACCTTGGGAATTAGCCTGCAAGACCCCAATGCTGTCATCAAACTGCATAGATTTGATGTTGAGTGACGCCAAGATGCATTCCTTGTCCTGCAGCGAAGCATCATCAATATTATTCTGATTGGCTGACAGGATAACGCACATGTCGCAGAGGTTGATGTTGACAGCCCTTAAATCAGCCCGACTTAATGGCGTACCCTTCGGCATAGTGAAAAAAAAGAGGGTGGGGGGAGAGAGAGAAGGGAAAAAAAGAAAAACAAATTAAAGATTGAGAAGGAGCTTTGGGAAATTATTTAACAAGTATCTTTTTTATGCTCTGACATTAAGCTGGTCTAACTATGTGCCAGGGAATAGGAGATGTGTGCTAATCTAAAGGGTAGTTGGTGCTGATGGCAGCATTTTAGGTTCAGTCTCAATACTCAGTCAAGCTATTACTAACAAACAAGAAATAGGAATAATGCCAGCATTCTACATCTCATCTGTGACTTGAAATTGTCTTGATTTAAGTCACTATCATGTGGCAACCTCTGGCTTTCTGAACATAATGAGGGGTGTGTTCTAAATGTCTGTTTATCTAATACCAGGTCATACAGGTCTCGGGCAAAAAAATAACAATTTAAACAGGAAAGCTTTGTGTGTCCTACACATTCTAACTGCAATCAAGATGAAGCTATTTTTCTAAAATGTGTACTACCTGGAGCAATACACAAGAAAGGTTAATCCTTTCCAATACATATTTTTGGTGCTTCTACCAACAAAACACACTGATATTTAAAGTTATGTGATTAAACTCTTTGAAACAGAAACAGGATGTTAAGTTAATGTGCACAATTCATATAATATTTCCTGGAGCTACAATTACCTATCAGAGAATGCAGTATTTAAAATGAAATGTTGTGGTAGTTAGTGGGGGGAGGGGGTTCATAACTAAGGCAACCAAGATACAACACTTAACCTACTACATTTTATACACAAGACAATACTTACTCTGAAACTTAAGATACGGACTATTTAAGGCAAAAGGTACTATGTCTAGGTACCAGGGGCAGTACTCAGAGCCCTGTGCAATAAAAAGTGGGTTTATGTGTGCCAGACATAGCTGTCAGCTTCCACAGATTGGTACCCATAGACTGATGGAGACACTAAACATTCCCTTTGTCTGAGTTGTGTCCCTGGGTCCCCAGAGCCCAGCCCCAACTTCCTTAAACACTGAATGACAAGACCCCAACCCCTCACCTCATGGTTATTCAAGCAGAACAATCAGGAAGGATGATATCTGCTGATCTGCATGGAGCATTTTCAAGAAGAAGATTTTGAATGGCACAAAGGGCGCTTAGGAGCCCCAACTCCATTCAAAATCAACAGGATTTAGGCACCCAACTCCTGTTTGTGCCCTTGAAAATCTCCCTCCCCCCAAATCCCTCACCAACATCCCCCAAAGGGAGGTGGTTCTCCAAGGCTGAGCAGCAGCAACCTGCTGCAGATCATAGCTACAGCGTCTTCTAGGAGAAACAAGATGACTGAATTTTAAGCCTGGTGGAAAGCATGGTGCCCTAGTTTGCAGAGCCCAAGTCACAGCCCAGTGCATAACTCCAGGAAGCTTGTAAAGGAAAACTAATTCAATATTTGTGTCTGTACTAGTTTCAGGAACAAGGCCGACTATCTGAGCTTTCACATAAGAACATGGGCCTACTGCTGCAGTCCTTTATTCATACCACATACCTTCCCTCCCCTCCCGCACATACATTGGAAGAACAATATTTAGGTTGCAAAGTCAGGCACTCAAAAGTTAGGAAATGCCTGATTTAAAGTTTTCATGCAACGTTAATTCTGCCCAATGTGTGTCCATCCTTCATACTAAATGAAGCAGTGGTCCCATAGAAAAAAAGTAGTGTGTAATCACGTAATTCAAAACCGAATCATAAAGCATATGTACAAGGGAGCCAAATTTGAGTCTTTTGATCTAAGGATCAAAACCTTACAATATCTCCTTATTTTGTTAACAAAAATAACATTTCACATTGGATAGGTCTGTAGCAACAGCTGGATTCTGCTCTCTCACACATCATCAAGAATATTATCATCTAAGTTTTGATTGCTGAATCTTTATTACTGGTAAGAGGCTTGACTTTCAGATGTCAGGCTGAATTTGCAGGGCTGGCAGTTATGGGGAAAAAAATCTTTCACAGGAAAAATTTGATCTTGAAGCCATTTGTGAGGCACTAAATACAGAACTATGCCATGTCACTGTACAGCAATTGCAGAACAGAAACAAAGATTAAACGACAAATCTTAGCTTTGGAGTAACCATGAATTGCAGCATATATTGGGCAAAGCTGCCTTTCCATTCAATAAATGCTGTCATCCCTACCCACATTAGGCTAAATGTATCACTGGTCTCTGTGAGCTTCTGGGCTTTGCATTTTTGTTAGTAAAAAAATATTCTAAGAAATGGTAAACTTCTATTCTACTTTTTTATTCCGGTAAGTAAGGATTAAAGAATTCCAAAAGCTGAAACAATAGAACAGCCAAGCTTGCTTTACTGAACTTTTCTAAAGCACAGAGCATCACTTCTGCTATCTGACCAAGGGCCTGAGTCTCCTTTGCTTGTATTTTGTGAAGTCATTTACACCCGTGGGTGTAAAATCATACTGAACTGGAATTAATGATTCACTTACACTGGAGGTAGCATTCTGCACTCGCTGCACAAGTGTGAATGATATGAGAGAGTGGAGAATCAGTCCCTTTGAATTTTGGACTCGGAGGATGAAATCTTGACCCCACTGAAGTCAATGGGTGTTTTACCATTATTATTAAAGGGAGCAGGTTTTCACGCACTGTATTTAGTAAATGCTTACTACCAAACTGTGAACCCTTTTAAAAAGGAAGGGCTCTTAATGAAAATGCTATGATCATTCTCTTATAGAAAAGAGAACTAGCAGGCCAGCATGTATCAAGCCTTTACAGTTATAGATAGATAGACAAATAATAAAAATTGTTTTCAAAGGTTTTCCAGGCATAAGTAATGTCATAAGTAAGTACTGTCATTCTGTCAGAAAAATCACAACATCAGAACTGGCTACACGCAGGGCACTAGAGTGAATGTTCAATAGATAACACAGCTAATACATTTGATAGCAGCTGAAATTCATCCTTGACAAGGGACTGAACACTGCTGCAAATTTCTTCTAATAAGGTCTCTCAGGGCTCAGTTTTCATAGCTATAGTAAAGGGGAAGGGCTAAGTCCTGAGGCCTATAAACAGACAAAAGTAAAAGCCTATGATCAAAGTCAATACATATCTGTCCAGATGGTGTCTTTAAGTAAAAAAAAAAAAAGTATCAATATCGTGGCTTTGGACTTACAGGCAAGATTGAAACCTTGGGGAAGTTGTGTAGTGTCTCCCATTCCCTTTTCAGATATTCAAGTGAACCCACAAACACAATGTGCTTGAGTTCATGGTAGTGAAAGTTGCTGGCTCGTAATGGCATCACTAGATTTCTTACTCCAATCAATGCAGACTTAGCATCCCCAAATATGCAAACGACCACATGACCACTTAAAACTGTCATTGCAGCTTCACTCCGGGTCTGGGGGGAAAAAAAACAGTAAGGGAAGGGGGAGATAAAGCAAAAAGAAGCATAAATCATAAACTGAATTCTAAACCAAGAAAAATGTACTTTCCTGTCAATATCATTCATGCACAGTGAAGCAGGATGACATTAGTAATTCATTATTATATTTATTATTTATCTTGCATGGAGTGTGGTCAGTGCTGTATAGACAGAGGGAAACATGATCCTTGCCACCAGGAGCTTGCAGTTCACAGGCAGAGGCCTGGTCTACATCAGAAAATTAGGTCGGTTTAACTATGTCAGTCAAAGATGTGACCAATGTAAACTATGCCACACCTCTGAGCGGCATAGTTAAGCTGACCTAAGTCCCCATGTAAAAAGTGCTAGGTCAATGGAAGAATTCTTCCATCAACCTAGCTACTGCCGCTCACCTACGCCAACGAGAGAACCTCTCCAATGGTCATAAACAGTGCTTACACAGAAGTGCTACAACTATGCTGCTGTAGCATTTTTAGGGAAGACAAGCCCAGACAGTATAATGCAGACATATATTATCACATTCTGGGCTCAGATATGTTGGTATAAACCTGTAGCACTCTACTGATTGGAGTTACTCTGGATTTAACTGAGGGCTATCATGCATTTGGTGATTTGATGGTGGATTTATTTCAGAGTTCAGGATACTATACTGTATGGTGAACTAGGAACTAAAAACTAAGAGAAACGGCAGACTTGGGGGATGAGGGAGGTTCTAACCTAATGAGAAGCTTGGAAGAATGTATCTTTCTGCCACTCTCATTTTGGTGTGAAGGGACCTGTTCCGGATACCAATGGCTTAACTTTGGTATTCAAATCTGCACTGCTCTAGAACAGCAAAGCTTTATGTTTTAGTATGAGGAGTAAAAAGAATAGTTGTGAATGGTAAAATACAACCAGTTAAGAAGCAAACAGTGGTCAACCTGAAAAAGAATAAAGTGACTATATTCAGGATAATGTGTCCACAACTGGAGAATGAGGGTATAAATGGAGGGAGTGTGGGAAACAAACCACAACTCAAACACAATAAGGTCTGGAGGGTAAAGGTCTGAGTCTCCTCTCTCATTGGTTATACTTACATCACTCTGACTCCACTGACTTTAATCCACTAACTCCTGACTGACACTGGTGTGAGAGCAGAATCAGATCCCCCTAAATGTGGGGAAACACTTCCAACAACTCTGGCTACAAAAGCATATAGAAAAGGATTCTATTTGTCCACACCCAGAGTTTTCTATTTGCTTCCAAAGTTTATAGCTGGCATAAGTAAAATATTCCCTGGTCCAAAGTGTTTTTCTTGGACTGCCAGAAGTCGTTCTAAACCTCCTGTAGCAAAATGAGAATGTTAAAACCCAGAATGCTTTTCCAGCTCAGTGCCATTTCATAGCAGTGTTGATGGGTCTGAGCTAATGACATTTTCAGCCTCTTGCACATTCCTTTACCCAGCAACGTAAGGAGCCTTAGTGTAAATGAGAATCAGGCCCCAAATGTTTTGAGCTGTTCTTGTAGATTTATAGATTTTTGTGTGTGTAAATGTTTTAAGACTATAGTCCAGGATCTGAGCCTATGACTGAGCTGTGCTTGATGCAGATCAAGGGAGGACTCAAAGATCTCCCCTATGTCCTTGGACGAGCTGCCACCAGCACCATCCTTAGTGTAAATTGGAGTAGCCTCTGTGCTTAGTTTATGCCAGAGGATTCTTCTGGAAGTCAGAAATAGCCATGGTGCAAGAACTTGACTAATAGTGACTTTTCATTGACAAGAGCAACTGAGGGGATGGAAGGAAGAATCTGATGAAGCATATCTAAATGGTGTTCAGAATTATCTGCTTATCTCAGTGACAGAGGTTAAATTTGTGCTGTAATCCCAGTCAGTCTTGAAGGCAGCTCACATATTCAGATGACCATTAAGTAAAGTCATTAGCTGATGGTGTCTTTCAAATCTGGATCCAGTCTTGGTGCTGTTGCATTCCACTAATGGATATCATCCTATGTGCATCAAAATTATGATGCCAGAGAGGTGGATATTCAACAAAACTTAGCTATGAGCTGTGAAGAATCGATGAATAAAAACATTTAATGGAGGATAGGTCCATCAATGGTTATTAGCCAAGATGGTCAGGTATGCAACCCCATGCTCTGGATCCCTAAACCTCTGACTGTCAGAAGCTGGGACTGGACGACAGGGGATGGATCACTCAAACTGTCCCGGTCTGTTCTGTTCATTCCCTCTGAAGCCTCTGATACTGTTCACTCTTGGAAGATAGGATGGACTAGATAGACCATGAGTCTGACTCAATATGGCAGTTCTTATGTTCAAAGTAGCACATTTATTGAAGCCAGCAAACAGTAAATTTTTCTTTTTGTTAATCCATAGAGTAAATGTTTTCACTAGCTGTGGCTCCCTGCTGCTTATTCTTTACACAGACTGCATGGAATGCAAATGTAGAATATGCTGCAGAGATACTCACTATGGAGCAGTTTTGGCCAAAAGGTTTCTCATCAGTTTTAAAAAAAAACATATTCTGCTTTCAGTTGCACTGCTACAACTCCATTAATTTTCATGTAACTGAGAGCAGAATGGGGCTTTCACATTAAAAATATTTAAGGACTCAATCCTGCAAGATGCTGAGCATCTTGGCTTTGATACTGCAAAACATTTAAGCATGCACTTAACTTGAAGCAACATGAGTAGTCCCATGCACGTGCACAAGTGCTTTGCTGAATCGGGACCTTACAAGACTGAATGCAAACTATGGTTCTTCCCTGAAAGATAAGTATGTAAAAATGGCACTTTCCCACTTGACAAACCTAATCCCTAGGAAGGTTCAAAGTCATGTCTGCTTACTTGAATGACAAATGCCTTATACTGCTGTCAGCCCTGCACAGCCAACACAGCTCTGGGGCAGAGAAGTGAATTATTTTCTGGTTCAGGCATCATCAACACAATTGTTTAAACAACTTCCAATTATAGGACAATCTGCGCAACCCCATCATCTTTGAATTATGCCCTTACTTGCACTTATGCAGTAAGGTTGCACCGATGTGCGTATAGACATAATTTGTGGACAGTGGACAGGTGTAAGTGAGGGCAGCCTTTTGCTCACAGGATCTTTATCACTGGTGATGATGCATGGAACAAGAAAGAACTCAGCCAAACTTGTAGATCTCAGGTTGAGTTTACAGAGCAGAAAGTTATTGGGGAAAAACCCACATCTATTTACTGAAAACTGATATGGAGTCAAGAAGAAATAATAAATGAGGAAACCCCACAATACCATTTGTATAGAAACACTTTTCACAGTAGAAGAACATGTTAAGGTCAGCCCTGACTGATCTCTTATAAATATTTAAAATATTACAGCTGATCTCTGTCTCCCTCTGTTATAAAGCAATGTATAGTGATCCCTCTGTGTTATGAAGTAATGGACAGTAAGGTTGCCCCTCATGGCCTACTGAACACCCTGGAATGAATATTAATTTAAAATGTTCAGACCAAACTCTGGCTAACAATTTAGTCACTGGAATTGACTAGTTTATTGACTGTTTAAATGCCAATATTGCAGTTCCAAACAATGTCATGGTTATTATAGCAACCCCTGAGGAGCACGGGAAACAACCTTTTATGCCCCGATCGTTAGAATAAACCAGGGCTGTCACCATTATTGGTTACACTATGCAATAGCATAGGGAAAACGAAGACAGCGATCTCAAGAAAAGCTTTATAAACTGTGACAAAGTGAAGATTCACCAGGGAACTCATTTCATATATCATCAGTTTTGTGTTTGAGATCTGGAGTTAGTTACTTGTTACTCTTAGGTATGAGTACATGAACACAAACAGCACAAACTTTCACTGAATGTAACAGATTGTGATAGGCCTTCTAATTATTTTTAATTACTTGAGTCAGTTTGATGGCCCTCCCATTTTAACAAATGAAATGAATACACACTAGACCCACTACACTATGGGTAGAATAGCAGTACCATTTATTCAGGCTTGTTTGAGTGCTTTAACATTTTGAAAACCAAGCAATACATTTAAACAGGGGAAAATTCCCATTGACTAATAAGGAATAATGCATTAGCACCTTGTTTCAAAGAGATGAATGGTACATGGTGAATGGTCACCATAGGGCTGATCCTACAAAGATCTGAAGTACATGTATAATTTTAAGCTTCTGAGTAGTCCCATTAACCCATATGAAAATGTAGTCTCAGGATTTGGGGCCAATTTTCAGTGAAGTATGTAGGGTTATAGGCTAGTATACCCATCAGGGTTTGCCAGAATGATGGCTCAAAATCCATCCATATTGCATTTCTGAATTCAGACCAATGTTTTTTTAAATGATATAGATAACTATGTTAACTCATTAAACATCTCACATTCCTATTGTCTAAATGGGCTCTCTTTGGATGGAACTTTGTAAGACATTCTTTTACGGCACCCACCAATATGACCTTTTCAATGTCCTTTCCTGGACACCAATGAAACATCCCCGTGGAGTCATATTTTTTCACACTGGCATCCATGTTGTCAATCTGCTCATTGCCGGGAATTAACAAGGGGTCATGCCTAGGGAAAAAAAGACAAGTCACAGATAATGTAAGTGGAAAATATTATGAATTATGGATGGGAAAATATCCCAAGAGCTATATCCAAACAGGGATAAAAGTCAAAAATGAAATTTATTTACGTTTAAACAGATGTTTTCAACACACCTGTCTTAGGGGAAAAAAGCTAATAAAATAAGAAAAAATGTTTTTAAATGTTGGGTTGGGGCCTGGAAGATTTTCAATAAGCTTTTCAGTTGATTTTAAAATGGTTTGTCACATTCATGTTCACAAATATTCTTTCTTCCCGATCCCATCCCTCCAAAAAATAATATCAAAAGAGTTGCTATTAGCATCTGCAATGAAGTAGAAGGGATCGGAACAGAGCCCCATGCTGACTGACTGGCAGAAGTATGGAAAGCCAATTACTTGCTTTTACCACATACAACTTCTGACGTGATGCTCTTCACAGTAAAAGCTTTAACAGGCTGCACTTTAAATATTTTAGCAATTTGCCCAATCATATTTTGCTTTCCCAAACTGAAGCCCTTTAAAGATTCAGCAGTATGTCATTTTAGAGTAGACTGACTAACAAATGCCCACATCTGGAATACATGATTTTAATACTAAACAACAGTGTCCATTTTCTTTGACAACTGTATCTGTGGTAACCTTCTAAGTGTTTCTGCAGCAGGATTTTAAAACCCAGGGCTTCTCAAAGGAGCCACAAATAAGAGACATTTTAATTAACTGCCCTCCAACAAATATAATTGTGTATGCACTTGCATACTCAAACAAACACACACACACACACACTTAATTTATTTGCTGAAAAAACAATTATTGAGGGAAGAGGGTAAGTGAGCTATCAAGGACACTACAAGATGCTAAATAAGAGCAGTCTTCGTGATAGCATCATATGGCATCATTAGAATCAGTATAGCCTCTACAAGACACAGGGGGAACTGAACATAAAAACAAACAAGGGACAGAGTTTTGTCTAAGAAAGCCCACATGTTCCCCACGTTTTTGCACAGAACTTTCTGTCATGAAGCTCCAGGAATGAGTTTTCATTTCAGAGGAAGAAATTAGTAATATGAAAAAAGACACCTACTCAAAGGCCAGATATTCAAATGTAGTTGTCCAAGTTGTGCTCTTGAGAAAAAAAAAAGAAGTGCCTGCATATTTGTTGCACACAGAAAGCCTGCCCTGTAAGGCCAAAGAAATGAGCTAAATGTGCTCAGAAATATTGGTCCATGTACATGACTGCATGTTTTGTGCAGGACATGGATGCACACACATTATTATTATTTGGCAGCTTCTGCATAGAAGACCATATTTGAAAATTTAGCCCGGCTTTTAATTTCTTTGAACCAACAGATTATAGTAAGGCTCTGCCACTAGAATAGTCTATACAGGCAAAATTCTGACAGTGTATAAGCACAAGTTAACTCTCCCTGAATTGCATAACCAGCATAATATGATACTATGCTAAACATGCTCACAAATAGGTGCCTGAAGGTGGCTTCTAAAAAACTTACTCAGTTTGGCAGCGATCAGTCCTACGTAACAGGGATAACACATAATGCTTACAGCACCTGATTGTGCCCCCACTGAAGTCCATGGCAATATTCCTATTCATTTCGCAGGCACAGACCCACAGAGAGAGAGAGCAGGACTGGAGAATCTACTCATTTGGTTACCCATTTAAAACAAAGTACTTCCATGCTCTCTCCCAAGGAGGGAAGCAGTTCACCATGTGGCAAACACACGTGGAGTTGGTGAACTTCACCTGAAAAAACATTAATCACATGCATGGATTTGTACTGTCACTCAGCACCATAATATCTGAGGAGTGCCTTCCATATTAATCAGATTGGCAGCAGGGATGTCCCTACTGGTCTTCATGGAGACTGGCTCTGCCCCCTTTCAAGTTATAGAAAGGGTAGGGTCTCACTTTTGGGATAGGGGAGAGAGGAGGAATGTGGGGTTAGAAAGGGGTGGTTGATGCTGTGAGTGCCATTCTTCTTATGGTGTAAAAGCTGTATCAAGTAGGAATGTTGTGCAGAATTTCCTAAAGGTGGTCAGAATGTGGATTCATCTAATCTCTTCTGAAAGTTTGTACCACAGCATGATCCCCTCAATTGATAGTGCTTTGTCCCCAGCCATCTTGCGTCTCATTCCGGGCTTTGTAATCTGCACTTTGTCCAAGAGGAGCACAACAATCCTGAGATTTTGTAGATGGAAATACAAAATATATCAAAAGCCGCAGAACTTGTGTAATTGGTAAGAGGGTAGAGTGGGGTGAATACCAGCCCAGGAAACACCCTGCTTGGCAAAGATACCTGCCATTTGGTTCCACTGTGTCTTTTGCAAAGGCAAAGGATTGGGTCTTCAGAAGTACTTTTATGATTTCCAATGATAAGTCATCTCTATTGCAGATGGTTTAACAGTGTCCATAGTGGGAGAGACTTTATCATCGGGTAGGAAATCTCCCAAGCCTTCCTTCACAGTCATTGTGGAATTTTAACAAGTGATTCCCCATGAGCCCTTCCTAGCACATTGCTGACATAAAAGCAGAAGTCACTAATGTAATCTTTCCCCCACACTTAATATGGTTTCTTTCAAATAATTAGGTACATTAAGGATGTGATGTATACATTTCCCTTCATACTCATTAAGAAACAATAGTAAAATGGTTGCTAAAAATTACTTCATTTTATTTTCCAATTAATTTTTCTTCTCTGCTTTCAGGTCTGGGGCTACATAGCCCTCTTAAGCTTTTATTCAAAATTTGAAGGCCTTGATTCAGTAAAGCACTTAAGCAGGTGCCTTCAGTTCAGCGCTTACTTACATGCTTTGCTGAGCTAGGGCCTGGCCTCGTACAAGAGCATTCATATGAGTTCATGATAGAAACTTACAACTAGAGCTAAATGAATTACTCATAGTAAACAATTTACCTGAGGAACGTAGCCCCTTTTTCTGTTTGTGAATTATCTGCTAACAGACTTGGATTTTTATGGATTTATTTGTTATTGATAATTGTTTGATTAAAACCTTATGTAAATATATTTCAGCCAATAGGCTGTTGACTTAGAGTAGGCCTTTTGCTATTTGCGGTATGTAACTGGGCAATTAAGGCATGTGGTTGTGGTTTTGGTTTTGCTCTTTGTAAATGTGCAGGACTCACCCCTGCAGCACCTCCTGCTGGTCATCCATGGGAATTAGCTCACCAGCCCTCTGGAGTGCCCTCTGCAGGCCGATGTCCCGCTGCCGCTTGGCCCCCATATCTCTCCCAGGACCCTGTGCCCTTTGTCTTTGGGCGCTGCCCCCTGGCAATACCCCCCAGTCTCAGGGTCTCCCCACCCAGGGGAAACTCCAACCCTCTATCCCTGCCTTGCCTCAGTCATGGGCTACTGCCAGTCACCAACTAGCCCTCATTCCCAGGGCAGACTGCAGTATAAGCCACTCATCACTGGCAAGGAGGGTTGGGACCTGCTGCCTCTGTCCACCCATGGGCTGCCCCCTGAAACCTCCAGTACCCATTGGCCTTCTGCTAGGCCGCAGCCTGGGGATTTCCAGGCTGGAGCCTCCCCAGCTCCTCTGCCTTTCCCCAGACTTGCTCCACTCAGGCACTCTGCTCAGGTCCCTGCAGCCAGGTCAATCTCCCTCTACAGCTAGAGAGAGACTGCCTCTGCTGCTGGCTTCCCTGGCCTTTATAGGGCCAGTTAGGTCTGTTTGGGGAGAGGCTGTTTCCCCAACCAGCCCAGCTTTCCCTGCCACAGCCCTCTCCCAGGGCTGTTTTAAGCCCTTCAGGGCAGGAGTGGGTGACTACCCTGCTACAGTCTTTTATTGGGTATTATACCATTTTTTATTGTTTGTATTACTGTAGCACTTAGGGGGCCCTTGCCATGGTGAAGAACCCCTTACTTGTAATCAGATACAGCCCTCTCCCCAACTAAGGAGCTGCTTTTAATATTCAAATTACTCTAAAAGCCATGTGCATAGTGAGATTGTCTTGAAAACTAGTAATCCACAACAGGGGGAAGAATACCCATTGAGATGAATGGGTCAGTTCACAACTCTCAGAGTGATTGTGTCAGGTTGAATTAATCTTCATGGGGTGTTCCGATTCATTTGAGAACAACCCAGGGAGACGAATGAACCACTTAATTCCTTTGCAAATCTCTCATGATGTGGAGGGTTCTGCAGAACTCCTTCCCCTACCCTAGCCCCTGGAAATGGAGTATGGAGCCTCCCTCCCAGACTGAGGGACTGCAGGAGTCAGGAGAAAGGCAAAGCTAGTAGTTGAGTGGCAGTGAGGTGTTCCCAGGAAGCCTCCATGTGCCCCTCCATCGGTGCCACTTAACTACAATCACCTCCTCAAAAAACAAGGGAAATTCGCAACCCAAAAACTTGGTTACTACAGAGCTGAGGTTGACCACCAGTTCCTGCTTCCAGAACATCAAATGCAACTCTTAAAACCAGGATATGTAGAGTTAAAGTATATACCAGCATCATCCTGCAACCTTAATTCTCCTCTCTTTGAATGATACCCCAGCCCACCCATGACAGACACTGTAGCATTCTATCCTTCCAGAGGATATGGGAAAGTGCAGGGACACAGCATGTGGATACAATAGGAGAATCTGTCAGACTGTGTTCTATGGGAAAAATTGCATTTAGAGCATACTTCACCTGGCTATACCTGGCCTGTATTCAACCACTTCACCTACTATGTACAAATCAACCCAGAGCTGCTAGATATTACCACTCTATGGCCCTAAGGATTCTCTCAGGAACATCAGCTGCACTTCCTCTGCTCTCCAGTGCACTAGCATGATTGCTACCAGATTGCTACAAATCTCCACGTCAAGAACAGACCATCATGCTTGTCTATGTGCACAACTCATATAACTCAGCCCAGCCACAAGGGCTCCATGATTTCTGGGTGCACCTGCACCTCTCCTCATATGGTCATGTGAGCTGTGGTGACCAGCTCCAAGTAATCCTTTCACCAAGTCAATGCCACTATCCCTAACACAGGCAGTTGGAATACATGCAGACAAATGAAAGAATATAATTCTGTGGCCCACAACCTGTTATATAAAATGCCTCATTTTACTTAGTCATTCCTCATGTCTGCTGTATTTTAGGGCTGTCCTGGCTGAAACATACCTACAGTATATCCCCTGAAGATCTTGCCAGCTCCTGGGGGCAGAGTTAAGGTTGTGGGGTGGGCTGGTGTGCATCTTAACTTGCTGTTTTATGGTTTTCACAGGTTTAAGTATAAGTACATTCAATATTCTGGGAGGTACAAAGCAGTGCTGGCCAATCTTAACTCTGTGTTAATGAAGCTTTTGTGGAGTGTATAATTATGTAACTACAAATGCACTTATTTACACCACAATCAGGTACTTTGTTTCTCTAATTTAACCTTTTCAGCCTCTGATGATGAGAGACCCAATAGGGAAAAAAAGACAGATATAATAAATGGAGTGTAATTGTCTTAAAGTCTAATATTACCATTTATTAACAAATGGCTAACATATGCCAGCCGATACCATTGTACAACTCTCATGGCAATTGCATGTGAGAATAGAAATTGGCAGAAAGTAAAAGCTACCTTGGTAAACTCTAACAATGGCTTCTGATATACCTACTATTTGGAAATCTGTATCTAACTGTGTGTACTTCCATTTTCCATCTCTTATAATTTGTCTCTTCGTCTTAAATAAAGCATTACCAGAAGATTTCTATAGTAGTTCAAGAATTGTTTAGAACTAATGGCGAACTCTGCCCTTGGACATGAGCACATGCATTTAAGGACAGAATAGGGTTCCAACTATTTAGATATATGGACTAATTTTTCTTTGGACCATGACAACTTTATGAAATAGTGTATTAATTAAATACTACTACTATTACTTTGGACGTATACAACTCCTTTAAGCTGGGGATCTCAACCTGCTTTACAAATACTAATTAATTAAGGCATTTTACAGACAGACATACACAAGCTGAGATTTTCAAAGCTACCTGTGGGGTTTGAATACCCAATTCCCATTACAATCCACATTACAAAAACATTGCAATTGTTGTTCTTAGCTACTAAGTCACACATTGAGTGTTCTTGGGGACTTCCATCCTGTCACCCTTAAACCTGACTGTGCCAAGGTAAGCTTGGAGTCACAAAAGAAGATTAGTGCGGAGAACCTTGCATTAGTGTGGTGGCCATTGCGCTGCTCAAGTCTGTGAAGTCAGTAGCTTACAAAGGCACTAACAAATTCCCATTACATGTGGGGGAAATCATCTATCAATTTAAAAGGGTCTGTTTTAAACTTGATGTTCAAAGAATTTGGCCTTTTAGTGCCAGCAATGACCAAAGGGATTTGGTCAGTCCTGCATTGAGAATACAGGCACCTACAGTACATGTTAGAAAAGCAACCAAGTCAAGTTTCTCACATCTATAGTCTCCAGTTTATAAATAGCTTCTCTAGTTCTTATGGCAAAAATTATGTGCGCATGACTTAAAATGAAGAATAAACACAATCTTTTCAAGGTTTTGCGGAGCATATAATGCCACTTATCATCAATTAAACTTGGAAATGACACTAAATGCCATGCTACAGCAACAAACCAAAAAAGCCTGCCTTGAAGACAACAGCCTAGAGCAAAACCACAAATCCCTTTTCCAGCAAACCTGCTGCAAGGAAGCCAGCATTATATTTTAAAGAGTACTGCTTTCGTGGTAGACACTTATAACCACTCAATCATATTCAATTGGTGTTTTCAACTTTGGAATAAATGTGGAAATAGAATAAAAATAATTTAAAAAAAGAAAAAGAAGGGTGAAAATTGCTGTCTCTTTAATTAACATTAGTATTTCCTTGGATTTTCTTGCCTTCATGTCAAACCTTTTGCTATCTGTCATATGCTTCTTTATATCAGGGCCATAGATCTCATGGATCCATGCTGGATCTCCCACAGCAGCCAAGCAGAGGGAACAAGGGCAATATACAACCTATGGTGGCCATCACAGTGATGAGACTGAAGCTGTGCTATGTAAATCTTTGTCTATGGATGAAGCTCCTTTTTAGTCTCATCTAGAGAACAATCCTACCCATACTGAATCAATGGCAAAACTCTCCCAACAGCAGTAGATCTTTTAGCTTCACTAGGTATGCATAAGTCTGGAAATACACCTTTCCCTGGGTACTCGATGGCCTGTATTTTGGTAAGAAGACATGAATGGCAGTCCCCACTAGAGACTGAAAGGTTTGGAAACCACCTTGTGCCCTTTACCAGTGGTTTTCAGTTTTCATACATGAATGTACTTTTCTTTTTAAAGGGGGAAGGGAAGGGTTTGTGAAGATAAGATGCCAAGCAAAGATGCACTGCAAAATGTCTCTTGCCTTTCAAATACCTTTTACAATCACCCTAACAAATGGTGGCAATTAACATGCTGTTAGTGTTAGATGTATGCAGCCAGTGCAGGTGCTAATAATTGAAAAAGCATTTAGAGCTTTTACACCCGGGTTGAATATTTCATGATGTGCTGCATGTTTCACTATTTACTCAGTGGGCCTCTGTCACTTCAATCTTCCCTGACTGCTTTGACTGGTGCTATAAAGCTCTACCAAGATAGAGTGACGGCTTGTCACAGGCAAACTCCACTGACTACTGCAGCTCGCTGGGACTAGCTGTGAAGGTTGTCACGCTACTCTGGTGGAATTCAGCAAATGTTTTGTGACTAATACACCCAACATTTGTCGGCTACCATTAGCCATTCCCTATGACCCTCTGCAGTCAGTGTGGATGGCATTAAGTTGTAATGAGAATTTGTTGCCAATGTGTGTGTTACACTAATGACACTCTTTAGCTGACCTTTACTTTCACAAGTTAATCAGCAATGGAATTTCTACAGATTTAGTGCACAGCTGAAAGAAGCTTTATAGGGAAAAAATGGCACAGTAACAGAAAGAAAACCTACCGGAATATTTTCAATGAGTCTCTTTCTTTTCATACTCAAAATCATTGCCAATGGAGTCTATAGTCCCACTCTTCTTGGACTATCCTCCTGAAACTACTATGGCAAGAACTTAACTAATATAGCTGGTGGTACCCAATGTCTTGTGATCACCATTGGACAAGTAGTTGATCATGTAATATATGTTCTGGCTGAGGTTTACCTCTGAGAACTAGTACAAATTTCCTCCACCCCCATCTAAAATATTGCTAGTATCTCTGTTGCCTAATACCGCAATATTCTACTTTAAGAAGCCTTTCCAAAGGGTTAATTTATCATGACTACTAAGGAACCTGGTGTAAATGCAGAGTATCTTCTTTTAGGAATCTGCTGAGTAAACATATTTTCCAATTGGAACACCTTGGGTGTGTAAAGAGCTGCTCAAAGTATACTCCTCAAATTCCCACACAGAAGAGTTATGAAATGGTCACTTATTCTCATTCTTGCATATAAGCAAATCAAAGAAGAGGGTGTGGGGGCCAGAAAGTGTGTCCTTAGTTTTTAGCATTTTTCATTTAGATTCTATCAAGCTGCACACCTAGGATTTAAGAATTTAGGGGTGGGGGGAATTGGGGATGGTGGAAAGTACCTGACAAAAGCATCCTATGGAAAATAAACCAGCAGCTAAGAAGATGAGGTAGTCTTTTCCACCTAAATGAATTATACGTTTCACACCTCAACTTTTAGAGACTTATTTTTCTCTAAGTCATTGGTGAAAGAAAAAATTTCCTTCTGCTCACCTAGTTTAAAGAATTTACTCTTTTCCTTCCAACATTCTTTTGCCTTGACCTTAATGTAGTCAGGGTTAGCCTGTACATTATAAAAGAAGTTGCTTGTTTTCTCTGCTGGCAGACTCTCCTAATTCTTCCTGAAAGCCCTTCTCTAAACTCAGATAAATTTGTGCAAGATGTCACAAAACTCTGGGTAAAATCTGACACTTTCTTATTCCCACAGTTTGTAAACATCATTAGTGCAGGTTCCCCAATTGTAGCAAAAGTTGGAGGTCTAGAATAGACTGTTCCCTACCATTTAAACTACTGTCATTTAACTTTGCTAAGAGCAGGTCTAGACAACATGGAGGTTTTAATGTCATTGGACAGCCTAAAACCTACACTACAACTGTTGCTACCTTTTAATATAATGGATTCCTAAATGGTTGCATGGAGTTGGTTTATACTGTTAAACAACTGCTGAGTAGCACCTTAGAGATGGCTATGGTATGTATTCAGCCCGGCTAAGCCATGCTGCCGCTGCCATTACTCATGTTACTATGGCCACACTGCTATTTATACTTGCACTAGGTCGATGAGAGCTAGCACAGGTATGTGTATGTAAGCAGAGGAATCACACCCCTAGCTTGTTGTGTAGACATAGCGGGGGGGACGGACGCTGAGGAGCGGCGATGGGGATGTTGTACAGCCACTGCCCATACTATGCCTAGATTAACGTACGTCTTATCATTAAAATAGACTGTTGATGTTTTCCTATTTATTTTTATCAGATAAACAGGCCCACTAGGTTTTTGGAAGCCCGGCAGAAAAGTTGACTTTTTCCATGTCACTTTGCTGGACCTTGACAGTCTCTGAACAAGTTTACTGTTTGGCTGGGTATTTTTCTGGATCTTGGATCAAGAAAAATCCTCAAGGCTTATGAAATTCTCCTTGGTAACCAAGTGAAAACTCAGCTTCCTGATGCCTCTGATTCTTATATGATCAGGGACACTAATGATAATGACCCTTTGCTGAGTATGCTACTTGTCTAGAGGCCTGTGTCAAGAATACCACTCAGTTCAGAGTGGACAGGGACAAACTATTTGTTTGCTCTTCAGGCCCCTTGGGCCTTGTCACATGCCATTTGTTCTTACATTAATAGATAGCTTGACTCAGCTGGGTTGACATTTTCTGTTACTCAGTGCATTCCACTCATGCAGCAGCAGTTATCAAATCATTAAGTGAGGACTTGGACCCTGTCAACAGTTTAAGTGGCTTGTTGGTTTGGGTCCAGGACTTTTCAAAATTTTGACTGGTCACCCTTGAATCCAGGGGGGCTACTTTTCGACCAGCTTGGCTACCACATACAGTGGGTGAGACAGTCTGGTCACATTTAACATGTCATTCACCAGTGACATGCAACAAAAAAAAGAGACCCTGAGATGATGAGCAAGTGAATGTATGTCTCTTAATGATCTGTGGGCACCAAATGTTTCCACATTTCCTTCCTGCAAACGTCTCATGAAAAGGAAAACCCGATATGCCTTATGTGACTGTTACTCTGCTGTATATTGTTTCTTTCCTTTCCTTTCCTTTTCCTCCTCCTCACTCTCCCTTTTCATTTTGTGAGATGGCATCATAGGAAGTCTTACCATGTCTAGGATAAGTCTCTATAAGAAGCCTGCTCTCTTCCCTTTTAGAGTTTGTTCTTCTGGTGTTTTTGTTTTGTTTTGTTTTGTTTTGAACTGCCAATTTACAGCAGCTTAGGATCTGGCTCAATATGTGTTTTTCATTTTATTGTCTAAATCTTTACCCAGACTATTAGTGTATATGCCCAGTGTTATAATACAGGTATTCTGTTCTCGATTCGCCACCACAAACCTCCAGTTTTATATCAATGTGACTCCACTGACTTTCACTGGATGTGCACTAGCATAATATTGGCATAATATTCAGTTTCCTGAATCTCAGCATCTAAAACATTTCTAGTATCTACAGGACATTTGCAAATTTCATAATGATTTACTTCAGCTAGTAATTTAGTTTGCTTCTTGCATTGTAAAAATAGAGTTTTAGATTCTTTGTGTTCTGCATCATAATAGGTAATATCGATTTGTATAGTGCTGGGTGAACCTCAAAAACATCTGAGCTTAGGTTCGCTTCAAATTAAGAATTAGTTGAACTGCCTAAAGCTCTCTGCTCATGCACCTGCTGGCCGTGCTCACGACACATCCCTTCTTATCCTTTGTGCTCCAGTGGAAAGAGCTATCGTGGGTATTTTGCCCATGGCACACAGGGAAGCACAGTGGCCTCTTCCTTGCATGAGCTCCCACTGGTTTGCCCTCTGTACAGTAGAAACGCAGTATTGCTGTAGAATTTTGGACCCCATGTTACCTGTAAGGTTGAGCAGGAAGTGACTCTCTAGAGCTATGATTAAATTCTCAGATGGAATTTTGTGCATACTCTTCCCACTCCATATGCTCACTACTTCTAGCCGTTCATCCCCAGCACAGCAGGAATGAATCTTATGGACTAGTCTGTTAACTGAAAAAGAGCTGGCTTATGCAATGTAACTGGGTCATCTAAGTGTTCCTTCCCCATGGACTTAAAGGCATGACTTCCCTGCTGGGGGCCCTGACAGTTGGATGTAACCACTCATAGGACCACAGCCACAGTCTGGTTAAGGCACACTGGAGTCCTACAATGTCTGGGGTGTTAAGAGTCCAAAACAAAAAGAAAAACAGAATTAAAAATCTGGGTCGGCTGGGGATTCAGCAGTCGGAGCATTCCCTTCTGCTTCAGGGTGGTCTCCGTGTGGCTAGTCCCTTCTTGTCCATCTTCCTGGGCCTACTCCTCCTATTCACAAAATGGCTCGTTTAGGTAGCAAGCCGTCTTAAGCTCTTGGCTGGAACCAGGCTTCCCTCACTGAGGAAGCAGCACAACTCTGCTCTCCTTCCTGGTCTGTCCTAGGCTGGGTCTCCTCCTTTTAACTCACTTCTCCATGTGTGACACTGTCTGCAGGTTTAGCTGGGCAGGGGCCCACAGGCTCTCTTCAACCACCTTGTGGCCAGTGTGGGTCCTATCTGCCCTGTCAAAGTAGTTTTCATCAAAACTTAGGAGAAAATATTTTAAAAGTATCAGCTTTGGACATCACAGTGCTTTTACCTAGGATGAAACATTGTATACTTCTAATTGATATTAGCCAAGGACTTTGCGGGGGAAGGAGGGGCGGTCAAGAAATTTCAATTTCAATCACGAAAGTATTAAAAAAATAGGCAATGGAGCCTAACTTGCTGTGCATAGAGGAGGATCTGACCACTGCACAGCTTGCAAGGAAAACAGATATTTATTCCAATTCATTCCATTTTATGGGGTTTAAGAGCTCTGAGCTACAATTCAGTCTGCCACTATGTTCCTGACATATAAGGAGGAGAGGCTAGGGGTATGGGAAAGGGGTGAGGGTGGGGGGCGTAGGGTGGGTAAGTCAATTCAGCAGCAAGGCAGAGGAGAAAGAAAACAAAGTCTGGATTCAGAGGCTTGGCAAGTTCTCCACTCATTGCTCGACCCACGTTTAGCAATTCTGATGTGCTACTGAGCAGACAACTCGAGCTTGGGATGACTACTCTCCCTCAGTCCCTCTTCAGCAGGCAATGAAAGCAGGCTCCACTTTGAAAATTTCCCCCCATCATGCAAACTGACACAGGCATGCTTTTCAAAAACCCACAGCCAATCTGTTGATCATTACTTATTTACAAAGGCCTTCGGGCAGAAAGTCCTGTAAAAACCATACTTGATAGGGTATACACTAGCTTTTTCTGCTTGTGGAAAAAAAGTACCCCTAAGGCTACCTCAAACCATCACTTTCTATTGCACATAAAATGCACCGTGTAACACTAAAGTATTTAATATATATGGTATAATATATCTACAGGAAAGGCATTTGTGTAGAAGTATGTTACCCTGTATTTGGTAATTTGATGTTTTGCTGAAGGCTATGACTTGAAAAAGCCTGCACCTAGTACAGAGGACCTGTCATCTCAGTACCCAAGAGCCAGTAGAATAAAGAAGTACCCTTAAGCAGCAAAACTTTGACACAGCTTTGAAGCATATGAAAACAGTATAACTCCCCAGAATTATTATTACTCAAGATCAAAGAAATGAGGCATACTTTACATAGCAAACAGGGACAGTGCACTCAGCTACAAATGTTTCAGCTTTTTTTTTTTTTTTTTTTAAGTTTTACTTCCCCAAATGTAGGGGCTGAAGGGGGAAGCTCCCACATTTTTCAAACTTTAAACAGATAAAACTATTAGTGCCAGATAAGAAGATTACCCAAAGGTGAGTAAATTGAAAATGATGCTAACATGACAACTGGCATCATAAAAATGAGAAGCTTGGCAGTATGCTCATTTTATTCTTCCTCAGAAACTGTAAACAAGCATGTAAATCAGTGTCACATAGGCAAGGCTGAGCTACCAGGAAGGCAGAGAACTTTTAACGATACATTTAACAGAAATAGATGGTCAATGGGGGAAAAAAAAGACACAGCTGGGTGCATTTTCTTCAGTGAATCAATCTCACTTTTGGTTCTGCAGTCTAAACACAGATGAAGAAGACTTAAAGAAGTTATGCCCTTGAATATGCCCTAGATTGTAGGAACGATAAACAGAAAAAGGATGCTTATTGAATTGGCTAAGGAAATTCCCACTGCACTGATTGAAGTAGAGAGGGGAAAATCATCTGGCTATATCCATAGCTGTTAGAGGAACATGGCTGCTTCCAGTAAGCAGAGAAAGGTGCTAAGTGATGCATGCCTGATCCTGCACCCATTGACTACCACAGGAGAAGGGTAAGGCAGAGAGAGAAGTAGAATAAAAGTGCTATATTGCTTCAATATAGTACAATGTCCCAATTGCAATCCCAGTTCGAGAGAACCTTTGCTTAAAGGAAAATTGTCCTATGGAAAGAAATCACTTAAATATCTGAGGGTTCCCTTATTGTAAAATACTATATGTCCAACAACAGCAGGGACATTTCATTAACAACCAGAAGATGTTTTTATCATTCACTTTCAGAGTAGGTACTAGTCTTAAATAAAAATCCCTGTATTTCATAATTAATATTGCTTTTAGCCTGAGTAAAATTGCATTAGTTTTGAACTTTGCTTTGGCAAGTACATGGATTATTAGACTTTTTTTAATCAGTCAAAATCAATTAACAGAAATTTGATTTCAATCGACAGGATAAAAGGAAGGTAATATTCAGGTTCATTTTTGATTGTGATGATACATCTCACATATGGCCTTAAGTACAGAAAACAGTACTCAGAGGGATTCCAACAAAAAGAGAATTGCCTAAGGCAAACTAACCACATGAGTTCCTCTGATTGGTTAGTGCTATCATTAGTGCCACTGCTGTTTAAGAACTACACATGGACAGGACAGGGTGACAGCTAAGACTTTAAAGCCTATGTATTTTTCAAACAGCTTTTCAAACTGTTTTTCATGACAGAATTTTTTTCAGCTCTATCATTAACTGCTGACAAGCTGACAGAATAAATACTTCAGCCTTTCAGAAACCATCTAACAATCTTTTTCTTCACCCCCCACCCTTTTTGAGGAGGGGGAGGTGTAGAGGAAGGAAAGAAGATAAAGATATGAGTTTCTTGCAGTCTTACCTCATCAGTTTGGGCGAGGAGTTGGGTGAATTTCTCATGCCTCCATTTCGCTGCTTTTTTTTGGGTGACAGTGTCGACGGATGTTCATCTTCAACTGGAAATAGAGGCAACTCATGAGATTAAAGACCCCTCTAAGCGCTATACGAAATACAAGTGACATAGCAAAGAACACACACTCAACGTCCATTCACGCACTGATACTTCATTACTAAGTTTTTAGGCCCAACAGTTAAAAAAAAAATTAAATATGTTAGTCAAAGAGATTGGTTTGGAGGAGGAGGAGCTAGAGAAGGGAAGAAAACCAGGGTTTTGAACACAGAAGTTCAAATTGGTTTCATACTTTTAAAACAAAAAAAAGTGGGAGGGAACAGCATTTATGTTATTCTCTGAGTTATCAATTAATCTGTGCTACTGAAAAGTAGAATTAGTGCTCTGCTATATACACAGAAAGATAAAGTACTATTTGAAATACCAACATAATAGCTGCCAGCCTGCTTTTGCTAATGAACCAGATACAAATTGGTTCTTGCATCTCATATGCCAGACAACAGAATCTTCATGAAGAGATGTAAAATATTCAATGCCTTGATGTTTAATGTTTCAGTTAGTCAGGATTGTGAACATTGCCTGCAATTGTGCACAGATCTCCAGCACAACTCAGACCTCATCACTCCACCTTTCTCACAAAGGGGAGCTGTTATAACAGGAATGAGCAGAGTATGGTTGAATGGAAGTGGGGGATAGTACCTGTATAACAGAGGGTGTGTTATAACAAAGGATCTTTTAATGAGGACAGAGTGCATTTTAAATGAAAGATCATTTTCCAAATATAAAATCACTTGCGATTACTATAAAGTGTACATCAGTGGATTACCTATAACATAATACTATTCGCTTTAAACAAGCACAGTTTTCTAATAAGTTGTGTGTTAATATTAACCTTCATCATTACTGTTTAAAGGACAGCTACTGTACTTGATAATTAGCACACGTAAGTATTATGTTTGCTATCAAAGGGAATCATCTGTGAATGGTGGTTTCTCAAATTCAGACTAATGCTGTAATATCAAGAATGAAAAATAGTCTCATTTCCATCCTATAGTTAATTGAAAAACAGACTAGAAGACAATGTAACTGAGGCCTAAGTAGCTGTTACCTTAAAGATAAAAAGAAAGAGATTAGTAGTAGCAGCTACATTAAAGGAGCTTAATACACATTAGAAGTGCACAAGCAGCAGCTGGGGAAAAAAATCTATTTGCAATGAACTATATAGGAAGAAAAAAGCAGACCTGGACATATGTCACCTGCTCTAGATTTATCTGAGAATGAATTAAGCAATATCTTCCTGCTACAATCCTCTTCTGACACTATTTTCTTACAGCCCGCATTCTAGCTTGTCATGTCTGTCTGTTTTCCGGAGTATGTTATGGAACTTCATTTTGCCTTCATCAAGATTACAAGACTGGACACTGGAAAGGCAACATTGCTGTCTTCTTAAACGATCTGGCATTGCCTAACAAATCCTGGATTTTTTTTAAACGCCTCAAAGAGTGATGCAAAAGGAGTTGTAATTAGAACTGAGCTATGATCAACTTACAAAAAATAATTTAATGGACTAATTCAGTCTTTTTTTTCTGCTTAGAGAACATCCATAAAAATATGAAATTTCCTCAATATTTGACTATTTCATTTTTTGTTTTATAAAATCCATAGCATAATCGTGAAATTTGTTATATATTTGACATTCAAATTTCTAGCTGCGCTGCCTACTTGTGATTCGTTAGATAAATCACATAGTGCAATTACTGTTCTTTGACTGGCTGAGAGGGTATACATTTCCTCAACGAATACTCAAATGTGCACATTTAAAACCCACTTTCTGGGAGAGTTAGTTGCAATAAAACTTAATCACTTCACTATTCAGTTGTTTGTAAACTCCCCAAATTTTTTTTTAGCAGTATCTGCCCAGCTCTACTTATAATAAAGTGTGGTTCTTTATTTGTTCCATAACACTCTCTGGCAAGTCATTCTCTGGAAAATGGTGCAATCTTGTTTTAAACTTGTCTGTCAAAAACAGTTATTCACATGCTATTCTACACAGGCAATAATTTGCTTTTAATGCATACACAGGACTCCCTTGTTCTTTATTTGATATAAACAGTCAGTCCAAATCATATGGACTCACCACTTAAGAGATTAAAGGAAATAACCATGCACAATGTTGCTTGCAGAAATCACCTACAAATAATATGTTTCTCTCTGCCAGTAAATAAAAGCTCAAAGTTCATCTAAATTAATGTGCCCCCATGGGGCTAGAAAACGTTTATAAGAAATTCAGTAACATAGTACAAGTGGAGTATATTTTTATACCTTTTTCACTAGTATAAGGAAGCTCTGTACCCAGTAGGAGAATTTGTAAAGTCTTATTTTGATATAGACCAGCTGTAATGATATTATATACAGAAATATTTCTATTAACAGTGCAAAATGCTATTTAAAAAAAGCATTTTTCCAAGCCTTCAGGTGGTTAAAAAGAGTTATGCTTGCTGTTTCAAATGTAAAAGGTAAGTCCAATGAGGATCTTTCATCTTACATGGTCTAGCATTTGCTTTTTCCAACCTTACCAGCTGTTACTATCATACTGGCCAATTGTAAAACTAGGCCTTATTATTATTACCTTCCAGAATGGCAGTCTCCACAGCTGGATTTCCTGACAAAGTGTACAGTTTCTTTAAGTGTTGTACCTACAATAAACAAGCTCTTTTCTTCATTAAGTGCCCATCATCTTTATGCCGTATTACTGGCTGTGTTTACCTGCAATTTTCTAGGGTTACGTGGCTCACAAGTTAATACCTATTAGCAAAGCCCTCGGAGACACCTCATTTCTGTACTAAAGCCATGCCTTGCTCAAGCAAGGGAGCCATTTATTTTCATTGTGGCAATGAAAGATCACCTATTTTAAACACGTCACATTTAAATCAGGATTTTGTTTTTAAATGAAATCTGTATGCAAAGAGTTTATAGTGTATCTGCAGTTTGGAAATGCAGTTTTGTTCCCTAAACGTGTATGTGTGTGGATGGGAACTGGGGGAGGAGGAATTGTCTGAAGCTGAAATATACAAATGGTGTGTAATGGAAACCATTACCTATGGCTTGGTTCCCAAAAGTGTTGCAATGCTAACTCACAGGTGGTTTCTTAGTCACAAGTAGGATATAAACCAGATTTAATTATTAGCTTTAATATATTCTATTAATTTCCTGTATATTTAAAGAAAGTAGATCTAACAAAACTTTTAGTTAAGCTATAACATATCATTTTCATTTCATGGTTCCTGTTTCTGCATGAGAGGAATAAAAATTAAAATAAAAGGGAATCTTAATTTTATTCGCTTTCATGAAAGACAACTGTATTTGAGAAACAGGCTGTGATATATGACAACTGAACGCTAATGTTATACATTTGACCTACTGCTTTTGTTAATGAGACTGTGCCCCTATTTTTAATATTTTCGATTTATTTAATGCTGTGGGAGTTGTATTGCAATACAGTCATACTATATAATACAGACCGTCTTTACCAGCTTTCATGAAAGTACAGGCAAGATCAGGAATTCAACACAGAATTTTATAGAATGTGAACTCAATCCAGCCTTTGAGTTCTCATAAAATTCAAAAACTTGTTTTTGTACATCCCTAAGTATAACACTTAATGTACTGTTGTAACAGCCCAGTGCTCGCTTGTCTAATAGGCACAGAATCTAACAGTTTTACAGTTCGGGAAGACTCAGTGCTAGAAAAATGTCAGGCAAGTCTAATGAGGCTTCAGATACTCTGGTTTATGCTGGAGTTTAATTTGAAGTTACACTGATGTTTTTACATGTTTTCTTATTCTTGAGTAAAAAGGATTCATTATTTCAATGACATAACCTCCAGACAATGTTCCATGAATTGATTTAAGATGTGCTGGTAATTTTAACAGCCTTAATGCAGAGCCGAACATCTGTAACAACATATTACTTGACTTTTATTCTCATTTAGTTTTTAAGCCAAATAAAGGAAATGTCTTCCAGAAACATTGGACAAGTTCATAACTTTTCTTTTATTATTTTGTTACTATTTTTTAAATACATCGGTCTCTTTCATTGCCTCTGCAAGGTCACTAACAACATAGTTTACGGGTGCTTCCCTTTTGTGGATCCCCAAAATGAGCTAGATTGTCTAACAACCTTTCAGCTACTAAGTACTACATGAAATGGAACACCTAGTAAACTCATTGTCTAGAATGTAAGTGTTTGAAAGCAAATAAAATATAAGAAAGATAAAACATCAACCACCAGAAACATTAGTTACTAACTATCTTGTTTAAGTTATTAGTCACCACATCTCCAGGAACCCACATCTGTAAGCACTTAACAGAGCATTAGTAATGTCATTTTCACATTGAAAACACTCAGACTGTAAAACCATGCACAAACCAATCTATACTGCCTTATGCATCCAACTAAGAGGCTACCTACGGAGATCTTGGTTCAACCCAGGATTTTGAGGGTGATAGCAATATTTTACAGGGAAATGGAGTGCCCTTTGCAATCTACAGTAGGTAGATTTTCCATGCTCAACAGAACTCAACAAGTTAAGGTGCAGCAGCGAGGGATTGTTGGGTAGAAAGAGACTCCCTTTACGGTTATTAACAAGTGGAACAGGTTCCGGGATTCCTTCAGTGGGCTTGGCACCAACGAGTGCATTAGTAGTTGCATTCTTGAACTGAAATGAACATTTTGGATAACTTGATCTGACTTCATTCTTTACTTCTAAATAATAAGAAAAAATGTAAATTAATGTTTTGTGTATTAAAAAAAGGTTCAAACCACAGGATAAATCAATTTTAATATTATGTGGAATTATAGCTTTAAAGCTTAAACTATCAGTTTCCGTAGCTGAAGTATAGGTTTATATCTGCAGCCTTATTAACATTTTCAAAAAATGGCTCTCTCTATATTTCTATATATATAATCAACCCTTATAAAAGGATTATTCTATATTATCATCATCTTTAAGCAATAAAACTAAAGTAAGTGTGTTTGAAGCCAAACCTATTTCCCAAAAGTTGATAAAGATCTCAAGATTTGTTAGCTTGTTGATGATGTTTATTCCCTTGAACCTGCTGAAAGTGTCAGGGAAGATACAGTGCTCTGTTGCTATTAAAGTAAAGAAGGAATCAGAAAAGAGGCAAGGTCAAAAGTTTCAAACTTGTGTGTCTATAGTTATGGACTTAAATCCATATTTAGGCACCTAAATAAAAGTGGCCTGATTTTCAGAGGGGCTCAGCACTGGCAAATTTCACCAAGGTCAATGCACAGCACCTCTAAAAACAAGACCAACCAATTTAAGTGCCTGAATGTGGTTTCAGTTTGAAATTGTCAGCCTTAATCTTTCCTTTTCTAAGGAGCAGAAGGTAACTTAACAAAAACAACACATTAAATAAAACCTTTAATGAATATAACCTACTGCAGAAGACAGGGTAAAACATGCTTCAGCCTTGCAATAAAATTATGCAGCTATGATCTCCTATTGCTGGTTTCAATCTGATACAAAAGTAGAGAGACAAGGTGGGGGTGAGGTAATATCTTATATTGGACCAGCTTCTGTTGGAGAGAGACAAGCTTTCAAGCTTGCACAGAGCTTCCCGAACAGGGGAAGCTCTAGTTTTTTTGTCACCCCAAGCACGGCAATCAGGCAGCCTTTGGCAGCTTGCCTGTGGGAAGTCCGCCGGTCCCGCGGCTTCGGCGTACCCACCGCCGGACCTCCTGCAGGCAAGCTGCCAAAGGCTGCCTGACTGCCGCCCTCGCAGGGACCGGCAGGGTGCCCCCTGCAGCTTGCCGCCCCAGGCATGCGATTGGTGCACTGGTGCCTGGAGCTCTGTGTAAGCTCAAAAGCGTCTCTCTCTCACCAACAAAAGTTGGTCCAATAAAAGATATGATCCCACCCACCTTGTCTCTCTAATATCCTGGGACCAACACAGCTACAAGAACACTGCATACATCATAGAAAAGTATGTGAGTATACCCTTGAGCTGGTAAAGGTCTAAGTTGCATTATTACATTGTCATAGGTGAAGAAGGTCTGGAGGGAGGAATATATGGGCTCATCTTGCAGCACTATTTCCACCTGTTTCTACTGGTTTACAAAATTCTCCAGTAAAAGTGAATAGGCGGTAGCTCAAAGGCAGTTTCAGAGGTCAACATGTTTTTGACCTCTTTGCTCAGTTTACCGTCAGCTGGAAATGGGATACATACGAGGCACTCAGATACCTGCCAATTGTTTCCAAGAAATAAGGACTCTGTCTTGATTCCAAAAAGCTTATCATACATGACCTATGAGAGATTGAGAATGCACTGATCATCAAGATTCAACCACAGTGAATTGAATGAAGTACCTATTAGTCCGAGAAGGGTCTCTACATTAACGGCTTGATCAACTCCCTTTGATGTGGATGAAAATATTTCTATCAATGAAAGCTGGATCAGAACCTAATTTGCAGCATTTTTCTAATTTTGCTACTAATAATAAAATATGGTCAAGTACTAATAGATAAGATTTCAAAGGGATCCTAAACTACTGAAAGGCAATTTGTGACCTCGATTAACTAAAATCACACACAAAACGTTGTGTACCACACTGAATGAATAAATTCTCAGGGAATCATCAGCCTTGGATTGGACAGATTGTGCTGTTTCTCAAACCTTATGCTTCTGGAATTTCTCCAGTGACAAATAATAAAAACTACCCACATAGCCTACTTCTCTACACAGGTCCAGTGAACCATGTGCTTATTTGAACACTTTCTGAAATACAACAATCTCGTTTCAATTTTTGTTTACAGTTAACAATGGTGAAAATAATCCATAAAAAAACTACCATTTTGCATCAAAATACTTGAAGTAAAAAGGAGAGAGGGAAAAATCTACCAATATGCTTCTCAAACCTTTCCAATCAACTCATGTGAGGACCAGACCAGTTTTTTTTGGGAGACAATTCCAGGGCATAGTAGGCCTTGGGTGCTCAGATACCATGTTACTGGGTAATATAAATGCACACATAGATCTTATCATTAGGGATTTATCTTCTGATATTCAGCCTAGATTTTCCTTGGCTCAAATTCACTTTATGACTTCTAGCTTTACCTAGTATACCCTGATTACCCACTATACCGTCAAAATAAATATTACAAACTTAGTAACCGGGGTGAAGTGAAAGAGTTCCCATTTTTTATTTAATTCTTCTAGAAACACAGAAATTACCAGACCAGAAGTCCATTTGGGAGATATTCAGATTTGGTATTTTTAGTCTAGACAGCATGGCAAAATGTACAATCCTGTGGGGCCAAACTTTCAAAAAACGGGGCACCTAACTTACATATTGAAATACATGTACAGGAATAAAGAAGCAATTTCGTGCACAAAGTATATATTTGAGTCTCATGGCTAACTACTGCTGCACACATAATTAAGTTTTACATGTTCAATTCCATAGTTTGCACATGCAAGTACCTCTGTATGTGCATAAAAATACTTCTATGTGCATGAATTAAGCACGTATGTTTTAAAATGTACCCTATTGTACAATAAAAGCTGAAATCTCTTATTTACATAATTAATTTTTTATCTGGCTAGGGTATTTGACCTATTGCATGGACGTGATACTGATTTTGATGTGACACACATATGGGGAAAATATCACTGTTAATTATATAGAGCTAAATACAGACCTCCTACGCTTCAGCAGGCTTGGCACCCAACCTACTTGTGTTGGGGCCTTTTCTTCTCTGAAACACTGCATAATTTTCAAGCTAACATCATCCAGTGTAGTGTATATGTAATCAAGTCTTTATTTTGTGGTTAGCCCCAATGGCTTTACCATTTGAATTAAAGAACAATCCCCTTTCACTCACAGCCAAATTAGCTCAAATAGTAAAGGCCTGTGATTTTCCTGCTAAAAGTCAAATGCTCCATCTCTGATGATGACCACTGTATCTGTAGTGTCTGTTACCATTGCTAATGATAAGAACACAGGGCCTTTGCCATGGATCCATAAATCAGTCTTTTGTAGAGAAGATCAATGGATTTTTGAGGATTGCAGACAGAAGGCAATGGATGAGAGAAAATGGGAAGATAAAACTGGGATATAGAGAGTGGTCATCACAAGTTGGTCAACCTTTATCACACTCAGGATTAGACAGTGTGATATTTCCTAATCTAAGCATAAGAAGCTAGCATCTCTAATACCTCTGTGTGGTAACTATAGGCAAATGTTTATTTAATGGCAACCACTCTACGTCTCTTGGCCAGAAATCCTATTAGCATTATCTTAAGTGGTAATAATGTCTTCAAATGTCAAGGGATCAACTGATTTATACACAGGTTTAATTTTCAAGATAGTAATATGCAGCCTCACAAAAGGTCTCAGCCAAGCTGCACCCTGGGCAGACAATACAAGGTTTTGCCTAAAGACTATATTATCAAATCATATCTGCAGATTTACTTGTTCTATTTCTATACGTTATATTTGTTATAATCAAATTAATTTGAACAATAACCAGCAAATACTGAACATTTTTAAAAACAACCCATATGCTTAATTCCATGCCCATGGCACTCCCTGTTTTATTCTCAGCTTTAATTTAAATGTAACAAGGCAGACTACCAGTACAGTTCTTTCAAAGAAATGGCTGGATCTGGCTTCAGTGTGATTTGCCTAGAAGGGGAGATAAAGACGTGTTTAAAAGAAGACGATGACGACAAACCAAAACAATACATAAATAAAATAAAATAAAATAAAATAAAACGATCAATTGGAATTGTTAGGCTTTCAATACCATCACATCATCAGAATCTAACATAGCATTTTCCCTCACAGCCAGCTATCAGATACCTTGCAGATGCCTCATTTTTTGTTTCATTCTAACCCATACTACATCCTCTTAATCTCTGTAAAGGGTGATACTACATCACTATACAGATAAACCACATCAGCACTTGAAGTACAAGGAGTTTTTAGCAGTCTACCAATCCCTGGCTTGAATAACTAGTTGATTTTTCCCCCCTGCGACTTTCCTTTTCTCTAAGCAACTTCTCCATTTATCACCAAACACAGCAATCACTGTTATTCTGTAATCTAGCATGTTTTATGTACCTCAAACTCCTGGGGTGGTGGAATACAACGACACGGAGCTCCCTATTGCTGAATGCAAATAATCAATATGTTGATTGAGCTTCTGGGTACCAAAATTCTTTTGGTCTGAGTGACAGTGAACATGACTTCCCTCTTTCAATTGCAAGCCTGTTTATTTTTCTACCTACCACTTTGTGAATCAGGCAACCGAAGATACCCACTGCAATTCCTCCAAACTGTCAGCTATTGCTGTGATTCCACCCAGCACCCCCTGTACAAGACAACAGATTAACCATTAGACTAGATATGTTGAAAATATACAGCTTCAACCTTTCCCCAGCTAGCTCAGAGCAATGTATAGATGATTATTTCAACCGTCAGCTGCCGCATAGACTTAAACCCCTGCACAATAACTCCTGGATTCATCTGCCCCTTGTCAAACTTGCACAGCTTTAGTTTGAGCGTACATAGTGTGGCAGTTTCACTGCGGATCTAGAATAATCCAGACGGCTGCTGTCTCTTTGTTAACAGGAAGCTAAACTGATGAGTTTGTAATGTATTTCTTATCAAAGGTAGTTTCAAAAAAGAAAATGGACCCAATCAGTTTGGGTTGGAGTTTAATATACACGGAAACATGGTTTAATCAGAACATTTGTGTTATTTGTCTGGAAAATAAATCTTATTAAATCCCTTTAAAAATCATTTTATACCAATGAATTATTTATTTTATGAATTTATAATTATGGCTTGATTTTTTTTTCAGTAGCATATGCAATGAAATCATTGACTAGAGACTACAAGGCAATGGTGCCTGACTAGATACAAGAATATTAATTTCAGAAAACTGTAGAGCAGTATTTGTTTGGTCTCTGAAATGGTAATTCTGAATGAAAGGAAAGAATTGCAGCCTTGTTGCCTGTGTGCCTTCAAAATTCATGGAGATGCATTTAATTTTTGTTTGTTTGTATAAAAGGAAACAGATATCATGCATATTGGACAGTGCTGCCTATATAAAAGCAGGTGAGACTCACTGGCAATCAGTTTCAGTTTGTGCCATGTGCAAGAAGATAAGAAAACAAAGATCCAAGAATGTCAAGCATGTAAGGGTTCTATATGATTTACAAATGGCTGGAAATACTGAATGCACTTTGAACCTTTGCATAAGGTATTCTCTATGAAACAACAAGACCCAAGGAGCCAGTCACTTGGGTTTTGTTTTATTTTTTGTTGTTGTTGTTGTTTTTTTGAGGCTTTTATCTTTTGACTAAAAGCATATAAAATTGATTGACCTTCAAATGAATCACTCCAACTTTTTTTTTTTTTAAAGCAGGCATCTGCTGTTTACATTTTGTATTAACACTACAGTGGTCTTCCCTCTTCTAATTCTCACAGCACGAAAGTGATTGTATGAGAGCTAGATTTTTTTCTTTTATTAACACAATGTGTGAAATGCTGATAGGTGGAATCCTGTTATGTATTATAGATGGCTGCTCTGATCTTCTATTAAACCAAGACAAAAAGTTAAAATATATGGGCTTTTAGGGTAAGGCAGGTACATAGTTTGGCACAATGAAGGATATGCTGTAAAGACACTTGGTTTAACCTTAGTCTTTTGATAAAAAGGCCAGGCTGAGATTTTACACTGCATGAAGCCTTTAAGATATTTCTTTAGGGATACAGTAACCCTCTGAGGGAACTGTAGAGCTTTGATTTTCCTTGGTTTTCCAGTTTAATCCAAGGGCAGCATGTTATCAGTGCTTTCCCACAGATACCTGTTGTTATCACTTCTACTCTCTATTACCATGTCAGCAAAGCAAAGTGAGGAACTAGGTTAAGGCTGTTCATATTAAAGCCCATGGAAATCACAGAAAATATTTTTACTGAACTTAGGAGGCTTTAGATCTGGAGCATTAAGCTGTTCATATTTCATGCTTCAGGGAGCGAGCTGATGAAACAGGACAGGAAGAAAGCTTTACCTACATGCACAGCATTGCACAACTGCGTGGGTGCCTATATAGACTTCGGGTATAGGACATTGCCAGAGGAAGGACACCAGACTTGATGGGCCCGGTACAGCAAATGATATGTTCTGACATAGTGATGTACAACATGGCGCTGCTGTATGCAGTAACCATCCTCCCTTTCCCCCGACACAAGCACACAGTGAAAACTAAGAGCTAATTTGTGAAATCCATAATCAAATCTTAATTTATAGTCAGGTTTATTTATGGTTCTCCTGAACCTTGTATGTATTATTTTTGGTTCAGATTTTAGTCCTCTCCCATTCATTTAGCTCCGTTTTTCAGATACCCCATTCCACATTGCCAATAACAGTTTAATGGCTTGAATAAATAGTTACAGAGTGAATAGTAAAATGAGAATGCAAACTGTTGAATAGTTAAAAAAACCCAGAGGATATTTTCCTCTTTCGATTTAACAGTCCACGTGATTTCTCCACACATCGTGGCTATTTGAAATATCACCGGGGTCTGAAAAAGGAGCTTTTATTCCAAGACTTTTAAGATAGGGATGGAGAAAGAAGAATGATTAGACAAGGGCCAAAGTTCCAGGGATTAGAACAGAACTCCCTCAACATCTACAGGCATTCTGTTCCAGAATTTTGAGAGGACTAATAAAATGAAGAGAAGCACAGAAGGCACTGCAGCTAGATAATGCTAAAACACAAATTCTCCAATCAGATACACTGGGAGTAAGTATCCTCTAAGTAGATTTTACACACTGGTGTTGTATAGGGTCATATTATTCTGGTACCTTAAATGATAGGAAGGAGCAAAAGTGACAGAGAGAAATCTGCAAGTGGATCGCTCAAAGCCTGACATGGACAGCATCATGGTAAGGGATGCTTTTGATAAGGGATGCTTGATGGTTTAATGGTTACAAGTTGGTGACCGGGAGTTGAGAGATCTGGGTTTTAGTTGCAGCTATACCACTGATTTATTATGAGAACTTGATCAGGTCCCATATGCCCTGATGTTCAGTTGTGCTGAGCACTCACATCACCCATGGAAGTAAGTGGGCCAGTAATTTCTCTGTATGTCAGTTTCCCTATATATAAGATAGTCATATTAATACCCCTCTTTGTGAAGTACCTTGAGATGAAATGCACAGGAAAAGAATGTGTGATAAGGATAAGTTGATATTGGTCATTTTCTTTGATGTATTGGATACACAGAGGTTTTTTCTTAATATAAAACAATATAAATATGATTTTTTACTTCTGTGCTTTTCTTCTTAAAAAGGAATGGCAATACCGTATGTTTGTTTGAGTGGTCCTCCGACCACTCAAAGGTGAAATATATTAAGCCAAAAGCCATGTCTTTTTTGGGTCCCTTCTTAAGGGTAGTATCATAGGGCAAACTGCAGTGTTAAGCTTTTCCACACCAATAGTTGGCACAGATTGTCCTTGTCTTAATATGTTGCAAGCCAAAACATAGCACCTTTTGACCTACTGCCTGAGAGAGGGTTTTGACACCAGTTACAGAGGACATGGAGGAAGAAGTAGAAGCATTAGCAAGAATAGACTACAATTATGTCATTCTGTCAACCTGTACTAGGAATCTGTCCTGTTGTTTTTGTGAACTACGCACTAATGGAGGTTGCCCCTGTGTGGCTGAATACACTGCAGAGTGATCAATCACTGTTAAGACCAGTGCAGTTCCTACATGGTCAAAACCAAACAAAGAGTAGCCTATATTTAAAATGAGTCTCCTAAACCACACCCAGAACAATGCCTGTGGTGTAGCTAACTGTTTGCATGCTTCCATCTGCATTAAAGTTCAGTGGGAAAAATATAATATACTCGTATGCTGAGTACTATACTAAAAATGAGAACAGGGCCCTTGGTGATTGCTTTACTCCTCTGGATTGAGAAATCTTGTGTTTATTGTGTATAGCACATTTGACAGGAAAGAAGGTTATGTAGTGTATAGGAAAGGGATTCTGCAATATTCACATGCTTACTTCTTCATAGCAGAGCCCTATAAATCTAATTTAGATGCTGGATGAAATTGTTTCCTTTCTAAGAGCAATGGGAAGTGTAGATTTCACCCTAGAGAAACCTAATTAGAGTCATTACTTTGTTTTCCGGTGCCAAGTGTCAATTTTTATCTATTTTTTTAAATATACATTTCCAGTAAAATTCCAATCAATATCTTCTGGAATTTATAAACGGAGGAAATAACCTTTTATTTACTCTGATTATTTCAGTCCTCATTTAAAGGACGCTTTAATATGTTTGTGCTGAGGGGGTTTTCTTTAACAAATTTAATGAATAAGTCCTATTAAACCATCTTACCATCCTCTTGCCAGTACAAGACCATTCAGTATGGAGAATTTCAAGAGAATGTAAGGGATTTATGGGTTTGTGCTCCTATGTCACTTAGGCACTTATGAAAATTTCCCTATACGTCGAGGCTTTGTCTAGTCTGTTTTCAAACATCTCTATTTAGAGAACTCTGCCTCAGTTCTTGCCCCAAAGTTTCCCAGTGCCCCCAGAATCTCTGATTTTGCCTTTGTTTTAACATGTTTCCCACCCCAAATTTTTCCTTCCCCTTTTGCAGCTCCTTGTTGCTATATTGAAGGGCAGATAAATGTCTATATCTCACAGAGACTCCCATGATATGGTTCACATCAGCAGCAAGGGGTAAGGAAAGCTTCCTGACACTTCACTCTGGCTTTCTCACTAGGATCCTGTTCTCATTCAAGTCAATGAAAAAACTCCCTTTAAGTGGAATAGGGCAAGTTCAAACTCAATGACCCCAGGGCTCTCTCAGGCTGAGCTGCAACACTCTTTTGGGATGAAGGACTTAATACTTTTTTTCTTAATCATGTGTGGATAATATATGTTTTTCATAAACGTATATTAGCCAAGTGTAAGCTTCTGTACACGTTTATATAATACATATAGGCTTGTTGTTTTATGTACATATACATATATTGAACATATATTCAACTTGCGTGTACTTTTATACAATTGCCAAGAAGCATCTGAAATATTAGAAATTGTTTTTCTCTAAACAAAATGTATTTCTTAAACTATTTAAAAAAAAAACTTACAGGATCTTGGGTCCTTCTCAGTTGCTATTTTATTTGTGAGCCAGCAGCCCCATCTGCTGGCTGTACTGAGTTTCAAGCCCCTCTGTGGTTTTACTCCCCAGCTATCCTAGGATCTAAGCATAAATATATAGCAGTATTTCTCAGCTGCTATTATACATAGAAATGTTATTATCAGAAGACAGATTTCTAGCACATTGGTTGCAGTTTAATAACACTCCATTCCCTGAAGTATGACTTTCATAAGCAGTGAATGTTAATTGTTGACAGACCAATTCTAATATATAAAACTCCATAAGTCATTGAGTAAACATCCAAATAAATCAAAAGGAATGATTATGTTGCATCAATAGCTTATTATATACGTTCACTTGATCGCTTACAGAAATAAAGTTAAATACAGTTCACGCCATGAAAAAATCAGTAAAATATACCGCTAAGAAAGAGCACTCTCTTTATTAGTGATTCCAGTGATATATTTTACAGACTTCAGTATTATGAAGTTATGTTGTCTTCTAAACAAACACACCTAAAATAGAAGCGTCATTTAGTAAATTTACTAATATAATGAACATCCAAGATACACATAACTAAGATTAAATCTATAAAATCATAGTAAAAAAATGGCAATCACAAAGTAGAGCTGGAACATAATTCACTGCTATGGAGTATTAGAGAAGTTCTGCATGTCATTTTTAGGTAAACAATGGCAAAAGAGAGGAGGCAAAGTAACACAATAATAATAAGTAATGGATATGTGATAGCTAACTCCGATTATATCTGCAAAAGCAACTGCACAAAGAATTAATACTAAAACATCTCCCAAAGCAGACAGTAGTTTGGCTACAATTGATTGTTGCGGGGGAGCAAAGGCTCACAATTTCTTAAGAGTGGAAAATAAAGTGTAAGCTAAGAAACCTAGTGGTGATAACTAATAACAACGTTACTTACAATGGTGATTTGATCTCTAACAGAAAAAGTACTCTAAAGGATGGATGTGTGTAGCAGGGATCATATTTTTCTTACAAAAACAAAAAAGAATCAAGATGCCTCTGTGAAATAACAAATTACTGTTATACATTCCCACTGATTAGATCTCTAACAAAAATATTACACTGATAACACTCAAGTACCTACAGAGGGTAGGACCAGACTACTTAGTGTTGTTACATGAAGGAAATAGATGTCATTTCACATATATCTAATGAGAAGCTAACCATAATTTTATAATATAGAGACTACATCTCTATATGGCAAACACCAAAAAACAATATAATACTGAAACCACTGCCAAAGTAGAGTATTAGAATGGATTATTATTTTCCTTTTGTTATTGCGGTTATGCAAGGAACTCAAACCTGCTTATTTGACTGGTCATGGGAACAAGTGGAACTATCTGGCCAAGTCATATCTCTTCAAAAGGAGCAGATTCAGGAAGGAAAGTTCATTAAAGATCTGTGTTACGTGGAACAAAGTTTAGTTTCATTAATCAAGTTGGGGTGAAAGTTTGGCCAAGAGCATCAGGAATTGAAGGAGACATATCTGGCTTCAAGACTAAACTTGGTAAGTTTATGGAGGGGATGGTATGATAGGGTAGCCTAATTATGGCAATGAATTCATCTTTGATTATTAGCAGGTAAATATGCCCAATGGTCTGTGATGGGATGTTAGATGGGGTCAAATCTGAGTTACTACAGAGAATTCTTTCCTGGGTGCTGGCTGGTGAGTCTTGCCCACATGCTCAGGGTTTAACTGATTGCCATATTTGGGGTCAGGAAGGAATTTTCCTCCAGGGCAGATTGGCAGAGGCCCTGGGGGGTTTTCGCCTTCCTCTGCAGCGTGGGGCATGGGTCACTTGCTGGAGGATTCTCTGCACCTGGAGGTCTTCAAACCACAATTTGAGGATTTCAATAGCTCAGACATAGGTTAGGGGTTTGTTACAGGAATGGGTGGGTGAGATTCTGTGGCCTGCATTGTGCAGGTCAGACTACATGATCATAATGGTCCCTTCTGATCTTAAAGTCTATGAGACAAGGTGGTAGTATGGCCAAGTGGAAAACAAGGCATTGAAAGAGCGGAAGAGGAAAGGGGCGGTGTGTGTGTGTAATTGTGGCAGGGCACAGATTGCCATGGAACTGAATTAGCAGCTCAGGCTGTCTAGACAGATCCTAAGAGAACACTTCAGTTCTCAGTATTACAGCTGCTAGAAAAGGCCCATATGGTCTGTAAGCACTGAGAGTTAGATATCTGAGTATTCAAAATTAGAAACGCTCATTTTCAGAGCAGGCAGCACGAGATGAGGAAAAGAAGACTGACCAAACCAACACAACAGAAGTCTATGAGGAAACCCTATAAGATCTTTGGCCACACATAGGTCCTGATCTTGCTCCCACTGAAGTGAATGGGAATTTTGCTACTTATTTCAGTGGGATCAGGAGGCCAACAGAGTCAACAGGGAGAAGCAGTAGCTGTTTCCAACACAAAGAAAGGGACTATGCTAGCTTTAATGAGATTTGTGGATAGGGTTCCTCCCTAAAAGTAATCTATAGCAAGTGCAAAAGCCACAGGATGCCAATAGGTTTAGAGCGTTGCTGCCAGATGTTTTGAGAGTGAGATTCCAAAAGCATCCAGAAATCCAGCTCTGAAGGGACACTGACAGCTGTCAAGAAAGTCATCTTCCAAGAGCAAGTTGCTTGGAGTTCTAGCTCTATGGTATTTATTTGCTCCTGTTAGAGGAGGTGGAAGAGGTCAGACCAAAGAATCATGTGCTGAAGACAGATAAAAGCTATTTTGTACACTTACAGACGTTATAATTCCGTGTGGGCAGAACCTTAAGGATATCAATATTTTTGAGGGATATGTGTGACCTTGGAGCAGGCTGTGTAAGCCTAAAGGTTCTGCTTATGCATTTCCTCAAGAAATGCCTAAGACTAGAGATGTATTGACTCAAAACCAGTTGCTGACCTATTTGGGAGGAGGAGAGTGCTTGGTACAACTGTGGGTGAGTGAACTGCAGTATGAAAAGGAATCAAGCCATCAATCAAAATAAGCTTCAGTTCTTGATCTGGTCATAGAGATGGAAACACTAGAAATCCAGAATCCAAAGAGTGAACGTTTAATCTTCACCCCATTGGGACAGAATGTGCTTGGGATTACAACTGGAAAAGTCATAATAGTACACCCTAGCAAGAGAAATCTGAAGGTGATATACCACTATAATGAGTGGAATGACTTGCTATGCTGATTATCTACACCACAGGCAGGGATCCACAACCATAGCAAAGGTGACAATTTATCGCCATGCTATCTGGGCTAGAAATTGGTATGCTTCATCTCTTCAGTGATGGTTCTGCTAGACAGGAAAGCCAAAATACAGGAGGAGAAGAAGAGGGCAGTATGAGGTGGTGATAACTGGAAGCACTCGCGGAGTAAAAAGAATTGAGTACCGAAGAAGATACTGTAATAAAGACCGTGTGGGGATTGTGGGGGGGGGAGATCTTATGCAAGAATTAAAGTGATATCCTCTTAAGGAAAGCAGCAAATTTATGTTTAGCCTAGCTAAGGGAATAAGCTAAGGATTGCAGGTGTATTTTGGATCATGGATGCACAGGACTGATAAATACATGATGAAGGGGCCAGTGCCAGTTAGTCATAAGAATAATAATATTTCATCATATAGAATGTCACAGTGACAGCAGGTAAAGAAATATGGAATCATATAAGACCAAGCAAATGCATTTTAGACCTTGGGCTTGATTCACCTTTGCCCTCCACCTTTTGTAGTCATTTACACCAGTTCAAAGCAGTGTAAGTGGTTTGCCACACAAATTGCAGGGCAATGGTGAATTGCCAGGAAGGGTATTGTAGAGTGGATGTGATTAGACTATTCTATTCTATGTAAATTTTTATATTGTGCTTATCAACTTTGTATCTGTCCCCAGAGAGAGATACTACTTACAATTGAATGAGGGAAACAATAAGGCACATCCTGTTACCACAGCCAGAATTACTACTGACTAGAGTTGTGCAAAGTATTTGTAATTAAATGCCTAAAATGTAAAGATTACATATTTCCAAAGAAACTTTTTCTTTGGCATGCAAATATCTGGAGCCAAATGGGCCCATTTTCAAGGGCCAGTTTTTGAGCAAAATCAGGTCTTTTAAAAAGCAAACATAGGTTCACATTTGCGCAGAGTTGCACATTTCCTTTTGCATCAAAAATCAAGCAAAAATTCATGTTTCAGTGCAACAGTAACCAGTCAGTTTAAATAAAAAATAACTTGAAATCACATAATAGGATGAACAATTCTGTGTGAAATACTCAAAAACATCCTGCACCCAAAAATATAAAATCAAATAAAATGTGGATTTATCACAAATCTGCTCTTTTCCGAATAGTGGAAAACTTGTTGATTCGCTCTCTCTTTACAGTCAAAGTGAGAAGACATTAAGTGCAGGGCCAGGCAAAGATAGCATTTGATACCAAAGAGACAATCTTTGGATTTTATAGTACAGGAGGTATCACTGGTTTTTTGCTAGCAGATATTAAAGTAAATGTGTACACGATACTTAGATTCCTGTAAAACATTGTTAATAATCAGTTTCTTGATTGTAAGCTTTTCAGGGCAGGGATTATACCTTCTTTTGTGCTTGTACAGAGGTTTTATTTGTTTTTAGTTTTTAGTAGGACAAATTGATAGAATGTATACAACACCAATTCCACTAGCTTGTGTAAACGCCACAATTATTACAAGGCCCTTTGACGATTCTGAGAATTATTTCACACATTTCAAAGTACTAACTGGATGTGGAAGCCAATAAAATACATCCTGTTCCGCATTGATGTACACCTCGCCCCACCCTTCTGCCCTCTAAGGATGTAAGTTTAATCTTTGTATGCCAAATGAGTGCAATTGACACTTTTTACCACTTCCATTAATATTCTCACCAGTTCACATTGAATGAGCCTGATCTTTCTCTCACTCATACATGGGAACATCAGGAATCATTCCAATGGTATTATACCAGTGTCAATAAAAACAATCAGGGGAGATATAAATTTACCAATAACGTATAGGTTTGTGGGAGTGAATTTGAATGTTACTCACAGATGGGAGGTACCCATCCCTTTTAATGTAGCACTGCATTTTTTCTTTGCTAAAATAATCTTAGTTTTAGTAGTCCGTGAGGATTTACCAGCTAGGCTGATATTTTACTTGATTTCTAAGTTGTGATTCACATGTCACAGCTACAATCATTATCAAGACTCTGAGGAAGATGTCTCCTCAAATACATACTATTCAAGGAAGAGGCTAATTATAAAAGGAACTGAAAGCAGAAATAAATGACAAATGCTAATCTGTTCTGTAAATGGTTTGCTAAAAACAGTGCAAGACCAACGATCTCATGGTATATTAACAGGAGATAACATTCGCTTCTGGTTGCCATTGTTTCCTCTAGCAGCATAGCTACCATAATGCAAAATGCCTCTCCATACTGTACCAACTATGTCAGACAACAAACATCACCACTGGAGTTTAGAGAATAAAGATAATGCCATATACATTGCAATGCAAATTGTGATATATTTAATGCAAACAAAATCTTTTGGACAAGAACAAACAAAGGAAATTGCATGTCAAAGCTCAGAAAAGCTATAAGGTTTTCTAAGATTTCTGGTGGCAGTTCTTTCACAGGAAAGATGGTCGGTATTTCAATTAGAGTTGAAAAAGGGACTAAAAACTACAGATGATTTTTGAACTATTTTCTTCAGAGATCTATACTTTTAATTCCAGTGGTGATATGTGTTTGACACAGTCAGTACAATATAAAGAGGCATTTTGCATTATCAATACTAAATACATTAGCAAATACATGCATGTTTGTTTATTATTCTGATTTAGATGGCTTCCCTTACAGTTCGTTATACTGAACCATATTCCATTCTGTACTGGATTTTGACCATAATACATTGCACTTCAAGCACAATTTGGAAGATTCAAGGCCAAGAGATGTTTTCCTATATATCTGATTGAAAATATTCAGAATCTATGCAAATAAATTATTCAAATCTTTCCTAAAAGTAGGAAAATACTCAACCAATCACAGCTGCATCATGTGAAAAAGTATAATAATATATTAGGAATGCAGTCATTCTAGATTAAGTGTTCAATTGAATTTGGAGACAATTTGAAAGGCGGGCAAGATCACACTTTCAAGTGTCTCTGTGACCAGCATAAGGTTTTATGGAATAGTTTTCCACTGATTTTGGTCCAATATAAACCTAAGACCATGCCCAATCACATCACAACAAATTAGTTTCAGACACAAAATGGTAATCAAGTTGGGGGCCTATTCTGAAAGTGGAACTAAGAACTTCCCAGCATTGATGTGCTTCTCAATCCTGCAGCTGTTTCTAAAAGCTTCCTCCCAAAGGCACATTTAGAACTAAATTAAATGCAACTTTGACTTAATTAACGTTATAAATGATAATGAATACAGTGTGGATTCATAAGAGACATTTACATTGTGTTGTAAAACTGATAAAAATTTAATAACTCTTTGTTAATAAGTTATGTCTCTTTAGACCCATAAAGCCTAAGGCATTCAACGCTCTAGTCTAGGGTCTAAGCTAGGTTCCTAATGCAGGTGGAACAAAGAGGCAGAAGACTGACTTGACATTTGCTCTAAGCCTGCTCTGGATCAAGCCTCTGCTTGTTCATAAGTACTTTATTTCATATAGTAAAGGTCAGAATTTGGGCTCAAGGCAGGGCTATGACAGAAATGCTCAAGTGGAAACCGAGCTGGCCCTGGCATCTGTCGCTTGAGATAGCTCAGAAGCAGGAGAGACGGAGAGCTAACAGGCTAGCATCTGTCCTACACCAAGGAGGTAACAGGAAGAATCTGCTGCCTGGTGGTAAGAAACTGTCAGGGTGAGTTTCATGACAACCAGCCACACTCAGGAAATAAAAATGCAAACATAATTTCCATGTCACCTTGCATAAGGTCCTCTGCTAAACTCACTCCACAGGATGCAGACAGCATCTTTCCTAGCTTGTCCCCGTCAAGGCAAGCCCCTCACTAGTCACTTCCCTGTGACCCTGGTAAGAAACACTACCCACTGGAAAGGCCTAAAGGAATTAAAAAAGACTTCTTGGTCTCTTTTTCCCCCTCTCAACTCTTCAAAAAAGATTTGCTGCTAAACTTAGAAGTGCCTGAGTCCTGTGTTGAAGCTACTGTATGTATTTCTTTGCTGCACAGACATCATGAGTCAGGCAGAGCACCCTCACATCAGCCCACTGGTAAACACTGCGCCACAAAACTCATTTGAAAAGGCATCTGTTTCATTATTCATATATTCTGGTCATGTAGAACAACTAGTCAGGTTGTCTTGCTTTTACTATTCTACTGGTTGACAAGGAACAGCTGGGTGGTTGTTTTTTTCTGCTCCTGCATTTCTACGAATCACTATTAATCTATATCCTCATATTATCCTCAAATTAACGGAAAGCCAAATCATTTAGCATTGGTCAGGTTTAAATTAAAATATGCACCTATAAAAAGGATTCATTTTCCATCTTTATGAGAATCCAACACTGACTGTGTACTGGAAGTCAGATATTTGATAAACATGGTTTCAGCTTACTTTTTTGCATTGTAATTAGTCTAAAATAACAAGTTATATTTAAAATATTGGTTAATATCCTTTACGCACAGATGGATGAGAGCAAGGTGTGGTGAGAGAGCTAAACTCTATGTTGCTAAACTTTAGAGACAGCGAGCACACTATATGATTTTAAATTTCTAATTCTTTTTTTATCTGAACATAAGCACCGTGTGCGCATGCGCGGACACGCACACTGTACATAGTGTGCAAGCAACAAAGATCACACTGGTACAAGGTTTAGTTCATACAGTATGTATCCAGGATTGGTCCAGTGATGGAAAAACACGGCTAGACTGAGGGACCAGTGATAATTTTAAGGTCAGCTAACCCATGAACTAGAAATGAATGCTCTAGGCCACACAAATGCTGAGCTTCTTGTACATGTGCATCAACAGACTCGCTCACATGTACTCTTTCACATCCCTCTTTCAAACATACACATATATGGACAGCAACTATTTGCTCGTAAAAGAGGGACAAAAACTTCAGAGCAGCAGTGTCTTCTCCCTTTTGCATTCACTCTCTCTTATAAACAAATCCACACAATATAGAGTATACGGGGCTGGAATTATTTTCCCTTCTGTTTACTGATACTAAATAATTCTTTACAACCACTGCTTTTGTCTGAAAGCATTCACATTGCTCTGCCAAAACATTCGTAACCTTGAGAAAGCAGGCCTTACACAATCACTTCATTCTGAGCACCATCCTGCTTTTACTTCCTACTTTAATTCTGGTATGACTTTTGTATTGAATATCTCATATCTCCAACATTTCAGACTATGTTGATTCAAGATTTTAGCTCCAGCTTTTGTTTTCAGTAGCCACTAAAATCTTGTGAATGAAGAGGGGCAGAGATGGCAGACTGATTGGTATGATTCTAAAGTCCAAAGCCTCATTATCATCACAGAGTTAGATACACTTTCAGGAACGGTATACCATTCAAAGCACTGGACCAGTGACCAGAAAGAAAATATTTCAACGTCTGCATGTACCTCTAGCTATATATTAGGAAGTTAGTGAGGGAGGAAATATACTAAGGCCGTGGTGGAAGGATTGCTCAAAAGCAGTAAGTGCAAATGTCTAGCATGTGATAGAGGTGCAGACAACTAGGCTGAGAACTGGTTCAGAGAAATCATTGTTCCAACATTCAGCTCTGGAATGATGGTTAAAACTCTATCAGTCGGGGCAGCTTCAGGCAGTACTGCATGACAGCCTACAAAAATATACAAATGGAGCTGGGGGGAAATCATCCCATCCCCCAAGAAAACCCTTAAGCATAAAACCAACGAGTAATTATGGGGGTCTTATTTGTCTGAAATATACATCTCATGGAAACTGGTTTTGTGGTTTGCAAGAACTCTAGGGGCCTGGGACTACTATCAAGAATGCCCTGCCTCCGGCACCTACAAATTCAGGTGCCACAGTGAGGAGCATAGTATAAGAACCTACATAGAACAGAACAGCACTGGAACCTACATAGGTATTTTCCCTTTGTGTTATTTCTTTCCATTGTCTTGTTTTGCATACTTAAAAGGGCATTTAGGTGACATCAGCTTTGTTGACAGTAGCTTAGTCTGTGCATAGAGCTAATGAAAATAAATTGGTTTAGTTTATTATCCAGTAGCACTAAAGATTACATTTAAGATGCTGTGCTGTATGGTGCCTTGATTTTTATTGCGGTGGACTTTTTACCATAACTATGTTATTTAAAATTGATTATTTCCTTGGTAAAACTGAATGCTTATTATAACATACATAAGTATGTTTTAAAATTATTTCTAGGAGTTTTGAAGAAGATGCATACGATCCTGTAGATTTATCTAGGGGAAATATCACACAAATTTTGGCCCTCAGTTAGACAAGAATGGATCCAGAGTAACTATCAATTTCAATAGTAACTGAAGGAAAAATTTGTCCCACTGGAGGAAGGAATAATTTTTTTTGGAAATAGCTTTATGTAAGTCAATTTCCTCCCACAGAGTGGTTCACTGGGTTACTTCACAAATGTTGGATATTGGTGACAAACATTGCATGATTTGTCTTCTCTCTGGGTTTAATTAATAAGCTTTTATTGTGTCACTATGCCCTCATTTTAATTGTCCTTTTATATTAGTCTCATTAAAGGAATGTCAGGATAGAACAGGCTAACACTAACATACTCCAACACAGAGAGGTTGGGTCATTTCATAAAACTGAATTAGAAAAACATACCCATCTTATCATAATTACTTGCTTAACACCTAACAAGCGTATCCTGGGGGGATCTAAATCAAATCCATCTTTCCTCCCTCAACAGATCCCATCATTTCCCCCCCTCAACCTCTCCTTCCCCAATACACTGATGGCATACAGTCTGCTTTTTGTGCAATACAGAGAGGAGACAGCATGAGCAGAGAGAGGGTCACTGGGCCATGTGGAGGGGAAAGATGTCTTTGCGGGTAACAATAATAATAATACTAGTATCCCCAACAGCACATGTACCTCTATCCCTTCTGTGGCTGAAGTGAAGCTCACACAGCTGGGGAAGGAGTCTGGAGAATAGCATAGTATCCGGCATATTCCCCTTCAGAGCAGTGTAAGTTACATGAAATCTGGATCATAAGTTATGGTTGCCTTGAGCAGCACTAACTCCTTAGACCATAGCTTTTCCATGATACAGAGGGGGTATATATTAGTGTCTAGCAAGGGAATCCATTGCCATTATGGAATGAAATAACCGTGCTACTACTGAGGCACGCTCCATGTCACAACAAGCACAGGCCAGCATGGCTCCTAGCCCTCCACAAGAGCAGGTATTTCTGTCCTTAGGCTGTTTCATGGGTGAAATGGCATCAGACTAGGAACTGTGGATTTTAGGCATCAAGTCCCACCTTTTAACATGGAAAGCAGAGGATCTGGACCTCAGACAGCAGCTGCTCCCACGCTGATATGTGCACTCATTTAGAACTCACTGAATCATTAACATTCCAAATAAGAGGAACAAAAAACTACGCCTCCTTCTTACTGCCCAGAGCTTTTTATCTAACTAGTCAGTTAGGAACCTAGGGTTTCAAAGTTTAATCAGTTTGGTAAACCTAGGCAAAGACGTGCATCTTCTAACTATAACCCACTGGTCAATACATGTTACGTGTTCCTCTTTGTGCCTGATCCACAGAAGATGTCAATCTGTTACAACCCCAGTTACAGAGCCTGGCTCTTTAGTTCAAGCTGCCGAGACCCATGCTTTTCTCTGTCGGTCCCCAATCCAGGATGGTGGCCAAAGATTGCTGTGATCACACAAATATTTCTAAACATAGCCAGGTGCATGCTGAAGTGTATGTCCCGAGGAACGGAATTACACAGGTATCAACCCACTTCCATGAATGCCCTTCCTTGAGCACCTGCAAGCCTAGATACCATGGAGATGGGCATGGTAAAATAACCTACATAGATTAGCACAAAGCAGTAAACCTTTACTGTTGGACCATCAATTTCTGAGGCATATCAGTCATAATGTGATTTGGAGGTAGTGAGATGGTCCTTAAGTTAACCTGTTCCTCTTCCATTTAGGACTTTGTACATAGTAACTAATTCTGTGAACATCACCCAATAGTCTGTGGTGCAGTCTGTTAAGCACATATCTCTTGTGGTCTTGTTCCATCAAGGAAGTGGTTTCTTCCTTCTGAATTAGTCCAGGTTTCCAGATGCCACTCTTCACCTCAGTGTTGCTGCACCTCCAAAGCAAGATTTGGAAGCAACACTGAATTGCTGTGTATTGTGTCTACCTACAAAATGCAGCTAAAACACAAAAACAAACAAAAAACTGCTGCTCACCTTATATCTCCCTACATTTGCAAAAAACACCTCTTTCCTTTTAGATGGTTGCCACCAATGCCAAAAGAGATGTAGTGTATTTATAGCTAATCAAAATGTGATTTTCATAAACTGAAAGTTCAGTAAAATTCAGTCTAGTAAATAAACAGAGAAATAATCTCTTTCACTTACAGTTCAATATATACTGTAGACTCCACTTCCTCTACAGGGGCATACAATTAACACACAAAACTCCTATGTACATCAATGAATATGTAACTTGATACAGCCATAAGCTTCTACTTAGCACCAGATTCCTATAAACACAGTTAATTCTCATAACCATTATTCACTGTTTGAAGACATGACAGACAATGGTCTCTGATTTTATTTACCTTGAAAATAGAAAGCCTGCTTTTAAAAATAAAATATAAATAAAATAAAATAAAATAAAAATGAAAAACACATTAAGCAATCTTAGAAGCACACCAGCTCAACAGGGGAACCATGACCAAAGCAAGCCCTGTAATAGTATAATGACCTTTAATGAGTGTCTTGGGAAACAATACAGTTCTAGCATAAAAGACAAAGGGCAAAACTCATCATGGCTCCACTGACACTAATTCAAAATGATTTTCTGAACAACTAAAGAATGTAAGAGAGGTAATCTGATCTACCAATCTGACCTCACTTTGATTCCAGGGCCCTGCTGCTGCCATTTCTAATTGTCAAACACTCTAAATTTCACATCTGCTCATATTTAATGAAAAGCCGACTCTCACCACCATTCTTTGAGTTAACTAGCTCTGTCAAGATGGGCATCATCTGACCCCTCTGCACAGCAAAGAAAACATGGTGATTTCTACTGAAGCCCTGCCAGTGGAATTTTGTGTGTGTGTGTGTATGTATATATACAAAAGAAAGGCCTATGCTGGTTTGTTAAGGGCTTGAATTGATATTGATTTTTCTTACTTATTATTAACGGTCAAAGGTGAGTGGTCTCACATGGGGAAGAATGAGATCTCTTGATTTGACGGAGTGACGACGGGGGGGGGGGGGGGAGGAAGGCCGATGAAACAGAGGATTCTAAAAATCCCTAAAGCTGTCAATATCCTTTAGATTTCAGAATGCAATGTGGGTCTAACATGTTTCCAAAAGTGGTGCTGTTGAGGGCAATGATATCATACACAGGATGTTTTTGGTTGAATAGGCAATGAAATCAAAACCAGGGTTTTTCCCCTCTACAGCATTAAGTGAACTGGAAAGCTACACTAACTCTTCAAATTAGGGTTTCTCTTTGCTTGCCAGATGATACTAATGGTAGAAATGTCACCCATTTGTAGGGGACGTATTCATTTAGTGCTGTCTGTTTGCTGTTAACAGCAGTGCCAGGACTCAACCACATAATCTCTTTGCACGAGGCTGCATTAATGTAAAAAATATTGCGTGCTGTGTTGCAGAGACTAAGAGATTATATAAGTAAATGCATGTGCAGTAACTCTCGGTACTGGAAGATTCTCATTCACTGTTCTAAACACAGGGAAGTTAGTTTTACTGTACACGGTAGTGACACGGGGCTCAATAAAGGGTGCAACCTCTTAGTATACAGCAAAGGAATTACTAGTGGAAATTGTCATCCATTGAAGATGATGCATTAGAGATGACTAACTGGAAAAAGAAGTGAGCTTATGCCCAAATAAATCTGTTAGTCTTTAAGGTGCCACCGGACTCCTTGTTGTTTCTGTGGATACAGACTGACACAGCTACCCCGATACTTGGAAAAAGAAAGACAGAACAGCTATGCTGCATACTACTTATGGCAGTATGTAGAGTACATACAGGTCAAATCCCCCCAGCATGTGTATAAATAGCCGTGTAGATGGTGAGACACTGCTTGGGCGAGTTGAGTAAAGACACGCCTAAAGCCTTAGGGTACACACCCTACACAGCTCTCTACATGCCCAAGCAGCACCTCCCCCATCTATACTGCTATTTGAACAGTGTAGTGTCCTGCTGCCTCCCTACTGCTCAAGTCTTTCCCCACTGCAGGGAAAGACTCTAGCAGTGGGGAAAGGCTCCAGCAGGGACGGGGGAGGCGGTGGGGAAGGGGGAAAACAGCCGGCAAGGGCTCCAGCGATACCCAACTGCCAGAGCCTTTCCCTGCCACAGGGAGCTGCTGGAGCCTTTCTTTGCTGTATCTCCCATGCCAGGGCCTTTCACTGACATGTGTAGCTACACACTGCAATGTGGACACAGCCTCTGTTTCACTGTGGCATGTAGCCCACATATGGCTGCCAGTGGTGTGCAGTATAGATGTAGCTTCAGAGTGCTTATACCTATACACTGGTACACAGAGAGGGTTTGCATCACCAAGAAACCCCACTAGATAAAACTTCAAATGACAAGGCTTTTATGATTATGTGCCAAGAATCTGTCTCTCTGGATCAATGGATCACAGACCAAAATAGCTGGAGCCAAGGCATTCAGCAGGTGTGACTAAACACTGTATTTATGTTGTATCAAAAAGCTACTTGATGCAACATCCACTAATCCCATTGTACTCAGCACTTGGTGGAGTTCCTGTGTGCTATGCCATACATATCAGGTGATTGCTCTTCCTGATTAAAACTATATCTTTCCTATCACTCTGATTTTGCCCATCCATTTGGATAGGGAGAAAGAAAACAATCCTGCCTGAGACATAGTTTTGCCTGTTACGGATATTTGAACAGGGTGGCAGTTATTGTCATTAATAATCTTCCTCGACTGCTGACAAATCACTGAAGGAAAAGGTGTGCTCAGGATCCCAATAATGTAGTTAATAATCACTTGCATTGCTCCTCCCTCTTTGCTCTATGTCTTCAGAAGAGCATTTGTGGTTTGTTCATGATAGGTGCTAATCACTGTCACCTGCTAGAGGTGCATTTTTAAAGACTGACACGCTCCTCCTCTATTCAGGGGTACTTTGCGATGGACTACATGACAGGAGCTTGTGTCAGGGTAGACTCATTAAAGAGCAGCTTGTGATGAAATAGCTCTACACTGGGTACATCCATCTCTACTAAGCCTTCTGGGATGTCCATCTTGAATGAGGACTTCCTTCCTTACAGCAAATGAAGGGTTACAAAGAACAAGGCTAATGGGAAAAAAAACAAAAAACCCCAACTTCAGCTACAAATTGTATCCTGTATTGGAGACTTCCACTGCCTACTGTATGCCATTCAACCACACTGCTATCACAACTGCCCACTGAATTTATAGATTTTTTTAACCAGTTTGTAGTCACAGATTTAGACACAGACTCCCCCCCCAACCATTAATAAGGCATTTACTTTACTGTGTAATTATTGACAATTTATACTGTATGCATGAAATATAAACAAAAACATCACCAAGCTGCACTATTAAGGTCCCACATGCTGCCGCAAAGACGCACTATTTAAGAAGCACATTAAGCAAATTAATGAATAAATTAAATGTTGGTATTAAAAAAACCCCAAACCACATCATACATAAATATAGAGCTATATTAAAACTAATTCTGAAAAAAGCATCAGCCCAGTAAAACTCACAGAACTACAATGTACGACACAAGACAGGGATGATACCACAGACACCACAGACATGGAACAGCATGTGTTGGTGTTAAAACTTACAGGCACGTAAACTGGTGGAGCAATCATTAACAGAGACAGAAGAAAGTGGGAAGGCTCTCTCAAGGGTGTCCATGTTACTATGTACACTGCCTGACATGCAAGAGCAGTCACGCTCAGAGCGTCCGCAATCAAAACAACATGCCAGTTTCATTCTCTTGTAGATGGACATCTTGGCTATAACCATATGTTGGATGGGAGGAGAGGAAGAGCAGCAGGTTAATGGCAAGGTTATATATATATAACAAGGCAGCTGGAAGGTAACTTAAGGGATTTAATACAGGCCTTAGTTTATGTTTAACAGTCTTGACCCAGGAAAAAAATGCAATGTGATTATTGATAACAGTCTGGCTGCACATCAAAAGTAGGGAAAAGATAAATGACTCTTTATATTCTCCCTAAGTCTTATAGGGTGACCACAGACATAGGGAAGAATTGCTAATTACAATCAGATTTTTGGATTAAAAAAAGAACAAAAGTAAAAACAGAAAATCCTAAGAACATTTTTTTCCCCTGGCACAATTAACACTGCTGGGCCAAAAAGAGAGAGAAAAATTTAAAGATGTTAATCAATCATATAATTTGGACCTACATTGCTTGTGGCAAACATCAAAGTTATTTTTAAAAAAACAGACAGAAAGCCTCTCAAAAGTGCTAATAATTTCTCAGTATTAAACAGTGCCTGAGAAGTTTCTTCATTGCATTAAATTACATGTTATTGGAGAGTTACAAGACGTCTTCACAAAACTTCCTGAAAGATTTAGTGACTTTACATTATGCCTTCAGGAACTGAAATTGACTCTCGACAGAATACCAAAATTTGTTCACATGAGAGATTCAGCTAATAATGGCAAATATGCTTGACATTAAAGTCAATTCACAAATAAGGCATCATCAAAAGCACACAGAACATTGGTCCATTGGAACATGCTGAACCAATCATCGGCATATTTTCTGCTCCAAGTGGAACTGTGATTGAACATCACAACTGTCTTCAGATGTCAATCCAGAAAGTAAATAAATAAATGCTTACTTAGAAACCAACTCAAAAAGATGTGCTAGCATCAGCAAAATCCATTTGTGTCTTTTAAGCAATGAACCCAAAAGAGTGATACTATCTTCAATGTGTATTTGCTATAAATGTAACACGTTTAATTTAAAAATTACTCGAAAGTATCATTGCCCGATTTTATCTTATTCACAATTTGAATCTGAAGATGAAAATAAATGCCACTTGAAAATAGTTTCAGATGTTGCACTGAACCATCATTGTTGGTAATGCCTTAGCATGAACTGGCTTAGTTATACTGCCACTTAAACAGAACATTGACAGCCAAAAGCAAAACCTTCAAATATAAAAGTAGCCAAAAAGGTAAAGTTTCTTTGGCCTGCAGCTTCCATTAGGAAGTCTTTTTTATGTGACAATGGTGATGTTATTTAAATTATTTCCCCTCAGTTTTGCCATTTTTGAATGCTACAGTCACCAGGAAAGAGGGATTTATCTCTCTCAAATGGGTCAAGTCCTGTTCTAAGACCTTTGTGACTTGCCATACAGTATATTTGTCAAGCAAGGGTAACGTTATGATTGTGGAAAACAGGCATTGAGGGAGATGAATGAGTGATCTCTTCAGCAGTGACTCCATTCCTCTAAAACGTTAATTGCATTTCTAGTGGCATGTTCTTTTAGCATCTTAGTCAAGTTATCTTGCAGCTGTTCAGAAAGTCATCATGCAGCATCAGGCCCGTTCAGTGCATGGTACATCATTCCTCAGAGCTTGGCTTTTAGTATAAAGGGTTCCACTGCAGCTTTTGATGCATACAAATTTAGACAACACAGAAAATTCAAAACAGCATTTGGCTCATCCATGTTTCCCTCTCCTAATTCTCCCCAGCATGTACTTTTAAAACTAAAAGTTGGGGACAAAGTAGGTGAGACATATCTAATCAGTTTATGAGCAAGTTTCCATTACACCTCTTTTTATTTTATTATTTTGTTTTTCACTCTAACAACATGTGGAGTTCCATAGAGAAAAGATAAAGGGTACTTGCCAGAAACTAATACTAGGTGAGGGGAAAAGAAAGACTCGTTTTGAGTTTAAAATACAGCTGTTTTGAAGGATTTTTTCTAATCAAATGCTGTAGCGAAACGGTATCTGAAAATTCTGTAATACTATGTTGTTGGTTAGTAACAGTCCCTGGTTTTCAGTTACTTACAGCCATATTTTGTCAACAGAAAATAATAAACTATGACACATTTATTAAAATAAAAAAAATCATTGTTAAGGGCAGGGAAGGATCGGAAGGAAAACTTTTGGAACCATTTTAATCAGACTTAAACCAATGATGTGGACAATTTAAATCTTTCTATTCAATAAGGGAAAGTTTGTCAGGTACATCTTAAAACCCACACCTTTCAGGGACTGTTTTTAACTATTATTATTGGTTGATGTGGAGACCATGCATCATTTTTTTGATATTTCACATTGTTAACATGCAAGAAACAGGCTTTAACCTGGCAATAAATGTAACAAAAAAGACTTGCTATCAGGGTTTAAACCAGTATATAAGCAATCACATATTAAAGCAATACATTTTGTAAAGAAAACATGCTGTAACTCTTCATTCCTGTTACACAGTCATTTTACATTCATACCAAATACAATATTGAAATAAATTTAAATTAAAACATGGAATATTAGTAAGGATGATTAGTGAGAAGATCAAAGACAAGACAGAAATGATTAAAGATGGTTCAGCCACACACATACTGTTTCCTGTTAAACCTCCATAAATATTAATAAAAAATGGTAATCAGCAGGGGATAAGGGACTCTTTTTGTACAGCCTTTTGGACGGATGCTAAATTCATATGATACCTGTAGCAGCTGCATAAAAATCCAATCATTCTCTACCATACCCTTGTAGAAATGATCAGGATGCAGAATGGAACTGTTATTTGCAGTTCTGGTGAAAATAAAAACAGAACATAGAACAACTTAATTTCCTATTTTAGGTTCTTGAAAAACAAATGGATAGAAGGGAATGGCAGCTCCCTCTTCTTGGCCTACCTTCCCACCCCCAAAACAAAACAAAACAAAACAAAACCCAGAGGGTGCTCCTATATATCTGAATTCAAGCCAGTGAAATTCGGTTTCTTCTAATTAATCAAAATGTAGCTGTTCCACTGACACAAACTATTTGATAAGAGCAGGAAACTAAGGCAAGATTTTTAAACTATTTGGAAAAAACATTTCCAAAACTATCAACATTTTAGACTTCAAATCTCAGGTTTCATTTATTTTATAATTTTAAAATTGGCACAAATGTTTTTGTTGCAGTTTTTAAAACAGACTGACATTCTTCATTTTTACTTTAGAGGAAAAAGCTGAGTGTCTAGCACTCTGGCAACACCTCATTTGCTGATCACAAAGTCCCCCAAGCCCTGTCAAAACGTCTAGAAGAAAGTACCTAGGATTATCTGAGTGAGGTGTCATTTAAAAATTCACAAAGAGTAATGGGGAATATTTCCAGCCACAAAAGAAAGCAAGGGAAATTGCCAATTGTTCTTTAAATAAGTTGTCAAATAACAGTTCCTTGTCTAGAGCAAGCAGGACAAAGCACCCCTTCTTCACTGCTGATTGCTTTTTTTTTGTTTGTATGTTTTATGTTACCATACAGTCTTCCTGATTTCATTGCTCCACCCATCACTAACAGTAGCTTTACTCATGGACCTCAATGGTAACAAAAAGTAGATCTATGAGGACATCTAGTGGATCTCTATCAAACAACAGCTGGTTAAGTAGAATGTGGACTGGAGGTCACTTGATTGGCAGTGAGTAAAAACTACCAAACTACCATTAAGAATTGAAATGGATATGATGTCATTTCAATTCATCAAGTTCTCATGATCCACAGCAAGTAAAATGACAACAAAGGGGAAGTTTACAAATAAATTATGGTATAAAGCAACTAGCAGCATTAAAGGAAGACCATATTTATTTGATTGCCTTTTGGCGACGTTGGTTAACATCATCAGTCTAAAAAATTGAAAGGGCTTCCCACAGCACAATTTCAGTTTTCTTAAAAATACAGCAGCATGTCAAACTGGTGACAATTGATTTTCTCTTAACACAACAGGCAAAGCTAGCTCTCCGTCGTCTCACTGTGTTCCAGGGCAATTTCAAGACCACCAAATGCAGCCTGCAAGCTATTTTGCAAGTTTTGCAAATTTCTGACTTTAAGTGATGTCAGTCATAGGCAATTTGTTAGCTGTTTCCTGAAATTCACAGGGTGTTCTTGTTCTTCAGCCAAAACCGCAGGAGCAGCAGGTGAAGTGAGTGGACAATCTGCACATTCTACTGTATTTCAGTAACTTTAGAAAAGACTTGCATGTTTTGAATTAATGATGTTTTTATAGACCAATTCATTTTTATTTTCAGACATCTTCATGACCCTTCCTTCATTATATTTCAGGGGACACTCAGCCAATGTGTTCTTAATACTTCCTCCATTCATTTCTAAGGGGGCTGAAACTACTAGAAGAACTAAGGCAAAGTTGCATATTTATTTAAAAAAAAAAATCTTGTTCAAATCTTCTCTTTCAGCTCGAGGTGAATTATACTCAGAAAAGTGGCTATGTAAAAATGGATTCTTCAAGATCTCTGTGGCTTTGGTCTTCCAAGCCGGACTCAGCCTAGCCCTCTTTTTCTTGGAACAATTTAGTGTCTGTGAATAATTATGCCCCGTATGAATTATGGGCAGTAATATTAGTAGTTAGATGGCAATCAAACTAATTTGCAATTGCAAAAATGAAGGATCATATTGTACCTTTTGCATCATTATCTATATAGTCATCTAAGTTCTGACTGCAGAATCTTTATTAGTGGTGATGATGTACACTACAGAAAGAACACAGATTGAATCCTAGATCCTATATGGCTTGTGCAGAGTGCAAAGAAAGAAAAATAGTCTTATCTTGTAAAATAAGGACAAAATTTGATATGGAAATAACTAAGAAATAATAAACAAAACCCCCATTTTGTCATTTTTACAGTCTCACTCTTCTGATTATAATCTCACTTTTAAACCTATTTATTTTTGTCTTAATAGTCCTGATACTGCTAATTGAGCTCTACTGGACCAAAGATTTTTATAGTAGGAACTGTACATTTGCTTTCAAATCCTGATTTACTGAGGATAGGAACTGAAATTAAAAATCAAACAGAGACTGGGGAACCAGGCAGGCCTATCAGATCACTGCCTTTAGCTGACATGAGGGCAAGACCCTGAGGATGCTGGGTTAGGTCCCAGAGTTACTAATGTCAGCAATAAAATCCTCATTCAGAGTACTAAATTTCTGGGTCTTAATCCTGGAAGCAGTATGCATGTAAAAATCACTTATAAATCTATGTCCAAGAACAAGGTGGAAGGTTTTATCTGTCTGAACTGTAAATAGTTAATATGTAAGTGGTCAATTCTGCCATCACTAATGGTCTCAAATAGACAAGTTGGTGAACTTGGCTCCTGAGCTAGTTAGTGCTTTCAACTGTGTTGTTCAGCACCTTATGTGGAGTGGTACATTCCCATTCCCCCAATGTACCTCCCAACAATAAATGGCATTGCAGCATTTGGATATGCTGATTGCCTAACACTGTGATGTTATTCCCAGAAGTACTGCCTTTCCTGGATTCTTTAGGTCCTTGTGTTCCTATGTGACTGTGCAGCACCTAGCACAAGAAGGCCAGAAAGCTTTTGCTACCTTAAAACAAAATAACAAGAGTAACATTTGGGGGAATGGTAACAAAAAAAAAGGTAACCTCACAGGGTTGGAGTAGCCATGGTTAAAATGAGTGGTTAGTGGGCTCCCCGTGGTACCACTGTGGCACATTATACCCTTGAGCTATCTGATCCTGGTCCCTGAAACTGTTGGGGAACAGTTTAGCCATACTGAGAAGCTCTGAATAATCCTGTAAGTATGGTAGCAATACCCCACCCCTCCCCAATGTATTTTCTTTGGAGTGCCTGTACATCGAATCAGTGCAAATGTAAACTGTTCTCCACCTCCCAAATGCTGTATTTATTTTAACTACCAGGACGATGTGTGCACTAAGAAATGGTCGATGACTGAGGGTCTCCACAGATACTGTAGAATTAACAATGCTGTGGCTCAGATTCAGACGGTGTGGTCTATAAAGTTCATACTGGGTCTGTAATAAGCTTCAGAGTTATGCTACTGAAAGCATAATTGGGCCATACACATGTATCATTAATTTTACAGCAATGGAAATTTCATAGACTGGGGGAAAATAATTACCACTGTAGAGTCACTTGTCTCCAGTTAAGGATAGGTTTAGGTTTATGCATCAGAAGTTGATCACACAATTAATTCATTGCCTGGCTTTTTTTTTTTTTTTTGCTGCTAGGGGTGGAGGGAAGTGACAGTGGGGAATTGCTGTATGCCCTTTCTGTCATGAAATGAAGCTGAGCAGCAGAGGATACAAGCCCAAAACCTTGAATACAAGCCCAACAATGAATTCCACTTAACCAGGCAAACAGTGCTATAGTGGTAATTACTCCAGCCTAACTGGCATCCCTAAAAAGTAATGAGAAGTCCAAAGTCATTTAAAGGAAATGCCATTGTCAAGACTTCAAAAATAAGATTGGGAAGAAAATGGGGAGGAAAGAGGGAGGTGGAGGAAACTGCTGTATTTTCTTCAACGTCGCCCTGATCCGTGTGAGTGTAAAGGATGAGAAAGGTGGGGGTATGACGTCACTGCTACATGCAACATAAATATTAAAGAAAAGAACCAAACTACTAAACAAAACAACAAAAAAAACTCTCTGCTAGAGAAAGACAGGTTGGACCGCACTCTGGGCTACAGGGAACCCGTTTTTACTCACAATAGATCACTATCAGTGTGCAGTTAAAATATAGTAGGGGCCGTGTTCCAAGGCAGCAAGAGGAAAAATAAATCAAAAATTTGTCAATTTTCACAGGTTACAACACATTCCTTTAAAAACATCAAAGTACACACGATCTGTCCTTCCGGGGTTCAACCCCCACCCTTTGCAGCAAAAAAATGGCTGGAAAAAATGTATAGAGAATTAGACAAGAGTTGTTATACAGAATGAAAGAAACAGAAAGTGTGAATCATCCAGGTTAGAGATTTCATCCCAGCGTGGCTGCATTTAATATATACATATATACATTTGGCCCTTTGCTGAAAAAATACAATGACATTAAATAAGAAAGAAATTGAAAACATAAGCTAAATATACCACAAAATTATCAATGGTTTGTGAATAGAATTTCTATATTTCTCTCTGGACAATGTATGTGAACATTTACAGATTATTCAGGCAGTAAGGAGAGGAGGGAGAAGGACGGATGGCTGAAAACTGTGAAAGGAAGGCATAGTTACTTTAATTATCCCTAGCCTCTTGGAGATGCATAGTTCTTACTTGAATTATTAATACTAGGCCTAACAGGTTTGGACAAATGGCTATGTAGGTCAGGCTCACTTATAGACCCTGACAATACCACAGTTAATATTCAGACAATATCTAAAGGGACATGAAACCTCAGATGCATTATTAAAGAACATGGCTTTCAACTGTCCCAGGAAGCTGCATGTAATTAATGCCATAATAATTAAGATTTCCATGTAAAGAAGACATTCTTTCACATTTCATTCACCTGTACACGCTGATAGTTTTATCTTCATCCCTTCATTTCATTTTGTATGTCATCTGCAATCCACTGTCTCTAATTTTGATTATGTTGCTCATTAATTAAAAAAAAATATACATCTGAACTGTTCACAATCTCATTGTAAATTAAATTGATGGCCAAGCCCCACAATTTAGATGGAAATGTTTTGTTGTAATTTCTGCTTTGTTTTAGCTAGATTGTGTTTTTAAGACAAACAATTTGGGCACCATATATGTGGAGATGATGGCTAACATATTCGAAAGCGACTAGTGATTTTGAGGGCCAAAGTTATGACACTTTCAAGGGACTTGATTTGCAGACACTACTGTGCATCTGCCCTCTAAAAATCAGACCTTTTTAAGGTGTCTCAAAGTTGGGCATCCAAAAATCGATTGACCACAAATCACCCGTTACCTTTGAAAATCTTGGTTTATATCATTCACTGATTGACAGGACTTTAAAAACAAAGCTACTGAATTATTGTTAATAGTTATGAACATGCGGCTGTTTAAGCTGTTATCATCTGTTCTGAAAAGTGTGTGTGTGTGTGTGTGAGAGAGAGAGAGAGAGAGAGAGAGAAACCAAAACGAGAAAATATTCTGAGTACATATTAGACTTTGCCATCATTGCCTTTTTTCCCTTCACCTGACTTGGAAGATTACCCCCTTGGTGTTCAGTGCTCAGTGTGGTGGCTCTGACAGGCTCCTTCTTCAGCCTCACTAACTCCATCATTTCATTCCACATCTGTCCAACACCCTTTAATGCATTAGACTGATGTGTGTGACTATGTCGTTTGGAGCATTTCCTAGTACTACATGCAGAGGCTGTCATTCTAGCCCTGACATGGCCTTACTGCTGTTTTATACTGTGTTGGTTGGTCTCTTTCCAAGGAGTTTTCTTCTCCCTGGCTTCCCAAAATTGAACATTTTATTCCGTTTCATGCTTCTGCCCTTTATATTGTAGTTGCTTGTTCATATGGTACAATATATTTGAGTTAAATGTGGCCCATCTATGTAGGTCTTGAATCCAAACGATACCAAGTCTCTTGGAGAATTTGATAGAAGCCTGCACACATGAGCACAGCATGGTATGGTATGAAAGGTGGGACGGGGGGAAATAAAAATACATAAAGGGCAGGGAGGCAACAATAGCTCCCCTGTGTTGGTTAGTTCCCGAGTGTTTTGGGAAATCTTGGGGAAAAATTAGCTTTCTGAGTTGCAGGAACCCACAGGTAGTTTTCACTTGCCTGACCAGAACGTACTCAGCAGTCTCACTGACCTTGGCAGCAGTTCCAGAGTCATATTCTCACATGAGAAGTTGTTCTTAAACAATTTTTTTCACTATGTCAGGCAAATGCATGCGTTCCTTCCACATCAGCCATGCATATCTTTGATTTCCACGAACTTTGTATTCACTGTGACTATTGTGGCTCCCATTTTCCATTAAAGTCTCAGCTCCTCTGCCTCTATTATGCTACCTTAAGGAAACAATGTAGAAACCTTGTTCTCCTTGATCATGTCTTTTTTTGAGAGAGAAGAGGAAGGCTGTCCTTAAGGACTCTAGTAGTATTGTTTTTCTCTACAGAGAATTTCATTTTCTGGTATGGTTTGAGTAGAAGTACCCTTTTCCTGGTGTGTGTGAAGGTCCAAGTCTAGCCCTTTCTTCCAAATGCCAAGACTGTAGTGAGACAACAGCAATCAGTAGGCCACAGTGTTTTGGGAATCATAAAAGTAGCAGGAGCAGAAGCATGGGCAGACTCTGCTGAGACAGTCCTACCCACCTTTCTTGTGACTCTAAACAGGGTCTTGTGCTTTTTAATGGCAGAATATAATCTAAACCATGTAAAGTGTACACATGATATTCAAATATCCATTAAGTATCAGAGGGGTAGCCGTGTTAGTCTGGTTCTGTAGAAGCAGCAAAGAATCCTGTGGCACCTTATAGACTAACAGACGTTTTGCAGCATGAGCTTTCGTGGGTGAATACCCACTTCTTCGGATGCAAGAACTTCTTCGGACTTGCATCCGAAGAAGTGGGTATTCACCCACGAAAGCTCATACTGCAAAACGTCTGTTAGTCTATAAGGTGCCACAGGATTCTTTGCTGCTTCTAAATATCCATTAAGAGACGGAATCCCCATGCCTACATCTGAAATCTATACAGCAAGTATTTCATTGGTCAAATCTACTGTGTGGGCATTTGGTTTGGGTAACCTGATTGCAGAAAGTCCACCAAAACTAAAGAGCCAGATATATTCCTGCATAAATATAAAGAAAAAACAAAACCAGGTCTCTACTCCAATGTTCTGCTCTCCCTGCACTCACAAGTCTCCTGCTGACCTCAACCACAGTTCTATTAACCTGGGTAAAGCAGGTGATAAACACTGAAGTCTGCTGAACACCTCTGAAAGCAGAATTGTGTCCTATTTAAAGGGACCAGTCCAGCATTTCTTCTGCGCACAGAACTCCCATCGACTTTTGGACTTCCTCTGCAGAATGACAGCAGGATGGAGCCTATGGGACTCATCATAATATTTTATTTCAGCATTGTTACATAGATCAGTGTTGTTTCTTAGCTTACTTTACATGTTACATTATATTATACAAGGCCCAAATTCTACCCTTAAGCCTCACGGAAGCCCATTGCAAGTAATGGGTTTTTACAGGGTGCAAGTCAGGGCAGAATTTGGCCCCATGTGGATAAGTTTGTTCATCTACTCAGACTCAGAATGTCCCACTGCCCACAAATAAATGCCGTGGGCACAGATTCATCTTGCTTTAATTATCTGAACTTTGTTAACTTTGGACACAAACAGGCATTTTAATGAAGCTGCAGGTGTGAGTGAGTGGTGTAAAATTTAATTTTAAAAATATTCACATCAGAATTACAAATGACATTTAACTGCATTGCCATGTATTTATTTCCTACCCTTTCTGCACCACTGTGTAAAACACATAAATGCATTTAAAGAGATTCCTTAAGGCTGAGCAGTTCCTGAAGGGGAAGGGGGGAGGAAAAGGGAGGGAGAAGAAATATTACTTACGCCGTTTGCAGCCACATTTTTTTATCCTTTTGGGATCTGTGATGTCATCATGACAGGCCTTGCAGTAAAAATACGCCCTGCAGAGACAGAACGGAAAAACTGACACATTTCTTAATCCACACAAATGAAATTAGTCCCACATTTCCTCCTGCTACATTGCCAAATTAATGAAACATGCCAGCACTAATTTCCTTTAATCTTTAGAAAGGTTTAGACATTTAAAGGAGGAAATGTTTGCTGCAAGACCATTAATTTCAAACACAAGACTATGATTCAAGTTAGTGCTTCTTTTAATAAACTTTCATTTGAAAAATAATTAGGAGAAGGGTTGATAAATATGACATAGTGGATCAGATCATTTGCCTTTCATCTTTGAAAGCAGCATCCAATGAGTCTCATCGTCAAGGCACATATGAAATGAGTTCATTGTTCTTGACCTGAAAGTCACGAATTCAGAGCCATGTGAATTCTGAGGACAGCTAAGGTTTTAAGGCCAAGTTTGCAGTCTAGCCTCCACTGGACCTCCATACTGGTGATTTCAATGTCATTGTGACCTAAATTGTGGTCAATAATATCATGCATGCTATTATTTGCACCTGTAAAAACGGAAGCCAGTGTCTGAAAATCAGGTTCTTAAAAAGCAGTGAACAAACATGGGGACTACTGTCCTCTTGTTTCAGACTTCTTTTCGTTTGCCATCAGGGTTCAATTAGAGAAGAATCACACTAGTGTTGACTGCATTATAAACCCTCAGCAAAAATCCCTAAGCAAACAAAACATTGTAATTCACAAGATGACCTACCTAACTCTCTGTCTATTTAGGCTTTTACACATTGCCTGTTACTGTGTATCAAAGAGCAGATTGCTAGGTGAAGTACCGTATTTTCCGGCGTATAAGACGACTTTTTATACTAAAAAACAACCCCCAAAAATCGGGCTGCCGCAGCGGGCAGCCCAGAGCCCTCTGACTCCCCGCCGCGGCTGGGATTTAAAAGGCTCTGGGCTCCCCGCCGCAGAGGGCAGCTCAGAGCCCTCTGACTCCCCGCCGCGGTGGGGATTTTAAAGGCTCTGTGCTCCCCGCCGCAGCGGGCAGCCCAGAGCCCTCTGATTCCCGGCCGTGGCTGGGATTTAAAAGGCTCTGGGCTCCCCGCCGCAGCGGGCAGCCCAGAGCCCTCTGATTCCCGGCCGCGGCTGGGATTTAAAAGGCTCTGGGCTCCCCGCCGCAGCGGGCAGCCCAGAGCCCTCTGACTCCCTGTAAGTACCAGTAAGTCAAAACCATTTTAATTAAAATTATTTAAATCAAATCTGATGTTATTAAATGGTGTTGCCTCGGAAGGGGGGGGGGGTAGTCTTATACGGCGAGTATAGGCCAAAACCTATGTTTTAACTGGAAAATTAGGGGGTCATCTTATACGCCCAGTCACCTTATACGCCGGAAAATACGGTATGCAGAATGTAGCGTAAGTGAGGAAGGATAAGTGTGCAATAACACTTTACATATCATTAAAATAAAATTATGTTTTAACAAACGTACATCAAACTGCCCACAGGAGATTTCACAAGCCCGTCAAATCAGTATGTCACACACTAGTGCTGTGACACGTATATTTCATGAAGATCACACAGCTAGCCTCTAACTGAGCCAATCTGGGCTGCTATAATATACACATATTTTTGCTGGCATGACAACTGGGCCATACCACACTTCAGCATCTGCCAAATTTCCCCCATTGCCTGTCTCCTCTGACCCAGACTCCCCTCTACAAATTCAGGCAGATGGAAATGAGGGGTGACTTGAGGTCACACCACAGGTCTTGCAGGTAATACTGCTCGTGCATTTGAGGTTGCCTGAAGGTTCCAGAAATAGGAGAGGCCATGGGAACAGAAGAACCTACAGTCTTTGGGTACTGGAAAGAAAAATAAGCAACAAAAATACACAGGTACATGGATGAATATAGTCTTGGTTCCAGTGTAAATGAAAGGGCTATTAATTCATTTAGACAAAAATATCAAGGGTTTATGAATGTTTCACATTGTGCAGGGATGTTATAGAAAGGGTGAGGGCACAGGGAGCATGGTACTTTCCTGATGTAAGGAAAAACATAATCCATCTTCCAGATTCCAGAAGCACAAGTAAAGAGGGAGTGACTAGCACTATGTGCAGCGGTGACAAGGCCTGCAGAGTTATTTCTGGGTGTTTTTCTGTGCTCCATGGCAGGGCATTACCTAAAGGAGGGTGTTATGATCCTCTCTGTACAAAATGGGGAACTGAAGTTAGAGAAATCAAGGGACTTGTCCAAGGTCAAAGAACCAGTCTGTCACATATGTCCAAGCTCTCAGGCTTGTCATTTAACTGCCAGGCTACGTGGAGTGAATGGATATTTTCCAGGTTTGACCTATGGCTGGTGTTTTTAATTAGGAATGGGGAACCTGACAATATCTAAAGATGTGGTTCAGATATCAGGCGCAATATTTGGTTACTTCTCTGTAGACCATCCAAACCTCTTGTGTCTACAAAACTGGGCTGGAAGCCTTGCCAGAGAGCCACATCTACTACTTCCTGCTAATGGCCTGGCTAGAAGTCTATTGAGAATATTTAAATACTTTAGATTGGAACCCCAAGCTCAGACAAAGCTGGGGTAAAAATACAATGAAAGAGAAATTAAACTTTTTTCTTCATTTTGAGTATTGAGTAAAGGGTCAGTGGGCTTTTAAATTTTAAATCACAAAAATATTTTGCAGTTATATCAGAGCTACAAGTAGTCCTCTCTCTACTTAAACTTATACATTCTTCTTGCTGTTTGATATCCATGTAGGCCTGGTCTACACTGCATAGTTAGTGTTCCCACTTCTGGCTCTGAGATGGGCTGCTGCCCAGGCTCCCAGCTCTGATCCGGGCTGCTGCCTGTGCTCCTGGCTCCCTGCTCTGAGCCAGGCTGCCATCTGGGCTCCTGGCTCCCCACTTAACTTGTAGTGTAGACATGTCTGTAGACTCCTTTACCTATCTGTACAGCTGGTGTAATTAGTTTAATGGGAAGGTACATGGATTCAGGCTAGTATAAGAGGGTCTAATTCAAACAATTGTGAATTTAATCTACACAAAACAATTGAAACTAATTTAGTTCAAACGTCTGAATTTGGTCCAGGGAGTTTAAGTGACCTGCCAGGAAGGCAGCAGGGTTTAGTGGAATCAGCCTGGCACTAGCCATCAGGAGACTTGAGTTCTAAACCTGCTATTGGGATTAGTTAAATAATATATTCATGCTAGTCACTGTCAGAGATAGGATTGGGACTCAGGAGTGGCAGTCTCTACTCTTCGACCTGGTCTACACTGGGGCGGGGATCGATCTAAGATACACAACTTCAGCTATGAGAATAGCGTAGCTGAAGCTGACGTATCTTAGATTGACTTAGATTGACTTACTTCGCGTCCTTGCAGTGCAGGATCGATGGCCGCCGCTCCCCCGGTGACTCCACTTCTGCCTCTTGCCTGGTGGAGTTCCGGAGTCAACAGGGAGCGCGTTCAGGGATCAACGTATTGCGTCTAGACGAGATGCGATACATCGATCCCCGATAGATCAATCACTACCCGCCGATCCGGTGGGTAGTGTAGACATACCCTTCTATGGACCACGTGGACTCCAGGGATGCACCTCTCTCCTGACTGTGGGATTTTCCTACTATTTCTGTTGGCCAAAATTTCCTCTCCAGTTTTTGCAGTTCCCCCTTTAAACATTTAATCCAGCTCTAGATCCCACTTCTGAAGCAGGATCCTTTAGCACAGACCCTTCCCCAAATCCATACAAGTTTAGACGGACACTTGCACAGGTGTGGGGTCCACTCTGCCAGATCCCAATGCAGAACTAGGGCCCCTAGTATATACTACGCATGATACTCTCTGGGCATGTCTACACTGCAATCTGAGGTGTGATTGATGTTTGGATAGACATACCCGCACTAGATGGCTAAAAACAGCAACACAGATACAGAGGCATGAGCTTCAGCAGGGGCTGTATAAGCATGCCAAGGACCCATGTTGCTAGACTGCACTGAAGCCCACCGCACCTATGTGCTAGCATGAGGAAAGCTATCTTAGGTATGTCTACCCATGCTCCAATCACACTGCAGATTGCAGTGCAGGCATACCCTAGGTGCAAGACCAAGAGTAAGTGACTCAGATGCTTTTAAAAATGAAATTACCATATTGATAAAAGAATTAAAACAAATGGATTTCCATAATGCATAATAAGTGGATAAAGAATGATAAAGATAAAGTTGATAAATGTAAGTGGATAAAGAATGATAAAGACACCACTCATATTGTATCTATGACACATTATTAGCACTCAACCTTTTATATACAGCTATTCTCTTCAATAAATCCTTAACATAAAGGTGTGTAATATGTACCTATTATTTAAAAAAACATAAAAAATAATAGTTTTAGCAATATATGAAATTACTCTACTACAAATTATGGTGCATAAACAGTGTTAAATATGCATTGCAATATGGTATAGTTCTAACCTAAAAGACTTGCCAACATCTCTTAAAGCATATAACACAAACAAAAACATTTAATTTGAGCTATAAGTATATAACATATGTTTATTTTTGTTTTATTGTACTTAGGTAAAAGTCCTGTTTTTTACTTTCCTAGAATCTTTTTTATTACCATTCAGATCCCATTAAAGCATCCATCACTTGTTTGAAAACAAAGGCAGAGAATTCACAGAGGGGGATTCAGTTTCTCTCAATTTTGGAACATTTTTTCTGACTCTGATTCATCAAGTTACAAAGGTGGAATTGGCAATTTTAATAAATGGCTACGTTAGCTGAAGCACATCTGATAAAAATCTGCTTTGTACTGAATGGCTAGGGAATATGGGAAGAGAGGCAGCAACCTTGCATACTTCTGGCCAAAGGCTTCTGAAAAAGGCAAGTCAGAGCTTCTGCTTCGACTTGCTGTTGTCATGGATGGAAATTGATATACAAGTGCTGAGTAAATTTACTCTAAATATATCTTCACTATTCAACTTCTGTCATTTCAAAAAGGCCATGCCAGGTTTCTCCTTGTGCGGTCTCCATTAACTTCATGGAACTGCATGGCTAAAACACTTTGTAAATACACAGATTAGTGACTTGGTGCTACCGTGTGAATAGCCTTGTGCACATGGAAAAAGAAAGAGGCAAGAGAAAGAACAAGAACTGCCTGCTAGGCTCACAGGCTGCTTGAGGCTAGTGCCCACTGTAATAGCTTTCACAAAGGCAGTGCTGGAGGTGGGAAAGGGCAGGGGCCAGCTGTAGCAGGGGCAGCTGCCTCCTGTCTCCCTTCTTGCCAGAGATTGCTCGTCAGCACCCTGCCTGTGTTTCCACCTCTTCAGGACCCTTTAAGAACTCCTCCAGTTCAAAAAGTTCAAACAATCCCCAAAAGGAGTCTTACTTAGTTAGACTTCTAGCTACACACAGGCTGCAGCCCCAGTCCATCGCTCACCCAGCAGGCCAAAATAATACTAAGTCTTTTAAAAACAGAACAACTCATACTTGTCTTTATCCCAATGTCAGCTTGGCACAGCCCCTTGCTCCCAAAGGGTCTGTCGGTCAGACTCTGCCCTGCTTCTTGGGCATGGTGTCTCCCAGGACCCTGTCTAGACAGCTTTCTTCCTCTTAATGTCAGGCTCAGTCATTCTTTCAGCCCCCTCCTACTGAAGCTTCCTGCTGTCTTTTAGCCTGGGATTGCTTGATTCCCCTCAGGTGTAATCAGGCTTGGCTTAGCCCCAGGCTCTCCAACCCAAGGGCAGGCCACCATGTTACACCAGAGAGAATGCATGCAGTGCCCTTTTGAGGGGTAACAAGACTGATGTCAACATGCTTACCTCAGTCTAAAATTGGTGTAAGGGAGATGAGGAAACTGTGAACACCTGTGGAGTCATGTGCCTCTTGCCGGGCTGGGGCTTAAATCGACAGTTTAGCTCTTGGGATATGCAGCGCTAGTATAGCACTGAACAAATATTAAGCAATCTACATGTCATCCCTTTGAGATACCTCAGTATTATTCTGTTCATTTTATAGATAGGGAAGGAGACTCAAAGAGACTAATTCTACTCTCACTGGCACTTGTGCAAATTAGGAGACATTCCATTAGAGGCCAGCTACAAGGGGAGGGAGACCAGAAGAGGTGCCCCTTCTCCCTCTGTGGCTGGCTTGGCTGTTATGGAATGTTTATTTGGGAAGGAGCAAGTAGGGTCACTTTGCTGGGGGTAGGTAGTATTCCCTGGCTTGCAGAGACTGCTAGCTTTGGAGTTGGAAAGGAATGTTCCTTCTTTGGCAGAGTAGGCTTAGTTAAGGGCTGATTTTCACCTCTCTCAGCGCATCACTTCTGCACCATTTGACATTGATGGAACCCACAGGTATCATTTGGCAGAATTGGATTTTTGTTTGCAGGCAGCAGGAGGTTGGAATGTTTATAATAATTCTGACATGTTGCAGCTGGCTGGAAGGGGCCCTGTAGTGGAGCAGGAGCTAAGCTGGCCTGATATCTATGAGCCAGAATCAGAGCAGGTGTATCTGCAAGAACCCAGGAATCTGTGGTAAGAGCAGGAACAGGAAGAGGTGGTTAGACCTCTGTACTGTATACAGATATGGGACCTGCCCTTGTGGATTGACTAACACAATATGGCTGAAGAGGGGATGATGGTTCTGGGAGACAGCTTCCCACTATTTGGATTGGCACAGCTGCACCTTGGAAGAAAGTCTTCATGGCCTATAAGATGGAATGGTTATGGAGGGAGAAGGTGGCCAGTTCTGAGATAACAATTTGATTCTTGATCTCAAGCTCAGCATGATTTAAAAAATAAAAATTGCAGCCAACTCTGTTTCTTGCATATTGGAGTGTCTTTTTTATTCATTTTGGAATAACACGTTTGGCAACAGGCAACAAATTACTTTTTTAGCTTTATAAAAATCTATTTATCTTCAAAATGTTTTAAAAACTTATTTCTTTATCTTAGACATTATTTTCTGACATCGCTTTATCTTTCTAAAGACTTCATAATCACGAGACACTGGGTGTGCACTGGGGTCTAATAATGACACACCTGGGTGGCTGCTAGGCATGAGACCAAAGTTTTCTTGTATAACTGTAGCCTGAATTACTCCAAACTCTAATCTCACTGATACAGCCAAGTTCTTAGTCTGCTAAACAGGTAAAGGAGTCCGCATTGGATGGGAAGTACTGCTCTGTTTTAGTTTGATTAATTATTATGTGCCTACACAATATGTAGTTCTGATAAAGAATAGTAACAAGGGGATGTCATACCGCCAATGTAATGCTAAATGAATATTGCTCAGTTTGCTCACAACAAATATTTGTTGAGGTTGCTGAAACTGTCCCTATATAAAATAATTTCTCTAAACCCATAAACCTTAGGCCAAAACTAGGGACTCCATTCTCTGCTCAAATAACTCTACTAGGGTCAATTATGTTACAACAGTAGATAATCTGGCCCATATTCAAAGTGGGTTTTTTGAGGTTAACCCCCCCCCCCCCCCAAAAAAAAACAACAAAACTTAACATTTCTCTCTTTGGTTCTTTTTCATAGGTGCTGCAAAATTATTATTTCATTTTATTTCAGTTCAAGTTTTTTCGCCACGGGAAAGAGTCCAAAATGAGAGGCATGTACATTTGGTGCAATTCAACCCCCACTGAAAAAATACAAATCCTTCTGCTGACTTCTATGGGAGTTGAGGCGAAGCTCTAAATGTAAAGAATAAAACAAGGGAGAGGCTGCATTTTTTTAATTAAAAAAGATGCAATAAACAAATTACCTTTTCACTTCTTTGGCATCACTTGCAATGAAGAATCCTAAAGTACCTTCTTGAATCTTGACGTGGTTTCCGGGATTGATTAATATACTGCTCAATGAAACACAAACAAACAAAAAGACAAAGCTATGAGTTTATATCACTTTTAGTTGAGTGCTCCAAAATGCTCTATTTTTGTTTTATTCTAGGGGACCCACTAGTCAGGAAAGGCTATAAGGAAATTTGAAGCCATTTTCTTCTTTCACATTTCCAATCGGATCACCGCTTAAACATCAACAATGGGTATCATTACAGAACTTAAATTTGCAACAACCATGTATCTTCCCTTAAAATCATATCACCATTTCAGTTCTTAAGTCACTAGTTTCTTATGTTCTAGCCATCAAATAATTAGCAATTTTTACCAAAACAAAGCAAAAAAAGCATCTCAGAAAAACCATGTATGAAGCGGAGCAGTTTAGCTTTCTTGTGCTATTATTCAGGCTGATGAAAAAGTTCATATGATATGATGAAAAGGGAAGAGATCCCCCAAGGAAACCACCACTTGATACCAGTACAAAGAGTCATTTGTCAAATGAAACCATTTTAAACATCCTTGTGCCAATTTCTTTTTAAATGAGAAATAATGGGACCCCTATCTGTATATATTATATTATTGTACATAATATAATAAATACACACATACACTCAAGGGGAATGGTACAAGACAACCAGTCGCTATTGCTGAGGAAAACATAAAATGAATATAACATTTTAAAAAAAACATTGCTATGCAGCACCTGGAAGAAAACAAAATAATCCGGCCACCCTAACAGAGTGACTGCAACTCAGTTTGATGGAGGAAATTGTAAGTTAACATGGTGTGTGTTGATCTTCTGCTTATGTGTAAAATATCTGCTGTATTGTGAAAAAGGTTTAGCACCAGAGTATTTTTGGTTCAGGCAATATTATAAGGTAGCCATATTTATTTATTTTTCATCTTGTTTTACTTTGAAGTGTAGTATAACTAAGCTCTTAACTTGACAAAACACTTCATAAAGCTTGTCAATGTTTCACTTTTTTTTGTTTTGGTCAAGTTTAATCTTTGAAAGTTAAAGAGAAATATGAGTACACATGCAAGACTTACAGTACACAAGGACTAAAAGAAACTATGATGCTTGCAGGCTTATCAGACAATGACTTTTAGGAAAGATGCCAACGTAGCAATAGATAAGATGTATATATGAATGGACATTAGGTGCTAACATTGCAAGTGCATGCAATGCTAAAGATTTGTAGCCTTATTATTTGGGGAAAAATACAGGATCAAATGTTTAGATAGTCTTTGTTACTGATAAATTGTTGAGTTGGATAATGCTGGTAAGTATAGAATGTTTTTGTTAAATACAGAACATTTTCATATGCTGTACTTTATATACTGAATGTGTATGTACTTGTGCGTGTGCATCTGCCCATATGCACCTATACACACACACACACACGTACACATTAAAAGTCCTATGTGACAAGAATATTAAACTTGAAAAATCAACATTTAGAAGTCAGGTAATGTCAGATTTAAGGCTGCCTGTGCAACCTTAATTCAGCCCCTCGTGCATATGTTTTATGATACAGTCCTCATTGTCATGATCATATATTATTTGTAGCTCAGGACTCCTCCCTCATTTGCTGCATAGGATGGATGATGCTCAGTGAACAAAAAGCTATTCAATAGTTTCTTTTATCTTTATTGCTTGACCTGTGGCCCTGTGCAGGAAACCCTGCTCTATATACAGAGTTTTTCATTGGCTCATGGGTTTTTCAGCACTATAGTACCTGAGTACTTCCTAAACAGCCTGATTTTTCAGAGTACTTAGCATTTTATAGCACTTTGTACAAAGTCTCCCTTGCCTCATTCATGACACAACTCCTACTTCGGCAACAAACAAGGCTTGGATCCTACAGAGCCTTCATTGCTACACAACCCGAATTTGTTCCTAAAATACAGTCCATCCTGTGCAATGAAAGAGGCAAGAGGTCCTGAAAATAGTGTGTAATTAAACCGTATCATAATACATGTGCACAAGGGGACTCAATTAAAGATACAAAAGCAACCTTAAATCTGACATTTCCTAACTTTTGAGTACTTGATTTGGCAACTTCAATGTTTTTTTTTTTTTTTTTAACTTGGGAGGTCCGAGGGGTTAATACAATTTTCTAGGTTTTAAAAAAGCAAACTGAAAAAATCAGAAATTCCATTACATGGAATCATATTGACACCTGCATGGCTGGAATCTTTAGAACTACCGCACAGACCTCTGCTACTCAAGCTAACAGAGAAACTGATAGCAACAGTAAGTTGTCATCCACTAGAGGTGGATGAGACACATACTTTGCCAGTGGTTGGGTTTCACAGATATTTGCTAACAGAAAAAATGTTGAGACTCAGGAATCATGGGTTCTATTCCAGATTCTGGAGGGGAGTTTTCCCTTGTGGTCACAGACCTTGCTGCTCCTGTCCCACCCAAACCTGACCCATTCTGCCCACCCTCTCAAGCCTGTCCATGTCCTATCTTTTCCCATTCCTCACAGCTCCTTGTCTTAGTTTTGCCCTTAACTCCTCATCTTACACCCAGTCTCCTCACCTAGCTGGTCCCAGTCTCTAAGTCCCACACTCTTCATCGCAGTCACAGTCTCCTTGCCCAGCCAGTCCCACTCATTCTCCCCCCCCGCCCAATTTCCAGTCCCAGTCTTCCCACCCAAGGTTCCTTGTCCTAAGCGACTCTCCTCCCTGCGACATCAGATTCTTGGCCCCTCTGCATTTGAGTCAGGTTGCTTACTCCTCCAAACTGCCAGGATGCCAGCAGTGGGGAAGGGGGGACAATAAGAACACAAAAGTGACATTTTGCCTGCTCTCAATACTGGTACCCAGTGCCAAAGCAGCCACAGAAGCCAAAAGAAGCAATTCAGGGAAAGTCCTAGATAGCCCTGACAGTCCTGGGATGGAGCATGCTCAGTGCAGGTGGAATAATCTGAGATTTCAGCTGCCAAACGGTAACAAATCTCTACTGACCATATGCAAATAGATTTTTCAAATGTTAATAAATCTGTGTGTTTTTTCAAAGAAAGAGAAAAAGGTATATCCCTGACACATTAGTAATCCCTACGACAAATGTCAAGCCCTTGTTCCAAAGCATGGAGATGCTAAATGAAATGGCTTTAAAAATGTTTTTAAATGAGCAAAAGAACATATTTTTCCTTAATCTCATTCTTGGAAATTGATCAGCCTGAGGCAGACACCCACTATGGAAAATTTTCTCCTGAACAGTAAAAATTTATCAAGGTGGCAAGCACCTGAAAACAGGGTCTTATAATGGGAAGTGCCAGGCAAACTTAACTTTAGGTGGCATTTCCAGTTTCACCTTTAATATATATATGCATAATACTAACTCACGTGAATTGATTTCATATCTGTCAGAAGATCTTGTATTTGTACTTAACCACAAAATAAGGATTTGTGACTGTGTATGTGATGGGAATAAAAATAAATTTATCTTATCAGTGTTATTAACAATAAATAATGGCAGAGGCTCACACAGGTTTGATTTTATTCTCACACTCTGATGTACAGGCAATACAAGCATCAGCTACTCACAGGCAAATTCTACCCAGTTTGCATGGCTTATAAAAGCAACTAAAAAAAGGTACTTCTGATGAGACAGCTGTCTTACAAAAAGCTATCAAAATATAGCTCAGGCTAGTGATGCTAAGTATTGATTCAAGCAGGTATAGGGGTAAAAGATTTTTGAGTGACTTGGAAAAAAGAACCTGTGAACGTCACAATAACTTAATTATCATCACAGTGACATGTATCTGAATAACAAGCCAACGATAATACCTACTTTTTGAATTACTTTGTTTCTCAACAGAGAAGAAGAGGGTGTGGTATAGTAAACTTGGGGCTCTAGAAGAGGACTTCTACCAGAACTTCATCTAGTCTCAACAGTTCCTTTATGTATCCCTAGGCTTTTTATACACAGTGAATAGCAGTGAATGGAACAAACTATGAAATGCATTGTATGCCATGCATTGGAACAATGCTATGAAAAATGAACATCTCCTGATTTTTCCAAATATACACTGATATCACAAAGTCATTTGATCATTTTTTTAATCTAATACCAACCTATGAAATCAGACAAGGAACGTCATATAATTTTGAACTTTTAAAGAGGGAATCGAATTTCCCTCTTTTATTATATTTCCAGTTTAGATTAGCTTCAGTGCTAATGAAGGAGTAGCTAGCTAGAACACTTTCGATATGTAGCTCCTTTGGCAGTCCTCACTTTCAGGAGTATATTCCTCTGGCATAGGGGATCTCAATTTTTTTCACAGCATGGAACACATCTCAATACAAAGATTCTCTCATTGGCAACCTGCCCTACCATTCATAAATGTGTGGGTCATGTGGCAGCTGTTGTTGGATCTTTACATAGAAAACAGATATTAGAAAAGTATTTAATATATTTTTAGCTGCAGTTTAATGCATTTTAGCAGTTGAAAATAGGGAGAAGGAGGCAGTACCATGTGACCAGTCAATTCTCCATGGACCACAAGCAATTTCTCTGTGGCCCACAGACCATAGTTTGAAAACTTTTGCTCTAGTATAATCTGGGTCACTTGGTAAAGTGGGTTCATTTGAATAACCTGCATTTTAATATAGCCAAATACAAGGTCAAACATCTAGCAACAGAGAATGTAGGTCACATTTACAAGATGAGGAAGCATATCCTCGAATGCAGTGACTCTCTAAAGGATTTAGAGTCATGGCAGGTAACAAGCGGGCATGAGCTGCCAGTGTGATGCAGTAGTTAAGAGGGCTAGAACAATTCTGGGATGTACAAGCAGGAGAGTACCAAGGAGGGAGATGGATAGGGTAGTGAGAATATTACGGGAATACTGTGTACAGTTCAGTCTACTTAGTTTTTCCAAGAGAAGGTTAAGACATGACTTGGTTGTGGTCTACAAGTACCTACATGAGAAAGAGATATCCAACAGTAGCTTCTGGGGTGTTAATTGAACTCCCAAGATATTGAGAACCACATTGTTTCTGTTCAGGTGTTTTAAATGTACAAACCATCCACTGCCAGTATCTAAGCAGACACTCACCAGAAAATATCCTAATAGCTCAGAGTCACAGTAATAGACCATGAGCCATGCATATATTACCTCTCATTTTACGTGGATAGGACTGGTTACACAGTGTATCAATACAGTGGTTTGCATAAAATATTAAATACAGTATGTTTGCATGATGTTATTGTTACCTGTATAAATACCTTCTCTATAGGCATCAAAATCTAGTACTGCTTTTATAAGTGAGACTTTCTTGGGGTGCTCATCTTTACTACTGTTGCATCATCTGATATCTACGCCGCGTATGGGATGGCCCGAATTTCAGTTTACAAATTATCATTGTGAAAAAGTGACCAGCCACTTTTTGGTGAGCATAGTTTCTTTCAATTACTTGACTTGGTAGAAATCTTACTACGAGATAATTTTTCGTTATGCTATTAGAATATATTCAAAAAACGTTGTTCATACATTTGAGACGAGAAGGAGGAGAAAACTTTTTCCATCTTTTCATACTGTCCAGCTACTGTCCAGTCTCACTCATAGAAAAAGTGAACCATAAGATTTGTTGTCTGCATTCCTACTGAGTTCTATATATTAGTTTGCATATAGTTACTGAAAATGAATTTATGAAAAAGAATGTGTCATAGTGCATTAATTTGTTGGCCTTTTGCCCAAGTGCAACCTCTGATTAGATCACAAATGAACACAAGTTTGGGTCCCTAGACTGGGCAATGGTTCCATATCACAAAGCTACTTCAAAGTCTGGTGTGACTGTCAAATTTATTCAGGAAAGACCTCAAACTCGATTACCAGGGATGACACAGGACAGGAATTAGTTTAAGATGCACTGGCAGATGGAAACTAGGATGGAAATAGCAGAGAAGACAGCATATCACGGCAAGGCACCTTAACAGGAACCTTGTGTGGAGCCCCAAGACTAGAAGACAAAGGGACGATGTAGGTCAGAATGGAGGTGCATTGATAAAGTTTTGTTGGGAAACTCCCACAGCATGAGCCAAACTATGTCTCATTCTACAGTGTTATTAGCACTATATGTTTTACTTTCATTAGGATAAATTTGCAAAAGCACTAAGTGACTTAGGAGCTTTGGAACACAGGATTTGTTCTTCTAAGTGACTTATGAACTTCTGAAAATTTAATCCCCAATTGCTAATATCTAACCTCACCGTGTAACATGTAATATGTACACATACATAAATAACACAACACTCGTGGAGATCCATGCCAAAACCGTTCTGACTCAGCAGTATTCCTCTTCATATTTTTCAGATACGCTCCTAACTGCCATTGAGCCTGGTCTAAAAGTATAGGTCCATTTTTTAACTCAATGAAGCAAAAATGGCAAACTTTGAACTAAATCAATGACAAAAGGCCATGACAACTCTGGTTTAAACCTTGTGGTAGATGTACTGTACCATTCCCCATGCAACTAAAATAGTAACTCTAATATATTCATCAGTCATATATTATAATAGTCATATTATAATACTTATATTAACTGAAACGAGATAATGGGATGTTATTGACTATAGATATCACACATATAAACACAGCTACCATTTTAGACTGGTTCATGCTGTGCCCAGATGAAATGCACAATATTAGTGCAATGGCCTCTTTAATTGTGCCATGTCATGAAAACAACTATAAATTATAGATTTAATTTGAACCATTATGGCTTTTCAGAATATATTTTGAAAGCACGTGTGAGGGTAGGTGCACAAACCAGCGTGTGGGATCTGTGTGAATACCAGCTGCACACCGCTTGTAATTCATAGGCATTGCTTCTTTCTTCTGGGCTCTATGACTGACATGAGTACAAATTCCATATAGCTATACATAGAAAATTCTATTATGACACTAAAAAGGATACAAGGCAAAAGACACATTGCAACATTACATGCTACAGTATATGAAAGCTTAGTTACTACAAGCAAACAGAATCACAAAATGTTGCTCCCAAGAATTAAGTTCTTAATAAGGATGACTACTAAGTGTGCTATGCATGCATAAGGTACTTTACCAGGGATATGCTAGCACTAGTTCAATAACTGCACTGAAATTAATACACTGTAAAATAGTTCAATTAGTGTTTTTGGTTTAAGATGTGAATCGACTAGGAATACAATAGAAATAAATGAACTCAGTAGCATAATGTATTTTATTCTGGGAGCAAGCAACTGCACTTTGTACCACACTTTTTCACACTGCTCAACATGACAGAATCAGCATGCTTTCACCACAAGGTAAATATACTCAAAAGCAAGAAGCCAAGTAGAGGTGCAACAACTGCAGATCCTTGAAGATGCTGTGTTGCAGTAACTTCTCTGCAGTTGGATCATATCAACAATGCCAAACTGACAGGAAGCCACCTCTCTTTTCACACATCGACTCAAAAAACACAGTAGAGTAAGACTATAAAGAAAATAAACACAACACACAGAACACACACAACAGAACAAATGTGGAAATTAAGGTTGGAGTATGTGATTAAGTAGGAAACTGAAATACGTCTTGACAATGAGGAGTCTCCAAAGGACACCACAAAGAGTCAGACTTTGATAAATTGTTAAAAAACAGGGACACAGTAGGTCCCACCTTGTATATTTCATTCAAACCAAAAACAACAAAATGGAATGTAAGCTAGAGATGAGGCCTGTAATGTGGTTATTAGAAGAATATGCAAAACATGCCAACACAAAGAAAAAACAAACGAAGCAAACTCTTTCATTTGAGTTGTTTCAATAAATGAGCTCATGTAATAAAATGAATATGAACATACAGCATAAACTACCTATAGGTACTTCACTGGAACAGTACGGTAGCTTTAATGAGTACTGTATTATAATTAATCTGGATCAGCAATGGAAAAAAATTCAGGCATTTGGTCATTGTTAATGGGAGGCGAAACTACAAGAGCACAAAGTATTGTATTGTGAAACATGTATTTTACAGAAAGACTCTGTGGGAAGAGATGCTATCAATAAGGTTGTGAATATGGAGATAAAATGGCAGCACAAAGACCAGTAGACACAGAGGACATGTCACAATACAAAACAAATTAACAAAAAGAGAAAAAAGGACGGTGAACAGCAGACCAAGTTTGATTTCCAAATGTAATAATTGGATACATCAATGGTTCCAAGACGAAATAAAAGTCTGATGCTTATATTTAATTTTATAATTCCTGCAAAGAAGTTAGTGCATGAGTCACAAGAACCAATAAAGAAACAAAATTATTCTATTTTCTCTCCTCTTTGAAATTGGGGGCTCATATATAAATATGCATATATATATATACACACACACACATAGACACATGAATATATATATATATGTACATATATAGAGAGAAAGATAGACAAAGGTGTTATCTTCCTGAGTTCTTGGCAAGGAATTAGTCCTGAAGTTAGAAGGAGTGAAGGTAGGGTTGAGGTTGGAAGGAAAGGTAACGAAGAGGGCATACCGCTTTCGGCTTCTGCAAACGACAAGAAAAAAATTGCAAATCAAACACTTTGATAAGAAATCAACTGACACCAAAACAAAAGCAAAAAAACCCTTTATTTAAAATTCTTCAATGACCATAACATTAAAAAAAGGTTTTTCTGCTGAGAATGAGGACAAATAAATGGAGAGACAAAGAGAATATTTAACAGAGGAGTAAAACACAGGGTGCGTGAGGGAAGAATGTTGGTTAGGCCTTCATTCTTGCTTACTCTTGTAGAAAGAAAAAAAAGAAAAGGGAGGGGGGACAATGGAAAACTCCAAACGGCATTGAGGGATTAGGATGGGGATTTTGTGTGTGTCTTTGCAATTTGCATTGATGTGGTTTCTGTATATTCAATAACTTTTTTTCTGTCATGATCTCAGACAGATTCTCTACATGCCCCTTTGGACTAATTTTTTTTTAACACAGGAGATTATGCGTTTCTGCAACTAGTTTAAGAAATAGTATTTCAGAAATAAACTTTGGGGCTGCATCATAGAAACAGTAAATCTAAAGAAGTGTTTCTCAAGCATGTTAACACCAACCAACCGTATCCAGGATTTTTAGCCCAAGAGTAGAATACGTTATTTCAAATACACTAGCAGCTAACTCAGATTCTGATCTGACACTGGAATCAGCTAGAGTGCACCTTTAGGGAATTCCATTTACTTAAGTGAGATTCTGCACAGGTGCAGGGATCTATGTTAGTGAATTCCAAATCAGGCTCAAAATTTTAAATTGAGTTTTCTCTTAAAAACTGAACCTAGCTGTAATATATTATGTGACTTTTAAAATGCTATAGAGTAAAATATAATTATGCATTAGATCTAATATGAAGAATTTGTAATGAGCATAAAATATGGTCTATGTAGCTTCATAATTTCTGCTCATAAATTATAATTTTACATTCACTGTGTATATGGCTGTATTATTTATAGTTGAGGCTTTTTTTTTAAATGAAAAGCTTTTGAAAAGATCTACATTTAAAAAGAGGATTTAATCATATCCTTCACAAAATAAAATAGATCTTTAAATTTCAGTGTGAAAAATAAGAAACAAAGATAAAAAAGGATCATGAAATATGTACACAGCAAATGATTGCTTAGGGAAATGGATGTTTATACTATGGCTGAAATTGTGGCTCTACTGAAGTCAATGGCAGCTTTGCTATTGATTACAGTGGCGCCAGGATTTCACTATGTATTTCTGTAAAAATGCATACACTAGTATGTCTCATCCTATGGTTCTTGCACAGGAAAACTATCACTGACTTCAGAAGGAACAGGTATATAATTTGCTTATAAAAACAGATAAATAACATGTATTATTAAAGATAATAATGGAAATCAGGGACAAAAAATGTTATCGTCTGGTTTGTTGTGCAGGCCCAGTACACAAAGAGAGCTTACTCACTTTGTGCAGTGACTGGAGTTCTTTGAGATGTGTGTCCCTGTGGATGCTCCACTTCAGATGTGCATGCGCCCCATGTGCCTTTAAGCAGAGATTTTTGGTAGCAGTGCCTGTTTGGCCTGCATATGAGCCCTGAACATCCTTGTACCTTGTAACGAGGCTATATAAGGCCGCATGAGTGAACTGCCCTCATTTCCTTCTCTACCACAAAGTCCCACAGAGGGTAAGGAGGGTGGGTAGTGGAGCACCCACAGGGACACAAATCTCAAAGAACTCGTCTTACTACACAAGCTGTGTAAATTCTTCTTCTCCTTCAAGTAGCATGCCTGTGAGTGCTCCACTTCAGGTGACTCCCTAGCAGTAATCCCTCAAGGAGGTGGGAGTTTTGGAACAGAGTCCATCGGTGAAGAAGGAATTGCGTGACCTACTTCAGCATCTGATCTTGCAACATGAACTAAGACACAGTGGGTAGAAAACATATGCACCAATGACGATGTTGCAGCCTTGCAGATTTCAGCAACTGGAACATTTTTGAGTGGGCTACCAACATAGACCATGATCTAGTAGAGCACACAGTCACTTGTAGTGGAGGCGGAACCTCAGCAAAACAATAAGAGACAATAATGCATCCAGAAATACATATAGAAAGTTAATGAGTGGAAACAGAGGCTCCCCCTTGACCTATCTGCAATAGAAACAAAGAGTCTACGGGTCTTCTTGAATGGCCTGGTTCTGTCAAAGTAAAAGGCCTAATGCCCTCTTAACATCTAATGTATAGAAGATAGACTCCTGGGTAGGCCAATGAGGCTTAAGGAAAAAACAAAACAAAAGGTGACTAGTTTGGTTAATGTGAAACTCAGCAGAAACCTTAGGTAAAACTTTGTATGGGGTCATAATGATACCTTCCCCTTGGAGAACACAGTAAACGGAGGGCCTGCAATTAAAGCCCCCATCTCTGCAAACCTTCGAGCAGAAGTAATGGCCTCCAAAAAGACCATCTTCATAGACAGATGTAACAGTGAGCACATAGCCAGTGGCTCAAAGGGCTGTTTCATGAGACAGTTAAGAACCAGGTTGAGATCCCAAAGCAGTGTCAGGGCTCTAATCTGAGGAAAAAGACTCATAAAGCCTTACAGGAATCTTGCTCTGTTTGGTTGAGCAAATATTAAGAAACCTACTACTGGCACATGGAAAGCTGTTATTGCCGCTAAATGAACTTGGATGGAACCCACAGAAAGACCTGAAGCTTTCAATTCCAACAGGTAATTCAAGATTGTGGAACAAGATGACTAGATAGGAGAAAGATGGCACCAAATGCACCAAAGATTATATCTTCTCCATTTCTGAAGGCAAGTGTGTCTGGTAAATCTCTTTCTGCTATTTAAAAGTACATTTTGTACTTCCGATGAACAGGTAGCTTCTGGTCTGGAGAACCACTGAGGAACCATGTTTGTAGTTGCAGAATGTTCAGATTGGGATGAAGCATCTGACCTGCATCTTGAGACAATAGTAGAGGTTTGATTGGTAGCTGCCATGCAGGGCAAAAGGTGAATTTAATGAGGTAAGAAACCAAACTTGTCTTGGCCAAGTTGGTGCAATCAAAATGATCTTGGCTTGGTCTTACTTGATGAGGACTTTTAAAGGCAATGGAGTTGGAGGATATGCATAAAGAAAACGTCCATGTAATAAAGAGAACGTCTCCTAGAGATTGAGGATCAAGTTCCCCTCTGCAACAGAATTTCCTGTACTGCGTGTTGGCTGCCGTGGCTAAAAGGTCAACCTGTGGACATTCTCAAGCTAGGAATTTTTTTGAAGACTCAAGAATCCAATTCCCATTTGTAATTTAGGGAGAAATGTCTGCTGAGGTTTTCTGCCATGTTGTTTTGTGTACCCGGGAGGTAAGAATCCGAGATGATTATCTGATTGGCTATGCACCAGTTCCAGCTTTATTGCTTCAGTTCAGTGTGGGGGGAGTGAACATCCCGCTGATGATTGATATAATACATGCAAGCTATGTTGTCTGTCATGATCTTCATGGACTTGTTTTTAAGTAGGGGAAGAAAGTGAAGGCAAGCAGTTCTGACCACTCTTAACTCCAACATATTGATGAGCGAGCATTGTTCCTGTCATGACCCCATCCCAAGAGGGAAGCATCTGATGTTAACATAATAATAGGGAGATTCTGGGTGAACAGGATTCCTGCACAAACCTTGGAAGGATTCTGCCACCAAGTGCGTGACTGAAGGAGCCAGTTGGGGACAGATACTTGTTTGTTCAGACTGTGTTTTTCGGTACATAAACTGTTCTATGCCTCCCCTGGAGACATCAAGGATGCAACCTGAGTCACAGAAATGCAAGCTGCAATGTGTCCCAGCAGTTGCAGATATGTCCTTGCTGGAACTTGAGGGTTCAGCTGCACTCTTTAGATAAGGAGCAAGGAACCTGTCAAGAGGGAGATAAATTCTGCTCATTATCAAATCTAAAAATTCTCATATAAAGAGAATTTGCTGTGTAAGGTTGAAATTGATTTCTCAAGATTTATCTGCAGGCCTAGACTTTGGAATAGTGAAGTTGTTGTTTGAACTGCCAACCATGCCTCCTGATATCATTGTCCCTTGAGGAGCCAATTGTCGGAGTAGGGAAAGGCTTATTCCTAGATGACGGAGGTAGACTGCTACGACCACTGTGATCTTTGAGAACACCAATGGGGTGGATGACAGGCCAAAGGGTAGGGTCTGATACTGGTAATAATTGTGACTGTGAAATGAAGAAATCTTTTTTCGAGAGGGATGAATTGCTATGTGGAAACAGGCATCTTTGAAGTCAAAGGTCAAAAACCAGTCCCCTAATTCCAGGGAGGGAATTATAGCTACTAGGGCCACCATCCTGAATTTCAGATGTCTGACATGCTTGTTTAATTGTCTGAGATCTAGTATCAGCCTCCAATCCCTGTTTTTCTTACTATCAGAAAATATTTTGAATGAACCCTTTTCTCCTGTGTTGAAGTGGAACTGGTTCTATATCTCCTAGACTTAGGAGCAATGAGATCTCCTGTGTCAGTAATTGATCGTAAGAGGGGTCCATGAAGAGGGACAGGGAAGGGGAGTGGGAGGCAGGATTAAGGTAAATTGGATAGTATAACCCAATGTAATGGCCTCCATACTCAATGGAATAGAGAGAGGCGGTACCCCAAATTGAGTAGGGGGGTTGTGTAACGCACCCGAGAAATTCTGGTCACTTGGTGGTTTAGACTCGACCAAACCATCAAAATTGGCATATAGATGATGTTGATGGTTGGGATGAAACAGTCAATGTGGTAGTAGGCGTCTTCTTTGAAAATATCAATTTCTTAGCTAGTGGTTATGGTGGCCTATGGAAGATGGAAAATCGAACAGGGTGAGATCTTTGTGCTGATTGAGATCTGCTAAATTTTCTCTTATTTGCAGGTGTGTATATCCCCAAAGACCTAAAGTGTCGCCCTAAGGTCTTTTAGGTATGAAGCGAGTCATCTATGGAGTCTGCAAAGAGCTTGTGGCCATTGAAAGGTAAACCTTCCACTATAGATTGTACTTCCCACAGGAATCTAGACAACTGAAGCCAGAAAACTTGTCTCATCACCACTGCTGCGGAAATAGCTCCAGCTGTAGGGTTCATTTACCGAGTGAAGCCTGCAGTGATATTTTTGCAAAGAACTGATACTCCATTATTGTGCTGCTCAAACTGTTCTCAGTGCTCCTGTGGCAAATGATCAGGTAGTTCAGATAGTCATGTTTTGACTTCAGCACCTGGTGGTTGGCTATCATGAACTATGAGGTTACTGATAAGTAGCTTTTACAACCAAAAAGATCCAGACATTTCTGGCCCTTATTATAAGTGGTGGCTTTTGAGGTATGTTGCCTGCCCCTTTCATTGACTGTCCACTACCAGAGAATCTGGTACTGGGCAAGAAAACAAAAACTCAGAAATCCCTGGTCGGAATGTAGTTGGTTTTTTTTTAATCAGCACAATTGCAGGGGTTGGGGGCATTGCTGGAGTTTGCCAGATGGCTGGCTCAGAAAGGGCTTCATTAATTGGCAGTGATACCTGTGCTGTGGTAGAACTGTGCTACATGTCCAGAAGTCTGTGCTGGGAACCCTGGACTTCTTCCAGGGGAATTTGCAGGGTGTCAGCGACCTGTTTTATCAGGTCCCGGAATTGCCTAAAGTCTTTTGGCTAATGAAGGCAGTTGTGGCATTACTGCCTCGTCAGATGATGACAAGAAATATTTCGGGGGGGGGCAAGAACTCCTTCTCTGCCCTTGCCTCTTGCTCCTTCAAGGTCTCCTTTGGCTCAGAATGGGGAGGACAGATGGGTAGTATCCAGGAACAAGGGATTCTGTGTTCCTGGGAATCATGGTCCCTTGAAATCGCTGGTGGTACATTGAGAAAGGATCCGAGCGTGACGCTGACAAACCAGGTGCCAGCTCTTGTCGAGGCTTTAGGCCCCAGCCAAGGACTGAAATTCATTGCTGTGAACCATTCTTTTTGCCAGTGTGTCAGTATGGGTATTGAATTTGTAACAATATGTTTAGTGTTTAGATTTTATGAAATGCTTGTAAATTGCTGCATGCATTAACCTCATTAATAATATCTTTATCACATGCTTTATAACTGTAAAAAATGGTTACCCTGAAACCATCAGTCAGATGAGATTGTCTCCTGCTGATTAAGAAGGCCATGAAAACTAAATGGGCCATTGTGGGACATCACAATACAAAGATTTTGTTAATTGCCCCTTCACACCCATGTAGCTATCCAAATGAAAAAACGGCTCATCCCATCAGCTTGGATTCTGGAAGGAGGAAATAAAGATGATGAACAAGAAATTTTTTCATCTCTTTTGCTTTTTGGACTTTGACAAGGTTGGAGCTATGAAACAGAAGCAGAGACCCCCAGACTGAACCTGGGTTAGCCCTAAAAGACATTCAGTGCTGACAGATTGCTACAATTCTGTTACCTTTTCGAACCACAGACTATAAATCATTTGTGTATATATGTTTATCTGCTTTAATCTGTATTTCTTTTTCCTAATTAATAAATTGTTAGTTAGTTTACTATAGGATTGGCTACAAGCATTGTCTTTGATGTAGATCTGAGGTACAAATTGACTTGAGGTAAGTGACTGGTCTCTTGGGAGTGGCAGCCACCTGAATCTTTAGTGATCTTTGGTATATAGCAACCAACTATTACAAAATCAAGCTTGCCTCAGTTGCAAGACAGTCCTCCTGGGCATTTCAGTCTGTTTGTGATTCCATGGTAGGACAATTATAGCACTTCCGTTCACATTTGTTACTGGGCTGGGGAAATCTAATGGACAGTTTGGGGTATCTGCCCTGTTTTTTGACAGTCTCCCCATGAGTTGGCACTCATGGTCGTGAACCACTTCAGACAGTGTGCCACTCAGTAAGGCCAGTGAGGGGAACCAAAAGGCATGGTGGGGGGGAGATATCCAACATTGGTCATCCCAAATATTTGTAGGCAGGGGTCTGATATCTTGCTTTGTTGCATCTGCATCAGGGAATAATGTCTTCTGAAATAAAGCGGAGAGCCTTGAACTGGAAGTTCAGAGTCTGAGTCAGAATGCTCCTTCACATATTGTATGAGAGGTGGCAACCCTGCTTCATGGATAGTAGAAGTTAGGGAAGACGTAGGTCTCACAGAAACATGAGCAGTCAGTGACTCAGCAGACCTCAGTACTGAGAGGTGTCCAGAAGTCACAAGGAGTGGAGACTCAGGCTCATTCGGTACCGTGAGGTCTTTCAAGTACCAAAATGTCTGTGATACCAGGAGCACAAAAGAAGTTGATACGGGCACTGATGACGTTCCAGATGCCATTGTCCAAGGCATTGATGTGAGTACCAAGGCGATAGTGGATTCCACTATTTCTTGGTAATAGTAGTCTTTGGTGCTGAGGCCTTTACCGCTGTAGTATAGGACTTAGTTGAAGTTCTTCATAGTACCTGAAGTGATCAGAGCCTCACAAGCAGCCATCTCAGGGCCTCCAGTGACTGAATCTTCTTCAAGAAGGAACTTGCTGTTCTTCTCCTCTTATCCCCTCTTTTATGTTAGAATGGGAAGCTTTTGCTACCGCCAGCACAGTTGTTGGCACCTCACTCATAGAGATTGTCAGAGACCAGGGTTTTGATGCCATCTTCACCTTGGAAGCTCTCAGTGACTGTAATCTCAACGTTGACAGGGCACTAACAGCTTGTACAGGTGGGTTTTCTGCATCTGGTCAGAAGCCAGTCTTAAGGTTAGCTCCATTATTAAGAGCCTATACTTTAGTTCCCTGTTTTTATGGGAACCTTCCCTTAAAAGAAGTGTAGATCTTGTGCTTGCTGGGAATATGAGTGTCTCTCAAACAACAAATGCACTGGGAGTACCTGTCACTCATGGGGATTACTTCTTGACAAGAGAGGCATCTTTTAAACTCCAGGGAGCCCAGCACCCCAGACAGAAGAAGATTTGTTAGGGCCCCTCAATAGGGGGAAAAACAAACAAACAAAAATATGTATATATACATTTTTTGAAAGAAAAGAGAAAAACAAATGAGAACAAACGTTCCAACATCTATAAGACACTAAATCTACTACTACTAAGAACTATTAATACTAAGAATACTAATAAAAGAGGAAACAGGTGCACACTAAATTCTGTCTCTGGCTGAAGGAGGTTGAAAAGAAACTGAGTGCGGTTTGCCCGCGAAGCCCTATATAGCCTTGGTATGGGGCACGAGGGTGTGCAGGGTGTATGCGTCAGCTGAACGAGCACTGCTACCAAAAGTTTCTGATCAAATCTCAGGGGTATATGCACACCTGAAGTGGAGCACCCACAGGGACACTACTCAAATAAGTAATCTTTCACTGGCCCTGAAAAAATTGGTACTGGAGCTTCAAAATGTTTCCGGACTCAGGAACATCATGCTATACTGGTCCTCAAAGCAAGGGAATCTAGTTAAATATTTTTTCCTCTGAACATTTTTGTTGCCATCAAATGTAAACTGTGGAGAACTTCTCAAAAGTTTCACAAAACAAGGAGGCAAGTTAATTTGTACACCTTCACTGTGGACCCCTCACCCAAGAAGTGAGAGAAGCTGGGTTCAATCCCATGGTATAGGCAGCTTCCCTATTCACATTGAAGAGGAACTACCAATTAAGGCCCAGTTAAATGCTGAAGACATTAGAATTGGAGGAAAAATGGTCTGATATTTTCACCACAATCAACAGCAACAAAAAATATTGGTGAATAATGAATGCAATAAACTGACTCCCCATGCTTAAAATCAGGCTATTCTGATCATTGTCTTGCTTTCTCATTTCTCTGCTTCAATTCAGGCGTGACTCTAGGAGCCAATATTCTCAAGAAACCCTAAAAAGTGAGAAATGAATGGTTTCTACCATTACATTTCTGGTTAGATTAACATGTTCCAATTCAGCAATACACTTAAGCCTGTGCTTAACTTTGAGGTCCCATTAAACTCAATGGGACTTTACCTGGTTTTAAAGCATGGGTTTCATTTAATTTATTACATTAATTATTTACTGGTATTTTTAAGCACATGCTTAAGTGCTCTGGTTAACTGGGGCCAAAGCATATGGTAGAAATGCAGGATGGTATCAGAAGTATGTGATACTGAGGTCCAGTATCACATGGACAAGCAGAACTATAAATTAACGTTACATGTCACTGGAAAGTGATTATTCCAAGCTTTCTAATGAAATGTAAATATTCTAGCTATGGTGGTTCACAAGATAATTAACCTTAAAACAGTCCCTGGTTCATCAGAACAACAGTACTATTTTGGCACTAGTTTAACAGAGCAAAAGCTGGACCTCCAACTAGTGGATTTCTCTACTGTTGTATAACAAATACTGTGCTCTCACAGTCTCAAAACTGTTAACTCATCTTCATTAGTATTTTATTTTTTCCTAGAAATTCTGTTGTCCTCACTTTCTACCATATTTCTTTACTATGAACTTTTAACTTTTGACATTAAGTAATGAATATATATATATATATATATATAAGTGGATGCTCTATCATGCTGTGTTATTTTATTTGACTTTTCTGTACCATCTTGTGAATAAGGACCAATCCAACTCCCACTGAAGTTGGTGGAAGGGCTCCAGTTGACCTACATAGGAGATGGATCCTCTACTAAATTACTGAAGAAAAGCTATGATATCAACACTTATGTCACAGAATGACAATGGAAGCAATGACAGCAAAGTTGAGTATGAATTCTTATTGAGGAGCAGTATAAACCAAGAACTTCATGTAAATAGTTACCAGTAATGTTTCTATTGTATTGTCCTTTCTCGTAATGGATGAAACTGATTAAACATAACAATAAATTGCTCCCTTTACACCTGCTAATGCAGAATGAGGCTATTCATTGGAAGGTATCTATTTTAAGATAAGCCCATGGGAGTTGAAAACATTTCAAAATTCTGACTTAAAAGAAGGATCCCCTTAATCTGCAGTGGTATTGGACAAAAAGAAAATCCAGCGTCACATACACCATTTCACATATCACTTGTCAGAGGACTGTAAAAAAAAAGAGGGATGTAAAATCAAACATTAAACGAGAGCTATATTTCAACTATCCACTTAACAAGTGGAAACATTCAGACTGTCTTGGATACCCCATGGCTTTTTTAATAGATTCTTTTTAACAGAAAATGGATACTTAGGAATGATTAAACATTCTTTAAACAAATAATTAAAAAATATAAAAACATGTCCAAAGTTGTGATATTTCGTTTAAGAAGTGAACTGGTTGTTCAGGTGAAGGTTAAGGCTATATGTACACTAAAGACCTTACAGTGGCACAGCTGTATGGATGCAGCAGTGCCACTGTAAGATCTTTTGTGTAGTCGCTCTATGCCGACAGTAGAGAGCTTGCCTGTTGACATAATTAAACCGCCTCCAACAATCGGTGATAACTATGTTGGTGGAAGAAGCTCTCCTGCTGTCATAATGCTGTGCACACTACCATTTATGCTGGCGAAACTTATGTCACACAAGGGTGTGTTTTATCACACCCTTGCACAACATACGCTTTGCCGACAGAAGTGGTAGTGTAGACATGGTCTAATGCTGTATAAACTCAATATCACCTCCATCTTAGGTTTAGGTGACCAGTTACCAAAAAGATAAGATGACAGACTTCTACGTATGTTAACAGTTTTACTACAGAAACTTGCAATGGATTTGTCTACAGTATGTTGGTAAGATATTTCAGAAATATTTAATACAGTTTGTAAGTCGACAATTACTTTGCATCATGCCCTTTTAGAGCACACTGGCAACAGACCAGGAGGTTTTGTTACCATCTCAGCTAATAATGAATGTGGTGTGAATGCACAGATGGAGGTATTGATAAATTAGATAGAATTCTGACACAAGTGCACATTAAGCTGAGACTCTTTTTAGCTCTTATACACAAAACAACTCTTTTTCTGTCTGTAAATTTTTGTTATTAGCTATAAAGATTTTTTCCTTCAATTTTTAATGGAGAGTGAAATTGGCATATTCAGATTTTCTAACTAAAAGAAATCCTTCCAAGCTCAATCATATTATTTATACGCTCTCTCACACACATACGATATGTATCTATATCTATCTATTGTATCTATACTGTCCAAACCTTCCATGTTTATTCTAAAAATAGCTTTCTCATCTCATTCATTTAAAACTGTGATGCAGAGAAATGGATGTAGTACATAATACAGCACATATTATCATGAGATTGTTGCTGTCTTTCATTCCTGACAGTCCAGTAAAATACGCTACTTTTCTGATTAGAGCAGACTGGCTCCTTCATGAGGTCAGCCAGGGAAAAAAAAAAGGTGGAAGCCATTTGTTTCACTGATACCAAGTGACACTCATTGAAGTAAGTTGTACATAAAACTACCAGCCTTTCTTCCAGCAAAGTATTTGACATAATGTTAATTCAGGTGCAGAGGGGGAGAGAGGCAGAGCCTGCCAGTATTATGTGAACTGGTGTATAGTGATGCCACATTAATTATGCTTTGAAATGCTTTCACGTGCATAAAAAGAGCTATGTTCATTCAGAAAAAAAAGTGAGACCAAATTGTCCATGGTGCATACTGAAAAGCTGTCAAATTTTGTAGTCATTAACGTACCTGCTTTCCCGTTTTTCTGACTTGTATTCTATGGCTATCATTAAGAGCTTTAGCTTCGCAAACACCAGTCTGCAGGAAGAAAAGAAGTCAAGATTCAGTGCTTTTTCATGATTGTTATCATATATCTAGTATTGGTCAAAACATTTCAAAATTCCACATTTTGTGATGAAAAACGGACACATTTTTCATGAGATTTTTTTGCTAAAAACCTAACAAAATTCTCAACTGGCTGTAGATATAGCACTTATCAAGGCCTTTCCATTGTGAAGGTTAACAACAATCACCCTCATTCATATATCACTCTAGCAAGTTGACAGCACCAGCATAACTTTTATTAACTAGTAAAGGGCACAATACTCAAAACCAAACATGTGCTTGTTTTGTATTGCGGATATCAGGGGCCAAATTTTCAAATCTGTGTTGGAATTTAGCTATAGGACTCCTGTTGCCAGTACTGCACATTCATTAAACAACGTACTTTCCAGTATTAAAACCCTAAACAGAGAAGGATATATTAAAAAGTCAATATTTGCCAATTATTACCTCAGTTAGCAAAATTATCTCCTGTTCTAAATGTAGGGGGAAATGTGTGGAAAGGCAAATACTGACTTTTTAATGAACACCACTATAATTGTGAAAATCTGTGAAAGCCATTATTTACCAATACATTCCAGGAAGCACCAGGTTTACACCAGTGTGTCCCCACTGAGTCCAACACCCGATCAACTATCTTCCGAAATGCAGATAATATCAGAATTATAAAATAAAACATACGGAAAAACCAACTAAAATTCTTAGCTAGAAAGTATTTGTATTCCGTTTTCATCACTCAAATTTAAGTGAATACTATGTTACATGCCTCCTTATGCTATTAACTTGTGAAATGTGATTCATGTATTTTTCTTGGAGTATTTCTTTTATGTGTTTATACAGTTTAGAGAACTTCACCCTTTTATAATTATGTACTTAGGACAATGTAAAATGAACGTATTTAGTACACTATTCTTGTACAGTTAATGTGGAAAACATGGACAGTATACTAAGTAAACTAAGTGGACAAGGCGCTAAGTAAATAATTGTAAAACAATGGAGTTCTTTAGACTCCCACAAATCAAACCTGCAAACAGAAAGATGCAACATGAGGGGAGGCTACTAGACACTACATTACAGAGCCAGATTTTCCTGTCCATACTGCTTAAGCTGCATAAAGTGAACCACAAGCAGACAGAAAATTGCAGTAGAGAATTCCCCTTATATAGGGAGAATTTCTGACCAGCACAAAGCTGCAAGAGGTGGCTCTGCAGCTTCCTATGCTGGAACATCCCACTTCTCCCATTGTAAGTGAAGGAAATGTGTGTGTTGAGGTCGGAGAGGATGCTGGAGAAGCCATTCAAGAGCAAAGCTGTGTCCAATTCTCCACTGGTGTAAATTAAAACTCTGATTGGACACCACCCCAGCCCAGGAGCTTTAACTTATGCAGGGGCTAGGTGGCTGAGACAATAGCTCCTTGTCAGCTGGAAAGTGGCATAGTGTATTAGCATCAGTATACATTCACATTTACAGTACTTAATATTCAAATCAACTTGCATGGCTAAAAGTGTTTTTAAGCTGTGAAAATATTTTGTTACATGTACTTGCTTGTGCAATTCAATAACTGCCCAGGCAAATCTTACTGTCTGACCACTTCTGGAAACTTAGCCTGATGAGACTAACATAATGTATGTTGCTGGCTGCAAAATAATATCAGAAACAGAAAAATGCCATTTGTCACACAAAGGTCTTATACTAGCAATCACCTCAATAAAAGTGCTATAGCAAGAAGTTAGATCACTTTCCCTCCCAATAACGATTATGTAGAGATCCACAAAATTTGACAATGACATTTACAGGAAGCCTTAATCTTTTTTATTTTTATTTTTTTACTGCGAGCATCATCTGTTAACTACAGGAGTTTGAACACAGATGTTCATGAACAAAGGCTCTTAAGAAGCTGATTCCAACTGTTTCTACCTACCCAGAGGGAAATAAATTGCTCTTGCCATTAAATCAGCCCTCTTGACTGGTAAGGCTAGTAATTGGCATAAATTAGACATGGAAACCTGCTGTACTCTTTGTACATTAAAGTATTGGGATATGTATGGGTATGTGTATATGTATAAATATCTCCTATTTCTAAGGCACCTACTACCACAGTATCTGAGCAGTGGAACACAAAGATGTAATCTTTGTGAGCTATTAATATACACAGAGCATTAACATATACACAAAAGGTATTTTATATAACAAGCTATTGGATGGGAAAGGGTTTTTTCTCAAAGCCAGCTCTGGCCATTTACATTTTCTCCAAGCTACTTTTGACTAAGAACCAGATCCTACCCTCAGAAAAAATAAGAGCATCTCCCATTTACTTGTAACCAAAAATCCTGTCACAGTTATCAAAAGTATGTGCATTGAGATTTTATTTTCTTGTCTAATATTAATAACACATGAATAAATTTCCAATTGATAAATATATTTACAATAGTCTCTTAAATTAAATAAAGCATTTAGAAATGCTGGAATTATTTTGTATATATATTATTTTTGTTATTTGAAATTGATTGTACTCTGTGTGGATAATTCTGGATGTTAAAGTAGGTCTAGTGACTGCTGTTTTCCCTTTTATCACTTAACACAGGCATTTCCAAGTACTTTGTGTCCTTTAAGAATCTGATAAACAGAAATTTCAAATGCTTCTTTCCTGCTGGATAAAGACATCATCTGAAAATATTGTGAGTTCAGCAAGGCTTGTATAGTGGAGTGGAAATTACCACACTGCATACAATCCATGAAAAAATACTATGGACAGCTTATTAAATGCAGGGTCAGCAACCCACTATTTTATACTGACAGGGAGTATGGGAGTTTTCTGCTGTCCTCTGAATCAATGAACTGAGATCTGACATTCTGATTAGGGGCTCAAACCTATACGCTGAAGCACATTCTAGCTAGATCTAGCAAAGCACTTAAGCAGGTACTTCAAACATGTAAGTAGATCCACTGACTTCATGGAACTAATCACATGCCTAAAAGGTAAGCACCTGCTTAGGTGATTTATTGGATCACACCAGAGTTCTCAGCACCTTAAGACAGCTCTATGTGAGACATCTCATATTTCCAGCAAATGCAGAGGGTGGTGGATTTCTAGATGTTTATGCTTCAGTATGTGAGAGATACTGTACAGTATGTCATTAACTATATCATTTTTACTAATATCAAGCCAAATTATATGCCCTCCCTTCCACTTGTGAGTGGGAAGGGTCATAAAGAGCAGAACCTCCCTAAGTTCTGCTGAAAGAGAGCAGGAAATGAAGAGGCCCTGGGACAGGGGCACTCAGTTTCTCATCTATGGCAAATTTTGCAGGTGGAGTGAGGCAGGGGCATGGCCAATGAATGACTATGTGGAGCCACTTGTCAAAATCCACAATGCAAGGACAGTACAGGAGGCACAAACACTACTGCATCATTGAGGTTAGAGTAATCGCCATGGAGCAGCTCCACTGTTGTTCTGAAGCATAACTTTTTTTGTCGGGGGGGGGGGGAGGCGCAAGGGGGAGAAGAGGGTTATTCCATTAACTCAGTAATTTTTAATCATCAATAATACTTCATAATTATACAACCTTGTTCATCACATTATCACAAATTTGTTCAAAACATGCATTACTGAAGACTAAATGGGAAAAGTGATTAAACTGAGAATTATAAGAGGCAAAACAGAAATTTCCATGTATCCTGACAAGAGGTGAGGGGGAAACAAAAAACCCCAAACAAGGGACATAACATGAGGTGGATTACGAAATATGTAAGCCTATCTGTATTGACGTGTAGTCATACAAAATAGGGCTGCCCAGAGGGGGGGGGCAAGTGGGGCAATTTGCCCCAATCCCCGCAGGGGCCCCCATGAGAGTTTTTCAGGGCCCCTGGAGCGGGGCCCTTCACTCACTCCGGGGGCCCTGGAAAACTTGGTGTAGGGATATTAAAGAAGGTTTATATTAGACATGGTTTATATGAAAAATGACTTATTGTTAATTGATGCCTTATAACTAAAGGTTTATGTTAAAAGTAAATTTGTGATTCTAGCTTGCAAGCCACCAGCTGTGTCTGTGTGAACCCTGCTCAAAGAGATACTTGGTATAAAACTTGTTAAGCTCAAAGAAATACTTTGTATAAAACTTGTTAAACATTAATTAACTCTAAGTAAGCCAAAACAGTAGCTGTTATAGTGTATAAATAGAGACCCCCACCCTCTGTAAGTTTTCATCTCACTTTATCTTTGATTGTTAAAAGACAGAGAGTCTCACATAAATTGGTAACACCCCAAAAAGTAAAGAAACAGTGAAATAGATGTGATTAAGATAGAGAATGTATGTGACTGAATGGTTAGGGAGTCACCAGCCTGAAGAATTCAGTGTCGGCTGAAGAAGATGTCAAGTGGGATCAACCAGATGACCCCCGGAGGGCAAACTGGAATCCACCCACCACACCTCAAAGGAAGGAAAAACAAAACATCTAATAACATGGAGCTAGCCATCTGCTGATTGATTTAGCAACAGCAGAATTAAGCAACTCCTATGAACTAACATAGGGAAAAATCCCTATAAAACTGGACTCTAAAGAATAAGGACTTTGAGTCTATGGTTCTGCTGCCAGCCTCCAGGAGCATCAGATGCATCTGACACAGACTCGGCTCCATCCTCATGACCAAGATACCTGGCCAGTAACTTGGCATGAGCAACATCTAGGCTGGTAACTATAACATCTATACAGAACCTGAATGAATGATTGTGTGGATGAATATATGTGTGTGTGTGTGTGTATAAGGAATAAGTAGTAATAGAAACAAGTAGGAAAACATTGTCTTTTGTTTTGTTATGGTATTTACAATAAATGTGGCATCTTTGCCTTATCCCTCTTAATAAGATCCTGCTGGTTTTTATTATATTGGTACAACATTGGGGCCCCTGGAGCTTCTTCCGCTCCGGTTCTTCAGCAGCAATTCGGCAGCGGGTCCCGGAGCGGAAGGATTCCCCGCCACCGAATTACCACCGAAGCAGGGGCCCCCCGCCGCCGAAGACCCCAGGCCGCCTGAATCCTCTGGGCGGCCCTGATACAAAAGTCCTAAGACCTGATTCCCATGCATTTTACACTGGTGTAAACTGGTAGCAGTGCCACTGAAGTTACTGGAGTTACAACAAGGTAAATGAGAGGTGAATCAGTCTACTGGGGAGTTCAATATAATCTATTATACAGACCTTAGTTAATGGGGCATTAGCAGTTCCATGTCAAATTAGAATTTTAACTACAGTCTCAGCTGTGAGAGACACAGAGATGCCATATTTTCAAGGCACGTCTTCTGTCCTAATCCCTTCTGACCAATAAAATGAAACACAATTAGCTTTTATATTTTGCAAGTGATGAATAGCTGACTGAAAAAAAATACCCACTGACAGAGTCAGTGCATGGAAAATGTTGTTCATGTTCACAGCCAAAAAATGGAAGTATGCAACTTTTCATTTCCACAGCCTGAATCCAACAGATGATTTGGAGATAAAGTATTTGAAATTGGTCAAAATATTGTTCTACAAACAAAGTTGAATGGCTTCGCACAGCAACATTTTTAATGTAATTTAGCACTTCAGTTAATACTTTCCCTGATGTCTTGGGAGATAATATGCACACTCTCATTCCTTTCATGGCATTATTGCTAAAACTCATGATAATGCCAAATAGCTTCATCCCTGCAGGCTCACTGTAAGGACCACCTAGTAGAGGCCACTGTCCCTCACTCTTAAAAAGGTCTTCTGGCTCAGGGACATATACAACATAACCCAGCTATAATCATGCAATGGGAGCAGAAAACAGCTATCAGCACGAAAATGTGCAGTGACTGAGACAGCATATTTACAAAGGAAGCACTGATGGGTTCCTGAGGGACTGATTTGCAACCAGGGATCAGTTTGCACTCCGAGGATCACAGAGCACCTATCAGGTCCTGTTGTTCACATAACTAGCATCTGGCAGGGGAAACAGTCATTTTCCTGTTAGTTTCAATGATAGGAGCAGGAGGCCCACATTCTGTGGGCCTGATCCTGAACCCAATAAAATCAATGGAAGTCTTTTTGTTGGCTTCAGGGAGATTTGGATCATACTCCATCCCCATATAAAACCATTTTATGATAGTGGTGGTAAGCGATCCACAGAATGTGATCCCAAGTTGCCAAAGAACTAGCCTCTTTAAATCATAGAGAGTGGAAAGGGTTCATGGCCAGAAAGGGTCGCTATTTAAAGATATTAAAGATAAATGGGGGGGACTGAGCCATGATGATGAGAAAAGTGGGTGGCCTTGGAAGGTACCTTGCACACCCAGATGTAAATCTGAGTTCATTTTCATGAATGCTACACAAATAAGTGTGGAGAATCACATTTTCAAGACAACCCAAATCTGTGGCTATATTCAAGGGGTTCCACAAGTCATTGTAAATAAATATTTTAACAGTTTAAATTAAATCAGTGGTGGTTGGCAAGGACATGAGTAGGTGAGTAGAGGCATTTGCTGCCAGCAGTCATGAATCTGAGAAAAGGCTGTCATTTGGTGGGTGGTAAGAATGATGCCTGAACATTGCATAAAGCATATTTGGTGTCTAATCTGTCAGTACTATTAGTCAGAAAAGGGAATTTAAAAAAAATGACATTGTAGGGTTTCATATTCATTTTATCTCAATAATTTCCAGATCAAATATTAGCTCAGTTTACAAGTCAAAAGATTATTTTTTCTATCCACCAGCTCTGCAATGAAAATCACATTGTGTTCATTTGGCCTTTTTTCCATCAGCAACTATGATGGTTCTGCAGTCCAAATTTAGCTGACAGATTTGCTGGTGCATGAGACAGAAAAAACCCAACACACCCTTCCAGCTACTTGTGTAATTTTGTGTGGTTTCACACCCACAAAAATAAGTTAAAATTTGGTAGCTTTGAATGAGGGGAGGCAGGGTGCAAATCCAGGAAAATTTGAAATTGCAGAAAAATATTTGCATGCACCTTTGTGATGTGAAATCACTGAGTTTAACACAGCTTTAACCATGGGCAGGCAATGACAGTGTAGTATATTATCTATAAAAGTTATTATTCATTTGTATTAGTAATGTTTATATATTGCAATAATGCCTGTAGGCCACGACCAGGCTGAGCTCCATTGTGCTAGGCATTATACAAACATATTGTTATGACTGGGTGAAACCTTGTTATGAGTTGAGTTAAAACCCCATTAAGATTCGTAGGTGTGAACTCACCCTTCAATTAACATGACTGTAAACATATACCCACAGCTAAAACAAAAGGTGTGCGTGAACCCACCCAGGAGCTTTTGCTATGTATTGTTTTGAGTTGGTATGGATGGGCAGGGAGAAGAAGATCACACAGAAACTGAAGACAGGTCTACACTACAAACTTGCATTGGCTATGCTGATGCAGCTGAGCCACTGAAATGCTTCTGGTGAAGATGCCTGTAGCCGACAGGAGAGAACTCTGCTGCCAGCTTAATAACTCTACCTCTGCCAGAGGCGGTAGTTATGTTGGCAGGAGAAGCTCTCTCACGGACATAGCGCTGTCTACCCTGGAGGGGGATTAAGGTTGCTATAACTACATCACTTAGGAGTGTGGATTTTTCACATCACTGAGCAATGCAGTAATACCGAAGTAAGTGTGTAGTGTAGAACTGGCCTGAGGTTGGACACAGACTGAGGGAGAGGGACAGCCTTAAGGAGTAACTGAAAGCACAGTGGTTGACCCTGGAGAAAGGTTTTGGGTGTGGGGGGGTGTTGAGGCGCCTGCCCCACACTGGGCTCTAAGGAGTTAAGAGAGCTCTTGGGAGGCTGTGACCAATCAGAGAGGGTCTGGGAGGAGCAGCAAATCAGGGATGGGCTGGCCCATATAAGAAGGGCTGCAAAGCAGAGCAGCTTCAGTCACTCCCTGCACCTTGAGGAGGGAGTTGACTGGCTGCCTTGCAGGCTGAAGACAGCAAGCACCCTGGACAGATCAGTGCTGCAGGAAGAGATCTGGGGAGCCAAAGTCAACTCCTGGCAGGCTGCAGGGATCTGCAGGCAAGGGCAAAGAGGATGCTGGGACCACGGGGAAGTGACCAGGGAAATCTACTGAGTCAGAGGAGGCACCGCAAGCAGCTGCCATCTACAGAGTCCCTAGGCCGGGACCCGGAGTAGTGGGCAGACCTGGATTCCCACCCCGCCCCTGCCTCCACTAGCCACTGAGGAAGTGGCTGGACTAAGGCACTGTGATACTGTCCCCCAGAAGGGGGGAGCACAGAGTGCAGCACAGCCAGAGGGCTGTGTCATGAAGAGAATGCTGTGGTCCTGGGAGTGACATGGGTCCCTGGAGCATAAGTGACTGCGGCAAGACATCACCAGAAGAGGGTGCACCAGCTAGCAGAACTGATGCCTGGGACATCCAGCAGGGGGCATCGCAGTAGTGAGTCGCACCCTGTCACAGTGTACAAGCTGAAAACTGTTCTCTTGGTGCTGTAAGCAAAAGCAGTTTCCGGCTTTTTGATTCCTTCTGTGTTCAAACACACGGAACTTCATAGATTCCTTGTAAATAAACAAAATCATATAAAAAAATACTTGGCCATCACCAATTTCTACTTCCTACTGGAACACCCCTGGGAACCAAAATTTTGACAAGGCACTGTGGTTAAAAAGGAGCAACAAATAATAAATGACCGTCCCTGTCCCAAAGAATTTACAATCTGAGTTAACCATTTCCCTGCAAATGTGGTTGGTAAGTTTGGGGCTAAAAATGAAGGGAAATGTGGGGGAACCTAGAATCATAGATTATTAGGGTTGGAAGGGACCTCAGGAGGTCGTCTAGTCTAACCCCCTGCTCAAACCAGGACCAAATCCCAACTAAATCCCCAAATGGCCCCCCTCAAGGATTGAACTCGCAAACCACTGAGCTATCCCCTCCCCCCCACCATTCATATTTAGGTAAAGTAATAGGTTTCACAAACAGATGTAATATATTCAAAAAGGGAGAGTTCCATATATTGAATATCTGTCTTCCAAGACCTCTCATATTCTCAAATTGATTTATGGGGCTGTTGTTGCACAACTCTTCCTACCTTCAATTAAAGCAAGTAGGAGTGGAGTAGGTATATTGACTCAGGGCACAGCTGCTGGGAGAAGGCACAGCTCTATGATTCCACCTATTGGGAAGAGTTAGGCACTTAGGGTATGTCTACACTGCAAGCTGAGAGCATGCCTCTCAGCCCGGGTAGACAGACTCACGCTACCTTAGCTTAAGCCAGCGCATTAAAAATAGCTGTGTGGATGTTGTGGCACTGACGGGGGCTCAGGATAGCCCTCCAAGCTCAGATCAAAGGATTTGGGTGGATCTGAGCTTGATAGGCTGACCAGACAGCAAATGTGAAAAATCGGGACAGAGGGTGGGGGATAATAGGACCCTATATAATAAAAAGACCCCAAAATCAGGACTGTCCCTATAAAATCAGGACATCTGGTCACCCTAGAGCTTGAACTGAGCTAGCAAGAGTCTGTCTATTCCAGATGAGAGGCACATTCCCAGCTTCAATGAAGACATACCCATAGTGACTGTGCTGGTGATACAGGAACAGGCATTTTCAAACCGAGGTTGAATAAGCAATAGGTCAGGGACATGGGTGCTGTTTGCATGGTATGTACAGGGGCTGCCATTAACAGCACAGCATTTGGTCAGTGTTTCTTACCCCACAGTATCTGAGACACTGCAGTTAAGATAATTAAGACCCTAACTATAGGGACATACCACCATATGTCAGATACCCTGGTGCAGAAAGTACTGGAAAATGCTGACTTTTTAATGGCAATTTCTATGTATAGGCTCCAATCTTGTGAGAGAACTGAGAACTCACAGGACCCTTATGGCAAACAAGAAAAGTTGCGTTAAGAAATCTACTGAAGAGCAAAATGTTGGAGAATCCTACAGTTATGAATCTCTGTTTGTTCAAGTCTTGGGTTTTCCCTAGACTGAATAAAACTTATGTAGTAGCATCTGGCCACCATCTTTTAGCAGGTAAAGCCTCCACAATGAGTTATGAATACCCTCTCCTTCTGACTTGGAGGGTCCATTTACAGTAGTGGAAAAAGCTGGTGATGCTTCTAAAATGTTTAATGTCTTATCTCCATAGAAACTACTACTAATTCTTCACCCTTTTGCATCCAGTTCTCTGAACTGAGTGGCAGCCCATTTGTCACAGGGCACCTCTGTTGCTACCTGGTGAACCTCGCTGCCTAGACAGGTTGGACGGTTTTGCAGTCACAAATGCACACTCGGCTGTTTGTCTTTCACCAGGGTGTGCATTGATATCTCTCTGACATAACAATACCATGCAACAGGCTTAGAGCAAAGCCAGGCTTCCCTACAGCCCTCACTCCCCAGTCCAGGCTCACTCTCTGAGCTCCTCTGGAGCTGCCCCTTGCTTCCTGTTTCCTCTCCTTATAGTCTCCCCTATTACCTTGTTAATCCTGTGATTGTTACCCAGGTGCTCATAATCCCCACCAGAAAGTGTGGAATTGCCCTCAGCTGAGCCTGCAGCCTTCTCCAGGCTGTAGCAATGTCAGTGATCAGGGTGCTGCTAATAGCACCCTGTCACACCATCCACCAAGCATTCATGTTTCTGGTTTGCTGAAAATCCACCAGGCTAGTAATGAATACCAAGAGCCTACAAGGACAGCACATTGCATCCAGTTTCCGTGTTTTAAAATGTCATTGGCTGCATGCTGTTTAAGATCCCTGCATGATGAGAAAAAATGCTCTAAATGTCTCTATATTTTGCAGATAGTTGATTGTATTCAGAGTGTCCACCAATTCTTTTTCCTTTTCACAAACCAGTTTTAAGCACATTTTGGTGTCCTATGCATCATCTGAAATTGAACAGACACTTTTTACTGTAATGAAAATACTTATGTGCCAAGTGCAGTGATATACAACACTACATTCTAATTACCGCTATGCTTTAATTAACCTGAATTGAATAGTGTTATCATTATACTGCTGGTATATTTGAGTTATATCTTTTTCTTTAATTTAAACTAGAAAACACAGATAATTAAGCCTCTAGATAATCAAATGCCTGAGGAGAGCTCAAATGTTTTGGGATGTTCCTAAATCTCATTAAATAGCCTGTCTTTATTGATTATTCTACCTCGGTTGTATCGGTGTGTTGAATGAATGATAGCTCTATGCTGAATACATTCTCTGTTACCTTTTTCTAGGAACCATATGGAAACTTGACTGGGTTTGACAAAGGATTTTGCTTGGAGATTTTGTTCCTGTAACTTGGTTCATGTGGACAGTGCACATTAGGCTTCGCTCAATACCATGTAGAATGGTATCTTTTGTGATTTTCTGTTTAGTGCATTTGACATAGGGGAAGACATTTTCTGATACAATTTTCAGAGTAAACAAACACTAGCTATTAATAAGCCAGTCACATGCCATGGAAGCTAAGGGCTGGATTGTGAACTCCTTCCTCACACAAATCCTCATTGACTTGTGGCCTGGATTAGTTTAAATCTACATATGCTCAGAAATTATTTATGACCAAAGCTCCATCACTTGTTTATCATGCTGCTTCTCTCACTCACAGGTTATATTGTAAACTATGGTGATATTACTCCACATGAAAAGAAGCAATGATGTAAAAAGAATGTCACTCTACCTTACAGAGGAGAAAAGCAAGTGACTCCCTGGAAACCTGGCCCCTCCCACTCTCTCCTGGTCTCAACTGCAAGAATGGAGTTGTCATGAGATTTAGGTCTGAGAGTCATCATAGTCTACTGGATAAGGCCAGACTGGACTGGGACTCAGATACCCTGAGGATCTGTTAATGCTGATCTCTTATGTAAGCTTGGGCCAAGTCAGTCACAGAGAGGTGAAGTATCTCCTCTCCCACTCTATCTGTCTGGTCTAGTTAGACTGTAAATTCTTCAGGGCAAAGACTATGTGTTTGTACAGTGCCTAACACAGTGGGACCTCTTGATGTGACTCAAATAGAAAATATAATCATCATCATCAATAATAGAAATCTAATGGGCCTAAATTATTCAGGAAGTGTTTGGAGTGGATATGTCTATCATTGTGGCCTTGTGCACTTTCACTTCTTTCTGACAGAGCACTTCCTGGATAGATAAAAGGTTACTCAGTCCTCAGTAGGAGTAAGGCATAAGACTGTTCTACGGACTATGCATGGCTATTCAGTCCATGCCCCACATGTTCCCCTTTCATTGTCAGATAGATCTCTTTTTGCTGGCAGAAGTTATGTTTGTTCAAAGCGTTTTTCAGGCAGTTCTATGATGTGTTAAATGACTCTCTTCCTACAGTATATACAACTCCTTTACAGCTGACATTAATGAATAATTTTCTCGAGATTGGGCAAGAATCAAGAAGGTGACGCTGACAACCACCATCCAAAGAATGGGAACTGTTAGAAGAAACAATCGGACACCAGTTATGAATAAATAATTCCCTTTAAACGGATTGCTGATTCATTTTTTCAAACACACTTGGCATTTAGTCTTTCGTTTATGTTAACTTAGTTCTAAGTCTCTTCTGGAAACAGACATTAAAATGTTTGGAGTACTTCCATACAGTGATTGCTTTAATGTTTATTTTACTGGATCCCATCTGATGAGGCAATGATATTGGGATTGTAACAGAGTGGAAATGCCTCCTATGAAAACCTTTGATTTCACTTGAGAGCAGGCAAGGAATTTATGACAATTAATATATATCTACTTACTCACAAACTGCAGGGAAAGATAGACCCACAAAGGCACTAGATAGATATTCTGTATACATTTCATTTGAGACTCCTTCTAGATAGTATTTCTGCCACGTATCCTCCTCAATCTAAGAAAAAGAAACACAGATGAAGCATCGTGAATAAAAAATGCTTTCTGGAAAAATATAACCAGTGGATTTAACATGAATCAATTTTTAGTTAGTTGAATTTGGTAGCCCAGTTTGTTTTTGTTTGTTTTTTTGACAATTAATAATACTTGGTTAGCAGGGTTCCACTGAACACCAATAAACAATGCAAAGTAAAAATTAAGTACTGGTCTACTTGAATTTCTTTGGGATTTTGTGCAGGTACATTACAATAGTGGCTGAATTAAAGTTGTGGAAAGAGCTAGGCAAAAAAGTTCCTGATTTTGTTTTGTGAAAATTCTGCGAATATGTGGAAATATTTTATTATTTGACCATGTTTGTGTAAAGTTTCACTTGTTTTCAGAACATTTTAGTACTTGGCCAACATTTATCAATCATGATCATAATTTCTAATGCTTTTCTTTCCCCAACCCCCTCTTGCTGCTGCATCACGAACTGTCTGAACAACTAGATCAATAAAAAAATTTTAAAAGTGTGTCCATTGTTTTGGTGCTGCAGTGTGAGAGAAACTTTGATACTGCACAAAAGACCTTTTACTCTTTAGAGACAAGGTGCGTGAGGTAATGTCTTTTATTGGACCAACTTCTGTTGGTGAGAGAGACAAGCTTTTGAGCTACAGAGAGCTCTTCTTTAGGTCTGGGAAAAGTACTCTGTGTCTCAGCTAGGTGGAACAGATTTAGCATAAACAATCTATTCCACCTTGTATTTAGCTGTGACATTGTGGTTCCCTGTCCCAGACCTGAAGAAGAACTCTGTGTAACTTGAAAACTTGTCTCTTTCACCAACAAAAGTTGTTCCAATAAAAGATATTACCTCACCCTCCTTGGCTCTCTATTATTCTGGGATCAACACGGCTACAACAACATTGCAAACAACACTTTTATACTTGGACAGTTAAATAATAAAGATAGGCAGAGGTGCTATGGCCTGTGTCCAACAGTAGATTCTCCTAAGGAGCTCTTAGGAAGGTATGCCTTCAGGAATATTTGTAGAATTTTGGAGCCCAAATACAAAGTTACTCTCTGGTGGTGGTGGAGCATCCCTTCAAACTCTCTGTCCTTGCTGAAATCTCAGTAGCAGAACCCACAGTCTGACCCCACATATAACATTTGTTGGAAATGGCCTGCCATTCAAACTGAGGTTTGCCCACAGAAACTGAGAATGGGGACTACAGACATGGTTCCTCAAAGATGGTCCTGCAGCCTTTGGCCAAAATTGCATGCCTTCAGTGGAAGTTGCAGGGACTCAGCGCCTCTAAAATTCAGGTCCATATGGACCAGAGAGGTGAATCAGATAACTTGGGTCTTTTTTTTTGCACCTGGTGCGCCACCTCCTCATAGCTGTGTATGTAAATCATAGGTACCACTACCAAAATGTCTATTTGAATAGTTTATCACTTTCCATTAAAATATTAAAAGTTTCAATTACAATAGGACATCCCTTCATATAATTAGTCCTTTGACTATTAGCGAATTGTGTTATCAAAAACAGAGCCTTTCATGACTGCAAGAATTATACATATGACATATCATCAACACAGTAATAATGAACAGTGAGAACATATGCTCCTTGGGGGTGAGATTAATAAACTGTGACACAAGAGTAACCAAAATAACTTGCCAGCTACACCAGAGTAGGGGAAATGATATATGAAACATTTTTTTTGACATCGCAGCAAGTTACTATCACTAACCGGAGGATATGCAATTGCACAACACACAAGGAATTTCATGCCTTTTGAGAAATGGTGGATTTAAAACTGCTGATCCAACATGCATTTTTATAGATCATGGAAACATTTCTTTTAAACTGAGCCTGTGCTGCAAGAAAATTCTGGTCATGTTACAATGAAACATTAATAAGCAAATATGAACACCTAACTCCATTCTTACTGGCATCCCTATTACGATATGCATCACACAGCAGAGACTATGAGAACAGAGAGATTTTCAGATGTAATGGCCAATGGGTACAGAAAGGCTTTGATATGAGATGAAGTAGAAGGCATTTTTGTGAAGCTCTTTGGCTGAGATTTTCAAAGCCACCTAGGGAATTAGGGTGGCGAGTTCTGATTGATTTTATTAGGACTGGGACATCTAATTCCCTTAGACAGCTTTCAAAATCTCAGTATTGGTCCATAAAATGTTATATTTTCTTGGGGTTCGTCACACACATGCTGCAAAGAACAATAACCCTGATTCTTTGGTACACTGAGCTGCTCATGCACAACTGAGAGGGCCGTTGCAGAGAGCTGTTTGTGACTTCCTGATTCAGGGATGCCCAGCCCCAGTGTAAATTACAATAGGAGGGGTTCTGCTCTAATCTACATTACTGGCACTACTAGAATAAACTCTCTTAGCCAACAGAGGATTTGGGTTTGTGGAACTTGGCTCTGCCATGCCTTCTCCTTTCTCCCACTTCTGCTTCAGGTGAGATGGCTGGGGGACACAAAAGGCATTTACACCACTTCCACCGGCTATATGTGAGCCAGATTCAATAAGACACCCAACAAGGTAAACAACTTATCACTGCTGTAAAATATGTGATTGAAGTACTGGCCCAACATATTAAATGGCTTGACTAGAATCCAGCCAACTGTTTTGAGACCATGCGTAAAGCTTTACACCCTGAAGGTGGTAGAGTATTGTATATTTTAATGTAAAAAGCACTACAGTATATTTAAGAGTTTTGGTTTTTTTAAGCTGTGGCATACATTTCTGTCTTGAATATATATTCCTTATCATAATATGAATTCAAGCAATGAAATTAATGCACATCAAGTGATTCAGGGAAAGATGCCAAAATTAATTTTTCAGCCATTCAGCTATCAATCAAAAGAAGAAAAGCATCCCGAGGCAACAATATATCTCTGCCTGTCATGTCAAACTACCGCTGTTTTAGAAGAGCATTAAAGCAAGAGCTTCTTGAACAAAATGCAGGGCTTTAATGAAGTCTCTTATTGTAAAGTCAAAAAGTCAAACAAGTTGGAGATAGAAAAGACTTATAAGGTCATTGAGTTCATCCCCTAGCCAATTTAGGATTGCTGTCTACATTGCAAACATTTTTTTTCCAGTCAAGTTTGTAATGTTCCAAGAAATGGGCTTTCCACAACTTTTCTCAGTTTAATTCTTACAATTCAGGATTTTTCCTGGATATTAATCCTAAATGTTACTTTCATGAATATCATTATATTGATCTTACATTAACTATATGCCATATTATTCTAAGCCAAACACTGCTTCTAGAACAAAAGTATAATCAATAAAGTGTCTGCTAATTATTGATCAACATTTTCAAATCTAGCTACCTAATGGCTTTAGGTACACCTATATTTAGATTACATAAAAGTGGCCTGATTTTCAAAAGTCCAAATTTGTTAGGAACTGAAATGAATTCAACAGAAGTTTTAAAATGTATTACATTTCCTCAACAAAAGTTAAAATACTGTCCATTGACACATTGGCGAATTGACCCAAATGAATGTGTAAAGCTTCAGAACATTCAAATTTCTCTTGTACTTGCTTTCAGTGGCCAAAATATTTAGAAAATACCTAATATTATCCAAAGATATTAAGTTATAGCCCTGTGGTCCTTAGTCTTATTGCAATGCCAAACACTGAAATACATAAAAATAACCTTTCATCCATACAAAAGGGTGGTAGATACATTAAAAACCAATTCAGGAAAGGCTAGATAGTTCAATGGCCAAATAAGGTACAATTAGAGCTTATATGTTACAAATAGAGATCACATACGTAGTACTTCATTGTGAGGTACTACGGCTGTCAGCCATGCTAAGCTAATCTAAGCGTGGAGGCAAATGACTTGGGTCAGCCATGTCATACGTAAGGATAACAGTAGACTGCCTAAGAGAGTTCTTTGAAAGAGGCAAAAGGAAGGTTGGCCATCCCAAACTCCACTACAAGGATTGCATCAAGCGGCACATACAGTCTGCTGGGGTGGACTTAATGACCTGGGAGAATATAGCCCATGACAGGTGAGCTTGGCATTCTGCTATAAAGGAAGCAGAACGTGCAATAGAATATTGTTGTCCTAGTTTGACCAACAGTAGGAAGGAACGTAGACACCAACTTGCCTCAGCACATTTCCTGAACCCTACATGTGGAAACTGATTTACAGTCATAGTCATACTCAAATACAAGTGACGGTCATTACATAGAAATCCCATGGGCATGTTTATAAACCCAAGATGGATACTGGGCACACTTTATCTCTGATTGATTCTTATTTATTTTCCCTATTTTAATATCCAGTTGTTTTTATCTTGCCTATTTAATAATTTAATAATAACCCACCCCCCCCAACCTGGACTGTTCTTATTACAGAATGAACACTGCTGACTCTTTGTTTTTAATCTGTTGGCATATAAATATGAAAGAAGTTCTGAAATCAGAGCAACATATTGTGCCAGATCCTCAATTGGTTTAAACTGGTATAGCACCATTGACTTCAGTTGAAGATCTGACCCATTCTGTACCAAGAGAAAGGGAAGAAAACATATAGTTAGAGACAGGCTATAGAGAAAAAATTCAGAAATGAATTTTAAACTATCCAGAATTTAGAACAGGATTTCAAATAATCCAAAGTGTTGGAGTATTTCAATTCAGGGTTTTAGTTTTGGCCTGTTACAAATACAGGGATCATTTGCAAATTCTAGGTCTGGGCTTTGATTCTGAACACTCTCCAAGATTGGGTATGTGTCATTTCAGAATTGTGCGTCTGTATGTCAATATATTAATAATTTTATACATCCACTAATTCATATGAATGATGATAAAAGAATATCCACCCCAACAAAGTCAGTCAAGATGCTGCAAAAACTCCTTAAATTTCTCCTGTGCCATGATGCTTATAAAAATCTTTACAATGGTTAGGTCACTGGTACCACTGCCCACCACACAGACTAACAGTATCCCAATGTTTCCATGTATTCTCCCATCTGTCTCTATGTGTTGTGCATTGTTTTATTCTTAGATTGCAAGCTCTTTGGGGCAGGGACTGGCTTTCTGTTCTGTGTTTTTACAGCACCTTGCACAATGAGGTCCTGGTCAATGATGAGCTCATAGACACTAAGGTAAAAAAATAAAATAATAAATACAATCAGATTGAAAAGCAGCAGAAAATAAGCTAAAATATCTAGAAGGATGAGGCATGGCCTTGTTAAAAATTAAGCAAGGAAGGGTGGATGGGCAGTAAGAGAAAGGTCCTATCATGAGCCCACCATTTACTGAAACTGAAGACAACTCTGAAAATATAGCAGATGTTTTTAAGAAGTGAGGAAGGCTGGAGAGAAAGAGGATGACTAGGTGACTCCCATGTTTTCTGCTTTGTTCACCTGCTGACCTGAGGCATGACAGTGGAATCTCTGAAAGAGGTATACATACATGGCTTGAACAATACAGTATAAAGCTTTGGGAAGAAGCCATGAATATAGCTTTCCCATTCAAGACATTAGAATCCCCAAAGGTCAGTTTAATATCAAACTTGCTCTTTATACCTAGACAGTATAAAGAACCAAAAGCCGCCCTATTATTATCACAGCTGCTTAGTACAGTCAGCAGGGCCATTGCTGCATTATTCACTAGCAGCAAGTGGAGCAGGAGGTCCTGATGAAAGCCTTTCGGAGAGGGAATTATACTTGAGCTTTGTGGTTGCAGAGGCATATGTTGCTGTTGCAAGGTCTTTACAGCTTAAATAAGAGCTGAGTAAGTGCTAATTACACATCTTAAACATATTCATACCAGGTCCGGCACATGGCCTTTATTGAAAGGAGATTTCAAAATAATGCCCAGTTTTGTAAACTCCTTCACTACATGCAAGGGTCTCCTGTCTATATGGGCCTGATCCAGAGCTCACCGATGTCAATGGAAATCATTCCATTGATTTTGACAGGCTTTGGATGAGAACCTAAGTGGGACATAAAGAAGAAAGACATCTCAGTACTCAGGCATAGTAGTTCAAATTAGGAGAATGAAATTAACTTTATTTTTCATTGGATGCTGGTGATATTAAGAATGAATTAAAACCTATGGATATATGCCAAGCTTTCCTAGATTTTAAAATGTGCTCTACTTTGTACAGCCTTTTGAACAGGACTTATACTGTACTTTGTGTGTGCATAATTTTTATCCTTGGGTTTAATACTAACTCAGGATTCAGCAATCTCGTTCTCCTATTGAATCCTTCAAAAAGCACTAATGGAACAGAAGGATTACAGACTTTCTAAGAACTCTCCACTGAGATATCAATTAAAACACATCATTGTTCTCTTGGTGGGCTGCCAGGTAACCAGTGACTTTACTTCTGGAGATGCAAACAAACAATTGCAAAAAATTAATTTGCATGGTGGATATGGTTCAAATCTCATGCTCCCTGAGAAGTAGGCTGTAAACAATCAAATAACATTTCTTCCACAAAGATTGTTTTGCCATTCCAGAGCCATGTGAGGTTCTAAAAGGAGATTTCCATTGTATGACATCCCATCACACACAGAGAGGTCGTCTTGCATTTTTCCTAATCCTTTCTCTTTATTTAAGATTGGTGAATGATGCTGGACTAGCAGCTCTGGAAACTAGAAGTGTTCTGTCTATGCACAAAACAAATACATCCCAGGTGGGGTAATAAGCATTATCGTCTGGTTTCCCCAAAGCATCATGCCAATATGCGCCAGCAGTGATGTATTATAGAAGTAAGGTGACCATGCCTTCAAAATTAAAACAGGGGCTTTTTTTATGGCAACATTTTTTTAGGTTTTCAAACTATAAAAATGCTCCTCAGTCTGGCTCTTTTCCTTGATCTGCTCAGCCTGGAGAAAGTCAAAGGAATATTGCATTCTGCCTTTTCTATCTGTGTCCCTCTATCCCTTGCTTCCTCCTCTTTATGGTTCTGGTTACCATTTTGAGCTGAAGGAAAGAAGAATAGCCACGTATCCTTCCCTCCCCGATGGACCAGAGCAGGGGTTTTGCACTGACAGACAGGGGTACTGAGTCATTGGACTCAGAATGTAATATTGTTGACTCAGAAGTTTTGACAAAGTTGGGTCTTGAACAATGGTTAGTGTGAAATATACACTCACTAGGTGATGAGAGTGAATCAAGTGTGTATAACTACTAACATACTAACCACGGTGATTTCCCCATATCCTGTCGTCAATCAACATCTCACTGTGTGAAACCAGACTATAGTAATTACTTCTGTAATCAAATAAATACACTGAATTTAGCCTAACTATTAATACCAGTGCATTCCCAGTGATGGAAAGAGCTTTGATTTTAAAATTTTAAAACAGATAAATTAAATCTTTCAGGTGCAACCTTCCTGTTATAAAGATAGCATTTTGTTACTGAAAACAATAACCTGACGGCAGATTTTGGATACTTATATCTTCTATCTCTACACTATGTGGACTACTAAAGATGAGCCAATGAGCAGATATTTCATTTCAGAGCAAATGGTTTCAGCAATAAACCTCTGATTGTTTGCCAAACAAATGCATTCCACAAAAGGCACAAAACTCTTTCTATTAAGTATTTGGGAGTCCAAAAAGTCAAATTGATACTTTATTCTCATATCAAAGACTGAGTCCCAGGTTATATCTCCTGTTCATAGTTATCTGTGTGGTGTGTTGCCAGTTTGAGAAGTCTGGAATTTAGATAATAACTTTTGTCTTTTATAAAAACTCTTAGAGAGTCTCTGATGTTCTCTGTTGATGACAGAATGGGTGAAGCACATCGGGCAAAAACTTAGTTCTTTGTGGAGACTGGTAATTTGCTTCAGCAGCATGCTGAGTACTACAAAAGTTATCACCACCCCTGTTAAAAGCAAGGGAAATGCAGGAGAACTCCTATGATGCTCTAAACTAAAAAGCAGAACACAAGAGGTATATATTACAATTGCAGTGAGCATTTCAGAGCAAAGCAGATCATGTTAGATCCCATTATTTATTCTCTTTCCTTCTTGTGTCTATCACTTTCTCTCAAATGCTATTCCCCTTATTTTGTTCTTTTATTTTCTGCATCATGGGCCAACTCAAACCTTGACCAGATCTTTTTTGGCCAACTGCATATGAACACTTTCCTCTCCTCCCTCCACAATCTAAGGGTTGAGCCCTTTTTTGTTTGTTTTAAAATGAATAAGAAATGCACCGCAAAAACACACACACACACACACACACCTACAAGGACTCAAGCTTCAGAGCATGAGATGATCACTGACTGAGGATTAGGAAGAAATATCTCATGTTTAGGACTGCAAATGTAGGTGTGTTTTACGGGCTCTAAACTTTCCTTTGAGTGAAATTTGGGGTTTTTTACCCATGAAAGCTTATGCCCAAATAAATCTGTTAGTCTTTAAGGTGCTACTGGACTCCTCGTTGTTTTTCTGGATACAGACTAACACAATGTTAGTTAGAAACCCTGCAATGGAATATTTACTTATAATTCTTGTGTATCCTACATTCCTGATCGGGTCACCATGTGAGATTCAGATGCATCTGAAGAAGTGGGTTTTTTTACCCACAAAAGCTTATGTGCAAATAAATCTGTTAGTCTTTAAGGTGCCACCAGACTCATTGCTTTTAACTAATACAGTTACTTTGCATAAAAAGTCAATATTTTCTTAAAGTCACCTCTTGTATATTGTGGGCTTTTGTGTCTTCAGAGACTGAGTTCTGTAAAACCAACTTAGTGCATCCTATCTAGTCTTCCTGCCTCCTTTCAGAGAGAGGATTCAATGTATAGATTAGATTAGGAAAGACAATCTTTTGTTGGCATTTTAAAATCACACTCTAGAATTTTATAGCAGGGACAGCATTTTCTATTCAGTTCTCTGGGCCAGACTGGGCTTGACACCTGAGAGAGATACAAGAAGCTTCTCCTCCCTTGCATGGCTCATTCAAGGGCTGATCACAGTAGTTGTCCTTATGAGTAGGACCTGTTTGCTTTTTGCCACCTTCAGGAAACAAATGACCCAACATTAAGCTAGGAAAGAATGGAGGGGAGTATGTATCATGGCCCCAATCCCCTCTTTGACCAGTCGTCAGGTAAGACTAGTTATCTTCACTGCCAGTGCTGTATGTACATCCCCAGTGCACTCTGATCAGGCTCAGAAGAGATGGTATCCTAAGGCAAAATCTATCCTGCTGCTTCTCCAGGAGGGAGACAGCTTCCCACTCTTCCATAACAAGAGCTTTATGCTGATTTTGTAATCTAGCTCTACGTATTTTTAGAGTCATTTCTAACTAGACCCCCATTCATGTCACCCCTCTTAAGTGTGTTGCCCTAGGGGGGGAAAAAAGCAGGTATTTGATTTAGGGGACATTTGCTAATCGATGGAATTAGTTGGTATTGTCATTAACTGCCTGGTTTTAGATTGAGCCAAACAGATGTAGATTGTTCTTGCATGCATTTTCAGATGAGCCAATGTGGCATTTCTTAAGTGTTCAGAAAGAAAGATTAGTTAGGAAGCTGGTGGTGGTGGGGGATCTGCACTGGAAATCAACCTGTCTTTTAATTTTATGTTTTACTTTTTTGTTGGAGAGACTCAAGAGACCACACCTGCATATTTACTCATTACTCAAGAATCTGACAGCCTAAGAATTAAACAGAACCTTTCCCCCCAACAAATTGCTAGCTGCTCTGAGATACAAAATGAGAAAAAACTTGGCACATTCAATGGAGAAAAGCTTGAATAGGCTAATTTCTTCTTTTCCAGTCACACACAAAAACAACTGTTTAACCCCTTGAATGCTGCAGATTGATTTGGCTAGACACATGCTAAAAGCTATCCTGACCTGAGTCCTCTAGGCACAGTTAAAGGCCCAACTTCACAGATATGTGGGTGCAAATGCTCCCTGGAAGTCAACGGGAGTTGTAAACTTCCACAATGTCTAGCAGCAGAGAATCACTTTTACCCCATATTGATGACATAGTATTCTCTTCCATAGCATGTCCAGTGTTTATTGGGCACCTAGTCATGGAAGTAAGGCCAACATGGTGCAACCAAAAAGGATGGCTCATTAGCATTAACTACAGATGCAACCTGAAGGAGACCTCATGAGATGGATAAATTAGGAGAAGTCTGGCTTATTACCTTTTAAAGATAGTCTACTGGCACGTGTGACAATGCAATTTATGTAAAAGAGTAAGTTACATCCAAAAGAAAAAGTATCAGTTGGGAAAGTTGTGTTTTTGTTGTGCTGAAGCTACAAATGCTCAATCTTTCCATTTCTAACCAGGGCTAACAATGGTATTAAAAACAACATTAATAGTTACTTAAGAGGGTCAAGGAGGGGTTTCATCATACCTTTTCCCTTTTTGATTGAGTACTTCCTCCTTCACTCATCTATACACTGTCATATCTAGGGATGATGACAGAATGCATTGCATTGTCCTGTTCCTATGGAGAATGGGAGTATCACAGCTAGAAATAGCCTGCCCCAAATGAGCTCAAGAAAAGCATTCAGAGGTCACCGTGTCATTTTTATCATTGCAGCTAAGCAAGTATAACACACTTTAGACAGATACTACAAAGATGTTTGCAATATAAGATCTTAGAGACACCAAGAGGGTGCACACAATTAACTGTTTCTGATAAAACAGTCATTAACTAATTTGAACCAACAAGGAATCATCTATAATTCCCCCCAAATAGTGTCCTAACTGCAGATTCGGTGATACACATTTTCTTCTTTATTATTTGCATTATGGTAGTGCCTACATGCCCCAACTGAGATTGGTGCCCCACTGTGCTGTGCTTTGTATGTACATACAGTAAGAAGCACTCTCTGTCCCAAAGAAATTACAATCTAAATAGAAAAAAATAAGTAAAAGTTGATAAAAAGGAAATACCATCATTCTGCAGATGGGGAACTGAGAAGAGAAGAGATTATGTGACTTTCCTACAGTCACAGAGGAAGATTGTTGCATAACCGAGATTTGAACCCAAATCTCCTGAGTTTTAATTACGTTCCTTCACTACAAGCCCATCTTTCCTCTCCTCTATTACATGACCACTGTGGTTTCTTGGATAATAGTAATATACCTTATCCATCGATTCAATAGCCCAATTGAAGAATAGCAGGAAAGTGACATAGTATGCCCCAAGAGAAGAAATTTAATTTTCCTCTGAATCATTTTTTAAAATAAATGGCAATGTTGCTATCTTCTTCTCTATCCATATATAGATACAATCTTGATATCATCAAACATATTTACATAGTGCTGTCACTTACCAGTGATAAATAGTGACAGTGGAATGAAAAAATGATGCAAGTATCACAAGTATGACCATTAATATTGTTAAAAAAGCCACCCAGCCCCACATTGTGTAGTGTAATTATCAGCAGCTCTGCAGTTTCAACTGATTTATCTTGTTCATAGCACTTACTTCTCAATGTAATGAAATAAATAGTTACATCAAAGAGATCAAGTATACCTGAACTTAATGATCCTATCTAATATCTTCAGGGCTGTCAAGGAATAGGAACCAACAGCAGGAAAGAGACTGAGGATGGAGTTGGTTTGATTTGGGATATTGTGTTGTATTTTGCATTTAATCAAAAAATAAGCCTCTCAAAGATTAAGGAAGCACCAATCTGAAATTCTTTTATAGCTACAGGGCCAGCACAGCTCAGTACACCATGATGCAGAAAAGAACACACCTCACTAACACTGCTGAGAATCAGTTCAACCATTCTGAAGAGCAAAAATTGTCTCTCATTCTTTGTCACACATTTGCCCTGAACACATATTGACAGTCAACCCTACTTCACAAGGGGAAAAAATGATATACCAAGTTGCTAAACATTTTAACTATATTAAAAATGGAAAATAAATATGATTGATTCAGATTATTGTAGCTTCAAAATAACTTTTAAATATTTACATTTTTGTGCTATTAGAATTAGCAAGTTTGGTCCCTTTGGCCTAATGTATTTGTTCAATATAAATGACCAAATGTGTGGGATTCTGCTGAGGTGCATGAACTTCCTATGATCCGAGTAGGTACCCAAAAGATGGAACCTGTGTTTACAAACTAGATGTCTAGAAAAAACAAAAGGGAATGTTTTTACTATGTGCCATTTTTTCTAAAATAAATGCATGGCTTGGGTCAAAGAGGTGCCCAATGTCTCTCAGAATCAGGCCTTTACCTCCTAGTGAGATTATGTTCTAGAACTGCGTGGAAGCTCCAGTCAAGCTTCTAAAGCTCCATTCAATTTGTTCTCTACCGTAAGTCACTTTCCTCCTCAAGAGCACCAGTTAATCAATTCTCCTCTATCTTTACCCCATATTGGTAAGTACTAAAAAGGCAGGGCAACATGTTTGAACACCCCACAAAATTTCCTTCAATCTAACAGAGCTGGCTGTGTGATTATAGATTTATTATATATTAAGCATGGATATAATGCTGTTTGTTCATCATCAGGAAAAAGGGCAAAAACTGACTAATAAGTTGTTTGGCAAAAATAGTTCACACATTTGTAGCTGAGACTGAAACTCATTATATTTAGAATCCTGGAAGTAAACTGCCTAGTACTAAGTATTATACAATAACCATTACCTTCTTACTCAATTGCATGTCTGTGTTAATCAGAGCTAACAAACAACAATAGCAATATAAATTCCATAGTGAGAGACAAATACTCCTACTAACAGGATATTTTTTCCAGAATCAGATGTAAATGCTGGATTTTTATTCCCAGAACCAGATGTAAAAATGAAATCTGGGTGTGTTGTGTCTAACATCAGATGTGTAAATCAAGGTTAGCTCTAACATTGGACAGGATTAGATGTATGTACATTTTTCATGGTATACGCAAATGATCTGTACGTGCTTATGTGGAGTCTTATACTACACCAAACAACTACTGAAATACTATGACAACCAGATCTCCCCTCAGTTACTGGCAGTGGTGAGACTTGCCCCCATGCAACTAAGAGGAGAATAGGCCCATAGAATTTATTTTAGTCTTTAACCACAAAATGTACAATGCAGGGAGGGCATTAGCCAGGTTGGGGGGTGGGGAGAAGAGGAGGTAACACATCGATCAAAAATACACTTGTTAATGCAAATTGGTGGTAATGTATTCAAATGATTAACTGGCTTAGTAACTATATACTTTAGGAAAGGACAATATGACCAAAGAGCATGTGTGGCTCTTACTCCCATCCAAGCGCAGTTTCAATGTACTATATTCATAGTTGACACTCACACCAATTTTCAAAGGCCTGTCTCAATGAATAGATCCTGAACTGATTTAGGCATGTCAGAAAACATATATATGGCACTTGGGGAAAAAATAACCTAAGGTATTTCCCTAAGTACTGTACTGGACACATTAGGCATAGCATACAAAAGTTAACTACCATGCGTTTTGTTCATCATTCCCTCATCCTGAGGGTCTCACAGCAAATAAAATGTTGCAACTCAAGCTGGCTTTTGCTAAAATTTTATACAAGTTTCTAAGGTCCCCTCCTTACAGTATCTGGATACCTTATATACATTTTGATGTACTTCAGTACAAGAAAGCGGAACAGATGTCCCCATGCACAAAAACTTAAGCCACATCCTTTAGATGAATCAGATTTAAATGGTTTATTTCCCACAGTACATGGCCTGCGACATTCCTCAACTCAACTGAAGACTGTCCAAAACAAAGGAATATTGCATCACACCCTAAAGATGACAAGAGCCTATCGACCTGTCAAATTTTGCCAAGAAATTTCTGATGAAATTACTCCAGCATCATCTCCTCAGCCCCACTCATCTTGGGTTTATGCCTGGGTATAGTAATTGAGACTGCACTGGTGGTGTTGATTGATGATCTCCTGGTGATGAATGAAGTTTTAGGGCCAGATCCTCACCCCCACTCTAAGACTGTTTTGTGCTGCTCTGGGGGCAAACAGTAACCTGAAAGCCAGGTTGGGGTTTCCTCTGGAGCAGGTAAGTGCCTGGGTGGCATAGAGCTGGTTATGCCACCAGCTCTACCACACCCAGCTCAGTCCTAACTAACCTGGGAGGCATGGCTGGACATCACCAATGCTAGCTGTCAAAAGAGCCTCTAGGAAGCTCCTGCTGCCAATGTAACTGTTAGTAGAGCCATGAGGCTGTTCTAAATTGTTCCTCATGACCAAAATGATGCCCAGTGACTCAAGCATCAGGGAGGTACAAAGATGGTTCATAATTTACAGACTCCTATTGAAATCAGCAGCCAAAAATAAATCATGTAGCACAGTGACTTCAGTGAGGTTGCATGCTTGTATCCAAGGGCAAAATTTGGCCCTTCGTAATCCCATGCTTTATTTACTTACTTTTAAAAATATTTTTACAATGGTAAACAAATGTTTGTTAATCCAAACCATAAACAGTAATTGCTCTAATTGCTCTATAGAGTAATATTTCAATCTAGTGCTGAGATCACGTATACAATGAACCAGCATATCATTTCTTTTTTTTATATAACTGGAGAATATTCAACATAATAAAAAGAATGGGCCTATTAAAATATACCTTACAGTATGGTTTTGATTTGTTTTCTCTTAAATCTTTTTATTGTGCATTTTTCCCTTCTTCCTTTTAATTATTTACAGAACTATTTCTGTTACAACTGAATGTTATGCAACATTTTTGAAGTAATTTTCCCTTGGTTCAATTTCGTGCCAAGAGCAAACTAAAATATTCCATATGAGATTACAGTTATAAAACCAAAAGGAAAATATTAGATTTAAATATAACATTTTGAGGTTTATAAATTTGTTTTATCTTTAATGCTGGGCAGACAGTTTACACAAATCATTTTGCTGCAGACTAAGGTATAACAAGTTAAATGTGTGTGGGATCACCACCAATGAAGTTCATTTGTCTTTGACTTACCAAACATTTACAACATATTAAATAACTTTCAAATCATGTTAGGAAGAATGGGGAACACACCTCAAACTTTTTTTTTTAATACAGAAGTTTCAGTAAGATTTTTTGGCAATGTTCTAACATATGTACAAAACTCTACTAATAATGTTTGCCTAAAGAATTTGTAAAGGTCTGACAGTTCTTAAATTAAATGTTCTAGAAAGAGTGCTACTTTGCAATGGAAGGAAAGGGACTCCCAGTTAGCAGCTTATGAATGTATTTCTTCCTCTCCTATATAGCCCTTCCTGACAATCCATATCATCACAGTCCACTTGCAGTTGCAAAGGCTCTGAGTGTTGTATTGGTTCACAATTTCTATCAATTAATGGTTACTGAGATCAAACAAATTTGTGTGTGTTGGGGAGAATGTTATTTCAATTAAAAACAGTCAACATCATTTTGGCATTGACAGAGTGGAGATTTTGATTTTAGTTAATATGCATCAATTCTCATGTGTTTGTTTTGCCCCAGATATTAACAAACTCAGAAATCTGAACTCCCTGATAATATCTACACCCAGTTACCCACATGAATAATCCTTTGTTTTTGAGTCATGTTGGCAGAAATTGATGTTAAACAATATTAACTGTTTTCTCTCAAAACATTGATAAAACAATATATTTTTGTTTTAATCCTAAAACACTGCTGATGCAGAATCTGAATAGCTTGCTGTTAGGAGCACAGAAATGTTCTCTTTGCCTGTTGGCCTCTCAGAAACTGAATAACAGAAATTATGATCTATCCACTCATTGTACTCTGCACAGCACAATAGTATCTAAGTGCCAGGTACAATAAGAATCAGCAACATTGCTGCCTCAGTATAAACCAAATTAGGCAGTCTTCCCATGATTATACTATACAACTAGAAACACCTGGTCAGAATCAGCAAGACTCCATCTGACTCCAATGGAAGTTCAGAATGCTGTAAACCCTCAGTGAAAGTTCTCAGAGCCTTGCAGAATTGGGCCTGTAGGTTGTAGTAGAAATCATAAAGGGTAACCAAGTGCTGATCAATCAGTCCCATCTCATTACACTGCTGAAAAGGAGTGTACAAATGGAGGAAAGACATTATGAAATGAAGGAAATACAGAATGGGTGGCTTGAAGAGGGACAAGAGACTGGCAGAACAGGTTGCTGCTGTCCCACTGAGCCTTGAAAGAGACATATGCTGATGGCAAGAGGGACAAATTAATGTCAAGATGCACAATTTTTAATCCTGCTTAATCGACAGATTGTAACAACAAGATCTAGGTGGTACAGTTTCCTCCCAAGCCATGATTTTTTCTTGTTGATGCTGTCCCCAATTTTCTCAGTGAAATCTGTTTAAAGTTAAAGTAACCTGCATTGGGGCAGTGGTTAGTGAGGATACACACATGCCCTTCCTGAGAGAGGCTGACTCACCTCCGACCCAAAGGAATGCAGAAACTGAACAGAGGTGCTGGCCTACACAAGGGGTCAAAAGCAAGGGAAGAGAAGGGCCCGTCCCTAGAAAGGTGCCACAAGGAAGCTGGTATATGCCAGTGTGGGTGCAGAAAAAGCTCAGCACCCTTGAGTGTGCCAGATTCTGGTTACAAATATTAGTAGCAGAGCAAGGGACAACACAGAGACCCTCAAGTGAACAGCAGTCCTAAAGAATATAATTAAAGGAAGAGACAACCACCTGCTTCGTGTTTGCTAAACTTTCTTTTGGGGATAAAAGAAGGAAGGTGGTTAACTTCAGAGCTGCAGCATGCCAATGAACTAGAGAGAGTTCAGCAAAGCTGAGCTTGTGAAGACAAAGGAGTTAAAGTTCATGGTTTGATAAAAGAAGCAAAGGGTCTAACTGCACATGTTAAAGTGAGGAGGCCAAGTTTGCTTTCATATAATTTGGCTTCCATATTGAAAAGCTGAATTCTTCTGACCACATATACTTACCTAAGATGGCTTCTCAGACTAGAGTCTGCAGCCCTTGAGGATCTATGATGACATTCTGGGGGCTTCAAAAAAAAGTTTCTCACAGAGCCCTCAGAAACCCCAGCTTCTATCTCATGCCAAGAGAATAAATATCAGACAGCACTGCACCGAAGGCTCCCAACTACTGGAACGTGCACCCAAACTGGCCACAGTCCTCCTGGCTTTCCCACCTGGTATTCTAGGAAACCCCAGCCCACTTTCATGATGGACTTCAGGAGCCATGGCCCACCTCACATTCCATCATGTCCTGGCCCCTGATCACAAATACAGGATTGGAAACTGGCCAACCTCTATGTCTAGCAAGAATGCCTGAAAACAGAATAAGAGGAAAGGAACACTGACTAAGGCTATGTCTATATTACAGACCTTACAGTGGCCCAGCTGTACCACTGCAGCTGTGCCACTATAAGGTCTCCTTTGTAGCCGCTCTATGCTGATGGGAGAGAGCTCTACCGCTGGCATAATTAAACTACCCCCAATGAGCAGCAGTAGCTATGTTAGCAGGAGAGTGTCTCCCACCGACATAGTGCTGTTCACACTGGAGCTTTTGTCAGTGAAACTTATGTCATGCAGGAGTGTGTTTTTTCACACCCTGAGCGACAAAAGTTTTATCAACAAAAGTGCTAGTGTAGACATGGCCTAACTCAGGTGAGATCTTAGGGCTGGTCTACACTGGGGGGGGATCAATCTAAGATACGCAACTTCAGCTACGTGAATCGAATTACCTACCGTCCTCACGGCGCGGGATCGACATCCGCGGCTCCCCATGTCAACTCCGCTACCACCGTTCGCGTTGGTGGAGTTCCGGAGTCGACAGGAGCATGTTCGGGGATCAATATATCGCGTCTAGATGAGATGTGATATATCGATCCCTGAGAAATCGATTGCTACCCGCCGATACGGTCGGTAGTGAAGACGTACCCTTAGTCTAGTGAGATGGTACTGTTGCCCCAAAAGGGTGGGAACAACAGCACTACAAGTTTTTGCAAATAAAGCCCTAAGGGGCTCTTTGAGTGAGGAGAAATAAATAAAGGAATTATGTTGTAGGAGGTTTGGGCTTAAGTACAAACACATGGTCCATATTTATTCTCACAGTGAGAGGTCCACTAGCCACTTGATGTAAAAGAGCAAAATGATCATTCTTTTTCTCTAGGCGCTTTGGTGCCATATGGGATGCATATAAATCATATTTTTGTTTTAACAGCAGAGGCTTTCCTGATAGATAAACATGTGGTTTATCTAAAAAAAAAATTGAAATGGATTGTGCTTTGAACAATCATTTAATGGCCATAGATGTGCCAAATAAAAATAAAAACATAATTTTTTAAGAACCTGGCCCACTGCCCAATTTATAACAGAATGTGTGTGTGTATGTATGTGTGTGTTTCACCAAACTGGTTAATGTGTCCCTATCTGTTTTGAGTTTAAGCTGTGCTCTCTACTCAACCCCGTGCCAAATTGAATCCCAGGCTAACACACTCTAATGAGACAAGACATTACCTTTATGAATGACCTCATAGAGAAGAGGTTGGCTAGCATTGTCGAGAGGCCCGGTGCCAGGCAGCTCTGGGCTATGAAACCCAGCTTGAGCTCAGCAAGACAGATTGCATCATCCCCTTCTTTCCAATTCCAGCTTGGGATATTTAGCAGATGGGCCTGAAGGAAGAAACACAGGTAAAGGACCCCAAATACTTTCCCTGCATTCTGCTAACACAGGAAATAGTCAAGCAAGTGACAGCTAATCTTTTCCTTTAGTGCTGGACTTCCTTTTCCTGTAGAAGGTAAAAATATAATTAAGGCAGTGATACTCAGACCTTGGTGATCAACATTACCCAAAAGAGCTACAGTAGTGTGAATTAATTGTTTCATAAATTATTCTCACAGGAAAATGACTGACCAAGTATTCTACAATTGGTTAATAACATAGTAAAATCACATACTGTTTTAATATCATGTGCTCCAAAAAGCCACTGCAGCTTCCAAGCCTCAGTCTGAGCATCTTGCAGCTTCCAAGCCTCAGTCTGAGCATCACTGGACTAGGGGGTTTAAATCAATATTCCTCCAAACCAAAATATTTTCAATAGAGTTTTTGTATCAGGAACTTCTCCACTTTCACACCTTTCAATTTAAAACCTCCCAGCATCCCTCAAGACCTCATATTATGGTGACCTTCTGTCAACTGGATGGGAGGCTTTGTAAGGCCCATCAACAAAACTGAAGTTGTTACATAATGCTATGAAGTTTTCATTGCACCCAGGTCTGTGTATACACCCTCTTACAGCAATCTCAGCTACTCCCTGACAAATAAGAAACACACATAAACCCCAGAAATCAACTACAGGTTTTTAATCTAGCCCAGCCCTCGAACAGTATGATATAACCTGTACTTTTCTGGTTTCTCCCATCCCCAGAATCAAATAAGCACAGAGCCTGGTGTAAGGAGTCTCTTCTCTCAGGCTTTTGATTATGGGACTAGTGCATAGTGAAATAGTGGATAAAAACAATCAGCTAGGTACCTATATGGGTACTTCCATATATAATTGATTTCATATCAAATTTTCCTTGGAAAAAACTGTGAGAAAAACATGTTTTGCCAAACTCAAAATAATTTAAAGAAACTCAAAATTTTACAGAACATTCTAGAGGTTTTTTGTGAAATGCAAAACTCTAGTGGCCACTTTCATCATTCTATCACACACACATGTATGCATGCATATGAACACAAACATAGAGTCCTTCATACTTTCCTCCTCCTGATAATCTGATTATCACCATTCATCATTTTTTCTTCATTTCCTCATTAATTTTCATTAGAAATATAAAGAGAAAATGTGTTTTTAATACAACATGCTTCCCATTGAGGGTGTTTAAAATACAGAAATAGCATGATTCTGTTCCACAAAAGAAGGTGGACCAAATTCTATATGTTAGCTGTCCTCCACTCATGTATGTTCAGGGGACAACCCAGGCAGCAAAAATCATGCTGTGTAAAACCAGGTCAATCCTGAGCAGACCTAAACTCCTTTAGCTATAGTTATAGAGAGACAAGGTGGGTGATGTAATATCTTTTACTGTACTAGCTTCTGCTGGTGAGAGAGAGAAGCTTTTGAGCCACACAGAGTAGTTCTTCAGGTCTGGGAAACTTAATCAGAGTGTCATAAATAAGTACAACATAGAACAGATTGTTTAGCATAGAAGTTAATATATATTTCACGAGACCATTCAAGGTGAAATGAAAGTGTGGACCCCTTTGGAAATCTTAGACATAGACTGCAGACCCCAGGGTTCCACAGACTACAGGTTGAAAACCACTGTTCTACAGTAATCCCATATACTCTCCTATCTGTATAGGTAATACAAGCATCATACATGGTTTAGTGAATCAAGTTGGGCCTTATTTCACAGGAGATGTGTGCTTACAAGCCCAACTGAAATCAATGGGAGCTGTGGAAGCTCAGCACCCCAAGGTAACAAATATCCTAGGGTTCTGATAAGGTCCGTGGCATATGTAAACACAACAGAATTAACTCTTTAGTGGATTCCATGAGAACTTGTATTCACATGTTCCTACTGAGAAAGAAAAATGCTTTCCATTTAGGCAGCTAAAATAAGTGGGTGTGGGAGACTGCAGTAGCTCTGAAGAGCGAGACTCCTTGGTCTTCTCATTACCTTGTTATGATACTGCAGCATCTGAGTGATAATTCTTATCTTCGGATGGTAATTCTTTATGGAAATTACTCTTAAAAAAAAAAAAGAAAGAAAGAAAAAATTAACTTTTTAGCTGGTGGACATCTTGGACACTCTGCCATTTTTCCTATAGACCCAGGCTTGTGGACCTGGTGTTTCTGAGTCTCTGTTTGAGCATCCACACTGCACTGTAAACCTGGGTTTACAATTTCTGGACCTGGGTCTCGCAGCTATGCTAACACAGCACTACACATGGCACTACATAGCCCTTCTGATTCAGACCAGCGACTTGACCAGCATCCACACTGCAAAATGACAGGGCTTGGACCCATTCCACAGCTGGATTTGGGATCTGATCTACCCCTCCATCAGGGTTCTAAGAACCTGGGTCCTCAGTGTTTGCTGACTCAAGTCAGACTGATCTGTGTGTGGATGAAAGGGGGACTTGGGCTCCAACCTGAGTCAGAGCCCAGGTTTAGTGTGCAGAGTACACATACCTTCTGAGAGCAACAGTTTATTACAATAGTATGCTGCCAGAAGTGCATTGCTGGCAGACGGGGAAAACTTGCACTGCTGACTTATTCCCAAGATTAGAGAATAAAATTGTCCAATAAAGTTGTTTGAATCTCTTTTTTTTAGGGAGGAGAATTGAAGAGCAAAGAGAAGAGTGTGATGCTCCCCTCCCCCTATTAATGTCCCATTTCCCACTGAAGTGTTTAATTAATTCAGTTTTACTGAATCAAATTCATTTATTGTGAGATCACACAAGATAATTCTATTCCAGTAACACTTTTACGTTTTATTACATTAAAACATATTGAATCCATTTAAGAACACACTAATCTGCATCTGGAATACTCTTTAATCTATGTATTGCAATTAAAATCAAACTAGGGTTTTTCCCATGACATCCCAAATGTCGTTTTGGAAAATGAAATGAGCATATTTAAACCCTGCTCCTTCCACAGGCATCCCACACTCTAGGCATACTGGGCTTTTTCCGGTGAAGTTTTCCTGTTTTTCTTTTTTTAAATTGTATTCCTGTATCTACCTTCAACTCACAGAATGCAAGCATCTGACAGGCCAAAAAAAGTGGTTTATGACACTGGCCAATTCATTGTATTAGCTAATTTTTAATGGATCTTTTACATTTTATTTTTTAAAAGGGCAGACTGGTCTCCTTAAAACTAAGGCTGTATGAGCGAAATACAAATAATGGAGGACTCAACCTTATTTGAACTTACTTTTGCCATTTCCTTACTTCTCCCCCACTATGTGAGACTAACAATGGCATCTTTTCTCTTTAGGTTTTAGAAGAGCAGGTGATATTTGTTAATGGGGTTGGAGAACAGTAACCATTGACCTTGCTATGTAAATACTGTTTATATGCATAGAATCATAGAATATTAGGGTTGGAAGGGACCTCAGGAGGTCATCTAGTCCAACTCACTGCTCAAAGCAGGACCAATCCCCAGACAGATTTTTGCCCCAGATCCCTAAATGGCCTCCTCAAGAATTAAAGTCATAACCCTGGGTTTAACAGGCCAATGCTCAAACCACGGAGCTATCCCTCCCATCCCCACCCCACCATGGCATAGAGGTGCAGGGTGTTCTACCTCTGCTGCCTGGGAGAGCCAACACCATTAATATGGTCTTTCAGCTCCATTCTTCTAAAAGATGAGACAAACGAAGAAAAAAAAAAGAGGGGAACTTCAGACCCCCACTGAATATAGGGCTTCTTTTTAGAATACAGCTATGAACACAACTACCTGCTCCATAAAACTGGAATCCTGAAGGTGGCTCCCTCCCCCTAACCCCCGCCCCCCAAAAACCCTAACAAAAAAGCCCCACCATGTGAAACCAAATCCTGCGTGCTATCGCTCCCTTTACTGATCAGAGAGGAATGCACAGGAACTCATACCAAGAAAAACTGGACTTTCCTTGCAAGGACACCAGTAAAGATATCTGTTGAAGGAAAGACTGCAAGTAGGAAGATAATCTGTATATTGGATTCTGAACTAAAATATGTTTGATCCCAATGCACAGGATAATATGTTTGGGACACTAAGGTCCCTATAATGCTGGCAACGTGTAGAAAGCACAGGGCACACAAAGGCATTTTTTATGTGGGCATCCGTTTTATCCTCGTTCTCCAGATTAAAATTTGTGGTACTGACTGCAAAAAGATCTGTAGCTGACCTATGCTGGTTACCTGGGCTAGCACTTCCTCCTTTCATCCTCATGGACACACTATACCCAAGCCAGCCATTCCACCTTATACTTCTTCCATCTCCACACTATTGAGCCAATTCTGTGTACTCCCCCAGTTTAACTCCCTGTCTCTGGAAGCAATTCTGTGAGAAGTTTTCAACTGTAACAGACGTGGGTATGGTCTGCCTAGACACCAGCAATTTGCTAGTCAGAAATGAGAATGACAACCATATTCAAAAACTCTTCAGGTTACCTCATAATATTGGAGGCATCTTCAGCATCTGGGTCAGCGCAGTATTTATTGGCAAGGATTAGGCATGCATCTGCTGACTCTATCTGAGACACCAAAAAAATAAAGCAAACATAAATAGAAACCTTTGTTTCCAACTTCTTCTCACAGCCACCGGCTTCTAAGAAATCAGCTTCTTCCTCCAGGACCAAGAACAACAGTTTATAGCTTTTGCTGTGTTTATAAATGTAGATTCTGACTCTTTATGATATCAGTGCCAATGCTTACATGGAACTGATCACTTTTAACTTCTCAAAACACTTTCCAAACATTAAACATTACAGTACTCATTGTAGGTAAATACTTTAGTTGTTACTACTACCACCGATTACTAGTGTTATTTCAGAGATACCGAAAATGAAGCACCAAGAGGTTAAATGCCAAAGTTTTAAAACTCCATGTTGCAGGTCAGACTCCTAAACCCATAGGGTCAGGGACTGTCTTTCTGTTGTTTGTACAGTGACTATTACAACAGGGTCAGAGCTGCTGTTGGGTCTTTGGGCGATAACATAATAAAAATAATAATAGATAACTGATGTTAGGGGCAAAGTTAATCTACTTGAATAACTTACAATCATCAATCTTAGTCTAGTTAGCATAAAGCAGCAGATTTAAAATATAACAAAATGACTTTTTTCAGTATATTTGGGCAAGTCCCACACAGTAAAGCAGGGGATGGAAGAGAGAAGATAACAAGACTGAATTTTATAGCCATTACAAGGACATCATTTTATGCTGCTGATTGGAGCTCAGCTCAGTGTATGTTGTGTAAAAATGGACTGAATAGCTTTTGTAGCCAGAACAGGCAAAAATCCTAATTTCTGCTCACTAGAACCTAGAATTAGGCAAAGATCTTTACGATTTAAGGAGCTTGTTCACGTCCCATTAGAAAGACATGAAATCGGGTAATGCTGCATATAAGTTTGGTATCTTTTACTCTTCTGAGCTTCAGGGTTTGCTTTAAGAGGATAGAATTATTTAGCATAGAGTACGGTACTTTAACCAATACAGCCATCTTATTATAGTTAGCAAATATCTCAAATTGTATTTACTTTTTCAGGACACCTGACAATAGAAAGATGGTGACAAACCGTTTTCTAATTGCCCCTCTGCAAGCGTGCCAATAATGTTTATAACTTCAAGTTCTAAAATGTTAAACATTAATATTAACAACCATAGGACCTCTCCTATTAAAGTCAACTAAAAGATTCCCATTAACTTCAGTGGACATTGCATCGGAGGTAGAAACTGCTTATTTAAGAGAAGACAGCTAGTAGAAATAGAGAATCAACAGAATCATTACCTTTACTCTTGCCAGGTCATGCGGATTGAGAACTGAACCCTGATAAAATTCCACCTGAGTGAAGTGTCGTTTAAAAAGAGCTTCCAGCTCAAGGTTAGGGGAGATACTGCATTGGGGGGAAAAACAAACAAGAAGTCAGTTTGCACAACGTTTCTGTCCCGCTCTTGTATTCATTTTTAAACTGTTTGAAATTCCATTGATACTTTTCTTGTGGGGTGAAAATAGTGGGCCTCACCTACTGTTAACAAAGCTCCATTCCTTTCACTACATATGTCCCCACTTACATGAGAATGTGGCTTACCAAACGGAGGTAAGACCAGCTTCCCTGAATGTAGCAGCTGCCAGGGTTACAGGGTTAGCTGTTTTCTCTTATCTTGTGCTTTGCTCCTGCTTTTAAGAGTAAACAATACTTTGGTTTGAGAAAGCTGTCCAGTGGCCTATATTAACCACTGGTCAGAAGCAAGACTCACACATGCCTAACCTGGTCAAGCCTGCTGAGTAATCATAGTTGGCATGTAGGGTAATGTAGATCAGAGATCGTCTAAGAGAGGAAGAATTGGAGAACTCCACCAAGGACAAACAAAGGCATGAGGCCTAACATCTGAAGGGAGTGCACTGAGAGAGACCAGAAAAGGGGACAGACGTACAGCTAGTCATGGAACGGTGACAGCAGCTCCCATCAATTCAAACACAGTGAGGTGCTTTACACTCTTTGATGTGTAACTATTCTGTATCATTGACACAGATGCAGTATCCATACTGCTTGGCACAGCTTTGATCTAGGAATCATACACAACAGCACAGAAAAGGTCCATATTGGCAGCTAGCATTATTTATTAACTCTACTGCTCCCAGGTTAATTAAGAAACACAAACAAACCTAGAAAATAGGAACAAAATTATCCATCAAAGATGTGCTCTTAGCAACATCAATTCATATATACAAGAGCAATACTGAGCCCTAAAAACTCCTCAGCTTCGTTAGGAATCTGTCCCTGCTGGCACGTGAATTGAAGACCAAAGGATGCAAAAGCAGCAGCTTATTATTTAAGTGAAAGGAAAATCTGCCTAGTGTATGGGCTGCTCACTCAGACCAGACCACACAGTTAACTATCTGCACTTCGATGTAATTCCAGTCATACACTCAGACTGTATAATTCATACAGTAGGTTAACAGCCACCAAGAGGACCTGATAATACCTCTAGATTGTATTAAGTGTTACTAAGTGCATTCATTATCATTTTGTCATGTCATTTTTGACCAGCGGTCATTTTCACATAAGCAGGTAGTCAAATGAAAAGTAATCCATTATAAAAATGTGTCCCACACCTACCTAGCTCTCTTAGTAACAAAGCAAGCATTTACTTGCCAGGTAAACAGCATCAATAAAATAAAATAAAATGTTTACTTGCAGTTGTGTGTGCTTTTACTGCAAATGCATGCTCAAATGAGTAGTAACAGCTTAGCCACCCATCCTGTGCACGGGCAGTTACCAGAGTTCTATAAACTATTGTTGAAAGTGCATATGCAATTGTGGGTGCAAGTTTGTCACACCTTTTTTTGTGCCAGAACCTCCAGATTCCCTTTGGAAATTAAGTTCCACGTGGTCACTTAGAAGGCAACTTCCCTACTACCCTAATAAAACATGAGCAGTTACCAGGGGATATCAACTGTATCCATTACTCCAACTGAACGGCAATATTATAAAATCAGCCAGGTAGCAACTCTATGCATTTTCAACTTTCTTTATCCAATCATCACAAATGATTCTTAACCTTTTAATCATTTTGTTTGACAGGAAGGAAAGTGCATTGCTTGCTGCTAAGTGCATTAATATCACTTATTCAAAAACAGCTCATGGCATTTAGAAATGCATGCTGCTCCTGATAGGAAAAGACAGTTAACACCATATTTCTCTCAAGCAAATAGCTATTTCTAATAGCCTCTCCCTAAGACATGCCAATTTTATGTTGAATTATGTGAAATGGGATGCTAGTGACAAACAGAAACTACCTTTAAGCAAAATTGCTGACGGGAAGGGCATTCCCAGGCAACTAATGACTGGCCGGAGAAGTTGTGGCCCAGTCAGTCATTAACTGACAGAAAATACATGACTTAAACACGATCACTAATGTTACCAGATAACATATATTTTTAAATAATGTAAAGCAATTGCTGCTTCTATCTGCTTGCAGCATCACTATGTCTGTGCAACAGCATTTTATTTTTGTAGTACTGCTGTTTTGCTAGCAGTCATTGTCTAATACAGTAAAACCAGAGAGCCCCAATACCTGGGGGTGACTGCACCAATTTCATAGATCTACATGGATTATATAATTCAGTGCTCATCATCTCATTCATTTTTACAATACAGAGTGCATCTTGGACTTCTCCAAACTGTTCAGACTCTATGAGCAGCTAAAAGGGAGGTGGAGAGCAGCAGTGTACCATGGAGCACTTCTTGTTACAGGATAATGCCAGTTATTTTTCAAAATTTTAGAATCCAACAATCTTTTAACAAAGTCATTGGAATGGGCTATTTCTGTTAATTTACATAAAACTGGTAAAATGTATTCATCTTCTGCAGGTTTGTAATCTCCTGTAGAGAAGATTAAATGCACCAGAATCTCTTGCATGATGTTTGTGTTTGGAAAAGCAGCCAGTTATGCACCTCTTTAGGTAAGTTTCAGCATATATTTGAAATATGTCATTAGAATCAGAAAACACAGCTTTACTGCAATTTAGCTTGCAACTGTTAGACAGATGAGGGATAAAAGTTAGAGATGAAGATAGATAATACACATACCTATGAATGGGCATTCCTAACATGTTTTTCCCCATAGATTGCATGAGAGAAATTAATCTCCATAAACTAAACTTAGAACTACTATCCAGGGCCAAAGAAAACTTCTGCAGTATTTATTAATATGTGTTGGAATATTATTTCTTATTTCCGAGTATCATGCACTCTTTAAAATACACTTATCTATAAATCTAGTGACAAACTATTGAGTTTTTCTTCAATATAAGGAGCACGAGTCTGAAGTCCAGTGGCTTCAAGTACTATTAAGTATGCTAGTAGGTGGGAACAATTGTGGTAACCAATAGGAAAACAAGATTTATTTCTCAACATTCCATTAGTTTTTCAATGTTGGCAAATATGCTGTTAAAATCAGGATAACCAGGGATGATCTGATCTGTCATGGTACAGTTGAACCCTGTTATGTCGCCGGCCTAGGGGTTTGCCAAAAAGCGTCGAGATAACCGATGATCGAGATAAACCCCTATCCACCCCCTCACCCCTGAACTCCCCTGCCCTCTCTCCAACACCCCCTCCCTGCCCCCTTACCGCGGTGCCTGCACGTGGCTGGATCCGGCGAAGCGGGACAGGGAAGCGGGGCCAGGCGGCCGTGGACGGGGACCCGGAGCCGGGCAGCCAAAGAAGCGTGACCCGGTAAGCGGGCCAGGCGGCAGGCGAAGCCGGACCAGGTAAGCGGGGCCGGGCGGCAGGCGAAGCGGGGACCGGGTAAGCGGGGCCGGGCGGGCGGGCGGCAGGCGAAGCGGGGACCGGGTAAGCGGGGCCGGGCGGGCGGGCGGCAGGCGAAGCGGGGACCGGGTACGGGGGGCCGGGTGGGCGGGCGGCAGGCGAAGCGGGGACCGGGTAAGCGGGGCCGGGCGGGCGGGCGGCAGGCGAAGCGGGGACCGGGTAAGCGGGGCGGGGCGGCCGGGCGGGAGGCAAAACGGGGACCGGGTATGCGGGGCCGGGCGGCCGGCGCCGCGGGGACCGGGTATGCGGGGCCGGGCGGGCGGGGACCGGGGAAGCGAGGCCGGGCGGGCGGGCGGCAGGCGAAGCGGGGACCGGGTAAGCGGGGCCGGGCGGGCGGGCGGCAGGCGAAGCGGGGACCGGGTAAGCGGGGCCGGGCAGGCGGGCGGCAGGCGAAGCGGGGACCGGGTAAGCGGGGCCGGGCGGGCGGGCGGCAGGCGAAGCGGGGACCGGGTATGAGGGGCCGGGCGGGGACCGGGGAAGCGGGGCCGGGCGGGCGGGCGGCGAAGCGGGGACCGGCGAAGCGGGGCCGGGCGGACGGCAAAGCGGGGACCGGGGAAGCGGGGCCGGGCGGGCGGGCGGCAGGCGAAGCGGGGACCGGGGAAGCGGGGCCGGGCGGGCGGGCGGCAGGCGAAGCGGGGACCGGGTATGCGGGGCCGGGCGGGCGGCGAAGCGGGGACCGGCGAAGCGGGGCCGGGCGGACGGGCGGGCGGCGAAGCGGGGACCGGCGAAGCGGGGCCGGGTACGCGGGGAACCGCGGGGCTGGGGACGCGGGGCTGGGGAGCCGGGGAGCGGGCGGCCGGGGACGTGGGGAGCCGGGCGTCTGGGGAACAGCGCGGCTGGGGAGCCGGGGAGCGGGCGGCTGGGGACACGGTGGGTCGGGGACGCGGGGAGCCGGGCGGCTGGGGAACCGCGCGGCTGGGGAGCCGGGGCCAGGGCAGGAGTCGCGTGGCCGGGGAGGGATGCGGCAGGAGCCGGGCAGGGCCGCCGCCGGAGTTACAGTCGAACCCATTTATCTCGACCTCGGTTAGTGGCAAATTCGGCGCTCTTCTGTGCTCGAGATATTAGGGTTCGGCGAGAAAGAATCGACATAACCGATGAGAAACCGATAAGACAAAGAGGGAGTTTGGCGGTTCCACTTCTAAAACGTCGACTTAATAGGATTGGCAAGTTAACCGAGGTCGAGATAAATGGGTTCGACTGTATTTATTTCTTCAAAAATTCAGATATGTGTATTTAATTAATTATCCTTCATTAATTATCATTCACTAATTATTTAATTAATTTGAAATTTATTTAAACTATTTCTCTTGTACCTCCTATTAGATCAAGGCTTCTCATTCTTTGTACAGAATTTGCTTCCTTAATTTATTAACTGCATGTATAAAATATACTTGGTCAGGCCTCCTCTTCTGCAGAAGCATTATTTTGAGAATGGTAGGAAGTTTTTTGTTTGTTTGTTTTTAAGTGTCAAGTTTTAACTAACAAGGCAGGGCCAATCTGTTCCTTTTTTCTTCCATGCTGACTTGTTTCCACTTGCTGTAGGATGCAGCACAACACAAACACCTATTGAACAATCTAGCAATTGTATACCAGACCAATGCAGTCTTTGCTGAGGCTTAACTAAAATCAGTTAGGGTCAAATATCACCCTTTGATGCATACGGTTCCAAATGAAGTCAGTGTGAGATCTTTTGTGCATCTGATGGCAGAATTTGGGCCCACTGAGCAGAAAAGAAATGAAAAAATTCTGTGAACTGCCTGGAGATTCTTGAGACTTTCTTATAGAAAGATATTGAGCCTGCCCTAGGAAAGCCACTGATTCAGATTAATAATGGATACAAATATTTAGAAACTGATTTTTAGGCCTCAGTAATCTAACAAAATATATTGCAATGAACTACCAGATAATGTGCAATCAATGAAGAATAGCAACTGACAGCAAGACTGGAAAGTATTCATGGATTGATACTACACACTTTAAAAAGCTTAATTGGGAGATGAAATAAGGCTTTTAAAACTGTAACAGCAATATGTGACTTCATAATGCAATCTTGGACCTTTTGTCGTCATGATAAACTGGAGAGATAGTAGTTCACACTTATATTCATGTTTGGTTTGTGCTGTATGTTAGGTAAGTATTTTAACATTTCACACAGGGGAAAAGCAAGACTCAAAGACATTTTGGCTGGTAATGTCAAAAAGAGTTTATGAGAGTCAGGCACCTAAATCCCACTGAAATTCAGTAGGAGTAAGACTCCTTAAATCCCAATCTTAGAGTTATAAAAAAAAACTAGTGGAAGCATCACAAATTGACACCCAGGGTGAAATCCTGGTCCTATTAAAGTCAACAGGAATTTGGCCATTGATTTCAAAAGGGTCAGGATTTCACCCCACAGGTCAAATATATCTCTGGTCTAACTTCACCGAATAAGTTTGACCCTTTAACAGTCTCATCATCCCCTGCTCTACCCTCAAACCAACACTGACTCCAAGGAGTCTTTAGGACACATTCAGACCAGTTAGATCAGCAAGAAAGATTTTGGTTGGAAAGATTACTCACTTATGCAGAAAGACGATTTCCACGTTCACATCATCCCTGTCCTTGTGTAGGAAGTCCTTCAGGAAGTTGGACACACTTTCAAGTGTTATGTGACCACAGACAACTATGTGCCTGTGACAGAAAACTTACAGTTACTTTTGCAGGGAAAACTAACAAACAAGCATGCAAACAAAAAGGGTAAAATGAGCTGTTGGCTGAAAAGGGAAGCATTCTTCCTGATGCTTCTCCAACACCTATTCCCTGAAGTCATCAAAGGAAACCGTCAATACTAGAAGGTACTTTGACATTGAAAATACATATGGGCTCTCACCTGATGCTGCAAAAGACTATTACAAGCAAAACCATTTGGCCAAGAGCTTTTAAGCATTTAACAATAAATATTATTATTTATGTATACACTTATATGCTGTATTATCCAGTCCCTTTCAGAGTCATATTTCTCCTTCCACCTCCTCTCCTAAGATTTACTATTTAATTTTTTGTTTATGACATAGAGCTTATCATGTAATGAGACGACAAATCTCCCTGAAATGATTCTACTTATTTCCCCGGTTATATCAGTGAAGCTAGTGAGAAGCTTGACATGTTATGGGCCATAAGCAATAAAAAGAGAAATCTTGCATTTTCTACCATAAGTCCTACAGTGGGAGCCTTTTACAATAAGTGGACATTTTTTAATCCTGCAATGCAATGGAACACCCCCACAGAACCAGAGTCCGTACAGAGAGTGCTATCACACTTATGCTCCATGCAATTTCCAGAAATGTCAAAAGGAAGAATCCAAATATGCAACACAGAAATAGTGTCCACTTCTATATATTGATTTCTTACATGCCAAGTGAAATGTCTAAAGTTGTGTCCTTTCTTTGCTCCCTTGCTTAATGGATTGTTAAGCCACTTATTGTAAAGTATTGTCCAAGTACTTGTGTTAGCGTGCTCCACAGTGGCTCAGTGTTTCTACCACAACACAGACAAAAGCATGACTTTCATTAGTCAGATGAGTACATGGGAGGTGCTGGTGTTTAGGGTACTTCCATTGCTACTGCCAGGGGCGGCTCCAGGCACCAGCACGCCAAGTGTGTGCCTGGGGTTGCAAATCACAGGGGGCGCTCTGTCGGTCACCGCGAGGGTGGCAGGCAGGTTGCCTTCGGCAGCATGCCTGCCGAGGGTCCGCTGGTCCTGTAGCTTTGGCAGACCTCCCGTAGGCGCGCCGCCGAATCCGTGGGACCGGGGACCTCCCGCAGGCAAGCCGCCGAAGGCAGCCTGCCTGCTGTGCTTGGGGCAGCAAAAGACCTAGAGCCGCCCCTGACTACTGCTGTTGCTTGCCACATTTCTTTCAGCTGTCAGGGAAAGAAAGGGCAGTAGAAGTGTGGATTCAATTTAATTATTAGGGTAGCAGAGAGTCATTCAGTAATCTGACCTCATTACAGCTGATTGAGTCTATATGCTGATTGCAACAAAGGCACAATTTATTTGTTGGCTTGCATCTAAGCTGCCAGCAGGTGGCCAAAATGAAGCAAAGTAATTTCAAGGGCAAAATTTAAACTGCCCAAGTTTTACTTATTTCATAATTGTTCTGTGCGCATTCTATTAATGCAGAAACCTCATTGGCTGGAAGCAACAAATTATAGGTAACAGCAATAATCGCTTATGTAATGTACCATAAGGGACTATTATGAGAGCCTGTCCTTGCTTCATAATTTGGTGCTTGACTAAGTATATGAAAATAATGCAATGAACTCATTGGTGAAAGGATAATGATGCAGAACAAAAAATAAATCAATAATATGCATGATGCAGTTAATAATATCACCATCATGTACTACTACTTTTGCAGTGGTGCAGGTAGTGACTAGGAAAGCAAAGCACAATGAAGTATTATACTTATCCAGCACACCCTAGGGGACTGCTTTACTATTACCACTTTGTTTTTACAAATACATTAGCACAAGACTTTAGATCTGAATTTAGGAAGACAATTATCTCAAACACTTCTTATCTGGCCTTTCAATGACAACCCACCAAGTCATGAGCGCATGGAGTATTAGAAAATCAACAAAAATCACAGACTGTTTTTTTTTCTTCAATTTGTAATGGTTTATATACAATTATATTTAGGCTGTACTATGTCTAATTAGGACCTGGTACTACAAATACTTATTTGCCAGGTGCAGTGCTTGCTACTGTGAGTGACTGCCCTAGCTTCAACAGGATTTCATCACATCATAAGCTATATGTTTGGTAGAAATGGATGAAGCACTGGACTCTCAGATGGTGAATTTCTCAAAGCAGGAAACAAAAACTTTCTCCCCTGTTCCATAAGGTACCAAGCACTGTATCAGCATGCAATATGTAACAAATACAATAAACCAAATATGTGACCCATTTTTGGTGCAAAAAGAGATTTGAGAGCTGCCCTGTGGAGCCTTCACAACCTGGCAGTTTATAGCAGCCTCTGTGCTGGAGCCAGGGCTGGTGTAGAAATTGTCACTGGTTGGGGAGCTGCAAACTACTTCTTGGCTGCAGCATCTTTCAGCTTTGCCCAGTGTTTGCCGGGTGCAGATGAGAGTTCAGCTGAGGAAGGGACCTTGAGAGGTCATCTAGTCCAGCCCCCTGCACTCATGGCAGGACTAAGTATCATCTAGACCATCCCTGACAGGTGTTTGTCTAACCTGCTCTTAAAAAACTCCAATGGTGGAGATTACACAACCTCCCTAGGCAATTTATTCCAGTGCTTAACCACCCTGACAATTAGGAAATTTTTCCAAATGTCCCACCTAAACCTCCCTTGCTGCAATTTAAGCCCATTGCTTCTTGCTCTATCCTCAGCAGTTAAGAACAACAATTTTTCTCCCTCCTCCTTGTAACAACCTTTTATGTACTTGAAATGTCCCCTCTCAGTCTTCTCTTTTCCAGACTAAAGAAACCCATTTTTTTTCCATCTTCCCTCATAGGCCATGTTTTCTAGACCTTTAATCATTTTTGTTGCTCTTCTCTGGACTTCGTCCAATATCTCCACATTTTTCCTGAAATGTGGCGCCCAGAACTGTACACAATACTCCAGTGGAGGCCTAATCAGTGCAGAGTAGTCTCTCTGTCTCTCTCATATGCACACAACAGCACACTAAAATCAGATATTGCATCAGATCAGAAAGTGTAGCAAACTCATTACTCAATGTAAATGAATGGAGAGTACAAATATGATTTTAAGGGCTAGGTCCCCATGGCTGATTCATCCATTCATCCCAGGCTCTCTCTTTGTGAACATAAGCATAGCAGAACAGATATCTCCATGTTATTTTTGGGGAAGTAGTCAGACTTAGGCAGACAATGCTCCTGGTTGAGGTAAACAAGAATGATTGAGCACAGAGGTAAGTGCTAGCATTCACAGTGGTCAATATTTCCTTTGAAAGACACAAATCGTGGTCACAGTAACATGAAGTCAATAAGTTACTTGTAAGCAAAACTTTTAGAGATTTGCACAGACTTTTTGCTAACTCTTCTGACCATCTCTGGGTTTCAGAAAGAGCAGCAAAGAAGGGTCTCAACAAAAGGCTGCTCTGACAGCAACAAGGCTTGTGTCAACTGCTCTTGGAGCAGTTCTCTCTAGAGACCCCAGCTTTCTCCTAACTGGTCCCCTTCTATTCATGTCAAATTAGCCCAGTCCACCAACTTAATCTAAAATGAGTCAACCTGCCCTTAAATTCCAAGGCTTGCAGTCTTCCTTTGTCTCTCTGTGAGCTTCTTAAGAAAATAAGAACGGCCATATTGGGTCAGACCAATGGTCCATCTAGCCCAGTATCCTGTCTTCTGACCATGGCTGGTGCCTAATGCTTCAGAGGGAATGAACAGAAGGGGGAAATTATTGAGTTATACACCCCATGTCATCCAGCTCCAAGTTCTGGCAGTCAGAGGTTTAGGGACACCCGAGCACGGGAGTGTAAAATGCAGGATCTTGCAACGATATACTGGGGCACTAATAACTGCATCTGTATCTCTTGTGTCTGCCTGTCCTGGTCTATGCAATAGAACAAATCTGTCTTAATGGCAAAATAAGGGTACTATTCAGCCTTCAGAGGGGTGGGGGGGTCCACGTCCTCATCATCTATCACTGCTACTTGTTTGAAGTCCCATCTCAAAGTCTTCTTGGTTTTTTGCTCCACATGGAAAACTGAGAAGTCTGTTAGCTTCCCTGAGTCCAGTTGCTGATGGGGTGTCTCATTTAGGGCCATGGAAGGCCCTTCTTTGGAATCTTCTGCAGTGTCTGGATCAACTATAGAGTCTGTGGTCTCCATTATGTCTGTGGAGGGGGGCCACCTCTCTCTGCTCTTTCCTTTCAATCCAGAACATTTTCCTGCTAGGCTGGGAGGGAAGTAGGTCAGAGTTCTTAAAATGGAACAGGACCCCTAACATTTCTTTTGGAATGTCAACCTCAGGCTCCTGTGCTAAGGGAAGCTTCTGTAATAGTTCAAGGAAATATGTCCAGTCTTGGCCTAATACCACTGGGTAGGAAATCCAGACACACACATACCTTCATTTTGCCTTTGTTCCCATCAACAGTCAATTTTATTGTCATGTTGGGATACCCAAGGATATCTCCATTTGTGCATTTAATGGGGATTTCCCCCTTTGCCAGCTTCCCTACTGTTCCAGTTTCCACTCCCATACAAATGTATGGTCACACCCCAAGTCTACAAGGGCCAGTGTTTCTTGGCCATTCACCTCTGATATTGTGAGTTCCCATGGGGCTTTTTTCTGGGCTCTATTCTCTCCTGTCCAGATCTGCCCAAAATTACACTTCATCTAAAGGCAGTCACAAAACCTATGTGCCTGTTCTCCATAGGAGTAACAAACTATCAAACCTATCCCTTGTCTTTCTAGTGACTTTGTCCTCTTTCTGAACTTCTCTGGGCACTTGTTCCTGTGTTGGTATGGGGGAGGGGGCTGGGCAGGGCATTTAAAGTCATAGACCCTGCTGTCTCAGGGAAAACTTACCCATGAACCCTGAAAGGAGTGCTAGTTACCTATGCTGCCTGACAATCAGCCAGTCATTTGGATTTTCTTGGGTTTACCCAATATGGGCCACCCCCACCTATGGTTACTCAGTTTCTTTCTTCAGTGTGCATGGTGTCGGTACTTCAGCAGCAGAGGGCCAGTGAATGATGTGAGCAGCCATGTAGTCCTCCACAAGAGTGCCTATGGGTGGCATCTACTAAGGTTACTGGTCACTGACTGCAAACCCAATCTTCCTCCGCCAGTGGAGGAATCTGTACAAACTGGTCCATAACTATGAGTTCTGCTACCTAGGGTTCCATATGAGACTCTGGCTTTAACGAACACCAGCAAAAGACCTTTAGCCTTTGGGTGATCATCCGTGGCCATGTTTTTGAGGAGGTGGAGCATGATACTGCTCATGATGGAACTGCTGATGGTATATATCTTCACAGTTCAATATGGCAGCCTTCACCTGTTCATTGTCCTAGGCTGCTGTGTCAAGTCCCCAGTATGTTGCCTGGGCTTCCCCAATGAGGAGTGGAGCAAGCCAGATTGCCCACTGGGCTGAGGGCCATGAGAGACTGTGAAAATTACCAAGAATGACTACAGGTCATCATCTGGGGAAATGTCACAGTACCCTGAAGTATAGGACATGCATTCCGTATAGTAGCAACACCATCTGGAGTAGTAGCCAGCACCAGGTACACCATTTCCTGTAAATGTTGTTGGTGAAATGCCATCTGTTCAAACAGTTGTTGCTGCCTATGTTGTTGCTGTGCTTCTGAATCAACCAGCCATTGTAGAAGCTGATTAACCTCCATAATTCTCTTACATATATATCAGCAAAAACAAAAAATGTGTAGTTTGTTGGGGGGAGGGCTTCCCTTTTTTACAGGGACAGTTAAACTCAACTCCACTTCTGGTACCATGTTGTCTATTGCTTTTGGGGCAGTCATAGACTTTAAGGCCAGAAGGGACCATCATGATCACCTAGTCTGATCTCCTGAACATCGCAGGCCACAGAATCTCACCCATCTACTCCTGTAATAGACCCATAACCTCTAACTGAGTGACTGAAGTCCTCAAATCATCTCCCCATCTAGTATCCCTCACCAACTATTGGAGATATTTTCTGCTAGCATTTGCAGACTGGCTCCATGCCATTGTAGGCAGCTTCATCACACAAACTTATCAAGCACAGTCTTAAAGCCAGTTGGGTTTTTTTGCCCCCACTTTTCCTCTCTGGAGGCTGTTCCAGAACTTCACTCCTCTGATGGTTAGATACCCTTGTCTAATTTCAAGCCTAAACTTGTTGATGTCTAGTTTATATCCACTTGTTCTTGTGTCCACATGACCACTTAACTTAAATAACTCCTCTCCCTCCCTCTATTTATCCCACTAATGCAGGAGTTCTCAACCTTTTTCTTGCTGAGGCCCCTCTCAACAAGCTATAAAAATGCCAGAGCCCAGCAGGGGTAGGGGGAACTCAGGGCTCCGGGCTGGGGAGGGGGGAACCCTTAGGCATAGGCATGGTTTTACTTCTATTTTGGGGGGGGCAAGGGCTGGCGGGGCTTGAGCCAGCTCTGCACAGTGGGGTCCCCGGAAGGAGCACCACCTCCACCCCCTGATTCACTCAGGAGGCCACCCAGCCTGACTAGCCTGTGGGGGAATGCAACCAAAAATATAACTCAAAGGGGGGACACAGTTCAAAAAGTTTGAAAACTGCTCAGGGTGCAGGAAGGGGGTAGTTAGGGGCTGTGTACGGGCAGAGTATTAGTTCAGGGTGCAGGTGGGGCAGGGGGCACTGGGGCCAGGCCCCTTTCCTAGCCACTTTTGAGGTTGCATAGGTTAGCCTTGCAAGAGTCACAGATGAATTACGCCTCACGAATCACCTCAAGTCTGACTTTCCACTACATCATATCTGGGTGAACCTAGTTCATAAGTAAAAAAACTTACAAATTAGTGATGAGCAAACCTCAAAAGTTTCAGAGTTTGTGTTTGGATACACTCATTCTTGATGCTTAAGAGAACATTATAGGTAAATTCTGAACATCCTGAGTCTGCCAAATTGAAGTAACAGCTTTGGAAGAAGTATTTTTCTTGTGGTATTCAGGCACTCTTCCTGCATGTATTCCCCAGAAGCACCCAGAATTGCAAAGGCACAAGAAAATGAAAAATAATAGCAAAAAATAAGTAATTTTGATCCTAAGTCACAGTAAGTGGGACTTATTTGCCCATACCTATTTAGCAGTTGCATTTTTTGTCTTGTTTAATTGGTATAATATTTATGGTAACAGGAAAATTTCTTTAAGTAACCGCGTTTTATTATTGCTTTTTACAGTCCTTAACACTTCAGATTCCACTTGCTCTGCAAAGACTTCCAGGGGCAATTCCATAGAACAATATTGAGATCTTGCACAAAAAAAGATATTTCCTTCCTGGATGAAAGGTGGGACTGAAGACATACTTTAACTCATAGAACAGTAACTTTTTATGTTTTTAATTAGCTTCCACATTTTATAAGAGCAAACTGAAGACCAGATACTGGCTGTAAAGCCATCAGACAACTTGGTTGCAATATGGAGGTGGTCTACTACAGCAGAAATTCAGGAATAAGATTAGATTCTCAATTGCTTTGCAGCTCGGACAGTCATTTAGTCATGCATAAAGTGTCATAATTCTGATTCAGTATCACTTTACCCTGGTGTATAGTACTACAAAAGGCTCAAGGCAGTGGAAAAACAGGAACATAGATTTCTTGTACAATAGCGCAAGGACAGGGATCATGCAAAGGTGGCAGAATGCATTGGAGCTATGTATTCCTTACACACACAAGTTCATTATCTGTCCCCTGCATCTTTGCTTTTTCTTATATTGTACTAGTTGTCGGATACAATTCAGAGCAATTGGGATAGGGAATCTTCTGCTTTCAGAATAAATAAATAACTAAAAATCTCCCTTTAACATAAGTGATATTTTTGCTTAGGAGAGAGATTGATTGAAAACAGATTGCCTTCTTGCCCAAGGAGAGTTATTAGGTACATTATCTTAGAAACATTGGAAAAACCCATATTGTTCCAATCTGTCCTGTATCTGATTTGAAGATTTACAGCTTCCCCTTTCTGTGCCTATAATCATTTCCTTTCCCTACACCACCCATTTTTTCCATACAGTAATTTTTTTTTAAAAGCCAACATATTGAAAGTGTTTTGAATTGAGTTAGAATTGATTGATAGTAAAATAACGTTGTAGTAATTCAGAATCTGGGCTAACAGACTTGCTTTGATGGGAGTATGCTTTAAGAGGCATTACCAAGAAATTTAGTCTGAAATATAGGCTTTGGTTTACAAAAAGAGTGCCAAAATCTAACACAGTAGTAATCAAAATTACTTTGTTGTATTATACTTTCAAGTTTCAGTGGAAAAGTTTTCCACTTTAAAAATTTCCCAACTTAAAAATTCACCTTGCAGTGCTGAAAACTCAAGCACTATAGCACTATGTTATAGGTCCTGATCCTGCAATTTCATCTACACCGGTTGATACTAGCACTCATGCAGCATCTTCAAAGGGATATCATGTGGGACTAAGTGAATCAGATTATAAAAGAGAAGCAGTGGCTAGTGCATTAGAACACGACACTGAACCTGGCTATATAAATGGAGTGATAACATTTCTTTGAGTAACACAGAAATGTAAAACACCACCATAAATGGGTCAAAAGTAAATTGGATTTTAAAAACTATTTTCTATTTTCCTTTCAACAATTAGTAACACAAATAAATAATTATTTTATAAGTAACAGTCAGATTTCAACTTTCCTTGTGATAACTCAGATGCATCCCAGAATTTGGGCCATAATTTTTAAGCTGAATGAAAGGTTGAATTAAAGCTTTGATATCATTTCTCATAATATTAATTTAAACAAATTATTTTGATTGTTTACATTTTTGAAAAAGAAACAAGGGTGGATTGAATATTTTAGATATTTGTGTTATTGTTAAGTGTTCATGGAGATTAAATTCATTCTATTTCTGTAATATCAGTGTCTTCAGTGGAATTACACCAGTGATGAAACTGCTTTAATAAATCAATGTAATTTCATAGCATGTGAGGTCCTTGTCCTGCAAAAGAATCTGTAAGCAAGGTGGCTCACCCCATAAGGGCTGAGGCTAGCCAACCCTGTGTTGCATGAGGGGCTTCCTTATACAGAGCAGCAGGAAGCTGCAGGGTGGAGCTGACAGGAGAAGGAAGTCAGGGCCAGAGGGCTGGGACTGGTGGGCTTTGGGTGGAGCAGACTGGGACCGAAGAAGTCTGTGTGTGACAGAAGAACCAGGGCTAAGTTTGAACATTTGTGCTATGGTCATGGGCTTTATTTTAGGACTCTGAGGATTGTATGAACCATTCCTGTTATTAAACCAGCCCCAGGTGGAGGCACTGTTAGCCACAAGAAAGAGGCCTGGTCTACACTATGTGTTTAAACCGGTTTTAGGAGCATTAAACCGATTTAACGCCACACCCGTCCACACTAAGAGGCCCTTTATATCGATATAAAGGGCTCTTTAAACCGGTTTCTGTACTCCTCCCTAACGAGAGGAGTAGCGCTAATATCGGTATTACCATATCGGTTTAGGGTTAGTGTGGCCGCAAATCGACGGTATTGGCCTCCGGGCGGTATCCCACAGTGCACCACTGACCGCTCTGGACAGCAATCTGAACTCGGATGCAGTGGCCAGGTAGACAGGAAAAGCCCCGCGAACTTTTGAATATCATTTCCTGTTTGCCCAGCGTGGAGCTCCGATCAGCAAGGGTGGCGATGCAGTCCGAAATCAAAATCCAAAAAGAGCTCCAGCATGGACCGTACGGATGTGATCGCTGTATGGGCAGACAAATCTGTTCTATCAGAGCTCCGTTACAGAAGACAAAATTCCAAAGCATTTTTAAAAAATCTCCAGACAGACGCCATAGCAGGGACTCAGCGCACTGCTGCGTGACAAGCATAACGGAAAGCCAAAGAATCAAATGGACGCTCATAGAGGAAGGGGGAACTGAGGACTCAAGCTATCCCACAGTTCCTGCAGTCTCCGAAAAGCATTTGCATTCTTGGCTGAGCTCCAAATGCCTGTAGGGTCAAACACATTGTCCGCGGTGGTTCAGGGCATAGCTCGTCAATTTACACCCCCCACCCACCCCCAGAAGTAAAAGGGAAAAAAATTGTCTCTTGACTCTTCTAAATGTCACCCTATGTCTACTGAATGCTGCTGGTACACGCGATGCTGCAGCACTCAATTGCAGTATCCTCTTTCCCCCTCACTGGTGGTAGATGGTGCAATATGACTGGTAACCGTCCTCATCATCAGCCTTGTGGCAGATGGTGCTGCACAATAGGACTGGTACCCGTCCTCATCATCAGCCCGTGAGTGCTCCTGGCTGGCCTCAGGTGAGGTCGGCCGGGGGCGCCTGGGTAAAAAACTCCTGGTCATTCCCAGTAGATGGTACAGAACGGCTGGTAACCATCTTCATCATAGCAATAGGGGGCTGAGCTCCATCAGCCCCCGCCCTTCATGAGTAAAGAAAAGATTCTGTACTGCCTGGACTATCATAGCAGCGGGATGCTGGGCTCCTCTCCCCCACACTGCTTAATGTCCTGTCTGGACTATCATAGCAGCTGGAGGCTGCCTTCCCCTCATTTTATCTCACTAACAAGTCACTGTTTCTTATTCCTGCATTCTTTATTACTTCATCACACAAATGGGGGGACACTGCAACGGTAGTCCAGGAAGGCGGGGGGAGGAGGGAATCAACAGGTGGGGTTGTTGCAGGGGCACCCCCTGTGAATGGCATGCAGCTTATCATTTCTGCGGGATCTGACATGGAGGGGCTGTGCTCTCTGGTTCTCTGATACACTGCTTCTCTAGTACACTTGCCCCATATTCTAGGCAGGACTGATTCTATTTTAAGATACCATAAAGGAGGGATTGACTCGGGAAGTCATTCCCATTTTTGTCTTTTGCGCCCCCGGCCGATCTAAGCCAGGGGCACCTATGACAGCAGCAGAGGATACAGCACAAAAGGACTGGTAACCGTCATCTCATAGCCAATTTACAAGGGTATGGTAGATGGTACAGAATGGCTGATAACCATCTCTGCTATCATGCAAAAGCAAATGAATGCTGCTGTGTAGCGCTGCTGAATTGCCTCTGTCAGTGGCATCTATTACACATACGGTGACAGTGACAAGAGGCAAAACAGGCTCCATGGTTGCCATGCTATGGCGTCTGCCAGGGCAATCCAGGGAAAAAGGGCGCGAAATGATTGTCTGCCGTTGCTTTCCCGGAGGAAGGAATGATTGACAACGTTTACCCAGAACCACCCGCGACAATGATTTTTGCCCCATCAGGCACTGGGATCTCAACCCAGAATTCCAAGGGGCAGGGGAGACTGCGGGAACTATGGGATAGCTACGGAATAGCTACCCACAGTGCAACGCTCCAGAAATCGATGCTAGCCTCGGACTGTGGACGCACACCACCGAATTAATGTGCTTAGTGTGGCCGCATGCACTCGATTTTATACAATCTGTTTTACTAAACCGGTTTATGTAAAATCGGAATAATCCCGTAGTGTAGACGTACCCAGACTGTATGGAGTTCTTATGGGCCCCGCAGGAGGGGGATAACTGGGGAAAGGTGCCTGCAAACTGACCCCTGGCCACAAAGGGGCACTCGGCAGGAGGCAGCTCCTCTGCAATTGGTGTACTTGGCAGGATTCGTGACCTCTGCCCACCCAGGAGGGAAATGGAAACTGAGAACAACAGTCAATGCAGGAGGAGGACATTGTCAGCTTATTCACAGAAGGCAGCAAGACTCAGATGCTCCTCCTGCACCTTTTGAAAAGTCAACAAAAGCAGGCGGAGGTACTTTGCCACCCAGCAGCAGTATCAGGAGTCTCAACATCAACAACTGGAACAGTTTTTACAGCAACTAGAGATATTTCCAGTACTAGGACAGGGCAGGCCTCTCCTGGTGTTGGGAAAGTTGGGCCTGAGAACAATGCTGAGGCCTTTCTTTGAGTCTTTGAGTGGGCCGCCTGTGTGGAGGGCATGGAAGATTCCACTTACACAGCCAGCATAACACCATTTCTCATTGGGGAGGCTCAAGCTGGTTATACTGCTCTGAGTAGCCCACAGTCAAATTTGTACCCCGAATTGAAAGCAGCCACATTAGATAGATTAGGACTGACACCAGAAGCATACTGGCATAAGTTCCACATTGACCCATTTCCATGGGGAGCACAACCCTGTGTGGTAGCCCAGAGGTTGCAGGACCTGGCTGATCGGTGGCTGACTCTGGAGACGAACTCTCTGGGGAAAGCCATGGACCTTAGAGCAGTTCTTGCAGGTTCTGCCTGTGGGAGTTCAAACTTGGATGAAGTAGTTTTGGCAGTCTTCTGGGGGTGGAAGCAGCGGAAAGAGCAAAGGCTTACTTGGAGGCTGAAGGAGCCAAGCAGCTAGAGCTATAGACTCCCTTTACACAGATTCTCTATGCCTCTGGGAGTCCATTGTTTTCTCAAGGACATAGCCTAATTCACCATCTCTCATTTCCTCAGAATTTCCAATCTCAAAATTATTATTAGCATTATAAGAATAGTATACATTACTATTGTATGATAGGGCTCTGCATGGGTGAATCCCTTTGCATGATCAGGGACGGAATTTGTTCACTTGGTTATATTATCTTTTAGAGAGGCACTGGTTCCTTACAAAATAAGTTAAAATTCTGATAAAAGGTCCTTAAACCAATACCATTATCACCAAATGTACAGTGCGTTAAGGCAAAGAAAAAGGATAACTAAAACATCCAGATTCCTGAAGTGAGATAATTAAGAACACACAGTTAATCCATGTAAACTGCACTGTAAATGAAAACAGCTCCATCCCGAACAAGATTCTGCAAAACAGATCTCCTTTCTCTTTACTTGTGCCTCCTCCGGAGAAGCCAATATGAAATGCAAACGTCTTGGCTGTTTATTTTTGGAGAAGTTATATCAATTTTTATTGGAAGAAATATAAAGAACTTGGGGGGGGAAATCACCCTACCTATTCTGTCATAATAAATCAGAGAGAATGAACTGAAAATTCCATTCAGCATTCTCTGAATATATTGTGTTCATTCTGTCAAGTACGTTAATGAAATATGGCAGATATTGATCTAGATGTCTCTTTAAAACCATAATATTTATATCAAATGCATCTGCTTTAATCTCTTTTCTAACTTCCTGCTTAGTCTTCTAGTCATGCCTTTGTCTACTGACCATCCTCTCTCTGCACAATAGTAGCAGGATGATATAGTTGGAAATGAAACACAGTGGGGTGCTTGATGAGCCTACCTGTATTCTATCATTGTAAGGTGAGGGGAGTTTGGTAGTACCAAATGTTTATACTTTCCCTATTCAAACATATCAGCATCACTCTGTTCCAGTAAAAACTATCTATGATTCTCATCAGAGACTGGATATACTATTTTTTATATACACTAGGTTAGCTGAACATGCTCCCTAAATAAACTAGATTAAAGTACATTGTGATGTGCTTTCACTTTTTATGACTTCCGTAATATCACTCAAGACTTCACTCAATCAGGTTCTGATTCAGAAAAGCCTTTATGAATTTCTGTCATCTGTAAACTTTATCAGTGATGATTTTATATTTTATTCCAGGTCATTAAAAAAAGTGTTAAATACTGTGAGGTCAAGAACTGATCCCTGCGGAACCCCACTGGAAGCACACCTATGTTGTTTGGTCTTGTTTCAAATCTGGTTATGGCTTGGAGAATAAGCCAGTCATTAATTTTCACCTGTGGTTTCACAAAGGGCAGGTGTTCATGCTGATTCTTTTATGTCAGTCAACAGTATTTAATACCATTGGCAATGAGATGGTGTTGATGTTCCTGTGCACAAGTTGATGTCTCCACAAGAAAGTGGAAGGGATATGTGGAACTGTGTTTGAGTGGATCATTTTGTCAGAGATATTCCAGATTGTACTATTGGGCAATTGCTCATGTGCCACAAAGGCTTTCAAGTGAGTTTTGACAGTGTGATATTCTGCCACTTTGTCTGTTCAACATGGATGTGAGGCTACAGATTTCCTTCCTTCTTTTCTCATTGAGCTAATGGGGGAGGAAGGGAGGCATGTGTGCAGTGTATCTATGGAGTATTTAGGAATTGAGCTATTGACATTTTTCCAGTAAAACCAATTTTTTTAAAGGACCTAATTAATTGGGGAGAAAATTGAGGCAATTCAGTGTTTATGAAACTACTAAATTCAGGAAAGTTGTACTATATCTAATGCTTCAATTCAAAACATGAATTTACACTAAGTGATTCATACACTTGTAAACATCATCGGAGCTCCTCTAACTTTTTCACTAACACTGCGCATAGAAAGACAACATGCTCTAATGAATAAAGAGTAAAATTTTCAAAAGCTATGTTTCTTAGGAGCCCATTTTCAAAAGTGACTCACAGTTACATTTTTAAAGGTATTTAGGCACCTAAAGATGCTGAGAAGTATCTAGTGGGATTTTCAATAACTCACCATTTCGCCTGGACTAGTTACTTGGGCAAAAAAAATTGAACTCTGGTGCTTAAAGTTCAGGTCCTAAATTCATATTTAGGCACTTAAATATAAGTGACCTGATTTTCAGAGGTGCTAAGCACCTTTAGACTCCCTGAAATCACTGGAAGGGGCAAGTGAGCAGCATCTTTGAACATCTGCCCACTTTTACTTAGGTGCCTAAATGAAGAGTCTAGTTTTGGAAATGTTGATCTTAACTTTTGGTGTCAGAGTTCTTCCATCAGTCATACATATATACTAATTATGTGTGGGCAAACTTTTGACATCTTGGAAGTTTTTCCTGTTTCCAGTGCTGTTTTCTGTCTCTGTAATCATGAATTCTACTAAAACTGTATAATCTTTCAAACTAGTACAGATTTTTTGGATCATGTCTTTTTCTTACCAAAGCAACTGGGGTGATTTAGGAATTAATTAATATTTGTGAAGCACTCTGAAAGTTAAAAGTGCTATAAGACAGTACATTCAGTGTATTATTACCGAGCAATGGATCATGCACTGGATTAAAATAAAATAAAAAGCAACATCTTAAATATCAGGTACCAACATTAAATATTATCTCTGATACAGAATTTTACTTATTTTTGTGGTCAATAAATCAATGCAGAATTAAGAACCAATAAAGAACAATCTCAAACTTTTCATTTTCACCATTATAAAAGCAGGACTTGAATAGATAGGTGGGCTTTCTTAGTCCATATTGCTATACTATCTATGCAGAAATGGAGGACTTCCATTCTTTTTAGACTGTGATAAGCATTATTTTATGCATTATTTCTGTGCATTTGCCATTTTCCACTCCTGAATACATTTAGAAACTGGGAACTTCCACTGATATCTATTCTGCCAATATGCTAGACATTCCTTTATTCTTCTGGCATAAAAAATATATTTGAAAAGTGAACTGCAAAATTTTGATGCATAAGCTAAATATATGGTCATATATATGATACTTGATATGATACTTGAGAGTTGTGAATATCTCCTGAGCTAGACTATTATAGCATATTAATGTACCTATCAAGGCCTCAATCCTGCTCACTTTGAAGTCAGCATGTTTTGTCACTGATTTTAGTGACAGCAGGATCAGGCTGCAAGGGACCAATCTTTCTAGGAGCTCACCACCTCCTGGACACTACTGATTACTTCATCTCCTGTTGCTCTTACCAGGAGTATGTTCAGCTACATCATACCACACATCCCAGACAGAAATACTGACATTCATCAGTGATTAATTTTATGTACTTATTTCTTATAAATATGCTTAAAAGACTTGTTAAAATGTGCTGGCCCTAATTGTTCATCACTATCATTTTAAGGTCCAACCAGCCTACTAGGCATGGTTGTCTAATAATAATATTGGTTAGTGGTATTGTCATAAACAGATAGTTAAGGGTTAAGGTCTCTTTTACCTGTAAAGGGTTAACAAGCTCAGTAACCTGACGGACACCTGACCAGAGGACCAATCAAGGGACAAGATAATTTCAAATCTCTGTGGAGGAAAGTCTTTGTTTGTGTTCTTTGTTTGAAGGGTGTATAAATTTAATGTGCTTCCGTTCGGACTGCGAAATGCACCCGCCACCTTCCAAAGGCTGGTAGATGGTCTACTTGCAGGATTGGGAGAATGTGCAGTTGCCTACCTCGATGATGTGGCCATTTTTTCTGATTCCTGGCCCGAACACCTAGAACACCTGGAAATGGTCTTTGAGCGCATCAGGCAGGCAGGACTCACTGTTAAGGCCAAAAAGTGTCAAATAGGCCAAAACAGAGTGATTTACCTAGGACACCAGGTGGGTCGAGGAACCATAAACCCCCTACAGGCCAAGGTGGAGGCTATCCAAAAGTGGCCTGTCCCAAGGTCAAAGAAACAGGTTCAATCTTTCTTAGGCTTGGCCGGATATTACAGGTGATTTGTACCACACTACAGCCAAATCGCTGCCCCACTAACTGACCTAACCAAAAAGACCCAGCCAAATGCAGTTAAGTGGACTGATGAGTGTCAGAAAGCATTTACCCAGCTTAAGGCGACGCTCATGTCTGACCCTGTGCTAAGGGCCTCGGACTTTGACAAACCCTTCCTAGTAACCACTGATGCATCTGAGCGTGGTGTAGGAGCAGTTCTAATGCAGGAAGGACCGGATCAAAACTTCCATCCTGTCATGTTTCTCAGCAAGAAACTGTCTAAGAGGGAAAGCCACTGGTCCATCAGTGAAAAAGAATGCTACGCCATCGTGTATGCCCTGGAAAAGCTACGCCCATACGTTTGGGGATGGCGGTTCCAGCTACAAACCGACCATGCTGCGCTAAAGTGGCTTCATACTGCCAAGGGAAACAACAAAAAACTTCTCCAATGGAGTTTAGCTCTCCAAGATTTTGATTTTGAAATTCAACACATTTCAGGAGCTTCCAACAAAGTAGCTGATGCACTCTCTCGTGAAAGTTTCCCAGAATCAAGTGGTTAAAAAGTGTTCTTAAAATGAAAAAAATCTTGTTGTTTACATAATTAGTGGTATATGTAATGGTGCATGTGTTTTATTAATCTGTTTATTTTAAAGTTCTAGGAAGAAATCACAGCCAGTGTGATTCCCCCACTGTCTGCGATTTGGGGGGCGTGACATAAACAGATAGTTAAGGGTTAAGGTCTCTTTTACCTGTAAAGGGTTAACAAGCTCAGTAACCTGACGGACACCTGACCAGAGGACCAATCAAGGGACAAGATAATTTCAAATCTCTGTGGAGGGAAGTCTTTGTTTGTGTTCTTTGTTTGGTGTTCTCTCTTTGGATCTAAGAGGGGCCATACGTATATCCAGGCTCTCCCAAGTTTCCTGAAGTATTTTCTTCTATTCAGTAAGCGAGTATTAGTAAGGCGGATTAGTCTTATAATTAATTTCTGTATTTGCAAATGTGTGTTTGCTGGAGAAATATTTTTATGTCTGTTTGCTGTTACTTTTGATTATTCTGAGAAAAAGGTGGGAGGGGAGTCCCTCCAGGTTTATAAGTTAGACCCTGTAATTTTTTCATCCTGGTGTTACAGAGATAGTGTACTTTCTTTCTTTCTTTTAATAAAATCTTTTCTTTTTAGAACCTGATTGATTTCTTCCCTTGTTTGGAATCTCAGGGGAAGAGGAGGGGGGGGGAAGGGAATCCCTCTGTGTTTGATTCAAGGAGTTTGAATCAAGGTGATCTCTCCCGACGGCTAGAGGAGGAGGGAGGTGGGGGAATGGGCTATTTCCCTTTGTGTTAAGATCCAAGGAGTTTGGGTCTGTGTTCCCCAGGGAAAGTTTTGGGGGAACAGGGAGTGTGCTAGACACTGGAATTTCTAGCTGGTGGCAGCATAACCAGATCTAAACTAGGATTTAAGTTTAGAGGAGTCCATGCAGGTCCCCATCTTGTGGATGCTAAAGTTCAAAGTGGGGAATAAACCTATGATAGGTATGATTGTTTTTTACTGACCTAGTGTAAGAACCACAGGCCTAGCAGTGGGGTCTGTAGGGTTTGAGGCAGGTGCTGCTTCTTTGTTGCCACCAGGGGCCCGCAAAGCTGCCACCATTAGGTACTGAGAAGCTAAGCCCTGCACAAAGTCCTGCCTTGCAAGAGCTCTTTGAGGTTTCCTGATTGTCTGGCACTCTCTGGATAAACCAGAAAGCCATTTCTGGGTGTTGTCTGAGCAACACAGTCCTCCAGTGTGCTTCTGCCTTAGACCTGCTCTCACCACTCCTCACTGCAACTTGACTTGATTCTACAGTTCTGGCTCTCGATCTAGGCTTGGACCCTAGCCCTGATCCTGGTTTACTGTCATTGGCTTAAGACCACTGCTGACCCCAATGAAAGACCCTGGCCTAGCCCAACCCTGATTCTTGCCTCATGATATCTACCTGGTAGTGGACTTTGACTTTGCAGTTTTGACCTGGCCTGGCATTGGACTGATCTCTGACCTTTGGCCCCAGTACTGAGCAGCTCACTTTATGCCCACGGGGGCTGCCCTGACACATAACTGTGCTAGTAAGAGATATAGTATAAGTGCGTCTTCACTGATATAAGCACTTTTATGTTGCTATAACTGTGTTCATACTAGAGGTTTTGCTGGTATTGCTATACTAGCAGAACCCTCCAAGTGTAGACATGGTATTACATATTGCCCTTTTCATCTCTAGATCTCAAAATGCTTTATGAAAGTGACTAAATATTATCCCCATTTTAAACAGGTACAGAGAGGCTTCACCAGCCTCCAGTTACTCTGAGGGTATGTTTACACTATAGCCGTCACAGCTGTGCTGCTATTGCAACAGAGCACAGATGCTTTCTACATCAATAGTAGAGGTTGTTCTTTCAATGTAGTTAATCCACACTTCCAAGAGGCAGTAGGTAGATAAGTGGAATAATTCTTCCATCAGTCTAGCTGCATCTACACTGGGGCTTAGGTCAACCTACCTTTGGTACTCAAGGTGCAAGATTTTTTACAACTCTGGATGATGTCGTTAAGTCAATCTCATTTTTAAGTGTAGACCAGGCCTGAGAGAGTCAGCAGCACAGCTGGGAATAGAACCTAGATCTCCTGACTTCTAGCCAGCTGCTTCTAGCTCTTTTAAAAGGTATCTGAAATTTGGTTTACTAGATAGTATATGGTGAATAATCAGTATAGGGGTTTACTTAGGCTTAATTTCTAGCTGTGAGAGTCCATGTACACTGGATCAGCTGAAACCTACCAGAAGTACAGTGAGCTATCTGACTGAGGATTTTACTGGAATACATCAAACATGTCCTATGTGTAAACAGGAAATCCTCTTTCTTCCCCAGAGTACTTTGAATAAAGATTGGCAGAAGTGGGACATGTTCTTTTCCCCCTCAGAGAACTTTCTATAAATGTGACAATGCACTCTAGAACCACCTGGAACATTTCTATAATGCAGGAGAAATCGCTGTTATTATGCCCACCTAACTGGGATTACTGCCAGGGAACAGATGCAGAGGAATACATTTCAGTGACTTTAAACTTGGATAAATGGCACACAGTCTGTTTAAACAGCATATCTGATGCTGTTCACAAGCCTACTCACAATAGTTTGCTAGCATGAATGATCCACTGTGAGTCCTCTTATTCACTTCAGACAGCTTCCTTGTTCAATTTTGGCTCCCATGAGTTAATTTTACCTTTTTTTAATGACTTGAGGATGTGTACATGGCTTATATTTAAAACAAGTCATGAAGCATAAATTAATATCCCACAGCATGATGTATACCTCTGAAACTCTGATAATGAAAAATGTGTATAATTGACATGCTTCTGTTTCCACCAGGGTCTGAGTTAGTTAAGCAGATTCTACCTTAACTCAAAGCAGGGGATGAATACTTGCTTTCTTACTTAGATACCACACTAATATGGTCTACAACTAAAATATTCTTGCTTTCACATCATATACTGAAACACATAACACACGTGCATAATAATAACAAATAAATTCAAGGCTTAGCAAAACTAGTAAAACTGTTGAGTGCTGTGACATGCAAAAGGAGAGCATGCTAGAAGGTTTACAGGACAACAAACGAGTAAACCACAACTCTAGCATCAGCACTTCAGAATCAACCAGACTTCCGTCTACTGCTCTAATCCTTCCAAATCTCAATATTTTTTGAGTTACCGTGCAGAAGATACTCTGCTATTACTTTTGCAATCAACTAAAATTATTTGTTCTTGTATATTCAGTATGTATATTGTTCAGTATGGAACATAAAAGTCTCCCACCCCACTTCCACCATTGAAGGTGCTCTGTCACTTAATTGTTTTAAACTTTTTAAAAAAATGCTCTATCTCTCAAAAGACAACTTTTGTGCCATTTGCATGGCATTAAGTTATCAAAAGCTTTGAGACTTCAAGCATTTTATGTATGATTGAAAACAATGCATTTCTCACAAGTGAAATCACCCCCAGAATTTCATGACTAATTTTCCACAATAGAGCTGGTGTGGAAATAAAAGGTCATAATTTACCAAAGCTCACTGACTTTTTTCAGCATTTCTGCCATCTCATGTTGCTCCATGTGGAGTGTTTGCTTAGTAAATCACAGCCTGTATATTCTGTGGAACATGGGAAATCACTGCAATTTGAATACCTTACTGACCAGACTCATTTTCTTAGGCAAGAATTTGGACAGTAACAGCTGCCACTTTTGTGCTAAAACAAAACATTAAAGACTTTTTTAAAAAAATAGGGATGGGAAGGGAAAAGATGGCATTTTTAAATTTGTACCTAGAAATGTAAATTTACTGTGCTAAGAAGTGGGCATGAGTTATGAGACCCGGACTACAAGATTTTAGGGAGGCTTGTAAACATTGTTACATATCTCTGCCTACATTTCCATTTTTGATTTCGTAACAACGAATAGATTTTAAATAAGCATGCAGAAAAAAAATGGAGGCAAGAAAACTTGAAGAAAGACTGTCCTATTTGTTCTGTCTGTTAATCTATTTAACAAGTGGGGTTACATCACTGGCCCCAATATCTGTGACTCAGCAGAGAGCCTCAAAACATGAAACATCTCTTCCCATACCAGCTGCTTCAATGGGAATGCTCTTCCAGTGGCCTGGCAGAGTACAACGATTGGGCAATCACATGTGAATGGATATGGCAGGAAGCAGTATGAGGACACAACTATTTCATACTCATCACTTTTTCTGTAATTCTAAGTGGGTCTTCATTTGAAACTGGGGGCTTAGAAGAATGCTTAGCAGAAAATGATACACACCCCTAGGTCCATAGAACAACCCATGTCACATTCTCTCATTACCATTTACATCCCAGTGGAAAATAATCGTACACGTTGTATCAAATTATTTAATATAATAATCTAATGTCACTTTCTCTGGAGCTATGCCATTTATTATTGAAGCTAAAAAAAAATCAAGGGTATGTTTGCCAAGGTATTCAGCTAAGTTAAAAAAAATAAGTCATTCTAATTCCTAATCAAACCAGTATGTCTAATGAGTCCAAGATGGCCTGTCAACTTAAATTATCTGTTTGTCTGTCTGTTTACTGTATCTGTCTGTCCACAGTTCTTTTTTTTATCTCTGTGAAGTTCAGTTATTGAGTCCCACGTTTCCTTCTGGAAGGAATCTCTAACAGATGATCCTTCCTGATGATATGTTGATGATTTGCTAATATATAGCTTATAAATGTAAGAAATCTGAAGAAATCTCTGAGAAGCAGAGCAGATCATGAGAGAGGAGAAACAAGAGATTTTAATAGCTTACACAGCACTGTGGTTTGATTAAAATAAAAGTCTTAAGCACATGTCTTAACTAGAACAATATCTCAGGATGATTAAAATGTTTCTGATTTGAAAATTTAAAATAGTCACTTGTATTAATCTTTACTATCAAGGGATTTATGTATAATATGTATTTATACAGAGTCACATTTAGCTCACTTTTTTCATAAACAACCAAAGCAGTTAGTATGAGTAAGGCAAGCAGGATTTGTCCCTAAGAACTATAGACTAATAATAAAATAGAAATCAGAGATGAAAAAAAAGATCTATCCCTCTCCACTGCAGGATTATTCCTTACAGTATTTTTTTCTAGCGTTTTGTCCAGTCCCATTTTAAATGGCCCACTAATTTCTTTTGGGAGACTATTCTTCAGTGTTTGAATCAATTCTGATCATGTGAGCTACAAAGCATGTGCATACATACAGAAAACAGTTCTGATTCCAAGATTAATGAGGACATCATAACTGTAAAATAACATGTTAATTTAGGAAGGAGCAAATCAGTTCAGATCAATTAAGAACTGATTTCGAGTTTCATCCAAAACTCAAACAGAACTTGGCACTAACAATTTCAGAAACATTAATTTGGCTTTTGGGCCTTTTTTTTTTTCCAAATGCCTCTATAATTTGTACTTTGGCTAGGACTAGAAATTTAAGTTCCAAAATACCACAAGGAAGAATACATTTGCAGAATTTTGTGTAGACAAAACCAAGAATCTCTGAAAATCTAATGAGAAAAACTGATCTCATGAGAACACCAACCCGAATTTCACAGTAAAAAAGTTGGTTTGAGAAGTCCAGAAGAGCATCCAAACGCTAAGTTGTTAAAGAGACTCTCCCAACCTTTCAGAGGTTGGCACAAATTGACTGACTTGGAAGTCTAGTGGCTGCACTCTAGAGCAGTGGTTCTCAACCAGGGGGATGCATACTCCCAGGGGTACATAGAGGTTACATCAACTCATCTACATATTTGCCTTGTTTTACAACAGACTATATAAAAACCCTTAGTGACGTTAGTACAAACTAAAATTTCATACAATGACTTGTTTATACTGAAATGTAAGTACAATATTTATAGTCCAACTGATTTTATAATTATATGGTAAAAATGTGAAAGTAAGCAATTTTTCAGTAATAGTGTGCTGTGACACTTTTGTATTTTCATGTCTGATTTTGTAAGCAAATAGTTTTTAAGTGAGGTGAAACCTGGGGTACGCAAGACAAATCGGACTCCTGAAAGGGGTACAGTAATCTGGAAAAGTTAAGAGCCACTGATCTAGAGTCCCTGGTCTGTTTCCCTATCAGCCAGCAGACATTGGACTTGGTGGTGTCCTGTTCATCCATATATGGTCAGCTGTGCTGTGCTCTAAAATGTCCCCTGCAGGCTAATCCAGGAGTGCTTGCTGACAGGCTCCAAAAGAAGCCCCTTATAGTTTCTATTGAGCTGAAAGTTTTAAAATGAGAAGAACTATACATAGAGTATAAAGACTGGTTGGTAATCTCAGAACTCCTCAGAAGAGTGCAATCACCAAAGGGAAATAATGACATCACAATATTCAAGATATAGATTATTGTCTGGTAACTGGTGATACCCATAGTAAAAAATGACTGCCTGCTTTCTTGAGTTTATAATCTTTCTTGTTTTGTTCCCTGATCTACAGGTCCTCTATTATATTGCACTTCCCAGATCACACAGCTTTTTCTCCCTCCTCACTTCATGTTATATCTAACTTTCCCCCTCCATCTGTTTTTGTCCAGTATTAATGACAGCAAACTATTATGCCTGTTCTTCATGATCCTAGCATGCTACTAATTTAGTTAACAATTACTTCCACACCCTCATCCTTTGTAGCATGCAATATATCACTAGGTGCCTGATGTCCAGATATTATAATGGATCATATGTTACCATTGCCATTTGTAACATAATATATTATTCAGCAGTACAATACCACATTGTCTGCTAAATATACTTTATATTTAGAAATCCACCTATGAAATTGCTTGAATACATAAAACACAGCTCTTGTACAGTACTTGCTTTGTCTATAGTGAAATAAACCATATATAATACTGCACATAGCAGACTATAATATTTAACTCTGACTTTAAACTTCTCTCTGCTTCACACTTAGATAGCACCTTTCATCTGCAGAAAGCATAAACATGAATCAATTAATCCTCACAACATCCCTCTGGGGTAGGTATTGGCCTATTAAATTATAATAATAGGTCAGCTGTGTCACAGAGAAATTACGTTATTACCCATAGTCAAATAAGGAATCCATGGCAGAACCAAAAACAGGACCAAGGCATTCAGATTGCTAACCACTAGACCATTCTTTACTTTACAGACTGATGGTGCAATACAGAAATTAGAACCAAAGTTCTCAATATGAGAACCAAACTCCCACAGACATCAATGGGAATGCCACAAGTCCCAGGCAATGTTATATATAGTACTTTGCATGCATCCACCTTAAACGGTCTTTTAAAAAATATTTGCAAAAAAGGGCAGAACAGTTTAGCATACAAAATCTGATCACTAGAAATTAATGGAAAGGAGGGAGGATAGGTGGTTGCTTTATCTTATGAGACAGAACAAACAGGTTCCTTATATACTCACATTGAAAGTAGAAAGTATAGTGAATAATAATATTTTTATCATTACTCCCATTAGTAACATTAGAAAAGTAGATATGTTTCCCTTTATGACTGTCCCACTGAGTTAACTTTATTTTTTTATTTTCAACTTAAATTGTCCCTTTCTTACAATATGCAGGTGACAATATTATCCTTAAATGATGTATGGTCATTTCATTCCAGTTATTAAACATGGCTCTCATTCTCCATAGAGAAGAACTGTAAACTCAAAGATAATTATGGATTGAGGATTTTTTTTAATCATTTGTCTGCTGCAGTCATGGCACAGTGGATTGTAATTGTATCAAATATCATGAGGTAAGCAAGATTTGAACAAGGTCAGTATTTATATGGGAAACCTCAGTGTGCTTTTTTGTGACATATGAAATACTAAATAAATAATGTTGGTTATCAGTAAATGACACTTTGCTCAAAGTCAGTATTGAACAAATTCTCTTGCATGGTGTTCTATTGACTGTACTCTTAGAGGTCTCATTATTGGAAGAGGTTGCAAAGCTGAGGTCCTACACATTAGATGTAACTAAAAAAACCTCACAGGATATTTTGCAACATAAAGCTCTTTCTATTCCCAAGCTATCTGTGCATCTCACCCCAAGGGTGAATGTGTTTCTGTAACAAGCAAAATGAGTCATAGTTTGTAAAACATTTTGGGATCTTTTTGGTTGAAAGTTACTGTGTAAACAAGGTCAAAATTAATATTTTTTTTCTTGAATGACTGAAGGTATTGGGAATTCTTTATATGCCTAGGTTCCAGCTACTTCAATAGGTATAACTTTACAGCAAACTTTCCCAAAATATATTCTTGGTCTTGAAATTGGATAATGCAATTTTCTATTATTTTTGACACAAGAACTGGTAAATCATTTTTTTAACTTCCTACTATATGTAATACTGTAATTTGGATAGACACCTTATTTTATATATATAATATTTGTGATTTGTGTGTGTATGTGTGCACACGTGTGCACACACATCCCACACATATTTTATTTCTCAGAGAGAAAATCAAACACACATGCTATTTTAAGAGTCTGAACAACATCTTTCAACAAAGTTTAGCTGCTTTCATTTAGTAGACACTTTTAATTTTATCTGGAAACTTTTTGACATTAGAAATAGAACAACTGTAGTTTCTCATTATGTTTGCTGCCAGAATCTATGCTTGGTTGCTCAACTAAAGACCTTACATTGCTAATTACTTCCACATGCCCATATCCCAAGTGAAGGAAAACTTATTGGTTCTGACAGCCCAGTCTCTCAACACTGAATTCCAAATGAAAACTCAAATTTTGGCCAAACATAACATTTCATCAATCTTGTTCTACTGACTGCAAAAGCAACATCAAACAAGGGGTGCTAATGGCTTTTTACTGAGCAGTTCCCAAGCTTATATTCTCTGATGATAGATCCACGTGAGCAAAGGACTTCTTTAAAGTACTTAGTAATTAGCTTTTGAACCAGGAAACAATGCGTAAAGTAAATTGAACAGTCTGTGTGCCGATGACAGAGTGAGTATAATTGACAAGCAATATGGACAGCAGAGACCAACAGAGAAAGAGCTAAAAACAAATAGAGCACATATAAATAAAGCAAAAAGAAAAAGCCGTGATAAAATAAGATGAAGCAAGCCCCAAAGCTAGCGGGAAGCCTGTGATCTGGGAGTTGAGGCCTTCAAGGTGTTGGAGTTTGACTGAAGATCAGGTCCAAGTTTAGAGACAACAGAGCAATGCTGGGTACCAGTGACAAAAAAGACTAGACTAGGGGGATTGAAACTGTATTTTTATAACTGTATTTATTAGGTCATATTCTCTGCTGATGAAACTCCAATAAGAGTTACACCAGCAAATGCTGCGGTTTTATGTTTGAAAAGCTTAAGAAATCTGGGACTGCATATAGGAAACTGAATAGACAGCTATTAAGAGTAAACATTTTGGAGAAACTAGTGATGCCTCTTTCTCATGGTCAGAAACTGCAAATGACAATGAAAATGTTTTTGTTAATCTTGAGGATTATAGACCCAACTGGTCTGAGTGAACTGTGCTAGCAGATTCTGGTACTGGTAGTAGTTGTGTATTTTAGGCATTTGAGAGTATTTTAAAAAAGCGGGGGGTGGGGAGGAGGAAAAGAGTGATTAAGGAGTCCTCTGCTTCACTGGGACATATTGTAATGCTCAGTGGTATAAGAAATCAGTGAAGGAAAAGCTTTTACTTGTGGATCACATGATGCAAATCTGTGCTCAGGAATTAGCTGGTAAATGGTTACAGATCTTTAGAGACTCTCAACTCAACAAGGAAGAGAAATAACTTGATATTACCATATTCATGTCACATGACCATCATATGTAAAGTGATGGTTTCAAAGGGACTAAACTGAAATGCTTAATTCTCAAAGATGTGGGGAGGGACAAACAATTAGATTCCACTAAAAAGGATTATTCAGAATATCCTCTATTATGTTCTGTGGGAAAGTGTATGTGAAAGGTTTTGAGGACCACAGGCCAGTTTTCTCCATCTCTGTACTGGAATGGCAGAAGGATGAGCTGAACTCAAGGGAAGATGGGAAAACTAGTAGAGTGGGGTAGAAAAGAGAAAATTATTCTCTCAGTACATAGACCTTATTTGAGGCTATTTCCCAACAGATCTAACATGGCTTTCAGATAGACTTGGTTGTAACATGGTCAAGATGGGAAAAAAAAGGCATTCGATGGAAATGTAAAGCAGTTAATTTTTGAATGTTTGTGTGGCCTGTTTAAGCATAAGTGTTGCTACCAGCCAAAAAGAATTATTCTTATGTGGGTATAGCACTACTCTGACAATGAATTCATCTTTTTTTTTTTAGGATTAGCATATCTTTTTTCAGAGTAGGGTGTGTAATGGTTTTTAAAAGACTGTTCTAAATCCTGAGAAGTGCTGAGCACCTGCAAAAGCCAAATTAAGTCAATTGTAGCTGCATGTAGTTAGCATCTCTTAGGATTTGATCAATGAAAAGTAGCAATATCATCTTCCAGTGTGGCCATCATAATGAAATAACCTGGACAACATAAAGTGCCCATGTTGTGTTCTGCCATACCCAATTTTCTCATGGACTGAGTAATTTCAAAATGACGACCAGTATAATTACTCAAGAGACAATCAAGTGATGTCTAACTGGTTGATGCTTAGAAAAGTGAGATATGACCTTTTTCCACAAGCTGACTACAGATGCAATAGCAGGGTTCCTTCCAGAATATATCAATTTAGTTCTAGTGGTATCCAGAGATTCTCTAGGAAAAAGGGGCAAAATATTGTGACTTGTACCTTAGCATGGCCCAGGTCTCTAATAACATAGTGTGACAACTCTCTGGTGGTGACATTTGATGTCACAGAGCACAAGCATATTAGGAAGTGTCCATGAGTCAGATGTCACCACATTCAGGGGATCTTTAGTGTGTCACAACCACACCTGGTCTTTTTTGACTTACTTTCTGCCTCGGGTTGAGTTAAAAGTCCCGCCGTATTTCTTCCGATTAAGGATGAGAGCAGCAATTTCTGGCACGTAGCGAGCAAACATTGCCTACATGCATGAAACAAAAAAACAAAAAAAGAAAATGGCATGCAGAGAGTGTTCTACTGCAGCAGAGGCAGCAGAGCCTCTTGGAATACTTACTTTCTTCCACTAACCGCACTATAGGAACCACCATATTTCTTGCGGTTTCCTATTAACTCTATGATTTCAGGGACGTAGCTGGCAAACATGGCCTAAGAAGAAGATAGGAGACAGAAGAAAAGACTAAAAAGAGAGGCCAAAGAAAGGGGGATGATGAATATTTTCAGAAGATATATATCTTTTAAGATCTGAAAATGCAAAAGAATTAGAACTTTAAAAGTTTTTTTAAAATTTAAAAAAAAATAAAAAAGCAAATTATAAAACAAAATAAGAGGGTTCAATGTAAAAGTTGGTCTTGAAGAAGATGTACACTTGGTAAACTAAAGTAATGGTCAAAACAGGAAAAAAGCACACAAAACAAAAAGAACAAAATAAAGTCAAATTGGCATCTAATTATAAAGTATTGGCTTTGTCTAATTCTTCCTGAAGAGGGGGGAAAAAACTATTCAAAGATTACATGCTGCAAAAAACAAAAGTGGATATTACTATTGTTCCTTTTTTTTTTTGGAAGATAGGTGGACTTTTTTCCCCTTAATGAAAATTCAAAAGAAGAGAAAAACAGTATGGTGCAGGCGTTTGCCCGCTCTCAAGAATCAAAATGATGTCAACTCCCCCCAAAAAACCCAAAACAAAAACAATCTTTTTCAAAAGTTTTGTAAGAACATGTGACAGAAAAAGGTAGTAAGGAGAAAAAAAAATGATCTGCCATGTTTTGTCCAACAAACATCTTGCTTGTGGCTGGATACTTCTAAGAGCTGCTGCCAGTCAACTTGGTCTCTTTATCCATATGCAAATATGTGTGTCTTTTGTATGTAAGTGCATATATATTATACATATTGCATTGGTAATGTATCTGTTATACATATACCTCCTACAGAGAGATGTATGCATATGTACAATAAATATGTGTATAACAATACATATATGCATGTAAATGTACAATGCATATATTGTGAATGAATTTTAACTCACACTTACCTTACAGAGTATAAATCTTAACATAAACTGCTCTTTTAAGAGACAAAATGCAGCAGTTGCTGTAGTGGTACTAGTAATGATAAAAAAAGGTAATTTGACATAGAACAATTAGCAATTTTAGTGCTGTGTACATACTTATTTGAACAGGAAAAGGAGTGATACAATTTGCTGAGTTAAAAGGAAATTTGTTCTGTTTATACTAAACCTAGTCTGTGAGTAAACATTATGACATGGTTGCATGTTTGAAATTAAAGAGAGCATGGTTTGCTAATGTCTGGATCAGGCATGCTGCTCTTTAAGGCAGTACTAAGCCACAGTGTTTGTTGGAATTCTGGGAAGGAACACAGAGGGTGAGGGAGGGGTCTTGAAACCGCAAACTTCCTTCAAAATATCAATGACCATCATCAAACAATGCACAACAGTGTCACTGAAAAGTAATGGACTGTAAATAATACTGTAAATAGAATTGCTAAGGCACTTCATGTATTTACATGCATTACTTTCTTAAATATATTAGAGTTATTTTTACTGTAGACTAATGACAATCTCTACAAAAGTGTGACAAGATCTGGTTTAACAAAATACTTGTCTTATAAAAAGAAAACGATATGTAGCTGAATTGTTTACAATTCTTACGTTTTTAACTTACTAAACCAGATGCTACAGTTCAGGTTGCTGCTTAATAAACTTTAGGGGATATAAAAGAGCTGGTATTAAAGTAGTAGTAGCAATAAAAAGATTTTACCAATCCCCCGAGGATGAAGAAGACCATGAAAAGGCGTCCAAGGGTTGTTTTTGCATAAACATCTCCATAGCCAACAGTGGACATTGTAACCATTAGTAAATAAACACATTCCCAATATGTAAGTGGTTGGTTATTTTGGAAATTTTCCCATGGATCCCCTGAGTTCTCCACCTACAACATAAAAGGACAAATATAATGATTTAATAGGGCAGTAACAGATTAATACAAGTTGTAATTACTTACTTTTGTCTAATTGGCATACATATACTGCTGGAAACATTTTACCAATAAAGGACCAAATTCTGCCTTAATTAGAGTTGTACAATTCCACTGCTACCATACAGGGTCCTCTTGCTTATGTTACTTGTGGAAAACACTATCACCAATCATTACTATAGTATTTAGCTCATAATGGAATCCAGATTGTCTCTCTTTCCTTTTCCTTCTAAAATAATGCACAGCCAATGATGTCATGTGCATAGTAATGGTCATTAGTTAACCACATGTATACGTCATAAGAAACAGATCTCTAGCTCCAAAAACTCATAACTTTTCGTTCCATAAGCACAAGCTTCTACAATCAAAACTCAAGTCTTTAGTAGCTATCAGCAGAACATGATTTATGCCCAACCATCAGAGGGAAAGATAATTATAGATGACTAAACAGTTGAGCAGATCTCACTATACCCAGCAGACAGAACTGCTACAAATATCAAGAGTTCATTATGGCCTGACCAATGAATTGGTTGAGATTTTGTAAGCTACAGTTCTTTTATAACCACCTATTTTCATGCATCTATAAGACTGGAATTGCCAAGCTAGATCAGACACGAGGTCCATCTAGTCCAGCATCCTTTCTCTGACAAAGACCAGTAACAACTCAGATTGACTATAAAGACTGGTTCCAGTCTGAAATTAATCAAGGAGCAAATTTTCAAAAGGATCCCTGAAGTGAACCTGCAATGCTAGTAAGTACATTAATCTATGCAAACAAAACTCTGGGAGAATTCTGTGCATGCTCAAGTCTCTTTTATTCAATTCTTGCATAAGTACATGCAGACAAATAGAAGCACTTGAAAATATTTGGGCACAATTTAAAAGGCACCTAATTGAACAGTTGTCTCTTAAACTTCTGAATATGGAAATAAACAAAGCAATTCAAAAAATAAGCTTGCCATTTTTAACCATTCCTCCCAAGCTTCCTGAGCACTTCAGGCTACAAGAATGGGAAGAAAGCAGAGTGACTTTATCTTGTTTCCTAATGGTAAATAAAATGCTTTCAAATTCCATACAGAGATCTGTGTGTAAAATTACTATAGAGCAGAGGTTCCGAAACTGTGATCTATGGATCACTTGCTGGTTCCTAGGAGAACTGGCTGGTTCCATGGGTCTGACTCCCCTCTTTATTTTCCAGCTCATAAATTTTATTAAAAAGCAGCTAAAATACAGTAAGTAATTTCCAAATGTTATTTTCCCATGTAGCCAGCTATTGCAGTTACCACAGGGATGATATGTGATTATGAATGGGAAGGAAAATATCCATATGATAATCTTTCCATAAGATGCGGTCCACATTATGAAATTATAAATTTGAGAAACCCCTGCAGTAGAATTGGACCACCTGCACTGAGAAGCATGCAAAGAAAGTGTGAAAAACACTGAAACAGAAAATCAACCATTATTAAACTTTTAAAAATCTGCATCTCAAATCTAGAAAAATAATACCTGAACTACTAATAAATAATTAACAACAATGCATGGCACAATTATAACATGTTTTGGCCATCTCCGGCCTACATAACATCTCCTGCCGGCATAGCGCCGGTGTGGACAGTGCTGAGATCGCTGTAACTAGCATCCTTCAGGGGGTGTCTTTTTCACACCCCGGAGCAAGTTAGATTGACTTAAGCAGTAGTGTAGACCTACCCTACCCTACCCTACCCTGAGTCTGGTCTTTTGAAGCACTAAATAAAGTCTATGATGATGCTTCTATCACAAAAGTCACAGAGGAGTATTTGTGATATGAGAGAGACAAGGTGGGTGAGATAATATATTTCATTGGACCCACTGCTGTTGGGGAGAGACATAGGTGCTGACTTTTATTTTTCCCCAGGGGTGCTCTACCACCACTCTACCCTAAGGCCTCAACCCCACTTTGCCCCTTCCTTCAAGACCCCACCCTCCCTTCATCTCTTCCCACACTAGCTCTGCTCACTACCCTGAGTCTGAGCCCTCCCTCCGCCTCTTCCTGTTCTGCCCCTTTCCCGAGGTCCCCACCCTCCTACTGCTCCTTAATCTCCATTCTAACCCAAGCCCCTCCTTGAGCTGCCAATCAGCTGTTTGGCGGTGCTGCTGATCAGCCGCACCTCAGATTAGCTGATCAGGGACACTGCCAAACAGTTGTAGCTGGTGGGTTCTGAGCACCCACAATTTTTTTTAATGGATGCTCCAGCCCCAGAGCACCCATGGAGTCAGTGCCTATGGTGAAAAAGAGATAAGCATATTTTGAAAGTATTGTGCAGATTTCCTTTGAGGAAGAGGTCTGATAGGTCAGATACAGAGCGATCGCTTTTTGAAGTGTTCACCCACAAGTGCTAGGATGTTTTTGTCTTTTATCATTTTCCTGTGTGATATAGGTGTTAGAAATGTAGTCATCAACAGAAATAAGGACATTATAGGACATTCCGATTTTGAAATGGTATGTATGATATGAATATTTTCTTAGAGTGGAAAACAGACATTTGGACAAATGACTACCTTCCATAATTAAAAGATCAAGGGTCTAATTTTAACCACATATACACTAATGTAAATTCAGAATAATTCAATTGAAGTCAATGAAGTTACTCCAGACTTACACTGATGTAACTGAAATCAGAATCTGGCCCGAAATCCGTTGCTGCATAGATTGATACTACTAACAACCTGATATCTTACTGACCTTGAGTTAGGCAAAATTATCAGCTACGTAATGTACGTCTAAAGTCATATTAAATTGTATTTACAGAATATAATTGACAGTAAACAATTCATTTCAAAACTTCTATTGCTTTTTTAACTTTTAAAATGCAGATTAATGCCATTACTTTATAACTGAGATCTTTTTAGTTATAGAAGTTAAAATATACAGCTAATCAATGCTGAATAAGAGCTTAAACCATCAAAGTAGATAATATTTTTGTCGGGGTGAAAGTGATACGATTTAAAAAAAACTGAATAAAGCAGAGAACTAATCTACTCTACTCTAAAATGTTAGTAAATCAGATTAATTCTTCTGAAAATACAGAACTGCTTTTGGCGAAGCCATGTGTTTCCCAGGATGGCCATTATTTGAGACAGGGTGTCATTACCATTTATGCTGTACCAGCCTTTTTTGACATGTACTCTTGGTAATTATTAAGGAAATATTGCCACCTAGTGGTACGATGTGAAAAGATGTGAAAGGAGTTCTATTAAAATCCAAGTCCCAGACTTATGTAACTGTTTCTGAACAAAACACGGAGGTTAATGAAGTGAATATTAACTTACTGTTCAGAATTAGTTTTGGGTACAAGGCTGGAAAGTCAGGAAGCCTTGATGCCTTTCTTTATTGTACTTTGCAACAGTGTCAAGCGATTATCCTAAGCAAGGTAATTTCAGGTAATAAAGCAGCTCAGAGGAGTTGATCCATGAAAAAAACCCGATGAAGTATTTTCAAGTATACTTACCAAATGTATGAACCCAGCTGCTGTCAGCCATGTGCTGATAAATATAGAGCACAGATTCACCAGCTTGATGGAATTACTGCACAAACAAACAAATATATATTATATTCTATAGGTAAGTTGCCATAGGGGTAGCCGTGTTAGTCTGGATCTGTAAAAGCAGCAGAGAGTCCTATGGCACCTTATATTCGCCCACGAAAGCTCATGCTCCAATACGTCTGTTAGTCTATACGGTGCCACAGGACTCTCTGCTGCTTTTACAGGTAAGTTGTAACAGAAACACAAGTTATATAAACACACTTTTTAATGAGTATCTGTACACAGAAAGAGAGTTTACTGTGTATATACTTTAGGCCTGAAGTTCTTCATATAGATTTTTGTGGGAACAGGAGCAGGCACTGTCAGGGAATTTAAAAAATACTGAAAAAATATATGCAAAAACCATTATTACATAGCTTGCAATGTCTGCTTTCACAGATTTAAACAGTTTTATATGCAGCTTTTTGAAGCTATTAAATTGAGTGAATGATATTTTAGAAAAGTTCTAGGAGATTTGATCATGATCAAATAGGAGATACCACAGGCCTAAAACATCCATTCTTTCTCTATTGTCACATTACCATTTCCTTTCTTTATTCCTCTTTCCCCCTTTTTTCCTCTACTTATTTCTACTTGGATTCTGAATAGCAATTAGTTCAGCATAAATACTTTGGGCTGGATTCTCAGCTGGTGTAGATCCAACGAACTCACAGGAGCTACATCAATTTACATCATTTTGGAAACAGACCTTTTATACTTATAACATGTGTTTGTACATCTCTGCTTTTTTTTCCAATCTGTTTCATTTTTTCTGCTTGGTGTGTTTCTTCAGTATGCTTTTTGCTTTTAGCCCCATCTCTGCAGAGACCTTATATACTGTGAGCAGCCCCATTCATGAAAAATGCATTTACTGAATTCAACGGAATAGCTCATCTCGTATAAAGTTAAACACCTGTGTAAATCATTGCGGGATTGAGATTTTATCCTGCACCTATGGAAAATAATCAATGAACAGATTATTGCAGTTAATCTGTAGGCGCTATATTCTGATTGGTAAATATGGAGCTATTCTGTCATGGGAATTAGGATAACGTAAGGGTGTTAGGTCTCCATGTGAACGTCCCGCCCCCTTTGTGGGAAGAGGGGAGGCATTTTCCTTCTGCAAGAGGATGATGAAACTTGCAATGTACTGGTGCTTCTGTGGGTTTCCCCCATATTATCTATGATTTTGCAACACATTGCTGGTGAAAACACTTCCTTGTATGAAGGAATAAAAGCAAGAAGGTCAATTTGCTATCTTTTGTGAGATTATTTTATTCATTATTCTTGAGCATTCAGATGGTCAGTAGGTATGCATGAACACATTTCATAGAATATCAGGGTTGGAAGGGACCTCAGGAGGTCATCTAGTCCAACCCCCTGCTCAAAGCAGGACCAATCTTGTTAATCCTGAAAGTTCCACCTATTTTTGTGCATGGTTTATCCCAAAATTTGTACCGGAAAATGCATTATTAATTATTTTCCTGTTTAAAAAGTTTCAATCATCCAGCCAGAGAGTAGAAACAATACCACGTGACTCAGGTGATGGATTGCTCTTTCTGAATAAGGACTAGTTGATGTGAATGCATAGCATAAACTTTCTTAATATTATTTGACTAATGTTTGCAAGTATCAAATACATGAACAGACATCACGATCAGTTAGAGAACAATATGCAAATAGAAAAAAGGGTTAAATAGCAATGAATGTTATTTATTATATTATAAATGATTTGACCACCTCTACTTTTGATATTAGTAGTTCAGCTATCAAACTAAAACTTTACATAAAGTATCAGATAAGATACTTTTCCCTTTTATAAACACAGAAAAATGTTACGAATACATAGATTAGCTAGAGATTTAGGAGTTCATTGTGCTGTAATTCAATCTCATTTTCAGCTAATAACAATCCCCCAGCTAATAAGCAAGCCTAATTTTAATGTTTTAATTTTAAATACTCTTGGAGTGTTTTGGGAAACTTTATTAGTGGCTGCAATAATCTAGGTTGGAAGATGTTCATGTGTAGGAACTATTTTTTCCTAAAGCTTTTACAGACTGATACATCATGGTCCTGACCCTTCAGTTCCCTCTGGATGTGTATTTGCATGTCTTTGAATGTTTATGTGATCAGAACCCAGGTCTGTAGCTATACTGGGTCTTGAGGGATAGAAGGTAGACAAGGAGGATAACATGGTGTTTTTTAATTGTCCAATCATATATAATTTGGGGCTAAATTGTAGCTATTGAAGGCACAGCTTTGTTGGGGGGGAAAGGAGTTGTGGATGTGGCAATGCACTAATGATAGTGGTAAAGATTAGGCTTCCACATTAAATAATGTTTACATTTACAGTTCATACATAAGACCCCATTTTGCAAATTACTCTGTACAGATGAGCCTCTGCAGCCCCACTGGAGTCAAGTTACTTTGCCCCCATCCAGATTGGATGTTTTTTTCTAAAAGATATTCTTTAGTTCAAACCAGAATTCAGCTTTGGTCCATGTGACCCTCAGGGCCCTACAGGTAATATATATATTCTGTGGATGTGGCCTGCATAATACATAGAGAGCTGCATATGCAGCCCACAATGGTAAATAGGTTGAGAACCTCTGGGGTAAGGTTTGATTTTTACACTTATTTATAAATATATTTTATCTGTTTTTTTTGTTTTATAATTAAATTTAAAAGGCTCTTTTTAAAGAAAAGAGGGTGAAAGTACTGTTAGTGTTTTTTATTTTAAGAGTAACCTCACACTGGTAGAAGATAATGGATTAAAAAATGTGATTTTCTAATCGATCAAATGTTTGTCATTCAGTTTGCTAAGTACATTCATACTCAGCTGTCTGAATGTCTTTGAGCAGTACATACTCTGAAATAGACTGACACCCCAATCCAGCATATGGATAACTTTGTTTTACCTACTCCAGTTGTCCCACTGGAGTAGGTAAATGGTTATTAATTATAATTATATTATATTATATTAGTGGTTACATTTGATCATAACATAGGATTCAAACCTCTGTGGTTCTTAAATTAGACAAAAAGGCATCATTCATAGGATGCTGTGCTTCATTATCAAAGTCTGAGTATTGCTCATCCATGAATTTCAGGGGGGAAAAGCTTTTCAGTAATGCAATAATATGTCAATCGGCCTCCAGGTCCTATCTTTATTTTTATATATAGATATATAAAAATAAATAAATGGTATTGAAGCACTACTTTGATTCTTCTTTAGGTCTATTTTATTTTTTGTGTGTTTATTCATAATTGTACCTTGTCTGTCCTTTATGAAATACCCTTGTCTTTCTGCCAGAGACTAAATATAGATGAAAGATTAGTCACAAACATTTTCCTGCTCTTTAAGCTCTTTCCAACATCTGTGCAAAATCCCTTATTGTGAGGCTTACCTAAAGCCCTGTAGTTCTATTGAAACCTTGTATAAAATGGTGAGGGGAAAAAAACTAACTATATTCAATCTTCTAAAACATGGGAGAAAAAAACTAACAATTCTGAAAAAGATATATTACATTTCATAGGTAAGTACATAAACTTTAAATTAGTAAGGGACATGGTTAGCCTTCTAGAGGTTCAGTTTACACAAGTAGGCTGTAAACTCTTTCTGCATCCATAGAGGGTCTGCTAAAGAACAGTTAGGCATTTTTTAAATGTTCTGATAATTACACAACACCCAACAACTACCTGTTTAATATATTCCTTTCCATTTGTAAAGTGTTCTAGCTGCTTCCTGTGGATCACAGTATTATGAATGGCCCTTCTGCTGATGGTATGAATGAGATTTGTTCCTTTAATCCTAGTCCTTCAATCGCTACATTCACTCAGTGTCTCTCTTTGACTTTGTATTATAGAAAATAAAACCTTGCAGGCAGTAATTTTAATTTAGGGGTTAAAGTCAATTATATTTTCCAACGGAGGGGAATTCTTTTCCTTCCCAGCAGGACCAAATATTACATGCACTGTCTTTGCACATAAAATAGAGAAGACGGGATGTGCTGCATAATCCATCAGTATTACACCATGCTTCTCAATAGATGTTGCTGCTGAACACACAACATACTAAAATGGTGCCGTATGTTAATTGTTTCGAGCATTCTTCACACAAGCATGGATCACTTTTAAGAGAGGAATATGAAATAATACATTCAGAATTGTTTAAATAATCCAAAGAGTTAATGTTTAAAATATAATTATTTCAGTGTTGATAATGATAAATTGTATTTATTATTGCAGCTGAACATTTCAGGCTCTATCCTGAGCCTTCTGGTATTTGGCTTCCCTTGCAAATCAGCTGCTACATGTGCATGCATTTCCCATTGGCTTCAACAGTATTTGGCCTTCATATTCAGATATGAACAATAATATTTTAAAACACCTACAGAAGCATAATACAGGATCCTACAATGTTTTACAGCTCTCTCTATCCAGGAAACACTTCACCTGTGACTGAAGTGAAGTAATCTGCATGACAGAATGCAGCAGCTGTTTTACAGCATACAGTTCTAAATCACAGTTTAGGGCAGAAAGCGAGGAACACCTCTGTATATAACAAACTTCTGTTAGAATTTATGTAGGCAGAATGTATTTAATCAAAACAGGAATTTAGTGAGTTCACTGAGTTAACTGTTCTAACTCTTGCAAAAGTGCTAAAGGATGATTAGTAACCACAAGTAGTCAGCACCTTGGTTTTACATCTCATCTAAAAGATTATAATACAAAAACATCATGAAAAGCTTTCTTTTTCCACATTTGACTTTATTTACAGAATAATTTTAATATATAGCACCTATGAGCATCACTGATGGAAATTGTGTTTGTTAGTGCTGGTTAGAATTCCACAGAATTTTTGTTCTGCTATTATGACAACAGATGAATGGCCTATCACAATGTATCAGAGGGGTAGCCGTATTAGTCTGGATGTGTAAAAGCAGCTATCACAATGGGCTTTTATGCTAGATGTGTCTGGTTACAAGTTATACTTAAGTGCATGGTTAGTACATTTTGGTCCATTATTATTTATTCTTAATGCTTATCAGATACATTTTCCTCCCTCTTTCTTTTTCTGTTTGTAGGTTATGGGGTTAATTTTGCACATTGGATCCATTTAAAAACACCACCACCAACAATAAAGCTTCCAGGTCTAATTTCAGGTTTAGTATAACTGAAGGCTACTGCACTGAAGTCAATAAAATAATACCCATTCATTCCAGTTTGGCCCACAAATTTTATAAAATGATACTTTTTGGACACCAGTAGTATTTTATACTATTAAATTGTCTTTAGGTTTATTAAATGAGACATAAGATATCAGATATGCCTGATTACTGCATGCTCAAGAATAGGGTGGGACACATGAAACAATTTATTTTGAGGCCTTTGATGATTTTTAAATTAAATGAATTGTTTAGTGATAAACCAGTTTGGGTTAATCAACTGAGTAAAACTGAAAGGAAGCCACATAAGTAAGCTGGATTTGAAGGGCTTTATAGTAATCAGAAGAGGAGATTTACAGATGCCTGCATATTCATGTAAATAATTACAAAGATGATGAGCATCTAATTTGGGAGTAAAGTTTGGCACCAGACAAATGTTATTATGAACAAAGGGGTCAAGTCCTAAGCTAGCTTTAAATGGAACTCATTTAATTAATGCATCTTCCCTTCACCTACTGTTCTGGAGCCTTAAAATTCCACCCCTCCTGAAGGGGATTTGAACCTTTATCCAAAGCCTACTGAAGTCAATGCGAGTCTTTCTACTGACTTCAGTGGGCTTTGGGTAAGATCCTTTGTGTTCTGCAAGGAGATTTTAATACACTGAGTTTCTGTAACAATTACACTTTCTCTCTGCAGGACCCGTGGCATTTTAAGACTACAGGACTGCAGTTTCTCTGTGTGTTTATTAAACTAGTTTTATTATTTTAAGAAAAAAAACTACATTTGCTACATGCTCACACAGTTCCAGGCAGATCTTAAGCCAGTTCCAGAGTCATTTAGGATTTCTTTCAATATGAAAGGTTGACTAATGAGAACAGTTTTAAGGTTTAAAGGGTTGCAAAGCCTGCTGGTTGTCATGAACCTGTGCACATCTGAAGGGTCTATTTACTCACGAACAGTAGGGTGATTTACATGGGTTCATTGCTCATTAAGGGTAATAAACTCCACCTGAGTTACACACCCTCAAATATGGGATGAATGAATGGAGAAAGAGAAGGGGGATTTTAAAGTGGAACTGAACTTCCAGTATTTAAAAATAATTACTAGAACAGTAGTTCAATACTTTAGCTGGTGTATTTTAATGCATGTTAAAAAGTTAATCCCTTTGCTGCTGTGAAACATGGCACAGTCCCTTTGGTGCTTCAAGGTGATTAACTAATGGGCATAGTAGTAGCTAATGTGCATTCTGCTTCCCATACCAAGTATGTTGCCACACAAAAGCAGTTAAAATAAGAACAACACAGTTGTTAACTGAAGTATTTTAAACATCCTTCTAAAGGAATGCTTATGACAATGAATGGAATGAGATATCCAGAGTGGAAAATCAATGTAACAAACGTTTTTGAAATCTAAGATTTTCATAATGATGAAGAACCATAATGATTATCTCTAAACTGCCATCTCCCTGTTGGGTGTTTTGTTGGGCAAGTTATTTCTAATTTAATGAGGCAATAAAGTAGGGATTTAGAATGAGGAAGGATGGATTATTTAATCAATGTGTAGCTCTATCACTCTGCCTTTACATTTATAATCACTCAGTCCCTTGAATATTACAGGTATAAAAATGTATCAAGTGAAATATCAACAGATAATATCAAAGAGACATTTAAATTGATAAACCATTCACCAGAAATACAGGATGGAATGGGAATTTAGAAAACAAGAGATGACTATATATTTGTATGAGAAATAAAATACCATATATTAGGAGGCACTTAGTTCACCAATGCAGCAGGTTCACCAGTGAAACTAGTCACCAATTAAACTAATAATTACATTTACTAAAAGATGGAATAGCTGCATGGATGGGGCTCAAACATGACTTGACTCATGAATGTGCCTTAGAGTCTAGTGTCTTTAATGAAAATTACATCAGGGGAAAAAGTCAAAAGGGTATTTTGTGTGTGTGTGTACACACACATACATATATATTATATATAAAAATTGAGTTTCGGTGTGTGCTATTCAAACCGTAACTTCCATTCATTCTAGTGGCATTATGAAAGGAGAAATTACCTCTGACTATAACTATAAACTGGAGAAGACAGACTACAGACAGGTTAAGTATGTATTAAAGTCTTACCTTGTTTTTAGGATATTCAGAAACTGCAAAATTTCTGAAAACTGTATCAGTCTAAGGGCTCTTAAAAATCTTAAACCTGCATAAAAAGAGAATCAGACATAACTCCAGTGCATAGTGAGCCATACTGTCATAACATCCAACTTACAATGGTAACAATCAATGAAATCAATGGTATGTAGCATACAGAAAGTCAAATACCTTTGAAGTGTTCTTCCATATTTAATAGTCTCAAGATCTTGACCAGCTTTTTTCAGTTTAATTTAGATCTGTTTCTATAGCCTACCAGAAATGCATACTTCAAGTATTAAGTTATGGTGTGGGAAATTTACCTCAGAGCTAAGAAGAAAAAACTTTACTTAGCCTCAGTTTGTAGTCTTAGTGCCCATATTCCTCTCTTCTAGAATGGCTTAATATTGCAAATATAGATATAAAACTCCTGAAAGCTCATGACTCCCCCCGGTGCTTAGCAAAAACTAAGAGATTATGCGCAAGAGATCTGATAACCTGATTTTTGAAAAAACAAACAAACATAAAAAAACCTAGACAGTGGATAGGCCTGATTAAATTGATAATTCTTAATGACGTAAAATCTTTTATTAGGTTATAATGCTCCATATCCCCACCCCAAACTCTAAAACTTCAGACAGGGATATGTAGTTACCACGTACTGTGGCTTAAAAAAATGATAAAACTACTGTATTTGCCTTCAAGCAGGTTACAATTACAGTAAATGACTGAACTTTGGTTCTTAGAAAAATAACAATATTTATAAAGGGATAGCATTGAGTTGTTGAAATCAGGTTGCTTGGATAGCAATTCTCAGACAGCTGCAGGGCCAGACAGAGAGAGAGAGTGATAGAGCAAGAGAAAATACCATAAAAGATTAAGAGCTTAAATTGCTGAGAGACTCATGCTGGTACTAAACAATTTTGCTGCAGATCTTTCGCATATGAGTAAACGTACATTGTGTATTTTATATATACAGCTTATAAAGTTAAACGGAAAGCTTTTGAGGATTTATTTTTTTACTGCAAAGTAGGGCCAAGGGTTACATAAAAATTGCTTAATATGGTAGCTTGACCGCTAGGGTTGGGCCTAGGGCAACGTCAACTCATGCATCCTCCTTACTGACATTTTTAATTTAGTAACAACGAATAATCTCATTTAGCACATATACAGCACTTTCTATTTTCAAAGTGCTAACTAAGGATAAAATGCTACAAAAACTTAACCACATGCACAACTTGACTTATAGCAGTGGACTCCAGTGGGACTACTCACAAAAGTGAAATTATACATGTACTCAAGTGTTTGCAGAATTAATTTTACAATACGCCAGTGAGGTAGTTACATGTGATTATTATTCTTATTGTCATTATTATTTCCAAGTGATGCAAAGCAGTCTTAATGAGGTTGAGGATCTCTCACAGCACATGTGTAAAATGGGCATAATAATACTTCATTGAGTCCTTTACAAGGGTATTGTGAGTATTAATCAAGATTTGTAGAGTCACCTGAGATCTAGATTAAAAAAAAATGATACAAAACTGCTCGATATTACTAAATTTTCCATATAATCCCAATTATCGAGTCAGTAGTTTAGGAACAGGTAACAAGAAAGCTAAGCTACATCATCCTGTTTCAAAAGAAAAGTCTGCTTCTTGAAGACAAAGATAACCAAAAGCTGTTAAGAAGGCTGGGAAAGGTTACAGTTAGCCCCAAAATCTCTATTTCCAACTCCTCATAGTGATTTCTAACTACTTTAAATGGTCAGACAAAGGAGGCAAACACACCAAGGAGCAAATGGTTACAGTAAATTGTTTGCTGCAGCTGGAAAATCATTAGCAGTGAGGTTCTACAATTGCTATAGCCTACATCATTTTTAAAATGTTCCTTCAGGGAATAATACTTGAAAAAGAAAGTGAATGGGCTAGAGGCCAGCTTACTTAAAAACAGCACTGCTGAGGGTGACACAACCCTTGCATCTTTTTCATGAGACCGTCTTTCTTGCATAGTTATCAGTTTATTGCCGAGGTGAGTCTTTTAAAATGAAGGTGAAGCATCAAACCCCAGAAACTATATAGCATGTGCCATGAATGACATCCAAAGATGGTGAATAGGGATGGGGTAAAAATAACACTATCATCATGGCATCTGATATTTCCTCATCTGTGGACCTGAACCTAAAACACTAAAACAAACTTTTCAGAAGGTTCTGAAATACCTATTTAGCTTCCTCAGCCAACGTTTATTTTTCATGCATCGCTGCACATCCAAACGGAAGCCAGGACAGGAAGTGCCATCATAATAAAAAGGCAGACTATCCTACATGTCTTACTACCCTGGTTGGAAGCACGGAGGGAATTTTACAGCAACCTGCTCTGACAACATTTCCAGCTAATGCTTTCTAGAATTAATAGGTACACGTATTAAGGACAAGCATGGGAAAACTGTCTTTTCAGTGCCTTTCTGAATGGAACCCAAAGCTTTATACCTGTATTACTACTAGAGCTTCCAATTTATGCTGTTTATTTCTCTTGATGTTTACAAAAATTAATTGCTGATATTTGAGGAGAAAAAACACGTTATAAATATTCAAACATGTTTCTGAATTCTATAAAAAACTGCCTTCCTCTGAAACTCTGCACATTTGGTGAAACTTTGGGACCCACCATTCAAACTGAGTTGGGACATCATCATGTTCCGTGGATAAAATTCCCCTACATGAAGCACATTTAATCAGAACAATTTAGGGAGGCTAAATACATCCTCCAAAATGGAATCAGACTACGGGCCTATAGTGAAGCACCCCTGTTGACCCTTGATGCCTGATACTGGAAGGTTTATGCTGATGTTTAAACTAAAATTGATATGTTAGGAAAAGCTAATATGCTTAAAAATGCTAATATTAAAGCACTAACACAAGAAGTGAAAAACAAAATGTATAAATAGTGCAAATAGACTTTACAATAAATTTGAAGCCTAATGGAGGCTAGCAGTTAGCACAAGGCCTAAAGTCTTCACATAAGTGCTTGACCTAGAATTATAAGATTTAACAATACGCATCTTGTGATAAACAAGTAAACAGCAAAGGAACTGTTGACCTGTGACCCCTGACTTATCTTGGAAGGTTTATGCTTAAAATCAAACTATAATCTAAATATTAGGGAAAGTTAAAATGCTTAAAGATATTAATAAAAATAATTAAAGCTGTAATGCAAGTAAGGAAACAAATGTAAAATGTACACCTTCTTGTCAACATTTGTAGTAGTAATCAGGGTGGCCTATTTCAAAAGTGATTTTTCCTCCTGTTGATAATAGCCCACTTCCACTTTAATTGAATTGTCTCATTAGAACTGACACCCTACTTGGTAAGGCAACTCTCATCTTTTCATGGTGTGTGTGTGTGTGTGTGTGTGTGTGTGTGTGTGTGTGTGTACTATATTTTCCACTCCATGCATATGATGAAGTGGGTTTTAGCCCACGAAAGCTTATGCTCAAATAAATTTAAGGTGCCACAAGTACTCCTCACTCTTTTTGAAAAAATTGGGTTTGTTTAGTCTGAAGAAGACTGAGAGGGGACACATGGTGAGAGTTTTCAAGTACATAAAAGGTTGTTACAAGGAGGAGGGAGAAAAATTATTCTCTTAAACTCTGAAAATGGGACAAGAAGCAATGGGCTGAAATTGCAGGAAGGACAGTTTAGGATGGACATTAGGAAAAACTCCCTAACTGTTAAAGTGGTTAAACACAGGAATAAATTGCTCAGGGAAGTCGTGGCATCTCTGACATTGGAGATTTTTAAGAGCAGGTTAGACAAACACCTGTCAGGGATGGTCTAAATAATACTTAGTCCTGCCGTGAGTACAAAGGACTGGAGTAGATGACTTCTCCAGGTCCCTTCCAATTCTAGAATTTTATGATTCACCAATCTTATATCCTGCACCAAACATTAAAGTAGACACCTGAGTAAAAGAACCTCTTATTAGTGACTTTTGGCTTTTGACCCCAAATGTATCACAGCCCCCACACCAATGGTCACAACTATAGCCTATGTGCTAGAAGGGTGACTGAAATCTGCTTCATTTGCTGTGTTCATCTGCTTCACTTGCATTGAGCGTTAGGGCTGCTGGATTCATGGAATCATTTCTAATGAACCTGCTGGCTCACTTCTGGGCACTTTGTTAATTCTTCAGTGAACATCCAACCAGTTGAATGCTCTATAATCCCTCCAGAATAGGAAAAGGAAATAGTGCCAGAGTCAGAGGGCCCTGGTTCAGGAGGGAGCAGGAGCAGAAGGCTGTAGGCAGCATCCTGGGAGCTGACTATGGTGAGAAGACTGGACAGTTTGGGAGCTGGGACTGAAGGGCTGACAGCTGGGCTGGGAAGCAGCCTTTTGCTGGTAAATGGGCCAGCAGCAGTTACAACAGATGGGTACTCAGGAATGGCCTGTAAACAAGAGGGGCTGTGCAGATCAGTTTGAACAAGATCGACAAAAGTACTGAACTCTGGCAGGGACATCTGCAGGCCCATGAATGATTGCCTCTGGGAGAGGGGTGGCCTGGAGTCAGCAATCCTGCAGTAGGCTGGGGGAGCCCCACCTGCCCATTCCCATGAGAGGCTGAGTTAGGAACTGTTGGTGCATCTTGTGTTTGTACCTTAAAGTCTACAATAACAGCAACATTTATTTCTGGTAGCTTTTAATGAAACAACTGTTTGTCATTCATCAGACTCTGTGAGTGTTTATGGGGATGTACCAAGGCCTACAGTCTGAAGGACCTTGTGCTGGAAACACCTAGAGGACTTACCTCAGAGGAGGACCAAATATAGACAGGACTTGCATACCCCAGCACTCAAAATGACTCCCTGCAGTGGGGATGGTTACACTGGATCCCAGTGCCCAATGCCAACATGCAGAGGGTGTGCAAATAACTCATCATGGGGCTGAAATGGACTGGAGAACCATCCTTGGCTGCTCTGCATTAGAGTGAATTTCACCCCATGATAGCAGAATTAACTAGTTGAACTGAGACCAAAGAAAAAGGGGAAATCCCATTCTTGAATGACTACTGTTGAAAGGGGTGTATGTGTGTAAACGTGTTTTGGGATGTAAAGCATTTGAGCATTAACTGCTCTATCCTGTGCAGTAAATAACATGCATTTGGAAAGACTGAAGTAATTCAGAGGTTTCAATCCTTTCTTCAAATAGACTTCAAAGAGCAGCTGCTGGAAATGAACTTTAAGAGGCAGACTCAGATTAAATGAGTTTGCCATGAGTAGATGATTGTCAGTATGATCTTGTGCTTAGCAAGGAGATGATGAACGGACTGAGTATGCCCTCAAGGGAGAGCCCATAAACCACTTCATTCTGGTGCTGTATTAATGACACGCCAAAAGCGTGCTCACAAACAAAGATGCTTCCTTGAGAGAGGACACGGTAATCCTTTACTCACACCGATCAATCTGCTATAGTACCGAGACTGTTGTCAGAAACGAAATAGACTGAATTACTCAATGGCTTGATAAAAAAAAATCAGCTAACTATCAGTCCAGGCCCAGCAAAACCTGTTCTGCTTACATTTGGTTTAATCTGCTGATAAGTCTAATTTAAGTCACAGCAATAGGTGCATACAAAAACTCCATGAAGTGCCACTCAGCTCTGAAAAATAACTGCATAAAACTAGTAATATGATGCTTCCTATTTATTGTCTCTTGCTGATCCCATGTCAAATTCTCTCAGTTGATAGTTAAAAAGATGATTTCTCTGTTAGCCCTACAAATGCACTAGGGATCTGAAATTCAAGCCAGGTTCTTTATGACTTATACATCAACAGTAATAAAGATTCTGTAAAAGGGACTTATTGTTAACAATATTTCTGAAGGTGTAACAAACAGAAAGGAAGCTATCTTGCTCTCCCACAGCCATATCAGCTCTGCATATAACAGGAATTTTTGTAGCTCTACCTAGCGAAAACTATCTGGGAAATTATTTTGTCTGTGTAGTGATGCATTATCTTATTACTTCATAATATGGAATAACTGCTAAATTGTCTTGTTTGTATGATGAATAATCGCTATATATTCTGTTTAGGTCAAATCACTATTTATTTCAGTAAACTCCATTCTGATTTCAGATTGATTCTGTGCATCAAATATTTAATTTGGATCCTGCTCCTGCCTGGTTAAGTTAATGACTCAAATCATCCAGAAGAGCACTCCAAATGCTATCCTTTGAATTCATTCTCCTTTATTCAAGTGATGAATTTTATGTTGGAGTCTTCTACATGTGAGCTGACTTGAGCAGAAACACAGGGTATCTACTGCAATATAATTTGTGATTAATCTTCCCTACCTTTAAAAACAAACAAACAAACAAAAAACAAACACCGCCCCCCCCCCCCGCCTCTCTTATCTAGAGGACCAAATGCATAAAGCTTATAGTCTGATAGTATAGATCTACTCCAGAAAGTGACTCTGTTTAACTGGCATTTTCTTACTCAACACATCTGTTCTCTACGTGTAATCATAGTGATCTCTGCTTCCTTTAGTGACTAAACTAAACAACTCCCAACCCTGCAGATCCAACACAAAAGAGAGAATGAACTGGATTCGATTCCTTCTTGTGCACCATTAAGAGGATTCTTTACATTAGAAAAGTTGCACTGGTTAACTAAACTGAATTTAAATCCATCTAGTTAAAACTGTGAAAACTCCTAATATTGACACATTTAAACTGGTGTAATCCTCACTTCAACTACTTTGTTTAAATTGATAATTTACTGACACAAGCTAACTTGATTTAAACAAGGGTTAAACCAGTTTAAGTATGTTTACATTTGCACAGGTTTAACTAGATCAATGGATAATGATCAATCAGTGCAATTTCTAATACAGACAAGCCCTATACTCCAAGCAATTCCACGTGCGCCAAATTATTGACCACAAGGGGGTTGTGCATGTGTCATTCTGGGCATATTTTGGCCTTCAGAACTTTTACAATAGAATGACGGTGATGATGTGCAGATGGAAAGAACCCAGCTTCACTTGCAGATCCCAGGATGAATGTGCAGGGCTGATAGCCAGAAATAAACATTGTTTGAATTGTAAACTGAGCATAGAAATCACAGAGCTGCAATAAACATGGAACTCCACAATGCCTCTTTACAAAGAGAACCACACTTCAAGACACAAAACATATACAATAATAAAAACCCTCCTCTTGGATGAGGAATTTGTACCCCCGGGTAGGATTTTACCCAAGGGCCTTTCAGTCCTGCAGCTACTGTATACCTCATTGGAAGTTCTAAAACAGGTGATAGCTGCAGGATTAGGCTACCAGGGGACACCAACTGCAAAGTGGACTACTGAGGGTTTTGCAGGCTCTTCCCAGTTGGAGGTATGACCAGGGCAGAGTTAATAGATTCATACATTTTTAAGGAAGAAGGGACCATTGTGATAATTAAGCCAGACTTTCAGTAGTTCCTGCATCAAGTCCAATAACATCTGGATTCAGTTCTACCTAATTCCTCACTTGGGCACCTAGTATATCACATGAATATTTTCTTAATGTAGACTGAAGTGATACTTGCATAGTAAATCGGGTGGTTGTGAGGATTAACCAGTTGTTTGCAGAGAGCTTTGAAGGTATAAAGCACTATGTGAGTGGTACAGTCTATTATTTTTATTGGATGGGTATGTACTTATACACAATGTGTGGTGGGTTCATGGGGTTGAGGGAAGGACTATATTTTAGTTTAGAAAAAATAGGTATTTGCATGTTACATGTTTTTTAAAAAGTTGTTCAGGAGTTAGACTGGTGCTTTTAATACAATGAAGTGAATAAAAACCAATTATGAATTAAATATTCTAAGTAATAAGAAATGCAGCTATCCTGGCCTACATTTTCAAAAGTGTCCAATGATTTTGATTGCCCAGTTCAGGACACCTTAAAGGAGCCTGATTTTCAGAGGGCAGGTGCTTATTTTTTTTTTGTTCCCACCCCTCCTTCCCTGAAAATCAGGGCCCTTCAAATTATCTGAAGTTGGGAACCCAAAAACAGAGGCAACAAAATCACTAGGCACCTTAAAAATCAGGCCACTAAGCTCTCAAACTGATTACTAAAATACACATTTAGAAAGTAGACAATGGAGGCCAAATTTCCAAAGGAACCTGAAACAGTCTCTAACGGTACACCAGCCATCAATGGCAGGTGTAAGGGATGGAAGGCAGACATCCAATTTTTAGATTTGCACAAAATTACAGGCCTTGAAAACTTTACTTATGACCATTTTTTTAAATCTCCAGAACTGACATGGGAGAATTTTCTTTTTTTCTGATAGGAGATACATACTTCACTTATTTGCTTAGAGGTTGAGCTCCGGTCCCACTAACACATTCATTTCAGTGAAGTCCCAGGCACTCAAGTTTTTGTCAGTGATATGTCCAGTGTGCTTGGAAACTGAATTGCTGCATCACAAACGGACTGCTTTAAAGTCCACTGAAGCCAATGGGAGTCTGTCAATTGATTTCAGTGGATGCTAGATCAGACCTCATAAAGGCCCCTTCCTGTGAGAGGTGAATACTTAACACCCCATTGATTTCTGCATCTACGCTTGAGAGCTGGAAGACAGTTACATTAAAATAGAAAATGCATGGCTGATATGCAAAGTGATTTCAGTAGCAAAGAAAAAGACATTTGCCCCAGAAAGTTTACTTGCAAAACAAACAGCATAAATTTAAGTCTTAGTCTCCATTAAATTTCTAAAAGATGCAGTGACTACATTCTCCACATGTCATTCAAGCACTGATGCAATCTGCTCTACAAAATTAAGGATTTCAAGCGGATTAGTAAACAGCATCAATCAGGATTACTCAAAGGTTACAAATCCCAACAAAAGGAACTCCTCTTCAGCATCAATGTAATTTGCAAGGGAGAACACAGGGAAATCCCCACAGATAAACTATTCATTGGCATAAAAAACTAGTCGGGATTTTAAAAAGCCACAATTGGGAGTGGGGTGCCTAACTCCCCGACTTTCCCATGTTCTGCAGGTAAAATACCCATTTATTTCAGTGGGATTTTGTCTGTATGTAGATTGCAGGCTCAATCATGAAATAATTTTTCATCATGGAACTGCATTTTCCCTTTTTCATGCATATATATATATTTTTTTGGTAGTTTGCATTATCGTTTTCCAGATATATTGGGACACACTATTTACTTCTGTCCACAGCATCAAGGCCCTGGCATAACACTTCCATTTCCTGCTTCCCACACTTTGAGGAGTTTCACAACTGAGTTGTTCCTTCAGTATAATCTAAGCTTCCTCCAGAAGTTTTTGTGTTTGTGATTTTTTAACTATATAGTTATTAGTGTTCTCACAAGGTTTGCCATTTTATTTCTGACACTGGTCAAATACTAAAAATCCAATTATGCTCTTATTCATAAAAAGAATTACATATTTTTTCCAATATTTGACCAGCTCTAGAATAAGCCGAATAATATCTTCAGTTAAATTAATTAATCATCAAATATATTAACAAATGACTAATTCTATCCTTTCTGGGAAACCAGATATGATCTGGTCTGATAATTATATAACACAATGACCATGAACCTCAGAGACTGGCCTCCCTCTGGGTAATGAGCTTTTCCAGGATGCAAAGCCTCTAGATAGGTCCCCCAAATCCTGAAGTCTCCCACTTTGCTCTGTAGAATCATATAGGATCCTCCTTGGAGGATCCAGGTCAAAAAGAGAACAGAGAACTGTGATATGGAGAAAAAGGTGCAATAAAGTGAGGGTTTGTATGCCCAGGGTCTGCTCTTGCATGGGAGCAAAGATAGAACTAACTAACTAACAAAAGCAATAAGAAGATAGACCCAGAATATTTTGCTTATATTTCTCTGCTTGGCAGTGTTGTATAAGCGTATAACAGTCCAGAGTTTACAGAGCATGGAAAAATTGGATCAAGGGCATTAGATAGTTCTAAATCTGCAAAGGTTGGACATCAGTGTTTTTCAGGTGGTGCGACACAACATTTTTCTTTACTAAAGCTCTCTGCGGCACACATCTGAAGTCTTCTTTCCCCACACGCACCCATTACAATAATAAGGGAAATTTTAATAACCAGAATGATTGCCAAATAACTCTCTTATTGTAGAATATTATATCCTGTCTCTAAACAGTTTTGGAGTGCATTAAAAGTCATTTTCAGATGAACACTTAACCCCTTTACAGGCAGCATTTTACATCTCATGCGGAAATGCATATTGCATAATGGGCCTTTAAGAAGGGTATTTCTGCTGGAAGCTAACTAAAATCTGTAGCCTTGCAAATGCACTACTTGAAGTTGAAAAATTTACTATAAAAAGCTTCTCCTTAGGGAAGGGTTATATTAGCACCATGAGCAGGATCACAGAAAAATCATCCAAACTAGAGTTTTCAAGCAGAAAGTTTAAGGTTAGAGCTGGACCTTACCCCAGTAGGAGCCGACCCTATAACAAGACACCAAGGAGTGTCGAAAAGTATGTTGTTCCTCCTTTTCAGGGACACTATGCCCAGCTTTGACCCGGTATCCATTTTGGAACAGTTCTCCTAGAGACTTTTTACGCCGCCTGGTTGTTCTGTAAGTCTCAGTCCGAGTGCCCCCAGTGGGGTTGTGGTAGACTAATATCTTGCTGGGTATCATGACTATGAAGCTTCAAGATCACTAAAGGCTGAGTGTAGACAAAACTGTATTCCACTCTCCATTCACAGCATGCCCTGATAGCAAAGATAAGTATTTCTTTACCCCTCCTTTTTCTGATTCAGTACCAAATGGGAGACTGATGAGAAAAGTTCTTTCTTTAATACCACTTCTCTCTGGAAGCAGATCAGTTTTGTTAGTCAGAAGATAACTCAAGATTCTCCTTTTCACGTTGTCAGCAAAAAGGAACTCAACATGTCACTGCCATCGTTGCTTGCATGAAACAAACAGAATGAATCCCTACCCCACCCAAATTCACCCCTCTAAAAATACACAGGAAACATCACCAAGTGCAAAGCCAAATCACAGGGGCAGGAAGGCAGGCAGGCAGGCAGTGCAGAGATGCTCATCCGATCTGTGATGTACCAGAGCTTAAAAGCCATCTTCTATCTGGATATTACCACATAAGCTTCTTTCAGACACACCAAGGAAGAATAAATGGAGAAATCCACAAGGCTGCTGCTTCCCAGATGGAAAGAACAGTTTGCCCTGGTAGAAGAAGAGAGATATTTGGACCACATGCCTGAGAGGCACAGATTGTTATTCCAATTGTTCCTTTGACTGCATTACATGTCTCGTCTTCTGGTTAAAGCTTGTATACTGAAGGCAAGGGTCACATAATCAGCCAACTCTTACAGGATTTTGCTCCAATGAAATAAAAAAAACCAGACAAACCTGACCTTCAACTAATCCTGAGTTAATGACAACTATAGTACTGGATAAAAAAATTGTCTTTAGCTGTAAAGCAAGAGTACTGGAAACAGGCAGCATTAGCTCTCACAGGCAGACTTGTTGTTGTGGATCGTCACAAAAGGGGATTTTTGTTCAACTTGGCTCCCACCTACTGTGCTTAGCTTAAAAAATGCCTCTTTAAAATATTACTAACTTGTGATCTTACTTCCTTACCATTTTCCAGAAATTCCTTCAAGCTGCTGTGACTTTCACAAACCACTGATATCATAAAGTGTGCTTTCTTAAACTATCTTTTCATTGTGAATATGACATATGGAAACACTTGGTTTTTGTCCAGAAGAATCTGTACACATGGTATTTCAAATTCTTTGCATGGAAAAGATGCCATAAATACCTATGTGCCATAAAGAACTATATGCTTGTATGCCATAAGGACTGATGTATGCATAATACCCAACACTACGCATTTACAATGCAGTATATAGCATTTCCAATCTGAAGATCTCAAAGCACATCAGAAACATGTTCGTACAGAACCATTGTCCCAATTTTATAAACAGGGAAAACGGACCACAGAGATATTAAGAGACCTGCACAAGGTTACACAATGAGCCAGTGGGAAAACCAATAGTTCTGACTCCCAGATGTTCTACACAATGCTACTATACATGGCTAAGTCATGTTCCCACTGGAGACAATGGCAAAGCTCCACTGACACTAATGGGAACAGACCTGGGCCCTTTAAATATATTCATATATGTGGGCAATTGGAACAATCCCATTCAGAACTGGAAGGATTTTACAAAAGGCAATCTTTAACAGTGTTACTGATCGCACCTAGCATAAGTCAAACTGCAAGAACTTTATACTATTTACAGTATGTTTTTTGTTTTCTGTTTGTATTTCAATCAGCTTGGGGAACAAAATTACTCTGTTATGAAACCTAAACCTATTATTATTGGACTTTATATTACATTTAGATCATAACATTTTGGAAGTAGAGCCCATGTGTCTTCTGAGCCATATAAAGCTCTGAGCACAGTCTGTACTTAAGTAATAGAAACAAACAAGTCTCTTATTTAAATTACAGAATCTATGGTTTGGCCCTTCATAATTTGACAGTGTCCCTTTAATTTCCTCAGCTTTATAGTACAAGCTGGAGGGACTGATTATACTCAGATCTGTACTGATCTCTCTCTCTCTCTCTCTCTCTCTCTCTCTCTCCTGCTCCTTCTCTCCTGCCCCATAGTCTGCTAAATCTTACTTGTAGAGCAAAAGCTGAAAACATGAATTAAGTGATGAAAATAGAAAATAATCCCCCCCCAAAAAAAGCCTGCTCCACATGTTAAAAACATGAATTTGAACTGCGTGTTGGCAGGATGATGACATATGGTGTTGGATTCCAACATTCAGTGCCAGTCGAATGTATCAGGGGAAGTTATTTGTAATACTCAGTCTCTTTGCGATGGGGTCCCTATTTTCCATAGGGATAGTTAGTAATGCTTTGCTTTTCAGTCTTATGTAAGGCAGGTTATTGGTTAGCGTGAAGGTAGAAAATTGCTTTCACTGCCTTCAAAGAGTCTTCCAAATACTGGGCATTGAAGCAGGTATCTCCAAGGATACACTGAACAACTCATTTTAAACTGCTTTAGTTAAAGCAATACTAAAAGTGCATTGAGGAACAATACTGTTTACCTCACAGGATGATCATCTATTTGAAACCAGTGAAGTAAATGAGGATTGGCTTAAGAAGGTGTAAGGGAACAAATCGTATAACTTCCCTTTGGGGTCAGCAATTTAAAGCATTGTGTGTATGCTGAGGATTCAGCAGAGGACCTGTTCCCTCTGATTCAGCAGTGGGCCAATCCCACAACATGATGTTAGAGGTTACTGGGAAGAACAATACCTTAGCACTGAACTGACTGTCTGCATGAATTTTGCCAATGCAGAGAGGTAGGCTGGTCTAGGAGACTGCACAGTAGGCTCAGAGTCAAGAGGTTTCTGAATTCCAATCTCTGCTCTTAAACTGACTTGCTGTGTGATCATGAGCAAATCACTTAGGTCTTATCTTCACAAAAGAATGTTACAGTGTTAGACCAAGGACAAGATGTGTTCAGCATCCTGTCAGATAGTCATAGTGAACCTGAACCCTAGCACGGTTTAATCACGAGTAGCTGACATCATTGAACATTGACTTGTCCTTCTTTACAGTGACCTATTACAGTTCTATCGTGAGACAATTCTGAAGTAAAGACAGGACCATACTCTCTCTCTCTCTGTTTTTCCATCTGTAAGATGGAGATAATACGTATTTCTCTATGTGACAGCTTTGTCATGAGGATTATTTAATGTTTGTACAATAACTTTGAAGATGTAAAGTACCATCTAAGTGCTAAATACTGTTACATATTCTTTCCTCCATACCTGTAAGTTAAAACATGATCATACAATTTTTTCTTAGTACTACAAAGATATTTATAAAATATCCTCCAGGCAGAGAAAAAGCGCAAACGTGAAAGTCTCACTAATCATGCCAAATCTTCCTAAATCCTACAGACTACCACTATGCTGAAACATGAAAGATATCGGAGAAAAATTTATTTTAAAATATAAAAACAAAATAACTTTCAAACAAAGCAGCAATGAAACAACACATGGCAACACCCAGCACTATATATGGTAAATCAAATTATTAGCTTTTTCTTAATACATTCTACACTGTATACATCGGGGTAGGCATCCTATGGCACGCATGCCGAAGGCAGCACGGGAACTGATTTTCAGTGGCACTCTCACTGCTTGGGTCCTGGCCACCGGTCGGGGGGGGGGGGGGCTTTGCATTTTAATTTAATTTTAAATGAAGCTTCTTAAAGATTTTAAAAACCTTATTTACTTTACATACAACAATAGTTTAGTTATATATTATAGACTTATAGAAAGAGACCTTCTAAAATGTTAAAATGTATGACTGGCACATGGAACCTTAAATTAGAGTGAATAAATGAAGACTCGGCACACCACTTCTGAAAGGTTGCCAAACCCTGGTATACAGTCTTGAAAAGCCTTACAGTATATTATCTCACTGGAGGAAGGTAGGTAACACTTAAGCAATAATCCTTGATCTCAGGGTCATGAATTTGTGAGTAGCATGAATAATATGTTAGATAAAAAAAACAAAAAAAAAACCCCACCTTCAACAAGAAGGTCATCCGCTTTGATAATGTTTGTTTCTAACAATTTCTATCTATCACCATGTAGGTATCCCTCTGTCATAGAGGCATATATTACAATGTGGTTTATCTCAGCTGCTGGAAGGAGCAGAGTTAAGTCAAATCGGACTTTCCTTCTATTCTACTCTATTGCATTCGGGGTCCATTATTTTGCTCATCACCGTGGTATCTATGTTCCTGGCCTTGCTGCAGCTGACTCAGCTCTTGGAAGTGGGAGCACGCCATCTAACAAGTTTTATAGGGCTTGCATTATTTCTACTTCTACTGAAGTAAAGTTAAGACACTGTTTGCTTTAACACCTGTAGCTGCTGGTTATTGTTGTCCACTGTTCAGAAAGTCTGGTCTATACATAACAGTATATCATCATGTTTGGAAAAAAAAATCAGATATGTCACAAGCCAGAGCCCAAAATGCAAAGGGATGGCATGGTGGGGAAACATGGTATACTGATCAGTATCTGGACATGCACACAGACCTGGACTCCGATCTTCCCAAATTCTCAAACTTAAGCATCATAGGACTTAGTCAGTCCTTGGATGGGAGACCACCAAAGGCTACCCAAGGTGCTGCTGGAAGTGGTGCCAGTGATTCTGCTAGTGCCACCAACATTAAAAACTCTTCAGTTATCCCAGAATGCATCAGCCCTTCTCCTCAAAAATAGCATCTACTGACAGCATATCACCCAAGTGTCCCACTCACTGCAATAAGTTCAAATAGGATATCAAGTCAAAATCAAGGTCAAACCCTAATCTTCAAGGCCCTACATGGAAATAGGTCAAGACACCTAAGAGTGCGTCTCTCTCTTCACAAGGATGAATTCTCTTGAAGGCTATGTTCCTCTGGAAGTGTGGAGCCATAAACCAAGTTTGTGGAAGAGAAAAAGAGGGCTTTCTCAGCAGAAAGGCCTAAACTTGGCTCTGGGTCTGCAGGAATAAGCATCTCTGGTGCACTTCCTATCTCCTCTTGGGGAATAGGCAGGGGGAGGGGCAAGCCACGGGTGGAAATTTGGCACTGCCATCCAACACCCTGGCCAGAATTTCGTATAGGCCAACAACAAAATTACCCCTCCTGGAGCAAGGGGGACGCAAGGAGGATTCCCCTCCTCCTGAGGCAGGCAGCTCATGGCCTGATTTCTGGCTCAGGGCAGTGCCTAAATCAGGGGTGAGCAAACTTTTTGGCCCAAGGGTCGCATCTGGGTATGCAAATTGTATGGCAGGCCATGAATGCTCACGAAATTGGGGGTTGGGGTGCGGGAGGGAGTGAGGGCTCCGTCTGGGGGTGTGGGCTCTCGGGTAGGGCCGGAAATGAAGAGTTCAGGGTGCGAGAGAGGGCTCTGGGTTGGGGCAGGGGTGTGTGGGGGTGGGTGAGGGCTCCAGCTGGCGATGCGGGCTCTTGGATGGGGCTGGGGATGAGGGGTTGGGGGTGCAGGAGAGTGCTCCAGGCTGAGACCGAAGGGTTTGGAGGGTGGGAGGGGGATCAGGGCTGGGGCAGGGGGTTCAGGTGTGGGAGGGGGATCAGGGGTTCAGGCTCTGGGAAGCACTTACCTCAAGCAACTTCCAGAAGCAGCAGCATGTCCTCATTCTGGCTCGGCAGATCTGCGTGTTGCCCAGTCCGCAGGCGCCACCCCTGCAGCTCCCATTGGCCCATTAGTTTAAAAAAATAGGCATTTTTTTTATTCCAATGTAACTAGAGAATTTATGGTGCAAGAAAGTGAGAGAGGGTAAGGTGTCATCTCTGAAACGGATCTCACTCCCAATGAAATGGGGGGATGGGTACTGCATCCTCTTTGTATGGGAGCTTCAGGGGTGGTGCTTGGGGCGGGGGCAGTGTACGGAGCCCCTGAGCTGCCCCTACACATAGAAGCTGGAGGGGGGAACACGCTTCTGCTTCCGGGAGTAGGGCAAGCCCCCAACCGCACTCCTCAGTGGGAGCTTGAGGGCCAGATTAAAACATCTGAAGGACTGGATGTGGCCCCCGGGCCAGTTTGCCCACCCCTGGCCTAAACGCATGATCTATCCCACACGTGGAAAACAACAAAATCCAGCAAGAACATTGCTATGCAGGGAGAATCACATTGGCACATAATTTCTAATTATTTCTTTACTGTTTGATGGAATAGATTTTATTTACTGATTTTGTACTAAGGCAGAACAAAGTACTATATGTGGTGCTCTTTCTCCTTTAACATTTTTAATAGATTGCAATATTACTTATGCCCTCTCAGGATGGTGTTACTGAACATGCAGCATAACTACTATTTATCCCTCTAATTTTCACTGGCCCTCATTCAAACACCATCAAATATTATGCACAGAAAAAAAAGTTGTCTATATTCAAAAACTATATTCTCCAGCCCCATGTATATTTTTTCTTGGGACCTTTCTTTGTGAGGCTTACGCTGCAATCCTCTCTCTGTAGTGAGAATCTTGTCAAGTCCTTACAAAAAGACAACCATCCCATTACAGGGTGAAAAAGGTGAAGCTAACATGGACAATACAAACGGAGTTTCTTAAGAAATGAACAGAGTTGTGTATTTATTTATTACCTCACAGCCTCAGGAAAAAAGTCTTATGTTACATCACACCCAGGAGACCTCACCAGGCATGGTACTGTTAATACCAAAAATTAGGTACCTAACATGTAAACAGAGCCTTTTGCTACTTTGTGAAGTATCCCTAAACATACAGCTGGTTACAGCTATGCTACAACAAGCTATGATTGTGCTCTATCTTAGAGGTAGACTTAGAGCAGGGCACTGTTTGGATGGAAGATTTGTAAGTAGCACACTTCCCCGGAGTCAGAACTGAAGCACTCTAACCCCATTAGGTAGAAGCAAGTGCCATCTTTCAGATGAGGTGAGAGAAAGGTGACAGACAGGAAAAAAAAGTTGAGATATGCACCCCATTGAAAGAGGAACATAGTAGAGGAAAAGGGGATGTATTGATTCCTTGTAACTTTGTTTATTTTACAGTTTTGTGGTCCTCTCTTGATGCTGCAGCTTTGACTATACAAAATCCCATTTAATGCTTTGCTTCCGGAGCAATCAACTTAAGATTGCTCTGGGGAGGGATAGCTCAGTGGTTTGAGCATCAGCCTGCTAAACCCAGGGTTGTGAGTTCAATCCTTGAGGGGGCCATTTGGGGAACTGGGGTAAAAATCTGGGGATTGGTCCTGCTTTGAGCAGGGGGTTGGACTAGATGACCTCCTGAGGTCCCTTCCAACCCTAATATTCTAAGATGTGCAGTTTCTTAATGATCCTACTATGATCAAGCTGGCACTTGAAAGGATATGTTACATTTCAGTAAGCTAACCTTGTAGAGAGGTGGGGGTGAGGGACTGTTTTTTTTAAAAATATATGTACTCATTACAATGCATTATGATGTAGTTAACTTCATAGAGAAGTCACAAGTCAGCATGTTTTGTAATTTTCCTTGGCATTCACCAGGAACAAATTACCCTAATACAGAACTATACTGTTCAGAAAGGTTGTAACCATGGGGCAGAACAGAATGGCAAGGACAAAGGCAGAAGAAGGACAAAGACCAGTCTCAAAGCCTGACTCATGCTGCAGGGTGCTGTTTTAAAGAAGATCCACAGTGGCGTTTTCTTTGCTCTTGTGACTCACAGGGCATGGGCCACAAGTGCCAAGAAAGAGATGGATATGCTATAAAATAAGAAACGAAAAGGAGTCAAAATAATTCCATTGTGTTCAATTTGTAAAAGGTTATATGCTGGCCAAGAACTTCAGTTCAGTTCTGAAATGCCTATAAGTAGCTGTTTCAAAGAGATATTCAAGATGGTTGATATAGATTTGTATAGCTTGGGTGATAAAAACTGATCTGCTGTAAGATGGCACATGGAATATCTAGCAAGAGCAGTAAGAATTTATAGTATTCTGAACAAACATGTGCCAAACACTTTAGAAATGATTTGTCACCAAGAAGGGATGCACGTTCATTCACAACAGGGAATGATCCATATTTCATGGTGTAAAATCTTAATGTCACATAAGACAGAATATCTCAGGCCAAGAGTCAGATCAAGGCCAGATCCAGGTCATACTCTCCAAAGAAGCAATAAAGCATACTGTTTTCACTGCATACTGGGACACAAATGTTTTTAAAAAGTGAACATGGGCACCATGTAATCATAAGCTCTTCCTAGTCTTCTACAAGCCAGCACACACACAAATCTCCCCCTTTGCCTGGATTTTGTTACATATTTAAATTTATCGTGAAAAGGTTCAGGGTTTGGAGGGAGCCAATCCAGCACTTAAATCCCCTTAATTCCAGCACAGGGAGCATCAGTCCAAGGTTCCATGTCTCTGCCCTGTTTTGGAGGAACCCTCTACCTCTTGCTAAGACTGCCACAAAGATGTTGTGGGTTTTGTGATGTGGACATATACACCTATTAGATACTAGACTAGACTATCAGTTTATTTCAGTTAAACCACCAAACAGTTAATTGATGACAATGACCTCCACTCATTACTAGACCAGATTTGAAATAGTGTCTTAGAAAAAAAGATGTTTCCCATTATTACTTGCCTTTAATTCACATCATCATGACAAATCCCAAGGGACATAGCCTCTTTGCATCTGCCACCTAAATGGATCACTAGCTAGGTCCTTAAGACAGTATATGTCTATCCACAGATGCTCCACCCCTAATTTGTGTGTATCTGCAAAAGGGAAGTTGCCCTTTCCTATTTCCTTCCCTGCCAGCCCCTGGCAGCACAAGCCCTTCAGAAGCATTTTCCAGGTACTCCTATAGCAGTTACCCCACTACCATTCCCAGTAAAGGGGTTTCCAAAAGCCGAGATAAGTGGGAGAGAATCCAGAAGAGCCTGGCTGGCTCCCTTTCATCCTCTTAGCTCTCTTTGCTTTTGAGGAGCCCATGCCCTGCAGCACACTCAGAGTGGGGCTTCCATAGGGTAGGGAGGAAGGACAGACCATGCAGCAGAGTTTGAGCTCAGCGATAACAGCAAAGAAGAAATAAGAACTGGAACAGTGTCATTCCATTCACAAATTATCCACTTTTGACTTTTTATTTTCTTATGCATGGTGACTCAGCTAAATGATCCTCATTTGTCACTCTTCATCACTGAAATGTGACTGTCAATATATCATTCCAAGCCAATATAACCTTTCCAATTCAAAGCTTTTAAAGAGTCATCATTAGTATAAACTTCTTGCTAACATTATTTACCTACAGCAATTCCATGTCATTTCCAAACATACCAAGAGAATTCAGAATTGCAATAGCTGCTATGGGAGCTGGAGTCTCACTATGAAAGGGTTACAAAGACTAGACTCAGAAAGAGGAAGAATTAACAGGAAGGTTGTATAAGGAGGCAGCATGAAAATCCATTCAAATATAAGGATTTTACACTAATCCTATTGTGATTATTTCTCATGGTGTCACAAGGCAGCAGACACATTAAATACCTGAACTTCACTGACAAACTTGACTTATCCCAGAGAAAAAGATATTATATAAAATCATCCCAGCCTCAGAATTAGGTAAAACTGATCTAAAATGAAAATAATGTCCACAGTACTCAGTGTAACTGCCTGGCTCAGTCACCTGGAATTATGACTAACTTGTAGTGATAAAAAGGCCTTTCCCATTGCGTTGTGGCAAAAGTATATGTTTAGCTCAGCAGCACAAGATGACATTGCATCTTCAAGCACATGACACAACGTCACACCACCATGACTTTGTGTTGGCCTGCAGTGATGATAGGTGAGAGACATGACAGGGACTGTCGGCAGCACATCCAGAGAAGAGGAACTGGAACATCTCTGAAGTGGAGCACACATACACATACGTGCATGTACGCACACAAGGCCTTGATGGGAAACATTCCAGGCAGTCTCCAGGAGCAGATCAGAAAAAAACACCACCAGCAGTTGGGAAAACAGTGAGATAATCTGCCTCCATGATGTTAAGTACGCCAAGCAACGATATAATTGGGAGGTCACTCCAGATGTCAGACGTAACTGCTGGAACATTTCAGTATCTCCTGGATTCAAACTATAGCATAGCAAATGACTTGTCCTCACCCTATTTATTTGTGAGGAGCATCCCTATATTCTTGAGTATGCAGATCATCATTTTTGGAGGTACCACCATCATGAATGCAGAAACCCTGGAGATGGCCTAAGACAGACTGATGGAGTGGTGCTGAAATATTACTGCCACCAGTACCGTTGTCTCTTGGAGGCAAATGTTGTGCAAACTGCCCTCTACTGTTTGGGATGTCAAACCTGTACCCAAATATTTCCATTTGCAATTTTCTTCTCGTAGTTGGTTTGCAAAGACACCCTATGACAGCTGAGAGCAACACAATATGAAAGACTAGCTGCCAGAGAGGGCAAACTGGATTAGAAAAATAAAAACCAGGCCCACTCTGGAATTTTTGCTCATTTAGAAACAAACATTCTTGAAATGTCTTTTTAGCTTCTTATTATTAGCAGTGTCAACCCATTTTGACCAGCCCCTATTGACTTCTATATTCTGGCTGGCAATGGATGGAGCAACTGAGATCGTTAAGGAGGCTGCCCTTGCAATACTTCTGGCCTGACCTGTACTGGAAGCTAGAGAGATTTCATAAGGAAGCCTATGTGTGGGCAATTTCCTCTCCAATTTTGCAGACAAGACAGGTTTGAAGAGTTTGAATCTGAACTCACCATGAATGCCAAACCTTTTGATTTTCACCACTGCATAACCAGCAGGTCAAAGAGACTTACAGAATGGAAAGCATTCATTTAATTATTAATTGATTTTTACTTAGAATCTGCTAAGAAACTGCACTGACTTGATCAAAAGAAAGCATCAAACGCATGACTGAAAAGAATGAATTCTGAAACTTCACTGCAGCTGATTTAACAGGGCTCCATATTAAAGAGCTCCCTTCATAGAAGAGGCTTGGAAAGACAGGAAGGCAGTGGGAAGATTCAAGAACATGGAGACATAAAGAGCAAGCAAACACTGCCCTCTAAGCATCATTAGCTTTAATGGTAGTGGCTTCCTGGCAACCTGTCTGGTGCAGTACAAACTGTTTCCAAAAAGCCAACAACTTCAAAGAAGCCTCTGTGAAGCAGAGAACTGTCCTCTCATTTGTGGATTTGACATACATAGTTTCTCCACTGTGTTTTTGTTTTATTATTTAAAACTTCAGACAGTATTAAACCAGATGCTGAACTGAAGGTGATGCCAGGGTTAATGAATGCTGCATGCCCATAGGCCAGCTTTAAATCAGGAGTACCAAGCTTGCATAATGGGAGTGAATCTGGATATTTTAAAAGAGAAGTACTTTAAGTCTTAGGTGGCTCAGAGAACTCATGGTGAAACAAGTGGCAGCTCATATAAGGGGGAAACAAAAACTCTGTTTTCTTGAGTCAGCTCAAAGAACTATGAATAAATCCCTATTTGGTGGAGAAAGAGGGTTTCCTAGAAGGAGAATACACAGCCTCGGGGCCTGATCCTGAGAGGTGCTCTGCATCTGTAAGTCACAGTAAAGGTGTGTGACTGAATGCACTCCTGTATTCATACCCCATATTGTAATCATTTTTGTACAAAATAGGTCTTGTGACTTATCATTTGAAAACTAGTAGCTCAATGGTCAATAATATCATGGTGAAATGTAGCCCTTATTAGGCAGGAGTAGTTAAGCAGGTGTATCAAACAAAGGAATGTGTGTTTACCTCAATTTGCATATAAGTAGTAAACAAGGTCCTTGAGACAGCCAGAGGGAGACAAGGCAAACCTGCATTTCAGCATTCACAGGGTAGAAGAAAGCATATGGTGGCACCTTCACTCCTAGACTCCACATTGCCATCTTTACTGATTGAATAAACTTTGCTTTGAGGGGTAATCCTCAGAAGAATCCACTTCAAAGGGGGATTGGACTCTAAAAGTGAGGGGCAAAAATCTCAGTCAATCTCTATCTCTTTCACCTAAAAAAACAAAGGAAACAGCCCTTTGAACTTTGGGGCAGATCCTGACTTGAGAATTTGGTCAGCAATATTGATGGGAACATGAGGTAAGGATTTTACCTTGAACTGAGTCTAGTTTGTTAAATTTTAGCTACTAGAAAGGGTTTTATCTTTATTTCTCTTGTAATCAGTTCTGACTTTAATACTTTGCACTTGTACTCACTTAAAATCTCTTTGTAGTTAAATAAACTTGTTTTATTCTTTAATCAAAACTAATCCAGTGCTGTGGTTAAACTGAATCATTTGGTAACTCCCATTAAAGTAGCGAACTGTTGCATATTGACTCATTACAGGGGCAACGGACCTATAATATCTGAACTGTCCAGGAGAGGGCTGGACAGTGCAGACCACACTTTGTGGGGAAAGTCCAGGTTTGGGAGTATGTTGGGGTCACCCTGAAAGTGGTCACCAAAGCTGGCGGAAGTCAGAGTGTTGACTGGAGTATTGCTGGCAGGCTGCAGCTACACACAGACACTCAGGGAGTGATCTGCATCCTCTTTGGCTGTTTGTGAGCAGTCCAGGTTGAACCCTACATCAGCTAGGCATTGTGAGATACCCAAGGATGCAGGGCTGGTGGTGACTCAGCCCCTCACTAGTCTGGATTGCATCCCAGAAGGTGATAAATTGGTATTTGCTGTACTGTGATCATCACTTCTTAGAAGTAATTGCCATACTAGGGCAAAAGTGAGAAAAGCATGTTTATTCAAGAGTGACTTTGTTGGTAACTGCCTGGATTCCCTGTTCAGTTTTAAGAGACTTTAGTTGGAATGAGACCTCTCCACTATGCACTGACTTTTGCTTCTCTAGAAGGCAGATCATCATTCTAGGTCTGTGGCATCACAGACTGTTGTTGACAGCAAGAACTGAGGTGCAACAAACTCAGCAATATGTCCTCACTGCAAGCTTGAGAGGGTGAAGAAAGGAGTTATGATAGATCATGAACAAAAATGGTGGGGGAAATGCTGGAAAACACAAGTAGAAACAAAGGTATTTTATTGGGTCCAAACATTTTAAAGAATTCATTAGCGCAGAAGGCCCAAATCCTACCCCAAGCCAGGCTTGATTCAAAAGAGTTTCACAGGAAAGAGGGGGAAGGAATCCCCCAGAAATGGAACAGCATCAGAGTTGCTGTGCAATCACTACTGCAATAAGCCCCACGGCAGCTGTGCCCTTGTTTCACAGAAGGCAATGACCAACAGATCCACATAGTACTAACCAGCACCACAATTCCTTTCCAATCCCCCCTCTGCACCACCCCCTACAGGCAAGGGGTTACAGCCTGATAGGCTCCAGAAATCCTGTATCTCACCCCCACTGAAGCATTGTAAATCACACCATTCTTGCTGCTTCTGGCATACTCCACAGTTGCATAGGAAGGGTCAAGTTTTTGCTCAGACCTACATCCGAGTTGACAGGAATAAGAAAAATCGTCCTTGCTCACCCAACCCTGATGGAATTGTTGGCCTGCAAGTGGATAGCTGAACACTGGAGCTAACTAAATGTATTAGTAAATTCTGTTCTCAGTTTGGACTTGTCATGTGAGTGAGAATCTCAAAGCAATATTCCCCTTGAGTCACAGGCAACAACTCTATCAAGTAATCCAGAGCCTCTCCCCACGTTTATCTTCCTTTGCCCTTGCCTTCACTCAGCTGGGCCTCTTTCTGCATATATTACCACGGATGAGATTTTCATAAAGCCATACACTTTTACAGCCCTTCTGATTTAAAATAATTGCTTTTTTAAACCGACTGGCTTGGTACATAAAATTATGCAGTTCTGCAGAATAAATGTAACACAACTGAATTACAGGGCTATAATTCCATCAAAAGATTTCTGGTGCCATCATAAGCCATTTGAGCAAAGCACTAGTGAATTCTGATGTTGCCAGAAGCCCCTATGTAACATTTTACCCTTGCTGTTCAGTGCTGACTAGTCTATTTTATGTCTTATTTATTTTCAAATAAAATACAGTCAGAACTTCTACAGAAATATGTGCTGCCCTACTCCTATTACCAGGTGATTCATGCTCTTGATGGCAACCAAAGATATCCTGAGACCATGAAGTTGTGGACCTGTAGCTGTGTTTTGCTTTTTGACTTCTGCCAAAGCAGTATGTTTCAGCTGTATTTTAAGAAAAAAGCTTGAAAAAGAAGCTTTTTGTTAAAGAATCACTAAAAGGATTCATATGGGTTGTTCATCTGTTTCATAACAATATGTATATATTGCCTTCACTTTAATGGCTTACATCATTACATAACATTTAAAAAAAATTCACTAAATATTCTCTAATCTTGTCTTGTGTTTATTTCTATTAATAATCTCCCAAGGCCAGTGATATAAATGATTCACAGAAATAATCATGTGAATTCTATGTGAAAAAAACCCTCTCTGTACACAGAACACCAGACAATTAGGTGAAGTCTTCAAGATCCAATAAGGTTAGAACAGAACTGCACACTGAGCCCTTCTCCAAGACAGTTTAAAGACTTAGCTCAACTGAAACCACTAACTCCAACGGTTCCAGCAGACATAGAGCTGTGCCATTCCCATATTCCACTTCCCAACCCCCTCAAGGATAGTACACTTAGAACAGTGTGCAAGGAACACCCTCATGTAAGGACTGAAAGTCTAATAATGTCTTCATCAGGAGGAGAGCTGGTTGAATTATTTATTGTGAATGTATTATGTAAATGTAGCCCTTTTTTCTCTTTGTGAATCAAATATGATCTCTATGAATGTAATTCCTAAGTATGCAATGAATACTAACAATTTTCAATCTCTGGGTTGCTTTCAGCTATTTGTGGTGCATGTTTAGTCACCAAAGTCACATTGCTTTGTTTACGCTCAATGACTGAGTGACAGAAAATGTTTAAGCAAGAAAGTGATGAATGAGGCACAAAGAATAAAGAATAGCAAACATTCTTGTTCACACATATGTGTCCCTGTGAAAATGAGGGCTGTCATGAAGTCACATGAAAAAAAACAAACAAACCTAAACAATACAAACTTCACAGCTGGTCATAGATAGCAAATAAAAAGGCACATGGATGTAGTCAAACTGACAAGCCATTCCAGATTTAGACACATGACTCTGTTAAAATTTTCCAGAAAAGAGATTCTCAGGGAGTACTAAGAAAAATTGATTGGCCAATATAAGAATAATTTCTGATCAATTTTTGAATAAACTGGAACATTTTCCAGGGTGAGGCTGGTTAAATTAAATGGCAAGCATGCACAGGCCCCTGCCTTTGAAAGTTTGGTTACAGGGCCCAGTAATGATGGCTAACCCAGCGCCTCTTCCTGGTACTTCTCAATGCAAAATTCAGATGTTGTGGTACCTTTTGTATTAATTTAGTTAGACTATATAGGCTAAAGCTGTTAACATAACCCAGTCACTGTCCAACATCCAACAGTGTAAAATAAGATTCGGGGTTTACTATACAGAGATCTCAGCCTGTTTCTTACCAGGCAAGACACACCATTAGAAATCCTTTAAACTTTTTATTAAAGATAAAGAAAAGAAAAAAAAATAGTTAAAGCTTTTAAAATGTAAAGTATTAAATAAGGCTGCTATTTTAACCAAATCCCTTGTTCCCTTTAGTTGCAGAGAGATTTTAGAAGGAAAAACACCATGGTTTGACAATCTCTCAGATGGTAATAACTGTCCTTTTGGGAAAAAGAAAATAAGTTAGTGGAGATGGGTTTGGAGCTGTTGCTGCTGCTGCTGCTGCTAAAGTCTGATCCCATTTCATCCCAGGTGACGTTTGGGATGTAGCTGGAGCTGGTAAAGGTGGTAATGGCATCTGTGTCCCTCTTTCTGGCTTGGTCTAGTCAGGACATCTTTCAAGATCAAGATGATGAAGGCTGAGGGTCCCAGGAGATAATGCGGGTGGAAGTCATGATGGTGAAGTTTGCTCCAGTAGCTAATTTTTCTTCCCAAAGTCTCTTTCTTTAAGGATCCACAGAAGAAGTGATGGGCAGAATAGCCCATCCATCATTATTTTGTCCACTAAGTAGGTCTACTTTCCACCAATTTTGGTTCACTGATCATAGAATCATAGGACTGGAAGGGACCTCGAGGTCATCTAGTCCAGTCCCCTGCACTCATGGCAGGACTAAGTATTATCTAGACCATCCCTGAAAGGTGTTTGCCTAACCTGCTCTTTAAAATCTCCAATGATGGAGATTCCACAGTTCCCTGGGCAATTTGTTCCAGTGCTTAACCACTCTGACAGTTAGGAAGTTTTTCCTAATGTCCAACCTAAACTGCCCTTGCTGCAATGTATGCCCATTGCTTCTTGTCCTATCCTCAGAGGTTAAGAAAAACAATTTTCTTCCTGCTCCTTGTAACAACCTTTTACATACTTGAAAACCTATATCCCCTCTCAGTCTTCTCTTTTCCAGATTAAACTATCCCATTTTTTCCAATCTTCCCTCATAGATCATGTTTTCTATACCTTTAATCATTTTTGTCTCTCTTCTCTGGACTCTCACCAATTTGCCCACATCCTTCCTGAAATATGGCACCCAGAACTGAACACTATACTCCAGTTAAGGCCTAATCAGAGCAGAGTAGATTAGAAGAATTATTTCTTGTGTCTTGCTTACAACACTCCTGCTACATCCCATAATGATGTTCGCTTTTTTTTTTGCAACAGTGTTACACTTTTGACTCATATTTAGCTTGTGGTCCACTACAACCCCCAGATCCCTTTCCACAGTACTTCTTCCTAGGCAGTCATTTCTCATTTTGTATGTGTTCAACAGATTTTTGTCCTTCCTAAGTTGAGTACTTTGCATTTGTCCTTATTGAATTTCATCCTATTCAGACCATTTCTCCAGTTTGTCCAGATCATTTTGAATTACAATCCTATCCTTCAAAGCACTTGCAACCCCTCCCAGCTTGATATCATCTGCAAACTTTATATTCTCTATGCCATTATCTAAATCATTGATAAAGTTATTGAATGGAACTGGACCCAGAACTGATCCCTGAGAGACCCCACTCATTATGCCCTACCAACATGACTGTGAACCACTGATAACTACTCTCTGGGAATGGTTTTCCAACCAGTTATGCACCCACCTTATAGTAGCTCCATCTAGGTTGCATTTCCCTAGTTTATTTATGAGAAGATCATGCGAGACACTATCAAGAGCTTTTCTAAAGTCAAGATATACCACATCTACTGCTTGCCTCCATCCACAAGGCTTGTTACCCTGTCAAAGAAAGCTATCAGGGTGGTTTGATATGATTTGTTCTTGACAAATCTTTGCTTACTGTTACTTATCACCTTATTATCTTCTAGATGTTTGCAAACTGATTACTTCATTATTTGCTCCATTATCTTTCTGGGTAAAAAAGTTAAGCTGACTGATCTGTAATTCTCCGGGTTGCCCTTATTTCCCTTTTTATAGATGGGCACTATATTTGCCCTTTTTCAGTCTTCTGGAATCTCTCCCATCTTCCATGACTTTTCAAAGATAATTGCTAATGGCTCAGATATCTCCTCAGTCAGCTCATTGAGTATTCTAAGATCAAGTCACCAGGGCCTGATGAAATGCAAGACATCTAATATGTCTAAGTAATTTTTAACTTATTCTTTCCCTATTTTAGCCTCTGATCCTACCTCATTTTCACTGGCATTCACTATGTTAGACATCCAATCACCACCAACTTTCTTGGTGAAAACCAAAACAAAGAAGTCATTAAGCACCTCTACCATTTCCACATTTTCTGTTATCGTGTTTCCCCTCTCATTGAGTAACACACCTACTCTGTCCTTGGTCTTCCTCTTGCTGCTAATGTATTTGTAGAATGTTTTCTTGCTACCCTTTATGTCTCTAGCTAGTTTGATCTCGTTTTGTGCCTTGGCCTTTCTAATTATTTCCTTAAATACCTGTGTTATTTGTTTATATTCATCCTTTGTAATTTGACCTAGTTTCCACTTTTTGTAGGAATCTTTTTTGAGTTTCAGAGTATTGAAGATCTCCTGATTAAGCCAGGGTGGTCTCTTGCCATACTTCCTATCTTTCTGGTTCCACATTTTTCTTGTTGACCGAGAATGATTTTAACAGAGTCCTTGAGTTACATCAGTAGGCCTTTTTCTTGGGCCTTGTCTACACTACAAGACTATTTCGAATCAACTTAGTTCGAATTTGTGGATTCGACCTTATGAAGTCGAATTTGTGTATCCATACTAAATACACTAATTCGAATTTCTGAGTCCACATTCACGGGGCCAGCGTCGACTTTGGAAGCGGTGCACTGTGGGAAGCTATCCCACAGTTCCCGCACTCCCCGCTGCCCATTGGAATGCTGGGTAGAGCCCCCAATGCCTGCTGGGGGAAAAAATGTGTCGAGGGTGGTTTTGGGTAAGTGTCGTCACTGAACCATCAATCACAACCTCCCTCCCTCCCTCCAGGAAAGCGCCTGCGGGCAATCTGTTCGTGCACTTTTCTGGTCAGTGACAGCGCGGACGCCACAGCACTGCAAGCATGGAGCCCGCTGCGATCATCGCCGTTTTCTCCTCCTCGCACTTTATCGTCCACGTCTTCCACAGTCAGCTGCTGAGAAATTGGGCTACTTTTCAATGGTGCTGCAAGCACTGGGGGACCATAGGGGACGTTTTACAAACATCAGTGTTGGGTGGCCGGGCAAGGTTCATGATGCATGTGTTTTCAGGAACTGTGGGCTGCTCAGACGCCTGCAGGAAGGTAGTTTCTTCCCGGACCACGAAATAACTGTTGTGGATGTGCAGATGCCTATAGTCATCCTCGGGGACCCAGCCTGCCCGCTAATGCACTTGCTCATGAAGCCCTATACAGGCGCCTGGGACAGCGACAAGGAACTCTTCAAATACCAGCGAGCAGCGAGCAGCGTGACCTGTGACTGTTCAGTTTCTTTACAGAGAAGCTGAACCTGCCCCTGTTTCTTTACCCAGTTACTGTTGACTCTCCTCTTCGGTTACATACCCCGTTCACCCCGTTACCCCCACTTCCAGCACACGTGTAAAAATAAAACACATGTCCCATTATTACTTAACAAAGGTTTCTTTATTCATGACTGTTCGTGAAAGGGTTGAAACTGGGACGCAGGCTGTGCTGGGTAGGGTGTGCGGTGATGTAAAGACCGCCTCTAAACTCAAGGAATGACAGGCTCCTGCTCCTAGACCGGTCCGCAGTGCCGGAATGCTTCTTTCAACGGAGCCTGCCATCCCTCTTTATGGAATTCTGTGTGCGGGCGGATATGTGACCTTGTGGTGGAGGAGGACGGATACAGATTCCTCAGCTGCGTGACTCAGCGGTCCAGGACAAGGACCGCTGTATAAGATCTGTAACCGCCCTCCCCCGCTGCAAAGTCACATCTCCCCCGCCCACACAGATCCTGGAAACCACCTCCAAAAACCGACCAGGTTGCCTACTGACTGCACCGTGTGTGTGACCCGCTGCTGATCCTGCCCCCGTGTCTGTACCCTGGGAAAGGTGACTGTCCTATGCAATTAACCATCCCCTTCCCCACGCCCCCCATTCGAACACAGTCTTCTTTGAAAAAACATAACGGAAACAGTAATTAACAGCAAAGCATTTTTATTAATTAAGTAGACAGTTAGGGGATGGGACTGGACTACTGTGAGTCTGGAAGTGAAGGACTTTGGCAAATATAGGGTATGAGAGCTTTTGGGTACTTGAGCACTGTGCTGTGGTGCAGTGACAGTATTCACGTCCCCGGCCGCCCCTCCTCCTGATTATTTTCGGTGAGGGGGGTATGGGACTTTGTGGCGGGGGAGGGCGGTTGCAGATACACTGCAGGGGGGCTCTGTCCTCCTGCGGTCCTGCAGAACATCCACAAGGCGCCTGAGCGTGTCCGTGTGCTCCCTCACTAGTCCAAGCATTGTTTCAGTCGCCTGCTTGTCTTCCTCACGCCACCTCTCCTCCCGTTTGCTGTGTGAGCGCTGGCCCAGAGAGACGGTCTCCCTCCACTGGCTCTGCTGGTCCGCCTCTGCTAGGTAGCAGCCCATACGTTCCTCGAACATCTTGTCCCTTGTCTTTTTCTTTCGCCGCCTAATCTTCGCCAGCCTCTGCGAGGCGGATGCTGTGGCAGGTCTGGAGACAGTGGAAGCTGTGAGATGGGAAACAGGGAGTGAATTCCTTGCAAAGATACATTTTTGCGAACAATTAACTGAGTCTAGGCTGTCTCTGGGAATTCTGGGTTGAGACCCCTGTGCCTGCTGGGGCACAAATCATTTTCGCGGTGGATTCTGGGTAAATGTCGCCAGTCATTCCTTCCTCCGGGAAAGCAACGGCAGACAATCATTTCAAGCCCGTTTTCCCAGAATTGCCCTGGCATATGCCATAGCGTGGCAACCATGGACACTGTTTTGCCTTTTGTGTATGTCACCGTATGTGTACTAGATACCACTGACAGAGGCGGGCAAGCAGCGCTACACAGCAGCATGCTTTTGCTTTTGCATGACAGCAGAGATGGTTACCAGCCATATTGTACCATCAACCATACCATAAATTGGTAATAAGATGGTAATAAGATGGGCATGGTTACCTGTCCTTTTGCACTGCCCCATTTGGGGCTGTCATAAGTGCCCCTGGCCGAGCAGCCAGGGGCGCAAAAGCAAAAATTGGGAATGACTCCCTGAGTCAATCCCTCCTTTTTGGTACCTAAAAATAGAATCAGTCCTGCCTAGATTATGGGCAAGTGTACTAGAGAACCACTGTATCATAGAACCAGAGAGCACAGCTGCTCTGTGTCCGATCCTGCATAAATTATGAGCTGTATGCTATTCACAGGGGGTGCTCCTGCAACAACACCACCTGTTCATTCCGTTCTTACCCCAACCTTCCTGGGCTACCATACCATTGTCCCCCCACTTGTGTGATGAAGTAATAAAGAATGCAGGAATAAGACACAGTGACTTGTTTGTGAGAAATGAGTGGAAGGAAGCCTCCAGCTGCAATGATAGGCCAGGCAGGACATTAAGGAGTGTGGATGAAGGAACCCATCATCCCGCTGCTAGTCCAGGGGCAATTGAATCTTTTATTTACAATGAAGGGTGGGGGCTGATGGAGCTCAGCCCCCTGTTGCAATGATGAGGACGGTTACCAGCCATATTGTACCATCAGCCATCAAAAATTAGGGACTGGCGCCCTTGATCGACCTTACTGATACTAGTCGGCATGGTTACCAGCCCTTTTGCACTGCCCCATGTGCCAATAGGCTGATGATGAGGATGGATTTCCATCTTATTGTACCATCAGCCATCCATAGCGTGGGGGGAGTAAGGATGTTGGTGTTGAGTGCTGCACCATCGCGTCTATCTGCAGCATTCAGTAAAGATAGGGTGACATGTAAAAGAGTCAACAGAGGATTGTTTTCACTTCTGGTGGTGGGTGGGGTGTGTGCGCAAATTGCCGAACTATGCCCTGACCCACCGCAGACACTGTGTTTGACCCTAGAAGCATTTGGAGCTCATCCAAGAATGCAAATACTTTTCGGAGACAGCAGGAACTGTGGGATACCTTGCGTCCTCATTCCCCCCTCCCTCCATGAGCGTCCATTATATTCTTTGGCTTTCCGTTACGGTCGTCACGCAGCTGCGTGCTGAGTCTGTGCTATGCCGTCTGTCCTTAGATTTTTTAAAAATACTTTGGACCAGGCGTAAAATTACAGTAATTACCCTAATTAGATGCAGGAGTCTCCGAGCGAGATCACCCTGAGGAGGGTCACTGAAGGAGATAGAGAGCGCATGCTGCCTGAATACCGCATGAAAGCCTCGCGCGGAAAACGGTGCTATCACGGAGCACCCAATAAGGCAGCTCTCCTCAGGAACCTCCTGCTGATGCTTATCGATTAACAGAAGGAGAGCTTCGTGGAAATCTCCCAGGAGGATTTCTGTTCTATCACCATATATAGAGAGACCTCCTTCTCACACACTTCAGATTCCTGTTATATTAAGAATAAAAGTTAACATGGTTACAGCACTTACCGACTGCTCCTTCCCCTGATTCAGGGTCCGGGTTAATGGCCGGGGAGGGTTGTTGGGGGATCTCCGTGACGGTGATGAATAGATCCTGGCTGTCGGGGAAACCAGCGTTGTAAGCGCTCTCGCCTGCCTCGTCCTCCACAAACCCTTCCTCATCTTCCCCGTCCGCGAACATCACCGAGGAACTGGCCGTCGACACTGTCCCATCGTCAGAGTCCACGGTCACTGGTGGGGCAGTGGTGGCAGGTTCAGTAGCGTCCGTTTGCCGCTTTGATTTTTTGGTAGCCTTGTCTGGGGTCCTTGATTTTCACACGGCGCTGCGTTGCATCCCGCCTGTATCCTCTGTCTCTCATGGCTTTGGAGACCTTCTCGTAGGTCTTCGCATTCCCTGTTTTGGAGCGCAGCTCCGAAAGCACAGACTCCTCGCCCCACACACCGATCAGATCGAAGAGTTCCCAGTCAGTCTATGCTGGGTCCCTCTTTCTATTCACAGATAACATGAACTCCTCTGCTGGAGAGCTCTGCATCGTTGCAGGTGCTGCGGAGCTCGCCCCGATGTCCAGTCAGGACGTCAGATTCAAAGTGCCCAGACAGGAAAATGAATTCAAATTTTTCCGGGTCATTTCCTGTGTGGCTGGTCAGAGAATCCAAGCTCGGACTGCTGTCCAGAGCGTCAACAGAGTGGTGCACTGTGGGATAGCTCCCGGAGCTACTAAGTTCGATTTGCATCCACACCTAGCCTAATTCGAGCTAGCCATGTCGAATTTAGCGTTACTCCACCTGTCGGGGTGGAGTACCAAATTCGAACTAACGAGCCCTCTAGTTCGAATTAAATGGCTTCCTGGTGTGGACGGTTGAGCGGTTAGTTCGAATTAACGCTGCTAAATTCGAATTAAAGTCCTAGTGTAGACCAGGCCTTGGACTAATTCAGTCTGTCTCCCTTTTATACCTTTTGCCATCAACATTTGTTATTATAGGTTATGAACCTTCATGTACTTTTTACAGTTGAGCTCACAGTTTGGGTAAATCTGAAGGTCCAATTATCACAACATACCCTTTGAGGCCCTAACACTTACTGAGGAAACTCTACAGTGTGCAAAATTTGAATGTACTTGTCAAGATCCAGTAGAAAGGCTACCACAATTCATGGTCCCAGAAACTTTATTAACCTTTTAAGAGGAAAAATCAATGCTTATGGGTGTGTATGTATAGGGCAGTGAGCAAGAGTTTCATGTAAACCTGAAAACCTGCTGTTGGGTTTCAAGGCAGAGAGGATTGCAAAGAGCCTCTTTAGGGTCATAGGAAGGAGGGCTCTGGGATGCCAGGAAATAATCTCTTTGTTGCAGAGATAGGGAAAGCTGGAAGGAGCCTGTCAGGTGGGGTCACAGAGCCAGGATGAAGAAAAAGAGTCATTGTGGAACCTACTCATTAGGGAGAGAGGGTCATAAGAGTGCTATTAGATTGCCAGGTGTGCACATGTAAGCAGAGAGAGGATTACAGGAATTTGTTTTGGGGGCAGGGCATCAGGAAACTGTTGCATTTGGGAGCTTCTGTCTAGAAAGGGCTGAAATGAGGAAATGCCAAAAGGTCACTGAGAGGGAAGGAATGACTGGGTTCCTATAAGCATCAGAGCTTAGCTAAATACAAGATCAGAACCCTCTGAGGTTTACTTAGCAATCGCCTCTAGGTGCAATCTTACTAAGCCTCCTCTCAGGAATACTGGGATCTACTAAAGCTCTTCTCTAGGCTGTGCCAAGCTCTCTGTGTATGGTTTTATAGCCTTTTAATTCTCACCAGGGATTGCATTGATTAATTCATTCTCACAAAAATTCAAAATTATTTCTTTAAATGACTCAGCTGCATGCTGCATCCCTTCTTAATGCCACATAAACCAAACCCCTACAACACAAAGCACTCTTGAGAATTCCATAGGTAACTGCTGCTGAATTAATGACAGATCCACTTACGTCAGCAAGCGTTTGTTCCAGGGCTTAGAAGTGAGGAGGAGGATCTCTAGGCTGTGAAGTTACACACTGGGAAATATGTAAAGAGCTAAGGCTGATGAGTTCAAATGGCAGCTGAAAGTCATTTCCACGAATAAAAATTATTGAAGCATAAGCTGTCAGATTTTAAGGCCTAAAGACTTCTGTTTTTTGGTTAAAACTGATTATTATTGTTGTGCCTTCAAGGTTAAAAAACAGATAGTGCTGCATCAGTGTAAACATCAGCTTATAATTAAAACAATGACAACTTCCTCAGCCTCAACATCAGCTTGGCACTGTCCCTAGTTCTCCTCACACCCACAAGGTGCTGGATGCTACAAACTCAAGCAGCAGAACCTGTAGTTATTGTCCTCACCCCAGTCCCACCCAAATATTGTTCCATCCCTAGTTCCCCTTTAAAAAATGCTTCCTTAGGGTCTTCGTCTCATGTAGTATACTGGCTTTGGGTTTATGAATGAATGATTATGTACTCATGTGGCTGAAACACAAGGTAGATAATGGACCTACTACTACCAGTAGCGGGTCACTAAAGCTACTATAGCTGCTATTCCAGTAGCTGTAGGAGTTCTAGAACCGGGATTCTAGACTCCCAAACCACTCATAATAGTGTCTGCAGCACACGTATTTGTTGTCTCCTTCACTCTAAACTGAAAAGAGCCTGGATGTGCATGGTGCGGAAGTGAAGCATTATAATACATAGCAATCTAGGCTTTTTGAATTTGTTGTTACTGGGAAAAAATCAATGGTTCCATTTTTTTTCTTTTTGGCAAACAATTATGTTGCATCATGAACATTTGGGAGGAATTCCACATTTTGGCAAATTGGGATTAAATATGATGCGAGTCATAAATATTTGCAGGTATCTTTAATGAATTTTTAATTCTCTAGACGTCTTTTCTTGTAACTATTCTGAAATAAATCATTCCCATGCTCAGATGTTACGGCAAGAGCCAGGATAAAGCCATCACTCTTGTGGCTAAATATACACATTTTACATGTTTGAATAAAGATTATTGTGGCAAAATTTTGCATCCAAAACACCCTCAAACCAGATGGAAAAATCTAAACAAGTATGTTTTGTGTGTACTAGTGTGTGCAAAAAGTCTGATGCTCTTAAGAACTAAAGCAAACTAGCTTTCGTGGTAATATTAATGTTTTGCCATTAATACTTTAATAATAATTAAAAACTTCTCTGCAATGAGTTTTAAAGCTTGCAAATACAGCTCTACCGGGAACACCCCCAAGTAAGTACATAAAGGCAAAATGCTGCAAGAGACTTACATTGCTACTGCACCGGCAGACAATGTAGCAGAGCAATTGCATAAGTAGACTCCACATTCCCTTGTATTTACAGTTCAGCAATATGTGGCAGCTCTTCATACAAGCAGAGCTGGCTCCAGGCACCAGTGAAGGAAGCACGTGCTTGTGGCAGCCAATGGAAAGGGGTGGCAGGTCCGGGACTTTGGCGACAATTCAGCAATTTGGCAGTGGGTCCTTCAGTCCCTCTAGGAGCAAAGGACCCGCTGCCGAAGAATGAAGCAGCGTGGTAGAGCTGCCACCAAAGTGCCACCGATCGCGGCTTTATCCTCCCCTCCCCCTCCGCCCCCCCGTTTCACCATTTGGGGTGACAAAAAAGCTGGAGCCGACCCTGCATACAAGTCTGTGTGTGACTAAATATTAGTCAGGCTGGGTAGAAGTAGTGTGTGACCTGTGTTTTTACACAGAGCAGGGCTAATAAGAACCAAAATCCTGTATAAAAAGACAGTAGCAGACTCCCAGTAAGTTGGATAAGTGGACATACTACTTGTAGATTCAGCTTCCTAGTCCTGTGATATTCAGGTGCATTTTTCTTGATCAAAGCCAATTTATTTTGGCTTTGTTCTATTTTCCAGGGTTTGACCCAAGGTCCTTATCAACCTGTGTATCTGTATTAGCTAGCTACATTGTACTGTGTAGGTGCTTTTCAGGTGTGAGACTACAATGAGAGAGACAGAGACACACTTGAGAAGAGACAGAAGGCACTATACACTTGTACACTTTTCATCTGAGGATCAGGCCTGTAGTGAGGCGGCCTGGCTCCCGGCCGCTCCTGAGAGGGAGGAGCCAGAACAGCCGCCACAGTGGGCGGAGCCACTGCCACCTGTCCCCGCCCCCGGAAGTCAAGGGGCGGGACAGGAAGTATAAGAGCCCCGGCCCAGCGCTCAGTTGCACCCCGGCGGCCGGAGAGGACAGACGCTCCTGACCAAGCTCCTGCTGGACCGAGCCTGCCCCGAGCCAGGTACCCTGAAGAAGGCTGGCCGAGCCTTCCCCGAGCACGGTATCCTGAAGCGGACTGGCCGAGCCTTCCCCGAGCATGGCACCCCGAGGAGGACTGGTCGAGCCTTCCCCGAGCACGGTACCCCGAGGAGGACTGGTAGAGCCTTCCCCGAGCACGGTACCCCGAGGAGGACTGGCCGAGCCTTCCCCGGGCCCGGTATCCCGAGGAGGACTGGCCGAGCATAACCCCGACCCGTGTCCTGAGGAGCAGCCCGACCTAGCCAGCCCTCAGCACGACGAGGAGCCCATGGTATGGGACCCCGCTCCAGACACCAGCGATGAGCAGTTACCCATGGAGGGGGAGATGGGAAGTGGCCCGGGGGTAGCTGACCCCAGTCTGGCTACTGCAGATTTCGAGCTGATGCCGGTGTGTTGCGGTCAGGACCCCACTGACACAGCAGCAGACTAACTGCCGCTGTTAGGGCCCCGGGCTGGGACATAGTGGAGTGGGTGGGCCTGTGTCCCCCACCTGCCACCCCTCTCACGGGTGGCAGTCTCCCCCTCACATCAGAGCTCAGACCCCGAAGTCTGGACTCACCTGTTGTTGCTGCTCAGCTCCTGCTTAAGGACCTGAGCCCTGAACTATTGTTGCTGCTGCTCAGCTCCTGCTTTAAGGACCTGAGCCCTGAACTATTGTTGCTGCTCAGCTCCTGCTTAAGGACCTGAGCCCTGAACCATTGTTGTTTGCTCAGCTCCTGCTTAAGGAGCTGAGCCCCTTAAACTACTGACTCTGTGTGCTCAGCCCCTATCTGAGGGTCTGAGCTAGAACTGCTGTTTTGCTGCCCCGCCCTGACTGAGGGCTTGGGGCTTAAACCACTGACTTTGTTTGCTCAGCCCCTGCCTGAGGGTCTGAGCTAGAACTGCTGTTTGCTGCCCCGCCCTGACTGAGGGCTTGGGGCCTAATCTACTGACTCTGTTTATTGTTGCTCAGCCCCTGCCTGAGGGTCTGAGACCGTGGACCTTCGGAGACTGATTTGTGGATTTAGGCCGTGTAGTGACGCGGCCTGGCTCCCGGCCGCACCTGAGACGGCCGAGCCCTCACACCGGACCCTTACAAGGCCCCAGCTGATAAAGCAGATATTAAAGGCCAATTTCTTATACTGTTACTTGCTTCAAGCAGTACTAGAGAAGTCCCTTTGATTTCATTGGAAATACTCCTGAGTAAGGTACTACTCAATGTGAGTGAAGGTACAGAGTCTGGTCCTGCCAATTGTATAGCAGGGTAGCATTATTTTAGAAATGCAGAAACTGAGGCATAAGCAATTAAATTACTTGCAAAAATTCCCACAGGGATTCAATTTTAGTACTAGGAAAAGAGAACCTAGGAGTTCCTTCTTCCAGTCTCCTGCTGTAACCATTAGAATATGCACTTGAGGGACAGAGACTTGAGAATGAGGAGGAAAAAGATGTTACAAGACAGTGATAATATGCACCACTATTTACAGGCAGAAAATGTTTTGGTCTTATTATTGTTCTACTTTTGTGAAGAATTTTAAAATGTTCCTTAAAAGCATTATGACAAATTGTAACACTTGTCTTTTGGGCTTACAAGTTTGTAATAATATGCTAACTTATTTCCCTGGAGACATGTGGGAAATAACAATACTTACAAGGCTAATAAAGAGCAACTTCATGATTTAAATCCTTTGGTTGCATTTCATATGCCTGCTCCTTTATTGCATAACAGATTTTGGCACTAAAGTACAGTTAATTATTGATGCTTCAGTTCCAGCTCATATCTGGACAATTATTGTATTCAAACACCTCTTTCACTTAATTTTATGTTAGATGCCAAAAATCAGTTCAAACTTTAATTATGTCAAAATATCTTCCATCTTAAAACCACACACTATGTAAAGATATCCAAGACATAAAAAGCAGCAAAGAATCCTGTGGCACCTTATAGACTAACAGACGTTTGGCAGCATGAGCTTTCGTGGGTGAATACCCACTTCTTCGGATGCAAGTAGTGGACATTTCCAGGGGCAGGTTTATGTATGCAAGCAAGAAGCAAGCTAGAGATAACGAGGTTAGTTCAATCAGGGAGGATGAGGCCCTGTTCTAGCAGTTGAGTGAAAACCAAGGGAGGAGAAACTGGTTCTGTAGTTGGCAAGCCATTCACAGTCTTTGTTTAATCCTCAGCTGATGGTGTCAAATTTGCAGATGAACTGGAGCTCAGCAGTTTCTCTTTGAAGTCTGGTCCTGAAGTTTTTTTGCTGGAGGATGGCCACCTTAAGATCTGCTATTGTGTGACCAGGGAGGTTGAAGTGTTCTCCTACAGGTTTTTGTATATTGCCATTCCTAATATCTGATTTGTGTCCATTTATCCTTTTCCTTAGAGACTGTCCAGTTTGGCCAATGTACATAGCAGAGGGGCATTGCTGGCATATGATGGCATATATTACATTGGTGGACGTGCAGGTGAATGAACCGGTGATGGTGTGGCTGATCTGGTTAGGTCCTGTGATGGTGTCGCTGGTGTAGATATGTGGGCAGAGTTGGCATCGAGGTTTGTTGCATGGATTGGTTCCTGAGTTAGAGTTACTATGGTGCGGTGTGCAGTTACTGGTGAGAATATGCTTCAGGTTGGCAGCTTGTCTGTGGGCGAGGACTGGCCTGCCACCCAAGGCCTGTGAAAGTGTGGGATCATTGTCCAGGATGGGTTGTAGTTCCCTGATGATGCGCTGGAGGGGTTTTAGTTGGGGACTGTAGATGATGGCCAGTGGAGTCCTGTTGGTTTCTTTCTTGGGTTTGTCTTGCAGTAGGAGGCTTCTGGGTACACGTCTGGCTCTGTTGATCTGTTTCCTTATTTCCTCGTGCGGGTACTGTAGTTTTGAGAATGCTTGTTGGAGATTTTGTAGGTGTTGGTCTCTGTCTGTGGGGTTAGAGCAGATGTGGTTGTACCTCAGTGCTTGGCTGTAGACAATGGATCTTGTGGTGTGCCCGGGATGGAAGCTGGAGGCATGAAGGTAGGCATAGCGGTCGGTAGGTTTTTGGTATAGGGTGGTGTTAATGTGACCATCAATTATTTGCACCGTAGTGTCTAGGAAGTGGACCTCCCGTGTAGATTGGTCCAGGCTGAGGTTGATGGTGGGGTGGAAGCTGTTGAAATCGTGGTGGAATTTTTCCAGAGTCTCCTTCCCATGGGTCCAGATGATGAAGATGTCATCAATGTAGCGTAGGTAGAGAAGGGGCGTGAGTGGACGGGAGCTGAGGAAGCATTGTTCCAGGTCAGCCATAAAAATATTGGCATATTGTGGGGCCATGCGGGTGCCCATAGCGGTGCCACTGATCTGGAGATATATATTGTCATCAAATTTGAAATAGTTGTGTGTGATGATAAAGGCACAGAGCTCAGCAACCAGTTGTGCTGTGGCATCATCAGGGATACTGTTCATCAGGCATCATCAGCGTGTGGGATGTTTGTGTAGAGAGCCTCTACATCCATGGTGGCCAGGATGGTGTTTTCTGGAAGGTCACCAATGCATTGTAGTTTCCTCAGGAAATCAGTGGTGTCACGGAGATAGCTGGGAGTGCTGGTGGCATAGGGTCTGAGTAGAGAGTCCACATATCCTGCCAACAACCTGCCAACCTGAAGCATATTCTCACCAGTAACTGCACACTGCACCATAGTAACTCTAACTCAGGAACCAATCCATGCAACAAACCTCGATGCCAACTCTGCCCACATATCTACACCAGCGACACCATCACAGGACCTAACCAGATCAGCCACACAATCACCGGTTCATTCACCTGCACGTCCACCAATGTAATATATGCCATCATATGCCAGCAATGCCCCTCTGCTATGTACATTGGCCAAACTGGACAGTCTCTAAGGAAAAGGATAAATGGACACAAATCAGATATTAGGAATGGCAATATACAAAAACCTGTAGGAGAACACTTCAACCTCCCTGGCCACACAATAGCAGATCTTAAGGTGGCCATCCTCCAGCAAAAAAACTTCAGGACCAGACTTCAAAGAGAAACTGCTGAGCTCCAGTTCATCTGCAAATTTGACACCATCAGCTCAGGATTAAACAAAGACTGTGAATGGCTTGCCAACTACAGAACCAGTTTCTCCTCCCTTGGTTTTCATTCAACTGCTAGAACAGGGCCTCATCCTCCCTGATTGAACTAACCTCGTTATCTCTAGCTTGCTTCTTGCTTGCATATATAAACCTGCCCCTGGAAATTTCCACTACTTGCATCCGAAGAAGTGGGTATTCACCCATGAAAGCTCATGCTGCAAAAAGTCTGTTAGTCTATAAGGTGCCACAGGATTCTTTGCTGCTTCTACAGAACCAGACTAACACGGCTACCCCTCTGATAGAAGACATAAAAAGAAACAGACATGAAAGATGCTGTTGAACTACTCTGCAATACGTTCTGTCTGCTTTATTTCCTCAAGTCTCCTCTTTCCAATTACTTTTTGACCATCACAATATATTATTTTAATATAATTTGCATATTTAGATATATAATTGCAATTTCAATTTTACAAATTCAGTTAGTGCCTTGTTAGATTTTTTTCTTATTGTACATGTAAGAATTTGGGCACTAGTACATTTTTAAGTAGAGTATTCGTTCTTTTAAGACAAGTTAAAGTGGTAGAGAACTGAAAGCATCTGTATTTTTAATTCCTACAATTTTTAATTTGGAGCTGTGTTGTCTAGTCACATCCACATATTTTCTAAAGGAACAGAATTATCTCTTTCTATTGAAAAGAATATAAGGAAAGCTGAAAAGTATGGTCTGTAATATAATATGGAGATATTAGACTCCTTTCAGTGCCACATTATTTCCAAGTAGAAGCATATGGAGAGTATTCAGAAAGACTTTCAATAAAAGTCTCAGTAGCTATTTGAAACTGTCTGAGGTACACAAACAGCTGTGCCTATATGAGAGAGAAAGGTATAGTACAGAGATATGATGTATGGTCCTTCCAGGCTAATACATGGGACTTCACTTAAGGAAATTAAATTTGAGAGTCTAAATATCTTGGCAGTATGCTTTTAAAAATAAAAACAAATAAACTGGATATATTACAACTGCTCTCTAGAGTTACTTGTTACAAATGTAGAATCTATTTGGAAAACATAAACCAATGATTTTCAGTAGTGTTTTGAATCCTCCTTTTGGTCACTAGATGGCAGAAATGCACAATACTTAACCAACAAAACACTAAAAAATGAGAGCAAATTTATGATGAAAAAAAAGTGAGTTTTTGTAAGGCTACAGAAACAGGAGCTGGAGGAAACTGATTATTAGGTCAGCAGATCAAAAATAAAGATTTTGGAGCTCACAGTTCACCTATTATCACAGCAATTGTATTTGGCCACTAATATTTCAGGTGCTGTCATAGTCCCATGTAAAACAATATTTTCTGAGATTTATAAAAATGTGCTCAGGAAGGAAATATAAAACATGGGGCTCTTGTTGCTTTGCAAAGTTTACACAGAAACAAACACACATCGAACTGAGTGAAATTTTTTTTGACTAATAGCTTGTCAAAAAAATGCAGTTTCACATCAACTGAAAGAAACAATTCATGAATTTGGGTTGAATTCAGTGAATAGTTTTGGTGAAAAAATTATTTTTTTTTCTTAGGAAAAGTCAAAGTTTTGTTTTAGTATTTTCAAAACTATTGTTTCAAAACAACATTTCATTTAGAAATTTAGCTAATTAAAAAAAAGATGATGGTACTATGGTATACAAAAAACTAAACCACTCCCCTCTCCAAAAAAAACTCTGTGGGCTGGTCCAGGGACACGGCAACTTGTTCACTGGAGGAACTGCTTGCAGGAACTGTTATTGTGGTCAGCCCTGGCACAGGTGAAAGAGTGGAGGCTTCTTGCATGCCTCTGCTGAATCCCCTGTGCGAAGTCTGATCACAATTTCACCCTTTATTTTACATGTTCCAGTTAATGCTTGCTTTACACGCACTCTTGATCTCTTTCTTGCCACAGTCATAGAAGCGATTTTTTTTTGCCAGAAAAAAAAGTTTCACAAATCATCTCACTTTTGTGATCACACAAACAGTCAGAGTGATTTATCCAAGGCTTCCTACTGTTTATAAATGGCTCAATGATGCAATCAAGGAGCAAAGGCAAAACCACATGGCTTTTGTGACCACCTCAGTGGCACAAATAGCAAATACTCAAAGCAATAGTTCACAGCCAATAATCTGTGAGCAAGCCACAGGCTGAAATTTGTTTGGATGAAACATATTCCATCATTGCAACTAATGAACAAATTAGTAACAACTGAAGTCTGTTTGTGGATAATTCATAAACAGAAAAAGGGGTAAATATACTACTTAAATCATTCATTTAAAATGGTTTGCCCAGTTCCAGAGACAGATTTTCTCATTTAGTCTGGCAGCAAAAATGCAATTTTGGGCTACTTAGGCGAATGTATCCCTTCTTGAAGTAAGGAAGTTACAGTCCCTCCATACGGCTCTGGTATACCTGCACACAACTGGCAATGCTCCACTTGAGACATTTTCTTCAGTGGAGTTTTAATTTACAACAGCAGAAAATTTGGCTGTATTGAATTCAGGGTGAATTCAGTCAACAGCAGCAAGTGATTCACTAGATTTATTAAAAAAGATGTAAAAACCTAAGATAAACTACTGCTAAGGGCAGGGGCGGCTCCAGGCCCCAGCACACCAAGCGCGTGCTTGGGGCGGCATGCCGCGGGGGGCGCTCTGCCGGTCGCCGGGAGGGCGGCAGGCGGTTCCAGTGGACCTCCCGCAGACGTGCCTGTGGAGGGTCCGCTGGTCCTGCGGCTTCGATGGAGCATCCGCAGGCACGCCTGCGGCAGGTCCAGCAGAGCCGCGGGACCGGCGACCGGCACAGCGTGCTTGGGGCAGCGAAATAGCTACAGCCGCCCCTGGCTAAGGGGGACAATAACAACAATCTATGAATGTCTAAAGGGTGTCTAAACACCAAAGAAGGAAAGACAATTCAATGGATGGGCCAAAGGGGTAATGTACATAGCTAGGAATCATTTCATGGAGTTAGGGAAAGGGAAATTTAGGTTGACTAAGAAGAAAAACAATAGAATATATTAAAGTTGTGAAACAGTCTCCAGCACTTGGAACTTTTACTACAAGAAGGGACAATGTAGAAAACACTCCCACACTGGGAGGCAGAAAGAGTGGATGATTTAATGGCCATCTCTAACTTCGATGATTCTAGAATACCAGAGAAGAAATCAAAGCAATAAAATGCTTAGGCTTTATTTAAAATGATGGCAGTCCTAATGGTGTCTCACTGCAGCTGTTCTTCAGACACGGATGCTGCCACAGCCGGTGGCAAGGGCCAGTCTAGATTCCTTTTTATCTGCTTACTCCACCTCTATCAATACTATCCCGTCTAGGCAATTAATTCTGACACAAAGCTTCAACTAGAATCAATACCTTCCTTTTTTCTAACATCTATAGTTTTATGACTGAAAGGCAATTTCAGACATTTAATGTGGTTTTGCTATCACAGAGGCTAAAGTAACAGTATTAAAATGCTATGTGGTATATTTGTACTGCTGAACATATTACTGGAAGATATTAATTTTTTACAATGTTATTTAATTCAGCATATTGAAATCCTCATTGCTTTGAATGGGCTTGCAGGGTTGAAAATTTAGCTGTGTTGGCTAAAGCACAACTCGTGTGTGTTACAAAATGAAAGTAAGTTATTACAGAAGACTCAGCCCTCCACCACTTATGTCACTGTTTTCACGGAACAATTTCATTTTTAACCTAGCTTTACTACAACTGGAAATAGTCTACACACACTACAATGCACTGTAGTCATTTGGTTGATGTAATCTGTTAAATGATTTTTTAAACCTGAAACTCTGTTCTTTTTGTTGGCATTGTTTCCTTGGGAAGACTCTCCTCTCCACAGAAGTGTGTGCTTAGACTGGAGAATTTCCCTTTTATTACCATCATCAATTTTTTTGTATAGTGTTGTGCTAGAAATATTGAGGATTTTATGAAGCATGACCTCAGTTCACATGAATGTGCTATCACAGGCATGACTGCTTCTAAAACTGTGGATGAAAGAAATGGCAAGGGAGTCTCTTTTCCAAGATGAAAACTAGAAGTGATCCTCCCTAAAGAAAACACAGGAATATTTGTGATCTTATTGTCTTTAAATCAACCCTTGGTGAAAACTGGTACAACTCCACTGACTGACAAAGTAAACCCAACCTATACACTGTTCAAATTGATTGGCTCCAGATATTTCTTAGCTGTGTTTCACCTTATTCCAATTTTCCTTTAAAAAATAACAACCGGGAAATGAAATGCAAACAAACTAGCATGAAAGACAGACAGAAAGAGAACTAGAGGTAAAGAGAGTGAGAAGAAATCCATGATGATGCGGTGAGGATAAAGGTTTTATTGACATACATTTGGGATAGCAGTGCTCACAAATGACTTTGCATGAGTCATGCAGTTCATCCCAAATGCGTGTTGATAAATCTTTTGTGCACTATCCCACACCAGCAAGTATTTCCCATAGACGATGCCACATCCATAGTAAAAGTATTTAAAAAAAAAATCTCTGGAAAATATTTCTAAATAAAGCCATTATTGATGCTGCTTCTCCATTAATGTGGCATTTCTAGACCACTGGAAGGAAAAAAAGAAACTAAACTGGCTTCCCATTATAACTGAACAATAAGCTACTGATCATTAAGATCATGTGAGTCCCTTTTTTATCTTGATGACTGTAGCAATGCATGATGTAAGGGGCTATATTTCAGTTCTTGCAATGTATGTTTAGTTGTCCAGAGACAGAGCTTAATCCAGGGTTAAGAGGAGTTTGGTTTCTATAGTTTTGTTTTAATTGGATTATACTGACCGTCCGTCTATTTCCCTTTGCCTCATTCACAGAGACTTAGACATCTATTAACCTATTTAACTAGTTGGGCCAGTTCTTGTGATATTAAGGAGATGGCACCATAAATTTGCAGGAAGTTATATCTGATCCCTCCAGTATCTTTACCTTAGGTGAACTCACCTTAGCTGAATGACATGAAAGTGCAGTGAAATCCACTGGAAATACAGACCACATTAATCTGCCCTATGTCCTATACATAAGGAATTCCTGTTAATCTGTATATGAAAATCCTACAGCCCATGGAAACATCACTCTGAGGAAAAACACGTTTGGATTGTTGGGATGAACATCAGGGTGTGATAAAATGCTGAATGTCATTCCATTTGTATTACCTGAATTAAACTCAGTGAGAACATCTGTATTATTTAAAAGTTATCTGCTAACCAGTTAACTTAGATCCTCAGCTCTGCCAGAGGTCCACTCAGTACAGCTGAAGTAGAATGAAGAAGGGCAAAGATGGCTTGAAGCCATCCTTTATGCATTCAAACCTGAAGGAAGCCAAGGATCAGTTCAGGAAACACCAGTGTACAGTGCATTCTGGATACTTCCCCTTCTACCACATCCTACCCTTTATACCTAGGACTTGGGAATTCTCCTGTGCTGGAGGAATCCTTCCACTGCCTGCTTATGTCAGCATCATAGTCCCTTTACACTGCCAAGGAGTTGCAAAGGGCTATTGGAATAGTGCTTTGATGTGGCAAAAGGAAAAAATATATATATATACACCATAATTGGGTTCCTTAGGCAGAACCAACTATCCAAAGGATGGAAGGTAACAAAAATTCATCATTAACACATATTGCTGGATTTGCACATTATTCGTTTATCTCAGCATCTAGGAACAACATTTAAGGAGCTGAGGTTATGGCTGTAAATGATAGCTCTGGCAGGAAACTTTGATGAATCACAGTGAATTCTTTCACTAAGGACCCTTCTGCTCTAAAGTAAAAAAAATTAAATAAATAAATAAATTAATTAAATAAAAAGACACACGGAGACAGGTTGAAGGATTAGAGTATTGCACATTATACACAAACCCTAGACTGACTTCACAGACAAGTTCTGTCACTCAACAGGGAAGAGGAGCCTTCAAAAATATGTAGCCAGGCAACAAGCAAAAATGAGACTACAAACAACAATCAGGGGAGAATGCTTTTGCCTGGATCAGGGATGATTCTCCCTACCTAATGGGAAGGAGTCATGTACAGTATTTAACTTACTTTTCCTGTAAAATGACATCTGCTGTAGCAAAACTAGTTCATAAAAACTGTAGAAAGTGTATGAACTCTCTAATATTACTATTTATTATTTAGATTGTGGTACCACCCCAAGTAAATCAAGCTATCCTTGCCCCCAAGAACATATAGTGCAAACAATCATCCCTTTGTAGTGGGGGGCATTGGCTCAACATTCACTTTACATCCCCCCTCACTACCTGACTAACTCCGGGGAAGCTAATGATACAACCTATCAGACCAAATTCAATGAATTCACTGAATCTTGGTTATTTTCCAGCTATCACCCCAATGTGGTGTCATCCCCAGGCTTTCTAGTCATTAGTCCAGCTTTAACAGTTCCCTAACTCAACGTTGGCATCCAAGCACAACATAATCAGCTAAATCACTCATCGTGACAGCGTTGACATTATCTATTTACAAGAGACCACACATATATATAAAGATTCCCTCAATGAATTTGATCTGCTGTGTCATGCTAAATATGTTCTAGCAACATATTTTTGGTCAGACATCTCTGATGCTGCCCCACTGTCATTGACCAACTACTGTGATGTCATTCAGGTTGCTGGCTTCCAGGTTGCAAATGTCTATAAACTACCAAGTGCGAACTGGGAACAGCCAGTCTTACCCACTCTCACTCACCCAGCTGTTTATGTGGATGAATTCAACAGCCAGCACACTCACTGGGGTTACTCAGAGCCAGATGCAGACAACAAACAATTGGTGGAGTAGGCCTCAAACAACCACCTTGTTCTCATCCATGACCCAAAACAATGGAGTACATTTCACTCAGCTTCTCTATAAACACATGCACTTCTGATGCATGTGGTTTATCACAGAGCAAAGTGGGAATTATGTGTGTGGGGAGGTCCCTTTGTTAAAAGTAATAACTATAACTCCATTAACTTCACTGGGAGCTTTGCCTGAATAAGTACTTCAGGATTTGAACTAAAGGGGAAACCTGTATTTTGTATTAAGGATAGAAGAGCTTCCAAATAGTATGTTGGCACACATTAATTCCATTAATATTTCTCTCTTGCCATCTCTGCTTTTTTCCCCTTTCTCTCTCTGTATTTCTTTTTAACCCTGACTGCTCAGCTTCATTTTGTGCCCTCTGTTTTCACTCAACACCTTATTATTCTCTCCACACCCTCGACCCCCAATGGTCTTTCGTAAGCAAAAGGTGAGACCAATATCATTGGAATCTTTCCCATTGTTCAACTGAGTTGGGCCAGATCAGTTCAAGTTTTAACTGTTTTTTATTTCATTGTTGTATAGGTCCATGATTATTCATGGCAATGAAGATCTATAAATGAATGCTTTGGATTATCTGCCCAGGTTGTGAGCAGTGGCAATTAAATCAAACTTACCTTTTAAAAAGCAGCCTAATTTCAGATGCTTCTCCTTTCAAGCTGGTGTTCACTACCATGCAAAAGTCACACCTCGCAACCTCTCTTAGGGAATTGCACTTATGTATCAAGAGCAAAATGGACGTGGTAAATGTCCCATGCAATAAAACCCACCTGTCTGCTGAAATGGACAGCTCGCAAAGACATCTGTTACATTCCTTCACTTACATGGGGTGCAGGACGAAGAACTGCTCTGTCAAACTGGGCCCGATGTGTGTGTTTTGATATCAGCGATTAAAATGAAAAGCAATTTACTTACCAAGCCAACTTCTGTTTAAATACACTGACACAAACACTGGAGGGACTGTGAAGAAATCTACTACTGAGTTAACTTCCAGCCAAAACCACAGCTTGTCATTGGCTGCAATGAACTAGAAAAAGGAAAGGGGAAAGAATCAATTTATAAGCATGTCGATACATCTGTGTGCAATATTCTCCTTTCTGAAGATTAAGTTCCAGTTTTACTTTAGGAGTTAGTGGAGCAACATTTGGTATCCTCAGATCAATCACAACTAAACAGTGGTTTTATCTGGAGGATAAAACTATTACCTGACAACATTACTTGGCAACACTAAATTAACAATGGGAGGGCCATATATCAAGTAGAGAAATGAAGAACATTTATGCATTGAGTTCTCAGACTTGTTTCAAGGAGACAGATTCAACAAATCATTCTTTTAGCATTTAGCAAGACTATTTCAGGTAATCTTTTTTTTATAAAAAGTCACAGGGGGATGGGGGGGGGGGGAATCAGATTTCCACCATCACCTCCACTCAAGTATTCTGAGTATTTGACAGCTGGCACACCCATGTGTTTGGTACCAATTTTTTCCTGGCATTTTTATGATCTCAGCAGAATCATATGTGCTATATGGGTGATTTTAATGTTCCCTTTTAGGAACTGCCATGCAAAAATTGGTTTAAGGGTAGACACCAAGCTCAGATGTACATCAAAGACATTCTTTCATTTAGTTAGAGAAGTCAGGAATCTACCCCAGCTAGCTCCTGAACGCTGGACTATCCGATACAAAAGCAGTACTTTTAATACTTCAGTTAAAAGCTAAAAGCAGTGTCCATCAACCTTCAGTGATATTACACTTTACCATAATTAATTCTCAAGCCCATGACTACTACCTGCCAGGACCACTTCAGAACTTTGTTTTACATAAAGTAATACATGCTGTATACTAACTGCATTATAACTCCAGAGAGATTATTAGAAAAGGGCAAGTAGTAACAAAAATATGATTAAGGTCCCACCCATAAAAAAGGCCCCTCATGTTTATAAGATGAAAAATATTTCTATACTCACAAACTCACATTAAAATAATTAAACAGACACCTGATTACTCAATTAACATCAAAGGTCTGGCATGAAAATATAACAAGGAGATACTGAGTTTAGGCTAAAACTCAACATAACTATGTTGGGCAGGGGTGTCCCAGATACATTGAGATTTTAGGAAGATATACACAGAAATATTTAGGCACAACGGAGTTGGTTCTTATCAGAATTTTAGCCTCCCATAACTCAGAAATCCCTTGCTTTCAGAAATCAAGTCAAACTGTAAGTGAGACTGTAAATGAGACTTCATTCAAATGCAGTTTACTATCATGGTATTGAATACAAATGCTGTGAAAGTATGGTGAAGGTAATTCATTTAAATAATTAATAACTCTCAAACAAATTCCGTAAATGCAGCAGGATAAATTCCTGGGGGTAATCCTTATCATGCTTCAAGTGTTTGCATGCCATCAGCAAGGTACTTGGCAATATTTTGTGCCTCCCAAAGCCGTGATTAGCTCTTGAAAACCATAGCTCTACCACGCCTTATTGCCTGACTATCTGGTAATTCATTTAATTTGTGTTTTGTCTTCATTAGTAGTTTGAGAGCTTCTGTTTCACGGTTGCAGCAAACTCGGATGCCAGCTGACTAAGAATTTACATAGGATGCATGCATGTGTTTGGACACACATCTTCTAGAGCTGTAGATATAGGAATATTTATATGATTGTGAGTTGCATTTCATTATTTCAGGGGAAAGAGATGGAAAAGGGTACAATTAAATAATGTTTCTTCAAATAACTTAACTTATCAGTAAGTCTTCACAAAAGCACTTTAGTCTGTCAGACTATACTGAAAGAACTTCAGGTAGGAAATAATTGTTATGTATCTAGCAAATTCACTACTGAGCCAATTCTGCCACCTTACTCAAGTTGAGTAAAAACGTATTCCATACTCAGTGTAAATCAGCATGGGTAATACATGCATAAATTATTTTCTGTGTGCAAAATGTGACACAGACCTAAAAAGAGATTAGGACACCTCTGAATTTGTAGTTGCTGGCAATTTACAGGTATTGTGCATTGAATCTGTTCTGACAAGGAGTCAGAATCTCTTGATGGTATAGTGGTCACTTTTAAAAATCTAAAATAACCATATCTTAGTATCTGGAATACATTCTATTATGTATTTGTGATACAGAATATGGGAAGTATAGATAATACTTCAAATACTGAGACGATCTAATCTATTTATCAAAGGGCTAATGACTGTATCTAGCCTGGGTCAAACTGATCAGATAAAATAACAACCAACCCAGACCTTCTGTTCAAATCACAAACCACATTTTTTACTGGTCCCTAAAATGTTGGTAAACTTTTTCTTAACATTTTATTCTCAAACACTGCTGCACTTCCAGGTTGTGAGAAGAAACAAAAGCAGAAGTGCCAAAATACCAAAACACTGTGTGAACCAGAAACAGGATATGGAGGAAAGCTCATCACAGCATGTTTAAAAGAGTTCCAGCCATTCTGCAGACCTTCTAACCTTTTCAGGTTCTTCTATCAGCATTAGCGGCCATGTGGTCCTTGAAAACTTCCACTGCTCCTGCTCTCCCAGCTAGCAACAGTAACGTTAATTTCTAGTGCATAGCCCATTCCCCTGAATTTAGCCAAAAAACCCAGCATGCATTATGGGTTCAATTGGCCCAAATATTTATTTAAATGACTAGTGATTTTAGGTACTTTGATTTTTGGATGCCCAACCTGATTCCCATTAAAGAGACCTGGTTTGAAGAAAGTGGGGAGAAGAGACCAATGATACATTTTCAAAATAAAATTTTCTCTAAGAAATTAGCACTCAGACAGGTGCTAGCTTGACAGCCTCACAGACACATGATGCAGCAGTGAACTTCCCCATGCTACCTCACCGACCTGAAACTTGAACTGGAGCAAACACATTGAGGAGCACAAGGGTAGTTCAATCACTCAGCCTGAGATTGCCAACGGTGTGTGTTTAATGCCAGTGGTTGTGGCAGTTTTTGTGATGTAGACCTCAATCCATTGGGAACTGGACTGAGACCAAATTCCACACAGGCCACTGAGCAGTATCAGATGATAGTAGATTGGCAATAGTCTAGGTTGTCAATTGCAATCCCCTTACTCATTCCCCTCACCACTGTTACTTAGAGGCTCTCAGTCCTCAGCCAAAATCTTTACTTACAGGTCTCAGAAACCACATTAATTTCTTGCTTCAATGGCAAATGGAGAGTTAGGCAACTGTCAAATAATCTCTGAGTACATCATTACATTCCCTCCCCTGAACCACACGACATAATTCAAGGTACTTACACGCAAGCCAAAGTAGAGTAGGAAGAACACGTTGAAAGCCATGTCTATCTGTAACGTGAAATCTTTGTAGAAATTCTGGCAGGATTCTATTGGGCTATTTGAAAGAAAAAGAAATTGAATAAACTGGTGGCATCAGAGTGCGTGAAAAATGTCTTTTTCCCCCACTTTGTTTTGATAAAGGCCTGAATTTAGGAGCTACCATTTTGTTTTCCCACCCCCCGCAAAGTAGAAGCAGGCATTTCCAAAAAGAACATTTAATTCATTCAGTTAGTCTCTCATTCATTCCTAGTGTTCACATGTTCAGGTAACTACCTGAAAAGAAACATGCAGACATCTTAAGGAAAGACAAGCAGGAGAATACCTTGGGATCCCCTAACTCCACATTAACCCTTAAAGAACTGACTTCTTTTTATTGGATACACAACTACAAAGTTTAGGAACTAAATCTAACAGGCACACAATTACACTGAAACATTAAACATTTCAAATTAATGTCATAATGTAAAACCTTAAAAACTGTAGTTGCTTATGAATACATCACCCATTAGCAACCTGGGGGAGTTTGTGTTGATAGGATTCCTTGTTTTTATAAAGAGTTTTGTTTTACATGTCTAGATACATACTTTATGTACAGTACTATGACCTGAGTAGGAAAGCAGTATAGCCCACTAGTAAAAATTAAACAACAACAAATTGTGGAATTTGAAGCAGTACTCTAAGGGTTAATTTCTGCATGCAGGTTAATTAATTACCTTTGTGTGTGCAAGCAGACATTGCACATTCTAGCATATTATATTAAGAGTAAGGTAGGTCCAACTCCAAAGCATACTCTATACAAACTGGTACTTTATGGCATACTTAGATCTACAGGCTTGGAGAGCTAAGGAAGGAGACCTTTTCTATGGATATAATTAGTGATTTATTTTTGAAATTCCTAGATCAGATTAGGGAAGCCACAGAAAGGTCTTTAAGTTGCAGACCAAGGTAAACAGCATGTCCCAATATAAATATCAAATGATCTTTTAATCATCATAGTTGTATAAAGAGAAAGGGGAAAATATACTTCCTAGCTGGAAAGTTCTTGATCATTTAGAACCATGGAAAATACACTTTTAAGACAGAGATGCAGAATTTTCTTGGCTTCCCCAGTGCAAATAAATCACTGAGTGTAATACCAGTTAGTATAGTTGTACCTCTGCAAATATGATGCTGAATTGCTCAACAAGCAAGGTTCTATGCATTATGAATGTCAGTAACCTAATTTAAGGCATAAAAGAAATTAGCTGGGCTACCAGGTAATTTTAACATGCAGTCAAGTTCTCTCCATTTCTTGTATACATTACAGGTCAAACAAGTTAAGTACCGCATGCCCTCTCTTGACTTTAGATGCATAAAAATATGGCAAAAGTCTCCCTGACATACAATAACCTAGGGTTTTAAGAAACCTCAGTGCTGTAGGAAACTGTATTCAAAATGTTTATAAAGAAATACTGTTTTGCTAAGATGTGAACATTACGAAACATACTACCTATATTATAGCTGAAAAACTGATTTACAAAAGCAGGCAGGCAGGAAGAAACAGCCAAAAATTAACTCATGGTATTAAAATCTACATCCGACACTCTACTCATACAGATTTAGTTACAAAAAAAGGAGAGGATATAAGCAGAGAACCAGAAGTACACCTTGTGTGAGGGCATTTTTGAGAGCAAAGGATCTTGTTATAACAAGGCAGGATACACATTTGAGTCGCTATGTACCATAACAACAAAAATCAAAGGAAGTACAATAGAAACAGAAAAAATTATGCTGCACCAACACAGGGTCTGAAGACCTCTAGCTCTCAGTTACACCATTGCAAAATCAGTAGTAACTCCACTGAAATCAATGGACTTACACAGGTGTAACACCAGACAAGAATAACCAGGCATATTATCTTCCCTTCCACTGCCATTTAGTGTTAAGCATGCTTGCTGTTGGAAAGAGTCAGCCAGGATTGCAGTTAATGCCTGCATCTGTGTACCACTGTCCTTTCCAGAAATCCGCAAGATTTTTACAGGTTAGCTAATGCTGACCATGGCTTCCCGTGTTTCTACAGCGCTTAGCAAAATGACCCTCTGATCCAGATTCAGGACTCTGGGTGTTATCAAAATATAAATACCACCACTATTACTCGTACCTCTCAAGTGTCCCTTATTTCAAGTCCCTCATTTTTAGTCCCCATATTACTTTCATTGCACACAAACGTGGTGTCCTTTCACTTTTATTGTTGAAAATTATTTGTATCAGAAATATAGGATTCATGGAAAGGATATGACTTTCCTGAATGAATGATGTAGGGTTGGGTCTTTGTCATCCATGGTGACTTACCTTTGGGCCATGACACTTTGCTATGTTGCTGATGATACCACACCTAACTGTAACCAATTTCCTCCCCCATGCTATAAGAAATAGCATGTTACCACAGGTTCATTTTTTCTTGCCCAAGTCTACAAACTATATTATATCCCATGAAAAAGAAAAAAAAACTGTACAAAAGAATTCACCATGGGGTCAGTCTAGGAGAATATGTCCAACAGCTCGGCATGGAGATCCTGAAGGAACCAGGGATAACCACTCTTTTTGTTTCTCTTCAGCCAATAAAACATTAAAGTGTATCTTTTCAGTCTAATATGCAGAAAGTATCAGACTTGAAACTCCCATTAACAACATGGGAGCTGCACTTATCTCCCTGTACTTCAAGTGGAAAATATAACCCCAGAGTTTCTGCTGCATTTTGTTTAGAAACAAAACATTTTGGTCAGCTCATACTAAAGGCTCCATTCTCCCCTCTGTACCTGGCTGGGGTTCATATTTCCAGGAGGCATTAGATCATGTTAGAATAATATCTATTACACTGGAGTATTTTTTATGAATATAAAAAACTCCATACAGAATATTTGAATATAGTGGAATTGAACAACGGCATACTTAATTTTCTACTCACTGACACAGGCGTAAATCAAGAGACTGGCAGGACTTGAGATTCAGGCTCAATGGCAGAACGTAACCCCATCAAATCTGAACTAATTTTGTCATTCTAATTGCAACATTTATCTGCTCCCAAAAAGCCTGTCTCTGTTATGCTGATCTGAAGATGGTTCCAAGAAACCAGCAACATCAGAAGCAGCTATGGCTCATTGCCTCTTCAGAACAGACACACACAGCACCCATTTGACATTACACAGGGACATGCTGCTGACAATTTACCAAGGGGCTCTGTAAGCAATTGCACTCACTGCTGTAGCACCCACTGGTGTCAGAGCATGGCACTTCAGGGTCTTCTTCTCTAGTGCCTCCCGTTAACCACTCCTTTGGCCCTATAATGGTCTGTCTCCGACTACATCTTCCATAGGCCAGCCCCGCGGCCAGGTCACCTCATTCCAGCTCTGTCCCTTTCTGCAGTAACAAAAGAATCCACACCAACATCCAAACAGAATATCCTTCTGCCCCTCTTGTGCTACACTGAAATTCCGTGCTTTGCAGATCCCAACTCCCAGGCATTGGAGAGTTGTATTTTGCTCCTTTGGCAAAGCACTGCCTCCCAGGGCTTACTCCCTGAAGGCCTCTCCTCCTAGCAATTTTTCCCATTGCCTCCCCTCTCCTCCCCAGGGGCTCTGGCAGCTTCTCTCTGGTACCTCTCTCCTAACAGACCTATCCCAAGGCCTCCCACAGGAGCCTGACCTGTTCCCTGTTCTCCACATCCTGCCTTCACCAGGCTCTTCTCAGAGACAGCGCTTACCTTGTTCATCTTCCTTCACTGAGCTCTTTTCCCATTCTGTGTAGTCCTCCCTGACCCATTCACAGCTGGGACCACTGGTTGTAATTAAATCCCCTGATCTTCATCAGTTGGGAGATAATTGCCATCTCACAGGCAAGGCAGAGCACAACTCCTCTGAAAGGGCCAGGCAGCCTGTGACAGGCCCCAATTGCTTCCCACACCATTTGCCTGTAATAAACTTTGTGTACAGAAAACACACATGCTACAGATGAGAGAGTTGTGAGACTGGTGGATCTATCCAAAAGGTGAATGTTCATATTAAATTGCACATTGCTGGAATTGTTTGTACTGTGTTACCAGAAATAAGTGGTAGGCTGAGTATGTGGAGAGTATAGCAGTGTCCACCTTGAATAATTTGAAGTGGTAAATATCTGGTTTGACAAGCTTGGAGTATCCTCTTTCTCTCTCTCACCCCCTCACCCCCATTTGGTTCACTCTGACAAAAAAATTTTGTTCTGCAGAGGTATTTATGTTATAATAAGCTTGCTCTGCAGACGTATGTTTACAAGCCCTACAAATAAGGCATCTACACCAGAGACCAAACCACTACCCTGAACCTAATTTTTCAATTGATGGCAAAATTTTAACAAGGGGCTCCCAGGAGCCCCCCAAATCCCCTGCAACTCAACACTTATCACAAAGTTGGGGGTGGAATGTAGCATACCTCAGTTAAATGGAAGAATAAAAGACTAAATCTGGGCTTTCTTTTACTTACTTCCACAACAAGAACCATGGATTTCCTTATTTTCACTTCTCAACGTCTCATATTCACTTTCCTCTGATTTGGGGAGCCCTGACAAGAGACTATTACTCTGTGCCTGTTCTTAGATCACTCATTTCCCCTTTGGGATGGAGGGGGAGGGGTAAAAAATGCTAATGTTAAAAGGCTTTTTGGGTAGAAAGGGGGCCTGCAAGTTGTGTATAAAAACATGAAGCCTCACGAGAAAAGGCTTAGTATTGTCTGGTTCCAGCCAGGTTGGAAATACCACAAGAATATCCATTTTCACAGTATTTCAGTGCTTGATTGAAAGCCATGGAGCCCATGTGTTTATCCACACAACAGGTAAAATATGGGCATGATCAGTGCACACTCCATCATGATGCTACAGCACTGTTGCTTAGCCGTGACCTAGGAAGACTATATATCTTTTTGCGGAGACAGCTAATCATGATGACTTTTTGGGGGGTGTTTTTGTGAGGTAGATACCTACCAAATGACAGTAGCAGTTGATCACTCCAACCCAGGCCAAATTGAAACTGGTCTTCTATATCTCATTACTAAATCTCCATTATATCTGTGTCTGGCGTGGGTCTTTTTAGAGGGATGAGTTCTGCCAGCTGTCAGGTTAAACTGCTAGTTTATTTTATTTTTTGTTCTTGTAATTTGTGGCATAGGCACCTAAATAGGTGCCCATTTTTGCTTTTGTACAAGTCCAAAGAATACAGAAAGAAATAGTGAACTTTAAAAAAAATACAAATAAAAAGTAGTAAAGTTTTTAGCTTTCAAGGCATATTTAACTAATTTATATTTGTAAAACACTTTGAAGATGAAAAGTGCTATGTATAAGCCAGAGAGATCAATATTAATGCAACAACTGAATGAACAGTGTAACACAGTTGCAAAAAAAAAAAAAAAAAAGCAAACATCATTCTGGGATGTATTAGCTTGAGTGTTGTAAGCAGGGGCGGCTCTAGGAATTGCGCAGCCCCAACCATGGCGGCACGCCGCAGGGGGCGCTCTGGCGGTCGCCGGTCCCGCGGCTCTGGTGGACCTCCTGCAGACGAACCACCGAACCCGCGGGACCAGCGGACCCTCCACAGGGACACCAGCGGGAGGTCCACCGGAGCCGCCTGCCACCCTCCCGTGGCACGCCGCCCCAAGCACGCGCTTGGAGCGCTGGGGTCTGGAGCCGGCCCTGGTTGTAAGCTAGAAACAAGAAGTAATTCTTCTGCTCTATTCCCTGCTGATTAGGCCTCAGTTGGAGTATTGTGTCCAGCTCTGGGCGCCACATTTCAGGAAAGATGTGGACAAATTGGAGAAAGTCCAGAGAAGAGCAACAAAAATGACTAACGATCTAGAAAACATGATCTATGAGAGAAGATTGAAAAAAATAGGATTGTTTACTCTGGAGAAAACTGAGAGGGGACATAACAATTTTCAAGTACATAAATGGTTGTTAGAAGGAGGAGAGAGAAAAATTGTTCTCCTTAACCTCTGAAGATAGGACAAGAAGCAATGGGCTTAAATTGCAGGGCGGTTTAAGTTGGACATTAGAAAAAACTTCCAACTGTCAGGTACTTAAGCACTGGAATAAATTGCTAAGGAGATTGTCTAACCTGCTCTTAAAAATCTCCAGTGATGGCGATTCCAGAAACACTGGTTGGGAATCATCTAGAATCTAGACAATGCTTAGTCCTGGCATGAGTGCAGAGGACTGGACTAGATGGCCTCTCAAGGTCCCTTCCAGTTCTATGATTCTGTGATCCCTGCCCACTGATATTGTTATTTACTATTCTAAGAATAGGAAACAAACTGATCCAAGTTATTGTAATGTGACCATTGATCATTATTGTAATTAATACCATATTTCAAATTCTGTGTCTTTGGATGTTAAATATAGCTACTGGAGCACGCAGCAATAGGGGGAAAGATGAAGGAAAGCCATTGCATATCATAACTAACACCTACCTAGAATCCACATGACAAGTTTGGCTTGGAAGGAAAGTTTTCTTTCTAACAGTGGCTGAGGTATGCTCTCTGGCACACCACATCTTATTTGTCAATATTAGTGGATTAGACAAAAAGTAAGAAATGTTTCACTTGGACCTAAACAAAGTGATTAAGAGATCTAGTATGACCCCAATGAGCAGCAGCATGACAGCTGAGTAATGGCACAGACTGAGAATTTTACTCAAGAATTAAAAGAACCCTGGTATCACCTCATTGGAAGTCATTTGTTTCACTTCTCCTCTTCTTTCCAATTTCCCTTTAAGAGTTGCATGCACTGGCACAGGGCTGCAAAGTTTGGGTTGCAAGAAATAGTTACTCGCTTATGAAATTTACATTTAAAAAAAAATTATATTGGTATTATGGGAACCATTTCTCAGAGGTGCTGAACTCCCCCAATTCCCATTACAAAACATAGGCCTGATTCTGCAAGACTTTTAACATCACACACATTTGGAAGAAGTTTCCACCTGACAATATCCCCTTAAAGTCCTTTTATACATTTTTGGGGAGACAGGGTTAAGGTGGTTGGTTTTAAGGTTTGGGTTGGGGTTTTTTTGTTTTTGTTTTTCCTGTGTTTCAGTGACACAATATAAACATGAAACTAGGCCAAAGACAAGAAGTATCATATATGAGAACAGAAGTTCATCTGAAGAAGTGTGTCTTCTCTTACTCTTACCCTGGATAGCTTCACTTACCCTGAACAAGAATGACTACCTAGCAAAGACAAGCAAATAACGAAAGACAAGAACCCACTGTGAAGTTATAAAAATGGACTCTTAGCAAGCAAATTTTACATCCTGGTGAAGTAAATACCATAATTAAAACAAATCAGAATGAGACTCTCAGTAAGAATGTAAAGTGTCAGACAGCCACGGACAGTAATAAGGGACATGACAGGTTTGTTTGTTTCTTTTTTTTTTTTTTGTATTCAAGTGCCTTTCATTTACTAACCATGTTTTCTGAACCAAGCAAAGTTCCTTAATTGAAATGCAAACATTGCTTTCCTGCAACACATATATTGATCTGTTCTAAATGCAAGCCAGTTAGTTAAGTGGCTATGTTTGGAAACCCTCACTTCAAAGCCTGACATCAATAATTTCTCCAGCACCCAGAGGCTTTTAATTATTTCGCTGATGGACCAACATGATATGGCCAAATAACTGGGAATGTCTCCTTATTGATGGTGCCTTTAGATAGCTCAGTGGTTTGAGCATTGGCCTGCTAAACCCAGGGTTGTAAGTTCAATCCTTGAAGGGGCCACTTAGGGATCTGGGGCAAAAATTGGTCCTGCTAGTGAAGGCAGGGGGCTGGACTTGATGATCTTTCAAGGTCCCTTCCAGTTCTAGGAGATTGGTATATCTCCAATTATTATTTATTATTATATCACGAATGATACATACTGGTATCTATGAGCAATGTAGCAGCCCCTAGGACTAGGATCCATTGAACAAAATGTTCGCATGATAAAAAGCTCAGGGCTATACATTTACAAGAGTTATCTTCCTCTTGTTCATCCTCTAAGATTAACCATAAATGAAACACTCTCTTTCTGTGACACAACCTTTTATCCTAAGAACCAATTATTACTGTTTTTAATTTACAAAATCATGGTCAGATTCTCATCTCATTCATTCCAGTGTAAATCTGGAGTAAGTCCACTAAAGATCATGGGAGAATTCCATTCTCCACGCTGTCCAAGCAGGGAGCAGAATCTGGCCCTGGGCTGAACAGAAGTGCATTTAGGACTGTGGTAAATGGATGTGTTTATTTCTATGGTTACAGTATTTCCCCTGATTCAATGCAGGGAGCTAAAATTTAACCCAGTTAGTAAAAGAGGCCCCAATTATGGTCCAGCTGAATTCTAGGGGGGTTTTGACACCTACACTCCTTATCCTTCCTTCATCCCTTGCCACTGATGTTGAGACACTAACATTCTCACATCCCCCAGGCTCGAATCCGTAGGCTAAATTTTTGTATCCTCCCCCTTCTGTTTCTTGCTATTGCCAAACCCTGCTGTTTCTTTTTTACACAACAGATTTTTGCCCCCACAGCTAAGATACTGGCCATGGCCTTGATGTCTCTCTCCCACCTGGGTTATGCAGCTTCCTCCTCTCTGGGGGAAGATATTTCCCCATCTCTCTCCACTCCAGTCCTTTCAGAGTGTTTCAGCTGAAATTGTATTTCATGCCTACCACTTGGACCTTCTCACTCTCCTCTTTGAATCTCTCCACTGGCTCCTCATTGCCTAATGAATAATGTTTAAGTTTCTCTTTCCCACCTTAAAGACTACACAGTTCTGCCCCATACTAACATTTCTGCTTTTATCTTCTCCAGCCTGCTTCCCCACAACTGGAATGGCCTACAGTAGCTCATTCCTCCCTCACGTGATTCAAATTCCTCTTAAAAATCCATTAATGCCTCGATGCTCAAACACTAATCCACACTTCAGCATTACACCATCATTTCATGCCTTTACTCATCCAATTTAAAAAAAAATCAACAAACATCTTTTGGGTCTCCAGTGTGTTTTTGACTACATCTACAATTGACTTTATGTCAATTGCAGGCTTCTTGAGACAGCTCCTGTCTCCCCCACTCCCCAAGAAAACAAAGCAAGATCCTGTCTTTATTTCCCTTTCCTAACATAACATCCCCTTCTACCATTTATAGTCTGGCACAGTACAAACTGGCACTAGAAACATATCCTTCTAGTTCTACCCTGATTAAAAAATACATTTAAACTCATCTCCTTTGCAGAACTATTACAATATGTTACCAAGTTCTCAGGGCATTGGGAAAGCCTGACTGACTTGTGGCAATTTCTTCTAGGTGAAACAAACGTTGTGTTTTCACCTTAATATAACAAATAAAGATGTAGAAAACAATAATGCCGTCAGGAAAAAAACAAAACAAAACATGATTGTTACTAAATAAATCCATATTACTGAGTGTACCTCTGGTCGTCTTCTTGAAATCAAGGCCAAAACCACACATCTTTGCTTCATGTTCTTTCACCCATATCACTCAAAGAGGCCATTCTTATGCTAAACCGGTATGCATAGAATTAGTTTATCTGGTGGACTTGAGTTTTGATAACAAAGCAGTGTTTTATCAGCAAACAGACTAACAAAACCATCAGTTTTTAGGGTTTAGTGGTTAAATTCTGCCCACTATAAATTTACTTCAGCTGAGTTGAGTAAATGAGACACAAATTTGGCACTTAAAAATAAATCAAAACATGAATGGGCAAATTATGACTCCACCATGGGTACAGTAGAGCAGAAGAGACTGCAGACAAACTCTTGTCCTTTTTCCCTTTTATGGAGAGGGCTGATACAATGCAGCAGCCAGCGTTCCCTACCGGGGCCACTATCTATTCAATTGTCATCTTGCTGAGGCAGGGGCTGCTGAGGCACTCCACTGGTTGCAAGTCATGGGATTCTCTTGGCCAAATTCCATGGTGACAAAGTCATGCAAGCTGCATGTTGGATGTCAGAAAACAGATATAAGTGGTAAAGTGGTGTAACTCAGACCGATTCATCATTCTGGAAGTGTGTGACATAAATGCAGATTATATATCAAGGGAGATGAAGCAGCTCCAGTGTGAAAAAACAGGCTCCCAAACATTATGTTGCACCAAAATCCATACAGCCAAATTAAGCTGGTGTTTTCAGTGTAACATATAATACAGTACAAAGTCACTTACGCCTGTTTTCTAACCATCTTATATTGGGTGCCTGATTCTCCTCTCACATGCATGAGTTTTCCATTGGTGTAAACATAGGCATGGGAAGTAGGGGTATAGTGGGTGCTGCAGCACCCCAGGTTTTGCGCCTGGCATCGCAGCCTCTGGCACCGGGTCCCAGCTGCTGGCCCCTCTGCTGCCTGGGGGCTGTGCCGCCAGCCTCGGGTCCTGCTCATCCGCTGGCCTGAGAGTCCTGCCGGGCTGCTGGCCTCACACCCAGGGGCTCCGCTGTCAGACCAGGGTCCCAAGCCGCCAAGCCCGGGGTCCCAGCTGCCAGTCTCACATGCGGGGTCCCAGATGCTGGCCCCATGCGTGGGGCTCTGCACCCGCCCCTAGCTGTGGACCCAGCCTCCACCACCTTACTCCTGTGCGTGTCCCCCACTCCTGGAGCCACGGCCCTGCTCCTGGCCCCAGATCTAGCCTCTAGGGGGCGGTGAAGGGCACGGACAGGGATAAGAGGGGCAGCACCCCTTGGCTTGACATGGTTTCCATCAGATACAGGGTTTACAGTTCAGTTCAATGGCTCTCAGCGCCCCCACTCCAAAAACTGTCCCAGCGCCACTGGTTGTAACTGCTAGGACTTTAACTGAGTTATTCCTGATTTATACCATTTTTTGTGACAGAACAATCAGGTGCTAGCTGCTAACTTCGTCTAGCTAAACCAGTGCAATTTGGCTAAACTCAGCAGGGAAGTGATGATGTAAGCTACACGCTGATTGTTCTGTCACTAAAAATGCTGTACGTCAGGAACAACAACTGAAGTTGGATGAGTTACACCAGTGTAAAACTCATCATGCATTTGGCTTAATATGTCCAGGATACTCTGTGACTCCACTTGATATATCTCTTTATTGGAAACTTTTCCCTAGTATGAGGGAGTCAAGCCCTCGTTCTTCCCTAATACAAGTTTTCCTTGAGCTGTAAGTATTCTTAGGAGGGGATAAACTTCCCGTAACACCATCCTTCTGAAAATCCAAACAAAAGCTACAATGCTGCTGCAAACAAAATCCCAAAACACCACATTATGTATCTCCCTCTCAGCACACACAATTATTCAACTGTATACAATTCTGATAAACATGCAACATCCCTTCTGGACTCAGTACTGCATTTGCAAATACCTGGCAACTGAAAAAAATGCAAAATAGCAATCGCTTAAATTAATAGATAGGGACATCACTTTGGAGAATAGCAAATTTCATGTAAGGTGCCAAAATAATTATAACTAGCGCGGATTAATATCAGTGGTTGTCACACAGAAAGAAGAGGCTACATAGCTCTAATTGCAGTAATATGAAATTAAAGAGTAATTTCCCATGGCAATTTTACAGGGGCGAATTATAAAAAATGCCATAACCCTGGGGGTTATCATAGTACCATTCTTCTAAAATTGTATTGCCATCACTCAGATTATTTTTAATTTAAAAAAATAAATAAATAATGCTACTTGCAATCGCTATTGTCACCAGCCTATAGGTCACTAAGAAATAGCATGAAACTGCATTATGACAGCAAGCAGAAAGTCCATAGCAAGGTTAAACAGTATATTCCCCACACTCAGAAATGAGGCAGTCAGATTCTCAACGAAGCTCTTCAAATAGAATTATCTTAGAAAGGATATAGATCTCAATGGCTTGCACTGCAAGGATAAATACATTCTTTCTCTGTCTTACAATGATTTGTCTTTTATCCTAGAAATGCTATGAAGATTGGCACTGGACTTTTTACCACACCTGTTTAGAAAAGTCAGAACATCCAAAATGTGGAAACTTTTAGCTCATCTGCAGAAATCTACCTTTAGTTTTTCATTGTGAGAATTATTAATATGCACATGTAAAAACAAACCATAGTTAACAGGCAAGTGGTGAATGTTCATGCACCATCTAATGAACTGACAATTATTCATAGATTTAGCAAAAGAATATTCTCTTTTATTCTCTAATTATTGAATATGTCAGAGTTGCCTTTTCCTTTTGGTCATCCACCCCTCCATCTTTGACTATTCCACCATGGATTCTGTTTCCACTTCCCTAAGCTGCTACAAGACCTCTTCTCCTCATTGCCTTGCCTGTTGACATATGGGTATAAGTAACTGCCCTGCCTCAACCTAAGTAGACAATCCACTGTACTGTCAATTTTCCTCGGAATGCCTTCCACTTCTGGAGTGGGGACACTTTCAGAACATCTACAAGCCTTCCATCTTGGTGTCTCTTACCATATGGTGACAGGTTTCAGAGTGGTAGCCGTGTTAGTCTGTATCAGCAAAAACAACATGGAGTACTGGTGGCACCTTAGAGACTAACAAATTTATTTATGCCCAAATAATTTGTTTGTCTCTAAGGTGCAACAAGTACTCCTCGTTGTTCTTACCATATGGTTTTCTTTGAAAGAAGTTTGCCAATGATCAAATTGTTCCGCATCAACATGAAATTATTTATATAGCAAATAAAAATCCAGGTTTCTGCCCTAAGGATCTTACAACCTAACTTAGATCTATTACACATGAAAATGACAGAGTGGGAAAGTTAAAGATTTCCACCTCATTCTGTTGTATGTCCTTTCTGAATTATCCAATTAAGTAACCATAGAATATCAGGGTTGGAAGGGACCTCAGGATATCATCTAGTCCAACCCCCTGCTCAAAGCAGGACCAATCCCCAGGCAGATTTTTGCCCCCAAATCATCCCCTCAAGGATTGAACTCACAACCCTGGGTTTATCAGGTCAATGGTCAAACCACTGAGCTATCCCTCTCCCCCTAAATATTGTGTCACAGGTCTAAGGGAGACATCTGCTTAATGTAACTAATTTGTACAAAGTAGTAATAAATCAGAGCCTACAGTTAAGTAGTTGTGTCTAGTGCAGAAGAAAATACACGCTAGCTATGAAAGCTAAATGCACAAACTGAGTAGTAGGAATGGGTAGTTACACAGCCAGGTCAGACATTCTACCATTCCCTTTTGCTGTATGGTTAACATTTACAGCCACTACTCAGGGTGTCAACTGGGGAAATATTGTAAGGTGGTAAGAGTCTGTGTAAGCAGAAAATAAAGACAGTCTTGAATTAACCCAAACTGTGGTGTCCTGGGTCTCTAATCTCTATAGCATAGCTCCAGGCTTTCTACTATCTACAGAAACACAAACTATTCATATTGCATTAATTATACCGTCTGAAAGCAACTCCAATAGTGAGTAAGTAGATGCTCCTGAGATGATGCAGTCTCACACTTTAAACTAGGAAATGACTCTGTATGAAACTACAAAAGCAGACTTGACACAAACAATCTTTAACAATCATAGTCCTATTGCTCTCATTCCTTGTAGGAAACCGTGTTGCTCTGTGCTCCTCACCAATGTCAGTAGTCTTCCAGCACCCAGTGTTGTTTAATTCTTAACCATCTGAGGAGTGAGGTTCTGGAACAGTTTCCAAATACAAGTTGTGAGGACAAACAACTTAATTTTATGAGCAGGCTAGACAAATTTAGGCATGAGATTGCATGATGGGGTCGCTTGTGATGGTGGGCGGGGGGCTCAGCAGCCCTGGGGGGCCCCTACTGATCTTACAATTTTAAAGCTCATGGTTCAGGGCTTCAGCTAGTCACCTGCAGGGATAAGGAAGGGCTCCCCCCCCATTGTTTTCTGGAATGTTTGTCTCCTTCCTCTAAAGCATCAGAGATGGGACATGGGGCTGCTGGAGACAGGACATTGGAGAGGGTAGACCAGTGCTCTGAGGGGCATCAAGCATTCTCTCTCTTAGGTGTTTGGCTGGCTGGTTCTTGGTCAGCATGCTTAGTGTCTAACTGATCAGCATATGGGGATTGAGAAGGAATTCCAGATGGTAAGATTGGCAATGACCTTGGGGGTTTTCACCTCTGCAGCATGTGGGTCACTTGCTGGTATTATCTGGGTATATCACATTTAATCAATTCCCTATCACTGCAGGAGCTTTGGGTGTTGATACAGCTCAGTCCCTCCTACTTTTTTTGCCTGTGACACATAATTGTTTAGACTCCCATGGGCTGTAAAACTTTGGTCTAATTTTGGTGATTGGACTTTGTGTGTGGGGGCTGGGTGGTGTTGGTGGCCTGTGCTATGCTGGAGGTCAGACTAGATGAGCTGGTGGTCCCTTCTTTAAACTAGTGTCCTAGCTCTTCCTGGAAGTTTTTGGAAACACTGTCTGTGTGACTCGGCTATTACATGCCTAGCTATTACCAGGCCAGTGTTTTTATAAATCACCACAGGGGAGCCTTGCTGGTTTATTCTCATTCTGCTTCACACAGGCAGAGATAAGTTCCCTGGCTACTTATCCTGATGCAACATCCTCCCTACTCTCAAGGGTAATCATCGCGCACTCTGGCAATATCCTGGGCATCGCAGCATAGCATAAACTTTCTACACTGAATCTGGGCTAGGAAATCCAGGCAGCATTTACCCCCAGCTCATATAAACATTTGTGACTGTGTCAGCTTTACTAACTCCTGTTTCCTTGGCTCTTCTCTTTGAGCCCAGTTAATCTTTGTCACTTTTAGCATCCCCTCCCCCCACACTAAATCCCTGTACTCATCTTATGTGACCCTCTTTCCCTATGCATATTACAAGCATAGTAGTAAACCTTTCTTCCTGGAAGTCTTGATATCAGAGTTGCTCCAACTGGGGGACCAGATTACATCCTATTAGAATGTGACACTGGTCTGTTATGGCAAGATACAGTAACAAAATGCAGATCCTGTTAAACATTCACAGAAGTCACATTTACCTTGCATGAGAGACTGTCCTATTTGTTTAAATGTAATGAATAACAATGTAAGGGAAGTCACATTTTTATGTCTATTGAACACTATGAGCTCCTGAAAACACAATATGGCAAACAGAAAAGTAATTTTAGAAGCATATAACTTAATATCCCTACTTCAACTTTTCAGACAAGAAAGTTGTTTTAAATCCGAATGACAAATACCGACTCCTGGTGATCTGTTAAAGCCAAAGCCTGGTTTGCAAAAGTAGATCAGTATTTCTCAGACTTTTGTATTGGTGACCCCTTTCACACAGCAAACCTATGAGTGCACCCCCCTTATAAATTAAAAACACTTTTTTTTTTGTATTTTACACTGTTATAAATGCTGGAAGCAATGCGGGGTTTGGGGGTGGAGGCTGACAGCTCGCGACCCCTCATGTAATAACATTGTGACCCTGAGGGGTCACAATCCCCAGTTTGAGAACCCCTGAAGTAGATTAACTCCACCACCACATTTGCTTTTAACCAGTCACTTTATCTCCCTTTCAAAATGGAGATAAGGGCTGGCAGCTTGCAGTAGTGTAACAAGCTATCACAAAAGAGCTCGAAGGGAGAGACTTGAGCTCCATCATTTGCAGAACTGGGAGGATGCAAAACCACTTCATGCCCAAGGTGGAAGACAATATGAGGAATTATACTGATAGAATAAAAGATTTACAGCTCTTATCTGACAATATATCAAAATGCTTTACAAACATTTGTTAAGCCTTATAAACTGAGGGAAGTATTCTTATCCCAGCTGATGAGGAAAACTCACGAATAGCAAGGTTAAGTGCCTTGCTCAATACCACGCAGTGGCAGAGTCAGAAACAGAACTCTGCTCACACTGCTTCCACATTGGAAGGAAGTGCCTCCTTCATTCTACAAAAACACTTCTGGTCAATTCAGAAACAGCACTGGCAAGATCCTCCATCTCTCTTCATCAGAAGGATAACCAGTATTATATAGGATCCTAAATACGTAAAAAAATAAAGGCAAAAAATAGTAGAGAATCCTCAGAGCTGCAAGACATCACTGGACATCACACTACAGCTGTTGTAAAATGATGTTCTTTCAGCAATGTTCATTATTTCTGTTCCATTCTGAATATATTTGTCTGTATTCATTGGATTCTTTAATAGCAAATTTTAAAGTATTTTTTCACATTTACAATTCCACTTATCTACATAATTTTTCATGCTTAAAATACCATTAAAATGAATACTAATGCAAAGTGTGGGTGTATGTGGAGGTGGGGGGAGGGCGGAAAGTGGGCAATGCATAGCCTCCATGCATCACAGATTGCTAGAGAATATTTAATCAATCCTGAAAGGAAAACATATAGTGCATAACATTTGGACACATATTGAACACAAGATTCGTGTGATTACATCTGCTAATCAATAATACCACCAAACTAAGTTTAGAGAAGATGCTCAAAATACCGTATATTTTGGTAGTAAGTTTTCCAGCGGTGATATGTCATTATTTCATCAAGACCCAACCTTTAGAATTAGTACTAATCACACATCTCTTGCCACTTTAGATTAAAGGTTTCTGTCAATACATCTAAGAACAAATATTAATGAAGTGCTATTTTGGACAGTCCAAACAGTTTGCAAAAGAAGTTTAGAACAGGACTGTGATTCTTCATGTCAAATCTCAATCAATACTTTTGGTGGTATTTGTTAATGGAATTAATTTAAATTATTTTGCAGGTTAAATATAGCAGTTGATAGTACTTTAAGTTTCTTCCCAAAGCTTTATATTTGATAAGAACTGATATTTTAATCCTAACTGTTGCCAACATAGCCTACTGTGAAGAGGCTTTGAGATCAATAGGAGGCTTACCTGACTTTTGAATGCTTTTACTCAGCCCTCATCTAAGAATAACAGCAAGTAGGTAGTATGTTCTCTCTCACTCTCTCCTGTGGACCCAACCCCTCTGTTAGCGCTTATCTATTTGGTTAGCTACCATATGATGCCAGACATTTTAAATTGACAGACCTGATACATATTGGGACTAATTTAGTTCTATAAGAGTGTAACTTCAGATACTGATAACTATAATTTATATTTATTCAAACTTTCTTTTTTTTAATTCTGGTTCATGCACTTAATGCTTAGACGGCATTCAGTGTATAGGCCATTAGGATAAGCACATTGACATGCACAGGCAGTACAAGAATAAAATATAATTAATCCCATAGACAACCAAAAAGGTGAAGTTGCATCATGCAATGAAATCACAGTTTAGCCTTGGCTGCCATGCAGAAAAAACCTACATCAATGAGTCTGCAGTGCGGCTCCTAGGTAAGAGTTGATATGAAAGAGGTGGGTTATTTCAGCAATGAAGACACAGGCTGAAAATGTTTATACTATTATAAACAAAAACACTGTACTTAGCACCAGCTTAACACACTAGAAAAGGAAGCTCTCTGAAGGAGAAAGATTAATGAGCTTGAAATTCAATCTATGTTTTTCTATGCATTTTGGTATGTCATTTAAAAAAGTAACCTTATTAGAGTTTTCAAACCAAACCTTAATTTTCAAGATGTTTTGAAAATTCAGAAAAAACAAGGCACAGATTAATAATGCTATACACTGTAATTTCAAATGCCTACAAGATTCAGTAATTGGGGAATAACTGGATCTAGTAATACACAAACATATAGCAGCAGTGAATTTTCAAAGAGGCACACAGGATTTAAATCACACTTCCACTGATCTGAATGCATAATGTATTGCATTGCATGAATATTGATAATGTAAGGAAACTATTAGGTGTGAAGGGTTTACCCAGCAATCATTCTGCTCCTTAACTGGTAAGCCACGTTGTTTTCTCTGAACAAGATACAACATTGCATAAACAGCACTAACTCTGCCTTTAGTTTTATTCACCTTCATGGCTATCATGAATATAAAAATATATTCTGGAAAATAGGGTGGCACATATCCTATGTTTTAAGGGACATACAATATTTGGCACCCAATATCTCACAACCCAAATGCAACTAGATGCTATTACAATTAATTTGATCAGATACAGTTTGTTTCAAGTAATACTCATGCAAAGGATCATAATGTGTGACAAAAATGTATGATTTTGTATCAAGAATGAAATATTGTGTGATGCTGCTCTATTACAAACGAGCTTTGTCCTATAATTTTTATTAGTTGTCAATTATTTTTCAAGTAACTGTCCTTTACTTCCTTGAAATGTAGGTGATCACAGTAGACGTGTACTGTAATTCCCAAACATATTGTTGGGGATTGGTCCTGCTTTGAGCAGGTGATTGGACTAGATGACCTCCTGAGGTCCCTTCCAACTCTGATATTCTATGATTCTATGATATTACCTAATAGTATAAATGAGCAATTCAGAGAACACCGAAAGCAGTTTCACTGATACACAAACCTAACATCTCATGCATTTACAGTACCTGGTAGAACTCATTCTATTTAATGTTGCAAAACAATTGCCTTTAAAGTCTCTAGAAAGTTCTAAGGATGTGAAATGAAAGTATTCAATTTGGACTTCTCTTTTCCATACTTGTGGCCAAATTCTACAGATAACAAACTAGTATAACTGAGAGCAGAATTGAACCTCTTGCTTCTACAAACTGCTCAATTCTTTCATAAGTTTTGAGCAAACTTCCTTGAGCTTGGCAAGGGTGATTAAAAACTCTAACCATACTACATTTAGACAAGGAAAATGTGAATGAAGTTTCCATCTTAAAATTTCAAACCTGAAACTTGACACAGAATCTGTAACCATCATTAGTATTTTTTTTTGGTTTGGAAAATATTGGTTTTAATTTAACAAAGATATAGCTGTTCAAAATTATGGACTAGGAGTCAGAAGATTATTTTCTTAGGCATACAGATGCACACTTACACATATATATGCTGCCTATGCACACACAACTAATTAGGTAGGCACTTGTTGATTAAAGAAATTTATAAGCTCTGCTACCAAAACCAGCCACCCTTTTAAGTTGTGCAAGGCAAAGAGCTGAGGGGCCATAAAACTTGTGAACTTATAAGGAATCCCAGCCAAATAGTTGAGGTTCATTCTATATATCCATAATATAAGTTACAATATACACAATATATATTATACAAATGATATAAACTATACATACATATTATATATGTAACATTTTGCATTGTAGATGATACTGTCTTACATGTCTGAAAATAGATATCTAATATCTCTTTCCTTTTCTACTTGACAAATATTGATCCAGCTAAGAAAATGAATTTTATTCACAAAAATCACATCCATGGTAAAAATCAGGAACAGTTAACAATTACTATTTTCATCTAGACATTATAGAAATGTTCCAAGAGTTTTGTAACCAAGACAACTTGCCTAGATTTCCTATCCTGTCAGTCTGAGTAAGAATCTAAAAGAACCTAAATAACACAGGGCCAGATTTTCAGAGGTGCTGAGTAGTTACAAAAGCCATCGGATGTCAACAGGAGCTACAAGTGCCAGCACCTCTGAAAATCAGATATATTAAATTACAGTTTATAATTTCAGCACGGTCCCCAATAATAGTCTATCAGCACGAGCACAATAACATTGGCTATTAACAACTACTACCAGGAAATCAAACAGGGTCCAGGAGGACAACGTGGATTCTACATCTTATGATGTAGAAGTACTATGGCTTGTGTAACCTTTTTGGGCCGCATGCTCCCATCTCTTGTGCAGGGCAGAAGAGAGCAAAGGAGCAAGAACGTAAATGGAGGGGAGTAGTATCTAGGGTACTATCTTTCCCAAACTTGTGGAAGCCTTTCACACAATCAAAGAATGATTGGAGATTTGTTGGCTACTGGGGAACATTTTCAAGTGGAAACATGGGTGCAGCTCTCCATAATATGCTCAATGAAGGAACCCACAGATTTGGGAGAACACTCTAGTTTGAATGCCTCTCCATGCCTCCTCCTTCTCTCAGAGTAGGAGCACATCAGTGGGGAAAAGGGCTGGCGTGAGTTGTACTATACACCTCATACTGATAAAATGGCTTGGTTGCTGGGAGAAGTCTGGAGGGAAGTTACACACCATGGATGCTGCTGAATCCACAGGGTTTGACATCAATATCCACAGACCATCAGGGTTTCCTGTAAATGAGAACGTGTGCCCCTGCAGCTCCATGTAACTGCTAAACCCTATCCCTAAAGGAGTAATTATTGTGGGTTTCCTGCAGAAAGTTGGGGGAGGGATGAGGGCATCTTTTTCTGCACCTTGTGGATTTTGCCCTTAACTAGGCTATTCTTACTTGAAGCTTTTCTGTCTTAATCCAGCCAAAATGCTCGCTTGTTTTCTATGCTTCTTTTACTTGACAAAAATAGCACCCAAAGTATCATCCGATGCCTACAAAGTACCTTAAAAAACAGTCCAGTATGATTTTTCCCATACTCTATCAATTATACATGGCATATTTAAGTGGTCTAAACAAGACATAAACACAGATTTAAGGTAGAATCACTGGAGTGCCTACTCCGAACTGGATGGCTCAGAGGAAGGACAGAGCACTGCCTCCATAAGAGTAAAGTTAAGTTTATCCTTTTCTGAGTGAGGCTTAAATCCTTTACAAGTGTGTTACTTATCACTCACATAGGACTCCCCCCCAAGCACTTACGGCAGCTCGGGTGAGGGTCATTCACCGGCTCTGGGGTTCCCGCTGCTGGCCCCTTGCCAGCCGGGGTCCCACTCAGCACCCGCTGCTGGCCTGGGGGAAGGAACCCCAGGCTGGCGGCAGGCTGAGACCACAGCTGGCAAAGAGCCAGCAGCCGAAACCCCAGAGCGGCGGTGGGCTGAGCTGCTCAGCCTGCCCCAGCTCTGGGGTTTCCACCGCTGGCTCCTGCTGCCGGTCCCACTCAGCCCAGCTGCTGGCCTGGGGAAAGGAACTCCAGGCTGGCAGGGGGCTGAGACCGCAGCTAGCAAGGAGCCAGCAGCCGAAACCCCAGAGCCGCGGCGGGCTGAGCTGCTCAGCCCACCTCCGCTCTGGGGTTCCCGCTGCTGGCCCCTTGCCAGCTGGGGTCCCCCCCTGCAGCCCCACTCAGTACCCGCTGCTGGCCTGGGGGAAGGAACCCCAGGCTGGCAGCGGGCTGAGACCCCAGCTGGCAGGAGCCAGTGGTGGAAACCCCAGAGCTCTGGCAGTCAGCCCCCCACTGCTCTGGGGTTCTGGCTGCTGGCCCCTTGCCAGCCGGGGTCCCCTCAGCCCCACTCACCTTGCTTCCAGTTGGAGTTCCAGCGCAGGCCCCCTGCCAGACAGGGTCCAGACTTTGGGCCCTGCTCAGCCCTACCAGCCGCCAGCTCCACTCACCTCAGCTGCCGATCTGGGGTTCCAGCCGCTGACCTTCTGCCAGCTGGTTATCAACTTATAACTCAGAAGCCTGTGTGCAGCCTAAAGTATCTAAATAGGTTCCACCACACATTGGAAAACTCAGCAAGGAAAAGCAAGGGCAAGGATCACACTAAACTAATAGGATCTGAATTTTAATTTAATTTGAAATAAAGCTTCTGAAACATTTTGAAAACCTTGTTTACTTTACATATAACAGTAGTTTGGTTATATATTATAGACTTATAGAGAGACTTTCTAAAAAACGTTCAAATGTATTACCGGCCCTCAAAGCCTTAAATTAGAGTGTATACATGAAGACTCGGCACACTGCTGCTGAAAGGTTAACCTCTGAACTATAATTAAAGATCTCAAGCATTATGACTCCCACCACAGCCTTTAAAGACTATTTCACAGTTTAACAGGGCTCACAGCTAGGACATTTGTATTAATGTTTCCATTCAATACATTTTTCTATACATAATGTACTGATATTCAACAAAAGCAGCTCCTTGTTCCCAATCAGAAATGCTGTTTAAGACAGACTACCCCTCCACAACAAAATCATTGACTAAAAGAATTCATTAAAGTTCACAGTCCTGCAATGGGCACAACAAGGTAAATCATTTTGTTAATCTAAAAAGGAACAGAGACTAATTATTGCAGCTCATTTTGCTTAATAGAATTAAGAATTTACAGCCGTAAGGTTGATAAATACGTTTTACCTAAAAACGTTGCACATGGCAACAGAATTTCAATAAGTAATCTGATAAAATTCACATCTCCAATAATAAAACACATAGATCATTAGATAAAATAGATGGAGAAACTTTCTTACAGACTGCAATTGTTCAATAATTCTCATGCAAGCAGAAACCAGCTTACTCAAATATGATACTTGCACAAAATTGTAGATTATGAATAATCTCTTTGCTGATTGGCTGAAGCACAGAAGTCTCACAATTAAAATGGAGATTTGCACCAATGATACACTGAGCAACCTTTACACTAATGTACAACCATTCATCAGCCAAAATTATCAAATGTCCATTATACCATTTTGTATAATAGAAATAAAGACTTTGTAATAAATTGCTGCCACAGGATTTCTTGCTTTGAAAAGTAAATATCTTGGCTTTAGTTTGATGATTTATGTAAGCAGGAGAAGACCATTATCTTATGACTATTATATTCTACTGATGTTGCCTTTTAATTAGAATGTACCACATTAAAATACATCATATGATTTTAATTGTTTAGTAGGAAACTGAAAAGCTTTTAGAAAACAATAATGAATGCAGTCTAAAACAAAAAGGAGTTGTGACTCCAAATCATTAAGAGCTAAATTTTACTTGACTTACACCCTACTTAATCCTATGGAAGCTAGTGGGTTGCACAGAATGTAATTCAGGGCAGAATTTGTCCCTACCTCATATAGCTGGCCAAAAAAATTAAAAGAACTGACAATTTATTAAAAAATAGTTAACTGTAAATTGGATATGAACTTGTGGTGCAGTTTTGCAGCAGAAGAAAAAAATAAAGGAACGAAAGTAAGCCGATGTCACGTCTGGCTGCATATGCAAGGGCATCAAGTCACAGATCAATCACGGGTGAGAATACTGAGCACAATTCAGTAACAAAACAATGTTGACAAGCAGGAGGAAATTCAGAAAAGGGGGGTGGGGAATAGGGGCAAAGAGGGATCAATTTATGAGGAATGTTAAAATAGCTACTTAGGCTTACCTGTCTAAATGACAACAAAGGAAGGATATGGTGAAAATCAAGGGCCAAAAATTGTGAAAGAATTTATGTCAAGTAGGTATGACACTGGGACTATATGTGAGGTTTGGTAGACAATTCATTCTTACACACACACACACACACACACACACACACACACACACACACAATCCAGTTCTTCTAAATTATTACCTTACCCTTGCAGTCCTTACTCAATGTTCACTTGGACAACTCCCCCCTTGAAATCACATCCTCCCTCCTTTCCATGCATGGAATTTACTTTGAGATCTGCGAGGACTAGAGTTTAATTACGCTTACCAATTTTGGTTGGACATATTCCTGGAGTTTTAGGGTGACCAGATGTCCTGATTTTATAGGAACAATCCTGATATTCAGGGCTTTTGCTTATATAGGAATCTATTACCCCCCACCCCCGTCCCAATTTTTCACACTTGCTATCTGGTCACCCGCTGGACGTTTCATCACATGACAATCTTTAATTAAAGATTAATGTTTAATTCCTGGAGGCTCCTGGACAATCCTGGAGGGTTGGCAATCCTAAGTTTAATGCAAAGAACAATGATAAAATATGTCTAAGAATAAAGTTGGCAAGATTGAACCTTAAAAGAATAAATCTAAATTTAGATGCAAATCCTACCCTAGCCTACCCTCTACAGGCAAGGAGGACAGGCAAGATGTTGCAAAAATTTTGCAATTACACAACTTGGGCTGGGGTGGTGTTGAAGGAACCAATGGAAGGGGCCTCCACACTGCACACAGTGGAGCACAGCTCTGCAGGGTCTCCTGTTATGCCATCATAAAGAGAATGTGTCAGTACAAAGGGAGACTGGGAATGGGCAGAGCTGGTGGATCCTTCATTCCATGGATTCACTGCCTTTTTCCCCTTACCCAAGGGGAGGATGTGTTCCAGAGTTGAAGGGGCTACTGCGGAGCTGAGACTGCAGTCATGGTTGTGAGATAATTCTGCTACCACTCTGCATCCCTGGGGTGAATAAAAATTCCTTCTCTCTTTGACCCTCACTAACCTCAGCAAATGCACAGAATACTGAGGCTTTGCACCTTAATGAACAAACCAGATTCATGCTAAGGTAGTTAGCTATCTCCTTGTCAGCTTCAGAGAAAAACCTCAAGATTCTGGTAAGGTTTCCTGCTATTAACTCAAAATAGATTTTCTACAGCAGCCACTGCATTATCTGCCCTGGAAATCATGGACTTTTAAAAATCAGTTTCCCCTTTAAGTGGCTAGTCAGGGAAAACCTTGACTGCAAATTTATCAGATAAGAAAACTTTAGATTCAGTTCAAAAGATGTGCCTTTTCCTCTTTCTGTGTCTGTCATGAATTATTCAGAAAATACTGTTCAGCGGTTTAAATTAATGTGCCATTAGATCAGACAAGTTTAATAGAGAAACAACTACCACCTTAATAATCCAATCCTTCAGAACTCTGTTTCTTTTTTTTTTGTGTTGCCTCAAAGCTTGCTTAGTAATTTCATATTCTTTTACATTTAAAACACAATGAATAGTGGATTCAAGTCTACCTAAACACAAAGGTATTTATATAGTCTCCATCATCACAGAATCTAGGCATCTGCATTACTAAAGCCAATAGAACTTCTACCTTAGGATATTATTTCTGATCTCTTCTCTTTCATATACTTTAACTGGGTACTACTGGGAAAGTTAAAACAAGCCATGCCTGTAACAGTAACTGCTTTTTCTCTGCCAAAAGCTAACAATATTTGATTCTGAGATACAGAATACTTCCACCTTAATTTTATTGGCTCATCAGCACTGACCCCCCACTTGGTAAGGCAACTCCCATCTTTTTATGTGCTGTATATTTATACCTGCCTACTGTATTTTCCACTCCATGCATCTGATGAAGTGGGTTTTAGCCCACAAACACTTATGCCCAAATAAATGTGTTAGTCTCTAAGGTCCCACAAGGACTTCTCATTGTTTTTGCTGATACAGACTAACACGGCTACCACTCTGAAAAGAATACAGAATGGTTCCGCACAAGAGATTTCTGGATACAGCTGAAAACAGATATTTCATTTTAGAACTGGGACCAATTTATTTCATGTCAGAACCACACCACTGTTTGGCCAAAGCAGCAAATACAGGATTTGAGAAACATGTAACATATATTTCATATCCTCCTCAGAGAGCACATCTGTTCAAACACTCTTGCTGGGGAGATGGTAGAAAAGAGATCAAAACAGCATGAAAGGTATAACCGAGGGACACACCAGAGAGGAAAGGAGGACAAAAGAGACATCTGATCCCAGAGGCTGGGTCTCTGACACATTGCCCTGCCAAAGGGTGAAAGAAGAACAAATAAGCAAGCAGATGAGAAATGTAAGCTACAGCTTGTCCCCCGTGATGACACAAAATTTGTATAAACCTTGATTTACTAAACTTCCTGTGATTTTTAGACTTATCTGGGAATTTCATACAGCACATTCCTTGAATGTTGAAAACACCTTGAACCTCCAGGGGGTTGTCTAAAGACAAAAAGTAGTAGTGAGTAAGGCAGGGTTGGTTACAGAACTAGGAAGGAGCAGGCTTTAGGAATCCTAGAGGGAACAGGCTGCAGTAGCAGAGAACAGGCTCCAGCTGGGCACCCAATATTCATATATTGATCCAACTATTTGCAATTTTGTCTGTGACTATAGCTATTGGGGAAACGCTCCTTTTCTTCTCTTGCTTACCAGAGAAACTGTCAGTGTATTACAACTGAGGACTATTAGAATGGAGTATCTATGATGTATGTTCATCAAGACTCGATCTAAGAATTTAAAACTGATAGTAAATACAACTGATTGCTTTACAAAACAACCAGGGATCTTGAAGATTACCAGTACTTCTTGTGTAAAGTATTAGATATTATGCAAGTCACTCTCTTTAATAAAGACACAGCTGATGTGCATAGCATTCATTTGCACAGTATTATTTTATACTGGCCCACCCACCTTCCCCTCCCCCCTGCAAAATCCTGCATCTGCACTGATCTATATGTAGAACTGCTTTGCGAAAAATTGGGGGGGTGGGTGGGTCTATTTTCATGATAACTCTGCCACACAATGATTCTCAACAAAGATGACACATGGTTGGCCCTGGGATCTAGAGCTGGATGAAAAGCTGAGGGGATGAGGGAAATCAAGAAAAGCTTTATGCATTTTTCCCATGTTTTCATTAAAAAGAAACCAACCAACCAAAAAAAAAAAAAGCGCCAAACAAACAAAAAAAGCACAATTTAAACGGGATAGCTTTTGACTAGTTCAACTAAAATTAAGGCTGAAATTTTCAATCTTGGGCGTCTAACGTTAGGCACCTAACCATTGAGTCATCAATCCATAAGTATAGTAGTTCTTTGTCCTGTCCCAGTACGAATAATGAAGCTGACCCCCACCTCCCATAGGTCAATACAGAGCTTACCTTCCTTACAGCTGCTTGTTTAACTAGAATGCATACTACCAGAAACAATATTCTGTGTTTCATTCAGCCTCTTCTGAAAGCCTGCATACTCCCTTAGGCCTTAAGATTAGCTATATTTATCACACACAATGGCAGTAACATATTGGAGGTTATAAATTATTGCAACTTCACCCACAGCACAGCACTCATTGTGGGAGTGAATTGTGGCCTTGAGAAACAAGAGTTGAGACACATCTTCTCTATTAATTGTGACATTGCTGAACTTCAACCAGACAATAAAATACATTTTAAAAAACCAACACTGAACAACTCCTATTTTCATATTAGCATATCAAAGTTAGAGGTCATCTACATTTCCTAAATGTAAGGTGTTCTGGTTCTAACGTAGGTACACCTTTATCTTTCATATTGACACATAAAAATCTTTAACGTCGAGATAGTCAAGAAAGAAAAGCATAGTGAAAGTGTCCATCAACATCCTCCAATTGCTGAAGAGCATTTTGATGATTTTCATAACAGATCTATGGCTACATATACGTACCAAGGAATGTTACAGCTAAAATATCCTAAGTATTTACTACCATGGAAATGAGTAGTTATAGGATGATAGATATTCAAATACGAGAACTGTTCGTACAGTCTCTTCAGTAACTGCATCTGTAAAGTATCGGCACTCTTTTAATCTGCAATAAGATGGATCTTTTGGATACAGACTTTGCTATAATTAACTATGCCTTTGTCTCCTAAAGATTAGACAGGTAGATTATGCTATAAAAGGGGGGTGGGTACATCTTATAACAATTCAGAATCAAAACTATGTTTTCCATAAATATGTATTTCTCAGTCTCCATTACTTTTATTCTAGATTAAGTAAAAAGAAAAAAAAACAAATATAGTATTTCCATGGAAAAAAACTAGAGTGTCTTTCTCAATATATAATGACTTTCATATTTAAACCTTTCATCACTGCCCCCAGGTGACAGAGGCAGACTTCTTACATTAAAGGCACAGTACACAGAAAACAACTTCACAGCTATATACACCACAAAGTTGACACAGAACACAGTTGCACATTTATTTAAATGGTCAATGACAATGTAAAAACCAGCCTTCTGCCCAAAAATATTTTACCAACTATTGTTACAAATTACACTGAAAATGACTAACCGAAAGACATTATAGGGTGAGCAGCAATATCCCTCTCTATTTCTTCAGTTTAGTTGGTTTTTGCACTTTGGGCCAGATTTGTAAAGACACAGGTGCCTAGCTGCTTATGGAAATCCCACTAGGTGCCTAACTGAATCTTATTGCACCTAAATACCTGTAGAAATGCATCCCTTTGTGCATATTCAATTACATGGTTTCCACATAGTCAGTCAACAGCTGATATGGGCTTTTCATGTCCTGCATATGTAGCCTATGGCTACCCTGCATGACTTTACCCTCTCTGTTCACCAGTTTACACTTCCACAAAATGGGGATAATTCCCAGAAAGTGCTGTGAAGCTCAGGCTGTTTAGGTCTATAAAGTACTTTAAGACTCTCTGCTAAAAGGTGATATATGAGTACAATGCATCATTATTATTAACACTGATGAACATGGCATGTTCTTGATACTGAGTACAGATTATCTATTGATTCAACTCCGAAGACTGAAAATATTACAAAATGTTACTGAAGATTATCAAACATACATTTCAAGTCACAAAACTTTCAGACACCTATATAAGCAAGAGTAGGACTGTAGTTTTTGGGTTTTTTTTAAAACGCACAGAATGAAAAGTCAGACGTTCAATTATCAAATATAATTGTACCCTACGTCATGACAGGCTTCACGTTTGACATAAAACCCTTGTACAGACAAGCAGCTTGCCTGGCAGACCCACTCCAATCCCTGGGGAACAAATTAGATTCAAACTGTTCCTTACAGTTCTTCCTTTCGTGTTAGAAATGATATAACTAACTATGAGTCTATTGTTTGACCCAAGCAAAGGTCCTTATCTTTTTCCATTCCTCATTATCTAAATTTCTCATCAACTATTCTTTTCTACACCAAAGTATAGATGAAAAATAGCATACAGTACTTCAGCTGATACATGCAGCTGGCATTTTCTTTTCCTTTTGGAAGTGTAAAAGTTCTCTGTGAGAGTCTGACTAGCACTTTAATGGCAGAATAGAGCACAGTCTATTTTAGTCCTCAATTTCATGGGCTTAGCTGCAGTGTTTTCAGTTTGGAGTTGAATCTAAGCTTATAGGCAAATAATACCCATATGATATGAACTCTCAAATATACATGTAGGTTGTTAATCATCTCTGTGCTGCAACAAGAAACATTTGAAAGCCTGATGTTGTGTTTTCTGTGTGCATTAGAAGCAATAATAGCAAGGCATGGAAGACTAACAGTTCCCCCTTCTCCCCATTATAATTTATATCTTTAATGTTGAGGCCTAGGTTGGTTTTCTATTGACAAAGGAATAATTCGTGGGCAATGGGGCTTCACTTTGGGCAACTAACTCTGTAGCAGAGATACCCTCGACTTATCAAGCTGTGCTCAGTGGAAGACCAGAAGGTGGGAACTGGTGTGGGGGTCAGGGGAAGAGAGGAGGAAGAGAAACAGAGAGACAAAGGTTGCATTATACTATTTTTACATGCCCCTGACCGTAGAACCATCTGGAGTCAAGGCTGTTTCCCTGGTGGCTCCTTTAAGGCAGCCTGTCGTCTCTTCATGTTCTCTCAGACAACCTTCCACACAGCCTGTATCCTGGTCCCACAGGTAGCACAGAAGCACCATGTGATCCTACCTCCTTGCCTCCTGCATGGATAACTTTGGTAAGTGGTGGGTAAGGGAAGGGAAGGCAACAGCATAACCGCCAGTAGCCCTGGTTGAGCCGGAGCAGACCTGGGTATTGAAAAGTTATCCTGTGAAACTGCTGGCCTAGCCAACATAAGAGGATTGGGTGGCAAGTAGTATCTCAGCGCTTTCTCCCCGCTGTTTCTCGGCTGCTCCCAGCTTCATCAGAGTTACACCACTGCCTATAGATTTGTGCTCATATCAGCAGAGTGCAGAGCTGAAAGGCAGATTCATGTAACTAGCTAACAAAGTTCTTACAGTGGAGCCCATCGCTACTGTATGTAAGTGGCTCCAAAGAGACAATAACCCAAGTTACGATTGGTCAATGGTCTCATTGTCTAAATTTCCTCTTTAATTCCTCAAGGGAGTTTGTTTCTGGTTTTAAATTTATTTCTTTCCCCATCATTCCTTCTTGCCCCCACTTCTGTGTCTTCCTTCCTTTTGCTTAGTTGTTCTGAGTGAACACTAAATTTAAGAATTGAGCTTTGCACATTGTAGATCTGTAGTAAACCTCATCTTCTCCAGTAACATGTTCCAAAGGCTTGGCCCTGTTGCTGAAGGAGTCCTGCTCTGACAATCTTACATCCATGAAATTTACAGCTACTTCATTCCTTGAGGAATAGAACTTTCAGGGAGGGTTATTGACACTAAAAAAAAAGAGGCATCCTCGGAAATATTTTGGATCAGCTCTACTGAGGTCCTTGAATATTAACATTGAGACCTTGAACTTCCTTTGTATCCTACTAGGTGGCAGTGCAGTGCATGGAGCACTGAGTTCACCAGAGCACGATGGAGATGGGGGTGGGACACTATGCAACAAGAGGGAAACCATGAGGTAGGGAGGGAGAGAAACATTTTCAAGACATTACTTTTCAAGTCAGCCAATGGAGGACTTGCATGGTCTAGCAGCCACTGGAGGACTTTATGGGCATTCTGCAGAGTGGCAGAAGATTTGTATCTTTCTTTTTTCTCTCATCTAAGAAGAAAATAAGCTCAAATTTATAAACAACCAGAAACAATGCACAACAATTTTATGTTAAAGTAGTAAATGACACCGTGTCCAAGAAAAGCAAGGGGATAATTTAGGTGAATGAACTATTTTTTCCTCAAACTGGAATTTGGCAGGCATCAAACGTTAACACTATATATGTTCTTGCCAAAAAGTGCCATGGAATCTCTAAATAGCCAAGAAATCAGGACCTTCATTTTACATCTCATCTAAAAGATAGAACACTGTCATCAGAGGGGCTGACAACATGCACGTCCTCATTTTTGTCTCATATGTAAAGAGTGCCATCTATTAGATCTTTTACACCTCTGCCTGTAGCACCTGTTTGTTTGTTTTTTAATTCTGAACAGGTCTAAATTTGCTTGGCTTGTGGAAACTAAGAAAATCACAACCCAAAATGGCACGGTTACAGAATTTCAGAGCCTGTCTCGACTGTTTGTACAACAACTTCTGTTTTTCAGCTTGCTTCGCCTTTAAGCTTGACAAATTGCTGAAGGCTGACAAAGCAGCTCTTAATGAATGGGAAAGAATCTACTCAAATTCCTATTAAGGACATAAAAATTGTCCTTGTGCATTTGACATCTGTTCTCTTGCTATTTAGGTAAAATACCAGTTAAAGGATAAATTATGCTGAATTACTGCAGAAATGATCTAGTCAATCAAAAACATCTATTTCTTCTATGTTTCCTCAACCTTTTGGAGTCCAGACAAAAGATATATTATTTAATTAAAAGTATAAAAATACTGGAAAAGAGATGGTGGAATAGCAGTTTGACCTAGTGTAGGGAAACAAGCATGAGGATGAGAGACAAAACTGAATTTTAATCTCTGCCTCAATATATGATCTTGATGTATGAAGTGTTGCTGTAGGCGTGTCGGTTCCAGGATGAATTTTGTGTAGCTCAAATAGTTCTCTCCCTCATCAACAGAAGTTGTTCCAATAAAATATATTACCCCATCCACCTTGTCTCTATATGTGACCTTGATCAAGTTATTAACGTTTTAGTTTCCCCATCTGTAAAATGGGGGGAAATAATATCATGCTTGTCTGCCTCACTGAGATGCTGTGAGGATTAGTTTGGAGTCTGTGCGTTGCTTTCAAGAGGACAACATTATAATAAATAGATGAGCATGCCATAGTGGTTTTCCTATACAAAACAAAAATACCATCTTCCCAGTTCTTGTCAGATATAGGTGAAGCCTTTTGGGTTATATGAAAAAAAAAACTGACCTAAATCTTCAGACACACCAAATCTTTTGTGGGGCTCAAAAAAGTTTGCTTATCTTTTCCCTGCCATTGATTTTCATTTTCATACACTTCTGGTTCCAACCAAGACTAGTAGCAAAGAATGTTGAAATACCACCACTCTGCCCTGAAGTGGGAAATAAAGGAAGTTCTAAAAGGAAGCTGGTTCCTAGATTTCCATTCCAACTTCAAACAACAAAAATGTTCAGATAGGTGGGATAAGCACTAATCCAAACAGAGCCTTTCAACCTTTCATGGTTCACCCATCACTAGAGTTCCTACATAATTATATACACCATATAATCTGTTTGGAAAGCATACCATTTACCAACTTGATTTTCTAATTACTTTATAGTTATATCACAGACTTCTTCCCTCTACTATATCAGCATGCACTTGCAATCCTTTCTGAACACCAAAAAGAATAAAACTCACAGTCTTCAGTGTGATGCCTGCCAATATTAAGCTCTAAGGCTTGTAGTCAGTGAAAACTTTGTCCCTCAATAAACCCTGTCAACCTTCTAAATAGTCTGTAAACTTTCTTCCTCTGGAATGATAAAGGGATCAGTTAGAGGAAGGAGTGGGTGAATAAATAAACTAAATTAAAACATAGCTGGAGTCAAATTTGATCACTAGGAATTTTGTCTGATTCTGATATGGTATGGCAAAGCAGATTTTTTTATTATGCCCCAAAATGTCCATTCCACTATCTCTCTATCTCTCTATTACTATGTAGTGCTGACTCCTGAGAGGAAGATTTATGCAAGCTCAACTGAAGAGAATGGCAATTGAGAAGTAATTCAAACTACCCCATTTTTCCCATGCAGGAGACTGACTAAAATGGAACTTATTTTTCTGTTGACTCTTGCCTGCCCTCCTTCAGTCCAAGATCCATTCATTTGTTTCCTATTCTATAGAAGTGAGGCAGGATGCATACTCTCAGTTGACGCTAGCATCCGTGTGAGTGACCTCCAATATCAGTCTGTTCTCGGGAGGTTATTTCTCTGATTGATCTGCACAAGCAGACTCAATCCCAATTTCACAAAACTGCCAGTGGCAAGAAATTGTGACTTGCTTTCTACTACTGTCCAGGCTGCCTGTGTATGGCTTCATGGGCCATGGGAGCCAGGGGTAGGCTGGGTCCCCAAGGATAACTATTGGCATTTCAACATCCCCAACAGTAATTTTCTGGTCTGGGAAGTAAGTCCCTTCTTGCAGCTGCTCGAACAGCTCGGAGTTCCTAAAGATGTGAGTGTCATGCACCTTTCCTGGCCATCCCACACTGTTGGTGAAGGTCCCCTGTGATCCACCAGTACTTGCAGCACCATTGAGAAGTACCCCTTGCAGTTTATGTACTGGTTGGCAAGGTGGTCCAGTGCCAAGATAGGGATAGCCATCCACTATGACCTCCACATTTCCCAGAGTCACTACCCTTGTCAGAAGAAGGTTACTGATTGCATTGGCTACTTGGATCACAGCAGCCCCCACAGTAGATTTGCCCACTCCAAACTGATTCCCAACTGACAGGTAGCAGTCAGGCGTTGCAAGCTTTCACAGGGCTATTGCCACTCGCTTCTCAACTGTCAGGGCAGCTCTCATCTTGGTATTCCTGTGCTTCAGGGTGAGGGAAAGCAACTCACAAAGTTCCAGGAAAGTGGCCTTATGCATGCAAAAGTTTTGCAGCCACTGGGAATCATCCCATACCTGCAACACTATGCAGTCCCACCACTCAGTGCTTGTTTGCCAGGCCCATAATTGGCGTTCCACTGTATCAACCTGCCCACTGCCACCATGATGTCCCAATTGCCACATCCTGTGCTTTCAGGAATGTCTGTGTCCATGTTCTCCTCACAGCAGAGACTGCGGGGACTGTGGGAAAGCTACCCACAGTGCACCGCTCCATGAGTCGATGCTAGCACGATATTGAGGATGCACTCTGCCGACTTAATGCGCGTAGTGGGGACATACACAACTGACTGTATGAAATCACTTCTAAAGATTGACTTCTATAAAATCAACCTAATTTCGTAGTGTAGACATACCTTAATAGAGTTGAGAGTTTAGACTGCGTGCTTATATTTTATTTTGGTAACTAACTCTGACTTTTTGCCTATCACTTAATATTACTTAAAATCTATCTTTTATAGTCACTAAATTTGTTTTACTGTTTATCTTTACCAGTGAATTTGTATGAAGTGTGTGGCAAATCTGCTCAGCTTTTGCAAAGGCTAGTGTTGATGAAGTGGTGAACCAATTAATAAATTTGCACTGTTCATCTTGAGCAGTGCAAGACAGTATATTCCTGAAGTGCAGTGCTAGGTGCTGAGGGGTGGAAGGTGGATTTGGTTCTGGTGCCTATCTCTGTGTGATTTATGAGTGGCTCTGGGAGCATTCATGCTATCTAGCTGGGTGTTGGGTTTCCACATGCGGTTGTGCAGAGTGATAACAGCACCTGGAGAAGTTTGTTGCTGGTCACTAGCAAGGTATTGAGAGAGACAGCCCAGGCTGGAGAGAGTTCAGAGGGCACAGTGGTCCCATGGACCCAGGGTGTACCCCAGGAATCCTGTCACAATGTCACCTTTGTACCACTCCTGCATTTGGTCAACCTGGGACATAACAAACCTCTGTTGGGGTTCAAATTCAACTCTCTCTCACACTTGCCATCCCGTATCTATGGTGAAATATAGCTAATCTTAAGGCCTAAGGGAGTATGCAGGCTTTCAGAAGAGGCTGAATGAAACACAGAATATTGTTTCTGGTAGTATGCATTCTAGTTAAACAAGCAGCTGTAAGGAAGGTAAGCTCTGTATTGACCTATGGGAGGTGGGGGTCAGCTTCATTATTCGTAATTTGAGGAAACATTTTCAGGATTTTATTCATTGCTGCACCACAAGGTGGCAATATTCTATGCAAACGTTCTGTTGTCATCAGATTTGGGGGATAGATTTGTGAGTTAATGGACCCAGTCTATCTAAAACGAGAAAGTGTGTTTCATTAGAAAACTTAGTAATTAACAATGATTAGTAAAAACAATTACTGAGGACACAGGGTTAACCCAAGCATCTAAGTTACTCTACAGCATTCTACCAGAGTATGTCAATGGGACCCTGCACATTTCATTGGTTGGCTTTAGTGACTTTGGGAGATTTCCAAAGGCACAAAAGGGACTGCCTACGTACCTCTGAAAATCTCCTCCTATTTTCTCATGCTCATCAGACAAGTGCATTCGACACAAAGCTAAAGAAAATTGACTTTCTGCCAATTTGATGAGATGATGTTAAGCAATACAACATTTTTCACAAGGAATTTTATTTGTCCTCCTATGCTAATTGTCAACATTCAGCCTCACTGAAGGCTTGATCCTGTTCCCACTGAGGTAAATGGCAAAATTCCCATTGACTTCAATGAGGTAGGAGGAGGCCCTAGGGTTCTATTAGTCTCCCACTGAATAAGAGAGATTTATGCAAGTAACTCTTGTGAATAGCAATAGGAATCATGTGCATAAACCTCCTGTGCATCAGTCAAGAACAACCACCTCTGAAAGATACAAAGACACAAATGGAAATGAGTGCTTTAATAATTTAGACCTCAGCCTATTTTGGCTGGTTCTGGGGGAATTTTTCTAGACAAATAAATAATAAAGGAAGATCAATTCAGAACACTCTTGTTAAAGAAAAAAAATCCATTTGCCTTGCTGTACTATTACAGATCTGGAGGTTCACTGAGAGTCTTAAAGCACCTTTAAAGCCCAGACAAATAAACTGAGAAAATCCTCTGGTGTATGTGACCAGAATATCTTCCTTTGACACACACTGTAACCAAACACTGTCACAGTTTCAGGGTTAATTGTACCTTTGCCCCCTCTCCCCCTTAAGGTTTTCATTCCCAAGCCATTACCTTTCCTGGGGCAGAGGCCTGCATCTCCCTCCCTTCAGACTGGAGGTTTAGGTTGCAGACCCTCTGCAGCTCACTGCGATTTTCCAGCAGATCTGACAAGGGACCAGCAGCTATGGCTAACTCTTCTTCCAGGGGCTACAATAATGTACAGCAGTTACTGAATTGCCTTCTCAGAGCAAACTGCATTTATTCTTAGGGTAAAAGCAATACAGAGATAACATACACAAAAGCAATAAAAGAATCTAAATGTGTGCTAATAATTTGAAAATACACAAAATACATTATTTAAAAACATTAAATGCTTTAATGGTATGTATATATTTGCAATTACATAATGGGCTGTCGCTGGGTGATGGTTGGTGCCAATTGGCTGTCGCTGCCTGGAGGTGGCGCTGCTGTTGCCCAGGGCTGGGTGGGGAGCTGGGCTCTGGGTCGGGGGGTGCCCGGTTCACAGGGGCCGGGCTCAGAGCTGGCGGTCAGGGCTGTGGAGTGGGGGGGGTGAGGTCCGGGGGTTGTCCAGCTCAGAGAGGCTGGGCTCAGAGATGGGGGTCAAGTGTCCAGCTCAGAGGGGCTTACCATGCTGCTTACTCCCGCCTCCCCCCTCTCCCAGAGCCTCAGTGCGCTGAGTCCAGAAGCGGCCCTGGACAGAGCTAAAGTGGCGTGGCTCCACTGGACTTGAGCTCCTGCCACTCAGCCACAGCTCACAGCCCCGCCCCCTTACCACACGGCTCCGAGCAGGAGGAGCTCAGGCCCCAGCGGAGCCACGCCGCTTTAGGTCTGTCCAGGGCCGCTCCTGGATGCGGCGCGCTGAGGGATGGGGGAAGACGGAGGCGGGGGGGAGCCTCTGACATTCTCATGGGGGCCCCTGCGGGGCCCAGAGCCTGGGGCAAATTGCCCCACTTGCTCCCCCCCCGGGTGGCCCTGTTCCACAGTGGTTACAGGGCAGGTCTACAGTGTAGCAGTTTGGAGGTGTTAAGCCAATTACAGTTTGTAATTTTCTTTAAATGGTTCTGTGGACGCCATTTAAGCACATTTACAATATAATTATATATTTTGCGGGGGAAGACTTCTGACCAGTCTGCTGCCAAATGTGTTTACGTTTCCATCCCCACTACCCTACTCCTCTCCCAAATTATTTCCAGACTATTGTTTTAATTAGGCACTAAAGCAGCCGTGACAGCGCTCGCTGTTGTCAGAGAAAGTCCAGCCCACCATGCCAAGTTCCCGAATGGCATGCTTATTAGTCATAGCTCTGTAAATTGTCCTGCTCATATGATATATGAGCAACTTGGGAAGAAATTCCTGGGTTTCTCATTGCATGTGTGTATTTATGGGCTGGATCTCCGTGTGTTGTGGGTTTAAATACTGAGGTAAACAGACTGTGCTTCCCAAAACCAGATAATAAATCTCTCCAACAACAGGCTTTTGCAATTCCTACCTGATGCCTCTTCAACAGCAGCCCTATTTAGCTAATAATTTAAATAAATAGAGCCCAAATCTGCCCTCTGTTACACTTGAACAGCCTTATCAAAATCCATGAAAGCAGAATGTGTACTGCTGACTCTAATCACACCTAATTTTCACACTTCTGTTTTCCATTTGTTAAACCCACATCATATTTTCTCCCACTCATTCATCAATAGTCACTATTAACACACCTCTTAAAAATTACACTGGAAGGCTGGTGCTGTACTAATAATTAGTTAGACAAAGGCACCCCACAGCTAAATGATAGTATAACTGTGCTGTCTCTTCAGATATGTGATATCTATTCCAATTGTGTACACTGACCTCCCCACCCACAATCACACTTGCATCTAGGGGATTCTAAGCCTGTTGCCAAAATGGGATCTCCTGGAATGCATCTGTTCCATGGCAATAGCTGTGCTTAATTGTCACAATATCTTTAGGTTCAAATTGCCTGTGCCTCTACTTGTAAGCTATCTAGGAGATTAAGTACAAGAAGCTAAAGAGACAAGAATCAGACAGCTAAAAACTTGTTCTGGGCAGGATGGTTTTGATGCACTGTTGTTGTTATACTCTAATGGGTTAGGAAATAACCCATCCCCTACCTCATCAGATGATGAGGTATAAGGCATAATTTTTTAACAGCAAAAGTAATTAACCATTGAAACAACCTACTAAGGATCATAGTGTATTCTCCATCACTGACCATTTTTAAATCAGCTGCTCTAGGAATTATTTTGGGGAAGTTTTATGGCCTGTCTTTACGGGTCAGACTAGATGATTACAATGGGTCGCTTCTTGCCTTGGTATCTCTGAATCTAGGACAACTGATCTTTTTAGTTTGCCTTTGGATTTCTAAACTCAACCAGCACACCCATCCTTGTTTGTATACCTATGTATGCGTGCTCTTGGCTCCTGGGGACACTCCAGAACTCTCCTACTACCATGATTTCCAGCTCTTTTACCTGTTCCTTTGCTGTCTACCTGCCCTGCCATCACACACCCCTGCTGCTCTGTTCTCTTGTCATTCTCCCCCTCTGCCTTTGCTCACTTACTCTGTTAACCACCAAACTTAACTTCAGTGCCAGGGGAGATGGTTGGGCTGCTTGGGGCTCCCCAGGGGTGGCTCTTGCTTCCGCTGATGCCCCTTCCTGGGGCTCCCCATGGCCAAATCCCTTCTGCTTCCCCATTCTGAACCCAGAGAAGGAAGCTGAATGAGAGGCTGTAAAAATAAAATAATAATAAAAAAAAAACCAGCTAGTCTGTGAACAGGTGCTCCTGTTGGCAGTAGGTGGGACTGCAGGCCACAGTCACCAGCTGTAGAGGCAACAGCAGCCCCACAAGGAAATCAGCCAGAAACTCCTGAGCTGACAGCAGCTGTTCAAGGGACAGCTGCCAAAAATGACAGAAAGTTGTGAGAGTCCCAAATATTTTTCTGAGAGCTGGCAACCTCAGAGGTAACACAACAAATCATTACACACTAAGCCAGAGCCCACATTTTCAGAATACATGACACATTCTCCTACATGAAATAGTCTTGGAGGTTGCAGTCTATTTCTCAGGGAACAAAGTGCCCACCTCACTTAGGCAAAGGGAGAGCAGAGACTCATTTCTCTGCTTTGTTTTCTTTTCATTTTGTTACTTCAGCCCCTCACCCATCCTCGTTTGTCTGTTTTGCCCACCTATCACATTCTGTTTGACATCTCAGCTCTGTGGGGGCAGGGAAGGCCTCTTTCTTGTTTTTTCTGAACAGCACTTAATATGGTACAGTCCTGATCTTTAACTGAGGTTTACAGATGCTACATGATACAAATAATAATTACAGCACAAAATCTGTCATCACAACTGACACCCCCATCTTTGTTGTTGTTGTTAGTCCTAGCACAACACCAACGGCTGGATGGACATTGAAAGTGAGCTTTCATCTACAATAGACATTGGTCCTCCAGATCAGATGAGAGGCAAATGTCCTGGCACTGTCATAGCTGTGCGGTACCATCTCCTTATAAAGGAGGCCATTTTCAGGTCTAACAATCAAGGATCTTTCACAACACTAAATAATCTCCCTTTGACATGCACACTCACATTTGTAATCACATTTTTAATCATAAAGCAGCAATCTGAGCAGCTCACATATTCAACAAGAATGTAGTTATATTATAAACCAGGTTAAATGAGCAGAATACAACACATTTCACTATCAGCACTAAACTATATTAAAAGAATGCTGAGATTGGGAAAGCCTTCCTTTATAACCCTGGATAAATCAAGCTCTTTGTGCCTCAGTTCTCCAAATACAAAATGACAACTTCCTTGCTCTTACCCTTTGTCTGTCTGTCTTGTGCCATTCAGGCCAGAGCCTGTTTTTAACTGTGTGTTTGTACAGCACTTAGAATAATGGGCCTCAAGTTGCTACTGTAATACACACACACACACAACTGTTTAGTACCCTCCAGACCAGGGGTGGGCAAACTTTTTGGCCCAAGGGCGACTTTGAGGTTGCAAAACTTTATGGAAGGTAGGGAGGGAAGGCTGTGCCTCCCCAAACAGCCTGACCCCCGCCCCCATCCACTCCCTCCCACTTCCCACCCCCTGACTGCCCCCCTCAGAACCTCTGACCCCTCCTGCTCCTTGTCCCCTAACCGGCCCCTCCCGGGACCCCTCATCCCTAACGGCCCCCGGGACCCCACCTCCTATTCAACCCCACTGCTCCCAGTCCCCTGACTGCTCTGACCCCTATCTATACCCCTGCCCCTTGACAGGCCCCCCCGGGACCCCACACCTATCCAACCCCCCATTCCCCATCCCCTGATCCCTATCCACACCCTCATCCCCTGACAGGCCCCCCGGAACTCCCATGCTTATCCAACTCCCCCATCCCTCGTCCCCTGACCGCCCCCCAGAACCTCCGCCCCATCCAACCACCCCCTGCTCCCTGTCCTGACTGCCCCCGAGACCCCTTGCCCCTTATCCAACCCCCCCAGTCCCCACCCCCTTACCATGCCGCTCAGGGCAGCATGTCTGGCAGCTGCACCGCCCGGCCGGAGCCAGGCACGCTGCTGCGCTGCTCGGCAGGAGCACGCTATCCCGCCACCGAGAGTGCTGCCTGCGCGGCGGCATGGCTGCAGGGTCAGGGGTAGCCTCCCCGGCCAGGAGATCAAGGGCTGGGCAGGATGGTCCCATGGGCCAGATGTGGCCCGCAGGCCGTAGTTTGCCCACCTCTGCTCTAGACGCTATAGGAAAAGTTGTGGTAACATGGAGGCCAGCAGGATACGTCTGTGATTTCCTGAGTTTGCTTTGCAAGCTCCAGCTTTTATAGTATAAGCAAAATCTTGGTTTTTCAAGCCATTTGTAGCCAACTACCATTTATTTGTGCAATTAATGTAACTGCATTAAATCTAGTGATATAATTGGTAAAAGTCTGAATTATTAAACAGTTAGAAAGCATGACAATGATTGCCTAAAATTACATTACGACATATAATGATACCATTTTGATGTGTAATGTGGTAAAAATAATTATGAATATTTGAGACATATAAAAAAAAAATCTACGGTGTCTGGCCAGTAGCCAATACCGGTATTTTACAAGGACACTGTCAAGTAGCTTTGCACTTGTCCTAAAACTTAGGGTATGTCTACACAGCAACTAGATTCCTGCAGCTGGCCCACGACAGCCGACTCGGGCTGCAGGGCTGTTCCACTGCTGTGTAGACTTCTGGGTGTGGGCTGGAGCTCAGGCTCTAGAACCCTGCAAGGTGGAGGGTTCCACAAGGATCACAGGACCCCCCGAGACTGAGTCAGCTGGCACAGATCAGCCGCAGATTTTTCTTTGCTGTGTAGACGTACCCTTAAATTCTTGTTTAAAAGAGGGGTTGGGAAGGCAGGGATGGGGGATGAAAGTATGCAAAACTTAACAGAAAACTGCTTGCTGTACTAGTGAAAACAGCTTGGTAATTATTTTCATTTAAATATTCCCTGAGACTTGAGCCAAATACAAGAGCACTATGCTATTCCATGAATCCCTGAAAGTGAAATGGACTGTGCAGCTGAGTTGAAATAGTAAAGTTCTTGGTCCTCCAATAACCAAGAGCACTAGGATATCTTGTAGGAGGAACTTCATAAAAGTCGGGACTATTGAGTAAGAGGTCATTCTCTAGCTCTTTGCAAAAGCATTTGGGAGTCTTCGGTGTCTCTGCTCACATGACATGGGCCAGAAATTCACTATAAACAAAATTAAACTGATCAGTCTAGTTCACTATGTATGTGAAACACACAATTTAAACAAAGTTATGATAGAATAAAAGAAATTACAGATGGAAAATGGAGGGGACAGTGAGGCCTATTGCACAGCCCACTTTGTGCCTCAGTTTCCCCATCAGTAAAATGGGGATATGGATACTGCCCTCCATTGTAAAGTGCTTTGAGATCTATGGATGAAATGTGCTATATCGGAACTAGTCATCGTCATCGTATTATTATTAAAAATAAAAGACCTGTTGGAGAATCCAGTTCACCCTCCCTTGCCAGTTCAGGATTGTTCCATAGTATATAATTTCTAAAGTTTTGCTCAGCCTAACTGGGGAGCTCCCACCATTTCCCTCTGATTTAAGCTGCTAGCCTCATTTAGTTTATTGGGTGCCCAACTTGAGACACCTTGAAGGAACCTGATTTTCAAAGTGTACTGGGAGCTTTCTGAAAATCAAGCGCCATCAAGCTGGGCATGAAAGACTGAGGAACCTAAATCACTAATCACTTTTGAAAATGTAGACCCATAGTAACACTAGCCTAAGTAAGTACACTTCTTTAAATATATGATTTTCATCTTGTCAGGCTCCCAAGCAATTTCAAATACATTTTTGAATACCAAAACCTAAATTATTATAGCCTAAGAGTTAAATCATCCACCAATATAATATATGCCATCATATGCCAGCAATGCCCTTCTGCTATGTACATCGGCCAAACTGGACAGTCTCTAAGGAAAAGGATAAATGGACACAAATCAGATATTAGGAATGGCAATATACAAAAACCTGTAGGAGAACACTTCAACCTCCCTGGCCACACAATAGCAGATCTTAAGGTGGCCATCCTCCAGCAAAAAAACTTTAGGACCAGACTTCTAAGAGAAACTGCTGAGTTTGAGTTCATTTGCAAATTTGACACCATCAGTTTAGGATTAAACAAAGACTGTGAATGGCTTGCCAACTACAGAACCAGTTTCTCCTCCCTTGGTTTTCACACCTCAACTGCTAGAACAGGGCCTCATCCTCCCTGATTGATCTTACCTCGTTATCTCTAGCTTGCTTCTTGCTTGCTTATATTTACCTGCCCCTGGAAATTTCCACTCTTGCATCCGACGAAGTGGGCATTCACCCATGAAAGCTCATGCTGCAAAACGTGCCACAGGATTCTTTGCTGCTTTTACAGAACCAGACTAACACGGCTACCTCTCTGATACTTCCTCAGTAAATGCTGTCAAAACTGACTTCCACCCGGAACCTTGATTTACATATTTTAAATGGGGAAAACCCTCCTTTCTTAGGTTACTACTTTGGGTATTCAGCTGTCGCAATTCACTCAAGTTCAACTTCATTTTTTAAATATAAGGTACTGCAAGTTTGGCTTATTTTATTTGTTTGTTCTTTAAACTAAATGAAATCTCCCCGCTCCCTCACCATCTATCCTTAGTATGCCACAGTCCTGGGCAGCACAGCTGGGGTCTCTTCTAAACCTTGTCAGAATCTTCAATGGCTTGCCACTAGTATTGCTGCTCAGAGAGTCCTAAAACACTCAATACTTGCATAATAAAATCATTACAGTATGATTTACAGAGATGCACACATACAACTTCAGGACGAAGAGGATGTTTGCAGATTGTTAGGAGCATCTGTGCAATGAAATCATCAAATCGACTGAATGGAACCGTCTGGCTTAAGTGAATACACTCATCTAGCCCCATTATAAATGGTATCAATAGCTTTTCTCATCAGGTTCCTGAACTTGTAAATAACCACAATGCTAACCCCCACACATATTTTTGATCAGCAGAACATCAACAAACTGATCTTTACCAATGATGCACGAGTCAGGTTGCTGATAGTTTGAGCCAGTCAAAAACTGCAGAATAGCATTCACTAATAGTCTTTTGAATTCCAAATTGCTGCTTGGCTCAAACACATTCCTGTCCCTTTTTAATCACAAACTTACACATAAAAGGATTTGTATCCCTCAAGAACAGTCAGAGAATAGCTGTTCTTTGTACCAATGCCTGTATTCAAGATGCAGGAACAAGTATACTTGTTATTCTCTTTAAAATGTTTCAGTCATCCAATTACAGAGCAGACAATACCATCTGACTAATCACCTATCATGACAACAAATGGGAAATAACCAACATGAACAGCTCATGAACAACCAATAGGCTGAAATACGTTTTCATTAACTGTTTGCCAGATAGTTTAGCTTTGATTCATCAGGAGTAATGTAAAATGAGTAAGTTCACATGGACCACTCAGTCTACAAAAAGGAGTTTTTGCCAAATACTCATAGAACTAAGTTCCAATCATGGCATGATTAACCCATGTTATTTTTATTATTGCTGATAATACTATTAATATTATTTGTATCATGCAGTACACGTGCATGGCATATTAAACATAAATAATGGGACAGCATTACATACAAATAATAGGACAGATGGGAATGATTTCCACCTTAAACAATGATTCCTAGTATTAATATATGGTTCAGAGAATTCATTTTACCACCAGCATTGCACCAAGACAATATAGTTTATTGGAAATGTTGGGACAGATCCTTAGATGTGTTAATCAGCATAGCTCCACTGATTCCCAGGTAGTGATTAATTTCTAATGGTACAAAGTATAAGGCACTAGGGCAAGAGAATTATAGCATCCCAGTATATCACCATATCTCAGATGTGGAGGAGAGCTGCAGCTACAGAGAAACAATGAAAGAACATGTATTGATCAGAATATAGTGCAGATCTGTATTTAACCAAACATTGTAACCATATTAAGGCAGCTTGGTGATCTATGTGAAATTAGTTGTGGAGTCTCCGTTTAGTTCTTAGCTGGTGTTGCTCTTTAAAAAGGACCCCCAAAACATCAGAAAAATACCTCTTGTAGGCAGCCTCAGCAAAGACGACAGACTGAAGGGTTCATGGAGACAGAGTTATCAGCTCAGCCCTAGAGATAGTGCTTTAAGCCAGCATTACACACGGGTAGTGCTGCCTGGGTGTCCTAGGACGTGTAATGAACTGAAGATATTACATTCATTAAGGCACTTTTCACAGGTGACTAAAAGTTATTTAAATATTTTGTATGATTAAAATTTAAAATATGACTGCACATATCTCAGAGAGTAAGCACACGATAGAAGACAATCCCCATAATGCAATGGCTCTCAAATTGTAAGCAGCACAATAACATTCTGAGAAGCATACTCTGTCAAAGTCTGTATAAAACCTGCCCAGTATTCAAGCTGTAGCAGCATATATTTAATTTCCATAGGGATGATAATTTGAGCATGCATCCTAACTAAGTTGGGGTCTGACTTCAGAGAAAAAATATTCACTCATCTTTTATAACAGGAAATATTGGTGTTTTCTTTCTATCCATCCTCAATTGTCACCACGCCCCCCGATGCCTTGCTAAAAATATGCATGTGTGCACACATACTTTATATTATATTATACATAAACATACATATATACATATATTCCTACTCTCAGAATTTATTCCAAAACTTTCAAATTGAGTACCCAAAGCAAGGCAACTGTGTAAGTGACCAGGATTTTCAGAAGTGCTGCCACTCAACAGTTCCCATTGGCCTCAAGATCATGCTTTCAGGGATGCTTTAAACTGTGGTCAGCTGCAATGGCCTCAGGGAACTATCTGGCAGCTAAGAATAGCTGGATATAGCTGTAGAATAGCATAGTACCACTCTGGCCATTCCCCCTCAGTTGTAGCCCAGGAGCAGAGTAGAGCCATCCTGGAAGCTCTGCACAACTTGGAAAATCCTCTTAAACTGGATTGTTATGATCCAATATGACTGGTTTATATGCACCACCGAATGGTAACCAAGTGCAAGAGTGGGCCTGTGAATCAGGCTCTACAATTTTTCAAATTCAGGCTAATTATTGCTGTCATCCATTTTAAGGAAGAGGTACTTCAGACACTAGGCTTGATAAATTCTATACATGAGTTTATTTCTATACAATGCAAAGGAAATGCTTAGACTATCCAGAAGTGTACTGGTTTCCCCTGATTGCTATCAAAATAAAGTTGAAATGCATTTTGCAATCAGTATATATTTATATGTCAATGTGATATTTCGGTTTACTCAAAGGCAGCTTACTATTCCAGTGATGCCTCCTTTGAGCCTCTTCTGTAAGATCAATAAATGCAAGTGCTCATCTGCCAATCTCATTGCACTCAGAATCAGAATCTATAACTAATGCTGTCACTGGCTTTCAGGGCAAGACAGAGGAAAATGAGCTGGAACAATAGCTTAGTAGGCAATAAGCCTATGCAGATCATAAAGAATCTTACAATAAGAGGTAAATTTAAGAATTCTTATATTCAAGTGCCGACCATCTCTGGAGGAAGGTTACTTTTGCAATGACCAGAATTATCTTAAGCATCCCAAGTTGCTTTACAAACTCCATGTTCAAATCAGTTTGCCTATCACTAAAGTGTACAGCTTTCTGGGGAGAAAAATTATTCAATAGCACATAGTAACACTGCATGACAATGAAAGACAAGAGATGAAAAATAAGTTATTTGATTAAGAGCTTGTCTACACAGTGCTGTAAAGCACATTAGAGGGGTATGATTTGTAGACGCTGCTGGTGAAAACAAAGAGGAACTGTTTGTTCACATCAGCAAGTCTGCACAGGGCAGTTTAGAGCACAGCATCTTAGAATGCTCTACACATCACATCCCTTTACTGTGCTTTACAGTGCCATGTAGACAAGCACTAAAACTGTAGGAGGAATTCAGAAAACCAAAACCAAAGTGTGAGCCTGGCCAAAGGACAACACTATCAATAGCGTCCTAACTTGGAGTCAATAATAGAACCTACTGAATCATCATCCCCATTTCCTGCGGCATCTTGGATTTTCCTCAGCAGTCTCTCATCCAAGTGCTGGCCAGGCCCATCATGACTTAGTTTATAAAATTGGATGTGATTAGAGCACAAGGTGACGTGGCTACAGGCATAAGATCAGCCACAGACCAGCACTGTGGTGCATGTTATGGTAGCTCCACCTATATTGCTTTACTGAAGGAAATCAAGACAGTAAAAGAGAAATGAATGAAGTTTAGAAGAATGGGCAGCTGAAGACTATGAGCCAGCACAAGCTAACATATGAAGATTATGGCAGCTGAGTGATCCTCTACTCCAAAAGCTTTGGCTTTGTGCCAAACAACTAAGTGAATAAGGAGTGAGACAAGCTGAGAAGCAGCAGCAGGTCTTAGGTTATTTATGCTGTAGCTTTACCAATCCATTAAAAGTGTTTGGGATTTTTTGGGAGGGAGGGGGGAGGTTCTGTTTTGGGGGATTTTTAAAGCACAATAATCTGCATGAGCATTCTTAGGTACTTCACGTGTAAAATGATTGTTTTACATTGTTGTAGCGCTACAAACCTGTATTACCATACAAATGGGAAAATGTTTCAAAACCACTTTTTGGAGTGATGAAACTGTGCAGAACTGTCACTGCAGCTTAAATATAAATCGTATCTTAAAAAGAATAGGGCAATGATGAAGCTAGATCAGAGGTGGGCAAACTACGGCCTGCAGGCCACATTCAGCCCATAGGACCGTCCTGTCTGGCCCCTGAGCTCCTGGCCCAGGAGCCTAGCCCCCGGCCCCTCTCCTGCTGTCAGGGCCGCCCAGAGGATTCAGGGGGCCTGGGGTCTTTGGTGGCGGGGGGCCCCCCGCTTCGGCGGTAATTCAGCGGCAGGGGGTCTTTCTGCTCCTGGACCCACCGCCAAAGTGCCCCGAAAGACCCGCGGCAGGGGGCCCCCGCTGCTGAAGACCCAGCACTTCGGCAGCGGGTCCCAGAGTGTAAGGACCCTCTGCCGCCCTAGAGCAGAAGCAGCTCCGGGGGCCCGAGCCCTGCGAGAGTTTTCCGGGACCCCCGGAGCAAGTGAAGGACCCCGCTCCAGGGCCCCCGAAAAACTCTCGTGGGGGCCCCTGCAGGGCCCAGGGCCTGGGGCAAATTGCCCCACTTGCCCCCCCACCGGGTGGCCCTGCCTGCTGTTCCCCCTCCCCCACAGCCTCAGCTCACTCTGCTGCTGGCGCAGTGCTCCGGGCAGCGGAGCAGCAAGCTCCTGGGGCAGCACAGCTGCAGAGCCTGGTCTGACCCAGTGCTCTGTGCTGCACGATGCGGCTGACTGTCCTGGTGCAGCCATGCCACCAGCCACTGATGCTCCAGGCAGTGCAGTAAGGGGGCAGGGAGCAGGGGGGGGGTTGGATAGAGGGCAGAGGAGTTTGGGGGATGGTCAGGGCAGTCAGAGGGCAGGGAAACAGGGGCATTGAATGGGAGCATGGGTCCGGGGGGGCAGTCAGGAAGGAGGTGGGGTTGGATGGGGCGTCAGGAGGCAGTTAGGGGCAGGGGCGGTCAGGGAAAAGGGGTGGTTGGATGGGGCAGGGGGCAGTCAGGAAGGAGAGGGGGTTTGGGGAGGCAGTTAGGGGCAGGGGGCAGTTATGGGCAGGGGGTCCAGGGGCTGTCAGGAAGGGGGTTGGATGTGGCAGGGGGTCTGGGGACAGAGAGCAGGGGGGGGTGGATGGGGTGGGGGTCCCCAGGGCTGTCAGGGAACGGGGGGGGGGGGTTGGATGAAAACAACAAGAATGCCAATGATCTTGGTGTCATCTCTATCACCTATGAGATAAAGATACCTGTTAATACATACAAGTTCAAAATAAAGCATCTGAATCTGTATTTCAAGGCCACCCCTCCAGTGTTTTGCCCCATCTCCAGTGTTTTGGCTTGGAGTGAAAAATGGGGACCATTTGGAAAATTTGAATGCCAATTCCAATTTTGAACATTCCAAAAGTTCCAGAGTATTTGGGGGCTCTAAGAAGGAGGTTTGGATCTGGCTCATCTCTACCTTTGACATGGAAAAGAACCAAAAAGAACTGATTGAAACGACATAACACTTGGGGGAAGAAAAAAAAAAGGAGGCTTATCTTGTGTAATGGCTTTACATGGTGATCAGATTCACAAAACCGTGCTCCCACTTTATGAATCTGTCCATTATAACCAACTATAGTTCACCTCCTCACTTTGAAGTCTCTTATAAAATGCTCTGTAAAATGCACCTAAATAGAACATATGCTTGGTTCTCAGATATTTCTTTAGGCTGTTCAGATTAGGAAGGGACAGATGAAAAACAGATCCTAACCTTCACCAATAGATTCATAAATTTCAAGATGGGACCATTGTAATCATCTAGTCCATTGGTTCTCAACTTTTCCAGACCATTATACCCTTTTCAGGAGTCTGATTTGTCTTGCATAGCCCCAAGTTTCACCTCACTTAAAAACTACTTGCTTACAAAATCAGACATAAAAATACAAGAGTGCCACAGCACACTAGTACTGAAAAAATTTCTTACTTTCTCATTTTTACCATATGTAACCCTTCTGCCAGGTGAAGCCAGGTCTGCCAGGTGAAGCAACAAGGGCTGGGTTCCATATCTAGGGGCTCCTTTTCAACAATACAATACAAAACTGGCTCGAGTCCCCACCCAGTGACCTGGGACAATTACACACCATTCCCTGGATCCTTCTAAGAGGCAATACTTCCCCTCTTGCAAGCACAGAATCTGAATGTAGCAAAAACTTTTAATAAAAGGAAGGAATTAACTCAGCATTAATTTGGGAAAACACCACAACTAGGGCTCATAAACACAAACCATGAGGAAAAGACTCACCCACACAAGGATAGCAACCATTTATTACTCCTGCCCCAATAACAAGGAGACTGGGGATCCAACACCAGTCACCAGCAGTTCCATCAGGCTGAGCACTTAGACAGGGTGCGTGTGTCCATGCAAACGAGATCAGCTTCTGAACTCTTTCCACAGCTCACCACTAGATGGCAGGGGAGAACTCATCCAGACTTTGCTTACACATATAATTATAAAATAAATTAACTGGAATGTAAATATTGTACTCACATTTCAGTATGATACTTGAACCTATTTGTCACTTGTGAACCTTGTCTAAAGCCTGAACCCCAGGCAGCGGGGCTGAAGCATGTAACGAAACTTTTTGGAATCCCTATAGTGTGGAACCTCAGGCATTTGCCCTACTTGCCATTTTTGCAAACCTCTCCCCCCAAATCTGTCCTGTGACCCCTCTGGCAGCTGCAACCCCCCAGATTGGGAAACCTGATCTAGATGAGTTGATGTACCCCTTGGAAGACCTCTGAATACCCCCATGGATACACATATCCCTGGTTGAGAACCACTGATCTAGTATGACCTCCTGTACAACACAGGCCATAGAACTTTCCCAAAATAATCCCCAAAGCATATCTTTTGGAAAAAACATCCAGTCTTGATTTAAAAATTGTCAGTGATGGAGAATCCACCATGATCCTTAGTAAATTGTTCCAGTGGTTAATTACTCACTATTAAACATTTATGCCTTTTTTGGACTTACAGGATGAAATTCAATAAGGACAAATGCAAAGTACTCCACTTAGGAAGGAACAAACAGTTGCACACATACAAAATGGGAAATGACTGCCTAGGAAGGAGTACCATGGAAAAGGTAAATGAATCAACAGGGTAACTCTCTTGCAAAAAAACCAAACATTGTGGGATGTATTCGCAGGAGTGTTGTAAGCAAGACACAAGAAGTAATTCTTCCAGTCTACTTTGTGCTGATTAGGTCTTGCCTGGAGTGTTGTGTCCAGTTCCGGGTGCCACATTTCAAGAAAGATGTGAACAAACTGGAGAAAGTCCAGAGAAAAGCAACAAAAATGATTAAAGGTCTAGAAAACATGATTTATGAGGAAAGATTGAAAAAAATGAGTTTCTTTAGTCTGGAGAAGAGACAATGGAGGGAGGGGCATAACAGTTTTGAAGTAAATAAAAGGTTGTTACAAGGAGGAGAGAGAAAAAGTGTTCTCTTTAACCTCTGATGATAGGATGAGAAGGAATAGGCTGAAATTGTAGCAAGGGTGGTTTAGGTTGGACATTAGGAAAAATTTCCTAACTGTCAGGGTAGTTAAGCACTAGAATAAATTGCCTAGGGAGGTTGTGGAATCTCCATCAGTGGAGATTTTTAAGAGCAGGTTAGATAAATACTCGTCATAGATAATACTTTGACCTGCATTGAGTACAGGGGTCTGGACTAGATGACCTCTCGAGGTCCCTTCTAGTCTTATGATTCTATGATTTCCACTCTGAAATTGTGTCACTTCAACCTCCAGCCACAGGATCATGTTGTACATTTCTCTGCTAGATTGAAAAGCCCATTATTAAATATTCGTTCCCCACATATGTACTTATAGACTGTAATTAAGTCATCCCTTAATTTTCTCTTTGTTAAGATAGACTCAAAGAGCTCAATCTGTTTATCTCCATAAGGAATGTTTCCTAATCCTTTAATATTTCTGGTGGCTCTTCTCTGAGCCCCCTCTCCAGTATATCAACATCCTTCTTGAATTGCGGACACCAGAACTGTAGACAGTATTCCAGCTGCAGTTGCACCAGTGCCTAATACAGAGGTAAACTACTTAATATATTTATTTACAAAAATTAAAATTCACGGAGTTATGCTGGTATAATAGAGATGGGAATTTGGCCCACTAAGTGTAAATACATGTGTGAACCAGTTAGTAGATGTATGACTAATATTTGGAAGTGCCTCATGCATTTATGGTATTCAACCTCAGTAACTTTCAGCGCAATTATGATATTTACAGTGCTGTCTTTGTGCAGAACCTACCGTGCAGTTGTTACTGCTTTTAACCAGCAGCTACCTATATAGCTAGAAGGCTGTAAACCAAATAGTAAAATAATGACCTTCTGCTAAAAAGCCCCTAGGATACTTTTTTCTTCACCTCTTAATAGTCTAATAGTCTAATAGTCTTAATAGTCTAAAAAAGAAAAGCAGCAGCATATATTTCTTGGCATGCTTTGTTGAACATGACAAGGCCTACTGCAAAAAAAAAAAGAGAGAGAGAGGAACTGCTTTACATCAAAAACAGGTCAGATTTATTGGAATGTGTGAGCAGCAGAGTAATTTGAAGATTTTATGACAGGCAGTAGCAAAAAATCCTCAAATTCTTATATCAACCTGACAACTGAAAAGGAAACTCCAATTTTTATTTTTATTTTTTTGATGTACAGCCTCAAAGGAAATTGAAGGTTAAGCACTATCAATCTCATGTAAGAATGGACCCAAATCCTCCTTTTTAATGACTTTCCCCAATGTCTGTACAACTTCTCAGTTAATTCATTCCTACAGCCTGTTTCTAAAAAGGTCTGACCTCATGTATTATGCAGATCACAAACTACTGAGCTATCAATCAAATTCTTCTACTTTCTCAACAAGCTTTGTGTAAACATCCCAGAGCCTTTCAAAAACAGTAAGACCAATTAACTGAAACATTCAGCAACACAGATTATAACAGCTATTCTTCAGAGACTATGGCTAATATTCCTCCTTTGCAGGATATATATTGAAGGAAGAAATCTCTGAATTTTGTGTCTGAGTCATCTCATGTACCACTTCAAAGACAAAACTACAATTCTATTTAAACATGGAATACAGTGTTCCTGAGACATGCATGAGATCCCTTGGGGTTTGAATACCCTTGACTTCTAATGAGTGCAAATCAGTCTCCTTTTCTTTCAGTAACCTCATAGCATGATCCCTTCCCCCTGCCATTCATCTCAGTTTCTCTGGTTTTATGCTCTGTAAGTCTGGCTAGATTGCTAAAATAACTAGAGATGGGTCCACACCAAAAACTCTGGATTTGAATATCCACCAAATTCTGGGAGAGCTTGAATAGAAATCCAGAGATGAAATTTGCAGCTTGACTCCATCTGTGCAAATAATTTTTAGGGCTTTCATAAAAATACCAGATTGTGATGCACCAATTGGTACCAAAGGACAACACTCTTAAAGCTGGCAGCTCTATGTAGTGGAAGGAAAGTGCCATAAAAGTGCCCATGAAAGTTTAAATACATATGCTATTCCTGAGAGAGTGAAGTGTTTTCTGATGCTCTAACATAACAGTTCTGCACAATTTTACAGTACTGTAAATTCATTATAAAGTTAAATAGGAAGTTAACATCAAAGATAATAATAGAAAGTGACAATTAAAAGACTTGATTATTTTTAGATTTTATATAAGGCATCTGTGAGGATCGGCAGTTAGCTATATAGGTGATGGACAACACTGGAAATTAAACAAGATGCCTAACTCCTAAATAGTGTACTACATAACTACTCTCCTGAAAGCTATAAAAGATAGGGCAAAAGGTGACTCCAGGTGATTACAAGTTATGAAGGGCTTCTCGATATGGTCATGGGCAAAATGCGCAGAGCAAGACAATCTTCACATTGATCTACATCGTCCCCAGTGTCTAATGAAAGTGCAAGAGTGATGTCAGATAGATTTGGGCTCTGGTGAGCATTCCAGCAGCACATGCTTTCAAATGCACACACTAGGAAAGGGACAAGTAAGATCGCCAAAGGAGGTAATGCTAATATAGGCCTGGTCCAGAAATGTACATGCTTAAGTGTGTAGTAGAACTGAGAGAGTCAGTGCCATTTTATGTCATCATTCACTAACCCTCATACCCTAATCTCTCTGGAAGCTGAGGTTCCTGTTAGTATTAGTGTGCTTGGGTTAGTGTTTTCTCTCTTTCTGACTTTGCATTGTGTGACCTCTGGATGCCAAGTGGCAGGGGTCATGGGTGCAAGGGTGTCCCCTAGGTTCACCAAAAGCATATCATGTAAGGTCTCTAAGGAAAGTCTGTGTCACATTGATCATCACAACCACTGCAAGATGTTATGCGTAGAAAATATATGGACTTAAGTATATATGCTGAAAATTAGGTTCTCTAGGCCTTGTAGTTAAAGGCAGATCACTCAAAGGTAGTGTGCCTTGAGACAAATTTCTCCAGAGGGGAGATGGGAGTCCCTTATCTCCCTGGACGACCATTTTGTCTTACAGTAGACACTATTAGCATAGTGAGTCAAATGCTAATGAAGAGCTTGGAGAGACTTCAGAAATAAATTAACAGGAAGAGGTAAACAGCAGGGAGCTGAGGGGGACTATGTTTTCAGGTGAACATCAAAGGTCTGGTCTGGTGTAGCTGAGGGTGCAAAGCCCCACGCTGGCATGCCTCAATCTTCGAAAAGGGTTTGGGGTAAGCGATCCTATACGAGGTAGAGGAATGTCTTTTGAGTTAAGTTTAGGATCTGGACAGTGTGTTCTGATTTTGTTTTATATGTAACCATTTGTTTCCAATATACTTACTTTCTAATCACTTTAATCTCTGTTCTGTGATAATAAACTTACTCTTGTTTTCACTATATCCAAGTGCTGTGTGTTAAGTATAGGGGCAATCCTGGGTTGATTCTTAAGCTGGTGTGTACGATTGCTTTGGAAGTTGCGAATCTGAGAGTACTGTGGTTGTTCAGTGGCACGAGAGCTGGGCACTCCAGAAGGACACTTGGAGGACTCAGGGTTGGTGTGTGCCTATCGCTAACCTGCACAGAGAGGGTGAGGCCTTGCAGGCAGTGCTTGTGTTGCCAGAGGCTGGTGGAGTCAGGGAGCTGATCCAGAGCAGCCACAGACAAAACTTCCTCACTCTAAGAGCAGGCTGTAGCGAGGTGCTACAAAGCCCTGGGTACCTCTGGGAAACATTACACACTGTTTAATGAATTTAGTGTTTTTGAGGGATGCTGTGGTGTTAGTCTGAGAAATTAAGTCCTCTACTGCCTTAACCCGCAGAATAGGTGCAGCACAAGCAAAGTCAGCATAAGCTTTCTTACACTGCTCACCACCACTGTGCATGAGATCTGAACTGAAGGGCATCTCTGCTGAAACTGCCAATAAGGGTGACAAAGAGTGGCAACATTTCTCAGAAACAACATTTCCAGTGAATTTCACTTTACAGGTTTAGTCCCTAAAAAGTGCTGTCTTCCCTCCACAGTAGTAATAATGAAAACAGAATGACAAATCTCCCCTCTTTAAGTATGTTCATTCCTGGTGCCCAGGAATGGTTCACAGGCTAGGTGGTGGTGACAGTGTAGGAACCCCTTATTAAAGTACTGGCAATGCACTGATTCTGCAACTCTAGAAAATCTGCATTACAGCCCACCTTAGTTTCCATTAACTGGGACTGACATCATAAGCACACCTCACACTGACACACACCTTGTCTACTGGAGCCTTTTCTCTATGTTAGGAGTCTGTATCCTATAATCCCCAACTTTATTCTTCTAACTCTGATATGGAATTGACAATAGGTTGAAGTCTTTTTGGGTACTACATTAGCTTCCCCTCTGTCTGGTGGATATCTGTGTCAGCTTTTATATCTCTGATGGAGTGTAGTAGAGCTCATTTTAACTCTGTTGCATCTGATGTGTAATGTGTAGCAGCTCAATCTTCATCCCTTCCCCCTGATGCCTTCCTCCATACTCCGAGAGATTTACAGGGGAACTTCCCTCTGTCTCCAGTGAGGCTCTACAATAGTTTCCCCTGCAGATGACAAAAGACTACATCAGGGAATTCCTTATGTTAGATGGAGATCTCACAGTCTCCTAAGTGTCTGACTGGATCTATTTCAGAGCATCCCCTGCAGCCAACATGGGAGCTAAGCAGAGTCTCCCTGTGCATTGTGGGAATAGGCCGCAGAGCCTCCTTGTGTCAGGTGTGGGTCTGCATTAGAGTACATTCCATTCTATTGTTACAATAAAATTGCCCCCACTCCCCAATGGGGTCCCCTGGGTAAGCCCCAGCATTGTATATTGCTTATGCTTTGAGATGCACTGGAAACGACTTTGGAAAGGGTTGAAGGTGTAAGTGTGGAGTGAAAAATTTCTCTACAGGTTGCGAGAGGCTGAAGGGGGAGGAAGGGAGAAGGGAACGGGTTAACTCGACGCTCCATCTTGGTCCAAAAATAAAAAGCTAACTCCAGTCGCCCAAGGCCAATGCACACAAACAAACTCTCTAATGCCAAAAAGCCAAAAGCTCATATCTCAGCCCCGACCAGCCATGAGAAAAGAAAAGGAATTGAGCTGAACCAAACCGCAGGAGCTGCAAAGCTAGTAAGACTGCAAAGGTCAGCAAGTTAAAAAACAACAGTCTTGCATTCCTGAAGCCAGTGTGTTTTGGGAAAGTTTAGGAAGCCATGGAAAGTCGGTTGGGACTGGTACAAAAAGCACGGGGGACAGAGGTCCCTGAACAAATGCCCCCAGAAGAACCCAGGGCTTAAAACTCCTTCCAAAAGCTAAAGCAAGTCAGAGATCAACAGTGGACCCCGGATGGCCTGTGGAAAGGACAAAACTCTCATCCATCCTTCCCCCTCTTCTTCTTACATTACACCCAGGCTTGGCCAGCCTTGGTTTGTGCATGTGAGAGTATGAAAGTGGGTAAGGGCTTGGGCACTAATGATTTCTTCCTTCCTTTCATTGATGTGAGGAGAACCCAGCACTCACTGCTGTTATTTAATTAATAAAGCTTTAAAATTTGCCACTTGGTGTGCTCCTTCATCTCCTCCCCTAATGGTCCTGCGACCTCAGCCTGATCACCTGACACCCCAGGCAGATTGGTAACAAAAATCTGTCACACTATCAGCTTTTAATGGGGAAACTGATATTAAGCTTAGGTGTGGGTTGGGAAAGACCTTGGCAGCTGGCATGAGTGAGAGTGAGCAGCCTAAGGACTGTGTGCAAAATGCAGCAATGAATGACTCTTCCATTTTTTATCTAAAGCTGAGGCTGGGGTTGCTAAAGAACCTGAACTGCTGCTTAAAATTATATTTCTAACCTGCAAGTCTTACTTATTGTTGCTTTCAGCATCAAAGTGAATTGAAATTCAATGCAGATGGCTCATTATTATCTGAAAAAGCAAGGCAAGTCAAGCATAAAGAATTTTTTTTCTTCATCTACAACAGTTTTGGACATGAGTTTCCACTTTCTGAAAATTAAGACTAGAGTTTTTAAAGATACAGACATAAAACAATATACATCTACACCCATTTCCACAGCTCTAGTCCCATCTATATATACATAAACAGAGAGTTGTTGCACCTAACATTTAGCTGACCAGCCTGCCCTGTACAATAGATCTATCCTGTAGATCTTTATTTAATAGCCACTTGTTTTAAAGCAATACATTTGTTTAGCAGAAGTAACAAATTTGTGCATTGCATTATGCACTTCAGACATTGATAATATATGCAGTATATTATAACTGTATATAAAACAGTGCTAATACATATATTACAGAAATGTTACATGAACTTATTGCATACAAAAAGGGGTTGCTACTAAAGCAAAGATCTATACAATATAGAGAGCCTCCTCCTGCAAAGTGCTGAATGTCCTGAATTCCCATTGACTTGAATGAGATCAGACCCATAAAATCTTTCCTTCAAATTATCTGAGACAGTATTTCCCTAGAGCTTTTGGGCTGTTTGCTTTTATATGTGTGTGTGAATCTCTCTCTCTATCTATCTAATTAAGGGAATAATATTTTATAATAAAAATATACATTTAATTGTGAGGCCAGATGTCAAGGTCATTTGCTTATTATTATAAAGATTTTTCCGATGCCATTCCACTTTGCACTTAGTGTCTCTAGTTAGTCGGTTAGTCTCCCTTCACATTTTGCAGAAAGAAGCACATCTATGAAATACTGATTGCATCTCTTGTCTTCATCCAGGTGAATCATAATGTTAACAATTCTGGTTATGTGATATTTTCAGACTTCTCACTATCTTCAATATGTGACAGTGATCAGAAAACCTTAGCCAGTGAAAAATACTTGTCAGGACAGATTTGCTGAGATTTCAGACTGAAAGCAATTTTTTTTTCAGTAGCAATCATTGATTAAAGTTAGTCTGTCTGAATTAATTCCATTTCTGACTCTTTAACAGGGGAAAAGAACTGACAGCAGGTAATCTACAACATGACCACTGGGGGTCATTCATCTTTCACAAACAAGTCAGGGCAGTGCAGGATTCAGTGCCTTATTTGGAAAAGAATAATAAAGCATATTTTAATGAACTTCATTTATTTCTAACAAGGTGGAACTACTAACTAGTGTGTTTTCTCATTTAGGCTGACAGATGGACAAAAGAACATCAGTTGCTACAGTTGTCATTAACCATTATGTCCCATCATCTGAAGGAATAATTAAAGCAATATTAAGGAAAGTACAAAGTTCTCACGCTTATTTATATTACCATAGTACCTAGGAGCCCTAGTCATGGATCAGGACCCCATTGTGCTAGATGCTGTACAGACACTTGTTTTGCTAGTGCTTCCCTATGCTTTTAAAGTGATAAGCTGGAAATTTCTAGTGTGCTTACTTGGATTATGAAAAATAAGAAACAAAACAAGGTTTATTTCAAAAGGTCACTCTACATCTCTTTTCATCCTGTGTTAGGCAACTTGCTGTATCACTTTTTGAGACTGTGAAGGCAAATAAATCAAAACTCCCCTGGCACTGTACAGAATAATAGTTTTGGGGGGGAACAACCAATAAACGCAAATAAAAGAAAATGGACAAAAAAATTAAACCCACATTTACCTTAGAAAAATAAAGCATTTAAAAAAAATAGGGACTCCACTGTAACTATTGATTTAAGAATCTAACTATAGCTTTAAAATTTAAAGAACTGCAAAAAAGTTCATGATCCCATAACATTCACAGAATATGGTAAATAAAAACAAAGATGCAATATTTCTCTGCGCTTATATTTCCTCTTTTATCCATCTTTACCAATTCATTGTCATAACACCCTTATGAGATACAGTGCCTATTGCAGTACCATATCCAATTATAGGTGGGGAAATTGAGACACAGACAATGTTAGTGACTCACTCAAGGTCGCAGAATGAGTCAGTGGCAGAGCCAAGAATAGAAACCAGGAATTCCAAATCCCAGTTTCTTGGTCTAATCACTAGTTCATGGTTAAAATTTCCATTCTATGCTCTTCATATTTTGTCTCCTTGCTCCCATACAAATTAGTTCCCACTCATGCTCTTTTAGGAGTATATTCTCCCTTCACTGTAGGTACAAAACTGCTATGAGTATTAATGGAGAGCTGTGTGTGAAGAGAATAATAAATGCAAAAAAGTTCTATATCAATATCATAGTGCTTGCGGGTTATCCTAGCAAATTGATTATTGTTTCAACCTTATAAACTACAGTATATATCTAATAAACAAAACTACATCCACCCCATGCAGCAATTTTAAAAGCTATAACTGAACCTCAGCTTTATGACACAGCACCACACACCCATTCCCCAAAATGACGTTTTGCAGCAGAGCTGGATTTGTTGGGCATATGGGAGCTTTGACTACTCATCAAGCATGTTAGACTTGGCAATGTATATATTTTTTCCTTTGCCAAAAGAGGAGGAAGTTGGTACAGTAGTTCACCCATATACTGTATATGAATATCGTTTAGTGGGAAGGATCTCTCTCTCTCTCTCTCTCGCTCCCACCTCCCTGTCTCCTTCATTTAAAAAAAAAATACGCAATGTAGTCAATTAAGTCGATTTACTCAGTTTAGCAGCCAAAACAGGTTACTTGCTTTTGGAAAGAACTCAAGCTCTGAAGAAGAAAATAAAAAGTCACCCAAGTGTCTTCTGTTTATGACAGGAGCAGTGGCTGCAAAAATTATCCTGGCTATCTAGACTCCTTCCCTACTGCTGGCAGTGAATGCCTCCACAACACTTATTCTTTAAGTAATGATATCTAACCATACTTAATGTAAATACAGTAGTACCCCCATAAAATTAAATTGCATGACTAAGTAACACCTATGCCACTTGTGTTTAAACAGAGAAGGACTGCACTGCAGATGCAGTCAGTGCCATAACCTCTCACTAATTGTATGTATTTGACTCAGGAAAACATTTTAGCATCTTTTTTTTTTTTAACTGGGAAGCAACCCTCTTGATATTTCAGAGATGCAAGAGATAACAGGACTGGGATTTTAGGGGCTGAGGCCTGGAATGAGGGTGGCCAGGTGCCCAGTTTTCGACTGGAACACCTGGTTAAAAAGGGACCCTAGAGGCTCCCGTCCACTAAAGGTCTAGTCAGCGGTGCTGCGGTGCTATGGCAGGCTAGTCCCTACCTGTCCTGGCTGGCACCATGCTACATACACCCCAGAAGTGGCTAGCAGGTCCGGGTCCTAGGTGAGGGAGGCCACGGGGCTCTGCGCGCTGCCCCCACCCAGTGCACCATCTCCGCGCTCCCATTGGCCAGTTAGGTAAGTCGACCTAAGTTATGCTACTCCAGCTACGTGAGTAACTTACTGTGGTGTCTACACCATGCTGGGTCAACGGGAGACATTCTCCCATCAACTTACCTTACTCCTCTTGTTCCAGTGGAATACTGGAGTCGACCAGAGAGCGCTCCACAGTCGATTTAGCAGGTCAGACCTGCTAAATCAACTCCCTCTGCATTGATCACAGCAGCATCAATCCCCAGTAAGTGTAGACATGGCCATAGTAACACCAGCTTCCCAAGCAGCATTGAGTCATGGTTGATGTATGGAGGTTGATGCAGCACAACTGCCCAGCTGCCCATACCGGCTACATGCTCCAGATACACTTCTGCCTGGAGTAGACAGGTGATGTTGGATCCTCTGGGCTATGGGAAGAAAAGGCTGTGCAGGCACAGCTCTGAACTAACCATAGAAACATCAACATCTACAAGCAGATTGCTAGGGGGATGCAGAAGAGGTACAACAGGGATCAGCAGCAGTGCCACATGAAAGCCAAGAAGCTGCAGCAGGCATACCAGAAGTTCAGGCAGACTAACACTTGACCAATGCCAAGCCTCAGACCTGCCACTTTTACCAAAAGCTACATACCATACTTGGTGGAGACCCCACCACTCTGCACACCACCATGGATACCTCCAAGGAGTCCTAGTCATAGGCCCCTGTGGTGAACAGTGAAGAGAAGGTGAACGATGAGGAAGAGGAGGATGGGGGACAGGTAATTGTGGAGGTTGAGCTGTGCCACAAGCCAAGACCTCTTTTTTGATTCCACCACAGTCCAGCCAGTCCCTGCAGTCAAGCATGGGCGAGCTTGAAGCAGAGGAAGGAAAGTCGGGTAAGTGTGTAAATAAATTTTCCATTATAGTTATGGCATCCCAAATTATCAGGACACAGGTATTGACTTTTCCTTCATTTACTTGTAGTACAAGAGGTAGTGGGTACAACAAAGAAAGGTAAAGTTGCTATCTGCTTTTCATTCCCCTCTCGAGTTAAGCAGAGGGGGTCATGTGGAACAGTTTGCTTATGTACAGAAGGATGTCCCTGAAACCTTCTAAAAGATCCTGATGAAACTTTCATGGAGTTACACTGTAATTCCACACTCTCCCATGCCATGTGGCGATTACGGCAGTGGTGCCTGCCAAAGTTACTGTGCTGTAAGAGTTTTGAAACCATCAGGTTATACCTAGAACTACTCATTTAAACCCCAGATATGTAAGTAGATCAGGAAATATCTAGGAAGATGTGATTAGGTTTATCTCTTTTATTTTTAATTGGCTTGTGGACTCCTCTGTGCTAACCTCAGGTGCTTTTGTTTTACTTGTAACCTTTAGGCTGGACCTCAAGCAAACCATTCTTGATTCTTTATTATTATATTTGCTCTTTTTAAATCTAGCAATAGCCTAAGTTCCAGATGTATTTTCTTTTTGTTTTCAATAAAATTTACCTTTTTTAAGAACAGGATTGGGTTTTTTTGTGTCATAAGATGTTTGTGCATATGTTGTTTAATTAGCTGGTGGCAACAGCTGATTTCCTTTGTTTTCTTTCTCAGCTCTTCCCCAGAGTGCGGGTGAAAGGGCTTGCGGGTACCCCACAGGAAGGAATTCCCAAGTGCTCCTTCCTGGGTCCTCAAAAGCAGGAGGGTTTGCACTTGGGTGGTGGCAGCATCTACCCATCCAAGGTCAGAGAAAAGCTGTAATTTTGGGAGTTTAATACCAGCCTGGAGTGGCCAGTATTAATTTTTAGAGTCCTTGCAGACCCCCACCTTCTGCACTTGAAGTGCCAGAGTGGGGAATCAGCCTTGACAAATGCTCATGACAATAATGCAGAGCTGTGCAGGCTCCATGCTTCTGTCAGAGATGGCGGACAGTGACTAGTCCCACATGGGTTCATGGGATATTGAAAATAGGTGTGAAAATTATGGGATCGGATATTATGGGATGGATAAATTTGCATGATGGAAGTTGACCCTTTGATTCCAGTCTTGCAAGACTTGTTTCTGCTCCACCATGCATAGCCAAAACTCCCCAAAGTGCACTGAATGGTGGTGGGTTGCACACTAGGATATCTACCTAGGGTACACTGCACTGTGCATTGACATAAGCACTCCTGATGACTATGCCCAGCACCAAGATGCACACAAGCAATATACTAACTGTGGAGGATCTATGCCAGGGCAACTTACATCAGGAAAACTTTGTCATGTAGCCAAGGCCTAAGAGACTTGGGCACCTAATTTCCTAAGGCCCCTTTGAGAATCTCAGCCTAAAACTGTTTCATACTCTGTGAATGTACTCTTATTTTTGACAGCTATAATAGTCTTGAAATATCTGAATACCATCTGAACCAAGAACCAGTACAAATTAAACAATCTCACCATGATGATGATGCTTCTGATGGTACATACCATAAGAAGTGGAACATAACTGGGGGAAGTGTGATATAAAAAGCTTGTTCATATTTTTTTTAAGCCTGAAGTGTAATAAAAGTCTCAGATTGTTCCAAATTACAATTCGTATTACAGCAAACTGTGCTTAAAAAAGAAAAGAGATGGGCCAAGCCACAAGTCTGGGGGAAGTTTGGATACAGACTTATCTGTACATTAGAGTGAAATTGTTAAGTGAAAAATTGTACTTCCTCCTATATTGAATTCCACTGTATATCTAATTAAATGCAGATAAGTATCTAGTTAAGTGAGCACTAGACAACTCAAGTGCTTTGAACTGGTCTAGATACATTTTTTCAAACATTATAGGATACCTAGGATCTTCTAAGATGCATCTTCCCCCCCATATCCTTGGGGCACCTGGGATCTATCAAAGAGGGTGACAAATGTGAAAGTTTTGTAAAGTTACCAAAGAAATGAAACAGGAGTCATAACAACACACATTTGGGAAATATGCAGCTTCAGATGCCAACCGTCAATGCCCATCCTGCTTTCATACACACATCTCCCACCCCCTTATGTATGCTGTCATAATCATCTCACAAATCATTGTATAACTAACTACTCTGTGTCTATTGCTATGACATAGAGTCACCCAGTACACTGTTTCCATAGTAACTACAAGAGAAAAAGCAGAAGGAAACTAAAAAAGGAAAATTCACACAAAGCAAACAAAATAAGACAAATAAGTAGCATGAACAAAATGGTCCAAACACTTCCATGGGATGACACCACTGAGCTCTACATAATTAGATTGGTGATAAACCTGGTTCGCTGTGTGATGGGGTGGGGTATTACAGAGCTTGTACTTGTCATTTTTTTGAGAAGACCTGACACACACTTTTTTGTATAATCACTTCTGAATAATAAGGTAATTGGACTAACAACTGTATAGCCCAGTATAGAATGGCAGGAGTGAAGGGTGGTATCCATATGACAAACTGCTGACCCAGGGGATACATGGGCTAGGTGCTCAGCTAGTGCCAATCAGCATAGCTTCATTTATGCCAACTGAGGATTTGACCCCATAACTTTATTACGCACCTTTTGTGATTAATGCACCCTGTGACGTATTCTCGCACTTCAAATGCCTTGAGCAGCTTTGCACAGCTGCCTTAATTTTATTTTTTAATCAACCTGCCAGGGAAAGATTCCTTCCTTCAATATGGAGTTTCCTGGAATACACTGCACCTTCTCAAGGCCCACGATGGCATGATTCAGTGACCTAGAAATACCAGGGCTGGAATTCTGTGCTGTGCCTCCAGGAAATATGACACAGAAAGTACAATTCACAGGGAAGAAGAGTTAAAATGGCTTTCATCCATCTTTATGCCCCCAGGTTTTTGGGCTGCTCTGGGAATCAAGAGGCACTAAGCATAATATCTGGTTGTGCAAGTCACTTTATGGCTCAGATTCCATAAAATGGGAGTAGTCAGACTGACCCTCAGGATGCAGCCCACAGCAGTCCAGAATCCCCAGCGGAGCCCTTGCTACTCAGCACAGCATACAGGGGCCGTCACACAAAAGAAAATCTTCCTCCCATTCCCCATGACTTTAAAGTCGAATATATCCCAGCCTGCAGGGCTAGAAATGAGAGATTTACACACTGGCAAAAACAAAGATTCCCAGTTTCCCTATGGGATCCTGCATCTGCTTTTATCTCCAAAAGGATCTGAGATGTCTGACTTTAGATCACAGAATCATAGGACTGGAAGGACCTCGAGAGGTCATATAGTCCAGTCCCCTGCAATCATGGCAGGACTAAGTATTATCTAGACCATTCCTGACAGGTGTTCGTGTAACCTGCTCTTAAAAATCTCCAGTGATGGAGATTCCACAACCTCTCTAGGCAATTTATTCCAGTGCTTAACCACCCTGACAGTTAAGAAGTTTTTCCTAATGTCCAACCTAAACTTCCCTTGCTGCAATTTAAGCCCATTGCTTCTTGTCCTATCCTCAGAGGTTAAGAACAATTATTCTCCCTCCTCCTTGTAACAACCTTTTATGTACTTGAAAACTGTTATGTCACCTCTCAGTCTTCTCTTTTCCAGACTAAACAAACCCTTTATTTTTTTTTTCCAATTTTCCCTCATAGGTCATGTTTTCTAGATCTTTAATCATTTTTGTTGCTCTTCTCTGGACTTTCTCCAATTTCTCCACATCTTTCCTGAAAAGTGGCACCCAGAACTGGACACAGTACTCCAGTTGAGGCCTAATCAGCGCAGGGTAGAGCGGAAGAATTACTTCTCATGTCTTGCTCACAACACTCCTGCTAATATATCCCAGAATTATGTTTGCTTTTTTTGCAACAGTGTTACACTGTTGACTCATTTAGCTTATGGTCCACCATGACCCCCAGATTCCTTTCCACATTACTCGTTCTTAGGCAGTCATTTGCCATTTTGTACGTGTGCAACTGATTGTTCTGTCCTAAGTGAAGTACTTCATCCTATTTACTTCAGACCATTTCTCCAGTTTGTCCAGATCATTTTGAATTTTAATGCTATCCTCCAAACCACTTGCAACGCCTCCCAGCTTGGTACTGTGACAAAGTGCCATCATTTGGCTCTGTTCAACCCTGGGTTACATCCAACAGAGCTTGTAGTGGCGCAAGGTGCACACAATGCCTGCTCTGCCAGGAAACCTGGCTTTAGCCAGTGTGTAGCCAAAATGGAGACAGTACTGGCCAGACAGAGGCTAACCAGGGGTGCTCATCATTCAGTGCACCCGTCAGCCACTGTCAGTGGGGCTCTTCTGCTACAAGTTAAAATGCACTCTCCCAGCAGACCCTCTGACGAAAGACAGATGTATAAACATTATCCGTTCTCCCTCGGAGTTGCAGTTGCCCCTGCCAGGGCCTGAGGGCCAAAATTTGCACCTGAGACAGGGAGAGTGAATCAAGCCAATTTTCTGTATAAGTATTTGGGGCGATTATCCTACTCAGTCTCAGTGACAGTTTATTGCTTGGTTCACTTGCTGAGACTTCCAAGAGGAACAAACTATCTTATCTTACTATAACTATATATCATATCTCTGTTATATCTCCCCATTATTTACAATCTGTGCAGTCTCTTATACATTACATACACAGATAGTATTTTGCAATAGATTTATAAACACACACACACAGAGCCCTGTACAAGGCATACTTGGGTTTGTTTGTTTAAACCTATTTGCTACTCCTGACTTTCTAAAACAAAGCAAATGTTTAATAGATACATTGTCTTCCAGGTTGAAACCACAGGGAAATAAAGTTCCACATCTCTGCAAAAGAAAATCCAATGCAGTAGAGTTGTCCTTGACTTTGTTTAACAGATGTTTCTCAGGCTTTGCAAGAAGACAGTTTAATTTGCCTCTGTTTAATGTGACCTAGGTAACTTCAATTAGCAGACTGATTACTTCCTTAATTTCCCACTAAGAATTCTTTTATCATCACAAATAGTGTCCCAAGAGAATACCTGTAAATAACTCTAATTTTCATATGCATAGATCGACGAACTATTCTGTTCTGACATTAGCATTTTTCAGCAGTCTGTTAGAACAGTTTTCAATAATATAATTGCTTATATTAACAAGTATATCTTCAAATAAGGCAAGAAAAGCTTCTATAGCGATATTACATGTAAATACGATTGGGAGTTAATTATGGTTGATGGACATGTTTGAGATACATAAATTCCTGAAGAGATTCTGTGTCTCACTTACTCTAATCACTGATGTACTTCATCCATACAAATTGTAAATCTGCACAGAAAGTCACTCTGCTGTAGTTCGCTTGTTACTGAGTTTTGGTTTTGATTGAGTGAATTCAGTGCTAGGCGAAGCATGCCAGAAATTGACAAGCACTGGAAGTTTAAGTCTACTGTTAATCTACAGCATAAGAAGAGTAGGAATAATAAAGGGACTTTTCCATGTTTTCTAGAACAGAGGCCAAGATGTTTTGGATAATCAAGGTTAAAGTGTAATGAGAATAATCTTAAAGAACCAGTTGGGGGAGGGGGGCAAATTCTGGAAGTTATGCCTTGATTCTTCCTTTTATGGAGGGGATCCAAAATGCAGCTATATTATTTGTGTATATGGGGTACAGGCATCATGTGTAGACAACGCAGGGTCTTGCAAAGCACAGCAAGTCTGCCACACTTCACAAGAGCTGTGCAGGCCCCTGCATTACAGCAGTGTTATCCGAGTTGTAGTTACTTCTTGGCAGGAGGCAGACAGTCTTTTGGCAGGACCTTAAGGAACCTCAAAATAATCCCCCTTGGATGCCTGTCATTCCTCTGGAGGGCAGTAGCAGATTTACTATAACTGACCATGTAGAGTCAAGAATATTAGCCAGGCAGAGTGTCTGCATACAACATCTTAAACTTCCTTTTATATTTTTAATTGCAATTGGCACCCAACTCCCTTAGGCCCTTTGGGAAGCCCCAGCCTCTGTTCCTTGCTCCATGAGTCACTGGAAGGATTTGTACTCGTCTCACTGATTTGGATCTAGATATATCATGCAATATTGTTTGCTTTGCTTGGGTTCCCATTTCTAAATTTAAAAAATAATTATTTCTATACCTACACTGATGTATGTTCATAATTACAGTGACATTTTGTGCACATCTACCATACTGCACCTTGCCTCAAAGGGTATCAAAGTACAATAATGCATTGACCCTCACAACATCTCTAAGGTAAAGGAAACCAAGGCACAGAAATTAAGCAATTTATTCAACCACAAGGTCACACAGCAAGGTGGCAGCGGGATTGAGAATATAACGTAAATGTCCTGAAACCCTGTCCCAAAGTCTGATCCTTTGATGATATTGTCTTAATTTTACTGATGGGAAAAATTAGAGAGACAAAAGAGCAAGTGTTCCAGAACTGTTGAGCACCTGCATCTCCAAATAAAAAATAAATGGGAGATCCAGGTACTCCGCTCCTGTCAAAATCAGGCTGTCAGTGACTTGCCCAATACTATGTAAAAAGTTTGTTACAGAGCCAGAAATATTACCCAGATTATCTTGGTAATATATAAAAATCACAATAACCAGTTTTACTGTATTGAGCTGATCTGAAACACTGTTCAACAGCAGTACAGAAACAGGGCCACAACAGACACAGCTGAGAGAACCTCACTAATCATGTAAAATCCAGCTAGGCTTTAAACTTTTGCTTCAAACTCATAACTTAGCCCAGGTTTTTGCAGAAAAATTCCCAAAAGCGTATGAACCTTTCCAGTAAAGCTACTTCTAATTTCAAGTGAAGATTTTTTTTATTTCATGTTGAGACCATGCATGACTCCAGGTGCCACATGGTTTCAAAGTGAAAACAGTGAGTTTGAACCTATACACAAAGTGAAACTCAGGGGTGAGAAAGAACCCTGCAAATACAAACCAAAGAAAAGATTTGTATGAACAGAAACCACAGAATTTCACACTAGCAACGAGCAGTTGCTCACTGTACTTTTAGCCATAAATATGGAAACCCAGACTTAAAATTAGAATGTGGAAGATGTGGAGATGTGTATTATTTATAAGGGAAAGCAATTGTCAGTGCTGCTTTTTGTGTGGTTGTTTCTCTTCATCTGTCCTCTTTAATCCCATGGTTCTATTTAACTCAAAGTTTAACTGCACTGCACTTGTTTTCCATCACACTAACAACCAGGGATAACCATAGGGCAGGTGTAAGTATAAATAGCCTCCCTAGAGCCACCTTACCAGCATTGGTCCATGCAGCATGGGGGGTGTCAAAGCTCTTCATCCTCATTTAGTATTGTCCCTGTTCTTATTTAACTCATTGATCACAGAAGTGATTTCCCAGTCTGACCAGCAGCGCTAAAAATGGCAACCTTTAGTGTCCAATTCACCACTCACTTATTCTGGTTTTATTCTGAGCAATTCCCTTGACTTCAGTGAACTTACTCTGGATTTACACTGGTGTGAGAGGAAAATCAAGCCCACTGTCTCTTAAGATCCCTGCTTGCTCTGAAATGCCACTAACCCTTAGCATGCTTAGCCATTGCCCTTGCTATCCTGTGCCAATTAAGTGGTCACACTCTTCTGGCTCCAAGACAGATGATGAAAAGAAGAGCCCATGGAGGAGGAGGAGAACTTACATTCTGTGCCTTTCTCTGTGCAGATATTCCCCAATTCACTGATTCAAGAAATTGAGGGACTATAACAAGCCAGAAAGTAAAAAAGGGACTTTTAATTTTCTTTAAAGTCATTAAAAAGCTGAGCACAACTCTTTTTCTGAACCACTGTTAACTGAAAAGAAAAGAAAAAAATCAAAGCCAAATTTATCCCTGGTTTATATTCATCCATTGATTTTAATGGAGTTACACCATGAATGAATCCACCCAGAAATACGAATAGCTTGGCTGATGATAAATGCAATACTGGAAAATAAAGATCATATTAATTAGCAGTTACTGTCAGAAAGATATCTACATAAAAATGGCAGCTCTTAAGATGTCTGCTACAGGTGCGTCCTTGCTAAGTCTCCTTTAATTTATGGACTACAACACCTCAACACATCTTCTGACTGCTAAACTGAGCAGTTCTAATAGCATCTAATAGCACCACAGCATCAACTTTACCTCAAGTTTTCAGATTATAACTGCACTTTAATACCAGTTATATCAAGAACTACCTATTCCTACTGGTACATCTCTGTAGTTTCAAGGAAATTCCAACGGGGGAAATAAACTATATAATGCCATCTCTTTAGCTCCATTTTAGGGGTATTATTTTACTTTTTCTTATTATTCTGCTTTGTCTGTTGGATAGAGCTGTCAATGACTCCTGGGTTCTACTTTCCAGCACTGTCACTGATTTGTTATACAACCCTGGACAAGTCCATTTTCTCCTTTTCCCTTACCTCCCATTTTCTCAGTGCTCTCCTCCACTGCTGTTGTACAGCACTGAAAGGGCCTGAATATCTAAGGATTGCTCTCCCTTATTGTTCTTCAGCCTGACAGAAGCAGGAATTACCAGACATCTCCTTAGAATGCATCATCTCACAAGATTTCCAGCCCACTTTTATAATACACTGTGTCAGGGATCAGTGCCTGCAACAGAGCTGGAAGCAGGGCTTGTCGCAAAGCCAGCCAGTCTCTAGGCAACCTAATGAGTACAGCTGGCCTGCAGTAAGCTGCCTGATTGGCTATAGCCCCTGATTGGAAGAGTCAGCAAACCAGCTCTTAAGCCCAACAACAGCAGTACTTCAGGGGCTGACCAAAGCATTCATCCACAGCTGCAATAGTTCCTTTGCAGGCTTGTTCCCCAGTCCTGCTCAGCCACACTCCAAGTAACCGAACCCGCACCCTTAGCTCTGATTCCTGACTTCTGCTCTGACCCTTAGCTCTGGCATCTGGCCTCTGACTCCAGCTCAGACCCAGGGCTCAAATTTCTGTCTACTGACACCTACTCTAACCACTGGGCATGAGTGTTCACATCCCAGTCACTGACAGTTTGAGCAGCTCCAATACAAACAGTAAGAGAACTGGAGCTGGCACAGTTAGCACAGATTCTAGAAAAGCCAATATCTTTCTGACAGAGGTATTGGGAGCCCTATAGACCTTGTAGCCCCAGGTTGCTGCCTTACAGCTGCAGAATGTGGTCCTACAAGCTCACGCTGTGCCACCTTGAATTCTGACCTCTAGGAACCCAAGCTCACCTTACCTGACAAGTTCAATGGTGATCACAACAAATTTCATGGGTTCCTATATCAGTGTCAGCGCCAATATCTGTTACACCAGCAGTTGTACCTCACTGATCAAACCTGCATGGGATTATTGGCTTGCTTACTGGGGAACCCCTGGATTGGGTGCGTCTGCTCCTGGAAAAAAAAATCAAGCCCCCTTCTGGGATAATTTTGAGGGTTTAATTTGAGCTACAGTGATGATCTTTGATGACCCAATTCATGAGTGTACGGCCAAAGCCATGCTTCAGGCATTGCAGCAGGATGCTGGCCAGCTAGTAAATACTGGAGTTCCAATGCTTGGTAGAAGACATTGAGTGGAATAAGGCCACCCAGTGTTATCACAGGTGGAATCCCTGTCTGGACTGGATACCCTAGTTGATTGGTGCATCAGGATGGACTGCTGCCTGACTACACACTGCCAAGAAAGAAGATGGTCCTCCTGGCTTCCACCAGCTCTTCTGGCTCTGCCCCCAACCCCCATTACCAGTTCCTTCTCCATCGCTTGAACCCATGCAAGTCAATCCGGTCCAGCCCCATCTTTCTGACACAAAGAAGAATTAATACCAGGCATTGGGTCTATACTGTGTGGAGCCACGACACTTTATATGAAGCTGCCTTGCCATGGTCCGAACTGCACCTGAATCAGGAAATGCCAAGCCTCAGCCCCTGGGTTGTCACTCTTCCCCTCTCCCTAGCACCCCACACCACTTGTCTGCTAGTATCCAGGTGATGGCCAAGCACCATCCAACACATCTCCAACTTCCTCTCTAGTTCCAGCACTTTGCAATGCAATCAAGAGGCACTGTGGACTTGGTTACCTCAGGCAATTTTGTGGACCTGGGAGTTCAACTGAGCATGCAATATCCCCACTCAGTGCAAGGACTCCTGCAGGTCAGTGGAGTCCCTAGGGTCACTCCTTCAACCAGGACCAGTCACCCTCCAATCAGCTCCCCTAAAGGTAATTACCCTTCGAGGCCACCAAGAAGTTCTCCAGTTTGGACTAATTCATGCACCACATTCATCATTTATCCTTGGCATCCCCTAGCTTGTCACTTATCACCTGCACATCTGCTGGCAATCAGGCACAGTGTACTTTGACTGCTTGTCCTGACAACAGTCCTGTTTCCTGAGAGCCAGCCTGGAACCAGCACCCTTTGCAGCATACTAAGTCTTCCAAAGAATTCAGAGATGTGAAAGGAGGATCCAAAGGCGACTCCAGAAACCCCCACAACCTCCCCACTGGCTCACAGCTTTCCTGTTAAATATCAACACTATGCTAACATGTTCAATTTTCATCCAGGAAAATATGTTCCTTTCAGGCACCTCCAGTCCAAACCCAAATTACAGGCATTCTGGACTAACTCAGGAAAATCTGTAGGAAGAGTTCATTTCCCTCTCAATGTCCCCAGTGGGGACTCCAATCTTCTTTGTGGAGATGGCTCCCTCTGGCCTTGTGTGGATTACTGAGGGATGTGCAAATGCCCTGGCAACCTTCCAGCATTTTATAAATTACATCTTTAGGGACATGCTGGACCAATTTGTCCTCATTTACTTAGACAACATCTTAATTTTTCGAAAGTCAGGACCTCTACAATCATCATGTGCATGCTGTCTTGGAGACACTCCACCAAAACCACTTCTAAACGATTCTCCAGAAATGCAAGTTTGATAAGGACTTGGGATACATCATGCTGCCTGAGGGATTCACCATGGACTCATAAGGTGGCAACAATATACGGGATTTTAGAATTTCTACAGGCAATTTATTAAAGCATTTTTAGCTTGGTCGCATCCACAGCAGCACATCTCCAAAAAGGGGGTCCAGTTTGCTAGGTCCATGGAGGCTCAGTTGGCTTTGAGCAAATGAAAAGGGGAATTAACCTCTGCATCCATCACAATTCACTCACATTCCATTTAACCATTTACAAATAAGGTCAATGATAAACTTTGCCATATGTGCAGTATTATCTCAACATGCAAGACCCCGCAATTTACTCTGCCCCTATGCTCTTTAATCTCTGAAACTAACTGATGGGGGAGTGGCTCCACCTCCTAGAAGAAGCCTGATTTGTAGTCCAATTCCTGATGGACCACAAGAATCTGGAGAACCTATGGACTGTTAGACACCTTAACCAATACCAGATCCGCTGGTCCCTCTTATTCACTCAGTTTGACTTTGCTATGACCTATCACCCAGGGACGAGAAATAGGAAGCCAGATGTCCTATCCCGCAAAAATTAATATCTCTAACCTGATGATGAACCCTCTGCCACCCTACTCAAGGCATCCAACTTTGTCAACAGGATGATTGACAGCAATCTGACATCCTCTATCAGCTCTCTGATGACCAGTTCACAACACGAATCTTCCGGGTCCTGAACGATGTAGGTACCTGAGCCCAAGTTTCAGCTACAGAAAAGCCTCCTTTATTGCAACGTTGTAAAGGGGAAACCTAGGCTTCAGATATTGAAACTATGCTACAATTTACCACTTATGAGCCATTTTGGCCAATTCAAGACCTGGAATCTGCTCTCAAGGTGCTTCTGGCAGACAGGCCCACAAACTTACCTCAAGGATTATATAAGATCCCGTGGCCTCTGCGTCCATAACAAGAACCCATGATCAAAACCCTTAAGTCTCCTCTAGTCTCAGCCCACACCTCCACAGTCTTGGTCTACTGAATCAATTAACTTTATTGTAAAACTGCCACACTTCTAGGGACATCCAGTAATCTTGACAGGTTTCAGAGTGGTAGCCATGTTGTTCTTTTTGCTGATACAGACTAAGGAGTATTTGTGGCACCTTAGAGACTAACAAATTTAATTGGGCATAAGCTTTCATGGGCTAAAACCGATGAAGTGGGTTTTAGCCCATGAAAGCTTATGCCCAAATAAAGTTGTTAGTCTCTAAGGTGCCACAAGTACTCCTCATTCTTTTTTCAGTAATCTTGGTTTTCGTCAACCTCCTAACAAAGATGGCACACTTCATCCCATGCCATACTGTTCCTATAGCATGAAAGACAGACAGTCTCCACAGGTTATCAACAGGCATTGTATCAGACCTGGGACCCCCAGTTCATCTTCCGATTCTGGAAGGAATTTCTCAGCCTCCCTAACATTGAGCTCCTCACCTCACTGCCTATTCCCTGCTGACTAATGGCCAAACAGACTGTCAATCAACTCTTGGAGCAGCATTTTCACTGGTTTTTGAGTTACCACCAAGATAAGTGGCTTCCCCTATTGTGTTACGCCGAATTTGCAAACAACAATGCAACCCACACCTTGACCCAACATAGCGAATTCTTTGCAAACTATGGCATTCACCCCTACTTCCACCCGGACTTACCTGTGAGTTCCCCAGTACTTACCAGCACAGATTTAGCCTCCCACCTATACCAGGTACACTGAGAGCTCAAGGAACACTTGCAGTCTGCCAAAGAAGCTTATGAACACCATGTGGAGCAAGACTGTCAAGCTGTTCCCACTCTGGCTGTAGGGAATAAGGTGTGGTTCTCTGCCCAGAGCCATAAATTGAGCTGTCTATCCTCCAAACTAGACTACTAGTTCCTCGGTCCCTTCAGGATTATAGAGCAGGTAAACTTAGTGGCTTTCAGATTACAACAAACAGAGTCCTTGAGGACCCACCCCATCTTTCACATCTTAATTTTACCCAAACTGCTCTAACCCACCACCCATAACAGTCCACAGACAAAATGAGTATTTGATCCCCTTAATCCTCTACTCTTGGTGAAAAGAACAGGAGTACTTGTGGCACCTTAAAGACTAACAAATTTATTTTAGCATGAGCTTTCGTGAGCTGCAGCTCACTTCTTCGGATGCATAGAATGGAACACACAGACAGGGGATATTTATACATACAGAGAACATGAAAAGGTGGAAGTATGCATACCAACAGGCAGAGTCTAATCAATTGAGATGAGCTATCGTCAGCAGGAGGAAAAAAGTTTTTGTTAGTCTTTAAGGTGCCACAAGTACTCCTGTTCTTTTTGCGGATACAGACTAACACGGCTGCTACTCTGAAACCTACTCTTGGTGAGTTAGGGGAAGACTCCTATACCTGGTGGCAAGGCCTTCAGCAGAGCCAGTCTGGAAGCAGGGCCAGTCTCTAGGCAACCTAACAAGCTCAGCTGGCCTGTAGAAGGCTGCCTGATTGGTTGGAAGAGTAAACAGACCAGCTCTTAAGCCTAACACCAGCCACTGTTCAGCAGCCACTCAAAGCATTTGTCTGTGGATGTAATGGATCTTGTGCATGCTTGTTTCCAGTCCTGCTCTTGCCTTGCACCCAGTGCTGTACCAGCCTTGCATCACTCCAGGTAACTCTTCATCTCCAGTTCCTGACTTTTGCTCTAACCATTTGGCTCTGATGCTTGGCCTTTGACTCTGGCTCTGATTCTTGACTATCAACTCCTACTCTAACTACTGGGTGGGCAGGACCACTCTCATCACAGTCACTGACACATTGCACTTTTCTAGTGACTGCCACCCAAAGATCTCAGTTTATAAACCTAAATTAATCAAGTTTCAAAGCATCATGTGTCAAAGGCAACTATTATTATACATTAGTACAGTGGTTCTCAAACTGTGGGTTGTGACCCCAAAGTGGGTTGTGACCCCATTTTAATGGGGTCGCCACGGCAGGTGTTAGACTTGCTGAGGCTCAGGGCCAAAGCCCAAACTCTGCTGCCTGAGGCTGAAGTCGAAGCCTAAACCGCACCCCCCAGGGCTGAGGCCCAAAGACTTCAGCCATGGGGAGGGGGGCTCGGACTTCGACTTCAGCCCTGGGCAGCAGGACTCAGGTTACAGGCCCCCGACCTGGGGCTGAAGCCCTTGGGCTTGGGCTTTGTGCCCCACCTTCCGCCTGGGGCAGCAGGGCTCCGGCGGGCTCAGGATTCAGTCCCCTTTCCTGGGGTCGTGTAGTAATTTTTGTTCTCAGAAGGTCATGGTGCAATGAAGTTTGAGAATCCCGTCATTAGTAGATGGGGAGACAAAGATAAGTTATCTGCCAAAGGGCACACAGCAAGTCATCAGAGGAGGAGGGGAACAGACTCAGCTTCTCCAATTCTACCTTAGCCACCATGCTTCCTCCTTTTTGCAGGAACTTAAGAAATTCAGATAAACATCTTATCTGTGCATTCATCCTCCAAACCTTTTGAGGCTCACCTATCACCAACTGTAACATAAAATTCATTTCTAAGTGAGAATAATTTGGGGGTAACTTTTGAAGACATTGCTCAGTTTTCACTCATTTAGTTCTTGTTCTGGCAAAATTCCCCCTGACTTACAAGCATTACAAATAAACCAAGAAATTCATGCTCCATCCCAGTACTACTATGCCTACTTTAAAATAGCCCCACTGTATGAAATGTTCCTAAAACCTTATTTTAAAAAGTTTGTCCTGTATCTTTCTGCTTGAGTCCAAAATATCAGGTTGGCAGTAGGCGGACAAAATAGTTTTTTCTTAATAAGGAATTTAGCAGTTTAAGTGGGATATAGACTCGCTTCCATTTATGTCCTGGAAAATACGTCCTGCAACTTAGCAACAGTGTTTGACAAGGCTCTCACATTCTAAACAGTAGAGTTTATATTCATTAGACTCCACCCCATGTTCCCTTCAGTGATGGCTAGTAGGAAATGATATGTGTTGGGAATAGAATGTGAAATGCTGAGATTGTTTAGGCTTCTGGGACGAGCCGATAACGCTGGGAATTGTGTATAAAGGGCTGGCCTTGAGCGGCCAGCTAATTGTAAATAGGATGATAAGTCAAACAGGTGTTAGGATGATAATTACCCTATGGGGTTACAGCTGCAGCTGTGTTAATTTTGTTAACCAATTAGCAACTGTCTGATTGCTGGCCATAATGGGATATAAGAGTATGCTGGAAATGAATAAAGAACTCTCTGCTTATGATCACATGGGTTGTCAGACTCTGTCCCTGCTCCTCTGCGATGCAACAAATGGTGACCCCGACGTGATTGAATGAGGACAGTGTTGGTGGCCTGAACTGAAAGGAGGAAAAGGAGGCGCACCTGAGTCTCAGTGTCGAGCGGCTAGGAGCCGCAGGGCGTCCGAAAAGAGGGGCGCACCTGAGCTCAGTGTCGAGCGGCGGCCGCAGGGCGTCCGAAAAGAAGGGCGCACCTGAGTTCAGTGTCGAGCGGCTAGGAGCCGCAGGGCGTCCGAAAAGAGGGGCGCACCTGAGCTCAGTGTCGAGTGGCAAGCCGCAGGGCGTCTGAAAAGGGAGGCACACCCCAGCCCAGAGGTGAGCAGCTAACATGGGAACCGCTGCATCAGCGGAAGAAAGGACGGTGCATGAATATTTGATGCGCATCGCGGAGCGGCAGGGAGAGAAGCTCCCCTCTGATAAGTTATCCCGTCTGCTGCGGTGGGGACGGAGAAGGGGACTTTCTGTTCAACCAAGTACAATTTTTTATAAAACTGTTTGGGAGCGGCTAGGCTCTGAGCTTTGGAAGTCGGTGGCTCGGGGCGATAAGGAGGCCTTCTCCCTGAGTCCGGTATGGAATAAGGCGAAGGAGATAGTAGAAACTCTCGCGGCCGAGGCAGGAGTGCAGGCGGCCCTTTCTGAGCTTTGCCGCCCAACGCCCGGAATGCCTTCTGTGTTGCCGGTTGGAGCCAGAGAGTTTTTCGGTGGTGAGGACACGGTGATACCTTTGGCTTCCGACCCCTACCCTATGGATGATGTTGCCCCTGCTACGGCCCCACTACCCTCCAATGTGGCTATCGGCCCCGACATGATTGATCCTGCTACGGTCCCGTTACCCCCCGATACGCCCGAGCCTATGGAGACAGCCTTGCCGTATGCACCCCCTCCAAAGCCATGCCGTGTCCACGGGGCCTGGGGGTGCCTCGATTGCGGGGGGACAGAGGAGGCTCGGGTAGAACGTGTGCCATCAAACCCATATCCCGATTTGATTACGTTTACTCAGTTTACTCAGTTTGATGCCTTCTATAAGGAGATGGAGCGCCAGGGTCGACAGCTGCAGCATATATGTGACAAGTTGGACCAATTGGAAGGTCTTCCACCTGGATCATCGCGATCGCATCTTCACAAGTGCTTTCATTCGACTCGCCCCCCCGCCCCGCCTGGCCCCGGGGACCCTCCAACTGGGGACCCTCCGGATCCGGTACAGCGCTGGCATGGAGTTTTAAGAGAAGCCATCCTTGAAGGTCTAACACCTGAGGCCTTTCCGGTGATTACGCCAGACCCTCAACACCCTAATCATAGACGGTGGGCCCCTTTGGACTGGAAGTTGATCCGTGAGGCACAGAAATCGATCATGGCTTATGGACTAGATAATCCGTATGTACAGTCTATCATTGAACAGATATTTGTTGGCCAAGCAATGTGTCCGTACGATGCGATTAAGCTAGCTGACATGCTTCTTACACCTACACAGAAACTGTTGTGGAAAGATGATTGGGCTAAGAGAGTTGACTTGGCTCTTGTCCGCAATTTGGATTTACCGGATGATGATCCTCGGCGCCTGGCCACTGCTGATATGTTTTTGGGAGCCGGTCGCTTTGTTGACCCGCACTTGCAAGCTCGCCTCGATCCCCGGATCCTGCAGCAGTCGCAGGAACTGGCTTTGGCTGCCTTTAAAGCGGTGCCCCAGATGGGAAAGCCGAGCCCTCCCTACGCTAAAATTATGCAAGGCCCATCGGAACCGTATTCCACCTTTTTGGATCGCCTTCGAGAGGCTATTGATAGATCTCCTAATCTGACGCCAGAGGCCAGAACTGCAGTTGGACTTGATCTTGCAACCCAGAATGCAAATCCCACTTGCCGCCGTATATTAGCCACCTTGCCCAAGACTGCGACCCTGATGGAAATGATTGAGGCATGTGGTAGGGCCGCTATGCTTGAGGAGACGGATAAGGCGGCAATTCATGCTAAGGCACAGGCCTCTGCACTGGCCGTGGCGTTACAACCCCTGCTCGGGGGACAGCGGGGGGCTAGAAGACCGACCCGGCCAGCCGGCCCCTGTTTTGGTTGTGGAAAACCCGGGCATTTCCGGCGGAACTGCCCTATGCAAAATGGGCAGCGGGCCTCTGATGTGTCACCTGAAGCTGCAACTGGCGCTTGCACACGATGTGATAAGTTTGGACATCGCGCCGCCGACTGTTGGGCGCGTTACACGAAGGATGGAACACCGCTGCCGGGAAACGGATCGCGGAGCGCCCCTCGGAGGAGCGCGACGACACAAGTGCCTCCACCCGCCAACCCGGCTGCCTGGAACACCTCACCGGAGCAACCCGTGGCAGTGCCGGAGTGGACTTGGCCACAGCGACAGATGTAGTTTTAGAGACTGACGAGGTTCAAGTTCTTCCTTCCAACACCGATGGTCCATTAGGATTTGGACTGAGTGCCCTTTTGATTGGCCGTTCGTCGACATCGAAACAAGGTATTTTTGTTTTGCCTGGCCTTATTGATGCCGACTATACGGGGAATATTGGGATAATGGTACGTGCCCTCTGTCCCCCTGTGACTATAACTGCTGGTACACGTCTTGCTCAGTTAATACCTTTCAAGGGATGTGTGCCCCGATCGACCCCAATTGACCGCGGGTCTCGAGGGTTTGGATCCACTGGCCCTCCCCAAACTGCCTTTGCTATGGACAAGCCCACCCGAACTGCTCGGCTTCAGGGATCCGATGGGCGGCAAATCACTCAGGAAGCTTTTATTGGGGATGCAGTGCAGAGTGGGGTAACTGAGGCACCTGGGACGACAGAGGTAGAAGATACTGTGTTTACCTTGGAATTAGAGCACACTGAAGCGGTTGCAGCTGAGGCCCCCATGCAGAATGATGTAGGAGATGCGCCATCTAACCTAGTATCAGAATGCCCAGGGGCAGTTGTAAATGGGGCCCCTCTACAGAGCGACATGTGTCCTCAAGAACTGCCTGTGTGTGGAAAGGGAGACGAAGAGGAGCAAGAGAATTTAGCTGTGCAGCTGGCAGATACTGGCTCACCCATTTTTAGTATTGAAAGCTCTGGGGCTCAAAAAACATTTGTGCCTGTTACAGCTGCAGCAATTGAAGAACAAATCATTGCAGAAACTGTAACATCTATGGAAACCTCAGCTGAAACTTTAAAGCCTTTAGAAGCAGTGCCTGGAAAACTATTTCCTGAACTAGTCCAAGATATTACCACTGCTCATTCGGGATTTGAGGCTGCAAACAGTAGGACTGAAGAAATTGCAACTGTGTTAGTATCAGAGATGTCTGCTGCAGTGGTGGATGGAATGTCTGAAAGAGCCACACGATGTACACAACCTGGGCCCCTGGAGGAAAGTTGCTTGTTTGCTATGCCAGGATTCTTTTTGTTTGATCCTCCCTGAATGATTTAATTGATTGAGATAATTTTTGCTTTGCCTGAATGTATAGGATGATGTCCTGATAATTTCCCCCGTAGAACTTGAACCACGATGGTGGTGGAACAGGAGAAAAAACACTTACATTATTGATATTGCCAATGTCTAGAAATTCCTGACTAAAAAGACATTGAGAACTGACCCTGGTAAAGAAGCAAAGAATTGCACACTGGCAGGAAAAAATTTGGGACTCCTGCTAAAAACTGTGGTATTGATTGGATTTTGGGGTTTATTTTGCAGGCTGCGCCCTGTGTTGTGGAATTTTTTTTTTAGCATGTATTGCCCTCCCTAATTGGATTGTAAATGATATTACCCCTCCCCATTACTAACCCCTGTTTTTTAGAGCCTATTTGTTTTTTGTTTTTAAAGTTTGAGAAAATTCGGCCTAAAGGTTTGTTGAGTATTCTTAAAGCGGGGAGTTGTAGGCATAAATCTAGGTAATTTGGGAGAATGGCTTTGAATTTATGTGACCCAAAATATTTTTATGTAAAGTGCTTTGGATCGGGCCCAGGCAGGCACGCAATAGATAGAGAACTTGAAGAAGAAAAAAGGATCGGGCCCAGGCGGCGGGCAACAGACAACAAGCTTGGAATACTGGTTGATAACCTTGAGGGTGTAGTTGATAGAAAAGGTAATTAACTACTAGCGAGTAATGTTAGGCAGAGTACAAAGTTAACTCTGTGGTTGCTGGAGGGAATAGCAGTTGAATTTAGAAGTAAGTCAGGATGCAATTGTATTACTGTAAATGATTTAATTGATGCTGTAATTTTCCTTTTTTGCCTGATGGTACTAAGGGTATTTGTATATTGTATGTAATGATTGATTGCCCAGTAGGGGTAGTTTTGTTTTGTTTTTTAAATATTAAGAAAATTGGTGTTAGCTGCATAGCATTTTATGTACCATGCATTTATTTACAGAGTTAAATTTATGTTATGTGTTTTTTGTTTTGTTTTGTGGTGTTTGTTTGTTTGTTTTTTTTTCTGGCCAGGATTGTTTTTTGTGTTTTATGTGGTTTATGTTGTGTTTTTTCTAGGACCCCCCCTCCCTCAGTGTCAGTTTGATCGCCTGACATCTGAGGGATGTTTTGGTAATAGAAGTTTGCCACAAGTTGGTGTGCTATTGAGTAGGGGGGAATCCTGTAGAATTTACACCATTTATTTGTTGTGCTTTGTTTTTGTTTGGTGTTGTTGGGGTTATGTTAAGAATTGCATGGTTATATAGGTTGGCTTTATAAAGTTTTAATTTTGGTTTGTGATAGATTGTGGTGTTATGTTGTTATAAGTTGGAAATGTTTTGCTAATGTTTTTATCCCTTTTTTTTCCCCCTCCTTTTTGATTTTGGGTGGAGGGGGGAAGTGTTGGGAATAGAATGTGAAATGCTGAGATTGTTTAGGCTTCTGGGACGAGCCGATAACGCTGGGAATTGTGTATAAAGGGCTGGCCTTGAGCGGCCAGCTAATTGTAAATAGGATGATAAGTCAAACAGGTGTTAGGATGATAATTACCCTATGGGGTTACAGCTGCAGCTGTGTTAATTTTGTTAACCAATTAGCAACTGTCTGATTGCTGGCCATAATGGGATATAAGAGTATGCTGGAAATGAATAAAGAACTCTCTGCTTATGATCACATGGGTTGTCAGACTCTGTCCCTGCTCCTCTGCGATGCAACAGATATGCACCTTATGGGGAGTTAAGTAAAATATTATTTATTTATTTACAGAATATACAGTAATATAGCTTTTGTATTAACTAGCATTATAATATAAATTTATATATAAAAATATATGGAGATATACCTGTCTCATAGAACTGGAAGGGACTCTGAAAGGTCATTGAATCCAACCCCCTGCCTTCACTAGCAAGACTGAGTACTGATTTTGCCCCAGATCCCTAAGTGGCCCCCTCAAGGATTAAACTCACAATACTGGGTTTAGCAGGCCAATGATCAAACCACTGAGCTACCCCTCCCCAGATTAATTAGACCATTAGTTTGAAATGACAACCTGGTTGTATTGACTAGATATGATTATATGCATATATAGATTATACATATATCCAGCCAGTATTCAAAATATCATTATATATTTAATGTGCACACATGCAGTTAGGCTTTAGACACTACTGTAATAGACACTACAGAAAACCATACAGATTGGCAGGTAATATTCTGGTTAATTTACAACAAGCATCAGGCAACTATTAAATGTTTTAGAGGTCTGACCATCACTAGTATGAAAGCTAAAATATATTCCAAGGGATGCTAGCTGGTAGACTATTAACCCAAAGGACTCAGGTATTGTCCTTTGTACTGTGGGACTAATTTACTTCAGCAACAAAATCTGCTTTTAAATAACATCAAAGCATAGAGTAATTTTTTAATCAGTATGGTATTAGTGACTTGCTGCTTCTATTGCAAGTCTATGACCAACTGAATCAAGTCAAATACAGTGTTTTAGAAACATTCTAATTAACATACTAAACAGAAGAAAATCTATACTTGAAAAGAATGATCCCTTACTTTCTAATTGAACATCTAAAGATCATTTCATGCTACCATTTTGTTCACTTATTCCTTCCTCACTATAGTTCTCTTGGGAGTCCTTCACAGGCAGATATAAATTAAAGCCACAGCAGCAAAACCATAAAGGAGAATGAAAAACATAAATATCTGAAATTTATATAGTTTCATTCATTTATTGTCTCATTAAAAAGTCTGTGAACTCCTATTCTTGAATTCTGCCTATCACATTACATTATCTTTAGCACTGGTGTGCTACTTTCAGAGAGTAGTTAGAAAAATGACTAAAGCTGGGATTTTCAAAGGAGTCTAAAGCAAGTTGGATGCATATCTCTCAGTGAAATACACAATATGAGGGAGACCACCATGTCCAGTTCTAGTATTCATACTTCAAAATGGTTGTTGAAAAATTGGAAAGGGTTCAGAAAAAAGCTACAAGAATGACCTGAGGTCTGAAAAGCATACCCTATAGCCTAAAAAGACGTAAGAAGCTTGATCAATTTAATTTATCTGAGAAAAGGTTAAGAGGTCACCTGATCACAATCTATAAGTACCTACAGGGGAAGCAATTTCTCATCGCAGAAGGTTCTTTAACATAGCAGAAAAAGGGAAGGGTAAGATCCAATGGCCGGAAGTTGAACCTATACATATTCAGACTAGAAATAAAATGTAAATTTTAAGTAAGGGTAATTATCCATGGGAGCAACTTAGGGGATCTACCTAGGGACATGGTAGATTCTCCATCAGTTGAAGTCTTTAAATCAAGACTGGATATTTTCCTAAATTGGAAGTTATGGGCTTGATATAGTAGCTAACATAGGACCTCACCAAGTAATTATCATGCAGAAATCAGACTAAAAGATCATAATGGGCCCTTCTGTCCTTAAAAACTATTACAATCAATGTAGTTTGGGCACCTAATACCCAACATAAAATGGTATATATTAAAAAAAGTCAACGGTGGACAACAATTACCACACAACCTTTATCTGAGATACACTTGGTGTGTATATCTGGGGAGGGATAGCTCAGTGGTTTGAGCATTGGCCTGCTAAACCCAGGGTTGAGAGCTCAGCCCTTGAGGGGGCCATTTAGGGAACTGGGGTAAAAATCTGTCTAGGGATTGGTCCTGATTTGAGCAGGGGGTTGGACTAGATGAGGTCCCTGATAATCTGATTCTATAGTGTGGTATCAGTATGAAGTGGAATATGCCATAATTTTATTATCAGTAAACTCTGGGATTCTATATACATCATGTAGTTTGATAAATTACCAAAGTGAGAATGTTATATGAATTCTTGGTAGGAGTTCATTGATAGTCTTTCTATGGAAGTTATTTCTAAATCTAAATTCTAAAATGGTGAGGTTTTATACCAATGATGAATATCATAGATAATCTAATTCCAAAACTGAATTCAAGAGGAGAAAAGCCAGGCTAATCTGAAAATTATCAGAAGACTTTTACAAGCAAAGGGTTGCTGAAACCAATACTTTTATATTCTTTAGAGAAAATGGGCCTAGTGTAGAAACAAAACTGCCTTTGAACATTTCACACAATTGATATTGCTTGGTGTGTGAATAGCTGCATTAGAAAATGTTTGCTTTAAAGGAGAGATTCTCAAATCTTTCATAGCAGGAGCCACATCTTAGCAGAGAGTTTCTAATGGAGCACCTCCCCTCTCATTCGTGATTAAAACCACCAGCTTCCTCTCCTGTTCATGAATCCATAATATTCCTGTGTCAACTGTGGCAATTGCTTATAAGTTTAATGTTAGTTAACCAATAGAAATAAGAAGAATCACCAACAAGCACTTCATGGGCCACACTTTGAGAACTAAACCCTTATGATTATTATATGCATTTAGTTATTTTGCTTGCCTAAAAGCAACTGTATGCCTTATAATGCCTTTATGCCTCAGAGTTAATTGCCTGTGTTTGCCTTAGATAATTCTAATAATTTTTTATTTAAATTCTGTCTTTTCAAAGATTTTTTTAAAATATATATCAACCAAAAGTGTTTTGACTAGTGTCACTATTCATGACTAGTGGGACTAATTCTTTGAGTTTGATTATAACTTTGATTGATTTTTATTCCTTTAAATTGTCTTGTTATTTTAAGGGAAAATACCAGGCACTTCTATATATACACATCATTATCACCCTATTCTTTCTCTGACACACACACTAACTGTGTGATCTCTGTTGACAAATGGAAATTGTTTAATGGAGACTAAGTTGACACTACGCAGCTTTTAGCAACATGGATGTGGCACTACAGCTGTGCCGCTAAAAGGCACACAGCGTAGCTGCTGTTTGGTGGCAGGAGAGAGCTCTCCTGCCAACAAAAAACATCCAACCCCAACAAGCGACATTAGCACTATCGGCAGGAGGGCGCTGCTGCCGACAAAGCACCGTTCACACCAGCACTTGTCGTTGACAAAAAATGTATGTCTTTTTTGGGGGGGCGGAGGGGGGTAGTAGTGGTAACACCTCTAGACAAAAGTTTTGTCTTTCACTTGCCAGTATAGACAAAACCTAAGGTAAGATTAGTAAGGACTAAAATGAATTGCATGAGGTAGAAAGAGAATTCTGCCTTTTTTACAGGACCAGAAAGGTAACAAACAACAAAATAATCAACTAGTGAAATACCACTGAGGATCATCAGCAGATCAAACTCTCATTGTTTGATAAATCCTAAGAGTATCACACTGTTTCTTGCAGCTTTTGCAAGCTTCTGGGTTTTACAAATTATCTTTTCATAGGTGTCACAAATAAACCACAATGCATAGTACCAAATGTTTATTTGTGAATGCTTGTAAAAGTATAGGCACCAAGAGTAATTCTATAAAAATGCTATGCTTTCACTCCATTCTTATGTCTCAAACAGTTAAACAGAAATGCTTGACCCTCATGCTCTGAACCCCAGTAATTCCCATCAACAGTAATGTAACAATTCTATAGCAAATTTTACTGATGATGCAAAGCCCAGAATAGAATCTGGCTTGCTCTCTCTCTCCTAGAACTGGACTGGGTCTGCAGAGCTAAAAGGGGTAAAAAATTGTTTTGGGTTATTACAATAAACAGGTCTAACATAGATTCTAGGACTGGAAGGGACCTCAAGAGGTCATCGAGTCCAGTCCCCTGCCCTCATGGCAGGACCAAATACTGTCTAGACCATCCCTGATAGACATTTATCTAACCTACTCTTAAATATCTTCAGAGTTCTTGTGTCACATTAGTGGAATCACAAATAATTGCTCCACACACAGACCAAAGTCACATAGGACCCATTCACTGAGCCTTTTCACCACACAGAGAGTTTTGAAAGTAAGTCAGCTTTGTAAAGGTACACCTAGAGATTTATAAATGTGTGGATTTAAAAATGAAGCTAAATTTGTAAGTCCTTATACACTGAAATGTATACATTCATTTTCATATAAAATGACCAGTCAGGCTAATACTTTATTTAAAAGCCAATCCATATTTTGACATATTGCCTTAAATGCATTTATTGATGTTTACATAGATGGTTAGATGACAAGCTATTTCCTTCAGTGTTGCTCCAGTTCCAATTCTGGCATTCTCTAGAGAAAGAGTTTTTTCCACTTGCTTAATTAACATGGCACACTTGGCCCCATGACTCTGTCAGTAGTGACATATGCGTCAAAAGTGGAATGGGTGTCCTTGCTGCAAGGAATTCTATTTTTAACCACAAATGACTCATCAACTACTGGGGTCACCCAAAAGCTGCAATTTGTCAAGCTGACAGGAGGAAGGGAAATAAGAAGGGGGAGAGAAAGAGGTCACATCTCTATTCATGTTTCAAAAACTGATAATGAGTCTGTGATTGCCTGTGCTACACCACACAGAAGGGTGGTGATCCCTGCTAGTCCTCATGCATTGATAATTGCTTTGTTGTATAATGTTGTATAATGTTTCTTTGCAAGTGGTACTCGATCTTTTAAAAACTGATCTGAATTGTCTCGCTGTTTACATTAGACAGATTTATAATCTTTTCCAGTGGTAAGGAGGAATGTTGTTAATTCACTGTGCATAAATAATCTGACCACAGGGGAAAAGAACAAGGAATTCAGTCTTTGCAGAGACACTGTCAGATGCTTTAGGACTGACTTAAATGCAGGCTTTGATTTAAAAAGAGAAAAGTGAGGAGGAGGAGCAGGAGAAGGTTTTATTCATATACAGCTCACAAAATTTTTTGGATGATTTCGTTAAATTCAATGTTCCCCCAGAAGTGTTCGGAACCCAAGCAAACAGCACTGAGCTAGTACTTGGAAACCAGAAAGCAAAGCAGAAAATGTTTCTCATCTATCTAGTTTTAATGTCTAAATTTAATCAACAAATAGTATCCAACATAAATGGTGAAAATAAACAAGAGGACAGATTTTTCAGAAGAGCTTAGTCCCCATTGTTTTCAATGGGACCAAATAGACGCTGAGCTTTTTAAAATCTGGCCTTAGATATTTTTAATATAATTTCAATTTTAATAGTCTATGGTGTTATCAGTAGAGTGGGTAATGGAATTATTGTAGTAACAGTACAATTGTGATGTTATTTAGACAGTATATTTCTTATTCATTTAACAAGACTAGTAACCATATCAAGTAAAATTTGATTTAGAACACTGGGTACCAGAAACAGTTTACTTGGTATTCAGATCCAGTGGCATCTAGTAATATTGTACTGTAACATGTTTACTTGTACATATTAAAATACATGGACATATCCACTATCAGAGATTCATAGAAATGTGGCATGGAAAAGACCTGTCTCAGCATATTTTTCATCCATTGGGTCAAATGCAGGATTGTTCCCTACTGCACATTTCCAGGCTAATTGTAAGTGTTTTGGGTAACAGGGTTCTCACCACTCCCTATGGGAGACTATCATTGCTAGGAGAAATTATGGATGTGATATAGTGGCCTGCAACCCCTTGCTTGAGACAGGAAAGGCTGTCGTTATCCAGGGGAGTTAGGAGTAGAGGAAAATGAAGACAGTGCATAGAGGCTTTTAGATGCTCCTACAGATGCTGCTCCCACCAGTGAGTTTTCACCAACACCCCTGGGATATGCCTAGCCAGTCTGCTTTCTGCTTCATGTCGTGCTTCCCATCAATGAGGAGCAGCAGATTTGGTGTGGTACAAGAGAACAACTAGATGAATGCTATGGGGGCATGGATGCCTTTAAAGGAGATACAGGAAGAAAGTATACAATATTTTGAGGAACTTCTAGTATCTGAGTAGGACTCAAATGCACGTGGGTGAGTAAAGACTTTAATGGAAGTCTGGAAAAGAACAGGAGCAGGATCATCACATCTCCTGAAAAACACGGCCTGCTTCTCTGGTCCAGGTCTTGAAATCTACTGCTCTTGAACAAGTCTGGAACCATTCTTACAAACTTCCTTACCACAAATACCATGTGTGGTTGAGATCAAAGAACTTAACTACAATACAGAAATTGGAGTAAACATTTTCCCTGCACACATTCTCTACTGATTATTTTAATTTACAGTAATTTTAACTGTGATCAGGGGCGGCTCTACGTTTTTGGCCGCCCCAAGCAGTCATGCGCGGGAGGCGCCCCGGAGCCGCGGGAGCAGCAGACCTCCCGTGGGCATGACTGCAGAGGGACCGCTGGTCCCGCGTGGCTCGGCTGGACCTCCCGCGGCTGCGGACGGTTCGCGGGTCCGGCGGCTCCGCTTGAGCTGCCGCAGTCATGCCTGCGGGAGGTCCAGCCGAGCCGCGGGATGAGCGCCCCCTCCACAGTCATGCCTGCGGCAGGTCCAGTCATCCCGGGGCTCCGGTGGACCTCCCGCAGGCATGACTGCGGCAGGTCCGCCGGCCCAGCCTGCCGCCCCCCCCCCCCCGGCCGCAGGGGACGCCCCCTAGATTTTGCCGCCCTAGGCACCAGCTTGTTTTGCTGGTGCCTAGAGCCGCCCCTGACTGTGATGATACTGCTTTGGATGATGGTGCAGCAGACTTTATACAGGCTGCTGTCACAAGCTAAGTGAAGGACTGTTGTTGTCATTGTTCCTGTTCAACTGCAGCAGCTCCAGCTCATCTTAACTAACTTCCTTCTCTTTCCCCCAAAACTACAGTTGTTACCTGCTTTAATACCATCTAATATCAGGGTGTGGAGGAGGAGGTGGGGGTGGGGAGCTTCTAAAAAAATCTCTCTAGCTATAGGGAAAGGGAACAAGGAATAAAATGAAAGCCTTACTACATACTTTACATTTAAAATGTTTTAACTATTTTCCCTTCTTTTCTTTATCTTTAAGAAACGGTTAAAAGGATTTTTAATGGTGTGTTTGCCATGGTACTAAGCAAGCGGAGATTTCTGTATACCAAGCCTCAAACCTGGCTGAACACTGTTTAATGCTGGAGATTGACTGGGTTATGGTAACACTTTTGGCCAATGTAGTCCATTTAAATCCGTGTTTCTCAACCTTTTTATGCTGGTGGCAACCCCCATTGGAATTAAAATAAAATCATGACCCCCCCCCCACTAGAAAAAATTGTGACTCCCTATCTTCAGTCCCACTTGGGCTGCGGGCTTCAGCCCCAATATGTAAATTAGCTTTGTGGGGCCTCCTGTGGTGTGGGGTGTGCTCTGCTTCCTACCCCTTAACTCCAGCCTTTCTCATGACCCCCCCCTCCCGTAAACTCCTCCTGTGACCCCCAGGTTGAGAAACACTGTCCTAGTACAACCAGCTCTTTCTCGCTACAGCATTCAGTGGCTGGCTGCTAAGAAGGAGTAAAGAAGGGGTCTCAGCAGGGACATCTGGGGAGTGAAGTCTCCCAAATCTGCATGTCCAAACACAGGCAACTTCTATTAGTTCCTATCCCACCGGACACCTAGTAGCACAGCTGGCTCCAGGCCTAGCCTCCCCTTCATATGAAACTCCTGACATTCTCTTTTAGGTGCTTGATCCTTTCTGCTCCTCTCTCCTCCAGCTTTTCCTCAGCCAGCACCAGGCCCTTCAGTCTCCCAGCCATTCAGTGCAGCCCCATACAATCTCCTGACTTTATACATCATTTATACAGAGGACCACAGAGCTAAATTCAAAGTGTCCCAGAGGGTGCCACACACAGTATCATGGGATTTAGAGTCCTTACAATATCTAGCCCCCTATGATTCATTTGTATGGTTACCACCTGGCCAGTATTTGACCAGCCTGGCCATTTTTTTTTAAATGGATTTGCCAAGTGCCAGAAAAAAATAATTTAATCTGCTGTGGTTTTTCTAATGTGGGTCTAAAGTTTTGCATTATCATCACAATACACTGGGATATCCAATATTAAAAGTTTCTGTGTCCCGCTAAAGATGCTGCAGAGTTCTTACTTCTGCAGTTTAAGTGATAACAGATCAAAACTGTTGAAAATACAGTCACTGTCTGCCCACCAACATGCAAGCGCACCGTGCATGTGCGTGAGAGGGTTTGAGTCATGCAATAGTGAGGAGATGTGCGATGTTATCTATCTTATCTATGTTTGTTCTCTCTCTAGACACTATAAGTGGTTGTTGAATCTGGATTGAGGAGTTGCCTTGGACTTGGGGGCTAGGGTTGTAGCAGGCTTGTTTTATAGGGGGAAAGGGGCTTGCCCTTTTTTTGCATTTCAAAAGATGGTAACCCTATTCACTTGGATTTAGTTGTAGTTCTGTGGAGCCAATACACAGTACATTGAAGCCTAATCAAAACACGTGTGGCATGGTTTGGATGCCCCCATAAAGGGAATAGCTGACAAACATCAGCAGTGCAGCACAAAAACTCATACATTTTTAGAGGAACTTTAAAAAAAGTCTACCTATGATACTTAAAGGAAGCTTGATCAAACGCTTAATGTTTTCTGAAAACAGTCAGTTTCAAGCAATTTATGTCAATGGGGTTCCTTTAACATTCCCAGAATGGTTAAAATTCATCCAAGACCATTTCGAAGAAACAAACATATTAAATAATACCAGCCCACGGAAAATTAGGCTGAGCGAGCATCTGTCACATCCAAGCAGATTCTCAGAAGGGGAAGGCCAGATCAGGACAGAGAAATTCTTTAGCAATGACAATACTATAACTCTTATCCTTTCACTTGTACATAACTAAATATGCCCCTTTTAGAGACGCTATTCTTTATAAAGAACAGTCACCTCAACTTGACCCTCAGTGTAAGGAGAGCCAACATTAAACATTAATAATCCACATCACTGAAGCACTAGAAGTAGCTGAGTTTAAACATTAATCAGAAGAATAAATACATCCCACTCATACAAATCACCAGTTCTCAGAAAGACACTGTACAAATATGCAAACAAAGAAGATCCTGAACCAATCTCTGGCTCAATACAGCATTATGCTTTCTCCTGAAATTCTGTAACTAACAGTTAAAGGACACTATATTCTTGTCATTCATACTGAGCATTCAAAGAAGCTTTTGACCCCTTCATGCCATGATGGAAATTTCCTGTTGTCCCTTAGCATCTCCAATTTTAATAGTCCTCCTCCACAAAAGAAATCATGCACCAGAGACTTTTTAATATAAGCCTTACTAACCAAACTAATTTGAAAGAGAAGATATTTGTATGTAAATTGGATTCAAGATGAGAACACTAGAAACTGGATTCTTCCATTTATCTATAGAAAAGGTAAAATGTGGGCAAGCAACAATGAACTCCTCATCTTGCCAACCTGCCTCAACCCTGATCTGAGGGGTGCCATTCTTTGGATGAAAGGGAAGTTCATTAACCATGCTCATTCATTTCTTGGCTTTCCTGCTGAGACTTCCAAGAACATGGCAGTTGGTGCTGTTGTGTTTGTGATGTTGACTCTTGTCCATATCACAGCTGGATTTCTGGTCATTCTCTACTAACCTGGGAATAATATGTACGGAAGAACTAGAGACAAAAAGCTTCAGATCCCATTAGCAATCTCCATGCACCATCTAGCCCTTAAAAAAATAAGGCATGATATTCAAATTACAGTTGAAGATGAAACCCTTAGCCTTTTGTTATTTCCAGTATAAAACTCCAGTAATTCAAGTGGCACGTTTACAAACATTCATATGTAGTTGGTGTGTATATATATATATATATATATATATATATATATAGTGTGTGTGTGTAAACAAACAATTGAACTTCAAATTATAAACATAGTTACCAAATAAGTATTAATTGCTTAGTTTGCATCTTGCTGCATCACAACAACTGAGGTGGTATCACATGATGAAATCCAGTCCATACATGAAACATTGCAAAGGAAACAGAAACCGATTGTGCACATTTCTCAAAGCTGTATAACCACAAGTTTGTAATGTGTTTTTCCTCTTTATTAAAATTATTTCTTCTTTGAAAGGTCCTGTGACATTACCAAGGGTACAATCTGGACTGTTGAGCAGCTGTGTCCTCTCAATTCTGCAACCTGGGATGCCTTTTAAACTGTTTCACTGTGAGACCAACCACTCCTGGTCTGTTCACACATAGCCTCTAGCATGTAACTTACTCAAACCTGAATTATATAAGTGCTATAGCCAGCCACTCCTGAATTAAATTGCAGAGCAACAACAGCAAATTCCCAGTCCCAATCTTGTACTGCTTGGCTCTCTCCTTCTAGACAATACAAGTTTATGGAAAGTCCTTAATTTTATTACTAGAAAATGATATGCACTAATCCTGTTATCTCAAATTGAGGTTCCCAAACATGTCACTCTAAACACACAGATTTTGATAAAACAATAAGACAAGTTTATTAACTACAGAAAGATTTTAAGTGATTACACATAATGAGGCATAAAAGTCAGAATTGGTTACAAAGAAATAAAAAAGTAAAAATGCAACTAACATCTAACTTAACAGGCTAAATGAATTCAAAGCTAAGGTTCCTCTCACCACATGCTTTTGCAGTTTTACTGGCTGGATGCCTTTCATCCAGGACCTCTCCTCCAGTCTAATGCTCCTTTCCTTGTCCTTCAGGCATTGCGGATGCCGTGGGCAGAGAGAAAGGGAGGAATATTTGGGGGGCATCTGTGCCCCTTCCTTATGGTTCTCTTTACTCTTTGAAGAGCATCTCCAGCAAATTATGAGTTTTCAAATGATACCTCACAAGGCACACTTTATATAAAATGTATCATAATGTTGTAAAAAAGGATGAAAATGTGGACTTGCACAGGTCCATCTTGAGATCACCTTTCACAAACTTCAGTCTTATTTGCAAGTGATTGGTGGATTCTAACATTTCAGAAAATAAAGCCACATGTGCACCTGACACATGGAAGCTGCAATTTACTTGTGTTAATGGTCAATTGTATATTATAATTTTCTTTTTTTAAAAGGTATATATTGTATTTTAGATATAACTTTTCTTTCCAGAACTGGGTCATTCTGCTCTTTTTAGTGAAGCCCTCCTTGGTGCTAGAAAGACACAATGCAAGTGATTTGGAGGATGGGATTTAAAGAAAATTATTTTTGTCAGGTGAACTGCTGTTTCATAAGTCCAACATTTCCATACTAGGCTGTTTAAATAAAATATTTAAGTCCATGTGTTGGCACCCAAATAAGTGGCTCACATTTCAGCAGTGCTAAGCATCCATATCTTCTCTTGCACTCTAAGTTCGCAGCTAAGTTGTTGCATCCAATGAGAGTTGTAAATGCTCAGAAATCTTTGGGAAAAAAAAATTGCTCTGGTGATCGATGCACCAGTCTAGTGAAGACCCACTAAAATCAACCACAGATTGCTCTCTGGTCGACTCCAGTACTCCACCAAAACGAGAAGCATAAGGTAAGTTGACGGGAGAGTTTCTCCCATTGACCAAGTGCGGTGTAGACACCGCAGTAAGTTGACCTAAGCTACATCAACTCCAGCTACGTTATTCATGTAGCTGGAGTTGCATAACTTAGGCCGACTTACCCCCATAGTGTAGACCAGGCCTTAGTCAACAATTATTATTTTTTATAGTAATTATAGTTATCAGGATAACTGTTAGTCATATGTCCTTATATTTATCATGATTGCCCAACAGTACTGCAAAATACATAAGGTGGGAATGAACGTTGTCAGGAATTGTGCAAAGGGTCAGTTTGTAAATTATGAAACTATAGAGGACAAACATCCAACATGCTTAATTCGAAATTCTATGTGGATTATTCAACATCGGTCTGGTTTGCAGCTATCTGTAGACTTTGAAGGATTAGATTTTTGTTGATAAGTGTCAAGTAAACGTTGATTTCACCATACACACAATTTATATCAAATGGAAATTCTGAAGAGCGACTGCTATCAAAAACGTTCAAACCCTCATGAATATCTTTTTTATTCTGATTGTACAGTGCCTATGATAAACTCCTAGCTGCTACTGCAATAAAAATGAAGAGAAGGAGTTTTGCATTCCATTTTTTTTCTATGCTGTGGATTGTTGACTCTCTTGCCTTTTATTGTATAGTAGAAACAATTTCATGGTACTGGAGTTCACTCACAATTAACATCTCTTGTTCTTAATAAATGGCCCTGCTTCTCTTTGGCATTTAATTACCTGTAAAGGCTGCATATTGCATCATATACTCTTCTGGCATGAACAGTGGACCTTAATTATAACAACAGTAGTTACCACTGAGCCTTGGTTATGGACAGTGTGTTCAAAACTTGGTGCAATGCATTGCAGAAAATTAACAATTATAGCCATGGAGTGACCACGCACCATTTTCAGAACATTACTTCTTGGCTAAACAAGCTAGTGGGTGCACTGCAGTAACTAATACAAATACAGTGAAGATCAAATTGGCTTCATCTGGCCGTATAAAGGATTGGAATATCCTATTTGATGCTGAATCAATATAAAAGATGATGATTCAGTCCTTTAAAGTTATACACTCAGTCATTGTCCAAGGATTGGGGTAGGAACAGTGTGTCACTTTTATGGTTTGTGGGGATCAACGTGAAATCATAGAATCATAGAATTCAAGATCAGAAGGGACCATTATGATCATCTAGTCTGACCTCCTGCAAGATGCAGGCCACATAAGTCGATCCACCCACTCCTGAACTAATTCTCTCCCTTGACTCTGCTGTTCAATGCTCCAAATCATGATTTAAAGACTTCAAGTAGCAGATAATCCACCAGCAAGCGACCCCTGCCCCATGCTTCGGAGGAAGGCGAAAAACCTCCAGGGCCACTGCCAATCTACCCTGGAGGAAAATTCCTTCCCAACCCCAAATATGGCGATCAGCTGAACCCCGAGCATGCGGGCAATGAATGTAAAAATTTTAAGTAATTTGAAAGTACTGGCGCAGCAATGATTTATTTACATATAACCTAAAAATTTCTATACACTGAATAAGACAAATTACACCTAGTGTCTCTCGAATGAACTACTGTACGGTTAGTGAGATTATAGGCTGATGATAGGAATTAACTTTATGGTGAGCAATCCAACTGGATTTGCTTAGCAATGGACAGCATTCATCAGCTCAAAGGTGAAATTATTTGTGGGAAGAGTGTCACAGACAAAAGCCATTGCAGCACTAACCGAACTAGTAGACTTGACAAAGGTAATGCAAAGAGACTGAATGCACGAGGCTGTGGCAAATCTGGACAGGATGTGGAGTGATATCTGTACCATTTGCATGGAATGGTTATCATATAAATAAATTACTATTATTTTTTGTAGCGTGATAGGTATAAATAGTGTTCTACAAACATGTGAAGGGATTGTAACTACCTTGGAACTGGGAGGGAAGTGTCTCCTATCAACAGACACAATGTAACTGGATTCAAGTACAAGTGTGAAAGTAGGGGCAGTTTCAGAGGGAAGACTATGAGCATTTTACTACTAGGAGTAGGATGTGAATTAAGGAGGAATGTGAAGGAGATGGAGGCTCCTTCAAGCATGGAGGGTGGTGCAAACATTTCTTTGATGCACATGTTCAATATATATATAATATATCAAAAAAAACCTAGATACATTCATGGAGGATAGGTCGCATCAGTAACTATTAGCCAGGATGGACAGGGATGGTGTCCCTAGCCTCTGTTTGTCTGAAGCTGGGAATGGGCAACAGGGAATAGATCACTTGATGATTATCTGTTCCGTTCATTCCCTCTGAGGTACCTGGCATTGCCCACTGTTGGAAGACAGGATACTGGCCTAGATGGACCTTTGGTCTGATCCAGTAATTTTATTAATTAGCAATTAATATTACTGAGATATTTCCTATATAATCACAATCTCAGCATAGGAAATACCAAGATGTTTGTATCTACGTAGCAAGGAAAATCTTACAGAACTTTTAATGACAGCCATTGTCACAGCCATTTTGAGCAACAATAACATAATTTGTTCCAACACATTAGAGGGCCAGATGTCAGCATTTTAATGCATCCTTGCTATATCTAATCTTGCAACTGTGAAAAAATACAGCACAATATTCATCCTGGCCTCAAAACAAAAACAAAAAATGGGCCAGCAAACACTTGGTGTAGGTCCAAAAGTGCAATCAGGCAAAGAATAATTTTATTATAGATGAAGATACTCTTCATAAGGTGACTGGGAAGCACAAAGCCTATGCACCACTTAAATCCCACTTAAATCTTCAAAATAGGATTTAATTGGTATTATAGTATTTGTGTTGGCTATCTGCCTACAGGTAAATTTCATCCCATCTACAGAAGGGAATCCAGACATAGTAGATGGCTATGAGCAGACAAAATGGTGACAGGTAGATACAAGGATGGGCACTAAAGTGGAAAAGAAACTGGCACACAGAATGGGAGAATTAGCCAAAACCTTTATATAAAATGCACCAGAATGTTCATCTTCCTAAAAAAATAACAAATGAATCCAAAGTAGAATTGTGTGAAGCTTGTTAATGAAAAAAATATTAGGGTATTCTATGCTCTAGTGTTCATAACACTGCATTGAAACTACTGTAAAGCTATAGTATTTATCTGCATAATCTTATATTACTTTCATGGGGATTCACATTATCTGATATTGGTTTGAGTTTTGGATTTGGAAAAAAATAAAATTCAAAGCAAAATTCAGATGAAATTGCCAAGTTTCACCTGATTTAGGATCAAACTTTCATATAATGTGGTGTTTTATTTTGTTTTTCTGTTTATATCAAAGCTGTGTGAGCAAGGTTCACCAACAGGTTTTGGGCTGTGAAGAAAGGTGATGTGTAAAGAAAGAAAGTTCTTGTGATTACAAACACTAGACTCACAGTCAGAAAATCTGGTGTCATTTCTTGGCACTGCCACTTAATTCCAGGGCTCATTTTCCATCTCTAAAATGGGGATAAAAGTCCTCTCCCCTGCCTTTTGTGTATCTTGTCTATTTAGACTGTAAATTCTCTGGCATAACAACTGTCTTAATATGTAGTAGTCACTACAGCAAGTCACATGAGATGCAAAAGATCTCTTTACAGCCACAGTAGTCAGGGGAATAAATGAGTCCATGGACATTGACTGCAATGACACCAATTAAAAGCATTTGCTAATGAATTATTCCAAAAGAATGAGCTGGCCTCATTAATGACACTTTTCTCCTGGGACAGCCACACAGGATATTCCTTGAGTGGAATCTCTCAGCTTGTCTCACTGGATTCTAATTTAGTGCCTAACAACAAATAACCGTATGAATCCACAGAATTCAATAAGAAGCTCAGTTCTTCTTTTGGTGTTTAAAATTGCACATAGAATCATAGACTTTAAGGTCAGAAGGGACCATTATGATCATCTAGTCTGACCTCCTGCGCAACGCAGGCCACAGAATATCACCTCCCGACTCCTGTAACAAACCAATAACTCAGACATAGGTTAGAGAACTCCTCAAATCATGGTTTAAAGACCTCAAGGTGCAGAGAATCCCCCTCCATACACATTGCAGTGTGTATGAGGGCAAGGGAGGGGTGACCTGTTTCCTCCCCACCTGACCACACTACCCCTCACGGAGAATCTGGTTAGGCAGTTTTCTTTAATAAGAGTCCAAGAAAATTTAATATAAGTTTGTCTCATCAACACGGCCTGTTTGGACTTCTTCATGGGAGGGGGTCCCCCAACAAACTTACATAGGGAAATTCCCCAGTCACTCAGAGTCCAAAAATATCTGTCTGAGGGCATAGTTCTTACCTCAGACTGGGTGAGCGAAAAAATGTTCCTTCACAGAACCTTTCTTAATAGCTTGCTGCTGACCTGCCAAAGCCTACTCCTTTGCAGCTTCTCAAAATTAGTCCCCTTCTCTCCCCCTCCCCTGCCCCTTTTATAAGCAATCACCCTGTGCCAGGTGTCTCTGGTTGGCTCATTTAACAGGCCTGCTCCAGGTTTCAAGTCTCTAGCAGGGCAGCTCCCTCGCTCCCTCTCATTCCTTCACTCTCTCACAAAGTACATTCTAAAAAAGCTCTTAGTACCCATGCAAGCTTGGTTTCCAGTTCATATTACTACTGAACAAGGAACAAAGTTTTGCTTTACTTTAAATAATAAACAAAAAGCCAAACAACTGTCATGAAGCCACCAGACTCAGGCTCTAATGGACCTCAAGTCAGTGAATCCCAAAGATGAAGAACTAGTGCATACCTAAGACTGTACTTATCCCAGTCAGTTCCGCTAGATATCAGTGTCTTTTTATATAGCAACAGCTAGATAGATGTGTACAGTTTTTACTTAAATGTGTTACAGAAAAGCCAGACAAGAGGTGGCTGGGGAAATTTCTAGACAGAAGCTCTGCAGTGAAGCACAGGATAAGAAAGTAGTTTTAGGATTAATGTTGGTTTCTTTTTTCTAATAAAATTCCTTGATCTATGTAAGAAGAATTCAACTTTTGTGATTCTTTACCATTGTCACATGACACTATCTGCAGTAACCATGTCCCAGAAAATACAGAACTGCAAGAATAATGAACCTAGCAAGCTACTAAAAGTGTTTTAAATTGAATTCTCTCATATGATTCAAAACTTGCATTCATAATCAATATAGCATCAAACCCTGACAGGTGCTGAGCACCAGCAGCTCAACTCCCATTGGCTTTAGTAGCAGTCACAGATGATCAGCACCAACAAAGGTGGTGTTTACAACGGCTAAAACTGAGCCCCCTTATAGCCTATGTCAGGCTAGGAGGAAGCAGCACAAAAAGCATTTTGGAATGAGGAGGGCAAGGCAGAATATTTACTGGTATTTTTAGTAATTTATAGCAGTTTCAAGGGAAAGTCATGGCAGAAGGCAGCACTTTTAAAGTAATATTAAGCTAAAAGATAATTAAAAATATTCCTTTGAAAAAGCAACCAGAAATAGAAGATGAAATTTTCTGTCTTTCAAGGCTGGCCTCAACACAGATCTTATCCTATGTCACCTTTCTAGTGAACAAAATATTTTCGCAGTATCTAAGAGTTGATAGTATTTGTGCAACCTATCAGACTCTCACAACCGGGTTGTATATAGAGCTTTTTTAGAAAACTGATAAGATCATATTCTCTCACACAGAAGCACCTAACAGTTTTGAGACCTTTCTTGATACACAAGGAGAGGTTTTATGCGAAAAAAAGAGAGCTGACCATAGGGAGCAATTCATGTGTATCCACCATATCTAAAAAGAGAAAAAGCTGATTCCAGCTGTCTTCAGTTTAGTAGGCAACAGGGTCGACAAGCTTGTATCCTCAGCAAGACGTTATATGTACATGTAAATAAATTTCACCATTCATGATGTCACTGCTATTCTTAGATTCAGCTGTTTTTCCCTCATTGCCAAATGGCACTTTTATATATGATTCTAATTAAGGAAGTGCATGATAATGTGAAAATGTAGCCATTTAGCAAGACTTGCAATATTGCCTTTCAATTTAAAAAATCAGCATCAAAATAAACCACTACAATGTATGGCAGAACATACAAAGCAAATTAAATGACTTGTCTCTTGCATCCTCTCTCCTATTTCTGTCCTGTCATTGATCATACTTTGAAAGTCTAATTGGGGACTTGATCTTGTAGCAAAGAGACTCCATTAAAGAAGTTGCTCTCATGAGAAAATGGCTACAGGAACAGGCCTATAGAATGTAAGCTCCTTGGGACAGGGTTTGATCTATGTCAGTAAGACGCTCTGCATACCTATGCCTATATAAAAATAACAACTCTAGGTTGCACTATATGTGTAAGCAGAGTCAGGATGAGATCTACCCTGACATCTGATGGTACATTATGAGGAGTGGGCAAAGGAATTTTAGGAATGTGCATTTGCATTGGTAAACCCACTCCACTTAGCATAACACACAGCAGCATGGGATGGTTATTTTCACACTGTGGAATCCCCAATTTCTTTGTTATTGGGGCAGGAAGGAAAAAAAGTGCTGTTACCTTAATTATGTGAATGAGGAACTATGAGACTGCTTTATGACAGAAATGACTCAACCTACATTAAATAGTACTTGCTAGACAAGGGACATGGGTTCCAAAACCCAGTGACGGGAGAGAGGCTGGGGACTGGTGTGTGTACCTGATGGTATGGGCCCCTTTTGAGGGCCTGGCACACCAATTGCACATCCTTCTCTCTCCACTGTTAAAGAGCAGAGCTAATTTTGAATCCTTTAGGAATCCATCTGGAGGCTGCTGACCTGAATTCACGTTGGGCCAAGGTGGCACTGGGGCTCCTCTACTACAAGTTGAAACCACTAAGAGCTGAAATCACTAAAAGAGCTAAGCTTACTGAGCTGAGATCACTGAGTGGGGGAGCCTGAAGATCGATCACTAAGCAGCTGGCAGAGCGGAGCAGTCTGTAGCACGTTGGCGCAGCCCGTGGAACAGTGAGCAGTGTGGAGCGGTTTGCGGGGACGGCTGATGCGGTTCACGGGTTGGCTGGAGGAGCGGCACAGCTGATGGAGTGGAGCCAGTCGTGGTGAAGGCTGCAGCAGAACTCCACAGAGAAGCGGGGCAGTCGACCCTGGCCCACGTAAGGTGTCCCTTAACACCCTGTGTGTGCCCCCCCCCCATTTCCACCCAGGCTGGGGGGGTAAAACTCGGCAGATAAACTTTTGAACTCTGGGGTGGCACTGACCAGAGACAGAGACTCTTGGGTTGTTGGACTTTGGGGTGATTGGACTTAAGACCCTAAGGGGGAAAGGACAGTGCCAAATGTACTTGGAGGTGGGTTTTTTGCTTATGGTTGTGTATAGTCCTGTTTGTGGTGTCTCTCCAACGTGATGCCGCATTGTTTCCCTCCTTTATTAAAAGGATTTTGCTACACTCGGACTCTGTGCTTGCGAGTGGGGAAGTATTGCCTCCTAGAGGTGCCTGGGGGTGGAGGTGGTAGGTAATTGTCCCAGGTCACTGGGCGGGGGCTCGAGCCAGTTTTGCATTGTGTTATTGAAACGGAACCCCTGGATACTGAACCTGGCCCTTGTTGCTGCCAACTCAGAGGGGCAGAAGGGTTACATATGTATGGATTTATACATTAAGTGGAGCCAGGATGAGACAGGCCCCAGAAAGGGTATTAACTCATGTAATGAGTTGCATCCCTTCCACTTTGATTGCAGGAGGGAGAAATCAGGTGAGCCCACAAGTTACAAAATCCATGGAGGACTGCAGAGTCTTCACCAAGTACTTTTGTTGTTTGCAACTTGGGTTGACCCTGGCTCTAAAATGCTATTTCCACCTTCGTGGAAGCTTATTTGTTATACTGGGTAGCATTTCATACATCTACTGTAACATCTACTGTACGCTGTTGGTAGTGCATTCTCTGTAAATAGTAAGAGTTGGGTAGGTGAAGATGGGGAGGGAAAATGAGAAATGAAATAAGGAACTCACCATTAATTTTGAGACCAACAAAACACAGAATATGCTATGTTGCATACAAAAGTGTTGAGAATAAAACTTAACTAATAACATACTAGTACTATTTGAAAGGCAAATACAGGCTAGCAGGGAAGGGGAACTACCTACAAAAAGCATGGTCTAAATACAAAATTACAAAATGTTTGGTACGAGTGCTCTCTGTTCTATTACAGTGTGTTCAGCAGACTCTATGGAACCAGCTAAGGGACATAGGAAGAGAACCTACGTTCACCTAACAGTAAAGGATGATTTCATTAATATCTTACCTTGAAGAACTAAGCACAAACAGTTTTAAAGGGAAATGAATGGGAAAAGAACCAGCATTAGAACACATTAAGTTATTTTATACTAAAGCAGATTGTATTTGACCCCTTTTCCTTTGGAATTTAAAGCTCTGGTTTTACACAATTTAAAAATACATCAAGAGATGATGTGAAACTCTGCTAATTTTTCTGTGTAAAAATGTTGCATTTTTATGATTATACCAGAAGATTAAAATAATTGTGCTGGTTACATTTTTAGCATTGCCTTTAGGAACAGGTTACTTCAAAGATGACAGGATTTACACATTTAAATTGAGTTCAGAGTGTTTAAAAGTTCTGATGTCCACATTAACTGAGTCTTACTGATGCAATTCAGCAAACTGGGGAAGAGGGGTGTGTGGAACCGTTAACATCTGACACGAGAGCTTTTGGATGAGACTAAATTTGATTAGTAAGGATCCCAAACAGTCAAGCCCTTTTCCTATTCACAGTTTTCTCAATTTATGAACCAAATTCTGCCCTTAGTTGCAAACATGCATCACTGGCATCAATAGGAGTTACACACATTTATTGCAAGGAAGAATATGGTCATACACACACTATGTTTTGTGGAACAATAAGCAGGTGGGAAGAGGAAGCATTGAGTGGAGTAAGGAATAATATTCCACCCACTTCTAGCAAGAATGAAGTGCCTTGTGATTCTCTTTGTAAAGAGCCTTTTTTATAGAGTGAATGGAGCAGCTGCTATCTGCTCAGGAAAGGGAATCAATGACTCAGCTTTGGGCACTAACATCCAACTGATCACAACTGCATGGTGCACTTACAGTTGCCTCCCTTCTAGACAGTAGCATAATTCTGCTACTTTCCCAACTTTCCCAACAGCACGATTTCCAAAAAGCATGACTGTGACAGAGTGGGCAATGGCTAGCGTGTTCATGCTAGTTTTCTTAGAGCTCTGAGTACATTTAACTGACCAGGACACAAGATTTGGCAAGACTGGGCAACTGCTCTTGCTTCTTAAGACCTCATCTCACATGCAGAGTCACACAATGTTCTGTCATGAACACATCAGTTCACACTGTCAATGACAGGGAGCTGGGTGTGTCTGTTTGCATACTGAGAAATTGCAAAATCTATAAGAGAAGAAATTCACAGTAATAAACAAACAGCAGGGGACGTCTTGTTTACTAATGAAGACAAAGGATAGTTCTGGGATATCTTGGAGTGCAAAGCAACACACTGGATGCTTCACCTATGACAGCATGCATGTCTCATGAAAAGAGGGTTACAGCCAGCCTGGCTGTAAACAGAGTCCTGCAAATCTGGGGATATCTGCTTTATATCCACGGACCATGTTTGCGGGTCGTGGATGGATACGGATCCAAATTTTGTGTCCTCACAGCACTCTAGCTGTAAAGCACTGCAAGAATTTGGGTGAGCAATACTCTACAAAACATGAAAGTATCTTGTTAATTAAGCCTAGGGTTTAGAATGCATGTGATGATTTTATTTTGTACGTAACTGTTGTTTTCAATACATCTACTTGCTATGATTTAAATCTTTGTGCTATGTTCAATAAACATGCTCAATTTCACTATAAATTTATCTAAGTGTTGTGTGTTTACTGGAGCAGTGATCTGAGGCGGAACTGGTAAGCTGGGGTGCAGTGTTTTTACAGATGCAGAAAATCTGTGAGTACTGTGCTAGTCCAGTGGACTAGGGGCTGGACACTCTTTGGAGACAGTCAGGGGGATCCAGGGTTGGAGCATGCCAATTGCTAATCTTCAGAGTGACAGCAGGGCCTACGCAGCATCGAAGGGGAGTGCTTGTGTTGCCAGGGGCTGGTGGAGGTGGGGAACTGACCCATGACAGTCACAGACAAGGCTTCCTCACACTAAGAACAAGTGATAGTGAGATGCCTTACAGCCTGGGGTACCCCTGGGAAGCGTCACACCTTCCCGCAGTTAACACCCTAAAGCATGAGGTTTACTTGACTCATGTTAGAATATCAATGTTCAAATTTAGCCAGCTTTTGTAACATTTGGTTATAGCATTTACTCTGATATTACCTCGAGTTTCTGTAACAGACCTACAGATATTTAGAGTTAGTAAAAAAAAAAAAAAAAAAGTGCAGTAGTTGCTGAGTCATTTGGAAACCAGGAAATGTACCTAATTTTCTGCTGCCCTGCACCATTTCTACTAGTGCAAACTCAGTGTGAAGCAGATGAAATATGCTAACAAATCTGAATAAAAGCGTTTTTGATGGGGGCAAATGGTTCCAGGCAATGGAAAGGCTCAATGTATTTAACACCATATTTTATTGAAAGTTTGCAATCTCATTTAGCTGCTGATTGACTAGTCTGATCATTATTCACAGGGGCAGAAGTGTAACAAACACAAAATGAAGATTAGCCTTGTGCAAGTTAACAGAGTGGATCCATTTGGGTTGCTTTATTTTACATGTATATCAGCCTTTAAAGTCCCCCTAAAGTTTTTATATCAACCATTTGTTCAAATGCACATTTCTAGTATGTTACTGGTGCTTTTCACTATTTGAACAGAAGTAGAGTTTTCACAATGTAAACTCTGAATTACTTTCACTACACACAGTAATGGAGAGCTGCATTTAAGTGTCTTAATAGACTAATATTTCACTCCCTATGGTGCCACATTGCTGTAATGCACTAAGGATGCTGCAGCTTGAATTACAACTCCTCAACTAATAATCCAGTCATGCTGTGCTGCTCATCAAATCACTCTGTGTAGCTGAAGCGTTATTCTCTCACTTTTGCTAAGCTAGTTCAAGTGGAGTAACTCAAGTGTGCTAAGTGTTGCAGCGAAAACAAGCCCAAAGTTATGTGGTAAACTGTGTGCCTAGTCTTAGTGCCTTAAAATGCCACTCATGTCCTCGTGGATTACCCTCCCTAATGGATGTTCCACTGAATAACATTCTATTAACTCCCTTGCAATTGCCTTCTTACCAGGGCTGTGGCTCATGCGAGGCCATTGAGCTAGGTAATCTTACACTAGCACCACACTTATGTTGTCCTTGCTGCATAAAGAACTGCTGACATATCAAAGTATCAAAGGGGAGGATATAAAATTAGGTTACGTTAACCTGTGTCAAGACATCATGACTGTTATGTTTACATTGATATGTCATGATGATGCACGGTCATGATGAAACCTTGACCTCTCCCAATTGAAACATCACCACATGATCACATTTTGTTCATCCCTCCAAAAATTTTGAAATGTTTCTCATGTCCTACAAGATAAGTTGCATGGCCTGGGACAAGTCAATCAGACTCAGAATTTGATAACAATGCTAGATATAATTATGGTATGTACTACATAGAGTCTTTTGATAAGTTTTCAAAGGAATTCCTGGTATTCTGAAATACACACATTATTTGTCCTGTAAGTGTATGACTTCTCAAGTCCAACTCCCTTCCCTACATCCTCTATTCTACTTTTGTCCTTGAAGGATACTTAAAGTAATTTTTCCTGCAGTATGTATACTCTAAACTAAGAGAAATGTTATTTTCTATCCTCTCCTTCTCTCACACCAAATGTAACCAAGACCAGTACAGTTCACAAAAGATCTTTCCCTCATCCCTAAAACTAGCCTGGAAGACCATGCATTATTATAAAGTTCTTTGCATTCAGCTGATGAGTATAAAACCTTTGAATGTAAGTAGATTAATGGAGCAATTTATAGCACATAATTGCTTTAGGAAAAGAGGGGAATGGAAATGTATTAGAATACTCACTTTGACGAATCTATGAAGTATATTACAAGAGCACCAATACTAAGAGCAAAGACTAAGACAACCTGCAAAAAAACAAAAAGAAAAATGCAATCACTCAACAGTGTATGACCGAAACATTTATTCTTTCACACTTGAGAGAGAAAATAATATGTAAAACATCATTCAATTTATTTTTGGCTGTCATTTATTTTAAAAACTAACCCTGGTCACATTTTCAAACAATATATTTCATTGGTGGACAGGGGGGAGAGAAAGGCTGACTTCCATCTCAGGGAAATGCAATTTGCAAATGACTCCTGTATCTTAACCTTTGCCGAAATGGATTAATTAATTTTAAATGACAGGCTTCCCCCACTGAATGGTATTCAAGTCATATTGTAGTTTTATCAGAGCTATCTTTCAGCTTTCCAGCAAAAATGTCTCATTCCTTGTTGGTAACCAATAGAGATGACAGATTAGATTGCACATACATTTATATTACATGTGTGATAGTGAAATCCATGTGATAAATTGTAAAGCTATGTGATCATTTGCTTTTTCTATGCTCCTTTGATCATCTTACCAGTCCACTGCCCACTAATACTCCAACCTCTACCAGATTTGTATCTTACTTTCCAAACCTTCAGACAGCTTCAAATAACTGATTTCTCTTTCCAACACTCCATCAAACAAGTTCCTTCTTTTCACATAGCTGTACCATTTCATCTAATATTATAGGAAACAGGCAGGCAACACTCAAACCTGTCACTAGCCCAAGGTTAAAATCCAATACATTGCAAACCATGAAGGCTAGAAATGGGTGCATTTGACCATTGAAAAGCATCTCAGAACCCCCTTTTTAAAACTTTAAAGTCTTTAATTTCAGCCTTAGTAGGTTATGAAATATCAGATCTTTTGTATTTATTTCAGATTTTTCAAAAGCTAATTTTTCAAAAGATTTTTTCATTCTCTCCTTGAGCCTTACACCTTTGGACTGATTGTACCAAGGACCCTAGCTTTATAGGCAAAGGGATACAAACAAGATAAATAAAAACAAGTTTCTGAAAAAAAAATTCAAACTTTTTTCCTGTAAATTATATGGTATATGGAATACATAATATGGGTGATATGATATAAAACGTTTTATTGGCTCTAGTTTAGGGTGATTTGGGTAACTCATTCATGGCTTTGCTACTAATGCTGCTATCTCTAACACACATCAATACAACCTTTATTCCACCGCTCACTGTGCTGTCCTGTATTCTCCATGGTTAAATACACACAATGCATATTTTTAAAATTAGGATAGCTTAAATATTACTTCCTCTACTGTGCCTGGAAGCTTGCCAAATCTAGAAAGTTCACACGCTATATTGAAAAAAATCCAATGAAGTTTGAGCAGGTAGATGTACCGGAGATACATTTTAAGGGAAGCACCAGGCAACAGAAATGCATACTGAAAAGGATGTGTGAATTTTCATGCTATTTTGACAAATCCTTTTTAACATGAGACATGCTAAACCAATGCAAAAGTATTTTTTTTAAGAATTAACAATAACTCGGTAAATTTGAAACTAAACTTTCCATTTTACTTGGCAAGTGATTTTGATTTAGATAATTACTAATCCAAATCATAGCTACTGACTCAAACATTTTCTATTTTCCTTATTGACTGAGCAAAGAAAATATTATTTGTAACTTGTCTTGCCCTGTGGGAATAAAATAGTTATTCCTTGCCCCAATTTCTTGCACCCTTAAGATCTACTGAAGCCATTGAATTCAGTGGGTGCAGGATCAAGTCCTTAGGGACAGGGTAGGATATGTTATTCAGGCTAACAGAGACATTTCATTCCCTCTGTGATAAATGAAGGGGGTGGGGAGGATAGCTCCCTTATGGACACCCAGACAGTCAGTTAGCTATAAAATTCCTCTTAGTAGCTGTTCTCTACTTGCTTTACCTGCAAAGGGTTAACAAGCCCACAGGTAACAGGAAAGGAGTAGGCACCTGACCAAAAGAGCCAATGGAAGGCTAGAACTTTTTAAAATTGGAAAAGAAAATCCCTTTGTCTGTGTTGTTGTTGTCCGGAGAGTGGAGACATAGAGCAGCAATGCTGTAAACAGCTTTAAAACCAGGTCTGAAAAAGCATCAGTTCATACCTCGAACCTATTATCTGAAACCCAGATATGTAAGTAGATCAGAAATATCTAGAAAGATGTGATTAGGTTTATTTCTTTTATTTTCTAAGTGTGGTGGACTCCTCTGTGCTAACCCCAAATGCTTTTGTTTTGTTTGTAACCTTTAAGCTGGACCTCAAGAAGGTTATTCTTGATGTTTAAATTTTGTAAATGGGTTTTTTAAATCTAGCAAAAACCTAAGTTCCAGATGTATTTTCTTTCTTTTTGGTTTTAATAAAAATTTGCCTTAAGAACGGGATTGGATTTTTGGTGTCCTAAGCGGTTTGTGCATATGTTGCTTAATTAGATGGTGGCAACTGGAGTTGAACCTAGCAAGGGAGGTGATGGGTAACAAGAAGGGTTTCTACAGGTATGTTAGCAGCACGAAAAAGGTCAGGGAAAGTGTGGGACCCTTAATGAATGGGGGAGGCAACCTAGTGACAGATGATGTGGAAAAAGCTAAAGCACTGAATGCTTTTTTTGCCTTGGTCTTCACAGACAAGGTCAGCTCCCACACTGCTGTCCTGGGCAACACAGTATGGGGAGGAGGTGAGCAGTCCTCAGTGGTGAAAGAACAGGTTAAGGACTATTTAGAAAAGCTGGACATGCACAAGTCCATGGGTCCAGATCTAATGCATTCAAGGGTGCTGAGGGAATTGGCTGATGTGATTGCAGAGCTATTGGCCATTATCTTTGAAAGCTTGTGGCAATCAGGGGATGCCCCAGACGATTGGAAAAAGGCAAATATAGTGCCCATCTTTAAAAAAAAAGGGAAGAAGGAGAACCCGGGGAACTACAGACAGGTCAGCCTCACCTCAGCCCCTGGAAAAATCATGGAGCAGGTCCTCAAGGAAACCATTTTGAAGCACTTGAAGGAGAGGAAGATGATAAGGAACAGTCAACATGGATTTGCCAAGGGCAAGTCATGCCTGACCAACCTGATTGCCTTCTATGATGAGATAACTGGCTCTGTGGCTATGGGGAAAGCAGTGGACATATTATATCTTGACTTAGCAAAGCTTTTGATCCGGTCTCCCACAGTATTCTTGCCAGCAAGTTAAAAAAGTATGAATTGGATGAATGTACTATAAGGTAGATAGAAAGCTGGCTAGATTGTCGGGCTCAGTGGGTAGTGATCAATGGCTCAGTGTCTAACTGGCAGCCGGTATGAAGCAGAATGCCCAGGGGTCGGTTTTGTTCAACATCTTTATTAATGATCTGGATGATGGGATGGATTGCACCCTCAGCAAGTTCGCAGATGACACTAAACTGGGGGAAGAGGTAGATAAGCTGGAGGATAGGGATCAGGTACAGAATGATCTAGACAAATTGGAGGATTGGGCCAAAAGAAATCTGATGAGGTTCAACAAAGACAAGTGCAGAATCCTGCACTTAGGATGGAAGAATCTGATGCACCGCTACAGGCTGGGGACCGACTGGCTAAACAGCAGTTCTGCAGAAAAGGACCTGGGGATTACAGTGGATGAGAAGCTGGATATGAGTCAGCACTGTGCCCTTGTTACCAAGAAGGCTAACTGCATATTGGGCTGCATTAGTAATAGCATTGCCAGCAGATTGAGGGAAGTGATTATTCCTCTCCATTTGGCACTAGTGAGGCCATACCTGGAGTACTGCATCCAGTTTTGGTCCCCCACTACAGAAGGGATGTGGACAAATTGGAAAGAGTCCAGCAGATGGCAACGAAAATGATCAGGGGGCTGGGGCACATGAATTACAAGGAGAGGCCGAGGGAACTGGGTTTGTTTAGTCTTCAGAAGAGAAGAGTAAAGTGGGATTTGATAGCAGCCTTCAACTACCTGAAGGGGGGTTCCAAAGAGGATGGAGCTCCTCTGTTTTCAGTGGTGGCAGATGACAGAACAAGGAGCAATGGTCTCAAGTTGCAGTGGGGGAGGTCTAGGTTGGATATTAGGAAACACTATTTCACTAGGAGAGTGGTGAAGTACTGGAATGGGTTACCTAGGGAGGTGGTGGAATCTCCATCCTCAGAGGTTTTTAAGGCCCAGGTTGACAAAGCCTTGGCTGGGATGATTTAGTTGGTGTTGGTCCTGCTTTGAGCAGGAGGTTGGACTAGATGACCTCCTGAGGTCTCTTCCAACCCTAGTCTTCTATGAACAGCTGATTTCCTTTGTTTTCTTTCTCAGCGTGCGTGCGTGTGTGTGTGTGAGTGAGTGTGTGAGAGAGAGAGTGAGTGAGAGTGTGTGTGAGAGAAAGAGAGAGAGAGAATGGGCTTGAGGGTACCCCACATGGAGGAATTCCCAAGTGCTCCTTCTTTTGCACTTGGGTGGTGTCCGCATCTACCCATCCAAGGTCAGAGAGACGCTGTAACCTTGGGAGTTTAATACAAGCCTGGAGTGGCCAGTATTAATTTTTAAAATCCTTCTGGGCCCCCACCTTCTGCACTCAAAGTGCCAGAGTGGAGAATCAGCCTTGACACCCCCCTATTCCTAACTTATCTTTTGAACAAATGGGTGCCTCCCCATTATATTAGCTCCCAAATTATCACACAATATTAGATGTTGCCCAAGTTACTCAGATAATCAGGACTCTACTGTATGGTAGAGTTTTGCCACATCCACACAGTACACCATCACGGCAATACAAAAATATGAGTTTGTACCCCTTTGACTGCAATTCTTGCACTGTCTTTTTTGTAGAAAAGCTCTGTAAACACAGCAATGCCCTTTCATTGTGAGTAAGACTGATGATGTCCCTTGCCCTGGCTGTCTAACTGTTTATTGGCACTGTGAACAATTCTATCTATTGCAGGACTTGGAAATGGGAAGCATAAACTGACTCAGTAATAATGGAAAATTTTCTTCATATCCAAGAACAACTCTCTGGTAAAAACAAGACGACAAGTCCTGTGTGCACCACTAAGAATTGGAAACGGATGGCAAATCATGTCTCTTGTAACTGTAACTTGGTTGCTGGGCTATAGAATCTAAACAAAGTCTCCTTTAATGTTTCTGGCAGACACTGTTTAAGAAACAATGTCATTTTAAAAAAATCAAGGAGCTGATAAAAGGGCTGAATGGTTCAGGGCACTGGTAATAGAACATGTAGCCTTTGACTTCTAGTTTGCCAATTAAAATACAACCTAGGTCAGTAGTGAACAAAACTCAACACTTCATCTAAACAATGGCATATGTGAAGTGAACTAGTTGTCTTAATCAATCTGGTTCCAAGTGGCTAGAGGTACACCCCCAAATAAATACCACATTTGCCACTATTGTTGGCCGTTTTAGTTGAGAGGTCAAGTACTGAATGGTTTCTCTAGTACAGGGCTCAGGCCGGTGGATGTGGTGATGTGGGGAACTTGCACGGCTAATGACCATGCTGTATTTGCTTCATAAACAGAGGAAACTGTTCTGCAGGGCTATCATCACTCTGCAATCTATTACTCTAATCCACAATTAACTTTTTGCACACACACCCAGAAACAATTCACTGTAACTCTTCAATATTTCCGCCAGCTACAGAGTTCATTATTATTCCACAAACTCCTAAATCTTTGTTCACCTCAAGATGCTGAAGGACTAGGTCAACTACTCATGGGTCTCAAACCCAGGTCTGCAGAGTTCACGGGTGCAGCCTCACTCCCTTAACCCTTATGCAGTGTAGAAAACTAGGGCTCAATTCTCCTCCTATTGAGCTCAGAGCTTTGCTATTGATTTTGATGGAAACAAGAGCAGGCACCTATTATAAAAGTAAATGAAGCTAAATAAGTCTATGCCAAGGGGTTAAAGTCTGGAGGGTTTTTATAAGGAACTTGTATACCAAATAAAGCCTTTGACTGTTACTTAGAAGTCAGTTTGACATTTGGTTAGAGATAGTCCCTTATTTCCCAAAGTCAATTTCAAAAAATATATATTTTACAGTGTTTTGTGTTGGAGAGATTGGGAATAGGTGCAAAGCTTGGATCCATATGTGAACCTCTCCAAAATTTAGGGCAGGGCTGGTCAGTAGGCAATAGGCCAAATCTGGACCACCAGACACTTTTGAACAGACCCTGAAATCTTTTTATTTACTTATTTACTATTATTTTCTCTGGAGTCTGAACTATACTTTGACCAAGAAATTTGGACCTTGACAAAAAAAAATAATTGACTCCCACTGGTTTAGGGATTCAGATCCAGGGTTTTGGCTCTTCATCTATGAGTCATCAATAATACCATTAAGTGCACAGGCACTAACCAACTGTTTTAAAGTACATGCAGGACACACAAAGTGAACCAAACTACACAAACTTCATGAAAAGGTTTGCCTCAACCATTGGGGGAAAGTTCATGTTATTCCTATGTGAACCACGATTGAAAATTCAGTCCTGCGACCTATAAAACCAAGTGGGGACTGAATATAGTACCTAGAGAATGTTTCTTGTTATAACAAATAACAACTTTACAGCCTGAATCCATTGGAATCACTCAGCCACTGTTATAAGACACAGGATCTCAACCCAGTACCAAAAGGCAGCTATATCCTGGGTGAAAAAACTGAGGTCATTTTATATCAACATTACCCAATCATTTTAAAGAAAAATTTTACAACTGATACTGGTGATGGAATTTGGGGCTGATAATGTCATGGTGGAGTCTCCATCACTGACCATTTTTAAAGCAAGATTGGATGTTTTTCTAAAAGATCTGCTCTAGGAATTATTTTGAGAGAAGTTCTATGAACTATGCTATGCAGGAGGTCAGATTAGATGATTACAATGGTCCCTTCTGGCTTCGGAATCTATGTAAATGCTCAAATTGAAATCTGTCCAGATCTCCATGACTAATTCCTCTAAATCTTGCAAGTTTGTATGGTATCTCTAAGGACTACAAGTAGATCTGGACTTGAGTTCTATATGTCCTATAAAAAACATCACATTCTGTGGCATAATATCCCTCAGTGACTACTAATGAATAGTATACTTTGGACAAATGGTATTATAGCACAGAGGTGGGGCTGTATTTCATTCATGCACAGGGGCGGCTCTAGGCCCCAGCACGCCAAGCGCGTGCTTGGGGCGGTAAGCCGCGGGGGGCGCTCTGCCGGCGCCGCAAGGGCGGCAGGCAGGCTGCCTTCCGCTGCTTGCCTGCGGAGGGTCCGCTGGTCCCGCGGCTTCGGAGGACCCTCCGCAGGCGTGCCTGCAGGAGGTCCTCCAAAGCTGCGGGACCAGCGGACCCTCCGCAGGCAAATCACCGGAGGCAGCCTGCCTGCCGTGCTTGGGGTGGCAAAATCCCTAGAGCTGCCGTGTTCATGCATAGTCTTTCCAAAGACTCATTACAGTACTTGAACTATGTTCTATTGAACCTGGTTGAGATCTACAAAGCTGTCTAAGGGGTTTAGACACCCATCTTCCAATAAAATTCACGTATTTTCCATTAAACCAAATCCTGTTGACACCTCTGAAACTTTAAACTTCACCATAACATGGTTAATAATCCCAAATCTGTAAGCCTTTTTCTGTTACGATCCTAAAACAAACAAAACAAAACCCTTAGATAAGGACTTTTTCCCCCCACTCCCATTGTACTGAGACACAATGCTGGCTTTATAATTCACACTGCCCCAAGACCCCAGAAAGGGTTGAGGGGAGAGAGGAATCAGACTTGTGCTCCCCTCTGCTCCTGCTGGCAGAGCTTTTTCCTCCTCTAGTCCCCTTAACAGAACAGGAAATGAGTTTGGGCTGCAACTTGCCAAGGTTGCCTGGCATCCAGGGCCCAAAGCAGATGCTCAATAGAGTTGAGTTTATAACTGACCCTGCCAAAAAATCCCCTACATCAGATTAATCCGTTCAATAAAAATGGGCCCAAGTTACAAAATTTGGATCTGGATCCACATTTTCAAGCATCCCTAAGTTCATGGATGTTTGAATCCAGGATTTTAGTTGAGCTGGTTATAAACTGGTGAGCCAGTTGGGGAGTTTGCCAGGGACTCAGAATCTAAACCTGGATCCAAGGTGTCCATTCTGTCTCATGTCTACTTTTTGGATACTTTTGCTTTCTTAGTAGGGATAGTGAAAGGCTATAGTTCGAGCGGGTCCTCTTGAATTCACAGCCACCAGAAGCAAGGGTGAGAAAAGGCAGATGTGCAAGTGAAGCTTTGCCTTGTTCATTAAGTAGACCTGGAACAAAAAGCTTTCTGGCTCTGTTTATTAGTCCAATGCATTTGGCACAATATTGCTACTTCTACATATTTATTATAGCTGCTATCTTTATCTGGAGGGAATCTGTTACTTGTAGTAACTTACTGTTTGTTTAAGCATGGGGGAGGTGGAATTATTCAGCCGCAGCTACATTGACTAAGCACTTAGTTCTGAGTCAAAAATAAACACCACTTTGACAGGAGAAAAAAATAAATAGCTGCTGCACAATCTCCAATTCCTTCTTAAAATAAAACAACCCAGAGTTCAATAAAATGGCACAAAGCTTTTTTGAGGCAGGCAATCACAGAAACAATAGAAAATTCATGTTCAATTCACCTGTGAATGAACTATAGACAAATCTGTTTTCATCTTACATTAAGCAATTTTAGAGGAGCTTTGGCTAGGCTGCATTTCTTGAGATGACAGTCTGTGCAACCAGATGCACAGTTAAGACAGTAATAAGGGCTTCGCATCAATCAAGATTTTCATAAAGGATGTAATGAAGCAACAGAAAAGGGTTAAGTGTGAATATTTAGAAAACACTGTTTAAATGAAGCCATAATACTTCAGGGTTTGACCATGACTCATCTCAGGAGCAAGCCTAGCAAGCACAAGCGTAAGAGACCTCCATGGAAAACCAGGATCCTGCAGGAAATGGAACTGATAACCCAGTAGGTAGCACTAGTTATCCTAAGTCAGTACTGAAGCAATGCCTTGGCAAGATTAGACATACATGGGGCAATGCTTATATGGACAGCAACTGAAAAGATTGGGACTGCTTACAATAGAGAGTAGATGAATAAGTGGGGACATTAAAAGAGAGACAAAATAATCACTGGTATAGAGAAAGTACATCAGGAACCTCTTATTCACCCTCTCATAATACAAGCGTCATGGGACAGTCAATGAAACTGAAAGGTAGCAAATTTAAAAATAATAAAAAGAAAATCTTTTTCATACACTATACAATTAGCTTGTAAAACTCACCACCACAAAATATGAAAGACTAAGAGCTTAACAGGAATAAAAAAAGGAATAGACATTTATATGGATAGTAAAAATATCACGGGTTCTAATAATTAAGATTTTTTAAAAGAACAAAGTTTCAGAAGTGATACAAACACCTATGCTTCAAGGCATATGTCAACCTCTCACTAATGGGAGGTAAGAAAAAATTCCTTATGGGCAGGTTGTTCAATAACAATCTTCTGATTGGTTTATTGAACATTCCTGTGAAGCAGCTGGTTATTGGTCACTGTCAGAAACAGCATACTGGAAAAGAGAGACCACTAACCTATTCCAGCATAGCAATTTCTATGCCTCTAAGTGAGAGTTCCACTACTGAATATGCTTTCTTTGGGTGAGATTCTGACACCCTTTGAAATCAATGGAACATCTTGTGGAGTAAAGCATCAATTAATATACAGCAAAACCAAGGATAATGAAATACTTCTTCATACAATGCACAATCAACTTATGGAACTTATTGCCAGAGAATGTTAAGAAGGTCAAAAGTATAACTGGGTTCAAAAAAGAATCAGAAAAATTCATAGAGGATAGGTCCATCGATGTCTATTAGTGAAGATATTGAGGGATGCAATCCCATGATCTGGGTGTCCCTAAGGATCTGACTGTCAGAAGCTGGGACTAGACAACAGGAGATGGATTAGTTGATAATTTCCCTGTTATTTTCATTCCCTTTGAAGAATCTGGCATTGTCCACTGTCACAAAACAGGTTACTGGGCTAGATGGACCACTGGTCTTACCCAGATGGCCATTCTTATGTTCTAACTCCCTTCAACAAAAATAATGGATGGTAGTTGTATTCCCTTAATAGGTAAATAGAAATTGTTGGTTTCCTGAATTTGTTAGCAATGAAAACCTGTATTTAATACCATTTGACTTGAACGAGAGGGTGGTCACAGGATGTATTTTAGGACTCTATGAACTACTTGGTTGACATCCTTGCTTTAACTTACAGATTTTTAAATTATCTATCTTTGCAGTGGTAACAAGAATGGGAACTCTGAGTAAGTCTAAACAACATGGTGGTGAAAATACCAATGGCATATGCTGGTGCTCTCATTGCTGCTACCATGTTTGGAGCTGCGCTTGGAGTGTTGCAACAGTGGGAAGTTTCCAGAAAGAGCTCCATATAAGCAAAGCCATAGGTAGCTGGAAAGTACCCATTATTAAGGATACAATTTAATCACAGAGGTCATGGATTCCATGACTTTACTGAACCTCCGTGACTTTGGCTTCAGCTGTCAGCAGTGAGGCTGGGTCCTGAGCTGGATCCATGCTCCCCCCCCCCCATGGCTGCGCCCCGCACCCCCTGTGGCTGAGGGGCTGGGGCTGTCAATCCTCCCAACCCCTGGTGGTGGGGGTCAGGCTCTCAGTCTGCCCCATGTGGCTCCAGCTGTCATTCCCTCCCCGCTCATCCACCTCCCCCCCGACACACAAATGTTTAATAAAAGTCAGGGACAGGTCACAGCTCCTGTGAACTTTTGTTTATTTTCCATGACCTGTCCATTACTTTTACTAAAAATAACCATGACAAAATCTTAACCTTATCCATTGTCATGATTGTGAACCCACTTGGTAAGCCCGCAGGAAGATACGGTTGAAGAAAGAGCTATTTGCTATACAGAAATATAGACACACTGAAAATTGAAGTTGCTTCCACTCATTTTACTGCTGGTTTGTTTTCCTTTTTTTTTAAAAGGAAGCTTATGAATTGCCCTGAGAACACATCACACTGTGACATGGTACACTGAGCTGCATCAGCTGTATCATGTTAAATTATGCAAAGTAAATGATGCACCCCAGCAAGATACATGTCAGTGTGATGTGTTAAAACTGATTAAGTAAAATACAATTTTCTGGCAAACAATAAGGAACCTGTGATAAGATTCACTGTTTTTAAAATTAAACCATATTCCCAGCAACAAAGTGGGTCAGAGCTCATTTCCCAAATCCATCAGCAGGAGAAAAGGGTAGGAAGTGTCATAGTCTATGAGCAATTTATCTACAGTCTTTTCTTTGGAATTAAAGACAGCTCCATACATCCATTCCCTCCTGTGATCCCTCCTGGCCAGTGCACTAAGACAGACAAAGGAAAGAGCTGAGATGATGATGAAAGCAAGGGACATTGTGAATAATGGTCTCTTTCTTTCCCTCCTGCTGGTTAATCAACTGAAGAGATCTAAAAGAGAGCCTTTTGTCTTGTATCAGTTTGCAGAGTCACTGTTATTCTTGGTTCAGTATGTGTTTATAGCTTTCAGAACAACTGCTTTAAATGCTAGCTTATCTTTAAAGAAAAAATTTAGTAGTAGTGCCAGCACTAACAATCCTAGTATGCGAGGAGGTGAGGGGGAGGGGAACCTAAAACTGCTAATAAAACAGGTTTCCATCTCCAGCTTCCAAGAAATTAATGATAAAAAAGCAGCAAGCTGAGGATTTTACGAATATCTTATTTTCCATTTAATGACCAATATGGGGAGCAGAGATGCTGCATCCCATGCTTTCTCTGCCACAGAAACCGTGCAGGCTGGAACATACCTTACAGTAGGCTTTGAGGGACATACAGTACTACACATAGTTAATCCTGTGAGCATGAGAAAAGTACAAACTCCACAGCTTGTACCTTCTGCTGACTACAGCATAGACACTAGCTAGCATGCCTCTTTCGGGACAAGCCTGCTGACTGGTGTGTTAACCAGGTACTCTTGAGCACGATGCAGCAGTCCCACCCTTTTGGATGCACAATTCCTTCCCTTTCTTGCATGCCAGGACCAGATGCTAAGCATCTGTAGTGAAGTCCAGAGTACCCTCAACTCTCAGTGAATTCAGATTCAGGCCTCATTGACCCTCTGGCCTCAGATCTGAGTCAGTTCTGCAAAAGCAGTAAAGTGAGTAGCCAAAAGCACTGTCTCGACCTCAAAGGCCACATTGCCAACTTCTCAGGAGCCTGCAGGCCGTGCCAAATTTGCATGCAAGATAACTTTCTCAAAAATAAATGTGCTCAACCATAATATCTGTTCCTGTATTTCATGTTCCTTGATGACTAGAAATTGTTTGTTTACGTGAACTAGCAACAAAAACCTACCGTTAATCAGTGTTCATCTCCCTGCAGTTACAGAGCAAGGGCAGCTTTGGCTTGCCTTTTAAGACTTTATGGGCTACACATTTGGTCTTTCGCTGTTCCAGAGCAATTCAATGGCCAGGAAGACAGAGTATCAATCTGAACAGAGATACTACAGTTAAAATGTATCTGAACATTAAGAGAGAGTTGTATCTATCAAATAAAACAAGGAATACTAAGTCAAGCTGCCCAGAAAGTTAACAACCCCTTTTAAAATTAATAAACACATGCAATTGAGCGAGGATAGTAACAGCATGATCTATTGGAAAGGCAATGGAGGCAGGAGATGTAGGTTCTATTCCCAGGTCTCCCATTTTATAGCAAATATAAAAGGCTCTGGAAGCCCTCCCATTTTGTCTTCAGCTGGCTCAAGAGATGGTCTCTCCACCCCAGAGATGCTTGAAAGCAACTGGAACAAAGGACAGTAACTACGGGTGTGTGAGTGATTGCTGGGCCCAGGCCATAACCTACAAAGTTGGTCTGAAAAGGATTGGGCCCAGACTAGGAAGGAGTCTAGTCTGTGACAGAAGCTTATTGGAACATCTCTGAGGGTAAGATCTACCTGTATTCAGTTTCCTACTGTACTAGGCTTAGACTTGCGTGTTTTGTTTTATTTTGCTTGGTAACTTACTTTGTTCTGTCTCTTATTACTTGGAACCACTTAAATCCTACTTTTTATACTTAATAAAATCACTTTTGCTTATTAATTAACCCAAAGTAAACAATTAATACCTGAGGGAGCAAACAGCTGTGCATATCTCTCTATCGGTGTTATAGCGCCCAGACAATTTATGAGTTTACCCTGTATAAGCTTTATACAGAATAAAGCAGATTTATCTGGGGTTTGGATCCCATTAGGAGTTGCGTGTCTGGGTGCTGGAGACAGGAACACTTACTAAGTCGTTTTCAGTTAAGTCTGCAGCTTTGGGCCATGGTTCAGACCCTGGGTCTGTGTTACAGCAGATTAGTGTATCTGGCTAAACAACCCAGGGTTCTGGAGGCCCAAACTGGCAGAGAAAACAGGCTTAGAGGTAGTCTCAGCACGTCAAGTGGGTCTCTGTGACTCAACCCATCACAGCCTCTAATCTTTACTAGCATTTCAATTATATTTTCCTTTATTTATACAAATGATTTCCTTTTTCTTAACTTTTCCACTGACAAAAACCATTAAGGAAAAAAATTGCAGATTTATCGGCAAGTAAGATAAAATCTTCTGTTCGATTCCTAATTTTTAAAAGACTAATTAGTGAAAAATCCCAAAGAAAAAAGTCCCATCTGTTAATAGTGCTCCACAGTTTGAAGTTAATTAGGTTTGTTGGGAGAATGCCTGGCAGTGTGACCAACTGAAGTGCATGTATCTTTGCCAATACAATTTTTAATTTAATTAGCCTAAAAAAAGCACTACTTTCAGATCAAAATGTGTAATTTTCTACTGCTAAATCCTGAGTGGATGGTGTGCATATAAATATATATATAAACTTTGACATGTGCACAAAAGTCCTTTCTTCTGATTACAAAATCAATCTATTTTGCTATTAAAAGCAATCGCAAAAATGCCATTGCTGTTATCAATTAAGTGAATGGTGAGACTCCCATAGACTTCCACAGGAAGCAGGACTGGGTCCAGTGTTTATAGTGAGTTTGGTGTGTGGTTGCTGGTGGGTGGTGGTGGTGAGCTGTGATATACAAGGGGTCAGGCTAGATGATCCGGTGGTCCCTTCTACCTTTAAACAATGACTTTAGAAAAATATATGTTGGGAACTGTTTTGATAAGCTATTCTTTCTACAGTTATCCCTTTTATTTCCCCCTCTCACACCTTCAGGATGGCTGTAGCCCACAACTAGCAATGAGTCCAGTGTGATTCAATTTAGAGACATACCCAATAGGCTTCTTTTAGCAATTCAAAATGTGCAAACAAAAACTGAAAAGGCAAACTGGCTCAACAATACAAAGCCACTCAGATGCAAAAAAGCAACAGCTCCAGGGCATGATCCACCTACCAAGTGTAATGTGCAATTAAATAGAAACACCTTGTGCTCAGGATGATAGATACCTGTTCGCAATCACAACGCCAGCACTAACCCTCTGAAAGTCTCCCCATATCATATCATCCCCTCAACTGCAGCCTACAGCAGTTATTCTAGCAAACAGCATCACATGCGTTTATGACACACAGGACCGTATACCTCCCGTGTGTGGAAGTAGTGCAGTATATGTCCTCACATAAGATCCTGAATTCTTTAGAATACCTTGTTTTACCTAGGAAAGAGCAAATTATCAAAATGGGGAGGTAATCTACAACTTCACCCTGCAACACTTGCACAAGCAGCCCTTACCGAGGCACTACACTCCTTCAGCTGCACTTCTGTGTAGTGACTAGTGGAAAGAATAGAAAAGATATACACTCTGGCTCCAAGGGTATCCAGGAAATAGCATTAGAAAAATCATGTAATTGCAATGGTTCACGGTCAGGCTATGGGATTCAAACCAAAAAAACCACAAACATGACGTTTGCCATTACAAATCAGCATTTGCCAAGACCTACCACAGAGCCGAATCTAAAGTACTACAGTTTAGAACTGGACATAATTGAAGTAACTCTGTGGAATATATTGGCCAGTGCTGGCTTTTTCAGCGCAATCATTACAGTTATTCAAAGAAAGGAATTACATTGTTTTCATATATATTCTTATTTTAAAATGCATAAAACTACAGCTATTTTTGTTAATTTTGATCATTTGTTAACAAAATAGATCAAACAGTGCTGAATGTGAGAGGCAGAGACATTTACAGGAAAGAAAGTCAGAGAAATTAACTGCAAGGAGGCACTTAGCATTTTCTGCGCATTGCGGCATCAGGTATGCTTGTAAGGTTAAGTTTATTTAGACTCATTTCTAATCATCAAAAAAGACACATTGCAGACTTCAAAGAGTGGCCCAATATGAAAGATGTTTTCCTGTTATTAGTATATAAGGTTATTAGTAACCATCAGTTAAAATTATCAATTTTTTGCTAAGTAACTGAAGGACAGAACCATGCCAGGAACCTACCTAAGAAAATAAGCTTTACAAACATGACCTTCAAACACTGATTTGTCTGATTATATCATGAACAGTAACATTGGACTATGTACTAAAAAAACAAAGACGTTTAAGGTCATAGCCATCAAGTTACCACCAAAAGAGGATATATGTTAAAAAGCTACTATTACACTGAAGCAAAATTTAAAGAATTAAATTTAATTAATTTGTTTCTAAAGAAGTTCTCTCTCATCTTTGCTGGTTAAAATCATAACTGTATGTCAGCAAATTTCTTCTAAATTAGCCTGCTACAGCTAGATTGATTCAATTAGTGATGTCACAATTCTGTGTTTGGTACATAATAATAAACAACTACAGGGGTGGAAACTGATGTCCCAAACACTGGACTGTGATTCATTCATCAGAGAATGAATGAATCATCAGAGAATGAATCAGGCCAATAATGGAAAAGCATATACTCGGGATAGATTATATATAAATTTGCTTCTTCCAATGAGATTAAAGTTTAAATGTGAACATCTGAAACACAGTTCTGAAGGAGGCCGGCTTCGGACAACTATTGGGAAGTGCTTACAAACATGGCTAAGTTTGCAAATTGGGACCTCGGTGAATTAGCACCTGATCCTATAAGCCATATTTGCACTACAGCCAAAATGACTTCAGACTTAATTGTCCTAGCCACTAAGATAATAAAAGAAGCCACCTCTCTACTCTTCCCATGGTTAGTTTTAAAGATAAAACTGAATAAAGCTTTCTACCTGTGGAGGGACATTAAGCATTATTCAGCACAGGGCTGAAATGCATGGCTGGGCAAGAGGACCCTCATATCCCCAGGCATTGTGGCATCTCCTGCCCTGATGCATACGGTGGCCAGCCACTGTTTCCCAGACCCCATAGAGGGGGCTCTGTGGGTCCTGTGTTGTGGGGATGGGCAGGGCTGGCCCACAACATTTTGGCACCTGAGGCAAGGAGCTCAAATGACGCCCGTATGCCCCTTCACTTTGGCCAAAACTTTGAAAGGTCTCAGTTCTGCCTTCTTCCTGTTCTACTCCTCTCATGGTACTGCTCTGCTACCTACCCCAATAAAGGAGAACTAACAACTTAAAATGCCTTGTTCAAAAATTATCTTGGTAGTCCCTCGATCCGATGATGACAAATCTGTGCAGATCATCTATTGTTGGTCTCATGGTGTGCCCTCTGATGACTGTACAAGCCAATTCTAGAGGTGCACATTTTGCTGCAGATGGTGCATGGGAAGTTCGCGGTCAGTGGGTTGTGCGCTGCTGATGCTCTGTGACATCGTTCGCGTGCCTCTTGTAGACACCGGCAGCGGTCTTCCTCAAAGGCGATGCAGGTATTTCTAACTGTTGCACGCCACTGTGTTCTGTCGCTGGCGGCGTCCTCAAGGTCTCTAGGATTGATACTGCTGTACTGCAGATTGGCTTTGATGGTGTCCTTGTAACGTTTCGTGGACGACCTATATGCCGGATGCCCTGGGAGAGCTCACCATACAGAAGCTGGCGGGGGATTCTGTTGGCATCCATGCGGCTGACATGACCGGTCCAACGTAGCTGTGACTTCATGATCATCATTTTGATGCTTGTCATCTGGGCTCTCTTGAGGACCTCGAGATTGGGCACTTTGTCTTGCCAGCGGATCTTCATGATGTTGTGGAGGCAGCGCATGTGGAATGCTTCGAGCTGCTTGAGGTGACACCTATATAGTGTCCATGTTTCGCACCCGTACAAAAGAGATGAGAGAACAACAGCTCTGTACACAAGCAGTGTTGTTGACATCCGGATGTTGTGGTGGTTTAAAACTTTGACACGCAGACAGCCAAGTGCCTGGCTTGCTTTGGATATTCGTGCGTTGATCTCATTATCCAGTGATCCATCACTAGCTATGACACTACCCAGGTATTTAAAGTTCTCCACTACTTTAAGCTGAGTGCCATCAATGGAGATACTCTGGACAGAAGCATTTGATCCAGGTGCAGGTTCATGAAGAACTTCTGTCTTTCCGAGGCTGATAGTTAGTCCGAAGAGTTGCGAGGCCTCAGCAAACTTGTTGACAATGTGCTGAAGATCATTTTCAGTGTGAGCCATGAGGGCACAGTCGTCGGCAAAGAGGGCCTCAAGAAGGAGTTTCTGCACTGTCTTAGTCTTTGCATTCAGGCGACGGAGGTCAAAAAGTGAACCATCGTGCCGGTATTTCAAGCGTGATCATCAGCATCTGGGAGGATGAAAACATACCACAGGACCTCCACGATGCTACTATTGTCTCTCTTTTCAAGAACAAAGGCAGCAAAGCAGAATGTGGAAACTATAGAGGCATATCCCTCCTCTCCGTTGGTGGAAAGACTATGGCCCGCATCATCTTGAACCGTCTAATAGCCAGTATTTCCGAGGCAAATCTACCTGAAAGTCAATGTGGTTTCTGACCTGGCCGGAGCACAGTCAACGTGGTGTTTGCTGTCAGACAAATACAAGAGAAGTGCACTAAACAGAATATGCACCTGTATGCTGTCTTCATAGATCTGACAAAGGTGTTTGATACCATCAACAGGGAAGCCCTTTGGACCATTCTAACACGACTTGGCTGCCCAAGAAAATTTGTCCAGATTATACGCCTTTTTCATGACAGCACGACAGGCGAAGTATTGTCTGCTGGAGCCACATCAGCCCCCTTCAACATCACCAATGGCGTGAAACAAGGATGTGTTCTCGCTCCTGTCCTATTTAACCTGTTCTTTGCATGCGTGCTTAACCATGCAATGAAAGATCTGGACCAAGGTATCAAAAATTTTAAGTAACGCTTAACTTTCAAACGCCTGAACAGCAAATTTAACTTTTCTTGTCTGCATAGTAAACACTGGCATTTTTATCTGTTTGAATAATCAAAGTGGTGCTTTCCCTGCCTTCTTGGTTGCAAAGATTTGAACTGCTTCCTGTTGAAGGTCCACAGTCTGGGCCAGCTCGTGCTCTATTGAGATGGTTGCAAGGCATTGCAACCTGTGTCATTGTGGAGCATAGATGTATTTTTATTAACTTCAGCTTGGAGAAGCTGCGTTGTCCACTGGCAACTGTTACAGAAAGTGTTAGAAGTATGCACAGAGCCACAAAAGCATTTAGAAAGAGGGTGGTCATCTTATTTGTGCACATATATTTCAGAACAGCCTTTGGAGTTGATCCTGCTGAAATGTATCTTGAAAGGGCTTTCAGTTCATCACCTAAATCACTTGCATCAATATCGTGCATGTCATCATGTGTCAACACTGTCTCTAGTGCCCTGCATTGCTGGTGTAGATCTTCTTCAGGTATAGTGAGGAGTTTTGGAATATCATACAACATCCCAAATATACTGCTGTGTTCCTTGAGCTGCATGAAACATTCTTCAACTGACAGTATTGCACAATCTAGTAGCTGGTTAAAGAATTCAACTTTGAATTGTTGTTTGGGGTCTCTTATGGGATTATCCCATGCCTTGTAATCAAAATGTCTTCTTCTTTGGTGAGTCTTGTATTCTTGAATGGGGGGAAAAATAGCTTTGGCGTGAAGTTCCTCTGCCAACTTCTGTGCACTCTTCAGAACATTTTGAAATCCCTCACCTGACCGGTAAGACTTTAGGTATGACTTTGCTTTGTCCAGTTGTCCCATTGCTCAAGATATATCAAGGTCAACACCTTGGAGTCTCTTGCTCACAATATTTGTTTCAAACAGTATGTCATGCCACAACACTAAGCCACACAGAAATTTGAAGTTATGTATGTTTCTGGTGATTCCATTTCCCTCTGCCACTGTTCTCCCACAAACAGTTCCTGTCATAGCATTATCCTCCATAATGGCAACTATGGCATCATCTATCTTCCCAATTTGGTGTTTGATAGGCTTTATCGCCTCCACTCAACTTTTCCATCACGTGGCACTCAGTGGTTTCAGTGTCAGAGAAGATGTTCCCAGATCTTGCTTCAAAATTTGCCGTTGATGCAGAGAAAAATACATAGATGCTTTGAATTACATTAAAAAATTCAGAAGCCTCACTAGAAGCTGATGCTTCATCACTGACCACCAAGTTCAATGAATGAGAACTGTAGGGGCAAAAAAAGCTCTAGGGTTTAACTCTCGGATCCGTGTCTGCACTCCTCTGTTCTTTCCTCTCATGTTGGCACCGTTATCTTAGCCCTGACCTCTCATGTCAGCTACCGCAATTCCTGTATCTTCCAGCTTTTTAAGAAGGACATTTGTCATACCAGCTCCTGTAGTATCATCAATGTCAATAAATTATAAAAAATGCTCTCCGACAGTCACCATTGCAGGGACATTTTCACAGGTTCTGTTGTTGTTACAAAATGCACCATTAAAGTCATTTGTTCTGTATGGCTCATGTCAGGTGTGCAGTCCAGAATAACAGAGTAATATCTTGTGACTTCAGATCTGCCACAGTCTTCTGTTTGACTTTTGTTGCCAGTAACTGTATGAGCTCATTTTGAACTGTTTTTCCAAGGTAGTGGTGTTTGTAAATTTCTTGGGTGGTGAGTCTTCTTAGATGCTCCTGGAGTACATCATCAAACTCAGCCATAAGCTCCACAATTTTAAGGAAGTTTCAATTGTTTGGCACATACAGCTGATCTGAAGTTCTACGCAGTGCTAGGTTTTGGGTAGCAAGCATTCTCATAATAGCAATGAGATTTTTCAGAACATTTTGCCAGTAAAAAGAGACTCTGATGCAATCTTCTCTTGATGCTGATCAGCTATGGTGGCCTTTAACCTTAGTCTCATCTCAAGCTCTTTCCACCTATGGAATGCTCTCTGGTGATTTGCTGCCTCCTTCTCATGACATGCCAGATTTCTAGCATGATTTTTCCAGTCCTTTGTTCCTGTAGACCCCAATGTGACTGGGACATTAGACTGGAAGAGTTTGCAACAAAAACAGTATGCAGCATTCTGGGTTTTTGAGCACATAAGCCATGGCCTCTTCACTTTGTCACCTTTGGGGATTTCACACCAGTAATGTGTTGGATGGAAACTTCTATTTTCATTGTCTTTGGGGAACATGAAGTTTTTCACTTGCTGTGGCCCATGCAGTACAAGGAAGTCCCTCAGGCTACTGCTCAAGTGGGTCCACAATTCTGGACCATCTAGACTTAAGGAACTAAACTCAGCAACAGCTGTTTCTTGTGCCTCCACCACACACTTTTCTGATCTACACTTTTCTTCAGGAATGTGCATAGTCACGTCCATTTGAGATGGAGATATGGATGCTGCAGTAGCTGCCAGGTCACCTGCACTCTGACTAACTGGATCAGGCATTGTCTCACCACTCACATCCTCACTGGGGCTGGAAGGCTCACCGGGAACATTTGTGTCTATGTATCTCAGGAAAGCTCATTCCTGTTTAGATAGAAAAGCTTCCTTTGCTTGCTTTCTTTTTCTGAATGCTGCCCCAGAGGGGCTTTTTCTTCTTTCACTCATGACTGCTGTTCTGTGCCAGCTATAGTGGCTCTCAACACTCAACTGAAGGGGACAAATAAGCAGGCTGGTAGCAGAGCCTGAGTGGGGGAAGATATCAGCGTCTTAAGGGCTTAACTGGCTCCTACTACTTCAGTTGACTGCCTGTTCTCCCCAAGTGGGTTCAGGGAAGCAGCAGGAAACAGGAAGGTCCCTGAGAAGCTGGTATTAATCAGTCAAGGCTCCTGGGGGTGCTAGAGAGGTACATAAGAGTCTCCTCCTCCTCTCTCTCCCTGCAGCTCCTGCTGCTCTCTGTTATTCCCGCTGACCTTTTCTCCTGCCTCCCTGTTATGTCTCTTGTGCCCCCTTCCTCCAGCACAGCACTCCACCATCTCTGTGCATCTAGAGCAGAAGGAATACATATGCAGCAGCAGCAGACACAATTTTCTACACTCTGGGTCCTAGTGATGCTGCCCCACAGTGAAGGGTAAGGTCAGCCCTGGGGATGGGTCAGGCTGTGATCAGGAGTGGGCAAGCCAGGAAGGGACAGGACCAGGGGGATGCACATTATTACCCCTCCACAGTGTGCCAGGGGCCAGAGCACTGTGGAGGCATAAGGGCCCCACAAGGAAGGCCTGGCCTACTCTGTCTCAAGGTTTAAGATCTGACACTGCAGCCTGTTCCACAGAGAGAGAAACCTACTGCCCTGATGGAATGCTGGAAGAACTCTTACAGGGGAGCCTCACAGAAATTTCCTCTCCTGCTCAGAGCACCATTGTGGGTTTTACCATGGGAGGGGTTGATCCGGTCCAAGGTTCTTCATTTGTGTGTTGTCATTAGCCATGCTACATTTTAAGTCAAAAAAATGTAATAATTTTAGAGGTGCTGCTGCTCCCAAAATTAGATGTGAGAACTACTCCTTACCTAAAGCTGACATACAGGGAAGAACCATGTGATTGTTGGTTAATAGCTGAAAAAACAAAGGTATTGAGCTGCTTTTTCCCCCCTCTTCCACTGTATCCAGGGAAATGCAATTCAAGCAAAGCAAGAATGAAGGTCAAATCATTCAGCTTGCTAAGAGCATTGGGTAGTTTCGAATACAGTCAGACTTTAATACATTCTGGAAGAACACAACACATGTTCTTCAGAAAGGAAAGAGAAGGACCCTGTAAAATAAGGGACCCGGGATCAGTTTTCCTGTTATTCACCCATGCAAAGGAATACAGTCTCTTCTCTGCAGCAAACTCAAACCCTTCTATTCATATGAAGTGCCACAGTCCCACATAGGTGCAAAGTAGTCAATACAGTTCTTCTCAAAACCCCAAAGTCAAACAGCAGCGCTGCAAAACCCATTCAAAGGTCACCATCTCTAGAGTCATTAACTGTTCAGTCCCAGCTCCCTTACCCCTTTCCCAAGGCCCCTCTCTCCAGGCCTCCTATCTCAGAGTTCCAAGACTCCCACAAGTCTTCTCCCATAGCCCCAAGCAAGATCTCCTGTGAGAAGGCTCCCTGCACTGTTTCACTTCCTCAGGCCTTCCTGTCTGAGTCCTACTCCACCCTCCACTCCGGGAAACCTCCCTCCAGACCAACTCTTTGCTCTTGAGCTCCTCCTACACCCCTCCATTTGGGTCTTCTGCCAGAGGGTTCCCTGCAGTGTTCCACTCCAAGGCTTCCTTGCCTGTGAGTCCTACCCTTCCTCCTGGGACCTCCCTCCAGAGTCAACTCCTAGTTTTGAGGCCTGGCTTATGCTGATCAAACTGGTTCTTCCCTTCTTCCTACGAGTCAATTCACAAGCCTTCAGACAACTCGGCAGGGTTCCTCAGCTCTAGCCAGTCCCCCCAACAGTTTCTCACAGATCACCAGTGGCAACTCATGTTTACTGCTCTCCTTGTGATCTCCTGCAGCGCTTTGCCTCAGCAAACTCTCCACTGCTCCTTTGGTCTTGGCTCTATTTTTAGGCAGCTCTCACCTACTGCTCCTGACTGTTCACAGATGCTCGCCAACATATGACCCAGGTGTCCTCTCTTAAGCCTAACAAGTCACAGGTGCACTGGACCCTGCTCCATCTACACACTGCACACCAGTGTCACCAATGTATAGGGTACATGTAGCCACATGCTGCAGTGAAAAGTGGGCTGCAACCATGGTGTAGTGTGTAGCTACACATTTCAGTGAAAGGCTCAGCCCGAGGGGAGGCAGCATGGAAAGGGTTCAGCACCTCTCTGTTCTCCCAGGGCCTTTTATTGCAGCAAGGAAAGTCTCTGACATGGGGAGGAGGTGGGGAAAAGCTCCAGCATCAGGGAGCTGCCAGACTGCTTTTCCCTGGGGTAGGGATAGGCTGCAGCAACTGGAGACTACATTGCTTAAAATAGCAGTGTAGACAGGGGAGGTGCTGCTTGGACTGTAGAAAGCTATGTAGGGTACATGGCCCAGCACACAGCCAAAGGGCTCAGGCCTGACTTTACTATGCTCACCTAAGCAGTGCCTTACCATGTACACAGCTATTTACACCCGTGTGAGGGGGCTAGTGTCTACATGTTCTACATCCCACCCTAAGAAGTGTGCAGCATAGATGTTCCTTTAACGGGACAAGTAACCCTGTGACAGAACCATTTACAGGATTTCTCAAAGTTGTTGCTAGCTGAAGTAATGCCCCATAAGCACTCCCAGCTGTCACTTCACCTCACCTGATGCATTTTTCAAACCCTCCTTTCCCAAAGAAAAAAACTGTGTGCTTCTGAAAGTATACCGATTGCTAAGGGAATTGTCACGTAATCAACTTCTCTTTCTTGCTCCAGAATAAATACCGGGGTACACAATCACTAACAATTACCAGTGAGTGGTGTCTCAGACACAGTAATTTCTTATTTTAATAGTGACCATCTCTATCTCCCCACTCTCTTTCCATAAGACATCTGCATGAGTAGAAGCAGCCTTTAATCATCTGCCTGACTCATTTAGTGATGACAAACATAGTTTAGTGTTGGTTACATAGTGTTTCCTTGGCAATTAATTGAGGTAACAAACGTGATAGTGACATCACTGACCATCATCAATCAAGGGAGAACATGCTAATGAGGAAGAAGAAATCTGCTACAATGCAGTTAGACATCACATCAATTTTGAAGGTAATTTTTATAAGGTTATTTCTTTCAGCAGTTTTGTCCTTTAGACATTTCACCAAAATTGATACTGTGATTCACAGGTACAAAAAAGCATCTCTTGTACAGATCCTCCTCCCTTTGATGTCTGAAATATCAGCTCTTTTGGTCATTAGGAAGAAATCTAAACACACTTAATCACTCAGCCTTATATGAGTGCCTGCCAATACTAAAAGCTGCCCTGTAATTAATTTACAAAGAAAAACTGTAGATACAGCAGCAGCCTAACTTACTGTAGCAGTCATTATGCACAAAGCGTGCTGGCTCTATGAATGGAAATTTAAGCATCATGTTATCTGAAAATCCAATGTTTTCTTACTCTCCAATCTATTTTCTAATGGTCACACTTACGTACAATTTTAATTACAGACAAAGATATAAGGTTCACCACTTCTATAATAATGCAAGTATAACAAGTGGGAACTTTTTAAACACAACAGATACATCTGTAATTCATTCCCTGACAGTTATATAAATTATCGTGTTTCTGCACTCTTTCCCATGCTAAATGTATAGTGTGGTTTAACAACTTAGCAGAAGGGGCCAAAACCCATCAATACAACAAATCATAATTACTTGCGGTTGTGGGTGATTTCAACTTGCGGAAAGTGCTATCAGCTGTGGTAACAAACCCCATTCTACTCTAAATATTGATTATTATTTCTGCACCTTTAAAAATCCATTTGGGAGAATTTAAACTCTCAGTTAATCACATATATATGCATGCATATTACATAGATGCACATATGCATACAAATATATATCTACACATAAAATATTGCATCAATTTACTATGACTCTCCACTGCTCTTTGCAGTTATTTCCTATGCTTTGCGATGCCATTTCAGCAAAGGTCTGGATGACTGCCTACTGTTATCAATTGTAGGCCCTGTAGCAGAGCAGAAGTTACACGGTCTTCCTCAGGGAAACCCTGACGGCACATTGAGAGTTTTGTTAACCTTGGAATTATAATTCAGTGTCACACAGAATGCTGGGGAACCCTCAATGGTATTTATATGGAATTAATTGCCCACTACGACAGTTATCACTATGGCTGCAATAATGAAAAGCATTAAGTGGGCACTTAAGCACATGCTTAAGTGTTTTCCTGATTCAGGGATTATACATTGAAGAGAAATTTGGACAAAACTTTTTTTTTTTTTGAGATGGGATTGGCATGGGTCTCAGAGAAGAAACCTGTGATAATGAAGAAAGCAAAAGCTAAATGCTGGTTTGGGGGAGTTGAGCTTTTACAGGGCTCTGAGGGAGGTTTGAGGGCACGTATCCCTGGATAGTGAAAAGGCTGGCTGAGCTAATTTGTACAGGATTCTTTTTCATGTCACTAGGAGGCCATCATTACACGACTGATTTTTACTATCTGCCAGGGTGACTAGAATTTTTCGGTGAGCATTTATTTGTAATATGGTAGCACCTAGGAACCCTAGTCCCAAGCCAGGATCCCATTGTGTTAGGCACTGCACAATCAGAACAAAAAGAAGAAAGTCTCTATCCCAACGGACTCAACTATAAAACAAGAGACAACTATGGATACAGACCAATGGAGTACAAGGAAATGAGATGAAACTGGTCAGCTTGACAGGTAGTGGTCTCAGCACACTAGCAGCAAAACCACTGTCAAGTTTTATGTATGCATCACAGCAAAAAAGTTTTGAGGGGGAATTTTTTTTCCTGTTTAAAATAAAAAATTTAAATGGTCACATGACTAGGAGTTTGAAAGATCACACCCCTGTTGAGTATTCTCTTTAGCAATTCTTTCTGCTATACCTATTTTAAAATCTAGATTTTAAATCCATGCCATGTATCAGCAGTTTACTCAATCTAGCATCTGGCCCTAGTCACTGCCCCAATTTACCTTCTTTTACAGTCAGTCAAAACATCATGTCTGGGCTTTTGAATTTACATTTTTCTGGGGTCTGGATTATTAACAAAGTTAACAGTTTGCCTCAAATCAAGTCTTCTGGTCTTCCTCAGGTTCAGTTGTTCCTTCCAGCTGAACTTCCTCAGGTTTGGGTCTTTTCAGTCCTTACCAGGCTTTGCTATCCCTAGAATCCTCCCTCCAGGCCTTTGTAGTCTCTACAGCATCCCAGATTCAAACAGTTAATTTGCCCTGATGGTGCAGGGCCAGTGGAGGGGCTTCCTTCCATGTTTTTCCTTGCTAGTTCTCCAGCTCTTATGTAAAACTCTAAACTAGCCCTTCCAAACTGAGACTCACCCCTAGCAGACTCCCACTCCATGAAGTTCTCCACTCTACCTGACTAAATGAACCACAAGCTTCTCCTTACATACTGGAGTCCTGTCATATGACTCTCACTGCGCGCGCGCGCACACACACACCCCCCTCCCCCAGTAGGCCATAATCTCCTTCCAGGGAAATACAAGTCCCAGACAGCCTATTTAAGAATAGGGAGAGACTTGGAACACGGGTGACTAGCCACAGACCACTACTATTAAAGGGAACAAAACACCCTATATAAAATGCACATATGACTGTTTATAAGTAAGCAGCTGGATAGGTGCATCAATGCATTTCCAAGTGTCTTTTCAGACATCTACAGTTTTTGTCCTTTTTTAAAAAAAAGTTGTAGAATTTACATAAGAGTAAAATTACATATAGGGTTTTAGGGATTTTTTTAGGGTAGGTGGAAGGGAATGGCATGGCATTTTCTTATCTGCAGGGTAAACAATTCTAAAGGCAAACTTTCCTATATAAATAAATCAGTCTCGAATTCTGCATTGAAATCAGTAGGATTTTTGCCTTAGCGAGTACCAGGGGGTCTGGTCCCAAGGTGCATGCACGCAATCCCAGCAAAGCTCTGCCATGGCAGCTCAGCCCTGATTAGTAGAACTCCCTGCTCTATCAGTTCTGAACTTTTCATGAGCAGGGACTGCCAATCGGACTTACTGATGCCAAACTGTGCATTTGTTTTGTGAGATGGACAAGGGGGTATTAGAAGGAATTATAGAAATTTGGGTTGGAAGGGACCTTGAGAGGCCATCTAGTTCATCTCCGACACTCAGAGGCAAGACCAAATAAACCTAGACCATCTCTGACAGGGGTTTGACCCACCCTTCTTAACATCCTCCAATGATGGAGATTCCACACCCTCCCTTAGAAGCCTATTCCAATGCTTACCTACCCTAGTAGGTAAATTAGTAGTTAGAAGTGAGATCCATCCAGCCCATCATTTCCCCATGTAATCTAAATTAACGTTTGAACATAGCTCTTCTGCATCCTCTAATCCCTTACACACATAGTATTGCAAGACTTTTGACTGAAGACATACATTACATCTGTTACATCCACTTAAAAAAAAGTTTTAAAAAGAACGGGCCTGATTCAGAACTTGGTCGGAGTCACTGGCGCTGGCATTGGCGTAAATGAGCTCAGAATCAGCCCTCCAGTTAAAAAAAGAATACTTTATTTTAAAGCATTCTTTGCTTCTGCTTTGTTGTTGTTGTTGTTGTTTTTAAATGAAGTTGTACAGTAGGGGGTCTCAAAGTCCTGGCCCATGGGCCATCTGTGGCCCAAGAACCTCCAAGTGTGGCTCGTGGAGGGGAGAGGTATGCAGGCATGCTGCCGCCAGTGTCTGCTGCAGGCACCGCCCCCCGCAGCTCCCATTGGCTGGGGGACAGAGATATCATCATGCCAGAGTCAGCCATGGAGGCAGCATCACTTTTTTTCTACAATGAATATAAACAAGTCAAAATACCGAACACAACTATCTGATGCACACTTTGCTGCAATCCTGAAGGTTTCAACTGCTCGGTCACTGAGGCCAAACGTCAACAAACTGACAGAACTGAAGCATTGCCAGGTGTCTGACAAACACTAAAAACTCTCTGGCAGGTGAAGAACTGTATAAAGTTGTATGACAGTTTTATTATTTGTAAGAAATTTGAAATAAAAAATACAATATAAACATTTTATTTTCTGAACACCATCTTCAGTGATGTTATTGGCCCACTGGGAAGATTTAAGGACTGGCATTGGCCCTAAGGTACATTGAGTTTGAGACCACTGTTGAACAGGAAAGATTCCAAAACACTTGGAGTCATGTTTCAGATTCAATAACAGCTTTACATTCTCAAGGCCAAATTCTGCCCTTTGGTGTACATGAATAACTCTCATTGACACCAACAGAAGTTCCTCATGTGTTCCAGCAATCAGCAGATACTGACCCTCTTAGGTGATAGAGCTATTAAACTTAGTTACACTGACCCAAGTCAGGTGATTGGGGCCAAGAAATAAAGTTCAGCATCTTCATTAGAGTAGTTTAGCATTACACTTATATCATAATACAAAGTTAAGGATTAAAAAGGATTAAAAGGTTGCAGAATCAAGCACTCAAGTTAGGAAATGCCAGGGTGAATGGATGCATATATGGATTATGATATAACCTTTAATTACACACATGTCCAAAATTTGGTGCAACTTGTCCAGCACCACACAGAAACTTAGTGGCAGAGGCAGGGATAGAACCAAATCTCTGATATTCAACTGCCCTAACCAGCTTTTTCTTACTGCAATCCCTGGCCTCATTGAATGCAAACGTGCTAATTTCTGCAACAAATGAGCCAGGGGTCCGACAAACAACTACACAACCCCAAATCATCCCCAGAGTAATTATATCTTGTGCACTGAATGAGGCAGTGAATCTATGTAAAAATAATATTGAGATCAACTTTGACTAACATTAAGCGAAGTGTTTTGTTTGTGAGTTTCCTTTTTTAATAGAAAGAAAAATTTTAACTGTGCTATTTAAATAATAAAGCACTTATGTTTGTTGTCTTCTCTGTATATTTTATCACCGTTATCTTTATTTTTATCCTTATTTCACCACTCAGTGTCATGTTGACCAATATATTGAAAGTACTAAATGAAACATTCTTCAAACAAAACACTGCTACTGTAACTTCAGTTACTCAACTTCAATTTTTTTTTAAATTGTGTAACAGAAAACTACGTAGGGACTCAAAGCTATAATTTTCTGCGCTGTTAAAAAGGTAGATACTCAGAAAGTGATAGTCCCTAATTTGTAAGGAGCATCTAAACAAAAGGAGCTGGATTTTGTTGTTGTTGTTGTTATTTTCACGTAACCCGTTCAGAGGAAAGTGACAAATGTCTACCCTTTGAAAACAAAGAGTGTAACTCACCCAGTACAAACCCAAAGGAGCAGAGCAGGAGCTTAGCCAAACCCAGCTTGCTTTCATTACAGCTCCTCCTGGGACCCTGCTTTGTCAGAGTGTTATGGGAGTCTCAGGCAGCCATTCCCAAGACAACCAAGGCAATTATGACTCTGCCTACATATGCAAATAAACTTGAGGAAGTGAGTGCTTAGTGACTGATTATTCCTGATGTCACAATGTTTACTGCTCAGGCAGTTACAGGGAGCAGAAAATGTCCACTGTGTGGAAAAAATAAAAAGCTTTTCTGTTTCCTCGCATTTCCTAAAATACTATTTTACAAACAAAAAATACACATTGGAGTTCTTTCCATAAACATTAGAGCCTGAAATTTGGGTTAAATTCTCCATGGCATGTTTACCAAAAAAAAAAAAAAAAAAAAAGTCTCAAAGAATTGGTGGGATACTGAGGTACAGAAGAAAAATAGAAAAGTCTGATGCAACCTTAACTACGGTCTTTGTTGTGGAATCATAGAAATGCAGGGCTGGAGGGGACCACAAGAGGTCATCTAGTCCAGCCACCTGTGCTGGACTGGTCTTGCTATTGTGAGACCATAATATACATATCCATAAACTGGATTAGCCTTTGGAGAACACTAATCAACTTACTTTTCCTGGCCATTTTATGGTTGCTCTAGGTCAAGTCCTTTACACATGCTTTCTTTTAAAATAAATCCCATTTCAAGAATACATTAGCAAACAAACGTATATGGCAAAAATGTTCTTTATAGTTACTAAGTGTCTAACATGTTGACAATTAAATTACGTCACCATCAACATCGCCGCCTCCAAAAACCTACACACATTTTTCAAAATGTTAATCTTTTTCTAAGCATTTTCTCTAATGTATGGCTTTTTTGAAGGATCTGCTTGTTTTCGAACACTCAGTAATAAAACTGGCAATAAGCACAGAGCACTTTCATGTAGCTCTATGTTCACTAACATTTGACTTTTGACTTCAGTTCAGATCTAATACATTATTAAGAATATATTCACAACAAGTGTCCTGGTGCCTGAAAAGTCAACACAAAATCAATGAGGCATATGATACTTTGAGAAGAGACATTTCTTCTTTAGCAAAAGATTAAAAGTACCTATTACACAGAATATTTCTCTGAATGTCCCACAATCTCCACCAAATATCTTCTTTGCCTAGCAGCTCAATAATGTGCTTGCACTTCACAGTGTCAGCAACCTAAGTAATAGTGTGATGCAGTCTCTTGCCACATATCTAACCATTAGGATAAGTCCAAATCACAGCAATTCCTAACAATGAGCTAGGTACATATGATGAGATTTAAAACAAAAGGAGTTATGATTAGCGACAGTGAGAACCTCAGTGGTAAAACATCCATATCTCAAAAATGGTAGGCCTACAAATTCACTTAATTATCCAGACTAGGACCTTCAAGATAACACTTAAAGGAACATTCAGGCAAAAACCAACACATCCTACCACTTCCTGATGTGATCATCAAATTTCCTCTCAGTCTTTTGTCATTGTGATCCAAGAACCTCTTAGTGGCAACTGGCAAGGAGATATAGAAATCTCATGAGCGTTGTGTGTACATTCTAATTCAACAAAGAATGTCATGGGAGGTCTCAAATGAAAGCTGCTGTCACAATGGTCATAAATAATGTTGTGTAATGTACATACAGATACTATGCAAGGCATTATGTATATATACTGAAAATATGTATTCACGCACGAAAGCTCATGCTCCAAAACGTCTGTTAGTCTATAAGGTGCCACAGGACTCTTTGCTATGTTTTTAAAGTCTATATCAAGGTATTAATTACCAGCAAAGGTGAAAAACAGGTTTTCCTCCAGACAGGAGATGAGAAATGTGTATCTCTGTTGGGATGTAAATTACGCATTGTAAGCTAGTACAATCAATGCCTATTTACAAACCAAGTCAAATGTCAACAAAGAAATGTGAAGTCAACAGGGAAGCAACACTAAGGTGACCAGATAGCAAGTGTGAAAAAATGGGGACACTTTTTCAGCAGCGGAGAGTATACTTGCATGTTTAAGACGAAGCCCCTAATATCAGGATAGTCCCGATAATATCAGGATGTCTGGTCACCCTAAGCAGCACACAGGAAATAACAAGCCACAGAGGCTTATTTGGTCTATGAGCAAATACAGTTAACTTTGGGGGTATAGCTAGGATGCAAAGAAGACACCCCCTCATCTTGCACCTAGGACATAAATGGACAGCATGTATACAATCATGAAAACAGGAACTCGGCCAACTTTGGTTGAAAATGTTGAAGAGGACTTTGGGTGAAAAACTTCTTTAGACAGGTTAACCTGTTAGTTAAGTTTAGACGTTAGAAAGCATGTTCTGATTTTGTTTACTGTGTAACCATTTGTTACCAATATCCTCACTCACTATCTCCTGAATCTCCAGTCTTTGATGATAAACGTATAGATTCTAGGACTGGAAGGGACCTCAAGAGGTCATCGAGTCCAGTCCCCTGCCCTCATGGCAGGACCAAATACTGTCTAGACCATCCCTGATAGACATTTATCTAAACTACTCTTAAATATCTCCAGAGATGGAGATTCCACAACCTCCCTAGGCAATATATTCCAGTGTTTAACCACAACACTTCTGCTCACAACACACCTGATAATGAATCCCAGAATCTTGTTTGCTTTTTTTGCAACAGCATCACACTATTGACTCATATTTAGCTTGTGGTCCACTATAACCCCTAGATCCCTTTCTGCCATACTCCTTCCTAGACAGTCTCTTCCCATTCTGTATATGTGAAACTGATTGTTCCTTCCTAAGTGGAGCACTTTGTATTTGTCTTTATTAAACTTCATCCTGTTTACCTCAGACCATTTCTCCAATTTGTCCAGATCATTTTGAATTATGACCCTATCCTCCAAAGCAGTGGCAATCCCTCCCAGTTTGGTATCATCTGCAAACTTAATAAGTGTACTTTCTATGCCAATATCTAAGTCATTGATGAAGATATTGAACAGAGCCAGTCCCAAAACAGACCCCCTGCGGAACCCCACTTGCTATTAATGGTTCCTAATCCTGCTGGAAAGGTATAACTACTCTCTGAGTAGGGTTATCCAGCCAGTTATGCACCCACCTTATAGTAGCCCCATGTATTTGCCTAGTTTATTGATAAGAATATCATGTGAGACCATATCAAATGCCTTACTAAAGTCTAGGTATACCACATCCACCGCTTCTCCCTTATCCAAAAGACTCGTTATCATATCAAAGACTTACTCTTGTTTTCACTAGAAATATATCACAGTGCAGTCATGTGAATCAAAGTGCTGGTCCTGAGCTGAATCTTACAAGCTGGTATGTACCTTTGGGAACAGCAGGTCTGGTATTTCTGTGAGTAGCCACTGCCTAGACATCATGGGGGAACACTTCAAAGGGACTCTGGGACTGGAGGTGCAGCTACTGTTGAACAGGCAAGCAAAGTAAGGTCTAGCATAGCTCAGAGCAGAGTGCTTGAGTGGCTAACCAGTGTCAGGGAGCAGACACCACATTACACACAACAAGACTTCCTCATGCTGAAGGAATGGGGTAAGAGAGTGACTCACAGTCTTGGCTATCCTAAGGACCGTCACAGTAATCTGTTGGATTTATATTGGTTTATACAGTGTTTTTTGACTATTTTATTCATTTTCCATCTCTTTGGAACAATTAAATGTATGCATTAATTAAAACTATAAAACAAATTCAGGTTACATCATAGGTATAAATTATGAAATTGGACATTGTACATGGAGATCTGAAATTAAGATGAGGCTACAAAACTTTACTTATGACAGATCAAATTCACTCCAATGCCAAGGGCCTGTGCAAGGCCCTGTGAAACACTCGTTGCTTTAAGCACTTAGGGTGAGGTTTAAATAAGGCATATGCACCTCTTAAATCCCATTTAAAAACTCAAAATAGGCCTTAAGTGGTGCACAGCTCTTGTGCAGGCACTACGGATGGGTGATTTTTGCCCCCTAAAACAGGTCTTGGTCAGTGCATAAAGTCTGCATAGGGATGAATTTTATGTTAAAGACCCAGTCCTGAGATCTTTATGACATTCACCCCTGATAAAACTCCATTAGACTTCAGTGAGAGTTTTGTCTGAATATGCTCCTCAGTTTGACATTTCAGAAAGCAGTGATTTTCATTGGTTTTTAAGTCACCTGTATGACCTGACCGTGCTGCACAAACCGCATGCAATTTTATACTGTGGGTTAGAAATATTGGCACCTCTATGATTTGTGTCTAAAGTGAAGAAACACCAACTCATCACCAACAGTTTACATTCATCTGAGAACTGTGCACACCATGTAGAAAGAATAGTCTTCAAATAAATCATCAGGCACTCCATGTATGTGCTCTTTGGGGCTTTTATCTGGAAAAAATACAGCACCAAGTTCAAATATTTATTGGGGACACTAGGTGCAGAGACACTGTGAGAAGCTCATGCAATAATGAATTCAGTTGCAAAGAAAGTGAGGACCCTCTTGTAACCCTGTCATAGGGGACAGGGTTCGGGTGGGAATGAAATGTCCAGGGCAGGATCTTCAAACACACATTCCACATAATGGGCAAAATTCATCCTTAAGCAAAGGGCCATGTAGCGAGGAGGCCTCACTCCCTGCCGCGCCCGAGAGGGACAAGCCAGAACAGACGCCGCAGTGGGCGGAGCCACCGCCGCCTGTCCCCACCCCCCAGAAGTCAAGGGGCGGGACAAGAAGTATAAAAGCCCGGCTTCAGTGTCCAGTGCTCCTCCAGGTGCCGAGCACGGGGCAGGCTGCCAGAGAGGGCAGACCCTGGTGCCCAAGCTCCCACCAGGCCCAGCCTGCCCCGTGCTCGGCACCTGGAGGAGCACTGGCCCGACCTGCCCCGTGCTCGGTACCCGGAGGAGCACTGGCCCGACCTGCCCCGTGCTCGGTACCCGGAGGAGCACTGGCCCGACCTGCCCCGTGCTTGGCACCCGGAGGAGCACTGGCCCGACCTGCCCCGTGCTCGGTACCCGGAGGAGCACTGGCCCGACCTGCCCCGTGCTCGGTACCCGGAGGAGCACTGGCCCGACCTGCCCCGTGCTCGGTACCCGGAGGAGCTGCCTGAGCTTCCCCACGCCCAGCACCCGGAGGAGCCACCTGAGCTTCCCCACGCCCGGCACCCTGAGGAACCCATGGTCTGGGACCCACCGGACGACCCCGGCGGAAGACAGGTACCCAATGAGGGGGAGATTGGAAGTGGCCCGGGGGTAGCCGACCCCAGTCAGGCTGCAGATATACCTGAGCCTATGTCAGTGTGTTGCGGCCAGGATCCCCACTGACTGCAGCGGATCCTCGCCGCTATTAGGGCCCCGGGCTGGGACGCAGTGGAGTGGGAGGGCCTGCGTCCCCCCTGCCACCCTTCCCAGGATGGCAGACTCCCCCTCCCCCTGGCCTGAGGAGGCCTTTGCTATTGTTTAGCTCGCTGCTCAGCCCCTGCCTGAGGGTCTGAGCCTTACCTGTGTTTGTTGCCCCGCCCTGAGCCAGGGCCTGGGCCATATGAACTGCTACTGTTCAGCTTGCTGCTCAGCCCCTGCCTGAAGGGCCTGGGCTCACAGGCTACTGTGTGTGCTCAGCCCCTGCCTGAGGGCCTGAGCCCTAATTGACTCTCTGTTACTCAGCCTTGCAGCTGAAGGCCTGAGCCCTACCGACTCGGTATTGTCGCCGCTGCCCTGAAGCAAAGGGCCTGACCTGATTACGTGCGGCAAGCCGGTGTGGCTCCCCTCAGCCCCAGGGAGGGTCGAGCCCCGGCCCCACACGCACCCCCCTCCTACAGGCCATCACCAGGCTGATGCACCACTTTAGTCCTACTCTGACATCTTGTGCTAGCCCTCTGCCTACAGGTGTATTTCACCCAATATGAACAGCACGGCCTAACCATTTAATCATTTTTTTTTCCTGTGACTCGCAGACCTCATTAGGGTTTTTGTTTCTTTGTTTTTGAACTTTTACCCCAGTGAGGAGACAGTCTGTAAGAGTTGACTTTGTTACCAACACTGAAGCAGAACTGAAGATCATGAAAATAATGACAGGTTTCAGAGTAGCAGCCGTGTTAGTCTGTATCTGCAAAAACAACAGGAGTACTTGTGGCACTTTAGAGACTAACACATTTATTTGAGCATAAGCTTTCATGTGCTACAGCCCACTTCATCGGACACATAGAATGGAACATATAGTGAGGAAATATATATACATACAGAGAACATGAAAAGGTGGGAGTTGCCCAACCAACTCTAAGAGGCTAATTAATTAAGATGAACTGTTGTCAGCAGGAGAAAAAAAAACTTTTGTAGTGAAAATCAAGATAGCCCATTTAAGACAGTTTGACAAGATACTTAACATGGGGGAAATAGATTCAATGTGTATAATGGCTCAGCCATTCCCAGTCTCTATTTAAGCCTAAGTTGATAGTATCTAGTTTGCATATCAATTCAAGTTCAGCAGTTTCTCTTTGGAGTCTGTTTTTGAAGCTTTTCTGTTGCAAAATTGCAACCTTTAAATCTGTTACTGCATGGACAGAGAGGTTGAAGTGTTCTCCTACTGGTTTTTGAATGTTATGATTCCTGATGTCAGATTTGGATCCATTTATTCTTTTGCATAGAGACTGTCTGGTTTGGCCAATGTACATGGCAGAGGGGCATTGCTTGCACATGATGGCATATATCACATTGGTAGATGTGCAGATGAATGAGCCCCTGATGGCATGGCTGATGTGATTAGGTCCTATGATGGTGTCACTTGAATAGACATGTGGACAGAGTTGACAACAGGCTTTGTTGCAAGGATAGGTTCCTGGGTTAGTATTTTTGTTCTGTGGTGTGTGGTTACTGGTGAGTATTTGCTTCAGGTTGGGGGGCTGTCTGTAAGCGAGGACAGGTCTGTCTCCCAAGATCTGTGAGAGTGAGGGATCATCTTTCAGGATAGGTTGTAGATCTTTGATGATGCACTGGAAATAATGTGATCTTACACGGTGTCTAAAGATTTCCTGGAATACAACTGAATAAGGAAGGGCTTGTGTGTGACTACATATGTAGCATATGGTACCGGAGCTAAATATATACTCAATGATGGAATTTGCATTGACTCCACAGTTATGCAAATGAAAATTTTACCTAAATACAATAAAACAACAATGCTTTGCCTTTACCTGATATCTTATCCAAGGATTGCAAATCACTTTATAAATAAAGGTCTCAAGCTTCAGTAATAGGAAAGAAATATACAAAGATCATTTGCCCACCACTGAAACATTGCCACTTCTTTGGCGGAGCACAAAAGCCATTTAATGCTATTCAGGGGTTTAATTTAGGAAGAGAAGAGGAATACCATCATTTATTGAAATATTAGAAGAATTTACTTACCTGATTTGAAACTTGGGGAGAAAGCAAAGGTTAACACCCTTAAATGTTTATAAAAAGTGTCCTATTTTTAAATGATTTCAACTGATTTGGACCTTTGTTTTATGACAAACCTCAAAACCAGCATACAATCCTTGAATAGTAAGTATCATTAAGCGCAGTGCTTACTTGTTCCAAATCCAGCAAACTGGAGCAAAGCTACTATGCTGATCTGCAGTTTATGGCAGCACTGCAAGTGCCAGAAAGGCACTGTTTTGCAGGTGGAGTGTTTTGTTCAAGAGGCAGCCCTGTCAAGTCCTCAGCATTGTATTGGTTATCCTACCATTGTCTATGCATTTACGAATAATAAGTGGCTTAAAGCAATGATCCATTGTATTATTATTTGCAAAATCTTCCTCTACTGGTAACAATGTTTTTCCACGGGTGTATAACTAAAATACTGTATAAAAACAGAATCCAACATGGGTGCCTCCTGAAGCAATGTGCCATGTAAAACCATTCTGAGGCATTCCATCACTGCTGACTCAAAGAGAAAAGAGTACCACCTGCTGCACCATCAACACTATTGCCAGCAACACATAGGTGTTCTTTGGAGGTCTGTTGTCTAAGCACCAGCTGAGTAGAACTCCACAGAGCGTATGGGATCAAATAGGATGCCTCAAAGTATTATGGAACCAGGTAATTACTTTCAAAAAACTTAAATGTTCAAGTAGCCACCTATATCTGCACATATCCACAGCTTTCTGGTTGTCTATTCTGATTTATTAAGCAGCAACTTTTTCTTAACCATAACCACCACATTAGGACAGAACTAAGACTTGGGGTATGGCTACACTTGAGAGTTGCAGCGCTGGGAGTTACAGCGCTGGTCGTACAGCTGTGTAGGGAAAGCACTGGTGTGTGGCCACACTCACAGCTACCAGCGCTGCAGTGTGGCCACATTTGCAGCATTTGCAGCGCTGTTGGGAGTGATGCATTATGGGCAGCTATCCCAGCGTTCAAGTGGCAGCAACGTGCTTTTCAAAAGAGGGGGGTGGGGTGCAGTGTGACAGGGACCGGGGGAGAGAGAGAGTGGATTTTTGGAGCCGACACTGTGTATCAGCTCCCTGCCTTGCAAAATCAGAAAATTGTCCCGACCCCTTACTCTTAACTGCAAACAGCCTGCAGACCAGATAAGCAGCTGCTCCAACGGAGTCCCTTTCTCACCCCTGCCCCCGCTGTTTCTCTCGTCAAGCAAACACTCGGATCCCCCTGCCTGCCTCATTCACAGCAAGGTAGTGGGTTTATCTCATTTGATTGTTCAGTCAGTTACAGATTGATCACGGCAAACAGGAGCTGTGTTTGTTTTTTAGATAAGCAGCTCCCGGAGCCCCGAGTTCACAACAAAACAAAGAGAGGCAGCATAACAAAACAAAGGGAGTAATTTAGTTAAAAGCATTCTGGGATATCTCCTAATACTCTGGAGGCCAATAACAGCGCTGGTGTGTGGCCACACTTTACGAGCAGCGCTGTAGCACCAGCGCTGCAATCCTTATACTCCAAGCAGACCCAGGTGTACGGCCAGCGCTGCAGCCAGGGAGTTGCAGCACTGGATGTGCCCTGCAGGTGTGGACAGTTACTAATTGCAGCGCTGGAAAGCCTCCACCAGCGCTGCAAATCTCAAGTGTAGCCATACCCTTGGAATGTATTGCGGGGACCATTCAACTATGTCACGTGGAGCCAGGACAATCAGCTTTTGTGAATGAGCAAATCCTCTCCTAGTATGCACGACACACAGAGGTCACACTAATAAAGGAATCCCTAAGATAGGCTTCCTGCTACTAAAACGGAAAGCTGCCCATTGGCTGCTGAGCAAGCTGTATTCTTTTTACTCCAGTTTGTTGTTGGATTCGGAGCAAGTCAGCACTCAGCATAGTGGGCAGCTGCTTAAATTGCACTACCTTTTAAACAATGCATGTTTTCTCAGGATAGAGCCTTTCGTGCAGGTCAAGAGAATTTAAGCACAGCCCCCTTTTGTTTCTTGAAACCAGAAGCTGGCATGTACAGTAAATTAGAATAAAGCACCTTCTGATCCGTTTTTTACGGTCAGAACAAATTCACCATTAGAAAGATATGTAGTGATTGAGAGACAGGGTTGTGTCATTTTACTGCTCAGTAACAGATTCTGAGTAAAATCCTGGCTGAACTGACATGAATGAAAAACTCCCATTGACATAAAAGGTCCAGGATTTCACTTTTTAAATCTCCCTTTTCTCAGTGCATAACCTGCTTCTAACCAACAGAGCACAAAATCCTTCCTGTGTCCAGCAGTGTTGCTAACTCTCTTGATTTTATAATGAATCTCACCATATTTGGTGTTTTACCCAACACTCAAGCTCCTGGAGTCAAGTGATTACATGAGAACCTCAGCTTTCATTTATTTTTTGAAAAAGTACATTTCTAGCCTTCATAGTTGTGAAGAAAATTTTGAAACCATAACCTGCATGCATCCTAAAGGTTCAAACAATGAACCCCAAATGTATTTTTTTCTAAAAATATCTTACGATTTTTAAGTCACTCAGTTTTGGGGGGGCCTTATTCATGATTTTTAAGCACTTTGGGGCAGCAACACCACTTTAGGTTATGTCCATTACAGGCTGTATGGACCCCCACCACAAACAATGCAATTCAAATCCTTCCATTTGAGTAGAGTCATCTGAAATAAACAAACAAACAATGACCCAGAGATTTTAGACCAAAGGTGGCAAATTTATACTAGCTCTTAAGTGTCTAGTAAATGGGGTCTATGGGTTAGTAAGAGCTGTCCTAATCTGATTTGCTTTTGCAATCTCATCAAAAAATTCTTAACTACAAAAGAAATTCAAACTAGAATCCTACCCTAGCCTGAACTATAAATAACTCTGCCACAGCTAATGTCTATGTTTCATGCTTAATGTAACCTAAAAAAGAGCAGAAAATCTCTTATTAGACACTGCCATAAACAGTTGAGTCAAGTAGTATCCTTGCTACATAGAGCTACAAAATAAAATGTGGAGCATTCTGCCTAATATAGTATGTGAATACAATTATCATTTCCAGCTACACTTGGCAAACCATCTCAAAAGAGTTGTGGTCCTAAACTGTCACCCTAAGAAACTGCTCTGTTATGAGAAACATCTACCGCCTTGTCTAGCTAATAGAATCTGGGTTTGAACTAATCCAGGAGCAAATTAAGAAAATGAGTTGGAAAAGGGTAAAGAATACACTTAACTAAAACAACACTAATGATAGTTTTAATGTACTGATCACTCTCACTTTGCGAGACAATGTTTTACCATTAGGTAGAGCAGCAGTGCAATGGGATGACAATATGACTAGATTTCCAAACAAAATAAGTTTAAGGTTAAAAATGTTTCAAGGAAGCCCAGCTATCAACTCCAAAAACTACACTTTTCTTTAAAAATCCTACATCTTTAAAAAACTAATGTTACCATGTCTGAAAGTGAACAGTTAAGAAATCCAGCCTATTCCCTACTGCCATATAATCCTTAACCTGAGCTAACACCCTACTGAGATGGATGAGGCAGTTTGCAGCTCTCAGAAGTGTTGTTAGACTATCTGTAAACTCAGGACACTAGTGTACTTGTTTATGCTCAGTTCAAGTTTTGAATGGTTTCTTCACAACCATATTACCTGGAGACTTACATTTTGTTTTAAATGAAAGTTACACTCTGGAGAACAGTACTCAATACCAACACACCCAGTGCCCTGCTACTGGCTGAGATAGCGTTTTGCCCAAACCGCAAACTGAACCACAACAATATTTCAGTTTCCAAACAGTTTGGTAACTTTTTTGTTTTGTTTATATATATATATTTTTCCCCTGTGTCTTTATACTACTTGGGTTTGTCTGAGTGTGGAAATGCTAGAATACTGCAACAGAAATTGTTTTTGTATTATTTGTGTCCCCTGGCTTGTACCAAGAAGAATTAGAACTCTTGTGAGAAAGCCTGTACTTGAGAGATTTCCAGTCCAGCTTTTAGACCAGGGATGTTTGGATAAGCCTCGCTATGCTTAACTTAAGCAGCTCCAGAAATGGATTTTCCACTTCTTGTCTGTCTTAAAGCAACACCTCTGAGACAGATATAGCAGCCTACATTTTCAAAAGTGGATAATGATTTTGGGTAAACAAAATGTCATACCTTAAAGGGACCTCATGTTCAGAAGGTCCTGAGCTCCTGCTCTCTCAAAAACACCCTTTAGGTTGACAAGACACCCTATAGGGTGTTTGAACTTGGATACCCCAAAATGGAGGCCCCAAATTCACTCATTACCTTTGAAAATTTAGGCCAATTTAAAAAAAAATACCTAAAATGTTAAACATCTTTGCTAAAACTGAAAAAAATTAAAAATCTAGTTTATGTTTCAGCTTTTATGCAGTTTGTTTAATTTTTGCAATTCACTAACACTATATTGTAAAGCTAGATTGTTTTTATAGTACTGGTACATTTATAGTTCATTTCGTTAGTACAATGTTTTTTATTAGTATGTTTTACTTCTTGGCTTTCTTGCATTAGGACAATGCTGCTGTTTGAGTTTCCAAGGAATGATTACATTTAGAAATTCAAGGAAGAGAGAGACACCTTTCCATTTATTTTATATTATGTAAATATTTTAATTCCAATTCCACTTTAAAATTTAATTAGGAAATTTGTGCACAAACTACTTCAGTATCCCTCTAAAAAGGAGAGGAATGGTTTGATTGAACGTTCATCTGTTTTTTCCTTTATTATTTTATTAAAATCCTGTATTTGTGAAGGTCTGCTAAAAAGCACAGAGGTTCTGTGTAATCAAGGTTCAAAAACTATTTTAGATTATATAAAGTCAAATGATCTTAGCTTGGGAAAGTGACTTCATGTCAATGTCTACAGCCTCCTGAAGAGGCTGTTCTAGCTCTTTTAAAAATCAGATGAACATTCACATGCTATTATTTTTCAGATAGTCATTAATTATCCACAAAGACATATCTTGGAGTTAGTACATTTACATCTCTGCTTGAGAGAGGATTAAGTGCAGATTAGTAGTACCTGAGCTCAGGGCCGCCCGGGGGGGGCAAGAGGGGCAATTTGCCCCAGGCTCCGGGCCCCACAGGGGCCCCCACAAGAGTTTTTCGGGGCCCCTGGAGCGGGGTCCTTCACTCGCTCCGGGGGGCCTGGAAAACTCTTGCGGGGCCGGGCACAGGAGCTTCTTCCGCTCCCGGTCTTCGCCGGCGGGGGGTCCTTCCGCTCCGGGGCAGAAGGACCCCCCACTGGCAAATTACTGCCGAAGCGGGACCCGCCGCCGAAGTTCAGCTCGGTCTTCAGCGGTAATTTGGCGGCGGGGGCCCTTCCGTTCCGGGACCCGCCGCCGAATTACCACCGAAGACCGGGCTGCACTTTGGCGGCGGGTCTCGCTTCGGCGGTAATTCGGCGGCAGGGGGGCTCCCGCCGCGGGTCTTCGGGGCACTTCGGCAGCGGGTCCCGGAACGGAAGGGCCCCCCGCCGCCGAAGACCCCAGGCCCCCGGAATCCTCTGGGCGGCCCTGCCTGAGCTAATTTCTCATCAAGCCATTTGGTGAGATTGCAAAAACAGCTTCTTCCTTCATAAATATCTAGGAGTTGGATATTTCTTTTTGCCAAGAGCAGCATATTAAATAATGTTAATTTTAAATAGATTACTCAACCTTTATTTTAGAGAATTGGGAAGGGCATCCAGAATGGCTTTTTCTGTCTCCCTTGCAATTTGTATTACTCTGTTACAGTGTTGCAAACTCTTTCAATAATTTGTGGGGGGAGAGGGAATTAAACCCCCAGATTCTGGAGGCCTGTGAGAATCTGTTTTGTTTTTTTTAAGGTAACTTTCAAGTCCTCGTGGTTATGGAGAAAAGCGGGAAAATGTGATCAGCATGAATGCTAAAGCTCAAAAGCCTCAAGGCAAATAAAAAGAAGCCAAAATTTATTTATTTTAAATTTCATTATTTTTAAGCCAATCTCATGACTTTTAGGGCCTAACGTATGACTTTTGAACATTTTGGGCAATATTGCTTATATAGAAGTATTACAGTATTCTATAGTGATGGTCCAAGACACCATAACTTACTTTAACGCTGCAGTGTTTGAGCTCCTACTGCACTCCATGCAATTATTTTAATTCAAGAATGAAGCTTTAAAAGTATCTTAGCATTCAAAATGTGATATCATTCAGATGATTTTATTTTAATTGTACGGAAAAACCTCAAAAAGCCTTGAGTCATAGTTAACATTTATTACCAGGTATACAGTACACTAGTCATCATAAAGGTATTTATCTAGTCAAAATGAGTCTTTCCAATAAAGTAAATTCTTTGCAAATAGAAGTAGTTTTTGTAATCTCCAACCAAGGATATCTATATATAACAAGGGACAAGAGAATTATGAAAGCTGTAAAGTCTCCCATACTGTTGACCTTTTCAGGAAACAAAATCTAAAACATATCCTTATCCCAATGCACATTTCTTCATATTATATACTCTGTACAATTGACAATACCACACTTTCATTAAAGGTTAAAGAAAAACAATGAAACAAGTAGATTACCACACACAAAAAAGGTGCGGATTTAAAAAAAAAAACATTTCAAGATAAATTGGTCAAAATAGCAATTAAAAAAAATTGTTTTATCCTTGACAGGATACATGACAAGCAGGAAAGGATTCAATACATATCAAATATAATAGAAGAAGAATAGATTCATAACTTTTATTTCTCTGTTTCATTCAATACTGCATCTGCAGCTTACTATTTATCACCATTTAGCAAGGCACCTTTTTCACTTGGCAAGTGCTGAAAGCTGCTATGAAGCTGACTTTCATAACGATCTGTGCCTAAGGCCTATGGGGAGCAAGCAGGTACTTCTTTGCAGGTAAGCTCAGTACCAGCAGGCAGGTCTGGTTGCATTTTTAATTAAGGGGTAGCTGAGGACTATACATTGTGGGCATGTGCAAGATTTCAGCTTAATTCAAATAGTTTGCATTTTTGGCCTAGAATGGAACACCTGCCTGACCTTATTTGGGGGTGCCTGCTTCAGGGCCTCCCACAGTTGCATAGAACAATTTTGTGCCAATGAAGCTACATTGGACCTTGAATTTCCTGACTCTGGGCCTAATGCTGCAGTCCCCTACCCTTTGACTACAAGTATGAAAGTAAGAGTTGTCTTATGTTCCTGTGGTAATTTGCTAAACTGGCAGAATTAATTTGCTTTACACTGGATTTGAAAACATTGTGTTGCCTCAACGATACTCAGACCTATTCTACTTCTGGATGCACAGGCATAGCTCCCACTGAAGTCAATGGAAAGATACAGCTGAGAATGAGAGAGGAGAATTAAGCTCTGTACAGTTTCTTCTGTTACAAAACTTTAGATCAAGCCAAATTAATCTGCAATGTTTGGATGCGGAACTTGTTTTTTTCAGATGTTAAAATCTGATTCACCATAGAAAATCCTACCTTCCCGAGTAGATGTTTCTGACTGCTGATGCATGTCAAGTTTGATACTAGTTACATGAAAGAACACTCCACAAGTCACAGTCTAGGATCCAACAAGAATAAATAGTCAAGAGAAGCATGTGTTCCCTACAATATTGGGAGTACAGGGTGAACTTCTCTATATGGTAAGAAATGCCCTAGAAATATCGAACCTGGCTCTCGAGTCTGACCAAGCAAGACCTGAGGTGGGAGAGAAAATGGCCCTTATACCCTTTACAGACTCCAGATTCTTGTTCTAACTGTTGGTAGGTTTGGGCCCTGGCATAAGTTATAGCAGCCTTATGGGTCTTTCTTACACTGAGCTGCCCACAGCCCCAAGCGCTCTGGTCCTGCCCCCTTCCCGCAGCCATACTCTATACTCAGACTGCATGAAAGGGTGGCAAGAGCCACTCTTGGGAGCTGTGCACCACCTGGGGATTTCTCTTATAACAAGGGAATTCCCAACTGGACAAATCCACTTCTGGTTCCTTTACATCACTAGAGTGGTGCACAGGGGCTGGACTGGTACAGGGAATTGGGCTCTCTGTTGTTACATGCTCAGGTTAAAAAACGGGCTCATCAGTGCAGAGGACTGTAGCTAGGTACTAACAAAGCACATTAGATTGTAGTGTTTGGGTGCTGAGAACCTTCAGTGCCAGAAGCACTGGAAGTGATTCTCTAAGTGAACTATGACCTTGGCCTAAAGGCATTTGATTTGACATGAAGTTAGATGATAAAGCCAGTAACTATTGGAATACCATGTAAAATATGTTTATAAGAAACAGTCATTTCCCTGATTCATAGCTGTCAGGTCTATTCATTTATCTATTTTTTGGCAATGAACTGTCGTAATTTATTGCCAAATAAAACATAAGCACTGGCAGTGTGCTGAGACTAGCAAATTATATGGGACTCTATTTCATTGAAGCAAATGGCAGCAAAACTGCCAAAAAATAGTGCAATGCATTACACATCAAAAGGCAGGCTGCTTAACTCAACTCCATTTGCTATGTAGGATAATGCACTAGATAAATAGTTGTCTCTTTTACTAAGAAGTGGTAAAAATAATATTACTTGGCCAATTGTGAGGCTTGTGTGTTTGGGGTTAGGCTTTTTTTAAATAAAGTTTGTTTCATGTAGCACCATATATGATGGGGGAAAAGGAACTGGGTGGGATTTCTGAAGAGGGGAAGAATTCCAGTCAATCACTGAAAGCAGTATTCAGTGAGCATTCGCCATTTTACAAAATGGGATTAAATGCTATTAGAATGTGCAGTATTGGTAATACTGGCTCTTTCTGGGCCATTACACATGCTCCATGGATACTGTATAAGTGTATCTAAAAAGAAATGTCTGCTTTCAAATCAAAGAGAATAAAGCCAGCCAAAATGCTGAGGATGATACAAATGCACTTCAGCTCTCATCCAGCCATCTCAAAGTACTTTGTACATCTGATTAATTAACCCTCACAGACAATCCCTGTGAGATTGACATCAGGTACTCATTTTCTAGATGGGTGAACAAAGACAAATGGCAATTAATTTGACTCCCTAAGATCACACACAGGGCTGCTTGGAGACCTCAATCACAGACCCCAGTAACTGAATTTCAAATACAGCAGACTCTCTTTCATACATAAGGGCCCGGAGGCCTACTATGCATGTGACTAAATTTTGCAATTAACAAGAAAGTCAACAAATATTATTGGACAAAAAAGGGTCAATGCATTACAAAATACCCTCTGCTCATTTGGCTTTACTCTGCTGCTCAGCCTAAAAGAAACTCCACAAAAGTAAATGCAGTTACACTGTTGTACAACAGGTATAAGCAAGAACAGAAGCAGGCACACTTGTCCCTTTGACAAGTATAACTAAGTTTTTAATTATTTATTACACTATTTACAATATACCAGTAAGGATTCTTTATTTTGCATATGTAAAGAATCCATAGTAATATAAAGCCTCACAACACCAACCTGCCATTATATGTTTACCAAGAAGCAGGAAAACCACAGGAGTTCTAGTGTGAGAATTAAGGTTTCTGGGTTAGTGAAGTTGTACTGTCATAGCTTTAGATGGTTTCCATTTCCTCACTTGGGGGCGGCGAGTGAACTTTTAGGGCGAACCAACACAGTATAACAGCATCCACCCTCTATGCTCTGTCCTTTCTCTGTATACATACAGAGGATGGTAATTCTAAACTTACACTGACTTCAGTGGGAACTTAGGGTGCACAGCACTTCACAACACTGGACTCCTTGGGAAAAGGAATTTGTTCCAGCGGTTGCAAAGCGTGTGTACAAACAATGGTGCTAAATAAATAAAGTATAACTAAGAATAGTTATGGATGACATGGATGATAGGAGAGGTCCTGAAAGACTGGGGAAGGGCTAATTTAGTGCCCATCTTTAAAAATAAAAAAATTAAAAAAAAAGAGGAGCCAGGAAATTATAGACCAATCAGCCTGCTCTCGATACCAGGGAAGCTACTAGAGCAATGTATAAAGCATTCACCCTCCAGGTATTCACAAATTGAAGGGCAGCAGCCAGCATGGATTTCCTAAGAACAAATCATGCCAAACCAGCTTGATTTCCTTCTTGGACAGGATAACTGGTTTAGTGGATATGGGAACATTGTGGAAATAATATACCTGAACTTTAGCAAGGCTTTTGATGCAGTTCCACATGGCATTCTTGTAAGTAAAGCCTGGTCTACACTACGTGTTTAAACCGGTTTAAGGAGCGTAAAACCGATTTAACGCCACACCCGTCCACACTAAGAGGCCCTTTATATCGATATAAAGGGCTCTTTAAACCGGTTTCTGTACTCCTCCCTAACGAGAGGAGTAGCGCTAGTATCGGTATTACCATATCGGATTAAGGTTAGTGTGGCCACAGATCGACGGTATTGGCCTCCGGGTGGTATCCCACAGTGCACCACTGACCGCTCTGGACAGCAATCTGAACTTGGATGCAGTGGCCAGGTAGACAGGAAAAGCCCTGCGAACTTTTGAATATTTCCTGTTTTTCCCAGCGTGGAGCTCCGATCAGCACGTGTGGCGAGGCAGTTAAAAATCAAAATAAAGAAAGAGCTCCAGCATGGACCATGCGGATGTGATTGCTGTAAGGGCAAGCAAATCTGTTCTATCAGCGCTCCGTTACAGAAGACAAAATTCAAAATCATTTTTAAAAAATCTCCAGACAGACGCCATAGCAGGGACTCAGCACACTGCTGCATGACAAGCGTAACGGAAAGCCAAAGAATCAAATGGACGCTCATGGACTGGAGGACTCAAGCTATCCCACAGTTCTTGCAGTCTCCGAAAAGCATTTGCATTCTTGGCTGAGCTCCAAATGCTTCTAGGGTCAAACACAATGTCCGCGGTGGGTCAGGGTATAGCTCGGCAATTTACGCACACCCCCACCCACCCCCAGAAGTGAAAGGGAAAACAATCCTCTCTTGACTCTTACATGTCACCCTATCTTTACTGAATGCTGCAGATAGACACGATGCTGCAGCACTCAACACCAACATCCTTGCTTCCCCCCCCCACCGCCATGGGTGGCTGATGGTGCAATAAGACTGATATCCATTGTCATCATCAGCCTATTGCCACATGGGGCAGTGCAAAAGGACTGGTAACCATGCCGACTAGCATCCGTGAGGTCGATCAAGGGTGCCTGGCCCTAATTTTTCCTGGTAGATGGTGCAGTATGGCTGGTAACCATCCTCATCATAGCAACAGGGGGCTGAACTCCATCAGCCCCCACCCTTCATGTGTAAAGAAAAGATTCAATTGCCCCTGGACTAGCAGCGGGATGCTGGGCTCCTCTCCTCCACACTGCTTAATGTCCTGTCTGGACTATCATAGCAGCTGGAGGCTGCCTTCCACTCATTTCTCACTAACAAGTCACTGTGTCTTATTCCTGCATTCTTTATTACTTCATCACACAAGTGGGGGGACAATGCTACGGTAGCCCAGGAAGACTGGGGGAAGAACGGAATCAACAGGTGGGGTTGTTGCAGGAGCACCCCCTGTGAATAGCATACAGCTCATAATTTCTGCGGGATCTGACACAGAGCAGCTGTGCTCTCTGGTTCTATGATACAGTGGTTCTCTAGTACACTTGCCCATATTCTAGGCAGGACTGATTCTATTTTTAGATACCAAAAAGGAGGGATTAACTCAGGGAGTCATTCCCAATTTTGGCTTTTGCGCCCCTGGCTGATCTCAGCCAGGGGCACTTATGACAGCAGCAAATAGTGCAGTGCAAAAGGACTGGTACCCATGATCATCTTATTACCAATTTATGGTATGGTAGATGGTACAGTATGGCTGGTAACCATCTCTGCTGTCATGCAAAAGCAAAAGCATGCTGCTGTGTAGCGCTGCTGAATCGCCTCTGTGAGCGGCATCTAGTACACATACGGTGACAGTCACAAAAGGCAAAACAGGCTCCATGATTGCCATGCTATGGCATCTGCCAGGGCAATCCAGGGAAAAAAGGCGCGAAATGCTTGTCTGCCGTTGCTTTCCCGGATGAAGGAGTGACTGACGACATTTACCCAGAACCACCCGCGACAATGATTTTTGCCCCATCAGGCACTGGGATCTCAACCCAGAAATTCCAAGGGGCGGGGGAGGCTGCGGGAACTATGGGATAGCTACGGAATAGCTACCCACAGTGCAACGCTCCAGAAATCGATGCTAGCCTCGGACTGTGGACGCACACCACCGATTTAATGTGTTTAGTGTGGCCGCGCGCACTCGATTTTATACAATCTGTTTTGCTAAACCGGTTTATGTAAATTCGGAATAATCCCGTAGTGTAGACGTACCCTTAGCTGGAGAAATGCAGGTTCGGCAGAACTACCACTAAGTGGACACATAATTGATTAAACAACCACAACAAGGAGTAGCTATTAATGGAATGATGTCAGATTGGAAAGATGTTTCAAGTGGGGTTCTACAGGTTTGTTTTCGGTCTCGCATTATTTAACATCTTAATTAATGACTTGGCTGTAGGAATAGAAAGCATATTGATCAAATCTGCAGATGACACAAAGCTGGGGAAGGGGGGTATGCGCATTTTGGAGGATAGAACTAAAATTCAAAGGGATCTTGATAAATTGGAGAGCTGGGCTATAGACAACAAAATGAAATGCAACAAAGACAAATGTAAGGTGCTACAATCAGGGAAAAACCAAATACACAAATATTGAATGGGGACTAGCTGGCTTGGCAGCAGTATTGCTAAGAAGGATCTGGGAGTTGTGAAGGATCACAACCTCAACATGAGTCAACAATGTGATGCTGTTGCAAAGGTCAGGGGGAGGGGGAATGCAATTCTCTATTGCATTAACAGTGGCATAGCATGCAAGTCACAGGAGGTGATAGTACTATTAGCACTGGTTAGGCCTGAGCTGGAGTAGTGTGTCCAATTTTGGTCACCAATATATAGAAAGTATGTAGAGAAACTGGAAAGGATACAGAGGCAAGTGACAAAGATGATCAAAGGAATGGAATGGAAGCCATATGAGTAAAGGCTGAAGGAACTGGGTATACTTAGTTTGGAAAAGAGGAGATTAAGGGGGGGATATGATAGCAGTCTTTAAACACTTGAAAGACTGCCATTAAAAAGATGGAGAAAAGTTGTTCTTTCTTACCACAGAGGGTAGGACAAGAGGCAATGGGTTCAAACTACAGCATAGCAAATTGAGATTAAATCTCCAGAAAATACTTCCTACCTGTAAGAACAGAAGGACAATGGAACAGCCTGCCTAGGGAGATAGTGGAAGCTACTTCACTGGTTTTTTCAAAGAAGGCTGGATAGTCATCTGTCTTGGATAATTTAGATTCAACACATCCTGCATCATGGCAGGAGGTTAGACTAGATGACCCTTGCGGTTCCTTCTAACCCTATGATTCTATGAACACGACAGAAAAAAGTGAGCAAAGGAAAATTGAGGTTTAATATTACTGACACCTCTTAGACTGTGGAACAATTTTTGAAGGGAACTGGTGCAAGCCCCATCGCGAGTCACTTCATTCTCAACTGAGCTGGCTCTGGTGTATTTAATCCAGATGTTTGCATTCTAAATAATTTAGGAGATATTATATTACATGGACATCAAACAACAAGTGTGAGAGTAACATTATGAATAGCAGGAGCATGAATAATGAGACATTGAGCAAAGCAATATATACCTTCAACGACAGAATGAATTAAAGGTACAAATGCATTTAAGTCTACACAGGACCCATATTTGAGTTTAAATGTGATAATTTCATTAGCTTTATGTTTATTTTTATGTTCATTTAATTCAGCCAAGTAAGAAGGATATTTTAAATGATTTCCCTTTACAAAAGCTGTGTTGACTCTTCCCCAACAAATCATGTTCATCTATGTGTCTGATAATTCTGTTCTTTACTATAGTTTCTACCAATTTGCCCTGTACTTAAGTTAGGCTTACCAGCTTCTAATTGCCAGGATCACATCTGGAACCTTCTTTAAAAGTCAGTGTTACATTAGCTATCCTTCAGTCATCTGGTACAGAGGCTGATTTAAATGATATGTTGCACATCACAGTTAGTAGTTCTGCAATTTCATATTTCAGTTCCTTCAGAACTCTTGGGTGAATACCATCTGGTCCTGGTGACTTACTACTGTTTAATTTATCAATTTGTTCCAAAACCTCCTCTACTGATACCTCAATTTGGGACAATTCCTCAGATTTGTCACCTAAAAAGAATGGCTCAGGTGTGGGAATCTCCCTCACATCTTCTGCAGTGAGGACCAATGCAAAGAATTCATTTAGCTTCTCTGCAATAGCCTTGTCTTCCTTGATTACTCCTTTAGCACCTTGATCATCCAGTGTCTCCACTGATTATTTGACAGGCTTCTTGCTTCTGAAAAAAAATTGTGCTTTTGCTAGTTCTTCAATTATTTTTTGGTCTGCAAAATTATACCTTTAGGCTATGTGTACACTAGCACTTTTCTTGATCAGAGATTTGAAAAAACACCCCAACTGACATAAATTTCACCAACAAAAGCACCAGTGTAGACAGTGCTATGTCGTTGTGGGTGGTTTAATTATGCCGGCGGGAGAGCTCTCTTCCATCGGCATAGAGTGGCTACTCGAGAGACCTTATAGCGGCGCAACTTCAGCAATACAGCTGTGCCAGTATAAGGTTTTTAGTGTAGACATAGCCTTACACTTGATTTGCCAGGGTTTATGCTCCTTTCTATTCTCCTCAGTAGGATTTGACTTCCAATTTTTAACAGGTTTCCTTTTTGCCTCTAGCAACCTCTTTTACTCTGTTGTTTTGCCATGGTGGAATTTTTAGGTCCTCTTACTGCTTTTTATTATTAATTATTATTATTATTATTCGGGGTATGCATTTACTTTCAGATTTTATTATGGTGTTTTAAAATAGTTTCTAAGCAGCTTGCAGGCATTTCACTCTCCTGACTATTCATTTTATTTCAGTATAACTAGCTTCCTTATTTTTGTGTAATTCCCCTTTTTGAAGCTAAATGCTACTGTGGTGGATTTCTTTGTTACTTTTCTCCCTACAAGGATGTAAGTATAATTACATTATGGTCACCATTACCAAGCAGTTTCAGATATATTCACCTCTTGGACTGGATCCTGTGATCCATTTAAGACTAAATCAAGAATTACCTCTCCCCTTGAGGGTTCAGGACTAGCTGTTCCACAAAGCAGTCATTAATGGTGTCTCAAATTTTATCTCTGTATGCTATCTGGAGATAACATGTACCCAGTCAATATGGAAATAGTTGAAATCTCCCATTATTATTATTGGGTTTTCTGTTTTTGTAACCTGTCTAATCTCTCTGAACATTTTGCAATCACCTTTCTGGTCAGGATGTGTGTACGTATACACACACACACACACACAGTTAGTATATTCCTTTTGCTATCCTCTTATTATTCAAGCATGGAATTTCTATCCACAGATATTCTATGGTATAGTTTGACTCATTTAAGATTTTTACTTTATTTGACTGTATGCTTTCTTTCACATATAGTGCCTCTTCCCCACCAGCAGGACCTACTCTGTTATTCCTATATATTTCGTACTCTGGTATTACTGTGTCCCATTGATTATAATCATTCTACCAAATTTCAGTGATGTCTATTATATCAATATCCTCATTTAATACCATGCACTCAAGTTCACCCATCTTAGTATTTTGACTTCTAACATTTGTGTATAAGCACTTATGAAATGTCAATATTTAGTTGTCTGCCTTCATGTGATGCGGTTGAATGGGACTCCTTTTCATTTGACTGTTTCTCTTCAGTTCTTACCTGTACTTTAGCGACTTATGTCCTCTCCTTTTTACTAGGATAGAGAATCCCCTCTACTAAATCCTCCCCTATAGAAACTGGTTTATATTTTTTTCTTCTTGCAAAAAAGCCTCTGATTTTGAATCAGAAACTCACGTGCCTCTAATTTTAGTAACCCATTTGGCTGAGGCTTTGTCAACTTAAAGTTCTCTAGTTTTAATGTTCAGTAATGTGACAGCATGTGCTAGTGAGCCTTCTAAACATATCTGCAATAAAAATGTATTAAGCATAAGCCTGAGGACTACTTTCATCACTAGGACCCTAGTTTAACATAATACATGTACTCAAATTTTTACAACACAAGCAACCTCATTCCACCCATTATCAATCAACCAACAATGAATTTGTTAATCAGACCCTTTATTCTTGTTGTTGAATTATATGGTGTTAAAAATGTTTTCATTGGCACCTTTAGGCAAACAGGCTTAGAGTTACAAATTGCAAAGGGCTACTAAATTGTTAGTGGTGTAATTAATTACACAATAATAAATATACAGCAGATACAACAAAGCAAAAAGTTTCAAACTTGGATGAGCGAAATGAATAGGAGCTGTGGGTACTCAATACCACTGAACATCAGGCCACCTATAGTTGGGTGTCTCAGTATAGATTTTGAAACTTAGCTTTAACCTCCCAAGTCTGAAAATTTTGAAATAGGTATTATAGAAAAATGTAGACATTAAGTGACAAGACATTTCTTATATAATGTGCTACTTCAGTGGCCTTTCTGTTGCAGGTTGCTGTTGCTCAGTATTAGGCAATAACATTATTATTATTCTATTATAAAAACTTAAATCATTTACAAAACTGACATAACTATTACACTTACAACAGCAAAGTGCATTTATAATGTGTATCTACAAAATTTTCCCACATTTACAAAAGGTAAGATCGACAGACACACCTAATGGTGTCACCCACAACAAAAATATTATTTTCACTGGAGTGTGTATTCATAGATGAATTCTGCAGCCTAGTGCATGCTACTGTTTATTTTTGTCATGCATCATAACATCCTCCTCAGATATCACAAGAAAAACAGACCATCAATTTCCATCACTCTGTAACTTTTCTTTTACAGGCTCAAGTCCATTTCTGTGTGCAGCTGCTTATTGAACTTAAACATTATCCACCTGGAAATACATCTTCCTCTCAAGGGGCAGGCTGGTTTAGTAACTAGCAAAGAGACCTCTTCTTCTGTAAGTTTCCATTTTGCAAAGGGGCTCATTAAGAATCACCTTTTTTAAATGTTTACTTCTTTGTTCCAAAAGAAAACACTTGGAAGACACTGTAGGGGATGGGGAATAAAAATCCCTCCAAATATTCTCACTAATAGGGAACAAACCAGGGAGCACATTAGCAAATTGTGCTCATTGTCCTGAACTCAAATATGATAACACAGCATAGCAAGGCAATTATTGCATAATGCAGTGAAATGATCGCTTTCCATGATGTGAATGATATCGCATCCAGGCTGTGTGTGTGTTGTTCAGCTGCCTGATAAATTCACTGACTGATCTGCCACCTTGTATCTAAAGGGATTATTTCAGAAAACTTTGTTTCTCAAATATATTGTCTACATGATAAAGTGCCTCACAACTGGTATCTAACAGTTAGGCAACACATATAAGCACATGATCTTCCTCATATCATCCCTCACCAAACCTTAGAAGCAAGTAGTACAAATTTTTGCTCTAAGCTGGAAAATGCCATCCTTTGATATATTTTGCACATAATGGCCCTCTCCAGCATTTAACAGATGTGATTAACATTCAGGGGCTTAAATTTTACTCTCAGAAACCAGGAAAAAGGAGGGCAGCCCAGGCCTGCCCAGAGGGGAGGGGGCAAGAGGGGCAATTTGCCCCAGGCCCCGAGCCCCACAGGGGCCCCCACGAGAGTTTTTTGGGGCCCCTGGAGCGGGGTCCCTCACTCGCTCCGGGGGGCCCGGAAAACTCTTGCGGGGCCGGGCACAGGAGCTTCTTCGCTCTTGGTCTTCGCCAGCGGGGGGTTCTTCCACTCCGGGGCGGAAGGACCCCCCGCTGGCGAATTACCACCAAAGACGGAGCAGGACCCGCCGCCGAAGTTCAGCTCGGTCTTTGGCGGTAATTCGGCGTCGGGGGACCCTTCCGTTCCAGGACCCGCCGTCGAAGTGCCCCGAAGACCCGCGGCGGGGGCCCCCCACCACCGAATTACCGCCGAAGACCGGGCTGCACTTCGGCGGCGGGTCCCGCTTCGGCGGTAATTCGGCGGTGGGGGGGCCCCCACCGCGGGTCTTCGGGGCACTTCGGCGGCGGGTCCCGGAACGGAAGGTCCCCCGCTGCCGAAGACCCCGAGCCCCCGGAATCCTCTGGGCGGCCCTGGGGCAGCCTGTCATCCATTTCCTCTTCCACTGACCCCTTTTCTGTCACCATCTGGTCTTCTTTTCTTTCATTCTCTTTCATCCTCCTTCTCCAGACCTGTATTACACACCGACTTGTGCTCATACACACATACACCCCTTTTCCTCTGCCTAAGAGATCTTCAAAGTTTTAGATGATTCTAAAAGTCACTAAAATTCCAGCTGCCAGTTCCTTGCCACTGGTCCATCCCTCACCAACTATGTCAAAATGACCTTTCAGAGGCAGTGCTTCCTTGTCATTCACTGACAAGAAGCAACACTTCTAAGCTCATACCTACTCAGCAGAGAGGGGGACAGCTAAACTAGTTACAGAACTGACAGCCCAAGCAAGCATATGAACTAAAAAAAAGTGAAGTCACTAATGAAGAACACAGAGGTCAGAGTGTGTGGGCAATCTCAATTGTACATTGTACGCTATAGTTTCAGGCATTCTGCTTCGATTGAATACAGATGTTAATATTCACCCCCCAAATACCTCTCCCTCCCCCCAAAAAACCTGCCATAAATATCCCAATTCTTAAAGTTAACAGCTGTAACGAATGCCTGATCCAAAGGCCTTTGAAGACAAATACTGGTTTCACAGGGCATTTCAGACCATGCTGGATTTACACTTCTGAGACAAAACTCTATTATTTTTAACCAAGCAGTTTATTGTATATGCTCTATCCCACTCAGGGATAACTGTATTCTTTTGTACAGGACTCTAGGTTTGCAGAAAACACATGGAGAGGTGTATTCCTAATAATGTCTGGCATTTGGCATGATCAACTACTATTCTGGCATATCCCACAAAGGTATGTCCTGAATAGCAGGTCTGACAAGCATTTACCATAAGACCAGTAAATAAATCTGTTTAACAGTGGAAAAATTATGTCAATCAGCCATTCCCTGCCAGTTTAAACAAACAGATATCCCTCTCTGGATGGCTTTGATCTCAACTGGCTCCTGACACATGGCAATGATGTCACTAGACTTGGAAGAAAGAAATACATAGATACTGGCACCAGAAGCAGAAGACATAAGACCCGATCCTGCAGTCGGTGCAAGCAAAGTCTCCACTGACAAATAACAATGTGACATAATATATTGGCTTCAATGGAAAGTTTTGACTTCTTTAAGATTGGGTCAATAGAATATGGATCAGTAAGCTGCTATTTCATGCTGTTATACATTGGGGCAGCCTTATAATTTAACTGGGTAAATATTATGTTTCACGGTAGCACAACATAACACAATTTCATCATAAAGGTTACAGACAAACAAAAGCTGGAAGGACTTCTGGATTCATCTACTATCACAGAGGATGTCTAAACCTCACTGAGATCCCTTATACTTCAATTTGCATATCTGACTGATGAAAACAGTATTTTCTGTATCTTCAAATGTTCCACCAATCAGATGAACATTCCATTGACTTGTTTAAGTGTGTGAGTGTGTGTGTGCGCGCGCGCGCACACGCGGCCAGATGCAGCAGTAACAATAGGCAGTAATATGTTACAGTTTACTAGTGAGGGAGGACAGCTTATTTTATTAGATTTTAAATGTCACTTTTTGTAAAACAAAATACCTTTTAAAAACTCTGAAAATTTAATAATATATTGATAAGCATGTGCACTTAATAAAGAATCCTTTCATACAGTAATACGGTTGCACTCTCAAACAGAATGAATCAGAGTTGCTTCTCTTCACTTTACAGTCCTTTTGAAATTCCATGCTTGAAAAATAAGACTATAGCAGTAGGAATATATCATCCTGATTATAGTAACAGTGGTTGTGAAACACTCAGGGAGATCAGAAAGGCTACAAAAATGGAATCCCAGTAATAATAATGGAGGATTTCAACTATCTCCATATTGATTGGGAACATGTCACCTCAGAATGGGATGCAGAGATAAAATGCAGAATGGGATGCAGCTAGTCCTGGAGCCCTCAAAGGGGGAGGACTGGGGGCAATTCTTGCTAAGTGGAGCATAGGATCTGCTCCAAAAGGTGAAAATAGCTGAACCACTTGGTAATAGTGACTATTATATTTAACATCCTTTGGGGATGGGGGTGGGGGGAGGAAATACCAATGAAACTCATCACAGTAGCATTTAAGTTCAAAAAGGGGAATTACACAAAAATGAGGAGACTAATTAAATGGAAATTAAAAGGAACGATCACAAGAATGAAATGCCTGCTAGCTGCATGGAAACCTTTTTTTAAAACACCATAATAGAGGCTCAAAGTAAATGTAAACCACAAATACAAAGAATAGTAAGGGCACCACAAAAATCTCCATGTCTAAAAAGAAAAGCAAAAGAGGCAGCTAGAGAAAAAAAAAAGAGATCTTTTAAAAATTGGAAGTCAAATCCTCCTAAGGAAAATAGAAAGCAACATATACTTTTGCACTTGACTTGCCAGAGTCTAATTAGGCAGGCCAAAAAAGAATTCAAAGAGCAACTCACAAAAGACAATAAATAAATAATAATCCAGCAGATTTTTTTTTTAAATACAGCAGAAGCAGGAAGCTGGCCAAACAATCAGTGGGGACACCAGATGATCAAGGTGCTAAGCAACCACTCAAGGAAGACAAGGCCATTGCAAAGAAACTAAATGAATTCTTTGCCTCAGTCTTCACTGCAGAGAATGTGAGAGGGATTCCCACATCTGAGCCATTCTTTTTAGGTCACAAATGTGAGGAACTGTCCCAGTAGAGGTGGTTTTGGAACATATTGAACATAATAAGTCACCAGAACCAGATTGTATTCACTCAAAGTTAGGAAGGAACTGAAATATGAAATTACAGAACTTCTAACTGTGATATGTAGCATATCGCTGAAATCAGCCTCTGTACCAGATGACTGGAGGATAGCTAATGTGACCAAAAAAAAAAAAAAAGTATTCAAAGGCTCCAGATATGATCTTGGCAATTACAAGCCAGTAAACCTAAATTCATTGCCAGGCAAATTGGTAGAAACTATAGTAAAGAATACAATTATCAGATATATAGATGAACATGATTTGTTGGGGAATAATCAATATTGCTTTTTTAAAGGGAAATCATCCCTCATCAATCTATTAGAATTCTTTGAGTGGATCACAAGCATGTGGACAAGGGTGATCCAATGTATCTTGTGTACTTGAGCTTTCAGAAAGCCTTTGACAAAGTCCCTCACCAAAGGCTCTTAAGCAAAGTAATGGGATAAGAGGGAAGGTCCTCTCATGGATCAGTAACTGGTTAAAAGATAGGAAACGAAAGCTGGAATAAATGGTCAGTTTTCACAATACAGAGACGTTAATAGTGGGGTCTCCTAAGGATCTGTACTGGGACCAGTGCTGTTCAACATGTTCATAAATTATTTGGAAAAAGGGGTAAACACTGGGATGTGAAAATTTGCAGACAATACAAAATTACTTAGGATAGTTAGGTCCAAAGCAGACTGCGAAGAGTTACAAAGGGATTTCACAAAACTGGGTGTTTGGGCAAGAAAATGACAGATGTAATTCAGTCTTGATAAATACAAAGTAATGCACATCGGAATACATAATCCCAACTATACATACACAATGATGGGGTCTAAATTAGCTGTTACCACTCATGAAATAGACCTTGAAGTCACTGTGGATAATTCTCTGAAAACATCTGCTCAATGTGCGGCTGCAGTCCAAATGCTAGCAAAATGTTAGGAATCATTAGGAAAGGAATAGATAGTAAGACAGAAAATATCATAATGCCATTATATTAATTCATGATACACCCACATCTTGACCAAAGAAGGGCAACAAAAAAGATTAGGGGTATGAAATAGCTTCCATATAAGAAGAGATTGAATAGACAGGACTGTTCATCCTGAAAAAGAGATAACTGAGGGGAGACATGATTGAGGTTTATAGAATCATGAATGGTATGGAGAAAGTGAAGAAGGAAGTGTTATTTACCCCATTGCATAACACATGAACCAGGGATCACTCAATGTAGCAAATTTAAAACAAAACATCAGGAAGTACTTTTTCACACAAAACACTGTCAACCTGTGGAATTTGTTGCCAGGAGATGTTATGAAGGCCAAAAGTATAACTGGGTTAAAAAAAGAATTAGATAAATGAATGGAAGACATGCTGACTATTGTTTAATTTATCAATAGCTATTAGCCAATATGGTCAGGGATACAACCCCATCCTCAGGGTGTCCCTAAACTTCTGACTGCTAGAAACTGGGATTAGATAATCATTCGATAAAGTGCTCAGTTCTGTTCACTCCCTCTGAAGCACCTGGCACTAGCCACTGTTGGAAAACAGGATGTTGGGCTAGCTGGACCATTGGTCTGACCCAATATGGCTATTCTTATGTTTTTATGGTCTCAACCAAACTGTTCAGTGGACAATACCCATATAGAGTACATATGTCCATGTGTGCCTACCTGCTCTATGTTCTCTCAGAAAATTAGCATATGGTGGTGGTGATTGGTGGTGGTGATTGGTGGTGATTGGACATCTAACATAGTGAATGCCAGTGAAAATGAGGTAGGATCAGAGTCTAAAATAGGGAAAGAACAAGTCAAAAATTACTTAGACAAGTTAGATGTCTTCAAATCACCAGGGCCTGATGAAATGCATCCTAGAATACTCAGGAAACTGACTGAGGAGATATCCGAGCCATTAGCAATTCTCTTTGAAAAGTCATGGAAGACCGGAAACATTCCAGAAGACTGGAAAAGGGCATATAGTGCCGATATATAAAAAGGGAAATAAGGACAACCCGGGGATACCCAGAAAGATAATAGAGCAAATAATTAAGCAATCAATTTGCAAACACCTAGAAGATAATAAGGTGATAAGTAACAGTCAGCATGGATTTGTCAACAACAAATCATGTCAAACCAACCTGATAGCTTTCTTTGACAGGGTAACAAGCCTGGTGGATAGGGGGAAAGCATTAGATGTGGTATATCTTGACTTAGTAAGTCTTTTGATACTGTCTCACATGACCTTCTCGTAAACAAACTAGGGAAATACAATCTAGATGGAGTTACTATAAGGTGGTGCATAACCGGTTGGAAAATCATTCCCAGAGAGTAGTTATCAGCGGTTCATAGTCATGCTAGAAGGGCAGAATGAGTGGGGTCCTGCAGGGATAGGTTCTGGGTCCGATTCTGTTCAATATCTTCATCAATGATTTTGATAATGGCAGAGACAGTATACTTATAAAGTTTCCAGATGATACCAAGTTGGGAGGAGTTGCAAGTGCTTTGGAGGATAGGATTAAAATTCAAAATGATCTGGACATACTGGAGAAATGGTCTGAAGTAAATAGGATGAAATTCAATAAGGATGAATGCAAAGTACTCCACTTAGGAAGGAAAATCAGTTGCACATACACAAAATGGGAAATGACTGCCTAGGAAGGAGTACTATGGAAAGGGATCTGGGGGTCATAGTGGATCACAAGCTAAATACAAATCAACAGTGTAATGCTGTTGCAAAAAAAGCAAACATCATTCTGGGATGTTTTAGCAGGAGTGTTGTAAGCAAGACACGAGAAGTAATTCTTCTGCTCTACTCCATGCTGATTAGGGCTCAACTGGAGTATTGTGTCCAGTTCTGGGTGCCACATTTCAGGAAAGATGTGGACAAACTGGACAAAGCCCAGAGAAGAGCAACAAAAATGTTTAAAGTTCTAGAAAACATGACCTATGAGGGAAGATTGAAAAAATTCGGTTTGTTTAGTCTGGAAAAGAGAAGACTGAGTGGGGACATGATAAGAGTTTTCAAGTACATAAAAGGCTGTTACAAGGAGGAGGGAGAAAAGTTGTTCTTCTTAACCTCTGAGGATAGGACAAGAAGCAATGGGCTTAAATTGCAGCAAGGGCAGTTTAGGTTGGACATGAGGAAAAACTTCTTAACTGTCAAAGTGGTTAAGCACTGGAAAAAACTGCCTGGGGAGGTTGTGGAATCTCCACCACTGGGGACTTTTAAGAGCATGTTGGAAAAAAACCTGTCAGAGATAGTCTAGATAAAACTTGCCTTGAGTGCAGGGGACTGCACTAGATGACTGCTTGAGGTCTGTTCTAGTCCTATGATTCTATGATTATTCAGACAGACACTGAAGGCCCAATTCCCTCATGCTTACTCATGATGAGTAGTGCCTCATATCACAAGTAGCCCCATCGAAAGTGAAAGGATTACTTGGAAGATACTACTTCATATGAGCAAGGGTGAGAGACTTTGTTCCTGAATGTTTAAGTATCTATTATCTCTCTCATACGCATGCACTTCTCATGTCAATCTACCTAAACACTTATATATGAATATTTGCTACAATGCATAACATTCGCATAGTCCAAAATGCTTTACAAATATTGAATAATAAAATATATACGATAGCGAGAGATACATTAATATTAAGCTTTAGAAAAATGGATAAACCCCAAGTGTCAAAGACTTAAATTGGGCATGTGCCAGCTAGAAAATAGGAGCTTCTGTCATATAAGTTACTGCTCATGTATTTAAGTACCCCCAGGCATTCTAACAGCAATTTGTCTGAAAATGTCCCAGTTCTAATCACGGGGCCAAACACTTGCCTTCAGCACTGCTGTTTATTCCAAGAAGTGAAACTTTCTCTCTGCTTCCAGGAGTAACATGAGAAACATGGCTACAAGAATCTGGCACATATAATGGATAAATATTCACAAGGCTTCCTGGACTAGTTTGACTACCCTCTAATTTAAGAGCTTTGCTTTCATATACTTTTATTGCATTTTGGGGGAGCTGGGCACATTTGGATTCACTAAGCTAATGAATTGTGGACTAGAAAATTGGAGATTTGGATTCTAAACCTGACTATGGCATTGCTGATTTACTTGGGTGCAGGGGTGGCTCCAGGCACCAGTGCACCAAGCGCGTGCCTGGGACAGCAAGCCGCGGGGGGGGGGAGGGGGGCCTGCCGGTTGCTGTGAGGGCGGCAGTCAGGCTGCCTTCGGCGGCATGCCTGAGGGAGGTCTGCCAGTCCCGCGGTTTTAGCAGTAATTTGGTGGAAGGTATGCCGAAGGTGTGGGACCAGCGGACCTCCTGCAGGCATGCCGCCAAATCCGCGTTACCAGCAGACCTCCCGCAGGCATGTCACCGAAAGCCACCTGACTGCTGTGCTTGGGGTGGCAAAATACTTAGAGCTGCCCCTGCTTGGGTGGCCTTTAATATCTCTCTCTCTCCCCATCCCCCATCTATAAAATAGAAAATTACTACTTATCTCCCTCCCACTGTCCCTCACAGAGTTGTTGTGAGAATTTATTAACATTTGTTTATAAAGTACTCTGACTAAAAATGGTTTTAGTGTTGTAATGTACATATATTGCATGGCACAAGGAAGGGTATATTTCTGAATCTGATTGCATAGTTCTTTACTGGAAGACTGGACAGCTAATGGAATTAGTGATGAGATATAAAGTCGTTAACTTGCAGGCGACAGGTCTGAATCTAACTAAGGTCACTGGTGAACAAAAGTAATTACCATTCAAAGGTTGTTTGGTGGTTGATGTGCAAATGCATTTCCTAATGGACTTGTGTCCATCATCGCAATTTACACCACAACTGGCACTAATTTCTTTCCCCTATTGCTAGCTTACTTGGCAGAGAAGCCAAGTTCTGTAGGAGTATGGAGGCTGAAGTAACCTTTCACTATTGGAGCCAGTCTCTCCTATATTCTGGCAGCAGCTGTGTGGAGAAGCTGGCAGTGACACTTCCTATGTTCTTTGCTCAGCTCCCAGAGCTCTAATCTATCCCCATTCATAAACACATTAGAAAAATAAATGTAAAGAGCCCTCCCTCAAAAAATAAAAACAAAAAACCCTCCTCTTATCCAGAAATTTGCTATTTATTCAAAAATTTTAAATTCACACAGAACACCTAGACCTAAACTCAAACTGTTGTCTATGTTTACAAGTCTCCCCACCCCCTTGTAACTAACAACCACGTTTTTTGCATTTTTGTTCTGGGTGATTCAATTAAAACTATGTTTTTCTAGCTTATGGAAAGCTTTTGGAAGGGAAAGAATCCCTGTAATGTAACTAGTACAACTGGTTCCCTCTAGTGTCTAGACAATATACAGTGTAGACGCTGTATTCATTTTTAATTGGAATCTCTCTTCCTTTCTCTGTTCTCTTGGTCACAGTCTCGTATTTGTTTTCTGTTCTGCCTACTCTCTACTATATTTTTCACTGAACTTTCCTCTCAAATCCCCATTCCAGCGCCTCCTAAATAGAATTCTAAGATATTAATAAAACAGGAGTACTTGTGGCACCTTAAAGACTAACAAATTTATTCATGCTCAAATAAATTTGTTAGTCTTTAAGGTGCCACAAGTACTCCTGTTTTTTTTGCGGATACAGACTAACACGGCTGCTACTCTGAAACCTGTAAGATATTAATGTTTGAGGCAAACTTCTGAACCCACAACATTTAAATGAATTCAAAACTTGGCAAAATAAATTCACTCATCCCTAATATATTAAAACAAAAACAAACATCATCACGTAAACAGCTTCGGCTGCTAAAGAATCACAAAATGACTTAGCTTTCTAGTGTGACTAATTAACTTGGTATATAGCATATTACAGTGTAAAGTAATATTAACTGCTGTTAGAATTCCCATATAGCGTAAATGTCTACAAAAATATCATGATTAGTATGACCATAGTGCATACCAGAGGAAATGTAGCAATAATATTTCCCACCTATTACAAAGTGTTAACTTTCTACTCGCTGCAAAATTAAAGTTACAAATGCAAGATGCCAAGAGGGATGCTCAACATAAACCTCCACTGAACTGGTACTGAATTTCACAAAAAGTCATTTAAATTTCATTGCTATCACAACACTTTCAGGTTGATAGTTCTATTTATTTTTAATTCTTGCAGAAGAGTTAGAAAAATAGAGGCCAAAATAGGATGGTCTTAATTTGCAGCCATTAGACAATGTGTATTACTCGTTTAATAAACTCCAAAGAAGCCCCAACCATTGGAGAGGTCTTGGACAAAGGGAGAGTAGACTATAATATCATCACACTCTTACATAGTGTCTCACTCTACCATCTCAAAGTGCTCAACATAATGCATGGATTTATTGGCTGATTTTAAACATTACACAAGCACAGATACTTTTGTATAAGTTACAACAAAGAGTGTTTCTGGTGAATTTTGATTTAAGTATTACAAAGAGTTCAGAGATGATAATTAAAATGGGCATCAACTTAATGCTGAAGAATCTCATTCCAGATTTCAGTTGGTCTCTCTCTCTTCTATGTGGTACACAAAGGTGAAAACTACCAAACTATCAGATTCCCTCTGAAGTGGCCAGAAAAATCAAAACAAATGATACATTCAATTGGTTCACATAAATTAGTCATCCATTAAATGCAAAATCTTTAAAAGGAGATAGTTATTTTTAAACAAAAATTTAAGCAACAGGAGAAGGAGCATTTTCAAAACTTGGTATGATAAGACATAATTGTGTTTTTTTTAAATTTAAATAAAAATGTAATTACACTTTACCACATTGCTTGAAACCTGAACACAAAATTATAATGTTTAAGACATAAGAAACAACTGAAATTGAAGAGAAAGAGAAGGTGGAAAATGAACAGCCTACTTCCACTGTCCTACAGATGAATTACAAGAAGTAAACTTATTTTATAAATGGTGAAAACTTCATAGTAGATTTTATAATGTCTTTCATCTTTAATAATATAAGGTATCACTCTCTCTCTTTTTAAAGCATATGATAATGCTCATCTTGATGGTGTTTCTTTAAAATCAAATTTACTGTTGTCATTAATAATCTCTCATTTCAGCTGTGAATAGCTTTTTCAACTGGAAGTTCCAATGTCTTTGTGGCAATTCTAAACCTTGACCTAAATATCTTGAGAGTAGGCAAGCCACTTAAAGAGCTACAGTTAAGGCATTACCTGCAGAGGATTAGACGAGTAATCAAGTTTCATACTAAGCTACAACCTCCATCTAATACAAATGCCACAAACACTTAGGAAAGGTATCTGTACAAAGTAAACAGAAATGGTCTCAACATGTTTTCTACAAAACATGCTGCTCAGCATTTTTGAGCTCATTCAGTAAGTATCATATTTAATGAGAGCCAACTTTAAGTAGCTTCAATATTTGCACTGCTCTAATCCAGTACATGGAAAACTAGACAGACATGTTTAGAGGTATATTCTCTTTTTAATGCACATATCATTCCTGTGACAGCAACTTAATTGCACTCATTGATCCTATTCAACACTCCTTACTTAGACCTACTGACACCAGTAAGGAATGCTTAATAAAGCCCACGCAGAGGAAAACAACCTCCTTATCTACACATTTTGAGGGTTTTACGTTTATGTTTATTTAGCAACTGCTTCTTTTTTTATTTACAGTGAGGGGAGTGGCTACTATGGATTACTCCAGAGAGGAAGGATTTAAAGGCAAAGTAGTCATTTAAACTTTTTTTTTTTGCTGCCAAATGTACACCAATGAATGGAGGAGAAAAAAAAATCACATGCCATTCTCCCATGTGTCAGTTGCACCATTTTAAATCACCAGCGTTCCATGGAAATAGATACTGTTAAGTCCCAAAAAAATGGTGGCTTTAGTATCATCAACCTTTCTTTTCAAATCACAGCTCTCTTTTTTTTAGACCAAAGGTAAATAATACAATATATTTTCTGGTTGGGAAATTATTTAAGCTTTAGCCAGGCAACAATTTCTCTGGCTGCCCAGCACTACAGAAAACAAACAGTACCTCACACTGCATATCAACCTTGAGTTTTCATGATGGTCATAGGGATCCATCAGCACACAGCTGCAGTTCTGGCAGGTATTTGTGTCTATACCATAGTTTAGGTTAAACATCAGCAAACAATGGTGCAGATCCTTAGCTATTGCAAATCAGAGTAGCTCTATGATCTGGCCCAATATCATCATAATGAGATCAATTTTAGACAATAAAATACTTTGGAAGAGGAAGCTTGTTGGATCATTGCTAGAGCTGTTCCAGAGTAGACTAAATGAACACTTCCGGGTTTAACTTAGGGTGCAAGTTTGCCCTAATGCACCATTAGATTGGAATCCATTTGCTATTTCATCCTCTACAATCAAAGCACTTTGCATTCCATGACTCCCTGGAACTCTCTCTTGCTGCAGAATTGTGCTCCAGAAGCTGAGCTTAGATTTTTTTTTTCTTTAAAAGGTATGTTTTTAGCTCTTATCATTGCGGATAACCTTGGGAACCAAGTGAAAACTGATGGAGGGTCACATGCTACCTCAGGCAACAATTCTGAGATCTCGATCAGGGCAGAATGGATTCTGCTAGCTAATCTCGGGCAATGATATTTGGCATTTTCCCAAGATGCCACAGAATCCCCCACTGTGCTGCAGCCAGATGCCTGAACATTTTTTCTCTCTCCATGCCCACCCTCTAGATCCAACCAATGGATGGAATTTGGTGATGAATCCTGTCATGTGCCATCTGAGGTACCTTACGCATACACTAAGAAGATCACTTCAAACTGCTTAGAGACCTCTATTGCATTCAAAATGCCTTTGATGCTTGTAAAAGCCTTCATTGCAGTCCCACACTTCTAGTAAGTTACCAGAGTAAATAGGAATCTGTGTGCTAAACTCACTGCTGGTGTAAGCAGTTGCATCTCCATTGACTTAAGTCACATTGTGCTTGGTTTCACAGTGCTGAGCTGGGCCTAGGAGTCCAAAGCTTTAGGAATTTCCTATAATGAAAAATACTTATAACATTTTGATAAATCACCAGCCAATCCTAACAGTTAAATAGCAAGAACTGTTACAGTAGGTTCATCTTCCATTCAAAACTCCAGGGACCCTACAGTAAAGCTATTATCCAAGCAAGAAGAATGCTCTCAATATACTGCACGTACACATCAGGGTAGTCGGATGTATTTCTTTTCTAAAACTAAAAGCAAAAAGTGTGAAGGCTGCAATATATTAATACATTATCCAGGTTAGCTGACAAACACAAAGTTTATATATTATTATTCAGGAAAAGAATCTCCTTTGCTATGACTTCTGTTTCTTCATTACTAACGTGTTAATTACAAAATAAATTTTGAGGGCCCATAATCATAGAAGCATAGAAGGTGAAGGAACCTTGAGAGGTCATCTAGTCCAGTCCCCTGCACTCAAGGAGGAGTAAGTATTATAATCTCTGGGTTATGTTAGGAGAGTCAAAAATGCTTTCTTTATTATGGCATTTAGGGAAATATTGTGATTGTTTCTATACTACCTTTGAAAATGAAGAGAAAATAGTAAAATACACAGCCATGGAACATCTCAGTGGGAGTCCCACTTCAGTTTCAACAAAAAGTAGGAAACCAGTCGGTGTAGCTAGCATTAGTGAGTGCACTACAACACCTGGGAGATCCCAGCTTATTGTGAAATCCTGGAAACAGTGAAGACAACAGCAAAACTCCCCATTGACATCAATGGGGATTTGACTCTCACAATTTATAGTATCTCTAAATAGAATTCCACTTCCTAGATCAGAAGTGACTGTTTCAATACCTGAACAAACAAGGGATGACCCAGAGGTAAAGTAACCAACTGTCCGACTACTAGAAGTCCCCCACAATTATCTACTTAAATTCCCCCTCTTATTTCAAGGGTATGTGCTCTCTCTCTCTCAGTTGTTGTGCAGCGCTGCTGTCCACTGTGAAACAGCTGCTATACTGAGCTGAAGCAATTTACATGAATAGTTTGTCAAGCACTTCAGGGTACTCAGAGATGAAGGGTGATTATATAAATGCAAGATAGTACCATGAATCTAGGTTGGTGTTTACTTTTTTGATAAGTGTTCTTGGGTATTTCCTGAGGTGCTGACTCTAACCTCCTGCCCTCTCTAATCAAGAGAATTTCACATACAGTGAACCATCAAATTACACACACCACAGAGATGGGAGCATATCTGATGTTTACAGCTGAGAAGTTGGGAGTCAGAGCTCCTGGGTTCCCTTCCTGTCTCTGCAACAACACACAGCATTGTGACCTCAGCCAAGTTACTTCACTTCATTTTGCCCCAGCTTAACCATCTGCATATCAGGTATGAGAACACAGGAGTGTTATTTGGCCTATTTTATTAAGTGCTTCTAATGGGGTCGGTATCCATTTCTCGCAAGGCCCCTCTCTAGTTGGGTGTGTCTGCGTTCTTTCAGTAAGTAGTCCCGGCCCTGGTATTGGGCCATATCCCCAGGGCAACCTCCCTGGAGACACTATCTTCCTGTGGCCCTCCCAAGGCTCAGTCCCTACTCAGTCCCAGCAGCCAGCCAGGAGTTATTTCATTGCTCCCCCAGTCTTTGGCTCAGTCCTAGAAGCCAGCCAGCCAGCCAGGAGCCTCTCGCTCCCCCTGTCCCTGCCAACAGACTGTCTTTGGTTCTGTTACTCTACCAGCCAGGCACACAGTCCTTTCTTCTCCAGCTCCAAGCAGTAACTAACTACTGCTCTGTTCTGCAGCTCCTTTTATACGGTCCTCCTGGCACCTGATTGGCTGTTCCAGTAGCCCCTCTGATCGGTTGCTTCCTCGCAGCCACTCTAGGCCACTTGGAGGACCTCTCCACTGCTGCTTTCCTGGGATATGTGTGGTAGAACCCTGAGGCCTCCAGCAGGGGGCCTTTGGACCTAATCAACATCATCACAGTCTTTTGACTTCCTAGGACGCAAAGGCATGGGAGGAAGGCAAAGGACTATTTTCCAAAGGTCCAGAGGAGCTATATTTGTCTTCTAGAAAAGGGTGGCCACACACTTCCTTCTGGCTCTCCTAAGTCTCTTGTGATTAGATCTAGACTTTCTACTGTAGGTCCAAGGAAACAACATGAACACCTTGCCACAAGCCAGAGGTTCTGCTCAAACACTTGCCATCAGTGTAGGGAATGTAAATAGTATAGACTAGATATAACTATTTAATACTTCTATGGTCCCCATAGCCATAATATTTGAACACTCCCTCTTCTCCATTCCCAATGCATTCTCTGTCCTAGAAATGCCTGTTGAAGATCTCAATCAAGTTAACACATCTCTCCTGGTAAATTACAGTATATATCCCATGCTTGTTTTCTTTCAATGCTGTTCAAATACCTTTACCCCCAACCTCCCACCTAGGACAGATTTTGAATTTCCTAAAAATTATAGAGGTGACAAATACAGAATCAGGTATCTAGCTATCTTGTATTCATCTATTAAACTCTGCATGCATTTGCTAATCTTGCATTTAAATGGCTTGCTCCTTTTTAATCAGAATGTTATTAAGAATTTTTGGTACAGTTTTTTCCCCCTCTAATGAAGCAACAAATCTCTCTCACAAACAATTCTGGTCACATTCAAATACCCCTACATTCCCTTCAGTACTGCTGCCTGCTTCCTGCTAATGATAAATCATTTAAATGCATTTTCCTTTGCTACATTATCCAACAAAGTTTCAAGAAATGATTTAAAAAGTAACAGAAGTTATAAACTTACTTAAGATAAGAAGTAGTTTGCCACTGTAATTTAATTTATTTACTTTACAGAAGGAATATAAACCAAATTAAGAAAAAGTCTCAAAATATATCAACAAGTCATTACTTCCCCTGCCAGTAGGGGTGATAGACAGCACCAGGTGGAAGGCTCTATCAAATAACTGAGACCCAATTAAAGAATCACAGAAATCAGACGTGAACAAGTCTAGTGGGTCATCTGGGCAATCACTCTGCTGTTAGTGATTATTCTGTAGAGAATATTCTTCAGTGTTTTGTCCAGTCTAGTATTAAATGACTACAGCAAAAAGCACCTACAATGTCCCTTAGGAAATTACTCCACTGTCTAATAGACCTCACTGTTAGGAGGTACACTGTTCTTTATTCTAATACACACATGGGCACATATTTGCTGTTAAAAGGCCACAACCCCACTAGACTTCGACTGATACGTCATTTTGCTTTCATTTGGTCTTGGATATGTCATAATGTATCTTTTCTTTACAGGGGAACTTCCTATGGAATGGCTGAATTTAAAATATCATTAGCAAAATAACTTCTCGTGTGTCACTATATATTTTTAAAGTATTGCATCATGGCTAATAAAAAGGTGACATTCTGTCTTCATTTCAAGTGGAAGACCAAAACATCTCCATTGTACATAGTACAATCTTTCATAAAAAGTCCTGTGTGTGTGTTGTTTCAACCACTTAACTATAAGTGATGCTCAGACCCTTCTGCTTTCTGGCTGAAGAACAAAAATATAAGGGTTTTAAAACTGGAAAGCTGAATGCGTCACATTCATCCTGCTCCTCACTGTACTTTTCCCCAAACTCATACTATCCCAGCCAGACTGGGGAGAGTCAGAGAAGCCTTATATCATCAATCTCAGAATGATGGCTGCTTCAGAATATATTCATTAAGTAAAAAGCTCCAATTATGGTAATTGTCCTGTGGGAAAAGACAGAGAAAATACAGAGCAATGCCTACTTTTAAAATCTGATTGCATTAAAACAGGAGATCTAAGCTAAAGATTTTTAATATGGGGAATGTCACTCAATTTTTAAAAGAGATGAGCCTCAGTCACAAAGTTTACATGTGGATCCACATTTTTTCAAAGTTCCAGGGTGTTTGATCCAGGGATTTTGCCTTATTTTATAATTTGTATTACTGTAGCACCTGTGAGCACTGGTCAGGGACCATTTTGCTAGAAGCTGTACAAACAGAGAACAGAAAGATGGCCCCTGTCCCACAGAGCTTACAGCTTAATAAAAGACAAGAAATAAATACAGACAGAAAGATGGGGAGGTACAAGGAACAAGTGAGACAATATTGTCAGCAGTGGCCTCAGCACACCAGCATTATAATCATTCTCAAGTTTTTTGTAGGCATCACAGCAAAGGAGAGTTTTAAGGAGGGATTTGAAAGAAGACAGTGAGGTTTGCAGGTATTTATAGGGAGCTCCTCCCAAGCCATGCAGGAAAGCCCAGGAAAAAGCACAAAGGTGCCAGTTTGAAAATGTAACAAATGAGGAATGGAGGCTGTCATCATGGGCCAATAATATACAAAAGCCGACCTCTCTATAGTGAATGAGAGGCAATAGGTAGGGATTGGCCTTGAAGGGCACTGAAAGTGAAGACAAGTAGCTTGTGTTGGATGAGATAGCGCATAGTGTAAACATACCCTAAGGCTGTGAGTGCCCTGCTTGTGTACACATATTTGTGCTAGCTCTTATCAAGCATAAGTACGGAGCAAGTATAAATAGCAGTGTAGCCGTGGTAGCACCAGTTTCAGGCAAGTTTGTACCAGACATGGCTCAGATGTACCTCCTCTGCTACTATCAGTGCTACTGCAACTGCATAGATATTTATACTTGCACTAGAGCCCTGTGTGGGACTATTTGTAATTCTACCTTGCAATACCCACTCCCACCCTCTCTTGCTATTATTGCAGCAGGTCCTGTGTGACCCACAGGACCTTAATCCCACCCTGCAATATCCACTCCCACCCGCTCCTACTCTGATGGTAGCTGGTCCGCAGGATCCCACTCCTGCTGCAGGGCTCTATACTAGTCCTGTGCAGGCTCTAACTTGCACTAACTCGATGAGAGCTAGGGCGAGTAGGTGTATACCCCTAGCTCATAGTACAAACATAGCCATAGACAAGGGGGAGCCAGTAGAGGAATGAAAAGAGAAGGGTGTCATCTTTGCAGCAGCATTCTGTATGGGTATGAGTGGGAAAAGATACATTTTGCCCAGGTCAGAGAAAAAGCTGTTGCAATACTCAAGACAGGAGATGATGAGGGCCTGGAAGAAAGTTTTGGCTGTGTGGATAGATAGGAAAGGGAGATCTTAGACAGGTTATGCACAAAGAAGTGATAAGATTTAAACACAGACCTCTCTCTCTAGGTCCTCACATTTAGGTTGTGTCAAAGATGATGCCCAGGTTATGGGGCTGAGTGACAGGCAGGATTCACAGGAGGAGAATGCTGAACAAAATCACTGGAGTTTTTTAACCTCTCTATTGGGAAACAGTTCCAATTTGGTAATACAATCATGCAGGGAAATGACTGTTAGGTCTGGTCTACACTAGGAGGTTATGTCGAATTTAGCAGCGTTAAATCGAATTAACCCTGCACCCGTCCACACAACGAAGCTATTTAGTTCAACATACAGGTCTCTTTAGTTCGATATCTGTACTCCGGCTCGAAGAGGAGAGTAGCGCTAAATTCGACATGGCCATGGACTCTGAGGATGGGATAGTGTCGACGGACGGTTCCTCGGAGATGTTCGCAGACAGGGAAGATGAGGAAGGAGATGAGGAGGACGAGGCAGTCGACAGCGCTTACAACGCTGATTTCCCCAACAGCCAGGATCTCTTCATCACCCTCACGGAGATCCCCTACCAACCCTCCCCAGCCGTTAACCCGGACCCTGAATCAGGGGAAGGATCAGTCGGTAAGTGCTTTAAACATGTAAACATTTATTTTTAACAGAACAGGAATATTAACTATGTGAAAAGAAGGTCAATATGTACGGGGATAGAACAGAAATCCTCATGGGAGATCTCCACGAAGCTCTCCTGGAGGTAATTGAAAAGCCTCTGCATGAGGTTCCTGGGGAGAGCGGCCTTATTGCGTCCTCCGTGGTAGCACACTTTTCCACGCCAAGCTATCATCAGGTACTCGGGTATCATTGCCTCGACGAGCATGGCGGCATAGGGCCCTGGTTTTTGCTGGCTTTCACGCAGCATGCGGTCTTTATCTGTGTCACTGATCCTCATCAGGGTGATTTCGCCCATGGTGGCCTGCTTTGAATTAGGGGAATGTTAGTATTGGGACTGCTTGCCTGTTCCTTTACATAACTGTAACCGGCGGTTTACAGCCACGTGGTAGAGGCGGGACAGGGGCAGCATACAGGGATCTTTCCCGGGGACAGCCGCGAGGGGGTGGGACAGGGGCAGAGTTCATGCTTTCCAGATTGCCGGCAGCAGGAACTGGCCAATGCTAGGAGCATTGCTTTGACCATGAAAGGAGGGCACTGCTATACATTAAGTTTTAAGCAGCCAAAAGTCTACGGCTTACCATGTCTGCCTGCTACACGAATTCTGCTGTCCTGCCCTGCTTGTCTGATCTCCACTGCAAGACCCCAGGCACTGAATGCGAAGGACGAAAAGTCGACCTTGTCCTGAGTGTGCATGAGATAGGTGCTGTGCATGGTCTTGTTCACAGAGATAGACTAGACTATGTTCATTGTTCACAAAAATGTATCTTTGTAAGGAATTCACTCCCTTTTTCCCATCACACAGCTGCGACTGTCTCCCAACCTACCCCGGCATCCCCCTCACAGAGGCTGGCGCTGATTAGGTGGTGAAAGAAAAGGACACGGGACGAGATGTTCTCAGAACTTATGGGCTGCTCCCGAGCCGAGGCAGCCCAGCAGACCCAGTGAAGGTAGAACATGTCGCAGTACCAGCGCTCACACAGCGAACGGGAGGGCAGGTGGCGGCAGGAAGACCAGCAGGCGACTCAAACGCTGCTTGGATTAATGAGGGAGCAAACGGACACGCTCTGGCACCTTGTGGATGTTCTGCAGGACCGGAGGCAGGAGGACAGAGCCCCACTGCAGTCTCTCTCTAACCACCCTCCCCCGCCACAAACTCCCATACCCCACTCACCCAAAGTACCAAGAAGGAGGGGTGGCAGGGGCCGTGAAAACTGTCACTCCACCCCTGCAGAGTGCTCAAGTACAAGAAGGCTCTCATTCCCAAAATTTTGATAAGTCCTTTCCTTCCCGCCTCACCCAAGCCCTCGTCCCAGTTTCATCCCCTAACTGTCTAGTTGATAATAAAAAATACTTTTCTGTTAATTACTGTTTCCGTCATGTTCTTTTAGAGGAGACTGTGTTTGAAGGGGGTCATTCCTCGAGTTTAGAAGCGGTCTTTACATCACTACACACCCTACCCACCACAGTCTGCGTCCCAGTTTCAACCCTTTACCGCGAAATCAGTAATAAAGAAAACGGTGTTAATTAACAAAGTTCCATGTATTTTATTTTTAAATGTGTGTTGGAAGGGGGGGGGGGGAACAAACTGAACAGTCACAGGTTACCCTGCTCCCTGAGGAACCTAGCTTTCAAAGCCTCCCGGATGCACAGCGCTTCCCGCTGGGCTCTTCTAATCGCACGGCTGTCTGGCTGGGCGTAATCAGCAGCCAGGCTATTTGCCTCAACCTCCCATCCCGCCATAAAGGTCTCCCCCTTGCTCTCACAGAGATTGTGGAGCACACAGCAAGCTGCAATAACAATGGGGATATTGGTTTCGCTGAGATCTGAGCGAGTCAGTAAGCGTCTCCATCTCCCCTTGAGACGTCTGAAAGCACACTCCACCACCATTCTGCACTTGCTCAGCCGGTAGTTGAAGAGTTCTTTGTCACTGTCCATGGTGCCTGTATAGGGCTTCATGAGCCAGGGCATTAGTGGGTAGGCTGGGTCCCCGAGGATCACTATAGGCATCTCCACATCCCCAACAGTTATTTTGTGGTCCGGGAAGAAAATACCTTCCTGCAGGCGTCTAAACAGACCAGAGTTCCTGAAAACACGCGCGTCATGAACCTTGCCCGGCCATCCGACGTTGATGTTGGTAAAACGTCCCCTATGGTCCACCAGTGCTTGCAGCACCATTGAAAAGTAGCCCTTTCAGTTAATATACTGGCTGGCCTGGTGGTCCGGTCCCAGGATAGGGATGTGAGTTCCATCTATAGCCCCACCGCAGTTTGGGAATCCCATCGCGGCGAAGCCATCTATGATGACCTGAACGTTTCCCAGGGTCACTATCTTTGAGAGCAGTAGCTCAATGATTGAGTTGGCTACTTGCATCACAGCAACCCCTACGGTAGATTTGCCCACGCCAAAGTGGTTCGCTACTGACCGGTAGCTGTCTGGCATTGCAAGTTTCCAGAGGGCTATGGCCACTCGCTTCTGCACAGTCAGGGCTGCTCGCATGCGGGTGTCCTTGCGCTTCAGGGCAGGGGACAGCAACTCACACAGTTCAAGGAAAGTTCCCTTACGCATCCTAAAGTTTCGCAGCCACTGTGATTCATCCCAGACCTGCAGCACTATGCGGTCCCACCAGTCCGTGCTTGTTTCCTGGGCCCAGAATCGCCGTTCCACAGCATGAAGATGACCCATTGCCACCATGATGTCCACGGCGCGGGGTCCCGTGCTTTATGAGAGGTCTGTGCCACTCTCAGACTTCACGTCCTCACCGTGCTGCCGTAGCCTCCTTGCCCGATTTCTCAGCCTCTGACTGTGAAAAAGGTGGACGAAAAGGTGCGAGGAGTTGACAACGGCCATAACTGCAGCGATGATCGCAGCGGGCTCCATGCTCGCAGTGCTGTGGCGTCCGCGCTGTCACTCACCAGAAAAGTGCGCGAACTGATTGCCCGCCGGCGCTTTCAGGGAGGGAGGGCGGGAGTGACGGTTGAATGACGACAGCTACCCAAAACCACCCTCGACACATTTTTTCCCCCAGCAGGCATTAGGGGCTCGACCCAGAATTCCAATGGGCAGCGGGGACTGCGGGAACTGTGGGATAGCTGCCCACAGTGCACCACTTCCAATGTCGATGCTTGCCCTGTTAGTGTGGACTCACAAAGTTGAATTACTGTCCTTAGTGTGGATACACACGTTCGACTTTGTAATATCGGTTCCACAAATTCGATTTAAGTAGAATCGAACTACTCTGGTAGTGTAGACATACCCTTACTCTCCTGTAACTGGAGTTCTTTTTAGATGTTCTCTGTACATTCCCCTTTCATGGGATGTGCAGGTGGTGTGCCACCATCGAACCAGCTCATGAGTGGTGAATGTGCAGAGACCACTCAAAGAAGAACTGTATATACTTTGGACCTGATTTCTAGAAGTGCTGAGAAACTAGCTCTCTGATTTCAGTAGCAGTTGTGGGTGCTTAACACCTCTGGAAATCAGAGTTGGTTCACGTGTGCATAAAATCTTATTCTGAAAGATTTTCTTATCGTTAATGCCTTCCTTGCCTGGTGACATACTGCTTGTGCTTTACCCATTTACATAGAACCAGCTATGCTGGTTCAGGCTTCACCTTCCAACCAGGTGTCTTAGAACATTATAACTCAAAACACTGTGACTTTCATGTTACAGCTGTATTGTGCTATCTGCTTTCCTCTTACCATCCCACTTGGCATGAATATCAAGTTTTGGCACTTGCAGGATATACTTTGCCTTATGGAAGAAATCACATAATTATTCAGTTGGCATTCAAAGTAACCAACCTGTGGTATTCCAAATTCTTCTGTTTAAAAGACTGCACAAAACATTTATAGTAAAATACAGGAGAACCCAATTACAGAATAGTGAATTTGCATAGAGGAAAAACTACAATGCAATACTGTAGAGTGCAAGACAAAAGTTCTGAATTGTTTCTGTGCATTGCAATGTGCAATTCTGTTTATAGTGAGGTCAATCAGTGGATAAAATGATTGTTGTCTGAGGGTTCACATGTACCAAACGTTCTTACAGGGAAAATTATTTTTGAAAATCTTGATATTTAGACTATAAGCAGAATTACTGTGATGACACCTTGTTCAGTCAACTATCTTCCCAAATAACAACTGTGGTTAAATTGGTAAAATTTGGCCCCTATCCTGCCATTTTTATCTCAATGAATTTTGTGTTGTGATGTCGTTATGTGAGTGGTGTTTGGGCTAACTGCAAGACAGCACCAACTGTATTGTGGGACTTTGAGGCCAGAAATGTGTCTGAAAAACTAGGTCTATTATTAAATGCTGCCTTTATTTTGTTTTTACAACCATTCCTCAGATTCCCTGTCCTCCCACAGAATCTAGGCTTGTTACAACCCATTTAATGAAATGGCACTTCTGCTACATCATTCATGAAGTGATTTGTCAAGTGTGTGACACGGCAACAGACAAGATATAGATGTGAGGCCCCAATTGCCAACCTGCTTAATGGGGAGGATAAGTGTAATGGGAATGTCTAGTGGCTAATGTAGCAGTCAGGGAAAAGAAATAAATAGGGAGAAAAAAAACCAACACTTTTCCTGGGCAGCCTAAACTGCATATGTCCTGTGGGATAATCTGATGACACTCATCTAAAGTCTGCAAATCCCTCAAACTATTCACCTGTTAGTGTTTTAAAATCAAAGGCAAGGTTAAGTGGTTTGAGAGATTAAAACCAAAACTGTCCTTTGAGCTATGCTAAAATACAATAGAACCTCAGAGTTACGAACTGATCAGTCAATCACACATCTCATTTGGAACTGGAAGTACACAATCAGGCAGCAGCAGAGACAAGAAAAAAAAAAGCAAATACAGTATAATACCATGTTAAACAAACTACTAAAAAAAATAAAAGCAGCATTTTTCTTCTGCATAGTAAAGTTCCAAAGCTGTATTAAGTCAATGTTCAGTTGTAAACTTTTGAAAGAACAACCATAATGTTTTATTCAGAGTTATAAACATTTCAGAGTTATGAACATTCCGAGGTGTTCATAACTCGGAGGTTCTACTGTACTGCTGCTGGAAATCCAGAGCTGATTTTGATATGGAAAACATGGTTTCCTGGCAATATCTGGATTAATCCTCCCAATGAAATGCAACTGGTTACAAAGTAGCAGGCACTCAGCACTAGTAGGATAGCATGGACCAACGGCAATTAATGCTACTTGGGAAATCTCTACTCTTGGATACTTGTCTTGAGACACCTATAATCTGATTTTCAGAGGTGTTGAGTGCCTGCAGCAGCTCCCATTATCAATGGAAATTGTGGGTGCTTGATATTTTTTAATCAAGTTAAGCATTCAAAAATTGAAGCACCCAAAATCCCTAGTCATTCTTGAAAATCTTGGACTAAATTATTTTGCTCAGTCTGTTTCCCTTCTGTCAGTTTGTCAATCCCACAGAAATGAACTGTGATCACTTTGTAAAATTAACATCTCTCCAAAACAACAATTCACAGTGCAAAATAACAAATGGCCTAATCTTGCATCCCAACTTCTACTGAAGTCAGTGTGGATTTTTGCCTGAGCAAGGTAGGATTGCATAATTGGGCACTAAATGTTCCAGAAAATGTTCAGGTTGGATGTAAGATCACAGAAGAGAATTTGTTATAGTAAATGGGAAAGATGTATAATTTCTCGTAAGCATGCTGTAGTATGCATTAAAGGCCACTGCTATTCAATTGAGACTAATTTAAATTGATAGTGTTATTGGACTAATAAGCAATTCCAGATCTTCAAATTGCTTCTTCAGGAAAGGCCAGCATATCATGGTGATAAAGCAGATTATTTAAATTGCAGCATATCTTAACTTTTACCAGAGATTATTTTAAGCATTTCTTAACAACTGAGTTGCTAGCTAAGATTGTGTGTTCTGAAAAGGATTTAAATAATCTACATAAACAGATAGTATTCTCACTCTGCTACTAACACACCAATTCCCCTGGTCAAAATGTACCTTTCACAGGGTTTGGCATTATTATTAATTTGGATTAAGATTTTAAAAAATTGGAGGCTTGAGTTAGGCACCTAAGTTCCGAGTTAGGCTGCTAAATAAGGTGGCTGATTTTCAAGGAGTACTGAGCACCAGCAACCTCTCACTGAAATTAGTGGGAGCTCAGCACTTTTGAACATCGTTCCACTTAATTGCGACTTTGAAATTCATAAAGGTGCTTAACTTCACCTAACTTTGTCTCCCTTGAACATTCCAGCCTAGGTTTCTAAATATGGATGTATGAGCCTACCTTTTGAAACTCTTGGCCTTAAACAACAAAATCATAAACCTCAGCCTAAGCATCCTCCTCCTCTTGTTTTTTTCTAATGCCCCTATTTCCTTGTCACTCTCCCTACATCCCTATTTCAAAGAAACACATACATTATTTTTTCTCCTACACTTCAGTTAATAGGACCCACCTGGTATGGCAGTGAGAGTAAACCAGCAGAAAAGCTCACTTCTGTGCAGGTTCCTGGCACCTGACACCCTGTCACAACTTGTTTCTGAGGAGTTTTGAGGAAATTCTCTCTCTCTCTCTCTAACTCTCTCTCACACACACACACCCACACACACACACCCACACACACCCCTACCTTGCTTGTGTATTTCAAATCCAGATTCAGCACAGAGGAGTATTCCACTTCAATTCTGTCCTACAAATATCCTTAATTCTATTTATTTTTTCAACAGCCAAACAGAGTTGTCGAGGCAATAATTTTATAAATCACTCTTTGGAAACCTATTATTATTATTACTGACAACTCATGTTGCTTGGGACCTTTTGAATCAAGTAGATGTTTACAGAAGAGCTATTTAAGAATCTGGGTGGATATTTTAACTAAGTAACTGATATTGCACGTCTCAATTATTTACATCAAAACACCTTACACCTAAAACTCTTAGTCCCTTTTCATTTAAAATTTTAAGTGACCACTCAATAGCTCCTTGGAGAAAGGACTGTCATTTTGTTCTGTGTTGTTACAGCACCTACCACAATAGGGTCTTGATCAATGGCTGGGGTTCCTAGATGTTACGATAAAACAAATAATCATCATCATACATGTTAACCATATGGTAACACAGATTCTAAGAAGACACTATTTACTGTCATTCCATTAGAAATGCAGCTGGACTGAATGTTATCTTTGCCTGAAATGCCAAGAGTTGTTTCCTAAAGGAAGCAAACCCTTTTAGTGAACCTCCAATTTCAGAGGAGTTTAAAAACCATTAGCAATAGGCCAGGTATTAAAAATACTGTACACTATCCACGAATCATATCCATCCTACAGCACCTTAGGATCTAAAACTGAAAAATATACACTTAGTATGTACAATGTTCTATTAATTGATGGATACGGGGAGCAGGGAATTTGCTCCTGGGGAAAGAAGGGCAATTCTGCTCTCAGTTACACCAGTGAAAATCCAGGGCAAGTCAACAGTAAGCAAAATAAAGTTTAGGTTCTGCTGCAAAAATTCCATGATCAGTGACAGATATTGTAACAAGTTATATGGTTGCAAAATCATGGATTTATCAGGGCTCTGCCTATTGGTTCATTCAATGGATCCATCTGTCAGTGCAGAATTGTTCCCTATATTAAAAGGTCATTAGGATCTAATGACATATAGTGTCACCACTATTTTGTGTGATTGATGTAGAGCAAGGAATACACAGGCTTTGATGGGGCTATTCCTATTCAGTGCCGTGGGACAGAGTATAGGGTTTTTTGAACATGTTCCTTGCTGCCTCCATTCTCGGTCACTATGTGCAGACCCACCACCTGATATGGGCACCAGCGATCACAGATATAAAATATTGTTCAATCTGATTTTAAATGTCTCTGGTATGCATTCCATTACTTCTCCCTTTGGAGATGGGCGCGTTAAGATTTTAGCCCCTGGGAAACATAATTTTCCAAGGAAAACAAGTGGATAGTGCACTCCATCTAATAGGAGCAGCTGCAGAAGCAGACAAAGAAGGTAACTTTGGACATTTGGAGAACTTTCTATAGTCTTGACTGACCTTTCCCTGCCCTGTGTTGATTGGCCGTTTGCTCCAATCCTCCCATGCCTTCAGTCTCTTCACCTCAGCATCACTTTACTGTACACCTCTTCCTCGAATCCTCTTCTCCCCTGCCCTGTCCCCTTTGACCTCCTTTCCTTTCCATTTAGCTCATCCTCCCCAAACTAAACCAAAGACCAGATTTCTGTGGGAAAAATCAAAGAGGAAGAACATGGCCCGGCTTTGCCACACATAAGCTGTAAACATATTGGAGATAGTAGTGAAATATTTTAGAGCTAGACCATTAAGTCAGTGGCAAAGAAAACCAACAGCTCATCCAGAAAAGCACCACTGACCCGGAAATAATGTCTGTGCTTTCACACTAGGATGGTAATCTCCATACAGCATGTGCCATCAGTCAGCTACTATTCTAATGGATGGGGACAGAATATTAATCAGAGTTTTTACAGACACACATAAAATCATCATAAATGCTTTGAAATCCACTTGTCTTTCTCTTTTTCTTTTCTTTTTAAAATACACATTACTCCAGTGTTTGAGCTGCAAATGTGAACAGATAGATTCATAAGACTATAAGATAGATTCTCTGTGATCATCTAGTCAGGCCTCCTAAATAACACAGGCCATATAACTTTCTTTAATTAAATTCCCATTTGAACTAAAGTATATCTTTTTTTTAAATGCTCAATCTTAAGAAAAACACCCAATCTTGGAGTATCAAGTTTCCCCCCCTCCCCATTTGAAAAATCATTCAGGAGACAGATTTCAACAAAGCCTAAGGGAATTAGACACCTAAATCCCACTGAATCACAATTGGATCCTTTGAAAATTCCAGCCTAAACCAGAGCTTGTACTGTCCATTGCCAGTGCCTTTACAGTAGAAGATGAAAACCCAATGACATTTTTCAAAATGAGAAGGGATGCCCTGGGAGCACTTCAATTTTTATTAACATTAACAGGATGTGGACATCAGATCCCTTAGACAGTTTTGAAAATCTCCCTGCTGTAACTACTTCTAACAGTAATTAGAGTGCTACTATCCAGATCTCTGGGTGAACAATTCTTCAGCACACTTTAACTTCACTGACCTCAGTAGAAGGTGTGTCTGACTCAGCATCTTGAAGGGAGCCAGACTGTCCCTCCTTCTGTGGTAAAATCCATAAGAAGGGGTCACTTCTTCAGGACCTGCAGAATAAACTGCATGGGATCCCCAGGGATGTACAAAAGATTAGTCTCATCTGTACAAAGATCACATTTCCATTCTGGCTCTGTGCTATTGTGCCCTCTCCACTATGGAGATCCCATTAAATGGAGATCCCCAACACAAAGGGTCAAGAGGTAGGTAATATAGTACCAGGTTTATTTTTAATTGAGCTTTGACAGCCTGGAGGGAGGATAAAGATGTACTATCCCTGGTGCCACCAACCCCCTTGCCCTCTCCTCAGGAGCCATTCCCACTGCAGGAAGACTGGTGAGAGTATGATCTTCACAGAATCAGGCCAACATCATCTGCCTATTTGTCTATTCAGTCCTTGCACAACCAGCACCTTACTCTACACTTCGCAAAATTCTGTTGGACATCTTGAGCATTAAAACAGTGCAATACAGTCAAATCCCAATTTCTTTAATACAAGATATTTAATGTTATCCTAATTGTATTGTATTGACAAGCAGTGTCAAAAATAGGTTATGTAATCTTAATTCTACAAAAACTAATAGGAATTGAAAATATATCACTTAAAATATTATGTATATATACACACATACATACACACGTATGTGTGTGTAAATATATATTGGGAAGAAATATCCTTTAAATAATTTTTTTGGAAATGTCATAATATTTTTCAAAATCTATTTTCCCAATGCACTTTAAAGACATGTATCAACTTAGTGGTGTTATTATTTTGCTTTTACATAGCAAAATAACAATGAAATATACATGTGCAATTATCTCATTGTGTGCAGACAGTGGCCATCTGAACATAAATCAGATGTATATAATTCTCTTACACTGTTGAGAAACCAATCACAAAAGCATTGTATTAGTGCAGGAGAAAAGGTAAGTAAAAATATCTAGTACCAAAGTGAAAATCAGCTGCTTAGCTTTACTGTCCTGAATTAATGGAATGCAAAGAATAGACCAAGAGGAAAGAGGTTGACAAGTGTATTGGAGAGCTTAAAAACCTCTCTGTTTGATTAGTAACTCAACAGATGAAATAACAAACAAAATAGAAGATTTAATCTGGGAAAACTTTCACTATGGATAATTAGCCACTTGGATTTTTTTTTCTGTCCATTTATGCTCATTGTTTAACACCTTGCACTGAATTTAAAAATTCCACTTTTATTTATGTGATCTGGCATTCCCATCTGCCTATTTGTTTCCTTCCTTCCTGGAGTTACTCTGGCTTTAGGCTGGTGTAAAGGGGACCAGAAATTGACTAGATATTATCTTGTGATGGATAGGTTATGCCTATAGGAACCCTGAAAAGCAGTGTGACTGCCTGAACATGAGATTTAATAATGTTCAGATGGGCACAGACTGTACAAAACAATATTACTATACAGGTCCATTTTCTTTTCTTAAAAACCACACCATTAAATTGATAGTTATCTAGGAAGTTCCTTAAAGTGTAAAGTTTCCTTTCATTAGTTACACTATCATTTCAGGACAGAAGGTAGCCATGTCTTGCTCATCTTGTTCTATTAGCCTACTAATTTTTTTTTAGTATAGCATACTCAGCCCCATCAATGTGTGTTGTGGTAGAAGCAGCTCCAGATAATACTTTGCCTACAGCTGCACTCAATGAACTAAGGGCAAGCATTGGCTACCCTATTTTGACTCTGACATACTATGATCTATACCTGCTGCTGTAAATGGGCTTGAAGTGTGTCTTTACATGTCAATTTTGCTTGCCTGCTTTCAGATGCAAGCAGCCTCCTCTGCTTTCAACTTTCAGCTCTTGCATCTCAAACACTACACTAAATGCAAGTTGTCACATCCACTGTTTCATATATAAAATGGCATTTCTTCCCCATACATACAGAAGTGTTAAAGCATCTGTGGGAGAGGGAAATAGAAGACGCTCTGGAATTTTCAGGAAATCACCCAGACTGGAGAGGGTTTGTGGAAATTGCTTCCAACTCTCTCAGATTATGGGGATCTCAGTGGGCAGGAAAGGTTCACATGTGGGGAGCAGAAGGTGGCCTTATGGGGTATGCCTATGGCTTATCAAGACAGGGAGACCCAAAAAAGTTGATGCAAATCAACAAAAGATGTGATAACAATACGTACAAGTTAAAGTATGGTACACTCCTGAATGAGAGCATCCACATGGGTGTTTAATGTGCTTCAATTTATGCACATTGACATCATACCCTTAGTTGATTTGCTTTCACTTTCTTGAGTGGTCCTGTGTAGACATTGCCTCAAATTAGAAAACTGTGATCTTGTTTAACACAAGTTAATTGGGTGGTAATTGACTCAAGTTAGCAAACATTATTGAAAATGCTCATCTAGACATTCCACAAAGGTTTGTGCTTTACCCTAGGCTGAGGTAGTATAAAAGGAATTTATGTTTTAAACTTGTTATCCAACATATTTTAAAACTGGTGAATATAAGGCAAGTTGTATTTTAATGTGTGTTAGATGGTCAAGGTAAATCCTATTTAAAATACAATTTGGCTTGTATACACTACGGTTTTAAAACTTGTTAGTTAAGATGTGGTAGCCAATATATGCACAGTGGTGTTGTGGTTTTATTTTTTTTCCCTTTATTTGTGTTTAAGAACCTCCCCAAATACCTCTTATCCTATTCTGAACATACCACTATGGTACAACATCAACATGCGCTTTGGGACAAATATTTATGATGTGCCTTCATTGGCATGTACATTAGTTAACTTAATTGGCAAGCAATTTACTAGAGTTAAACCCTAGTCCAGACATACTCATGGAGGACTGATTACTGGAGGTCTTTGTACATACCAACCAGTGATTTGGTATCTTAGAGATTTTTGCATTTGTTGGCCAAATGCTGCCCTGGCACATGAATCTATGCAACCCCATTGAACCCCACTCACAAATAAAATAGGGCAGAATAGGTCTCTGTTTCTTTTTAAAAAGCTCCACAGGCCACTTCTAAACAGTGTACACTATAAGCATGTACACACACAGCATGTCTCCAGACTGACTTTATTCCAAAAGGTCTATCTGTTGCATTAAACTGAAAATCCATGCATTATATATAAGCACAGGATACACTTCCCTACACCTAGATTTATTAAAAATGCAGCACAGCTCAGTTATAGTTAATTCAATCATTTAACTGGTCTCCATTAGCAAGCAGCTTCATGTACATAACACCAACATAGAATCATGCAGAACTAATTTATTCATTGAACAAGTTTATTTATTCTTCATCCAAAATACATTTTATTATTAATAGAGCCTCTCGGTCTTCAGAGAGGGCAGTGCAGCAAATGTATTCCTTTAACTGTATTTTGCTTGTTTTTTTAACTTTTCCCATCAATATTGGTGACACATATACATTTACATCAAGGTTAGATCAATGAATGTAGAGGTTTTACATTATCCAACATAGCTATTGTTCTTGTTTTAATCTCTCTTCCTTTCCAATACACCAAAAAAGAAAAAGAAGGGAAGCTGATCTGGTGAAACTCCTTGGAAATGTATGGTTTGCTTCTCCCCATACCTGATTCTGCACTATTAAAGTCAATGAGAGTTTTGCCATAGAGTTCCTTAGGACCAGGATCAGACCCTTTTTTCTTTAATGCTCACCAATCTACTAGAATTATTTGAGGGGGTCAACAAATATGTGGACCAGGGGATCCAGTGGATATAGTGTACTTAGATTTTCAGAAAGCCTTTGACAAGGTCCATCTGTGATGTTGCACTCCTTATGTTTATGGCATTACGCTTATAAGTGTGAATATAATGTAACTGAAATATACTTTATGCAAAAGGTCTCTTGTAAGGTATCATTACAAAGCATATAATCAACTGAGTGTGTTCATCCAATTTGTATGAATGTGTCATTCTTGTATCTAAAACTAGAAATTATGAAGTATTACTCTGAGGTCCTATTGTAATCATGCAAAGTGTGGGCCATTAATGGTGGCTTGAAATCTTGATGGCTCCCATTAACTAGGACAACTGGTTGTAAATGGTTCTGTTTACTTGTAAGCTTTCCTGTATACCTGGGTGCCAGCCAGTGAGTAATGAAGTCTCATAGGACATGTGAACATGTCATATGATACTGGAATCCATCTTAAATCTGGTGCTTTTCCATTTAGAAAGAAGGGTGGGAACCCAGAGAGAGACAAAGGATTCCCGCCTTGTGCCAAAGATATAAAAAGGGGGTGGAACAGAACAAAAGGGGCTGATGCTAGTCATGAGGAATCCCCGAGTTACCACCTGAGCTGGAACTAACAAGAACTGTACCAGGTGAAAGGATTGGGCCCAGACTAGGAAAGAGTCTAGTCTGTAAAAGAAGCTTAATGGAACATCTGAGGGTGAGATTTACCTGTAATACAGTTTCTTAATGCATTAGGCTTAGACTTACATGTTTTGTTTTATTTTGCTTGGTAACTTACTTTGTTCGGTCTGTTATTACTTGAAACCACTTAAATCCTACTTTTTATACTTAATAAAATCACTTTTGTTTATTAGTAAACCCAGAGTAAATAATTAATACCTGGGGGAGCAAATAGCTGTGCATCTCTCTCTATCAGTGTTATAGAGGGCGGACAATCTATGAGTTTACCCTGTATAAGCTTTATACAGAGTAAAATGGATTTATTTGGGGTTTGGAGCCCATTGGGAACTGGGTGTCTGGGTGCTGGAGATAGGTGACTTGCTGAGCAGTTCTTGGTTAAAGTCTGCAGCTTTGGGGGTGTGGACAAGATCTAGATCTGTGTTGCAGCAGGCCAGAGTGTCTGGCTCAACAAGGCAGGGTTCTGGAGTCCCAAGCTGGCAGTGGAAAATGGGCTCAGGGGTAATTCTAGCATGTCAGGTGACAGTCCCAAGGGGGTCTCTGTGACTGAACCTGTCACACCCTCACCAAAGGCTCTTAAGGAAAGTAAGCTGTCATGGGATAAGAGGGAAGGTCCTTTCACGGATCAGTAACTAGTTAAAAGATAGGAAACAAAAGGTAGGAATAAATGGTCCATTTTCAGAATGGAGAGAGGTAAATAGTGGTGTTCCCAAGGGGTCTGTACTGGGACCAGTCCTATTCAACATATTCATAAATGGTCAGGAAAAAGTGGTAAACAGTGAGTGGAAAGATTTGCAAATGATACAAAACTACCCAAGATAGTTAAGTCCCAGGCAAACTGTGAAGAGCTGCAAAAGGATCTTTCAAAACTGGGTGACTGAGCAACAAAATGACAGATGAAATTCAATGTTGATAAATGCAAAGCAATGCATATTGGAAAACATAATCCCAACTATACATATAAAATGATGGGGTCTAAATTAGCTGCTACCACTCAAGAAAGATCTTGGAGTCATTGTGGATAGTTCTCTGGAAACATCCACTCAATGTGCAGTGGCAGTCAAAAAGTGAACAGAATGTTGGGAATCATTCAGAAAGGGATAGATAATATTACCTCTATATAAATCCATGGTACGCCCACATATTGAATACTGAGTGCAGATGTGGTCGCCCCATCTCAAAAAAAAAATCTATTGAAATTGGAAAAGGTTCAGAGAAGGGCAACAAGAATGATTAGGGATATAGAATGGCTTCTGTATGAGGACAGATTAATAAGACTGGGAATTTTCACTTTGGAAAAGAGACGACTAAGGGATGATGTTGTAGAGGTCTATAAAATCATGACTGGTGTGGAGAAATTAAATAAGGAAGTGTTATTTACTCCTTCTCATAACACAAGAACTAGGGATCACCAAATGAAATTAATAGGCAGCACATTTAAAACAAACAAAAGAAAGTATTTTTCACACAATGCACAGTCAACCTGTGGAACTCCTTGCCAGAGGATGTTGTGAAGGCCTAGACTATAACAGGGTTCAAAAAAGAACTAGATAAATTCATGGAGGATAGGTCCATCAAGGGCTATTAGCCAGGATGGGCGGGGATGGTGTCCCTAGTCTTTGTTTGCAAGAAGCTGGAGATGTGTAACAGGGGATGGATCACTTGATGATTACCTGTTCTGTTCGTTTCCTCTGGGGCATCTGACAATGGCCACTGTTGGAAGACAGGATACTGGGCTAGACGGACCTTTGGTCTGACCCAGTAGGGACATTTTTATGTTCTTATCTTTGTGTCTTCTTCTTATGCTATACTCTATGCTTGCAACAAGCCTGCTCTCTCCTGCTGGAACAACTCCCTTAAAATACTAGGAATACTTCATTCCCTTCTCCTCACTGTTCCTTCCCTGAACCCATGTCCTGTACTTTGTTTTGTGTTTATCTCATCTCCTTAGACTCTAAGATCCTTGGGGCATCTATAAAGACTTAGGTCAGGTCTACACTACCATTTACTTCAGTATAACTTAGATTTCTTGGGGGTATGAATAAGCCACCCCCCTGAGCAACACAGGTTACACCCACCTAACCACCAGTGTGGACAGTGCTATGTCAGTAGGAGAGCTTCTGCCACTGACATAACAAATCCACCTTTGCAAGAGGCAGTTGCTATGCCAGTGGGAGAGCTCTCTCCCATCGGCATGGAGCATCTTCACCTGACATGCTACAACAGCACAGCTGTGCCGATGTAATGCTTCTAGTGTAGAGTAGCCCTTTAAGTCTATGTTTTTGAAATGCACTGAAAGATGAAAACCAGAAACACAGCAGAGAGTACTACTTCCCTTTACGCATCTCCCCTGATTACTTAAACACTTGGATCATCTCATATACTGGATACGTTTGGTGAGATTCAAAGCCCGCTGAACTCAATGGAAGTCTTTCCACTAATGTCAACCAGCCTGAAGTGACATAAGCCCTTAACTCTGTTGCCTCCCTGCTTGCTTGTTCTTCCCCCACTCCACTTGGATTTCTCTTAGGTACTGATGCTGGGAGAGCCTTGCATGGACAGAAGAATAACTAACTATGGGCTTGGCTACACTTACGGTTTGCAGCGCTGGTAGTTTGCAGCGCTGGTCATCCAGCTGTGTAGGAGCAGCGCTGGTGTGTGGCCACACTCACAGCTACCAGCGCTGGTGTGTGGCCACATTTGCAGCATTTCCAGCGCTGTTGGGAGTGATGCATTATGGGCAGCTATCCCAGCATTCAAGTGGCCGCAACGTGCTTTTCAAAAGAGGGGGGTGGAGTGGGCTCTAGTGTGACAGGGAGCGGGGGGAGAGAGAGAGTGGATTTTTGGAGCCAACACTGTGTGTTAGCTTCCTGACTTGAAAAATCAGAACATTTTTCCGACCCCTTAGTCTTAACTCTTAATTGCAAACAGCCTGCAGGCAACAGGACTCCCCACTGTTTCCCTGCCTGCCTCTATTTGATTGTTTACAGCCAGGTACAGATGATCACAGCAAACAGGAGCTTTGTTTGTTTTTTAGATAGCAGCAGCGGCAACGGAGGAGCTCCACAGAGCTCGTTCACAACAGGGAGGAGGATCTCATTTGATTGTTCACAGATTGATCACAGCAAACAGGAGCTGATAAACAGCTCCGGTAGAAACGGAGCTCGGAGCTCCGGAGGTTCACAACAAAACAAAGAGAGGCTGCATAACAAAACAAAGGGAGTAATTTAGTTAAAAGCATTCTGGGATATCTCCTTATTCCCTGGAGGCCAATAAAAGCGCTGGTGTGTGTCCACACTTGATGAGCAGCGCTGGATCACCAGCGCTGCAATCGCTACACCCCAACCTGGCCAGGTGTACAGCCAGCGCTGCAGCCAGGGAGTTGCAGCGCTGGATGTGCCTTGCAGGTGTGGACGGTTACTAATTGCAGCGCTGGAAAGCCTCTACCAGCGCTGCAACTTGCAAGTGTAGCCAAGCCCTATTATATACTCCTATCAATGAAACCCTGTGCTCAAGGAGGGTGGTGGTGGAGTGTTCTAGCATTACAGATGAAATCCATTTTGTTTGTTTGTTTTCAGTGCATGGGAAGCTGATGCACACCTTGATTTATCACAGGGCAATCAGTCAACTAGCTCTAATTAGAGCACTGCTAATTCTTTGCCTGCAATTTATTATTTGGAAATTAACAGTTTTGAACTCAATTAAGATCTTCAAGTCTACAATCAGCCAGTTTGCAAAAGGGCAACATGTCCAGTCCTCATAATACCTGGTCCATCCTGGCTGCTGTCTGTCAGCACCATTATCCTTTGAGATACAAAATTGTATCCAGTGTTGTTGTATCTTTGTCATTCATGTTAAAAGAAAATTATTTATGCTCCCAATTTTAAGTAAACATTTTAATATGACAACATGCTTCATTCTTGTGCTTCTTCATTTATTTACTTTCCTTTGATGTACTGAAGAAGTTTCCGTCTTTCACAGCACTTTTTTCCCCCTTGTTATTTTTGCCTATTATTTGAGAGGGTTTGTTTCCTCCCCTCCTTCCCAGCAAAGTTGCTTTACTGACAACAAAGTATCATCTCTCCTTTGGAGAATATGGAAACACTGAATCCAACTGTACAGTAATTGACTCTCTGGGGAAAATGTATCTTTAAGATGTAGTCCTACTAGAAATATTTTATCTGCTGTTAAATGTTTAATTCCGGAAGAAAAGGGCAATCCACACTGAAAACACACTAGGAATTAGAAGATGCTTTTAAATCACAGTAATGGAAACATCTAAAACAGTTTAAAGTTTAAACCATGAGAAAGCAACTCAGTGGTCCTGGAGATTCGAATGAATCATAAGCAATTAAAACGGGGTGTGGAGAAGCCCATGGAGTGCTTACCACTTCAGGCTCTGTGTAAACTCAGCATTGTTCCCTTCAAGGCTCCCAACACGATCAGGAAATAAAACATATCTAAATAAGTTAGTCTGGTGCATGAGCTAGCATAGCAAAAGAAACATAGCCATGCAGAGACACCAGGTCCAGGAGGAGCTGCAGGCATTACAGAACTAATAAGTCTGGCCTCCTAGAAAAGCACTGCTGCCAACATATTCTCACTTTCCCTCCCACAGCTGATTGGGTTAATTAAATAGCCATTGAATGAGGCTTAGGCCTTGTCTACACTACAAGACTATTTCGAATCAACTTAGTTTGAATTTGTGGATTCGACCTTATGAAGTCGAATTTGTGTATCCATACTAAATACACTAATTCGAATTTCTGAGTCCACATTCACGGGGCCAGCGTCGACTTTGGAAGCGGTGCACTGTGGGAAGCTATCCCACAGTTCCCGCAGTCCCCGCTGCCCATTGGAATGCTGGGTAGAGCTCACAATGCCTGCTGGGGGAAAAATGTGTCGAGGGTGGTTTTGGGTAACTGTCATCATTCAACCGTCACTCACAAATGCCCTCCCTCCCTGAAAGCGCCGGCGGGAAATCTGTTCGCGCACTTTTCTGGTCAGTGACAGCGCGGACGCCACAGCACTGCGAGCATGGAGCCCGCTGCGATCATCGCTGCACTTATGGCCGTTGTCAACTCCTCGCACCTTATCGTCCACCTCTGCAACAGTCAGCTGCTGAGAAATCGGGCGAGGAGGCTCTGGCAGCGCGGTGAGGAGAGTGGCGCAGACCTCTCAGAAAGCAGGGTACGCCGGGCAGTGGAGATCATGGTGGCAATGGGTCACATTCATGGTGTGGAACGGAGATTCTGGGCCCGGGAAACAAGCACGGACTGGTGGGACCGCATAGTGCTGCAGGTCTGGGATGACACAGAGTGGCTGCGAAACTTCAGGATGCGTAAGGGCACTTTCCTTGAACTGTGTGACTTGCTGTCCCCTGCCCTGAAGCGCCAGGACACCCGGATGCGAGCAGCCCTGAGTGTGCAGAAGCGAGTGGCCATAGCCCTCTGGAAACTTGCCACGCCAGACAGCTACCGGTCAGTAGCGAACCACTTTGGCGTGGGCAAATCTACCGTGGGGGTTGCTGTGATGCAAGTAGCCCACGCAATCATTGAGCAACTGCTCTCAAAGGTGGTGACCCTGGGAAACGTCCAGGTTGTCATAGAAGGCTTCGCCGCGATGGGATTCCCAAACTGCGGTGGGGCTATAGATGGGACTCACATCCCTATCCTGGCACCGGCCCACCAGGCCAGCGATTACATTAACCGAAAGGGCTACTTTTCCATGGTGCTGCAAGGACTGGTGGACCATAGGGGACGTTTTACCAACATCAACGTCGGGTGGGCGGGCAAGGTTCATGACGCGCGTGTGTTCAGGAGCTCTGGTCTCTTTAGACTCCTCCAGGCAGGTACTTTCTTCCCGGACCACAAAATAACGGTTGGGGATGTGGAGATGCCTACAGTGATCCTCGGGGACCCAGCCTACCCGCTAATGCCCTGGCTAATGAAGCCCTATACAGGCGCCCTGGACAGAGAGAAGGAACTCTTCAACTACCGGCTGAGCAAGTGCAGAATGGTGGTGGAGTGTGCTTTCGGACATCTCAAGGGGAGATGGCGGAGCTTACTCACTCGCTCGGACATCAGCGAAAAGAATATCCCCGTAGTTATTGCTGCATGCTGTGTGCTGCACAATCTGTGTGAGAGCAAGGGCGAGGCCTTTTTGTCCGGATGGGAGGTTGAGGCAAATCGCCTGGCTGCAGTTTACGCTCAGCCAGACACCCGTGCCGAGACAATATCCCAGCGGGAAGCGCTCTGTATCCGGGAGGCTTTGAAAGCAAGTTTCCTCGGAGATCAGGGTAACCTATGACTCTCCACTTGCTTTCAAGAGAAACTGACCCTGGGCCTGTGTCAGTTTGTGTCGATTTGGATCTGCGGCTACATGCCGCGTTCTCCAAGTTTCCCCCACTTCCAAAGCACGTTTTTAAGCAAATTAATTGTTACACTCATTATTAATAAATCTTTCTTTTACTTTGCATTTCTGTTCTGGTGTTGAGACATGGACGCATACTGTGCTGGGCACGGTGTGCACTGACGTACAGACCGCTTCCTCCATAGAGGATTGACATCCTCCTGCTCCTACATAGGTCCCTGGGGTGGGGGACGGATGACAGTGGTTCTGCATGAAGGGGAGGGTTTGCAGGAAGGGGTGAGTGGTGCCTTCTTTGCATAGGGGTTTGGATGACGGCAGTGGGCTGCGGGTTTCTGCGTGGGAAGGGGTGATGGGTGTGGGAGAAGGGTGACTATCTGTCCGTGGATGAGGGCTCTTGTTGGGGCTCAGGGCAGCGGATAGGCTCGTGGATCCGTTGCAAGTGCATCGTAAGGGCAGCCTGCCTTCACAGTAATGGCGTGGCAGGCGCTAGGACCCTGGACAAGCATACACATTACAAAATGATCAGGGGCAGCATACACAACACAGAATGACCCTGGTGCCTACTGACTGCAGTGTGTGTGTGCCCCGCAGTTGATCCTTTCCCCAAGTCTGTACCCTGGTACTGTAGGCTATACCGTGCAAGTATGAAACCCCTGTCCACCCCATACACCGAAAAAACCTCTGACAGGAAAGACATGACGGAAACAGTGATTAACAGCAAACATCTTTTATTAATCTAATAAACAGTGGGGGGATGAACCTTGGATTTGGGACTGGCTGAGCCTATAAGGGAAGCACTTCTACAAATTTCTAACGTGAGAAGTGCGGGGTACACGGCCGCTCTGCTCTGGTTCAGTGACAGTTCTCACGGCCTCTACCACCCCTCCGTCTTGTACTTTTGGGTGAGGGGGGGCCAGGACTTCTTGGCTGGGGAGGGCGATTGCAGAGACACTGCAGGGGGGCCCTGTCCTCCAGCCTGCGGTCCTGCAGGACATCAACAAGGCGACGAAGCGTGTCCGTTTGTTCCTTCATGAGACCAAGCAGCGTTTGGGTGGTCTGCTGGTCTTCCTGCCGCCACCTATCCTCACGTTCCATGAGTGTGCGATGCTGCTCACATAGGGTCTCCCTCCAGTGTTTCTGCTCTGCAGCCTCTGCTCAGGAGCAGGCCATCAGTTCAGCGAACATGTCGTCCCTAGTCTTCTTCTTTCGCCGTCTAATCATTGCCAGTCTCTGCGAGGGGGATCCCGGGGCAGTCCGGGAAGGAGCCGAAGCTGTGTGATGGGGAAAGTTAGTGATTTCCTTGTACAGATACATTTTGGCGAACAGTGAACACCGTCTAGTCAATTTCTATGAAGAAGACCGTACCGGACAACAAGTGTCACGTGGTCTCCAGAGAAGCACAACATTTTGGCCTACGCTCTGATTGGCTGCGCCATTGAACAGGAGAGCGGAGAAGTCGGGAGAGATAGCAGAATCCCTCTAGCAGAAAGTCCTGGTAAGCCTTACAGTACATTATGCTTATCAGTTAACGGATAGCTGTGCCGTCGTGCTAAAGGCAATCTGGAAATCAGATACTATGACCCTTTTGCAGCCACTCCCGACACTGCAGGGGAAAGATCAATGTATGCTTTTCCTGTGTGGCCTACAGCACGTGGCTGCTAAGCGCGGGGCTTTGTTATGCAAACTATAAGTAAACCATTAAGAACAGTAACTATTCGCTAATTGCCCTAATTAGATGCAGCACTTCAGTAACGAGATTACCCTGAGGCGTGTCTCTCGAGTGCAGAAAGAAAGGATGTTAAGGGAAGCACTTCACCGACCGGGACCCTACGCGGCCATGCTGGTAGAGGCGATGGTTCCCCTGTATCTGAGGATGTCGTGGCGTGGAAGAGTGAGCTTCACCGGAGGACCAAATAAGGCACCTCTTCCTCGAAACCTCCTGCGGAGGGTATTTGAGGAACTGTTTGAAGCATTTGTGGAATTGTCCATGGAGGACTATTGTTCCATCCCAATCTGTGTAGACCTACTGTTCGTTTAGTTTCCCTTTAAAAACTTTTAGATATAGTATTTATAGATAGAATTTATATTTTTGGTATACATATTTTCGAGCAAATAAATATTTTCTTGTTTATACGACTTACCGCCTGATCCTTCCCCTGACTCTGAGTCCGGGTTCACGGCCGGTGAGGGTTGGTAGGGGATCTCTGTGAGGGTGATGAAGAGATCCTGGCTGTCAGGGAAAGCGGCATTGTGTTCGCTGTCGCCTGCGCCTTCCTCCACGGACCCTTCGTCGTCTTGCCCATCGGCGAACATCGAGTAGGAACTGTCCTGGCTCACTATGCCATCCACTGAGTCCACGGTCACTGGTGGGACAGTGGTGGCAGACCCACCGAGAATGGCATGCAGTGCCTCGTAGAAGCGGCATGTCTGGGGCTGTGCTCCGGAGCGTCCATTTGCCGCTCTGACTTTTTGATAGCCTTGCCTCAGGTCCTTGACTTTCACGCGGCACTGCATCGCATCCCGGCTGTATCCTTTCTGTGTCATGGCTTGGGAGACCTTCTCGAAGGTCTTTGCATTACGCTTGTTGGAGCGCAGCTCCGACAGCACAGACTCCTCGCCCCACACAGCGATCAGATCCTGGACTTCCCGGTCTGTCCATGCTGGGGATCTCTTTCTATTCTTGCATTGGGCTGACTCCTCTGCTGGAGAGCTCTGCATCGTTGCAGGTGCCGCGGAGCTCGCCCCGATGTCAAAGCAAGAAATGAGATTCTAACTGTCCAGACAGGAAAAGGATTTCAAATTTTCCCGGGTCATTTCCTGTGTGGCTGCTCAGAACATCCAAGCTCGGACTGCTGTCCAGAGCGTCAACAGAGTGGTGCAGTGTGGGATAGCTCCCGGAGCTACTAAGTTCGATTTGCATCCACACCTAGCCTAATTCGAGCTAGCAAGTGCGAATTTAGCGTTACTCCACCTGTCGGGGTGGAGTACCAAATTCGAACTAAGGAGCCCCCTAGTTCGAATTAAATGGCTTCCTGGTGTGGACGGTTGAGCGATTAGTTCGAATTAACGCTGCTAAATTCGATTTAAGATCCTAGTGTAGACCAGGCCTTAGAAGACAGACAATTCATTCTAAGAAACAAAAGAATGGCCATACCAGGTCAGATGAATTGTCCATCTAGCCCAGTATCCTGTCTGACCAATGCCAGATGCTTCAGGGGGAATGAACAGAACAAGGCAGGGCAATTATTGAGTGATTTATTCTGTTATCCCTTCTTTCTGGTTAGCTGTAGTGCAGAATGGGACGTATCATTGGGAAAAAACAGGAGAGAAAGGTTACAAAGAGGATGCAAAAGCCTTTATTTCTCTTCACTATCCCTTTAGGGTTTGATTCTACTCTCCCTTGAGGCAAAGGGAGCTGAAGGCACTCAATGTCCATGAGGCACTCAGCACTTCACAGAACTGGACATATAAATGGAAGCAGGATCAGACCCTAGAACAGGAACAGGTCCTCAACCTCTATGCAAATTAGAGATAACAGCAAAAACATGGCAGTGATATTTCTTTTGAGAAGGCATTCAGTGATTATACTCTACATTCAACTCATTAAGGAAGTGAGAGGGTCTTTTAAAGACAAAGCAGATCCCCCAAGGTTCAGGACGACATGCAGAAGCCACATAGGGGCACTGCCATGTGTCAGCACTAAATTAAACCCCTAAACAATCTGTTATTCAGAGGGCTGAGGGGTCACCTATGTGCCTGAAAAGGTTAAACTAGCCTAAGACCTAAGTGTTTTAAGTGTTTTTGGAAGGGATCCTATTCTAGTAGAGGAGGAGAAAAGATGAGTGCTCAGGAGCAACATTCAGGTTAAAAATTATGTTACTAATGTTACTAAGAGAACCAATTATTAACAGCACAAAATTTACTTTTTATCATTTACACTCTGCCTTGCACTTCATTCAGTCCAGACAATGAAACTAGACTGATTCTGCTTCTAGTCAGTAGCATCTTCCAGATTCTCATGCATTAGCACACTGCTGCAATATTTACATTTCCAAAACTGCAGGGGAACTCAACAAAGGCCTTGTCTACACTGGTAAGTTTCTGCACAGTAAAGTAGCTTTCTGCATTGTAACTCCTGAGGTGTACACACTGTCAAGCCACTTAGTGCGCAGAAACTGTGCAGTTGCAGCACTGTAAAAAAAAACAAACACCCCGACGAGAGGCATACAGCTTTCTGTGCCAGGGCTACAGCACCGCGGTGCCAGTGTAGACACCCTGGTTGATTACAGCGCTGCAACTGGCCTCCAGGATGTGTCCCACAATGCCGGTTCTCACCTCTCTGGTCATCAGTTTGAACTCTACTGCCCTGATGTGACCAACCATGAGCTCCACCCCTTAAATTTCTTGGGAATTTTGAAAGTCCCCTTCCTGTTTGCTCAATGACACATGTGGTGGTCTCAGTGCATCTTTCCAGGTGACCATGCACCAAGCAATCCCCCGCTTGGAGCAATGCCAAGCTGCTGGATCTCATCAGCATTTGGGGAGAGGAGGCTGTGCAGTCCCAGCTGTACTCCAGCCATAGGAATGATGATACCTATGGACAGATTTCACTATGCATGACAGAAACGGGCCATGACCGAGACACACTGCAGTGCAAGGTCAAAGTGAAAGAGCTGCAGAACCCCTACCACAAGGCACAGGAGGCAAACTGCCACTCTGGTGCTGCGCCCAGAAGCTGCCAGTTCTACAAAGAGCTGGATGCAATACTCAGTGGTGACCCAAACTCCACTGCAAAGGCCACTGTGGATACGTCAGTGGCTCACATGCCAGTCGAGAGTGGACTGAGCCAGGAGGAGGAAATCTTGGACGAGGATGTGGAGTGGGAGGGGGACCCAGAAGTAGAGGATGACTCGAAGGTCAGAGCTGCATGCAGCCAGGAGCCCTTCTCTATGCTGGAGGAGGCTAGCCAGTCACAGTGGCTGGAGCTTGGTGAAGCACAAACAGGAGAGGAGGCCCCCTGGTATGTGGCTTTGATTTTGGGAATTGCTGAAGCGAGTTGTTGGGGGCAGAAGGGTTGCAGAAAGCAGGCTTGTGTCTGTATGATGTGTGTACCACCACATGCCTAGTTTGAGCAGTGGAACATGGTGTTGATTGACTCCCTCACTTCATGGGACTCTGCCTCAGAGATCTCCATGAAACTCTCATGGAGATACTGGACAATCCACTGCCGTAGGTTCTTTGGCAGAGCTGCTTTGTTTCTTGCCCCATTAAGGATAACTTTCCTGCACCACTCTGCTGTCCCTTGGGGGGCAGGGGCATTGCTGCACACAGGCAAGCCACATAAGGGCTAGAACGGAAGCCGCAGTCTTGGAGAAGACCCTCCCTTGATTCCCTGCTCACCTTCAGCAATAAAGTATTTTCCATAATGAACACAGCCTGTGGAAAATGTGGGGACAGTAATGATTATAAGGCCCCCCACTACAGTGCTGGCTCTCCCTACGAGCCATCAGCCCAGTGTACAGTACCGTCCTGGAACACTGATTTCTCCTGCCCCTGTGGTTACTCACCATTTTGGGTGTCTTATGGCTCATGTGTACTTGCCTGGGGTCAGCCAGTTAGTGACGGGTATGTGAATAGTGGCTGTATTTTAAATTACTGAATCAGTGGTCTGTGTGTTGCAAACAATACTGTTTCTGTAAAATGTTGCATTTTGGCTTCACAGATATGACCTTGGGAGTCCAGCCTTCCTCTTTGTTATCACCAGCTGAATGGCTGTGCAGAAATAAAAAGCGGTCATGAAAAACTGAAGACGACTTTCTGCGTGATGTCATGATGCACTCCATGGCCAAAAAACAAGAATTGAAGGAGTGGCAAGAAAAGGAACTAAAAGGAGAACATGGTGCACCAGAATGAAGCCATGGAGTGGCTCTTAAACGTTATGGAGCGCCAAGTGGACATGCTCCAGGTGCTACTAGTACTGCAAACCAAGCAGCTCCGTGCCCGTATTCCCCTGCAGCTACTGTCACAAAACTCTCTGCCATGTGCCCCCCCGACACCGCCAACAAACTCTTATCAACCTCCTGGCTTCAGTCTGTACCCACCAGGGCTCTAGAGCAGAGCCCGGAGCTGGAGCGTGGCGCAGCTCCGGAGCAGTGGAGCTGCAGCGGAGCTGGAGCACAGTTCCAAAGCCCTGGTACCCACAGCATTCCACTCCTGCCCCATCACAGTCCAGCTCTGCGGATTCCCAGTACCCACTGCACTCAACACCCATCCCTCTTGTAGGGATATTAAAGAAGGTTTATATTAGACATGGTTTATATGAAAAATGACTTATTGTTAATTGATGCCTCATAACTAAAGGTTTATGTTAAAAGTAAATTTGTGATTCTAACCTGCAAGCCACCAGCTGTGTCTGTGTGAAGCCTGCTCAAAGAAATACTTTGTATAAAACTTGTTAAACATTAATTAACTCTAAGTAAGCCAAAACAGTAGCTGTTATAGTGTATAAATAGAGACCCCCACCCTCTGTAAGTTTTCATCTCACTTTATCTTTGATTGTTAAAAGACAGGGAGTCTCACATAAATTGGTAACACCCCAAAAAGTAAAGAGACAGTGAAATAGATGTGATTAAGATAGAGAATGTATGTGACTGAATGGTTAGGGAGTCACCAGCCTGAAGAATTCAGTGTTGGCTGAAGAAGGTGTCAAGTGGGATCAACCAGATGACCCCCCACCCCAGAGGGCAAACTGGAATCCACCCACCACACCTCAAAGGAAGGAAAAACAAAACATCTAATAACATGGAGCCAGCCATCTGCTGATTGATTTAGCAACAGCAGAATGAAGCAACTCCTATGAACTAACATAGGGAAAAATCCCTATAAAACTGAACTCTAAAGAATAAGGACTTTGAGTCTATGGTTCTGCTGCCAGCCTCCAGGAGCATCAGATGCATCTGACACAGACTCGGCTCCATCCTCATGACCAAGATACCTGGCCAGTAACTTGGCATGAGCAACATCTAGGCTGGTAACTATAACATCTATACAGAACCTGAATGAATGATTGTGTGTGTGTGTGTGTGTGTGTGTGTGTGTGTATATATAAGGAATAAGTAGTAATAGAAACAAGTAGGAAAACATTGTCTTTTGTTTTGTTATGGTATTTACAATAAATGTGGCATCTTTGCCTTATCCCTCTTAATAAGATCCTGCTGGTTTTTATTATATTGGTATAACACTCTGCAGGTTAGCCCTGCCGAAGAATAGTACCCCCTGCATTGTACTCCAAAGGACAAGGTTGCATAGGATACCAGGAAATACACAAATATTTAACCATCCTGGGAAAACAACTTCCTCCTGGGACCCTCCCTTCCCCTATCCCCCACAGTGCTGATGTGTTTTTTTGTTTGTATCTCTCCTCCGGTTGTTGTTTTTTAATAAAAGAATTGTTTTGGTTTGAAAGCAATCTTTATTCCATGAACTGAAAGCAAACAGAGCCCTGCAAAGCAACAGGCAATTTTCTTAAACCTTCACAGTGCATTATCTGCACCAATAACAATAACTGCACTCCCGAGCATAGCAACAAATATTAGTGGCTATCAGCTTCAAATTGCTGCCTCAAGGCATCCCTGATCTTTATAGTCCTGTGCTGCACCCTTCTAATAGCCCTGGTCTCTGGCTGTTCAAATTCAGCCTCCAAGCACTGAGCCTCAGTGGTCCAGCCCAGAGGGAAGCCTCAGTGGTCCAGCCCAGAGGGAAGCTTTCACCCTTCCCTTCACAAATATTATGGAGTGTACCGCATGCTGCTATAAGCATAGGAATATTATCATCGGCCAGGTCCAGCCTCCCATATAGGAAGCACCAGCGAACCTTTAAACGGCCAAAAGCACAATCAACAGTCATTCTGCACTTCCTCAGCCTGTTGTTGAACCACTCCTTGCTGCTGTAAAGGTTCCCCGTGTATGGCTTCATAAGCCACAGAATTAAGGGGTAGGCAGGGTCTCCCAGGATCACAACAGGCATTTCACCTTCCCCTACAGTGATCTTCTGGTCCGGGAACATAGTCCCTGTTTGCAGCTTCCTGAACAGGCCAGTGTTACTAACGATGCATGTCTCATGCACTTTTCCAGATCAGCCTCCAGTAATGTCCGTGAAACACCCATGGTGATCCAGAAGCGCCTGGAGAACCATCGAGAAATACCCCTTCCAATTAATGTACTCAGTGGCTAGGTGGTCTGGTACCAGAATTGGAATATACATGCCATCTATTGCCCTTCCACAGTTAGAGAAGCCCATTTGTGCAAAGCCATCCACGTCACACACGTTGCCCAGAGTCACGGTCTTTTGGAACAAGATGCAATTAATGCCCTGCGCATTTCTGTCAACATGAGTCCAATGATAGACTTTTCCACTCCGAACTGGTTAGCAACTGATCGGTAGCAGTCTGCTGTAGCCAGCTTCCACAGTGCAATCGCCACACACTTTTCCAATGGCAGGGCAGCTCTCATTCTCGTGTCCTTGTGCTGCAGGGCTGGGGTGAGCGCATCACACAGTCTCATGAATGTGACTTTCCTCATCCAAAAGATCTGCAGCTACTGCTCGTCATCCCAGACTTGCAGGACAATGGGATCCCACCACTCAGTGCTCATTTTCCAACCCCAATAATGGTGTTCCACTGTGGTCAGTACCTCCATGAATGCAACAAGCAATCTCGTGTCATAGCTACTTCGCGTGATGAGATCAATGTTGAACCCCTCTTGCCCTTGTAGTTTAAGGAATAACTCCACTGCCACTTGTGATGTGTTAGTGAGTGCGAGTAGCATATTGGTCAATAGTGCAGGATCCATTTCTGCAGACTGAAGAGGCAGAGCGTGCAGTACACAAACCATTGAAAGATGGCGCCAAATGTGGATGGAAGCACAGGGATTGCTGGGATGCGAAGGAATACATCTGAGGGCATTGAGACAGGATCCAGGATGCCCCATGACCCCCTGTGCCTTCCCACAACTCTTAGCAGCAGAAGAGGAAGAGATGCTCTGTGGGATAGCTGCCCAGAGTGCACCGCTCCGAATAATGATGCAAGTGCCACAAGTGTGAACACGCTACTGCGCAGGCACCTGACAACATGAACACACAACAGCGGTTTCCCTTCAGCGCTCTCTGAGTGGCAATGTAACTGCCAGTAAAGTAACTCTGCCAGTGTAGACATACATCTTTAAGGGGAACTGTAAGTTAGGGTATCTAAACAATGTTTGCAGGTTCTAACAATAATCACGCTTTTCTAAATGTGTATTCATTCCATGCAGCAAAAAGAATTGAAAGTAGGGCCCAGCCCATACTATGTACTTGAACAAAACTCCCTCTCAATTAAATTCAATTAGGGATTATAAGGCCCTCATGGCTATTAGAGGGGAAAAAAATCTTCAAATCACAACTGTGTGTGTAACCAGAATGGATGCGCTAAGCATGACAATGCTGATGATAGAATAGCTTGAATGAGACATGTTCTCTGCCTCAGACCAGGAATTATCATCAATGTCTGACAGGTGAGACCAGTTATTGTTACTTATTGTTATTTCCAGTGCATCTATGTGCAAAAGATTATGCAAGAACAGAACTGAGCAAGGTAGGGAGGATAGGTGTGGATCGGAGTCGAGGGACAATGGGGAATATTTAAGAAAAACTGTATTCCTCAGCTTCCTATTTAAAAAAGAAAAATCCTCTCATCCTTTTTTTACCCAGCAAAAACCCTTTTGGATGGAGTTGCAGAGTTGGAATAGAGAAAGTTTCAATTCAAAACTAGTTTTGAATAAGGGCTAATTCATATTTTTTAGTAATGTTTGTATGTAGTCTGCCATTCCTTCAACACCATAACACTCTGTTTGGAGTTTGTGATCCCAAAACTGTTATTCTGCAACCAAAGAGATTTTAAACAACTACTTCAAAGGTATGTAAAAGCTTTAATTTATTCAGGTCTTTGATAAATCAAATAAAAGTCAATTATATAATTTAATTGAACAGAAAAAAAGCCTTTTTATATTACCTTTTAATGCCTTTCCAAAAACAGCTAACAAATTAGGATTTAATGGCAATATATTTTCAGATATTTTCTCCTAAATGTTTCAAATTTTCAGCAGGCGAGCTACTCCACTGTGCTACAAATCTGCTTCAAAGAAGTCAGCATGAAGACAAACTGTTATAATTAGATTATCTACACCCAGGATTGTGCCTCTGAGCAAAGTCTATGGAGAAAAAAAGAAAGGAAGAGGGGTCAGCTTGCCACATGGAATTCTTAAAAAGTAACTGATCAAATCATTCTGGCAGATAGCAGTAGCACTATCTTAAGAGTGGCTGAGGAGGTGGTGATGTTAATTTTATACTTGGATAAGAGATGATTGAAGCACTTCGCTTATATTTATACTGTTTTTGTTGGGGGGCAGGGGAGAGAGAGGAAAGGTTCCCTGATTAGATTTGTAATGTGAAAAGATTTTAACTAGGATTTTTTTCTTGGTTTTATCAACAACTTATTAACAGACTCTCCTGCCAATAGTGGCAACACTACCATTGTAGCTCAAGTATTTTTATTGCTCGTGGCAAACTGAAATACCCCTTTCTATTCCATCCAAATATCACTGTCATGATAAATAGTCCAATAAACACTTTGGTGCCTCAGGCAATCAGCTGCTCTGCCTATATGTAATCAGCAAAAATCCAGGATAGACAACGCTGAACCCAAGAAATTATTCATAGTAACAGTTCTACTCTACTGGCATGAATCTCCGTGGATCAGAATGTGCAGAATTCCCTCTGACCAGAGACTTACCTCTGGAGCATTCTCAGATTTCTAAATTTCAGCCCCAATATATCTTGGGTGCTTTGGAGGAAAACAAAAATCAGTCTCCCACATAAAAATTAACAACATTGTCTTGGACAGTGCTTTGCACTTTAAAGAATTCTGTGCAAATGCTAAAAGTACTCAAGAAGCTGGGTTTATCTTTTATTCCGCAAAGTTCCACAAACGCCAAACACCTAATTTCAATGTTTAACACTGTGATAGTGAAACAACGGAGGAAAATTTCCTACATTCAGCATATTGCAACAAAAAGGGACATGTGTGGGACAGTGATTGTTCAAGTATTTCAAATAATTAAGTGCATTGCATACTCTGATGTGCATATAATGAATTAGTGGAGGCTTTAAAAGCTGTCCATGGATAATTCAAGTTACTTGCATTTAATGGGTGCCTAATCCCTTACATATCTCTTTAAATTATAATTTGATACTACTGTATCTGATCACTAAAGTTTATTTTCTCCAAGTTCCTGCATGTTGATACTAAGCAGTTTAATTTATTATATCACTTGTTATATTCATCTGCCTACCATCAGGGTTTATAGTCTATCAAATACTTTTAGGTTTCCCATCATATTAAGAGGGGTTTACATGTGTCAACAACTTGGGTGTAATTAACATACTGATAGAACACAGCAGATGGATTCAAAGTCAAACAAATAAAATCCCAGAAAGAGTGGGGGAAAACCTGGAAGTGCTAGAGTTAGGTCATTTGAAAAATTCTGCTTCATCTCCAGCAAGAACTGGAATTTTAAATTGGCTTTAAGGTCAATTGAGTCAGTAAAGCCATTGGCCCTTCTAAATAAGTCAATTTAGAAAGACTAAGACTGTACAGGTTTGAATTTCATAACATATCTGGGCTTGGTTACTGGGGTTTTTTTGGGAAATGTTTATTGTAGTGTGGTTGTAGATGCTGGTATATTCAATGTTTCATTTAGAAAAGCCTGGAAGGCTAACCAACCAGTAAGGAAGATGCCATATTCCTAGTCCATATTTGCAGTGCAGACGTTTCAGCAACAAAGACCTGCTCATTTTCAGAGGCTGCACTAGGAACAAAATGCAGTAGAACCTCAATTTTACAGACACCAGTCTTATGAACGAGTAGTTATACAAACCATTTGTTCCAAATGGGGAAAAATAAATCACATAACAAAAGTGAGGTTAATGAAGAACAAGTCACATTGTGATGCCTTCAGTGAATTGGAAATTGGTTTGCAGTGGTTGGAAGGACAAGAAGAAAGTGATGTAGTGCACCATAGTGCAATTTGTGCCCCATCTACTGTCACTTTGAGACATTCAATTCCAGAAACGTTTTAATTTTATGAACTTCTCGATCCCCAATTAGTTAATGAAATAGGGGTTTTACTGTACTCACATCCACTTTCTATCAGTAAAGGGATCACATGTCAAAAGAGTTGGTCACAAAGATAGAGTTTCTTGCACACTTCCTTTATACTATTTCTCTTGTCCTATTTTCAGAGAAGGCCCTGAACCAAACCTCCAGAGCTAACTACCCTGAACCTGGAAGAAATTTACATCCAGAGCCAAATCTAGCATCTCAAGCTCATCCCTACTTTTTTGTTTTAAAAAAACCTCTTTCTCCCGACTCTCAAGGTGTATGAGGGAGCAGGGACTTGCACTTTAGAGACAATTAAAATTAGGTGTGATATATAACTTAGTGAAATTGAGAACTGGATACGAGTCTTTCACCTCTAAGCCATTGATTCAAATGCATCCCAGATTGGTAGTGGCTAGAGAAAACTCCAGATCCAACCCACCTAAAACTTTGGAAAAAGTTCCAACTAGGATCCCAGATTTGAAGTTCAAACTCACCTCTGAGAACCGGTTATCTGAAGGCTTTTTGGTCACCTATAATTCCTAAGAGAGAAGTATCAATACAAAAGGTGCATTCTGGGTGCCAAGGACCTTGAGAGCCATGAAAACGTAGCTAGATCTGGGTGGAAGCACAGTGGCATGACATCATGGGGAAATATGTACTGCCAGTTTCAGTATTATACCTGGGTTGGGGTTTTCGGTCTTCTGAGCTACCAATCCCACACCCTTCACCAGTGTTAAATTCACTTACAAATAAATTATACGTTGGAACCTAGTAAAAATGGCTGACTGTTGTTTCCCATCATCAGCTCTTTATATGTAATATACACATAAAGTTTAAGGTATTTGTAAACACAAAGGCTTATTGGCAGAGACAAATATTTGTAAAGATTTCCTCTATCATTGATTATAATCAGATGCTCAAACTCTGTGCGCGCAAAGCCAAAAAGACAGAAAGACCAAGGAAAAAAAAAAACACCTCAGATTTATTGAGCTTTGAATACCAAGTGTCTCATTAAGGCCCTGTACCGTGATGCACTGAACATCAGACCTACATAACCAAATGCATGATGTCAGCTGCTATGTCTGGATGCTGCAGGAGGACACAAAACATTTTGATGCTGTATTTGAATTGACAGGGCTTAACTATATTGGGAATTTTTGCTGTCTCAGTGGGAGCCTGGGGATATGGCTGTCAAACCAAGAAGCCAGGAATGTCCTGTATCGGCAGCCCTGTCAACCTCCTTCACTTCTTCAACAGTAAAATTTTCTCTGTGTTGTTCCTACTCTGAGGCTCCATGTGCCTGTTTGGATTGCAGCTCCTTCTCCGTATGTTGTCATTCATTTGAATGACATGTCCACCCCCTTCCACTAAATCAAAGAGATTAAAATGCCTTGGAATCAATTAAACATTTAGCATTTCCCAGTCAGATCAGCATCTTCAGACCAAATGATCACTAATGGACATTTGTCCACACACCTGTGACCCCTTCCCCTCAATGCACTACATGACCAGTCCCACTGAGATGTGGTCACATACTTATACTGCCAGAACATGTTAAGACTGTGGTGAATTGACATGGCTATTGCCTACATGGCTTGGATTAGTGCTATTAGATCCATGCTATCAGAAGTACCCACAAATTCTGAATCACTCTGCTTCACTCCCTGTCAAGGATCTGTGCTTAACACACATCTAGCACTAAGAAATGTAGTCTAGTTAGTAGGGATTCTTAGGTTCCATTCCACAATCTTCCACTTACTAGCTAGTTCAGCTTAGACAAGTCACTACGGTTACATCTACACTACTGTCAATGTCAGCAAAACTTAGGTTGCTCAGGGGTGTGAATATTCCACCTCTCTGAGGTGCATAAATTACACTGCCATAAGTGCTACCATGCACAGTGCAGCACTACGTTAGCAGGGTGCTTTTTTATGCTGACGGGAGAGCTCTCTCTTGTTGGCATATAGCGTCTTCACCAGATGCGCTGCAGTGATGCAGCTGTGTCGGTAGAGCTGCACAGCTGCAGCACTGTACATATAGACACGGTCTTAGTCTCTCCATGCCTCCGCTTCCTTATCTATAAAAGAGGTGTTGCGCGGCTTCATTAATATTTGTCAAGTGCTTTGAGATGTCTATTCACTAAGGGCCTGATCCATAACACCTTAATCAGTCGAACAGAGTTTTTCCTCAGTTAAAAGAACGAGGAGTACTTGTGGAACCTTAGAGACCAACAAATTTATTTAAGCATAAGCTTTCGTGGGTTAAAACCCACTTCATCAGATGCATGCAGTGGAAAATACAGTAGGTATATAATATGACACAGAGAACATGAAAAAATGGCTGTTGCCACACCAACTATAACAAGTGTAATCAGTTAAGGTGGGCTATTGTCAGCAGGAGAAAAAAAAACTTTTGTAGTGATAATCAGGATGGCCCATTTCCAACAATTGATAAGAAGGGGTGAGTAACAGTAGGGGGAATAGTTCTACTTTGTGTAATGACCCATTCACTCCCAATCTTTACTCAAGCCTAATTTAATGGTGTCTAGTTTGCAAATTAATTCCAATTCAGCAGTTTCTCATTGGAGTCTCTTTTTGAAGTTTTTTTGTTGTAGTATTGTCACTTTTAGGTCTGTAATTGAGTGACCAGGGAGATTGAACTATTCTCCAACTGGTTTTTGAATGTTATAATTCTTGACGTCTGATTTGTGTCCATTTATTCTTTTGTGTAGAGACTGTCCAGTTTGACCAATGTACATGGCAGAGGGGCATTGCTGGCACATGATGGCATATATCACATTAGTAGATGTGCAGGTGAACAAGCGTCTGATAGTGGGGCTGATGTGATTAGGTCCTATGAGTGTGTCACTTGAATAGATATGTGGACAGAGTTGGCATCAGGCTTTGTTGCAGGGATAGGTTCCTGGGTTAGTGTTTTTGTTCTGTGGTGTGTGGTTACTGGTGAGTGTTTGCTTCAGGTTGGGGGGCTGTCTGTAAGTGAGGACTGGCTTGTCTCCCAAGATCTCTGAGAGTGAGGGATCATCCTTCAGGATAGGTTGTAGATCTTTGATGATGCACTGGAGAGCTTTTAGTTGGGGGCTGAAGGTGATGGCTAGTGGCATCCTGTTACTTTCTTTGTTGGGCCTGTCTTGTAGTAGGTGACTTCTGGGTGTTCTTCTGGCTCTGTCAATCTGTTTCTTCACTTCAGCAAGTGGGTATGGTAGTTGGAAGAATGCTAGATAGAGATCTTGTAGGTGTTTGTCTCTGTCTGTGGGGTTGGAGCAAATGTGGTTGTATCCTAGAGCTTGGCTGTAGACAATGGATCATCCACACAAGAGATCCATTTCCTGGACACTACAGTGCTAATAAGCGATGGTCACATAACCACCACCCTATACCGGAAACCTACTGACCGCTATACTTACCTACATGCCTCCAGCTTTCATCCACACCACACAATCCATTTTTTCACGTTCTCTGTGTGGCTGGATGGATGGATCTTCCTACTGTATTTTCCACTGCATGCATCCAATGAAGTGGGTTTTAGCCCATAAAAGCTTATGCTTAAATAAATTCGTTAGTCTCTAAGGTGCCACAAGTACTCCTCATTCTTTTTGCTGATAAAGACTAACCTTTCCACAGTTAGAATTTCAGGATGGGGAGCACATAGAGGAAGAGAACAACCTCCTTTATAGGCAGCCCTGCTTCTCTACTCTAATATTTGTAGACGTATCTTTACTGTCTTTTTTTTATTTTTAGATAACTCCGGGGGTATTGTTGTATTAAAATGAAAATGGTTCGATATTTTGTAAATGTAACCCAACCAAGCAGCTAGCAGATGGTTTAGACATTGCTTGTACATTTAATTAGCTCATTTTTGCACACAAAAAGTTTGTAAATGTGCTGTGCAAATGCCAGTGCTTTTCTGCACTAACATCAAGAAAGGAGGGACAATATTTTATATTGTTTCAATTATCTATCACAGAAGAAAATTTCATGTTTGTTAACTGGGAGTTCTGGGGACTTGGCACCTCTGAAAATCAGGCCGTAGGTGTTAAGAATGGGTAGCCAAAAGACTTACTCACCCAGCATTTGCAGACATTATAAAATTAAGGTCTTATCCTCTCACAATTTATCCATCTCTAAAATGGGGATATTACGAATTGCGTAAGACCCAATCTTGCACACTTAATGACCCATTAATGAGAGTTAAGGGTGCTCAGCAATTCACAGGATTGGGCAACTATTGTAGACATCTGTTGTGTGGCTTATTTACTGTTTGTAAACCACTTTCAATAAAGCTGGTTGATACTGAAATAATTTGGAATTCATGATCTTTTTCAAATATATTATTCACTAATAATTTTTCATTAGTCACTCTGCTCTAATTTAGAAGATGAAAGCCTAAGGTATGTTGTGATTATTAATAACCATAACAATAATAAAAATGATCTCCTGCTCTCTCACACGAATAGTACAGAAATCTTAACCAGTGTACTTTGTAAATATTTGCCTACTCATTACAGAAAGAGCTCAGGACATATCTATTCAATCAACATCTAACTTAACAGTAAATTGCCTGGTCGATGGACAGGTGCCATTAGAATGTTGCATTCCTTTGCAGTAGTTGCACGAGAATGAAAATAATTAGATTCATTGTAATGAATTTTGATGACAAACTGGTGCACAACAATCAAACTGACAAATAAAGGAAGACATTTTCATTCTGCAGCTAAATTCAGTTGGAGGTATTCATTTGGAAGATGTGTAAAAGCTTGTAATGGACAGTATGGTTATTCTTTCAGTTTTAAGAGAGAGTTCTTTTAAGCCTGACATTCATATTTAAATAAATCAACACTTCCAGATAATGTATGTTTACACCAAAATATACTTCCAGACAAAACTGTACTATAAAATCAACAGAAGAGTAGGATAGGATTTTTCCTAGAACATGGCTAGAAAAATCCTAAATAGGATTTTTCACTAGAACGTGGCTAGGAAAGTTGAAAAAAAATGTATAAATAATGTCTTAATGTCCATACTTTCCCACTTACTAGAAAAATCACATGATCTGCTTAGTGTACTGAAGAAAATAAAGATGCTCTAGGTTAAATCAAGTCTAGTAAAGCTGTGAACATCCTCTTCATCTCATGTGTCTTCACCTAAATGACTTTTCATTCCAGAATCCAAGACAGTTGCTGATGAGGAATACAGCTTGGATTTTGACAATGAGCATCACAGATTGAACCTCAGACTATTAGGAAAAACTTCAGCATGGAGTAGTCTAAATATGGAACTCCCAATGTATCCATTTTACATAGTAATATATCTGACCACAACCACATGCTTTATAATTTAGCAGATCCCTCACAACTCCCCTTTTTCCTACTATAAAAGCTGTGGTATCATTCTCTGAGCAGAACAAGAAACAGGATACAAATACAAGCCCACTAGCTGTTGCTTGGGTAGTTTTTTAGACTCTCTAAATGCCTTGCTAATGCCACACTATGGAAGTTAGACGACCACCACTTGTTAGCCCCAACTTAAAGTTCATCTTTGAGGAAAAAAATAAGTTTGACATCCTTGCTCCAATTACAGAGCCAGTTAAATACACTGGCAAAATTCATCTGCATAAAGCCAAGGGGAAGGTAATGCCAAACGTAATTTGAAACATTAAACATTTAAGGCACTTCTCATATAAAATTCAATAAATGGAAAGTTGAAACGTGTTTTCTTTTTATGCAGCCTTTTGTTTCCCAGCAGATTAACTGTTCTTTTTAACACAAATAAAAAGCGATGAAAGGACCTGGCTCATTTGTGGGAGTGAATCTTTACAAATCCAAATGTGGCAATGGAAAAAGAAAGAAATAAAATAGCTACTTCAAGGGATAATGTTAAAGTTGGTGGTAAAAAGATCAGTAACAAAGCTCTCTATTTCCAAAATCCCAAGATATTATCATAAACAACTGGGTGGAAGGCAAAGATTTTAACAGTTCTGAAGAAACATCTTGGCTTTGCAATAAGTACTTCCATTAAAATCCAAGGAAAATGACCCCTGCAGAAACATTTTAACACATATTTACCATGTATTAAAAAGCCACTGTCCTAAAACCCTGGGAGAAGAGAATTTAAATTATAAGATGGCTACTAATTCAATCACGTTATCAGCCATCCATCAAACTCAGTGCAACTCTACTGCTGTCTACACTGGGAGACAGGATAAAAAATTCCTTATGCTTAAACCCAGTAGGTAACAAGAGGAATTGCTTAGGTAGGTAGTCCAGGGAATTATAACTCTTACAGTAATAATTGGATAAAATTGAGTAAAGATAAAATAAGGTCAATTACTATGAGGAATGAATCCCTAGCAGTGAGCTCTAGTAGACTCTAGAAGTCTTGCAAAGGAAACGTTGGAAACCTCTTTGTTGGAGTTTATAACTCTGCTGAATAAAGCACTGCAGAATATAGTGCAGATAATTTCTTTTCATAATCATGGGGATGGACTCAGTAGGTCTCTTATCTAATTTTATGAAGCTATAAATAAAAATCAAGGTGCTAACAATCTTGGAGAAATGTGCAAGTAATATTTATGGATAGTCACCCTACCCCACTCAAGAACCGGTCATACTACAATGCTCACAGTGGTGCTATAGCTATGTTGGTTCCAGGATATTAGAAAGGTGGGTGAGGTAATATATTTTATTGGAATAACTTCTATTGGTGAGAGAGACAAGATTTCAAGCTTACACGGCTCTTCAGCTGTAGGAAAGATACTCCGTGTCATAGCTAAATATGAGGTGAAACAGATTGTTTAGCATAACACATATTGTCAGATACCATTTAAGAAAAGTGGCTAGCTAACATCTCTGCAGTCATAGAATAAAAAAAAAAAAGAGAGATTAGTGGATTTCAGATTGTTGAAATAAGCCATAAATCCAATGTCTTTATGGAGCAAACTCAGTTATTTACCACAAACACATTGCCAAATTCACCCATTTCATCCACCCATAACAATTTTACCTTCAACGACAAATGCTTTGTCCAAACCCCAAGAACAGTCATGGGTACTAGAATCGCTCCCCAATACGCCAACCTCTTCATGAGCCACCTTGAGGAAGAATTTCTGGACAAATGCACCATGAAACCAATGACAGACAGACAATCCAATTGCCCTCACAGATTTTCACCACAACTTCAACCATCACCCATCCCGTCCAACTCTCTCTAGAGCATGCACAATACCACCATCAACTTCCAGAGCACCATAATCAACTTCAGCAATGGAAACCTACAGACACCACATTTATCTTCACAGATCCAGTAACCATCCCAAACACACCAAGAAATTTGTTATCTACAGCCAGGAACAGAGACACCACAGAATATGCTCTGATGAGAAAAATCTGGGATACACACTTTAATACATTTAAAACCACCTTCACCAAACAAGGACACTCCATAAGAGAAGTAGATTTCATCATGGAACAGACTATCCAAATACCCAGAGAGATCATGCTGCAATACAGAAAAAAAATCCTCTCATCACACACCCCTAATTGTCACCTCCCAACCAAAACCGGTACCTATATAGGGTACCATTAAACAATTACAACCCATACTGGATGGGGACCACATTTTGAAAGAAATCTTTCCTGAACCCCCTCTTCTGGCTGTCAAACAACCCTCTCCCCCCATTTTACCACGTAACTCAAAGCTGCACCAAACCATGCCATAACAACTTGTGCAAAACCTGTAAGTACATCTTTATTGTTCAGATGATAAATACCCCCACAGCACACCATTCACAATTCATGGGTCCTACACATGCATATCATAACATGTGGTGTACCTCATCAAGTGTAATAAATGCCCCAACAACAACTATGTGAGTGAAATGAGACAATCACTACACTCTTGAATGAACTCACACTGAAAAATTATAGAAGACAAAAAACATCGTATCACCCGTGGGCAAGCACTTTTCACAGAATGATCACACTATAATCTGACCTCTCAGTCCTCATCCCCAAAGGAAATCCACACAATACCTTCAAGAGATGAAGAGATCATGGACTTAATAAAGACACTGGATTTATAATTTAATACAATAATCTGTAAACCACTAAACCCCTTTTCCCCCCTTTTCTTTTCTCTCTTTTTTTTTTTTTTTGGTCCTTTCAGGGCAGGCAGAGGTGTTAACTGGCCACTTCACTTGGAATGGTCTCTTACAATATGTGTTAACTACTTATGCTAAACAATCTGTTCCACCTTGTATTGAGTTGTGACTTTCTGGTTATCTTTCCCAGACATGAAGAGGAGCTCTGTACAGGCTCGTAAGCTTCTCTTTAACCAATAGAAGTTGGTCCAATAAAAAATATTACCTCACCCATCTTGTCTCTCTAATTCCACAGTAATATCACTCTCACATATGAATTCTTACATTAGAGTTTTTAAAGCACTGACTTGGAAACGTCTTTACAGCACATACAGGGCAATTCCCATTTTACAGAAATTATAGTGAATGACAAACATTTTTTTGGGTAATTAAATCTTCCCACTTATCATAGAAAATACATGACTTACCAAAGGCTGCCCAGCTCAGAAGATCTGTGTATAAAATATTTTTTCTGCTCTCAAATCAGTGCATCGAGGCTAGAGCTGAATATTTTTGAATGACTTTTTGTTAGTAAAAAATAGGCTTTTTTAAAAAAAGTATTTAATGCAAAACTATCAACTTTTTCAAAATTATACTTTTTTCCCCACTACACTTTAAATCTAAAATAGGTATTGACATGTTCAATATATTTTTGATAAAAACGTTTATTAGAATTGTGAATAATTTTGTGGGGGAAATAAAAGGAAACATGGGTCCATTGTGGACTCCGTGAAATGGAAACAACTTCAAGTTTCTTGCACATTTCTCCCCAACCAGTTATAATTAAGATCTGCAGATAAGTCTCATTAAACCATCTCTGTCGTCATCAACAGCCCTGTTCATATTGACCTTCAAAGTTCCAGCTTCTCAATGCTGAGACACTTTGCATCTGCAGTGTTTGGGATTCAACACAAGTATGAGTTTCATCAGTACAGTCCTGCAGGACATAACTGACCTTTGCTTGACTGCAAATTTTGTTTAGCTGGAGTTCAATATATCACTAAATTGCCAGTACAGTCAGATTCAGTCAGGTGCACCTGCAAGAGGTTTTTCTTACTCAAAAAGGATACTATAAACTTCCTGAACTTTCCCATTGGCTTTTTTCTTTGCAGTAAAGAAACTGAATAATCAAAGTGCCAAACAGGGTGACAGGATGGATTTTCTCACACACTTTGCATGTCAACTCTGCTGGCAGGCAAACTAGTCCCAATCTTATTTACCAGCATTCTTTCCAATCCTGTGTACTGATGATGGGTACCATTCAAATTCCAATACAGACCCAACAAATCTTGTTCAGAGTAGCAGCAATGTTAGTCTGTATCCACAAAAAGAATAGGAGTACTTTTGGCACCTTAGAGAATAACAAATTTATTTGAACATAAGCTTTCGTGGCTACAGCCCACTTCATCAGATGCACAGAATGGAACAAATAGTAAGAATATTATTATATAAATAAACGTGCACACACACACACACACACAGAGAACACATGAAAAGGTGGAAGTTGCCACACCAACTCTAAGAGGCTAATTAATTAAGATGAGTGATCAGTAGAAGAAAAAAAACGTTTGTAGTGATAATCAAGATGGCTCATTTCAGACAGTTGACAAAAAGATGTGAGCCCCTGATGGCATGGCTGATGTGATTAGGTCTAACCCAGGAACCTATCCTTGCAACAAAGCCCGATGCCAACTCTGTCCACATAGCTATTCAAGTGACACTATCATAGGACCTAATCACATCAGCCACCCCATCGGGGGCTCATTCACCTCTACATCTACCAATGTGATATATGCCATCATGTGCCAGCAATGCCCCTCTGCAATGTACATTGGTCAAACCGGACAGTCTCTACGCAAAAGAATAAATGGACACAAATCTGACATCAGGAATCATAACATTCAAAAACCAGTGGGAGAACACCTCAACCTCTCTAGTCACTCAGTACCAGACTTAAAGGTGGCAATTTTGCAACAGAAAAGTTTCAAAAACAGACTCCAACAAGAAACTGCTGAACTTGAATTAATATGCAAACTAGATACCATTAATTTGGGCTTGAATGGAGACTGGGAGTGGCTAGGTCATTACACAAATTGAATCTATTTCCCCAGGTTAAGTATCCTCACACCTTTTTGTCAACTATCTGAAATGGGCCACCTTGATTATCACAACAATTTTTTTTCTCCTGCTGATAATAGCTCATCTTAATTAATTAGCCTCTTAGAGTTGGTATGGCAACTTCCACCTTTTCATGTTCTCTGTATGTATATATATCTTCTTACTATATGTTCCATTCTATGCATCTGATGAAGTGGGCTGCAGCCCACGAAAGCTTATGCTCAAATAAATTTGTTAGTCTCTAAGGTGCCACAAGTACTCCTGTTCTTTTTATATAAAGAATAGATGCTTGTATGGATATTTGTATTACACTCTTCCCTGAAAATATAAAACAAACCTATAACCCAACTCTCTTTGTAAAGTAAACCAAACAGATCACACAAATGTCATAGAACTGAAAGGAAATCAGGCTCAGATATAAAAAGGAAATACACACATGCACACAAAAAGCAATTATATTGTTTATCAAATCTGAGGGAGTTACAGCAGTGACTGCAAAGCAAGGCAAAATCACGAGGGCTATATTGCATCCAGGCCCTGAACAAAGGAGAAGTGATGAGGCATTTGCTACCCTTCCTTCCTCTTGTGCTCCTATTCAAAAGCTAGGCATAACCATAGCCTTTAGAGTAAGGTGAGCACATGGATGTCCAGGCCTAACACAACGAGTAGCACTGATCATCTTATGGTCCCTTGCTGCCCCCATATGAGCAGTACTGCCTAAGCTGCGGCCCCTAAATTGTATAGAAGATGTCACACTCCCTTGGTACTCCCAGGAGTAGCTTTCAGAGTCATTCTCCTCCATGCGGTGATACACTCAGGAACACACAAGGCAACTCTTCCATTTGCCCACTGACATCAAACACAGATTACCGCTTTTGTGAACAAACACCATATGGTTTGCTATTAATTATCTTGCAAGGGTTACTTGTTACAGTGGAAAACACAAGAAGAATAAAAAGCACTGATACATAGGGGAGTGAAACACAATGGCAAAATAGTGTGAACCCCATTTTCAGTAAGTCTAAGATAGGACCTGTCCTGCTCTGAGACCAGATTGAGATAATAGTAATTATTCAATATGGCTATTATTTATTGTTTGTATTACAACAACATCTAGAGGTCCCAACTGAGATCAGGAACCCATTGTGTCACTACAAACAGTGAGCAAAATACAGCCCTTTGTCCCCTGCCCCGCCCCAAGCAACTGTCATCTAAACAGCCCAGGTAGACAAATGATGGGAGGGAAGACAGGGATACAGACAGTTGAAGTGAGTTACCCAAAGTCATTAAGCAGGTTTGGGGCAAAGTCACATTACAGAGTACTATCCACTGGACTACACCACTTCTACAATCTTAAATTAATAAATCTGGTAATCCCAATTTAATTAGCAAATTGCTTAGCTTCCAAGAGGGCTCATTTGTTTATTCATATTTCAGGTGCAACAAAACAATCCATGCTATGCCGAGCTTATGTCCAATAAAGGTGATACTGAGCCATTTTCTGTTAGTTTTAGACTAGTGTGAATCACGTCACTGTGAAGTCAATAGAGTTACTGTTGATTTACAATAGCTTAGTGAGAGCAGACTCTGACCCCAACACTCAAAAACAGCTAAAATGTCTGGTAGTTCCTGGTGCTAAGGACTAATGGTTACAGTGGAGTTTGGAAATCTGAACTTCTGTGTTCTGTCTTTGCCTATGCCAGTGATTATGAGACCTCTGGCATGTCATTTAACCTCTTTGTGCCTTAGTTTATCCATCTTTAAAATGAATATGAGATTACATACTCAATGGGGTATTTTTGTGAGTCTTAATTAATGCTTGTAAATTTGCCTTGATATTCTGAGGAAAAACACCATAGAGGTTCCAAGTGTTATTAAATGAATAAACAAACCGTAAATACTTGTGAAGACATTAAACGGCTAAAAGACAAACATTTACATTCATAAGAATTTTATTATTTTAGCTGTCAGAGTGTAAATTTCAGAACAAAGTATGCAAATCAGGAGCATCCCATCCACAATAAGAACAGTTGCTAGCCAAAAAACAACCATGACATTCATCTACAAGATTCATCTTTTAGCGGGTACCACCACGAAGATAACAGCAGAGATCTGATTGACAAACTCAGAAAAATTTTAAAATTGTATGCTGCAGCCATTCATGTCATAAACTAATCATTCTCTCCTTATCTCTGTGGAAAACGAAACAACTCAAAGATTTGTTTTTTTTTCCCCAGCTGCTCTTTTTGGTTGCCTCTGTTAGAGAGTTGGGAATGACCCTCATCTCTCCTGATTGTGCAGCATGGAGGCAAACACAAGTAACACAGCACATGACTGGCTCCTATTGACAACAATTAATAAGTGCAAATTAACAAATTAATTAAGTTAATAAGTGCAAATTTATCAATGAGTTTGAAGAAGAAATATACTATGCTCACTAATATCAGTGTTACAGCAGTTCTTCTACTTAGAGCAATTATTCCTTCAATGCACAGTGATCCAAGCTTTTAAAGACATACTGTTCAATCTATTCAGTTATATTTGACTTATTGACAATTGTTGTCAAGAGCCATGATTTCGAGTGGGCACCCTTCTTTCTGGGGGTAATGTGTACCTACAAAATTTACACTTTTCCTTTTTTCATCTGCAGTTGATTGCAGTTGCAAATCAGGTTGTTAGATGTACAAGTATCTGAGTGACACCTGCAATTCTTTTTGTGTGAGCAAAAATGCAGGTGCAAATTGTACCTACAAAAAGGGAGGTCAGGTCTAACCCCCATCCCCATTTTTTTTCTAATATTACTCCTGAATATCCTGAAAGGGAAAAGGAGAACAAAATAAAAATTAGGAATAGATGAACAGATTCAGTGAGGTAAGATCCAATCCAGAAATTTAAACTGAATGGAAGTTTAAAAAAAAAAAAAGGCTGATGCTGCTTTCACATCCAATTTTCAAATTTTGCAAACCTCCAATTTCAGGCTATGACTATGGCTCTGATTCTATAACTAGATTCATGCAGGGGAAAGCTCTGTGCCCAGATGAAGTCACTGGGGCTCCATGCAAGTGCATGGGCCTGCCCATACAGAACAACTTGCAGGACTGGGCCTAAATGCAGAAATGAAGCAGAAAAAGTTTGTTCTTACAGATTTTTCAGAAACAGGAGCTACAATAAATCTCCTTAAAAAGCCTGTTTTTGTACAATTTTTCAGCCCAATTTTGTCATAAGCATACACACATTTGAGCACTTATCCATATGGAACCTTTGAACCTTTTGAGGTTTGCCCATCATTAAAAAGAAACCTCTGTGCATAAACATATTTGGATCCTATTGTTCACAGTTCCTATCAATCAATGGAAACTGCAGCCTCTCATGAACTAGGATTTCATGCGAGCATCCCAACTTGCTTAACAGATATACAAAGAACAAAGAAATTCTCATCCTAAAACTGAGGTTAACATAACCGTGTGCATTATTATATTAAAAGAGCAACTTGTTTTTCCTTATTCTGAAACATATTACAGAAAAATCAGAACTACCTTTCTCTATTGTGACACTAGAAAAGGCAGGATTAGATATATTATAGGGGTTCGTGTGTTGGTTTCTGGGCTTTGTTGAGTTCCCTCCACCCCTTCTTCTGAAGTACCAAGAATTGGTCATTAAAACAAGTCTGGAGTTCTGCCACAGTAGTAAACAGGCATGGTAAATTGTATATTCCTAGAACATATTCTGATTGTCACCTACTAAATCACCACCACAATATTAGATTGTTTATTGCTTCTTCTGACTTGCATCAGCAGCATTTATCAGGTTTTAACTGTATACGGCTGCATGCCTTGAAATATTTTATAAGCACTCTTCCCTGTCAATGACTTCCCTGTGCTGAATCAAGCCCCCCAGCATGGCATAAGGAGGCACTATTGTGTTGTAGAAGCTATTGAATAGGACATAAAAATTATGACCCTGAATGCTTGTGGTCACAAAGGATTTAATGGAATTTTTTCCATGTAAGTTGTGGTGTTAACAGTGATGTCCCGACAAAATCCAGTTTGCGTAATTGCATTCTTCTCTTCCTGTCCTGGACAGCTCTGTAGTGTTGTTGTGTGGAGTTAAATAGCTGCCAGAGGTGGCTGCATTTCAGCAGTGGACTACGGGATAGGGGAAAGATGTTATATAAATGGAATTTTTATTAAGATTAGGAAGATGGAAGTCCATGAGGTTTTTCCAGTAGACGGACTGTTAGTGAGTATACAAATATATAATTAAATGACAATACAGTCAAATGGCAATACGTTTTCTAAAAAATTAGATTGTTAATATATTCTTTTGCTATCTACTGCTTATTGTAAGGAGTTTTCTGATGAATAGTAAAAAATTTAAAATGTATCTCTAGATGTAAAAGGATATTTTATTAAAATAATATGATCAGTTTCCAACAAGAAAAATGCTCTAAAACTAGTTCTGTCATCCTCCAGAGAGTGATGCTCAAGTCTGTTAGGGTGATTAGCATTTAGAAGCCACTAAAGCCTGGTCTACACTAGGCGTTTAAACCGGTTTTAGGAGCGTAAAACCGATTTAACGCCACAACCGTCCACACTAGGAGGCACCTTATATCGATTTTAATGGCTCTTTAAACCGGTTTCTGTACTCCTCCCTAACGAGAGGAGTAACGCTAGTATCGGTATTAACATATCGGATTAGGGTTAGTGTGGACGCTGATCGACGGTATTGGCCTCCGGGAGCTATCCCACAGTGCACCAGTGACCGCTCTGGACCGCAATCTGAACTCGGATGCAGTGGTCAGGTAGACAGGAAAAGCCCCGCGAATTTTTGAATATTTCCTGTTTGCCCAGCGTGGAGCTCCGATCAGCACGGGTGGCGATGCAGTCCGAAATCAAAATAAAAAAAGAGCTCCAGCACGGACCATGCGGATGTGATCGCTGTAAGGGCAGGCAAATCCGTTCTATCAGCGCTCCGTTACAGAAGATGAAATTCAGAATCCTTTTTTAAAAATCTCCAGACAGACGCCATAGCAGGGACTCAGCGCACTGCAGCGTGACAAGCGTAACGGAAAGCCAAAGAATCAAATGGACGCTCATGGACTGGAGGACTGAAGCTATCCCACAGTTCCTGCAGCCTCCGAAAAGTATTTGCATTCTTGGCTGAGCTCCAAATGCTTCTAGGGTCAAACACAGTGGTTACCAGCCATATTGCACCATCCACCAGAAAAAATTAGGGCCAGGCGCCCTTGATCAACCTGACGGATGCTAGTCAGCATGGTTACTGCCCCATGTGCCAATAGGCTGATGATGAGGACGGTTACCAGTCCTTTTGTACCATCAGCCACCCATGGCAGGGGGGGAGTGAGGATGTTGGTGTTGACGGCTGCAGCATCGTGTCTATCTGCAGCATTCAGTAAAGATAGGGTGACATGTAAAAGAGTCAGAGGATTGTTTTCCCTTTCGCTTCTGGGGGTGGGTGGGGGGGGTGAGTAGATTGCCAAGCTATGCCCTGACCCACCGCGGACACTGTCGTCATCATAGCAACAGGGGGCTGAGCTCCATCAGCCCCCACCCTTCATGTGTAAAGAAAAGATTCAGTTGCCCCTGGACTAGCAGAGGGATGCTGGGCTTCTCTCCTACACACTGCTTAATGTCCTGTCTGGACTATCATAGCAGCTGGAGGCTGCCTTCCACTCATTTCTCACTAACAAGTCACCATGTCTTATTCCTGCATTCTTTATTACTTCATCACACAAGTGGGGGGACAATGCTACGGTAGCCCAGAAAGGCTGGGGGAAGAACGGAATCAACAGGTGGGGTTGTTACAGGAGCACCCCCTGTGAATAGCATACAGATCATAATTTCTGCAGGATCTGACACAGAGCAGCTGTGCTCTCTGGTTCTATGATACAGTGGTTATCTAGTACACTTGCCTATATTCTAGGCAGGACTGATTCTATTTTTAGATACCAAAAAGGAGGGATTGACTCAGGGAGTCATTCCCAATTTTGGCTTTTGCGCCCCTGGCTAAGAGCAGCCAGGGGCACTTATGACAGCAGCAAATGGTACAAAAGGACTGGTAGCCATGATCATCTTAGTTCCAATTTATGGAAGGGTTGGATGGTGCAATATGGCTAGTAACCATCTCTGCTGTCATGCAAAAGCAAAAGCATGCTTCTGTGTAGCGCTGCTGAATCGCCTCTGTGAGCGGCATCTAGTACACATACGGTGAGAGTCACAAAAGGCAAAACAAGCTCCATGATTGCCATGCTATGGCATCTGCCAGGGCAATCCAGGGGAAAAAGGCGCGAAATGCTTGTCTGCCGTTGCTTTCCCAGAGGAAGGAGTGACTAACGACATTTACCCAGAACCACCCGCGACAATGATTTTTGCCCCATCAGGCACTGGGATCTCAACCCGGAAGTTCCAAGGGGCGGGGGAGGCTGCGGGAACTATGGGATAGCTAGGGAATAGCTACCCACAGTGCAACGCTCCAGAAGCCGACGCTAGCCTCGGACCGCGGACGCACACCACCGAATTAATGTGCTTAGTGTGGCCGCGCGCAATCGATTTTATAAAATCTGTTTTACAAAACCGGTTTATGCAAATTCGGAATAGTCCCGTAGTGTAGACGTACCCAAAGTCGTATACAATTCTAAAGCAAGTGAAGCATCAAATAAGCAATAAGACTGCTATTACACCACACTTTGGTTTAGAGTGAAACCACAGCACATGTGTAGGAAGTGGGCTAATACCTTTCAGTCTAGTGAATTCACTTAACTGTTTTACGGGGGCTGTAACAGAGTTTTAAGACGTTGAGCATTGTGCTATATTATCTTGGGTTTTTTCAGTGCCACTTGCAGAACAGACATTTCATTGTAATGACTGCCTGCCAATGCAACTTTGGAAGCAAGTTTAAATACATAACATTACAAAAAAAAAAAATATAATACACTTTCTGAATTTAGGAAGAAGTGAACATCCAGATCCTATTTGCACACGCGCGCATGCATGCATACACCCACCCCACTGCACAAAAATACAACAAAGGCAAAATAATTTAACGTGTTTAAATTTATTACAGGATTTTCATCACCCATTTTTTGAACTGTTGAAATCCACAGCCATGATTTTGAATGAGATACCTTGAGGATAAAAGTAGTATGAACACCTACAATAGCTAAAGATATTTAGATAGATAGTTTAGATCAGATGTTCTCAAACTGTCATCTGAAGAGAGCTTTCCTGGTGCTCCAAAGAATTAAATCTTTTGAGAACCAAAGCAGAGACTCAGAGAGAATAACTCTCTTACAAAGTTGTGTGGATACCGAAGAGTTTGAAGAATGACAAGATGAGAGAGAGATCAAACAAAATAAAATAATTCAGCTGGTCTTGTTTTCAGTTATTCTAATAAATGCCATTTGAAATTGAAAGCAGAACTCAGTGAGCCCGGGGAAAGGTGGGAGTGAATCTATGGGTATGTCTACACTACGAAATTAGGTCAATTTTATATAGAAGTTGATTTTTAGAAATCAATTTTATACAGTCGATTGCGTATGTCCACACTAAGCGCATTAAGTCGGCGGAGTGCGTCCTCACGACCATGGCTAGCATCGACTGACAGAGCAGTGCACTGTGGGTAGCTATCCCACAGTTCCCACAGACTCTACAGCCCATAGTGATGAGGACATGGACATAGATTTCTCTCAAAGCATAGGCCCTGGCAATTTGGACATCATGGTGGTAATGGGGCAGGTTCATGTCGTGGAACGCCAATTCTGGGCCAGAGAAACAAGCACAGACTGGTGGGACCACATAGTGTTGCAGGTCTGGGATGATTCCCAGTGGCTGTGAAACTTTCACACGCATACGGGAACTTTCATGGAACTTTGTGACTTGCTTTCCCCTACCCTGAAGAGCAAGAATACCAAGATGAGAGCAGCCCTCACAGTTGAGAAGCGAGTGGCAATAGCCCTCTGGAAGCTTGCAATGCCAGACAGCTACCGGTCAGTCGGTAATCAATTTGGAGTGGGTAAATCTACTGTGGGGGCTGCTGTGATCCAAGTAGCCAACACAATCACTAAGCTATTGCTATCCAGGGTAGTGTGCAGCTCATAGTGGATGGCTTTGTTGCAATGGGATTCCCTAACTGTGGTGGGGCGATAGATGGAAACCATATCCCTATCTTAGGACCAGGCCACCTTGGCAGCCAGTACATAAACCGAAAGGGGTTCTTTTCAATAGTGCTGCAAGCACTGGTGGATCACAAGGGATGTTTCACCAACATCAACATGGGATGGCCGGGAAAGGTGCATGATGCTCGCATCTTCACAAACCCTGGTTTTTTTGAACAACTACAGGAAGGAACTTACTTCCCAGACCAGAAAATTACTGTTGGGGATGTTGAAATGCCTATAGTTATCCTTGGGGACCAAGCCTACCCCTTAATGCCATGGCTCATGAAGCCATACACAGGCAGCCTGGACAGTAGTAAGGAGCAGTTCAACTATAGGCTGAGCAAGTGCAGAATGGTGGTAGAATGTGCATTTGGACGTGCGCAGCCAGACACCAGGGCGATTAGAAGAGCACAGCTGGGCGCCCTGCACATCAGAGAAGCTTTGAAAACCAGTTTCATGACTGGCCAGGCTACGGTGTGACAGTTCTGTTTGTTTCTTCTTGATGAAAACCCGCCCCCAACCGACCTCCTCCCTTCGATCACCGGTTTCAAAGGCAATAAAGTCATTATTGTTTCCAAATCATGCGTTCTTTATTAATTCATCACACAAATAGGGGGAAAACTTGGGTGAGGAGGGAAGCACCGGGTGGGGTGGGGGAGGATGGGAGGACAAGGTCACACTACAGTTCAAAACTTATTGAATGTCAGCCTTCTGTTGCTTGGGCAATCTTCTGGGGTGGAGTGGCTGGGTGCACGTTGCCTTCCGCCTTCCCCCATTCTTGGGCATCTGGGTGAGGAGGATATGGAACTTGGGGAGGAGGACAGGCAGTTATAGAGGGGCTGCAGCTGCAGTCTGTGCTCCTGCTGCCTTTCCTGCAGCTCCACCAGACACCTGAGCATGTCAGTTTGCTCCCCCATTAGCCTCAACATTGCATCCTGCCTCCTCTCAGCATGCTCCTCCCTCCTCTCATTGTGTTCCCTTAACGCTTTCCTGGACTCTGCCATTGTTTGCCTCCACGCACTCTGCTGAGCTCTTTCAGTGCGGGAGGACTGCATGAGCTCTGAGAACATGTCATCGTGAGTGCATTTTTTTCACCTTCTAATCTGCATTAGCCTCTGTGACAGAGAGGATGGGGGAGCATAGAAACATTTGCAGCTACCGGAGGGAAAAAAAAAGAGTAGTATTTAAAATGATACATTTTAGAGAACAAAGGGAAGACTATTTCACACTGAATCGTGCGATTCACATTACATAGCACATGTGCTTTTGGTACAAGGTTGCATTTTGCCTCTTATAATGAGTGCCTGCCGGTTTGGTGTGAGACATCACACGTGCTCGGCTGGGCAACAGAATTTGGCTTGCAGGCAGCCATGGTTTCGGCTTCTTCAACCTTCATAACACGTGGGAACGGCTTCAAACAGCAGCACCCTCCTTTCCCATACCAAGCAAAGCCCATTCGGTTGGCTATTTAAAAGGAGGGGCTGCGGTTTTAGGGTGAATGTGCAGCACAATCCAACCCCCCCCCCACACCCAATTCTCTGGGATGACTGCTTCAACCCCCACACCGCCACCCACACACCACCACCGCATGGCTAGTATCAGGGAAGATCCCCATCAGTCAAACGTGAACAGCTCAGCATGAACGGGCCTCCCCCCACCGCAGGGCTAGCGGCAGGGATGATTTCTTTTCAGCCAAAGGCAAACAGCCCAGCAGGAATGGGCACCTCTGAATGCCCCCTTAAACAAATTTCCCGTATTTCAACCAGGTGACCACGAATGATATCATTGATGTTCCTTGAATGCCACCAAAGCCCGGGCCCATTCACTGCAATGTTTTGTCTGCAATGATTCCAGACTACTTGCTACTGGCTTGGTGTGGTAAAGTGTCCTACCATTGAGGATGGAATAAGGCTTCCCGCTCCAGAAACCTTCTGCAAAGGCTTTTAGAGTACCTCCAGGAGAGCTTCATGGAGATGTCCCTGGGATTTCTGCTCCATCCCCAGACACGTTAACAGACTTTTCCCAGTAGCTATACTGGCCGCAAATGCATCCCAAGTCTTCAGGGCAAATCAATCATTAAACATGCTTGCTTTTAAACCCTGTATTATATTTACAAAAGGTACACTCACCAGAGGTGCCTTCTCCAGCTTCATGGTCCAGGAGCCCGCCTTGGGAGGCTATTGGCTCCAGGGTGATAAACAGTTCCTGGCTGCCGGGGAGAAGGGATTCTCCTCTTGCCTGCTGTGTGCTATCCTCAACCTCCTCCTTTTCCTCCTCCTCCACAAAATCCTCATCCCTGTTACGTGAGACTCCCCCATTGCAGGTGTCCATGGACAGTGGTGGGGTAGTGGTAGGGGCCACCCCTAGAATTGCATGCAGCTCATCATAGAAGCGGCATGTATGGGGCTCTGACCCGGAGTGACTGTTTGCATCCTTTATTTTTTTGGTAGGCTTGCCTCAGCTCCTTAACTTTCACACGGCACTGCTGTGTCCCCCTGTTGTAGCCTCTGTCCATCATGCCTGAGGAGATTTTGGCAAATATATTGGCATTTCGTCTTTTGGAATGGAATTCTGTATGGGGAGAAGAATCCGTGCAGGCAGTGATCAGATCCAGTACCTCCTGTTCAGTCCATGCTGGAGCTCTTTTGCGATTCTGGGACTCTATGGTCACCTGTGCTGATGAGCTCACCACGCTGGCCAAACAGGAAATTAAATTTAAAAGTTCTCAGGGCTTTTCCTGTCTACCTGGCCAGTGCATCTGAGTTGAGAGTGCTGTCCAGACTGGTCACAATGGAGCACTCTTTGATAATTCAACGGTATTGGCTTCCGGGAGCTGTGTCCACACTGCCCCAAATTCAACCCAGCAAGGTCGATTTTAGCGCTAAACCCCTCTCCGGGGAGGAGTACAGAAATCAATTAAGAGCCCTTTAAGTTGACAAAACAGGCTTGGTCATGTGGACGGGTGCAGGGTTAAATCGACCTAACGCTGCTAAATTCGACCAGGGCTATGTAAGTCCATTCCAATGAAAGGTGCATTGAAAGCACAGGGTTTCACTGTTTTAGTTAAACAGTTTAGTTTCATGTGTATATTAGTATAGATCAAAATGAGTGTAAATGTAAGAGTGTATTCAGGTGTTTAAACTTCATGAAAACTAGTGGAATGTTACTTGTATTGCTTTTGCTTATCTGATCATGTTATAAGGTAAAAGCAAACATTTACATTGACGGGTTACTTAAGCATGTCTACACTATGTGAAAAAATACTCACCCCACACCACCTCCAAGCAACAAAAGTTTTAGCACTGAAAAGCACCAGTATAGACAGCCTTTTATTGCCTGGAGCCATGCTCCCAGCAATAAGGCTACCACCCCTCATTCGGGGTGCTTATTTTTTATTGCTGGGAAAACTCTCCCCTGGTGATAAAGTGCAACTACACTGCCCACATCACAGCGCTGCCGCAGCCATGCTGTAATTAGAGTGACCAGATGTCCTGATTTTATAGGGATAGTCCCGATTTTTGGATCTTCTTCTTATATAGGCTCCTATTACCACCCACTCCCATCCCGATTTTTCACATTTGCTGTCTGGTCACCCTAGCTGTAATGTAGAAAATATAGACATACCCTTAGTTATCGTGGTATATACAAAGAAATCTTGTGAAATGTTAATGAAAGACTAAAAGAAATGATAATTTCAAAGCAAGTGGCTATTATGTATGATGGTCAGAGGTCAAAAGACTAAGTGCATTCCTCACTCATCCTCAAAGGAAAAGTGCATGTGGGCAAAGATGCTGTCAGCTTGGTTTCTGTGAGAAGCAGCTATGAATTGAATTCAGGGAAAGATACTTTATCTCTGAACTGTTTGGACTTTTACAGGGAAGTGTACCAGATGCAAAGCAGAGATTCCCCAGAGATAATCTGGATATCTTGAAAAGGCTTTTGGGAAACAGGCAGTTTATTACATCACTGCCTGCCACCATTTGGAATTATAAATGGTGATTCACCTGTACATATATTTTACCTGCTTCAACTTCTCAATAATTCTCATTCCTTTTTTTTTTAAGCTAATAAATCTTTAGTTAGTTTACTATAGAATTGGCTGCCAGCATTGTCTTTGGTGTAAGATCTAGAGTAGCAATTGATCTGGGGTAAGTGACTGGTCTCTTGGGACTGGGAGAAGCCTGATGTGCTGTGATTTGGGGTTTAAGTGACCTTTTATTACGAAGTCATTTGTCTGGGTGGCCAAATAGATTGGAATGCCCAAGGGGACTGTCTGTGACTCCATGGTAAGACTGGTATAGTGATCCAGGAGTTCACTTTTATTACTGGCTTGGTGAAATCTAAAAATTGAACATACCACCTGTTTGGGGTGTTTTCTGCCCTGAGGTAGGCACTCACAGTCATGAGCCACTCCAGACAGCATGGCAGTCACATATCTAATAGAAGAGTGGAAAGTGAAATACAGTAGTATTGGATAGATTTCATCTCCACCTGCTTGACAGATATTGAAACAGTTCTGATCCTGACCTATATTCTGGAACATGCCTACTTCCCTTAGGGTTTTCTGTAGTGCCCATTACTGTAGCATCTAATGAAACAAAACTGTAAAAATAATAAAAGAAGAAACATCTTGTTCTTTTTGCCTGCATATGTAACATTGTCAGGATTAGGTTTTTTGATTTGTTTAATACATCAAGCCCTTTTAGCTATTCTGTACATACTGAGGTGAGCTTGGAGTTATTTCTGAATACCACACATGCAAAAATCTAGTAAGCATGTTCCTCCCTCCTTCCCAAGTAAAGGAAACATCCCATGACATTTGACAGTATTAACATTTATGAATGTTGCTTACAGAGCAATGCATTATTAATTAGCTTTATGCAGCCAAAATCCTCTCTCATGTGCAAGGGAGATGGCTAATCCTTTACCCTTAGAACTAGTTCTCAGCAGTACAGAAGAGTGTGTAGCATTATAATAAAGATTTACAAATACTTTGACATTTGGTGGTACTATCATTGCAACAGGATGGGCTTAGGAAAATGAGAAGAGCTACTGAAAACTGCATTTTGAGAGTCATCCAGGAGGTAACTTTTTCTTTACCACTTAGACCCAGAGGTGGTTATCAGTTTTCAATCTTGGACTTGGTTCCATGATCATTATGGGCACCATAAGTGCTGACTTAATTAACTGTTGCCACGCACTCAGTAGCACTTGAATACATCAATTAGTATATTATGGTAGCACAGCATTATTTGAAAAAGAGAAGAGCAAATTCCAGGCATATTTGCCAAAAAAGCTTTGTCCAATTAATGCAATTCCAATAGATGACATGGATTCAAATACCTTTGGCTGTACACAAGCCTGATGTTCCAAAGTGAAGAGATCCAACCATCATTGTGTGCCTACTGTCATTCCACAATCGGTACGGTGTATAATTCATTCCTCTGGGGAACACTAACAGTGCACTATGTAGGACAGGGACAACAGGCTAGATCCTCAGCAGTGTAAACCTGTATAGCTCTATGGGGCTAACACTTTGGACAAACTATGCTCGTCTCAGTCAGTTTACGATTAATTGCTTTCCTGACACTGAAATTGATGCTTGGAAAGGGGGGCTCAAAACAGTAGTATTAGACCTTATCCTGCAACCCTTAGCCGAGCTTGTAGTGTCAAAGAGATTACTTATTCATATGTTCATAGATTTTAAGGCCAAAAAAGAACTACTACGATCATCTAGTCTGACCTGCTGCATAAACACAAGTCATGGAATTTCATCCAGTTTTTCTTGCAATCATGCTCAATAACCTGTGGTAGCATAGATTATGGGTAAGAATTACAAAACTGGGCCCCACGTCCATTAACCAGTAAGTGCTGTAAGTACTATGTAAAACTAATCTCAACATAAAAATTCTGATTAGCTTCCAACGCTAAGCACTCTCATCAATTAAGACTGCTAGCCCTCTGCAGCATTCCTACTCCACATGAGTAACTAATCAATATACATCAAGTAATTAGAACTCTATACATCCTCAACGTGGCACCAATCTTCCCTTCCTTCAGTTGCAGAACAGCCTGTAGATAAACAAGTGCCTGCATATTTGGTGTAGTAGATACATTACCAGTATTACAGAGGCGGTGTTATTAATTTGAAACAAACAAATGATAAAATGCGAGTTCTGGTCTCTTTCTTCTTCTTCTAAAGCACACAAGTCTACATGCTTCAACAGAGTAATATACTAGAGAAGCACCAGAATGTAAAATCTGACAGCACCGACTGGACGTGAAGTAGAACTTAAAATGAATGAGTTAATTTAGTGTTTAGGATACTTTGATAGTAAGGTAATCATAACAAAGGTAAGCTTTGCAGCCTCCAGAAGGACAAAGCAACGATGGAGAGATAAACAAGTCTAGAATGACATAAAAACAGAGGATAATAATCTTAGCATTAGAAATATGCATGTATTTGTGGACTGCTTCCTAAACATGGGCCAATGGGTAAAGAGGAATTTAAAGAAAAACAACAACAACAACAAAATCAGCAGAGAAATCTTGAGTTTAAATTGGGTCAGGAATTTGACAGGGGGTATGGGCTGTGGCTCTTGAGAGAAGCAGATTGGAGGGGACTCAGAGGTCAAATCATCCATGCAACACACTCCTCTCCTGGCTCCTAAAGTCCATATTACCATTGACTGCCTCCCTCTACAGTTTGTTTAAGCAGTAGTATCTACCTACCTAGATCTCTTAGGTACTTATCTGGCCCCTACTACCACGGTATTTATCCTCACAAAACATCGCTTGAGGTAGGGCAGTGCAATTATCATTTTACAGATGGGGAACTGAGGCACAGAGACTAGTGACTTTCCCTGAGGTCACACAAAGTCTGCATCAAAGCAGAGACCTGAACTGGAGTCCACCACATCCCACACTAGCACCCCAAGCCACTGGACCACCTTTCCTCTCTGCTGAAGAAGTGATCAATGAACACTTACCCTGAATAAGAGATTCTGTCTCGGGTATCTGTGGTTGGTCCAGGAAGCATGATGTGGACGGCAGCTGCTTTCTGGCTCCACCCGCTCTTCAAATGTGCCCCTTCATTTTAAAGCCAAAGAGGTCTGACCCCAGGTAATGAGAGGTGAGTGACACACAGAGGAGAGCACTTGTATCCCTCACTGTAACACTCCTGGCTAACATGCAATTACAATGAAGTTAACCCAACATACCCTTACAAGCAAGAGTTATCACCCATTAGTGATATTCCCATTGAAGGGAAAGCATCTTATGAAAGGGTGACCTCTATTGCCTTAGACAGTATTTCATTCTCTGGGAATCACCTGGGATCTTTTCATGGATGACAAGGTCAGTTTTAGCTGGGAGACTTGTGACTTCACTAGGAAGTTTAGACTGAGTGTGTCATTGTACATAATAAGCCTAAGATTGTCAGGGATATTTTTAGTAAAAGTCATGGACAGGTCACAGGCAATAAAGAAAAATTCACAGAAGCCTGTGACCTTTCCCTGATTTTTACTAAAAATATCCCCACACTGCCTGCATTGGTTGAGCAGCTGTGGGGGTCATTCCAAGCTCTATGGGCCCCCATCACCTGTGGAGGCTTGGAGCTCCAGGGTCCCCCCAGCTCAGAGCTGCAGGGGCACCTGCTGCTCGCGGCGGCTGGGAATTCTGGGGGGCCCGGTACCCACAGCCACGGGGAGCTGTGGGGTCCCCCCTCTGCAGCAGGTGGACCCTGGAGCTCCCAGGTGACAGGGCTGAATTCACAAAAGTTGCTGGAAGTCACGGATTCTGTGACTTCTGCAACCTCCATGAAAAAAAAATTGTAGCTTTATACATAGGTCACCATGAAGCCACCAGATGGTAAATATATATTTTTGAAATTAGCCAAATCAGAGACCAATTAGAGATTAAACAAAGTGATGAAATGGACATTTAACTATGCTCCTCTTTGACAAAAAGATATGCATTTTCTCCAAACAGAGCATTGACTTGCACAGTGAGGTCAGAAGGCTCAACGGACCAAAGTTTAAAACTAATTTATTATGAAATCATACCAAAAGCCTTGAATAAGCAATTCACTTAGTAGCTCACCAAGAAATTAAAAATGCTATGTTGCAAATTTTCCTGTGGTGAGAACAGAGACTGGAACATTGTAGAAGACTTCTCCTCTCACTTTTCCCCAAACACCGTAATGTTGAGAAAGGCAAGCAATAATACTGAGTACCATGTGGTCAGACGGCTAAGGCACTGGACTAGGTGTCAGACCAGCCTTCTATTCCCAATTCTGCCACTGATCTGACCTTGCCTGGCAAAGCACTTTGGCCTTCTGTTTCCTCTCCTGCTCTTTGTCTCCTCTATTTAGACAGTAAACTTGTTGGGGCAAGTACTGTCTCTCACTATGTGTTTGTACAGGGCTTAGCATAATGGGGCTTCAGGGTCAGCTCAGGCCTCCAGGCACTAATGCAATATCAATATATTCATTGAACCATAATATTAAATTATATAGAGGTGCCAATGCTTTGCCTTCAAGATATGCATTTACCTAACCACAAACCAACAGAGTATTCAATCAAAACATCACTGAAAATAAAAAACAGCAAAAAACCAGAAGGCAACATGTGAGTTTTCAGTGCACAGCAAGATGTTGCCATCCATTGAAGATATTCACTTTTTTGCTAAGTAAATGTCTTTCAAGACACCCACAGTCTATGTCCATGAGCGAAACTCAGAGAAGCAGAGTTATGACAGCCCATTCTGACTAAGCAAGAAGATGATAAGAGTGGACACCACAGCACATGGAAAGACAAAACGAGATGTTTATATTAGTCAGTAGACAGAAATTACCATTGGGGTCAACTGCTATTCCTGGAGAGCTTGAAATCAGCTATGTTAGAATGAGCAGCAAACTGAAACAAACACAGTGGTGACCAAAGAGAAGGTGCATTAAGAATAGCAGCACATAGTGACAGAGCCGGGAAAGTAATATGGCTGGTGATACTGTGAGACTCAGTGGGGAACATAAAGGTGAGGTGCTAGTGTGGTGGCCCCAGCAAGAGAAAATCTACTAGAAGTGCATACCCCAGCGAGCCTCTATCCATGGGACTCATATTAAACCCCAGTTGGAATTCAAAGCTGCTATCTCCTAGTAAAGTGTGATAGCAAAACTGCCACCTATCCCTCCTCCACACCCTCTGGTGGTGAATCTCTACTTGGGTGCTGGTTATGTTCCTACAACACACACAAGTTAGAGTATTTTATAGGGTTTCCCCCTGCCTTTCTGGAAGGGTCCAATGTAACACTACTGTATTTCTTAGATTCTAGAACCCTAACACACAAGAGAGACATAGCAGGCTGCTATCTAAGGCAGAGAGACGCAACTCAACCCAACTTGCTCAAGGCTGGCTCTTTGCAGACTGCACACAGAGGACCCAGATCATGTGGCTTCTGTCAGACCCACCTAGCCCACAAGCAGGACCTGGAAACCATTTAAAATTACAAGCTAACACTAAGGCTGCAAGTCTGTCATGGAGGTCGTGGATTCTGTGACTTTCCGGGACCTCTGTGACGTCTGCAATGGCCAGCAGCAGCAGTTTGGGTGTGTGGGAGGGGGCTCAGGGCTGGGGCCGGAGGGGGGGGGGGGGCGGGAAAATCTCCCTGGCTCCCACTGGCATGCCTCTGTGGCTCCTAGGCTGTGGAGGGGCCACAGGGCTCTACACGCTGCCTGTGCTCACAGGCCCTACCCCCGCAGCTCCTATTGGCTGTGGTTCCTGGCCAATGAGCGCTGCACAGCTGGTGCTTGTGGAGGGAGCAGCACACGGAGCCCCCTGACCACTCCACTGCCAGGACCTGGAGACGGATAAGGAGACTGCAAACCCCAACCCTCTCCCCCAAGCACCAGCAGGGGTTGCAGCCCCAGGCCACACGCCACGGCCTGCCCCTCCCCCCCACAGCAGTCCTGGGCTTCACGCTGCTGCCCACCCCTAGCACCAGCAGGGTACAGGCCACCTATCCCAGCACCCATGGAACCCCCAGACCGCCCAAGCACCTGGGGTCCCCTGCCCAAGTTTTAGTTAGGGGTATATACTCCTCTACCTCGATATAACACGACTCAGTATAACACAAATTCAGATATAAAGCAGTAAAGTAGTGCTCTGGGGGGGAGAAGAGGGCTGCGCACTCCGGTGGATCAAAGCAAGTTCAATATAACACGGCTTCACCTATAACGTGGTAAGATTTTTTGGCTCCCGAGGACAGTGTTATATCGAGGTAGAGATATAGTAAAAGACATGGACAGGTCACAGGCTGTGAATTTTTGTTTAGTGCCTGTGACCTGTCCATGACTTATACTAAACATACCCATGACTAAAACGTAGCCTTAGCTATCACTTCACATTGTAACAGTTTCCAATATACCATGGATGCAATGGGGTACAAATGTTTACATGGGGTGAATCAAGCCTATCAGGAAAATTGAGTGTGATGCTGTATGATTAAAGATGGCCAGTTGTATCATTGTTGCTACCAGTGTTATACAATTGCAGCAAATCTTGTACAAAGTATATCATGGAAGGTGTCAATGGAAAAGTTAGAAACATCATAAGTATGATTATCCTGTTCATATGCATGTATTACCTTTGTATCCAAGGTTATGAATACTGGCTATGTACTTGTATCTTAAACCTGGTTGTATTCCTGGGTGACACCCCCAGATAGAATTTACCTAAGGGCTAGACAGCCGTGTTGATGGCCTACTGATGACACTCCACTCTCACAATGGACCATTAAAGAAACTGCTCCTGTCCAGATAACTATTTCTGAGGATGCTTTAGACAGCAAGGAGCCAATGGCCACCCTCTGTCATTCAGCAAAACAGGCAAGGGCACAGGATATGCTTGTGTGCCCCTGGACTCCATCTTGGCCCAGTAACTTTCCACATACAGGAGCTGTGGGCTTTGTTTGGCACAGTCAATTTCCATGCATATGGCAGAGATATAAAAAGACACCTGAACAGCTGCATGTTGCCTCTTTCCTGCTCTAATATGCTGGACTCTGGATTTACAGCTAAAAGGAGCATTTTGCACTATGGCCTGAGGACCTTTCAATCTTATGGAAGTTACCAGAGAGACTTTACAACCAGCAGTTGATTCTCTCACTGGTACAAACCTGATTTTGCAATCATTTGTATGTATATGATTTATTAATCATTTATAACTTCTTTTATTAATAAACCTTTAATTAGTTTATTAAGGATTGGCTGACAGCATGATATTTGGGTAAGATCTGAGATTTATATTGACCTGGCAATATGTGTCTGATCCTTCAGGAAAGAATATGGTGAAATGGGTTTTCAATAACCTCTCACTCTATTCGATTGGGTTGCCTGGATGGGACCCAAGGGCTGGAATGCCTAAAGGGGAGTGTGTCTGGCTTCTGGTTAACTAGTGTGGTACTGCAGAAGCTCTTTTGTTAGTGGTTTGATTAATCTAAATTATAGAGTAATTCACCACCTTTGGAGATTGTCTGCCCTATGTCTTGCAGTCTGCTCTGAGAGTGGCATTTTCAGTATGGTCTGCCCCAGCCACTTGGTCACACTGAGGACAACAGTTAGCTAAAGTAGCATAATGTACCTAAAGTTGGGAATGAAAACAAACCTTTTACCCCCAAAATATTCACATCAGGCAAACAATATGCAATTGTAAATTGCAAGAACTTAGCAAGTCAATAAAACATTGATCATTGGGGAAACATAAATATCTTCTATTTTTAAGAAATGAGTTGTCTGCACAATGGCCATCAATAGATTTTGCTTCAATAAAATGATCTGTGCTGTAGATGCTTATTAAACTGTGCATACTGGCAGAGAAAATTTACTGCTCTAGGTCTCAGTCCCTTTGACTTCAGCTTCTTTGCCCTAAAATCGAAAGTTGATTTGGGGCTGGCAGATGCAAAAATCAAATCACAGTGGCCCCAGACTCTGGTAGAGCACAGATGGAGTGGTTTGGGGGCGGGTGGGAATAGTGCAAAGCACTAAGGACTAGAAGCAATGAATAAAAAGGGCCTCACAACAGATAGGGGGCAAGAGCAGTTAGGCCTGTAATGGTTTAAGACGACAACAAAGCCTATTTGGTCATCATGTCACTTACAAAGCACAAGCAGACCAGGTTATGAGAATGGCAAGTGAATGTATCCAGATTAACTGGAAACAATTTATCCCAGTGATACAGTGCACAGGACAGAACATCTCTATTTGTGTGTTTGATAACTTGCAATGGAGGGGCATGTTTCATAAATGTAGTTGATTTCTAAACACAATTGTCATTATAACCTGCCTGAACATTTGAAACAGAACACTCTTACCATACAGAAAAGTACATTGGCATACACAGGGAGGTAATGTGGTCAAGTGGTTAGAACACCAGCACAGGAATCAGGCAACCTGGGTTTCTATTCCTGGCCTACATCTAATTTCGGTTGCGGGCACGTTTAAATTTTTAATGTCATCTTAAAGTGAGAGGAAACATTTACTTTACAAAAGGTCTGGAGAATCTGGTGAATAGAACAAGGACTGGGAGACAGGGCTCATAGATCCTATTCCTGGTTATGCTGTGTGACCTTGCAGGCCACTTACATCTGCTGTATAGGTGCAATATATAATTATTCCTCTTTTACATCATTATAGAATTTGCTTCCTCTGTTGTGTGCAGATAGTTCCTAAATGCAGGTTCATTCCAGGATTCTGGATTTCTGGTGCCTTTCTTTGCACTACATTTAGTAAGACAGAATGTTTGTTGTGCAAATTTTTCATATTTGAAGACTCCGATGTTCTTTGCAGACAGGTATAGCAAAAAAAAAATCATATACCTCCATCCTCAGCAGTGTCCCTTTAAACTGTCAGGCATTTGAATCTTAGCAAAGCCTAGGGAACAAGAAGTACCTAACAAACACACCAATAAGAAGAGAAAAAAAAGGTGCAGCCATTATGATGCACAGGAAATCCTCCAATAGAAGGGAACTCTCTACCAAGAGAAACCTGGTGGAGGTGGCTCTGCACCAGACACCCTCCCTACCTTTGGTGTTGGAGCAAGAAAGTGGTTTGGGGGGCATGGAAGAGCAAAGTTATGAAAATTTAGAATTAAAATTCTGCAGTAATTTAAGAGTCTAATTCTGCAGCTGTTCTCTATTCACCAGTACCATACAAGATCCCAATCCTGCAAGTGACTCTATATGAGTGTACCCCCAACTGAAGCATCATTTACTTTAGTGTGGCTCCAATTGGTAGCAAGGGTCTGCTCAGGCAGAGACACTTGTATTGGAGTTCTGCACGTGTTGTGCTGTGGCTACATGATCTTTTCCCTCAAGACCCAATCCTGCAGATGCTTGCTACTGAGTGTAATGCTGACTACTGCAAATCATCCCACTAATACTCAGCACCATACCTGGTAGTAAGTGCCTGCACAATTAAGCCCTTCCGCTCGTACAACTTAATTTATAGATTTAAAAACCTGAGGTTTGCATTCTAGAGGAATAGGTTATTGACACTGCCCCCAACTCTTACACACATCATCTAAGCACAGATTTCCTTAAATATTTACATGATATATTTGTTTACCCATTCGTAGGTTTCATCTCATCAGCAAGGCCTTTCTCTTTCCTTATGAATTTGTTCTTTACTCACACTGATTTAGAAATGGTGATTTGAGGAGTTATAGTCCCATTCCAAAGTAAAGGCCCATTCTAATCAGGGTCCTCAGGGTGCCCCAGTAATAATAAGGAAGGAAGGAAGAGATGCAGGAAAATGCACATCAGAGTACTGTATACAATAGACAGACAGGGTAGGGTAAATTATGTATATTTTAAATTACAAAATTCCAGTTAAACCCAGAAATGGTCTTTACATATATACCTTTTATCTCTGGTTCATAAACAGCAAATATGTTTATCTTTGGAATGCAATAGATTGCACCAAATTGCATGAATTTACAAAAACATTCCCCATAAGGATATCCCTGGACCTCCTGCAACGGTTGTTCAAAAGCAGATGGGATACTCATATATATAGTTGGCCTGGTTTTATTCTACCCGCCAGTCCTTTCCATCTGCATTCTGAGTTGGGCTCCACATTGACACTACCCATATCCAGCTAGGACTCCTGCCCCCTACTTCAGCCAAGCTTCCCCAGCCACCCAGTCTGCCCCTCCTCCAAACTGAGACCCCACCCCCACAGTGGCTAGCCTCCCCCTCCCCCACAGTGGCTAGCCTCCCCCTCCCACTTCCATTTTTTGGATTTCAGATGTCTAAATTTGCATCACTTAAATCCCCCCCCTCCGATCCCAGCCCACATTGAGGGGCAGGGAGAGGGGCTCAGACACCACAAGGGAAGCAGGGCCCCCCCCCCAGATCCCAGCAGGCAGGGAGAGGGGCTAAGAGCTCTGCAGAAGGTAGGGCTCCCCTTCATCCCAGTACATACACAGAAGGGGAGAATTCAGGACTGACAGGCCCTCCCATGAATAAACCCCCAACTTCCTCTGCTACCCCTCACATTCTCCAACCCCTTCTGTCTTCTCCCCTCCCTCTACCATAATTGCTACCCTTTCACTGAGCCCCCTTCCCCTACCATCCATTTCTATTTACCCCTCCTCCCCATAATACCCCATCTCTAGCTGCAGACCTTAACTCCCCCAGTTACCCAACTCCTGCACCTGCAGTCACCCCTCCCAGTGAATATTTGCATGTGTAATTTATTTTCTTTTCAAAAACAGTTTTGGTGCCTTCTAAATCTTCTGCTCCACTCAGATTACATTTCTAAAAACACAAAACACCTGGAGGGAGGCAGATTTTCCCCCAGATGTTTACACTTGTTTTTGTTTGTTTGTTTTAAGAATCAATGAGGCATCCTTGTGGCACCTGAGAGACTAACAAATTTATTTGGGCATAAGCTTTCCATGAACTAAACCCACTTCATCAGATGCATGGAGTGGAAAATACAGTAGTATTTTATAGTATATTTTAATATAGTACATGAAAAGATGGTACATGAAATTTGTTAGTCTCTAAGGGTATGGCTACACTGGCAATTTGCAGCCCTGGAAAGCCTCCACCAGTGCTGCAATTAGTAAGTGGCCACACCTGCAGGGCACTTCCAGCGCTGCAACTCCCTGGCTGCAACGCTGGCCGTACACCTCACTCAGCATGGGGAATAAGGATTCCAGCGCTGGTGCTGCAGCGCTGGTCATCAAGTGTGGCCACACACCAGCGCTGTGATTGGCCTCCAGGGTATAAGGTGTATCCCAGAATGCTTTTATAAATTACTCTCTTTGTTTTGTTATGCAGCCTCTCTTTGTTTTGTTGTGAACGAGCTCCGTGCGGTGCTCCGTTGCCGCTTATCTAAAAAACAAACAGAGCTCCTGTTTGCTGTGATCATCTGTACCTGGCTGTAAACAATCAAATGAGATTGCAGGCAGGGAGGGAATGAAACAGCGGGGAGTCGTGTTGGCTGCAGGCTGTTTGCAATTAAGAGTTAAGACTAAGGGGTTGGAAACATGTTCTGATTTTTCAAGTCAGGAAGCTAAACACACAGTGTTGGCTCCAAAAATCCCCTCTCTCTCTCCCCCCGCTCCCTGTCACACTAGACCTCACTCCACCCCCCTCTTTTCAAAAGCACATTGCGGCCACTTGAATGCTGGGATAGCTGCCCATAATGCATCACTCCCAGCAGCGCTGCAAATGTGGCTACACACCAGCGCTGCAAACCGTAAGTGTAGCCATACCCTAAGGTGCCATAAGGACTCCTCATTGGTTTTACTGATACAGACTAACACAGCTACCACTCTGAAACTTCATTCTTAGATTTCTGCCAGCCTAGGTTACAAATTTCAAAGCTGCAGCCTCAAAGAGGTGTTAAATAGCCCATTCGTCTCAATGAGAGGTTCTCAGATGAAAGAGAATACCAGATGAAGATTAATACAGCCCAACACAATAGCTCTGAGATATGTGAGCTGCCCCCTTCACTTCAGTGGGCATTCCCTTCCCCTCCCTTCTACCCCCACTGCTGAAGGCTAGTTCCACATTAGACAGCTTTTAATGACATGACTGTGCTGCTACCGCCATGCTGCTAAAAGGCACACAGTGTAGCTGCTGTTTGTCTGCAAGAGAGATCTTAGGGTTAGGGTTTTTGATTGAAATTTCAAACAAAAAAATTGGAAAGTTTTGCAACAAATTGTTTTGCTAGTAATTCTCACTGCCTCCCCCCAGTTTTACATCCAGGTGTAGAGCTGTTCAGAAACTTTCAATGAAAAACCAAAGCAATGATTGAAAAGTCATTCAACTTATTTCCTTTTTGGCCTGCTCTTTTACACACACACACACAAAATATTTACAATATATATTATACCACTGGAATAGCATATGTGCTCTATTAGGATACTACATAATTCTCTCACAAATAGTATCAAAAAGGAAAAAGTTCTGTTTAAGCATCACAATAAAATTTCAAAAAAGGCTCCCAACTGCATAGTCAATAATATTTATAGTTTTGATTATTGTAGCCCATCTTCCTGATATTTCAGTGTTAGCTAGAACAACATTAGCATATTTTCCTTTTAAATCACATGAAACATATGGAGGCAGAATTATACCTATATGCAAATAACCATGTCTCTTGTAGCTTGTCACAGAGCACCTCTGATGCTGCCTGGTGAACGTCACTGCCTCACCAGTTCAGAGGATCTTGCAGTCACAAACACACACAGGCTTCCCCACAGTCCTTGCTCTCCTACCCAATCTCACCCTCTAAGTGCCCTCCGAGCTGACTTTGCTTCCTATTTTCTCCCCAGTTGCATTGTTAACCCAGTGATTGTTGCACAGGTGCTCATAATCCCCCACCAGAACGTATATAATTGCCCTCAGCTGGGCTACAGCTTTCTCCAGGCTGCAATAGTGGTAGTGATCATGCTGGTAGTACAGCTAAAAAGCTATGTGACAGAGTGCTATCAGCTATTTCAACACAAGGGTGCAAAATCTTTTGTCCTTGTCTTGGTCTTTATTCCAGCTGCTGTCAGCACTGGAGGATCCAAACTAGGTGGTGTCAGGGTTTAAAAAGACCCCTTTGTAGTCAGACTATGCCACTTATGGTGGGTGTGATGGGGTATGCTACTGACCTAGTGGGGAGCTAAGCACAGGGAATTTGAAGAGGGCATCTGGGAAAAGCCAGCTTGGGGCCTGAGCAGTCATAGCTGGACCTGGATACCATGGAAGGGGATTGAACTTTTAAGTGATCTGGCCAGAGGGCCGGGCCGCAAAAGACCCAGATGGAGATGACTAATAGGCAGCAAGCCAGGGAAAGATCCAGTAACCAGACACAAGGGCACACTGATTGGTAAGTCATTTCTGCATATATGGGGCTTGCTCTAGGGTTGGGCCCACGTATATGTGTAGTGTGCAGCCAGTGTCCATTCCCTTTTGGAGAGCTCAGGGATTCATAAATCAATCATAGAGAAGTTATGATTTCTGTCTCTTATCTCTGACCCAAAATGGGTTTCCCAATGAGACTTCTTAAAACTGAATGCTGAGCTTAGGAAGGTGCTGAAGACCTCTCATGACAGAAAATGCAAGATGTGCAAGCATCCTGTAAAATGCCTCAATCTTGAGCTGCATAGAGCTGATGGGTGAATGCAGGGACAAGTCTTCAAACACCAGCCTCAGGACTAAGATTGCCAAGTAGTATCAATTGTAATGGTAATTTGCTTAATGTGGACACCTGTGCTTTGGAAACTGAATTGGTGCTACCCAATTCATTTCACAGGGACCTAAACAGCCATCAGACAGGTAATGACCTTCAGTGAACTGGTGACCTAGAGTTGAAAAACACCCATTGCCAACTCCCTGAGCCATCCAGTTCCACAAACACAACTATGCTTTAATTCTAATTGAAAAAGAAAAGTCTGCTTTGTCTTAAACCTATTGAAACGCTAAGTCAGTTAACTTTGATTACCATGAGTAACAAGATGCCACACAGCATTTTAGGCATTTAGCGGAGATATGATTAGACAACTCGTTTTTATTGATTGTGATGTCTGAATTATCTTTTCTCAGTATGGTTTAGAAGAGAGTCTGAATGGCAGCTTACATCTAAAGGAATGAAAGATACCAAATTGAAATTAAATTAATTTCTGGGCTATATTGCTGTGCTAAATGCCCTCTGTACAAATGGAAGAAAAGAAACTGGACAGGGAGTGAAATTCCTACCTAGCTTCCTATAAAATCCCGTTAAAATTTAAAGAATTGAAAAAATTAACTCACTACTTGTAGAGGAAAAATAGCTTTCATGCAATACTGGAAATCAGTCTTGCTTGACAGTATTTAAATTGAATCTCTGAGCACTACTCACAATTTGCAGAGAAAGTTGAAGCTATTAAAAAGTCTACGCACAAGATTAAAATTTAGAATGCTATTTTAATATGGAATTCTACTAACTTTCAGAGAGCTGTCATTTTTAAGCTCAACCAATTTTAAATCATTTGACAGATTACATAGAATTCAGAGCAATTGCAACTATAATTTCCCTTCTTTATAGCTCTGCTGCCAGAGATATGTATATGGGGGGAGGGGAAATTAATGAGTGGGCAAGAAAAGAAGTGATCCTCCTAAAATATATATAAACTCTCTTATTGGACAGGCTTCACAAATTCTGTTTGCTTCCTATAACTTAATCATTTTTGATGCCACTCAAAGGTATCCTTTGATCAAGATTGACACAATAGAAGCCTTAAAATAATCATATGTTAGTTTTGCATGGTAGAGAATCAAATCAGGGAGGAGTCTGGGACACAATCTGAAAATAGTCTAATTTTGGGGGGCTGCATTTTCAGAAGTGACTAGAGATTTTGGTTGTTAAACTGAGATGCCATAACAGGGCCTGATTTTCATATTGTACTGGGCATATACCTTTTGAAGGTGTTACAATATGGGCAGCTAAAAATTGACACCTAAAATCCCCCCAAAAAATGAGTCCTTGTGGCACCTTAGAGACTAACACATTTATTTGGGTGTAAGCTTTCGTGGGCTAAAACCCACTTCATTAGATGCCTGGAGTGAAAAATATGTGTACTGCTTACTGTATTTTTCACTCTGTGATGAAGTGGGTTTTAGCCCATGAAAGCTTATGACCAAATAAATGTGTTAATCTCTGTAGCCCAGTGGGCCAGCTTACCTGTATTGTATTCATTGCTTTGTTATGCTGCTTTATTATATTTAGTAGTAATACAAGGAACCTACAGCTTTTATCCTGAGGCATATAACCTTTGGTATAGATAAACTTATGTAATTTAAGTTTAGGGATCTGAAATTTCATCCAGAATACTGACATCAGCCACCCACAGAACATCGCTGACACCAGCATCTGGAAGGTTCTGGACAGAACCTCCGACCGCAGAGCTGCCATGACAGCAAATTGATGTGTGTGTGTATGCGAATAGGGTAACATCATACGTATACTAGCCTATAGAAAACAGACACCTTAAGGGGAGGAAATACAAATAAGGACCTCTATTGAATATACATTGGCCATGGCAGCGTCAGCGTAATCTACTATAAAAGTAACATCCCGGGGCAGCAGATAGGTTGGAGAGATTTAGACTTTGGAAGGAGCCAGAATGATGGCCACCGGGGAAGATGAGGATGATGACAGTGATGAGAAAGATAATGGTTAAGTATGAAAGATAAAGGTGTAAGTATGGCTGTCCAAATATACTTTCTGTATTATCTCTCTCTGCTTTATTGAGTTTAAGTGTGTGTATAATCTTTGCTAAATTATTAATAAATCGCATATCATATATATAGATTGAGTTCCTATAGTGTGAGTGTTGCACCTATGCACATCGGGGTTCCCAAATTATATGATGATTTTACAATAATCTTAATTGGACTGATCTTGGGACAAGAACCTGTTAATCTTCAAGTTATAATTATGTTTACCCAACTTTGGGTCAGGCTACATCTTTAAGATGCCACAAGGACTCCTCGTTGTTTTTGCTGATACAGACTAACACGGCTACCACTGTGAAACCTAAAATCCCCAGTTATTTTTGAAAATGTGGGCTTTGGGTTTTCTTTTAATGAATCTAAATGTGCAGTGGACAATGCACATTGCTAGGACAGTCTGACAATGTTTAGACTGGTCATTCCTAAGAAAAAGCTCAAGTATACCCACCCAATCAAGGTGAACAAAATTTCCTCTATTAGAAATTGAGGTCTTCACCTCAAGGCAGCCTGTTTCTCTTCACAACTTGTTGATACCCAAAGAATCTCACTACTGAGGTTTGTGCTTCTTGCAAATCTCTCTACACACATACACTGGCTGTCAATTAATTGCAATTAACTTAATTTAAATTAATCACACTTATAACAATAGAATACCAATTGAAATTTATTAAATATTTTTGATGTTTTTCTACATTTTCAATATTGATTTCAATTACAACATAGAATACAAAGTGCAGTGTTCACTTTATATTTTTATTACAAATATATGCACTGTAATAATGATAAAAATAGTATTTTTCAATTCACCTCATACAAGTACTGAAGTGCAATCTTTTTCTCGTGCAAGTGTAATTTACAAATGCAGATTTTTTTTTTGCGGTTACATAACTGCACTCAAAACAATGTAAAACTTTAGAGCCTACAAGTCTACTCAGTCCTACATCTTGTTCTGCCAAATTGCTAAGACAAACAGGTTTGTTTACATTGACAGGAGATATTGTAAACAAGAAGCAGGCAGCAGTGTCAGCTGAAAGTGAGAACAGGTGTTTTGCATGGCATTTTTGTAGCTGGAATTGCAAGATATTTACGTTCCAGATGCGCTAAAGATTCATATGTCTCTTCATGCTTCCACCACCATTCCAGAGGACATGCTTCCATGCTGATAACGGGCTCCACCTGATAACGATCCAAAGCAGTGTGAACATGTTCACTTTCATCATATTAGTCAGATGCCACTAGCAGAAGGATGATTTTCTTTTTTGGTGGTTTGGGTTCTGTAGTTTCCACACCAGAGTGTTGCTCTTTTAAGACTTCTGAAAGCATGCTCCACATCTCGTCTCTCAGATTTTGGAAGGCACTTCAGATTCTTAAACCTTGGGTCGAGTGTTGAGATTTCTAAAAATAGCTACAACAGTACCTTCTTTGCGTTTTGTCAAATCTGCTGTGAAAGTGTTCTTAAAATGAACATGTGCTGGGTCATCATCCGAGACTGCTATAACATGAAATATATGGCAGAATGTGGGTAAAACAGAGCAGGAGACATACAATTCTCCCCCCAAAGGAGTACAGTCACAAATTTAATTGATACTTTTTTTTAACGAGCATCATCAGCATGGAAGCATGTCCTCTGGAACGGTGGTTGAAGCATGAAGGGACATATGAATCTTTAGCGCATCTGGAACGTAAATATCTTGCAATGCCAGCTACAACAATGCCATGCGAACTCCTGTTCTCACTTTCAGGTGACCTTGTAAACAAGAAGCAGGCAGCATTATCTCCTGCAAATTGTAACCAATCTTGTTTGTCTGAGTGATTGGCTGACCAAGAAGTAGGAGTGAGTGGACTCGGAGGCTCTAAAGTATTACACTGTTTTATTTTTGAATGTTTTTTTTTGTACATAATTCTACATTTGTAAGTTCAACTTTCATGATAAGAGATTGCACTACAGTACTTGTATTTATACTTGCACTACCGTACTTGTATGAGGTGAACTGAAAAATATTTTTTACTGTGCAAATATTTGTAATAAAAAATAAAGCACTGTACACTTTGAATTGTTGTAGTTGAAATTAATATTTGAAAATGTAGTAAACATCCAAAAACGTTTAAAATAAATGGTAATCATTGTTTAACAATGCAATTAATCGCAATTTTTTAAACTGCTTGTGTGTGTGTGTGTGTGTGTGTATACACACTCTAATATGATGGGGGGGGAAAGGAGTCCAGGAGAGCTGGCTGTATTTTAAAGAATCCTTATTGAGGTTGCAGGAAAAAAACATCCCAATGTGTAGGAAGAATAGTAAATATGGCAGGCGACCAGCTTAGCTTAACAGTGAAATCCTTGCTGATCTTAATCGCAAAAAGAAGCTTACAAGTGGAATATCGGACAAATTACCAGGGAGGAGTATAAAAATATTGCTCAGGCATGCAGGAGTGAAATCAGGAAGGCCAAATCACACTTGGAGTTGCAGATAGCAAGAGATGTTAAGAGGAACAAGAAGGGTTTCTTCAGGTATGTGATCAACAAGAAGAAAATCAAGGAAAGTGTGGGCCCCTTACTGAATGAGGGAGGTAACCTAGCGACTGAGGATGTGGAAAAAGCTAATATACTGAATGCTTTTTTTGCCTCTGTCTTCACAAACAAGGTCAGCTCCCATACTACTGCACTGGACAGCACAGCATGGGGAGGAGGTGACCAGCCCTCTGTGGAGGAAGAAGTGGTTCAGGACTATTTAGAAAAGCTGGATGAGCACAAGTCTATGGGGCCAGATGCACTGCATCTGAGGGTGCTAAAGGAGTTGGCGAATGTGATTGCAGAGCCATTGGCCATTATTATTGCTCATGGCAGTCTGGGGAGGTCCCTGGTGACTGGAAAAGGGCACTACATTAGCCTATCTTTAAAAAAGGGAAGGAGGAGGATCCGGGGAACTACAGGCCAGTCAGCCTCACCTCAGTCCCTGAAAAAATCATGGAGCAGGTTTTCAAGGAATCAGTGCTGAAGCACTTAGAGGAGAGGAAAGTGATCAGGAACAGTCAGCATGGATGGATTCACTAATCTAATTGCCTTCTGTGACAAGATAACTGGTTCTGTGGATGAGGGGAAAGCAGTGGACGTGTTATTCTTTGACTTTAGCAAAGCTTTTGATACGGTCTCCCACAGAATTCTTGCTGGCAAGTTAAAGTAGTATGGGCTGGATGGATGGACTATAAGGTGGATAGAAAGCTGGCTAGATCATCCGGCTCAACGGGTAGAGATCAATGACTCCATGTCTAGTTGGCAGCCAGTATTGTTTGATATCTTCATTAATGATCTGGAGGATGGCGTGGACTACACCCTCAGCAAGTTTGCAGATGATACTAAACTGGAAGGACTGGTAGATATGCTGGAGGGTAGGGATAGGATACAGAGGGACCTAGACAAATTAGAGGATTGGGCCAAAAGAAATCTGAGGTTCAACAAGGACAAGTGCAGAGTCCTGCACTTAAGACAGAAGAATCCCATGCACTGCTACAGAATAGGGACCGAATGGCGAGGCAGCAGTTCTGCAGAAAAGGACCTAGGGGTTACAGTGGACAAGAAGCTGGATGAGAGTCAGTGTGACCTTGTTGCCAAAAAGGCTAACGGCATTTTGGGCTTTATAAGTAGGGGCATTGCCAGCAGATTGAGGGACGTGATCATTCCCCTCTATTCAGCAATGGTGAGGCCTCATCTGGAGTACTGTGTCCAGTTTTGGGCCCCACACTACAAGGAGGATGTGGACAAATTGGAAAGAGTCCAGCGGAGAGCAACACAAATGATTAGGGGGCTGGAGCACATGACTTCTGAGGAGAGGCTGAGGGAACTCGGATTGTTTAGTCTGCAGAAGAGAAGAATGAGGGCGGATTTGATAGCTGCTTTCAACAACCTGAAAGGGGGTTCCAAAAAGGATGGATCTAGACTGTTCTCAGTGGTAGCAGATGACAGAACAAGGAGTAATGGTCTCAAGTTGCAATGGGGGAGGTTTAGGTTGGATATTAGGAAAAACTTTTTCACTAGGAGGGTGGTGAAGCACTAGAATTGATTACCTAGGGAGGTGGTGGAATCTCCTTCCTTAGAGGTTTTTAAGGTCAGGCTTGACAAAGCCCTGGCTGGGATGATTTAGTTGAGGATTGGTCCTGCTTTGAGCAGGGGGTTGGACTAGATGACCTCCTGAGGTCCCCTCCAACCCTGATATTCTATGATTTGACACTCACATTTTATATATTTCAATATTTGAAAACAACATTAAATCCACCTTCCTGCTTCACTGCCCGCAACATATCACCTTTTATGGAAATGTGAATGCTGCTATCAGCCCTCCAGTTATCAGGTTTTAGGAAACCACAAAATGCCAGCTGACATCAACATAGCATGACAAGACTGCCTTGAGATTCTACCTGTACACCAGGAAGATATAATCCCAGCTGATTAGCAGGTATATTGCTGCTACCTGAATAACTTTACACTACATTTATAAAGTGTCACAACCTTTTGAAAAAGGGCTGTTTAATTTCCCCAACAACATAATCAGAAGATATATACAACTATATTGGAGCAGAATGTGTTTTCACCCATTTGACATCAAAAAGCAAGAACATTTTCTTTCTCGAGTTAAATTAAAAAAAATAGCTGCAACACAATTTTTTAAGCAACTGAAAAGAGAGGATTAGAATGCAAGTCCCTTTAAACCTTAAATTGCAGCAGCCAGCACTATAGTATACTTAACACTTACTGAACCTATAAATTTTCCATAAACACATTCTCAAATGGCTTCTCTTCTGGTACTGTATTTTATAAAAAAAAAAACAAAAAACTTAATTCTATAAAGCTGACATATCAAATCAGTGTTGCCAGTTTTCATAATGTTGACCACAGCTATCACAATAGCTGGTATTACTTAAGGCCCCAGTTGCTGGAATCAAGAAGTTCCATGAGAACCTGTTTGGGGTTTTCAAATTATGTTTCTAGCTCTCATGGTTGTGGAGAAGACCTTGAAAATGTGCAGGAAGTGTACTATAAGGCTCAGACCAAGAAGAAAAACAAAAAACCTTTTGTTTGTTTAGAGAGAAAAAAATTCTGAAGCCAATGTAGTGATTGGGGCAGGGGGCAATTCATTATTTTTGAATGTCTGGAGATGGCACACGTGTGCACACACTTGTATATCAGAGTTACATTAAAACATTCATTAATTTCCCTGAAGATTGTCTGTCAGTTTCATACACAGAAACACTGGGCCTTAGAACAGTTTCTAGTATTTGATAATCAAATAGAATTAAAGTGTTAGGTTAAAACTGCAGTTTACATTTTCTTTGGCAAATCTCAGAAGTAACTGGTTTCTCTCCCTTGCTCTCACTATGTGTATGTACCACCAGATACCAGGGCAAGCTGGGCAATAGATATAGTAGTTCAAGGTTTATTGTTGTTTGTAATATGGTAGTGCCTAGATACCCCAATCAGGAATTAGGACCCTATTGTGCTGGGCACTGTACACATAGAAAATAAGATTGTTAAATTTAGATTTTAAAACTATAGGAAGTAAGAGAAACAGGATGGAGATGGAGAAATGTGGAATTATTTAATTTTGTGTAGTAGACACCCTCTCTGCCCAGTCATCATGAAATAATTTGCAGATAGCTCCCAGCAGAGGTAAGGTTTAGAGGAGAGATTAAGAGCAGGGGTTTAGGCGGGGGGAGAGAGTGTGTGTGTGTGTGTGTGGTTTTCTGTTTTCAACATTAAGTTTAGTCTCTAATGCTGACATTTTTTAAAGTCAATGGGACTTGACTATAGAAATCCATTGATTGAAAATCTAAAGGCTTATTTACATATGATTTTCCTCTTCCTATTCATCCTAATTTGGGTCCTAGGGGTGGATGGGATGACATTAAATTTACCCTTGTACAACCTTCTGGCATCATGTGCATATATGCATATACACTTTTTATGGTGTTTTTAATCTGAATTAGTAGTGAGTCTCTATTCTTTGTACATATATGCATATTTGATTATTCCATATTTATTCTTGCTATACAAGTTATGCTTATTTGCGTATATAAAATAAACATTTTAGAACCTTGCTGTGATTCTCTCCAGGCATTTTCTTCTTCCTTGATTGCAACTTATTTGTTCACAAAAATACAGAACCAGATTTGGAGTGAAGTTGATTTGGGGCTAAGTTTTGGCAGCCCTACCAAATGAATACCCTTATCCTCTCCAGTTAAATTCAGAAATATAAAATGTAATGTGGCCCATGAGATTCCAACTATGCCTAAGGCCGAACATCTCAAATGTGTACCAGCAACTGAATTTGGAGGTCAGGTGAGCACAGACATATCCAATTACAAGCAGAAACATTTCTGAAGTAATTTTAGAACTTTCTTTTAATCTGCCTTATGCAGCTCATTTGTTTCCTCTCAAATCTGATAGTTTTCTTCAAATAAAAAATGAAATGATGTTCGTCCATCGTTTTCGAAGAAGACTTTGACATCTAGCAGGTTGTGAGCTGTCCACAGTGCGTCCGCAGGTGGCTGATAAGGCCAATACGGGCACGAAATGTTCTGCCACATGTCGGGCAGACATGTGTGGGCACCACTGTTACTACATTTACAGCTCTGGCTTTACGGAGTGCTCGCTTCTCTTGAGCAATAGTTATCCTTCTGGCTTCAGATGTCTGGCAGCCTTGATGGATCAGCGTACGCCATGTCGATCGGTCTTGTGCCAGAGTTTCCCAGGAGGTGATGTCAATATCCAGGGACTTAAGAGAGGCTTTCAGCGTGTCTTTATATTGCTTCTTTTGTCCCCCGTGCGATCGCTTTCCTTGAGACAGCTCACCATAAAAGAGCTGTTTGGGGATGCGGTGGTCTGGCATCCTTACAACATGGCCTGCCCAGCGTGTCTGGGCTTTCATAAGCAGAGTATAAATTGATGGCAGGCCTGCTCTGGAGAGGACTTCTGTATCTGGCACCTTATCCTGCCACCGGATCCTCAGAAGTCTGCGGAGGCAAGTCATGTGGAAGTGGTTCAGTTGCCTAGCATGCCTCCTGTATACAGTCCAAGTCTCACTGGCATACATCAGGGTAGTTAGCACTACTGCTCGGTAGACTTTAAGCTTTGTAGCAAGGCTTATTCCACGGCGGTCCCACACGTTGGTCAACAGTCTGCCAAATGCAGAACTTGCCTTAGCGATTCTGCAGTTGACCTCAATGTCAATTGTCACTGCGCGAGAAAGGGTGCTGCCAAGGTATGTAAATTGGTCCACTGCTTGCAGCTTTTGTCCCTTCACTATGATGGTGGGCTCTTGGTGTTGGGCTTTCGGAGCTGGCTGGTGCATCACTTCGGTTTTCTTTATGTTGATGAGGAGGCCGAAGTTATCGCATGCTGCTGCGAATTTATCCATGCTAGCTTGCATTTCCTGCTCTGATCCAGCATTCAGGGCACAGTCGTCAGCAAAAAGAAGATCTCTTAGCACAGTCTCCTTTACTTTGGTGACAGCCTGGAGTCTTCGCAGGTTGAACAGTTTCCCATCAGTCCTGTATCTCAGGCTGATTCCCAAGGAACTGTTCTGAAAGGCGTCTGACAGCATAGCTGAAAACATTATGCTGAATAGGGTCGGTGCCAACACACACCCTTGCTTGACGCCGTTTGTGACGGGAAAGGCCTCTGAAGCTTCTCCGTCGTCCAGAACACGAGCCGTCATGCCGTCGTGGAACTGACGTACCATCAGGATGAATCTGTCAGGGCACCCAAACTTCGACATGATGCGCCACAGACCTTCGCGACTGACAGTGTCAAAAGCCTTGGTAAGATCCACAAAGATGGTATACAGTTCACGATTCTGCTCTTGACACTTCTCTTGGAGCTGACGAACTGCGAAGATCATGTCCACAGTGCCACGCTCTTTGCGGAAGCCGCACTGTGTCTCGGGTAGTAAACCCTGTTCCAGGTGGTCAATCAGGCGATTCAGCAACACTCGTGCAAGGATCTTGCCTGCGCTAGAAAGCAGTGATATTCCTCTATGATTATCACAGACTTTTCGATTTCCTTTCCTCTTGTAGAGGTGTACGATGGACGCGTCTTTCAATTCCTGAGGAATGGACCCTTGATTCCAGAAGGACTGGAACAGCTGAGTGAGTTTGTCAACAAGCATTGCACCACCATCCTTATAGATTTCCGCTGGAATCACATCAGATCCTGAGGCCTTGCCACTAGACAGCTGACTGATGGCCTGTAGGATTTCAGTCTCTGATGGTGGAACGTCCAGGCTGTAATTAATATCCGCCTGGGGCATTCTATCAATCGCCTCATTATTGATGGAAGATGGGCGGTTCAGTACGGATTGGAAATGCTCAGCCCAACGCTGTAAGATCAGAGTCTTCTCAGTAATGAGAGTTACGCCATCTAAGTCCAGTAGAGGGGAACTCCCTGAAGGCCGAGGTCCGTACAAGGATCTAAGGGCTGTGAAATACTGCTGTGAAAACACTACCTCTGTAACCTAAATCAGCAATATTATGCATGAGTCTTACTGGTGAGATTCAGCCTCCCTTATATTGTATGTAACTTATCAGGCACTGCTGCATACATGCCACAAGATACTTCCACCAGGACAACTTCCAAAGTCCCTCACCATCTCCTAACAAATCCATAACCACACCTGATTTGATTCTGAAATGAGTGCCAATGAGTCAGTCCTATGGCACTTTGTCACCAGCACTTTACTCTGCTGTGAGATCTTCCCCCTCTCCCTCCTCCCACCTCCAGGGTAGAAGTGCTCTACAACCAGAAGAAACCCTCCAGGGGGATGTCTCATTTGATAACACCCAAAAGGTCAGGTTAATTGCCTTAAAGTTTGCTTCAAGCCTGCAATTTCCCAGTTTTGGGGCGTAATCAAATCACAAGGCCAGTGTTATTGGATGCCTTCATTTAATTCTATTTTAGTTCTCTCTGTGGATCTGGTCTCTTGATCAAACTGACATTTTCAAAAGAAGAAAATAAGCAGCTTCTTACTCTGCTTTTTTTCCTGCCTAGAATTAAAGTAATTTTTTTCTCTAGTTAGGTGATTTCATCCTTGTTTAACCACAAGTGTCTATAGATATTTTCTAACAGGAACATTATGCCCCCTTGAACTATCCTGAACAGCTCCTTGAGTGGAGTTTACCAATGTATAACAAAGCAAACATACAGAAGGGAGTAGAATGGTAAGGAGAGAACTATAGTTACCCTGACAAATTCAAGCACTACATGCTCCACAGGCCTTTCATTTCATTTAACAAGCCCCTCTCCCCCTGAACTGTTTTCAAACCTACCACACATTTCAATCCCTGATGAAACACAGAGGCGATGTACATTGGATGTAGGTAACATAGATTGAAAGTCTAGCTACAACTATTCACTGTTAGCTTTGAGTAGGTAGCTGCAAGAGCAGGAGGCAAGTTCATATTTAAAATAGCAAAATTGCCTCAGCCCCTTCTTCCCATGAGAATACTGCTGCTGTAATTTATTAAGGCACTGGGTACGAAAGGCTCTTCTCTCTTCACTTTCCAGTCATTGCCCAAGAAAGCTGTAATATTTTTAGCACTAAAATGCCAACTTAAATTCAACATATCAGGGATGCAAAAATGCAGGTTGGAGTTGTCTGATATCCCACGGGTTTGTTAGTGGGCCTAGTGAAATACATAGTATCTTGAGTGGCATCAGCCTTAGAACAACAACACGGTAAAGGTTCATTTCTTAAAGACCTGCTGATGTCTAATGGAAATTTTTGGAGAATGTTCTCTTTAGAAAAACCTTCTGCCTACTGTATAGTTTCTAGTTTTCTGCCTGGAAGCACTTGAAAAACTGTTGGCTCTCTGATACCTTTCCCATTTTGGATGGTAAGGTCATATATTTTAAATTACATAAGATTGTCAAGTGATGAACCTTGCAGTATGATATCTTGACAAGCCATCTAGAGTGGTCACACAGGGTTATTTCAATCCCTTTACAAGACCTTGCTCAGTTTTCCCCTAGACCTGAAATGAGCTGTAGAAGCTCACAGTAATGTGATGGACCAGGCCCTTTGTGAGATCTCTTGTCAAGAATGAACTGAACTTGTCATCAGCATAAATTATGGTCAATATTTGTTTTTCCGTGTGAGCAGGTTATTTCCCTGAGACCTTGATGACAACAACCGCTCTTCCCGTGCATTCCACAAGAAAGTTAGAACAGGGGTGCCAGACTCATTCTAAGAGGAGGGCTGAGTTAACTTTTCAGATAGAGCCTGTGAGCCAGGAAATAAGAAATTCCTGATAAGAGGCACATTTTGTTCTCTTGTCCAAGTGCATAATGTACCTCTTCAGTTAGCAAAAGTTAAATCTTGTATTTAAAGACTTCTTTTAAAAAGTAAATCCATTTATGGAACAGTCCTTTCCCTGCCAGTTAAGTTTATCCCTCTTCATATTTCTCCCATGACCAGTCCCTGCCTTCCCTCTTTTTATGAATTCTTCTCCACCCCCAACACTTCATGCATGCCTCCCACCATAATTTTTCCTGCCTTCACTTTAGGATCACCCTCTCCCTTTCTCTTGTCTCTCTCTTGGCATGGGATATATATTTTTGGAGAGATCTTTTGAGGGCCAGAACTGAAGGTTCTCAGAGTCGAGTGGCTCTGTGACATATAACTCCCCTCCCTCACTTTAAATGGAAGTTTAATCTATCCAGTCCTCACTCACATTCTGGGAGCACAGATGAATTAATTTCACATCTGATTCACAGATTTAATGAGATGTAAAGTAAGTTCTGTGGAGGATGATCAACTAGCACTTGAAATTGTTACACTGAGTTGGACAATTCCACAGATTCAGCGTTCCTGTGACATTTACTGAGAAATACATTAAGCATGGAGTTATCCACTCATTTGCTCTTTTCCTTCCATATATTCATCTCAGCTAAATGCTTAGCCTAACTGGAGTTTCACTGATGGATTCTCACCGGCACCCCTCTTCTCGTAGGTTTAAAAAAAATCACTTACAATATGCATTAGTATATTACCATGCAGAACCACGGCTAACAGCCAAGTGGGTTGAGCAAGTGACACCCCGTACTTGCAATTTCTGGAAATTTTTAGCACCTATGCCTGGTTAGTGGTCAATGTGAAATAAGTTGGTGATCCTGGCTGATCTTATTGCAGAAGAGAAATATGAATGCTGGCCCTAACTGATACTCTTGATAGCAATCTCCAGCAGAGAAACTGTGTCAATTGTACAGGCAAGGAGAACTACTTTCTCACCCCTGGAGATAGTCTCTCCAATTGATGGAGGAGGCAAATCAATAGAACAATGTCAAGTTTGCACGGCCACTGTCCACCCAGGGTGTACTTGTTCTTTGCATAAATGAAGGGTTTAAATCTCCACAGTTATTAACCCAGCACCTGACAGAAAGCACTAAATTCACTTAAAAACAAAATGTGTGTGTTGTGTGGTTTTTTTTGTTTTTGTTTTTTAAAGATGAACCTCCGCTCCCGAGGCGTGAGGATGGTTTAACATCACAGGTCACTGCTAGGGTAATTGTGGGTCTATTGAGCTGTATGCATAGATGAGATGGAACTCCACATTTCCCATCACAATCTAGATTCAAACTTTACCAAAGCTAAGGATGTTCAGAGGTAGGTTCTGATTCAGCCCATTATAGAACTAAGGGTCAGTAACAAGTTTTGGATCTAGTTTAGGGCTGTTTGAATTTGGGGAGTTCATTCAGAACCATTTCTTGGATTTAGAGGATATTTGCAAGGCCAACAAGAACATTTCTCTTGTACCCTAGGCCTAGAAAGGATCAGAGCTTGTTACCCATACTTATACCTTTTTACAGTAGTGACCAAAAAGACACAACATTCAAGTTACCTATGTGGTACACCACATATTGTATATTATGAGTTCCCATGGGATATTACTCTGTGACTTCAATTCATTCAATGGAGTTGTTGGTTAACATGTGTGCTGTTTCTTACACTTCATTACAAATCATTTGGGAAACTAACCTTTGTGCTTCTCCCTCACCTAATTTACTATCTTAGGGTATGTCTACACTACGGGATTATTCCGATTTTACATAAACCGGTTTTGTAAAACAGATTGTATAAAGTCGAGTGCAGGCGGCCACACTAAGCACATTAATTCGGCGGTGTGCTACCATGGTCCGAGGCTAGCATCGATTTCTGGAGTGTTGCACTGTGGGTAGCTATTCCATAGCTATCCCATAGTTCCCGCAGTCCCCCCCCCCCGGAATTCTGGGTTGAGATCCCAGTGCCTGATGGGGCAAAAATCATTGTCACGGGTGGTTCTGGGTAAATGTCGTCAGTCATTCCTTCCTCCGGGAAAGCAACGGCAGACAATCATTTCGCGCCCTTTTTCCCTGGATTGCTCTGGCAGACGCCATAGCATGGCAACCATGGAGCCTGTTTTGCCTTTTGTCGCTGATAGCGGCAATACTGCAGCGCTACACAGCAGCATTCATTTGCTTTTGCATGATAGCAGAGACAGTTATCAGTCGTCCTGTACCGTCTGCTGCCATTGTAAATTGGCAATGAGATGACAGTTATCTGTCGTTCTGTACTGCCTGCTGCTGTCATGGGTGCTCCTGGCTGAGGTCGGCCGGGGGCGCAAAGACAAAAATGGGAATGACTCCCCGAGTCAATCCCTCCTTTATGGTATCTAAAAATAGAATCAGTCCTGCCTAGAATATGGGGCTAGTGTACTAGAGAACCAGTGTATCAGAGAATCAGAGAGCACAGCTGCTCCATGTCAGACACCGCAGAAATGATGAGCTGCATGCCATTCTAGGGGGGTGCCCCTGCAACAACCCCACCCGTTGCTTCCCTCCTTCCCCAACCTTCCTGGGCTAGCGTGGCATTTGTGTCATGAAGTAATAAAGAATGCAGGAATAAGAAACAGTGACTTGTTAGTGAGATAAAATGAGGGGAAGGCAGCCTCCAGCTGCTATGATAGTCCAGGCAGGACATTAAGCAGTGTGGGGGAGAGGAGCCCAGCATCCCGCTGCTATGAGAGTACAGGCAGGACATTAAATGGTGCGGGGGAGAGGAGCCCAGCATCCCGCTGCTATGATAGTCCAGGCAGTACAGAGGCCTTTTTTTACACATGAAAGGGAGGGGGCTGATGAAGCTCAGCCCCCAGTTGCTATGATGAGGACGGTTATCAGCCGTTCTGTACCATCTACTGGGAATGACCGGGAATCATTCCTATTTTTACCCAGGCGCCCCCGGCCAGCCTCACCTGAGGCCAGCCAGGAGCACTCATGGGCTGCTGCTGCTGATGGATAGCAGTCATATTGTACCATCTGCCACTGGGGAGGGGAGAGGATGCTGCTGTTCACTGCCGCAGTATCGCATCTACCAGCAACATTCAGTAGACATAGGGTGACACTGAAAAAAGTCAAGAAACTATTTTTTTCCCTTTTCTTTCGGGGGGGGGGGGGTAAATTGACAAGCTATACCCTGAACCACCCCGGACAATGTGTTTGACCCTACAGGCATTGGGAGCTCAGCCAAGAATGCAAATGCTTTTCGGAGACTGCAGGGACTGTGGGATAGCTGGAGTCCTCAGTACCCCCTCCCTCCCTCCATGAGTGTCCATTTGATTCTTTGGCTTTCCATTACGCTTCTCACGCAGCACTGTGCTGAGTCCCTGCTGTGGCCTCTGTCTGGAGATTTTTTTCAAATGCTTTGGCATTTCATCTTCTGTAACGGAGCTGTGATAGAACAGATTTGCCTCCCCATACAGCGATCAGATCCAGTATCTCCCGTACGGTCCATGCTGGAGCTCTTTTTGGATTTGGGACTGCATCACCACCCGTGCTGATCAGAGCTCCACGCTGGGCAAACAGAAAATGAAATTCAGAAGTTCGTGGGGCTTTTCCTGTCTACCTGGCCAGTGCATCCGAGTTCAGATTGCTGTCCAGAGCGGTCACAATGGTGCACTGTGGGATACCGCCCGGAGGCCAATACCGTCGATTTGCGGCCACACTAACCCTAATCCGATATGGTAATACCGATTTCAGCGCTACTCCTCTCGTCGGGGAGGAGTACAGAAACCGGTTTAAAGAGCCCTTTATATTGACATAAAGGGCCTCGTTGTGTGGACGGGTGCAGCATTAAATCGGTTTAATGCTGCTAAAATCAGTTTAAACGCGTAGTGTAGACCAGGCCTCACATACATAGAGTGCAAAATTCTGCTCAGTCCTCCCTCTTGACTTTACTACAATTTCCTACTAGATTTTCACACACATGTTTAAATATCTTGAAAATTATCCTTGTACTCTATGTATGATAAAAAGATGAGAACTTTGGAGAGCAATGGTAAGACAAACTTCCATCTTACTGTACTGAAATCCAAAAAGTAATGTGTTTTGGAATGGTAACCAGAAAGGAAGATTGATTCTTAGAGTCAAATGTTTTCAGTTTAAGAGTAAAGTTTCAAGGTAATTATTTTTCAATAGGGATTCATTATAGCTTGCAAATGTATTAATCTGTTCACTGTGTTTTCAGTGACAAAGGTTCTTGATACAGCGATTAAATTTCCTTTCAACCTCAGTTCCTTCCCCTGGTACCCTTACCTCTCATCAAATTAAAAATAAGACCCATTCATTTGCAAAACCTATTTGTTCCCTATTAATAGAACAATGACCTTCTACCCAAAATGACTCTTCCTACTCATGCTGATTTTTTGTTCACATAAATTTACAATAAAAATCTGTCACAGTTAACTCTTCATGGTCATTTTTCTTACAGCACTTCAGTAATTTTACATATGCTTCATTTAATTCAAATGCATTTTCTTTCGTGTATCTGACAGGTAGAGCCATAGCTCTTCCAGATAAGAAAATAGGTATCCCCATAACTGGATCATATCAGTGGTCCATCTAGTCCTTTACCTTATCTCCAAAAGTAGCCAGTACCAAATGGTTTGGAGAAAGTTCCAAGAATTTCTGTAATGAACAATTATGGAATAACTTCCTCTTAGCAGAAGTTTCTTCCTGACTTTAGGCAGCTAGCAGTCAATTTATTATTTGTATTACCATAGTGCCTAAAGGCCCTACTCGCAAACCAGGGCCCCATGGTGCTAGGTGGTGTACAATGCCCTGAAGTATAAAAGATGATATTTCATACTACTGAGGATGCCTTCCCATGCCTCTAATTCTTTTTCCCCATCTTCAGACCCTTTATGTCTGGTATGTCTCTTTTGAGATGAGGTTTTGATCACTGAACACAAAGTTGCTTGGTTCCAGTTTGCTTACGGTGGAGCCCATTCCTTTGTCATAGACTCTCACTTACCAAGTTATACAGGTTTCAGAGTGGTAGCCATGATAGTCTGTATCAGCAAAAACAATAAGAAGTCCTTGTGGCACCTTAGAGACTAACAAATTTATTTGGGCATAAGCTTTCATGGGCTAAAACCCACTTCATCAGATGCATGGAGTGGTAGATGCACTCTACGTAGCCTCATCAGAGATCATGTACGTTTCAAATGTTCACATGGTCTTCACTGCTCTCAGTGGAGATCATATTTTTCATGTGAGGTTTGTTCATTCCACAGGTGTAAGTAAAATGGTGTATGACTTGAGTACAGCTCATTGCAAATAAGTGTGCACAAAACTGCTGAATTAACAGAATGGGTGCTAAATTTCATGTCTCACCTTCACTTCACTTTTTTGTTGTATCCTTATCCCGCATCTGTCCCTGTTCTATTTAGGATTGTTAGCTCTTCAGTGCAAGTGCCTTGGTCTTCTAAGGTCCACACTAACTTCTACCATTGGAGATAGTTGTAGAAGAATGCCCACCAGAATGAACACATGGGAGGGAGTGCGCTGTGGTGGTGCAAGGTGCTCACAAATCTTGCTCCAGCAACGTGCCCAGAGCTGTCCAGCATAGACCCAAAAGGGGCATCACCTCCTAGCAAGACTCCTCCATATCAGTGTCCATAAAAATTAAAACCTTCCATCAGCTGAATCCCCTAGGGAGAGAAGCAGTACCAGCATCACGTAGCCATTTTTTAGGGAGAATCTCATCCTGGGTTCAGCTGCTTTCACTGCCTCCCTGCACATATACAGTGCTGTGGCAATGGACCTGAATACCCCTTGTTGTAAAGTGCTTAGCATACTGTTGGAACTACACACAATAATAATGTTAATGATTTGTAACTTTAACAAATACAAGCAAAAACATATGGAAAAGCACATGACTAATGTACTGCAAAGTCACATAACTTAAATGTGTACATTTTTCACCTGTCACAAGGAATAAAACTTGCATGTGTTTACTTTCAACTGTCCTATTAAAATATGTGTAGCAATCATAAGCACTTGGTTAGTTCATTAGGGTCAGTACGACTACCAGAGGACTAATGATGTGATGCTTGAAAAATGGCACTGCTGCTAATAAGCAATGATAGAAAACTCAGTCTGTTTTAAAATAGTGGAGCACTGTTAATGAAAGATCAGCATGGCTCCTGGCTGCCCTGTGCGTCATACTTTAATACTGTATCTAAAAATTGTGATGGACTTCATTAAAGCATTAGAAAATACTTCAGAATAGGAGCCTGGTGTTCCTCAGGCATTAAGAGGCACCACCACTTCAGCCAGTTAAATTGGACACTTTTCTACAACAGTATAAGCAATTGGATGATTATGAGGGACCTAAAGAATGCTACAGCTTTAACTTATCAAAATGAATTAAATTATATGCAACATGAAACCACAGCAATCCTTAATATGAGCCAACAAAGCCTTGAAATGATGGTGGTAATGGACGCTTTCTGCAGTAAGGGACTTCACAATGAAAGCACAGTTTGATTTGTGCTATTCTGAGCAATATAAAATTCATGTAAAACCAGTTGTGTTTATATGTCTCAGAAACAGAACCATTCCAATTACCTAGCATACACAGATCAATTTTTCTTTAATGTCCCATTTCAACTATTCCCATTACATCTGAAAGTTGATTACAATCAGCATTTCTCAATCAGGCTTCTATTCTTTCAAAAATAAGGCTCAGTAGCTTATTGTTTTCCTTGGCCTGTCTCAATTTGTGTGTTCATGTGCACGTACCCCCTGCAGTCAGCATACAGTGTCATCCACAGGGATTACCTGGAAAATGAAACTACTAGACTGGGCAGCCATCTTTCACCACCAGTCAACTGAAGAAACTGATTAATGATAATTCAGGCATGTGGTCAGCATACAATTGTGATCTTCCCCATTTGCCAGAGAGTAACAAAGAAAAAAATGAAAGAGAAGAAGATTGTCAGCAAGAGAGAAACAGACAGACATGCAGACAGTGTTCTAATAGTGGGGAAACCTGGAATCTTCTGACAACCACTCCTCTCTCTATCAGCCCCAGGAGTGTTACACCTCAACAGCCCCCTCCCTCCCGTAGATTCCCTGGGGAGGCAGATTAGCTCTGTATATTGCTAATGCTCTTGCAAGCATCGCAAGGCATTTTGGGGAAGGGTTAAAGGTGTGAGTGTGGAATGGAAATTGTTTTTGCAGGCTGCAGAGGCCAGAGTGGGAAGGAGAAAGAAAGCAGAGAATGGGTTAACTCAACAATTTAGCTCGTTCAGTTAGAAGATAAGGCACTGACTTCAGCCCAAGGCTGCAGCTCACAGCTGATGCTTGGCTACCTGCTGAGAAAGACAGGGGCCTGGAATTCACTGACCGGCTGTGAGAAAGGAAGATGAAGCTGAACAGACCTGCAGAGGCAGCTCATAATGAGCAAGACAAATGAAGGCCAGCACCGAGGAAAACAAAGAGGACAACAAAGTCTAGTTTGTGTGTTTTGGGAAAGTTGAGGAGACCACAGAGAGACAGTTTTGACCGGTACAGGAGCATCAGGAGCAGAGGTCCCTGAACGGAACATCCCCAAAGGAACCCAGGACTTAAAACCCTCCTGAGAGCTGGAGTACCTTGAAGTTGGAGCACCCAGGACAAGAACTCCTGTCCACCCCTCCCCATCTTCTTCTGACATTACACCCAGGCTTGGCCAGCCTCGTGTCGTGCATGTGAGAGTATGAAAGTGGGTTAGGGCTTGGGGCACTAACGCTTTCTTCCCTCCTCTGAGTGACATGGGGAACACCCTGAACTCTCTGCTGTTTTATTATTTTTATTAATAAAGCTTTAAAAACGTAGACACTTGGTGTGCTCCATCATCCGCTCCCACACCGATCCTGTGGCCTCAGCCTAATCACCTGACTCGTCAGGCAGATTGGTAACAAAAATCTGTCACAGGAGCCCCTGATGACATCTAAGGTAATAGCATATGAGGAGCAGCTGTAGGGCATCACTGAACTTGAATGTTTCACCCTGCAGAGACTCCTTGGCTCCCACACCTGCAACCAAACAGCAGAGTGCTAGCTTGCAACTTCCTTAATGAACCAAAGTTTGCAGGGCTTGCACACCTCTAGTAGCTCTTACTATCATTTTAATTGAGATTATTTTTGTGGTTTTATTTCCTTTTTATTGTAATCCTGCCAGCAAAGGAAAAAGAAGTCAGTGGAAATATAATGAGAGCTGGTGGAAGAGTCTACTACAGCAGTAATTATTGACGGACTATTTTTAACTTGAAAAAGTTAAACAGATCATTTCAGTGCTTAGCAAACTGGTAGGCAATTTTGAGTTAATCCATCATAAGGAGTTGGCCCTCACAATAATGCAGATATCCACATTGAAAAACATTTATCTTTATTTAATCACGTGTTCTGACAGGCTGCTCAAAGCAGAGAAGGACACTACACCCAGAAATGGAGTTTAAAACCTTTTGTGCTAGGCTCTGCTGTATAACAGGGCAGTGCATAAAAGTACAGCTTGCGTATGTATAGGTCAAACATCCATAAATCACTAATACAACACCAAGCACTCAAAAATCATTAGTGAGGTCCCCAAAATCATTACATAGTTTTAAAATATTGACATTTTTAAGCCAAATATATTTGAGATTCTTTTTATTTGCCTTCTGGTATTGGAGCCTCTTGGGTTCACGTTTTCAAGCTATTCGCCACAATCTCAAAGGTGAGAAACTTACTTTCTAAGTGGAAAACTGAAATTCTCATGTAATCACATGACTCCAGGAACTGAGGATTTAGGGAAAAACCTAATATACTTATGAGACTAATAACTGGGCTTAGTCAAGTCCAAATTCAAGTTTGAAAGTGTGGGTTATGTCAGCCAACTTCCAGAGAGGAAGAGCAAATCACCCCTCGTCCTCCTCCGAGCACCAGCCCGTTCCCCAGTCTCTGGCCATGATCTGCTCATCCCTTGTCAGACAGGCTCTAGACAGTATATGTCAGAAAACCAAAATCCAAAATAAATCCTTCCCATTAAAAAGTGTGATTGGAAAGAGAATAGCTGATTATCTACATTGATAACTGCTCAGCTATTTTAAATTGTTTTTCCCTCCCCAATTACCAAAGGGACATCCTAATGAATTCCAATTAGAGCATTAAGGTCTAAGCTGGGTGCACCGGAACAGGGAGGGCCAAGGGCCATGACCCCATCACTTTTAAAAGTGGTTTGGGTGCCGGTGGCCTCCCCACTTCTAGGAAGTTTCAGGTGTTCCTGGTCTAAGCAAGACAAGAGGAATCCAGGCATAGGCACTGACTCTATGGGTGCTCCAGGGCTGGTGCGCCATGGGAAGAAAACAGTGGTGGCCCTGACAATCACTTCCTCCCTTCCGCCCCCTGCCCACCAGTGATCAGATGTTCAGTGGCATGCAGGAAGTGCGGGGGGGGGGGGAGAGGAAGAGGGAGGAGCAGGGGCAGAAAGAGGCAGAGCGAGGGTGGGGCACACTTGGGAAAGGGGGAGGAAAGAGGCGAGGTGGAGGCAAAAAGAGGTGGGGCAGGAGCAGGGCCTGGGGTGGAGCAGAGGTAAAGCACCCATGGGGAAACCAGAAAGTCGGCACCTCTGAATCCAGAGTCAGCCTATCAGCTCCCTTTATTTTCTCCAGCAATGTAATGCTAACATTGATGATGGTAAACAGCACAATTTAATATCAGATAAGAACCAGGGTCTTTCCTCCTGCCCCAAGGATTCTCATGTGTTCTTTGGTTCTTTACCCGACCTGGGCTAAATTCTGTTGTGGGAATAAAGAATTTAAGGCCTAGCCTCCAGAGTGTAGTGCTTCACCTCTTTTCAGCCATTTCACCACAAAACATTGCTTGACACGAAACAGCTTGTTCCTGAGGATGGGCTGGGGAGGGACCTGCAAACAGCCACAAGCCCCTTAATCTCACAGCCTCTCTTCAACACAATTTTTAATTCTTTCCCTCTTTAGCTACAGTTCCTTTGGCTTCTAAATCTCTAAAAGGGTCTGATTCATGTAGTTATTTGCAAAGCTTAGGCAGTGTTGTATTTATTTTCTGGGAAAACTGACACCAAGCCTTAGATTTACTTCTCCTAATCATACACAATGCTTACAAAAGATAACTCTATCTATACATGAAACAAGACTACCTCATGCGTGTGCTTCAGTGGGGACTAGAGAGACTAACAAAGCACAAGCAAGGTTCATGTCCCCCCTGATCTGCCAGAAGGCATCAGTATGGTTTGCTGCCAACGAAGAGCCCAATCACGCAAGGTACTGAGCACTTTCAACTCCAGGCTGAAGTCAATAGGCATGAAAGCACTCAGGACCTTACACGATCAGGGTCTTAGTTTCTACTGAAGGGCATCACACTGCTGGTATGCATTTAAACTAAGTTCCCCCTCTCCTGTAAAATAATAATAATAAATGGAGACTCTAAAATTGTTTCTGAAATCTCTTCTCTTGCAATAAGTGGCTTTGAAAAAATAGTTCTGCATGATTTAATTGAGGGAAAAGCCTCTACAAATATTTGATATTGGTCACAAAGAACTTTTTGATTAGGTGGTTATGTTGTAAAATCGTCTGTAGAAAGAGGTCCACAAAAAGAGCACACACATTCTAGCCCATTAAAGTTCCATCTATAACAAAGCTTATTTTTGCTCTCATTTTATTTAATTATTTTTGAACACTTTAATGTATCTAAAAACGCTTTCCCTAATTCCTACTCCAAGCCAGTCATTGATTAGAAAAGAGTTTTATGGGTAATTTGCAAAGATCCTAGAGAGCTGCAGCCAAGGACACAGCACTGGCTATAACTGATAAGGCATACAAGGTGCTTGAAGAGTCTAGTCATGCTCCCATGCAAATCAAAGGGGTTTTTTCCACATTCAGTGGAAAAATTTGATCAGAACCCAAAAGATGTGCTAATGGCCACCATTATCAAAGGTAGATCAATATTAGCCAAAAGAGGACTCTCATACCATTTCATTTTATAGCATAAAATCCAGAAAAATGGACAAAGATAAAAACCTTTTTTAAAACAACAAATAAGTAGCATTTTAATTATTCGTTTCTCTAAAATAGTTCCAGATATGTGTTGTCTGCAGGTGCTCACTAAGGGATGAATGTTATTGTATCAGGGCTTTGGGGGCGCATATTGTGTATTCCAGCCTTATTCCAGCCTTGGGCCTCTTAAAACTGGGAGCTGCAGTGGTAAGATACTTGCTGCTCCTAGTTACTTGCGCAACAGGAAATCACATACAAGGCTTCCTGCCTCTTAGTCAGGGGAGAACGCAGGAGAAATCCAGAATCAGGGGAGAGGGCTCTTTGTTCCAATCAGGCCTGAGACAGAGACACTTGTAGGGATCAGAAGCCAGTTGCAGAAATGCCTGAGATGGGGCAGACTGGAAAGCTCTGAAGACAAGACCCTGAGGACAAGCGAGACTCTTTTGTGTTACTTTGGTGTTGGTTTGAATCTTTGTTGGTACATTAATAAAGAAAAGCCCTGGGCAAAGAAACTGGAACTGTGCAATTATTTGGTGTATGATTTCACCTTCCCTAGCTAGTGGATCTGTCCCTCCCCCCCCCCCCCCCCCAGCTACCAGTAATGTCCTGGAAACAAAACCCAGAGCAGAAGCATAACTCAAGAAAGGCCAAAGGGGAGGTAGGAAAAAAAGCTGTCTGGTTCTATGTGCAACAGTAAATAGCTGACTAAGTTTGGCACCTTGCAAAATAGGGTCCTAAAAGGGGGGAGGGGTTAGTTAAACTGTCAACTTTTATATATTTAAAGAAAAATCTGTTGTTAATCTATGAAAAATTGCAAAGAGGAACAAAAGCTAGGCACATAACACACAAAATAAGGAAGTGATACAATTTATGTGGGTGCTGCCCAGTGCCCCAGATGCCCTTCCCATCATGAATCTAGCTGCCCTAGCATTTTCTATTATAGCCCCCGTCTCCCAAACACCTTCCAAGCATCAGTATCTCATAACTACTACTAACTTGGGAAAACTTTCATGAGTCTATTCTATGGTGTTGATTGTCTGAATGTTAATATACCTTGGATTGGGAATGAGTACTGAGACACTTAACTTTTCCCAGATGAGGAAGCAGAGCTACTGGAAGCAGTACTAAGCAGCTTAAAAATTCTCTTCCAAAGCAGAAGGAATGATTCTGTTACCCAGACTTAAATTAGTTTTCTTTAACAAGGTTAGTTCTGAAGGCGTTCTCCAGTCATCAGTATCTTTACATTTAGATCTCAGTCCCGAAAGGTTAAATATGTGCTTAACTTTATACATGTGAGTAGTCCAATGGCATAAAGTTAAGCAGGTGCATACGCTTTTGCAAGCTTGGGGCCTTATTGTGTATCTGTAACATACCTCTTATAAAATACATCCTGAACAGTTATAAAGGTCTAGAAAGGACAATGAGAAGACCAAACTGAAAAGTCTAATACTTTCAGCTATTCTACCTTGGTTCTCTTACTCTCCATTCTGTCTATTAGCATGAATTATCTAACATCTCATCTCACGAGTCACTGCTTTTGGGCAATGTTATGGTACCGAGGGATTCTGTGTTCGTAAAGCATCCTGTCAAAAAAAACCTCTGCGGACTTATGCAAAGTGTTCAACAAAAATTCTACAGAGATTTTCTTATCCATCTAAAGTGGAGTGGAATTCTAGAGTTGAACCCTGGAAGGACTGCATCACACTCAGTAGGCAATAATATAGTTTAAATGTGTGTACTTCATTTTCAGGTTACAAAAATATAGTTGGTGTTAAAATATTTGCTTTCTTGGGAGATGCCATTATTCCACAAATACATTTTTTCTATCACCACTCTTCCAGTCTTTGATAATGCCCAGTCAATGCCCTTTCCCTCATTATACAGGTACAGAGATGAAAATAAATGCGAAGAATATAAGTATTTTTACTGTGCATATATCATCTAGTTACTCTTTGAAATATCAGTTGCAGCCCTGAAAGATGTTTAAGAGCTTAAATGGATCAAAAAAAGCTCTTGTATTCATCACATTGTACCTATTCTTATCTCTCAAACAGGGGATGAGGAATCAGCATTTACCATAAATTAATACAGTATCTTTTACTTGCCTTACAAAATCTATTTCAAGTGTTACATTTACAGGGGTTAATCCTAAAAAGCAGTGGGGAATTTTTGATTCCAGTATCAGTCTAACAGGCAGGAGCATTTACCATGTGAGTGTATCATGCTCAAGCCACACTTTAATTGGAAAAGTTGAGAAAGCTCATAGTGGTTATTTTTTGAGGCTCCCTGAAAAAGTCAGGCTGAGAAAAAGCAATAAACACTGACCTGCGAAAAAGCAATAAAACTTCTTCCTGTGTTGAAAGCACAGTGCTACCCTCTTTGATTCATTTCCTGATTCACCAACTGCCAGAGAGGGACAGGGTGTGATGTTTTCCAAGGACCACGTAAAGGCCAGAAAGCTGCATCCTGCGGACACTGCATTCACACACTTCCTTATCCGGAGTGCAGTCTGCATATAACTTTTTGGATAGACAGGAAACCATAGGTCTGTGCTGGTGTATCTAAAACTGTGCAGGTTTTAGTTAATACATCACACTCAAACATGCTTATTAAGATTAGGATGCTCATTTATTTTGGCCAGTTTTAAATAGTACTTCCACTTTCTGCAGATGTAAAGAAAAATGTCCTGTTTCTCTAAGATAATAATAAGACAGATCACCCCCTTATGTGGCAAAAACCATAGGTGACCATTGTGGCGGATGCATTCCCTTTGCACAGTTTCTCTCACTTTGTCCTGCCAGGAGGGGTGGTCTCATCTCATGTACTGATTTGCTAGGTGTATTAGAATCCGGTATCCTCTTCCTAAATTATATGGGCATATGAGGTCAGGACTAAGGATTCTTGTGTTGTAGGTTTTTCACTAGACTGTGGATGGCATTGTTATCCTTCACACCCTTGATCTTGTTAGTGCTAGTGCTCCAAACAGGTTACAAAAGGAAGAGAAACTGCCAACATTTCTGGCAATTTTTTTCTCTCAAAATTGCTGATAGTACTCTATGAGCAATTCTGCACACCTGTCCACCCTTAACTCCTATGATGAGAGCTCACTATGTCACCCACTGAGCACCTGGTGTTCAAGTTACACTGTTGTAGGGAGTTTGCTTCTGCACCACATCCTCATATGTCAGGGCTACTATAATTCAACCTGTTGATTTACTTTCTTTGGAAAAAGCTTAAAGCAAAAAACGGGAAATGTGAATCAGCAAAAGTGGAATCATCACATCCTCCAAATCTCATTGCCAGGTCTGCTTACAGCTTCACATCCTGGTCCAAATCCTGTATCAAAAATACAGCTACAGCCATGTAAATTAAATTAGATACATCCAACCTGCCTCCACCAATGTGTTTTTGATTCTTTATATTTACAACCAGATTCTGATGTCAGCCTGGTTTCATACTAGTGTGGCTCCATTAACATCAGTGGGGTCAATCCTGATTTATATTTAAGTGGGAGCAGGAGTAGGTTTTTGACTCTCCACAGACTGATGCCTTTGTATTAAAAAACTGCTTTCTCTAAATACAGTACATATGACCTACATGTAGGAAATGTTACCATCAGAGCGCTACCAATTGTCTCATTATTGTGTTTTATTGCTTACCTTAGTATTAGAGCATTCTTCAATAATACATTCCATTTAGACCATGATGTGAATTTAAGCAACCACAGCAATTATAACAACTTAAAAACCTCTTCAAATAAACTGTATTCTCGGTTCTTATCCGAAAACCAACCCTCTCTGTGTCCCTCTTTCATCTCACTAAAAGTGACCTCATAATAGAGTTTTGCTTGTTAAAAGTCTTGTTAAAAGGCTCTTCTATGAAGCTTACTCCCAACAGAAGTTGCAGCAGTTTGCCTCACAGCTTTCTACCAAAGAACAAACTCCTACTTTTTATTTTTAACATTATAATCAAGTCCCATGGGAACTCTGAATTATTTTAAGTTTCCAATTCTGCTGTATTAACTAAACCAAATCTGTAGTAAGATAAACTGGGGACGCCAAGACCTCAAAGACTCCAAATAGTGCAACAGTTCTGTGTTTCTAGAAGATGAATAAGAGGCAGCCAGGAAAAGCAGCATAACAAGAAAAGATGAAAAGCGGGTCCCCCCCCCCCCGCCCCGGTCTATACTATCAATTGCCCAGTCCTCAAAAGAGAGAATAAATACTACATGTATTCTAAAACATTCTATTCTGATGGCACTGTGGTTAGTGATTTCCAGCACTGAGGATACCAGTTCAAACCCTGGTTTATATCTTAAATAAAAATATGGAACTCCACACGGAGCCATTTTACAGAGTTAACTGAAGGGTGGGATTTCACAATAAAATCAAACCAGACCAAGAACTTCCAAGTTTGCTGTGGTCAGAGACACAGTCCAAAACAGCTCCATTACATGGTCTTTGGTTAGTTCTTTCAGCTAGAGAGATACACTTAAACCATTCTTGCTGCTCTGGAGTGATCACAGGATTGTTTAACAGGAGTTCTCTCTGACAGCCATCGGTGAACAGGCATCAGGGAATTGAACATATAGACATAATGCAGAAGGGAACATTTTCATAGCAAAATAAAGAAGCATACTTGTAAACTCTGATCATTTTGAAGAGAGACTCCCTATTATGATTAAATTAGCTAACTAAATGCCAAATTTGTTATCAATGTCCTCGTGCTCAGGAAACATATTCCTCTTAATGTACAATAAAAGTGTTTATATCAATTTCATCCTAAAAAAAATCATGTTATTCATAATGGCTTATAGAATAGGAATGGTGTGAATGTAGCATTCAAAATGTAGCCCAGATGCATAAAACAAGACTATCACAGGCTGTTTACAGCCTCAATGAATAGAATCCAATTTGGTCCCAATAAGAGTAACGTGGAGGGTTCTCTCCATGCAGGCTTCCATTCTCCCACAGGGGATTCCTTGGAGAGCATTAGCAACATCTTCCCCACCCAGACTGGATCTCATAAAGGGCCAGATTAGTGGAGGATGAAACATGTTGAAAATTACCTTTCCCCACAACATCTGAAGTTGAATTAGTTTTGCAGGAGAAACCCCCTTAAAGGATTTCAGGGGCAGCTGCCAACTAAGGATTCCAAAACACCCTAGCTCTAACGGAGTCATCTTGCCTGCAAGCAGAACAGAACTGAACCCATTTATGTTTCCTAACAAACCCCAAACTGTCATAATTCCACTATTCTGCAACCAGAAAAGTAGAGAAAGTGGTCTGAAGTAAATAGGATGAAATTCAATAAGGACAAATGCAAAGTACTCCATTTAGGAAGGAACAATTAATTGCATGCAAAATGGGAAATGACTGGTTAGGAAGGAGTACTGGATGGGGGTTATGGAGGATCACAAATGGATCTAGGGATTATGGAGGATCACAAGCTAAATGAGCATCAACAGTGTAACACTCTAGCAAAAAAAGAAAACATTGTTCTGGGATGCACCAGCAGGAGTGTTGTGTAAGCAAGACATGAGAAGTAATTCTTCCACTTTACTCCACGCTGAAAAGGCATGAACTGGAGTACTGTGTCCAGCTCTGGTGCCAAATTTCAGGAAAGATGTGGACTAACTGGAGAAAGTCTAAAGGAGAGAAATAAAAATGATTAAAGGTCTAGAAAACATCACTTCTGAGGAAAGATTTAAAAAATGGAGTCTCTTTAGTCTGGAGAAGAGAAAACTGAGGGAGCGGCATAACAGTTTTGAAGTAGATAAAAGGTTGTTACAAGAAGCAGGGTGAGAAATTGTTCTTGTTAACCTCGGAGGATAGGACAAGAAGCAGCGGGCTTAAATTGCAACAATGGAGGTTTAGCCTGGACATTAGGAAAATATTCCTAACTGTCAGGGTGGTTAAGCACTGAACAAATTGCCTAGGGAGGTAGTGGAATCTCCATCATTGGAGATTTTTAAGAAAAGGTTAGACAAACACCTTTCAGTCCTGCCTTGAATGCAGGAGACTGGACTAGATGACCTACTGAGGTCCCTTCCAGCCCTACATTTCTATGATTCCTGTAGCAATGTGTAACCCTAGCAATGTGACTCCATCTTCAGACAGGAAGGCAAATCAGTCACTGTTCATATGAACAAAATATTCCCCGCTTCCTTCTTGCCCTAATCCTTCCAGGATATAAGGGACATCATTTCTACAGCCTGCCCTATCTCCAGTGGCTGAAAATTCCTTCATGAGCTTCCTTTTCCAGCATAAAAATGGGCATTTGGCGTTCACTCAATATGATTTTAAGGCATGCAGTTTCACACACATATTACAATTCAACGGCTCCCTGCTGCAACAGTAATTAACAAAAAAAGATACATTAGAGAATAAAAAACAAATAGGCAACAGAAATGATGAAAGACTTCAAAGGCATGTCCTATTACAAGAAAAGCATTTGGGAACCTAAGGCATGCAGCTTGGAGGAAAGGTGATGCAGGGTTGAATATGATAATGATCTATAACATAAAGAGGGTGCGATGAATCATTTAATGCACTTAACGGGCAAATAACAAGTAAGAACAGCCTGAAACTAAAAATGTGGAAGATTTAAATTAGATATTAGGATTAAATTTCTAACAGTGAGGTCAATAGATACTGGAAAAAACTGCCAAGGGGGGTCACTGAGGCACTGTCACTGGAGACACTTGAGAGAAGATTAAATAGATTAGTGTAGAGGACAGTGTTGCGCTAATGTAGGAGGTAGGACTAGATGACTCAGAAAGTCCTTTCCAAACCTAATCATAACCTGGTACTTCCATGCAAGTTCTTATCACTGTGCTGCTAGTTAAGCTATCTGTAACTGCTGTTTACTGAAACATACTTAAATGCATGTACTGTAAAGAAGTAACCATTTAATATTGCCAAATGAACCAGCCACATCCATTAATTCTCTTGTCTATTGCAAAGGATATACTATGCAGATACTCTTCAGTTCAATTCATTTCCATGGACATTTTGCTAACTCGAACACTGAGACAAAGGCACAACCCTGCAGATACATAGAGGTTACAAAATGTCACAGTTGCATTTTGACAAAAAGCAATGAAAAACAAGGAGGAGAAATCTGTGTCTTCTCCAAGCCCCATGCAAATGAGACACATTATGACCCTAGTTCAAAGCACAGCACTTAGCCAGAAGTTCATCTTTAAGCTGAAGTGTGAAGTCCATCCCCCTCATTAATAAAGCATTTAAGCATGTGCTTAACTTTACCTTTACCCTGGTTGGATTTAAGTATGTGCTTAAGTGTTTTGATGAACAGGTGTTACACCCCAATGGCCCCCTACCTTAGGGAGTTCCCAGGGACGGCAGATTAGCATTGTATGTGGCTAATGCTGTTGCAAGCATAGCAAAGCATTTTGAGGAGGGTTAAAGGTGTGTGAGTGCAGAATGGAAGATTCCTTTGCAGGAATACGAGAGGCAAAGGGGGGTGGGCGGAGAGAGAGAAAGAAAACGCAGAAAATGGGTTAACTCGGCACTTTAGCTAGCTCCATGTGAAGATAAGATGCTGGCCCCAGTCCAAGGTCATGGGCTCGACAAAAAAAATCTACAGACAAAAAATGTACAGCTGCCCAGTCATGAGAAGAGAAGAACTAAGTGGAGCAGAGCTGCAAAAATAGCAGCAAAAACAGAGTGAATGAGGCGGCAGCAGTGAAGGCCAACAGAAGGGAAAACAAATTCTCCAGAGCCGGTGTGTTTTGGACAGCCGAAAAGGACACAGCAAGCCGATTGGGACTGGTACAAGGTACAGAGGGCCCTGGATGATGACACCCCCAAAAAAACCCAGGACTTAAAAACCTTCCCAAGAACTGGAGCAATTCAGAGATTACAGCGGATTCCCTGGACAACCTGGACCCAGGGCAAAAACTCCCGTCCACCCCTCCCCCTCTTCTTACGTTACACCCGGACCTGGCCAGTGTTGGGTAGTGCATGTGTAAGTATAAAAGTGGGTTAGGGCTTGGGGCTCTAATGCTTTCTTTCTTCCCCTGAGTGACGTGAGAGCAGTCCCAGCACTCTCTGCTGTATTTTATTAATTTATTAATAAAGCTTTAAAACTTAGACCCTTGGTGTGCTTCGTCATCTCCTCCCTAAAAATATCCTGTGGCCCAGCCTGATCAACTGTGGCCCAGGCACATTGGTTAAAAAAAAAAAATCTGTCACACAGGGATGGTCTTAAATGCTTGAAATTAAGCACATGCTGAATGAGATCCTGTCACCTGCTCTTGGTGCAGTCTCTCTGGGGGTTCCAGCTTTCTCCTCACTGGTTCCCTTCAATTCATCTACAATTAGACCAGTCTATAACCACTTAACTTAAATTGAGTCAATCAGTCACTGAACTCCAGGGCTTGCAGTCTCTTTTTGTGTTTCTGTCAGTTTCTTACAAGCAGCCTGGCATGGGGCTGTTGTGCCTCTGCTACTCCCAGGCATTTCTGCTTCCTTTTCCCTTTCTGGACTCCCCAATTTTATAGCTGGGTTTATTTTCTTTGTTGGTCCCAGCTGTGAGTACATGTCTCCAGGATTGGCAGTTCTGGCACTGAGCAGGGGTGTGATCAGTGTGATGGCCTCTAAGCAGGGAAGGATCTCCTCTCCCTTCTGCCTAGGCTCAGTATAGGGTTTGCAAATCCCTTTATAGAGTCTAACTACTGTAGTTAATTGGATTATTTATTGCACCTTAGTGCTGAAGGATGTATGGCATCTATCACATTTGCCTATAAATTAATTTGATTATTTTTATTCTTGGAATATTATCTTTGTTGAATGAATTCACTGGATTTCATAAATGACCTAAAGGTGTGTGTGTGGGGGGGGTATTTGTTTTTTTGTTGGTTTTTTTTTAAGTGGAAATATTTCACGTGTATTGGAGATTTTCTGCTAATGGGGCATATACCAATGGAAGTCTGATTCAGCAGGTGGGTGCCTAAACATAATCACACCACCAATATATTTGAGGAAAGATCTATTGTGAGGTACAGTTATCAATGCAAGTGAAAGGATGGCTATTGAAGAACTTTGTGACCTTAATCCATCCTAAAATTACAAAAGTTCCCACCTATTTCTTCAGGTAGTTCTAAATGAGCTTGCCAGGTTTCTTCTAGAGATCTCAGTAGACTGATGCAGGATGAAGACAAGAATGATAAGTTTCTTTGATGTTTCTGACTGCTGTTACTTATTTAAAATAGACACCTTATCAAAGATTTCTTCAGGTGACAAATCAAACTGGCCCTTCCTACATCTTCCAAAAAGCTACAATGTACTATAAATATTATATCACAGCCAGAAAACTACATTAAAAGAATGTTAAGATTGTAAAAGAATGTTAAGGACTCAGAAGTCAAGAAATTTCAGAATTATGATTGTATATGAAATCTTAATGAGCTCCTCTTGTGCATATGCATTATTATATAGTCTTTAATTACATGATCACATACTATTTTTCCCTGCCTCATTCAGCCCAGAGGATGGGTGGGGCTCTGGGGATGAATCAGGGTTGTGCAGTGAAGGAGGTTGTTGTCTGTAGGATCCATGCCTCATTTTTTGCCAAAGTTGGAAGATACATAGTGAATCAGGCAGACATCCAGCATGGATAATTTCAGCCCTAAAGAGTTAAAGTTTGATGAAGTTATAAGCAAATGTTTGCAATGGAAAATATCAGGCAACTTTAACTAAAGGCATTGCTACCCGTGCAGCATATAACATATTATTACAAATGCTTCATTTTTGTGCTCCTCTGAAATTAATTTAGTAAAGTAACAATAAGAGGCTTTAAAGAATTAAAGTATTTCTTCGTTAGCCAAGAGGATCTGTGCTCCACAAAGGAAAGTTCTCTAATGATGAGTTCTATCAAACTATGGAATCACTTCCCAGGGCAAGCGGTGGAAGTCCCGTTGTATGGGTCATTTGAAACTGGACTAGACAAAACACTAGAGAATAGATTGTAGGGAACAAATCAGCACTCGCAGATGAATAAAGTAAATTACCTAAATTTCCCCCTCCCACCATGTCTAATTTGTGTGGTTCTGTGATTAATTTGTGCACCATTAAATTAGGTACAAATTCTCTGTATTCCTAAAAGCTTAATATAACAGGCTCTCGAAGTAAAAACTATAGCTATAGAATAATGGGCTCCTTTTATGCAGGGAATGGAAGTTTAACAATTCCTTGGCAGAATTAAATTTTCACAATATAGCCCCCTGTGGCAAGCGCCAATAAGCTGGAAGATTGCCTGAGGTTAAAGCCTTGTCAAGATACAAATTAAGTATTGTACATCCAAACAACAAAGTTCTGCTACAATACAAACTGTTAAACTGGCCAGCTAAATGGTTTTGTTTAACAATGAATTCAGTACAAAGGCTCCCTCTGTGGTAAAAGGACAGACACTAATTGAAGAAATTTACTAAAAAGATAATTTAATTGTCATGAATCTGATTCCAAGTAGGCACAGATTTCTTCCAGGGGAATAATTAAGACACTGTTATCCATATTTTTCATGAAATATCCATTGTCCCCTCAAATATTACAGATGAAAAAAACAATTTTGTATAAACTAAGATGTCAAATGTTCTATATCTAAAGATGTTAGAAAAGCAGCGAAGGGAATCCACTTTCAAATTCAGAGTTCTTTAGAGAAGAAATACATTTAGAGAACAAGGATAATATATAAACATTACGGTAATTTGTTGGGCAGTATAACCAGCCAGGGAAGGGAAACAGAGATTTGGGCATTAGTTTTTAAGACCCTTATTTTCCACAAAAAAATTAGCAAATCGGCTGAAACACTGGGTGGTTATTCTTATAGTCTTTTTCCTGCTTTAACCAGCCTGGAGGGGAAAGGAATCACCCTTCAGTTTAGCTTCCCCTTTGTCCCAAATTCCCTTCCTTTTATGTTCCAACCCTAGCAGCCAGGTGAGAGGCAGAACCTCTTAACCCTTTACAAACTGCATTGATAGAAGTGTAGGGAACAGATGTACAAAAGCTGCAGAAAAAAACAAGTCTCATGCGTGAATGTTGAAATGAAACACAATAACTTGCACATGGATATTAATATGTGATGAATAGCACTTAAGTAGTTCTTTTCTCAAAGCAATTTAATGCATTATGTCTCAAATCATTCTTTCACAGTTAGATAAACTGAGGTACAAAAAAGTTAAGTAAGTTGTGCAAGGGCACAGGGTACATCTACACTGCCAAAAACCCCCAAACCAACAGCAGTGAGTCTCAGAGCCCAGATCAACGGATTCAGGCTTGTGCTCCGGGGCTAAAAATAGCAGTGTAGATGTTCCCACTCAGGCTGGAGCTCGGTCTCTGAGATCTGGTAAGGAGGGTAGAGTGTCTGAGAGACCCTAAGAAATGCAACTTCTAGGTCTTAATGGTCAATGCCCTGCTTTAATCTCAACCACAATTTTGTCAAAATACATTTCCCTTTATTATGATTTTTTTTCCTCCCATTTTTCTCACTTGCATATGATATACAAGCTGAATGTCACTTCATTGTTAAAGGCTAAGGTGTGTATCCATAACCCAGTGTTATATCTAAGGTATTTGGGAGCTTTGTATCATTATATTAGGAATACATTGGGTGGGGTAATTTAAAAATCAATATTTTCAGAATGTTAATAAATATAACATTTTTATATTTTGAAGTTGTGTCCCTTTCTCATATTTCAAAATGGACCCTTTAAATATTTTAATGAAAATCATAATAATTTTCTTGCAAACATTATAAAAATCATTCTACAATTTTTAAACAAAAAAGTATAAAAATATTGTTTCCAATAAAATGTTAATTAAAAAACATGGAAACGCTAACATACAAAAATAAAGTCAGGGTTTTGTTGTATTTATTTTGATTAAAAAATTGTTTAGAAAACTGGCTAGTTGTAATTCAGAATCTATATTAAGGGCAGATAACTAGCAAATATAAATAATACACAATGGGAAATATAAATTATGCATCCACATTGGCTGCAATTCAACATGGCACTGACAAAACACTCCCAAATATTTGAAGAAGGCCTGGTTGAAGCCAATAGGAGTTTTGCCATCAACTTCAATGAGGCCAGAATTTCAAACCTTATCATAGCCAAACTAGGTCTTTATATAGCAATGTCAGTGCCCTGTTTAACTCCTTAATAACTTTTTTTTTAATACACACAATTTTGTAGTTGTTTCCACTTCACATATTTCAAAATGGACCCTTTTTTGTTGTTGTTTTAATATGTTCCTGAAAAGTACTGAGATGATGGAGAGGCAGCAGGCATATATGAGAAAACCCAATCATTATGTAAGATATAATTGAAAGCCTCCAGATGGCTATAATATTCTAATTTATCCTGGAATCTAGAAATACAGACTACACAGATATTTGCTGCTTTACATTCAGTCTGAGGTAACAGGATGGCTTGCCCATGGGCTGGAGAGCCTGGGCTAAACCAGCCCCGATTACAGAGCAAGCCTCACCTGGGTTGAATTCTGCGATCCCAGGATAAAAGGCAGCAGTACGCTGCAGGGTTGGGGTTCCTGTAGTGAGAGGACTACAGAGTGAAGCTGCAGGGAAAAAGGTCTCCTACAGTGGTTCCCGAGCAAGGGACACCCCCCTTGGGGGGCTGTGCCAAGTTTAAGCCTGGGTGGAAGACTGTTTTTGTGCTTGTTTGAGAACTTTGTTAATTTAATAAAAATCCCAGACCGTAAGAAGGGCTGTGACTGTGGAGTTTGTTGAAGGACTCTCATGAAGGGGAAAAGAGTGGCAGGGCACAAGAGAAGCACCCCTGGCCATGATGGTGTGCCTGGGCATCACCTGGCCCTGTCACCCTGATTTCATTTAGTAACATTTTCCTGGTAACCACCTCCTTAGGAAAGTGGGAGACACACAAATGCTGATACCTCTGTAATGAAGCATGTGTCCTGAATAACCCACTGTAACCAGAAACCATGGCTCCAGCTGGAAACAACAGTAACAGACTGAAAATCCAAAGTGATAGGAAAAGCACTTGTGTCTTATATAGTCAGCCACGCTATGCATGCAACTGTCCTCCACCTCAAAAGGCTGTACAGTCTGTACTACAGATGGGTCCACACCATAACACAAGATCTTCAATGTTGGGGGATTGATAGTTGTGATCCTGTTCTATATATGAACATATAAACAGTTAACCAAAGACTCTAGAAGTAATAGTATTTTTTTTAAGTACATCAGAAGCCGGAAGCATGCTAAACAATCAGTGGGGCCACTGGACGATCGAGGTGCTAAAGGAGCACTCAAGGACGATAAGCCCCCTGTGGAAAAACTAAATGAATTCTTTGCATCGGTCTTCACGGCTGAGGATGTGAGGGAGATTCCCAAACCTGAGCCATTCTTTTTAGGTGACAGATCTGAGGAACTGTTCCAGATTAAGGTATAAATAGAGGAAGTTTTGGAACAAATTGATAAATTAAACAGCAATAAATCACGAGGACCAGATGGTATTCACCCAGGAGTTCTGAAGGAACTCAAATGTGAAATTGCAGAATGACTAACTGTAGTCTGAAGCCTAGATAAGAGGACACAAAATATTATGTTGCCTCTATATAAATCCATGGGATGCCCACATCTTGAACATTGTGTGCTGATGTGGTTTCCCCATCTCAAAAAAGATATATTGGAATTGGAAAAGGTTCAGAAGAGGGCAACAAAAATTATTAGGGGTATGGAGCGGCTTTTGTATGAGGAGAGATTAATAAGACTGGGACTTTTCATCTTGGAAAAAAGACAGCTAAGGGGAGATATGATGGAGGTCTATAAAATCATGACTGGTGTAGAAAAAGTAGATAAGGAAGTGGTGTTTACTACTTCTCTTAACACAAGAACTAGGGGGCACCAAATGAAATTAACAGGCAGCAGGTTTAAAACAAATAAAAGGAAGTATTTCTTCACACAATGCACAGTCAACCCGTGGAACTCCTTGCCAGGCCAAGACCATAACAGGGTTCAAAAAAGAACTAGATAAATTCATGGCGGATAGGTCCATCAATGGCTATTAGCCAGGATGGGCAGGAATGGTGTCCCTAGTCTTTGTTTGCCAGAAGCTGGGAATGAGCAACAGGGGATGGATCACTTGATGATTACCTGTTCTGTTCATTCCTGCTGGGGCACCTGGCATTGGCCACTGTTGGAAGACAGGATACTGGGCTAGATGGACCTTTGGTCTGACCCAGTAAGGCCGTTCTTATGTATCTTTGGCCTTTCTCTACAGTAAAATCAAACTAGAACACCTAATCCAAAATCCCGTCCCCTTCTGGAACTGTGGGCAAGAAGAGTTTCGGCTCTAAATTGGAATTCAAATTCCACAGATCGATTATACCCATATATACCTGATAGCTGTTCCACATGCTCTCTCTTCACTTTTACAATGTGGATTAATTTAGGATTAAAGTTAGCTGAGTGAAAAGCCACAGAAGTCAAAGAAAGAACTACTTCTGCATAATGAAAGCCAGAGAGACAGGAAAGAAAATTCTGCAAGCACAGACAATATAATATATCCCTCATTCTCCCCTCCACATACTTGCATCAGTGTACCACTGAACCCAAGCTCACTATATAACACTCCTGCCTGTCATGTAATTTGGCTTTTCATGAGGCAGCACTAAATATTTAATTCTGAGATGGTAGCTTTAAAGATGACCTTGGAATTTCTCCACACAAAGGTCACAATGACAAGTATGTAAAATCCTCAAATAGTTACATTATTTACATAGAACATTACTTTCACTTCATGCTGTCAAGCTTTGGATGAGAATGGAAACTAATGAAATTCTTAAAGCATAAAAAGCGACAAAGGCGTCCTGTGGCACCTTATAGACTAACAGACGTATTGGAGCATAAGCTTTTGTGAGTGAATACCCACTTTGTCAGACACATGTGGTGGAAATTTCCAGAGGCAGGTATAAATATGCAGGCAAGAATCAGTCTAGAGATAACGAGGTTAGTTCAATCAGGGAGGATGAGGCCCTCTTCTAGCAGTTGAGGTGTGAACACCAAAGGAGGTATTCACCCACGAAAGCTTATGCTCCAATACATCTGTTTGTCTATAATGTGCCACAGGACTCTTTGTCGCTTTCTGCAGATTCAGACTAACACGGCTACCCTTCTGATTCTTAAACCATAGTGCAAGATGAGGCAGAAGGGCCACCTGTGAAGTATATTCCTATCTAATTGCTTCAACACCTCATTTTCTACAGCATTTTTTTTTTTTTAGAAAGAGGAATCAGAGATGCACAGTCCTAGTTCAAGGTTACATTTCACATGTAACTATTATAAGTTACAAAAAACTATTAAGTATCAGAGGGGTAGCCGTGTTAGTCTGGTTCTGTAGAAGCAGCAAAGAATCCTGTGGCACCTTATAGACTAACAGAAGTTTTGCAGCATGAGCTTTCGTGGGTGAATACCCACTTCTTCGGATGCAAGCTATTATAAGTTCTTATAAGCTATTATAAGAACTTATAAGCTATTATAAGTTCTTAAATTTCAGTTGAATAAGTCTGCATATTGATTTGTTCCACCAAGAACAAAAAATAACCACATACTGTCATACATGTCACCTTCCTTCCGCCCTCTCCAACTCTCCTCCTCCCTCTCCAATTACAAGACAAAACTATGTCTCCAAGCTATCTGGCACCATCCTACTAAACACGCACCTCAGAGATGACACTACAGTGGATGGGTTACCTCTTCTTAATTCAGCTAGGAAGAAAGAATGTTACAATAGTGTGGCCAGCCTCTTGCTCCTGCCAAGCTTTCACCAGCTCAGGAATAAGTGCCATGTGGGATACAGAGTGAAGGACTAGCCAGAGGGAGCAGGAACAGTGGCATTGCAAGTTTTCCCTGTGCTGTTCTGCTAACATGGCAAGGTTGAAGAGGGCTTCACTGGTTTCATTTTCCTGAAGTGGGGGCTCAATTTTCAAAAGTTTGGGAAACATGACTGTGATGGGGTGGACTGTACCCAGACACCCCCTGCTGGAGGCTTTGTGGCCCTGCCACACCTCTCCCTAGAAAAGGGCAGTAGAGAGGTCCTCCAAGCTACCTAGAGTTGTTGTGTGGAAAGCAGCCAATCAGGGCCCAGCAGGTCAGTATAAGAAGAGCTTCTGGGCTGGAGTGGGTTCAGTTCCTTATTCAAGCTGGAAGAGCATGGATGGTATTTTGAGTTGGCTCCTAGGATTCCACCAGGACAAGGCCTTGAGATAAGGGTGAAGAATGTGCTGGAGCCATGGGGAAGTGGCCCAGGGAATTAGAGCGGCAACACAGTTTATTTAAAGGGAGCTTGTGGATGGCTGCTATCTATAGGGTCCCTAGGCTAGGACGCAAAGTAGAGGGTAGGCACAGGTTTCCCTCTCCCCCAGCCATTGGGAAAGTGGCCTGGACTTTGAGGCACCCCAGAAAGGAAACTGAGCTGTAGTGGCCCAGCTAAAGAGTTGGGGCCAGAAAGGCCCTAAGAGGGTGAAGACATTGCCTCCAGGGAAAGAGCTCTGGGACACTGTTCTATTCTGGAGCAAGGACAAACCGAGACATCAGTGAGAGAGGCCCCTGTTGGACTTGTACCCTGAAAGGGGTTTGCTTTGCTTTTATCTCACAGACAAACTGCATATGACTCGGCTGGAGGGCTGAGTCACTGAAGACCCACCACAGACAGAGAGTGCAGGCACATCCACTTGGCCAGCGGGTGCTTGCGAGAGGTGAGTGCAACCCCAGTTACAATGGCCCAACTGAATGCCTTCAGGACTGCTCTACTTTATCTTCAAAGACCAGAAATCACCATCACTGAGAGCACAGATTGCTTCCAAATGGTGAGGGCCTCCCTACTGAGAGCACAGCTCCCTGGAGCAGCTTTCCCATCAACTGACTCTTACTACTAGCGTCATTGGGTGCTCAGATACCATGTGATGGGCATGGCAAAAGAACCTAGAAAGATACATAGAATTTAGCCTGGCCTAGTGAATAAGGCACTGGAGTGGGAGCCAGGAGGCCTGAGTTCTATTTCCAGCCCTGGCACTGACCTGCTGTGTGACCTTGAGCAAATCACGTCACCTCTCTGTGCCACACTTTTTTTCTATTTAGATTGTAAACTCTTTGGGGCAGGGACTTTTTAACAATGTGTGTATACAATGCCTAACACAGCAGGATCCCAATTAAGGTTGGAACCTGTAAGGACTACTGTAATACAAATAATAACTAAAATTTTCTTACATCTGCTTCAGAAACTATAAAAGTTTGTTTAAATTTGTTGATTTAATGTAATTGACATCTTGTTTCCCCTCCCACCCCCCCAGCCTGAATGTGAAGCTTTCTACTTCAATATTAGAATTGGAACCCACATCCACCATTTGCTACAATCTCATACCATCAGACTTCAACTTGGCTGCATGCATCAATGAATCCCAAAAGGCATTTAATTCCCATCAGGACCATAAAGAGGATATTGCACCAAAAAAGCGATTACATTCAGAGCACACATGAAAGGAGAGCTATGCAAAAAAGGTTTTACTAGGCAGTTACACAAACCACAGATTCTTTATTTTTCTGTCTGACCTTTCTGCTCTATATAAAACTGAAAAATATATGAACCACCTGTGTCTATGGAAGCTCCTTCATGGAGGTTTTCAAAAGGAAGCTGGATAACCATCTGTCTTGGATGGTTTAGACACAACAAATCCTGCATCTTGGCAGGGGGGGTTGACTAGATGACCCTTGCAGTCTCTTCTAACCCTATGATTCTACAATATTGTGATACTTAAATAGCCATCTCCATCTTCCAGGGAAAAGACAGAAATTATTTTGCTTTTGTTAAATATTTTACCCTTCTCCAAAGAAAAATGAAACCTACATGTTGCCATTCAATTTGGAGGGGAGCTTTATCAGATTCTGGGAACTACTGGGCATGAAGTTGGTACTAAAGAACCTATTTAATTAACAATGCTACTACTACTCAATGAACTCAGGAGCACACAAAGGTAGTGCTACTGCCCCTTTTCCCAAATTTTCAGAAAAGATGGAACAAGGAGACCATTTCTGATCTTAATCTGGATTAGATTTGTTTGAGGATTCAGGTCTGAGTGCAAATGAAGTCTAAGGGCTAGTCTACAATACATCAGCACAGTCTGGTGAAGACACACTATGCTGACAGGAGAGCACTCTCCCATTGGCATAATTACTCCATTTCAATGAGAGGCGGAAGCTAAGGCGGCAGGAGAGCATCTCCTGTTGACTTAGCACTGGTGTGGACAGTGCTTAGATCAATGTTACTTGTGTCGCTCAAAGGAGTGGCTTTTTCACACCCCTGAATGATGTAAGTTGCATCAATTTAAGCAGTAGTGTAAACAAGATTAATTTAAACCGTGCTAAAATCTTGCTGTTATGAGAGTTGTCCTGCATCCAAACCAAAATCCAGTAAGAAGTTCTCTCCAGTTTCAAATCTTCCCCAGCAGCAAAACTACCGGGGTAGGTTTGGATCTGGAGATTTAAATCCAATCTTCTCACTTATGATTTAAAGAGAATGTGGAGTTTAGACTCAGAGTTTGGCCAGTCTCCTGTTCTTAGAGGGATAACTGTAACTATATAAAAAGAACAGGAGTACTTGTGGCACCTTAGAGACTAACAAATTTATTTGAGCATAAGCTTTCGTGGGCTACAGCCCACTTCTTCGGATGCTCAGATACCTTTGTTAGTCTCTAAGGTGCCACAAGTACTCCTGTTCTTTTTGCAGATACAGACTAACACGGCTGCTACTCTGAAACCAGTAACTATATAGCACAAAGCCACCTTGAATTCTGAAACAGAAGTCATTGTCCACTTTACTGAGAACACAGTTAACTCTCATCCAGGCTTGTTTCTGTGCTTTAAAGTGAGCAAATCTAGCCTTACATAACACACTACTCTTCGTGTACTAGGGTCTTGGATGTTCAGTGATGAAACTTTGTCCCATATGATGGCTCGATACTTATGGTCCTCCATAAAGAACTAGCTACATTGAACTACTATATTTTATAAATGCATGTGGACTTGAAAGGACATAACTGCAGTTAACTCCACGTAGAAGTTATTTTTTCAAGATTGTGGCTAATGTACATTAAGTAGAAGTGAAATCATTCATATACCTTTCAGAAAGTTAAGTTTATGCTACTCCCTCTCTGCTGGATGGTATTTTACAGTATCATAACTGGAATCTCCAATCCACAGTTAATTGAAATCATTATGCTGTCAAGATATTTCATAATATTAACAGTGGATTGACAGACATTTTATGTTACTATTCCAAAATTCATCTCCAAAGGAATAATTTCCAATTTACTGTTCTAATTAATACGATACCAAATCTATTGATAAGGGCTTTATTTATTTATTTTTGCCATTGGCATAAAAGTTGTTTCCTCCCATACTTTCCCCCCTAGGACTGCAGTCCAACTTGGTTAAATTTGGTGCAACATGACCCAGCAAAGACCATGAACAGTGAAAATATCATTTGTTCAGTTTTGCCAGCTTCTACTAATAAAGTATGCTTTTCAGTTCAGAAAAGCTTTTGCATTTCTAGTTTTCTTTATACTGTGGAGTGCTATGGGACTTCACTGAAGTTATGGTCATACTAAAAAATATGTTTCATTAAACAACTCTCAAACCTGCTGGCACTGAACCCATTAAAAAGAATGCTTTGGAAGAAGAAAAGAAAGAAATAATGTTGAAATTTCCATTAGAGTCTGCAGTTGGCTTTGTACTATTAGAGAGTAGTATAAATGCCTCTCAAATGTCAAACAATGAGGATTACTGGGAAAATAGTTTATCAATCAATATAAACTGGCATGTCTTAAAGTCCTGAGTTTAGCAGTGAGACAAAGAATTATTGCATTAAAAAATCCCAGTTTTCCAGCACTTCTAAGACAGGGCTAGGTTTGTCACAGGGCTAAAACAATCTCTCGTCTTTCAAATTTCAAGAGTAAAAAGCATACCTATTTACTATTTATCCACTACGGGGAAGTACTCAGTGTGGAGATAGAAGGAAATATGTGAAACAGCAGAAAAATAACTAAAAAGGATGTTATCCCTTCATATTTACCTGTATCAGTTTTAAATACACTGTGTGATATATACATTAAGTGTAAGTTTGAATAATCACAACTACCCAAAAAGCCCTTCTTGGGCAGATTTTAGGTGTTTAACAGCTCCAGCAGAAAAACAACTGCCCTGAGCTCCTGGATTAAATATTGTTGTTCAATATTTTATTGTTCATACTTAACACTTATATACCATATTTAACTCAAACATGAGAGTGTTTTACAAAAATGAGCAGGTATCATAGCCTTCATATTACAGATGAGGGGATGGAAGGAAATTGCTACAGTCTCACATGAAGTCAGTGATTGAGTGGAGGAAAGAAACCAGGTCAACAGACTCAGTTATGTTCTCTAGTCACCAACCAGCTATCCTTGCTATAGATAAAAGTTAGGGGGGTTGTGGCGAGTAAGCAGTCTTTCAGGGGTAGTCACTGCACTGTCCCTTAACATTTAAGCTTTTAAGTCAGCAGATATATTTTAATGGTTTTGAATTTTAGGACTCAATCCTGCTCTCATGAAATCAGTGGAAGAGGGATTGGACCCCTCTGTTACTGAAGTTATCATGAACACCGGAGTCTCTGAGAATATCTTTGACACTGATCTACTAGTTTCAATGTCGGTGTGTCTATATAGTATATATGTAGACACGGTTTTAATACAAAAGTGGAGCCACAGCAGGAAAACTGTGTATTAAGGTCATGCAAAACAATCTTCTCTGACTGTTATTTATTGGCTCACACTGAATTCTTACTGAAACCTGGAAAAGAGTCAATTTTATGCCTCCATCAGGTATTTTGACACAAATTAAAATGGCTTCCAACATCATTTATAATTAAAGCTGGGGAGTGAGTGGTACAAGGTTTGTCCTCTGTGTCTGAAGTAATGCATCTGAGACAAGAATTGGGTGCTTTGCTTTAAATTTCCTAATGTGACATTTCAGCATCTCTTTTCTATCTTGGGATTAAATTCCATTCAATTAGACTGCAGAGAGAATCACCATAGTTTGTATAATAATAATAGTAAGAGGCCATATGGCCCCATCAGGAGTTCTTTAATGGCCTGAAAATCAAAAGGGAATCCTATAAAAATAGGAAACACGGACAAACAGCTAACGAGTACAAAATAATAGCACTTAAATTTACAGATGACACCAAGATTGGAGGGACTGCAAGAACTTCGGAGGACAGGATTAAAATTCAAGATAACCTTCACAAATTAGAGAATTAGTTTGAAATCAACAGATGAAATTGAATGAAGACAAGTACAAAGTACTACGCTTCGGAAAGAATAGTAAAATGCACAATTTCAAAATGAGGAATAATTGGCTAAGTAGTAGCACTCCTGAAATGGATCTGTGGGTTATAAATGGACCACATACTGAATACGAGTCAACAATGTGATTTAATGGCTTAAAGGACGAGTATTCTAGGAGAGCTGTATGTAAAACACTAGAGTCATTGTCTGCTCTGCCTTAGTGAGGCCTCAGCTGGAATAATTTGTCCAATTCTGAGCACCACACTTCAGGAAATATGTAGATAAACTGGAGAGAGTCCAGGGGAGGGCAACAAAAATGTTAAGAAGTTTAGAAAACCTGATCTGTGAGGAATGGTTAAAAAAAAACGGGGGGTGGGGGGGGCATGTTTAGACTTGAGAAAAGAAGACTGAAGGGGGACCTGATGACAGTCTTCAAATATGTTAAGGGCTTGTTATAAAGAGGACTGTAATCGACTGTTCTCCATGTCCACTGAATGTAGGACAAGAAGGAATGGACTTAATCTGCAGCAAGGGAGATTTAGGTTAGCTATTACGGAAAATTTTGTAACCATAAGGGTAGTTAGTTTTGGAATAGGCTTCCAAAGGAGGTTGTGGAGTCCCCATCATTGGAGGTTTTTAAAAACAGATTGGACAAACATCTGTTAGGGATGGTCTTGGTTTACTGCAGAGGTGGGCAAACTATGGCCCGCGGGCCACATCTGGCCCATGGGACCGTCCTGCCCAGCCCTTAAGCTCTCGGCTGGGGAGGCTAGTCCCCGGCCCCTCCCCTGCTGTCCCCCCTCCCCCACAACCTCAGTTCACCGTGCCGCCAGTGCTCTGGGTGGCAGGGCTGCAAGCGCCTGCTGGGCAGCGCAGCAGCAAGAGCCACCAGGGTGTAGTGTATTACATTGCTCCCCGTAGGAATGTGCTACTTATGGAGCACTGGGACTGGCTGCCTTAAGTAGTACACTGTAAGTAGCACATTCCTACAGGGAGCAATTTAATACACTACACCCTGGGTAAGGAAGGCTGTGCTTCCCCAAACAGTCTGGCCCCCACCCTCTGTCCGCCCCATCCCAGCCCCCTCAGAACCGCTGACCCATCCAACCCCCCCGCTCCTTGTCGCCGACTGCCCCCCCCCGGGGACCTACCGCCCCTAATTGTCCCCTGGGACCCCACCCCCAACCCCTGTTCCGACTGCCCCGACCCCTGTCCACACCCCCAACCCCTGACAGCCCCCCCCCCCGGACTCCCATGCCTATCCAACTGCCCCCTGTCTCTTGACTTCCCCCTGGTACCCGCTGCCCCTTATCCAACCCCTCCACTCCCCACCCCCTTACCATGCCACTCAGAGCAGCAGGACCAGCAGCCATAAGTAGTACAACATAAGTAGCACATTCCTACGGGGAGCAATTTAATACACTATACCTGCCCTCCATACCATTTCGGAACCCTGATGTGGCCCTAGGGCCAAAAAGTTTGCCCACCCCTGGTTTACTGCCTAATTTCTTATTTGCCCCAGAACAGGGGAATGGACTTGATGACTTCTCAAGGTTCCTTCCAGCCCTACATTTCTATGATTCTATGAGACATATATTGTCCTAAGATACATAAGAGGCAACTCTCATCACCTAATTTGTTGCTGGAAATGGGACCATTACTGAGATGGAAATGTTAGTGAAATGAGGGGAAAATGTCGTCCACACATATGGTCTGGAATTCTTAAACATCCCCAGTCTTGGAGCGATGTTATTCAATGGAATTTGACCTTCAGTGCAGGGAATTCCTTATAGCACTATAGCATACAAGCATTTTTGTTATGTACTCAGAGCCTAATAATCTTATTTGTTTATTTTAGAAACAGCCCATCTTTATTTTTAGGTTAATAATATTCATGTGCAGGCATTAGCTGTTTAACCGCTGATTAGAAGACAAGTCTATTTTTTTCTACCTCTAGGGAAGTTTTTTTTAGTTTGGACTTCCAAGAGGAAGAAAGTTTTCCACATTAATAATAGCAGGCCAAATTCCTTCTAAATAAAACCAGTTTAAATGTAAATAACTGCACTGCCTTCAATGGAATTACCTGAGATATATATTGAGGGCAGGATCTGGCCCAGCAATTGCAAAATAATGTTTGAAGTAATTAACTATACAAAGCAGTGAGCCAAATTCTACTCTCAGTTACACACTGAAGTCAATTTGCCTAATGTGGAGAACTTAGTCCAGAAATTCCAACTAGCAACAGTGCTAGTGATAAATCCCATTGTCACAACTGCAACACAAAGGGCTACTACTGTACAAAACACTCAAATTTATGGCTATATTTTCAGGCACAATAAAGTCTTGGATCTAAAGACAACAGCAATAAAATATTGCCCAAAGGAGGAAATTAGTTGTGGCATATTGCCCCATAATAGAGGCTGAGGGAAATGTTTTTTCACTTGAAGGCTTTTTGTTTTTTAAAACTGCTGTTGCTTTCTCAGCCAGTGTAATTTATTATTACATATTATTTGTATTACCATAGCACTTAGTAGTATTTTAAGTCCAATGTGTTTGAAGAAACCCAATAGTTGTCCAGGACAGGGTTTTCTATGACTGCCAGGTGTTTGCAGCAGATACCAGTCATAATTCTGGAGGTCCTCAATTGTATTTTCTACTGTCCAATGTGAAGGCAATAATTTTGCCTAATTTTGGTCATGTAACCATGATCAATGGGTTTTAGGTAAAAAATACAAAACACGAAGATTTTGTATATATTGTGTGTGCCTGTAAAAATGACGTACATTCTTGTAAACTGGCATCTATAACTGATGGAGTTTTGATGTGACAGCAATGGACGAAACATCCTGAGTTAGAAGTATATAGAATAGGTGGACCTAAAAATGTAAGGAATGTTGCAAACCTACTTTTTTCCATTTTAGACCCCCTGACTTCCCATTTGCTTGGAAGTTACCTTTGTTTTTCGGTGGCATTTTAAACAGGTCATGTCGACCCATTCATATTCCTACAGCTGTCATGAGGAAAATACATCATAATGTTATCTGTCTAAAAACAGCGTAGCTAGGGAGCAATTGTGAATAGGGGAGAAGTGCAAACTCCATCCAAATAAGAAAGCCAAGTTAAGGCTAATAACATGAACATTCACAAAATGCAATCTTTGACCAAATACTCAAGCTCAGAAGCAGTTCATGTATGGCTACTGTATACCATAGACTTAGGGAACATAAATGTTCACCTTTATTTTTGTCTACTGGTAAATAATTTGGATTTTTTTCTTCTGAATGGGGGAGGCTCTAATTAATTCCACCTCCTTAAAAGGTGGCATCTTATCTGTAATGTCTGACCTACATTAGAATTACAACCATGACAGTTAACCTAGGTACAACATAATTTAATTTGACATATCTGTGGCTTTAGCAAATTTCAGAGGAACATGCTTATGGTCATGTTTACACTGCAAAGTAGCATGATGGAGGCTCACCTAGCTGGCACTTAGATGAGCGGTAGAGAAGAGAATCAGGGCTCCTTCCCTACAAGTTCTCATTGTTTAGGTTAAAAAGCATACCTTTTGTTGTGCTTACTCTGAAACTATGCCCCTTGCCTTTATTAAGCAGAGGACAATATAAGAGAAACCCAACTCAGAGTTCATAATATAGGGAAAGGGAGGGGAATCCTTCACAGCTGTCTGTCTAGATAGGCTTGTGTATGACAACAGTTGCCACAGCAACTGAAATCCAAAATCAGTGCAAGAGAAGAGAGTCACAAGCAGATTCTCAGTCACTGATAGTTCAGTAACTCGATTGAATTATTGCTTTTACTCCTAGAGAAATTTGTCCTCCCTAACATCAAGTATGAGGCATGGTGGAAGGCAGTGTGGGAAGTTTGCTCTGTTACACAGTGAGCTGCACAAATCATGGCAGCAATGCACAATGTAGTATCAAGATGTCACAATATAAATGACACTTGACACATCATCACCATGCTGCTTTGCAGCATCAGGACACAACCATATTGTGCAGAAATCCTCAATTCATTACACTACCATTAATATCACCATAATACAAGAACTAGGGGTCACCAAATGAAATTAATAGGCAGCAGGTTTAAAACAAATAAAAGGAAGTTCTTCTTCACGCAGCGCACAGTCAACTTGTGGAACTCCTTACCTGAGGAGGTTGTGAAGGCTAGGACTATAACGATGTTTAAAAGGGGACTGGATAAATTCATGGTGGCTAAGTCCATAAATGGCTATTAGCCAGGATGGGTAAGAATGGTGTCCCTAGCCTCTGTTCGTCAGAGGATGGAGATGGATGGCAGGAGAGAGATCACTTGATCATTACCTGTTAGGTTCACTCCCTCAGGGGCACCTGGCATTGGCCACTGTCAGTAGACAGATACTGGGCTAGATGGACCTTTGGTCTGACCCGGTACGGCCTTTCTTATGTTCTTACAATATGTGATTGCATTATTAAAATCTGAACAGACCTGGAAATATCTGAGCAGTAATCAGGGGTGAAAGTAACTGAGGACACTTACCAGTACGGGCGGTGGCTCTGGCCCCCAGAAGGGGCGGGGCCTTCGGTGGAAGGGGCGGGGCTGGGGGTCAGCATCCCCCAGCCAGCCCTTTGCCCGCTCCACCCGGGGCTCCCCTATTGATGGAAAGGGCCCGGAGAGCCGGACACCGCCGCTGACGTAGCAGCAGCAGTGTCCGGAGCCCCGGGTCCTTTTAAATCGCTGGCCCCAGGGCAGCTGCTCCCTTTGCCCTCCCTACCCATCGGCGGATGGGGGGGCAAAAGGGGCAGAGACATTAAAGCACTGCAGGGTGCACATTAAAGCCACAGCAGCACTTTAACGTTGCTGCGCCCCTCCCCACCCCCTCCCCCGTCGGCGGCCCCGCCAACGGGGGGGGCGGGGGGCAGCACAGCAATGTTAAAGCGCTGCTGCGGCAAAGGACCATCCTTAAAGTGCTGCCTGCCCCTTTTGCCTCCCCTGTCGGCAGCTCTGCCTGTAGGGGAGGCAAAAGGGGCAGGCAGGGCCGGCTCTAGGTTTTTTGGCTTTCTCTTCCTCCCCCCACCCGCACCCCCTGCCGCCCCAGCGCTGGGCTCTCTCTTCCCCCCACCCACACCCCCTGCCGCCCCAGCACTGAGCTCTCTCTTCCCCCCACCCGCACCCCCTGCCCCCCCAGCGCTGGGCTCTCTCTTCCCCCCACCCACACCCCCTGCCGCCCCAGCACTGAGCTCTCTCTTCCCCCCACCCGCACCCCCTGCCCCCCCAGCGCTGGGCTCTCTCTTCCCCCCACCCGCACCCCCTGCCGCCCCAGCGCTGGGCTCTCTCTTCCCCCCACCCACACCCCCTGCCGCCCCAGCGCTGGGCTCTCTCTTCCCCCCACCCACACCCCCTGCCGTCCCAGCACTGGGCTCCCCCCCACTAGTGCTGACTCCGCCCGCTCTCCCCTCACCTCCAGCACTGGCAGGGTCGGGGTAAGCAGTGGGGCTCCCAGGCCGCACCCCAGCCCAGGGTCCGTCCAGCCAGGGCTCCCACCTCCAGGACCGTCTGGGACCCGGGAGAGCAGTGCTGTGGGACCGCCCCGGCAGGGGGCTGAGGAGCCAGGGCAGGGTAGCTCCAGAGGGAGCGGAGCCCCGGAGAGTGGGACGCGGGCCCCGCATGGCAGTGCCCCGCCCTCTATGGCCTCTCTGCTGCTGCTGCTTCTGGCCGCCCTTCTGCAGTCCCTGGGCGGCTCGGGCAGCTTCGCACAGCCACGGCTGCAGCACTGGGAGGCGGCCGCCCTGTGGCACCTGCAGGCGGTTCCATGTGCCCTAGGGGTGGCCCACAGCCTGAGTGTCCCCTGCTCGGAGCCTGCCCGGCCCAGCCACAAGGTGCGGGCGCTGCTCCCCCACTGCATGAACCACAGCGACCCCAGGGCTCCCCCCGCGCATGACACGCTGCTGCTACCAGGGCCGGCTCTAGGGTTTTGCTGCCAGAAGCAAAAGATGGCCAGAATGCCACCCTTGAAAATGTGCTGCCCCAAGCACATGCTTGGTTTGCTGGTGCCTTGAGCTGGCCCTGGGGACAGGGACATTAAAGCACTGTTGCGGCAGCACTTTGAGTGGGCTGAGTATGGGCCGGTACGGAGTACCGGCTCACTTTCACTTTCACCCTGGCAGTAATCCTATTCAGCACATCAACAACAATAAGAGAAAGCATTTTCATTCTTTAGGAATGACCTTAAATATTAATAGGAACATAATTAATTGAATTTTTATGAAAACACCAAGATGATGTTGGATTTTGGCTATAATGATAGTTTAACAAATTCAGGATGGCATGAAGTGCATTAGGTTTATTCACAGAACAGTCATGTTGGTTTCCCACTCTGGTGGAGTGTTTTAATCAGAGTCCCTAAACACCACTGTGACTTCAGTCGCAAATGTATGGAAATAAATTAGTTTACAAGTGAGTAAGAAATCAGAGTAAAAGCAACTGATCTCACTTGTTTTTTCTTAGCCTTGCATGGCTTTCCTTTCTGTGTGTTCCTCAGCTCCCTCCCTGGTCTTTGTTAACCTTGGGGGAAGGGGTGGGGGGGGGGGGACAGTATAAATGTCCTTATGATTTACATATTACTTCTTTCTCTCATAGAGAGCTTGACAAGCTCTCAACCTCAAAGATTCCAATATAGTTAGCAGGATTCAAAATTTAACTATCATTTACAATCTATATATCTCTTGCAAGAAATATTCTTGCTACTCCATTCGTCCTCTGTTCAGTTAATGTTAGAGCAGAAAAATTTCTACTGTCAATTTGAATGTTTTTTAGGATGTTCTGATGATGGTCAATAGGCTAATATAAATATATAACCTTAGCCAACAATTTGTGGGTATTTAATTGCCAGATTGACATGCAGCTTCTTTGCTAACAGCTGTTCTAAGGCCCTGTCTACTTGGGGAAATTTACCAGAGTAGCTATTCCGCAATACTTCTGCATGTAAACACTATTCCAGGAAAAAAGTGACTTATTCCAAAATAGTTTGTCCACATAGAGAGCTTTTCTGGAACAGCTATTCTGCAATAGCTATACTGGTCAATTTCCCTATTTAGACAAGGTCTAAATTAATCCTTATGGCATAATTTATTTTCAATGGTTAGATTCACACCTCTTGTGACAGCCTTCTCGACACTTCCTAAAATCTATTTTGTATCCTCTTTTGTCATCAAGAAACAGGCACATTCTCATGTGGATTTCTCTACCAAATACACTAAGACAAAATAAATAGATGAATACAGAGATAAAATGATGCTCAACTATTCAGATCCCGTTGATGAGATTTGTCACTCACGCAAGAGATCTCATAGGGATGACATATTTTTTTCCTCTCGAGAGCGCAATTTATAGCATGAACTTTAAGACAGCCTTGAAAGGCAAACTTGGAGCAAGTCAGCCTGCATTCATATGACAAGAAAAAAGATCTTCTAAATTGAAGGATATTCAGAATCTTTAATAGTGACCTACAAAACAGAAAATAAAGAGGTTCATTACCTTTTTTTGCTTCTTTATGATAGGAATATATATACATCAAAGAATGTTTTGTTTTTAAATGTCCTGTTACTTTTTTACATTAGAAATCTAGGTTCTATGTGGGCTGGAAGACTATAATAAGTGGAGAACTAATGAAATAATGACATTGCAAGATTTAAAAGAGTGAAAGTTAAGCAACTGAGAGAAGGGATTATTATTCAGACCATTTAATTTCAATGTGATTAACATTTTCAACAGAGGAACCCTTTCTTAAACAGTCAAACAAACACCTTCTCCTCTTTAGTTAAGATGTCAGAACTCACAGTAAATATCTCCAAAACATCTGGGCTTGCTTAGACTAGGATGAACAGTATATTTTAATGTTTTAATGAACACATTTAACTCTAGTGTAAACAGGACAAATTACATTTTAATATGTTAGTTGTCTGAGGTGAATCCTACAGGCATGTTGACATACAATATACCCCGTCTATTTCTTCACTGAAGGGAAAAAATAACATGTTTTTACACAGTGATGCATAGCCCTAGCAAAGACAAGGCTCTGTAGTTTTGTACTATGATATAGCTAGTTGAGGTAAATTGTCACACTGTCAGGAGTGGCTCACGACTATGAGTGCCTACTTCAGCACAGACTGTCTAAAACAGGGCAGACACCCCAAAATGGTGGTGAAATATAATTACTGAACATATCAATTTGGTAACAAATGTGAACTCCTGGATCATAGATTATTAGGGTTGGAAGGGACCTCAAGAGATCATCTAGTCTAACCCCCTGCTCAAAGCAGGACCAATCCCCAAATGGCTCCCTCAAGCATTGAACTCACAACCCTGGGTTTATCAGGCCAATGCTCAAACCACTGAACTATCCCTCCACACTACAACAGTCTTACCATGGAGTCAGACAGTCCCCTTAGACTCTCCAGTCTATCTTGCCACATGGACAATCTGGATTTACTGATAAATGGTCACTTACACCAAAAATCACAAACAATTAAAGTTGTTTCCACTCCCAAGAGACCAGTCACTTATCCCAGATCAATTGGTACCCAAGATCTCACACTAAACACAATGCCTGTAGCCAGTCCTATAATAACTATCCAACTAGGAAACTAAATAATACGAAAAAATAAGAGAATTATTTACAGCAAGCAAACATATATACACACAAATGAGTTATCTAAAGAGTGACAATGTTGTAGTGATCTGTCAGTTCAAAATGTCTTTCAGGAGGGAGCCAGGGGTAACCCCTGGGGATCTCTGCCTCATTTTAGAGCTTTTGTCCTTGTTAGAGTTCAAACAGCAAAGAGAAATGGATTTTTTTTCCTGTGATGGTTTTATTTCCTTCATTCAGCTTCCAAGTTCATAAACAAGCTTCCTTGCATGTAGCACTTCCACGGTGCAATAGGGCAATTAACCAACCCTTTGTATTATGATGTTCCTTAATGGCCCATCTGATTTTGATAGTCCTTCTGGATGGGTGGGGGACCATTCCTGTGCTCACAAGTTCAGAGCAAACATTTTCAAAGTTATAAAGGCAAAATGCACATATTTTGTTATTCCACAGAATCCTGGCCTTACACATGAGATTAATGCATGCATCAATTTCATGGAGTTTACACACTAAATACATTCTTATAAAATGAATACAGTAGAACCCCATTTATCTGACCCTCCATTAACTGGCTCTCCAGAACAACCAGCACACACGTCCAGAAGCCGGCAATCTCTTCTGTGGCTGCTAGATGGCGCTGCAGCCTGGCACGTTCCCATTCTCCAGATTATCTATATTTTTGATTATCCAATCTGGTCCCAGTCCCAACTGGATTGGATAAACAAGGTTCACCTAACCTGTATGTTCACCTAACATACAGGTGAACTTGTCTTGTCTCCAGCTATGAGTTTGTTAGTTCTTAGCTAACGTGTGCAGTCTTGGCAAGAGCCGGCACCTGGTTTGCCAGCATCACAATAGCTAGTTGAGGTAAACCACAGCCAAGGGGTTTAAGGGTTGACCTAGACTAGCTTCCTCAAAGTAAGACTATATGTGCCTGGTCGCCACTACATTTTTACACAGAGATTAAGATAGCTCTCTTGCATTAGCCATCTCAATGTAACACACATTTTTTAAACAGTGAAGACAAAACATAGGGTTTTAAAACAGATTAGTTAAAATTTTCTACTGAGGGAAAAAAAATGTTTTTTACACTAATCTATCAAGACCCTTGGGGAAATCTAGCAAAAACATGAAAGACCAGATTTGACATTACTGCTATTTCCAAGGTAAAAACTGAACAAAATAAAAGCTTCCCAGGCCCTCTGTATACACATCATAAAGAAGCAAAAAAGAAGGCACATTGCCTTTTCGTTGTTGTTCAGTTCTTTAAATTGTTAAATACTTTACACAAAGCCACACAAGCCATGTTAGTTATTACATGAAGAAGCATCAAACGTGTGTGTGTGTGTGTGTGTGTGTCTGTGTGTGTGTGTGTGTGAAGGGTGGGGTGTGGGGGTGTTTTAAAAATTTTATTTGAGTCAGCATAATCTGTATTTTACATTTTCAGAATCTTCTTTGGGTGGAAAGTGGACCCTGAAGGCAAAGAAAGTTTGTCTTCCATTGAGAACACAGCTTAGAAACCTTAGGGAGGCGCAAAGAAACATGGATGGACAGAAAAAAATGCTCTGCTCCTATTACAAGATACCTCAAAAAAGTGGAACTATTAATTATATGTTAACATATAATCCAGGTTTCCCAAGTGAGATATTTTACTGAAGTGCTGTGTCTTGTATTGTATTTATAGCCCTCACTCATATTATTGCAGGAAAATAAACATGTTCTTTAATAGGGACACTCTTATACCTGCCAAGAATAGCTTTAAAAAGTTCCAGTGACAAAATTATTTTCTAACCCCCATAAAAATAGGGAAACCTTTATGCCTGGAGGTGTTAAACCAGATTATATACATTTTTTAAATCAGTGGAGTTGAAATGAATTTAAATTTAAGAGACCATAAAAAAGGTCAGTTGGCCACTAGTGTGCTGCTTGGCTATCATTTCATTGAATGTATAAAGACAGACTCATAGGACATTATAATTATTACTTATATTGGCAGTATGAAGGGCATTCTGTCACATTAGAACTAAATGAAAGCAAATGCAGCACAACAATCTGAAAGTGTAAATAAGTAAAATAGATTGCTGCATTTTATCCCGAGGAACATCTGTTCATTACAGAACTGCAGGGAAAGGACCAGCAAAGACCAATTCAAAAGTCTTGGGTTGGATAATTACACACCCATATAATATCTAATAGGAGTCTAACTGCCCCCTCTGTCCTACCTCACCCCATCCCCACTATGTACATAAAACTCTCAAGTGAGGCAAACAGAAGTTACGTACATGTCTTGAAGGCAGGAAGTAAATAACTTTAAAAGCTTCACTAATGTTGTATGAGTGAGATACATGGGCAAAATGAAGAGGAAAATGCATATGGACCTCCAACTCTGCTGTTTGTACCATGTGTGATTCAGCTTTTCCATTGTGATGTCAACATGGATAGAATGTGGCTTCACAGTTGCTGGCATATAGGACCAACAGTGAAGCAGTTAAGATAGCTCTGTTGCCTCGTAGTCAAACACAAACAGCACTAGGATGCACTCTATGGGGAGGAGGTGTCATTCATTCAGTGCAAATCAATGGTTGTTGATTTATTTTTGTGACACTTCCTATTCTCCTTCCTGTGATAGTCTAAACACTGACACACAGGAGGAGTAAGTGGGTGGGTGGGTGAATCATGCAGAGTTAGTCCTCTTGGCCCAGGGAATGAATTCAGGATTGCCACAAGCCACTCTGACTGGACTGTGAGCTCCAAGCCTGCTCCCTAACCTTGCTGTTGAGGAAGTCTGACTGAATCACCGATTACTAAAGCTTAGTTGTGCTGGAAAACTAATGAAGCACAAAACTAAAATAAATCCCCAAATACTCCTAATAGTGACTTATAACTTAAGTTGTACATATTTTTAATACACATTTTCTGCATTAATGACTGTGGTAATAGTGTCAGGGATTCAGTTTTGCTAACTCCAAATGTTCAAAAAAAAATCACAAATCAGGTCCCCTTCCCCCCCAAAAAGACAAGATTGGAAAAGGAATTGATGGAAGGGGGAGGGCTTTATTTCTTTTGTGTTGGGAGATACAAATGGATCAATACACACAAAAGTAAGTTTCCATTAAAAATTATGATCTGATAAATTAAAAGAGGAAGAGATGGTATGAAAAAAACAACACTTTCAAGAGCAAAGAGTCAGGAGGACTGCAGGATGTACATCCAAAACTTCTGAAGGAATTTAAAAAATATGTAATCTCTCATTAAAAACAGATAGTATACTAGGGAACTGGACAGTAGGAGATTGTGTATCTAACTTTATTGAAGGCATTATATGTTAATCTAGGTGTTACAAATCAGCAAGCCTTACTTCAAGTTTATAGTATAAGACAGTGGTCCCCAACGCGGTGCCCACGGGCGCCCGTCGGAGCATTTATGTGCGTCTGCCTAGTGCCCAGCAGGGGAGAGAAGCTGTGGCCCTGCACCTGCCGGGGACATAGTGCTGTGGGCTCTAGTGTTCTCTGTCCTCTGGGCTTCTCTCCAGCTTCTCTCTGGATTCATATATTATGTAATATTAAATATGATGTTTTTCATATTATTTAACGTACAAATACAAAATAAGCCTTGAAAAATTGTTGGCGCCCGCCACACTCTTCTGAAAATATGAATGTGCTACTGGCCACAAAAAGGTTGGGGACCACTGGTATAAGACACCTAGATCAACATGATATGAGAAACACAAACTGGAACAGCTTCTGTAAAGGAAAGTAGTCTCTCTACAATCTACTAGAATTCTTTGAGAATGTCATGACCGTTAACTTCAATGGGCTTCATATAGTTAATGGATGTGGAAGACACCATAATAGAGGCCTAACTTAAATATATACCCCAAATTAAAAAGCACCATAAAAGAACTATAAAAGAGCCACCGTGGTTTAACAACCATGTAAAAGAAGCAGTGAGAGATAAAAAGGCATCTTTTTAAAAGTGGAAGTCAAATCCTAGTGAGGTAAATAGAAAGGAGCATAAACTGCCAAGTTAAGTGTAAAAATGTAATAAGAAAAGCCAAAAAGGAGTTTGAAGAACAGCTAGCCAAAAACTCAAAAGGTAATAAAATGTTTAAGTACATCAGAAGCAGGAAGCCTGCTAAACAACCAGTGAGCCCCGTGGATGATCGAGATACAAAAGGAGCTCTTAAAGACGATAAAGTCATTGCGGAGAAACTAAATTAATTCTTTGCTTCAGTCTTCACGGCTGAGGATGTTAGGGAGATTCCCAAACCTGAGCCATCCTTTGTAGGTGACAAATCTGAGGAATTGTCACAGATTGAAGTGTCATTAGAGGAGGTTTTGGAATTAATGAATAAACTTAACAGTAACAAGTCACCAGGACCAGATGGCATTGACCCAAGAGTTCTGAAAAAACTCAAATGTGAAATTGCGGAACTATTAACTATGGTTTGTAACCTGTCCTTCAAATCAGCTTCTGTACCCAATGACTGGAAGACAGCTAATGTAACGCCAATATTTAAAAAGGACTCTAGAGGTGATCCCGGCAATTACAGAGTGGTAAGTCTAACGTCAGTACCAGGCAAATTAGTTGAAACAATAGTAAAGAATAAAATTGTCAGACACATAGAAAAACATAAACTCTTGAGCAATAGTCAACATGGTTTCTGTAAAGGGAAATCATGTCTTACTAATCTATTAGAGTTCTCTGAAGGGGTCAAACAAACATGTGGACAAGGGGGATCCAGTGGACATAGTGTACTTAGATTTCCAGAAAGCCTTTGACAAGGTCCCTCACCAAAGGCTCTTACATAAATTAAGTTGTCATGGGGTAAGAGGGAAGATCCTTTCATGGATTGAGAACTGGTTAAAAGACAGGGAACAAAGGATAGGAATAAATGGTAAATTTTCAGAATGGAGAGGGGTAACTAGTGGTGTTCCCCAAGGATCAGTCCTAGAACCAATCCTATTCAACTTATTCATAAATGATCTGAAGAAAGGGGTAAACAGTGAAGTGGCAAAGTTTGCAGACAATACTAAACTGCTCAAGATAGTTAAGACCAAAGAAGACTGTGAAGAACTTCAAAAAGATCTCACAAAACTAAGTGATTTGGCAACAAAATGGCAAACGAAATTTAATGTGGATAAATGTAAAGTAATGCACATTGGAAAAAATAACCCCAACTATACATACAATATGATGGGGAGTAATTTAGCTACAACTAATCAGGAAGTCATCATGGATAGATAGTTCTCTGAAGATGACCATGCAGTGTGCAGCGGCAGTCAAAAAAGCAAACAGCATGTTAGGAATCATTTAAAAAGGGATAGAGAATAAGATGGAGAATATCTTATTCCCCTTATATAAATCCATGGTATGCCCACATCTTGAATACTGTGTACAAATGTGGTCTCCTCATCTCAAAAAAGATATACTGGCATTAGAAAAGGTTCAGAGAAGGGCAACTAAAATGATTAGGGGTTTGGAACAGGTTCCATATGAGGAGAGATTAAAGAGGTTAGGACTTTTCAGCTTGGAAAGGGGAGATATGATAGAGGTATATAAAATCATGAGTGGTGTGGAGAAAGTGAATAAGGAAAAGTTATTTATTTGTTCCCATAATGTAAGAACTAGGGGCCACCAAATGAAATTAATGGACAGCAGGTTTAAAATAAATAAAAGGAACTTCTTCTTCACACAGCGCACAGTCAACCTGTGGAACTCCTTGCCTGAGGAGGTTGTGAAGGCTAGGACTATAAGAGGGTTTAAAAGAGAACTAGATAAATTCATGGAAGTTAAGTCCATTAATGGCTATTAGCCAGGATGGGTAAGGAATGGTGTCCCTAGTCTCTGTTTGTCAGAGGGTGGAGATAGATGGCAAGAGAGAGATCACTTGATCATTGCCTGTTAGGTTCACTCCATCTGGTGCACCTGACATTGGCCACTGTCGGCAGACAGGATACTGAGCTGGATGGACCTTTGGTCTAATCCAGAATGGCCATTCTTATGTTCTTAAGAGTCTGCCTTACAATTCAATCCAGGCTATGTTGTCTTTGAGTCAGTCTATCTTCCTCAGTCTCTCACACTACAAACACTTTCAAGCATAGTGCTTACTACAGCGAAGGGTCCATTACTCAAGAACTCACTTGGAAGCAGTTTCAGCACAGGTTCTCAACCGCCTTCCCTTTCATTATGGCTGGGCCAGGGCATGTCCCAACACCTTTTTTTCCTGCTGTAACAGGGGTTTACTTTGTGGAAAAGGCTAAGAACCACTGGTTTACAGGATTGGGTCCAAAGTCCCCTGGATCTAAGTTCCATTCGGCAATATTCCGCATATGGGCTTTAGCAATACCTAGCTGCTTTGCTGATGGTTATTCTGTAGTTTCTGTGCTACTCTGGAAAATTGTGGTGTTCTTTGGGAATGACAGAATTCCACTGAAATCAGAATGGAACATCCGTTGTACCTGGAAAGTGGGACAGTTCTGGGGGGTGTTTCTGCCTCTCTCCAGCACCAAATGCAGGAGGCAGCTGCAAAGCTCTTAACTTTGAATTTTCTAATTTGTGCTATTGATGTTGAACCCTTACACCCAAATTGTCACATTTGATGCATCAACAACAGCTATTGAACTGATTTAAAAATAAGTTTTTCATAAAATAAATACCCACTAAAGTTTTTTAAATGACATCTCAATGTACCAAGTTTATGCCTTATGTGGTCTGACATGAATGAGATATTAACCTCCCTCAAAAGATGGGTTTCTAATGTAATAGAATAATCTATTGCTGCACAGTCAAATGTCAATATAATAAATCCAAGTTTGAGAGAGTCCAAAATTTAATTCAGCTCTGATTTGAGAAGAATACTGCTTCTAAGAACTCTATCATGCTGGGGATTTGTTTTCCCAGGCGAGGTGACCCATTTTTGGCATATAAAGTTAGCAAAAGATCTGAAAAGTTGGATCATTTCCCAATGAGATCAATAGTTCACATCAGTTTTCTTAACTGCATCACATGAAGTATCTTTATGTATAAAGTTTACACTTTTTCTACACATAAGAGGTCCAGATATACACTTCTAAGGCCTGGTCTACACTAGGACTTTAATTCAAATTTAGCAGCGTTAATTTGAATTAACCGTGCACCCATCCACACCAGGAAGCCATTTAATTCGACATAGAGGGCTCTTTAGTTCGAATTCTGTACTCCTCCCTGACGAGGGGAGTAGCGCTAAATTAGACATGGCTATGTCGAATTAGGCTAGGTGTGGATGGAAATCGAACTTAGTAGCTCCGGGAGCTATCCCACAGTGCACCACTCTGTTGACGCTCTGGACAGCAGTCTGAGCTTCGATGTTCTGACCAGCCACACAGGAAAAGCCCCGGGAAAATTTTAATTCCTTTTCCTGTCTGGACAGTTTGAATCTCATTTCGTGGTTGGACATCGGGGCGAGCTCAGCAGCACCGGCAGCAATGCAGAGCTCTCCAGCAGAGGAGTTCATGTAATCTCTGAATAGAAAGAGGGACCCAGCATAGACTGACCGGGAAGTCTTGGATCTGATCGGTGTGTGGGGTGAGGAGTCTGGGCTTTCGGAGCTGCGCTCCAAAAAACGGAATGCAAAGACCTACGAGAAGGTCTCCAAAGCCATGAGAGACAGAGGATACAGCCGGGATGCAACGCAGCGCCGCGTGAAAATCAAGGACCCCAGACAAGGCTACCAAAAAATCAAAGCGGCAAACGGACGCTACGGAGCCTGCCACCACTGCCCCACCAGTGACCATGGACTCTGACGATGGGACAGTGTCGACGGACAGTTCCTCGGCGATGTTCACGGACGGGGAAGATGAGGAAGGGTTTGTGGAGGTCGAGGCAGGCGACAGCGCTTACAATGCTGGTTTCCCCGACAGCCAGGATCTCTTCATCACCCTCACGGAGATCCCCTACCAACCCGCCCCGGCCGTTAACCTGGACCCTGAATCAGGGGAAGGAGCAGTCGGTAAGTGCTTTAAACATGTAAACTTTTATTCTTAATATAACAAGAAGCTGAAGTATGTGAAAAGGAGATCTACATATATGGGGATAGAACAGAAATCCTCCTGGGAGATCTCCACGAAGCTCTCCTGGAGGTAATCGAAATGCCTCCGCAGGAGGTTCCTGGGGAGAGCTGCCTTATTGGGTGCTCCGTGGTAGCACACTTTCCCGCACCAGGCTTTCATGAGGTACTCAGGGAGCATTGCCTCCCCGAGCACGGCTGCATAGGGCCCTGGTTTGTGCTGGCTTTCACGCAGCATGCGCTCTCTATCTCCTTCAGTGACCTTCCTCAGGGCAATCTCACTCGGCGACTCCTGCATCTAATTAGGGGAATTACTGTAATGTTACGCCTGGTCCAAAGTATTTTTAAAAAATCTCCGGACAGACGGCATAGCAGAGACTCAGCACGCTGCTGCGTGACAAGCGTAACGGAAAGCCAAAGAATCAAATGGACGCTCATGGAGGGAGGGGGGAACTGAGGACGCAAGATATCCCACAGTTCCTGCAGTCTCCAAAAAGCATTTGCATTCTTGGCTAATCTCCCAATACCTGTACGGTCAAACACATTGTCCGCGGCGGTTCAGGGCATAGCTCGTCAATGTACCCCCCTCCCACACGGAAAAGGAAAAAAAATCGTCTCTTGAATGTTTTAAATGTCACCCTATGTGTACTGAATGCTGCTGGTAGACGCGATGCTGCGGCACTGTACTGTAGCAACCTCCCCCCACCCATGGGTGGCTGACGGTGCAATAAGACTGATATCCGTCGTCATCAACATCAGCCTTGCTGTAGATGGTGTAGTGCAGGGGTCTCAAACATGCGGCCCGCGGAGCTCCCCAGGGCCGCCCAGAGGGGGGGGCAAAGGAGGCAATTTGCCCCGGGCCCCGGGCTCCGCAGGGGCCCCCAAGAGAAAAGCGGAGGCTCCCGCCTCTGCCCCTCTCCTGGAGCCTTTTCCCCCCCCTTACCCCCCTTACCCGAGCGCGTCTCCGTCCGAGCGCCTGAGCCCCGCCCTGATCCGAGCCGCGTGGGGAGGGGGCGGGGCTGGGAGCTCTGGGCTGAGCGCTGCGCTCGGCGTGGAGCTCCCAGCCCCGCCCCCTCACCACGCGGCTCTGAGCGGGACGAAGCTCAGCCCTCGCCGGAGACGAGCTCGGGTAAGGGGGGGGGGAAAGCGGGAGCCGCCGGGGCCGGGCCGGGGCCTGGGTGGGAAGCGGGACCCGCCGGGGCCGGGGCCGGGCCGTGGGGGGGGGGGGGCAGGGACGCGAGACCCGCCGGGCCGGGGGGTGGGGGAGGGAAGCGGGACCCGCCGGGGCCGGGCCGGGGGGGGGGGAAGGGAAGCGGGACCCGCCGGGGCCGGGCCGGGGGGGGAAGGGAAGCGAGACCCCCCGGGGCTGGGGTGGGAAGCGGGACCGGCCGGGGTGGGGAAAAGAGGGACCCGCCGCCGCCGAAGCGCAGCCCGGTCTTCCGCGGTGGGGGGCCCCTTCTGTTCCGGGACCCGCTGCCTAAGTGCCCCGCCGCCAAGCCACCAAACAGCTGTTGGTGGTGCTTAGCACTTTCCAGGAGGGAGGGGGGAGGAGCAGGGAGCCGCGCGCTTAGGGGAGGAGGTGGAGAAGAGACAGGGCAGGGGCGGGGCCTCATGGAAGGGGTGGATTGGGGGTGGGGCCAGGGGCAGCAAGGGGGCGTGTCAGTGATGCGGCCCTCGGGCCAATGCACTAGTCCTCATGCGGCCCTCGGGGTCATTTGAGTTTGAGACCCCTGGTGTAGTGCAATACGACTGGTACCAGTCCTCGTCATCAGCCCATAAGTAGACGGCCTGCTAACCGTCTTCATCATAGCAACAGGGGGCTGAGCTCCATCAGCCCCCACCCTTCATGTGTAAAGAAAAGATTCTGTACTGCCTGGACTGTCATAGCAGCAGGATGCTGTTTTCCTCTCCCACACACTGCTTAATGTCCTGTCTGGACAATCATAGCAGCTGGAGGCTGCCTTCCCCTTATTTCATTTCAGTAACAAGTCACTGTTTCTTATTCCTGCATTCTGTATTACTTCAGCACACAAATCAGGGGACACTGCAACGGTAGCCCGGGAAGGCTGGGGGAGGAGGGAAGCAACAGGTGGGGTTGTTGCAGGAGCACCCCCTGTGAATGCCATGCAGCTCATCATTCCTGAATAATCTGACACAGAGCGGCTGTGCTCTCTGGTTCTCTGAAACACTGGATCTCTACTACACTAGCCCCATATTCTATGCAGGAATTATTCTATTTTTAGATACCATAAAGGAGGGATTGACTCAGGGAGTCATTCCCAGTTTTGTCTTTTGCGCCCCCAACTGATCTTGGCCAGGGGCACCTATGACAGCAGCAGAAGGTATAATGCAATACGACTGGTAACCATCATCACCTTGCCAATTTACAATGGCATGGTAGATGGTACAGTATGGCTGATAACCATCTCTGCTGTCATGCAAAAGCAAATGAATGCTGCTGTGTAGCGCTGCTGAATCGCCTCTGTCCGCGGCATCTAGTACACATACGGTGACAGTGACAAAAGGCAAAACATGCTCCATGGCTGCCACGCTATGGCGTATGCCAGGGCAATCCAGGGAAAACAGGCTCGAAATGATTGTCTGGCATTGCTTTCCCGGAGGAAGGAATGACTGACTACATTTACCCAGAACCACCCGCGACAATGAAATTTGCACCATCAGGCACTGGGATCTCAACCCAGAAGTGCAAGGGTCGGGGGACACTGCGATGGGGTAGAACAGGGGCAGAGTTTATGCTTTCAGGATTGCCTGCTGCAGGAGTGCGGACGAGATAGGTGCTGTGCATGGTGTTGTTCACAGACACAGACTAGACTGTGTTCATTGTTCGCAAAAATGTATCTTTGCAAGGAATTCACTCCCTTTCTCCCATCACACAGCTTCGACTGTCTCCAGACCTGCCACAGCATCCCCCTCACAGAGGCTGGCAAAGATTAGGCGGCGAAAGAAAAAGCCACGGTACGAGATGATCGCTGAAGTTATGGGTTGCTCCCGAGCCGAGGCGGACCAGCAGAGCCAGTGGAGGGAGACCCTCTCTCTGTACCAGCGCTCACACAACGAACGGGAGGAGAGGTGGCGTGAGGAAGACAAGCAGGCGACTCAAACGCTGCTTGGACTAATGAGGGAGCAAACGGACACGCTCCGGCGCCTTGTGGATGTTCTGCAGGACCGCAGCCAGGAGGACAGAGCCCCCGCACAGCGTATCTGCAACCGCCCTCCCCCGCCACAAAGTCCCATACCTCCCGTCACCCAAAGTAACCAGAAGGAGTGGCGCCAGGGGCCGTGAAAACTGTCACTGCACGCCAGCAGAGTGCTCAAGTACCCAAAAGCTCTCATACCCTAATTTTTGAGAATTCCTTCCCTTCCTGACTCACCCAGGCCCCAATCCCAATTTCATCCCCTGACTGGTTAATTATTAAAAATACTTTGCTGTTAATTACTGTTTCCGTCATGCTTTTTTACACAACGCTGTGTTTGAAGGGGTGGGTGGGCGGGTGGGGAAGGGGGTAGGGTATTGCATAGGACAGTCACCGTTAGCCGGTTACAGAGACGGGGGCAGGATCAGCAGCAGGTCACACACACAGTGCAGTCAGTAGGCAACCTGGTCGGTATGGGAGGTGGTTTGCAGGTTCTGTGTGGGTGGGGGGGTACGTGACTTTGTAGCGGGGGAGGGGGGTTACAGATCTCATTCAACGGTCCCTGTCCTGGACCACAGAGCCACGCAGCAGAGGAATCTGTATCCGTCCTCCCCCGCCGCAAGGCCACATAGCCCCCGCACACAGAGTCCCAAAAAGGAGGGATGGCAGGCTCCGTTGAAACAACCAGTCAGGCACTGTGGACCGCTCTGGGAGCAGGAGCCTGTCATTCCTCGAGTTTAGAGGCGGTCTTTACATCACCGCACACCCTACCCAGCACAGTCTGCGTCCCAGTTTCAACCCTTTAACGCAAAGTCATCAATAAAGAAACCTTTGTAAAGTCACAGTGGAACATGTGTTTTATTTTTAAACGTGTGTTGGAAGTGGGGGAAGCGGGGTGGACGGGGTATGTAACTGCAGATGCTAGTCAACAGTAACTTGGTAAAGGAACAGGGGCAGGTTCAGCTTCTCTGTAAAGAAACTGAACAGTCACAGGTCACGCTGCTCGCTGGTACTTGAAGAGTTCCTTGTTGCTGTGCAAGGCGCCTGCACAGAGCTTCACGAGCCAGGGCATTAGCGGGTAGGCTGGGTCCCCGAGGATCACTATAGGCATCTGCACATCCCCAAGAGTTATTTTGTGGTCCGGGAAGAAACTACCTTCCTGCAGGCGTCTAAACAGACCAGAGTTCCTGAAAACACGCGCGTCATGAACCTTGTCCGGCCACCCGACGTTGATGTTGGTAAAACGTCCCCCATGGTCCACCAGTGCTTGCAGCACCATTGAAAAGTAGCCCGATTTCTCAGCAGCTGACTGTGGAAAAGGTGGATGATAAGGTGCGAGGAGTTGACAACGGCCATAACTGCAGCGGGCTCCGTGCTCGCAGTGCTGTGGCGCCCGCGCTGTCACTGAGCAGAAAAGTGCACGAACAGATTGCCCGCAGGCGCTTTCGGGGAGGGAGGGCATGATTGACAGTTCAATGATGACAGTTACTCAAAACCACCCTCGACACATTTTTCCCCCAGCATGCATTGGGGGGAAATCCCAGAATTCCAATGGGCAGCGGGGAGTGCGGGAACTGTGGGATAGCTTCCCAGAGTGCACCGCTTCCAAATTCGACGCTGGCCCCGTTACTGTGGACTCACACAGTCGAATTAGTGTATTTAGTGTGGATACACAAATTCGACTTCATAAGGTCGATTCCACAAATTCTACTTAAGTTGATTTGAAATAGTCTTGTAGTGTAGACATACCCTAATTCATGCTCATTCAAGTAATTCTATTACAAATGGGACTATTCATGTGAGTAACTCTCAGCTAGTTGTACTGTAAGAAAACTCCTGGACAAATGAGTGAAAGAAAAAAAAAGTCTTACACTTGCAGATTTATTCACTTGTGGAAATAGAACAGAAATGTTTTGGGATCTGGAAAGAAGAACTGCATCATTAAAAATAGGTCTATCATATCAAAAGCCATCAGCTATGAAGACACCACGAGCAACTAGTGTTGATGCCCAAGGCTTTTTCCAAAAGAGGAGTACATAATGAGTCTAATGGATTGAATGGCAAGGAAAAATTCAGATTGTTTACCTGTCTATGTGTATCGGCCCCAGACAGAAGATGAAAAGCAGAAGTGCATAACAAAAACAGTAGAAAGAGGAGCTTGAAATGAGGTAGAGGTAGAAGTTTTTTGAACATAGAATCAAGCTTTCTGCAATTTTTGGTTCTGGAAATTCAATCATCCTAATTTACATATTTTACAGTACTAATTGGAATTGAGTAATAATCTGGGTGCACGACAGAAATCCTTTATGATCCAAAAAAAATTTCTGATGAGATAGAGAGAGAGATTTCTTTTAGTAGTATTACTGTTTAGTACTTACATAGTGTGACACTGCACCCCATATTCTTCATAGTGGTATGATGATATGATTATGACATAAATATAATGTCTTTTATGCAAGATGGGTCATGTGAAATGTCATTGAAAAGGTTACGATTTGCTGAATATAATTATCCTATTTGTATTCATGTATCATTTTTGTATCTGAAGTTATGAATATTAATTATGCATCTGTATTTCAAATGTAGTTACTCCTAGATAATGCCCACTAGACAATTATGCTTTCAGTCTAGATAGCTGATTGGGAAGGGCCTATTCAGGGCAATGAGCCATTAGAAAGAACAATAGGCCTTAGGAGAAGCTTATCTCCCACCTGGTGAGCCTTGCTGAGAATACTACAGACAGCCTTTAAGTAATGGCTGCTATGACTCTACAAGGACATATGATCAGACCACATGTCTCTAGACTCCATCTTGGGATATCAGTATTTTTCCACAGACTGGTCTGGGAAACCAAGCTTTGGAACAAAGGGTTCCTGCCATATGCAAAAGCCATATAAGGCAGGGAGTGACATCATCTGGGGTTCTTCACTTCCCACATAAGATGACTCCTGGAAACACATGAGGAACAAAGATTGAACTGGGGGAAGTGCTGGACCCAGGCTAAAGGGATTTTTAGCCAGTAAATGAAACACCTGGGAATTCCAAGCTACAAAGCAAGTGCAGCTTGCCCCTTAAGAATCTGCAGCCTGCTTGTGTCATCTCTTGGGGTGAGAATCTACTAATTCATGTCCAATCAATTTAATATATTAAGTTTAGTTTGCATTTTTTGTTTATTTGCTAGGTAATGCTTTGATCTGTTTGCTATCACTTAAAATCCATCTTTCATAGCTAATAAACTCATTTTTGTTTTATCTAAACCATTGAGTTGGAATGAAGTGTGTGGGAATCATAACTCGGGGTAAAAGGCTGGTGCATATACCTCTCCACATTGAATGAGGGGGTGAACTTTATGAGCTTACACTGTACTGTTCTCTTTGCAGCACCAGATGGTATAATTTTGGATTTATACTCCAGAGGGGGTGCATGCATGAGGAGTGGCTTGGGCTATAGGCTTCCTATGCAGGGGCTGGTCAGAGAGCCTGCACGTAACTGCAGCTGGTTGTGGCTCTACTTGTATGAAGGTTGGTGAAAGTGCAGGCTGGAGGGCTTTGCAACTTGCAGTACAGTGTGAGAGGGAGGCCAGACTGATGGGTCAAGAGCTAAGTGGTACCCCAGTTCCAGGTGGCACCCCGGGGGAACCCATCACACTTTTCATTCAGAGATCTCAAAGTGCTTTACAGATCGGGGAAATTTCTTTTATTCCTATTTTACAGATAAGGGAAATGAGGGACAACAGTTAAATTATTTGCTCAGGGTCACCACAGTCAGTAGGAGCGGTGAGAAATCATTTCTGACTCCTAGTCCTGTGCCATTAGAACTAGACCACACTGCCTCCTTAGGGAATAAAATAAGAATTTCATAATACGATATTTTGTTGCAGCATATTGGAAAAAAAGTCAGGGATTCATCAACTATCATAGAAGATTAGACCATCGAGTTTGGTATCCTGTCTCGAGAAGTGACCACTATCTGATGCTTCAGGGAAGAGCCAGTCTTCTGCCCAATTATTACAACAGACCTAAAACAACTGTTCAGTGCTGTGAATGAAAGAAAAAGTCAATATGAACAGCACAACAACTGTTCATATTGAGGACTGCACAACAATTCGATGATTGTAAAGAGTTTGCATAGCCTCACAATAAAAGTGTTCTTGCTTCCTCCCCACTCCAAGTACTTCCATAGCGATGGATTGAGAGCATCAGCTAGAATACATACAAGGGCTCAGCAAGATTCTCAAACATCTCTCTGTAAATGTGCAAACCTTTTACTTTTCCACTCCTGGGCCAGTCTTAAAGAGAGACTGTCTTATGCTGATTTGCATTATGGTTTTGTAATGTGAAAATGAATGATTTCACAACATAGTCACATGTGGCCTTTTGCAGGATTTGAACATGCTCCACATGTGGTGTCAAGTTAATGCATTAATCAACAACTCAGTTTCATATTCCAGAAATCTCACTAGATCCCACTTTCAAACAGTTCTCCAGCTTAAGTAAGAATCAGCCAGGCAAGTCCAATTTGCTGCTAAACAATCTGTTTGTTACTTCAAGAGGCATTTATGTTTTTCAAAATTACAGCTGAACCGGCCTTGAAATCAAGCCTCTGACACAAAGCAACTAAATTGTGTTAAATGGACATAGGTCCAAGCCCTGAGAAACAGTGACAAAATTCCCAACGGCTATAATGGAACCAGAAAAGATTTGATTCTGCACTTTTGAAATAAATAAGCAAATGGTCGTATTAAGAAAATTAGTTCTGAATTCATCGTACTGTACCTATTCCCAGTTTCCAAGCACTCCAAATCATTGTTTTAGATTAAGTTTTTTTAAATTAAACTGATTTTAAAAGAAAACCCTATGAAAATTCAGCTCTGTCTGCATCACTTATAGGAGACAGATTTTTCTAATCTGTTTGGTTAGAGCAGCAGAACTGGTCATTCTAGGTTCTGTTTACATGTGGTTTCTAAAGCTGCAGCACAGAGTACAAATGGCAATATTCAGACGTGTTCTGCCATGCTAATGACATCCATAACAAATATAGCCCCACTGACCTGATGGCTCTGCTTGCTGCTGAACTGTAATCAAAATGGGTAGTTTGAAGCTGTAAATAGGAGCTTCCCCCTGCCCACCATCCCAGTTACCCTCGATTCTCTTTTTCTTCTGGAGTCCAGCTCTAAGGTAAAGGTAATTGGAAAGTGGCAAGCACATTTAAAATCTCCCCCAACCCGTTTCTTTCTTTCTTTCATCCATGTTAGCAATCTTTTCAATTAATAGAACTTTACTCTCCCAGCATCCGAGAGGCTGTTGTTAAAAGAGTAGAATACATTCCCCTGGGAAAGCTTAACAGATTCATCCAGTTCAGAATTCTGTTAGTAAGGTTTTACTTGACAGGATTTCACTTGGCTAGACTCAAAAGAACAACAGTAATGACACCAGCATTTTTTACTTTAAAAAAACAAAAAGGATGAAAGATATAAATTGTACTGTGTGGCTAGCAAAGACATGCAGATACTTCCAAGTTCCTTATATTTATAATGTGTGAAGATGAAATCTATATTCCTGTTTGAAACAGGGAAGGAGGGAAAGCATGCTCACATACTCTCCAGAATTCAGAAGACATATGCTGGTCTTAAACAAAGTGGCAGACCCTAGAGAATAATTTTTTCCACAGATAATAGCAAACAAATATAAGCCATGAATAGCGAGGAAAACCACAGTGCTCTTATCTGACTTGTGGTCTGGTTCACTACAGTATCACATTTTGTATATCAGGGAAATTCAATGGCTTGGCTACCCAAGTTGATTCATCTCTGAATAAGTCATTTTTGCAAGGCTTTCACATGACAGATGTAAGTTCCCTTTTATGGCAATAGGAGTCACACATGCATATGAAGGAGAGAAGGGACCCCCCCCCCCCGATAAAGGTGCATGTCTTTAGTTTCACTACAGTTTACACTCAGTGAAGCACACTCCATCTGTGAAAAACAGCTCTGCTTATTTAGTATTTCTCACATAACAGAAAGCTTTTAAATATCAGGTGTCAAGCTGTGCCTGAAATGGCTTTTGGGGGGACAGAGAAGGAGAGAGGATGCAGAGAGCACAGCAGCCAGGCTCACACCTGGGACAATAAAACAAACAATAGATTTTAAATTTGTATAAATTTTGCACATTTATATTAAGTGCTCCCTAACAGTGCTGGGGCACAAGCACACCAGTACCAATCCATTCCTTCCGTATCCTGCCAGCCCAATCTCAATTAATTTGGTGGAGCCCCTCCCCGCTGGTGCTCCTGCAACTCTGGAGAGTCTTCTTCACTACCCAGTCTTCTCCTCTGTCTTCCCAGACCTGTGGCCTGGATGGCAACATCATTGGGGCCTTTTGACTCTCCTTCCCAGAAGCCTGTGTTGCAGGGATAGGGAGAAGGTGATGGTGGGGGGCAGGGGGAGCAGGGAAGCAGAGAGGAGTTAATGCATTATTCATGAGAGGTGAAAAGGCAGGAGGGAGCAGAGCCACTCTGAACTTCTGAACGACTGCCACGCCTTCTTCCCTCTTCCCCTTTTGTGAAAGTGGTATTGGCGTTTCCCTTTTCCCTCTCCCATGCCCAATCTCCAACATCTGTTGGCTTTGAAGAGGAGAGAGAGCACTGCTTGCAATGTGCAACTGGTCTGATGCCAAGGAGATGGGGAATGGCAAGTTTCCCCCTACGCTGGTGGGTTAATATTGTGGACCTGCAGAAGGATCTGAAAACCCTCAATTTAAAGGGGAAACCCAGGAGAAGGCTGGTCTCTAGGCACTATCTTCGTATATGCCCTGCCTATCAAATGTTGTCCCTTTGCTATCCCAGTTGCCTGTAGAGTCTCTGTTCTTTTGCTTGAAGGGCAACTAGGTGCTATCACTGTAGGATGAGCAAAGATACTTTCAAACTCTCACTGCAGAAAGGATAAGCCTCAAATTCAAAGCACCATTAGGTAGGGGGAATACCAATCACTGGTATTCCCCCTACCTAATGGTGCTTTGAATTTGAATTCAGCTAATTGGCAGCATATTCCTAAGTCTTTTTTGCTACCAGCTGACATTTTGACTCTTTCACCATGACCGTGTGACATCTTATTTTCCCAGCAACAGGGCGGAGATAAGCTGGCAGGTTAAAGGCAGGTCTTTCTTCAGCAGTAAATTTCAAACTTGTCTGCACTGCACCATCTGCAGCAGAATCAACACACTGCAATGGAGACTTGGATCTTCTTTGCTGAAGCAACTGCAGCACAGAAGCTCATTTAAGCTGCCAGGTAGAACTACTGCAGCTAAGCAGAGCTGCTGAGATCAGTAAGCAGCAGGCTCCAAGGTTAGTCCTGGGCCCACTGTAATGGAGTACTGCATGTAACTTGTTACAAAAACCCCTAAGGTTTGAGACAGCTATGCCTGTTTTCCATCCCTTGGCTTGCAGTTTCAGTTTACAGCACCTCCTCTCCTTTCCAAATGCCAGTTCTCAGCAGTTTTATTCAAGACAGTTCATGCAACGGCTGACATGCAAATAGTATTAGCTGTCCTATAAGACTAATACTGTATTACATGTGCTCTTCTAACTATGCACTTGCTCATTAGGCTGAATATTTGCTCTCCAGATTTCTCTCATATTCACCGACACTCCCATATCATCCAAGAGATGACCAGTTGCACGTCTACAAAAACAGGAGCAGGTGGTATTCCTTGGTAATGCTGATCATGAGCAAAGGGAAACAGATCTTCCAGTCAAGGAAAGGTTTAAGTCAAGGAGAAACTCTTTGGAGCCTTGTTTCAGGAGGAAGGATTTCCCTCTTTATTCCATCCTCCTGGCTCCCATTCACATATACAGATGCATATACAGAAAAGTTAATTTCAATGGCAAAGGGAAAATGTGTAACAGAAAATTGTACCTGGTTTTGTATGGATGCAGAAGGGGGAAATGGATGGGGACAAAAGAAGCCTCCCAACCTTGTGCCCCTGCATGTAATTGTTTGTATACTGGCCATCTATTATTCAGGCCTTAAGTGTTTCTGTGTGTTGTATCGAGTTCCTGACAATATGGCCCCAGATAAAGAAGAAACACAAAGCTGGATCTCAGGCTGGGTGGAAGCCTTTTTTTGTGTGTGTCTATAGTTTGTAGTTCTCTTGGTTAAATGCCTCCTGCTAAAAACTGGCTCTGATTCCATGCATTTTGATGTTGCTTAAAGTGCAAGGACCTGGATCTCCAATACTACTCACAGTACTAGAAACCCCAAAGGGGATGGAGGGGGGAGTGAAGGCCCATCCCTTCTCTGCACCAGCCAGTGGTGCTGGCCTGTCATGTGGAGTAATATGCTGCATTTTTTTCAACTGATGTAACAAACAGCCATGCTCCCCTGGAGATCCTGTCTCAGGCATAAGGCTTCTGGGAGATCTGTCCTTCCTTTTAACTAAGGGAGTACTTTAGTCTCCAGCTCTAGCCATAGAGGGAGATGATCTTAATATGAATTTATTTCTCTCCAAAACATCTGGCAGATCGTATGATTCTTCAGGTACTAGGTCACATTTCATGTGATATTTTATTTCCTCCTGCATATTTTTATAAAATAAATTTCTGTCTGCTTTAGGGTTTCATTTAGCACACTTCACCACTGTGACAGAATCCTGCTGTATTTCATTTTACTCTGTTCAGGGTTTATAAACTGGTGGATAATGATTTCCTTTCGGGGCATAAAGAACAGAACACTGGTACCCCCATCTAGGGCTCTCTGGAAACATGTCCAAACCAGATAACCCAAGATAAGGTGTAAATAGTACCCGCTATATTTTTCAGTGGTCTGCACAAAACTTTAGAGTGAGACTAAAAGGAAAACACCACAAGAAGTAGAGACTCGACCTACACAAAACCCACTCCAAGAGATTACCAGCCTTCACCACTGGTCCAAATCACAACACACAGAGCTGGATACTAATGCACAGGTAAGTTTTTGAGGGGCATATCAACAGGACCATGAAGAAGCTGGCTACACCTTCATCTTTACCTAATTATTTGCAGATGAGAGGTAACAACAAGCAAGAACAGTGAAGAGATCAGAGGAACAAAAGCATGACCTGTGAGAACCTACTGTTCAGTCATATATAACATCTGCCTTGCTTCTTTCATAATATCAAAGCAAACAATCATGCACAGTTGTATCAGGTACTATTCAGCTATTTCAAGTTAAATGGCCTCTAACATTTTACTAAATGGAAATAAGAGAGCGTTAATATCACCTTTTAAAAATGCTGTTGTAAGTTTGACTTGCCTCGAGGCCTACAGAGAGTAGATTTGTTTATTTACAACGTTACCATTCATATTGTCCATTTTAAACAGTTTAAAGGTTCGTAAAATTAATATTTTAAAAGCAACAGTGTACATAGCGCTTATGTAACAATTATTATTGACATCCAATCAAAGGGATGTTTTATCCTACAATCCAATGGGGAATATCATATGTATTTTTATGGTACTTTGTAAGAAGTGGCATTACTAGGTCACTAATTCCCATCACAACAGATACTAAAGGAAACATATGATGCCTGGTTATAAATTATTAAAAATACATAACATTTTAAAAAAACAGCACAGTGTATTCCTCTCAATTGCTCTGACAGTGCAAAAAAAAATCCATTATTCAGACACCCGAAAATCTTTCACTGGAGTAAGAATCCAACCTTTACACCATGGAACCGGAGATAAACTCTATTCAGTTCTATGTTGTGTATTTACAGCATCAGGTAAACAAATAAATAAAACTGTATGTAATTCAAAGTAGGGCAGGCAAAGGCTATTATGCCTATTTTGAAGCATCACTACTGAATATTTAAGAACAAGAAGGAAGTCAACACAGAAAGACCGATGTGGAGTGAAGCATCCTGGGTATGGCTGGAGCTGGAGCTGACATACAGCAGCTGGTAAGACTATCATTAGAAAGGTTTCCGCTGTCATGGTTTGGTCACCAACAGTCCACATCACTAGCCACTGACAGTCAAAAGAGCACCTGTTTGCATAGACCTAAACTGATAATCTTTTGCTCCTCACGGTGCTGCAGATTTCTTAAAGAGAAGAGCTGATTGGCTAATTCCACTTACCACACAACACAAAACAATAAGTAACAGATATTACAGACGCTTCCCAGACGCAAACAGAATTACATTTAAGTGTGTTCATTATCGCATTAGTGTTTTGTTTTTAAATGTAAGCACAATGTTACTAAATATACTAAATGCAGGGAGGCAAAGATTAAACAAACAGTATTACTAACTGCACCACGGAGAAGCCCTTTGCTTGAGAGCACTGCAGATGCCTTGAGGGGAAGCCATCTGTCTCCACTGGTGAGCTTTGCAAACATGTTTATTCGTACACAGGATACAACAGTTGTGTCCATACCTTTTGTTCTATGTGATTATTGCCAATGGCCTGCAGGTAAAATGTAAATTATCGTTGCAAAATAATCACATAGAAAGGAAAATTTCTGGGTTTGTGGCAGTAATAATTACCTGAATTTTAGTAATGTAATAGTGGGGAGATTTTTCCAACTTGTTCTTGCTGTTTGTATAATGACATATTATACATAATTCTCAATGACCTGAGACAACTTCTAAATCAGCAACCATTCCTCCTCTCCTTCCCCTCCTGCCCACATACCAACAACAATGGAGTTTTACTAAGCCAGTTTTGTTATCCTACTGTGCATCCTAAATAGCAATTGGAAAAGGGTCCCCATGGTCTTGACTTGTCCATAAAGAGGAATTTTTGCATACGTGCATCACCATGGTTGCCAGCACTCAGTTTTTAAATTCACCATGGTATTTGTGGTAATCATCATTCTAATTATAGAATGCCCCAAGTACACTGGATGAAGTAAATGTCAAGATTTTAATGGGATCCACAGAGTATGTTTCTTACAGCTATCAGATAACTTAACTGTTTCAATTTTGCAGTGCTTTGACCATGCCTTTCCTTGGGTTTCAGCTCATGGTTTTACACAGCTTTGACATGAATGCACAAATTGGCTCTGGTTTGTACAAAACTGACTCCAGCTTTACTGGAAAAGTTTGTGAACCGTTAATTTAACCCACACTGAGTTTTGAGATCATTATTAATTTATGTTTATTCACGCAATTAGAGTCTTGAAAGGATCACTCCTACCTCCTCACCCTTTAATACTAGTGCACACAGGACAGATTAAACCTGAGCCAAGAAAAGAATCTATCCTTGTATGTCTAGGCCACATTCTCTGAGCTAAGTCAAATCCAGGTTTCAGGAGCTATGGTAGTTATACCAGGGCCGCCCAGAGGATTCCGGGGGCCCGGGGTCTTCGGCGTCAGGGGGCCCTTCCGTTCCGGGACCCGCCGCCGAAGTGCCCCGAAGACCCGCGGCGGGGACCCCCCCCGCCGCCGAATTATCGCCGAAGCGGGACCCGCCGCCGAAGTGCAGCCCAGTCTTCGGCGGTAATTCGGCAGAGGGAGGCCCCCGCCGCGGGTCTTCGGGGCACTTCGGCGGCGGGTCCCAGAACGGAAGGGCTCCCCGCCGCCGAATTACTGCCGAAGACTGAGCTGAACTTCGGTGGCGGGTCCCGCTCCGTCTTCGGTGGTAATTCGCCAGCGGGGGGTCCTTCCGCCCCGGAGCGGAAGGACCCCCCACCGGCGAAGACCGGGAGCGAAGAAGCTCCTGCGCCCGGCCCCGCAAGAGTTTTCCGGGCCCCCCGGAGCGAGTGAGGGAACCCGCTCCAGGGGCCCCGAAAAACTCTCATGGGGGCCCCTGTGGGGCTCGGGGCCTGTGGCAAATTGCCCCTCTTGCCCCCCCCCCCCCCCCCGGGCGGCCCTGAGTTATACAGCTTTTATCATTTCTCATGTTTACCACACGCTGGCATCATAAGCAAGTTGTGTATTCTGATGTCCATTACAACCTATTTTTACTTTAACACCAGATGTAGACGAGATAGAAATACAGAACAATTTAAACCACATGAAAATATGATAAGTACAGTTTCTAATACAGTAGTAAAAAATTTGAGACAATGTTGCTTTAGCAGAACGCATTAAATCATCATTCTTCCTAATGTGTTTGTAGAAGTGTAAGTACTTCAGATGAAACCATGTAGCAGGAATGCACACAAATTACACAGAAATGGAATTTCACTGAGGCATTCTGAGCCCTGTCCTGCAAAGTGCTGAGCACAGCCTGCAAGATGCTGAGTGTCCTCCAATCCCACTGATTTCACTAGGTGTTGAGGGCACTCCACATTTAATGGGACCAGACCCTGTATGAATTAATCTTACAAAGTTTGGAAGTTCCATTCGGCTAGACTTCAAAGTATCTAGATGTTTCTGCAAACCTCCTTGGCATACAAATGGTGTAAGATCAGACTCTCATTCTTTAAAGATTTCCAGTACTTCCTGATTTTGTCTGGGCTGGAAATATCACAGTCTTAGGTGTGTCTTGACTTTGCACTTAGGCTAGCACAGGACTGCAACTGCATCCGGCCCCTGCCTCAGGGATTCCCAAGAGGAGGCTCCTTTGTCACCAATGCAAGGGCCAGCCTGATTAGAATATGTGCTATTGTAATGTGGTGATTTTTCCATTTCTGCACCATGCCAAAAACAGGAATTGCAGAAGTACTTGGAAATTGTCCTGCCTCTCCACTTTCCCAAAACAGCTTTCCTCAAAAAACATAACAAAAGCTCAAAACAAGACCACACAATTTTGACCAAACTTTCTCGGAAAAAAAAATAAAAGCAGAACCAGTTTATTTTAAGGAAAAGTCTGAGGCAGGTATTACTTTATTCAAATACCTCTGACCATCCTAAACACAGAGAATGTGTCTTTGGGGCAGACACAGTGGTTTTGATAGAGTAAGAAATAGGGTGACCAGATGTCCCATTTTTAAAAGGGACAGTCCCGTTTTTTGGGACTTTTTCTTATATAGGCACCTATTACCCCCAACCCCTGTCCTGGTTTTTCACAGTTGCTATCTGGTAACCCTAGTAAGAAATTACTCAAACTTTTGACTAAGCCTCAGAACAAACCTGAACTTTTTTTGAGGTGTGGGGGAAGGAGGAGGGAAAGATAAGGTGATAAGAAGGACACATCCTCAGACTTTTTACTTCCCTGTTACATCTTTCTGTGTGTCTGTAGGACTAATGCATTGCCATCATTTGAACCCACACCCACAAGTGTTTGCTGTCCTGTTTATGTCCCCTCTTCACTGTGACTAAAGGACAAATGGTTTTTTTCCCATGGGCTCTGCACACCCTTTTAACTAATGTTCCACTGCTGTGCAATCACTATACAAATAAAAACTTCAGTCTCTCTCTCTCATCTAATCCAGGTAGGCATTTAAAATACACATACACACCATACACACATACACACCATAGCTACTGATCCAGTGCTCAGCTAGGGAAGAGGGTGGTACATGGTGAATTCATGAGTTCAGCAGCACATAACAATTCACTGGAAGCCACCATTGCAGTTGTATCTCAGATGTTCCTACTTTAAAAAGAAATGACACCTTTCAGCCTTCCTCATACACAGAGGCACTGTCAAAACCCACACATTTCATTCAGTGCATCCCCTGACAAAAGAGACTATTGGCTCCAAGGAAGAAAGAAGGGAACTGAATAGCAAAGACTGCCATTGATCACATATTAAAATGTGCTTTTGTGAAACTCATACCTGAATTAAATTAAAATACATATTCCCAATGGTTAGGAAATACCAAGCAAAAGCTTTCCTATTTATTTATATTTTCCACTGCTTACCAGGAGTATCCTCTTGAGGCACTTGTCTTTAAAAAGATTTCCTTACAGGTGATTAATTCAAGTGTACACATACTGCATTTATCAACCCCGCCACAGTAAAACTTCACTTTAAAATGAATTGTCCGTACTCTACAGTTATCTTGGGACAGTACCTGACCCTGCATAATCAGACACTGTAATCCCTACACTCACTGGTGTTTTCGATTAAAAAGCAATACTCTGTACTATGGGGAAATATCCCTGTTTCTTTATTTCCCTTTCTCATAAATCTATATCCATATGGAATTCAGGCCACTGCCCTGAACTTGTCAGTGAGTAGAATCACTTCTTTTTGCTTTTGAAATTTCCAGATTAAGTTTGTAGATTCTCGCTCTAAATCCCTGGCTCAATTGTCTATCAGCTGGAAGACCTGAATCTATCTATTCATCCATATTAGGTATATAGAGGGCACTATTTATGGTACTATTTAAGGGCATGTTGACAGTACAATTAAAAACCTGCTGCTGGCCTATGTCAGGTGACTCGGGCTCCTGGGGCTTTGGTTAAGGGGCTGTTTAATTGCAATGAAGACATTCAGACTTGGGCTACAGCTTGAGATCTGGGACCCTCCCCAGCCCAAACGTCCACCCAGAAATTAAACAACCCCTTAGCTCAGACCCCACCAGCACGGAGGGCAGATGAACCCCTGCTTTGGGGAGGCTTGCCTGCTGGCCCCGACCCTTCCTGCCCCCACACTCTTGAGCCCCCCAACCTCCCCTTCCATAAAAGGGAAAGCCCTGAGGGAGGCCCCCCCAACCAGAGGAGCCCCAGCCAGCCTGCCCCAGCCTGTCCCCCCCAGACTCAACACCCGCAGACCCAGTGCCAGGCTGAGCCTTGGGTGTGGAGTGGAGGAGGCAGTGGGGGTCTCGAGAAAGGGGGGGCTCACTGTGGCCCAGTTGTCCAGCAGCGGGTCGGTGGCTGTGCCAGGGAAGGCACATGCCCCTGACCCCGAATCAGCTGACATGGGCCAGATACAGGTGTTTAATTGCAGTGTAGAAATACCATAGGTGGTTAGTATCAGAGGGGTAGCCGTGTTAGTCTGGTTCTGTAGAAGCAGCAAAGAATCCTGTGGCACCTTATAGACTAACAGACGTTTTGCAGCATGAGCTTTCGTGGGTGAATACCCACTTCTTCGGATGCAAGTGGTGGAAATTTCCTGGGGCAGGTATATATAAGCAAGCAAGAAGCAAGCTAGAGATAACGAGGTTAGATCAATCAGGGTGGATGAGGCCCTGTTCTAGCAGTTGGGGTGTGAAAACCAAGGGAGGAGAAACTGGTTCTGTAATTGGCAAGCCATTCACAGTCTTTGTTTAGTCCTGAGCTGATGGTGTCAAATTTGCAGATGAACTGGAGCTCAGCAGTTTCTCTTTGAAGTCTGGTCCTAAAGTTTTTTTGCTGTAGGATGGCCACCTTAAGATCTGCTATTGTGTGGCCAGGGAGGTTGAAGTGTTCTCCTACAGGTTTTTGTATATTGCCATTCCTAAAGTCTGATTTGTGTCCATTTATCCTTTTCCTTAGAGACTGTCCAGTTTGGCCGATGTACATAGCAGAGGGGCATTGCTGGCATATGATGGCATATATTACATTGGTGGAAGTGCAGGTGAATGAACCGGTGATGTTGTGGCTGATCTGGTTTGGTCCTGTGATGGTGTTGCTGGTGTAGATATGTGGGCAGAGTTGGCATCGAGGTTTGTTGCATGGATTGGTTCCTGAGCTAGAGTTACTATGGTGCGGTGTGCAGTTGCTGGTGAGAATATGCTTCAGGTTGGCAGGTTGTCTGTGGGCGAGAACTGGTCTGCCACCCAAGGCCTGTGAAAGTGTGGGATCATTGTCCAGGATGGGTTGTAGATCCCTGATGATGCGTTGTAGGGGTTTTAGCTGGGGACTGTATGTGATGGCCAGTGGAGTCCTGTTGGTTTCTTTCTTGGGTTTGTCTTCCAGTAGGAGGCTTCTGGGTACACGTCTGGCTCTGTTGATCTGTTTCCTTATTTCCTCGTGTGGGTACTGTAGTCTTGAGAATGCTTGGTGGAGATTTTCTAGGTGTTGGTCTCTGTCTGCGGGGTTAGAGCAGATACGGTTGTACCTCAGTGCTTGGCTGTAGACAATGGATCTTGTGGTGTGTCCGGGATGGAAGCTGGAGGCATGAAGGTAGGCATAGCGGTCGGTAGGTTTTCGGTATAGGGTGGTGTTGATGTGACCATCACTTATTTGCACCGTGGTGTCTAGGTCATCATCATCAGGGATCTACAACCCATCCTGGACAATGATCCCACACTTTCACAGGCCTTGGGTGGCAGACCAGTTCTCGCCCACAGACAACCTGCCAACCTGAAGCATATTCTCACCAGCAACTGCACACCGCACCATAGTAACTCTAGCTCAGGAACCAATCCATGCAACAAACCTCGATGCCAACTCTGCCCACATATCTACACCAGCAACACCATCACAGGACCAAACCAGATCAGCCACAACATCACCGGTTCATTCACCTGCACTTCCACCAATGTAATATATGCCATCATATGCCAGCAATGCCCCTCTGCTATGTACATCGGCCAAACTGGACAGTCTCTAAGGAAAAGGATAAATGGACACAAATCAGACATTAGGAATGGCAATATACAAAAACCTGTAGGAGAACACTTCAACCTCCCTGGCCACACAATAGCAGATCTTAAGGTGGCCATCCTACAGCAAAAAAACTTTAGGACCAGACTTCAAAGAGAAACTGCTGAGCTCCAGTTCATCTGCAAATTTGACACCATCAGCTCAGGACTAAACAAAGACTGTGAATGGCTTGCCAATTACAGAACCAGTTTCTCCTCCCTTGGTTTTCACACCCCAACTGCTAGAACAGGGCCTCATCCACCCTGATTGATCTAACCTCGTTATCTCTAGCTTGCTTCTTGCTTGCTTATATATACCTGCCCCAGGAAATTTCCACCACTTGCATCCGAAGAAGTGGGTATTCACCCACGAAAGCTCATGCTGCAAAACGTCTGTTAGTCTATAAGGTGCCACAGGATTCTTTGCTGCTTCCATAGGTGGTTAGACCTGCTATACTCATGCAAGTCTTGAAAAATTGTGTTCCAGTGCCTGAGAGAGCTCAGATGTATCAGAGAAGTGATACAGCCAGCCTCTAGGGAAACAAAAAAAATTAAGACTGTATCTACACTAGCATTTATGGTGAAAATCATCACTGGTGAAGCTCCACTAGTAGTTGTGCCAGTTTCTACCAGTGTCATCTAGCAGAATTAGGTGACATATTGGTAAAAATGCTTTCGTTTGATCTATACCACCATTCCTACTGATTGAACTGCAATAGATTTCTCGCCAGCCACACCCTAAATCACCCACTCTCCACCATCTAGCCACTCAGGTTGGTGGTGTGGAGTTAGTCTCCAGGGAGGACTGCTCATGAGCCTCTCAGTGTCCTCTGAGAGTCAATCCAGGAACTCAAATTAGCTTGGGTTGGAAGGTTTGCCATATAAGTCAGTATATGGAATAGAGTTGTTTTGCACTCTGATCTCCAGAGAGCCCGAAGTAGTAAGATACTGGATTGATAGCTGAGAAGGAACAGGGAAAGGTCTATAACATTGGGATGACTCCTACACACACATTTAGTTTTCTGGTCCCCCCTCCCCACCCTTTTTTTTTTAACAATATGTAAAATAAAAAGCAAGAAACAGTTTTAAGGATTACACTAATGCTTTCATCTCTGCTACCCTCCAAGTCTCAAGGTGGTTACTACTACCATTTTATTATGAAACACTTTATAAATGCTGCAAATTGAGGTGTACTTTGGCCTGGAATGGTTCACTTTTTTCTTATTTGATTTTAGCATGTAAATCTTCTGCATGCTCATCCATGGGCATTTTTTGCTGATTATGTGCTCTCTAACTCAGAGATTTAAAGAAAAAAATAAAGTTTCAGCAGGACATAACCCAACCTTGAAAGAAATTTGAGCATGGGATTCATAGATATAGAGAGAGTGAAAGGCAGATAATCTTTCATTATACCATCACTCAGATGCAGTTGAACAGCATTATGTCACAACATGGTTTCATGACGATACTGTCATATTGTGATTCAGGTATTTTTATTGCTCCTTTTTTAAAGGAATTCAATTCAGTCTAAAACTTTTCAAATTATAGTCTTGGGAAGGTGTGAGATATATGCAGCTTCATTAAATTTGAAAAGGTGTCCACCTACAGGCCTAATGGCAATTTGATTGTGACATCTAGAGTGACAATGCAACGTGTAGAATAATAAAATACTAACAAACACGTTCATTTATGCTGAAGCAACTTTATCTTCCTCAGCAGTCTAGGCGTAAGCACAGTCTTCAATCCAAAAAGGAATCCCTGCAAACACTACCTGGGTTTGTCAGAAATAAATATGAAAAAGAAAAATGCACAGCCTGAATTTAGGCTAGCTTCAGTTACCATAGAAACCATCTTGACTTACTCAGTTCCTCTGTACTCTGTGTCATTATCATTCAGGCAGAGGATGAACTCCAGTGGAGAAGGCATTGTCCCTGTCCCTATGGAAACCTAGGAAATAGCCCAGACTATTGTCCTGGGAGATTAAACCAATCTAGGATACACCTCTCAGAGTCAGCATTGTGCAATCCTTAGTACCACCAAGGACTACCACAGATTTAAAAAAAAAAAAAAAAAAAAAAGCCTAGGAATGCCGCTGATCAGCACTGAGGGGAGGAAACTACCGAGCTCAGTCTATGAATGAGAGATAAGAAAATGGCAAGTGTTTGCAAGCAGATTAGAATATGTGAACACCTAAGAAGAACAGGCCTGCATTCACGGTTACACCAGTTATCCATAACCCACTAAAATGCTTTACACATTCTAAACAACAGCTCTGCATGTTAGCATTACAAATACATAAAAGTCCTAACTCAGGAATTAGCCTCAGTCCTTTCTGTGTAATTACCTATTGTTTAGGGTGTTTTCTACACAGAGTGACAGAGACAGTATTATAACAATATCTAAAATGCATTGTTGGAGAAAAAAGCATATACACTACTTTTCCTCACAAATTATCCAAAAAGTATATTAAACACAGGTTCTGATATATAGATACAGTACTGAATAAATAAGATTGATTTCACTCTCTTTATATACATGCAGCGAGCTACACTGACATCTTAACTACTACAGAAATGTAGCTTGAGTGGAATGTGGTAGCTTTTTCGGGTTTTATTCCTGGCTTGGCCTCAGACTTGCTGGGTGACCTTGAGAATACCACTTAGCTCTTGTGTGCATCGAGAATATCATTCAATTCCTGTGTGCTTTAGTTTCCTCATCCCTAAAATACAAATAGTTTCCTACCTCATAAGGGTGTGTTATGAAGTTTAATGCATCAATGTCTGCATACTGCTTTGAGATCACTGGGGAGAAGAAGCTATAGAAAGGCAAATTATTTACTAATATGGTTAATTACTATTATTACTACTACTAGAGCTGAATGAAATTTTTTGTTTGAAACTTTTTTCGCACACAAATGCAGATTCAGCATCTAAAACTCAAAAAATTGTGTTGGTTTCACAGAATTGTTCATGGAAAAAAAATTCAATTCAAAATAAAATTGAAGGACATTTCAAAGTGAAAAGTTATTTTAAAAAAAAAACTTTAAAAATGCTCTAAATCAAAACAAAAAGGTTTTGGACTGAATGATTTAGTTGGGGATTGGTCCTGCTTTGAGCAGTGGGTTGGACAAGATGACCTCCTGAGGTCCCTTCCAACCCTGATATTCTATGATTCTATGATTCAACCTGAAATGAAATTTCTTTGGACTTTTTGATTCAACAACACATACAAAATTTTGTTTTCGAATTGACTTGAAACAATTTTCTTTCCAGAATTGCCAGTGAACTGAAAAATCAATTATTCACACAGCTCTAATTATTACCCTTGTTAAAGTGTCATAGGAATTCTAATGACCACATATGGTCCAGTAACACCTCAGTTACATGTCTCATCCATAAAGAGCACCTCATCTGGGACAATGGTTTGGTACCAACTCAGAGGGAAGAGTGCCTTTTTCCTCAAGGAACATAGCAATAAAACTTGTGTTGGATTCTTAGGATTTACCCTGGAAGACACCCATCGAAGTACTGCACAGCCCAAACCTGCTTTAGCCTTGACAAACCTGTCAAGATCAGAGCTCAGAGTGGTTTGGGTTGCAGACACTGAGATACACCCTTTTATGCTTTGGTAGGATAGCTTCTAATTTGTCAGCAATCTCGGTCTGAAGTTGAAGCATATAATTCTTGGGCACTTTTGCCTAAAGTCCAGCACATCATCTTATTTGTAAAACAAACAAACAAAAACTTCTTAATTCTACATGCTACAGTTCCCAAAAGCAGTCATCAGGGTTTCTTTGTTCAACTGGACTCTATTAGCCCCCAGTGCCTCTAGGACAGTGTCATGGACTCAAATCCAACACCAGTACTTGATTTCATAATTAATATGGATATTGCAGTGTAGAACTAAAGGGGAGCTTCAGGACTGGAAATGTTGCCATTGAAATTAGAATGTGTGGGTTTTCTGCCTGTCTAGAAGGAAGTTACAGATTCCACTGACTTTTTCTTAAAGAGCTAAGAAAAACCTTAGTGTCATGACCAACACCTAGACAGTAAAACAAATTCTACCATCCAAAGATGAGGGTGTGCCACTGCTGAGACTCTAATGACAAATTAATATTTGTAAAGTTCTGTGGGATACCTTGAGTATGAAAGGCTTTAAACCAAACATCATGCTGTTCTATTATCATAGAAATCAATACCTTTTGTTTCAAACCAAGACCTTATTTTCATATCTTGAAGGGTTGGGTTTTTTTCCCAATTCAAATTTAAATTGAATTTTTGGAAACATGAAAGCTCTGGCTCAAATCATGCTTAGCAGAGGAGGTGATCTGTAAGCCTCTACTTCACAATTCACTTCAAGTTTGTCCTGGAATCTCCTTTTCCCCAAAACACTATTATATGCCTGTGTCAACTGCAGCTCTGCCAGCTGCTTCAAAACTGGAATGAACAGTCTGGTGTTCTTAGGATGGATCATTTTAAAAAAAATAACTAAAGAAACCTTTTCTCTGACAAAGTCAGGCAATTTGGTTTTGGTTTCTTTTTGGGTCATCACCATTTTAAAGCCTTGAATATCACTTTCATCTTGATGTATGTTATATAAATCTTAAAAAGTGCTTCTGACATTTAGGATAAATTCAAGTTATTGGGCCAAATTCAAAGGTGATCTTAAGTCAGCCAAAAGGAAATCTAAAGTTGGCTTTAGTAATACCTTCTTCAGTATCATTCTCTCCCCAACATGTATGTTGCCACACTTTAGAGTGCCTATAGACTTACATGGGATGAACCCTTGCATTGGAATCTGATGTTAGCCATGAAATCTGGATCTGTTTACTTGCCAAAGACAAATATATAGTTTCACGTTTTTGTATGCACGCATAATCTCCATTAATGTCAATGGAAGTTATGTACACCTGCCAAAAAGAGAATAAATTAAGACAGAGAGAGGGAGTGTGACCTATACAGTTACATTTTCTAACAGGTATGACTTTTTCTCTAAAAGTCATGGTACTGTGCTTTATATTATGGGTATGTTTATCATTTTAAAATTCATATTTCCGTTGTTTATTTTATTGAAACATATAGGATGGTTCCTTTTCAGCTGGTGCGGAAATAATTACCAAAGAAGAATGTGCATCAAAAATTCAGCTTTCTTCCAGATCACAAGAGCAGGCAACACTCTTCAAATGGCTTAAAGTATTTGATTAATGTTCATAAAATTATCTTTCATATAAACGGGCTTTTAAGTTATGTAAAAATCCCTAAAACTATATCCAACCCATGGCAAAGTGATTAAGATTCAACGTCTTCCACAAACTATAATACCGTGAGCTCATTTCAAAAGATCCTTAAACTAAGAGGGAATTTATTTATTTTTGTCCCACAGCACTTTATCTGTTCAAACCAGTCTAGCCAAGCAACTACATTACATATTTGGATTTTTCAAATATGCTTTCTAGAATGTATAGCGTCCCTGTAGGAAGTTTGCTGTGATAATCATAACTTGACTGCTATACTCTAAAGAGTGTAAATATTTACTTTAATGGATAAAACTGTGAAGTAGACATATATTCAGTGAAACACTATTGCACCAACATCCCCAGCCATGTAGGCTCTGCACTGCATCAGTCCAATGGTGCACAGGAGACTTAAAGCAGGATGACCTGGCCAACTGAAAATTCCCTTTGCATAAGAGAATTCCCCTGTGCTGTACCAGCCATACAATGGGCAGTCTCAAAGTTCTGGCCTTCTGCTGTTTCAGGAATTTGTTAATGAAGTACCCTGGTGTTCAGTTAAATATATTTTTGTTTGGCACATGAAAAGAACATTAATACACAGAGTGGATGTTCTATCCAGTAAGTTTGGTAGTGATCTGGTTTGGTTTTTTTAACAGGAGTTATGTTATGTGGAAAGCTCCAATATACTTGATAAATTCCATAAATCCTTAAAATACAGAAGAGGCAAAGCATTTTGCAGATTATATCAAACTCAGCAGAAACCCAAAAGGCCTAGACAATGGGCAACAGCTACCATCTTGGCTCAGAAGACATCAGCAACTGAACTGGGGACCTCAAGAGCTAAAAAAGTATGAGTCTCTACATCTTGAGTTAACTCTCCAGCAGACACCTGTGATAGATTCATATCCTTTGTGGATCAGATACAGATGGGTAATGCACACTGAATAGTGGGTTACAAATGCATAGGGGAAAGACTGTGTGCTCATTTCAGAACTAGATTCTGACAGGCTGCCCATGCTGGGAGAGTTCCCCACAGAGAGCATGAAAGGAGGGCCAAAATTTATGAGAGATTGGCCATTGATTTTGAGTGCCATATTTGCAACACTTTCTCAGTGTCCATCTTTGAGGTTCTAATGATGTTGCTTTGTTCCTGAAAATTCTCCTACTATCCTGCATGCCCAACTTGCAGGACCATAGACAATCTTGACAATAACAGGACAAAAAATGACATAAGTGCCTACCCTAGAAGTCCACTGCAAAACTAAAGAGGAGCTTTTGTACTGTAGGGCCACATCCTGATTTCATTCAAGTCAATGACCAAACAACCTCAATGGAAGTAGGAAATGGCCCCACATAATTTCTAGGTTGCTGTATTTCACTAGAGGTACTGCATAACTATACCTAATTCTGGATTTTTTAAATTAACTCCTTATCATGAGCTTAAAATTTCAGCAACCACCCAGCAAGAGACTCAAAATAAGAAGTCAAAACAATCTGAAGAACCCCAAAATAACTACTATATACAGCAATACTAAAATGTTCACAGGAAAATTCACTATAATTATACATAATATTTTTAATACTTCACTGTGATTTTTTTTAACTTCATGAGTTCTCAGAGCACTGAGCTTACTTAGAAAGCTCCAAAATACATTTTGTATGACATTGCTTCATCTACACTCAGTTCCCTTTGGGTGCTTTTACTTGATATTATTTTTAATAAATCTCCTGCTTATGATATGTTGACAGACAAATGCAGCATATTATCTTAGGAAGATAAATGGATTTACACTGAAGGCAGCTTGCTTGCTTCAGCAAGAGTGGTGTAAATTCAGCTACAGTTCATTACAGCACGTACATAGTCTATTAGTGGGCCTCGGAAGAAAAGCTAGAAAAGGCTTCAGAGGGGTAGCCATGTTAGTCTGTGTAGCCCACGAATGCTTATGCCCAAATAAATTTGTTAGTCTCTATAGTGACACGAGGACTCCTCGTTATTTAAGCTTGAAAAGCTGAATGCTTAGATTTTCTAAAGCCCGGGAGAGTTGGGCACCCAACTCCCACTGAAGTCAATGGGACTAACTTTTTTAGTATCTTTTAGAAATCTCAGCTGAAATATCTGGATTTTTCAGCATAGTACTAAATTCATCCAGTTCCAAGAATAGGTGTTGCAATGGATTAGTATAGGTTATTAAGGTACTACCTGTTCTTCTACCTGTGAGGGGAATGGGTTGTACAGCAGCCATTGATTAGGATACCAAGGTTGCTTCAGGCCATGCAAAGTGAGGGAGGTACACTGGCAAAGCAGCAGTGGTAGCGGGCTGGAGAAACAGAGTGAGGGAAGAGATGGAAAACGTGAATAGTGCTTGCCTTTACTAGGGTTCTGGAGTCTTGCCATTGTGTTTATTACCATTTTTATGAGTATTACCTTAATACAACTTATATTACCGAGTAATTAATTAAGTATTCATTTGGAAAGGAAAAAAAACCCCAACCAATTAGCAGTGCAGTGGTAAATGCCATTTGGAAAGTGGTACACCCAGAAATGCTAATAGAAGAACATTTCAAAGCTGTTGCTGTTATTGTTTGATTTTTGTTTTGTTCTAACAGAAATGTTAATAAATGACTCAGGTAGATCTTTTCACACCCAACTGTGGTGCTACATAGAGTAATAAAGCTATATTATAATAACTATATACAGAAATGCAAAAAAAAACCCACACCAATAGGTTGCTTTGCTGGGACTGAAACTTTCATACACTGGTATGCAAATTTAATATCAAAGAAACTGCTGAGGTAATTGAACACATATATATGATGACAGACCCTTCTCCAACAGGAATTAATGGTTTTTAGCCATTATCAGAACTAAGTTTTCTGTTGTGGGGAGAGAGGAGTCATGACAAATCTTCACCACACTAGAGAAAATCAACTAACCCTCTGCACTCTCAATTCACATGGAATTCAGTGAGAGTTGAGATGCTCCATACCTTGCAAGATCAGCTCCTTAACAGAGTTCAGAGTAGCAGCCGTGTTAGTCTGTAGCCACAAAAAGAACAGGAGTACTTGTGGCACCTTAGAGACTAACACATTTATTTGAGCATAAGATTTCGTGGGCTACAGCCCACTTCATCGGCTGCATAGAGTGGAACATACAGCAAGAAGATATTTATACATACAGAGAACATGAAAAGGTTGAAGTAGCCATACCAACTGTAAGAAGCCAATCAATTGAGATGAGCTATCATCATCAGGAGGAAAAAAAACCAAAAAAAACTTTTGAAGTGATAATCGAAATGACCCATAGAAGGTGTGAGGATACTTAACAGGGGGAAATAGATTCAGAGGTAATGGCAGAGATAATAGCCTCCTGCTGTTAGCCTTTGAGTGACTGGCACATTTCTACAGTGCTTCCCATCCTGCATTTTCACAAAGAGACAAAGCATGAGAGAGACCTGAGATGCATGGAGATTCTTTATTCAACAGCAATGCAGTTAAGTATCTGTTTCTTTTTAATTATCTATTTGAATATCAACAGTATTGAAATCAATAGCTTAGATTCTAAGCGTATGAGACATATAACAGAATGTGCATGCATGCACATGGATTCACAGGTTGATTTAATTATTTATCTATAGCTACAAATGTGGGACCAAATTTAGCCCTACTGTAGATGAGGGCAACACCAATCAGGTCAATAAGTTTACTCAGTGGCTCTAAATAAGACAATCAGAGTAAAAAAGCAGAAATAGTTCTTAAGCTTGTTTCCTGTATAAAAAAAGAATGCAGAGGAGCATTTAAAATAAGTAATCAAAACTAGCTCAGTGGTTTGAGCATTGGCCTGCTAAACCCAAGATTGTGAGTTCAATCCTTGAGGGGGCCATTTAGGGATCTGGGACAAAAATCTGTCTGGGGATTGGTCCTGCTTTGAGCAGGGGGTTGGACTAGATGACTTCCTGAGGTCGCTTCTAACCCTGATATTCTATTAATCTAATCAGTCTCAAGACAGTAGTTTAACAACCATTCAGAGGCAGCCTTTAAGTATTTCCCCAAATAATAAATTGTAGCTTTTTCATTTTGAAATGCCACTGTAAGGCAGTGTACTCACCACCTGCATTGTTCCCATCTGTCAGGCTGCAATGCTGCAAGGGGCCCTTGTCTCCATTGCCTCCTCTAGGCCATCTGCCACCCTACAGTTCTCCCTTGGCTCAGCCCTCTGGCCAAGACGCATGAAGTTCAGTCCTCTTTTTGGTGGAACATAAAGGTCCAACTTGAAAGTTCACAAAATCTCCCAACACAAGAAAGCCTTCGACCCATTCCCTTGGGCTGTTCCTCAGCTTCTCCTTTGGAGTCAGTCTTCAGCCCCACCCTAGGTTCAATATTCTTTCCATTGGGTGTGCATGACTCTTCCTCACAGGCTGGTAGGGGAACGCAGGCCCACTCTCAACTCTAGGTTTCAGCCCAGGGGCCCTGTATTAAACAGCTAGCTCTGCTTCTTCTGACATCCTGGTGTTTCCTTGGGCGACTTCCTACTTCCAAGCCCCCTGTGCTTAGCATGGCCTCCCTTTGGTTCTCAGGTCTCTGGTCTCTGGCTTCTACCATCTCTGCTGAACTAAATGCTCTTCTACCTCTCAGGCTAACCTGCTTTCTGTAGGCTTCTCTCCACAGGAAAATCCTGTCTCCTTTACAGTCTCTTTCATATTGAATTGCTTCAACTTCCTTATAAGGCCCAGGTGCCTAATGATCCTTACCTATCTCTACCCCTCTCCACACACCAGGCCAGGAGAAAACAACCACAGGTACACTAATTGGCTCTTAACCCCTTGTTTTACAGGTGACGGGATTAAGCCCCATCATGGCCACTTTTATGTCCTTATTACAGTGTCATGCTCCTTTCAACATATAACACATAAATATGATACAGGGGAGCATCTTCATGAAACAATGCAGCGGTGAGAAGGAGAGCATCGGATTTCTACATCCATCTCTAACGCAGCTCTCTTGGCGGATTTTCTTAAAAAAGACAAACTGTAACCTACTTTCTTCACAGATTTGATGTTCCAACTCCTGAGAGATTAAGTAGGGCAAGTAAAGGGGAAGGTGCTGATGAAATTCATTTGCATTAGCATACAAAGATATTGAGCTTATTCCCAAACAAATTGAGCCAGTTGTGTGAAATCTAGATGTCCTATAGCGCTCATTCTGAATAAATCCTCATAGCAGGTTTTCAAAGAAAAGTCAACAGAGTCTATGAGATAATAACTAGTGGACAGGTAGCCTCCTTGGTATTAAACAGGCATGTAGTATTAAGACAAAGAAAAGCTGTTATTATACATAACTAAAATTTGAAACACATTGCTCATTACATCACTGATGTAGTGCTTTCTATTTTCAAAATACCATAAAAACATTAATCAATCACCACCACAGGTAATTATTATTATTAGAGCCTGCAGGAAAATGACACACATCTATTGATAGCCGAGGACAAGAAGATTAAAAAGACCATTACGCAATCCTACTAAACCACTGATAGATAATAGTTCCCTATCAGTTAAAATGCATGTTGAGAGACATCGAAGCCAGGGCCAGTGCAACCCATTGGGCGACCTAGGCGGTTGCCTAGGGTACTAGCATTTGGGTGGCAGCAGTTCGGGTCCTTCAGCGGCGACCGCAGCGGCCGGATCTTCGGCCGCCCCGGTCATCATCGGCATTTAGGCAGAGGGACCTGGGGCAGGGGGGTAGGGGAAGGTCTGCCTGCAGCAAGTAAGTGGGGGGGGTGGCACACAGGGGAACTCCCCACCCCAGTTCACCTCTGCTTCTCCTCCTCCCCTGAGCACGCCGCCCTGCTCTGCTTCTCTCCCTCCCAGGCTTGAGGCGCCAAACAGCTGATTGGCACCGCAAGCCTGGGAGATGGGAGAAGGCGACGCTGTGCTCGGGGAGGGGGCAGAGCAGAGGTGAGCTGGGGGCGGGGAGCGGCCGCACGGCTCCCCGGGCCAGGGGGAGCTGCCGCAGGGGGTGCGCCTCAGGGCAGAGATGGGGGGAGCTGCCGCCGGGGGGGGGGGGCACCTTAGGGTGCAGGGCTGCCACACGGCTGGGGCGGGGCATGCAAGGTGGAAGATTCACCTAGGGCATGAAACATCTTTGCACCCGCCCTGATCATACCACCCTTTAAAGGAAGAGGAAGCCATTATACTCCACTTCCTGTTTTTAAAGATTTAAATCAAGCTGGCAATTAGCAGACATATGTAGCAAAACAACTGCAATAAACCTATAATTACATGAATTTATCAATGAATTGATCATCACCATCAGCTATATTTATTCCAAGACTTGTTTTCCCCCACTGTTATTTACCTTCTCTTAACATGGTAAATTTAAACGGCTTCATTTTACCCTGCTGTGAACCTTTCTGGCCCAAACTCTCCCCAGTGACCACATGGCTCACCTTTATGCAGGGTGATCAGACGTCCTGATTTTATCGAGACTGTCCCGATATTTGCTTGTTTGTCCCGTGTCCCGACCGAACATCGGTCGGGACACGGGACAAACAAGCAATTTTGCCCTCCGCTCCGGCACACAGGCGGAGCCTGGAGGGACTCTCGCCCCCCTCCCCCTCCCTCAGTCCCACCCCTTTTTCCCCCATTGGATCCCTCCCCAAATCCCTGCCTTGGCCCCGCCCCCAGCCCCGCTCCCTCACTGCCCCATTGGATCCCTCCCCAAATCCCTGCCCTGGCTCTGCCTCTTCCCCAAGCACGTGGCATTCCTTCTCCCTCCCAGGCTAGCGCTGATCAGCTGTATGGCAGAGCAAGCCTGAAGGGAGGGGATGGCCCCCAGCAGTCACCCTGCGAACTGCTCCAGTACAGGTTCTGGCGGCGGGGGGGCACTCAGGCGGGTTTTTTTTTTCTTTTTTTTCCCGCCGCCGGCTTTATTTTTTCCCCCTCCGCGCCCTCCCCCCCCCACATCCCGATATTTCATCTTTGTTATCTGGTCACCCTACCTTTATGCATATTTCCCATTGATGTTATTTCCCTGAGGTGCCGTGCGCCAAGGCAGCGTATAAAAGCCCCATGTGACACAACACCAGAAAGGAAAATAACGCACATGTCACTGCTATACATTTACAGGATGTTTGTTATAACAGAAGAAAACAAGTGAAAGATTTGCTGTGCCATTGTCTCTCCTGGATGAGCAATAACCACTGTAGTGGAGCCAGCCAGGAAGTCATGTACCAGCTGACGTTGACAAAGCTGTTCAGCAGACTGGGTGCACTTTCTTAAACACACAGTTGTGGATGAACTACAGAGGCTTTTCTCTGTTTCCATAACAACTGTGGATATCCTAGCGCGGGGGGTGAGCGAGGGAGAACAGCTGCTTGGTACTATATGTAGGGCTGGGGGGTAGGGAGGTGAATAGACAGATCTGTGTTATTTCTAACCCTTCAAGCTGCAAACAATAAGTATCTAGCTTCCAACTCCCAAACTGTAATTTCAACATCTCCAGGCAAATGAAAATTACTACAGATAAGAGCTGTAAAGTGGTATCTGTAAGGGTTCTTTTGAAAACTGAGGGACAGGTAAGAGAGATTAAAAGAATACTGAGCTATTAATGCTGTAAGCTTGAGGTGTGATACAAATGGACGGGTGAATTTGCAGAGCTTGATGAGAGTCCTAGAAGGTGCTCAGAAACATACTGCTGTGTATGATAATATATAGTTAGATGACAGAAAGAGACACACACATTGGTGATGTCTACATGAACACATTTGGTGGCACATCATCATTGTGTGACACAAAAAGTGGCAGAGAAAAACAACACAGAAAATATTAGGGCTGGGTAGAAGGTTCCAGCAGATTCTGAGATGCCTTCTCTTTGGCTGTGTCCCCTGAATAAGTTGTGCCTGAGTCTGCAGATTCATACCCAAAACACTGAATTCATAGACTCATAGACTTAAAGGCCCGCAGGGACCATCATGATCATCTAGTCTCACCTCCTGCACAGAACCTCACCCACCCACTCCTGCAATAGGTCTATAGAATCATAGACTCATAGAATATCAGGGCTGGAAGGGACCTCAGGAGGTCAGCTAGTCCAACCCCCTGCTCAAAGCAGGACCAATCCCCAACTAAATCATCCCAGCCAGGGCTTTGTCAAACCTGACCTTAAAAACCTCTAAGGAAGGAGATTCCACCATGTCCCTAGGTAACCCATTCCAATGTTTCACCTAGTGAAAAAGTTTTTCCTAATATCCTAAACCTCCCCCACTGCAACTTGAGACCATTACTCCTTGTTCTATCATCCGGTACCTCTGAGAACAGTCTAGATCCAAGTGACTTAAGAACCAACTTGCCCTACTCCCCCAGCCACAAGCTCCTGCAGCAGCCAGACCATCAAGGGCACGGCTTTTATCAAATGGCTGAGCAGCTGGCTAACCTGAGGAGGAGGAAACAGAAAGTTTGAGATGAAATGTCCATGGAATTCAGTGCAGACTCCCCCCAAAACAGAGGAAAACAATGGAGCAGTGGAGGCTGCATTTGAGGGGAAAAGATAGGGATCTAAGAGAGCATTGAAGTAGCCAGAGACAGAGTCAAAGTGGCCAGAGACAGTGTGAGACACTGTGGAGAAAGAGAGGATGATGCAGAGGCAACTCCTGGAGGCAACACAGGCTCAGAATGCTCTTCTGCAGCATATGCTGCTAGCAGGCACAGAGACAATGCAATACCCTCAACCAGGATCCAGCCATATTCTGCAACTCCTGGACCATATAGGGCACTTTGAACACCATCATACGTTCCCCGCTGTACCCCCAAAGCTGTGCTCCCAGAGACCACTCCCCTCCCTGGCAGAAGCTCAGGGGAGTGGGAACGATTGCCCTTGCAACTGTGAGCATCCAGCTCTTTCAAACTATCAAATGCCATCGATACATTTGAGCCCTGCCCCTCAACAATGAAAGGGAGAAGAAGAAGAGGCATAGGCAAGGTGTGTATTCACTTGTGAACTGGAAACACCCCCTTCCATGAGTGTGTTCTGCCCTCCACTGCACTATACCACTTTAAAGCTTTGTCTCATTATTGTTTTAATTAAAGGTTTATTTCTGGTTCTATAATGAATAATAATAAAATAAATGTTAAAAATCCATTAATAAAGAATCGGCAATGCATTTAAGAATGCATTTTGCACAAAAAATCCTTACATTTTCTATAAGTCAGGGTTTTACAAAGGTATAAAGGCACAGATAAAATACACAATGCCACAACGTGCCACTTCTATTACCCACCAATGAGACTGCACTGCTCACAATCTATCCATTCTCCCCCACCCTCCCAATGACAGCTGTGTGTACTCATGCACATTTTCAGGCCTCAGACTCAATGCAAGAGCAATAGGCATCCCTGACAATCTTGCCATAGCTGTTTTTTATTTTCTACCGGAAACTTTTCTGGCTGCTCAAACTGCTACAGCTTTCTGCCTTACTCTCACAAATATTGTGCAAAATACAACATGCAGTTATAATCCGAGGCACTTTTATTCTGCAGCCTCCAACCTATTCCACAAACAGTGCCTCCTTCCTTTCAGTTGGCCAAATGCACACCCTGCAACTACCAAGGCAATGGATAAACAGTTCCTTCTTTCTGTCCAAGTGGCCTGTGGATAGCTTCATTAACCAGGGCAGAAGAGGATAAGCCAGGTCTTTCAAAGTAACAGGAGCAATCTCCACACCATTAGTGTATATAGTAATCCTGGGGACAAACTGCCCTTTATTCATTAAGGTAAACAGAGCTGAGTTCCAAAAGATCCCAGCATTATGGACCTTTCCAGATCAACCTACGTTTATGTTAGTGAACCTGCCACAATGGTCAACCAGCCCTTGGATCACCATGGAGAAATACCCCTTTCTGCTTATGAACTCTGAGCCCTGGTGTGGGGGGCACATGGGTCCCATCAATTGCCCCAATATAGTTTGGGAACCCGATGTGTGCAAAACCATAAATAATCTCCTGAGCATTACCAGATTTTATAATCCAGTGCAACAGTATTTTATGCCTGGCAGTGCACATCTACATGACTACAGCCCCAAGAGTTGATCTCCCTACACTGAATTGGTTGGCAATGGAACAGTAACATTCAGGGCTGGCCAGCTTCCAGATATCAATAGTGACATGCTTCTCAATGGATATGTGGTCTTCTGCTACTGCAGCTCTGGGGTTAATTCAGCACAGATCTAAAAATAAGTTGCCTTTACCATCCTGAAATTCTGTCCCCACTGCTGCTCATCTCAGGTCTGCAGAATGATCCTTTCCCACCAACTGATACTGGTTTTCTGAGCCCAGAAACAGCACTGCACCATGTGAAGCTGCTCCAGGAACTGCTCTGGAATAGCAGTTGCCTGGTGTCCTCCTCATCTTCAAAGCTGCTGCTGCTGCCACATCACCTTCTCAGTTGTGCAGTGGGCAAAGTTCAAATTTCAAGTCACCCAGTTGCAGCACTGAGGCACGGCACATTATTGGGTCCATGCTGTCAACAGCAATTCAAAAATGCCGCTAGCCTGCCCAGAAGGACAGGAAGCATGGAATGGAGAGACTGGAATCATGGATTTTTTTAAAATTTGATCCCAAATCACAGATTTCCCCTGGTTTATGCTATGCATCCCACAGTGCACAGCAGCAGAAATGCCAGAATGTACACTGCTCAGCAGCAAAGCAAAGGACCCTGGGATACCCTCCAAGAATACACATGCTTAATGCATAGAAAGCCCCCACCTTGCATATCCAATGATGTAAATTGAAAGAGGGCATAGCTCTCCTACAGCATACTATTAGTGTAGATTGTGTACTGTTAGTTAACAAACGTATCAAATCACTGCAGATTAACCCACACACACACATTAGAAAATCCCTTAAATTCTCATGTGCCTAAGTCACTTTTGTAAATGGGACTTAGGTGCTTTTGAAGATTGTATTCACAAACTAAATGTTTTGTGCTGTGTGGGTGTTCTCTCCGGAGAGAAAGGGAGAGACCAAGCAAGTAATCCAGCTCCCACTGAAATGATACATCTAATATTACAGAAATAGTAAGTAATAGCAAGGAAATGTGTTAGAATATCTTTTGTTTTAGCTTGTGAATTTTCCCTATGCTAAGAGGAAAGTTTATTACTGGTTTGTTTTGGGTTTTTTTGGTTTGTTTTGTTTTTGTAATGTTAAAGTTTTGCCTAGAGGGGAAATCCTCTGTGTTTTGAATCTTTTGTTACCCTGTAAAGTTATCTTCCATCCTGATTTTACAGAGGTGATTCTTTTATCTTTAAATAAATTCTTCTTTTAAGAACCTGATTGATTTTTCATTTTTCTTAAGATCCAAGGGTTTGGGTCTGTTCACCTGTACCAATTGGTGAGGATATTATTCTCAAGCCTTCCCCAGGAAAGGGGGTAGAGGGCTTGGGGGAATATTTTGAGGGAATAGGACTCCAAGTGGTCCTTTCCCTGATTCTTTGTCTAAATCACTTGGTGGTGGCAGCATACTGTTCAAGGACAAGGTGGAATTTGTGCCTTGGAAAAGTTTTTAACCTAATCTGGTAAAAATAAGCTTAGGGGGTCTTTCCTGTGGGTCCCCACATCTGTACCCCAGAGTTCAGAGTGAGGAAGAAACCCTGACAGAGACAAAATGGTAAAAGTGTGACTGACACCAGATACCCCCTACCCTAGCTAGTCAGGGTGTGTTTCTTAGAGTCCATCTCTAAGTATTACAGCAGCTTTACTTGTTTAATGTATTTATTTTTCAAAGCCACATTAATTCACCTTTAATTAAAATCACACACCTGTAGAACATTTCATCTAACAATCATCCACGATTTTTCCCCACATGTTTTTGGTACATTTCACAATCTAAGTCTATCTCCTCTTTAAGGAAGACACCAAAATAAATAATACAAACACCAGTGGCAAGGTGGCAAGATAAACTTCCGAGGTAATCAAATTATTCACATTTCTATTTTTGTTGATCATGGCAAGCTTCGTACAACAGTGTCTTAGCTTATGCTCTTGAACAAAGGTGATATTCTATTTTACGTAGTGCTGAGCACTTGCATCTCCTCATTTAGGGCAACAAGAAAACATAGAAAGATGCACAGAAGATAAATTTGATGGAAAATGCAGTAAACCAGACAGCTAGAAGTAGAGACTATATAACATTCTTCCAGGTAAGCTGCATAGAGCTGGGAAATGGAGGTTTCCCATGTTGGGAACATTTTCAAGATTTCAGAATGTTTTTTCATCTTGAATCAGGACAAATAGTCAAAATCTTGAAAATGTTCACAAACCAACAATCTGAAAAATCAATTCAGGTCAATCAAAACTTAAATGTTTAATTTCATGTTTGACCTCATTTTTTATTTTTGTTTTACCATTATTAGCTTGACTATTTAAACAAACTGAAAAACAGAACTTTTAATTTTCAAAAGCTCAAACAGGATATTTCAACAATTTCAAAAGCTTTTATTCTTAATTTTTTTTCAAAATGAGAAATGTGTCAAACCCAACCAACAGCTTACATTTTGAGGGATCAGCATTTTCTGATGAAAAAATATTTAATCAAAAAATTCCTGACCACTCTAGAACTGTGAGATTGAAGAAGGTCCTCTGCCCTATATTTTTAGGGAACCTTATTTTCTGCCTATTGACCCATGATCGATATTCCATAAGACACATCTAAGAATTACTTAATCAGGCAAAATGTTTGGTTTAAAGGAACAATTCTGTAAATAATTGTGCAAAAGATCATACACTCTTACAAAAATGTACGACCTTATATCATTGTGGGGATGGTGTCCCTTAAAAATAAGCTTTGCCCTGTACTTTTCATACCTTTACTCTTTATTTCCTTGAAATGTAGGTAGTCACCCTAGTAGACCCATTGCACATTCTAACAGCATAGTGTTTAAGCTGACTGAGAGGCAAATATAGCTCAACAGCAGCAGTAAGTGTATGCTATCCCACTCACCTACTCTAAGCACTTGTGCAATATGATTTGTTAAGTTAGGAAATCACTTCATGAGGTTTGCAAGGACGAGCTGAAAGCTTGACTAGACCTGACACTAAGCTTCAGTAGGAATTGGTCCTGCAAACATTCAATTTAGGTTCTACAGACAGAATTTGTCACTCCACTGCAAGTCACTTCCAAGGAAATGACTGCCCAGATAAGAATGATTAAGCAAGATTTTTCGATGAGAAGAAAACATTAATGAGGTTCCACTTTAAACTGATGTTTGCACCGCACTTTGCTAACTTGTCCCCTTCACTTGGCAAATAAATCCAGACAGCAGTTATATACCAGCTTTCATGCGATCGTGCTGCACTAAAAATCAATTACAACTTTTCTCCCAAGTCAGTGTTCAGGGGACCAGTTCCTAAAGGTTATTTAATAGTGAATGTGGAAGATTGATTTTGAGTTAAACCCTGGCCTACAGTATGAAAGGGTACTTTAATTTCTTCAGCAACAGCTCTATCTGGTCTTATTTTGATCCTCAATAACACTGTACAGCCATTAGCTTTAGAAATTTCTACATTGTTCTTGGACAAAAACATAATAGCTTTCCGGAGCGGGCTATGTTAATTCAGTAGGAATTCATGGGTGAATCTCTCAAAATATTTTCCAACAAATATTCAATCAGATAAAAATACCAATCTAGATTCAGCTGTGTTCAATTTCCACAAATATTCTAGCAAATATGCTGCCTAGCTGAAATGCTCAAGGAAACAGTGAATTTTACCTAAGGTCAGAAGTACGTCCATTGTGTCTAGATAAAACATTGGGAATAAACTAATTGCTTGCAGCAAACAATGGTGTATTTTGAAGACAAAATTAATGAAATGATCAAGTAGTGTAACTGGAAAAAAAACTTTTTTAAAAGCTCTCTTAATGCCTTGAAGCAACTCTAGTAAGATAAACTGCTCCATTTTTTATGGTTCAGATTTTACCTTTAACTTCTTTGAATTTGTAGTGAAATTCACCCCAGCTCAGAGAACAGGTATAAATTCCTACAACTCCCTTAATGGTTTAAGTGGGGACTTTTTGCTTACGTAAGACTCCTATCCTGGGGTGAATTTCATCTTTGATAAATAAATCAGCACATGCAAACGAATACATCAGCACATGAGAAATCAGCACATTCGCAAGAAAGAGTCAGATTGTTAAGATTTGCCACTTTTAATGCTGGAGATGTCAAGAAATTATGTGAAAACCAATATGCCACTCTTCATAAAATGATTGGTATGTTAGGCTCACACAGAGAAGGTCAGAAAATTAGAAAATTAAGTTGGTTTAACTCCATTTGTCAGGGGTGTGAAAAATCCACACCCCTGAGCAGTGTTGTTAAGATGACCTAAGTTCCTGTGTAGACAGCACTAGGTTGACAGAAGAATTCTTCAATCAGCCTAGCTACTGTCTCTTGGGGAGGTGAATTACCTACGCCAATGGGAGAACCCCTCCCATCGGACTAGACAGTTTCTACACTGAAGCACTACATTAGCGCAGCTGCACCTCTGTAGCATTTTAAATGTAGACAAGCCCTAAATCTAAAAGCAATATCCCAATAGGTAGTCAGGTAAGATGGGCTGCACAGGTTAATAAGCCAGATAGCAAAAAATAACTGATGTTAAGTGGGGAGCAGAATTCAAATAAAATTTTCTTTTTAGATTCACCTGCAGATCAGATCTCTGTTGAATGAGTGCAAAACATATCACAGATATCGACTGCATGAACAAGAGAGGAGACATTTGTTAATAGTATAGGGCTAGGACTTAAAATAGGTAAGACAGCAATAGAATTTTATTAAGAAAAACAATCTAATTATTGTTGAAAGCAATGGAAAACAATATGAATAATAGGATCTGTATCACCTTAACATTGCATTGTGAGTCAGTTTAAAAGCCTGAAAAGCCCCACGTGTTTTTAAGAAATTCTGCTAATTTCACAGAGAAGATGCTTCGACAATAAGGAAAATATCAGCCCAAGAGCAGCAACATCATTTCTTAACCTCCCTATGAGCAATAAAAACTCTCTTTTCCCAAAAATAAAAATCAAAGGCAAAAATCTGCTTTCACTTAAATCCATATCACCACAGATATCCCACTTAGTTTCACTGGGATTGGAGCATAGAATTCAACACACACTATATGACCAATCTCTGCGTTAAGTACAAAGCTGTTGACATCAGGCCTAATCTGAAGCACAGAGAAGATTTTCCCTTGACCTCAATGGACTTCAGATCAGGCCAGTAGAAATGCAGTAATAGTTAACAGGACTGCAAAATTATCTGACTGAATTTAACTGAGTGAAAACTTTCTGCTTTTCTAATACACTTTTTGACCACAAAATTATGTATTTTCAATTTCTGATGCACAGTTCCATTTGTTTATCTGGATTTTCTGAGTAGATTAAAAAAAAAGAAGAATAGATCATCACAGCTTTGTAGGAACCAAGATAATCCACATTGCACATCTCATTCAAATCCTATTCTACAGTTCCTACTAACAGCTAAAAAACCATTCTCATTGAGCCCAATTTTCAATCTGGCCTCCATTTTTGAAGTGTAACATTGTGTCCACTAGGCAATAAGGTCACAGTTTTGCACTAATAATGAACTAGTAGGAAATTCACCAGGAGTGCCACAGTATGGGTACCATGTATTGTATGGGGAAGCGAGCGAAGTTATGCCTGCAAAAATATTGGCGTAGATAGAAAAATCAGTCCCTATCTACAACAAAAAAGGACTTTCATAACTTGCTGTCTCAGCAATGGGAGCAGGTCTGCCTTTTTCATTTCCAAGAGAAACTGTGAAGGGAGAGAATTAGTGGTGTGGCATAGCGCTGATTAGCAAAACCCAGCCCTCCTGAGACAATAAAATGAAGAGCTCATTAACAATTTCTCTTTTTAAAGAAGATTTGAGCAAACTGGGTAAAACTCACAAGGACTCTGCCGGTTAGAGTCTGGGCAGATATCATCACTCCTGCCCAGTCTTTCACAGAAGTCATCCAGCCCACTTCTGCTGCGACAGTCTCCTCTTTCTCATCTGTAGGTTTGCAGGTCCCATCAGCCTGGGTTTCCCCACCAGCATTAATCTTCTGGGCCTCCTGTAAAATAAAGAGAAGATTTAGAATGTTTAGCATGGCAACAGTAACATTTCAAAAGCCCGGGCCTAGAATAGAGCTAGTACAGAGTTGTGATTATAATGCAGAGACTGCCCATTCAGAGGCAGATTAGAGATGAGATGCCATTAAGCATGCTCTCTGTTCTCTACCTTGTTAGGTGGTCATGATTCCATCCCTCTCTAGTGGCAGCCCTATAAACAGCCTAACTACTTGTTACTAGCTCATGGAGCTTCTCCTTTACTTCAAGTCTTAAAGGCATTTTTGACACCAAAGAATCAGGGTTCCATCCCTAGTACTGTGTGCAGAGTAACTGGCAACTATGACTTTTGTAATTATGCAGCCACATGCAAAGTGTACACTGAAGTTTTTAATTTATATAGATGTTTAATAAATGTAAGCATAATTTATGTAAAAATTTCATTTGCAATCTCTCAAATTAGTTTTCTGAGTAAGTCTACAATGGGGAGTCCATTGTAGTATGACAATCATTATCACAAGGGAAGGAAAGAAAATACACAGTTGAGAATCTTCAGTGAGCTGCTCTGCTGTCAGTGAGCCATTGTTTCAATGGAGGCATTTGATATGTCAGAGGAACTCCTTTGTCTGTAATTGCTGGTCATTATGGAGCCAAGAGATAGAAATTAAAAAGGAGTCTCAGCAGCACTAAGTAAGCTGACCGATGAGTCATATTCATTGGAATTCATATCCATCATGGGCAAATGCTGCAGCAGAAATGCTGTATTCTTACAACTGCCTTCTGCGTGCTAGTCATGGATTCCACAGAGGAATCAAGGAAGAGAAAGATGAAACCAGCCTGGATTACACTGCATTATTTTAAAAACATATCATATTCAACATATCATAATATGTCACGAGCGTGCCTTGGGTGACAACAGACCAACATAATACTAATGACTACCTGATAACTCAACAAACTGTGCTGCACAATGCTTAGGAGAGACAGCAGAACTCAATTCTGAAAACTGTTAAGCACTATCAACTCCCACTGACATCAAAGAGGGTCGAAGGCACTCAGCACCTACCAGGAGGGCTCGGTACCTTTCAACATCAAGCCTATAGAACAAGCTAGCCTAGTGAGCAATGCTTGAAATCAACTGCTATCAGTTCCTTTTGGAATATCCCAACATATCAAACATATGTGATATTGATGAGGGTCTTACAAATAGGAAACCACACCTGAACAGATGTACAGTTGTTGTAAGATAACCATGAGACCTTGAGCATGTAGTAAGGTATAAATCCAAAGGCACTTCCTGGAGACTGAACATTATTGCATTTATACAACAATCATACTTAATTTGTGAACAAAAAGTATTAGAGTCAGATTAACAATGTAGTGTGGAGCTGATCACTTGTTCTCTCAGACTCTCACAGCTCTGGATTTCAATTAGCCAATGAGATTGCTCCCTTAGTTTTGCCCATGCCCTAAGTAGTGCTATGGGATGTCTCTTGTAAGTGGACAAATAACGATAGTGTTATTATCCAAATTAATCAAGTGTGGTTAAAACAGTACTCATTGCTTTCTATATAAACATCTGTGAGAAGGATAAAAGTCACCTTCCTTCCATTTGCATATCTGGACCTCATTCACTCATCAATATGGATATGATGAATCAGACATTGCAATCAGCACTGAAAGAAAAATACTGCATTCCATATGCATAAAACAACCCACAGAAATGAGCTCATTGTTTTAAGCAATAATTACTATTGAGGCACAAGACATTCCCTGAGGATTAAAACCTGACTAGGTGGAACAGATGACCCAAGATATCACCAAGACATGTCAGTCAATCCCTCAGGAAATGCCCTGTGCCAAGGTTAACATTTCTATTATAAAACAGGAAAAGAAAGAAAAATGTATGTAGATATTTTTCTGAATGGATGATGTAGTTTCTATTGGTACACACAGGGCACTGCTACAGAAATAATATGTTGTGCATTAGCCAACCCAGATTGCTTTTCCTTTCATCTGTAAGATAGACTAGTGCCCTACCATAAAATGGTTAAAACCCCATTGTCATGTGGGGATCTCTGTGATTTTTAATTTTAACTTCATACATATCATATCTGATTTTCAGAGGTAGAAACCACTCAACTCCAGCTGAGTCAATGTAAATTGCAGGGTTCTTAGCAAATCTCAGAATCAGGGTCCCAGGTGCCTCAGGTTGAATACCCAAAAATATTTTAGAAAGTGTGGGCCTAAGTCACTTGCCCAAGGTCACACAATGAGCCTGCAGCAAAAGCTTACTGGGAACAAAAATACCCAGGTCTCCTGTGCTTTAGCTAGGAAAAAGTTCATCTTACTTGAGCTTATGGTATGTTTAAGGACTAGGTGTGACATGTGAAGCCCTAAAGTGTAGCTCACTATTACTTCCTTCCCTTTAAGAGAAGGAAGAGGAGAAAGGTAAACAAATGCAAGGTTTTATTGTCAATATGCTGAAACAATAAGCAATCTCACTTCCCCTAAATACAAGTATAGATATTACGGTTGTGTGCATTTAGTCTGTGATGCATTTATTTTAAAAGTAGGTGCAGTCCCACAGGCGCCTGGCAAACTGCCAGCATAATCACTAGTCTTGCAAAGTCTGGAGATCCCTCAAGGAAATGTTGGAGACAAATCTACAGTACAATTCCATACAGTGATGTCTTCATGGTGGATTTTTGCTGTGTCACCCTCGTTATACAATTTCCCCCTGTCCACCAGCTCTTATTACTGTTCTACAGGTATGGGTTGAAAATATAATGCAAAACATGCAAATAGGAACACTACAGCCTTGCCAGGTAAGTGAAGAGTCTCAAAGGCCAGTCCCCTGGTCTGGTACAATCTAGAGTCCAGCTTGCGCAGACACCATGGCTATTACTGTACTGAGGAATACCTCATGTCTAAATTCGCTCAGTGGCCTATAATCCATTCCACAGATATTTAGAAAAAATAAATAGTTACAGTACTTGCCAAGAAGGTTATTAACCCCTATTTTTCACTAAAATAATTAAAATACACATAAAATCATACAGTATGAATATACATACTGTGATGTTGCACCCCATAATGCTTTATAGAAATATGCTTATGAATGTAAATATGACATAACTGGAATATGTTTTATGCTACACATGCCATGTAACATATCTATGTAAAAGTTATGATCTACTGAATATATTCCTCCTATTTGTATGCATGTATCATTTTTGTACTTGAAGTTAGGAATATTGGCTGTATACTTGCTTGATTTCTATTGAGAAAGGAATGTGCAAATTAAATGCCCAATCAAGAACCACTTAAGCCAATAATGAACTCAAAGACGACAATCCACATCAGAGCTTTCCCAGGAATGTGGCTTGGCTGGTAAGAAACTCAGTCATGCACGGACATGTGACCCCAAAACTCCATCTTGGAGCTGGACTTTGCATAGGAGAGAGGAGGGGGTTTCCTCCCACAAGAGAAAGTATATTTAAGCCTGCAGGAGACCTCTCCATTTTGTCTTCAGCTGGCTAAAGGGATAGCTTCTCCACCCCAAGGATACCTGAAAGGGACTGGAACAAAGGACAGTAACTACAGGGGGTGTGAGTGATTGCTGGACCCAGACTAGAAGGAGACTAGTCAGTAAAAGGAAGCTTACTGGAACTGGTGAGGTTTTATCTGTATCCAGTTGTCTTAGACATAGACTTGCGTGTTCTATTTTATTTTGCTTGGTAATTCACTTTGTTCTCTCTGCTATTACTTGGAACCACTTAAATTCTACTTTCTGTATTTAATAAAATCACTTTTTACTTATTAATTAACCCAGAGTATGTATTAATACCTGGGGGGGAGACAAGCAGCTGTGCATATCTCTCTATCAGTGTTATAGAGGGCAAACAATTTATGAGTTTACCCTGTATAAGCTTTATACAGGGTAAAACAGATTTATTTGGGGTTTGGACCCCATTGGGAGTTGGGCATCCTTGCTGCAGCATTTGCCCAGGATGGATATGAATTCCAATGAATATGACTGTTAAAGACAGGAACATTTCTGTAAGTTGCCTTCAGTTAAGTCTGCAGCTTTGGGGCACGTGATTCAGACCCTGGGTCTGTGTTGGAGCAGACTCGCATGTCTGGCTCAACAAGACAAGGTGCTGTATTCCCAGGCTGGCAGGGAAAGCAGGGGCAGAAGTAGTCTTGGCATATCAGTTGACAGTTCCCAAGCGGGGTTCTGTGATCACACATACCCAGTTTGAAAAGCTACATATTGTTAAGGAATTAATCTCATATAAACCAAACTGTTATGTGTTCTACAGAGGTGGACAGATAATCTAACTGAACTAGAAATAGTATTTTCCCACAATGTAACACACACTGCATGTGCTTCTGTTTAATTGGAAGAATTTACTTTCACCCTTGGAGCACCTTGGAACACCCAGCAGATATCCACAGTGAGGTATGTGAATGGCCTTGTTAATGTACGCTGTACAACATCAGCTCTGATTGAAAGTAATGGCCAGCTGAAAAAAAAAGAGGGCATTGCACAGGAGATTTAAGACTTTGTTAAAAAACAAATCCTCACCTCTAGGTAGAGATGGAAATGTCATTTGCCTTTGCTGCCTTTAAAAAGAAATAATGCTATTTTAAAATGTCTCTAACTCTGTACAATATGCCTGCTTAGAAAGGAAAAAATGGGAACAGAAGGCAGGCTTTACCTAGAGTTTCTATGACGACCTGCAAGTCTGCTTGTTTGCTGTAACTGAACCATTTATAGGTGTTTTGCACTTGCATATATCACCTTTCATCTGAGGGACATAGAGCACTTTGCAAGCATTAATTAATAGGAACAACCTGTCTGTGAGGTAGAAAAATTGCTCCTGTACAACCATGCATTTCATTTTACCTACTCAAGTAAGTGCAGTTAGGATGGAATCGAGGAGGCCTGATTCACAATTCCATGCTCTATTCCTGTTGTCACAGCACGTAACTTTCTGATACATCCCACTATTGGGCTGAAATTTCACAGGTTTTGTTCCTGCCCAAAAGAAAAAAGGTTTTGTCCAAAAAAATCCATTCGGATTTTTTGAGTATTGAGAGTGAAAAATATCTACATTTTCCAATTCAAAGATTAAAAAGAAATCTAGCCATGCTATTTTTGGAGAGGGCATTTGAAAGATAAATGATTGGTGTTTGAAAGATAAAATTTGACATGGACCAAGTGCTCATTAAGTGTTAGTGCCTTTGCTTGGGTCGAAAAAAAGAACAGTTCTGATGTAATAAAGTTATTAACATTGTGAAGATGCATACTGAAACAGCAGTTGATATATCTATTAACTCTACAGGTCATCATTAGCCAGTCACTGGGAGTTAAGGATAGTAGGGGAAGTACTGGTATACCAGAGGTGGTGTAAGAAGTATTGAACCCAAAAATAGTAATAGCTGCATACTGATATTTAGTTCTTATATGGCATTTTTTCTTTGGTAAATCTCAAAAGCTTGATTCCCATTAAATTAATTTCCCCTTCTGTAGAGTATAAAGTAAACTACAACCAAAACAATGGCTAGCAGCTGACAAGTTGTGACCACTACTAATGGTTGATTAAGAACTGCACACAGCCTATTTTGTTTGTTACCCAGTTTCCCTTATCCCACCCCAGCATGCTTGTTGTCTTCTCCACCTGTTACACCTTGTCTTTCAAACTGTAAGCTCTTTGGGACAAGGACTGTCATTTATTATATGTTTATACAGTACCTACCACAATGGAGCCCAACCTGGTTCCAGCTTTGAGGTGCTACCACTATAGAAGTGGTAAATGACAATAACATGCTTTATGAAGGAAAGCAAGTATATTTATCTCCACTTTCCAGATGAAAAACTGAGACAGAGGTGAAATGGCTACACCAACATCATGTGGCAAGTCAATGTCAGAACCGGGAATGGAACCATGTTCTATCCGGACTCCGAGTCTAGCATCTTATACAAGAATGACAGGACAGGATCTATCAAATTACTTGGAGCAGGAGAAGTTAAACACCTGCAAATGCCAGAAGCTAGGAATGGACGATGGGGATGGATCAATTGATGTTTACCTGTTCTGTTCATTTCCTCTGAAGCACCTGGCATTGGCCACTTTTGGAAGACAGGATACTGGGCTAGATGGACATTGGTCTAACCCAGTATGACAGTTCTTATGTTCAGAATATTTTTTAAAAACACACATATTATGGATCATCAGGCAAGAATAGGTAAAACCAAGAAAGTTTGCAAATTTTATTAACCATTATATCTATTCTTCTCTCCATGACAAACAAAATCAAACTGCATTTTCAACACTTGATAATTTGTAATTATCCCAAAATACAGTACTCTGCAGTCAACAAAAATAGTGAAGAACTCATTTTGTTGAAGCAGAAAATCAACTACATCTAACTGTAAAGTTACCTTAAAAATTCAGCCTCTGGCAAACTGAAGCCCTAGAAAATTTCAGTCTGAAAGGTCTAAGTTCCAGAAAATCGTGAGTGACTAAAATAGAAGCTTAGAAAGGCAACTCTTGCAAAATTTAATTCCAGCTACCACTACAGCTACAGCTGCATTACACATCCAGATGTGTTCAACATTTCTCTTATGTAATAGCAACACTGACACAGTCTATTTTTATTTTCAACCTACATTCCCTATTCTCTTTTAACATATTTAATATGCATTTACATATAAAAAAGAAATTGTAGGGTTCTTTTCTCAAAGTCACTTTTGTGATGTATCTGTGATTGCACAGCAATTCCTCAGAGTGCTTCAAAGTCAATTTCACTTATACTGTGCACACACCCAGCCTTTTATCAATTGTATAGTACAGCTCTGTTATTATTTCTTCACCTCAAATCATTAACTAAACAGCATCGCAGCCAGCAGCGAACTGGCAGAAATCACTTTTTAAAATGTACTGTTTAATTGGTGAATTATTTAGAGGCACAACAGGTACAAGTAAGATAATACTACCTTTATCCAGTCTGCTTACCTGTTGTTTCACAAGGTGCTCATTATTTTAATTACTTGATGACAAGAGCATTTACATTGATTAAAGTGAGAGGATGCATATTTTGTTGTATACACTTTTCCTGCGCTTATTTATAAATGAAAGTAGGCTGCGTGTTCTAGAAGTCAGTACGGGGGATTAGGCATCAAATCTCCTGGGTTGGACTCCCAGATCTGCCAAAGACTTACTATGTAACTGTGGACAATTGACTTCAACACTTTGGCCTGCATTTTCAAAAATGCTTAGTGATTTTGGGTGCCTCAGTGCATGGGTGCCAGTTAGAGTCACTTTAAAGGGGCCTACTTTTCAATTAGAGGCATCACTAGTCACTTTTGAAATTGGAATCCTGTAAGCTTCAGTTTACCTGTCTGTAAATTAGGTACACCACCACTGAACTACCTCAGCATTGCTCTGTGAGGCTTCAACAATTAAATATTTCAAAGAATTTTCAGGTTCCATGCTATATAGGTGCAAAGTGTTGTTAAATGACCATGAATTTTGTGCTATTAGCCTTCATACCTAAAACAATTGAACTATGATCATCACGTATGGACAAAGAAATTTACTTAGCAAATTCTGCATGTTCCACTGTCTTCACACAGGACTGCCTTATCAAATGGATATCAGAGAGAGATTGTGGAAACCTTAAAATAAACAGAGGCTAGCATGCATCCTTCCTATTTCCACGACGGCTGGAAATGTGGGAAGGTGGCCAGCCAAACACCCTTAAAGATATTGGCAGTGAGAAAGACTGCAAAGTCTTTCGTTAAGATTTCATTAGAGGGCCCACCGTGGTGGAAGGGAGCACTTCTGATATTCCCATTTAAATATGTGGATCTCAAGATCCTAAATTTCATCCAATCATAACAGCACCCAAGTATGAATATAATCTGGACCAGAACACCGGGGCATTGACGCATCCCAACTTCACGTTAAAGGGAGCCAGTATTCTCAATGCAGGTGCTGTTTAGCTACAGCAGTACAGAAGAGACCATGCTCTGGGAACCCATCCTCAGAGCCTGGGCAGCAGGACACAGTCTGCATCCAGGAGACGTCTACACCAAGGGACGATGCCTAGAACATCAGTTCTTCAAAGCTGCCACTGCAATTTCAAGTTTGCCAAAGAAACATTTAAATCCTTTTGGCAGGTTAGGGCAAGACTGCTTCAGATTCCAACACAAATGGCTTGCCCAATCTCTATTAACAACCAAGGGAGAACTCTGCATTCTGAAGGGTTTTCAATTATGCAGCTGTGTTTCTATTTCATTTAAAAATCTTTCAGAAGAGCAGCCTCTTCATCCCTGCATTCTATTAAATGGGGATGATGTATCTGCAGTTCTCTTTACCCCCTTTCATTGCTTACAAGGCAGTGACTTATCTTGAAAACACCATCAGATGCTGTCGCAAAGAGAATGATGAGCCAGCATCTTGCATTTAATATGCTGTCTCTCCTTACAATGGAGCAGAAGTCTAACATATTGGGTTGGGAGTTTTTGAGCAATTCCTTTCTGAGGTCTAAGGTTGACTCCATCAACAAATTGACAGGTCCAATTAAATATTATTGCTGTGAACAGAGGTCTTAGTTTCAAATAACACAATTGTTTGTTTTTTATCAGTATTGTTAACGGCTAGTGAATGTACCAAGTATGCCAAGACACAAAGTACCTGCCAAAAGTACCGGGAACACCTGCCATGCTGCCAAACGTGCCAGGTACATGCAAGATATTCATCAGCATAGCAGATGTTCTCTATCAGTTAAATCCAGGTGAAACACCTACTGTTCTGCTGAATGTGCCAGGTACCAGTACTCCCAGGTTAAAAAAACAAACAAACAAAACACCTGTTCTGCTGCTGAGTTTATCAGGCGCATGAATTTGGTTGGAATGTTAATGGCCAACATCAGTGCAGAAGATGCAGTGGGGAAAACAACAGTGAAGGTATTTACAATACACTTTGAAAAGAGAGTCAGCCTTAGCTTAAAGATAAAAGGAAGCAAAGGCTGACATAACTAAATGCCTTCTAAGAAGTATTCCTTCTGTCCTACAAACTGGGCTATTCACACACTTCTTTGAATTTGTCCTGTCACTATTGGGTTACATTGACGTCAGCTATCATATTGTACCTATGGTTTGGTTAGTTTGAAAGCATTAATTATTGATACACAGAAAAACATTATTCCTTCCAGTGAAGAAAGAGAAACAGGATGAGTCGTGGAAAACATGGCTGATGAGAGGCAAACGTTTTTCTTCTATAAAATATTCACAAGCTACGTAATGTGTTGTTTGCGAATATGGCAACTTAAAAACACCTTAGCCCAAAATAGATTTCAGTCTTAATATTTCAAGAGCGAGCCAGCTACACAGCTAAGGGTTAACTACTCTCTTTCCTTCTATATCCAGCCAGAATTCTGACTATCCTTCTGAGTCCTTAATTTAACATTCTCAACATCAAGGCCCAAGCCTGTAGCCAAGGGATAGCTTTAGATAACAACATCCCTACATTTACACAGAATAAGATGTGCAGGGCATAATCCACTCTCTCCCCTCCTATGACTAGCTCCCTCCCTTAGCTTACACATACCCACTTACTATGGCAGATTTTTGCTTGTCTAATATGTCCCTAAAATCCCCACCATATTATATCTGCCTCCAACCACCCTTTCATGCCATGAAATGTTGACTGTGGCAGAAGCAAGCAAACAAATTTAAGAAGTTGACCTGAGAGGCAAGTGGAGATTGGTTAAGAGAAAAAGAGGATTCTAATAACCACCCTATAGCAGAATGGGTCTGTGGGCATTTATGGCCTCTAGGTAAAAATGATTATATTACAATATCAGAGGCATAGGTTTATAGCAGCCAAAGGTCTGAGGAGAACTCAGCCTAAGAACACAGCCTGAAAATCTTAATAGAGGGGTCATTTGTGAATATTAGAAGATCCTTGTTCCTTCCCACCTTGGTTAAAAAGCAGAGGGTGGACATCACAGACTACAGCATCTGCATCATGATACAAAGGGCCTAGTGTTTGACCAGCACTGTGTGGAATTCTGTGCTTTTGGCTCTCAGAGTTTCAAGTAAATCTTTTCACAGATGAAGTTACATTTTATTATTTATATTAAGATAGCACCTACAGACCCAAATAAAAGCATGGGGTCCCACTGTGCTAGGTGCTGTATGTCCATATAATAAACATAGTTGTGGTCACCATATAAACAGTTCTGGCTTATGTTAGTTCATGCTCTGAGTTCCTCTGTCAGTTCTGGGTTTTAAAAAAAACCTCTGAACAAGTTTAATCCATTTTGGGAGTCAGAATAATATCAAATCTTTGAGTCTGATATACTTTCTAGCATGCATGGGCCCAGCTCCAGTCTGAAACCATTATGTTGCCCTGAAACAGATGTAACTGGTTTCATTATGAAAGTATGACACAGGTTCATTAATGCAGCCTTAGACTTCTGCCTATCACTTCCTTTTTCAGGGCACTTCAACTCCCAGAGGTAGAAACTGAACCCAGGTTTTAAAAAATCTGCTCCAGGAATTATTTTGGGGAAATTCTATGGCCTGTGTTTTACGGATGATCACAATGGTCCCTTCTGACCTTGAAATCTATCATTATATGCATATGGCCCCACAGTCTACAAACCACCAGGGCCAAACCAAACACACCCAATGTATTATGTACTCCTTCAGAGAGCATGGATAATAAAATAATAAGTGACTCCGATACAGCTGACAGAAAGTAAAATTAATACCACTGCTATGCTCTACGTATTCTGTGGATAGACAGCTTCAATTTCCTGTGCTGCATATTTGCCAACATTTGAAACCTAATATAAATAAGGACATCTGAGGAGAAAAAATGTGTGTTCATCTTTAAATGCCAGTGAAATATAAAGGAATGAGAAACTTTTTGGTGGGATGGAGTGGGAAAATGGCAAATATCTCACTAAAAATGGGAGGATTGTGTCCCATCAAGTTGGGATGATGCCATGGATAGATGTTATCAATCCAGTAACTAAAAATACACTAAAAATACTTATTTTTAAAAAGCATTACATGAAAACAAATTAAGAAAAAATGTTTTCTCCCCCATCACCCCACCTACAAGTTGATTTTATGCTGGTGAAAAGGGCTGGATTGACAACCGTGAAGACTGAAGTCTTATATAGCCACAAAATAGTTAAATTAAGGACAGGACAGCATGAGCTATCCTACCCTACCTGCCTCAACTATGATTTAAAGTTACCACTGCCCTGGACATAACGTTTATTACCACTGAGGCAAGAGTCCCAAAAGTGCTGGACTGTACTGTTTACTATTGCTTTTCTAGAACTCTGACAAACCATGAACATAGATAGTTTCAGAATGAACAACTCACAAAATGTCCTGCTTGCTGTGTTGGTAATTTTGGCCATATGACAGCTCCATGCAGTAGTCAATTCCTTGGCTTTGCCACTGGACTGGGTAAAATAACATGGGAATTCTGAAGCAAAGTGGAATGTTAATTTGCATGTTCATTCTCAGATTTCCTTTGCATCTTATTGCCAGTTCATAGCAGAACTGAAGTCTGAGTTTGGAGGATTCCCTTCATTCAGCTCCTGTTATCTTTAATAAGATTTAAATAAGGAAAGAAGGCACTAGAATTAAGACAAAACTAAGAAGGTACATTATTATTTTGATACTGTTGAAGAGTGCATGGTAATTTAAAGCATATTGTTAGGTAATTTTAGGACAGGAGGATGTCAGTCATGGTTGATCAGCAATAAAAAACAAGGCACATGAAGTGAGCTTTCAGGAGAGATTGAAGATTTGAGGATAGAACTCAAGGATAGCTATACAGTGTGGCACAGTGTAAGTGATCTCGTGAAAAGGAGGATTAGGCCTGGTCTACACTAGGACTTTAATTCGAATTTAGCAGCGTTAATTCGAATTAACCGCTCAACCGTCCACACCAGGAAGCCATTTAATTCGAACTAGAGGGCTCGTTAGTTCGAATTTGGTACTCCACCCCGGCAGGTGGAGTAACGCTAAATTCAACATGGCTAGCTCGAATTAGGCTAGGTGTGGATGCAAATCGAACTTAGTAGCTCCGGGAGCTATCCCACAGTGCACCACTCTGTTGACGCTCTGGACAGCAGTCCAAGCTTGGATTCTCTGACCAGCCACACAGGAAATGACCCGGGAAAATTTGAATTCATTTTCCTGTCTGGGCACTTTGAATCTGACGTCCTGGCTGGACATCGGGGCGAGCTCCGCAGCACCTGCAACGATGCAGAGCTCTCCAGCAGAGAAGTTCATGTTATCTGTGAATAGAAAGAGGGACCCAGCATAGACTGACTGGGAACTCTTCGATCTGATCGGTGTGTGGGGCGAGGAGTCTGTGCTTTCGGAGCTGCGCTCCAAAACAGGGAATGCGAAGACCTACGAGAAGGTCTCCAAAGCCATGAGAGACAGAGGATACAGGCGGGATGCAACGCAGCGCTGCGTGAAAATCAAGGACCCCAGACAAGGCTACCAAAAAATCAAAGCGGCAAACGGACGCTACGGAGCCTGCCACCACTGCCCCACCAGTGACCGTGGACTCTGACGATGGGACAGTGTCGACGGCCAGTTCCTCGGTGATGTTCGCGGACGGGGAAGATGAGGAAGGGTTTGTGGAGGACGAGGCAGGCGAGAGCGCTTACAACGCTGGTTTCCCCGACAGCCAGGATCTATTCATCACCGTCAGGGAGATCCCCCAACAACCCTCCCCGGCCATTAACCCGGACCCTGAATCAGGGGAAGGAGCAGTCGGTAAGTGCTTTAACCATGTTAACTTTTATTCTTAATATAACAGGAATCTTAACTGTGTGAAAAGGAGGTCTCTCTAGATATGGGGATAGAACAGAAATCATCCTTGGAGATCTCCACGAAGCTCTCCTTGCGTTAATCGAAAGCATCAGCAGGAGGTTCCTGAGGAGAGCTGCCTTATTGGGTGCTCCGTGGTAGCACAGTTTTCCGCGCAAGGCTTTCATGAGGTACTCAGGGAGCACTGCCTCCCCGAGCACGGCTGTATCGGGCCCTGGTTCGTGCTAGCTTTCACGCAGCATGCACTCTCTATCTCCTTCAGTGACCCTCCTCAGGGTGATCTCGCTCGGAGACTCCTGCATCTAATTAGGGTAATTACTGTAATTTTACGCCTGGTCCAAAGTATTTTTAAAAAATCTACGGACAGATGGCATAGCACAGACTCAGCACGCAGCTGCGTGACGAGCGTAACGGAAAGCCAAAGAATATAATGGACGCTCATGGAGGGAGGGGGGAATGAGGACGCAAGGTATCCCACAGTTCCTGCTGTCTCCGAAAAGTATTTGCATTCTTGGATGAGCTCCAAATGCTTCTAGGGTCAAACACAGTGTCTGCGGTGGGTCAGGGCATAGTTCGGCAATTTGCGCACACACCCCACCCACCACCAAAAGTGAAAACAATCCTCTGTTGACTCTTTTACATGTCACCCTATCTTTACTGAATGCTGCAGATAGACGCGATGGTGCAGCACTCAACACCAACATCCTTGCTCCCCCACGCTATGGATGGCTGATGGTACAAAACAATGGAAATCCGTCCTCATCATCAGCCTATTGGCACATGGGGCAGTGCAAAAGGGCTGGTAACCATCCCGACTAGCATCAGTAAGGTCGATCAAGGGCGCCTGTCCCTAATTTTTGATGGCAGATGGTGCAATATGGCTGGTAACCGTCCTCATCATTGCAACAGGGGGCTGAGCTCCATCAGCCCCCACCCTTCATTGTAAATAAAAGATTCAATTGCCCCTGGACTAGAAGAGGGATGATGGGCTCCTTCATCCACACTCCTTAATGTCCTGCCTGGACTATCATTGCAGCTGGAGGCTTCCTTCCACTCATTTCTCACAAACAAGTCACTGTGTCTTATTCCTGCATTCTTTATTACTTCATCACACAAGTGGGGGGACAATGGTATGGTAGCCCAGGAAGGCTGGGGTAAGAACGGAATGAACAGGTGGTGTTGTTGCAGGAGCACCCCCTGTGAATAGCATACAGCTCATAATTTATGCAGGATCGGACACAGAGCAGCTGTGCTCTCTGGTTCTATGATACAGTGGTTCTCTAGTACACTTGCCCATAATCTAGGCAGGACTGATTCTATTTTTAGATACCAAAAAGGAGGGATTGACTCAGGGAGTCATTCCCAATTTTTGCTTTTGCGCCCCTGGCTGCTCGGCCAGGGGCACTTATGACAGCCCCAAATGGGGCAGTGCAAAAGGACAGGTAGCCATGCCCATCTTATTACCATCTTATTACCAATTTATGGTATGGTTGATGGTACAATATGGCTGGTAACCATCTCTGCTGTCATGCAAAAGCAAAAGCATGCTGCTGTGTAGCGCTGCTGGCCCGCCTCTGTCAGCGGCATCTAGTACACATACGGTGACATACACAAAAGGCAAAACAGTGTCCATGGTTGCCACGCTATGGCCTATGCCAGGGCAATTCTGGGAAAACGGGCTTGAAATGATTGTCTGCCGTTGCTTTCCCGGAGGAAGGAATGACTGGCGACATTTACCCAGAATCCACCGCGAAAATGATTTCTGCCCCAGCAGGCACAGGGGTCTCAACCCAGAATTCACAGAGACAGCCTAGACTCAGTTAATTGTTCGCAAAAATGTATCTTTGCAAGGAATTCACTCCCTGTTTCCCATCTCACAGCTTCCACTGTCTCCAGACCTGCCACAGCATCCCCCTCGCAGAGGCTGGCGAAGATTAGGCGGCGAAAGAAAAAGACAAGGGACAAGATGTTCGAGGAATGTATGGGCTGCTACCTAGCAGAGGCGGACCAGCAGAGCCAGTGGAGGGAGACCGTCTCTCTGGGCCAGCGCTCACACAGCGAACGGGAGGAGAGGTGGCGTGAGGAAGACAAGCAGGCGACTGAAACGCTGCTTGGACTAGTGAGGGAGCAAACGGACACGCTCAGGCGCCTTGTGGATGTTCTGCAGGACCGCAAGAGGACAGAGCCCCCCTGCAGTGTATCTGCAACCGCCCTCCCCCGCCACAAAGTCCCATACCCCCCTCACCGAAAATAATCAGGAGGAGGGGCGGCCGGGGACGTGAATACTGTCACTGCACCACAGCACAGTGCTCAAGTACCCAAAAGCTCTCATACCCTACATTTGCCGAAGTCCTTCACTTCCAGACTCACAGTAGTCCCAATCCCAGTCCCATCCCCTAACTGTCTACTTAATTAATAAAAATGCTTTGCTGTTAATTACTGTTTCCGTTATGTTTTTTCAAAGAAGACTGTGTTTGAATGGGGGGCGTGGGGAAGGGGGTGGTTAATTGCATAGGACAGTCACCTTTCCCAGGGTACAGTCACGGGGGCAGGATCAGCAGCGGGTCACACACACGGTGCAGTCAGTAGGCAACATGGTCGGTTTTTGGAGGTGGTTTCCAGGATCTGTGTGGGCGGGGGAGATGTGACTTTGCAGCGGGGGAGGGCGGTTACAGATCTTATACAGCGGTCCTTGTCCTGGACCGCTGAGTCATGCAGCTGAGGAATCTGTATCCGTCCTCCTCCACCACAAGGTCACATATCCGCCCGCACACAGAATTCTATAAAGAGGGATGGCAGGCTCCGTTGAAAGAAGCCTTCCGGCACTGCGGACCGCTCTAGGAGCAGGAGCCTGTCATTCCTTGAGTTTAGAGGCGTGTTGGGAATAGAATGTGAAATGCTGAGATTGTTTAGGCTTCTGGGACGAGCCGATAACGCTGGGAATTGTGTATAAAGGGCTGACCTTGGGCGCGCTCTCATCGGCCAGCTAACTGTAAATAGGATGATAAGTCAAACAGGTGTGTAGGATGTTAATTAGGATGGGGTTACAGCTGCAGCTGTGTATATTTTGTTAACCAATTAGCAACTGTCTGATTGCTTGCGATAATGGGATATAAGAGCATGCTGGAAAGGAATAAAGTACTCTCTGCTTATGATCACATGGGTTGTCAGACTCTGTCCCTGCTCCTCTGCGATGCAACAAATGGTGACCCCGACGTGATTGAATGAGGACAGTGTTGGTGGCCTGAACTGAAAGGAGGAAAAGGAGGCGCACCTGAGTCTCAGTGTCGAGCGGCTAGGAGCCGCAGGGCGTCCGAAAAGAGGGGCGCACCTGAGCTCAGTGTCGAGCGGCAAGCCGCAGGGCGTCTGAAAAGGGAGGCACACCCCAGCCCAGAGGTGAGCAGCTAACATGGGAACCGCTGCATCAGCGGAAGAAAGGACGGTGCATGAATATTTGATGCGCATCGCGGAGCGGCAGGGAGAGAAGCTCCCCTCTGATAAGTTATCCCGTCTGCTGCGGTGGGGACGGAGAAGGGGACTTTCTGTTCAACCAAGTACAATTTTTGATAAAACTGTTTGGGAGCGGCTAGGCTCCGAGCTTTGGAAGTCGGTGGCTCGGGGCGATAAGGAGGCCTTCTCCCAGTATGGAATAAGGCGAAGGAGATAGTAGAAACTCTCGCGGCCGAGGCAGGAGTGCAGGCGGCCCTTTCTGAGCTTTGCCGCCCAACGCCCGGAATGCCTTCTGTGTTGCCGGTTGGAGCCAGAGAGTTTTTCGGTGGTGAGGACACGGTGATACCTTTGGCTTCCAACCCCTACCCTATGGATGATGTTGCCCCTGCTACGGCCCCACTACCCTCCAATGTGGCTATCGGCCCCGACATGATTGATCCTGCTACGGTCCCGTTACCCCCCGATACGCCCGAGCCTATGGAGACAGCCTTGCCGTATGCACCCCCTCCAAAGCCATGCCGTGTCCACGGGGCCTGGGGGTGCCTCGATTGCGGGGGGACAGAGGAGGCTCGGGTGGAACGTGTGCCATCAAACCCATATCCCGATTTGACTACGTTTACTCAGTTTACTCAGTTTGATGCCTTCTATAAGGAGATGGAGCGCCAGGGTCGACAGCTGCAGCATATGTGTGATAAGTTGGACCAATTGGAAAGTTTTCCACCTGGATCATCGCGGTCGCATCTTCACAAGTGCTTTCATTCAACTCGCCCCCCCGCCCCGCCTGGCCCCGGGGACCCTCCAACTGGAGACCCTCCGGATCCGGTACAGCGCTGGCATGGGGTTTTAAGAGAAGCCATCCTTGAAGGTCTAACACCCGAGGCCTTTCCGGTGATTACGCCAGACCCTCAACACCCTAATCATAGACGGTGGGCCCCTTTGGACTGGAAGTTGATCCGTGAGGCACAGAAATCGATCATGGCTTATGGACTAGATAATCCGTATGTACAGTCTATCATTGAACAGGTATTTGTTGGCCAAGCAATGTGTCCGTACGATGCGATTAAGCTAGCTGATATGCTTCTTACACCTACACAGAAACTGTTGTGGAAAGATGATTGGGCTAAGAGAGTTGACTTGGCTCTTGTCCGCAATTTGGATTTACCGGATGATGATCCTCGGCGCCTGGCCACTGCTGATATGTTTTTGGGAGCCGGTCGCTTTGTTGACCCGCACTTGCAAGCTCGCCTTGAGCCCCGGATCCTGCAGCAATCACAGGAACTAGCTTTGGCTGCCTTTAAAGCAGTGCCCCAGATGGGAAAGCCGACCCCTCCCTATGCTAAAATTACACAAGGCCCATCGGAACCGTATTCCACCTTTTTGGATCGCCTTCGAGAGGCTATTGATAGATCTCCTAATCTGACGCCAGAGGCCAGAACTGCAGTTGGACTTGATCTTGCAACCCAGAATGCAAATCCCACTTGCCGCCGTATATTAGCCACCTTGCCCAAGACTGCGACCCTGATGGAAATGATCGAGGCATGTGGTAGGGCCGCTATGCTTGAGGAGATGGATAAGGCGGCAATTCATGCTAAGGCACAGGCCTCTGCACTGGCCGTGGCGTTACAACCCCTGCTCGGGGGACAGCGGGGGGCTAGAAGACCGACCCGGCCAGCCGGCCCCTGTTTTGGTTGTGGAAAACCCGGGCATTTCCGGCGGAACTGCCCTATGCAAAATGGGCAGCGGGCCTCTGATGTGTCACCTGAAGCTGCAACTGGCGCTTGCACACGATGTGATAAGTTTGGACATCGCGCCGCCGACTGTTGGGCGCGTTACACGAAGGATGGAACACCGCTGCCGGGAAACGGATCACGGAGCGCCCCTTGGAGGAGCGCGACGACACAAGTGCCTCCACCCGCCAACCCGGCTGCCTGGAACACCTCACCGGAGCAACCCGTGGCAGTGCCGGAGTGGACTTGGCCACAGCGACAGATGTAGTTTTAGAGACTGACGAGGTTCAAGTTCTTCCTTCCAACATCGATGGTCCATTGGGATTTGGACTGAGTGCCCTTTTGATTGGCCGTTCGTCAACATCGAAACAAGGTATTTTTGTTTTGCCTGGCCTTATTGATGCCGACTATACGGGGAATATTGGGATAATGGTACGTGCCCTCTGTCCCCCTGTGACTATAACTGCTGGTACACGTCTTGCTCGGTTAATACCTTTCAAGGGATGTGTGCCCCGATCGACCCCAATTGACCGCGGGTCTCGAGGGTTTGGATCCACTGGCCCTCCCCAAACTGCCTTTGCTATGGACAAGCCCACCCGAACTGCTCGGCTTCAGGGATCCGATGGGCGGCAAATCACTCAGGAAGCTTTTATTGGGGATGCAATGCAGAGTGGGGTAACTGAGGCACCTGGGACGACAGAGGTAGAAGATACTGTGTTTACCTTGGAATCAGAGCACACTGAAGCGGTTGCAGCTGAGGCCCCCATGCAGAATGATGTAGGAGATGCGCCATCTAACCTAGTATCAGAATGCCCAGGGGCAGTTGTAAATGGGGCCCCTCTACAGAGCGACATGTGTCCTCAAGAACTGCCTGTGTGTGGAAAGGGAGACGAAGAGGAGCAAGGGAATTTAGCTGTGCAGCTGGCAGATACTGGCTCACCCATTTTTAGTATTGAAAGCTCTGGGGCTCAAAAAACATTTGTGCCTGTTACAGCTGCAGCAATTGAAGAACAAATCATTGCAGAAACTGTAACATCTATGGAAACCTCAGCTGAAACTTTAAAGCCTTTAGAAGCAGTGCCTGGAAAACTATTTCCTGAACTAGTCCAAGATATTACCACTGCTCATTCGGGATTTGAGGCTGCAAGCAGTAGCAGTGAAGCAATTGCAACTGTGTTAGTATCAGAGATGTCTGCTGCAGTGGTGGATGGAATGTCTGAAAGAGCCACACGATGTACACAACCTGGGCCCCTGGAGGAAAGTTGCTTGTTTGCTATGCCAGGATTCTTTTTGTTTGATCCTCCCTGAATGATTTAATTGATTGAGATAATTTTTGCTTTGCCTGAATGTATAGGATGATGTCCTGATAATTTCCCCCGTAGAACTTGAACCACGATGGTGGTGGAACAGGAGAAAAAACACTCACATCATTGATATTGCCAGTGTCTAGAAATTCCTGACTAAAAAGACATTGAGAACTGACCCTGGTAAAGAAGCAAAGAATTGCACACTGGCAGGAAAAAATTTGGGACTCCTGCTAAAAACTGTGGTATTGATTGGATTTTGGGGTTTATTTTGCAGGCTGCGCCCTGTGTTGTGGAATTTTTTTTTAGCATGTATTGCCCTCCCTAATTGGATTGTAAATGATATTACCCCTCCCCATTACTAACCCCTGTTTTTTAGAGCCTATTTGTTTTTTGTTTCTAAAGTTTGAGAAAATTCGGTTTCTCAAAATAAAGGTTTGTTGAGTATTCTTAAAGCGGGGAGTTGTAGGCATAAATTTAGGAAATTTGGGAGAATGGCTTTGAATTTATGTGACCCAAAATACCTTTATGTAAAGTGCTTTGGATCGGGCCCAGGCAGGCACGCAATAGATAGAGAACTTGAAGAAGAAATAAGGATCGGGCCCAGGCGGCGGGCAACAGACAACAAGCTTGGAATACTGGTTGATAACCTTGAGGGTGTAGTTGATAGAAAAGGTAATTAACTACTAGCGAGTAATGTTAGGCAGAGTACAAAGTTAACTCTGTGGTTGCTGGAGGGAATAGCAGTTGAATTTAGAAGTAAGTCAGGATGCAATTGTATTACTGTAAATGATTTAATTGATGATGTAATTTTCCTTTTTTTTTGCCTGATGGTACTAAGGGTATTTGTATATTGTATGTAATGATTGATTGCCCAGTAGGGGTAGTTTTGTTTTGTTTTTTAGATATTAAGAAAATTGGTGTTAGCTGCATAGCATTTTATGTACCATGCATTTATTTACAGAGTTAAATTTATGTTATGTGTTTTTTGTTTTGTTTTGTGGTGTTTGGTTTTTTTTTTTTTTTTTTCTCTCTGGCCAGAATTGTTTTTTGCGTTTTATGTGGTTTATGTTGTGTTTTTTCTAGGACCCCCCCTCCCTCAGTGTCAGTTTGATCGCCTGACATCTGAGGGATGATTTTGGTAATAGAAGGTTGCCACAAGTTGGTGTGCAATAGAGAAGGGGGGAATCCTGTAGAATTTACACCATTTATTTGTTGTGCTTTGTTTTTGTTTGGTGTTGTTGGGGTTATGTTAAGAATTGCATGGTTATATAGGTTGGCTTTATAAAGTTTTAATTTTGGTTTGTGATAGATTGTGGTGTTATGTTGTTATAAGTTGGAAATGTTTTGCTAATGTTTTTATCCCTTTTTTTTTTCCCCTCCTTTTTGATTTTGGGTGGAGGGGGGAAGTGTTGGGAATAGAATGTGAAATGCTGAGATTGTTTAGGCTTCTGGGACGAGCCGATAACGCTGGGAATTGTGTATAAAGGGCTGACCTTGGGCGCGCTCTCATTGGCCAGCTAACTGTAAATAGGATGATAAGTCAAACAGGTGTGTAGGATGTTAATTAGGATGGGGTTACAGCTGCGGCTGTGTATATTTTGTTAACCAATTAGCAACTGTCTGATTGCTTGCGATAATGGGATATAAGAGCATGCTGGAAAGGAATAAAGTACTCTCTGCTTATGATCACATGGGTTGTCAGACTCTGTCCCTGCTCCTCTGCGATGCAACAGAGGCGGTCTTTACATCACCGCACACCCTACCCAGCACAGCCTGCGTCCCAGTTTCAACCCTTTCACGAAAAGTCATGAATAAAGAAACCTTTGTTAAGTAATAATGGGACATGTATTTTATTTTTACACGTGTGCTGGAAGTGGGGGTAACGGGGTGAACAGGGTATGTAACCGAAGAGGAGAGTCAACAGTAACTGGGTAAAGAAACAGGGGCAGGTTCAGCTTCTCTGTAAAGAAACTGAACAGTCACAGGTCACGCTGCTCGCTGCTCGCTGGTATTTGAAGAGTTCCTTGTCGCTGTCCCAGGCGCCTGTATAGGGCTTCATGAGCAAGTGCATTAGCGGGCAGGCTGGGTCCCCGAGGATGACTATAGGCATCTGCACATCCACAACAGTTATTTCGTGGTCCGGGAAGAAACTACCTTCCTGCAGGTGTCTGAGCAGCCCCCAGTTCCTGAAAACACACGCATCATGAACCTTGCCCGGCCACCCGACGTTGATGTTTGTAAAACGTCCCCTATGGTCCCCCAGTGCTTGCAGCACCATTGAAAAGTAGCCCAATTTCTCAGCAGCTGACTGTGGAAGACGTGGACGATAAAGTGCGAGGAGGAGAAAACGGCGATGATCGCAGCGGGCTCCGTGCTTGCAGTGCTGTGGCGTCCGCGCTGTCATTGACCAGAAAAGTGCACGAACAGATTGACCGCAGGCGCTTTCACGGAGGGAGGGAGGGAGGTTGTGATTGACGGTTCAATGACGACACTTACCCAAAACCACCCTCGACACATTTCTCCCCCCAGCAGGCATTGGGGGCTCTACTCAGCATTCTAATGGGCAGCGGGGACTGCGGGAACTGTGGGATAGCTTCCCACAGTGCACCGCTTCCAAAGTCGACGCTGGCCCCGTGAATGTGGACTCAGAAATTCGAATTAGTGTATTTAGTATGGATACACAAATTCGACTTCATAAGGTCGAATCCACAAATTCGAACTAAGTTGATTCGAAATAGTCTTGTAGTGTAGACAAGGCCTTAGAGAGACTACACAAAATAGCTAAAGCTAGTAAAACAATTATAGGAACAGAAAAGTAATGAGCAAAGAGGATTTCCAAGCATTGTAGCAAATGGTGAAAGGAAAAAGCATATTTTTCTTAAGCAAGTTAATGGGGAATTAAAAATCAAGGATAAATAGGGCCCTATCAAGTTAGAGAAATAGTGGAGAGGAGAAAAGAACAATGCAGGATTGTCTAATATCTCTTCTCCTTGAGACTAACAACAACAACAAAAACTCTCAAGAATGAGAATGCAGAAGGATAGGAAAATAATATGCTGCTTTCAGATGCAATTTACGCAATGGCAACTAGGCACCCAAAAAAATGGTACATAAGAAATCAACAAAAGGGGGTTTCTCATTGCTGTCTGGTTCAAATTAACACATGCCCATACATGTCTTGCTGCAGCAGAGATCATACAATGACCATATTCTTTTCTGTGATGAGTGTTACTTGGAGTATGTAAGGCTAGTGATATGAGAATCTTCCTGAGACATTTGTGCTCATTTTAATTGTCAACTTTCTATGAAAACAGCTCTGCAAAACTTGGCTATGCCAGTTCACAGGTTTCTGTGTGAATAACATTATTTTCCTTCCATTCACACAGTTCAGTTCTATGTTGTGTGTGGTTTCCACATAAAATCATAAATTGGCCCAGGTCTGCTTAGAAAGAGAGAAACAATTAATAAACCATTCAACAAAACTTGTGGCAAAACCCAGCATAGGTTAGGATTGCATGGGCAGGGGTAGGGTGGAGGTTACAAAGACATTTCACACAGCTTGAGTCTGGTTTCTGGCCCACAAACAGAAATCTGTGAATCCTTCTCCCTTGTTACTAGTCAGAGCATTTCTGATTAATCCAGTTTATGAAGACTGAACCATTATATCATTAAGAGATTCCACAAAGCCCCCATTCAATTATAAAGTGGCCGCAAAAAGGGCAAACAGTTATTTCATTTGATTAATGGGGACACAGAATTTAAATCAAAGGAGATGCTATCATTATTCTTTGGTCTCTATGTACTGTGGCAATAGGTTCATTAAATAGATAAGACAATTATTATATGGGACAGTAGTTTAGTGTTTGAGAACCTGCTCTATGATTCAAATATTGCACTGCAAAACAACCCTTCCAAAGAGGTAAATGTCCTTAAAGTGATATACAGGACGATGACCATGATCATAGTAGATCACACAAATATCTAGAGATGAGGCAACTGCAGTTGCAAACACATATGGGGGAACTTTTCATACAGGTAAATTATCAGAATTATGAAAGGAGAAGGGATTCTTGCTGGGAAAACACCCTGACGGAAACTGCATCGCATCCAAACATTTCGGTTTGTTTGCACAGCATGAACACCAATACAGATGTGAATTGGAAATCATGGACAGAAGCATGAAATGAGCACACCAGGGACACTAGTTACTGATATTCCTCACTGTCAAAGAATATGAAATATTTTAATGGTCAATAATTCATTCAGCACTTGTTGGAAATATTTTTATTGTTTCACTTACTCTAGTAATGCTTAACACGTGTAGTTAACATAATGATCAAGATAATATTCCAGTCACTTTTATCCAAAGTACTTTACAAAAGTGGGAATATTAACCCCCTTTAAAGTAGTTGAAACAGAGACAGAGATCTTAAGTAACTTGTCCAAGGCTACACAGTGTGTCAAAGAAAATTCTCCTTACTGCTAATCTCTGGCCTTAATAACCTGACCTTATTATCTCTAATACAATAGGACTCTCTTTATAAAAAGCCTCCTTAAAACACTGTAAGAATTTGAAAGATAGTTTTATATAAAGACAACAAGAAATCTAGTGGCACCTTAAAGACTAACAGATTTATTTGGGCATAAACTTTCGTGGGTAAAAAAACCTCACTTCTTCAGTTGCATCTGAAGAAGTGAGGTTTTTTTACCCACAAAAGCTTATGCCCAAATAAATCTGTTAGTCTTTAAAGTGCCACCGGACTTCTTGATATTTTTGTGGATACAGACTAACATGGATACCCCCTGATACTTTATACAGAGTGTATAACATACATAAGAGGAGTTTCAGGGGAGTAGAGTTGGTTGGAAATTTTTCAATGAAACTTTTGTCAAAGTACTGATTTCTAACTGAAATTTTTCATGGAAACGTATCACTTCAGACAAAACTTTTGTTGGGAAAATGTCTCCGTTCCAGGATGAAATTTCTGATCAAAGCCAGAGACATCACACTACACCAGAGACATCACACTACACCAGAATACCCCAGAGTCTGGTAGTCAGACTCTCCCCTGTGATGTTGGAGATCCAGGTTCAAATCACTGCTCTGACTAAATTAATCTCTTTTCTCCCTACTTTTTGGCCAAAAAACATTTTTTTTAAACATCTCAGTTATATACTGATAGAGAAGGGGGAAATGTCTGAAATATCAAAAATTGTCATAGGACAGGAAAATCACCTTCCATTCTGCTTGGCAATGAAGAGAAAATGAATGTTCTTTCACCACTAGGTAGATAACCAAGCCTAGGTCATCGGTGACCAGACTCATTGCAGCTATCTTGTGGTCTCAGTTTAATTACTAATAAACTCTGGTGTCAATATCAAAAATCTGCATGACAATTGGCACTTAGTACCAATCTTTCTGGCAGTTTCAGCAGAGACGCTGCCAGACTATTCCCTTATCTGCAGAGATACTCCCGCTAACTCAGGGTGAGTCATGCTGGCAGTGTGGCATGAATGAAACATTAATTTCTGCTGCCTGCACTATGCCGTATTTGTTGCCACGTGCATCTCCACCTATGGTTTGGGAGAGACTTTTTTATTTTTAAGATAACTGAAATACTAACAGCAAATTAAAAAAAAAAGCAAAAAGCAGAGGACTTACCTCTTAGAGTTGTCACTCAGAAATCTTGCAATAACCAGCAAATTTCCTGAGTTTTTTTTTTTAAAGATTGAATGTGCTCAAGAAAGAAATGTAGCTGACTGTATAGAAAAGGGAAGTGAAAGAGCGACAGACAGTGTGGTTCTGTGACTAGGGCCTGAGAATGGGACATGCATTCTGTTCCCAGCTCTGCCACTGACTTGCCCCAAAGAATTTACAATCTAAGCAGACAAAGGGTGGGATGGGAAACCAAGGCACAAAGAGGTGAAGCGAGTTGCCAAGATACAGCTCAAATACGTGTTTGATATGGCTATTCCTTTTATGAATCTGTCTGATGTTCAAAGCCATTAATATAACCCACAGTCCAAAATAAAATTCTTTTTAAAACAATAACCCTGCTCAACAGATTCTTAATATTATTGCAATTTGTAGTGAAATATTAACAGTGTCAAATTTTCAAATTCATAAAAAAAGTGAGTTAGCCATCCACTAATGTTTATTTTAAATTGTTAGGAATTCCATAGAGGATTACGGGTAGTTTCTTAAAATAATATGATAAACACATTTTTTTTAACATGGAATTATGCCTGACTTCCAAAACCTACCCCACTATTTATTCAATCAGTACTTGGGTGATGTTTTTCACCCCTGTGAAAGAGTGAATAAATGACTTAGATAGACACAGAAAAACAACTTAGATATTCCTTGACTTTGAGGAAACAAAACTCTTTACCTTTGATCAATATGCTGTGGTTACCATAATAAAATATTGGAGTAATGGGATTAGATGTTGCAGGCAGGAACAAGAATGTGGCCTGCAGGATTCTGCTCTTTGGCAGGAATCCCCCATTACAATGCTGGTGCAACAATAATAATGTAATGCTAATGTACTGGGGTAAGTTAAGGATATTAAAAGATAAAAAATCATGTTTCAGACAACAATGTCCTTTGCTGTGCAACTCTAATATTGCAGGGTCCCATTCAGGGAAACACTTAAGCATGTGTCTGACTTTATGCATGCACTTATAAGCATGGTCTGATGTTCCTTGTAGGAACATTTTCATGAATGGGATCCTTAGATTATTAAAGCCAAAAAAATGCTCAACATCTCTATCACTGCCACTAATTATTTTAACGTTCTGCACTTCACTCTGTTGGGACAACAAACCCAGACTGGTCAGTTCGCTTCAAGCCCCCTGCTCCTCTCTCTCTCATTCCCATGCATAGAGGGAAGCTTACACCCCCCCTTTTTCCTCAACCCCACAGAAGCCACTCCATAAGGGCTACATGGGGTTCCAGCTTGTCAAGTTAGAAGGGAGCACAGAGGAAGAATGAGTAGGAGAGCTGGCAGCCGGTTTCCTGCAGCTTATTCTGCCACACACCCAAAAAGCCTATAGTACAGAAGAGCACAATATAGTATATCCTCCAACTGTATTAGCTTTCACTAGCCCCCCTGCATTATGGAGCCTTTGAGCCTTTAAAGCAGTGGTTCTTAACCTTTACTGCAGCCTGAACCCCTTTGGTTCTCAAAATATGTTCTCGCACCCCTTATCAAAAATCGTTGAAGTACATCAGTTCTTTAAACCTAGATATATTCTTTATTTGTATATACAGTAATTGTTAAAAAATGTATAATGTTAATAAATACATAGGTTTGATAAAAACAAAGTAATTGTACTTACACGACTGTGCTTAATTTGTGTTTTCGATGATTTACCTTCTAAAAAAATCTGGCATGTCTCTCACCCCCACAGGGGGTGTGCACCCCAGGTTAAGAACCACTCCTTTAAAGGAAAGGGGAACCAGAAGCAGTTATGGCCAGTGGTTCCCTGGAAGTTCCAAAACAGCTGCACTGCCTGGTAGCCAGAGGAGAGTTGGGGGAAAGGACACCATAGAACTGGAGTGAAGGCACCGGATCTCTAGGTAGGCAGGCTCTATGTCCCCACCGGCTCCTCCAAGATCTTGCAGATTCTGAGAACTGAAAACCCTTGATTCTTCCGCAAGATAAACAACGTCCCTCTGGATGAAGAACCTCCCTCCTCCAAGGACAAACTCCTAGGAAACTCGATGAGATGGAATTTGTAGGTTTTTCCTTTTTCTTACATAGACCATGTGGGCACAGGGGAGAATGGGCCTAGTCACTTTCACTTTCAGTTTGTCATTCAGTAGTAGCACAATATTATTGTATTTGGGTATCTGGCAGGGCAGCAGCATACATGAGTGAACTTTCCTTTTTGTGTGTTTAAAATTTAAAAATATAAAGGAAATCATCATGAATTAAAGACAAACCTTCAAATCAGATAAACCCATGTGTGATTCTATGTTGACCTGGGAAATTAAGTTCCAGTGTGAATAACAGAAATATTTGAAGAGCTGTTCAAGTGAGCAAATAAGTAATTAATTTTTTTTAAGGCCACTCATTTTTCACCACAGAGTTTAAAGACTTTAATATTGGTTCCAAGCAGGAAAATCTTTATCTAACCTGGAAAGGGGGGGTGGGGAGGCGTGTGGAAACTGGCAAGAAGAAACACAGGGATAATTGTCAAAAATGTTCAATTCAGTATTAGTTGTAATGTTGTTGCCACTTTTAATAATTAATTTATATTATATTAAACTAAATATCCACCCTAAGGGCCTAAAGCGATAAATCTTTTGATAATCCAGACATGACATTATTTAATCATGTGGCTATGAAATCATTCATATCCTTTTGCTATGGAAACGATGTCATCACAATCATAAGATCATGATTACCTTGTGGTACTGTGCTGATGATTGTGAAGATGGAATTAGTTAAGAGAAAAAAAGTTTTTTCAATTTAACAGAAATATTTCCTGCGTGGCTCTTGGGTGACCTACTCTAGATACAATACATTTCCCACTGGACAAGTGATGTACAATGGCTAAGTAGTCTCATTATTATAATGATTTATTCATAATGTTTAATTAAATGGCAACATTGTTAACCATTATTGTGCTGATTCTCAAACCAGGAAATGCAAAGGCATGAAACAATGAAAACATGTATTTTTTTTAAAAAAAGGTAATGAAGGTTTTTGAATCTGAAAATGGGTTTGTGCTTGAGTTTAGGACAATTATTATTTCATTCTGGACTGTTTCAGAAATCCCTACACTCAACAATCCAACAAACCAAAGGAGTATTTGATCTTTAAAATATGCAGTCTTATTCCTGAACAATGCCTTTTCAAACAATTTCTAAGTCAGACTGTGAGTGGCCCCTTGAAATACAACCTGTTCTGCAGGAAAGGAGTACCTTTTTCATAGGAACTCCCTGTTATTCAGTAGAAATCACCTGCAACAGAGGTGGAATTTGGAAGGGCCAAGACACGTGGCAGCTGAATGCCACTGATTTGAGAATCAAGAGAAGAATGATTAACAATGTTAGTCTTTAATTGAATATTATGAATAAATCATCATAGTAATAAGACTACTTAGTCACTACTTCTCATTTTTTTAACCCAAGTTTCACCTCACTTAAAAACTACCTATTTACAAAAATCAGACAAAAATAAGTGTCACAGCACACTATTACTAAAAAATTGCTTACTCTCTCATTGTGCTTGTATGAAATTTTAGTTTGTACTGACTTTGTTAGTACTTTTTATTAGGGCTGTCAATTAGTCACAGTTAACTCACGTGATTAACTCAAAAAAAATTAATAATGATTAAAAAAATTAATGGCAATTAATCACACTGTTAAATAATAGAATACCAATTGAAATGTATTAAATAGTTTTGGATGTTTTTCTACATTTTCAAATATCTTGATTTATATTATAACACAGTATACAAAGTGTACAGTGCTCACTTTATATTATTATTTTTATTACAAATATTTGCACTGTAAAAATGATAAACAAAAGAAATACAGTATTTTTCAATTTACCTCATACAAGTACTGTAGTGCAATGTCTTTATTGTTTACATTTATGGGAGATACTGCTGCCGGCTTATTATTTACACTGTCACCTGAAAGTGAGAACAGGTGTTCGCATGGCACTTTTGTAGCTGGCGTTGAAAGGTATTTATGTGCCAGATATGCTAAACATCTGTATGCACCTTCATGCTTCGGCCACCATTCCAAAGGACATGCTTCCATGCTGATGATGCTCGTTAAAAAAATAGTGTGTTAATTAAATTTGTGACTGAACTCCTTAGGAGAGAATTGTATGTCTCCTGTTCTGTTTTACCCGCATTCTGACATATATTTCATGTTATAACAGTCTTGGATGATGACCCAGCACATGTTGTTCATTTTAAGAACACTTTCACAGCAAGAAGGTACCAATGTGAGATTTCTAAAAATAGCTATAGCACTCAACCCAAGGTTTAAGAATCTGAAGTGCTGATCGGGACGGGGTGTGGAGCATGTTCTCAGAAGTTTTAAAAGAGCAACACTCTGATGCAGAAACTACAGAACCTGAACCACCAAAAGAAAAAGGAAAAGAAAAAGGAAAAAAAAATCAAGCTGCTGGTGGCATCTGACTCAAATGATGAAAATGAACATACATCGGTCCGCTCTGCTGTGGATTGTTGTCAAGCAAAACCCACCATCAGCATGGCCACATGTCCTCTGGAAAGGTGGTTGAAGCATGAAGGGACATAAGAATCTTTAGTGCATCTGGCACATAAATATCTTGTGACACAATCTACAAGAGTACTATGCGAACTCCTGTTCTCACTTTCAGGTGACATTGTAAACAAGAATTGGGTAACATTATTGTGACATTATTGACATGAACTGTGACCGTATAGATCATGGTTGCAACCAAGGTCCTATAGTTACATCAAATCTTGTACAAAGGAGGTCAAGTAAGGTGTCTATAGAAAGGTTATAATTTGCTGGTTATGATTATGCTGTCTGTATGTGTGTATTATTTTTGTATTTGAAGTTATGAATATTGGCTATGTACTTGTATCTCAATGTGCTTGATTCTGAGTAGCCTCAGTGAAGCATTTGGTCAGCTTCTTGAGAAAGGACTATTCTCAGTAAGTGACCAATCAAGAAACACTTAACTGACAATGGACTTTGGGAGACGCCAATCCACATCTGAGCTTTCCAGGGAACATTCAAACTAACATGTAAACAATGTCATCAGCCTACAAAAAACTGAATCATTCATGGACATGTGACTTGCCCAGGTGGCTAAAAACTCCATCTTGTTGCTGTGATTTTGCACAGGAGAACAAAGGGGTTTCTGCCCACAAGAGAGAGACTATAAAAGGCCCTGGAAGCCTCTTCATTTTGTCTTCAGCTGACTTAAGAGATGGCCCCTCCACCAAAAGTGATGCCTGAAAGAAACTGAAACAAAGGACAATAACTAGGGGTGTGTGTGAATGATTGCTTGTCCCAGGCCATAAACTACAACGTTGTTCTGAAAAGGATTGGTCCCAGACTAGGAAGGAGTCTAGTCTGTGAAAGAAGCTTATTGGATCATCTCTCAGGGTGAGATTTCATCTGTAATCAGTTTCTTAATGTATTAGGCTTAGACTTGCATGTTTTGTTTTATTTTGCTTGGTAACTTACTTTGTTCTGTCTGTTATTACTTGGAACCACTTAAATCCTACTTTTTATACTTAATAAAATCACTTTTGTTTATTAATTAACCCAGAGTAAGTAATTAATACCTGGGGGAGCGAACAGCTTGCATATCTCTCTATCAGTGTTATAGAGGGCGGACAATTTATGAGTTTACCCTGTATAAGCTTTATACAGAGTAAAACAGATTTATTTGGGGTTTGGATCCCATTGAGGACTGGGGCTGTGGCTACACTTAGCACTTCAAAGCGCTGCCGCGGTAGCGCTGCCACGGCAGCGCTTTGAAGCGCTAAGTGTAGTCAAAGCACCAGCGCTGGGAGAGAGCTCTCCCAGCGCTGTCCGTACTCCACCTCCCTGTGGGGAATAACGGACAGCGCTGTGAGCCGCGCTCCCAGCGCTGGGGCTTTGACCACACTGGCGCTTTGCAGCGCCGCAATTTGCAGCGCTGGAGAGGGTGTGTTTTCACACCCTGCTGCAGCGCTGCAAATTTGTAAGTGTAGCCAAGCCCTCAGTGTGTGGATGCTGGAGATAGGTGACTTGCTGAGCAGTTTTCAGTTAAGTCTGCAGCTTTGGGAGCGTGGTTCAGACCCTGGGTCTGTGTTGCAGCAGATTAACATATCTGTCTCAAGAAGGCAGGGTTCTGGAGGCCGAAACTGGCAGAAAAATGGGCCTCAGAGGGAGACTCAGCACATCGAGTGACAGTCCCAAGGGGGTCTCTGTGACTGAACCCGTCACAATCATCTCCTGCAAATTGTAACCAAATTTATTTGAAGTAGGATTGAGTGGACTTGTAGGCTCTAAAGTTTTACATTGTTTTATTTTTGAATGCAGGTTTTTTGGTACATAATTATACATTTTTAATTTCAACATTCATGATAAAGAGATTGCACTATAGTACTTGTATGAGGGGAATTGAAAAATACATTTTTTTTGTTTTTTACAGTGCAAATATCTGTAATCAAAAATAAATATAAAGTGAGCACTGTACACTTTGTATTCTGTGTTGTAATTGAAATCAATATATTTGAAAATGTATAAAACATCCAAAAATATTAAAATAAATGGTATTCTATTATCATTTAGAACACAATTAATAGAGATTAATTTTTTAATCGCTTGACAGCACTACTTTTTCTGTAACCTGTTCCAAAACTAGACAAATGTAGATGAGATGATGTACCCCCTGGAAGACCTCTGTGTACCCCCAGGGTACATGTACTCCTGGTTGAGAACCACTGTTTTAGATTATGAAGAGAAAAAGTAGTGCACAAGAAAATCAACAAAAGGACTAGTTCTTCAAAATTAAAAAATACAGCCCAATAAATTTACATTGTCCTGCAATTTCGGTAATCCTCTCATGTGCCAATTTTTTTTTTATTTCAGTGGCTTGAGTCTTCAAAAAATATTATTCTCCCTTAGTTTAAATTTAACTTCTAAAATACATTCCCTAATAATAAGGACTACTTCCTCATCTGGATATATTATAAATGCTAATTAATGTAGGACAGCTGAATAACTAACATTTTCAGTCACTGCTCCCTCCTTTTAGTCCAGATTTAAGCCCCTTTATCAGAGAGGGTAAGAAATGTATATTTTTTTAACTTCACATAGGCAGACGTACAAATCTAATTCACAAGTAAATTATGAAGAGTGTACCCATAGTTTGAGCAAAGCACATGAATCTAAACTGAGAAGGAAACAAATGTCTAAAGCAAATGTAGCTTCCATAAAACGCAACTTGGAATGAATGAAAAGCATAACGGCCTGAATGTAGCGATGGAGTTTATATTTACTTGAACATTTGCAGATAATATTTATGTTGTTGGAGTGTCTTCTCTCAGAGCGATTTACATGTGAAATGAAAAGAACAAGATTGGGGTTTTAGGACCTTCAGTCACAGAACAGCAGGTTTATCACAGATTTATCACTTAAAACTTCTTCTCTTACACTGAGGATGTTTCACTTGATTGCAAAACACACTGAACGTTGCTGGTTACCAATTCTTTTTTAAGATTTAAATTTCTAGGGTGCTAGTAACTGTCAGTTATTATCCAAAGGTACCTGTCTTGGATACATGAAATGAGGTTGGTGGCTTCCAATACAGTATCTAGTGATGTCTTGGCATTTTTATTGACTGTCTCAGCAGAGAAGTTAAAAATCAGTGTGTATGAAGGCTGAACAGCCTTTCACCTCTAGAAGTAGCTTCTCCAGGTCGGTGGGCAGTCAGGCACAAACACTAGTTGTGTTGTACTTATTCCAAGGATAAATTTAGTCTTCAGGGTTAACAACTCAGACAACACATAAACAAGCCACATGCCATATTTGGTGATGGTAAATCTGAGAGCTAACTAAAATGGCAGAGCAAGGAGACAAATTTATACATCATTCACCCTCTGATGACCTCACCTGTCCTGTCACTAATCCATCTCCACCAGAACTATGTCTAACATTCCAAACTTCAGAGATTCTTCAAAGAGCTGTTGTTTTCTTTTTTAAAACAACTATCTGAGTAACATTTCCTTTACTCAGTCCCAAGGTCTAATATGGGCAGCATTATATCCTGCACAAGCAACAGAATTTAAGCCCAATATTGTGAGACAAAAAGGCTAGAAATTGATACCAAATACCATTAGGGCTCTGGCTGGGGACACTGACTGTCCAAAGCCAAGTTCTGACTGGCCGCTAAAGCCTTTTTGCTGATGTCACATTCATGCACCAATTCATAATGACACACAGTTGGTGCCTCATCATCAAGTCAGGGAGGATCCTTCCACCTAATATATTATCAAACCAGGAGGAGAAGAAAGCTCAGGAACCAGGGAAGGCTCCACCAACTAAACAAATTCACAGCCTCTTCGTAGAAGTGGAGATGTTGCCCTGAGTGTACAGCCCCTTCCAAATACCCATCACAGGGCTGGTGATAAATAGTACCTCAGCACTTCTCCCACACAGCAGCCTGCCAGTGGAAGCTGACCAGAATCAGGTGTTGTCACCTCTTTTCAGTACTCCTCCACCAAGTCTATCAGCAGAGAGGAAGAAAATGAGGTAAAGGAACACCTCTAGCTCACCTCATCTCCCAATTGATCCCTATTCTCAGGGGAGGAAAAGGAGGCCCTTAGTACTGTGTCTGTTACCTGAAGCAACTGGGATTATGAAGCCTCAGTGCTGCCAACACCCACAAAAAATCCTGTTTGGGTTCCCCTCTGCAGGTGCCCCCTTCTCCTACTCTCTGTTCTGTAGACTCAAGAAACTCCTTTGCAGCCACACCGCCAAACACAAGTTCATCCGCCTCCCTCACCGATGTCTTAGAAGCAGATTCACTTGAAGGGGGAAGAGAAAGGGGATGGTATAACTGGGAGGTCAAACTTATTCCTATCAGCACCCCATCACAGTCCTTCATTCAGGCTGCAGAGAGGCCTCTGGACATATTTCCCATGAGGAATGGGCCTAATGCACATTCCTGCAGCAGCTACATCAAATGTTTAAATGGAAAAGTATGTAGAGTTCCTTTAGCCATTATTTAGTGTGAGATGACAGACAGAAACAAGGAAAAGAGCCAGAGCCAGCACTCTGGATACCATCAACGGTCCATAGACCACAGCCTGGAAGAAGAAACATTCAATTATGCAGATCATCAAAATTTAAAAGCCATTTAATGCCACTAAGCTGTACAAGAATGATAGCACTTTGGCTAGCAGTGCACTATTGTAGAAATCCTACGCTGTTCAGCTACCTTACAGAGAGAAACCAACAATGCTCATGGTTTTTCCTGTGGACTAATCTCCTAGCCTTCTTTCTAATGGAGTCCCTTGGAAAGCCTAGCTTGCCCTGCTCTGTCAACTCTGATTGTTTTAAGATGCTTAAGGCAGGACAAGCCTCTGACCAGCTCAACAGAAAGAGCCTACAGGCAGAAGGGAAAAAATATTCATAATGGAGAGAAAGGGAAGATTCCCACTCTAAGGGCAGGTCTACACTAAGGGCGGAGGTCGAACTAGGGTACGCAAGTTCAGCTACGTGAATAGCGTAGCTGAACTTGAAGTACCCTAGTTCGAACTACTTACCCGTCCAGACGCCGCGGGATCGAAGTCCGCGGCTCCAAGGTCGACTCCGCCACCGCCGTTTGCAGTGGTGGAGTACCGGAGTCAACTGGAGCGCGCGGGGAGTTCGAACTATCGCGTCCAGATTAGACGTGATAGTTCGAACTCCAAGAAGTCGAACTCACCGCGTCGACCCGGCAGGTAAGTGTAGACTAGCCCTAAGACATTTACTCAAGAGATGGGAAGGCTTCTCCATTCTTCTGCATAATTTTCCAGTTGCTTGAGGGTTTTTTTAATATAATAAAATATTCTGTTTTGTCATTTGTGGTTTCCAAGTTTGTTTCACAGCTCCCACTGTCTACCTGAGCTTCTGCATTGATTCTAATTGACTGTGGAGAAACTGAGTGATAAAGCAATGATCAACAGCAGCAACATGTCCTTGTGGCTGAAACTCAGCCAGTCAGCCAGCCTCCTACAGTGACAAAAGATGTTTCCGTTATTTCTCGTCTCTCTTAAGAGCCAGTATTAGCACAGGACAGGAGCCCAAAAACTGAAAGGAAGAGTGACAGCAGCAACAATGTCCTGGCCCAACAGCCAGTCACACCAGACTTCTGTTGGAGGATACATGCCTAGGTAACAAAAAGTTATGCACAGGTACTGATTGCTTTCTAGCAATAATTTTATTTCCAGAACAAAAAACAAAACAAAAACAAATGCCCCATTTAAGCAGGACCTGAACTCTCAGTGGGATTGACAAAGCTACTAGAACTGGGCTGTTGGAATGACAGGATCTGCTAGACAGAGTAACCTGAAAATGCCTAGTGACAGATGAATGTTTTATTGCTTTGGTTGATAATTTGGAAGTGGGTGGACATTGGGGAATTCCTGAGCTTCAGCGTGACAATCTGAGTGTAGTAAAGGGGGTACAACCCACTTTACTGACGCACACCTTATAGGGACAAAGGGGGGAAATGAGTTTCTGAAGGCAGTGTGTAAGGATTCAGATTTGAACTTCTCAGTATGAGCTTTCTTTGGATTCTCCTCCCCTATTTCTTCTGCAATCTTTAGGTGTAAGGGACCAGATACAGATATGGGTGTCTAAACTATGTCCCCATGAATAAAGACTTCATTCTGAGATCCAGGAAATGACTTTTTGTATATCAAATGCATTCTTTCCATAAGCACTCACCTTGTTGTATGTGTCACAGGAGCAATTTATGTCACTATGTTAGAAACTGTGATCCAACAGTTAAAGACAGACCTGGATCATTAGCTGGGAAGAGTTTCTCCTTCCTAATTTGTGGCACAGCCTCAAAGTTAATTCAAGTACCATAGTTTTTTCATTGAAAATAATAACACTTAGCATTCATCTTCAAAAGAACTACCAAAACATTAATTAGGAGGTCAGATACTACAGAGACTGTGACCGTATAAGGGCCGAGATAGACAGAACTAATCAATCCTCACAATATGTCTGAGCAGTATCATCATTCTCATTTTTCACAGATGGAAAAGCTGAAATAGAGAGATTAAGTGACTCACCCAGGTTACACAGAGAGTAAATGTCAGAGCTATGATTAGAACTCTGAAGTTTCTGGCTCTCAGGCCTGTACACAGAACAAACCAATAATGATCCAAAAAGGGAAAGTTTCTTAGTGAGAATTTATGCATCTTTCTTCTTTTCATTCAGAGCTTGCTAGGATCCTGGTAGGAGTCAGTTTCTCCTAATATTGAGAGAGACATCAGAAAACCTAAACCCTGATGATGATGATGATGACACCACTACCATGGTGTACTCCAAAAACTACCTTCAGGAAAATGGCTTAATAAGTCAGAGACCTACAACCATGATATTTAGTAAGATGCTCATCAGTCACTAGAAAGGACACAGTTTTAAAAATGTATGATTTTCCACTGTGCTATGCACTCATTGAAATCAACAGGTTCTGCTGGAATCCACACCCAAGAAATTTTTCATCCACATAGTCTTATCAATTATATGAATGTCAGCTCCCTTGGAAGCCAGACTCAAACTGCAGTTAAGGAAGTTGTTTATTTGGTGGCTAGAGCAAAACAGTGGAGAATTGCAAAATAAAGGGAATCTTTAGAATACAGAGTAAGGTTTTTTACAATCAGCGTCAACTTGCAACAAAGTCCCATGCTGATATGTAACAAGGTTGCTCAAAAGAAACCATTTTTTACCCCTTGATAGTAATAACATCTAATCAAACATTCATAGAGCCACTTCCGTTCTTAAGAATTCCAAAGTGCTTTACAATTTTTAAAATGTCTGATATATGAACTATGCTCAGACATCACTTTAATCAACTTCTGAAATACAGCCTCCTCTGTGGTTAGCCTGGGCAACACTACGTAGGACAGGAAAGAAAAATCTGTGTACATGCACACCCACGTGGGGGAAATGTACAGAACATTATATCCCATTAAACCACCTAGATTAAAACATCCCTGTTCTAAACATTATGCCATGTGAGTCCCATTACAAATCCCAAGTGGGAGAGACCTCAGCTATACATCTCTTCTGAATGGCAACACATGACCCTTAATTCCATAATTGGGTACTTAGTTCTGTACTGTCTCAGAAAGAAAGTATTCCTCCTGAATCACTGACAGTGCCTGCTGCAGCACCTTCTGCAGAGCACTCCCATCCAAGAGGACAGGATAGCAACTCCTGTCCTGCTTGGTCTGTGGAAGCTAAGGGGATCACAGCACACAGTCATGTTGGGGTCAGGCTATTTTCTTTCTGAGTTTTAGAACCACTATTCTGGAAACATGAGTTATCAATCCCATTATTTATCACCAGGCAGTAGAGCTGGATTGTGTTGTGCCAAAGATCCCTGCAGGCTTCCCATAGACAATTTAGGACTGCACTCAATAAAACTTTATTGCTATATCAATATCCATGGTGTGACAAAGCCATCATTTTCCAAAAAAAGGAGTTTGCTCGTGCTTTCATTATTATTTGTGCCCAAACAACTGTCCAGATAAACTCAGACATGCATACAACATTGCCTTCAATAACTCTAAATAACCCAGTGTCAGCTATAAAACCTGGACAGATCCCTGGAGAATTCTGAATGGCTCCCTTCCTCATAAACCTCGCTCATTGCTCAAGCACAGCAATGTCATTGACACTGCCTCTTCTTCCAACATCTCCTTGTAACAAACAGGTGGTGTGGTGGAATAGCATTGCTTTCCTTAAGGTTGGATAAGGTAGCACTGTGATCAGATGGCTTCCAGAAGTTCCAAGGAAAGTGGTCTTTGGGTATGTCTACAATACAAATAAAAACCCGTGGCAGGCCCATGTCACTGACTTGGGCACCTGGGCCTCAGGCTATGGGGCTGTTTCATTGCAGTGTAGAGTTCCGGGCTCAGGCTGCAGCCCAAGCTCTGGGACCCTCCCACCTCACAGAGTCCAAGAGCCTAGGCTCCAGCCCAAGATCGGAAGTCTACACTGCAATTAAACAGCTCCTTAGCCCGAACCCCAGGAGCCTGAATCAGCTGGCACAGGCCAGCCATGCATGTCTAATTGCAGTGTAAACATGCAATATAGACATACCCTTAGAGACATCAGCACAGCTCCTGATTACTAGGAAATATAATGTAACACCCCCAGTCATTTAGCACAACAAATGATGGTTGTTCACAAAAGAGGACCAAAGTGAATGAAGTAGACAATAGAACTATACTGATCTGCATCAGTTAATGATCTGGCCTAATAAGTATAAGGATGTATTTCCTCCAGGACAGGGTGATACAGACTGCCATATGGCTCTATGAATTATCTTAAGTATTTTGCTTGCCTATGTTGTGTCTGATCAACATCTGTTATTTCTCAGTTTACTCTGCATTTTGACTATATTCCAAAACCACTCTTAATTGACACAATTAATGGTAATCTATAAACATGAAATTTAATCACCCATTGCATCTTGAACACTTAATAATTATGCCACACCCCTACACAATTTGCATTGTGACATTTAATTAATTTGCAGATTTCTCAAGGGTAAAAATAGATACCATGCAGGGGCACCCAAGATGCGGGTCAAGTGTCATTAGCCCCATAATTTCCTTACTTCTCTGCATACACATATTTGTTCCCTATCCCTAGCATGCATTCATGGCCTCCTGGCTCACTCCATCCCCCCAAACACACTGTGGAAAATAAATATGTCCTTCCAAATGCACTAGCTGCCATGGAAGGGTCATGGAATTCCTTTGACAATATTAATTCCCATTCCACAGGATGGAGAATCACCATCAATGCAAAAATAAAAAAATGAATAACTACTGGAACTGGAAGAGACCCTTTTACATTTTTTGCACACATCACACAGGGACCCCAGGAGAGCTTTAAGGAGGAGACATGAAAGGGAAGTTTTTAGTGGGGAGTGGTCATGGGTAGGGCAACTAAATAAGTGAGGAGATTGGGATGGGGAGTAGCTCACTATTGTTTTAAGAGGTAGAAAAATGTACATGGAAGGCTTCTGCAAACCTTTCAAAAAACTTAATTCTTGAGGTGGGGTAATTCTTGCTCATACTTAGGCTTGGAAGGATCCGATTTTTATTGTAAATGTTGGTAAACATCAATTTCACCGTACACACTCAAACTGACAAAATAATATTTCCATTGATAATAATCAAAATTTACAGCTAGGCAGAGTAAGAAAAATGATGCTTGGGAATTTATTAGAGTTTGATTTAGGGATATTTACTTTGTATATTTTGATATATGACGTTGTCAGTTTGTGTTTTAATGGTTATAAAGCTTTAACATTTTGAATCTCAAAGTCTACTGTCATCAAATAATTATTGCCTGATCGCCTCCCCATAATTTTCTACAATTGTGAAAATTTAAATCTATGAAAATAGAAAAAAATACTTTAACTAAACATCGATGCTATGCATCAAAATTATAAAACAGTAAAACTCAAATTCTGCCAAGCCAAACTGGAGGCTTCAGATTGGAGAAAAGAAATTATCTCCATAATAGGCAAACCCAGCCCATAGAGAGAATCTGAATAAACACGGTGAACTCAGGAGGGTTATTGCAGAAGAAAGGCAATAATCATTCTCCAAGGTCATGGAGAGACACTGGAGTCATTAGGGTAGCTCTGAGTTTGCAGTAGCTCCTGCAGCTCCTGTGCTGTGGTCTGAGAGTGGGATGAACAGCATAGAGACAGGTCATTGCAGATCCACTAGCCCCACTTAACTTGCCTCCAAACAGCCCTCTTCATCACTGAGGAAGCACTCTCTGCAGAGCTGGGTTCCACAGAACATGGAAGATGTTCAACCTATATATGGTTTCCTTTCAAGTATTCTGATAAACACGTCCTACCCCAATCCCACAGAGCCACACTGGTTCCACCACAAGCAGGGCCCTCTGCACTGCATCTATGATGGGGAAGGGTCAAGAGAAAGGATTTACACCTAATTGGCTGATGTGTTTAAGATTTGTTACAGTTATCTTGTTATACAACGGCATATTAAGAGTGAAAGAAAATGAAAATATAGTTCTTGAGTATTTGAACAATTAGTTTTTCCTTCTCTGCTAAAGACCTTCCGAAAACTTTCTGCTTTGCTACCAAGTTCTTTACATTATTAGATTCCCTTTGCAAAAAAGACAGCCAGAAAAAGAAAAAAATATTTTACTTAGTTTATGCAGCTACAGAGAAAGAATTGTTCTGAAACAAATAAGACCCCCTAGATAATCCATCAAATCCTGGAAATTAGGCTTTGAGCTCACTAACATGCCTGGGTGTACCCTAGTAATAATATATTTTGTATCAAATGTATCCAGCTCTAAGACCTGTTATAGCTGGGACAAGAGAAATACAGTCTGAAATGACTGAAACAGAACATCTGAGGAATTAAAATGTATCTGCAGCACCAAATCATTTTTGTCTACATTTATATAAACACACACACACACACACAAATGTTACCATTTGCCCTCAATAAAAAGGGGACATATTTCTGATTGGGAGCACTAGGATATACTAGTTTATAATTGCTAGGGTGGTCAGACTGGAAATAGAGGGTTCCTGTGAAAACTGGGTTTGGCAAGCTAATTACTGAAATGTGCTTGCTCTTCAGAAATCATGATAAACACTTGACCACAGAGTTTGGGTTCAAATCTGAACCCTCCTGAAATTTAGAGTTATTCAGAATCGGGGCTTCTGTTTGAGATTGAGTAAAAACTGCCATTCATTTAAAAATGTTAATTATGAATTTTTAAAAAGCACTTTCAGTCAATTGTGACTCCTTGTCACAGCTCAAAATAATCTTACTGATTCCAATCTGGCTCAGCCAATAGTGGCTAACAGTTGTAACTATCCCACAGATGCTCAGTGGCATATGGAAAACTACTGAGTTAGCTGTTTCAGATCAGTTCCCACTGTACATCTGTCTACACTTTAAACCCACCATCACAATGGGCCGTCTCAGCAGAGAGGCTGAATGGACAAAGACTGATCAGTCTTCTTTTCCCAAGAAGCTGGCTTCCTAGGTTAGTCTTGGAACACACTGAATTCACAGTGCAAAGCAGGAAAGACAGCACTGCCAGTGTCTATATAGTACCTCTTCTGGAAACAAACTGAGGACTTCATCCTCCAGGGATGTTAATCTAGCACTTTTCATAAGTATTTTTAAAAACACATTTAAAAGAAAAAGAACAGCCTTATTAGACAGTGACCTGCCTTGGCCCTCAAAGGATTCCTTAAGGACATAATTTAATTAGATGTTCAAACTTAGGCAAAATTACTTTTTACTCATTAGCTATGTTTGGGCCCATAGAGAATTAATTTGGAAAAGCCAATATCCCTTTTTTTGCATGCTGCAAATTTAGATTGCAACTGACCTGTTAAAAGGCCCCAATAAGTATGAAGAAATTTCTCACTCTCTTGGTGGTGAGGGCTCCTTTCACATCATGAGGACTTTGATTACTCTATATTTAGCATTATGAAGACATCCAAGAATGGCATGTGACTTGAGTGGAAATAGTGGGCCTGCCTGGCAAGCCTTCCATCTACAGAATTACCATTCAGGTCCATGGGGGTCCTGTGCATGGATGACTTGCAGGATCCTGTCCATAATTAGAATTGTGCAAAACCAGGTGGTTCTGATTCACAGAGGATTGGATAAATGTTTATTTTTTCATTTTCTATTATCTGGGTTGGCACCCTGGTTCTGCATACAACCAGTCAAATAGCATTGGCTGATCTTTGTGCTATTCTTAATCAAGGAAACCAGTCTTTGCAGGACAGAAGCGACAGCTGCAAGATCCTTCATGGAGGAGTCCATTATCTACCCTGAGAAAAAGTGGAGCTGGTCCTATGTCATAATCATAATTATAAGCGGTGTTAGTAGTGATATCTATAGTTAAGGTTGCCTGCTACTTTCCATTGTAAGACGTGCTTTCACTTGCTGATAACTTTGCCACACTTAAATCATGTGGGCCACAATTTTCCATAGGAGGTCTCTGTCTGAGCTGAATTATATTTGGAATGTTTCAGCAAACAGAAATCAGTCATTTCCAAGAATATGGGCACAGGCAACCTTAATTTTGGCACTTCCAAGTGCTTGGCTTTATAACTTTAATGTTCATTTAATATAGCTTTTCTTTATGCAATAGTTTACTTATATTGGGGGTAGGTTTGAAGTCCTACTGCCTTGTTTTGCAATCCTATTAGATCTCATGAGCTAACGAGTGTCAGGTTATTACAAGATGAGAAAGACCCATGAATACCTAGATTCTGTAGGTACTGATATTGGTCCCCAACAGTCCTCCTTCAGTGCCAAGGTTGCAATTTGACATTCAGAGACATCTGCTGTTTACCTTAGGATTTCTAAGACAATTATCACCAAGGTGTGTAAATCCTGTTGAGCAGAGTTGTGTCTTTCAGATGAGACAAAAATCAGTCCTGACTATCCCATGATTTTGCAAGTGTAGGGGTGTTAACTCTAGCGCTCTGGTCCAATTCCAACTCCGGAATTTTGTCTACCAAAATTTACTCAGCAGTTGCAATAGGAAAAGGGAAGTATTCAGTCACTGATTTAGGCCATATCTACACTAAAGAGCTTACAGTAGCACAGATATACTGATGCAGCTGTGCCCTGATAAGATTTCTTGAGTAGTTGCTCTATGCGGATGGGAGAGAGCTCTCCTGTTGACATAATTAAACCACCCCCAATGAGTGGCAGTAGCTATATCAGTGGGAGAAGCTGTCCCACCAACCTAGCACTGTCCACATCGGCGCTTATGTCTGTGTAACATATATCATTGGGGGCGGGGGGAGTTCACACCTCTGAGTGACATAAGTTTTGCCAACAGAAATAGTGTAAACATAGATTTAGAAGCAATACATGTGTAATTTTGTTTGCTGTGTTAAGCCCCAAGTCAGTGGCCCTACTCATGTACTCAAGTTAGGCTTGTGCTTCAGTACTTTGCTGAACTCGGCCTTAGAAAGCGGTCAGGGTATGTGTGGTTGTGTTTCATCCCAGAGATGGCTACAGTTTCAATGGTGATTAAATGAACCCTGTATATATTTTGGACATCAGTCAGTTTCTAATGCATTTTGGGATGACAGCAGGAATTATAATACATGCAAGGTTATTTTCTGATCCATAATAGCCTGCTCATTTTACCACAATTTTAATGCAGTCTTCCCCCCTCATTAGTCCCCCATCAACTTTCATATGTGCATACAGTTTTACATAAGAAAACATCTCTATGAACAGCTGATTAGTGAACTATTACTAATGATATTGTCTTTCTTCACTAAAAATTGTACTGGCCGTTAGCAGTGTTATGCTTAAAGTTGTGACAGTCTTTCCTCTGTGTGTGTTTCTTTTTGGTCATGGTAAGTAAGTGTAAAAACATCAAAAATTAACCTGTTTAAATTTGATAACATTTGTTAGAAGTTTCATATCCACCGTATTTCAATCAAAGAGATTAAGAAGGGTCAAACTAATGGTCCATCTAGCCCAGTATCCTGTCTTCCAACAGTGGCAGATGTCTGGTACTTCAGAGGGAATGAACAGAACAGGCAATCACTGAGTGATCCATTACCTGTTGTCCACTCCCACCTTCTGAGAATCAGAAGTGCTTCACAGGCATGCATTTGCAGAAGCAGGACCTGAAATAAGTTTTTTACTCCTTTCTATTTCAGTTAGCACTCCATATCCAATTCAATACTGAAAGAGAGAGTTGATTCTAACCTAGGTTGTGTGCCAACAACAGACTGTTTCAATTGTAGAATTTTTGTGGGCAATGAATGACTAAGTTCCCAAGATATGTTTCTAGGGCTAACAGGTAGGAAAGATTCTTTACTTAGAACTGAGCAAATTTGATGTGGAATCAGTGAGAAACAAACATGGACCATTACGATACTTTTTTAAAGTCATTTTTCAGACTAAAACCACATTTTAAATCTCTGTCTTCTCAAAGTATCTGGCCTTGTAATGTGACCTACTGATACGCAATTATAAAATGTAGAAGTCTGTACTATATTAGCACTTGTCTTACAAAAATATCCAAATATCGACCTACCATAAAATCTTCATACCTCCCTCTCTCTGTTTTACTCTCTCTCCATGCAAGAACAAAGGTTAGAGAAAACAATGATACTTGACTGTGACCCAGAATGCTGACTCATATATGACAATGATTAACTATGCTTTTTCCACTTGCACTTTCTTTCTTTTGTACTATAACATGTCTGTGGCATCTGTTAGAAAGTGTTTTTATTACTAGCCATCATAATTATTGCAGCTGTATATGGTACTGTGTATAAAATAAATCAGGCATTATGAGATACATATTACCTATCAGCCTTATGCCCAATGTTTATCAGTTTTGATACGTATGTTTTTCTTTGAATAAAGCTAATTAAAAACTAAGAAGTATAAAAAGCATAAATATGAATCAGAATGGCCGAAATTAGGAATCACACTTCCACATGTGGCTGCTCATGTCAGAAATTAGATATCTTTAGCTATTTGGATGCATTAGCTCTGAGGGAACACTGCAATCCAGGGATGGGCATGCCATTATATCAAAGGCCCATATAACCAAAGCTTTAAAAGTCTGTATTGGAAACCCTAATATCCAGTTCTCATTCTCATCAAAGCTGAAAGTAAAATGACCTTACAAAAATACTAAAATAATGATTCAGGAGACACTGTTGCTTACAATAGTTTTCAGGTGTTTCAGGGTAATTATTGTAGGACATTTTAGTATTGTTTCTTATAAAGGCAGGTTTGAGCTGATCCATCATTTTTCATTAACTCAGTTCTTGGTAATCACATCAGGACATCCAAAAAAGCTTTCAGTTAAATTGTATATCTCAAGACAGGCAGATAGACTGAGAAATAAGAACCACAGAAAACTACAATGAATTATTTGGAATCTGGGGAGAAGAGACAAAACAAAACTAGAAATTCAGATATATCTTTCTATCAGAGCCGGAACTGATTGACGAAGCCAGCAATGTTAGTAGTGGCCTTGGACTCTAAAGAGATTTTCAGTGCACAGTGATCTGTTGTAGAGTAGGTTACATAACCTTACCTGAGCCAGTTACTGGGGCTGCAGCATACACACGGCAGAAGAGCTGCCAAATACATCGACAGGCCAAGGTGTTTGTCAGTTTGTTACTTCAATCATGAACCCTTAAAGGGAGTATCAAAAATGATTTTTAAGATTGTGTCAATGTAAATCTGACAGAGAAAGAATGAGAAAATTAGGCTAAAAAAGAAACTGAAAACACACCTCTATTTAGATCCTTCCTCATATAACGTGCACAGAGAACTATAGTAGCATGTTTAACATTGGGAAAGTAGCAAAAAGATGAATTGATATAGCAAGGTGCTGAGACCCTGGAATATCCCCCTTTTTGCCTCTCATTTCCTCACACATCAACCTCGAAACCAGTACTCCCATTAACAAGCATGCAACATCAGAAACCTGTGAATGATTTGCAATGGGCATCATTTGTTAGTGTGCATAGGAAGTTGTGCAGAAAATTACATTAGAGCACAGAAGTCCCCATCATGGTGCATGTAGCTATTAAACCTTTTGTTTTTTGTATATGGCACCTTTAACTCTAAGCATACTCCTTGGGTTCCAGGCAAAGCCTATTGATTGTCAATGGGCCCCTTTCCATTGGGTTTAGCAGGCTTTGGATCAGACCCTCTGTGTGCAAAATTCAGGAATCACCTTTGCTCTCATTACTGACTACAGGAAGAATCACACACTGTGTCCTCATGGATCTGTTTGCTCCTTTCATATGGAGAAATATAACAGGCCTCAGTTCAGAGTGCCTACACAAGTGGTGTTTTCAGGATACTCACCTTCAAATGCAGCTGCCAAGAAGCTGAGAGTTTTAAAGCATTTCCAATAAGTTGAAACCTGTTTAGATATGTAATAAAATATTTTGTGCAAGTCTGAGGAGGTAAACAAATCTCATTCTTTAGTAGAATCCTCTGGTTTCTTGAACAACAAGAATGGAATCAATGGGTTTGGGATACAGAAAATATATTAATGTAACAGATGTATGGACAAATTTCTTTGCCCTATTGACACAGTTCATTTTATTCTGTGTTGTTCTACTTTCTGTCTGGTCATAGAATTTATTCAGTTTTTATACAAACAGAGGCACAGGAAAAATAAATAAAAATCAAAATAAAGCTATAGAAATAATTTCCGCGTGTAACTTTAGATTTTTTTTAGGACATGGAATGGGAGGATGGTATTAAACTGTTGGCAAGAATTTATTTTCATCTTTTTTCACGAGTGACCAAATATATGCAAAATATAATGAATTAATTTGAGAGAAACACATAAGGTACTCTCCTCTCTGTGAAAAGCTGGTGTTTTTAGTAGGATAGTTTTTGTACAAGGCATATATTTAAAAGGACAGTAAGAACTAGTCTGGGTCTTAAATTTATTTTATACACATATACATATTGTCACAAAATTCTGATAAAAATACATTTTCATTTTTAAGTGTAAACATTTACCTGACATGCTAGTAACCTAAACAACAGCATGGTGCTAATGCAGAAAAACTGGATAGGGAAACTGATTATGAACAGATAATTAAACTGACTATGCTTATTTTTTTGTACATAATGAGCAACATGCAAATCATAAAACATATAACTTATAGAAAGAAGAAAACAGGCTTAAAAAAAATAATTTCAGTTTCACTACTGTAGACCCCTGGCCTACAAACTACTCTGTATAGGCAGATTCCTATGTTCACATGAAGTGCCTTGCAGGATCAGTTTGTAGTCTAATCTTATGGGGCTGATCCTGCCAACTTCTACTCACACAAGTTGCCTTTATTCACACAAATATTCTCATCAAAGTCACTGGGACTAATCATGTGAGTAAAGACTACTCACATGAGGGTAAATTTGTAGATCAAACCAATGGCAAAATCTTTTATAGTCAAATAGTAACTTTCCTCAGTGCTGAAGTTCAGTATAACCTGAAGTGAGATTTGCACATAACAATTTACTGAAACAATTTTGGACTTTCACTCCAATTTACTGTAAATGGAGTTTTTAGATAAAGGAGAAAAGAGGGATATATAATTGAGGGGCAGGAATTTATCTTCACAATAAACACCTTGTGAGGCTACTACTCCATTACAGGATGGGAAACTGAGGCACAGAGAGTCTAAGGTCCAAATTTTTTTAAGCATTTGGGTGCTCCTATGCTCAGCATTGCAACTCCTAACTGATTTAGGTGTCTAAAAGTTTTCAAAAACAAAATTAGGGGCCTAAAGCCCATTGGCTCCCAATCAGATTTTGGCTCCTAAGTGCCTAAATCCCTTTTGAAAATAAGATTAAACATCTAAATCAATTAGGCATTGCACTGCTGAGCACTGCCTCAATACCTTTAAAAATCTGGGTCTAGGTGACTTATCCAAGATCACAGAGGAAATCTGTAGCAGACCAGGGAATTGAACCAGGTCACAGGAGTGCTAATGACACAAGGCATTTATTTTGCATTCCCACTGACTTCAGTGAGAGTTTGATCAAGCTCTTTGACAGTGTCCTTGCAAAATGACTTCACTGGACTGTGTATTAGGTCTAGTGTGTATAAAATATATTGGTTTAATAAAAGTCCTGATTCTCTGACAATATACTCTAATTGGTTTCCACTGTGCTATAAAGCTGAGGCTTCTCAAGGCTGTAAATTTAGCTCATGTTTCCCCACCTCCTTTAAAAAAGAAAAGTTAATTCTAATAATAATGAAGTTAGTTGCTATCCCAGTTTTATTAGTCTTTTTGTCAGAAGTTGTCTCATCAGAAGAAACCCTGCAGCAAAGTCTCTGCTTATTTAACATCACCGATTTCATTATTTGATTAATTCCTTCTCCCTGCCACCACCAGCTTGATCTTTAAACCTAATAAAAATGAAGGCAGACAGGGAGGACAGGAGTCCAGCCAGCAAATTTGTGTAGATCCCTGTTGATTATTCCAACCAGGAGGTTAGCTTTATCTGGCATCCTAGCTATATGTACTTCAATTTGTAATTCTAGATGTCTGAACTCAGAAACAGTGGGATTAGCCTGCAGGGAGACAGGTAATTAATTGGTTCTTGCCAATTCTTCTCTTTCCCATATGAGTGCTCCTTCTTCCACATAAATAACATCCCACAGGGGAAAAAACAACTGGAATCTCCAGAGTTACAGAAAATATGTTTCACCTCTTGGAATCTCCTATACAAAGCAGTGAAAGGAATTGAAAAGACAAACTCAGCAGAGCTCCTAACTGGCAGAGCTAGAAGGGCTCCCCTTTTGGTTTACCTGTAAAAACTGCTTTCTAGGCTGGTTCAAGCAAATCTGGGGTCCTATGTAAAGTGGTTCAGGTCTGCAAAGCCAAGGACTGTGTGTAACTTTCCATCTACCTCCTTCCAAATAACTATGCCATTGGTTGAGAGAGAGATGTGTTCATGGGAAAGTAGATAGTGAGAAAGTATAAATAATGCATCCAGAACTGGTGTGTATGTGTTCGGGAAGGGTGTTGGAGAATAAAAGCTGTTTGTTTTCTATTAAACAGGAAATTTGGAGATCTGCCTTCTATCATGGTCCTGGAGGGGCCGTGGTCAGAAGGGGAGACTTCCTGATTTCCCATGGGGCTCAACTTATCACCCAAGAGCTATGTTAACACAATGTAGCTTACATTTCATATCACAAAGCACTAGTGCATGAACAGTGAACATTGCAACAACATAACACAGATGGGCCCCGACATCTGCATGTTTTGCAACATAATCTGAACCAGACCTGACTGTTGTATGCTTTCTGATCATAAGGGCCTGCTTTTTGCCTCAACTGCGCTAATATGGAGGAATCAAACATAGCAAGTCCAGCTACCAAATAGGGGTCTCCTCCCATTGATTAAGCATAATACAGTGTATAGTCATCAGGTAACAAATAGAACAGTTTGTGCATATACCTAAACGACATATGAGCAATCATTATTTCAACAACTCTAAAGCCAATGTTTAACTGTGGGAAACACAAAAACCTACTTTGCCACTTTTAAAGCATACCCCCAGAATTTACAATTAACCAGCACCAGGCAGTTGTTTAACAACTATTAAGTTTACCTTAACAAATGGAAGATCTGCATGGAGTTTTGCAAACACTCCTTTGAGATCTATTTAAATAATATTTAACAATATGCCTTTTGTCAGATACATATTCCTCACAATCAATGGTAGACATCATTGGTCATCATGGTAGCCCTATTCACAACTCCTCTCCTTTCTCAAAACAATTAGTAAATCATATCATGGATGAAAGTCACAAGAACTAAAATTTAGGGCTGTGGATTAATCACCATTAACTCACACGATTAACTTGAAAAAATTAATCGTGATTATTCAGTTTTAATTGCACTGTTAAACAATAGAATACCAACTGAAATTTATTACATATTTCTGGATGTTTTTCTACATTTTCAAATGTATTGATTTCAATTACAATACAGAATACAAAGTGTGCAGTGCTCACTTTATATTGTTATTTTTTATTACAAATATTTGCACTGTAAAAATGGCAAACAAAAGAATAGTATTTTTCAATTCACCTCATACAAGTACTGTAGACCAATCCCTTTCTGGTGAAAGTGCAACTTACAAATGTAGATTTTTTTTTGTTATATAACTGCACTCAAAAACAAAACAATGTAAAACTTTAGAGCCTATAAGTCCACTCAGTTCTACTTCTTGTTTAGCCAATCGCTAAGACAAACAAGTTTGTTTACATTTACGGGAGATAATGCTGCCCACTTCTTATTTACAATGTCACCTGAAAATGAGAACAGGCGTTCACAAGGCACTTTTTTAGCTGGCATTGCAAAGTATTTACATGCCAGATATGCTAAACATTTGTAGGCCCCTTCATACTTCAGCCACCATTCCAGACGACATGCTTCCATGCAGACGATGCTCGTTAAAAAAATAATTCATTAATTAAATTTGTGGCTGGACTCCTTGGGGGAGAATTGTATGTCTCCTACTCTGTTTTACCCACATTCTGCCATATATTTCATGATGTAGCAGTCTCAGATGATGACCCAGCACATGTTGTTCATTTTAAGAACACTTTCACTGCAGATTTTAACAAAATGCAATGTGAGATTTCTAAAGATAGTTACATCACTTGAACCAAGGTTTAAGACTCTGAAGTGCCTTCCAAAATCTGAGAGGGACGAGGTGTAGAGCATGCTTTCAAAAGTCTTAAAAGAGTAACACTCCGATGCGGAAATGTGGGAAACTTCACCTATCCAGTTCCTCTAGAGAATGGTTGGATTTAATGATAAAAATACTAAACATATAACAAAAATTCTTTACACAGATGGAAATTAAGAAACCCTTATTGGGTTCCATGACCACCAATATGGAACAAACAGAACCTAGAACATGCCCTGTCACAATGCAAGTGTCCAGAAATTAAATCCTGCACATCCTGTCACTCATCAGAAAACTTATGTGGTGCTATCTTGATTACACTCCCCCACTCATTCATCAAGTCAAATATCAACATATTGGAACCAAAAGATGCATCTATAAATATCAGAATAAAACAGTTATGTAGTTTCCCCAAATTCTGCCGAGCATTTTCCTAAGCGATAAAGCAAGGTGCTAGTTTGCAGAATGTCAAATCCTCCCCCGCTAAGGACTCACTACTCTATTTTGAGTTTGCCAGCAGCCACTGTTCTCAAAGTGCTCAGGCTGTTTCCATTGCAGCTATAGCCCCCCCACTGGAGAACACAGTGAACAGCAGCTTAATATAATTGTTTCATTTGCCATATGTGATCAGCTAAATCTGAATTGCTACAATAGGAGAAAATCTGAACATATTGTTACACACCCACTTAAAATGAAAACACCTCTGTGTGAACAGCTACAACAATACAGGAATCTATATGTAGTCCCAGGGTTAAGCCAACACATGCACACACAAAAAAGCCTGCTGAGTGGTCTTGGGCAAGCAAGCAATTTGCAGTTCAGACAGCAAACCGAAAAATCTGGGGAAATATTAAGTTTGGTTCAAACAATGCTTGGAATTTGTCTGTAAATTAAAAGATTCCATTTCAGACCAGGAGAGAGAAAGACATTTTACAAATCTTTAGCCCAGTGGTTAGGACACGTGACTGGCATATGGGAGGGAGACCCAAGTTTGAATCCCCACTCTGGAGCAGAAACTTGAACTGAGATCTCCTCCCTCCTGGGTGCCTCCCAGCTTATAAGCTATTCTGGCGTGGGTTGCTCTCAGGGCATGGCTACACTTGCAGATGTAGAGCACTGTGAGTTAAACCCACCTTTGGAGAGCGCAGTAGGGAAAGCGCTGCAATCTGTCCACACTGACAGCTGCTTGCACATTGGCGTGGCCATATTTGCGGCACTTGCAGTGGCATTGGGAGCAGTGCATTATGGGCAGCTATCCCAGCATGCAAGTAACTGCAACGTGCTTTTCAAATGGGGGGCATGGGGGAGATGGAGTGTGACAGGGAGTGTGTTGTGTGTATGTGCGGGGAGGGAGAGTGGGTGTTTGGGGGGCTGAGAGCATGTCAGCATGCTGTCTTGTAAGTTCAGACTGCAGCAGACCCCCTTTCCCCCCCCCCACCTTTCTCTCTCACACACAGCATTCCACACTAATCTGTCTCGAAGCACACTTTTCTGTCTTGGAGCAGATAAGCAGCCGGCTGTCAGAAACGGAGCTTGCAAACAGCATATCCTCATTCCTACAGCGAGTTCAAAACAATGAGAAGAGTGGCCACTTGACTTAAGGGGATTATGGAACATTTCTGGAGGCTGATCAGAGCGTAGTAATGCAACATCTTGTCCACACTGGCACTGCCACGCTCCAGTGGGGGCACAGCAAACATTATTCCACTTGCCGAGGTGGAGTACCAGCAGCGCTGCAGCCACGGAGTCAGAGCGCTATATGTGCCTTGCCAGTGTGGACCAGGAGTGAGCTAGGGCTGCTTTAATGCGCTGTAACGTACAAGTGTAGCCAAGCCCTCAGTCTCTCCTGTTGAAGCTGTTCCACCTTCAGGCCAGTGAATATTTAAACAAAGAGAGAGAGACTGAAAACGACTCACATTATCTCTGCCTGATTCAGAGGAGGAATTTGAGTCCACTGCTCCTGCCCCTCAGGTGAATTCCTTAATCACCAAGCTGTAGAGTCATTCTTACTCCCTCTCTTTGGTCCAATGATTACTGTAATTATACAGAGTGGAACAGCTTCAACAGGAGATGCAACCCACCCCACAACAGCCTGGTGGCAGGGTGCTCACCTGGGAGCAGGAAGAGCTGAGTACAAGTCCCTCTTCCAGAGTGGGGATTCAGACGTGGATCTCCCACACCCCAGGCAAGGGTCCCAATCACTGGACTTCAGGTTATAAAAGAGGATACACACATGCATGTTGGTCATGAAAAGCTTTCCCCTCACTGAAACTATCCGGTCAAATTCACAAATAGTTTCAGTCAACCCAAAATTGCATTTTTCAGAAAATAAACTATTTGTCCAAGAACTTCTCCCAACTCTACTTCTGAGGAATCTCCAGTCAGCCATCATACTGTATTCAGGCTGATTTCATTTTATCCTTGGTACAAGATTTGCCGACCTACATTAAAAGACCAAAAAAAAAAAAAGACATTCAGTTGTCAATGAAACTTAACATTACAAACATTTTACTCTGTCCCATAGAAGAGCTGTGCCTTCCCTTCTAGGCTATGGCCAGACCTTGCATTTTCAATTAACGGGACCATTTTCAGAGAAGTGAAGCTGGAAATCTTTTGTGCATCCATGGGGCATAACTCAAACACATTTTCAAAAATCTCCTATGTATTTCTACAAAGTGATTTTAGCTGGAGAACTTGAAAGTTGTATTTCACACACATCCAATCCTAGAGGGATGCACCTAGTTTTTGAAGTGGAGGGAAGGATTTATTTTTTTATTACATACGTAGTTGTTGGATCATTAATACACCGCATATTTATTTTCTGATATTTAAAATGACATCAAAATAATTTCCCTTGGCAATTATTAGAAGATCCACTTACTTTTTTTCCTGAGTGAATATGGGGTCACATGGTCAACTACAATGGTACAACTCTTGAAATGTGGCCTGGAAATGAAAAGCCAGCAATCATGTGACTCAGAAGAATAAATAATCTAAAGCTGTGCTCTCTAACAAGGGAAAGAGAATGATAAACTGGCTTGTTAATTGTGACGTTATTGATATAAATGGGAACCATATAGAATATGGGTTGCAACCAAGGTCCTGTGGTGGCACCAAATCCTAAGTAAAGGGGGTCATATAAGGTGTCTAAGACCAGGTTCTGGGTTGCTGGTTATGATTATGCTGTCTGTATGTCTGTGTATCATTTTGTAGTTTAAGTATAAGTATTGGCTCTATACTGTCTGTATTTTGTATTATGCTCTGCCTCTGGGAAGTGTCCCAGACAAAGCTGATGTTAGCCCGGCATAGCTGGCTTGATGGCCCATTAAAGGGCCATCAACTACACAATTGACCCATGGAGAGAAGGCAGACACGCCTTGTGACTCAGCAAAGTATGCAGAAACTTGTCCATGTGACTGCAAACTCCATATTATTTTTGCTGTAAGTTTCCACCGTGAGGACAAAGGGATTCTTACACCTGGAAAAGTCTATATAAGGCTGATGCATCATCTCCATCTTGTCTTCAATCCTGCTTCTGACCTCTGGAAGGACTTTGCTACAAACTGAAGCTCTGCACGAAGGACTGTTGACCCATCCCAGCGGGGGATGTTCCAGAGACTTAATCTGAACCTGCAGTTTACTCCAGCACTGCTGCAAGCCTGAACTAAGAACTTTGCCATTACTGTATGTAATTGATTCCATTTAACCAATTCTACCTCTCTTCTCTACCTTTTTCCCTTTGTAAATAAACCTTTAGATTTTAGATTCTAAAGGATTGGCAACAGCGTGATTTGTGGGTAAGATCTGATGTGTATATTGACCTGGGTCTGGGGCTTGGTCTTTTGGGATTGAGAGAACCTTTTTCTTTTATTGGGGTGTTGGTTTTCATAACCATTCATCCCCAGGACGAGTGCACTGGTGGTGATACTGGGAGACTGGAGTGTCTAAGGAAATTGCTTGTGTGACTTGTGGTTAGCCAGTGGGGTGAGACCAAAGTCCTTTTTGTCTGGCTGGTTTGGTTTGCCTTAGAGGTGGAAAAACCCCAGCCTAGGGCTGTAACTGCCCAGTTTAAGCAATTGGTCCTGATTTGGCACTCTCAGTTGGGTCCCGCCAGAATCGCTCCGTCACAGTGGCGTAGTCGTGCTTGGATCCACAGAACCAGGTCAATTAAGCTTTGGGTCAGAACCCCACGCTATCCAAATTTTAACTTTGGGATTGAGAGTTTGGTTGGTTAAAGATCAGTGACCATGAGACAGAAAGCATCAGGAAAAGCAAGGAAACTGCAAGCCTTGAGAGACAGCCTGCAGTTTGATTATGAGCAAGAACTGGCAGAAATTCGAATGGAGAAAGAGGCTGATGAGAGAAAGAAAGAAGTTGCTAAGAGAGAAGAAAAAGCTCGTAAGAGGCGTCTGGAGCTGCTGGCTGCTGAGGAGAAAACTCGACAGATGCAACAGGAGACAGCTAGACTCCAACTCCAAGTCAAAAAAGCAATGGAAGAAAAGCAGAGACTGTATCCTCTTGAAAGTCCAGTTTGTAACAATGTTGGTATGTTGTATAACTCTGAGCAGTTGTCTGGGGGTAACCAAATGTACCCCAACAATGCCACCTTTTATGTCAATGCTGTTACTGTGGGTTCAGTAGAGGGTGGCCCCATAAATTGTGCCAGTGCTATGGATGGGAGTGGGAATGGAAAATTCATAGAGAGTGTAAAAGTCAATGGTAAAAGCTGTTTAGGGCAAATTATGGCTTCTAACATCACTCTTGTTAAAGCAGATCTGGTCAAAGAGGAAGATTATTTACCAAATCAGGGTGTGAATGTTGTGATCCTCTGTGAGTTTACTGTCCATGTGCCTTTAGCCAGAATCCACCTTGAGTGGAATGGGGCTCAGCATGAAGTGATAGCTGGCGTCAGGAAGTTATTGCCTAAAGATCTTTTAATTGGGGAAAATGTTAAAGCTTTGTTCAGTCCAGGTAGCCAGTCACAGGAGAGGAATGATCTTAAACCTGTGTCTATTGTGGGCAATGATTTGCCTGAAGTGGGTTGCTCCAAAGGTTTGTCTGTGCAAAAAAGCAGTTTGTCTGGGAATGAAGTTTCTGAATGTCTGTCTAATGTCTCAGAAGTTAATCTGGGGTTAGATCAAGAGCAGAAAGATCTCATTGGTGAGGAAAATGTTTCTCAGGAACAGATTAAAGTAGATGGTCAGGTTAAAGCCCTAACTGAGGAAGGAGAGGGTAAATTTGTAATGGGTAATGAATTGTTGGCTAGTGCAGCTTGTAGAAGTAAACCTGAAATGGGTAACTGTGATTTGCTAAAAGTAGCTCAGTGTAGTGAAAAGAGCAGCAGCTTATCTGTTGGGAGTGGCAATGTGCCTGGTAGGGAAAGTTTGGAGGGGCCTAGGCAGCCTTGTGAGCTGATGGCTTTGTCTAATCAGCAGTTTGGGAAGGGAGGGATAGTGGAAGATGAGTGTCCATATCCCTTACCTGTGTCCTGTGTGGAGAAATGTGACAGTGAAGGGAATGTGCCTGTGTCTGTCAGGGGTATTGACTTGCCTATGAAGGGAGCTACCTCGGTCTCCAAGCAGTTGTCTGTGAACAGCCCTGTGTGCTGGGACAAGGGAAATGAGATCCCAAGCTGTGTGTCTGGTAAAGGAGAATGTGTCTCCGGCTCTTCTGTGTCTGTGGAGCAAACAGAAGGGGCCTTTCAGCCTGTGATGGTTGAGGGTGATTCAGTTGTCTTGGAGTTGGTTGTAAATACAGCTAAAGCCCAGGAAGGGAATAGTCCTGAGTTTGTGTCTGCTGGGGAGAATGGCACTGTGACTAGGTTGCATCCAGTTAGTGTCATAGCAAGGTCCCAAAGACCAGACAGTTCTGGTGCTTGTAGTTTGCCAGTTGCTAATGTGTGGTTGGAAAAGGGTGCAGCAACTCTGTCTGATCAGGGTGATACCCTAGCCAGGGCACAAGGAGAGCATGAAGGTGATTTAAGTGTGTTACCTACTGACAGTTTGACAACTTGTAGCAAGAAGGAAAAGATTCCTGAACTTGTTCATGGCCAAGGGAAGGAGACTGCTTCTGACCTGTTATCTAGAAAGTCTGTAGGTGTGCCTAAAAGGGGATTGTGTAGAAATCCGCCTGTGGGGCCTGAAGTGAGTCTAAGTGTAAGTGAGACCCAGAAAGCGTCTGTGGTTGCTCAGGGAAGTGTTCCTGTAGAGCAAGCCCTAGGTGGAGAGGGGAAGGGCAGAATTTCTGAGAGGGGTGAATTGCTGCTTAGAGAAGCTCCTAGGGAAAGGAATCCTCATGGTAGCCTGTGCAAGCAGTTTACTGCAACTGAAGGGTGTAAAAGGGATTTAATCAAGGAAGTTTCAGTTCCTAACAGCCAGAAATTTTCTGTTGTGAATGGATCCACTGACTTTCCTTTTGAGAGATCCAGTGTGGGCAGCTTTGAAAAGGTCTCAGGTGGAGTAGAAGTTGTTAAGGAAGTTGAGCAGCCCTATAACCGCCTGGCTGTGTGTAGCCAGCTTGTTGGGGAGACAATGGTGTTGGGACAGGAATGTCTCCATGCTGAATCTGTAAGTGAGCAGTCTGTGCTTCAGGATCTGAGGACAGATTCAGTTATTGGTGTTTCAAAGCAGAACAGTTTTATGGCTGAATGCTTGAGGAGGCAGGGGAGAGCAAGCCAGCTCTCACCTTCAGACCCTTTGAATTGGTGTGATGTCTCTGTAAGACGAAGTCCAGCCTTGAAATCCATAGCAGCTGAAGAGTTAAAAGCTAGTGTCTGTGTTAATGCAAATTACTTGGCTGGCAGGGAGAAGAAAGAATTGCTAATAGCTGTTAGCACAGAGGGCCCACCCCATCAGCCAGTGAATTCTGTTAAGCAAGAGAAGTCAGGGTTTAATCCTGCAGGACAAGAAGGAAAGAGAGAACTGAATTTTGCAAAGGGAAGCCACAGGTTAACCCCAAAAAGGCCCAAACTCCAATGGTATTGAGCCAAGGGTGTGGCATGACAAACAGGTTTGTAAATGGACACTTGCAATCAGTTTGTTGTTATTGCTAATGCTAAATTTTGTAACTAATGTGTTGCTATGGCCAAGAACTGTATCAATGTACAATGTGCCTAATCTTTTGGAAAGTCCCTTAAACATGTTGAAAGAAATACATGAAAACACACTTTATGTTAAAGGGCCTTGCTATACTGATGTTTCACAGTTAATGCATGTAAACAGTGTTGGAACTTTTCACAGGGGAAAATACATTCCAGACCTGATGTGCTGTATGAAAGGGGAAACTGAGGCACACTACCATATTGCTTTCATGGCTAAATGCCAAGAGTCCTGTACTATGAACAACATCAATATCTACATTGGTTTAATGTTAATTGGGTTCAAAACATTGGCCAAAGCTGGTATGGATAAAGTAGCTGTTTTCTTTAGCTCTTGGCAAGATCACATGAAACATATAGGAACCATGCTGCAAAAGCTAACCAAGTTATACCTTAAGTTTGTAAAGAGATCCATTCATGTTATTGAACATGACTTTGATAAACCATTTCGGTTATACACTGGTACGGCCTCTAGCCCAACACTAGCTGTAGTGAGACAGACCCAAGGAAAGGGGGCTCTTGGGATGCAGTCAGCGATGTTTTGTCATCCCTTCCTGCATCAATTTTGCGTTGGGGGTGTGACGTTATTGATATAAATGGGAACCATATAGAATATGGGTTGCAACCAAGGTCCTGTGGTGGCACCAAATCCTAAGTAAAGGGGGTCATATAAGGTGTCTAAGACCAGGTTCTGGGTTGCTGGTTATGATTATGCTGTCTGTATGTCTGTGTATCATTTTGTAGTTTAAGTATAAGTATTGGCTCTATACTGTCTGTATTTTGTATTATGCTCTGCCTCTGGGAAGTGTCCCAGACAAAGCTGATGTTAGCCCGGCATAGCTGGCTTGATGGCCCATTAAAGGGCCATCAGCTACACAATTGACCCATGGAGAGAAGGCAGACACGCCTTGTGACTCAGCAAAGTATGCAGAAACTTGTCCATGTGACTGCAAACTCCATATTATTTTTGCTGTAAGTTTCCACCGTGAGGACAAAGGGATTCTTACACCTGGAAAAGTCTATATAAGGCTGATGCATCATCTCCATCTTGTCTTCAATCCTGCTTCTGACCTCTGGAAGGACTTTGCTACAAACTGAAGCTCTGCACGAAGGACTGTTGACCCATCCCAGCGGGGGATGTTCCAGAGACTTAATCTGAACCTGCAGTTTACTCCAGCACTGCTGCAAGCCTGAACTAAGAACTTTGCCATTACTGTATGTAATTGATTCCATTTAACCAATTCTACCTCTCTTCTCTACCTTTTTCCCTTTGTAAATAAACCTTTAGATTTTAGATTCTAAAGGATTGGCAACAGCGTGATTTGTGGGTAAGATCTGATGTGTATATTGACCTGGGTCTGGGGCTTGGTCTTTTGGGATCGAGAGAACCTTTTTCTTTTATTGGGGTGTTGGTTTTCATAACCATTCATCCCCAGGACGAGTGCACTGGTGGTGATACTGGGAGACTGGAGTGTCTAAGGAAATTGCTTGTGTGACTTGTGGTTAGCCAGTGGGGTGAGACCAAAGTCCTTTTTGTCTGGCTGGTTTGGTTTGCCTTAGAGGTGGAAAAACCCCAGCCTAGGGCTGTAACTGCCCAGTTTAAGCAATTGGTCCTGATTTGGCACTCTCAGTTGGGTCCCGCCAGAATCGCTCCGTCACATTAATATCATTACATCAGCTGGCTCATAACCACATTACTGATGACACTGGGTTATGAAATGTTGCCCCCCTTTGTGTTTATAATAATCATGCATTGCTCTGTATAATCAAGAGCTCTACATACACCAAAAAGGATTTTTTTAAGCCTCAATGAGGTCAGTGCAGGTGAGAAATTTCATACAGTCATACATATGTGTAGTTATATTATTTTAAAGATTATATATCTTTATGCACATAAAAACTTATTTTTATTAGTAAAATAAACTAATATAACTTGAAGAACATAAGGAGTAAATCTATTGAATAAGAAGGTATCGTTTTTACCAAGTCCATTTTCTGACCATTTTCATCCCACAAGGACATACCAAGGCAATGCTCAATATCATTCACGATATTTCCTTATTTCCCTGTTGGAAAAGTGGTTTGACCATGAAAACTTGCAACATATCTCAAACTCTAATCCTTTCTCTGTTCCCTAAAGATGTTTTACTTCTAAGTATACAGAGGTTAAAGTAGATGTTTTTGGCAGTAGCTTTAGATTTTTTTATGCAGACAATTGATACAAAGTTCTCAATAGGAAAAGTTAGGATAATATGGATTTTCTTGTATTTGACTCCTGGTATTTGCTCCCCAACATGCCATGCCCATCATGGACACATTGATATAGGTAACTCAGTCATGTGCTGCCAACCGGAGTGTGCACGTAGGGTTTCATCCTATACCACTGAAATGAATGGGAGTTTTGTCATTAATTTCAATGGGTGCAGGTTTGATCCCTTTTAGGCACTGGTGTCAATTTGTTTTCTTTCTCTTTACCATAACCAAGGAAGGAGGCAGCATCACTTGGAAAACAAAACTTCACTGCAAATATTTACACTCAATCTCAGAAAAATATACTGAGTATATTGATATTATTATACAATGGGGATGAGCAGGCAGGAAGACTGGATTTGGGGATCTTGACAGGTTTTTTTTATTTTTTGCTATTTGAAAACCAAAACAAATGAACAATTTTAAAATGTTCCTTGTGTTTTTCTGAGACCAACAGGTAAATCATATGTGGAAGGGATGGTTTCGCAGTATCCAGCAGGATGGTGAATTCTATCAGAAGCAGACAAATTATCCCAGCTCTAGGTTATGTTGAGTTGTTCTAGTTTAAAAAGAGTTCTTGTAAGCCCCATTACTGAAGCAGCCATTCCACCTTCCAAAGAAGCCAAAAACAAAATGCAGGACTGCAAACACATCACTGGAGTTATCTCACAGTTATATCACAGACTTCGTCGTGGTATAGTCAAATATTTGTTCTCAAGTGTATGCCAAGTGCAGATAACCATGTATGCAGCAGTTGGCATATGAAGGACTATTTCAGTAAACAAGTTTCATTTTGAAAAGGTACAACATATGAAACACTTTGGGAGGGATTTTTAAAGTGCTCAGCATTGAACCTAATTCTGTTCCCATTCAAGCCAATGGGAGTTTTATGCTTGATTTCAGTGGGAGCAGAGTTCTGCCAGAATTCCTCAAATGCTGAACAACTTAAAAAGCCCACCTTTTATATTTAAATTGCAACCTGACCTCTTTCTTAAAGGATGTTTAAATTATAGTCATAGCCAAAACCATTCCTCTGATAGCAATAAAAAGTTTATCATTTGTTCATTTTTTAAAAAATCCAAAATGTGCTGAACATGACTGTATTTCAATATGTTGCTGTCTAACTGATGGCAATACAGCTGCAAAGGTTTCAAAGCATATTTACTTCAGAAATATCTCAACCTCCTCCAACTACAGAATTCTCAGAAACTGTGTCAAAGAGGACATCAGTTAAACGTTATAATAAAACCCCTCATTTGAAATATTATAAGATCACATAACTATCGCATTTGGGGTCTGAAAGCTTCCTACAACAATATATCATATCATGTGGGCATGTAAACTGACAGTAAATGCATGGATATATTTGTGAACAAAGAGGTCACTCGTGTAAAAAAAATGCATGTGCGTTCACAAATACTCCCTTTTTTTTTGTTTACAAAAATTTAGTAAAATTACTAAACATCAGCAAAACTTGAAAGGCAGAGAAATAAATTCATTAGGCCAAATTATCAAGCACTTCCTTACTTTTAACTCAAGTCTTCACTCAAGGAAACTCCCATCAAAATGGGAATTTTTTATGAGTAAAGACCTCAAGATTCAAGCCCATAGTTATCTATTTGTATTGACATAAGATGTTTAGCAAACTAAAATTGGGCAAAAGCTAAGCTAATAGAAGTTCGGACATAACTGAATACAAATACATATGTACAAAAGGGCAGGTGGGAAACAATTTCCTATTGTGTCTGAATACTCTCTTGGGGAACTGGTTTATGTAGTTAAAAATATTGATCTGAAAGCCTTAAATATTTCTGTATTACTGAAATAGCTACTGCATCTCTAGAGGCTGTATACAAAGAGACAAATTGAAATTTCTGTGCTCTCATGTGTGGGAAAATTAATGCCTTTGTTCATTGCTGCATGTCATTATAAAATACAAGCTTTAAAATTACCTTAAATTCCCTGATTTTTAGATTTTGGATTAATAAGCATCTCACCAATTAGCTTTGCCCTAAATTTTATCATAGCGTTTGTGATACTGACAGACTAGCTCAGGCCAGAGCCATAGGCAAATTCAGTTGTAGGAGAATATCAAAGAATTGTTAAGTGTATTAGCATGTATTCAAACTAATTCACTCATATGCTAATAGAGATCAAAAGAGATGCTAATGTTATGTTCACTTATCTGTAACTAGTTGTCTGCTATTACATTACAATTACATTGCATATACCCTGTAATTACATTTACAGTATGTATACCTTGATAATTAGATAACACTAGAGTAAAGTGTGTGCTAGTATGAGAATGTATTCAGGTGTTCAAATCATGAAAACTAGTGAAATACTCTATTGTTTGTTATTACAAACATTTGCATTTCTGTATAACCCTCTAACTATATTACTTATCAAAGAAATCTTGTGAAATGCTAATGAAGGACTTAGGACTTATTGGATTGTTGTCTGGAGAAGAAGCTATAAGTACTGATTCAAAGGAAGATCCTTTCTCTCTGAACTGTTTGGATTCTAACAGCCCAGAGTAACTGAACGAGAAGATGGAGATCCCAGGGGTTATTCTGGGTAGTTATGCTGGGTAGCACTAAGAGACTTTTGGGAAATTGGAAGTCTATTATATCACTGCTACTATTTGGAATTATAGACTGTGATACACCTGTGCATATATTTTACCTGCTTTAACCTCTCAATAATTTTCATTCTTTTTTCTTAGCTAATAAACCTATAGTTGTTTACTATAGAGTTGGCTGCCAGTGTTGTCTTAAGTATAAGATCTGGAGTACCGATTGATTTGGGGTAAGTGATTGATCTTTTGGGACTGGGAGAAACCTGATGTGGTGTGATTTTTGGGTTAAGTGACCATTTATCTCAAAATTCAGTTCGTCTGTCCAGCAAGATAGCCTGGAGAGGCTAATGGGACTGACTCAGTGTCATAAACAGATAGTTAAGGGTTAATGTCTCTTTTACCTGTAAAGGGTTAAGAAGCTCAGTAAACCTGGCTGACACCTGACCAGAGGACCAATAGGGGGACAAGATACTTTCAAATCTGTGTGGAGGGAAGTCTTTGTTTTGTGCTCTTTGTTTTTGTTGTTCGCTCTTGGGACTGAGAGGGACGGGACATCAGTTCAGGCTCTCCAAATCTTTCTGAATCAGTCTTTCATGTTTCAAACTTGTAAGTAGCCAGGAAAGGCGGATTAGTTTTATTTTTGTTTTCTCAACTTGTAAATGCTTCTTTTGCTGAAAGGATTTTTACCTCTGTTTGCTGTAACTTTAAACCTGAGGCTAGAGGGGGTTTCCTCTGGGCTATATGAATCTAAGTACCCTGTAAAGCATTTTCCATCCTGATTGTACAGAGATAATTTTTACCTTTTCTTTCTTTAATTAAAAGCTTTCTTTTTTAAGAACCTGATTGATTTTTTTTTCTTCTTTTAAGATCCAAGGGGATTGGGTCTGAACTCACCAGGGATTGGTGGGGGGAAAGGAGGGGGATGGTTAAATTCTCCTTGTTGTAAGATCCAAGGGGTTTGGATCTGTGTTCCCCAGAGAAGGTTTTGGGGGGACAGAAAGTGTGCCAGACACTGATTTCTGGCTGGTGACAGCGTTACCAGATCTAAGCTAGGACTTAAGCTTAGAAGGGTCCATGCAGGTCCCCACATTTGTACTCTAAAGTTCAACGTGGGGAAAGAAACCCTGACACTCAGACTGCATGGTAAAACTGGTATAGTGATCCAGGAGTTCACATTTGTTACTGGCTTGGTGAAACTGAACTATAGAACATACCACCAGTTTGGGGTGTCTGCCCTTGTTTTCTGACAGTCTGCTGTGAGATAGTCACTCACAATAGTGAGCCACTCCAGACAGTGTGACAGGGTTACTTTGCACTTTTACAAGACTTTAAATTGCAAACATTAATTTATCACCACAACACTCCATTTACAGATGGGGAAACTGAGGCCCAGTGAAGTTAAATGGCTTGGTTAAAATCACTGAGGGAGTTAGTCTTGGAAATGAGATTACAGCTCAGGATTTCCTAATTCTCTGTCTTGTGTTCAGAAGACCTTTATTATATAGAACTTTTTCTCATCACTATTTTATGAACACAGGGACCAATTGTGTCACCCTTACTTATGCTAAGTAGCACCTGTGACATTTCACTCTATATTCTTTATGAAGATATGCTTATGATATGAATATGACATAACTAAGATATAATTTATGCAAAATGGCTTATGTGAGATATCTTTGGAAAGATTATGATTTACTGAATGTGATTATCCAATTCATATTCCTGTATCATTTCTGTATCTGAAGTTAGTAATATTAACTATGTATCTGTATTTCAAATGTGTTCCTTTGGGTGTCATCCCCAACCAGCACTTCAGGTACAACAATGGAAAAGCCAGACAGGGCCAATGGGCCGTTAGCAAAGACAATGGACTGTGAAAGAGCTTAGTCTTCCTGAGGACGCTGGAGACAGCTTATGAGCAATGGCTGCCACAGCCATGCAGAGATATGAGTCCAAGTCACCTGGTACTGGATAATCCTCATCCCCTTTTGGAATGGCAGTGGTTTTCCACTAGAATACAAAGGGTTCCTGCCTTACACAAGAGCAGTGGTGGGCAACCTGCGGCCCACCAGAGTAATCCGCTGGCGAGCCGCGAGACAGTATTTACATTGATCTTTTGCAGGCACTGCTGCCCGCAGCTCCCAGTGGCCACGGTTCACCATTCCCAGCCAATGGGAGCTGTGTGAAGTGGTGGCCAGCATGACCCTGCAGCCCATGCCATTTTCCACAGCTCCCGCTCAATTTAAACACTGTCTCGTGGCCCACCAGCAGATTACCCTGACGGGTCACGTGCTCACTACTGCACAAGAGTGATATAAGGCAGGGGAGTGACATCATCGTGGTGCTCTGCCTCCCCACCCAAAGAGACACTGAAAAAACACTTGGAAGCAAAAAGTGAACTGAGGGGCGAAGGGTTGAACCCAAGCTGGAAGGGCATCTAGTTTGTGAGTAATAATACCTGAGGTCTCAAGAGGGAGACCAGTGTAGCTGCCTTTCAAGACTTTCTGTAATCTGCCTGCAACAATATCTAGGGTGAGAAATACTATTTGTAAACAATTTCTTTAGTGAAACTATCTTAGTTTGGCTGTTTGGTTTCATTTGGTTAGTAATCTGCTTTGTTCTGTCTGTTATTTCTTATATTCACCTAAAATCCACGTTTGGTAGTTAATAAACTTATTTCTTGTTTATAATAAAATGCAGTTTATGCAATTTCTAACTGGGGGGCAAGAACTGTGCACATCTCTTTTCACATTGAGGAAGAGGGGGATTTTTATGAGTTTGTGCTGTGCAGATTTTTCTATGCAGCTCAAGACAGTATTATTTTGGGTTTAGCTCCCTAAAAGGGGTGTGCACATGAGTGCTGGGGGAGTCCTCTCACACAGAGCTGACTTCAGTCTGTGTCTGCAGCAAGGTGTGGCCCTATGTGTGTGTGGGTGTGTGGGTGTGCATGCACGCGCATGCTGCAAGAGGCTGGAGAGCCTAATTCAGCAAAGCAGGGAGAGGGAACCCAGGATGATTGAGCAGGGGAGGCCCAGTGAAATCCCAGTACATCAGGTGGCATACCAGAACGGGGGTTCAACCTGTCACAGCACCAGGGCTGGTGCAAGGATGTTTCGCGCCCTAGGCGAAACTTCCACCTTGTGCCCCCGTGCCTCTGCCCTGAGGCACCCCCCCCCACGGCAGCTCCCCTCCTCTGCCCTGAGGCGCCCCCCTTGTGGCAGCTCCCCACCCCACAATCAGCTTAGGCGCCGCAAGCCTGGGAGGTGGGAGAAGTGAAGCAGCCACGGCGTGCTCGGGGAGGAGGAGGGGCAGGGGTGAGCTGGGGCAGGGAGTTCCCCTGCGTGCCGCCCCCCCCCCCTTACTTGCTGCAGGCAGCCCTCCCTGCGCTCCCCTGCCCCAGCTCCCTCTGCCTAAATGCTGGCGGCGACCGGGGTGGCCGAAGATCCAGCCACCGCGGTCACTGCTGAAGAAAATGGTGCCCCCCAAATCCCAGTGCCCTAGGCGACCACCTAGGTCACCTAAATGGTTGCACCGGCTCTGCACAGCACCTTACTATACAAGTAGCCCCATTGAAATCATAGGGATCTATCAGGACTGCCTTCAGAATAAGATACTATTCAGGAAAGTTGGCAGAATCCAGTCTATAACTATTTTAAACCATTTTCAGGAGACTATGTGCATGTATTTATTAATTCTATCTATTCTTAGGGCAAATTTCATCCAGCTTCTCTTCTGAAATTGCCAACAAGGATGCCAATTAGAGCTATATGTGTTAGAGGTTTTTTTTCTTTCATAAATATGGATAAGTGAACTAGACTCAAGCCATGAAGCAAGTCATGCAGGCCAGGTACCCAGAAGGATAGCCTTACTCTTTCCCTAGGACGATTTTTGAAGCAACCACTTTAGCCCCATTGTAGGAAAATCCAAGACTAAATGCTCTGACATGTACTAAGTGAATTCAAACTATGAACACAGGTCTTTCTTTAATATTGGGCAGGCCTCAGAACTGCACTGATTTAGACCATCCCAGAACCTGACCTACAACATACTGTGCATAGGTAGGCAAGGCGAAACATCTTTTCAGTAATCAATTCATTTGAGAGAACTAAAATTCAGACCATTTCTAAGCAGAGAATTGTAGCAATTCAGATTTGATTGCAGCCCCTGACCTGCTGTGTGACCTTGGTAAGTCAATTCACCTCTCTGCACTTCTGCTTTTCCTCCTTCCCCTTTGTTTGACTTGTCTATTTAGATTGTAAGCTCTTCAGGGAAGGAGCTGAATTTCACAGTATTTGCACACTGCCAAGACAGGAGGGTTCTGATCTCAGCTGGGGCCTCTTGGCATTACCATAATTCAATTATACTGTAGATCTCTTAATAAAATGCGGCAGTGTAGCTCCTACTTCAGAAACATTTAGACCACCTCCCCACTCACTGCCCCCACACCCAGGTTGACATGTACTTAAAATCTTACAGGATTCTTTTTTGAAATCAAAGTTCCTAAATATACAACCCTCACTCCATGGAACATGCTGGTGAGACTGCAATTTTGATGATAGAGTTCAGAAGAAAAATATGCACAGCCTTGAAATCTGAACTGAGTGTTGAGAGCAAGTTAAGAACAATTTATACCTAGCAATATGGCTTCTCATATGCTCTTAAGAAATAACTTCTTGGAGTAGAGGAAATTCAGTCACTAAACAGTTGTATCAACAAGCTTCTCACCGTCTGCCTTTATCATCATGCTAATATCTCAAGGTTGAGAAAGGCCACTGAATACCAGCCATTGCTGCTGCTTCACCATGTCAGAGGGGAGAACTAGAAAGCTCTTTGACTTGTTGCTAATAGGGCATCTGTTATTAGTTGTAAAGTAAGTTTCAGGACCTTTTAATTTAAACATGAAATGAGACAAGAGGGCAAAGTTATTTTGCATTATCATCTGGCTGAATGACTCTCAGTGAACACATGCCATACCTTAGCTAACTTACCAGTAGAGTAAAAAAGAGCAGAAGGGAAAATTAAAGATAAAATGACAGAGAGGGACTATGTCTGCACTTAAAATGCTACAGCAGTACAGCTGCACTATTGTAGCTGCACCATTGTAGTGCTTCAGTGGAGATACTCACAACAGCGACAGGAGGGGTTCTCCCATTGCTGGAGTTAATCCACCTCCCCGAAAGGCAGTAGCTAGGTTGACAGAAGAATTCTTCCATTGACGTAGCTCTGTCTACACTGGGGTTAGGTCAGGATAGCTACATCACTCACGGTTGTGTAATTGGGTAACCAGGTGTCCCGATTTTATAGGGACAGTCCCGATTTTTGGGTCTTTTTCTTGTATAGACTCCTATTGCCCCCCATGCCCTGTCTTGATTTTTCACACTTGCAGTCTGGTCACCCTGTTGTGTAAGATCAAAAGCTTGTCTCTCTCACCGAGAGGTTGTTCCAATAAAAGATATCACCTCACCGACCTTGTCTCCTTAACATGTCTACAGCATACTCTCTCTTGCATGGCATTCCATTTGACAAAGGAGCAGGTTTATCTATCTGTTTAGTGGAAGTGCCTATGTCTAGCTACATTTAAGTTAGATGTTAGGAAAAACTTCCTAACTATAAGGATGGTTAAATACTGGAATTGGTTGTCAAAGGAGACTGTGGAATCCCCATCCTTGGAGGTTTAAGAACAGATTAGACAAACACCTGTCAGGGATGACCTAGGTATACTTGTTCCTGCCTCAGTGTACTGGAAAGCAGGGGGAAGGGGATGGACTAGATGATCTCTTGAAGTCCCTTCCAGCCCTATTTCTATGATTCTATAATCTTGTGTAGATTACACAGAACATGGCATGGTGCAGAGTGTAGTGGGCAGTCCACTTTTCTGGTGCTCTGTAGAAAATAAAAGAGATGTGGCCCTGATGGTCAGTGCCAGCTCTCTTACAAACAGCAACCTGATCCATGAGTACTGTAAACAAAGGGAGATGGCAGATAGTGTTAGTGGAGGGTTCTTGGCCCTACAGTTGGTTGGAGAACATGAAATATTTCTCATGAACATTTTCATCTTCACCCCCCCTCCTTTTTTTTCCCTTGCACAAATGTTGATGAAAAATTTCCAACCAGCTTTACTTGGTTCTTACTAGTACTAAATCTATTGCTAGACTTGATTGTCACATGGATGTTATGTCAATATGTATAGTGAGGAACCTGTGATCACTAGATTATGTTTCTGTGTCCTGACAGTAACTGCAACTCTTAGGACCAAGTTTCTGCTGCAAATGCTCATGGAAATCCTTCCACAAGTATTTTCTTTCTCTAAATAACTGTGCTAGTAGAATTCAGCTGTGTGAATAGTCCTGAAAAGCAAGAACAAAAGGAAGTGCAAACATGGCTGAAGGGGACTCATTTAAAAACATAAATGGATATTTGCTGAAATAGTTTGTGTGCAACACCTCTGGACACTATTTCCCTGCCCATTATTTAAAATTTGCTACAAAATTTGCAAAAACCATCAACAGTGCAGTGACTCCTCAGGAAATCTGTCTATCACAGGCAGTCATTTATTTTATATATTTTTGGTGAGTGGTTCTGTAAAACATGTGTGATGACTCAAAACTATTAAACAGATGTTCTTTTCAGTCCAAAATAAACACTTCCTTCAGATTTCACTGCTTTTTCTTTAATTTTCATTCTACTGTTTAAAGTTTTTTGGGGCGGGTACAGTGGAGAAGCTAGGAAAGGAAAGAGGATCGCTTCCACTGATAGAAATTTTAATACTTTCTAGACTTCAGTGGAAGTTTTGCACGAGAAAGGACTTCAGGAGCTCAGAATTTAACGATTTAGGATCTCTCTCGCTTTCTCTAATTGGTTCAAAATAGAACATAAGTGTCAACGCTGTGAACACTGGACTCAAATTCCAGATTCAAATTTTGTGATCAGTGCCCATCTCTAATGCATATGCAAACTAAAAGGTTCATGTTGGAGATGAGACCTGACCCTGCAGTCTCTACGCAAGTAAAATTTCTATTCATTTCAACAAAAGTTAAGGCATTTATGTCTCTAAAACAAAAACACCGCATGTTCTCTCTTTAGCATTTACCTCTCACTATGGATGGAAATGCACAGTAAAATCCACTGAAAATTACAGGGCTTTATTGCTGCTGTAGGGTAAAAAATATTTCTTTGGCTTTGCAGCAAATGGATTCTATTTACTGCCTTTATTATCACTGAGTGAAAAAAACATCAAGTTTTGAGCTGAAAATGTAACAGAATCAGTAGATAAACTCTGTGGATCCATTTAACTAATTGCTTTGCTTTTGGCTATGGCATATATATTACTTGACTGCTAATTTCATGCTCCGATACTGCTTCTTTATAGCAACAGCTGAAGCTATGGTACCCTATACAAGTAGGTTGATAATTATGTATTCCACCTCCTTTGAAAGATATTCTACCCCCCAAGATTCTTATATTTCTGTTTCAAGAGGTCTAAAACCACCACCTGTTTTAGCTCTTCCTCTTGCCATGCTCAAAACAATCTTACATTTGTTCCCTGCATATACCAGAAGATTATTCTGATTTTGTATTTACTGGCTTAATCCTTTTCAGCGCATGAACTATTCCACTACGAATTTGTTACTGGCTTTGGGATATTTGGTTTATTTGGTGTGGGGTTTTTGTTGTTGGTTTTTTTTGCAAATAATCCCTGATTGACACATTGCAGTATACATCCAATGGAACTTCAAGAGAATTATAACCCCTTCTCTGAAGTGGGATAAACATATCCTGAAGAAAGAAGCGACTGCGAGTGCATATCATAGACTATAAATTCAAACTGAGATTCTGAATCCCACTGGAAACAGGAAGTACTGCTATTCCAGTTCATTTGGAGTTGGCACTAAAGATTGTCTGTGATAAAGATATGGCTGTGCTGGACTCCTGAGAGAGCCTGGAAAACATTACAGCCATGGCTGCTGTCTGAATAATTTGGAGAAACTGATACCAAAGCAGCATGCTCAATACCACCAATTCAAAGCAGAAAATGGAGGGCACATAAACTGTCTGATGACTGTCAAGGCTAGTTAAGTATTACTGGGTCCCACGATTAGAATAAACCAAACTGGAGGGTTGGATGGGGGGGGGGAAGATGGGAAAATAAGAGCAGGAATAAATAGGATGAATCTGAGCAAGAATAAACTTAACAGGCCAAATTCTGATGGTCCTAATTCAGGCGAACACCTTTCTACACCAAAAACTGAGAAGACCATATCAGGAAACATTTCCAAATGGTTTTCTAGATTGTGAAATAGTCTCTTTACAAAGGTGGTGGAAGCCCTTTCCCTGATAGGAATGAGCGTTGGATCCAACCCTTAATCAGCTGCTATGTACTAAGTATTTTCAGTTAGCAGCACATTGATCCTGAGCTCCAGTGCAAAGGAGGAGATGATTATCTACTTTCCAGCTTATTTTCACTATTATTTTGTTACACTTAATCTGCGGTATGTTGTCACTGTTTACTCTGTATTTTCACGTACAGGACTTTGAAGGACTGTCTGGCATACTCAGAATGGAGCAACTATTGCACAAAATGCTTCACAAGTATATCTAAAATTGTGGAAATGGGAGTTAATATCATATTAAATTGTATTGTCTGAGACTTATCATGTGAAAATACACATAAGAGGAAGAGCTAAAGTTACACATGCAATTTTGATCTCTATTTCCTAGCTCCTGAAGGCGTAAGTGAACAATCTTATGTACTATTCTTTTATGTACTACCTTTTTTTTTTTTTTTTTTGGTATGCCTATATATTATGGTTTCAAATTTTCTCTCTTTTCTTAATGGAAAATTAGGCCCATAGGAGGAAGCTCTTTTTCTGTGCAATTAAGAAGGTCATTAAAAGATGGAGTGTGGTAGACAAGTGGATTCAAGAAGAAACCAGGCAAGCCGGGGTGTTCCAGGAAGATGCCAGGGAGAAGAGGAGCTATAATGGTTAAAGTTTGCAGCATAAACAGGTTTTAAGTATGAAGATCTGGGTTAAAATCAGCCAACCGTTGAGAAGATTCATATACACTTAAACTCTTCAGGTGCATACTTAATAACGGGGTTAGCATAAAATATTTCCAGTGCACACACAATATGCAAATTTACCATACCATAAATGTAGGTAGGTCAAATGGAACTAATGGAACTAATCTGCGCACTGCCTGGCAGTGAGGGCTATTTCATTGCCCAATTGCTATTTCATTATAAACATTTTTAAAATGCTCCCCGCCCACATACACTCTCTCTTTCCCCTCAAAGTTCAATAGCTGAACTTTTCAAAAATAAATGAATAAATAAATAAAACCATCTTTGGGCAGAGGCCAAGCATAGACAATTTCATCTTGAAAGGTGCAAGTCTCCAGAAAGTTCTGAGTGAGTGGACACAGGGGCTGAAAAGAAGCTGTTAAGAAGCTTTTAGTAAAAATCTCTCTGCTACAGACCCTGAAGTTCTATGAACAGGCAGGGTTAACTCTTGTCAAGTTAGATTCCTTATTTTCAGAGCCTTCTGTAGCTGTTTCAGGCAACAGTCTCTAGTTTGCAGAGCTAAAATTGCCAAATGTTAAAAATACATTGGGGGTGTTGGGTGTTTTGTTGTTGTTTTTATGGGTATTGTTTTGTTTTTTGGAGGTGGGAGGGTGAGTGGAGATAGGAGGGTGGTGAGTGGGGAAGTCCAAGTTTAAGACACCCTTATTGACATCAGTCATAAAAGGTACCCATGCTTCACTTTATTATAAATCACAACTGTCTGACTGCAAACCACGTTTAAAGGGTTATAATTACAGATGCTATTAATACAGCCTAGGGCTTTATTGCTGCTAATGATATTCACATAGCTTAATGCAATATAAACAGTGACTTTTACAGTGTTGTGTACCTAGCCAAAAAGTTCTCAACAGGCTTATAGTCAAACTATGCTCAATATAGCTATTAAATTACTGGACTATATCTGATAGTATATTACATATAAAAATGAGGCATGGAGCTCCTATATGGTTTGTGCTTCCCTCCCTCTCTCTCTCTCTCAAGTCGATGGAACCCTAAAGTCCCAATTACAAAAGTACCACCAGCTGCCATCCTCTGCTCAGTTCTGGGGCCCCACCCTCACAAGTAACTGAGTCAATCAACATGGCAAGAGCCCCCCTTGCTGCCTCTGAGCTGATGCTACTGTATGGGTTGCATGTGTCTAACACTGCCCTGGGCCATCAGCCCCCATTTTTACAGGGATCCCAGAAGACCCATGCCCACCTGTTCTGCAGTGCCTTTGCAAAATCCCACAGTATTTGAGCATGTCAGCATTTAAACATGCTGATAGTAGCAGAAGTTTCCTAACACATCCTGCAGGGGGTCACAGCCTCTAGGTATGATCAAGTGCTGATAGGCCTGCTATTGGGAAACGCAATTTGTTTCTGTGACAGGTTGGGTTACAGAAACCCCCTTGGGAACTGCCACCTGATCTGCTGGGACTACCTTTGAGCCCGTTTTCCCTGGAAGCTTGGAACTTCAGTACCTTGCCTGGTTGTACCAAACATGCTCACCTGCTACACAAACAGGCCCAGGTCTGAACCATGTCCCCCAAAAGCTGCAGGCTTAACTGAAAACAGCTTAAGAAGCGCTCATGTCTCCAACAACCAGATACCCAGTTCCCCATGGGATCCAAACCCCAAATAAATCCATTTTACTCTGTATATAGCCAGGGGTGGCTCTAGGAATTCCGCCGCCCCAAGCAGGGCGGCGCGCCGTGCGGGGCGCTCTGGCGGTCGCCGGTCCCACGGCTCCGGGGGACCTCTTGCAGTCGTGCCTGCAGAGGGTCCGCTGGTCCCGCGGCTCTGGTGGACCTCCCGCAGGCACGCCTGTGGATGCTCCACCGAAGCCCCGGGACCAGCGGCCCCTCCGCAGGCACGTCTGTGGGAGGTCCACCGGAGCCGCGGACCAGCGGACCCTCCGCAGGCATGCCTGCGGGAGGTCCGCCGGAGCCGCCTGCCGCCCTCCCGGCAAAATGCTGCCCCAAGCACGCGCTTGGCGCGCTGGGGTCTGGAGCCGGCCCTGTATATAGCTTATACAGGGTAAACTCAAAAATTGTTCACCCTCTATAACACTGATAGAGAGACACACCTGTTTGCTCCCCCAGGAATTAATTACTTGCTCTGGGTTAATTAATAAGTAAAACATGATTTTATTAAAAACAGAAAGTAGGATATAAGTGGTTCCAAGTAATAACAGACAGAACAAAGTAAATTACCAAACAAAATAAAACAAAACACTCAAGTCTACGCCTAATACCGAAAGACACTAAATGCAGGTAAATCTCACCCTTAGAGATGTTTCAATAAGCTTCTTTTACAGACTAGCCTTCCTCCTAGTCTGGGTCCAGCAATCACTCACACCGCTGTAAGTTCCAAAGGAACTGTCCTTTGATCCAGTTTCTTTCAGGCATCCTTTGGGGGTGGAGAGAATATTTCTTGAGCCATCTGAAGACAAAATGGAGGGGTTTCCCAGGGCCTTATATAGTCTCTCTTTTGTGGGTGGAACCCCTTCTCTCCCCCTGTATAGAATGACAGCTACAAGACAGAGTTTTGGAGTCACATGGGCAAGTCACATGTCCATGCATGACTTAGTTCTCTACAGGCTGATGCCATTGCCCACATGTTAGCCTGAATGTTCCCAGGAAAGCTCAGATGTGGATTGGCGTCTATCAAGGTCCATTGTTAGATAAGTACTCCCAATTACTTGAATAACCCCTTCACGGTATGTTGACCGAATCTGCCTTATGTGTTTCCTACAGCAAAGACTTCAAATACAAACACAGACCCAACGTTCATAACTTCAGATATAAAAATGATACATGCATACAAATAGGATGAATACATTCAGTAGAATATAAACTTTGCAAAGATATGTTATATGGCATATGTAGCATAAAACATATTCCAGTTATGTCATATTTACATTCATAAGCATATTTCTATAAAGCATTATGGGGTGCAACATCACAGTTTCCATAGCCTCCATATCCTCCTCTTGATGTGGGACACTGAGAGAGATGTGTCTGCCTGCCTGACTTATTTCCTGCAGCCCATCATAGGGACCGACTCCACCGGCAGCCAAGCTCCCCTCACTCCCCACCCCCCATTCCCCTCCCAAGCATGCCGCATCCCCACTCCTCCGCCTACCTCCCAGCGCTTCCTGCTGCCAAACAGCTATTTGGCGGCACTTAGAACTTACCAGGAGGGAGAGGGGAGGAGCGGGGACATGGCACACTCAGGGGAGGAGGTGGAGAAGAGGCAGGGCAGGGGTGGGGCCTCATGGAAGGGGTGCAGTGGGGACAGGGCTGGTGGCAGAGTGGGGGCTTTTGTATCGTTGTATGAAAAGGTTTCAGTGATGCGGCCCACAGGCCAATGTACTAGTCCTCATGTGGCCCTCGTGGTGATTTGAGATCCCTGTATTAGCAGAAGTGTTGTAACCAAGACACAAGAAGTAATTCTTCTGCTTTACTTCGCAGTGATTATGCAGAGAAGAGCAACAAAAATTATCAAAGGCCTAGAAAACATGAGGGAAGAGTGAAAAAATTGGGTTTGTTTAGTCTGGAGAAGAGAAGACTGTGGGGGGACATGGTAACAGTTTTCAAGTACATAAAAGGTTGTTATAAGGAGGAGGGAGAAAAATTGTTCTCATTAACCTCTGAGGACAAGAAGCAATGGGCTTAAGTTGCAGAAAGGGCAGTTTAGGTTGAATATTAGGAAAAACTTCCTAACTGTCAGGGTGGTTAAGCACTGGAATAAACTGCCAAGGGACATTGTGGAATCTCAATCATTGGAGATTTTTAACAGCAGGTTAGATGAACACCTTTCAGGGATAGTCTAGGTAATAGTCCTTCCATGAGTGCAGGGGACTGGACTAGAAGATCTCTTGAGGTCTCTTCCAGTCCTATGATTCTATGGCTGGAGCTCATGGGAGAGTGCAAGCAAAAATGAGAGAATATCTTTCAGGCAAAGGAGACAAAGTGTATGCACCATACATCCATTGTCTAGCAAATCAAATTAACCTAGCTTTGGTGCATGCTGTTGAAGGGAAGGCCAATCCAGTCACGAAGGTTTTCTTTACATCTTTGCAGGAAGTATATACATTTTTCACTGACTCTGTCAATGGAAAAAACTAATGATTAAATCTAAAAATGATCTTTATCTTGAAACTCTTGCTTGAGGGAGTATAGTTTTGCAAAGGGAAGAGAAACTTGATGATGCATTTCAGGCCCCTGAAAAGGCTGACAGGATTGATGCAGCAGATGAAATTGATCAGGCTTTTGAAGAATGAAGGAGACCTTTACATCTAAAGGCAATTTGTAAGAGTAAATGGGCAGCTTGAATGAAAGCCACTGAGGCAATGATAGTAAATTTTCAGAGTATAATTGAATGCTTAGAAGATGAAACTGTCGCTCAAAGCAGGAATAGTGAGGACATATGTCAAGCAAAAGCAACGTGTCTTTGATGGCTTGGATGTTCTACCTCAATCAGTTATGGTAGCATAGGACCTTAGTTATCATGGCTGCAGGCTCTGGAATCCTTCAGTCAAAGAAAATTGACCTGTTCCAAGTCTTCCAGACATTTGAGAGCACAGTAAATGAGGTCAGCAAATTCAGATCTGAAGAAAAGTATGAGGAAATTGTAAAAGAATCTCAGAACAGGTAGGATGCAACGAGTTTTGAAAATGCAAACTATACAAACCACAGTGAGACATTTGCATCTCATGGATGATAATTTTAAGTATGATTCTGTGTTAGATGGAAAGGATAACCATCAAAGGAAATATTTCATTGTCTTTTTAGACAATATGAAGGGGGAACTAAAATCACAGTATGAGAGATTTCAAGAGGTAGCTACTCTATTTGTTTTCCTCCATCTCAGGCAACTTCAAAATATAACTTTAGAAAAGCTAAAGAAGGAAGTTCTTAAACTCATGGGAAAATACTAATACTTTTCTTTAGACTTGGTTCACAAGATTATGTCTTTCAAGTTGTATTATTTTACAAAGAACACAATGGTATTCAATTAGTCACTTGGAGTCTAGAGCTATTTGCATTTCAGAATGCCAAGTTCTTTTGATGATGTTTTATCAAAAATGGAAATGCTGTGTCAACTTTTTCCTCTCTCTCTTTAATTGGTGTGGCTAGTGCTGATCACACCATAAACAAATTAAGAGGTGTCAAAAACTACATGCTTTAAACACTATCACCGATATGGCTGTGTGATCTTGCTTTCCTTGCAATTGAAAAAGATGAGATAGTGAGGCTGAAGCTGGACAGCATCACAGAACAATTTGCCAAGAAAAAGTGTTGCTGTGATGCAACCTTCCAATCATTGGACATATGCAAGCCAACACAATTTGGGTGAGATTCCACTTTTGTGTAGGCCTGTGATTTTTGTTTAATTTTTAACTTTGTTATATTTAAAATAGCTTAAAGAGTCATGCTCATTGAGCCCCAATGGTGCATGTTTGCTGTCCATACTCTGTCCCTTAAATCTGCCTCTTCTGACCTGCCCGAGGATCAGCTGTCTTGGCTTCACTCTCTTTCCAGTCTCACTGCTTCATAAACAGTCTCTTCTTCCTGTCCCCAGTCCCTGAGTTTTATACCAGGGAAACCCCTAGTCCAAAGTTGCTCATGGAGACCATAAGAGCCGGAAAGGTGAACCTGGGCATCTTTCCTCCTGTTGTGCAGCTGTTCCACAACATAAAGAAACCTTGGAGCTTCAACTGCTAGACAAAAGAATTTTAACGCACACAATACCCGTAATGACTGTCAGGGTGCAGTTACTATATGGCATGTTTAACACTTTCAACTGAGTTTCACACCGGAAGAGGACAAACACGGGTCCTAACTTTAAAAAGGGGAACAAAGAAGACCTGGGCAACCATGGACAGTCAGCCTAACTTCAATACCTGGAAAGATACTGGAACAAATTATTAAGCAACCAATTTGTAAATACCTAGAGGGTAATAGGGTGATAAGTAATAGCCAACATGGATTTGCCAAGAACAAATCATGTCAAACCAACCTAATTTCCTTCTTTGACAGTGTTAATGGCCTAGTGGATAGGGAGAAAATAGCAGACATGATAGATCTTGATTTTAGTAACGCTTTTGACACAGTCTCCCATGGCATTTTCATAAACAAACCAAGCAAATATGGTCTTGATGAAAGTGGGTGAACAAGTAGTTGAAGAACTATACTTGCACCAACTTAAGTGGGACAGTGTTGGGGGTTGACAACCTGAGCTGTTAGCTCTGCATGGCTGGGAGCTGGGGCTGTTAGCTCTGTATGGAGCTCCCAGCAATGAGAGCCCAGGCTGTCAGCTCTGTGGGGCAGTTCAGGGCATCTGGGCTCCCAGCTGGGAGCTCCGCACAGAGTTGAAAGTCCAGGCTCTCAGCGCCAGCAGCACGGTGCTGACAGGCAATGTAAGTAATGCAGTGTCTACACAGACACTGCGCCAACCTAATTACATCAAGCTAAGCACTATGCCTCTCATGGAGGTGGAGTTATTAGATCGGTGCAGTGGGGAACTTACATTGGCAGGAGTAATGCTGTAGGGTAGACACTTACAGTGGTAGGTCGATGACGTAAACTGCCTTTCATTGACCTAACTCTGAAGTGTAGACCTGTCCAAAGAGTCATATTCAGAACAATCATTCGGGCACCTCCTTGAAAACAGATAGGGTTTCCACTGTTAAGATACTGAGACTTTACACATGAGTAGCTCCCATATTAGAGGCCATGAACCTTTTAGGGGAAATACCCACAGACTGGTAGGGTCCTCTTTGTTATGGATCACACTTATATATATGGGCTATGATATGCAAAACCTATGCAAACCAAGTCAATTTCAGATGTCCAAAGCTGCAGGTTTTCAAAACTGGCATCATCAAAATGTCTCCATCTGCCATGCAAAATATGTAGGATGAAGGGCTGGTTAGGGACAGGACAGTGGTAAAGTTGTTTGGGAAGCTTTAATTATGATTTTCTATATTTGGCTTCTTGTTTTTGCAGTTTAAGTTTAGCTTTCACTTTGAGTTAACAAGCAAACTTCTGTGTATTTTTGGATAAACAGACATTCTCTTCAGAGATGCTGCCTTAAATAATGGCATAAAAAAGCCAGGGGAGACACAGCTAAATTTAAATCCAAGAGGAGTTCTATATGACTGGCAGAAACCCCACTTTGGGGGTTGTTTTTTTAATTCAGGTACAACCAAACCAGCAACATCTCTATTCACATTTCCTTCACTGAAGCTAAACAAAGCTGCAAGAATCACCCAACAAAAATAAAAAGCAGCAGCGCACTCTCATGCTCCCCTCCCTCCGATAATGGCTTTGAGTTAAAACACAAACAAACTGGCTATGCCCTGGAAGAAGCATAGCCACTTTTTAAGGCTCTGAGCCTATCTAGTTTCAGCTGTACTTGATTATCAGAAGTGCAGATAGGACTGGGGGAATTAACCCTAAAAGCCCCATGCCACTTCCCCAGGGCCGGTGCAAGGATGTTTCGCGCCCTAGGCGAAACTTCCACCTTGTGCCCCCACGCCCCTGCCCTGAGGAACCCGCACCCCGCGGCAGCTCCCCACCCCCCAATCAGCTTAGGCGCCGCAAGCCTGGGAGGCGGGAGAAGTGAAGCAGCCACGGCGTGCTCTGAGAGGAGGCAGGGCAGGGGTGAGCTGGAGCAGGGAGTTCCCCTACATGCCGCCCCCTCACCCCCGTTACTTGCTGCAGGCGGCCCTCCCCGCGCTCCCCTGCCCCAGCTACCTTTGCCTAAATGCTGGCGGCGACCGGGGCGGCCGAAGATCCGTCCGCCACGGTCGCTGCCGAAGAAAATGGCGTCCCCCAAACCCCAGTGCCCTAGGCGACCGCCTAGGTCGCCTAAATGGTTGCACCAGTCCTACACTTCCCAGCATAGCTATTCCTTTCCCCAGAGTTACTGGTATGGGCCGCATCATGACTCCAGGGCTACTCTAAGGGGTGCCAAAAGACCAACATACCCATTATATATTTACAAATGTAATCCCATTTTAATGTTTCTTTTTACTTAGAAATTGTATTGTCCACTGAACGCTATGTCACATTACTGGATGCTGTATGATTGTGCCATCAAATACCCTATTGTAATGGACATATACAGGAGTTAGAGTTATGGGTAAAGTTACTGTAAGAATCTTAATACTGAATGTTTGTAATTATAATCTCAAATTTAATGTAATGTTATTTTTAGGGATTTTTGCATATAAATTTATTCTGCCTTAAGATATTTGAAAAATAATGATTATATTGAAAAGCGCAAGGAGAAGTAAGTACCAGTCCAAAAAAAAAAAAAAAAGAGTCCTGCAGAAGTTGAAATAGCAGATAGAGAAGCGGTGTGGTTTTGTGGAATGGGAATTGGGGTGGGACTCAGGATACACAGATTCTATTCCTTGTTTTGCAACAGACTTGCTGTTTGACCTTAGACAATTCACTTCATCTCTATGTCCCTATTTTCCTTCCCACCCTTTGTAGTTCTTGTCTATTTAGACTGTAAGCTCTGTGAGGAAAGGACTGTCTTTTACTAAGGGCTAGTCTACACTTACGAGCCGGGTCGACGCGGTGAGTTCGACTTCTCGGAGTTCGAACTATCGCGTCTAATCTGGACGCGATAGTTCGAACTCCGGAAGCGATAGTTCGAACTCCGGTACTCCACCACTGCAAAAGGCAGTGGCGGAGTCGACCTTGGAGCCGCGGACTTCGATTCCGCGGCGTCTGGACGGGTGAGTAGTTCGAACTAGGGTACTTCGAATTCAGCTACGCTATTCACGTAGCTGAATTTGCGTACCCTAGTTCGACCCCGATTCTTAGTGTGGACCAGCCCTAAGTGTCTGTACAGTGTCTACCACAACTGGGCTCTGATCTTGGTTGGGGTCTCTGTGGGCTACTGTATTATAAATAAATAACATAGGTATAGTCTAGGATATAAAATATATTGTGTTGACAAGGAACAGTAAACATTAAATGTTACTGTATTGCATGGCAGACATGAAGTTCACTGAGAGACAGGAATGTGAATTATTTACCCTGGGAATCTATAAGAGGGCAGGAAAATTCATATTAACAGAGACTGAAATTTCATTTAAAATATCTGTAAATGAATGTGAGTTGAATTAAAAAAAAACAGGTGATAATATTAAGACATGCTTGCTTGATGCTGAAACCTACTTGTGCCTACAAGAGACTAGACTGGATAAATTTTTGCAAGAATGGTGCAACTAAAATCCCTGCAAGTTGCCAAGGTAGGGATGAGCTCTTGAAAGAGTTGGTCATGCATATTAAAGCAGCTTGGGGCAGCTTGGTGATGGTCTAACAATACATTGTACTTCTACAGCATTTCCCATTTCAGGATCTCACACATCTCACAAGCATTCACAAATTCATCCTGACAAGTCCTTTGGGAGTTTAAGTATTATTAGTCTCATTGTATAGATAAAGAAACTAAGGCAGAGAAAGGTTCTACAGTTCACTCTATCTGAACCTTGTATTGAGTTAGGCGCAAAAAACCATGGACTTCAAAATCATGATATTTTTAAAACAATACATTTAAGGGTTTTGTTTTATTTGCCTTCTTGTTTCTGAGCCTTGAGGGTTCATATTTTCAAGCTCCACAATCATGAAAGCTAGAAACTTACTTTCATTTAAAATTAAAACTGAGATTGTCCTGTAATCACAAGAAAATATTGCGAGACTTGTGATAAAGTAGTAAGAGTTGTCAAAACTGAATTCTAGAGAATGACAATATTGCATAATCTGAATGAGAGATCCATGTAGTACCATTTAATTTTTGAATTAATTAAAAAGATAGAGAGCAAAACAAAGCAAAATAGACCCCTTGGATAGTAGCTTCCAAAAATAACATAGAAGCAAGAAAAGATCATCCTAAAGAAGTCCTAGTATAGTTATAAATTTATCAGACCTGAATCATGAAGCTCTGAATGTTTGTGAATGCCCTTTTATTTGAAATTCTGACAAAACCATTAAAATGGCACATATGGAGAGACATTACACGTAGTCTGTTCCAAATCCAAGGTGGATTTAAAGTGATACTATAAATATACCTCTATTTACATACTCAAGGTAGATTTTTAAACTTGCAACTTTTAATACCATATTGTTCCGAGTATAGGCCGCTCCTGATTATAAGCCGCACCCTTAAAGTTTGGTGCTATTTTAAAAAAATTAAATTTTTAACTTTTTTTAACTTAAAGAAAATCTCAGCCGCGGCCGGGACTCAGAGGGCTCTGGGCTGTCTGCCGCGGCTGGGAGCCCAGAGCCCTTTAAATCCCAGCCGCGGTGGGGAATCAGAACAATTCTCCAATTTGTCAAGGTCATTTTGAATTTTAAATCTGTCCTCCAAAGTGCTTGTAACCACTCCCAGCTTGGTGTCATCTGCAAGTTTTATAAGCATGCTCTCTGCTCCATTATCTAAGTCATTAATGAAAATATTGAATAGTACTAGACCCATATCTGTGGGAGCCCACTAGATATGCCCTCCCAATTTGACAGAAAACCATTGATAACTACTGTGAGTGTGGTCTTCAATCAGTTCTGCACCTACTTTGTAGTAATTTAATCTACACCACATTTCCCTAGTTTGCTTACAAGAATGTCATGCAGAACTGTGTCAAAAGCCTTACTTAAAGCAAGATATATCATGTCTACTGCTTCCCCCCCCCCCCCCGCCTCCAATCAGGTCAGTAATCCTATCAAAGAAGGAAATTAAGTTGGTTTGGTATGATTTGTCCTTGACAAATCCATGCTGACTATTCCTTATCACCCTATTATTCTCTAGATGCTTACAGATTGGTTATTTAATAATGTTTACAGTATCTTTCCAGGTATTGGAGTTAGTCTGACTGGTCTATAATTCTCAGGATCCTCTTTGTTCCCCTTTTACAGATAGGTACTATGTTTGCCCTTCTCCAGTATTCTGCAACCTCTCCTGTCTTCCAGGAATTCTCAACAATAATTGCTAATGGTTCAGAGATTGCTTCCGCTAGATCCTTAAGTACCCGAGGATGAATTTCATCAGGTCCTGCTGACTTGAATGCATTTCACTTATCTAAATATTAATTAACCTGTTCTTTCCCTATTTTGGCCTGCATTCCTTCCCAGTGGTTGAGTATCTGGTCATCATTAACCTTTTTAGTGAGGTCGGAAGCAAAATAGGCATTAAGCACCTTAGCTTTCTTCATGTCATCAGTTATTAGCACTCCTTCCTACTTAAGTAGAGGACCTACACTTTCCTTCATCTTTCTCTTGCTCCTTATGTATTTAAAGAATCTCCTCTTAATGCCTTTTATGTCCCTTGCAAATGTAACTGATTTTGTGCCTTAGCTTTTCTGATTTTTTCCCTACATACTTGTGCTGTTCTTTTGTACTCCTTCTTATCAATTTGATCATGTTTTCACCCTTTTGCAGGTTTCCTTTTTGATTTTCAGGTCATTAAAGAGATCCTGATGGAGCCAAATTGGCCTCCTTCTGTTCTTCCTCTCTTTTCTTTGCATTAGAATAATTTGCAGCTGTCCCTTTAATATTGTCTCCTTGAGGAACGGCCAGATCTCCTGAACTCCTTTTTCCCTTAGATTTTCTTCCCATGGGACCTTAGCTACGTGTCTTCTGAGTTTGTTAACACCTGCTTTTTTGAAGCCCATTCTTCTTATTCTGTTCCTCTCACTCTTTCCTTTTCTTAGAATCATAAAATCTATCATTTCATGATCATTGCCACCCAAGTTGCCTTTCATCCCAAAGGCAGCATTAAAGAAAGATAAAGTCAGAAACAGGAAAGAGGATAGGGGAACTTACAAAATGGAGTTGCTCATGCTAACTACCCTTAACATCTTCAGAGTTTCTACCAATTCCTCCCTGTTGGTCAGAATCAAGTCTAAAATGGCTGTCTGCCGGGTTACTGCCTCCACTTTCTGAAACAAAAAGTTGTTCCAGACACAGTTCAAGAATTTATTGGAAATGTTGTGTTTTTCAACTGCTGTGGTAGGTACTATTGTGCTCTCTACTATACCTCCAAGATAGTGTCATTTCACAATGTTCAGTGGTGAAGACTGAGGGCCATGTTCAGTTACACTTGTGCAAATCTGGAATAACTCCACTGAAAGTCATTGGATTTACACTGGAACAAAACTGACACAAGTCAGAGGAGAAACCAGTGTTCACTTCAGTGTCTTTATTGTGGGCTGTCACTACCAGGAGCAATTCACATACTGCAATGGAACTTGAGTCTGAGTGGAAGAAATCCCTTAGGCTTATTAGGAAGTGCTATGGTACAGTGGATTATCCTGGTTAACATGGAGTGTCTTACTTTGAGGGACCACATTTGTTAATTTGACAAAGTAAAAGATAATTACACTCCCAGCAAAAAATCCATATGCAAGCTTAGCCTCTAGCATACTAAGTGTCCTGGGGATACTAGGCTCAATAAAGGGAAATCTTTTTTTAGAATGTCTGAACACAATCCTTTAGGAAGACCAGCTAGGGGTCTGCATCTGCTAATGCTGTCAAAGAGCAAATAATGGTGGAGAAAAGGGGAAATACATCTTAAATGTTATACTGGCATATTGCTATCTATCAAATCTTATACAGTGCCTTTTGTCACAAAAGTAGGCCTGTGCTGTGCTTTCCTTAGAGGAGCTCAAAGTTCTTACAAATATGAATTCTTCCTCAGAACAACCCTGTGAGGTAAGAGGGACCACTTCACCCAATTCTGCTATGCAGTCACTTCTGAGGGGGCGCACAGCAATTACTACACAAAGGCTACATCTACACTACACCCCACAGGCAGCAGAGTGTGGGGTAACCATAGCTACATGCTCCAGTGAAAAACCTACTGCGTCCACACTGTGGTATGTAGCTACGCATGTCAGAGAAAGACTCTGGCAGGGAGAAGATAGCAGGGAAAAGCCAGGGAAGTGGCAGAGCCTTTCCAGTCTGCTGGAGTCTTTCTCTGCAATGGGAAAGGGCTCCAGCAAAGGGGAGTTTCCCAAAGCCTTTCACCGCTGCCTTCACTCTGCCAGAGCCTTTCCCCACTGAGGCATTCTTTTTCTGCAGTGGGGAAGCAGCAGAACACAACACTGCTAAAACAGCAGTGTAGATGGGGAGGCATGGCCTGGGCTAGCAGAGTGTATCTAGGGTATGTACTTGCATACATACCCACACATTCTAGGCATGCATTTACTCACCTAAGACGAGCCTCACCTGCTACAGTTATTTAAGCATGGTAGAGGGGCTACACATGTATGTACTTGACACACGACTGAAAGAAGCATGCAGTGTAGATGCACCTTAAGTAACTTGCCCAAGGTTACACAGTAAATTAGTGGCAAAGCTGGGAGCACAATACAGGTCTCTTGATTCCCAATCCTTTTCCCTGTTCACTAGACCATGCTGTTTTCTCTGTTGTTTGGCTTTCTATACTGCTTATCAAACAGAGCTTTGGTGGGATGGTGGAACAGAATGTAGTACTCCTGCATTCTCTTTGTACAGCAGCCTATATTTCCTAAGCAACCCTTTAGACAGCTGGACTGAATGTTTAAGTGTGTAATGGTTAAAACACCGTCTGCTACAAAAAAGTAGAGGCAATGTGTCTAACAATTAGTCAGGGCTTCTAGGTTCTGTTCCTGGCTCTGACACAGACTGGTTATCTGTTAATTTGCATAAATTACTTTGAAATCCTCAGATGAGCAGCACCATCAACACTCTGAATATTAGTATAACTGCAAAGTATTATCATGTTATATGCCAATTCTCTTCCTGCACCCCACATCAATCAAAGATAAAATGTCCCCAAAATGCTTAATTATTCACCAGAGCCTTGCCATAATTTCCAAGTCCTCCAGTTTCAGTGGGGAAAGGATGGGGATACTTATAGACGGTATAAAAATAAAATATAAAAACTACAAGACAGCAGCAACAACTTCCAATGTTTTAAGAGGTCAAGCAGGTAAAATTGGTTCTGCAGGCCTACAAACCTCTTTGGCCTCAGCTCTACTTATCCCAGTCATTCTTTCTTTTTAAAAAAAACTCACAATATCAATAACAAGACATAATTGCATAACACACACATTAATTGATTTTTTTTCTCTCTCCCATTCCCCCACTGGGATTCTTTCCATTCCAATGCAGCCAAGCAATCAAATGATAATTTCATTCTCCCCTGTTTCATTTAAATATGACAGGTTACTAAAAAATTAACAATGTCTTCAGGGAATGTAATTGCTTTGCAGTTCTGGCCATAATGCAAAAATAAAATAAAGACAACAGGAAGGGGATGATCTCTTAACACCAGGTCTATATTGAAGCACACATGGGAGTGTATCTGGCATACTGAAAGGAATCACTTCTACATTTAAAGAGGCCATAAGTAAACAAATAAACTAAAACACAAGACTGGTTGTTAAATGATTTTTGAGATCTTTAAACTAAAGAATTAAATGTAAGCTACACATCAGAATGAGATTTCTTTTTAATACAATTACATCAGCCATTCAGATCTCTGCAGTCTATGAAAACTAGGTCAGGTCATGTAATTCCATTCATGTAATTCCATTTTTCTCTCTCCATTCAGCTTTTATTCTTTAGTGGCTTCAGCCCAAGGAAACATTACTTCAGAAAATAAATTAGAACTGTGGAGTTTGATATTTCAGACTCTACATGATTGGTTTAAGAATGAGTCAACTTAAACCCTACAGAACCAAAAACATATACAAGATCAATATGCATTTGCGAATGGAAAAAAACAACATAAAAATCTTAGTTGTTAGAGTTCTCACAAAAAATGCATACAAGTAGCTAGAAAAATATAATTCTGGTGTGTTAGAATTAAATGGGAGACTTTAGCTGAAGATTCAGGTTCTTGTTCCCTATCTCTGTGGAATTAAATACTGCATCAAATGAATCAAATTCTGAAGTCTTTACATAGTCAAAACACTCACCAAAATAATTGGGAGTTTGAAATAAATAAGGATTGAGTATAACACAATTTGAATAGCACTATGCACACAATCTATTAGTCAAAGCAAGCTGGTATTGTAGAATCAGTCCCCAAGTACAAACTGCAGGATTTGGCCTTATATTTGATAAAAGTAAAGGCTCAAGTAATTACTGGATGGCATCATCCATCACAGCTGCTTTTTTTGGCCATAGGAAAGAATGCCAGGTAACAGCACAAGTCTGGAAAAGAAAAATCTCTGAAGAAATGAATGGGGTGAATATAAGGTATTATATCACCAGTATGGACAGAAAAACTGAGTCCAACTTACTTTATAGCGCACTTCAGAGATGTTTATTTATTCTTCAGTCAGATTCAAAAATACTATTCCATTTGAAAACATAGAATCATAGGACTGGAAGGGACCTCGAGAGGTCATCTAGACCAGTCCCCTGCACTCATGGCAGGACTAAGTATCGTCAAGAGCATCCCTTATAGGTGTTTGTCTAACCTGCTCTTAAAAATCTCCAATGATGGAGATTCCACAACCTTCCTAGGCAATTTATTCCAGTGTTTAATCACCCCGACAGTTAGGAAGTTTTTCTGAATGTCCAACCTAAACCTCCTTTGCTGCAATTTAAACCCATTGCTTCTTGTCCTATCCTCAGAGGTTAAGAAAAACAATTTTTCTCCCTCCTGTTTGTAACAACCTTTTACGTACTTGAAAACTGTTATGTCTCCCACCCCCCAGTCTTCTCTTTTCCAGACTAAACAAACCCACTTTTTTCAATCTTCCCTCCTAGGTCATGTTTTCCAGACCTTTAAACATTTTTGTCACTCTTCTCTGGACTATTGAACAGAACCGGACCCATATTTCACAAGCAATGTCTAATTAAAGTGTTTACTGCTCCTTTAATCACTGGTAAAATAAATGCTACATTTAATGAAAAACCATTAAATAATTTCACATGCCATTTGTAAGTTAACAACCATTCATAGATTACAAAATGAAAGCCATATTCATTTGTTACATTCTAATCTTGTTAAGTAGGTCTTGCAATACTTAGTGAAATTAGTTTCTGAAAAATTCCTTCACAATGAGTTAATATGTTGATGACCTTTTCCTTCAGCAAGAAGGCACTCAAGGTGCACTTCATCAGGGTTCCACTGAGTTTAGTACACATTTGCTTTTGGCAGTAGTTCACCTCAAAGCATCAATATAGCATGTACTGAGCTTAATACTCTGCAAAGAAGTCAGCAGAGAGCAATTGGTGTTCTGATCTGGCAACCTCCATGAGAAGGAAGATGGAATTGCAGACCTTCTTCCCCCTGAAAAAGCACAAAAAACACTGAAATGTTGAAACACACTTTTCCAGGCCTGGTTATTAATCAGATACCTCCAGGCCCAGACTTCACTAGGAAAAAAGGGTGTGTTCTTACCTCATGTCAGCTAACACGTGGTAACTAACGAGACAAAAGCTTAGTGCAGACAAGGCAGTTGTAGTTTTAATATGATTTCATAGGTGGAGATAAGGCTTGACCTGTTAATGCATTAGAAAACTACAAAATGCCCTGTCTTCACTAAGATTTTACCTTGTGTTAGTTACCATGATAGCTAACACAAAGTAAGAATACACAGAATTTTCAGAGTTTAGAGGTAAGCTTTGTTTATTCCATAACAAGAATTTTGACCATGATTTTCAGAAGTGATGCAAAATTTTGAGTTCCTCCATTTTTTGAATGCCAGCCCTGAGACATTAAAAAAAGCCTGATTTTCAGGAAGTGCCAAACACCAACCCTACGTTAAAAAATGGAGGAAGTTCAGAGAAGAACAATAAAAATGATCAGTGTATTGAAGCGATTTGCTTAAAAGGCAAGATTAAAGCAGCAAAATATGTGCAGCTTTGCTGCTGACTAAGGAGACAGGATAATTTACCAGTTGCTGAAGTGTGTAAACACTAAGAGACAGATGATGTAAATTAATGTGGCATATGGGGGTATAAATAGAAGTAATGGGGTGAATCTAAGAAAGGGAAAAAATAGGTAGGCTATCAAGACAGACTTCCTGACAGTGAGATATCGGCTGTGGTGGATCAGTCTCCTTAGGAAAGTTTGGAAACCCAACTTCTCAGGGTGTTTAAAACTTGACCAGACAGAAAGCAATACACAGCAAGGGATATTCCTGCATTTTTTCAGGATTACAGAGATGGAAAAGACTTATTAGATGACCCCATCCAACTCTCTAGGACTGTATGATTTTATTTGAAGGGTTTCTTTATACAGAAACTTATAAAAGGTGATATAGGTCATCATGTATTAGCAAATTCCCCGCTTGCCTTTCCCTATGCCTTCACCAAGCTACCCTCAAGGCACTTACCCTGAATTGACAGATATGATGGACGGAGAAGAGACTTTCTAAATATGACAAGAAATTTGGCTTCGGTGAGCCAAATCCAGCAAGCTAAATTGCAATTCCCAGTACATTATTTCCCTGGAGGTTCCTTCATATGCAGCTAAGCAGTTTGTGAAATATCCAAGAGACAGACAGTGGCACTCTCCACCCCCCCCCCCCCAAAAAACCAAAAAACATTAGACAATATCAACGTTAAATCTCACAGAGAAATGCAGGAGTCTGCAAACATCCAGACTGGTGAATCCAGTGATATAAAAGATTGATAGCAATGCATTTTTATTAGCCAGAAAAAAAATTCGCTGCTAACTAAACACTTTTGGGCAGTCTCAGTAGTGATACAGAATAAAGAGATGGTGGAAACCCTTTATATTGAAAACGACACAGACATTGACATCCTCCTTAATTCAGATGTTGAAAGTGTCATTGTGGCTCAATGATTAGAGTAAACACTACAGTGTTTTTGAATTCGTTTCTGAATTTATTCTTGACTATGCCACAGAAAAGTGTATCCTTGAACAATTTGTACAGGCTGACTGTGCCTCACAAACACCCCTGTAAAGCACTGTAGATAAATGTATACAATGCTCAGGTGAAATGCCTTACAGAAGTTCTATGCACAGTTATTTACATAGGACTATAGAGTCTCTCAACGTGCTACAAGTATAAATTGCTGTCTGTATTAGTGGCTGTGTATTCCAAGTTGAGCAGTGTATTCACAAAACAGTATTCTATTTCATTTGCTGGTTATCTTGCTCCCAATAACTCTAATCCAAAACAAATTATGTATGCTGCACAATAAATAAAATAACAGTGCTTATTCACCAAGCAGCATGTGTGTCTATCTTGTCCACATAAACAAGACCAAATGGCAAACAGGAAAGCAGCTCAAGAGAGGTATAATTGGCAACCCACTGAGATCTTGGTTTCTGTGATTCACAAACTCTTAAAAAAAGGTTTTCCTTTCACATAAATATTTTAAGGGAGGCATGATCAAAGCCCTTTCCCTTTTACAGGTGTCTCAGAACCTTCCTCCTAATTAAACATATTAAAAAAGTTGGAAACTGACATTCTGAAATGGCAGCCAGTGTAACCCTTACCCAGGAAAGAACCAAAACTGGAAACAGTCTAATTCTATTAGAAGGGCATAGGTGATATTTTTGCACATGATTGGTGAGATCCACAGTATCAAATCCAACACTTTAAATGTTTTAATCTACCAGGTAAATCAGATCACAAGCTAGGGGTGAATATCAAGAGGCTCAGAGGTTGGGATAAGCACCCAAAGGGAAGATGCATCCAAATCTTACATTAAGTGCTTGGGTCTTTGGAATTGGGCCAGAAGTCTCATGAGAACAGGTTCTCTTGCAAGGCTCCTATACTTCTTGCATGTGGATGGGAAGGGGACATCGCTTCATTCCCCAGAACACCACACAGATGAGTACGCTGAATCATGCTAGTAACCAGCTACTCATCTCCAGTTCCTTAGTTCATCCACAGCTCATGTGTTCCATGAGGGAGTACCACTGGACACGGGTGGACAACTGCTTTGCAGTCAGTGACTTAATTAGTTTGTAACTTCACAGCTACATCAGCACAAATTGGAACTCTCGGTATAGTCTCAGCAGAGAGACAGACAATTCAACTGGCACAGAGAATGCCCCTGTAGCCCAGAGAGGTTGTTCCTCCAGTTCAGTGATGGTACACAGCTAGATCAGTGCTGGACAGCTTGCACTACATCTGCCTGAGTTGTACTCTGTACATCTGTTCTTTTAAACTTTCTGACTATGTTCTTCAGGCACCTTCCTAAATTCACCTTGAAAAACATGCCTACCATGATCTGAGAGCGTGGAATCTGAGAGTGTGCCTTCCTTTCATTTTTTTGTTTTACTCTCTACTGGAGAAGCCAGCAACCCACACATAAGTCAGTTCTGTCCAACTAGGACTAGGAACTAAGAACTGCAGGGGCGGGGTTATGTTAGAATAATAGTAATAATAATAGAATAATAATAATAGAATAGTTTTTTCAGGGTTTTTTGTTGCTGTTGTTGTTTGGTTGGGATTTTTTTTTGTTTTTGTTTTTTTGCTGAGTAGTAGCATTTGCCTCAACAAAAACAGCTCATTACAGTAAAACCCAAAAGGAGCTGATCTTAAATAATTGATTGCATATGCATTAAAAACGAGCTAAACAGTAGGGATGTTTTATTACTACAAGAGGTGCAGGTATCAAAATCTCATTGGAATTATAAGTTTGTCAGCAGGTTTTCATGTTTCACTTCATGTCAGAGTTAGAATAATATATGTCATTTACTTGCTTAGTTATATAAAAAATTATAGATTGATTTGGAAAATCACTTTTCCTGGCAATGAACACAAAGGTGGTATACACAAGTAGAGACTATAGGAGGGTGAAAATAAAGTAACACAGAATTATAAGCCAGCAGGAGAATACATAATAACGAAAGTTGGGGATTAGCCTCTGTGAATGGCATGGCATTTGACATAACTATGCAGTAAGCAAGCACTGGTAACTATCGAGTACAGTAACTCCTCACTTAAAGTCGTCTCGGTTAATGTTGTTTCATTGTTACATTGCTGATGAATTATGGAACATGCTCTTTTAAAGTTGTGTGATGCTCCCTTCCAACATCGTTTGGCAGCCACCTGCTTTGTCTACTGCTTGCAGGAGGAGCAGCTCGTTGCAGCTAGCTGGTGGGGGCTTGGAACCAGGATGGACCGGCAGCCCCCTATCAGCTCACGGCTCCCCTAAGTTCCTGTGCAGCAGCTGTCTGCAGTTTAGCTGTGTCCCTCCCCCCACTGCCATGTGCTGCTCCTGCCCTCTGCCTTGGAGCTGCTCCCCGAGACTCCTGCTTGCTGTCCCGGGGGGGAGGGAAGGAAGAGGGGGGGTAATTTCAGGGTGTCCCCCACCCCCCTGCTCTTGCATCTGGCTTACCCCATCTTCAATAGAGCAGGGCTCAGGATGGAGGAAGCTTGCAGCAGCTGGGGTCTCAGCAAGCTGATCTAATTAACAAGGCAGTGTACTAAAGGGAAATGCGCATATCTCCCTCCATTCCTACTGCCTTGCAGAGAGAGAGAGAGTTAACCCTTGAGGGTTCAAGCCAATTGCTAGTTCATCATTTAGCACTAAGGGAAATATCCCACCCTCTGACTCCTCCACCTCAGCCAAGCTTCACAATCATCATCACTGTGTACCAGTTTTAAATTGTTTGTTTAAAACTTATACTGTGTGTGTATGTATATATATAATATAGTCTTTTCTCTGGTGAACATTTTTTCCCTGGAACCTAACCCCCACATTTACATTAACATTGTTTCGCTTAAAGTTGAGTTTTTCAGGAACATAACTCAACGTTAAGTGCGAAGTTACTGTATATTGCTGCATAACTATCGCTCTATTAAATATAATAATTTTATGGCACCTCTCCCACAGGATCTGAAGAGTTGTATGGCCTTATATCTGATGTTTTTAGAACACTTTTCTTCCTAAAGGGTTCCAAATTCCTGTATCAATGTATATGTAGGGATCCTTACCCACCATTGAAATATAGCCACCTCTAGGGTGCAATAGAGCAGCCAACACCACCATTGTCACCAAACATTATTTTAGAAGAAGTAGTGATGAGTAAATTCTCCAAATAAAGCTCCAGGGGGAATTTTTGGCTGGCAGAAAATAAATCCCCAAAATGTTATGTGGCAATTGCACTACACTAGAACTCTGCAATCACTTTAAGAAACCAAAACCAATGTGAAATTCAACTAGTCCATGAAGTTTAACTACAGGTTTGCCTTTGACTTTAAACCGGTGTGAACATAAGACTCAAAAAAACAAAACAAAACAAAAAAAACCTTGAATGATGTATGAGGGCTGTGCTACCTGAGACACAGTAGGATATGCTTATATCAAGTTATTAACTCCATTTTGTTTTGTGCATTGAACACATATCTCAGAGTGCCCAAGGCAAGTCTGTCGAATTGCATCACAGAAAGTGGCCCTGTCCAGGAAAGACACTTGACATCTCAATGATGGACTATCATGGAGAAGCCATTGAGCCACCTCCATGGAGCAATGACTTTCTACACAGAGGCCCAAAGTGGCATAACCAGGGAAGAAGGTTAGAGTTGTCCAATTGAGCACATCCTAAGGAGACAGAGACTCTATTTAAGAGTAGGGCACTCCTCCATATAGGGTGCTGACCATCAGCACACGTAAGGAGGATGTGTAGGAAAGGGAGAAGGCAAGATGGACTCTGCCCAGTCTGGAACACTGACATACCTACGACTCACAGAAAGGGTGAGACCAGACAAGGGGACAGTATGCGCCAGGGCTTTTGTTGTTTTAAAAAAAATCTATTAACTCTTGAATGCTTTCAAGAGTAAAGTGTCTTTAGTTAAGAAATTGCTTTACTAAGCCTGTGTTCCCTAATTTCCTACTGTTGTCCTTGAAGGGGTTGAAGTAGATGCCCAGAGAATCCATAGGGTGTAAGTGAAAGTGAGGGGGGAGGCTCAGCAGGTCTGAAACACTCGTTTCAGAGCCTAGGACAGAGCTGAGTCCTACATCCCAAGTAAGGGCACAGACAAAGGTCTGAGCCTGGGAGAGTACCTTATAGTTAGTACCTTATAGTTACCAAATTCACGGTCCATTTTGGTCAATTTTACGGTCATAGCATTTTAAAAATAATAAATTTCATGATTTCAACTATTTAAATCTGAAATTTCATGGTATTGTAATTGTAGGGGTCTTGACCCAAAAAGGAGTTGTGTGTGCGGGGGGCGGGAGGTCACAAGGTTATTGGGGGGGGGGTTGCGGTACTCTACCCTTACTTCTGCGCTGCTGCAGGCAATGGCACTGCCTTTAGAGTTGGGCAGCTGGAGAGCAGTGGTGGCTGCTGGCCAGGAGCCCTGCTCTGGAGGCAGAGTCGCTGCCAGCAGCACCACAAAAGTAAGGATGGCATGGCATGGTATTGCCACGCTTACGTCTGCGTTCCTGGCTGTAGAGCTGAGCCTCAGTCAGCAGCCGCCACTCTCCTGCCGCCCAGCTCTGAAGGCAGAAGCACAAAATTAAAAGTGGCATGGTATGGCATTGCCACCCTTATTTCTGCACTGCTGCTGTGTGGTGCTGTCTTCAAAGCTGGGCACTTGGCCAGCAGCCTCTGCTCTCCAGCCACCCAACTAGAAGTAAGGATGGCAATACCACCACCTCTTTAAAATAACCTTGTGACCCCTCTGCAACTCCTTTTTGGCTCAGGACCCCCATTTGAGAAACGCTGGTCTCCCTGGGAAATCTGTATAGTATAGGCTAAAAACACACAAAATACCAGATTTCACAGTGGAAAACCAGATTTCATGGTCTGTGATGCATTTTTCATGCCTGTGAATTTGGTAGAGCCCTATTTATAATCCCAGAGCTAGAAACAGTGACTGGACCCTGCCCAGACCCAACTGGCTGGAAGCATGTGAGACCCAGCAACTGGGCCCATTTACAATACACTGGTGTTCATACAGTGTGGTACTGGGTCAGGTGTTAACAATCCCCACAAACAAAATTCACGATTCACAAAAGCCATATAACCCACCAGTGTGTTTTACACAGCTCTGTTTAATACCCCTCCATTTTATACTACATCCTAAAGACTTTACCTCCAACAGCACTTGCCCCTCGCAGCACTAGAGATGAGCACCTATCATGAAATCCTAGAAGTCAGAGCTTAGAATAATACACTTATTCTAGCTAGTTCTTAAGTCCATCTCCCTGCTAAATTAAGATTGTTCCCAACTGCACATTTTCTATCATTTTGTCCAGACTAGTTTTAAACTATCCAAGCAACAGGGCTTCCATCATTTTCCTTGGGAGGTGTCCATCGACCTCTGCGAGATGGAAATTTCAAATTTCATTCAGCTCTAACATTTACCTCTTCTCCTTCCTTTCTACAGGCCTGTGAGCATTTTTGTTGCATTTCATTGAATTTCCTCCAATTTGTTCATCTGTTTCTGCTAATGTCCTATTTGCCATCCCACAGAAAGCAGCTATGTATTCCTCTGCTCCACTGTGCAATCCCTCTACATATGCAGGCCAAAGTTATATTGGTCTTTTTTCCTGCCATAAGATATAGCCAATTCTCATCTGATTTCCTGTCTACTATCTCCCTCTGGCTCTGGAAGGTGCAATTCAAAGATTAGAGCTGCCCAGGTTTCTCCCTCCCACTGAATGCCTGACTTCCATATTTTTCTCAAAAATATTACCTCTCATATTGTCATTTTCTGCCTATGCTTCTAGGCTGGGATCTTCAAGCCCAGGCTGCTTAGTGCTTTTCAAATCCCTCTAGGTGCCTATCTGCATTTTGTGACACCTAAATACCTTTGTAAATCTGGCCCACCATGCTTAAAACAGAGATATCAGCTTTCTACATTCCAAATGTTGCTACTGTCAGGGGAGTTGAATTGATTTTAACAGTAGGAATGTTCCCTAACCATAGAAAGTACCTTTGATGAGGGACTTTCAACCAGTTTTCATTCCACATCACAGTGTGCCTGTCCAAGCCAATTTGAAATCTTTTTTTTAAGTAAGATTGAGACAGGGTATCAAATGCTTTACTAAAATGCAAATATATAACATCTGCTCTATTCCCTTCATCCACTTTAGCGCTAGCAAAAAAACAATCAGTTGCTTTAATACTGATTCAAGGGGAACAGAGCCACTTGCTGAATTATCAAGACTCTTTGGAGGTCTCCTGGACCTTGTTTAATTTAGGAGATCTGACAAGATCATAGTCTGAAAGGGTATGGCTGCTGGAAGAACTGTTGCTCGTACAGTAACCTTCCTAAAGTTGCCACTCACATGTCTTATGAGATCACTCTTGGTGATGTATAGAAAGAGAAGAGGCACTAGAGGGAGAAGTGGGGGGTGGGGAGAGAAGAAAAATCAAGAAAACTGGAGATGCCTACCAGAATAGTCTACAGACAGTGGTTATATTTTGACAACAACTGGAAATCCCTGCACATTTTTGGCAGGGTCCCCAATTTCTGACAATGTACATGACTGCTGTCTAAATTACAGTTCCTGCCTATGATCACAAACCATACAACTGGTCATTGCTTTCTGGAACAATGCACTGGATTTGCAGTTTGCTTTAAAGGGACTTCAAGAAACTATCCAGTTACTGGGTCACCTCAGTACCAGATTTGCCAGGACCTCAAGTGCTTTGTTAAAACCGTGTATTAATAGTAATAAAAAAAATCTCTACTCAAACATAGAGAGTTATGTTATCTCAAACATACCTTGAATGAAGAATGGCAGAATTCTTTTAAAGCTCATATTAAAAGATATAGCTTTGCTTATATAGCAATCATATAGGGTATGGCTACACTGGCGAGTTGCAGCGCTGGTAGTTTGCAGCGCTGGTCGTCCAGCTGTGCAGGGCCAGCGCTGCAGTGTGGCCACACTGACAGCTACCAGCGCTGCAGTGTGGCCACATTTGCAGCATTTGCAGCGCTGTACTGAGAGGTGCATTGTGGGCAGCTATCCCACAGAGCACCTCGTCCCGTTTTGGCGCCGTTTTGGCGCTGAGTATTGTGGGAAGGGGAAGGAAGTGTGTGAGTCATTCCGCTTCCTGTTCCAACGCCCCATGGTGCATCGCTTCACTTCCCAGCAGTCACAGTTTCGCCGTCCACGTTTCTTGCTATTGTGAGTGCAGCACGCTTTCAGTGTGTGAAATGGAGCCTGAGCTGCTGAGGAATTTGCTGATGACTGTCGCCAGCACATCACGTTTGGCAGTTGAGCTATTCCTTCAGCTCCAAAGTGACAGTGAGGAGTCCGATGATGATATGGATTTGCCTAATGCAGGTGACATGAAATTGCTTGTGGCGGTAACGGAAATGCTCAGCACCGTGGAACGCCGCTTTTGGGCTCGTGAAACAAGCAGTGAGTGGTGGGATCACATTGTCATGGAAGTCTGGGATGACGAGCAGTGGCTGCAGAACTTTCGGATGAGAAAAGCCACTTTCATGGGACTGTGTGCTGAGCTCGCCCCCACCCTGCGGCGCAAGGACACAAGATTGAGAGCTGCCCTGACGGTGGAAAAGCGGGTGGCTATTGCAATCTGGAAGCTGGCAACTCCAGACAGCTACCGGTCGGTCGGGAACCAGTTTGGAGTGGGAAAGTCGACCGTTGGAATCGTGTTGATGCAAGTTTGCAGGGCCATTAATCGCATCCTGCTAAGGAGAACTGTGACTGTGGGGAACGTGCAGGACATTGTGGATGGCTTTGCAGAAATGGGTTTCCCTAACTGTGGAGGGACAATAGATGGGACGCATATTCCTATTCTGGCACCACCCCACCTAGCCTACGAGTACATTAATCGCAAGGGGTATTTCTCTATGGTTCTCCAGGCGCTTGTGGATCACCGTGGGCGTTTCATTGACATTTACACAGGCTGGCCTGGAAAAGTGCATGATGCACGCATATTCGGAACAGTGGCCTGTTCAGGAAGATGCAGGAAGGGACATTTTTCCCAGACCGAAAGATCACAGTAGGGGACGTTGAAATGCCCATTGTGATCCTTGGGGACCCCGCTTACCCATTAATGCCTTGGCTCATGAAACCCTATACAGGGAAGCTGGACAGGAGCCAGGACCGTTTCAACTACAGGCTGAGCCGATGCCGAATGACTGTGGAGTGTGCTTTCGGCCATTTAAAGGGGCGCTGGCGGGCGCTTTATGGGAAGCTAGACTTGGGGGAAGACAGCATCCCTGCGGTTATATCCGCGTGCTGTACCCTCCATAATATTTGTGAAGGGAAGGGTGAAACATTCAGCCAGGCATGGACCAACGAGGGGCAAGTCCTGGAGGCTGAATTTGCACAGCCAGACAGCACGGCTACTCGAGATGCCCACCACAGGGCAACAAGGATTAGGGATGCCTTGAGGGAGGAATTTGAGGCTGAAAGCCAACAGTAATGTTTTTTGCCTTGACCAGGAGTGACGTGCACTGGTTACAGTGCTTTTAAGTGCCTGTGTTTTCCTTGCTGTTTGTTACCTGTGTTTTCCTTGGGGTTTGTTATCTTTCACTTTATGCAATAATAAAAACTGTTTCATAATCAAAGAAATCATTTATTTAAAAAAAAGGAAGTAAACGGGCAGGGGGGTTGGTTGTTGAACTGTACATTCATAGTTTTGCATATGTACTGCCAGGAGTGCTGTGCACCTCAGGATTGTACTGTTGCATGGTGATGGGGGTTGAGTAAGTTCTCAAGGGTAAGGGTCGTAGTTCTCTGGGCTCATAGGTGACCGTACAGGTGTCGGGGGCAGCTGGTGATGGTGTAGGTAACAACCTGGATGCTGGGGAACGGGACTTGGAGCTGACATTGGTGCATAGGGGAAAAAGGTTTGGGAGGGTGGGGGTTTGGCACGGTAGTGCTCTGCCTGCATTGCTACCAGTGAATGCATACAGTCTGTTTGGCGCGCCATGAGGTTTATATGCTGCCTCGTGGTTTTCTTCAGCGTCAACGCCTTTCTCCTGCTTTCTGTTTCCTTCCAGTGCTGCATCTTTTCTCTCCATTCCTGCGCAGTTTTATTCTCTGTTGCACACTGGTTCATAACTGCCTTCACCAAATCTTCCTTGCTTTTGTTAGGCTTCCTTCTGAGGTTTTGAAGCTTTCTTTCAGTCACTGATAAGACCGGCCCAGGACTAGTCAAGGTCACTATAAAAATACAGCAAATGATACATTTTAAGAGATCCTGCATTGTGTATAATCTGAAGTTAGTTTCAAGTCTCACACTGTAGCATTCCTCAGACATTTCAAACACAGCTAGAGAATTCACAGCCTCCCAGAAATGGTAATGGTAATTAATCCTGGGGTTCCTGCCGCGGTTTGCCTAGGCAGGGTGCTTTTTGCTTCATGGGTACACTGCCTGTTTTTGGGCTTTGTTAAAGGTAGGCAGCAAGCAGCAGTTGGGGAAACCAGCACTGCCATGTCCCTCAGGAATTAACCCTGGGGTTCCTGCCGCGGTTTGCCTGGGCAGGGTGATTTTTGCTTCATGGGTACACTGCCTGTTTTTGGGCTTTGTTACAGGCAGGAAGCAAGCAGCAGTTGGGGAAACCAGCACTGCCATGTCCTTCAGGAATTAACCCTGGGGTTCCTGCCGCGGTTTGCCTGGGCAGGGTGCTTTTTGCTTCATGGGTACACTGCCTGTTTTTGGGCTTTGTTAAAGGCAGGAAGCAAGCAGCAGTTGGGAGACCTGCACTGAAACACTCCCTCCACTTCCCACAGGAGTTAATACTTGAAGATATCTCCCTGCTGCGGGTTACCAAAGAAGCAAAGGAGGGTCTCCTACAACAATGCGGATTCCGCCCTGGCCCCTATGCAGCTTGCCTGTGTGCAGCCATGGTTCCCCCACCCCTCCTGGAACAGTGGCGCGGACGCGTTAGCCTGACTGGGACAGGGACCACACTGGCTCTCCCTTTAAACTTGGTCACGCGAATTGCCTATGCTCTTGCAGAAACTTTTGAAGAGATTACAGAGGCAGATTACCGCGACGTGATAGACCACATCAATGGGATATTCCATGTCTAGGCATGCAGCCATACCACCCCCTCTCCTCTCCCAAAACCTTTGCATTGCAATAAAAGCTGCTTACCTGGGACCTGCTCCTGTGATTCTTCTGCACCAAGCCCCAGGGGCTGCGACTGGCTAGCTTCCTCCTGGCTTGAGAAGAGCTCCTGACTGCATGCCTCCTGGTACTCCGGGGTGTCTTCCCCCACCACAGTAGCCTCACTGTCTGCCTCCCCCTCCTCTACCGGCTCTGAACTGTCCATCGTGGTCCTTGGATTTACAGAGGGGTCACCCCCATAAATCGCATCCAGCTCCTTGTAAAACCGGCAGGTCGTGGGGGCAGCGCCGGATCTGCGGTTCCCCTCGCGTGCTTTGCAATAGGCACTCCACAGCTCCTTTACTTTAACCCTGCACTGCAGCGCGTCACGCTCATGGCCCCTTTCCAGCATGGCTCTTGATACCTGGGCAAAGGTATCATAATTCTTACGGCTAGAGCGCAGCTGTGCCTGCACAGATTCCTCCCCCCAAACACGGATGAGGTCCATCACCTCGCCATTGCTCCATGCTGGGGCTCGTTTGCCACGTGGAGGCATGGTCACCTGTAAAGATTCACTGATTGCACTCCACACCTGGCTGAGCAAACAGGAAGGGGATTTTTAAAATTCCCGGGACATTTAAAGGGCGGGTCACCTGAGGCCAGGGCAGTAGAGTCTGACATGATGAGCAGAGTGGCTGAACAGGCATTCTGGAATACATCCTTATACCCTGGAGGCCAATCACAGCGCTGGTGTGTGGCCACACTTGATGACCAGCGCTGCAGCACCAGCACTGGAATCCTTATTCCCCATGCTGAGTGAGGTGTACGGCCAGCGCTGCAGCCAGGGAGTTGCTGCGCTGGAAGTGCCCTGCAGGTGTGGCCACTTACTAATTGCAGCGCTGGTGGAGGCTTTCCAGCGCTGCAAATCGCCAGTGTAGCCATACCCTTAGACGCAGCTGCCGGTACTAAAGTAAGAACGCAATTTACCACATTACATTTTGATATAGGACATTTTTTCTTGTTCTTGTAATATGACAAAATATACTGTTGGACCAGTGTTTGTTACTTGCTGGCAAGGAACTGGCCTTGGAAGTTTCACCAATACACATTATTCCGGCTCTTGATTAAGACAAATAAATTCAAATTTGCAGAGAGGTTAAGTTAGCCAAATAAATGCATTGTTTAGAGTGCTTCTATTGGTGACAGGTTTATTAGAAACATAGTGCTTTCTAAAGATAAAAGCTTAGCTTGTGACCAGTTTCAGAAAACACAGAGCAAACTCAGCAAAACGTGGCACTCCTTTCTCAAATCTCATTTATGGCAGTCCTAGCAATCATACTGATTGACCTTCAGTTAGAATTTTATCTTCCTCACCAATCTTATCTTTAGCTGCCTGCCAGGTAGAGAAGAAGGGGTGACAGAAAAGTGCCACTTTGTAGAAATCCAGATAATTCTTATCAGTGGCTTAAATTAAAAGAAAAAAATCCTTGAGAGATAAAGCTATATGTATGGGGAGGCTAACATCTTACTTTAAATGCTCCAGCATTCCTCTAAAGAGATTTCCAGATGAAAGTCTGGTGATACAGTTTGCAAGGGGCTTTGGTCAGCTTTTCATTTACATCACAAGTACAAAACCCATCTTCCTATATATGCCATTCATCTAGTCTTGTAGCTGCAATGTGTGCAATTCATTGTATCTGGAGGGACTGTTATCAAGTCACAGCTTACAAAAGGAACCAACATAAGGTAAATTCCTGCTTTCAATCCACCTCTCAAACCTCTGTTAAATTCTATTAATAATTTCTGTCTGTCTTGGGTACTTAGCTATCTGCCATTACTGTAGTACAGTGATGAGATTTTCCCTCCTAAAAGCCTGCAGGTACTTTCAGATTTTCCTTTGCCAGAACTGGGTCACCTTCACTTTTGAATATATCCTTTAACAAGGTAAAATACCTCTATTTAAAATAAATTAGAATAGATCCATCAGAGCAGGAGGAAAAGTAATATCCCAGCACCATAAGAACTGTTGCTGTAAACATCAGTGGGGCCAGACTCAGGGATGAGACACAAGCTAAACCAACCCTCTTAAAAAATCAACATAATACTGTAATGGGTTGGACCCCCCTTCTGGGGTGCCATGTGATGCACTGGGGTTCCACTGATCCTGCCTATTCCACCAGCCTTGGCTCCCTCACCCTGTCCTGCTGTGCGTGTACGCACACACACATACACATATAAAGGTAAGGTAATAGGTAATAACTGGAGACATACCAATCTCCTAGAGCTGGAAGGGACCTCAAAAGGTCATTGAGTCCAGCCCCCTGCCTTCACTAGCAGGACCAATTTTTGCCCCAGATCCCTAAGTGGCTGCTTCAAAGATTGAACTCACAACCCTGGGTTTAGCAGGCCAATACTCAAACCACTGAGCTATCCCTCCCCCCATACACAGAGGTAGGGACACACCCAGCTGCAGAATGACACCAATACTGAAATCAGTGCTACATGGGAAGCCGTTCAGATAGGGAATAACCCAGCACTCAGCTGCACACACCCTCTGGAGTATAATCCAAAATTATATTGTCTTGCGCTGTATAGAGCTTTATACAGCATAAGCTCATGAAATTCGCTCCCTTCCTCAATGTGGAGGAAGATGTGCACAGCTTCCCCCAACCCCCCCATTATGAATTATATAAACTGGTTTTAGAATAAACAAAAAACAAGTTTATTAACTACAAAAGGTAGATTTTCAGTGATTATAAGGGACCGCACACAGATAAAAGCAGATTACTGAGCAAATAAAACAAAACACGCAAACTAAATTTAACACACTAAATTAACTGGTTAATAGTAGCAAATTCTCACCCTAAATGTTGTTTTATGCAGGTTACAGAGTTTCTTGAAGGTAAACTGCACTGCTTTCAGCTTAAATCTCCTAATATCCCTTTCACAGGCTAGATCTTTCTCACCTAGTCTCAACCTCTGCCCCCACCCCCAGTTTAGTTCCTTTGTTTCTTCAGGTGTTTTCAGCAGTCTCCCTGCTTGGGTGGGGAGGCAGTGGAGAAGAGACTAGATTAACTCACCCCCCAGCCTTAAATAGGATTTGCATATGGTGGGAATCCTTTGTTTCCCAGTTTGACCTCCACCCGCTCCTAGTCCAAGATGGTGTCAGTACCAGGTGACATGATCACATGACCCTGTAGTGTCAAAAAACTTCCTGGGATGCTTCTCAGGAAGGTGTTAGATTAGTATCTTTAAAGTCTTATTGTCCTTCCTAATGGCCCATCCAGGCTGTTTGCATACTGTCTGATGGGTATTTCCCAAGTACACACACAGTTGTAATGGTTACATAGTCAATATTCCTAACTTTAGATACAGGAATGATACATGCATACAAATTGGGTAATCACATTCAGTAAACCATAACCTTTCCAATGATATCTCACATTACCCATCTTGCATAAAACTTATCTTAGTTATGCCATATTCATATCATATGATGATTGAATATGGAACGTAACGTCACAAATACTTTACCAACTTTTGAGACAGAACACACACACTGTATTAGTGTCTACACTCACCCCCTTCCTGCAGTGTCTTCAAATAAACAAATCTCAGCATAAGATTTCTTCTATGCTCTTAACATGGTGCAGGTTCCACTGCCCTCTAGTCTCCTCTGCCTTCAATTTCCCTCCAAAATGTGATGTCTCGTGCACACAAACACATGCAGTGAAATTTTGACAGCAAGAGCTGGGAAGCCTTCCAAAATCTGGCCCTCGGACTGCACCATGTTTCTATGCTTCACTAGCTCTGCCCTAATCTTATTATTACATATTATTTGAATCACAGTAGCACCTACAAACCCCAACCATGAGCAAGGTCCCACTGCTCTAAGATGTGTACTGACACAGAGCTGGAGAAGGTCCCTTCCCTGAAGGGTTTACAATTCTAGCAGACAAGTCAAACCAATATGCAAATGACATACATGCAAAATCTTAGAAAGACTAAACCTCTGCAGTTTGCAATATCTACTCCCTCGTTCCAACTCCAAGAGATTGACAGGGTTCCTGTTAGAATGCCAATCCCTTGGTGACATCTCTTGTTCAGCTACTTCCCCTGTCAATAACAGACTGTCAACAGTAGGCAACAAACTATTATAAGTATTGTAAAGATGAATGTTTATGTTTAGATTCAGGCTCAGATGAGATAAAGCCATCTGTTTCCATTGGTTCCAGTGGCTGCCAAGCGTTATAAAGAGCAAGGGCAAGGGACAGGCCCTGCACAAAAAAAGAGATTATGAGAGTGTTTTTTGCCAAAAAGGGGAATGCAGGGTAAGAATTACAACAAAGTAAAATGGGCAAGCAAAGAACCAGCAACCTGAAGCAAACCCTGCTGTGGACTCAGCCTCCATTTATAGTATCTATACAGCCCATCTGGCAAGAAGTTTAGCTATTTTCATCTGTCTCAAAACTATGTTGTATAACTTCTGCCAAAACATGAGTAATGCCAAGGACTAAGGAGTCAGCTTGTTATGTTAGTCTTAAAGGATATATGTTCTTCGTTTTCCCCAGAAAGGTCACAGCACCTATAACCAATGTCTTGAAGGTACATTCAGAGCTACATTCTGTGACATTCAAAAGAAAATCCATTCTGTGTCAAGCACATCTCCTCACAGAGACTGCTGGGAGCCTGCTATTCTATATTCTAATCACTAGAAGTCCATGATACATTTAAGGGCTATTAATATAAATCATGTCAAAAGGGCAGACACAAAAGGAATACATATTGCAAATTCAAAAACAAAACAACTCAGCTGGTATTTTTAAACTCAGCTGTTGTCATCAGCATTTCTCATACAGTGAACATTTTACTCATTAGACTTCCCATGCCTGTCTCCTCCATAATCCTCTTCAGACCTTTGCCTCAGGATAACTCCAGGCTCTTTGATTCATATATATGACCCATGTCATTCCCCAGCAATGCCACTTCCCAGGAGTGGGCATTTCCTCTTTAGCCCTGTTTATCTATCCATCCCCAGGCTCTGATACTTTTTTGTCTTATACCCCTGTTTCATGGGTAGCTATGGTGATTTATAGTTTAAGTCCAAGCACAGTAGCATATTAATAACCCTGAGATTACTTCAGCATGTCACGGTTTCTTAAAGCAACCCGGGAAACTCATTTACTACTTTGGACAACAGAATAAACCTGCGCGGATAATAGAGCTAAAAAGGATAACTCAAGATACTAAAATAGTTAGTATCAATAGATTCACATCGCAGTGTTCAGTAAATGGAGATTTAATAGCTAGTCTCTGCCTAGGGAGGCCAACTCACTAAGCCAAAAAATAATTCAATAGTCTCATCAGGTGTGTGTGGCTCTAGCAAGAACAATTTTTCTTGATTTTCTTTCGTCCAGACACTATGGATGGCTGCAAAACTCCTTAGCAACCATTATTAATATGACAAAATAGGGACAAGACAGGATTGGGAATGGTCTCATGAAGCTTTGCACTACATTTCTTTCCCTCTTCTTTCTTGCAAACTTTTACAAAAGAAAAAGAAGAACACACAATTGCAGTTAATAGCTAAGTTCCCCACAGTGGGGATCAGATTCACATGAGGATAATCAAATGTTGTGATCAGGCGATGGGAACAGTTGTAACTAGCGTTGGGTTCATACACCTGCCACTTTAATGGCCTATGTTAGCTGCCCTTAAAGGGTCATCATCTTAGGGCCCCTTTGAAGGCCATTTTTATGTTACCCTGTCTTGAACTCTTTTCGGATTGTTTTTTCTCACTTTACTATGCCAGCGAATTTCAGTGCTGGTGAAATATACCAGAGAGACATCAAGATTCCCATCCTGCTCCCCTGTAAGTCAATAGCAAAAGTCCCATTGAGTTCAGTGGTGCAATATCAGGTCATAGTATTAGTTATCCTCAGAACAATTACCCCATAATCAGGGAGATACATGCAGGTTTACTGTTGCCAGCTCTCCAATATGACTTAATGTAGGGAAAAAATCACATGGTAGAGTGACAATTTCATTTCAGTTTAGTCCTTAGCCTTTTGTCTGAGACTGCCAGCAAGAGGGCCGGGTGTGGTGGTGGTTTTGTAACATGGAATGTCCTGCACTAGGAAATGGACTGTTGGCACCATATCAGAACAACAATCCCCTTGAAACAGTTTAACTGTTTGATTTCATTACCTGGTCCATTATCTTTTCAATGCATGTTTGTAATTCATCAGCTTTAAGCTTTATCCAAACATACCAATGTTAACCCTTATGGGCCGCATCGTGCATCCCGTATAACTACTGGTGAGGACACAGCAATGCAAGTAGTCCCATTTAACTCAGTGGAACTACCCACATGAGGAAGCACAGCCTCACCAATGGCTACATAATTGGAGCCTTTATTTCCCACTCTGCATGTTGGAATAGGAATTAAAATAACAGTGTATTCTCCAACAGTATAATGTGTCTAAATTGTATATCCTTTTTTTGCAAACAAACAGGGTTTAAGTGCTTTCTGTATTTCTTGTAGACTACATTATTCCATAGTAAATAATAAAGTCAAGACTATGGTAGCAACAATGTCCTCTATGAACAGGTCAGCAGTTCAGCTCTAATTCAGATAATTCTGGTCTGAAGCATACGCATAAAATGTTCATCGCCCGTGGACTTAGGCCAAAACCACTGTGTGCACTGAGGTTATTATAACAATCCAAAAACAATTTATTTCAAAGTGCTGGAATGAATACTTAAGTCCCTCAATTTTATTTAATCAAAGCAAAGAATTCATTATAGATTTTATACAGTCCATTCATCAGAATGAATTAAATATTTGATAACCCGTGGTTTAATTTTTTATAATATAATGAACGGCAATAGCTCTTCCTGTGTCTTCCCCATTGCTACACAATCAGCTGGAATCAAAGGTCAAGCCCAAGTAATAAGAGAAAATTCAGCTACTTACAAATGCTGAGTACCTGGAGAGTAGTAAGCAGCATGAGAATAAAGCTGAAAACCAAGCAACTATATATACATACTCCCAAATGTCCAATAAGGAAGGCTGCTTTTCTAGGACTTACAATGGCTGCCTACACAAAAATTCTGTAACACCTTTTTGCCAAGCATCTCAAACTGCTTTACAAGCATTAGTTAAGCGTCATAATACCTCATGAAGCATTTTTGTTCCCATTATACAGACTTAGGGTATGTCTACACGTACTATGGATTGATGCTGCAGCGATTGATCCACCAGGGGTCAATTAAGTGGGTCTAGTGAAGACCCACTAAATCAACTGCTGATCACTTTCCCATCAATTCTGGTACTCCACCGGAATGAGAAGCATAAGGTAAGTCAGCGGGAGAGTTTCTCCCATCAGCCCAGTGCGGTGTAGATACCGCAATAAGTTGACCTAAGCTACATCAACTCCAGCTACGTTATTCACGTAGCTGGAGTTGTGTAACTTAGGTCAACTTAACCCCGTAGTGTAGACCTGCCCAAAAAACTGATGGACAGAGCAGTTAACTGACCTGCCCTAGGTTAGTGGCAAAGCCAAGATCAGTATCCAGGAGTCCTGACTCCAGGTCTTCTGCATAACATATGTAGAATCACTAAAGGCAGGGGGGAATATGTCCTTCTCAAGTTTTTACTCTATTACAACTTACTGCAGTTACAGGTGTCATATATTCTCTTGACTGTTCCCCCAGACAGACACCCATGCCTGCACTAACCACACATGTAGAGCCCTTATGTCCACTACAAATATGTCAATCCACCATGTTATCAATACAAATTAAAACCTAATGATGAAATGAATGTAATTACCAAAATTTAAGCAATTCCTGACTTAGCCTTATTTCTGGTCTCTGAAAGTGGCATTCATTTCAGTCCCACAATAGACTCATTTGGCAGCAGGAAGAGGTAGGTGTCTGTGATGTTCTCAGATGGGTGAACTTCACTGGTACCCCTTTCAGCACATATCTAATTAATTTGCTCAAGTGCTTAGAGAGGCCAAAAAAGGAACCTTTTTTTAATTCAGGCAGTCAGCAGAGATTTACACTTTAATTTCTTTTTAATTGGATGCACTGATAACGATGCATCAAAAATGTCTTTTAAACCACTCATTCTCTCCCCCCAATTCTTTTCTTTATCCATCACTCTTTCAGTTGTCATACACATTCATTACTGGGTGGCTAGTAGGCAAGTTAACTCAATCTTTTTTCATTCTGACTTAGTCATTAAGTTAATGAGGGGCTTTAGCTGGACTCAGTTTCTCACTTTATAAACTTGCGGGCCCATTTCAACAACTAAAAGATAGGAAAATGACAGCCTCTCACTTCATAGGCTTGTGGCTGTTAATGGTAAATACCTATTTAAACTGCAGGTATCTCACAGTATTCTCATTAGGCTAGGTGTCTGTTTCCCTCTTTTGCTCTGGTCCCCAGTGAAGGTACAGGACCAGGATCAAAGGATCCTATGATTCTGAAGACTACAAACAGAAAAGAGAATAGACCAAACTCTCCCACTTCAAGGGAGATAATTACCTCGGGGATTAATCCAATCCAGGATGCTTACTAGACTACACTAGAGATGTATCTGTACATTACTATAACATCTCATATTTTAAAAAATACAGTAAAACTATAACATGCTGTGTGCTAGATGAATAAAACGTGCCTCTGGAGGAGCCATTTGATTCAACATACTGCCATTCTATGTCTTTCAGTGCTACCAGCAAAATTTAATACATACAGGTAACAGTTACAGAAGTCTTATAAGGATATGGTTTCAGCCAGCCCCATATCCAGCTCCCATTTGTGCAAGCACATCCTTTTACATGCATATATTTGAGCCCACGAACTTGGGCATGCCCTTTAATCATTCACATGCACATGACAGACTTCATGCCTGCAAAACATAATGGAGCCTAATCTGTTCTGCAGGTGCATATTCGAACACTTTCCTATGCACTTGCACAGCTGTTTGTATATACAAAGTGCAGGCACATACAATTCTACATGCACAGCTGAGGATTTCAGTTTGAAAATGTTGCCCATGGCATGGTCACATATTTTTCCACAATACTGTATTTGAAACTGGTGAACTGAAGTGCATTACTTCTTCACTGTAGACAAGAAATAAGCCTCAGTCATGATGCACAGATCTGGAGCAAAACTTTTCAAAAGTTTGGAATACTTGGATCAGATTTCCTGGTTCACAGCCACCTCTAATATAAAGAGAATTTGCTTATATCCCAAGTTCATTATAGACCTGTTCCATTGTAATACAAGCTTGGCATAGTTTCTTAATTGAGATATCGTGGTAGATGGCCTATTAGCCCAATTAAGCAGCTGCCCTACTTAAGTCAAGGTACCTTTAAACAATTTGAAGAAAAACAGTGTACATGAAATAAGATACTGTACTAAATCAAATGCAAGAATAAGTGCATTCAACTTTATGTCTTATTCTCTGTGTCTTTATCTGCCAGCTTCTCTATGAAAAGCCAGAGTTCAAAATTTCACATTGTGAGAGATTTGGAGCTGCTCTGTCATATTTTGTGAATACTGCAGGTTGGCCTGATTACTGGGAGTTTTTCTATATGACTATTGGTTTAACACAACAGGAGTCTGGAAAAACAGCCAGAAGGAAAAGAATGGCTTAAGACAGCCACCTTTCCGCAAACAGTTAAGGGACAATGCTAGAACCATTAGCTTTGCTAGTTTTGCCTCCTCTGCAGCCAACCTAGAAAACTGCTTGGACCAGGATAGACAAAGGCCCATAAACACAGAAGGACAAAAGAACTCTGGCAGGATGAAAAGGGACATTCTCTCAGAGAGAGGCAGTAGTTATTCAGAGGAACCAGAGGAGACACAGGGAACGGCTGGTGTTGTCCGAAGAAATTAGTTCTGCCCAGGTTATCATCAGGGTATGGGAAGCTTCTAGGAGAGACAGAAGCGTTTAGGCTATTTGTTGTTTTAAAATCCCTTTTCTCTCTAGAAGCATTGATCCTTCTGCTAAATAAACAATACTTTGGTTTTAAGAAGGCTGTCTGACCACACATACTAGTGGTCACAGATGCCCGAAGGGCAGAACTGCAGGTGCTGAACTCAGTTGGACCTCCAGGGCAAATATGGTTGATACACAGCATACTGAAGACCAGAAGCTGGTCTACGAACAGGAGGATTGCAAATTCCACCTCACAATAAGTTAAGGCATGAGGCCTAACACCTGGGAGTGCACACAGAGAGACTGAAAGGGGGACTGAGGTGCAGCTAGCCCTGTAACTATGTCACACACCTACTATCCATACAATACTTAGCATCTGGTTAAGCTTCATTTAACCCCTTGACACTAGGTAAACCCCATTCATATTAAAACTGTCCCAGTAATTAAACATTCACTGGTTTCTTAGGAGTCAGTGTAATAATTCAGCAATCCTAATTAAGGACATCCCAATTAAATGATATGTCTGGGATTTATTACCTATGTGGTACCAGTATTTTTTCCTGTTTATAGAATACAGGAATGTGGCATGGAGTATGATGGCTATATCTACATACCTTTAGTGCATCGTGATAACAAGGTGAGCCCATGTCCTGAACAGTGGGGCTGCCTTGCAACTTTTATTGGTGTGTTTCATGAGAAGTGGCAACACTAAATTCTGAAGCTCAAGAACAAAATCCTACTTCACAAATATGCATAGCAAAGTAACATGAAGTCTTACGTTTTCTTATTTTTTTCTGTTGTTGAGACTTTTCAAAACAAAAACAAAACAAAACAAAAATTTCAGTTTTTCATTTCAAAATGACCTTGTGTTCTGATTTTTACTTGAATTTTATTTTACCAAGTTAAAAAACTCAAAACAAAACAAAATTTGTCTCTTTTGGCTCACCAGAAAATTCAAAACTTTTTTATTTTGGTTGACCTGAAACAAACCCTATCCTCTCCAAGTCCCAACCCAACCGGTTTGGCCACTGAACTGATAACTCAGTTATTCGCACAGCTCTTCTGTTGGATACCAAGGTCTTAGCAGGTGAATACAAACTATTTCCAGTTTTGATCTCACTTTAAATGCAGCTTCTATGAAGCTTACATTTACCTGAAATTGTGCTTCATAGACTGTCTGCCACTAGGGACCTGCAGCCCAGGGGAATCCAAGGGATGAGTCCAGACCATAAATTTGAATTTTCTCCCTGGATCTAGAGATACTTAGCAATCGTAAGAATTGCTGATCTGTGGCACATGCTGCCTGAGTGCCTGCTCCTTTTGTTTGCCTAAATAAAGGATGCCATGCATCTATACTGTTATATTTTCATAACACTAATAAAGAAATTATTAAGTAGACCCAAAGATGAGAGAAATTAATGAGAGGTCTCTAACACCATATGTAGAAAAAAATGTAGCTATATCTAGATTAAACAAGAGTAAGTGAGGTATAAATATTGTGATACAGCATAGCCAGAGGGCAGCAGGAGAGTGTTACAAGGGAGCCTTATTCCCTGTAAGGGGAAGAAAGTTTGCTATAAATTAATTAGAGCACCTGAAGCCAATTAAAGCAACAAAGAATCCTGTGGCACCTTATAGACTAACAGACGTTTTGCAGCATGAGCTTTCGTGGGTGAATACCCACTTCTTCAGATGCAAGACTTGCATCTGAAGAAGTGGGTATTCACCCACGAAAGCTCATGCTGCAAAACGTCTGTTAGTCTATAAGGTGCCACAGGATTCTTTGTTGCTTTTACAGATCCAGACTAACACGGCTACCCCTCTGATACTTGAAGCCAATTAGAGCACCTGCAGTCAATCACATGATAAAAACCCCCTGCTTCAATCAGACAGGGTGGGAGTTGGAGCAGAAAGGATTGGTATTGGCGCAGAGAACAGTTTGAAGAGAAACAGAGGAAAGTTTGGAGGAGTGCTGTGGTGGGCTAAGAAGTCCAAGACCCTAGGTAAGGGGCTCCTAGCTTGTGCAGAAGGAGGGCAGGAAGCCCCCCCCCCACAAGCTGAAGGGCAGGAGAGGAAAGTAGCCCAGGGGAAGGAACCGCCAGTTCAAGTGGTTCACCACTATCCTCAGGGCCCCTGGGCTGGGACCTGGAGTAGAGGGCGGGCCCAGGTCCCTCCCTCTCCACTCCCCTCCTCAAGGACACTAGTGGGGCAATTAATATTCCAATTCAGGGGCAAGAAATAGTGCCCTGAAACCCCCCCCCCCCCCCAAAGAAGAGAAAGCGTGAGACCCATCATAATAGTGCTGGCAATTTGCCACATGATATTAACAGCTTAGATGCACTTTTAAAGGAAATAAACTGTGATCAAATTTTGAATTCATTTTTTAAGAAAAGATCAAAGGCAGAGCACTGGCTTGAGCCAAGAAAAGTGCAGGCAGATACCAAAAACTCAGCATTTCTGGTTTGTGGGAAATTCTGACATTTCTAAAGTTCCCACAGAGTGGAGTATCCAAAAAAGTTCATCTTGGAAGCACCCAAACATGGTGTTTTCAAAATAAAATATGTCCCCGGGATCCCTGTCAATGGCTCTGTGAAACTGACATGATTTGTGTCAGGGCTCCCAAACTCCCAGGCCAGCTAGATCCCTGGGCTGCCTGACTCCCTCCGTATGGGGAAAGAGCTGCCCCAAAAGTTGGGCAGCCTGGGGATTGAAATAAGCACAGCACAACTGACAACCATCACTTCATAACTAGGCATGCAATTTGTGATGCACTCACTCCTATAACAAAGTTCTTTCTGTCATCCCTATTTAACAGAGAAAAAAATCTGTGTTTAATGTTGTGAAAAGAAAAGAAAAGTTGCTTACTGCTTCAGAGATCTTGCCAAATTGGGACAAGCCACAATTTCTGCAGCAAGGAAGTTGGTAGCAGTGCTGTATGACCAGAGAGAGAAAGAAAAGGAGACCCACAGAGACCTTAATTGCTTGTGCCTCAATCTAGCCACCAAAAAGGACAAGTCACTGGCCAAATTCCCACCATGTGAGGACAGTTTTGAAGAGTATGTCAAAAGAGCATCTTGGCAAACAGATTTGGATGTCTTTGCACACTGGTAAACCAGATATTGGATTATCATTGCAACATGAATGGGAAAATGTGGATGATAAACCACTAGCTGTATTCTTCAAGCACCCAACATAATTTAACTTTCTACAAGACCTTATCTGTGCCTATAGCAGTAGGGGTCACTGCACAATCAACTGTACCTCTAGTCTGGGGGTGGGCAAAGTTTTTGGGCTGAGGGCCACATCTGGGTGGGGAAATTGTATGCAGGGGGTTGGGGTGCGGGAGGGAGCGCAAGGTGTGGAAGGGGGTACAGTGTGCAGGAAGGGGTTCAGGGCAAGGGATTGGGGCAGAGGAGAGGTGCAGGGTGTATGAGGGGGATCAGAGAAGGGATTGGGGTGCAGGGTGTATGAGGGGGCTCAGGGGAGGGAGTTGGGGTGCGAGATGCAGGCAGGAGGCTTAGGGCAGGGAGTCGAGGGGAGGGGTGCAGGAGGGGTTCGGGCTCCGGAGTGGCAGCGGCATGCACTGCGGCCCCTGGGGGGGGGCGGAGGGCTCTGCATGCGCAGCCCTTGCTGCACCTCCAAGTACCTCCCCTGAAGCGCCTATTGGCCGCGGTTCCCTGTTCCTGGCCAACAGGAACTGTGGGGCGCAGTGCCTGGAGGCAAGGGCAGCACACACAGCCCCCTGCCCAAGAGCAGTGCGAGGCCAGCAGCGCCACAGGGGACAATCCAGTGGGCCGGATCCAAAGCCCCGAGGGGCCGGATCTGGCCCACGGGCCATAGTTTGCCCACCCCTGCTCTAGTCAGAACAATCTTTCCTGCACTGAACTGAGTACATACCAAGGCAATGAAGACTGTGGTAACCCATGCAATCTCGACAGAGATCATGATGAATATGATGATAATGATGTTGATTAGAAATCTCACCAGTGCTATTACATTTCAATTATTCTTGTACAAATTTATTATTAGATTTTGTTTTATCCTTTAGATTGTTGTCATGATGCTTTGAGGTCACAAAGAAATCCAACTTCATGTATTGAAATAATACACAGAGTCATCAAACTAACAGAAACAAATGCAAATATTTCAAAGTGGTCATTTTAATATGTTGATGGTGTTATTGTTTGCCCCTGTTTCTATTGTAACAGCACCACTTGACCACTCCATAGCATATGTCATCTTGAAGTAGACAAAATACACTTTCAAATGACATATGATGTGCATGTGTGTAGAAAGTGTGCATTAAGTTAACCAAATCAGTAGTGTCTGCTTCTTGCCTAGTAGATCCATAGCTTCAGGTGGACTCCAAGGGCTTCCAGGCTCCTAGCTGCACAGCAGTCCTGGAAGTCCTGGTTCTCCAGCCCCCAGGCAGTCCATGAAGCAGGAATGTCCTAGAGCTGCAGATCCTGAAATAGAAGGTATCCTACAGCCTGCCAGGAAAGCAGACAGGGAACCAGGTTCTGCGAATGAAAATTCATCAAACCCAGACTGTTTTCATGAAACAATTCAGGTATGATGAACTGGCACTTTCATTTTCAGATTAAACTCTGTTTCACTGGAAAATTTTCAACCAGTTCTATATGCAAGTTTCCCCTCAGCTCTTCATGTAGGATCTGCAACACACCCTTCTATTACAGCCACAGCTGCTTTGAGCAGAAACTCCCAGCCATGAAGTAAACTGCAGTGATTTGGTCCACACCGAGATACCATTTTATTTTCACTTGTGATCAGGCACGGACAAGATGCCAGTCCATGAATCTGAACTTCCCCAAACTTTAGGGGTATTCAGACCCAGATATGAACTTCAGAGATCATAATGAGCCACACCAAAACCCTACATCAAAACACTTCCAAACTTTGGGGAAGCTCAGATCTGTATCTGAAATGTGTGAGTTGGGCCTCTCTTTAAAGATGCATCTTCACTAGGGAAAAGGGTATGTTCTTAACTGGAGACCGCTAACTCAAGACAACGAACATGAGGTAAAATCCTAGTGAAGACAAGGCAGTTTTGTAGTTTTCACCTGAGTTAGCAGGTCAAGTTAAAGACAACGGGGAATTTTGGGGTTTAGTCTGATCTGCTAACTCTTGTGAAAACTATAAACTACCTGGTCATCACTAGAATTTTGCCTTGTGTTTGTTAATTTGAGTTAAGAACACACTTTTTTTCATGAATACAAGGCCTAATTCTGATGAAAGTTTATTTTTTTAAAGTTGAGAGTGAAAAGAGAATGCACTAACCCCATGTCAGTATGTGTATTTATCAATGCTATATATAAATGTCACTGACCAATCTCAATCAATCTTTTATCTCATGATTTTAACACACGAGTCATTAGGCTCCTCATGATGAATAATTTCTATTGCAGATTAGATGCATTAGAAGGCAAGGTGTGAAAAATGTCCTGCCTACAGCAACTTTCCTAGTTTATTGAACCACTCTCATGAGACTTGTTATAATGAAAATGAACATGTGCCATCCATATAGTCAGTTAAGCACCATCTGTATTGGTTAAAACCTGATTTAGTGAGGTTACAAGCTAATTTACATTAAAAGTGATTTCCATTCATCATTCAGTCCTCTCAAGGCAGTAATAAGTCAAACATCCACACTACCAATTGGGTATCTAATTAAACAAGCCCTTCAAGGGGACAATTCAAATTTTACTTATCCAACTTTAAAACCCACACCATTTTGCAACAATTAATTATGAATTCATTTCAGCTTCCTGTTTTGGAGCATTTCTTGCTGATAAGAGGGTAGAGTCTTTGGGATGGGTGGGAGAAGGGGACTTTCTCCTCCAGCACTTCTCCAAGATGAAGACACTGTAATCAGTATGCTTTAAGAAGACAATGCAATCATGGTCTCCATTTATTTACTGAATTTTCTACCAATGTATACAAAAAAGGTACCTATCGTCCTTTGTTCTTACAGGCTTTTACACACATTAAAAATACAAGAAGCAAGGACTGCACCTCAGTATGTTAGTACAGAGACTAGCACAATGGGGCCCTGATCTCAGTTGGGGTTGTGCAACGGTTATACAAATAAATGGCAAAATAAAAACCAAGATCTAATCTTCTCCTAATAAAACTCCCCTTCCTCTTCCCTTCCAGCCCAAGCAGGCAGATAGGCCTTACAGCACAAGCTCACAAAGCTGAAGGGATCCTCAAGAGGCCTGTTTTAAAACTGGTTCAGCAGTACTGCGTCAGGCTGCTATAAACTACCTAAAAGTGAGTGTATATTGAAGGTCAGATTATCAAAATTTTTCACAATGGGAACTGGTTTTAAACATTAACTGGCACCTAGTGTAGACTGGTGTAATAATTGGACCTACAAATTTACCCTAATTGTGAGCTCAATTATGAGAAGTGAGTGCGAGTTCATAAAATGTCACAATAACCTATAACAACAAATGTTGAAGGGAAAAGGTACAAAGGCAAATCAAGCTGGCATTAGTCCAAACAAAAAGGCCAACTGATAGAACTCAAGGACTGTGTTAAGGTCATGCTTGGTAAACAAGACCAGTGTCAGACTGGAAATCAACGAACCAAAACTGGTGTGCCAGAAATTAGGCCTAACTGCTGCACAAAACAACCAGGGGATGGGTTATTCCACCCAACACTGCTTTATGGGGTTCTTAAAGAAAGAGATGTTGGGAGAAAAACTGGTTACTGGAGTGAGCTTCAACATCATGGCTAACCCCCACTATCTCCAGGCCTTCATTACCCTGATCCTGAGAGATATCCTGACCAGACTGGGCCAGAGACAAGAACCCAGATGATATCACCACCTCTACTGGCAGTGGCTAAATCCTGAATATCACTTTGTCTCACACACACCTTCCACCAGTGTGTCCTTTTCCTTCCCCAACCTTATTTCTTCTCTTTCCTATCTCTCTCCTTTTGCCTTCTGTCTAATAAGAATGGCTTAGCTGGCCAAGATTGTATATTTTGCAACACTGCTGTGAGCCTCTGACCAGAGAGGCAACAAAAAAGCAATGTCCTAAACATCCCAATGCTGGTACAAGTTTGACAGGTCTCAAAGTGGCTAATAAGACCATGATCTGTGCCTGCATTTTTCCAACAATCAGGTTACAAGTGAAAGTCAACACCAGAGACAGAAACTACATTTTCTATCTTTCCTGTTACTGGCTCTTTCCTATGTTTGCCTTGTTCTGCCTTTTAGGAACGAGGACTAGACCTTAACAGCAGCAATAACCACAGCTCCAGATCATCTCAACTAACTTTTTCTCTTTTCCCCCAAAAGGACAGTTATTACCATCTTTGGTTTCATCTAAGAGACTGTCAGGCAAGGGCAGGGGGAGAGTTCCTTCTAAAGACTCTCTCCAGGTAAATGGAAAAGAAACAAGGAGTGATGTTAAAGAACATAAGAAAAATGGAGCTGCCATACTGGGTCACAGACCATGGTCCATCTTCCCCAGCATACTTTCTCTGACAGTGATCCATACCAGAGCTTTAGGGGGAGTGTACAGAACAGGGAAAATATGAAGTGATCTCCCCATCTTCCACTCCTGGCTTCCAATAGTCAGAGGTTTAGAGATACCCAAAGCACGCGGTAGCATCCCTGACTAATGCCCTATCTTCCAGGAAATCATTCCGTTATTTTTTTAACCTAGTTATACCTTGGTGATCACAACATCCCATGGCAATGAGTTCCACAGGTTAGTTATTTGTTGTGTGAAAAAGTACTTCCTCTTATTTGTATTAAACCTATTGCCTATTAATTTCATTAAGTTATGCCTGGTTTCTGTATTGTGTAAAAGAGTAAGCAACACTCCTCTATTCACTTTTTCCACACCATTCCTGATTTACGGACCTCTGTCATATCCCCTCTTAGTCTTCTCTTTTCAAAGATGAGCAACCCTAATCTTATAGTGTCTCCTCATACAGAAGTCATTCCATACCTTTGATCATCTTGGGTGCCCTTCTTTGAACTTCTTCCAGTTCCCCTATATCCTTATTGAGAAGGGGTGACCAGTGTGACACTGCAGCCCATATTCTTTGCAGTGATATTATTATATGATTATGACATCATTATAATGTATTTTATGCAAGATAAGTCATGTGAGGTGTCACTGGAAAAGTTTTGATTTGCTTAATATGATTATCCTATTTGTATGCATGTATCATTGTATGCAGGGGCAGCTCCAGGCCCCAGCACGCCAAGCACGTGCTTGGGGCGGCATGCCGCGGGGGGCGCTCTGCCGGTCGCCGGGAGGGCGGCAGGCAGCTCCGGTGGACCTCCCACAGGCATGCCTGCGGAGGGTCCGCTGGTCCCACGGCTTCGGTGGAGCATCCGCAGGCACGGCTTCGGTGGAGCATCCGCAGGCACGCCTGCGGGAGGTCCACCGGAGCCGCGGGACCGGCGACCGGCAGAGCGCCCCCTGCGGCGTGCCGCCGTGCTTGGGGCGGCGAAATGGCTAGAGCCGCCCCTGATTGTATGCATGTATCTGCAGAGCCATCCCTTGGGTACGGCAAATCGGGGCAACTGCTCCATGCCCCGTGCATTGGGGGGCCCCACAGGCCAGTGCATTCAGTCCCAGAAGATGAATCCATTGCTCCTGCCCTGGATCCTGCACCCCTCTAGGGATGGCCCTGTGTATCTGAAGTTATGAACATTAATTATGTATCTGTATTTCAAATGTAGTTACACTGGGTAACACCCACTAGACAAGATGCTTTCAGTCTAGATAGTGGGTGGGGAAGGGCCTATTCAGGGCAATGGGCCATTAGGAAAAAACCAATAGTCCTTAGGAGAAGCTTATCTCCCACCTGGGGAGCCTTCCTCAGAACACTACAGACAGCTTCCAAGTAATGGCTGCTATGACTCTACAAGGACATGTGATGTGACCACGTCTCTAGACTCCATGTTGGGGTGTCAGTATTTTTCCACAGACTGGTCTGGGAACCAAGCTTTGGGAACAAAGGGTTCCCACCGTATGCAAAAGCTATATAAGGTAGGGAGTGACATCATCTGGGGTTCTTCGCTCTGCACACAAGAAGACTCCTGGAAACACCTGAGAAACAAAGACTAAACTGGGGGAAGTGCTGGACCCAGGCTAAAGGGATTTTTAGCTTGTGAATGAAACACCCGGGAAAGCAAGTTGTAAAGCAAGTGCAGCTTGCCCCTTAAGAATCTGCAGCCTGCTTGTGTCATCTCTTAGGGTGAGAATCTGCTATTCTTATCCAGTCTATTTAGTATATTAAGCTTAGTTTGCATTTTTGTTTATTTGCTGGGTAATCTGCTCTGATCTGTTTGCTATCATTTATAATCACTTAAAATCTATCTTTTGTAATTAATAAACTTGTTTTTGCTTTATCTAAACCAGTGAGTTGGAGTGAAGTGTGTGGGACTCATAACTCAGGGACAAAAGGTAGTTGCATATTCCTCTCCACATTGACGAGGGGGCAAATTTTATGAGCTTACGCTGTACAATTCTGGGTTTATACTCCAGAGAGGATGTGTGCCTGAGGAGCTGGGAGTAGCCTTCCCACGCAGGGGCTGGTCAGAGACCCTGCATGTAACTGCAGCTGGGTGTGTCCCTACCTATATGTATGCTGTTGGTGAAAGTTCAGGCTGGAGGGCTTTGCAGCTTGTCACAGCAGTACAGTGTGAGAGGGAGCCCGAGCTGGTGGGTTGGGGGCTCAGTAGTACCCCAGTTTCAGGTGATACCCCGGTGGGGAGCCTCTCACAACCAAAACTGGACACAGTTTCAAGTGTGGGAGAGATCCATGGATTTATATAGTAGCATTATGATATTTTCTGTCTTATTTTCTATCCCTTTCCTAATAATTCCTAACATACCACTAGCCTTTTTGAGGAAGCTCCTTCACTGTCTTGGGTGCTTTAAACACAACAAATCCAGCATCTTGGCAGGGGGGTAGACTTGTGGTCCCTCCTAACCCTATAGTTCTATGATTCCCACCCCACTGTGTCTGTCTTAGCTTTTTAGTCAATGTTGTCTTATTGTTTCCTTATGCTTCCCATCTGTCCATATCCATCTATTGCCTCTTGTCTTATACCTAGATTATAAGGTCTTTGGGGCAGAGACCATCTTTTTGTTCTCTTTGTACAGCACTTAGCATAATGGGAGCCCTGCTCCATGTTTGGGGCTCTCAAGTGCTTCAGTAATACAAATAAACAACAAACACAACATTCTGTAGTTCCAGAAATATATCAAGCCATTAAACCATGTCCTCCAGATACACAGGTAAGGACTTTATAATGTTTTATCTTTATCTTGACAGTGGTTCCTTTAAATTATTGATTTAGATTAACAAATATTTCCCATTATTTTTTAAGATTAATTTAACTACAATTATGTATGTACCTAATTAGACTGACTTGTGACTGACTCCAGATACATGATGTGGAGTAAGGGGGTGACGTATTTCGATCCTGTGAGATGCACATTATTGCCCTGAAGAGTGATAATTGGTGAGAGTGCTAAGACATTAAGAGTCTCAACAGTAAGAAGTCATAGAATGTAAATTCTAGCTTTTTGCAGAATGTCAGCAAAGTACTCCAATGTAAAAACACTGCTGTGCCATAGAGGCCCTGATATTTTATAGTACTCCAATGGGAGAAATAGGCTTAGGGTGATGACACTAAGTATCTATGTGACAATTGTGTGAAATCACTTGCTGCTGTCATGAGGGCACATCATAGATTCAACTACCATTAATCTCCACAGGGAAAAAAAAATCGGTAACTAGTGAGCTGGCACATGATCCTCACACTCACATGAAAAATACAACAACCAACTTTTCCCCTGCACTCTTGTTATAAATGCCTTCAAATTAGAGAGGACTCAGTATGTCCTTTGGAAAGCTGTCTATCGGCAACCATTTATTTGATCATGTTACCAAGCAGAAAGCAACCCAACAGGCATAAGTGGTATTTGATGACATTATGTTGTTTAATTTTCTAAACACAAGTACTACATGGACAAAGCTTGGTAGACGGGGCTGGCTTGCACTTATCAAGTAATGGATACCATCAATCAATAACAGCTGCCTACATCTGTCTCGTTAATCAATCCGAGTGGTTGGGCTGTCTGACAGGAAGCAGAGTAGAAGAGTTACATGGATGGAGAGGGATCACATTATCACTCAAAAGCGTTGACAATTTCATTTCCAGATTTCTTCCCAACAAAAGATTTGGTGTCTGAATGCCTCAACAGATAAGACAAGGCAAAGGCAACTGTCAGCAGAGGTTATGGTGCTAACAACAGTCAGCCACTACCTGGCCCAAGACTCCATTTCAATTTTCAATTGCTGGCAGAGGAAGTATTCAGGCTGTATTTCTACCTCCACTCCCTTTACTATGTTAGTTTTATGCTTCTCTGAGAACAAGATGCAAAAATGCCAGCTAAATGCCAGGTCTGCATAATAGTGCCATGTGACTCATGAAGAAAATCAGAGAGGGTAGCAAATGGAACTGAAAGGCATCAGAGTTAAAGAAGTTGTTGCCTTTAATACAACCATGACCTCATTTTCAGAGATCTGAGCACCCTCTGTTCCAACTGACTCCAGTGTTCAGCATCACTGAAAAATCAAGCCACAAAAAGTCTAGGAAGAAAGTTGCTGAAAACTTCTTTCTAATCATTATCATTCTTCCTCCTCTCTCCCCACTTCCCTAAAAAGATATGAAACATCTACATAATGTCCATTTAAATGACATACTCCAGACATGAAATATATGTACACATCTGCTTGTTAATGAGGTTCAGCTCTCACTAATTTTCAGACAGTTAATAAAGTTCAGATAGTGACAAGGGGAAAATGAAGACACAATAGTCTCTCTAGGAGAGAGAGAGAGAGAGAGAGATGACATAATAGGCAGGTGACTTAATTTCTAATTCTGGTTATGAAGCTGATTTGCTGTATAACCTTGGACAAGACATGAGTTAATCTCTCCGGACTTCAGTTACCCTTTCTATGTACTGGGTATAATAATGCTTACCCACTTTTATAAAGCATCCTGAGATTTACAGGCCATCTGTACAACATGTTACTAAATACTATTATATTTAAATTGCTCACTGAGTTTCATTCTTTATGTCCCATGATGAACCGAAAGTTACGGTTTCACTCAGTTACTAGACAGTCCTATGATCAGGTGAGTCTTTTTCTGGACAAGGATCTCGAGGCAGAAACAAGAAGTCATTTGCACCATAGAGCCAAGCATGTTTTTGCAATTTACTTGTTTTGGTTTACTAGACTCATTTTCTCTTTGTCCTTTCCTTTTGCAGATTGAAGCCTCGTGGCCACGCTCAGGAAACTTCCTTTGCCATCAGAAAGGTGAACAGCAAGTGCACCTAGAGAATCAGAGGTTGTCTGAAAATTAATGTACTATTGAAAACGTATCTTAGCTCATATAGAAACCAGAATTTCAGAACCAGGAACAACAGTATCATCTCTTATTTTCTGTTATTACCAAAGTTAACTCTGTGCCTATACATCCATTTCAGAGGCAGCTGCCATTGTAAATTGGCCTTTTGTACACCGCTAGTCCACTACTGTGAATGGCCTTCGTAAATGGAAAACACAGGATGAATAAATTGCTCAAATGTACTTTGCTACAGTGCCTCAGACCATGTGAGAGGGAGAATCAGGAAAATAAGGCATCTCCATTTCCCTTCTGGGGTATCTTGATTCCATCCAAGGACTACGTAGCATTTGGGTACATTCTGTGATTACTGCAAGATGTATTTAAGCTTGGTTATTTTTCACTACCATGGGAAACAAAAATAATTTAAGTCAACACTGTGTTTCCTCGTACTGACTACTCTATTTCTCTTGTGTTTACAGTACATGTATGGTATGTCTCTTCTCTTGGATAGAATAATATTTTCTGATGTTATAATGGTTAGCTTTTTTTCAGAGCAATTTTTCAAGCTAATTTCACTAAGTAACTTGGTAAATAACATTTTCTTTAAAAATTTATTTTTTCCAGTCAATGTTGTACCTGTCAACAAATAAAATGACTTTCCCAATAATTTCTATATCTTGGTTTTAATGTTAATATTTTCACACAAAAATACACTTTATAGGATAATAATATATTAAACAAACAGCATTTAGACTCTGTTCACTTTCAGTCCAGATTTCCATTTTATTTGAGGACAATTTTGCATCGGCACTGAATAAAACTGGATTATACCAAAAGCTCAAGATGCTTACCATGCAAACACAATCATGAAATAAGACTCTCACAAATTACCACAAGAAATATGCTGAAGGCTGTATCCAGAATATATGGGATGATTTGAAAAATCTGGCAAAGGTACATTACAACATGATAAACATAATATAGAGGTACAGTACCTCTTTGCAGATAGGTAGATATAACACTATGAAAAATATAGGCCCAGCCTGATAAATACTGTACTACGTTTGGATAAAATAGAGCTAATACACTGATGTACATGGATTACTAAACATAAAGCAAAAAACATTCCAGAGGGTAAAGGAATCCAGCAATAAACAAGTAACTCCAGAAATCTAATTTTAGTTACCATTTCATCTTTTCTAAATACTTTCCTGACCGTTATTTTGAGGCTGTTGTTAGCCACCAGGTTATTTTTAATGCCCTGCATATGAGAGATGTCTGTGAGATTAAAAAGTGGCTGAAGTACAATCAATTCTCTCCAAGATGTTTTTTAATATAATGTTACAGTGAAATCAGGCTCATGGAGGGGGCACATTGATAATCTTCATTCAAATGAATGGTGATTTTATAAGATCACTATTGCTTTGCTTTCTAGAAGACCTAGTATTCTCAGCACCTTAATAGCAAAAAGCAACATAGTAAACAATGCTGAAAATGCACAAGAGGAGCAGGATCTTGGTTGAAACTGACCCAGGGAATAAAGAAGCCAGTGTAGAAGTGTATCTCACAGATAGAAATCTGTAATTGCTTTTGCTGCAATTGTCATTGGTATGCATAGAAGGACCACCAGGTGGAGTTTCCCCATTTAGAGCAGGGCCCTAACCAAGCTGCCAAGTACAAACCAATTGCTATAGAAAATGAGAAAGTGAAGTGGGAGAAAAAAATGTTTGTAGCAGAAGTGTCTCTTAGGAATCTGATAACTGGGTTGTCATCACACGAAAGCATTAAAATCAGAGCTTCAGCCAGGAGCTTGCTTTCAAACCTCCAGAATACAGTCCCAATCTGTGTTTATGAGGTGCTCAGCTCACCAGATTCCCAAATGTGCCAGAGAAATTGACTTCAAATGGTGGTATGTGCAACAAATTACCCCTGTATTACCATCTCTCTGATCAAATGGAAAAAAAAAACCTCAAGACCACTTTCAACAACAGCCAAGTTCCTGCTACTATACCAAAGTGTTTAAAGAGAAGTAATTGTATGTGCCAAGACTGGATTGATGTCTAATTGCCTAGTATCATGCCCACCTGTTTGGACAGCACAGTGCCCTCTCAGACAACGTTTGGACTCTCATCCTTGGTGCTAAAGAATAATCGGGTTAAACAGGCAGTTTGCACAGTGGTATACATTCCATCTGTTCAGTGAGTGGTCCATTCTCTGTAAAGGCGCAACTCATTGGTATCACAGCCCTATTCACTCTTGCATGGGAATGAAAGGATAGCTGTACTGTGAGGAAAACACAGTCCATTGGTCATTTTTTCAGGTAGGTTATATTGGCTCTTTTAGATGTCACCAAGACAGACTGTATACTAGCAGGTGCCAGAGAAATCTATCTGTATTCCTTGGGTCACCAGAGTACACATAAGAGGGGAATGCTGCCTGCAGACGTTAGCAAGTCAGAAAAGGCCTGCAGGAGACAAGGTAAACCACTGAACAGGGAATCCAGTTGTATTCATGTCCGCAGTTCTTGCAATGATAGGCAGCGACCAGGCAAGGATTAACTTTTAGTGCTCAGAAGCCTGGGAGATGGTGCTCTTACCACTGTCACAAAGGCAGAATACTGACCTCATACCAGTTTGTTCTGCTTACGGCTCTATTTTGATACGTAGACGTAGCTGTAGCAGAGAATACATAGGGTATATCAAGTGGTCCAAACCCCACATGGATTGAGACATATTAAGAGATACAATGGTCTGCTATTAACATGAAAACAAGTCTGTAAATACTAGTTTAGAAGCATTCAGACAGACATAAGCTATAATCAAATGTGCTTCTCCTTAAAGTGAGATTATGGTCAGAAAGGAAAAAAAAGATTGAGCTAAAGGAAAATTGGCAACATTAGTTCCCTGTGTGTCTAGAAGCCAGTTCTATTTATTTGATAGATCAAAAACAACCCTTTTCTGTTTTATTTTTATTAGCTCTAGAGTGTCAACACTGCAATAGGAGAGCAACCTGGATTCTATTCTGTCTCATGTTCCAAGCACATTGCAAGCTAAGTCCTAACTGCAGTGTCTTTATTAGCAATAATGGTGTGTGATAGGCAAGAAGAAACTTATCTGACTTCTAGAATGTGGATGGAGTTTGCAGAGCTGGTGTGGGCCTTCAAATTTGACCAGGAAGCCAGTGAGGCAGCATGAGGAGTAATGAGCCAACCCTCCAGGATTGTCTTGCTGTCTCCAGGAATTACAGATTAATTTTTAATTAAAGATTATGTCATGTGATGAAACCTCCAGGAATTCGTCCAACCAGAACTGACGGGGGAGGGATAGCTCAGTAGTTTGAGCATTGGCCTGCTAAACCCAGGGTTGTGAGTTCAATTCTTGACGGGGCCATTTGGGGATTGGTCCTGCTTTGAGCAGAGGGTTGGACTAGATGATCTCCTGAGGTCCCTTCCAACCCTGATATTCTATGATTCTATGACCCTAAACACCACAGAGTCACTTATTTTTACACAGATCTTCTCTGACTTCACTTGCACTTTAAATTCTTTATGTGGGGAAGTAGAGGGGTCATTAGTCTGTCTCAGGAAGCTCTCTTGCATATGGATGTCATGTTATTCTCTCTAAACATGCTCAGCAGATTCACTGATGTCAGTAGTGCAGGCCACAGGAAGCTGGCTTTACACTCTGAGGGCCCTATGTCTTTAGGGACAAGGATCAGGCCTGAATTGCTGCTCCTCCTCCAGACCTGCTGTTAGAGGGAAGCAATCTGGAAGGGAGTTATTTTCTTCCCCTCTGTTACCATTCCTGGTGGAAGAGATTTCACGGGATCGTAAGAGGAAGGTATTCTGAACAAAGCAGGTACTGAAGCAGTCATTTGTTTTGCTTGTGTCTAAGATCAGCCCTGAAGCCATCATCCAAACGTATGGTAAAGGATGGAGAGGTAGCTTCATGTTCCACTGCAGCAAAAGGCAGAGGCTTCCAAACCTTTGAGTATGACTTTGTTACTGGGAGAACCCAAAAACATATGGATTTCAAATCACAATGAGTCTACGTGGGATTGGAGCCATGGAAACTCTTATGGAGGCTTCACAGCCAACATGGATATTTTTGACTTATTTGAACCTTTAGTTCTCATTGGCTACTAAACTACAAGAGCTAATAATTATTACAATTTAAAGTAATTTACTAAGAGTTCAGTGACTACATTTCAACATTCACACATGTTGCTATATGTCCCTGATTCCTATAGGCATTACACTGTAAGATGCCTTAATTAATATTAAGAATCTATTATTATAATATTCTGAAGCACTTATCTTGTCTCATTGTCTTTCATTCGTTTATGATAAAAATCCAAACCGGAGGTGTTCAACTGTAGCAAATCAGCTCATTTTTTATTTTGCACAAAGAATATTTCTGACATTCTGTAGAATCCCCCTAACTTTCAGACAACCCAATAGAAACAGAACATGACAATGAAGACGTGATTCCAACTATCAGACACTCACAGGCAGGAACTCCTGTTATGTATGTATGGAGATAGTCATGTTTGCTTAATCAATTGTTTACAAAACCAAACAATAAAACTGAAATATTTATATAGCACCATTCAGCCAAGTATCTCACAGCATTCAAACATTTCAAGCTGTACTGTATATAGTACCACCAAGAAATAATTTTATCCATCACTGAAGTGCACATATTTCCAACGCTGGAAGGTGGCAGCCTTTATCCAAAGCACAGCGGCACTCTATAGCTATACACAGTGAAGAACATCTTATGTCATTTCCCAGGCACAACACTGGGGTTTAATGCCCAGAGATTTTTAATGATAAGTGGCCAGTGTGCCTCCTAGAGTACAGTATAATACAGGGGGGTTGCTTTTCACTCAAAGAGAATAGTATCACCTACAGAATTAACTATCCCATTTCCTGCAGCACCTAGATCTTTCTTTGTGTTCTCTCTGATAATTAAATCCAAAAGCCCATAAGCAATTTATTCTGAGGCTTTTAAAAAAATCTAGACTTATAACAACTATAAACTAGAATATTAGGCACAGGTAGAAGAGGTCTGTTGGAATGACATCTCCACCTTAGATACTGATCCAGTCGAGGTTGAGGGTACGTCCACACTACCTGCCAGATCGGTGGGTAGCGATCGATCTATCGGGGATTGATTTATAGTGTCTCGTGTAGATGCGATAAATCAATCCCATTGACTCTGGAACTCCACTAGGGCGAGAGGCGGAAGCAGAGTCGACGGGGGAGCCGCAGCTGTCGATCCCGCGCCATGAGAACAGGAGGTAAGTCAAAATAAGATACGCCAACTTCAGCTATGCTATTCTCGTAGATGAAGTTGCGTATCTTATATCAAACCCCCCCCCCCCCGTGTAGACTAGCCCTAAGAGAGCAGAGTCAGAGGTTGCATGGCTACTTTATATAAAAGTATGACACATTTGGTTTTCCCCCGTCATTCATATTTTGTTTCTCTGCAGTACTTCTTTATTTGAGAAGCAGTGTGGTTGGAGGAATGAGCATGAGACTACAAGTCAAAAGTTCCTGAATTCTAATCCTGTCTCAGTCACCAATTCACTATCTGCCTTTGGGCAAATCTCTGCCCCTCAGTTTCCCAACTGTAACCTAAGGTTTAATGCATTTATTTGCCTACTGTTTTGTTTTTGCAAAAACTCACTTTAATTTCTGATGAAAGAATAAAGTGTGTGGGGGAAGTGGGAGGTGTACATGCACATGTATGCATGTGTATGACCTCAGTATAAGGGTACATCAGCTCCAAAGAAAATGGCTGCCATCTCTGCATAGGCTTAATATAAAAATGTGCAGAACACAGAATACAAAAGTCTCAGAATGTAATAGTTGCATTAATCACACCTACCTCACAGAGGTGTTGTTAGTAGTTAACAAGACCAATCTGCTCCCATTGAACTCCAGTGACAAAACATTCATTGGGAGCAGCCTCAGGCTCAATATTTATGTGAGGCTTGAAGATATAAATAGATAAGTGCTAAGTATTCTTTAATTTGTTCACTGGTGAAAACAGTGCAATGAGGAAACAGCATTTTCCTAAGGATACCAGTCATGTAATCTGAAAATAAATGCCAGCCTTGCCTTCTTACTTCTTATCCAATCCTTTCATCCTGATTTTTCTTGGAAGGAAATTAAGCAACAGGTTCCTTATCCCCCACATCCTTCTCCACCCCTCACACACACAGACTCTGTCCTCCATCTGATCCAGGAACCTAAGGTTAATTGCTGTTATGACCTATATTCAAGAGGATTTGTCTCTTAAGTAGAACAGAATCTAAATATCGTCCCTACAGCTCACAAAGCCACTACTGGCTCCTGCCCTTTTCTGCTTAACTGCTGTGCAACAGCTTAGCACCATTAATGCAATGGGCTCTCTGAAGCTTTACACAGAACCTGTTCATTTTCTAGAGAAGTCATATTCCATTATAATGATTTGACATGGGAAACTTAAGAGATCATTGTAAAGAACAGCTTTGAATGTGAAGACTAGAATACTCTGACAACAGTAGCCCTCACATAGGGGACATGCCAAAACAACAACAGCCTCATGTTTTTGCTGCAAGACAGAGTACCAAGTGATTGTCATTTTAGTACAACCTTGGCCCCTTCCCTCTCTTCACCTGTTCCAAGTCTGGTTCTTCATTACCTGGACTGCATTCAAAGATGTCTGTGATTATTACCCCCAATCTCCCAGTCAACACTGCCCTCAAAAAGTTGAAGGAGGGTGGGGAAATTATTTGGCTTTTTAAAAGTAGGGGCAAATCTCTGCCCCTCAGTTTCCCAACTGTAACCTAAGGTTTAACGCAGTTTATTTGCCTACTGTTTTGTTTTTGCAAAAACTACTTTAATTTCTGATGAAAGAATAAAGTGTGGGGGGGAAGTGGGAGGTGTACATGCACATGTATGCATGTGTATGACCTCAGTATAAGGGTACATCAGCTCCAAAGAAAATGGCTGCCATCTCTGCATAGGCTTAATATAAAAATGTGCAGAGCACAGAATACAAAAGTATAAGTAGGGGCATTTCCAGCAGATCAAGGAATGTGATCATTCCCCTCTACTCAGCACTGGTGAGGCCTCATTTGGAGTACTGTGTCCAGTTTTGGGCCCCACACTACAAGAAGGATGTGGATAAATTGGAGAGAGTCCAGCGGAGGGCAACAAAAATGATTAGGGGGCTGGAGCACATGACTTATGAGGAGAGGCTGAGGGAACTGGGATTGTTTAGTCTGCAGAAGAGAAGAATGAGGGGGGATTTGATAGCTGCTTTCAACTACCTGAAAGGGGGTTCCAAAGAGGATGGATCTAGACCAGGGGTGTGCAAACTTTTTGGGGCGAGGGCCACATCTGGGTGAGGAAATTGTATGCAGGGCCGGGGCAGGGCGGGTGGAGTGCGGGATGTGGAGGAAGGGGCTCAGGACAAGGGATTGGGGCAGAGAAGGGGTGCAGAGTGTAAGAGGGGGCTCAGGGAAGGGGGTTGGGGTACAGGAGGGGTGCGGAGTGCAGGATGGGGCTCAGAGCAGGGAGTTGGGGTGCACGGGGTGCAGGGTGCAGCAGGGAGCTCAGGGCAGGTGGTTGGAATGCACAGGAGTGCAGAAAGGGGCTCAGGGCAGGGAGTTGGGTGCAGGAGGGGTGTGAGGTACAGGCAGAGGGCTTAGGGCAGGAAGTTGGGGGGCGGGGGGCAGGAGGGGTTTGAGCTCCAGCCCGGTGCCGCTTACCTAAAGTGGCTCCGGGGTGGCAGTGGCGCACACCAGGGCCAGGGCAGGCTCCCTGCATGCCTGCCCTGTCCCCATGCCACTCCAGGAAGTGCTGCGGCCCCTGGGTGGGGGGGGCAGAGGGCTCTGCGTGCGCACATGGAGCCCTTTGCCTCCCGGACCGGGGGCTGCTTCTGAGAGCAGCGCCGGGCCCGCAGCACCACCAGGGGTAATCCCGCGGGCCGGATCCAAAGCCCTGAAGGGCCGGATCTGGCCCACGGGCCATAGTTTGCCCATCCCTGATCTAGACTGTTCTCAGTGGTAGAAGATGACAGAACAAGGAGTAATGGTCTCAAGTTGCAGAGGGGGAGGTTTAGGTTGGATATTAGGAAAAACTTTTTCACTAGTAGGGTGGTGAAGAACTGGAATGTGTTACCTAGGGAGGTAGTGGAATCTCCTTCCTTAGAGGTTTTTAAGGTCAGGCTTGACAAAGCCCTGGCTGGGATGATTTAGTTGGGTTTGGTCCTGCTTTGAGCAGGGGGTTGGACTAGATGACCTCCTGAGGTCCCTTCCAACCCTGAGATTCTATGATTCTATTCTATGATTCTATGAAAAGGAGAAGAATTTACAAATTGTATACTAAGCAAACACAGAATATTTTTTCAATGTATGCATTTACTGGTTCCTTTAAACTATTACAATTATCGTATTTTTTTAAAAAGTTGAAAAGATGGAATACCACTTTGAAATGGCTAACGCACCTACTTAAAATTGATTAAAGAAAACATTTTATAGCCAATAGGATGCAACTCAGTATATTTTTCATTAGACTGGAAAATGTACAGTTAAAGATAGATGCACTCTTCTAAGGCCTGGTCTACACTAGGACTTTAATTCGAATTTATCAGCGTTAATTCGAACTAACCGCTCAACCGTCCACACCAGGAAGCCATTTAATTCGAACTAGAGGGCTCTTTAGTTCGAATTTGGTACTCCACCCCGGCAGGTGGAGTAACGCTAAATTCGCACTTGCTAGCTCGAATTAGGCTTGGTGTGGATGCTAATCGAACTTAGCAGCTCCGGGAGCTATCCCACAGTGCACCACTCTGTTGACGCTCTGGACAGCAGTCCGAGCTTGGATTCTCTGGCCAGCCACACAGGAAATGACCCACGAAAATTTGAATTCATTTTCCTGTCTGGGCGGTTTGAATCTGACGTTCTGGTTGCACATCGGGGCGAGCTCCGCAGCACCTGCAACGATGCAGAGCTCTCCAGCAGAGGAGTCCGGGCAATCCCAGAATAGAAAGAGGTCCCCAGCATGGACTGACCGGGAAGTCCAGGATCTGATCGCTGTGTGGGGCGAGGAGTCTGTGCTCTCGGAGCTGCGCTCCAACAAGCGGAACGCGAAGACCTTCGAGAAGGTCTCTAAAGCCATGAAAGACAAAGGATACAGCCGGGATGCGATGCAGTGCCGCGTGAAAGTGAAGGACCTAAGACAAGGGTATCAAAAAGTCAGAGCGGCAAACGGACGCTCCGGAGCCCAGCCCCAGACATGCCGCTTCTATGAGGCACTGCATGCCATTCTAGGTGGGTCTGCCACCAGTGCCCCACCAGTGACGGTGGACTCCGAGGACGGAATAGTGTACCGGGACAGTTCCCCCTCCCTGTTCGCCGATGGGGAAGATGAGGAAGGGTCTTTAGAGGACGGCGCAGGCGACATCGAACCCACTCCCGCTTTCCCTGACAGCCAGGATCTCTTCATCACCCTCACAGAGATCCCCTACCAACCGTCCCCGCCCGTTAACCAGGACTCGGAATCAGGGGAAGGATCAGGCGGTAAGTGCTACAAACAGGGAAACATTTATTTTTTTAAGAAACAGGGATTTATATAAAAAATAGAAATACTATATAAACATTTTTAAATATGAAACTAAACAAACAGCAGGTCTACACAAACAGCAATGGAGCAATAGTCCTCTGGGGATATTTCAAAAAAGCTCTCAGAGAGCAGCTGGAAAAGCCTCAGCAAGAGGTTTCTTGGGAGAGGTGCTTTATTGGGTGCTCCGTTGAAGCACACTCTTCCGCGCCATGCCATCCTCAGGTAGAGGGGGACCATCGCCTCTACGAGCATGGCAGCGTAGGGTCCTGGTCTGTGCAGGGCTTCTATTAACATCCGCTCTCTCTGTGTGCGCCTGACACGCCTCAGGGTGATGTCGTTGTGGAAGTGCTGCATCTAATTAGTGGAATTAGTGTACTGTTACTATTGTGCATGGTAGACTTTTACTTTGCATAAGAATGACCCTCGCTTAACAGAGTTTTACTTTGCATAAGAATGACCCTCGCTTAACAGAGTTTTACTTTGCATAAGAATGACCCTCGCTTAACAGCCACGTGTTCCAGGACTCAGAGGAAAAGCATACAGGGGTCTTTCGCGGTCACTGGCGGGAGATGCCGCATAACGCTCATCTTTTCTGCTTTGCACATTGCCTCCAGCAGGAGAGCACAGCTAAGCACTATCTGATAAGCAGTCTGTACTGTAAGGCTTACCAGGACTTTGTGCAAGAGGGATGCAGCTGTCTCTCCTCGCTTGTGCGCTATCCAGTGCAATCGCGCCACCAATGAGAGCGTAGTCCGAAATCTCGGACTAGTTCCGAGATCTCCTGAGACTTGGTTCCCTGTTTGGTCTTCTTAACTGAAAATGACTAGACTGTGTTTACTGTTGGCAAACATGTATTTGTTCAAGGAAATCACCTACTTTTTCGCATCACACAGCTTCGGCTCCTTCACGGACTGCCCCGCCATCCCCCTCGCAGAGGCTGGCTCAGATTAGACGCCGAAAGAAAAAGACAAGGGACGACATGTTCCAGGAACTGATGGCCAGCTCCAGAGCGGAGGCGGCAGAGCAGAGACAGTCGAGGGAGAGCCTGTGTCAGCAGCATCGCACACACCTGGAACGGGAGGATAGGTGGCGGCAGGAAGACCAGCAGGCGACTCAAACGCTGCTTGGTCTAATGAGGGAGCAAACGGACACGCTCCGGCGCCTTGTAGATGTTCTGCAAGACCGCAGGCAGGAGGAGAGAGCCCCCCTGCAGTGCATCTGCAACCGCCCTCCAACGCCAAGAAGTCCTGTCCCCCCCTCACCCAAAGTGACAAGAAGGAGGGGCGGTAGGGGCCGTGAGAACTGTCACTGCACCGCAGCAGAGCGCTAATGTACAAGACACCTCTCGCGCTGTAAATCTGTAGAAGTTCTTCCCTTACAGGATCACCCAGTCCCAAATCCAAGTTTCAACCCCCCACTGTGTATAACATTATTAAAAGCGGTTTGCTGTTACTCTCTGTTTCCGTCACGTTTCTCGTGTCAGAAGACTTTGTGTGTGTGGGGGGGGATTTTTAATTGCAGTGCATAGCCCACATTACCAGGGTACAGACTTGGGGGCAGGGTCAACTGCAGGGCACACACAGACTGCAGTCACTAGGCACCAGGGACAGTCTGTGTGGTGTATGCTGCCCCGGGTCTTTCCTTGATGTGTAGGGTCCTGGTGCCTGACATCCCCGAATGTAAAGGCAGGCTTCCCTTCACATGCATTTGGACCGTAGTCACGATCCTCCCCGGTGCCCCGAGCCCCAAAAAGAGACCTCATCCAGGGGCAGATACTCACCCTTCCCCCACACCCCTCATCCCTTCCAACGCCCAAACCCACAGCCGTCATGGTAACCCCTATCCAAGGACGGCACCCCTCGCCCCTTCCTGCAAACCCACCCATCAGTGCACACCTTAACCAGCACAGAATGCTTCCATGTTTCAACGAAGAAACAGAAATGCAAAGTCAACGAAAGATTTATTATTAATTACTAAAACATGTCCTTAGTTTTAAAACGTCCTTGGGAAGTGGGGAAAACTTGGTTTATGATCAGGCTCTCTTAAAATCAAGTGGACAGTCACAGGTTACCCTGCTCTGCGAGGAAACTCGCTTTCAAAGCCTCCCTGATGCATATCGCTTCCCGCTGGGATATTCTCTCAGCACGGGTGTCTGGCTGATCGTAAACAGCAGCCAGGCGATTTGCCTCAACCTCCCAAGCGGCCAAAAAGGTCTCGCCCTTGCTCTCACAGAGATTGTGGAGCACACAGCAAGCAGCAATAACTACGGGGATATTCTTTTCGCTGATGTCAGAGCGAGTCAGTAAGCTCCGCCATCTCCCCTTGAGACGTCCGAAAGCACACTCCACCACCATTCTGCACTTGCTCAGCCGGTAGTTGAAGAGTTCCTTTTCAGTGTCCAAGGCGCCTGTATAGGGCTTCATGAGCCAGGGCATTAGCGGGTAGGCCGGGTCCCCGAGGATCACTGTAGGCATCTGCACATCCCCAACCGTTATTTTGTGGTCCGGGAAGAAAGTGCCTGCCTGGAGGCGTCTAAACAGACCAGAGTTCCTGAACACACGCGCGTCATGAACCTTGCCCGCCCACCCGACGTTGATGTTGGTAAAACGTCCCCTATGGTCCACCACAGCTTGCAGCACCATTGAAAAGTAGCCCTTTCGGTTAATGTACTCGCTGGCCTGGTGGGCTGGTGCCAGGATAGGGATGTGAGTCCCATCTATAGCCCCACCGCAGTTTGGGAATCCCATCGCGGCGAAGCCATCTATGATGACCTGGACATTTCCGACAGTCACTACCTTTGAGAGCAGTTGCTCAACGATTGCGTGGGCTACTTGAATGACAGCAATCCCCACGGTAGATTTGCCCACGCCAAAGTGGTTCGCTACTGACCGGTAGCTGTCTGGCGTGGCAAGTTTCCAGAGGGCTATGGCCACTCGCTTCTGCACAGTCAGGGCTGCTCGCATCCTTGTGTCCTGGCGCTTCAGGGCAGGGGACAGCAAGTCACACAGTTCAAGGAAAGTGCCCTTACGCATCCTGAAGTTTCGCAGCCACTCTGTGTCATCCCAGACCTGCAGCACTATGCGGTCCCACCAGTCTGTGCTTGTTTCCCAGGCCCAGAATCGCCGTTCCACACCATGAACTTGACCCATTGCCACCATGATCTCCACTGCCCGGCGTACCCTGCTTTGTGAGAGGTCTGCGCCACTCTCCTCACCGTGCTGCCGGAGCCTCCTCGCCCGGTTTCTCAGCATCTGACTGTGGAAGAGGTGGACGATAACGTGCGAGGAGTTGACAACGGCCATAAGTGCAGCGATGATCGCAGCGGGCTCCATGCTCGCAGTGCTGTGGCGTCCGCGCTGTAACCGACCAGAGAAGGGCGCGAACAGATTTCCCGCCGGCGCTTTCAAGGAAGAGAGGGAGGGCGGGATTGACGGTTCAATGACGACACATTTTTCCCCCCAGCATGCATTGGGGGGAAATCCCACAATTCCAATGGGCAGCGGGGAGTGCGGGAACTGTGGGATAGCTTCCCACAGTGCACCGCTTCCAAAGTCGAAGCTGGCCCCGTGAATGTGGACTCAGAAGTTCGAATTTGTGTATTTAGTATGGATATACAAATTCGACTTATTAAGGTCGAATCCACAAATTCGAATTAAGTAGATTCGAAATAGTCCTGTAGTGTAGACAAGGCCTTAGAAAGGATACATTTAAGCAGCATTAGCAACTTGCTTTTGTTTGACTATTCCTTAAGCTTCCCATCCACTGGCCAGCTAACCTTGGGGTCCACCTCAAAAATTGTGTTCTTTGGGTTGGTTTTTGTTTTTTGCAGTGAGAGGGAGCACAAAAAATTAGCTATAGCATTAAAGCAGCTTAAACCTATCCTAAACCTTAACCTGCTTTTAATGCTTTAGATCTGTTTAAACAAGAGAGTGGGGAGGGGGGATGAAACAAAAACAAGAAAAACCACAATTTGAGGGCACAGCAGGAAGGCAGAAGGGCTGACAGCGGTGGGTGGGAGAGGCATTGGGACATATATATCTGCCTTAACTATTTCTTAAACTGTGCACTTATAAGATATGTGAGCCCAGGTATAAAGATACAGATTAGGCCTGCAATACCAATGAGTCACACTTTGGGCTAACTAACTGATGCAACGAAAATATGTAAAGCCTCAGGCATCTCTCAAACAGGAGTCAATGCTAGGCACTGACCATGCAGCAACAAAACCACATTGTGACAACTTCAATTTTGTGTCTCATATTTTGAAAGACAGGCAAAGTGTGTTGAATAAAGCCAACTAAGAGAAACTAATAAAACTGCGGGAGGAAAGACTGTGAACAGTTCCATGAAAAAGTTTCCTTCCCCTTTCCCCCCACTTGAAAAATTTCAAAATTTGAATTTGTTTGACAATCTCTATTAGTGATATTAACTTTCCAGTGATGTAAGGCACTACAGATGAGTTTGAATTGGACAGTGTCACGCTTCTGGAGTTCAGCCCACCCTGACAGGGATATTCAGGGCAATTTTCCTTCAACATCTACTACATATACCAAGATGCAGATGTCAGGATTTTTCTATTAGTAATGTAGGGAGAGATTTTAAAAGGCTTAGATGGGAGTTGGGTCCCTAACCGCCATTTGCGCCTTTAAAAATCTCCCCCACTCTTCCCCTTCTTCAGCGGAGGGTGCGCTATTCTTAAACTGACTTCTCCTATGGACCTTCAGGAAACAATGTCAAGCTCTTCTGTTCAGCCAGACTATCTGAGGAGATTCGTATATTAGTTATTACAGTATTATATTCATGTTTGTCTGAGACAACAAACATCAATGGCCAAACAACCTAGTCCTTCAGATAAACAGGAAGCAATGCTATGTTGTATAATTTAAGGCCAGATGCAGGATACCACTTAAACATGTGCTAAGTCTTATTGAGGTCAATGAGGCTAAAAGCATGCACTTAAGTGCTTTCCTGAACCAGGGTCACAGAGTTTCGTCTCCTTCTGACATAGGTCAAATCTCCATTCGGAAGTTTCCTTTAATCAACAATATACAGGAGAGCAGCAAGATCCTTCAGCCTGTCATCCTTTCAGCAGCCTGAAAGGATGGTTTTCTTTACAAGTAAATTCTCACCAGGAGAAAAACAATTTAACTAATTCAGCTTGGAGATTTTATCTTAATTCAGTCCTGTAGCACTAATTACCTTTCCCTTTTTAAAGCACTGACTGTCCATTAAAAGAGCCTAAAGCTCTATCCTAGCCAAACAACATCAATCATTTGGTCCATAATTCATCTTGTTTTTCCCATTACCTCTGAAATTATTGTGGGTCATGCATTGGCTATGGCATCAGTGACCTCTATTGCTTGTAGCAGTAGTCAAAGCACCACTGGCCTATTTCTAGCACTTCCAGAATATTTCAAAGTCACCCAAAGAAATATAAAGTTATTTTTGTGCTGGTTTTGAAGTGTTCATTATCGGTCTTACATCCTGAGAATAATTAGGACACACTGTCAAGGTAATTTTTCATAATTAAAAAAATATCTGTACTGTTTATGAGTTCCTACAAGCTTGAAACTGAAACTGGTTTCCTCACTGAAATGTTATTTCCTCTATCTCAGACAAATACACAAAGACACTAGTTTGTTACAGAGAATTAGGCTAGTGGAATTGAATTTATTTATACTGATAAACAACAGCACTGAAGCATTTATAATGAAGGAAGAAAAGAAGCACATAAACGGATTACAAAGATTTAGCAAAGACATGAAGTGGGTGAGGGAAGGGTAATGGTAGGTTTAATTTGGGACCCACAAACCTTGACCATCTCTCTTTAAATTCTTCTGACACCAACATTTATGTGCCCCAATAATCATAAGGGAAATGAAACTGTTCACTCTAATTAGTTTTTTTGCTACGAAGACCTGTTCTGCAGGGAACTAATTCCAGTTCAAACAAACAATTTTATAATTAGCTCTAAATAGCTAAATACAATCACCACTCTTCAGAGATAAGATAGTCATGGTCCAGAAATGCCCTTAAAAATATTATGGTGGCTTCAACTTTCTTCTCAACTTGTTTTCAACTGGCAAGAGAGAAAAGTGGGTATGATCCACCTCCCAATTCAAGCATTACCATGAACTTATATCAGTTCCCTGTTTTATGGGTTTTTTTCTTCCAGCACTCCTTATCTTCCACTGATGGATGTAGTCCAATCCCAGCATGGTACCTATTCATTAAGGGCCTGATCCAACTCCCACTGAAGTCAATGGGAGTTGGATCAGGATGGATGAACATGGTCCACATAAAGCAAGAACTAACCTGAACCATCTCCCAAATCTTGAACTAAAACATTTCTTGAGATCAATAAAAGAATTTGGATAACTTGCTTTTTATTTTTGCATGTCTTTGCAGTTCCTGGTTCTGGCTGGAAGAAGGAGAAATGTCAAAATACCAGGAGAAAAACTGATTTTGTGGAAATTCTGGCCCAATCATAATTAAGATAGGAGCTGTTTGTGGCAGATTTCAGACTTTTGGGTGCTTAGTCGAACCCAACTTCTGAACCCTTTCTCCCAAAACCCACACAATTTATATTTTTACAGTCCTTGGCACTACTCTAAACATGGAGGGCCTGATCCAAACCTGTGCTGAAGACTCTCGATCCCAGGAATTTCACTGGGACTTCTGGGATTTCAGTTCCCCACAAGTTCAGGATGACATAAGATTTCTACATTATGTGCCATCCCCCCACCCTTTTGATGCCATTGTTTGGAAAGATTTGTTTGGATGGAGAAAAGAAACACATACAAGAGAACAGCCTCATGAACAGTATACATTTATAGCAACAAAATGTATTGACAGAAAAGAACTGTGCAGGGGTTTTTGGTACCATGTCATTCCCCACTCTGCACTGCTCAAACATTCCCATAATCATCTCTGCTGGATTGTGCTATCAAAAGCCACATAGAAGCAGATATGAACTCCTTCACACAGCAAATACGTGTGAATATCTCTTAGCAACAACCGGTCATGAGCCAGCGAGGAAATCTAACAATGATCCCACTTAAAACATCCCACTTATGCATAGAAAATGATAATGCCATCAGTAAAAGCCTGAACTGCTCACTGAAGCCGTTCGCTCCTGAACGCCTGAATTGACAGCTTCCCCAAAGAAGCCAGACACCAGAAGGAGTTGTGGTCTAAATGTGCTTTGCCCCACTGGCTATTCCAAGATCACTTGTGAAGAAACAATTAGTATGTCGCAACTCTTTCATTTTCAAAATATTTAATATTCAAGACAGGCTTATAATTCACTATTTACAGAATGTGCCAGTTTTATTGCCAATGTATAATAAAAAATGGGGTGGAGAAAGAGGTGAGAGAAAGGAACCATCCGCAATCACCACAGTGTTAGCCAAACAGAGGGAAATTAATGTAGTCAAACTAACTTCAAGGTAGGTTATTTGTGCCTGCAGCATTAAAGACAGATTGCTCCATTGGTCCTTGCTGTGTCTATGTAAAAGGGCCTCCGTACCTTCCACACCACACATAAGGCCACAGACAACTGGAATCTGTAGCATGCCAAATGGCAGGAAGGAAGTAGAACCATGAGCTCCATGGCAGGCAGCAGAAGAAGCCAGGATGCATCTGGGGAACAAGTCTGCACATTCCCCCAGTGAAACTGGGGGACTTCCAGAGTCCAGGAGTGGGGGGGGGGGCGGGGGCAGTGGGTGGAGGCCATAAGCACAGTCCCTCCCCTTGTTCCTTCTTTGGTATGTCAACCTCTGCTGAGACCCTTGGTTTTATTACAGTAATAGTTATTGCAAAACCTATCCTGCAATCCTGGAGAATTCTTCAGACCTAAAGAGAAGTGTAGGGTGACCACCCCTTTTGAAAATCAGGCAACATATTTAAGTGCCTGAATAGGAGTTTATGAGACTAACTTTAGGACCAAATTTGTTCTTTAAATCTTGGCCAGAAGCTTACATTGTCCCTGTTCAAGAGGCAGCAGGCCCAAAAGCTCTGTCATTGCAATACTGAATTACAAAACTAACCACTCAGGTAATATTGTCTCCCTTACTAGATTTTTTTTCTCTCCCCCCCGCCCACAATTATCAACATCCTCAAAGTGGTCTTGCTCCCCTCCCCATTAAATGTTCCCAGGTTTAATGATGGCACTGTCATTAAACTGAGCAAGCCACTAAAGCAAATGAATAGCATTTTTAATGGATTTCTAATTTTTTTTCTGTAAAACTTTATCAAATCTTTTTTATTATGATTTTTGCTCCAGATTAAAGACCCTTATGCTTTATGGCACATTTCTCAAAGAGCGGCTACCCATTAGACCAATATAATTGCATACTCATGAGTCTACTTGGGCAGAGATGGGGGAGGAACACTGTTCCTTTAAGAATAAATTGATGAGGGATGAGTAAACTAGTTTAGAGTTGCATTGGATAAAAATAAGAACTGACCTGAATCTTCTCACAATATTTGGACCATACAAAAGAGGAAAAAGGGTAAGAATCAATATTTCTCCCAGTGATACAAATTCTTTTCCCTTCATTTTCTCATACTTCTGCATTACCTGGTTTCACCTAGAAACAGAAGTTCTGAAATTAAACAAGAATGACTGCTCCAGTGGTATGTGGGGTCTAAATGGAAGCAGGAAGTACTAAAAATATTGGTAGAAAATCTGTACCCACTTGGACTTGTCATGTAAGCATGGTAATCTGGATTTGGATTAAGATTTTCAAACCCATTTTGCAGACCTGAGAAGCTTGCATAAAAACTTGAATTTTGGATGATTATCCAAAAATGTTAAGGTTCAGTCATCACTGCAACACAGAGTAGCAGAAGTACTGGCCAGGGTAAAACTAGGCCCTACACTATTTCACAAAAAACACTTTTCTTTAAAAAAAAAACAAAAAAAAACCCCAAACAAACAAACAAAAAAGGTTAAAGCTGTTTAAATGAAACAGTCTCTCTAGAAAACAAGAAAAGACCAACCTATGGGACACCTTTAAACCAGACCCTAATACCTACATAGCACATTTCCACAATGATGGACTCTAACCCATAACAAAATATTAATGTCCCTCACAGTATAATGCAAAACCTTAATTATAATCTCAGGAACATCAGTAAATATTTAGAATTGTTTATGGGGTGAAGCATGAGGTCATAATTAGCGACTTGTGTTATAACTGTTAAGGAGATTAATGTGTTAGGTGTGGTGTCTTCCCTTAACTGTAGAACAAAGAAGGAAGGTGGTAGTGGAGTCATGAGTAGTTTTAATCACATTGTAAATTATGGGAAATGGCAGTCATTTTAAATATGAAAAAATGTAACTATAGCATTACGGTGGTGATGAGTGGCTTTAAACCCATTGAGTAGCTTCAGTCCCACTGGCAGCCATTTTGAGTAAAGGAAAATTGTGAATGTCGTGGGAAAGATAGCAAAATAATGGTTAATAGCTAATTTCTTGAAATATACATTTGAAGATTGTGGATAATGAGTTTTAACTATAGGGAAAGTGTGAGTGATAACAAACAAGCCATGTGTTAGCAACAATGGCACAGAAAAGGATAAGACACTGAAAATGCTACCATTTTAACATTCGTTTTTAATTCAAAAAGATTTATTTGAAAATTCTCAGAAAACTCAATCTTTACCCCAAGATTATGTGCTGTAAATTTGGGGAAGATATGCTGTATCCTTCATATAACATCATATAACACAGTCTTTCCTTTAAATAAAAAACTGAACCCAACCTGAAGATAGAGTTACTAACTCATCTCTAACTCACTATAATACAGATGCTGCAGAAATTTCATCTACCATCTTCCACATTTTTTCTCCACTATCTTAATTACTTTTTGTGTCTTATTTTATTTTCCTCTGTGTGAAAAATAGATACATTTTTCCCACCTGTATTTCTTCTGTATATTTCAGGACTTCTCTGAATTACAGTAGTTTTATTGAGAAATATTACTGTCTGGCTAGCTGTGACAGAAATAACTCTCTGAATTATTATGTAGTTTAAGTAGCCCCTTCACTGCAGTTAACACCCATAGCTGCTGCCAGACACTTGGGTTGTGCAGTTTCACCACTCTTTGGTCAGTACGTGAATACTCTGTCTTGGGTAACAGGCAAATTGCTCCTAAATATCCAAAATGCAGAAGGACCAAAAAATCTTTAGTGGAGGATCATAGACTCAATGCTTCTACACCTAGTTTAAAACATAAACACAACTGAGAAAAGTCTAAACATGCAAATAGTATTTCTAAATATATTACTTGGCAGATAATGTGATCCATTTATTAGAAGGCTAGAATAAAATGATTTTAATAAGATCTTGTACAGAAAAACATTACATTGTTTAAATCTAGCACCATATGATTTCAAAGTGACCAGCTGACTACTGTTCAATGGCTAAAGTGAAACATGCTGATTGCTGGCTAATCAGACTAAGACAATGGACAGTGAACAACAGTCCACAACTCAAAATTAACCACCATCACAACTGGTACCCTTTTTGGCAGAGAGGCCATGCACTGAATAAGCACAGAGAATGAATTGCTCTCACACACCAAGAGGAGAGCTTAAGAATATGGTTGAAGAACACTGATGGGACCATCTTGGGAAGTTTGCACTGGCACTACTCCTTTTTTGTGTGCACAGAAGTCCACTCTTCTCTAGGGCTATCCATCTGGGATATTGCACCTGCACTAAATTCACTGTACACACAAACCAGTTAATAAAACTTTACATCCCTTCTTGTTTTGAACTGTGATATCCCTCTTGTCGACTTGAAGATTCAGTACTCGAGTATCTTTCCTGCAGAAAGACAAGTTTATTCATCATATGTGAGTAAGATTTAGTGAGAATTACTGAAATTTGGATCTGCCACAATGCATCTCCCACAGAACTGAACTAGTCAGCACTATTACAGCCTCATAGCAGCCCTGGAAGAGTATTGGGGCCAGAAGTACTACACCATTCCAAGAGCACTGCTCCAAACTAAGGATTGTAAAAAGGAATTGAAGATCAGCAAAATGGACAACAGGAATCAGGCTAAATCTAGAGGGATATTTTAAGATCAAAAATCCCTTAACAACATCCTAGAATATCTAAGACTACAAGATGCATTTACAATTAATTTATTCTAGTCTCAATTGGACTAGTAACATACAAAATGCATAATCTGGTAAACTGTAGTCATTAGAGAATGAGGAGAGTAATTCTGGCCTCTTTTCTGATACAACCAGCAACTGTATGCCATTTGTTGTTATGTAGCTGAACTGACTCACATTTATTGCATTAGCCCTCATATCACAGCCACTTTTACATGCAAAATTGCCAACTTGAGTATACTCCTACGTTTGTAACAAGCATGCCATGAAATGGCTGTGAATCACAGATGGTGCCAATGGAGTTCCATCTATTCCTATCTTTAGTCATTCTGCAGGCAGGAAAATCAATTAGCTACAAAGTACCCACCTCCTGGAGCTTCACTGCTTCAGCAACACAACTCCATTTTGCCACAGACATTAGGTTATCTGCATATGCCTGACTCTTTTTTCTGAAATGCCTTTTGCCTCCTCTCCCCATAAACTCTCTCCCCTCCCCCAGATGCACTGCTTGACATTGCAATACTTCCCTTAAATCCTTCAAATTCAGAGTCATTTATTCCCTTGAGCTACAAACCAATTTCCATGGATATGATGGGGAATTTTGTGCATGGATAAAAAGCACAATGTAACCCTCATATTGCTTCCAAGTCCACACACACTCCAGGTTCTCCACCATGTAACTATTTCAGCAAGGCGTACCTTTTGGAGCATGGAAGTCTGCACAGTCCCTAGGCTTTCCCTGCAGTTAATGTGCGAGCAGGAGCAGAGGAATGAGAAATTGTCAAGTGTAGAACAGAACGCAGAGTTGATCATGGAGACTATGGAGTTAACAGATGAGAAGAAAATCAGCTGACTAAGAGACGTGTGCTCACAATAGGTGTGGAAAATGTGGGAAATATGAATATTATATCGGATTGTGTCTTGGAGAGGGAGCTCAAAGTCTGGTCACATAGACAGACAAGTTTCAGAGTAGCAGCCGTGTTAGTCTGTATCCGAAAGCTCATGCTAAAATAAATGTGTTAGTCTTTAAGGTGCCACAAGTACTCCTGTTCTTTTTATAGACAGACAAAAGTTCTTGCTAATGAATGGGGAGCTCAGTCCAAAGCTGGAAGTCAGGCCAGAGGTAACTGCAAATTAATTGTCCATGTGTCAATTATAGCTTAAATGTCATAAAATATTGTAGGTATTGAAGTTTAAGAAGCATTTTAAATCATGCTGAAGTAGCACCATTCATGTCTAAAATCTTTGTCTATTTGCTGACTCTGTTAAATGTAACATTGCATACATTTTCTTCCTTTTCTTGATTAACATTAGGTTTTCAAAGGAATCCACTGAAAATAATTCCTCCTCAACGTGGCACTTAGAGAAAGCTAAAAAAAAAAAAAAAAAAAAGAGGTTTCCATTTCTTTCCAATCTTGTTGAAAACTATTGCCCTACCCAGCTAAACATCTTAGGTCTCTTAACCTAGATCAATGTGAATAACCCTGATATACGGTATTGATCAGCAGAAGGAACTAGGTTACCACAATATTTCAGAAGGCACAAAACATGACATATGCAAAGAACAAAGTGCTTTATCTAGCCAAGTGCTGGCAAGTGTAAGTGTGGCCTGGGACAAGGGGATAAGACTAGCAAATATAGATCCCATGCAGATGTTTTCACAGACAAAATTAGTCAAACCAACTTCAAAAAAGTCAGGTTTAGCTAAACCACTGTCTTCCTGCCTGTTATTTTCTTGAGTTGTCTGTCTTTTCTAAAGAAAAAGTAACTATGTTCCTAATCCAAAATTATCAAAGTGCAGATACAAATCCAAGAAAGCGATTGCTTGTGAAAATAAAAGTACGTTTAGATCTAAAGCATCTCTTAGCAAGGTCACTAGATTTGTGATTTGGCACAGAAAAATAGCACATAACTTCCCAGGGAGTAAAACTAGTAATATGTTTTCTTGAAAAGACTCCTTTCCATCCTTCAAACAGGCCTTCAGCTACTACTTGGGTTGCATCAGCCTGCTGACAAACTTTGGTATCTGTAGCAGTGTTTTACTGCTTTATTCTTCAGCACCAATAACTATAATCAGCTCACTGAACTATGCACGTTGGACCAAAGTTATCTTTGCCTGAGTCAAGACTCCAGAATCTGGGCCTCAGTTAGTGAGCATCATATGTGATACAGAGCATAAGGAAGAAATTAGATTGTTCTGAACAGTGGCTATCCTTGAGCTATGAAAATGATTATGTAAGGAAGACTATTTGAATGGGTTGCCTCACAGCTTGGAAAGAAGGCATGACGACAAAGTGTATGCACTTCATCTTTACAAAATGTAGTTGCATAGTACATTTACTCCTAATCCCATTTACCCCAAACCTTCACCCTCTGCTCATCTGCTGAGGTTAAGTCTGGAGAGAGAAAAGCATGACTCGAGGTTACTTCAGAAACCCATGTAAATGGCAGACTGCAAACTCCCTCTCCCCACCTCCATCCCAAAAATCACTAAGCCCTGGGCTACATTTAAAATCTAGAATGTCCTAGCTACATCATTCAAGGGTATGAAAAATTCATACCCCTCAGCGCCATTGATAAGCCAACCTAACCCCTGACATGGACACAGCTGGGAAAACATCCCTTCCATCAATGTCAGCGCCTACAGCAGCACACTTGTAGCGCTGCAGCTGTGCTACTAGCACCCATCATGTAGACATACCATTAGTAAGTGAAGTTTTCTGCATTTCTGAGAATGAAGTGGGAAGAAGTTCTTTTACCAGCAGTCTGAGAGTAAGTACTCTGACTATTGTCTTATCGCCACCAGAAACAAATGGAAAAGGATTCTTTAAGATTTACAATAGCTACACAACACTGACAATATTTATTACATCTACTCACCTGCAACTAACCATGACCATTGCTATCAATTTTCACCTTTTCTGTGTTCCAATAGTTATTGATGTTCACAATTAGGGGGTTAAAAATCTGGCAGTGCATCCTGACTAAAAACTGAATACATAAGAAAGATAGAAATCACCATATATAAAGCAGTTGAAAAAAAACACGTCAATTTTTTTACATTTACTCTACTGTGAAGAGCCTGAAGCATTTTTTTAAATATGGGCTAGAGGAGTCGAGCACACTTGATTTTTTTTTTAAATCCTACTTTCTCTTATAATCTGAATAGATGGTATTTAGGCATCACTAAAATACAAGATATTTTCATTTAGCATTATTTTGTACACAAATGTTCCTGTCAGAAACTATCACACAAAGTTCTGTCTGTTGAATGTGGGGCTTTTTTCAAATAATAAATCATTTGTTTAAAGACAAAATGTACCAAAGGATGCCATTTTCACAGCCAAGAAATAAATTGTCACCGATATAGAATCACAGAATCATAGAAGATTAGGGTTGGAAGAGACCTCAGGAGGTCATCTAGTCCAACCCCCTGCTCAAAGCAGGACCAATCCCCAACTAAATCATCCCAGCCAGGGCTTTGTCAAGCCTGACCTTAAAAACCTAGTACCATACTGATTCCTTCAATGCATTGCTTATTTTGAACAATGTAATCTGGATTGTCAATAAGGTAATTAAATAACATGAACATATCCAGTGACTATAATAAGGCTCATGCACAGCACAAGTGATGACAATCAGGGTTTCTGTAGAAAAATTCAGATAAGATCTCAGATAGTATGTGTTCCTATGGGACTTGTTATTGGTGTCTCTATGCAGGATTAGAAGAGATGTATACTGAGGGTTCTCATATTTTCCAAAGCATACACTACATATTAACAGAGATTGTCTTGGAGAAACCTTCTCTCCCAATTATGATCTCTCAGGCCACCTCTACTCCAAATCATGATTGCAGAACCTCCCTAGCACAACTGCATCAGTTGCCTTCATGGAAAAGTAGTGTTAGGGAGGTGTCTAATGTGTTTTAGATGTCTTTTAATGCAATGTAGCAGCTGGTAATAAAGAGGAAAGACCCTGTGATTAGCTGGATCTCAGCGGACCACAGGCTGACATTAGTGCCAGCCCCTAGCATTCAAAAATCATGAGTCAACCCCCCCAAAAATCAAAAGATTGGCTTCAAAGTCATGAGATTTTAATATTAATAACATTTTGAGTTCCATTTATTTAACTTCTGTTTTTTAGCCTTTAGGGTTCATGTGTTCAAGTTTGTCTTCACAACCCTGAGAGCTAGAAATTTACGAAAGAAAGACAGAAAGGAAGATTTTCATGTGATCCCATCTCTCCAGAAGCTGAGGCTGTAAGGAAAAGAAACACTAGCAGATATTGTGAAATTCACAACACCACAGTGAGAGTTGGCAACTCAGCTGAATACCAGTGGTGTACAACTGCATCAGTGAGAACATCTTCCATTGTTCAAGCTCTATATTTAAAACTCAAAATCCAATTTACTTTTCACTATTTACACTAGGTTTGCTATTTTGCATTTCACTCAATTTGTATTACTGAAACAGACTAATCAGATGATTTTTCCTTCCGGTTTTCTTATACTAGCTAGCTCAGTGTTGCATCATTGTGTAGCAAAGTGAGCAAGGGAGTGTTTAAGTCCAGACATAACCCAGTTCTTATTTACTTTATTTTTTGTTAAATTAAATAAAGTATCTGTCACTCTTCCAGTCTCACCATAAATGTAAGCATTGTTGGTTTGTAGTGAAAGCTGACATTTTATTATATTTCTTACAGTTCAAGTTCAGTCTAGTGATGTGGTTGGAGACTCAGGAAATGCAGTTCTGTTTCTGAATGCATGAAAAAGGCAGGAGCTAAGATTTTTAACTGGCTATGATCTTGGCTGCCTCAGATTTTGGCTGCCCTCAAAGGTGCCTAATTAAAACTACTGAACACCTGCCCTCTGAAAATCAAGTTGCCTTAATTTATATCAAAACTGGGCACCTAAAAATGGAGTCATCCAAAAATCATTAGGCACTTTGAAAATCTGGGTCAGGGGACTAAGTCACAAAGTAAGCACTATTCTCTTTTAGAAAAAAAAATGTTGGTTAATTTTCATGGTTTGAATTTATTATAAATTAGACATTTTTAAAAATAGAAACTGGTTTAGAAAGGCCTTGAAAGTTTTCTGCTTGAAAGCTGCATTCCCTGCATCTCAGCTGCAAGTCAAAGTCTCACTGATTTGAGTGGAAATTTTGCTAGTTGCAGAACTGCCCAATGCCTACAAACTGTTGAGGCAGATTCTTTTTCATTATTAGTTTTCCCTTTTTATTACATTTAATACACTTTTCAAAAAGTGACATTTTCTTCTATGCAATTTGATGTAGAGTAGGGGCTTGACCTTGCTCCTGTTAATTTCAAAGAGAACAGGAACAGACTGTAGAATCAATTTTATATTATATTCCAGGTTTTTTTTTAAATGTTTCTAGAGTATTTTGCCCTTAAATATAGTGGATTAGACAACATTGCAGACACAAACATTCAAAATTACTCTTTCTAAACAGAAAAGGAAACTCTTGCTCATTATATTCATAGACCATAGTTCAAAAATCTCTTATTGCTTCATTCAGTATCACTACAGGATTCTATCGTGACCTTTCTCGGGTTCCCAAAGGCAAGGTGTAAATCATAATCTGCTGGTAAAACCCACATGGGACAACTTTGGTGCTATATCATAGTTTTTCTTCAGTAAGTTTGTTACACAGCATTTCAAAAGCACCAGACACAAAATTACCTTGATGTTAAACTTGGAAAACTAACAACACATAAAACAACAAGTGAAGATTCTATGTTGTGGTTCCCACTAGGAAAGCAACATAATTAGAGCAACACATGTTAGTTCAAACCATCATACATGTCACAGCATATGTGTCAAGAACCCTAAAAGTTACAAATGAGCCAAACAATGATCTCAGGTTCCCCTTTGTTCCCCCTTTCAAATCCCTTTATCCATGATCTAATTGCACAAGGTACAACTGATGTCTATACAGTATATCACTCTACATATCCATTTAGCAGTTTGTCCTGAAAGGGGAAAAGAAGATGCAAAAAAGAAAAGGAAAGGGAGCAGGGCTGGCTCCAGACCCCAGCGCGCCAAGCGCGCGTATGGGGCGGCATTTTAACGGGAGGGCGGCAGGCAGGAGGTCCAACGGAGCCGCGGGACGACTGGACCTCCCGCAGGCATGACTGTGGCGGGTGCGCTGGTCCGGCGGCTCGTGTGGACCTCCCACAGGCATGCCAGTGGAAGCTCCACCGTAGGCACGGGACCAGCGGCACGTCTGTGGGAGGTCCCGCGGAGGCGCGGGACCGGCGCCCGGCAGCGCGAGCGGTGGAATTCGTAGAGCTGCCCCTGAAAGGGAGGCAGCAACTTCATAACAAGAGGTTTGTACTGTGGTGGCATAACAAACAAGATGGAGATATATTTATTTATTAAACTACTGTCCAGGGCCACTGTCTGTAAAGCTCACACAGAGCTCATAACTAGCACCTATTCTCAGCAACAGAGAAAGTGCTAAGTTATTTTGAGATTATTAGCAACAAAAAAGCCAGCTATTAAAAATGTTCTCTATTTAGCCAGCTCTTCTATAACTTAATAAATTTTAATTACATTGTTTTCTCTTTTTAACCATAGAAATGAGCATTTTATTAAACAATAAACTTGTAAGTAGCTTTCAGACAAGGTCTGTATCTATCAAAATGTTGAGCATCTACTATTGATGAGAATTACTTTTCTCTCTAAAGTCTAGTGATCCAGAAATGCATTCATTAGGAATCGCTGCACTGATGCAAAATCCAACCTCTTCTCTAAGGCCAGCAAAACCACCCTCACCATCAGAAGAGGGCTACTGGAGGTGTGGGGAACGGCTGCTCGTGAGGTACATATCTTCTCTACGCATTCCCTTCTCCATGCAAGATCACATGCAGGGGAGAAGCCAAAAAAATCCACTGCTAAGTGAATTTCAGTGGAAATCAAAATGTTTTGTGAGATGTGGCACATTCATTTTTGTCAGAAAGGAAGAGAGGGGGAAAGCACAAGTCTCCTTCCCACTCTATAAACTACTGGTTAGGATACTGATTTGAGATGTATATGGCACAGAAGTTCATGTCCATGCTTTTGCTTGATTCTGAGTGATCTTGGAAGAAAAATTCTGCTCTGAATCAGGCACAGGCAGGAACTTCAACCTGCATCTCCCACATTCTAAGCCAGTGCCCTAACCCCCAGTAGATGGCAAGGCACGCACAGTTTTGATTTTGTTCCACACTGGAACAAATTTTGAAAGTATGAAAGGTGCCACAAAGCACCACTGTCATCTCTGGTCAACTTTACTTGTGAATGCCTAGTGTAATTGTTAAATGTAAAAGCATTGCTTTGTACGGGGTTTGCTCTTTGAGCCACTACTGAAAGGAATAACAACATCTATAAACCAAAATAAAGAAAGATTTTGAACAAAATTCCTATCTCTGAGCAACATGGAAGCTATGTAGCCCAATGTTCCACTTCACACACAAGAACTGTAAAATACCTGTGTAGAGGTCTGCTGTGTGGATCTTAAAGAATTTTGCTCTTAAAAAACTAAGAAGAAATAGTACATAATATATCAGCTTGTCAGGAATCTTTTTTTACAGCTTTTACAGCTATTCCAAGTGGAAGTATGAAGCTTACTCAAGAAACAGTAGAGAAAACTAGGTATGTCTGATGTTATAGTTCTAATTTAAGTTAGATGAGGGAGATCTGATAAACATGCCTACAAATATTTGAGAGGTAACAATATACAGGAGCAGGGAAGATTATAACTGCTGGGACTGTATAAGAAGGTACAATAGCTGGTTACTTTAAAAAAATTAAGGGAAACATTTGGGATAGACAGATATAAAATTTTAATAGCAAAGGCAATTTAGCAATGGAATAATCTGTTGAAAGGCTCCATCCCTAGAGGAGTTTAAGATAGTAAAGGAAACAAAATATAAAAGTAATTTAATCTAAATGTAACATAACTAAAACAGAAATGACAACTAATTACAGGCATGATCCTAAAAACCTACTAATGTGAATTATCCTTATGAACACAAACAGTCCTTGTTCTTCACACAATGCACAATTAGCCTGTGGAACTCTTTGCCACAAGATAACATGAAGAGTTTAGACCTTTATATAGATAACAAGAATTTCCAGAGTTAGAATAATAAATGTTAAAAATAAGAGATTTTGGAAAAATTGAAAGCCCTCATATTTCAGGGTGGAGGAGAATGGAGGTAATGAAAAAATCAAATCCACCCTAAACCTATAGGGGTTATTAGCAGCTCCCCACAACTCTGAGCCTACTGTTGCAGCAGAGGATGTGGAAGCAGGGGGCCACTGGATCTACATTAACACCTCTACCCTCTCCACACCATATAAATGTCCACAGCTGCTCTGTTCTCTCCCCTCCTCGTCTTCCCTCCATACACCTTCAGTTCACGCTGCTGAATTTCATCCCCCGACCTATGAACTTCATTGTTTACCCTTTTGCCCTCAGTTATCACTTATTCTTTATTGAATCCATTCTTAAGAAATCAATATTATTTTGTATATTTTGTATTTAAGCCTGCACGTCTGCCTGCTGCTTGATTAGAAATTGATTTATTGCACCAAGTCCCAGCTTGACTTCCGACTACCAGCGAAATAATGAACTGTTAATACCTGTGTATTACTTCCTGTTAACATTGTTATCTGCATAGCAGCGCAGAATATATTGAAGGTTAACTGCCTAACTACTTACTAAATTGCATACCTTCGTGTCACTGTTGCTTTTAAGCCAAACAAATGGTAACAAAATAAGAAAAAAGACTCAGTGAATTCAAATAGTAGGATAGGTTAAAGATCCAAGAGTTAGTTTTGCAAAAGGGAGGCAAGTTTTTAAGTAGAGAGTACAGGATGCATTTTCCACACCATTTATATTTTGCAAGGTACATCATCTCTCACCAACAACATCTGTAATGGTAACCTTTTGTCTTCGGGGAAAAAATCAATGTAAACTAAATCTGTTCAGACACAGTACAAATCCAAATTAGGATTTTCTCATCAGCAACTAAAAAATTTCATAAATAATAGATGCTTAGCATACTAAGAGGCCCATTCTCCCACGAATGCACTGCAGAGTGAGTCAAAATAAATGGCATTTCTCATTTATAAGAAAAAGTGGTCCTTTAAAAATCGTAAATGGAATTGGTAACTATAATTGGACTAGTTTTCTAGTTTCCTGTAAATATAGACCTTTGGTAGTTGTCCATATTAAAAGTGGTCATCAAACACAAAAGATAATAAACAACAGAGATGGCACTTACTGCACCAAATTTAAAAGACCTATTGAAAATAATAGCCCTTATCGCTTATAATTAACTTATCTCTAATAATTCAGTAGTGATCACCAAGACGAAGCTACAGAAAGGAAACTGGAAATTATGAGCTTGACCCAGCAATCCTTACCTAGCTGAGTAATCCTCAAGGACTGAGTCCTACAATATGGCATAAAGTAAGGACCTTTGCAAAGGTGTTTCAGACTCGTGGGAACTGACAGCAATATATTATCTGCAAAAGTAACCTCCCCTCCACTTTCCCACTAATTCTGTAGTTTGTCTGAAGTAACATGCAGAGAATCTGCTACAGCTCTAATATAAATAGCTTTCTATTTATTGTAATCTCTCCAAAGTAGGAGGCATCTTCAGAAGAACAAAAAGTTCTGCAAACTGATGTGCAGTTCTGAGGGAGCGGGAGACAATTTAAAGGGACATCATCAGGTTAAAATGGTTATACTTCACAAAAATAGTCTTCACCTGTGCACCAGTTGTTTCCATTAACTTCATGTGTACTGCCAAGTTATGTCCTGGAGTGACACTGCTTTGACTTGTTCAGAGCTATGGGGCAAGGCGGAATGCCTCCTTGTGGGGAGGGATGAATTGTTATGTTGCTCCTTTCCCTTTCTCAAGGTTACCCTCCAATCCGCACCATTTCCCTCTCATAACCTGTCATGCTCTATCCAGAAATGCTTTTCTCCCCAATTTGTAGGGGCCTACCAAATTCACGGTCCATTTTGGTCAATTTCATTGTCATGGGATTTTAAAAATTGTAAATTTCATGATTTCGACTATTTAAACCTAAAATGTCATGGTGTTGTAATTGTAGGAGTCCTGACCCAAAAAGGGATTGTTGGGGCAGGGGTGTCACAAGGCTATTGTGTGTTTGTTGGGAGGAGAGGTATTGCCGCTCTTACTTCTGTGCTGCTGTCTTCATAGCTGGGCCCTCGGCCAGCAACCACTGCTCTCCGGCTGCCCAGCTCTGAAGGCAGTGCAGAAGTGAAGAAGGCAATACCGCGACCCCCTCTACAATGACCTTACGACCCCCCCAGCCACCCTTTGGATTGGGACCCCTGTTTGAGAAATGCTGCTCTCCCCCATGGATTCTGTATAGTATAAGGTAAAAGTACACAAAAGACCAGATTTCACGGGGGAGACCAGATTTCATGGTCCATGACATGTTTTTCATGGCTGTGAATTTGGTAGGGCCCTACCAGTTTGTTACCAATTCCCTTCTCCTCAATTTCCATTCCCTCAATTTCCTGCCCCAACCCCAACCATTTTCCATCTCTGACCTGCCTCTCTGGGAGTCACTACACCAGCTAAAATTCCAATCTTCTTCTCTTCCCTGGCTCCTCACTAGTTGTAGGGGAAAGCAAGAGTGAAGGAGAGGCTGGCAGGCAGCCTGTGACCTGTGGCTACAAAGCTGCTATTTGGGAGGAGTACCTACAGGGAATATCTAACACTTGGTAGGATTTCCTCCTGTCTGTGTGGGAAGTCTATCACACCCACACCCCAGGACCCTCCCCATTCACCAGACCCCATGAAGACCCTCCGTGGCATGTTGACTTTGTGGTAGTGCAAGGATCAGAAACAGGGGCTGTCAGACATGTCTCATCTTCCCCCATCTAACTGGCAGGGAAAGGATAGTGCAGCCTGTTGCTCCATTTTATTTTATTTTATTTTATTTTCTACAGAGCCCCCTCAGTTTAAAGCCTTCTTTGCATGCACACCATTCTTGTACCATGTGCAGCTCAGACACAGCCTGGAATATGTTCCATGTGGGTGTGTGTATATGAAAATAAAATTATATGTAATAGATATTTTATACACACACACACACACACACAACCAATTTGTGAAAAGGTGACAGGTGAGACCTATAGGGTCTTGTGGAAACTGAATAGTTTTCTAGAAATTATTCTAGAAACCTATATAATATAAATGAATTATATCCTCTCTTTCTCTCCCCCCGAGCCTGAAGACTCTTCCTATAGAATTTTGTTGCTCAGCTATACATTTTTATTAAATCTTTTAGGATGGCTTAAAAAGTTATCTTTGTACAGATGTTTTCCATCGGGGTATATACAGATAAATATACACCATATATGATATAACACATAACACAGACACATGGATGTGAAGTATACTTTCAATCACATGCCTATAATGTAGAACAATCAGATACAGTGTTCATCTAAAAGAGAATCAACTCCTGCCACCTAAGTACAAGCAAAAACTAAAATATACTGAATATTAAAAAGGCAGAAAAAATGTAAAGCCACTTTGACAGCCAGTATTTAAGATTTGTTTGTGCTAGATAGCATATCTGTATCTTACTTTTTAGGGAAGCTGGAAAAAAAAGCCTTCAGGAGATAAATTCAAGACAATTTGTGGACCCTACTGTGCTGGACACTACAAATTCAGTTTTCTAGGATTTCATCCATTTCTATTCTCTATCACACACCCACCACCACCAATTTTTTAAATTTGTATATTCCTCCCAAGACTTATTTTAAGATGTTCAGCTCCCTCATGGGGATTTCTGGAGGGGGGGAGACAAAGTAGCATAATGTTTACTTCCTTATGCTAACCCTGCAATTAACCAAAAGGGCATGTTCAGTCTCAGTGAGGCTTCAAAGAATTTGATTTTTTTATTCTCTGCCTTTGTCTTTCCTGGAATGACATTACTATACAACTGTGCATTCTCGCCTATTGCCTCGGATGACTTGATTTTACAGTATATCACTGGGACTCTGGAAACTTTAGTAAACAGTGAAAGGTCTAAAATGTATTACAATATAACAATTGATACACAAAACAAACAATGGGCCACAAATAGTAGGTACAGTAGCTGCTAAGTAGGTACAGTGCCTATTAAATAAAGATGTCTCAGGGATTTAGAAATGGAATCAGAACCTACTACCTGTAACGAACTAGCGCAAATCTGGGGCAGGTTTGTAGTGTATTTCTTGATAGCTGTTGATGTTTTATCATAGTGGACATCTATCCCATGGGAACAGATATCCACATCACTAAAACCACCATCACAATTGGCTCTTTTATTAGCATTGTCAGCAGAGAAGCCAAGAACTGAAGGAGTGTGGAGATTAAACCAGGGGTCTCAAATTCAAATGACCCCGAGGGCTGCATGAGGACTAGTGCATTGGCCCGAGGGCCGCATCACTGACACGCCCCCTTGCTGCCCCTGGCCCCACCCCCAATCCACCCCTTCCATGAGGCCCCGCCCCTGCCCTGTCTCTTCTCCACCTCCTCCCCTAAGCGCGTGGCTCCCCGCTCCTCCCCCCTCCCTCCTGGAAAGTGCTAAGCGCCACCAACAGCTGTTTGGCGGCTTGGCGGCGGGAAGCGCCTGGAGGTAGGCAGAAAAAAAAATGAAGAGTAATATAGTAGTATAGTATTAAAATATAGTATGCTATTAAAAGTCAATTTATTAACTTTTTTATTAACTTCTTTAACTGTAATGTGAAACGTCAGTGCTAATTTTGACAGTCATTTCATTTTTGGCCACTTAGCTGGCAGCGTTTTGCATCAACCAGAGCATCAATATTAGGTTTGATATCCTGAGACAAAACCAATCTCAGTGTTGCTTGCAGATGTTCATCAGTGAGCCTTGACCTTAACACAGATTTGTTAATCTTCATGGAAGAGAAAAACTGTTCACATATATATGTACTTCCAAACATTGCCATTATCCTTGCAGAAGCAGAGAATAACATGGGAAATCTTTCTTGTGAAAGAAACCTGTAGAATTCTGGAATTCCAACATCTGTATACTTCTGCTTCAAAATCGTGTCACACTGAAGTTCCACTAACTCCATCTGCATTTCCTCTGCAACATTGTCAATTTCAACAGCAAATGGTGTGGAAAAAAGTTGTGCCTTGAAATCTTTAAACCGCACATCAAACTGTTTGTGTAAGTTAGAAATGATCTCTGCATATTCTTTCAAGGATTTGGGTTCAACTTTTCCTAAGGAATTCAGAGTTGAAAAATGGACCAAATTGCCAGCAGTCAGCTGTTTCCCCCATAAAGTAAGCTTGACTTTGAATGACTTAATACTGTCATACATCTGTGTTATCACCTGTTTTCTACCCTGAAGTTTCAAGTTCAGTGCATTCAGGTGATCAGTTACATCTGTTAGAAAAGCAAGGTTGCAGATAAAAGTGGAATCAGCAAGCTGTGGAACCTCCTTGTTTTTCATTTTCATGAAGGAATCAATCTCCTCTTTAAGTGCAAAAAAACGCTTCAAAACATTTCCACGACTCAGCCATCTAACTTGAGTGTGATACAGAAGTTCCCCATATTCACTGTCCATACTTGCTAGAAAAGAAGTGAACTGTCTGTGATTCAGCCCTCGTGCATGTATAAAATTAACAGTTTTAACAACTACATCCATAACTTCTTTCATTTGTAGACTTTTACTACACAGGGCTTCTTGGTGCAAAATACAATGTATACTGGTGAAGCTAATTCCTGGTATATTGAGGCTGTTCAGTTTGGTCTTCAATAATCCAACCACACCAATGTTTTCAGAGCACATTGATGGCGCACCGTCCGTAGCCAAAGATACGAGTTTGTTCCATGGCAGCGCAGCTTTTTCAATGCACTCTTCCAATCCTTGAAATATGTCACGTCCCGTTGTGGTACCCTTCAGTGGCATTAAGTCTAGCAATTCTTCAGTTATATTCAAATTGCAGTCCACACCTCTAATGAACACTGCACACTGTGCGGTATCTGATACATCTGTACTCTCATCAAGAGCAATTGAAAATACTTCAAAGTCTTTTGCCATTGGAATCAATTGTTTTTGCACATTATCAGCTAAATCCGTTATCCTGCAGGCAACTGTATTTGCAGACAAGCTTATGCCTTCAAAAACTTTCTTCCTATCAGGACATAAAATTTCACTGGCCTTCATAAGACATTCTTTTATGAATAAGCCTTCTGTAAAAGGTCGTGATGATTTAGCTATCATTTCGCTTATCACAAAACTTGCTCTTACTGAATCTTCGCTAGACTTGTTAATCCCTGAAAATAAATTTCTTTGCTTGGCAAATGCTGCTTTAAGTTGCTGAACTTTTTCCTCTCGGATTTTTCCGGTGAATGCATCATATTTTTCACGGTGCATCGTGTCATAGTGCCGACGCACGTTATACTCCTTGGGAACAGCAATCGTTTGCTGACAAATAAGGCATTGAATTTTATCTTTTACCTCTGTGAAAAAATATAAATTCTCCCATTTGTCTTGGAAAACTCTCTTTTCTTCCATGAGTGTTCTTTTTTTTGACGAAGTCATTTCCAAGCAGTTTTAATAACTATATACACTCAGTAATGCACCTCACTCAAAGGACAAAACACGCACTTAGATTTACTGCCTAAGGCTCTGGGAGGGAGTTTGGGTGGGGGAGGGGGTCTGGAGTGCAGGCTCTGTGCTCGGTGCAGGCTCCAGGCTGCGGCAGGGGGTGGGGGTGCAGGCTTTGGGACGGAGTTTGGGGATAGGAGGGGGTGCAGGGGTGAGGGCTGTGGGGCTGAGGGTGAGGGGTTTGAGGCATTGGAGAGGCTCGGGGCATTGGAGAGTCTCAGGACTAGGGCAGAAGGGCAGGGGAAGGGCAGCCTGCCCTGGCCCTAGTGCAGGGGGGCGCTAGGACCCTGCGGCAGCAGGTGATGCCGGAAGCCGGCATAGCGGAGGAGTGGAGTCAGCGTGAGCTCCCGGGCAGGCTCCCGGGCGGTGAGGGGGCAGCAAGTGGGGGCCGGGAGACACTGGGGGAGGTGCGTGGGGGCGGCAGGTGGGGCCAGGGGAGAGACCCGGCCCCAAACATTGGGGAGCAGCACGCGGGGAGCTTAGGCACAGAAAATAACTCGGGGAGGGGGGCGGGGGTGAGGGGAGTTTGGCGGTGACAGGAAGTAACTGGGGGAGCTCCGCAGGCCGCAGGGAAGAGCTCTGAGGGCCGCATGCGGCCCGCGGGCCGCATGTTTGAGACCCCTGGATTAAACTATTCTCTCATTCCTATAAATGGTCCTTCCAGGTCAGAATAAAGACATATGGATGTGAGGTAATCTTATGGATAACTAGTCTTGAAGACCCAATTCCTCAAGACTCTCAAATTCAGCACATTTCCAGGAGCACTAAATTAACTTAAAATGTTTAAAATAGCTACATTAAACCAAACTATTTCTCAGTGTTCCATTCAGTTTCCAGCACCTGAGATAACTTTTTTTTTTTAAGAGCAGGTTTCTGGAACTTAACTCTCAAAAGAAGGATAAAATAGCCAAGAAATATTCACTGAAGACCTCTTGGTGCTGTTGCTATACTCCCCATCCACCTCAGTAGCTGCCTGTGCAGTTCTTAGGGGTTATTTTTTTTAATACTGAAAATGCCGACAGATAAAGCATTTCAATATAAATATAATATTTTTAAAATTATCAGCAGTGACAGCAGTTCTCAAAATAACTAGTTGATTATTTAACTGAAATTTGTTCAAAGATAGTCCTGTCAAAACTGTCACTGTGAGGGAGCTGTACCTAGAAAGCAAGGGGGGGTGGGGAATCTGTGTACTTTGGAGTTTACATTAACATATTTATATATTGGATTTCAAGAAGTAGGTTTTCTTTCATACTACAGTTGAGATAAAGCTCCAGTTCAACATTAACTCTGTAGTAGAGAGTAAGGGGCTGTTCCATGATTGTTACTAGGTAATGTAATAAATATGTAGAGCTGGTCAAAGTTTTTCCGGTGGAAAGTTTTCCCACCGAAAAACACAATTTTGTGAAAATAAAATTTTTCACAGGAAAACTTGAAAATGAAAAACTTCAGTTTCCTTGCAGAAAGTTTTGAAAGAGGAGATTACTTACTGTAATTGGAGGTTCTTCGAGATGTGTGGTCCCTAAATGGATTCCAGACGCATACATGCCATGCGCTGGAGCGGGAACTGTTCATAGTAGTGTCCATTGACCCGCACATGTGTTGGCCACATGGTGTGGCCAACGCTTTAAGAGGCTGTATGGGTCAATACCACACCAGGTCCCTCTTACCAGCAAGCAATGGAGCCCACAGCAGAGGGGATGGAGAGTGGGTATTGGAATCCAAATAGGGACCACACATCTCAAAGAGCATCCAGTCACAGTAAGTAACCTTTTCTTTTTCGAGTAATGCTCCCTATATGGATTCCAGACATGGGAGAGTAGCAAGCAGTGCTCAGCATGGAGGCGGGTGCAAGGGCTCTCAAGAAGTCACAGTCTGTATGCTGCATCCACCACTGCTGCAGGGGCAATGGCATAGCGAGTGAAAAAGGTGTGGCCTGAAAATCCTGCTGTTTCTCTGTCAGGAGAAAGGCCTGGAACTCTGCCAACTTGGAGTAAGAGAGTAAGCGATACTTGGCCAGGATGGCCTGGTAGTTGGCAGTGTGGAGCTGGAGGCCCACGGAGCAACAGACCTTGTGTCCCAGCAGGTCAAGCTTCTTCGCTGCCCAATCAGGAGGGGTGACATTGAGGTGTCATTGCCAGGCACGCTTGGTTGCTGCATGAACCACAAGCGAGTTGGGGGGGCAGGGGAGTAAATAGGTAGTCCATAACCTTAGATGGCAGGAAGTAGCAGTGTTCCACCCACTTCAGGGTAGGGACACAGGAAGCCTGGGAGGGCCAGACTGCTTGAGCTGGTTGCAAGGTGGCTTTGTGGATAGGGATGGCAATGCAGGAAGTCCCAGAAGGCTACATGATGTCCAGGAACTAATTCTGTGGGTCCTGAACATCTTTCACTGGCAGACTAAGAGTCACAGCTATGCGTCGGAGAAGGTCCTGGTACTGACTATGGTCCTTTGGGGAAGGGTAAGGAAAGGAAGGATAAGCACATTGTTGAAGCGACCTAGCACAGCTCGGGAAGTCAATGCTGCTTGTAGCGGTGGTTTCCCATCAGCGAGCCTTCCTTATGCCCATGCCTGTGTTTCTTATATGCAAAGTGGGGCTTTAGCAGTTGCATCAATACCTCTGATGCTGTTCAGCAGTGGTTCTCAAACTTTTGTACTGGTGACCCCTTTCACATAGCAAGCCTCTGAATACGACCCCCCCCTCTTATAAATTAAAAACAAATTTTTATATATTTAATACCATTATAAATACTGGAGGAAAAGTGGGGTTTGGGGTGGAGGCTGACAGCTCGCAACCCCCACATGTAATAACCTTGCAATGTCCTGAGGGGTCCCAACCCCCAGTTTGAGAACCCCTGCTGTACAGGACAGGCTCAGGAGGTGCTCACCATCAATGATGGACATCGCTCCAGCAGATCCGTCGGTGCTAGATCTGATTGCACATGTGGGCACATAGCCTCCTCTATCAGGGGTTTGCAGAGGTGGAGTTCCCTAGCTTCCTGAGTTCAAGGCAGGAACAAGCGGCAGATGGAGCAGTGGGCAATGGCGTGGCCTTTACTGAGACGAAAGAGAGAGCACTGGTGCTTGTAACACATTGTTCTATTACATCTTTGATCCAAAGACTGAAGACAGGCGAGCATTATTTCCATTTTACAGATGGAAAAAGTGAGGCACAAACAGATCAGAGAGGCTCACACAGAAAATCAACAGCAGAGCTGAGAATGGACTCAAGGAGACCTGATTCACAGTTCCCTAAACCTTAGGAAAACTAAGTCCCAGCAAGTGCTTATAACCACCATATAAAGGCCTAAATATTAGGGAGTATAGTGAAAATGTTACAGTGCTTCTTGCCTGTGCTACTAAAACAGTGGTTCCCAAACTTTTGAGGGTTGTGCACCCCACTTCCCCATCCATGCCTCCCTCCTGCCCCCCAGAGCTGGGGTCAGGAGTGGGGCCATGCTCTGGGAGGGGGGAACATGCACAGAGGTAAAGGGGCCAAAGCTGGGGCCGTAGTTGGGGGTGGGTCTGGGGCCAGGTACGTGGGCTTCGCCAAGACAATAGAGACAGCATTGGGGCTTGTTGCTTACAGAGAAGGAGCACAGGCACGAAGCACAGCTTTTGAAGCCAGCTTGCCAGGACATAGTCCCCAGAATGGGGGAGTGCCCTGCAAGGGGAAAAAAGTCCAACGGGGGAGCCCTAGCTGACTAAAAACTGGCAGACAACTATATACAACTAGAAAAAAAATATTTACAGAAGGAATGGAGAAGAGTTCTCGTAGCAAGCTAAGAGCATTGAGGAACAGGGGTTCCGATTCTGGCCATGCAGCAGTAAACGGGAACAGGAGCGGCGTCAACCTGCACACTCTTAAAACCTCAGACACACCACATGGCCGACACATGATGCACAACAGACACGACTGTGAACAGTTCTAGCTCTGGCACATGGTGCACATGCGCACCCACGTCTGGAATCCAGATAGAGATCATCACTCAAAGAAGAACAAATATTTTATTTCAGAGTAGCAGCCGTGTTAGTCTATATCAGCAAAAAGAACAGGCTTCACTAGAGCTGGATTCACTAGAGCTGGATTTCCATTTTCTGAACAAAACCTAGCTGGCGCTAACAAACTCTTGACTTGGTCATGTAACCATACAAGGTTTTTATTTTGCATTCCAGCTTCCTTTGTTTGTTTTGTTTAAGGGTATGCATGTCATCTTACTTCCTACATTACTCCTTACGTTTGGTGTTAAGGCCTTTTTAAACAAGTGTCTTCCTTTTTCTGAAATTCTCCTTTCTAAATGTTAGTGTCACAGTGCTAAGTTTATGATATGATTCGTCTCCTGAGGATACTGAACTTAATTATATTGTGGCTATTGTGAGTGGCTCGGCTGTGTTTATTATATCTGTAAATCCCTCATAATAGACAATTATGCTATAAGACTTCTATAGGGGATATTTCTTTAAAATTTCCTTTACTTTAATGCAAATTAACCTTGTGTAACACATTGTTCTATTACATCTTTGATCCAAAGACTGAAGGCAAGCGAGCATTATCTGCATTTTACAGATGGAGAAAAAGAGGCATGCACAGATCAGAGAGGCTCACATGGAAAATCAATGGCAGAGCAAAGAATGGACTCAAGGAGATGTGATTCAAGTCCCAGAAAATGTTTACAGCCACCATATAAAGGCCTAAATATTAGGGATTATAGTAAAATGTTACTGTGCTACTAGAATATATTATTTAAACCACAACCCCCAAATCTTTGGAGAGGCAATTTTAATTCCTACCTGTCTCCACTCCTGCTCGCCCCTTAATTTCTCCCCCCTGAAATGGTTGATAAGTATCTCCCACCTTCCACCTCTTACTCAAGATTGACATGCTGCAGTAACCAGCCCCAAATTATCAAGACTGGCTTTATTTTATTTTACACCATCCTCCATCTGGAACATTCAGTTAAGTTTAGTATCCCATTAATTCTGGAAAAATACCACTCTGAATCATAAATATCAATTTTCACAGACTAGCATGAGAGTATTTCATGACACATCAGAAGATGCATAGCATTTATTTTATCTACACTCACTAGAAAACACCCCTACGGGTTCAGGGCACTCTGGAAGAAAGGAAGGCTCTGAGGGTAATGCACTGTGCCATGAACGAACTACATAAAGAAAATGGAGAGCTTAAAGGGACAGTCTTAACCTATGTAGGTGTCAAAGTCAATCCTGTTCTGTCATCCTGAGGAACACTACGCACTCACCCTGAGTTACATATACATATGTATGTACATATATACTGGGCCAAGTTTGGGTTTTAGTTACACATGTGCAACCTCATTAACTTCTATATCATTCTGTTAGCAACAGGAAAGTCTCCTATACTTTCCTATTCAATAATTGTTCACAAACCAATACCAATTTCTATTAACATATTAGTTATTTGTAAATATTCACCAAATAGCTTACGAGAACAAAAGTAAGTCAGCATGAAGGATGTTCAGAATGGCATTTTGGCTACTTCCTGTTCTTTATTTGTGATGTGTGATTAGTCACTTATGTCACATGATGTTTGTTTGTACTCCTTTATTGTCTATCTGAAACTTTTAAAAAAGAACAGATAATGAAAAGTGAACAATAAAGAGCAAACCCATACATTTTCTGGTAAAAATTCATTAATTTTTTCAGGATTTGTTAACCTTTCAGAGAGTAAACCAATGAGCATCTCAAAAATCACAAAACTACAGGTTACTCGGTAAGTGGAAGAATTATTGGGTGACATTCTATAATGTATATAATACAGAGAGCAGATTAGGTGATCAAAACAGTACCTTCAATCCTTAAAATCTATGAATAATGAACCCATGAGTAACAGTGAAGCACTAACCATTAAATACAGGACAAATCTACATTTCAGTGCTAAATCTCCTGCTGTGAGACCTAACATAAAATTCAAATTCAGGCCTATTCTGTTCTAAGTGATACATAAATTGTTTAAAGTAATCAGGGTAGGTACCCTAAGATTGACACATTATGACTAAACAGATATGTAGGTGTGACTCACTCCAGGGATGCCCAGGGTTGTGAAGCACCTCACCCCGACCTGTCCTTGGCATGAAGCAGTCTTGTCTGTACCAGCTGTGGATGAGCTCCCTGAAACAAACAGCATCTGGGAACACAAGCACTGCCTTCCAGATCTCCACAGCCCTCACCCTCTCTGTATAGGTAGTGATGTGCATGCAACAAACACAGAATACTTGGAGTATTCCCTGCAGTGTCTAGTCCAGGGGTGGGTAAACTATGTGGCCCTTGGGCCACATCTGGGTATAGAAATTGTATGGCAGGCCGTGAATACTCACAAAGTTGGTGTTCCGGTGTGGGAGGAGGTGAGGGCTCTAGTTGGGTCTGCAGACTCCAGAATGAGGCCAGAAATAAGGAGTTCAGGGTGTGGGAGGGGGCTCCAGGCTGAGGTAGAGGGAGTGGGATGCGGGGGGGGGGGGTGAGGGCTCTGGGGTGGGGCTGGGGATGAGGTGTAGGAGGGTGCTCTGGGCTAGGACCAAGGGGTTTGGAGGGTAGGAGGGGGATCAGGACTGGGGCAGGGGGTTAGGGCATGGGGGGTGGGTGGCTCAGGGGTGCAAGCTGCAGGTGGTGCTTACCTCAAGTAGCTCCCAAAAGCAGTGGCATGTCCCCCCTCTGGTTCCTAAGTGGAGGTGCAGCCAGGCAGCTCTGCTGCATGCTGCCCCATCCGCCCACAGGCACCGCCCCTACAGCTCCCATTGGCTGGGAAATGCAGCCAATGGGAGCTGTGAGGGCAGCGGTTGGGATGGGGACAGCGTGTGGAGTGGAGCCCCCTGGCTGCCCCTATGCATAAGAGCCAGAGGGGGGACATGCCGCTGCTTCTGGGAGTCATGTGGAGTGCCCCCCAATCCTTTTCTCTGGCCAGAGCTCTGGAGCAAGGCAAGCCCCAAACCCCACTCCCCAGTGGGAGCTTGAGGGCTGGATTAAAATGGCTGTTGGGCCGGATCCAGCCCACAAGTCATAGTTTGCCCACCCCGGTCTAGCCCCTTGTCATGAACATACAGCTAAGGGTAGCATAAAATCCCTCCTTTACCCGTAAAGGGTTAAGAAGCTCAAATAACTTAGTTGGTACCTGACCAAAAAGGACCAGTAATGGGAGAAGATACTTTCAAATCTATGGGGGAAGGTTTTTGTTTTGTGCTCTGTTTGTTGTTCTCTCCGGGACAGAGAGGGACCAGGGCAGGAAAAATACATCTCCTAAAGCCATATCTGAAATAAGCACCTAAGATTACAAATTGAAAGTAATAGCAAGGAAATGTGTCAGATTATCTTTTGTTTTAGCTTGTGAATTTTCCCTATGCTAAGAGGGAGGTTTATTCCTATTTTTGTAACTTTAAGGTTTTGCCTAGAGGGGAATCTTCTGTGTTTTAACTCTTACTACGCTGTAAAATTATCTTCCATCCTGTTTTTACAGAGGTACTTCTTTTACTTTTTTCTTTATAATAAAAAGTTCTGTTTTTAAGAACCTTAATATCCTAAAAACCCAAGGGTCTGGTCTGTGCTCACCTTGTTTACCTATTTGGTTGGTATATTATTCTCCAGCCTCCCCAGGAAAGGGGTTGAACTGGGTTTGGGGGGATACTTTGGGGAAACAGGAATTCCAAGTGGTCATTTTCCTGAATCTTTGTCTAACTCACTTGGTGGTGGCATCATAACGTCCAAGGACAAGGAAGAATTTGTGCCTTGGGGAAATTTTTTACCTAAGCTGGTAGAAATAAGCTTAGGGGGTCTTTCATGCAGGTCCCCACATCTATACCTTAGAGTTCAGAGTGGGGAGGGAACCCTGACATCCCTTATGCACTGAACACTCACAGCATTACCAAGCCTACTGTTCCAAAAGGAACAGCAACACCAGCTTATAACATTCAACTCAGGATCACCACTTTGCTTAATACCACAGCACTTAGATCTACTTATAGTGAAAACACAAATAAGTTTATTTTAAAAGAATAGAGATTCAAATGATAGTTACTAAGAATGCTGGAAACAAATGGTTACATATAAAATAAAATTCATAACATGTTTTTTAGAAACTAAACTAACAGTTTAAGCTCCTGTCTGAAGAAGTTTATCTCACTCAAAGTTCTCTCCAGCATTTTCAATCAGTCCTGGTTGAGAACCCATTTTAATGAAGCAAACCAACTGTACATTTACTTCCTAGATGAAGGATGTCAGGGTATTGTCTTTGCCCCCAAATATAGTAGAGAAAATCTGTAAAGTACACCTCAATATAAGGTTCTCCTCCCTTCCCCAACCCCTCCCCACACAGTGTTCTTCTCTTCTTGTTAGTTTCTTTCTGAAGTTCTCATTATCCTTCATTTGCATTCAATTCAGACTGGTCATAGAAGACTCATTGTGAACAAGAACAAATTACACAAACAGATAGATGGATAAACATATTTGTCTGACAGAAAACCTATTTTTTCATCTTTGCTGGTGACCAGTACCTAGATACAAACGTTAAGAACATATTTTCACTATATATACACACACGTGACAGAATGTACCACTGAATTCACACTCTACACACAATTGTAATGATTTTTGTACAAAGTTTGCCTTTTGAGGTATCATTAGAAAGCTCATCATTTGCTGGTCATTATTGTTCTGGTAAAATATGTGTGGCAACATTGCATGTGAAGTTATAAGATACCCCTTTATGGTGTTATTAACACATGTTCCCAACTCCGCTGCCCTGTCCAAACAAAAGTTGGCAAAGAGGTCTGTCCTAAACAAAGGAATGTGTGTGCTGCACAATTTGCATTTAAACAGTTAATAGTCATCAATCAGACAGGAAAACAAAGAAAGGGGGATAGCTCAGTGGCTTGAGCATTGGCCTGCTAAACCCAAGGTGGTGAGTTCAATCCTTGAGGGGGCTACTTAGGGATCGGGGGCAAAATCAGTACTTGGTCCTGCTAGTGAAGTCAGGGGGCTGGACTTGATGACCTTTCAGGGTCCCTTCCAGCTCTATGAGATAGGTATATCTCCATATATTATGGTAGGGAATGCAAAGTCCAGGAGGAAAAATTTACTTCTGGTTAAGGTATAATGAGAGTGCTACATGTGTAGGTTTAGTTCCCAGCTCTACCACAGAACTTATGCAATTTTGGGCCAATCACTTAACTTCACCACAGCCTCTGTTTTAATCAACATGGAGCTTCTTATTCTGGGACCTCTTCTTTCTGTGGGCCACACCTCCTCATTTAAGAATTCCACCATCTACTCCAGTTTAAACTACTAAATTCTCCTGCTTTGCATAGATCAAGGCCAGTCCTGGTGTTTTGTAGCATCTTCTTATCCACCGAGTCTTAAGGTATATACAAAACAAGTTATCAATCCAGATGGGAATTCTAGTCAGCAACATTCAGATGCACTGGGGGACCCAACCTGATACTTGTTCAGTCTGTATCTAGCGATTCTGTGAGTTTTTCTCTTAATGGTTCTTGTCACTTGTCTTCAAGATTGATATAATATGTGAGCATATGTACTGCCAACATGCAAATACAGTTGCTAGAATTCATTCCTTCCAATTTTTTAAATAATTTCAAAGATGGAAGATGCAGTGTTAATCATGGAGCCAATATAGATGCCTCCATAATATGTATATTTAAACACAATATATAGAAGTGACAGACTGGGGGACCCTAACAATTTTGTAAGGTCTTTAATTACATACACAAAACATTACATATAAGGAACTGTATTACTAGCCTCCATAGAGCTGTTGTCCAGGCTTACCTCCCATGAAGACAGACAGATGTGAGGCCCTGAAGAGGTTATTAGAATGTCTTCAATTTTTGTTTTTTTTAATATTTTGCCTCCTAAAAGTACTTTGCAGTTTTCTGATCTTCAGTATGTTTGTGACATAGTCTAACTTTGCAGCAATAACTAGGGATTCTGAGCTTGGAACTGTACAAGTAAATAAAGGAGGGAAGTGATTTATAAATACTTGGTTGTACACTGTAAGGATACAATGGGAATTTCAAAGGTACTCGGCGTTGACCTAAGTGGCCTCACTTCTGTTGAAATCAATGGGAGTTTTACCATGGACTTTAATGAGATGCAAAAAAGACCAATGCAAAGTGATTTTGAAAATCCCACCATTTACATCTTTGTCAGCACCCATTCTGTTACTGAGTTGAGCTCTTAAACAGTTCTTCCATCAAAAATAAAACAGCCTTCCCTACAGGACTAGCATTTAAAAAGAAAATATGAAATAATCACTAAATGTTGCTCCATTCCCCTTCAGAAATAGAATCTTCCAGTTCTAGGGATGGCAGTCTCAGCTGTCCAGAAGTTATATTGAGTACTCTAAACTCTAATCAAATATTAACATAAGCCAGGGCCATCCTGTTGGGAGTGCTGAAACGCTATTAGCAAGCCACAATATGGCATCAAAACAAAAACAAACATGGGGCTCTACATTTTAATGAATCAAGAACATTATGTTTTCTGCATTTAACCTCCAGAGTGCTGGTATTTTCCAGAATTCCCGCATAGTGAACACTAACAGGGGTGGCGAGTTATATGGGCCCATGGGGCCCGTGCTCCAGCAATATTCAGGGCCTGGGGGCACACCTCCACCAATGTTTGGGGCCATGTCTCTCCCCCGGCCCCATCTACCACCCTGCACGCCTCCCCAGAGCGTCCCTGCTGCCGGCGGGCAGATGGCTGGGGAGTGTTCTCCTCTCTGGCCCTGGCCCCGGGATAGCCTGCCTGCACCCCAAACTCCTTATCCCTGGCCCCACTCCAGAGCCCTCACCCCCAGCCAGAGCCCTCATCCCACCACACCCCAAACTCTGCCCTAGCCCTGAGTCCCTCCCAACCCCAAACTCCTCACCCCAGCCCCCCTCAGCACCCTCACCCCCAGCCAGAGCCCTCATCCTTCCACTTCTCCCCCGACACACACATTGTTTTCAGTCCATTTTTATGTTATTTTAAAATATATATATATAAGCTTACAAGGCAGGCTTACAAGGCAGGTGGGGGGTGTGAGGGACAGGACTTAGACCCTTTCTGGGCACCACCAAAAATTATACAAACCAGCCACCCCTGAACACTAAGGAAAATACAGTAATGTCATTAGTCTGCAGTGGGTTAAATTACAATAACTATGAATCAAGTTTGAACTCTCTTCTGCCAGTGGCAATGCCATTGGAGATTGGCCAAGGAAATCTACAGCAGGGGCAGCTACAATAAGAACGGAGTGCATACTGAAGCAATGTTATGTTTGACAATTGCTCTACCTTCCATTAATGTCATGTATTTTAAAGCTGACATTTGATGCATGGCCTATTTCATAATCCTGGTAAATCTAGGTTCTGAGTTCCAGGGCATTATCTGTAACAGAATAAGAGAATTCTCCTTTTCTTCAATTACAGCATTAATTGCAGCAAAGAGTCCTGTGGCACCTTATAGACTAACAGACATATTGGAGCATGAGCTTTCGTGGGTGAATACCCACTTCGTCGGATGCATCAATTGGATTTGCATTTTATATTTGTGTTTTCTGACATTTCCTCCTCTTTTTAGCTAGGGACACTGAATGTTTATTTATGAGCTCTCTTTCACCATCATGCAATGCAAAGAATGGGCAGTGGAGGAGACATAGGACAAAATGGAATACAGTATCTGGCTTGTTCTGAAGCAGTGACTCAAGAAGGGTATGGGATCTTCATAGTTTTTCCACAATTCCTGAATTTCTGGGATGATTTCTCCTTTCATTTCCATAATGTCTTTCAATTAATGGAGCCACATAGGAGTCGTTAGTCCTGGGCTGACTTCATACCTAGGCATCAGTGTTGTGCTGGGCACTAGCCTTAGAGTTTCGTGCAAGGAGTGCAGTCTTTTGATAAAGAAATCTAGGCACTAATCCACAGGAATGGGACTCCTTTATTGGAAGAGTTCCAGCAGCTTTATTCACAACAGAGCAGACAATCCTATGAAATGTGCAGTACTAGGGATTACTGAACTTACATGAGGTGTGTGGTCAAAATATTGTTACCTGGGCCAGCTGTGGGGTTTGCAGATCTTTAAATCTTCAAGATAATTAAGATGTTTTATGATGAGACCTAAACCCCACTGTGCATATCTTATTCCAAATTGTCTTTGCTGAAGACAAAGCATAAGAGCAGGGAAATTAAATTCTAAACATAGAAGTGCCTTTATGCGAACAAGTAGTATCTTTTATTTTGGCTGCTTGATATACCTCCCTATGGAGAGCCCTCTGAAAATTTATTTATTTTCTTCATTTTTTTTATTTTTACATTATTTCAGACATAGTAGCAGTACATAATGACATCATGTCAAGTCATATCCTATTATGCACCTCTACTGCTGCGTGTCATAATATGACATACATGACATATTATGACATAATATACTAGTCTGAATATTCTATTAATTTATTTTATATTTCACTTTATTTTAAAAATCATCAAGGGCAGCTGCTACTTAATACTGATTGAAACATCTTATTTTCTAGATGAAACTGTTTCCTGTTAGTGGCAATGAAACAGTTTGACACTAACACTTTGAACACGAAAGGAATATAAGCACTCAGTGTACAAATGAGAGGAGCAGTTACGTTCAATATCCTTGGGTTAAGTCTGGAATCATTTTTCTAGAAAATAAGATAAAAAGTTTCAATCAGAACTAAATAACTGCTGCTCAGAATGATTTTAAAATAAAATAAAAATTAATAGAATATTTCCATTATTGTCATAATATGACACATCAGTAGTAATATCATATGGCATGTCATTATGCATTACTACTACATGAAATAATGTAACAATTATAAAATAAAAAAATCATAAAACAAAATAAAATTCCAAAGAAACATTTCATGTTGAAATAAAGTTTTGAAATTTTTCCAAAACAAAACTTTTGAAACTATTTTTTTCAGAATTTTCCAAAATATTTGTTTGTGTTCTGATTTAGAACAAAAAAAAAAAGGGAAAAAAATCAACATTTCCTGTGAAATGGAAGTTCTGAGTTTTTCCAGCTCTACTGGTGATCTCCCATCTTGCCCCTTTAGAGTTCAGGAGTTATCATTTTAGGATAGGAGACAGGAACAGTTGCAAAGGAGTTCTGCCTCCAAGCTGAGGGAGACACATGTCATTGTTCCCAAACCTCACCCAACCTCTCCCTGCAGGTGGCTTAAGGAAGCAGCATGCATGGAGGCTTCAACAAACAAAAATCTGCACTTCTCTTGACAAGACTGTTCAGGTGCAGTTGGGCCACTTATTGAGGAAACAAGTGAAAAGGAGACAAATGATAGGTCAAGACACAGCCCCAGTGAACGCAGGTGCATCCTCCTACAAGGAAGAACATTGGTGTTGCCATCCTGCCCCCATTGGTCGCCAGTTACTCAATAATTCAAAGAAAGGTGAGAGTCCATTACTGTTACCAAGGCTCCCCCCACCCCTTGCATTACAGCCATCTTTTACATTTCATTTTTAATTATTTTATAAGCTTTTAGTGGTGGGGACTGCCTCTTTCTATACATTTGTACAGCACCTAAAATTGTGGAACCCTGAATCCTGATTGGGGTCTCTAGGCACTACTGAAATAAAAATACTATGGAATTACCCGCATCATGCCTCAGTCCAACTGCATAAAAGAAAAACTTCTTTTTGGACTCCTGCAGGCAAAATGCACACCTCCTGTAGTTTGAGTTATAATTACCCATATCATACCATAGCTATAAATGCCCTTACCAGCTATTCAAACTGTGGTTCTTTTACAGATTGCCTTGATGACCTTCTATCACAATGAATTCCACAAATCCAATACATGCAGTGTAAAGAAGCATTTCTTTTTATTGATTTTAAATGTACTGTCCTTTAATTTCAATCAGTGCCTCCCTCTTCCCCACTCCCCCCACCTGCTCACATTATTTAATAAGGAAGAGAGAGAGTCCTTATTCTAGGACAAAACTGGAAGATTTTACAGTGAAAAATGTTATTTTCAGTACTGATTTTTGGTACTTTTCAGCATGCTTATACTGAATTACTGAGAAATATAGATTACGAAGGCTGGACAGTAGGCAGGACCACACCTGTAGGTTAAAATAATGACATGAGTTGGTGACACTTCCAAAATCATGTTCCTGGTATCCACCTCACTATGCCTTCACAGTGTAGTTAATTGAACTCCTGAAGAATAATGTACATAAAATGCATCTTATGTCCACTGAGGTACTACCATTGAATTATTCACTGGCAATTCCTCCTGCAATGCCTCTGAAATTCCCCACACTAACAGGTTTATTTTCACAGTTGTCTCTCTAAGAGAAGGAGACTCTTCTGAGTAGAGGGACTCTCTGAAAAAAATGTGAAGTCAAACAAAGTACTATTTACCACAAAGAAAGCACTTTCCCCTGGCAGCAGACAGACACTAGATTAGGAAACAGAATACACTAAGCCCTGGTCTACACTAAGCTCGGGGGTCGAACTAGGGTACGCGAATTCAGCTACGTGAATAACGTAGCTGAATTCGAACTACCCTAGTTCGACTTACTTACCCGTCCAGACGCCGCGGAAGCGAACTCCGCGGCTCGAAGGTCGACTCCGGCAACTCCTCCTGCCGCGGTGGAGTACCGGAGTTTGAACTAGCGCTTCCGGGGTTCGAACTATCGCGTCTAGATCAGACGCGATAGTTCGAACTCCGAGCAGTCGAACTCGCCGCGTCGACCGTCCCGGTAAGTGTAAACGTGGCCTTAGAGGCCTAGGAAAAAAATCCCTTACAACAGCACAGAAGTTTGCATCTCTATTTTGTATACAGCCCACTCAATGTTTCATTTTTTCCCAGCACACGTTTAGCAAGATACTAACCCAGGCACTTCATTTCTACCATCTTCTAGCTGGTATGAATTGGATACAGATATTTCTTGTACATATAAGGTTAGATTCTGCCTCCCTTACGCACACTGAATAGTACCCAAGTAGTCTCATTGAATGCAGTCACCCATTCCAGTGGGGCTACTTGGGTAAATTACCATTCAATGTGATTAAGGGTGAGAGAAATTGGCTCATAATCCTTATTTATACGATAGGGGTGGCAGTTTCAAACCTACTCCAATCCATAAGTAAGTCATCTTGTGCCACCTCAGATGCTGAACTGAAAGTCCCCAGGAGTGAAACTAAGTTTTCCAGTAATACAATACACTTTCTGGTGCTGGAGAGGAGACTGCTAAAGTAAGGAAGTAAGAGCCACTCCACTAGTAAAGGTGCTCAAAAGAACTGTAACCCCTGAATGTCACACCTATCCTGTTTATTCACCATTCATTTTCTGACAAAGCTGTTTCATTAAATATCATCTGTAAACAAGGAAAATGAAAGAATGAGTCTGGGTCAGTGACACGGATTGCAGAGTCTAACACTAACTTGCAAACATCTGGTTTAGACAGGAGGACTTTGATCTCCCTACAAGGACAGGGCCTCTGCATCCACTTCTGATTAGCAACTGCACTAAAAGAAAATGAAAAAAATAAAGCTCACACAAAAACATTCTAACAAACCTTCAGGTCTTTGGCCTCTTCCTTACCCCCACGCCTCCACCCCAGGAATGCAAATAGTTATTGATTACAGTTAGCTCTAACTTTTACTTTCCATATTATACCTCCAGATGGTCTCAGCTGTTAAATTTATTTTTCCTTTTCAGCATGTTTCTAAGACAACTTTGTTTCCCCAAGAGATGATACACTGAGTCTTGAAAGGAAGGGTACTCTCTTGAATAGATCTGAGATCTCTCAATGCACTCATTCTTGGGAAAAGCATCATGGGATCTTTAATGAGTGCAAATTGTCAAGATTTCAGTTTTGCATTTCATCTGAAAGTCTGCTTCTCTGTTGATATAGTGCCTTCAAGTACAATAGTAGAGTGTGGGTTCAGCACTGTCTCAGAAGGAAGAATGCCTTCCACCGAGTAACTAACATTAAGTCTTGCAATACCTCAGATCCTTGGAGGCCTCCTAGTCAAATGCTCATGAGAATTAACCCAAAAAACCCTTACAAATGCTCCATTTTGGTTAGTTACAGTGCAATCCTGGGAGCAAGTCATACTGTCTTCACAGATGGAACGAAGCTAGTTATTCCAGCTACACTTCAGAAGGGAACTGTCAAAGAGATGGAGAAGCTAGGTTAGGTTATAACAAGGACACTCCAGACCAGTCAGGGTGAGAAAAAAAAATGTTTTCCTCATAAAGAAGTAGCAACCAAAACAAAACAATAACCCCAACCAAAAGTTACCAGAAAAAAAATCATAAAATCTAATTGATGTTAAACTTCCTCTGGCCTGGGGTCCCCTTTCCAGCAAAAGTCTCCCTCCCATGAGGTTCCAGTTTTTGTCTGCTTCTGTGAGTCAGATGCCTGCCCATTGGCTGAATGTGTGCATTAAGCCAGGTTTAGCTAATCTGGCCCTTTTAGAAAGGTGCTTCACCATGGGAAGCTACATGCATGCTTGCAGCCTTCACTCTACAACAAAGCCTAGATAGAATAGGGTCATGCACATTTCTAACCCTTTGAATCACTTCTTCGGTAACATCGGTGACAACTTCAGTATGATTCTTGCCCCAGGGTAGGAATCACCACCATGTGGCTGTTAATAGGATTCAAGAAATAGGGTTGGTGGGTCTATGGACTTTATGGCAGGATCTGACAAAACGCATGTCTTAGCAAAATGCTCTGAGAGTTTATCTTCAGAAAGCAATAAAGTTTGGTTCTAAAGATAAAAATCGTTATAAAAACATGTTGATGTTGGATACATTGTCTTTCTATTGTGCAATTTCTACTTCTTGCTTTCTCACTAAGATCACTATCAAAAACCCGGTGTTCCAGTGTTTTAGGCACAATCCTGGTCTTAATGATGATGTACAGCAGGAAATGTGTACTGCCATTTATAATTTATTTTCTTCAAACATACTCTATGGCACAGGGACTATGAAAATAGCCTCAGGAGAAAACGCAATATATAGCTCTTGAGAGAATACATGTCCAGCTCAGAGGCAATCTGAAAAGTGAGTAGTCAAACGTGCCTTCTGAAATATGGCCTAATGACAAGAAGAATAAGATTGTGAGCCACAACTCTCTGGGGTTTTTCTAATTTTGCTATAGAATCTTTATGTGAACTGCAGATCACTTACATTCGAGTGCCTCAGTTTGTCAATCTGTAAATAGGTATAGTTATAACTCCTATCTTAGCAGTGAGTTGAGAGATGCTAACCCTAATCCCTTCCTCACCGAGGAATCATGAGACTTAATTCTTTGTGGTATGCTATGATACCCTTGAACTTTAAAAGATGTGTAGGGATGTATTGATGAGTATGAGTATATTAAAAAAAATCTCTTAAGTGAACTATTTTGCACAGCAGCTGTTCCAAAAGACGGTTTAGATGGCAGTATACATCCATGTACCAAAGGGTAGAATAAGCCCAGAAAATAAAAACAGTAGAGCAATTAAAATGTCTGCCTTATACTTCAATATTTAATCTGAGCAAGATAGACACATACCCATGTCTAATATTCAAACACAAATGTCTTCATAGTATGTGCTAGAGAACTTGAAAATCAAAGGCTCCGATCTCAGCAAAATGGATAGCTATTTTCCCCTTTCTGCCCTGTAAACCATTCATTAAACAAACAGCCAAAAATATACAGCCATACCTATTGCATATAGGAAGAGAAATTCCTAGCTTTGCACCCAGTTGAAGTAGTGGCAAGATGAATAAAACTGTACATGTGGGTGTGAGGAATGGAGCACATACAAAACCTTCTGCTCCAACCAACTATCTGAGATAATTTCCCAAGAGCTGTCAGTTGTGTCACAGGAGTGCTTATATTCTTATATCCTTTTGGAGGACTCCAAATAGTTCATAATTACAAACCAACCAGAAGATGAGCAAGTCTCCGTTCCAATCCATTGAGAGTACCCAAAGACATACATCTTAGGCCTGGTCTACACTACACGTTTAAACCGGTTTTAGGAGCATTAAACCGATTTAACGCCACACCCGTCCACACTAAGAGGCCCTTTATATCGGTATAAAGAGCTCTTTAAACCGGTTTCTGTACTCCTCCCTAACGAGAGGAGTAGCGCTAATATTGATATTACCATATCGGATTAGGGTTAGTGTGGCCGCAGATGGACGGTATTGGCCTCCGGGCGGTATCCCACAGTGCACCACTGACCGCTCTGGACAGCAATCTGAACTCGGATGCAGTGGCCAGGTAGACAGGAAAAGCCCCGCGAACTTTTGAATATTTACTGTTTGCCCAGCGTGGAGCTCCGATCAGCATGTGTGGTGATGCAGTTAAAAATCAAAATAAAGAAAGAGCTCCCGCATGGATCATGCGGACATGATCGCTGTAAGGGCAGGCAAATCTGTTCTATCAGCGCTCCGTTACAGAAGACGAATTAAAAAACTATTTAAAAAAATCTCCAGACAGACGCCATAGCAGGGACTCAGCGCACTGCTGCGTGACAAGCGTAATGGAAAGCCAAGGAATCAAATGGACGCTCATGGACTGGAGGACTCAAGCTATCCCACAGTTCCTGCAGTCTCTCTGAAAAGCATTTGCGTTCTTGGCTGAGCTCCAAATGCTTCTAGGGTCAAACACAGTGTCCGCGGTGGGTCAGGGCATAGCTCAGCAATTTATGCACCCCCCCACCCACCCCCAGAAGTGAAAGGGAAAACAATCCTCTCTTGACTCTTTTACATGTCACCCTATCTTTACTGAATGCTGCAGATAGACGCGATGCTGCAGCACTCAACACCAACATCCTTGCTCCCCCCTGCCATGGGTGGCTGATGGTGCAAAACGACTGGTACCCGTCCTCATCATCAGCCTATTGGCACATGGGGCAGTGCAAAAGGGCTGGTAACCATGCTGACTAGCATCCGTCAGGTCGATCAAGGGCGCCTGGCCCTAATTTTTCCTGGTAGATGGTACAGTATGGCTGATAACCATCGTCATCATAGAAACAGGGGGCTGAGCTCCGTCAGCCCCCACCCTTCATGTGTAAAAAAAAGATTCAATTGCCCCTGGACTAGCAGAGGGATGCTGGGCTCCTCTCCGCCACACTCCTTACTGTCCTGTCTGGACTATCATAGCAGCTGGAGGCTGCCTTCCACTCATTTCTCACTAACAAGTCAGTGTGTCTTATTCCCGCATTCTTTATTACTTCATCACACAAGTGGGGGGACAATGCTACGGTAGCCCAGGAAGGCTGGGGGAAGAACGGAATCAACAGGTGGGGTTGTTGCAGGAGCATCTCCTGTGAATAGCATACAGCTCATAATTTCTGCAGGATCTGACACAGAGCAGCTGTGCTCTCTGATACAGTGGTTCTCTAGTACACTTGCCCATATTCTAGGCAGGACTGATTCTATTTTTAGATACCAAAAAGGAGGGATTGACTCAGGGAGTCATTCCCAATTTTGGCTTTTGCGCCCCTGGCTGATCTTAGCCAGGGGCACTTATGACAGCAGCAAATGTTGCAAAAGGACTGGTAACCATGATCATCTTATTACCAATTTATGGTATGGTAGATGGTACAGTATGGCTGGTAACCATCTCTGCTGTCATGCAAAAGCAAAAGCATGCTTCTGTGTAGCGCTGCTGAATCGCCTCTGTGAGAGGCATCTAGTACACATACGGTGACAGTCACAAAAGGCAAAACAGGCTCCATGATTGCCATGCTATGACATCTGCCAGGGCAATCCAGGGAAAAAAGGCGCAAAATGCTTGTCTGCCGTTGCTTTCTCAGAGGAAGGAGTGACTGACGACATTTACCCAGAACCACCTGCGACAATGATTTTTGCCCCATCAGGCACTGGGATCTCAACCCGGAAATTCCAAGGGGTGGGGTAGGCTGCGGGAACTATGGGATAGCTACGGAATAGCTACCCACAGTGCAACGCTCCAGAAATTGACGCTAGCCTCGGACCGTGGACGCACACCACCGATTTAATGTGTTTAGTGTGGCCGCGCGCACTCGATTTTATACAATCTGTTTTGCTAAACCGGTTTATGTAAATTCGGAATAATCCCGTAGTGTAGACGTACCCTTACATGGTCAACCTGAACTGCAAAGTCATGTGAACTGCCTGATAGAATGCAGAACCAGAGCAACCTAATCACAATGGAGATCACAAACTCCTGCACTAAATTATGAACTTGGCTCCAGTTCTGCTTTCTCCTCATGTGCAAAAGACCTCAGGACTTGAGTTATTTTGTGATTAGCTTTAGGGTTTTTTAAAGAAAAAAATAGAACTTTTTAGTTTATTGTCATGGATCTGACATAATTCTGCAAATGCTTCTATCATACTTTGCAAGTTGTCTGAAACTAAAAAGGCCAAGAAGGGATTTGCGCACACATTCTCACCAATAAGCTCTGAGAGAAAAAAACAGCTCTGCTTCCATTTCTCCTGCTCGTGGTAATGCAGTCCACACTGTGGTCAGAGAGCATATCTGGTTATTATCACATGCCCAAGATGATGTGAACCAAATCAGTGAAGACTGAGAGGATAATAAAATGAAACATCTTGAATATCTGCCATGCCATCCAATAGATCATACCATAACCTACAGGCTACTGAAGTATTTCTATTCATTTGTCGCATTTCCCAAGGGCTCTTTAAAACGACTCTTCATGGGGCCAAAACTACACAAGATCTGTTCTTTCCACAGTATGTACTTTTTTTATTTTGAAGCTACATATTTACAGCTCTACTTTACTTTTTGGATGGTGGAAATGCAGTGTAGAAAAAAAGCCCTTGCAAAATTTTGCCTCCATAAATGACTTATTGAAACAAGAAAGCCTATGAAAAACAGACACTAATACAAGACAGATCTCAAATGGCCCTAGGGTGACCAGATGAGAGATGTGAAATATCAGGACGTGGGGGGGTGGGGGTGTTCCGGCAGAGCAACAAAAAACAAAAAAAATCCAAGAGCCAGCGGCAGATGAAAAAAAAAACAAAAGCAAAAAAAAAAAAACCCAAACAAACAAAAAAAAAAACAAGAGCCGCCGGAGCATAGGAAAAATTGGTGGGGGCTGGGCACCCACCGGCAGCTCCACGCCCTACCCCCCTGCACCAGCTCACTTTCGCTCTGCCTCCACCTCCCCTGAGCTGGCTGCTGCGTCCTGCTTTTCCCCCCTCCCTCCAGCACTTGCACCGCCATACAGCTGATTAGTGCAAGCCTGGGAGGGAGGGTGAGGAGGAGGAATGCGGCGTGCTTGGGGAAGAGGCGGGGCTAGGGCGGGGATTTGGGGAGGGATCCAGTAGGGCAGTGAGCGGGCGGGGCTGGGGGCAGGGATTTGGGGAAGGATCCAATGTGGAGGGAGGGGGAGGGAAAGGGTGGAGTTGGGGCGGAGGGGCGTGAGGGCCAGAGGGCAAAATATCAGGACAATTCGTGTCCCGACTGATGTTCGGTCAGGACACGGGACAAATAAGTAAATATCGGGACATCTGGTCACCCTAAATGGCCCTAACAATAGTTGACCTATCTCCTATTTTACAATTCCTAGTTCACAATTCCTCCCCACTCTTAATTTTCCAGCTGGCTCAACTAAGGCCCACTGAGGTCAAATAACTTTGCCTGATGTCACACAGTGTTTCACTTGGGTTTAAAGGCCAGGATTCCCCTAAGACACACTCATTTAGTTTTGAGTTGTCACATTCTGAAATCATTGTTCTCTTTGTGTGTGAGTTAGCGGTACCTTACACAGAAACTAGCCTTGTTTTATAGAAGCATCAGTGAAATAGTTAACAAAACATTCCCTATTGCACGTGGGAAGGAAGGTACACTAACAAATAGATTCCAGTCCTGTGAATAAATGCCAGGATTTATCTCCCATGCCCTGTTCTGAACACGTATCACTAAGCAGTTCCTCTTATTCATAAATAACTGACTCCTAGGGGTAGGGACATCTAAACAGGGCAGATTTAGAGACATTCCTAGTTGACCTTTTATCTTGTTGATGCATTTCCAGAACCTCTGAAGAAAAACTACTGCCAAAAGCTCTTCTGTAACTTTAAAAAACAAATTAGCAATTTTAGTCTATCCTTCCTATGATCTGTACATGCCTCAACTAGGTCATTTAACTGGACTTAAACCATTCCTCCTGCTCCACCTTTATTAGAATAGCATAGAGCCACTAGTGATTTCTCCCCCTGAATCTGAGACACACCAAAAAGGTAACCATATGGGAGTATGAAAAGTTAATCATTATTCAACCAAGCTTCCAAGGCCAAAAAGTCAGTTGCTGTGTTATGGCTGACAGTGTAACAAAGAGCCAATGATACATAAAGCATATCTTATCTCCGCAGATCATATTCCAGAGACCTTATATACATATGGGAAACAACCACTGCAAAAACTAAAACCCTAGTTACTTGTACTTAGTCTGTTTCTCTCCCCCGCCCTACACCAAGGAGGGACGTTTTTAAGTTAATATAAATAATTCAAGACAATTGTGTTTGGAAAGGAAAGAGCTGCAATTGTAGAACAGGAAGCAGAACAAGATAAATGAGACTAAAACTTCATGGATGAATTTGCAGGAAGTTGGGGAGAGAAGTCTTCATTACTACAGTCTCATTTATTTAAACTGCTCCTGGAAGCTAAATAAACCACCTTATACTCTTCAAAATGATCATAGTTGAATACTGGCCTAAACAGACCACCTCAGGATAAACAACTACTTGGAGACCCACATTTCTCCCAGCCATCCTATGTAGACTCAGCAATTTGTGACTAGGGTGGTAGAACCATTTACCAACAATTTCTATGTAAGTCACACAGAGCTAGGGCTGGAACCCTGCTCCTTCACTTCCAAAGACAACAATGACACCAAGGTGATCTCTCTTAGCAAGCATTAGTAGAGGATCAATTATTGCCTCTGTGGGCCACACAGACACATTGCATTAGGGCCAACATCACACATACATTGGGCCCAGTCCCACACCCCAGTCCAGACAGCGAGGGAACTCACCACTTGATCTTCCCACCCAAAAACCTAGTCATGGGTAATTGCTTAGGGCTAGCCCTGAGCCAAAGGGAGCTGCAATTCCTATGGCAGGACCGCTGGATAGGCTTCTGGAAGTCTGACCATCCTTCACATGGTATCTAGATAACTAGAATTATGTTGGTCACAGGCAGGACTTCAACAGATAATAGCTGTGACTTTATGCTACCAGTATTTTATCATTTTCCCCCCAGAACGTTTGGGTTTCATTCTGATCTCACTGACACAAGGTTTATGTCATCAGAAATCCATTGATTTCAGCAGAGTTATTAACATACAGTAGAATCCCGTTTATGATCTTGTCACCCAAGTCAGCCAAGTACTGTCTAAAACTGCAGGATTTTTCACAACTTTTTCCAATGCCATGGAGTACAGCTGTTTACACTCAACCAGGGGTACATGTACGCAGAAGTCTTCCAGGGGATACATCAACTCATCTAGAGATTGGCCTATTTTTACAACAGGCTACATAAAAACACTGGCAATGTCAGTAAAAACTAAAATTTCTTACATACAGTGACTTGTTTTATACTGCTGTATATACTATACACTGAAATATAAGTACAATATTTATATTCACATTTATTTAATAACTATATGGTAAAAATGAGAAAGTAAGCATTTTTTTCAGTAGTAGTGTGCGGTGACACTTTTGTATTTTTATATTTGATTTGTAAGCAAGTAGTTTTTAAGTGAGGTGAAACCTGGGGTATGAAACACAAATCAGACTCCTGAAAGGGGTACAGTAGTCTGGAAAGGTTGTGAGACACTGTTTTAAACTATTTATTAAATTACGACTAAACAATTTTGAACCATTTTATTGTGAAATAAAGGAACTGTATTTTTTTAAATCATTTCACATCACAAACAGCTTAATTATTGTGTGTCTGCCTTTACCTATTTTTCAAACAAAAATGATGATGCTTGCATTTTTTACCAAGACAAACTCATGGTTTTTTCAAAAAGGACAGGAGTACTTGTGGCACCTTAGAGCAGGGCCGGTGCAACCTATTAGGCAACCTAGGCAGTCGCCTAGGGCACTAGGATTTGGGGGGCGGCATTTTCTTCAGCCGCCCCGGTCACCGCCGGCATTTAGGCGGAGGGAGCTGGGGCAGGGGGGCGCGGGGAGGGCCTCCTGCAGCAAGTGGGAGGGGGGGTGCCAAGCCTGGGAGGCGGGAGAAGAGAAGCAGCGACGGCATGCTCGGGGAGGAGGCGGAGCAGGAGTGAGCTGGGGCGGGGAGTTGCCACATGGCTCCCCGGGCCAGGGAGGGGAGCTGCCATGGGGGAGGGGTGGGCGCCTCAGGGCGGAGGGTGGGTTGAGGAGCTGCCGCAGGGCTCGAGGAGGGGGTGGAGCAGAGGTGAGCTGGGGTGGGGAGCTGCCGCACGGCTCCCCCGGGGGTGGGGAGCTGCCACGGGGGGTTGCCTCAGGGCGGGAGGGGGGAGCTGCCGTGGGAGGGGGCGCCTCAGGGCGAGGGGGGGGCAGGGAGCTGCCGCAGGGCTCAGGGAGGGAGGAGGGCGCAAGGTGGAAGTTTCGCTTAGGGCGCGAAACATCCTTGCACCGGCCCTGCCTTAGAGACTAAAATTTATTTGAGCATATACTTTCATGGGCTTATGCTCATATAAATTTGTTAGTCTCTAAGGTGCCACAAGCACTCCTGTTCTTTTTGCGGATACAGACTAACACGGCTGCTACTCTGAAACCCAGGGCGACCGGGGGGAGGGCAAGTGGGGCAATTTGCCCCAGGCCCTGGGCCCCACAGGGGCCCCCACGAGAATATAGTATTCTATAGTATTGCAACTTTTTTTTATGGAAGGGGCCCCTGAAATTGCTTTGCCCCAGGCCCCCTGAATCCTCTGGGCGGCCCTGCTGAAACCATGGTTTTTTGATTGTTTGTTTGTTTGTTTTGTTTTTTCTGTGACTAATAGCCCACCTAAATTATTATTTTTTTGATTGGTTAGCTTAGAGTTGAGGCATGTGAAAGAAGGCTGATATAACTGGTGGTTTCCTTGATTTATAGTGATCATATTGGTGGGGTTTGATTTAACTGCACTCCCACCCTTGGCTCCCACATACTCTAATATTTGCCACTCCTGATCCTCCACATACTCTCCTAAACTGCTGTCTTCAAATAATTCCAAATGGACCTTCCTGCTCCTGCTGCTCTGTAGACAGAACTCCAGAGGAAGTACTGCATGCCCATTCATTACAGATTCTAGCCCTCAAACTTCTCACCTCTGAAATCAAAAGGAAAAGGGATGGTTTGTCTCTTCCTGGTGCACATCTGACATTTTTAGGGGAGGAAAAGGTAGCAATTCATTTACTTCACATTATTTCTCCCACTCAGGAAATTTCTCTCCCCCTCGCACTAAAAATAATAATAAACAAACACTTTTTAATGTATGGGAACCCACACCTGACAGCTTCTGAAATCCAAATGATAATAAGCAAAGGCAACTGGCCTATTTGAAACAAAAAAGAACCCCAAGGGCCAGGAAGCACAAAACCCTTGAAGAACAAAACAAGAAAGAAAAATAAAAAGCTTTGTTCAGAAGGAAGCTGCAGATGTGTTCTGGTATTAGCAGAGAAAGGAAATGCACCAGGGCGGGGGGGCCCAGTGTCACCAGTTCTAACCCCAGCAGAGGTGAAAGTAAGCAGGTACGGGCCGGTACGGAGAACCGGTAAGAAAAGGAGACTGGCTGAGGGAGGGAGAAGCCTGCCCTCTGCATAAGAATAGTTTAAACTCAGCTGTTCCCTGAGTGGTTCAACCCTCGGGGTTAGGAGTGGTTTCTGGCATCCTTGTTAATTTCACTCACAGTAGCTGGGGGGAGTGGGGAGGGTGTGTTTGACCATGGCAGGGGCAGTCCTTGTCTGCCCCCAGGATGAGGGGATCTTGTCTCCAATACTAATATACACAACAAATACAAGCATTTGGCTCCACCGCTTAAATCCAGAGCTAATAAAAGTAGGTGGAAGGGGAAAACTCACTGTCACATTGGTTTCTCGTCTCCTCCCACCCCCTCCTCCAGCCAAGCTGCAGACAAGGCTCTGCATTCCTCCCACCCCACCCCCAGCAGGGGTTCTCCTCTAGGCTCTAGCTTGTAGGAGGGATACTGGCTGAGATGCCTGCTGCTGCTGCTGCTGCCTGCATAAGAACAGTGTGTGACCATGGCAGGGGCAGTTCTTTTCTGCCCCTGAGTTGAGGGGATCTCCTATACACAAAAAACACAATCAAAATCAGGAACCATTTCCAAGTTCAAATCTATCCCATTCCCTCCCCAGCAGAGGATCATGGTTGTGATGTCCAAAGTGCTTGCAGATCCTCTTTGAAATGTTACTGAACCGCGCAGGGAACAGCTGAGTTTAAACTGTTCTTATGCAGGAGGCAGGCTTCTTCCTCCCTCAGCCAGTCTCCCTGCTCCCTGCTGCAAGCTAGAGGGAAGCCCCTGCAGCTGCTGCTCAGTGCCAGGCAGCCTAGTGTCCACAGCCTGGCTAGAGGAGGAGGGAAGACACGGAGAAAAATGTGACAGTGAGTTTTCACTTTTTCAGGCTTATTCCAATAGTAAAGTTTTATTACAGATAGTACTGGTAGTAGTAATAGTAGTAGTAATAGTAGCTTTATTTTCTCTATCCATGTCATGCAATGGGAGGGATCCATGAAGTACGTAGGAGAGGTGGGTTGCTTGCGATTGGACCATATGGGTAAGAAATGTAAATTACTTTCACCCCTGCCCAAACCCCAGGGATCCCAGCCGCCTCTGCAGCTGGTAGCTCTGGGGATGATTTAAAGGGCCCAGCTCCTAGCTTCAGCTGAATCCCTGAGCCCTTTAAATCCTGATTTAAAGGCCCCGGGATTTAAAGGCCCCACCTCTTCTGATAGAGGCCATGCCTCTTCCGGTTGAGGCCCCTCCCCTCCTCCTCCGGGAGTACCGGCAAGTCCTTTAAGTTACTTTCACCCCTGAACCCCAGTGATCATAATTCTGTGATTGGCATAGAGCAGCAGCTAGTAGTCCAGGCAGAATGCTCTTTTATTATATAGATCTGAAATTTTCAAAGTCACCTACTAGATTTGGACTCCTGCATCTCATTAATTCCAAATCCCCTAAGTGAGCTTTGAAAGATTTCCACTTGAAGATTTAAATATTATACTAACAGGAAGATGCTGGTGGGCACTTGCTTGATAAGAGGCAGGCCGAGAAGGTCACAGACCCCTGTGGGTGAAGACCCTTGAGCCATTGTGCTTCTGTTGCATACAATACCTGCAATCTGAAAGCTTCTTCCTTAATTTCATGTGCATTGCTTGTTTCTCTATCACTCTCAGGTTTGTCCCCTTGGCACCATTATCCAGTTTAGGAGTGTCTAACCAATTTAGAACCAATTTTGATGGTGTTATCTGTATCTGAATTCATCCTTCCAAGCAAATTTAGTCTTTCTGTATCCAAATCCTCATTAGTTAATGTTGTTAAGGAACCATAGAATCATAGAATCTCAGGGTTGGAAGGGACCTCAGGAGGTCATCTAGTCCAACCCCCTGCTCAAAGCAGGACCAAACCCAACTAAATCATCCCAGCCAGGGCTTTGTCAAGCCTGACCTTAAAAACCTCTAAGGAAGGAGATTCCGCTACCTCCGTAGGTAACCCATTCCAGTTCTTCACCACCCTACTAGTGAAAATGTTTTTCCTAATATCCAACCTAAACCTCCCCCTCTGCAACTTGAGACCATTACTCCTTGTTCTGTCATCTTCTACCACTGAGAACAGTCTAGATCCATCCTCTTTGGAACCCCCTTTCAGGTAGTTGAAAGCAGCTATCAAATCCCCCCTCATTCTTCTCTTCTGCAGACTAAACAATCCCAGTTCCCTCAGCCTCTCCTCATAAGTCATGTGCTCCAGCCCCCTAATCATTTTTGTTGCCCTCCGCTGGACTCTCTCCAATTTATCCACATCCTTCTTGTAGTGTGGGGCCCAAAACTGGACACAGTACTCCAAATGAGGCCTCACCAGTGCTGAGTAGAGGGGAATGATCACATCCCTTGATCTGCTGGAAATGCCCCTACTTATACAACCCAAAATGCCATTAGCCTTCTTGGCAACAAGGGCACACTGTTGACTCATATTCAGCTTTTCGTCCACCGTAACCCCTAGGTCCTTTTCTGCAGAACTGCTGCCCAGTCATTCGGTCCCTAGTCTGTAGCAGTGCATGGGATTCTTCCATCCTAAGTGCAGGACTCTGCACTTGTCCTTGTTGAACCTCATCATATTTCTTTTGGCCCAATCCTCTAATTTGTCTAGGTCCCTCTCTATCCTAGCCCTACCCTCCAGCGTATCAACCACTCCTCCCAGTTTAGTGTCATCTGCAAACTTGCTAAGGGTGCAGTCCACACCATCCTCCAGATCGTTAATGAAGATATTGAATAAAACCGGCCCCAGCACCGACCCTTGGGGCACTCCACTTGATACCGGCTGCCAACTAGACATGGAACCATTGATCACTACCCGTTGAGCCCGACCATCTAGCCAGTTTTCTATCCACCTTACCGTCCATTCATCCAGCCCATACTTCTTTAACTTGCTGGCAAGAATACTGTGGGAGACTGTATCAAAAGCTTTGCTAAAGTCCAGAAATAGCACATCCACTGCTTTCCCCTCATCCACAGAGCCGGTTATCTCGTCATAGAAGGCAATTAGGTTAGTCAGGCATGACTTGCCCTTGGTGAATCCATGCTGACTGTTCCTGATCACTTTCCCCTCCTTTAAGTGGTTCAGGATTGATTCCTTGAGGACCTGTTCCAGCCTGAAGTAATTTAAGCACACTATACACTTCATCTACAAGGGTCTCTTCTAAGAGAATTAATAAAATGAACCAGGTATGTTTCCAGGGCAGATAAACTCATTGGGACAGACAGTACAAAAGCTGGTCTAACTTCTCATGACCTGCTAGCAAGACTTCCTACAGGCAAGTCGCATCTTAGGCGCATTTAACATGTGCAAATTCAGCTTTGTGCGGTGGGCAAAAACAGGGGAAAAAAAAGAAAAATAACAATATAAAAACTGCATCTGTAGTGCGAGCGATTCCGCCCACCATTCAACTCAATGAGTGTTTCACTATACGCGATTTTCGCTTTACGCGCTAACCGCAGAACGGAATCTCCACGTAAGATGAGACTTGCCTGTATTTTCAGCATGCATTCCACATCAAATAAACTAGAAAGGTAAGCTGGGCTCTATGTAAGGCTATCTGCCTAGTCCAAGAACAGAAGTTGCACTGCACTCCTCTCCAGTCAATAATCTATAAACGGGCTGAACGTGCAGGCTCACTGCCAGCCAATTGTAGCTGCTACACTTCATCATTTTGAGAGCCCAGGCCTCTCCTTTGCACTGATTTAAACTGGCAAGGAGCAGCTCTATGCTAAGGAGGGAGTGGGGCAGGGGGGTGGGGGAGAGAGAGAGATTTCAAATGAAACAGAAAACTAATAGGAGCACAGAAAAAAACTCAATGACTGTCATTTAGTAATTACTGGCATTTTATCCACTGCATTACAAGGATCACCACAAGTGGCAGATCCAGAATCAAAACATGACCTGGAAGGTTTGGGGCTAAAATAGAAAGCTGTTGCTTGGCCTTCTAGTGGAAATACACACATAAAGCAATTCTGGATGAACTTCAGGTTTGAAGGTGCATTGCATATCTACTTAAATTTGGAGATTTAGCATGACATTTGTGTTTTATCCATTGTTAAATAGGAATATCCTTGACTTGGCTTTTTTGAGAGGGGGACACAAAAATGTTTCTTTCCTTTACTTCTTTTCCTGCTCAAACAGAATCATCCAAATGTGCAGGAAATGTTACACTAATTATCAACACGCAAATGTCAGATAAATAAGATCTTTAATTTTTATAAATTCAGCTTTCTAATTTTTTTCCTAAAGGATGAAAATCCTGTTTTTTAGAATAGATATGTTGGACAATTATGGATTTTTATTCTCTTCCTGGAATTTTGTATAAATGTAACTGGGCACAAGCGCAAAATATGTCCTATTATTAAATCTGTAAGGACATCATACTGAAGTGAATGAGTGGGTATATAACTCCTATCTAAGGAAATCCTTCTTTGGCTAGAAGATTCCTTCAAATGGAAGAAATGGTGCATTACACATACTGTACATTACATACATACAGACCTAGCCCATCTGTGGAATTTCTATTTCAGAAGGTTTATTCATTGCTACAACATGTTGTCAGAGTCTTTTAAAAAGGAGGAATCATCACCAACCCAGTGGCAGGCTGGTAATTTTGCAATTAACTGTCAGGGGCACTACCTTGTTTCTTACAGTCACTACCTGAAGTAACAAGTCCTGTAGATGGTAGGCCAGGTCTTAAAGTATGCATACAAGAGTGTACTGTACAAACAATAACACAAGCTTATGCATACATTTATGCACACAAAATTCAGGGGATGTATGCATTAGTCTTTAGTGTGCATTGCTTGCAAAAATGCAGGCGTATTTCTGAAAGTGTGGTCTTTTATGTCTGGGAATTATGTACCTGAAATGAAGTTTCTAGTACTGTAATTTCATCCGCAGTAGTTTTTGCTTTCTGAAAGCAATATTTCCATTACAAGCAGGGAAGATTGGGTGGATTCACGATATTGGGAATAGCTTTGTCAGCAGCATCTTATAAACGCATTTTGAACACTCTAAATCCTAAGTGCACATCTAATAAACACATGCATGGAATACAAAAACTACCTCCTTATAGCATCAAGTGTTATAAACACACACAAGGGAAGGCTGGACTGGCTAAGAGATTTGAAGACTTTTATCTCTGTAACACTGGTCTGAATTCCACAAAATGAAATGTTTCCAATAAGCTCTAGCCTGAACCTGGCCCACTGAACCTTTCAGCCTTCTGTAACCCAAATGTGGGACACAATGAACGACAATGACCCTCAAAATCAGGGGCACATACAAATGATTCATGTATGGAACTTAAAAGGCTTTGGTTTAAATAATCCTTTCCTTAACCACAATTCTTCATGTGAGATGTAAGTTTTCAACAATAAAGATGGGCAGATGCCCAATTTGTGTGCAATGGAAATAACTTTGGGACTAAAACAGGGAACATCCCACAAAATGCGGGATGACTGAGAGGTCAAAGTTTGTTACCATCTCACTGACCTATGTGAAACGACCCGATAGTCTAGTTGCTAGAGAGCTGGTGTCTACCTTAATATTAGAACTAACTAACTGATGGCCTCAGAAAAGAGGCTGAATGAATATGGAGCTTCACTCTCCTCTCATGCTGACAGAAGTGATCTCTCTGGACAAAGGTTGAGGCAAATTGACAGAGTCACATGGGAAAATTTGATTTGCCACTGTTATACTTGTTTGGTGGGCAGTGTCCTTCAATCACCTGTGCTGTCAGGACATTGCCTTGCATAAGCACTTAATAGAAACTTAAAACATAAAAAGAAGAAGCAGGAAAAAAGTCTCAATTACTGAATGAATACCATCTTTCACCATGAACTGAAGACAGAAGACATGTACATATGTGCACACAGCTTACAAAGTGTGGGGCATTCATTAATCAATAGCAGCAAATTCACTCCAGTAAGTAGCTTTCCTTTTAGATTGCTGGTCCATGATCCAGGGTGATTTTAGACTTGCTGAATCCCAAACCAGTGCATGTGTGTATATGGACAATTGACTGAACTGTCTGATTTTTCAACCTGGGATCCTGAAGCCACATTAGCAACTTTGGACTTTACTTCCTTGGTGAATCCCATCATACTGCAATGGAAATGGAATCACTACTAATTAACATATCTTATTACATAACCACCAGAAGTAAGGGCTTCTGCTATGAAGCATGTTCTCTGTGCAGACTGAAAAATCATATGGTAGTGTAGACTTTTGCATGAATTCCTCCCCGGCTGTACTTTATAAACATCTCCATTTAAAGCAAACAGTATACCTGAGCTTAAACCAACCCTGAGGACATAAATGTAATTGTGGACAATACTCCATGGTATTAAATCACTTCATTTAACAACTGCTCAGCATGCAGACTACTCAAAGGAAACTATTCTGCAGCTAGCAGGAGACAGAATGCTTTAATAGTTACATTTTATTGAGCTTAGACAAATTAAAAGGGTTATAAGCCACAGACAGTGACCAAATAACCATGAAAATGACAACGTACATACTCTTTTGAATGATACACTGTGTTATAGGCAGATCCCTAGAGTATTGACTAGGGGGAGTCTGAATTCTCCTAATTATCATAGATGATGGATTTTTCTGGTTGGAGGTAAAATATCAATTGGACAGAAAGTGGAAGCGCCACTACAAGGCTACAATTTTACGAGGCTCAGTTTGTTTGATCAGAAATGATGTACATTCATAAACTGAAGTCACTGTTAGACTCTAACACATCCAATGCCATCTCTGAATGTAAATTATTTGGTGACTCCAGTAATATAATGAGCATGATATCAGGAACAGTTACATTTTATGCTGGTGGTTTAAATTCGCACAAATCAACTTCGGATGCAAAACATTCCCATTGGAAATTGTGGAATTCTGGTTGTTTTGGTTTTTGCTTTAGAAACAAGTGACGTCAACATGTAAGTAAGTGGGGTCTAAATTTAAAGTTGATAGAGGTGGAAACATGAATAAATCAAATAATTAGGAACAGCAACATCTAGTTTAAAAATTATTTAATCATATTTTGTTAGTACTGATATGATAAAATGTAGCCTACGTAGCAGTGAGTGGGGGAGGAAAGCTATGTATGTGTTATCCTGTCAAGTACCAGATGGAGATATAAAATTCTGACCCTTGTCCTTTTTAATCATTTGCCTGATAATCTAATCTTCCAGACACTCAACAATAATTTAAGCATAGTTCTCAATATCCTACTTTCAATTTTGGTAATTGGTTGCTTTTAGTTTCATGCAATTCACCATGTATCTTTCTTTAGAATTCCTGTTCTAGATCTTGCTTCCAGCCACAGCCCAAAATCTGATACTTTGGAGGAAGACAAAAACACGACCTGCAGTAATATCATCTTGTTCTTAGGAGAAGTGGTTTGGGTTGGATTGGTGCTTGCATCAGAGACTTTGAGATTGTTACAGCTTCAGTAGGTGGTACTCCTCCCCTTGCAAGCATGAAGGGAGCATTGCTATCTGCTATCAGCAAAGATGCAGATCAGATGATTTGGTTATTAAAGTTTCCATAACACTTTTCATGAGAGCAGAAATGTCCAAGAAACACTTCCTGCTCAGTTTGTGCCCAAATTGCAGGCTCTGTATAAGAACAAACGTATACAAAACCTAACAGAAATATTTTCATGCCTTTTAAAAAAAAATTCCAAGGGAAATTTTTGCATTAACGAAACCTCTTCCTCTGCTAAGGAATGCTGACGTGGTATGCTACTGCATAAGAACCTGAAAGTTAAATTGTATAGAAGAAATTGAAAAATACTTTTAAAATACAGATTTTTAAAATAATTTCAGTTTTAAAAATCTAAGGTGTAATTAGTCCCACAAAGTAACATTTAAAAAAAAAATATATTAACATGATAATGTCTTTGCAACTAGCCTGGCCAAACTTCAATATGGATAGTTTGATTCCACCTGGCTACATTCCCACTGAAGTTTCAATTGAAGATGATATTCTTCACCACTTCCTCACCACAAACTTCAGTATAGTGTTGATACACACTGTTGACATACAATTGTATTCCACCCCAGTAAGAGGTGAGTGTAAAAGGAGTGTGATATGGTTGCAAAGCCCATGGAGATTCTTGGCTAACTATAAACAAAAGACATTAGCACTTCAAAGCTTATTAATAAATCATACAAGATTTTATATGCTGTTTACATACATATGTATAGGGTCAGACACTTTCCAGGTTGTTGTTTCCCACCTTTCTACTAAGGTTGCTAACACATCAAGAAGAAGTGTTAAGAATAATTTATTCTTGGTGTTACCTTTTGCACAGTCATATTAAGGACTAAATCTGGTCCAGTCAAAATCACTGGCAAAATTCCCATTGACTTTAGCAGGGTCATGATTGAACTTTAAAGTCATAAATATGTAAGAACTTGAATATAATTCCAATCCATATGTTCATCTCATCTCCATGTGCATGACCTAAGTCAAGAATTCTGTACCAGGCAATGGAGACCCTGGAACAGTAAAATGTGATTATAGTCAACAGTCCTACATTTGAAGATGAGTTCTGGGGTAGGGAGTCTGACAGTAATCAGTGTTTAAAGGAATGGTAAATCCTGTCAAGGAACAGACTGATGGATGCAAACATATTTACTGCCCATTCGGTGACAGGTTAAATTCCTAAGAACAGAATTACATTCTTCGGCTCTATACAGAAATAGATACATTTTTTAAATAACCCTACAAGGAAAGTGTACTGTATTAAACCCTTGAACTGATGAAGCTTCTAATGCAAAATAAAATAATAAATAAATAAATGCACCCCTGCTGTTTAGCAGGTATGCAACCTCTGTTCAGCATACTGAGCCAGAGCTGATGAAACCACCAATGAGACACCTAAGATAAATGCCTGTTCGCTATTTATTTGTGGTTGAATTAAAGAATGGTTGGGGTGAGGGAATTAACTTGACGGCAGGTGGTCTGATTCCCAAGACACCTTGCCAACAGAATAATACAGAAGGGGAATACTATATATAGGGATTTTCTGGATCCTGGCACAGCAGGAATGTTGGAGGGCATCTCCCCAGAGGTCAAACAGCAGAGTCTGCCAGTGTTCTGCTACAGAGAAGCTGACTGGTAGGCCACCAGCTCCACAGACAGATGTGCTATCAAACCTAAATTAAATTACTGAATCATACTGGGAGCAACAAAAGAATAAAAATAAATGAGGAGGGACATGTTTAAATAATGGGAAAAGGCCAAGTCATAGTTCTTATTATCTGGTTTATTCTCCTGGAATTAAAACAGTTGCCACCAAACATAGAATCAGAGAACTGGAAGGGACCTCAAGAGGTCATCTAGTCCAGTCCCCTGCACTCAAGGCAGGACTAAGTATTATCTAGACCATCCCTGACATGTACACAAATCATGCATGCTGCTGACAGACATAAGAATGGCCCTACTGGGTTAGACTAAAGGTCCATCTAGCCCAGTATCCTGTCTTCCAACAGTGGCCAGTGCCAGGTTCCCCAGAGGGAATGAACAGAACAGACAGTCTTTAAGATGTGATTTCTATTTTTAATCTTTAGGGCATTGCTGTGTCAAGTACTAAGATGTGTGGGAAAACTCCTGAAATTCAGAACTAGGAAGACTCATGCCATTCAGGATTAAATCTGTTTCTCGTTGAAGCCCATAATGATACTAAAGTCCTTGCACAGTGTTCCTCTTCACTCAACCACAGAGACACAGTCCTGGGAGTAGGTGGCCTATACAAGTCTGTCTTGTACAACTAATTTAGCATGGTATCACTTCCTGACACTGCATCACTGTGTTGTAATACAGCAGCAGCTGCAGCAGCATGAAGTGTCATGATGCAGCCATCACACCTGAGGAAGTGTCACCACACTGGATCTTAACATGGTCATGCCGTTGCAGCCTGCATCATCTCCTAGAGGTCATTCAAGGCAATTTTAGTGCCTTGCAAGTCTGGCTGGCAGGATGCAGGACAGGCCCCATCCAAATAGGAACTGTACTAAGAAAGAATAGGAGGCAATCCAACACAACAGTAAGGGATTTGGGGGCTTGATTTACTGATCACCATCTGATTTTAGGAATAGTTATTGACCGAATCCTATGCTAAAACAGCAAATAACGCTTCTTCCCCTCTTCCCCTTTCCTCCCCTCTCCTATTCCCCCTCTTCCCCCCCCCCCTACTTAATGCAGCTCTGTTTGTGACAGTCCCTTGTTGCTTGAGAAAGGATGATGAAACCACTGCACTGGGGAAAAAACAAAAACCGAAACATTTCTTTTCAATATACAGGATGGAAAAGAAAATCTTTAGCTTTTGACCAGATTGTGTCTGAACCACACAGAGAGGTTTATATTCTCCCCTAGAGGTGGGAACCTAGCTCCACGTAGCATTAAGGGGAGTTACAGATGTGCAGTGACTGGAAAATATACCCCAGCATTCTAAATCATTTGATATGAATAGGTCTCTCTTGTTCAAAGATCAATTAAGTCAATTTCACCTTACAGTTAAACACCAGTCATTCTGCTCAGCCCAGCAATCTGAAAAGTTCACATGGTGAGAAACACTTCTCACCATGAGGAAGCTGTGAAATCTAACTTGAAAAGAAAGTTTCTGGTTACAATTGGCATTTCTGGAGCAGCCTACTGTTGGCAGCATCTATCTTGCTGGAGGAAAGTGACTGTTTGTGACACTGATAGTGACTGTTTGTGAACTTTCCATCCTGCTTTCATGCTGTTGTTTTAAAACATCTTTAAAAGATCCTGAAATCCTTTATAACATAGGCCCCGCTTTCTTTTAATATCTCTATTTTTAAGCCTGCTCAATAATCTGTATGTACTGTATATTTGCATCTATTCAAAGGCTTTGTGTAACAACACATGAATGAAACAATACTCTCTCATTGTATTTATCTACTGTAAATAAAGAATGGATCTACTAGCACCCAGCCCCTACTGCACACTGATCTACTAAAAACTTGGGCAGAGAGCCAAATTCTGGCCTCAGATATATTCATGTGCCTCCCACCGATTTCAACGTGAGCCACGTGTGTGCATCTGAGGGCACAGCTTGGCTCTAATTCGTGTTTTAATGCCTAATGAAGCAACAATAGTCATGTTTTCTGCTGTTTTTAGAAGTCTGGCTAACTTGGGCCAATCTTTTTTTATTTTTATCTATACGTGTTAGTAATATAAATAAGCAAAGGAAACAAAGACACATACGCAGAAATTTCCAGTAAAGTGGACCTAATTCTGAGATCACTTGTATTGGTATAAAATCAGGAGCATCCACACGGAAGTCAAAAGAATTAGATCAGTGTCAAACCCGTGTAAACAAAATCAGAATCAGACTCCCCATGTTAATTTTCAATTTCTGTTCTGATCAAGCTTATATTTGAAATGTCATAAGTAATAAGAAATACTATATTCTTAAATATAGGATTTTTGTCCTTCAAGTAAGATTTGGGAGGTGGGAATAGACAAAGGTAACTAGCAAATTAAATACTAATGTCATCTCTGTAACTCTCCTCCCACCACCACACATCAATTTGGTATGCGCCTCAAGTTATTAAAGGGAAAACTGGTAAAGGCAAGAATAAGGTGACTGCTTACATGCTTATTTTTACCTTATATGACCTTAAGACCCAAAACAAGCCAAAGTACAGACAGCAAAATAAATCAGGGCTGTTGCATAGCAGAGCCAACTCGGGGCAGGTCTACACTTACAGCACTGCAGCAGCACAGCTATATCGCTGTAGCACTTATTGAAGATACTATCTACGCCGACAAGAGCTTCTCTCCTCAGCCTATGTACTCCACCTGCCTGAGAGGCAGTAGCTATGTTGACAGGAGAAGCCCTCCCATCAACAGAATGCTGTCTACAACAGGGGTTAGGTCAGCATAACTGCATCATCGCTCATGAATGTGGATTTTCCACACCCCTGAGCGATGTAGTAGATATAACAAGGTACATTGTTAGCGTATACCTAGTGGACAAGGCCTGCAGCTGAGAGTCAGAAGATTTGCGTTTTAACCCCAACTGACATTGATTTGCTGTTGTGATCTTGGATAAAACAACTTCAGCTTCCTCCTCTACAAAGCAGGAATGTGATACTTACGCAACTCGTGAGATCTTCAGAATCAGTGTGCTAAGATTTATAATAGCCTGAGCAAGATTGTCAACCCTCTAACATGGATGCTATTCTCTCATCACTGTAAACAAGATTAGTAATACAACACTGGTTTATTGTAACTATTCACAATTAATCTGACCCAAAGTGCTGTACTGCAGCCATCAACATCCATCTTGGTGGGTAACTTGTAATCTCTGCCATTGATTTCTAAATAAGTATATTTTAACCATTCAGTATTTAATGGTCCCTTGAGGAATTATTGGCACATATAAACACAATTAATCCTGATTAATTTATAGGAACAATTTAATTAAATGAGTAATGGGAGGGCATTTCCCCAGCTGGGTTAGAAGAGTAGAGTAAAGGAAAACATCGCTATGTCTCTACAGAGGTTGTAGTGAAATGGCAACATTTAGAAATCGATTAAAACCTTCTCTTTTCTATCTAGGCAGTGGGAGGTGGCATTTCAAAGACCTCATAGTATTTTTTGACTGGATATCTACAACAAAAGCTTCCCAAAAAAATAACAACAGCTAGTTATATGAAAAATTATGAGATTTCTGTTTTGCAGCATGGCGTAATTTAAAGAGTACTGCTATGAGGAATGTCTTAAAGCACTAAATAATAGATCTGGTTGGGAAACTACTCTCCTTCCCTGCCCCTTGGAGAAGTTTCCATTAAAACAAAACTGTTTTCATCCACACTTTTCAAGTTTGAATAGAAAACCTGAAGTATTCTTAACAACTAGGTCCCCAAATGTTTACATCTGAGTTTTGTTTTGTTTTCAATGAAAACTCCCCAAATGCCAGTGAAAATGGACATTTTCCACAAAAATATTTTGACAGGAAAATGTTTCAATTGACTTTTTTTAAACCAATGCTAATAAACCACCCAATGTTATCTGCTTCCCTCCCTGCTCCTAGTCTCTCCCCACTCTGCTTTTTCCTCCTACTCCCCCAAACTAAGATCCTTCCTCTCCAAATGCCAGAACATCCCTTACCCAATAGGATGATACCCTCACATTGCCCACCTCCTCACCTCCACCACCAGCCCTGCCTTTCATTTCCTTCACTGCTGCCTCCATGCATGTTCTTCCCTGCCCTGATACCCAAAGTGACTTGCCTCCTCCCCGATGGTCCCAGGTCTGAGGGAAAAGTCACAAGTGGCACCAGCAGCAGAGGAAAGAGGAGCACAGTAGGAAAGCAGGCTTGGGAAAGAGGAAAAGGATCCTAGCATCAGGAAGTGGGCTGGGACCGGCTCCTCTCAAGTAGCTTTCCAAAAGCAAAAACACTGCCTCCTCACCCTGTCCAAAATGCCTACACAGTGGCTGAGACCATAAGAAGTCAATCAATCAGTCTTTTGAGTTATTACAGGCTTATATTTTTGAATAGCCACTATTTCCATAGCACCTGCAGAAACACAAAGTTAAGTGTCCCCCTCCCTTCACTCCCCTGCTGGCAAGCAGCTGCTTATTTCCTTAAAATGCCCTACTGAATTTCCAGACCTATGATGGCTGACAGCAAAAAATGCTGGTGTATGAACAAAAATGCTGTGGCACAATAAGACCCTACAGAATAAATACGTGGTGACAGTTGCTCATTTCAGTTCACAACACAAGGGGATGGGGGGAGCAGATGGAAAAGGACAAAATCCACAAGGAAAACAAAATTGCTTTCAAGATGTGGATTTGGTACCAGTGGACCCTGCAACCCCAAAAAACACATTTTACAACAGCAGGGGGTTGGACTAGATGACCTCCTGAGATCTTTTCCAACCTTAATCTTCTATGATTCTTTCCTTGTGTCTCTACCTATCACTTCTATTTAAATACAGAATGTAATTCTCTGTAGCGCTGGCTTTTAAAAAATAAATAATAATAATAATAATTCCACCTCTCTGCAGAGGATTTCTTGTCTGCAGGGTGAGTGCCATTATACAGTACTGAAAACCAGAAAAAGAAGAAACTCTCTCCGTGCAGGATAGGAAGAGTTTTAAAGGGCTAGGCCTTTACATTTATAGGTACCTTTCATCCTGAAGGATCCTAACCCACTTTTACACATAACCCTACACATTTAATACCACAGGCAGATTAGAGAGAGAGACACTCACAAAGGAATTATTTCACCTACCATTGTAATGCAGTCATCCTTTGGACCCAGCAACTATTAACAGCCCTCAACAATATTGCATCCCCCAAAACATAAAATCTATCAGCCTGGCCAAAACAAGGGCTGGCACAATGTTGGAAAACCAGCTCTTCATTCCAGGTGACTACCAATTCTATCTTTGATTTGATATGTGCACATACACTGTGGGCTGTTTGCTCTGCTCTTCCTGCCAGCTCCTTTACTGAGAGTAAGCAGGGTGCTGAAACTGGCAAGAACACACTCTGAAGCACACCACTGTAATTAAATATTTTTGGTTGTTGGGTTTTTGGGTTGGTGAGGAGGAGGGGGCTATTTCTTTAAAAACTAGGATGAATGTTGACCATCACCAGGCTCAAATGCATATTCACTATTGACTCTCCTTGCATGTGTTCAGGCATTGCAGATTTGTAGCGAAAGATACCCAAAAGAAGTCAACATACATGTCATGTTCCTCTATCTCTGAAGAACTAAGGTTAATTAGCAACTTTTTGTTCCTGTTATTTTTAATTTTGCACGGCACAGATAGCACACAGACAGGTTCTACATAAAACGTTAAGGCAAATATATAGTGCTGTCACTATTGTTAACTTATATAAGTATCTGATTATATGATTTTATTCCTTCAAATCTTTGTACAAATGCTGTTCGTTTGCCAGCCTGGTAACATTTTCTTTTTAGGTGACCTGTCCAAGGAAAACCAGGATCTAAAGTTTGAGTTTGTGCATGACAAGAATATAGAGTTGTCATAATATATATATTTTAGTACCTATATGCATTACCTAGAAACACTTCCCAGAGTTCAGTATGGGGTGCAGCTGCTTGACGCTGGAGTCAGATAGGAGAGAGAGACACCATTTCTTTTGCTATTCAGAACCATTTACAAAAAAACAAACAATTTGCATTGTTTTAATTCTCAGCCTCAGGTCAGAGGCACCATGTCATTGCTGGTCTGCAGCCAACAGGCAATAAACTATAACATTTCACTTAGCCAGCCTAGGTTTTATTTGTCCTGAGTCAATAGGATTTTTCTAATCATTTTAAAAAAAAGATAGAGTGCTCTCCCAACACTCTCAGGATGGCAAAGCATCAGCTGTTTAGATGTATTTGTTACCTTTAAAAGGCCCATTTGTGTTTGATCAATCACCATACCATTCTGTGTGTTTGTAATGTTTAAAGTTCTAAAATGGTAACCATCCATTATAGGTCTAACTGATTCTGATATAAGGTTCAATCATTTTTCTGATTGAAAATTTTATTCCATCATGTTGGGGGACCTGTCCTTTTCAAAAATGGAGCTATCAAACATCTGGCATACTGTAATGATTGTGTTATCAATCGCTCCTTCTCAAAGGCAATAACTTCCTTTGGACTCTAACCTAGCAGAACCAGTATGGGTTCTGTGGACAACCTCCCTGTAGTTATCTTGAAAATTCTAGTTGTTATTTTCCTCCAAATCATTCCCACTATATATGCAGAAAGGTCCTTATTCCTCCACATCCTCTCCAGCTTTTATGACTCCATTTTAATATAATATCCTGAGCTCAAATGGAGAGAGTTACCATTGATAAAAGCAGATTATAATAATTTTCCATAATGATTACAAAATAACATAGTTTTGGCCTTCCTCCAGATATTTCCCATTGCCAAAGTGATATCTGTTTCTAGATCCTTTTCCCCCATTTTCCATAAAGGTAATCTTATCTCCTAGCTCCACCAGTAATGATGCATACATAATGGCATAATCTCTGAGGTGGCCTTTGCCATAATTAGTTCTTCTAGACTCATTAAAAGTCTCCTGAAAATTTGACATTATAGCTGGCTATCCATCCCTTGCTGGCTGGGTTGCAGGAGGGTGTGGCTTGAAAAAGAAGATGAGGGAATAGGACTGAATAAAAAGTATTCTTATGGTGGGAACTGTCACCCATTGCTAGCTCTAGGTGACGCAGGTGCTGCTATTGTGTTAGGGCTCCAGCTGGATGAAAGCTGGGTGGATTTTTAGACAATATCCTTCAGATAACTCTGATGTTGTTATATAATGCGTTAGTTGAAAATAAGCCCACCCTGGTATATTACTATTCCCTGTGAGTTCTCTAATCATCTACATTTCCATAATTTTATCATTATGGAATACCTGGCCAATAGATGTGTACTCCTTTTTCCTCCCACACATTATATAGTGGATTTATAACCTGGTTAAAATTCTAGATTGATTCTAAGCAGGGAAGAGAATGGCTATCAATGATGTCTCTGATTGGCAGGTAGTTATTCCAAGGAAGTGCTCTTATAGTAAACACCAATTATTGTGATGGAGATTTTAACTCTCATAACAAAATGGAACTGGATGGGCATGACAGTCCATTAGCCATCCTCCTCTCCTGATCAATTCGGATGTGACAGAGCTGGACCAAATCCAACTGCATACATGCCCATCATCGACGGTTCTATGGCAATGTCAGCTTACACCATATGTGCACTAACCCTGTCCCATTCACTCACAACCTGACACTGACCTATGCTCCAAATATGCAGTGTTCCCCCATTCCAGAAGCAGTGCCCTTCTACCATAGCCTCAAAATGTTTCCAGTCACAAGTGAGGAGGGGAAAAGGAGCAATTTATAATTGCCTAGAGCAGCTTTAAGTTGCTTGCTTCTTACTTACATTTATATGCTGATTTTGGAAAGGATCACACACATCCTTATCATGACTCAATTTTGGATGTACATATTAATTTTTCCTTACGCAGTGCACAGTTCACAAGCAACCTGTGCACGCTGTTTTCCATATACCCATGTTCATGGTGGCAGCAAATGGGTGTAACTTTTGTGTTTGGCTGGCTGTCTTTCACTTTCATCTACTAGGCTGCCAGTAACTTGCTCACTTTCCTTCATTGCCATGCACATGACAGCAGGGACACGACCTGCAGCACATAATTTACACTGCAACAGATATGGAGCAAGTGCATGTAACCCAGCTAGCCACCTCTTTAATGCTCAGAACACACAACATATGATCAGCAAATGCGCATCCTTTGAGTGAATCCTGCAGTTACACGATACATTCTGCTGTTCCCCAATCCCCCTTAATGAAAGCAAATCCCACATCAAAGATATAGGTTTAGCAGTGAAATAACAGTGTTTGAGTTTAGGTGTTCTTTTAAGTAAAGCCACTGATCATTCATTCTTTATAGTCTGTATATAAATGTTATGCTAATGTTTAGTATTATGTTGATGAGAAATCATATGCTGGAGGATTATTTAGGGTAAGTATTTCTGCAAGCAATCTTTGTTGCCACAGTGGAGGGAGAAACGGACTGGATTCCCCATCACCATCACCACCACCAATGCAATGAGCCAGACACATGTTATCTTTTAACTTCCTCCTAAACTCATAAATTCAAGCATCAGAGCAACTTGAACTAGGTACTAGTATCTCCCACTCCACCCCCCATCACCATGGTATCGGAGCACCTCATGAACTTTAACAATATAACCTCTTAACACCCTTGTAAAGTGCTATTATCCCCATTTTACAAATGCGAACTGAGGCAGAGAGATTGACTTTCCACGATCACACAAGAAGTCTTGTAGCAAAGCGCAGATCTCTTGAGTTTCACTCCAGTGCGTTAAACAAAAGGCCAACCAGCACTCTGAGCAATGCAACAATGTAACAGACAAAGGGCAGTTCTCACCCTTCAACTAGTGTCAAACATAGTCGTACAAGGGCATCCAAGGGACAACAGGCTCATCCCCACACCTGTGCTCTCACCAGAGAGAGAAGTGACCCTATGCTCTGCAACACCAAGGGGAGAAGAGATCCTGCAACTACAAACTGCCCTAGGGAGAGGAGAACATCCCCTAGTGCCTGTGTAGAGGAGAACAGACCCCAATGAAAGGTCTTAACTCCTGTTCCAATACACATTAGCCCCGGAACCTCCAATAAAATCTGGGTACCTCCAATTCTCAGTACTAGGTAGGAATCCAAAAATAATTAGGGTTAATAAAAAACCTCCTGCTCCCCAGCTTGCACTGCAGTGGAGTGGGGATGGCAATTGCACCAGTGCCAAGCATCCTATTCATATCATTCTAAACTAGGATAGCAGAGATTAGTAATTAGTACTGCTACACTTTGAATAAAGCTAAATTAAACTACCAGGGTTAAAAGCAGGAAAACTGAACACGGCAGGTAGAAAAGAAAAAAAATCCAACCCTGATGGAGCTTAGGCACTTCAAAACAATGTCATAATAACTTAGTGATAGCAAGGTCTGAATTCTTTTGTCTACATTTAAGTTTAAGCTTTTAAACCAGTTTGTTTGTTTTGTTTTAAAATTCAAAGAAGCCACTTGGTCTCCTCCATCATTCATATTTTACAAAAAGAAGTCCAGCGTTATAAGGATTCACATGCCAGGGAATAAGATAAAGCATTTTCATCTCTAAATTATCAGTTCAAATCTAGCCCCAGTGAATGATGAACATTATCTACTGCCTCATGGCCTATGTGAAATGAATTGACAGTTTTTCTGTGGTCCCCACATGGACACGTGTCCACAAGACTAGCACAACTGGCACTAATTGGCTGTCTCAGTGGATTTGGGTTTCTAGTCTCCTTATCTGTCAATTTGACACCTATGTCAAGGACCACGAAAGGAAGGGAAACAACAGAATTCCTTTGCGGACTCAACACAACAACTCAAATTTGCACAGAACTATTCTATGTGGAATCAAAGCATGATGACCATGTGGCAAAGGTTACTGAAAGCACATGCCATTATTACCCTTTTTCTTTTAGCATCTTTAAAACAGGTGCCCATTTGATCTCTGGGATGTGTATTTTAGGAATATGCTTCAATTTCTGTAACTGCAGTTTTTCTTTGAACTCTGCAACTGCTCATTAGGGGCCAGATACTGCACCACTGAATTCACGGAAGCTTCACTATTGACTTCAAGGGGCACAGGATCAGGCCCGATAATCTTTACGCTGCAACCCCAAATTGCTGCAAATTACTTGTGCAGATATTTTTCAGAACAAGATTAAGGCTCCACCGAAAGCCTCCCTAGTGGAGTTTTAGACAAATGGCTCTTACCCCTTTTGTTCCCATTATTTGCCTCTCCAATAGAAATTTTATTAAGAGGACATTTCCCACCCACCCCCAAACTTACACACCGTTAAGGCACTCAGAAACCACTGTGAGAGAAGGCTGTATCAAGACAAAAGCATTTAGTAACTCATGCTTTATTATGAAATTCAGTGCTGGAGATTTACTGTGCTACAGACTGGAAAAGGCTTTTCCAGTATTTTTTTTTAAAAGGCTTGGTTAGTATTTGTGTGTGTGTACTGGAAAGTGGGACAAGAAACAAAAGAGACTTTTGTGCCAAAAAAGATTTTATGACAACTTACCATCTCTATCCTATAGATATTTAGTGCAAAAGAAAAACAAAATCCTTTACTGGGGTGAGGAGGGGCAGAAGAGAACCAGAGGAAAGAAAAATGCTAATGAGACCCCTTTCTGTTTTTTTAAAAAAGGGACGCCCACACACGATTATTATTTTAATAAACTAAGCATCTCTGTCTTTATCTAAAAGCAATTATTTAAGGGTCACTACTCAAGCATTAAGAACAGCTTGTTCAAAAGCTCAGTACTTGAAGAATCACCTTAAGGAAATATATTCATCTCATTCTGCCATTCCTCCACCCCCTCCTTTTGATACACATGGGCATCGAGAGAGAAAAGAAAGGTCAATGCGTCTTAAATCGTAATCCACTTGCCAGATGTGACAAGATCCAGAAGCTCTCTGCTAATTCTTTTTAGCTTAATGTCTGAAACTGGAATCAGTTTACAGATGACCACAGGTGCTGAAGGAGCTGGGAGCATTAATTTGTAGGAACAGAAACAGGTTTCTCCCAGGCTGAAGGAGGCTTTCACCCAAATGATAAATATATCTGCACAGAGCCTTGTTTGGTGGTGGTAAATGGGTGTGCATGTGAGAGAAACACAACTATATCATGAAGATATAGGTGTCATTTATGGTAGAGAAAGAGGAGAGGTGCATGTGCATCATAATTTTTTGCCAAGATTCGGCACCCCTTCTGTGTATATCTTCTTCCTTTCTCACAGCTGTATCTCTCATAGCCTTGTACATAAACACTCATGACAGCTCTCATTTAAAAATAAGAGCAGCTGAAAGCCCTTCATGCTGTGAGGTAGGCTATGGTAATCTACCACACAGTCCCCTGGGAGTAGCCTGATTGTCAGAATTCTTTGTATGTAACACAAACCACTTATCACCACCTCTTGCCCTCCTCTAAAAAAATGGGATTGCAGAGGATGTGGCATCACAGAGGAAACCCTACAGCATTCCTTCTCCCCTATTGATCCAGTGTCGTGGGAATTCTCCCACCACTCCAGGACACCAGTCTTTGAGAGCAAAGCAAGGTGCTCCCTCCTACCTGACACGGAGCTCATTACCCTTCCTGTTACAGGGTCATTCTGGCTAGGGTGACCAGATGTCCCGTTTTTAAAGGGACAATCCAGTTTTATGGGACTTTTTCTTATATAGGCGCCTATTACCCCCCACCCTCATCCCGTTTTTTCACAGTTGCTATCTGGTAACCCTAATTCTGGCCCTAGAAATAACAGACACAGGCCAGACCTAGCCCACTTTTTCTTATTCACCAAACAACTTACCAAATTAGGAGAGTTATTGTGCTGAATTTTGCCTTGCTATATAGCACTTAGGCTAAAAATAAACATATTTAATGTTCAGAGTTTGGAAGTTTTTTGTTTTGTTTTGCTGGGACAATTTAATTTTCTCATCATGAGATACATTTGTAATTTATTGTAATATCACTTTTCCTCGTGAATTCCTCTCTATGGATATGGATAGCAGACGGAGCCCCAGAGGAGGACCACTAGAATTTAACTTTGGTTAATGGACATACTTAAAGTTTCAGATGTCCAAGACTATTTCCCTCCATAGAGAAAAACCCAGCAATTTGTTGTCGTCATTATTGTATCAGAGGAGACTCTTTTCACTTTAAAGGTAGCTAGCTCATTTTGTCCATTTAACATGCTACAGGAATGCTTCCCTGAGGGACAGGGGTCCATTGTCACTGTGGCCACTCGTTAAGAGAGCACTTATATCCAGACATCCAATTTCAGCCCTCCCACTCTTTAAGAGGTATTGCCACCCCGTGCTCATTTGTGTGCAGCAAATGTCTTTATGTCTCTCAGATGTACTAAAAAATCCTGTGCGTTGTATGGCACTCTTGAAGACAGTGCAAAGATTTCTGCAATGTATCTGGGAACTAAAGATATCCAGCTTAGATGACTAGGAGGAAATGACACAGTTAGGAGGCTTTTATGTGGGGTGGAAAGAAGGGACAAACAAATATGGGGCTTGGGGGAGTTGTGTAAGGAGCACGAAACCCATTTTTGCATAGGACACTGATGCATCTAAGGCTGATAATGAACACATTGGCCCAGATTCAAAAGGCATTTAAATGAGTCGAGAGAGAGTCTAATTTAGTGTAACTTGCACCTTCTTCTAATCCACTTCACCATGTAGATCACACCAACCTAGATTCCTTCTAGCCTTCCATACACACACTTCCTACAGCGTAAATCTTACCTTACATATCCACTTTTTGTTTGCCCCACTGAGTCTAAAGGAATTGTAGCTGTGGTTGAAATGGAGGTGGGGAGAAATCAGTACCAGAATTCAGCATCTGTTGTAAAGCAGGAGTTTGCTGAGCCTGGTGGTGCGGAAGAGGAGATTGAGAGTTGCTAACTACCTCTCCACCTTTCCTGTTCCTCTTCCTCTTGGCTGCTTCTCTCAATAGAGCTGGAGGGAAGGTACAGTGAGTCTCCACATGTCCTTCCCACCACAACTTCTCTCATTAGGTTCTCTGTGGGGCATGCATCAACTACTGGGTTGGTAGGTGGAATTCTCCACTCCTTGACTCCCTCTGTCTGCCCTACTGCTGGGGCCTGGGAAATCTCCCTTTGTCAGGTGCTGTCTTAGCCCTTCCCATTGGGCTCTTGGACTAGTTAGTGGGATCCCTTTTTCTGTTCCTTTGAGGACAGTGAGAGGGAGGCTCATGAAGAAGGGTGCAGATTTGGGAAGGAAATTAAGTATCTATGTCCCTTCCGCACTAATGCGCCTTCTGCTGCTTGCTGGGGCAAGAGAGAAGGGGGATGGACTAAGACTGCAACCAAAAAACAGACTCTTATCAGTCAGTATGAGAGCTGGAGTGGGGAGGGACGGACTCTTCATCTCAGCACATCCCAGTAGAGTCCTGGTGCATTTGGCTCTCAGATTTACACCCAGAATTGCTTTTCTGTTAATTCTATGACAATTCCAGGACAGAGTATAAACTGGTGTAACACCCATCCTGAAGCCAGCAGAGAGGAGTATAGCAAAGAAAGCAACTAAGGCCTTGTCTACACTACAAGACTATTTCGAATCTACTTAAGTCGAATTTGTGGATTCGACCTTATGAAGTCGAATTTGTGTATCCACAGTAAATACACTAATTCGAATTTCTGAGTCCACAGTAACGGGGCTGGCGTCGACTTTGGAAGCGGTGCACTGTGGGAAGCTATCCCACAGTTCCCGCAGTCCCCGCTGCCCATTGGAATGCTGGGTAGAGCTCCCAATGCCTCCTGGGGGAAAAATGTGTCGAGGGTGCTTTTGGGTAACTGTTGTCATTGAACCGTCAATCACGCCCTCCCTCCCTGAAAGCTCTGGCGGGAAATCTGTTCGCGCCCTTCTCTTGTCGGTTACAGCGCGTACGCCACAGCACTGCGAGCATGGAGCCCGCTGCGATCATCTCTGCACTTATGGCCGTTGTCAACTCCTCGCACCTTATCGTCCACCTCTTCCACAGTCAGCTGCTGAGAAATCGTGCGAGGAGGCTCCGGCAACACGGTGAGGACAGGAATTCACAGAGTGGCGCAGACCTCTCACAAAGCAGGGTACGCCGCACAGTGGAGATCATGGTGGCAATGGGTCAAGTTCATGGTGTGGAACGGCGATTCTGGGCCCGGGAAACAAGCACGGACTGGTGGGACCGCATAGTGCTGCAGGTCTGGGATGAATCACAGTGGCTGCGAAACTTCAGGATGCGTAAGGGCACTTTCCTTGAACTCTGTGACTTGCTGTCCCCTGCCCTGAAGCGCCAGGACACCCGGATGCGAGCAGCCCTGAGTGTGCAGAAGCGAGTGGCCATAGCCCTCTGGAAACTTGCAACGCCAGACAGCTACCGGTCAGTAGCGAACCACTTTGGCGTGGGCAAATCTACCGTGGGGGTTGCTGTGATTGAAGTAGCCCACGCAATCGTTGAGCAACTTCTCTCAAAGGTAGTGACTCTCGGAAACGTCCAGGACATCATAGATGGCTTCGCCGCGATGGGATTCCCAAACTGCGGTGGGGCTATAGATGGGACTCACATCCCTATCCTGGCACCAGCCCACCAGGCCAGCGAGTACATTAACCGAAAGGGCTACTTTTCAATGGTGCTGCAAGCACTGGTAGACCATAGGGGACGTTTTACCAACATCTTCGTTGGGTGGGCGGGCAAGGTTCATGACGCGCGTGTGTTCAGGAACTCTGGTCTGTTTAAACGCCTCCAGGCAGGTACTTTCTTCCCGGACCACAAAATAACCGTTGGGGATGTGCAGATGCCTACGGTGATCCTCGGGGACCCAGCCTACCCGCTAATGCCCTGGCTCATGAAGCCCTATACAGGCGCCTTGGACAGAGAGAAGGAACTCTTCAACTACCGGCTGAGCAAGTGCAGAATGGTGGTGGAGTGTGCTTTCGGACGTCTCAAGGGGAGATGGCGGAGCTTACTGACTCGCTTGGACATCAGCGAAAAGAATATCCCCGTAGTTATTGCTGCTTGCTGTGTGCTACACAGTCTCTGTGAGAGCAAGGGCGAGACCTTTTTGTCCGGATGGGAGGTTGAGGCAAATCGCCTGGCTGCAGTTTACGCTCATCCAGACACCCGTGCCGAGAGAATATCCCAGCGGGAAGCGCTGTGTATCCGGGAGGCTTTGAAAGCAAGTTTCCTCAGAGAGCAGGGTAACCTATGACTCTCCACTTGCTTTCAAGAGAAACTGACCCTGGGCCTGTGTCTGTATGTGTCGATTTCGATCTGCGGTTACATACCCCGTTCTCCAAGTTTCCCCCACTTCCAAAGCACGTTTTAAAGCAAATTAATTGTAACACTCATTATTAATAAATCTTTGTTTTACTTTGCATTTCTGTTCAGGTGTTGAAACATGGACGCATACTGTGCTGGGCACGGTGTGCACTGATGTACAGACCGCTTGTTCCATAGAGGAATGACATCCTCCTGCTCCTACATAGGTCTCTGGGGTGGGGGACGGTTGCAAGTGGTTGTGCATGAAGGGGAGGGTTTGCAGGAAGGGGTGGGTTTGCAGGAAGGGGCGAGTGGTGCCTTCTTTGGATAGGGGTTTGGATGACGGCAGTGGGCTGCGGGTTTGGGCATAGGAAGGGGTGAGGGGTGTGGGGGAAGGGTGAGTATCTGTCCGTGGATGAGGGCTCTTGTTGGGGCTCAGGGCAGCGGAGAGGCTCGTTGCTACGGTGGAAGTGCATGGTAAGGGCAGCGTGCCTTAACATTAAGGGGGTGGCAGGCGCTAGGACCCTGGACAAGCATACACATCACAGAATGACCCGGGGCAGCATACACCACACAGAGTGACCCTGGTGCCTACTGACTGCAGTGTGTGTGTGCCCTGCAGTTGATCATGGCCCCAAGTCTGTACCCTGGTAATGTAGGCTATACCGTGCAATTATAAATCCCCTCCCCCCCCTCCATACACAAAAAAATCCTCTGACACGAAAGACGTGACCGAAACAGTGAATAACAGCAAACAGCTTTTAATAATCTAATACACACTGGGGGGATGAAACTTGGATTTGGGACTGGGTGAGCCTGTAAGGGAAGCACTTCTACAAATTTATAGCGTGAGAGGTGTGTGGTACATTAGCGCTATGCAGTGGTGCAGTGACAGTTCTCACGGCCCCTACCGCCCCGCCGTCTTATACTTTTGGGTGAGGGGGGGGCAGGACTTCTTGGCGGGGGAGGGCGGTTGCAGATACACTGCAGGGGGGCTCTGTCCTCCTGCCTGCGGTCCTGCAGAACATCAACAAGGCGCCGGAGCGTGTCCGTTTGCTCCCTCATTAGCCCAAGCAGCGTTTGAGTCGCCTGCTGGTCTTCCTGCCGCCACCTGTCCTCCCGTTCGATGTGTGTGCGATGCTGTTGACATAGGGTCTCCCTCCACTGTCTCTGCTCTGCCGCCTCGGCTCTGGAGCAAGGCATCAGTTCCGCGAACATCTCGTCCCTAGTCTTTTTCTTTCGCCGCCTAATCTGCGCCAGCCTCTGCGAGGGGGATGCCGGGGCAGTCCGGGAAAGAGCCGAAGCTGTGTGATGGGAAAAGTAACTGATTTCCTTGAACAGATACATGTTTGCGAACAGTGAACACAGTCTAGTCAGTTTCTCTGAACAAGACCATACAGGGCAACAAGTCTCATGAGATCTCAGGATAAGTTCGAGATTTCGGAATACGCTCTCATTGGCTGCGGCATTGCACAGGAGAGCGGACAAGTGGGGAGAGACAGCTGAATCCGTCTAGCAGACAGTCCTGGTAAGCCTTACAGTACATTCTGCTTATCAGTTAATGGATAGCTGTGCCCTCCCGCTAAAGGCAATCTGGAAATCATATACTCTGACCCTTTTCCAGCCACTCCCGCCAGTGCACGGGAAAGATCAATGTATGCTTTTCCTATGTGGCCTACAACACGTGGCTGTTAAGCGAGGGTCATTTTTATGCAAAGTAAAAGTCAACCATTCACAACAGTAACAATACACTAATTGCCCTAATTAGATGCAGCATTTCATGAACGAGATCACCCTGATGCGGGTCCCTCGGAGTCACAAAGAGCGGATGCTAAGGGAAGCCCTGCAGAGACCAGGACCATATGCGGCCATGCTTGTGGAGGCGATGATTCCCATCTACATAAGGATGTCCTGGCGCGGAAGAGTGTGCTTCCACGGAGCACCCAACAAGGCACCTCTCCCCAGGAACCTCCTGCGGAGGCTTTTCGAGGACCTAAATGAGACCTTTCTTGAATTGTCCCTGGAGGATTATTGTTCAATCCCTATATGTGTGGACCTACTTTTCATATAGTTTTTCATTGAAAATTTTATATATAGTATTTCTATTTTTTTATACCTGTTTTATAAAAAATAAATGTTTACATGTTTATAGCACTTACCGCCTGATCCTTCCCCTGATTCAGAGTCCGGGTTAACGGCCGGGGAGGGTTGGTAGGGGATCTCTGTGAGGGTGATGAAGAGATCCTGGCTGTCAGGGAAAGCGGTATTGTGTTGGCTGTCGCCTGCGCCGTCCTCCACAGACCCTTCCTCATCTTCCACATCGGCGAACATCGAGGAGGAACTGTCCAGGTTCACTATGCCATCCACTGAGTCCACGGTCACTGGTGGGGCAGTGGTGGCAGACCCACCTAGAATGGCATGCAGTGCCTCGTAGAAGCGGCATGTCTGCGGCAGGCCTCCGGAGCGTCCGTTTGCCGCTCTGACTTTTTGGTAGCCTTGTCTCAGGTCCTTGATTTTCACGCGGCACTGCATTGCATCCCGGCTGTATCCTTTCTCTATCATTGCTTTGGAGACCTTCTCGAAGGTCTTTGCATTCCGCTTGCTGGAGCGCAGCTCCGACAGCACAGACTCCTCGCCCCACACACCGATCAGATCCATGATTTCCCGGTCAGTCCATGCTGGGGACCTCTTTCTATTCTTGGATTGGCCGGACTCCTCTGCTGGAGAGCTCTGCATCGTTGCAGGTGCTGCGGAGCTCGCCCCGATGTCCAGCCAGGACGTCAGATTCAAAGTGCCCAGACAGGAAAATGAATTCAAATTTTCCCGGGTCATTTCCTGTGTGGCTGGTCAGAGAATCCAAGCTCCGACTGCTGTCCAGAGCGTCAACAGAGTGGTGCAGTGTGGGATAGCTCCCGGAGCTACTAAGTTCGATTTGCATCCACACCTAGCCTAATTCGAGCTAGCCATGTCGAATTTAGCGTTACTCCACCTGTCGGGGTGGAGTACCGAATTCGAACTAAAGAGCCCTCTAGTTCGAATTAAATGGCTTCCTGGTGTGGACGGTTGAGCGGTTAGTTCGAATTAACGCTGCTAAATTCGAATTAAAGTCCTAGTGTAGACCAGGCCTAACAGGAGATAGCATTATTGCCAGCCTGCCAACCACAAACAATCAAAAATCATTAGTCAGGACCAAAACAATTATGAAAAATTGGCTAAAAAAATTACAAGATTTCACAATAATAAATTGTGTCATCGAGGGTTTGAGCCTTTACGTTTTATGTTATCAAGCTTTTCTCTACAACCATAAGAGCTAGTAACTTGACTTAAAAAACTAAGTTTCTCACATATTCACTGGACTCCAGGAGTGGCAGCTTTAAGAAAAATACCAAACATTGTGTACTTGTGATGATACTTGTGATAAAAATCACAATAGTTGGCAAAAGTTAAAGTAGGCCACCCCCATACTGTAACATTATTCTTCTTGATAAGACAGTCTAAAAGGGGAAGTTTATACACTGATAAGTGGAGTCTAAGCAAATCTATCTCACACATCCCCACTAAATTTGGCCCATTTACTTTGTACACATCACTCCTGGCCTCCAGTCAGTCTCTGCCCTAATCCCTGCATAAGCCTTCCATAATTGCTCTGCAACGTTTTCAACATGGACAGAGGGTAAATGTATAGGCTTAAGGAAAGTGTTAAATATCACAGTTTTCTGAAATGATTGGAAGGATGTTTGATTTGCATAGCACAGCTTTTTTAAATTTTACTATCTAATTCTGGCTGTACAGTCTGTGCTGACAGGTAATTAAGTGAATTGCTTTGAAACACTGTTTATAACAGCTACTTTAGCTACTAAATTTAAATTGCAGTTTACAGCATGTATCATCACAATGGTTGAAATTTATAAAAAATCCATTTTTATTTTGTTAGGTATTAATTAGAATTAGTGGCAAAATGTGCCAGACTGACAAGCTGCTGATGTCTCCTCTCTCCACAGAACAGGTTTGGCAAAGCCAGCGATATTATGAACTTCCCCTACTCTTAGCTATCAATGTACCTTATCCTGTGGTGTACTGAAAACTGTGGAGATTGTTCTCATTTTAAATTCTATGGGGTTTTCCTGGTCCTGTCTACAGCCTAGGGACCTCTATTGGAAAGCATTTGATCAGACTAGAAACATCCAGCCTAAAAAATGGTGGGCTGAATTCTGCCTTTCTCTGCCTCAGGGAGCAGCCTGCTTTGTCTATCTCTGGTTTTGGGTTACCATTCTGAAGTTTAAGAAATAAAGTAGTGTTATATTGCAACCTTTCAGCAACAGTATTTATGTTTTTATCTAAATTCTGTTTGCTTGCCATGAACACAACACACCCTGGACCCGGAGAGACCATCTTCTCAAGATGAAGATAGAGTTCATGCCCATTCAAGCCCTGGACTGTCTGCTGAGACTATCAAAAATGTAGCTAATTAGTACCAGTTGTGAACAGGGATGGCAGGTTTGTATAATTTTTGGTGGTGCCCAGAATAGGTCCAAGTCCCGCCTGCCCCCCCCCCAAATGCACACACACCTGCCTAAGGCTCTGGGAGGGAGTTTGGGTGTGGGAGGGAGTTTGGGGTGCAGATTCTGGGAGGGAGTTTGTGTGCTGGGTTTGGGCTCTAGGCTGGGACAGAAGGTTAGGGTGCAGGAGGGCATGATGGGCATGGGGCTGGGCCAGGGATGAGGAGTTTGGGGTGCAGCAGGCAGGCTGCCCTGGGGCTGGGATGGAGGGCCAGAGAGGAGGACTCCCCTCCTACCCCCTCCAGCACGACACTCACCGAAGCCCCCGCAGGCTGCTGCTCAGAAGGTCCAGCCAGGCTAAGCCTCTCACCACTTGGAGTCACCTGCCGGGGTAGGGGGCTGCTATGTGCCTCCTCCCTCCAAAGGCACAGCAGCCGCCTCAGCCTGCCCCCAGCACTGCTCCCTTGGCTGGTGAGGGAGCATAGCGTGGAGCTGCAGGGGGTAGCTGCCCACTGCTCAAGGCAGGCAGAGACGCTCAGGGGAGGCATGCGGGGGCAGCAGGTGGGGCTGGGGGACGTTCCAGGGGAGGCACACGGGGTGGCAGGCGGGGCCGGGGGAGAGTCCTGGCCCTGAACACTGGCGGTGCTTGTTCCCTGAGGCCCTGAATTTGCTAAAGCCCAGGCACCACAGGCCCATACAACTCACTGCCCCTATCTGTGAAGGTGGTTTCTGCAGGGTCTAGGATTGCCATTGTCTTTAAACATACTACTTTGTAGTTCCAGTAAATACATCATTCTGATTCATCACATTTAAGAGAAGCCTTTGTAAAAATGCCAGTCTGTATTCCTATAGCAATTTTTCTTAGGTTGGGTGAAACTGAAAAATTGGCTGCTGCCTAAAAATAAAGGACAACAAAACAGTATCTTGCATTTCTATAGCACTTTTCATGACAAAGGATCCAAATTACTTTACAAACTTTCAACTATATTATCATTTCATCCACCCTGTAAATACAGCATCTCTGGGGCGGAATGTGGCCAATATTGAACAACTGCATTGGAACACTACACAACAGTGTTAGGAACTGAAGAGTAACCTGAAATTGCAAGAATATTTCACTGTAGCTAGACAGAGCAGTTTAACCAAAGTTAAAAACATTGGCCCAGATCCTAAGTTGCTGTAAATCTATCGACTTCAATCAATTTACACCAGTTAAATCTCTGGCCATCAATATTCAGTTCACATTATTCCAGAAAAGTTAAACACCACAACACAGTCTTTTGGTGGAGTAATTGGTAACTCACCAGCACACACCCTTTTATGCAGTCACAGTCTTTTGGTGGAGTACTTGGTGATTCAACAGTCTGTGCCCATTCATTTTAACTTCAGCAAGTTGTCAACTGAATATATAGGAAATTTTTCCATTATGAGTGAAAGAAAAATCCCACTTCAACAGTCTGTAACTGGATTAGAAAAAAATGCATATGAGCCTAAATAACAGAATTTTACTGTCAGGGATTGGTTGTCTGATGAGCAGGAAAAAATAATATTTGGTTGAGACAGAATGCTTGTTATAGTTAGGATGAAAAGCTGAGCATATGAAGTGTGAAACATTTTCACAGGGATTTCTGTTATTAAAATAGTCTTACTCAGAGGACCCATAAGGATGACCATTAGTTCAGGCCGTGTGTTTTGAGCTCCTTGGGTCGACTGTAAAGTGAACAAGGAGCCTCCTTAATCCTTCTTAAGTGACCCACACTGCCTGGCACTTAAAGAAGAGTTTCTGGGTCCAATAAGTTTGACACAGCGCTCCCTCCTACACAGATTTCTCACGTGGTGAGACCTTTGAGGATGGGAGACTCAGTATGTGTGGGGAAGCAGGAAGGTCTAAAAGGATCTTCCTAACAGAAAGCCTGAAAATATTTTTGAATGGTTAAAAGGTTCAAATCAAAGTGTAATTATGAAAGCTAGGCACAGCTTCCTACTGACACATAGGGTATGTCTACACTACGGGATTATTCCGATTTTACAGAAACCTTTTTTTTTAAAACAGATTGTATAAAGTCGAGTGCACGCGGCTACATTAAGCACATTAATTCGGCGGTGTGCGTCCATGTACCGAGGTTAGTGTCGATTTCCAGAGCATTGAACTGGGGGTAGCTATCCCATAGCTATCCCATATTCCTGCAGTTTCCTCCGTCCACTGGAATTCTGGGTTGAGATCCCAGTGCCTGATGGGGCAAAAAACATTGTCGCGGTGGTTCTGGGTACAGTCTCACCCCTCCCTCCGTGCAAGTAGCAGACAACCGTTTCGCACCTTTTTTCCTGGGTGAACTGTGCAGACACCATAGCACGGCAAGCATGGACCCTGCTCAGCTCAAGACAGCAATCATGGACGTTGTAAACACCTCGCGCATTCTCGTGCAGTCTATGCTGAACCAGGACTTGCAAAAGCAGGCGAGGAGGCGGCGGCTACAGCACCGTGGCGATGAGAGTGATGAGGACATGGACACAGAATTCTCTCAAACCGCGGGCCCCTGCGCTTTGGAGATCATGTTGGTAATGGGGCAGGTTCTAGCCATGGAACGCCGATTTGGGGCCTGGGAAACAAGCACAGACTGGTGGGACCGCATAGTGTTGCAGGTGTGAGACGATTCCCAGTGGCTGTGAAACTTTCGCATGCGTGAGGGCACTTTCATGGAACTTTGTGACTTGCTTTCCCCTGCCCTGAAACACCAGAATACCAAGATGAGAGCAGCCCTCACAGTTGAGAAGCGAGTGGCAATAGCCCTCTGGAAGCTTGCAACGCCAGACAGCTACCGATCAGTCGGGAATCAATTTGGAGTGGGCAAATCTACTGTGGTGGCTGCTGTGATGCAAGTAGCCAAAGCAATCATCAAGCTGCTGCTACGAAAGGTTGTGACTCTGGGAAATGTGCAGGTCATGGTGGATGGCTTTGCTGCAATGGGATTCCCTAACTGTGGTGGGGCGATAGATGGAACCCATATCCCTATCTTGGCACCGGAGCACCAGGGCACACAGTACATAAACCGCAAGAAGTACTTTTCCATGGTGCTGCAAGCACTGGTGGATCACAAGGGACGTTTCACCAACATCCACGTGGGATGGCCGGGTAGGGTTCATGACGCTCGCGTCTTCAGGAAGACTACTCTGTTTAAACAGCTGCAGCAAGGAAATTACTTCCCAGACCAGAAATTAACAGTTGGGGATGTTGAAATGCCTGTAGTTATCCTGGGGGACCCAGCCTACCCCTTGATGCCATGACTCATGAAGCCATATACAGGCAGCCTGGACAGTGGTCAGGAGCTGTTCAACTACCGGCTGAGCAAGTGCAGAATGGTGGTAGAATGTGCATTTGGCCATTTAAAGACGCACATTACTGACTCGCTCAGACCTCAGCCAAACCAATGTCCCCTTTGTTATTGCTGCTTGCTGTGTGCTCCACAATCTCTGTGAGAGTAAGGTGGAGACTTTTATGGCAGGGTGGGAGGCTGAGGCAAATCACCTGGCCGCTGATTACGCACAGCCAGACACCAGGGCAATTAGAAGAGCATACCAGAAAGCGGTGCGCATCAGAGAGGCTTTGAAAACCAGTTTCATCACGGGCCAGGGTACGATGAGACTGTTGTGTTTGTGTCTCCTTGATGACCCCCCCCCCCCCCGATTGACTCATTCCTTGTAAGCCACCCACCCTCCCCCTTCGATTACTGCTTGCTTCCTAAGGAAATAAAGTCACTCTCGTTTAAAAACCATGTATTCTTTATTAATTATAAAAAGAGGGAGAGACTGACAAGGTAGCCTGGGTGGGGTTTGGGAGGAGGATAGGAGGGAAGGAAAAGGCCACTAAAAAAAATTTCAAAATAATGACAGCCTTTTGGTTGGGCTGTCCACTGGGGTGGAATGGGCGGGTGCACGGAGCCTCCCCCCATGCGTTCTTAGTCGTCTGGTGAGTGAGGAGGCTAAGGAACATGGTGAGGTGGGAGGGCGGTTATACAGGGGCTGCAGCGGCACTCTGTGATCCTGCTGCCGTTCCTGAAGCTCCACCAGATGCCGGAGCATGTCCATTTGATCACGCAGCAGCCCCAGTGTTGCATCATGCCTCCTCTGATCTTCCTGCCGCCACCTCTCATCTCGAGCGTCTCTCCTATCCTCACGTTCACTGGCATCTTTCCTGTACTTTGATACCACGTCCTTCCACTCATTCAGATGAGCTCTTTCATTGCGGGTCACTTCCATGATTTCCGAAAACATTTCTTCTCGCGTCTTTTTTTTCTGCTGCCTTATCTGAGATAGCTTTCGGGACGGAGGAGGGAGACCTGAAAAATTTGCAGCTGCAGGAGGCAGGGAAAAAAGGGAGAGAAGTATTTTAAAAGATACATTTTACATGACAATGGTTATACTCTTTCACGGTGAACAACACTATTCACCTTACATAGCACATGTGATCTCACTACAAGGTCGCATTTTGCATCTTAATATTGAGTGCCTGCGGCTTTGGTGTTACAGATCACAGACGCAGGTCCGGGCATCAGAATTCGGCTTGCATGCGGCCATGGTAAGCCATTGTCTTTCATCTTCTGCAGCCTTCATCTATCCAGCGCCCTCCTTTCCCAAATAGCAAGCAAAGCCCGTTGAGTGCTGCTTCTTTCCTGTTAACGTGCAGCACCAGAACCGCCCCCATCCAATTCTCTGGGATGATCGCTTTACCCCTCCCCCCACCGCGTGGCTGGTAGCAGGGAAGATCCCAGCTAGCCAAATGCGAAAAAGCTCAGCGCCAATGCCCCCTCTCTTCTCCCCCTGCTTGGCTACATGCAGGGAAGGATTTCTTTTAAGCCACAGGCAAACAGCCCAACCATCTCTGTCCCCTTAATTAAATTCACGCAGTTCAACCAGGTTACCATGAACGATATCACTCTCCTGAGGATAACACAGCGAGACAAAGAACGGATGTTGCTTGAATGCCAGCAATCACCGGGACCATACGCAGCTAGGCTTTGTCATGCAATGATACCAGATTACTTGCTACATGCATGGCGTGGTCAAGTGTCCTACCATGGAGGACGGAATAAGGCTGCCCTGCCCAGAAACCTTCTGCAAAGGCTTTTGGAGTACCTCCAGGAGAGCTTCATGGAGATGTCCCTGGAGGATTTCTGCTCCATCCCCAGACACGTTAACAGACTTTTCCAGTAACTGTACTGGCCGCGAATGCATCCCAAGTCCTCAGGGCAAATTAATCATTAAAAAATGCTTGCTTTTAAACCATGTTTTATATTTACAAAGGTACACTCACCAGAGGTCCCTTCAATGGCTTCATTGTCTGGGATAGTGGCTTAGGAAGGCTGGAAGGGTACTTCTGTTAGGCTGAGAAAAAGCTCCTGGCTGTTGGGGAGAACGGAGTGCTGTGTGCTCTCTGCAAGCTCGTCGTCCTCTTCCTCCTCCTCATCTTCCCCGTCCGCAGAATCCTCAGGCAAGGCTAAGATTACCCTCACCTCAGAATCCACAGACAGGGGTGGGGTAGTGGTGGCGGACCCCCCTAGAATTTCATGCAGCTCAGCGTAGAAGCAGCATGTTTGCGGCCCTGCCCCAGACCTTCCGTTTGCTTCTTTGGTTTTCTGGTAGGCTTGTCTGAGCTCCTTAACTTTCACACGGCACTGTACTGAGTCCCTGCTGTGGCCTCTCTCCATCCTGGCCTTGGAAATTTTTTCAAATGTTTTTTCATTTCGTCTTTTGGAACGGAGTTCTGTTAGCACGGAATCCTCTCCCCATATATCGATCAGATCCAGTACCTCCTGTGCGGTCCATGCTGGAACTCTTTTTCGATTCTCAGACTGCATAGTTACCTGTGCTGATGAGCTCTGCGTGGTCACCTGTGCTGATCAGCTCTCCACGCTGGGCAAACAGGAAATGAAATTCAAAAGTTCACGGGGCTTTTCCTGTCTACCTGGCCAGTGCATCCGACTCCAGATTGCTGTCCAGAGTGGTCACAATGGTACACTGTGGGATACTCCCGGAGGCCAATACCGTCGAATTGCAGCCACACTAACCCTATTCCGAAATGGCAATACCGATTTGAGCGCTACTCCCCTCGTCGGGGAAGAGTACAGATATCGGTATTAAGAGCCATTTATATCGATATAAAGGGCTTCGTTGTGTGGACGGGTGCAGGGTTAATTCGGTTTAACGCTGCTAAATTCGGTATAAACCCGTAGTGTAGACCAGGCCATAGAGATGCAGATTTAATCATAAGCAATGAACATAGTATGGCACTTTAGTCCCACAGCACTTTACAAATTACATATAGAGTACACAGAAATCATTTCTTCCACCATGGAAATGTAAGCCACTGGGGTGTGTCACCACATGTGTCTAAAGCCCTGATTCAGCAAAATACTTAAACACATGTTTAAGTCCCTTTGATTTCAATGGGCCTTAACCATGAACTTAAAGTATGTGATTCAGTATGTGGCTGAAGCAGGGTCTTAGAGCACAACACACTATAAAAAGTTTAGAACAAGAAATTACGAAAAATATTGTATCCAACAGAAATTAAAAAAAAGATGAGGAGGTAGGGAGAAGATTGGATAAGCAGATCATAACCGTCCAATTTGGAACACTGAAGCTCACGCCACTTGCCATCGGAAGAAGTGCGATATGATTTTTAAATGATCACTAGTGATCAAAACCTCCATTCCATTTCGGATCCTAATAATGGCACCTCTAAAAACACAATTCCCCCTCCAAGCACACAAGGTTCTGGCACTCGCCTGGTCTTGTACTGACTCTTGGGGGACAATGCCACCTACAGAATACCAATGCTGCTCTTCCTTTGGAGGTCTCCCATCCAAGTATTGACTGTCCACAACCTTATTTAGCCTGCTAGACCTGATGAAATCCCAGCTGAAATGTTTAAAATATGCTTCCTTATTATTATTGTTACAACATTAATGAAATTAATCTCTGAATTAATGGTATTCTCATTTGTTAATATTCAAAAGTAGCTGAGTAGTCCTAATAATAATCTATTGTTTATAAACTAAAGCTCTGCTCTATTTTGATGTGTCCTTTTTCTGTGGATATGGAAATAAAGCAATGGCTAGAACTATTTGTTTTCTGACCGCCAGTTTCAATGAACAAAATTCATTTATTCAGACATTCTTTTAAAGCAAGATACAGATTTTGTATCCTGTGGTGAACCCAGTGAATAGTTTAAATAGGGCTTCATTTAGTTACTGTCAAGATATTCCCGTATTGGGTCATTAATATCTTTTTATTCTGCTACTCATAGTAACTAGGTCAAGACATGAAACAGCTATTGTATGAAGCACAAAGGCAAAAACCAACACATCCTGCATTTTATCTTTGCACATACCAGCTCTGCTCTCCTGGATTTATAGGCAAGTGCTCAGAGTGTTGTTGTAATGTTCCTGAATTTAGGGCTTACAATTTTGGACCAGTTTATTTTATTGAACAATTCTATTGAGTGAGCAAGTTCTAACATTATGGGCCTGATTCTGCTCAACAGGAGACTCTCCTTCAGCAGAAGCAATATCATGCCCTACATGTAGGACGACCAGATGTCCCGATTTTTGAGGGACAGTCCTGATTTTTGGTTTTTTCTTATATAGGCTCCTATTACCCCCCACCCCGTCCCGATTTTTCACATTTGCTGTCTGGTCACCCTACCTACATGTAACATAGGACAGTCTACTCTGCATGGTATCGTGACCTCAGGAATCAAATTCATAGCAACTCTACATGCAGCGCTCCCACTGAAATCTACAGGAGTTCCATGAACAAAAGCAGCTAACAGCATCAGGTCAAAAGAGTGTAAACTACAACTGGCATTTAAATATTATACCTATAAGCAAATAATGCTGTAGGCAAGCACCAATATTTCTCTGATGCATAAAAACCAAAGCAAGGGCCCAAACACCGATAGAGCCAAAAGACTTTAGTTCTTGTCAGAAGAGACCCAGACAGTAGTTCTTTCCCATTTCCTCCCTCTTAATCTGGCTCCTTTCCCTTGGCTTTTTAGCATGGACTGCTGCCCCTCCTGTCCCACTGTCCCCTCCTCTTCTTTCTTTACATACTTTCTTATGGCAACGACACCCACTCCTTTGCTGATACAGCTTTAACTGCCGTCTCTCCTGTCGTGACAACTGCCAAATCTATGCTCTAGCTCTGACATCTCCTCCCTACATGCTTAGCCGCCTCTCTGGTATATGCACCCTGATGTCCCACTGTCTTTGTAAACTCTGCGAGGCTAAAACTGGCCTTTATACCTTTGCGGCCAAACTTTCTCCTCTCTCCCTTTCCCATCCTTGTTCACAGAGTCATCATCCCTTCCATCAGTTCAATTCCTGTCTCTCCCTCTCCCCTTTATCCAAACTCTAGCCACCTCATTACTTCTTCCTCTGCAATCTCACCAATATTGACCCTAAAATCCAGGGGCCTTGGTAGCTCTTTTGGATCAACTGTTGCACCCTCTCCATTTCAAGTCTCCCTTACCCTTGTCATCTATATCAAATGCTAAAACCATTTGCCTCTCCCACCATTATGACTTCTTCACACCCTCCTTCAGATTCCTCAGACTGTTTGTCACCTCTTACTTTCCACAACAAGTGCATACTTCTTCATCCCACTTTTAAAATCCCTGCATGGCTCCCCAATGCCTCCTCCCCCACCCATACTCTTTTCTCCCTCTCTTCTACCCCTCTTCCCAAGCTGCTTGCATTGAATGTCCCGTTCATATCCTTCTCCAGCTTGTCATCTTCACAGTTCCTTCCATACATTATTTCCTTCTTTGAAAAGTGCACAGCTGATATTTTTTTACTTAATCACTTGCCTCCAGCAGCTGGGGCATTAAGAAACACACCAAAATTTGTGAGTCTTGAAATAAAATTGCAAGAGATGGCAATGCTACTTATAGCACCAGATGCCAGGGCTTTGGAGCGGAGCACGGAGCTGGAGCATGGAGCAGCTCCGGAGCAGTGGAGCTGCAAGTTTTTGCCTGGAGCTGGAGCAGAGCCGGTGCACAGCTCCAAAGCCCTGCCAGATGCACAATCCTACTCTGTAATAACATTTCTTTTGAGTTCTGGGAACGCCAATAGCATGTCTAGTGCATCACTGAAGTGAACGAAGTGCTGCATTTCCACTGATGGGCGAGGAAAATGGAAAGGATTTTACAAGGACTCCAGACCAGTTCAAAAAAAGGGGGAGAGAGAAATAAACTAGTGATTCCCCAAATCTCTTTAAGCAAAGGTTATGAAAGGGGAACATATTATACTAATATAATCATTTTGAAATGCAACCTGCAGTGTTTTTTTTAAATCTTGCCTCTTTGGATGACTACAGAGAAATTTACTTCTTCATAATTATACATGCTAAACAAGGCAATTTCAGAGCAGCATTTTAAAATTCTCACCGATCCACTAGGCAGTTGTGTAAACTCTAGAGGCTACCATTCCCCTGGTAATTCCAACAGGAAATACGTAGCACCGGGTGTAGTCACTTACACCTCCTCGCAGTGGATGTGAAATGGTACCACCAATATACCAGTGGGTGGAAATCTCGGATTTGATAGCACCTTACCGATGTAAATAACTATACAAGGTACAAGGCAGTGGAGAATCAGAACAAAAGAGAACAGCAAGAGTGAAGTCTATGGGAGATTTGGCACTGACTTCAACAGGACCAGAATTTCACCCCAGGAGTCTTCAGAGATGATCTGATACACACTCCCCACAGAGTTCTGGCTCTCGGAAGGAGTGTAAGTGCTACACAGATGTACACACAAACCAAAATTTCAAGAGGGGGAGTAGGCAGAAGTGGAGCAAGTCAAAGAAAAAAATGCTGTTCCCAGTGTCTGTGCCTGCAGATCTTATATTCCTGGATTCCTGATAGGCATCATCTAGCTGACAACATGGCTGATTCCTGCTTAGCTATATCAGATTCAGATGTTTATACAGAATATAGTAGTAATGCCTTAGCCACATTCTACCTTAGATCAAGTGATTAGAAACTTGTTTGTTTCATTGCAATTTTCCCCATCAATTTTCCTATTAAAAAGGGGTTGTACTGTACGATTGGAGAATTGCTAACATAGTTCCTATTTTTAAGAAAGGGGAAAAAAGTGATCCGAGTAACTATAGGCCTGTTAATTTGACATCTGTAGTATGTAAGGTCTTGGAAAAAATTTTGAAGGAGAAAGTAGTTAAGGACATTGAGGTCAATGGTAATTGGGACAAAATACAACATGGTTTCACAAAAGGTAGATCATGCCAAACCACCCTGATCTACTTCTTTGAGAAGGTAACAGATTTTTTAGACAAAGGAAACACAGTGGATCTAATTTACCTCGATTTCAGTAAGGCATTTGATCCGGTTCCACATGGGGAATTATTAGTTACAATGGAAAAGATGGGGATCAATATGAAAATTGAAAGGTGGATTAGGAACTGGTTAAAGGGGAGACTACAATGGGTCGTAATGAAAGGTGAACTGTCAGGCTGGAAGGAGGTTACTAGTGGAGTTCCTCAGGGATCAGTTTTGGGACCAATCTTTTTATTACTGATCTTGGCACAAAAAGTAGGAATGTGCTAATAAAGTTGGGGGATGACACAAAGCTGGGAGGTATTGCTAACACAGAGAAGGACCGGGATATCAAACAGGAAGATCTGGATGACCTTGTAAACTGGAGTAATAGTAAGAGGATGAAATTTAATAGTGAAAAGTGCAAGGTCATGCATTTAGGGAGTAATAACAAGAATTTTAGTTATAAATTGGGGACACATCAGTTGGAAGTAACAGAGGAGGAGAAGGATCTCGGAGTATTGGTTGATCACAGGATGACTATGAGCTGCTAATGTGATATGGCTGTTAAAAAAGCTAATGCGGTTTTAGGATGCATCAGGCGAGGTACTTCCACCAAAGATAAGGAGGTGTTAGTACCGTTATACAAGGCACTGGTGAGACCTCATCTGGAATACTGTGTGCAGTTCTGGTCTCCCATGTTTAAAAAGGATGAATTTAAACTGGAACAAGTACAGAGAAGGGCTACTAGGATGATCCAAGGAATGGAAAACCTATCTTATGAAAGGAGACTTAAAGAGCTTGGCTTGTTTAGCCTAACCAAAAGAAGGTTGAGGGGGGATATGATTGCTCTTTATAAATATCAGAGGGATAAATATTAGGGAGGGACAGGAATTATTTAAGCTTAGTACCAATGTGGACACAAGAACAAATGGATATAAACTGGACACTAGGAAGTTTAGACTTGAAATTAGACAAAGGTTTCTAACCATTAGAGGAGTGAAGTTCTGGAACAGTCTTCCAAGGGGAGTAGTGGGGGCAAAAGACATATCTGGCTTCAAGACTAAGCTTGATAAGTTTATGGAGGGGATGGTATGATGGGATAGCCTAATTTTGGCAATTAATTTGGCAACTGATCTTTGATTATCAGCAGGTAAGTATGCCCAGTGGTCTGTGATGGGATGTTAGATGGGGTGGGATCTGAGTTACTACAGAGAATTCTTTCCTGGGTGCTGGCTGGTGAGTCTTGCCCACATGCTCAGGGTTTAACTGATCATCATATTCGGGGTCGGGAAGGAATTTTCCTCCAGGGCAGATTGGCAGAGGCCCTGGACGTTTTTCGCCTTCCTCTGCAGCATGGGGCACGGATCACTTGCTGGAGGATTCTCTGCAGCTTGAGGTCTTCAAACCACAATTTGAGGCCTTGAATAACTCAGGCATAGGTTAAGGGTTTGTTACAGGAGTGGGTGGGTGAGATTCTGTGGCCTGCATTGTGCAGGAGGTCAGACTAGATGATCATAATGGTCCCTTCTGACCTTAAAGTCTATGAGTCTATGGTCAAGACCTCATGGAATCAGCGGTTCCCACTTTGGGGAAGGGAGAAGACTTCCAGTTATTTGTCAAAATTATTCCTGCTAGCTACATTTCAGTCCCCCCTCCCCCGCCCCCATGTCAGGAATTCTAGGACTATGAAGACACTTTTGCATGTTGCAGGAATGAGGTTTTTTTAAGTATATTAGAAGGCTCCCTTAAATCTGATCCCATTTTAGTTTTAGGTCTACTGTAAGTTTAGTTCTACACTTTTCTGCATGCCATTAGAGTTATGTTTTATTTGTATAACTGTTTAAACTGCTCTTGCTTGTTTGCTGTATTTTATGGTTTTGTTTGCCTCTGACATTACTTAATAAAATATGTAAACATCAAGACATCCAGAGTACCAAAGCTGATTTGTTCAGTATTAATTATTACACTGGACTGATTAAGTATGCTCAATCCTGAAGAGCTGTGCACAATTTTTCTGCCCCAGAGGGCAACATAAATGGTTTAACGCACCTTTCCTGTAGACTAGGTCTCTGCAGTCGTATGTATCTGTCTGATATGTAAAATGTTTCTCTCTGATGGAATATACAACAATTCTTAAACTGGGCCATCCATTACATTTCTCCTAGTATATTTTGAATGCATCTAAAGCTCTTCCCTTTTCCGTTTACTCAAGTAAATCACACAATACAGCAAACATTTAACTGCAAGGACAAACCCTTACATGGATACATTGTAGACAGCTCTGCGTAGCCTGGATGCCCGGCTTCAACAAGGTTAAAGACAAACCACCCTTACATAGCACATTAATTCTGAAAAGTATGAGTGCTTATAAATATTTCCATAGTGACTCCATGGAAAGGGAAACAGAGATGTTTGATCTTTCTGACATAACTTCTATTTTTCAAGTAAACTCTGAAAAGATGCAATGTATGAGGACTCTCTCAGTGCTAGAGTGACTTTCCAAACATGTACGAATCATTAACATCAAATGCTAAGGAAGAATGCTTTTTTTAGGCTATGAACCGATGGTTCATGTAAACAGCCAACACAACTTGTGAAGCAGAGCCTGAAAGTTTGCACTTCTATCCAAACATTTCACATTTAAAAAGCAAAACTCATTAGACAAGTTAAACACTCATCTAATCCTTAAATAGCTAAAAATATATCTTGTTTCTAACAGCAGAGATACATTTGTGAGTCTCAAACATTTTGTTGACAGGTGGGATTTTTCACCTAGGAATAGTCATGAAAAACAAGAGACGTTGTTATACCAAAAAGGCAATGAGCTTTCCACACAGTTCTCTCTACTCCCACGGCCAGCTACTGAAGGTATCGAATGTATGTTGGAATCCAAGCCCAGAAAGTTCTTCCTGGCTCTTCTCATGAAGACAAAGTCATAGCCCTGTGTTTATGACATCATAAGGAGCAGCCACAGAAATAACCCTAATAATAAATTTTATTTACTAAGCCCCTATCTGCCATGGAATTCTTGGCACTTTACATAAAGACGGATATAAAACAAATCAAAAGTTCATTTAAACATAAAAATAAACATAAATAAAATTATACCAATAAAATACCAGACATTGAATGTCCTTCAATATAAAAAAATATATATTTTAAAGCCCTGATTGCATAAGGTTACGTTTGACCCCCCTCCCCATCCCCTGGAGGGCCAGAGACAAGGCATTCCATGCAGCCAGGCCTGCCAAGGTGAAAAGAGAATATTTGGATATATCCACAGTGAGTTAAGCACTTTAAAAACCATTAGGAAGGCCAGGTATCTGCTCTAAAGTGTCTCTAATCTAGTTACACAACAGCATAAAAACACAGAAAGGGGAACTGAGGAGACCCCAACCAGAGAGATTGAGCAGTGAAGCACAGTAATTGTTTGAGTAGCTGCATGTTTTTTGTTTGGATTTTCTCCTAAAACAGAAGGAGTTGGAGATATGAGCAGTATCTCTTCTAGCCTGGACAGCTCCAAGATCACCAAATATAGATGCTATGCTAATGGGCACTTTAATAGATTTTAAGACCAGAGGGACCATTTTGATCATGTGGTCTGACCTCCTGCATAGCACAGACCAGAGACAGGCCAGTCATTACTGCATTACGCCCAATAACTTGTAGCTGAACTAGAGCACATATTTTAGAAAGACATCCAAAGGCAGGATGTCTGAGAAAGGAACAAGACCCTCTGAATCCCAGCCTTGTGCCTGAAAAACAAGACCATTCTTCCTTGGCTTCAGCATTATGATTTCATTGCAGGATCAAGTACAAAGGAATGAGAGGACAGTGAGAGAGAATGTCTTTGTTTGAGCATAAATATCACTGATAATTAGCAAGCCTTTCATAGGCAATTTTGTCCAAGTGTAAGAAGTGAATAGATTTATTAGAATGTATGATAGATGTTCTTAAGTGTTCTCCAGTTCCTTAAACAAACTCTCTGCTGAGTTTAGGTAATTAGCTAACAGCTTTTTATAGTGTAGGCCCAAGCATATTAAGAAGCAGGAATGAACCTATGCTGTTCTCACTATTATTTGTGCCAGGCCAGGTGAAATCATTAAAGTGGATAAAGAGCTTCCATTTATGCAACAACTTTTATCCAAATGAATTCCAAAGTGTTTTATCAACTGACTGGACAGCCATAACTGTTGGAACCATTCCAACAAGCCTGAAGTGCAGCCACCTGTGGGGTGCATGCAACAGATACACAACAGTGCACTGCAACCCTAACAGTTTAGGGCAGCAAGTTTATAATGCCAACTTCAATGCAGGTATGACAGGCAGAATGTAATTACCCAAGCTGGAATGTGGCCAAGATAAAATGTAGCATCCAACAATAAGTTTCTCCTTACAGCATTACTTATTGCTAAGAGATTGATTCTGAAGAAGTGGAAATTTCCTACCATAATGAATATTAGTCACTGGTACACTGTGGTCTGAGTGAGCTCATCATCCTACAGCAGATTCATTTCTGAGGAAACCATAAATTATATATTGGCTTTGAACACACACACACACACGATCCAGATACTCAACCCAAAGCTCTTTTGCTCTGAATACAGCTGTGTGTGGCCTCATGGCTTCTTCCTCACTAGCACCCAGGCCTCTGTACTCATGTTAGAACACAGGAGAGAGAAGAGGGAGAGGACTGGCCAGATTCAGCTTCCCTCCTTCCTTCTCAAAAGTGGAGGGATATCCAACCTCCCTCACACACATACATGCACAATGAGCCTGATTCTACCCCCTTTTTCCTTGGGATGCCTCACTGAAATTAGTTACAGAGTAAAGTGCTACTCAACATGAGTCAGGAGAGCAGATTCTGGTCTCTGCTAGAAGGTTGAGCTTTTCTCCTCTCTACTCCTGCAGATCTCTTTGAGCTGGTCCCTGATAAAACAGCAGCCTGCCCTTGCTGAAATCCCCTGTTTATAACATTACAAGCAGAGTATAAGCATATGAAATCTCCCTCAAACCAAAGAGATAAAGGTCATAATTAAATTGCAGGGGAGTCAGCAAAACTATGACATATGTAATACAGACATATATATTCTATATGTTATACTATGTACATATGTATTTAAATAGACAATCTGGTGTATGACTGAATCTGATCCCATTTGTATTCTTGAAACAAACACACTGAGATCAGTGACACGAGACATCTGGAGGGATCAGTGACACAAGACATCTGGAACTTGCATTGGAACTTCTGTTTGCCACGAGCTAATTAGTCATCCTCCTTGAATTAACCACAGACAGACCACCTTTGGAGCCCAAAGGGATTGGCTTTTTTCCCTGTGTTATTTATTCTACTCCTCTGACCCAACTTCCCCTCTCTGTTGGGATTGAATTATTCTAAGGAATGTCATTTCAGAAAAATTTGGGTGGGTGGTGAAAGGGGAAGGCAAAGTTGCATCAGTGTATAGAACAATATATATGATTATATTATAACCTGCAAAGTCTGGTGGGAGACACAAAGTGCAAGACATCATGGAACATGTACAGCTATGAGAAAGTTGGGGCGGGGGACCTGCCCCTCTTGCCCTATAGCAAAAGATGCCCCTTGCTATTCTCATAAGAACTGAACTAATGGAATTTAAATTAACACTAAGAAGTTATCTCAAAATCAGAAAGATTGCTGCTACTGCACAGAATATGGTGGGAGGACCAAAAGGCATAATTCTGACAAGGAATGCCCTTTGCGGGTGTAGACTGCAAATTCTTCTGGACAGAGACGTAAGTCATGCAATGCCACCTTAGGTTGCTTTTAAAATAAAATAAGAACAGCTGAAAACAAGGGCCCCCGCCCCTCTTTCTTTAAGTCAGTTAGAGCTTTTTACATGCAAATATAACATTTGGCTTGCACCTTTTCCCTTTCTTTCTGTCATTTGTCACTATTGCTGATAGAACAATACCATATTTGCCTTCCCTTTGCTGGGAATTTAGAAAGAACTATTATTCCTGCTACATTACACTTTCATTACAACTTGTGTCTCCTCTAATCCCCAAGCAAGTTTTTTTATATATATAAATTTTCTTTTTAAACCAAGTTTTTATGTGAAAATTTGGAAGATCCCAGTCAAGGCTTCTTAGAAGAAGCAGTTACATTACAGTATGAACTTTACTCTTGACTGTATATTGGCAACAAACACAGCTGTACATGTTGTATTGCCTTCCTGCTTTCTGACTAGCCTCCACTGGAAAGTGCTGCTTTCAATGGTAGTAAAGCTGCAAGTCATCCACTCTGTTGTAGCAAGGTCACAACACTATGATCCAGTTATACCAATATTTATGCAAATCACAAGAAAGAACATTACTGATCAGCATAAAGAAAGGGGCAAATGCATAGCTCAGTAAGTGAGACGGTATAAATTAGTTTCTGTATACTATATAGATGTTGCAACTAATTTCTGTATATTTTAAAATGAGTTCAATACAGGCAACATGTGACAGTTGCATCTTTATTCTTACATCTAATATGTTATTGTATCATCAAATACCACTGCTAAAAGCTACAGACATTAATTTTCTCTTTGTGTGGTCACATGCTGTACTATGTGAAAGAATATGATGGAGCCATATGTTTTCACACGACTTCCCTTTCTTCACATGATAACAGATTGTCATTTGGAGCGATGTACAGTAAGAGTGCAACATTTTTATAGCTTTTGGTCTCAATTACACAGTTGGTTGTTACCATGCTGAAATCTGTTGTTGCTGGAGGTGACCAGAGGGATTCTGTTTACTAGCCACCTGTTGATAAAATAACATGAGTTGAACCACCTGATGTCCAAAGAGACCAAGAACTTGCCGCTCCAAGATCATAAAGTTTTAGCTTCCTTGTTCAAAGCCCTAAATGAACTGGGTCTTATATCCAGTGACACAGTAGGTAGATTCAGAGAGAGGGGAAATTTCAATCTTAAGAGCATTCAGGGGTCAAACTGATTCACACACCTCATATCATCTAGAGCTCCAGTGTCTGAATTGTCCCTGCCTCCTGGACCAAGAACTACCACGGACCAATTCTCTGCAGTCCTCACTGTGAAAATTTGGAGGCTCTTCCCATTCCTATCACAAATGCAGTTTCTTTTCATTATTATTATTATTTCAGCCTCACTCTCAACACTCTGCTAGCATTACCACTTTCCTATAAAGCCTCCAGCCAGGAAGCTAAGAGACAAAGTAATCTTGCTTTTGCCTTCAAAAAAAACAAGTATCTCACTTTCATCATTTGCTAAGTCTCTCCACCAACCAGGAAGTAAACATGACAGTATTTTCTGCTCCTAAACCCAATCATGTTGCTGACTCACCTGCCAGCTTCCTTTGTCAGGAGCTTTCTATGTGTTCCTTGTCTTCACTGATTGGTTTAACTACATGGTCTCTGGCCTTTAAGTCTTATCCACGTCTGTGTATATATGAACGTTCATTTATGTATGTACTCGGAAGGACAGTATAGGTATGATGGGGAACGACAGGTGGGAAACTTTTGTGCTGTTGCTCTGAACAGTTATTAAGTCATGCTGGCCTAGCTTTGGTAATTATACACAGGTCTTAGGGCATACAAAGCTAAATGTTAAAAGTATTATTTGCTAGCAGATGAATGCAGTTATATGATCTCAGATTGGCATCTGAAAAGCTAAGCAATGTTGGCTCTAGAGTGTGCAAGGATGCTGCATTTCCAAACATACAAGTGTTGAACGAAGTGGTGTTGGTGATTCAGTACTAAAATCAATCCCCCACAGTGATGCTAGGGACCACTGTGCTGCTACAAGGGACATCCTTCCATAGAGATGTAAAACTGAGGTTCTGATCTCTTGATAATCAAAGATCTGATGGCCTGTGTGTGTGCGCAATTTATATTTACATATATGAGTAAGGATTTTAACTTTGGTGACCTGACAAAATTCCATTTTGGATTATCACACCTGCCTATCTAAAGCCTCTATGAAGTTCCAATGGGATATAACAGTCTTACTTCCCTGAACAATAGAGTTTCCATGTGCTGTTACAGATGCTTCATCTACCTCACTGGTGGCTGTACTTCAATATTACTCAAGTCATTTCTCTCTCTCTCTCTAACACACACACTTACTTTTCTCTGAGTTCTGTCATAGCTCAGCTCTTTTATTAACTCAATTTTCCCATTGGCTTGTCCAGCTGCTGATGCATCATATTCTCACTGTGTGTGGGTTTTAGCCCACGAAAGCTTATGCCCAAATAAATTTGTTAGTCTCTAAGGTGCCACAAGTACTCCTCGTTCTTTTTGCTGATACAGACTAACACGGCTACCACTCTGAAACATACATACATATATATAGAAGTAAAGACTATTATTTTATATATATATTATTCAGTTATTCAGTGTGAATATATATTCAATAGTCAATATATAATTCAATTTGAAGAGTGCTCTGGGATCCACTGGGATAAAAATCACTATAAAAAAAGTACTGTAGCTTAATTAATAATAAATTCATAAATCCAGGGGAAATTATTTTCCTTTGATTATTAGCAGAGGGGGGGAGGGATAGCTCAGTGGCTTGAGCATTAGCCTACTAAACCCAAGGTTGTGAGTTCAGTCCTTGAGGGGACCACTTAGGGGTCTGGGGCAAAATCAGTACTTGGTCCTGGTAGTGAAGGCAGGGGGCTGGACTCAATGACCTTTCAGGGTCCCTTCCAGTTCTATAAGATAAGTATACCTCCATTTATTTATTTAAGCATAGAGGGGAAATCTGAAAGTGAGAATTCTATGGCTTCTTAATTTAAACATCTGTTGGGGGGAATCTGTACAAACTAAAATAAAAAGTTTTACAGAATGAGCTTACCTTTCAGGCTGCCTTGCCTTAGTATATAGGGGAAATATTTTCTCATTTCTATGACTTTAGAGGCAAATAAGGAAAAATAAAAACAAACAGGGTTCAATTTGAAAGCCTGAGCAAAAAATAGGATTCCAAAAACATATAATCCCCTGTTGCCCTCTGGGCTCCTTATGCTGCTAAAAAATAAAACACTGAGTTACAATATTTCTAATGTTGCAGAATATACGAGTCCCTGCAAGGCATAACTCAGTGCCTGGGCTAGGACTTTTTCTTCTTTTAATTATGAATTTCAGTGGCAAAATTGAGATTCACTTTCCTGCAAGCATAATTTTATCTATGGAAACAGTATACTTGGGAAATCATAATGTCCCAGGCCTTCTTTTGTTATTAAACTCCTTACCTCTCCCCCGCCTTACACAGCTGTTACCAAGAGACGTATAATACTTAATGAACTAAAAAACGGATTTTCAAATGCTGGTAGCTCATTGAATCACACAAGACTGACAATGGATGGTTTTGGAGCTAGAGTACTGGAGTTTGGTTCCTAATCTGGATCCCAAATCTGGAGTATTGGCCATTTCTACCAACAACCATAATAGAGGGTATAGTTAAATAACGAAGGGTGAGATCCTGTAAAGTGCTGAGGGACCTCAGCTCCCATTGACTTCAATGGAAGATGGAAGTGCTCAACATCTGACAGTATTGGACCATACTGCCAAATTTAGCCTTGGCACAGTTTATCAAAAGGAAGTCAATACATGTATAGGTTTAAATGCACTGAGGCCCGGTACACCACTTAAGATCCACTGAAGACTTCTGCACAGGAATTAATTTCAACCTGAGGGCAAGGAGAGATAGGATGTTACAGTCTTCTGTATATTCTACAGTTTGTTACACTAGGCCGCAGACTGTCATACTATTCCTAATGTTGCTAAGTTTATTTGAGCCTGAGCTGCTTTGCCTTTGTTTGGTTCTAGTCTCTCAAAGCACTAGAATTCCAACTAAACCTGGAACAAATATTAAGCATTTGTTTATTGAGGCAAACATTCCTTTGCCTTCTAATATTTTGATAGGAGAGAGATAATCCAGCATCGTTAGCTGAATCCCGGAGGATCTTTCAGACATCTAGGAACTGATCCTAAATGCCACATTGTAATGGAATATTGCTGTAATGTACCAACTCTGCCTTGTGTGTAGGTTGTTCAGCATAACCTAGTGAAAAGGCACACAACAACAGGACCACTAGAACAAGTTCTTTTCATTAAGCCAAAGAATGGCTCTTCTTAGTGAAAGGAAAGAGGGGGAAAATGAGAGGAAATGGATGTGTAACCTAATTGCTGCTTGGCTGCACAAACTGCAGAGCTTTTAGGTCTAGGATGACATCAGTATCTTATTGGAAAATGAATCAGACTAAGAAAAAGAATGAATTGTTTTGCCATTAAGACAGGAAAAATAAAACAGTTAGTGAGTGGTATACAGAAGCAATACAATACCATTTATTTTTATAAGGCATCCTTTATACACTATATCAGATCTTTATAGTACCATAATTTAGAGGACAGCACAAGGGGAAAAAAAATGAAATAATATTAACATATCTGAGTTAACCTAGCAGATGGGTGGGTGAGTGGGTGTCTGTGCACATGCGCGTGAGTGGGCGTGTCCTGTTTGTTTGGATGGTAGGGCTAAGACGCCCCAGTCAAGATTTCCCTAGATATTGTGGTTAACATTTTCAAAAGCTAAATGATGTAGGAGCCTAAGGGCATGTCTACACCAACACTTAGTTTATGGCAAGATGTGGTATAAACCTACCCTGCAGTAGCCTGCTGCACTCTAAGTGCCCATGTGAATCCTGTGTCCCATGCTGAAAGTTCCACCATGCGTTTTGAGCTAGTCTCATTTCAAAATAGGAGTAGATCAAAGCACACTACGGAACTTTCAGTGCATGTCAGTGAGATCCACATGGACATTTAATGAGTGACAGGCTATGCAGGGCAGATTCACACTCCAGTTTGCCACAAGCCCTAAGTCATCTGGGCACTTTTGAAAATGTTACTCCGTGTAGACATTTTAAAACACAGTCCCTGCCCCAAAGAACTTACAATCTAAATAAGACATCATACACAAAGAGGCATACAGGAACTTTAATTCTACATCACTCTGAACAGTTTTGCTGTATCCGAATTTGCTATAAGAAGTTTTCAGTGTATTAATTTATCTCCCTGTCACAATATCCCAGAGCATCTGCCCTTTTGACCTGAAGCATCCAGTCTCATTGTCATATGGTGCCAATAAAATACGGTCCCCTTGGAGACTTCTACAATGTAATTACAGTTACTGGTTTTGAGAACTGCTTTGAAGCAGAAGTTGTTTTATATTATGTTTGTTTGTTTTTTGATGACCCTTGGCATCAATCAAATGATCTTTTCCCTATTCTTCCTGTGCAGTTGCATAATTATAAGTACATACACATTCCTCATACATCATTCCGGCTGGCATAAATGCAGGTTGTCCACACACGGATGACAGAATACGGACTAAAGTATTTAATCGAAATAAAACACCTTCACAAATTGACCACATGCTCAGGACTATAACAGGCAACAATTGTCCTCTTATTTAAAAAAACAAAAAAAAGCCCCTGGTTGCTTTCAAAGCCTCTAGGCTAATGACATAATCCAAGCACCCTCCATACGGTGACATCTGAACCCAAGGTAGCTGACAAGTCACCATTTCATGATCTGTATTCATCACGTGTTATCAGGGACCTGTAGTAATATTTTGCAAAATACAGTATTTCTTATTCTAACAAAGCTCATGAGGAACAGTTTTAAACCAACCTCAGTTATACTGCTTTTTTAATTGAAAAGTACTATATCTTCTATGCTGTTAATTTCTAAAAGCAATTTCCACCAATAATCATATTTTAAAGCAAACATTAGCTCTTTATTCATTCTTTGCCACAGATTCTATCAGTGTGTCAAAAGTATTATAGCAATTCAATTAGCCCCAATTTAACCCAGTTAGTCAGAAGGGGTGTTACTGCAAAGCTGCTGTTCTAAAATGTTTTAGTATCCATTTTTCTGCAGTTATGGTACATTTTAAATGTCTAAAACAATTATCATGTTGACCTTCATATTTAATATGCAGTGTTACAGAAACGACTTTTGTCTTTCAAACAGAATACAAAAAATAAAAATATTGTCCAGCACCTGGGACAATCAAAGTTATTTGGACAAGTAAAATTGAGTTACTTAGGATCCAATTTCTTACATACGCATTATGTTAGAACATGCCACTTCAGCAAATAAGTCGCAGAAAATTCCTGAAAAAGAATGAAGTTATGAAAATGGAAAGATGGTTAATTAAAACCAAGGCAACATACTGAATACAGAGATGAGCTTTTGCATTCACTTAGGGTATGTTCATACTGAAGAGGGGGAAAAAAGCATGCTCTTAACTCAGGTTAACTAACTCTGGTTATAACAGTAATGAAGACACAGCAACTTGACTTTTAACTCTGGTGAGCAGCTCAAGTATAACCCCAGGCTTCACCTTTCCCCCACCTATGGGAGAAAACTGCAGCAAGGAGCTAGCCAGACTCCAGAGCAGTGGTTCTCAACCCATGTCCTGCTTCTGGCCCAGTCAGCATACAGCTGTGGCCCATATGACATCCTCAGAGCCATACAAGTAGTATATATATTGTGTGGATGCGGCCCACATAACACATAGAGAGTTGCATATGTGTCCCTCAATGGTAAATAGGTTGATAACCACTGCTCCAGAGGGTAGGAGCAGAAGCAGCCAAGGCAGAGACCTCTTATCTGGACATTCAGAGAACTTTCTACAATTCTGAATGGACTTTCTCTGCCCTGTGCTAATTGGCTGTTTTCTCCCACCCTCCCCCTCCTCCACAGTTTCTTTACCTCAGCTTCACTGCACAGCTGCCCCTCTCACCCTCTTCTCCTCTGCCCCCATCACCTCCTTCCCTTCACTCTTCTTTCCAGTTAGCTCATCCCCTTTGAACTAAACCCACTCCAAAAAGAAGGAAAGAAAAAAAAACCCTTCATGGAACTAACGTGATGTTTGCTGCCATCACATTGTTTATTCTGCTTCTGTGTTCTACGCCTTCCCCCACTCTGGGTCTGTCTGTCCATTTAGATTACAAGCTCCTTGGGGAAAGGACCACCTACAACTTTGGGTTTGTGCAGTGCCTAGCATGTTGGGACTCCATTATTGGCTGCTCCTTACACTCTATCATAATCAACATTATCAATTAATAATTTAACTCAAGCCAATAATCAGAGTTAAACGCCGAGTTGCTGTGTATTCATGGCCATTTTAACCCAAGCTAACCCAAGTTAAGAATGTACTTATTAGCAGTGTAGACATCATTCCGGATGCCAAAGGCCAAGTCCTACCTTTATTAGCATCTAATCAATTCATTTCAGTGGGTTTATATGGATGTGTCTAAATTCAGAATTTAGTCCATTGAAATCAACTGCTGAGATAGTAGAGAATCAGGAATGTTTCCTGTCTCACACCTTCTGTGATCCATTACAGCTACACAATGTGTGTTATGCTATCAGGGTGGTCACATTTTGTACCAACATTGCACAAACACAAGCAAACAATCATAGAATCATAGAATCATAGAATTCAAGATCAGAAGGGACCATTATGATCATCTAGTCTGACCTCCTGCAAGATGCAGGCCACATAAGCCGATCTACCCACTCCTTTAGCAAGCGACCCCTGCCCCATGCTTCGGAGGAAGGCGAAAAACCTCCAGGGCCACTGCCAATCTGCCCTGGAGGAAAATTCCTTCCCGACCCCAAATATGGCGGTCAGCTGAACCCCGAGCATGCGGGCAAGACTCTCCAGCCATACCCTCTGGAAAAAGGTTAAGAATATCATATCATTGACCCATTGTACTATTTACCAGTGTGGCACTTAATTGACCTATTGACTAAGCCCGTTATCCTATTATACCATCTCCTCCATAAACTTATCTAGCTTAATCTTAAAGTCATGGAGGTCCTTCGCCCCCACTGTTTCCCTCGGTAGGCTGTTCCAGTATTGCACTCCCCTGATGGTTAGAAACCTTCGTCTAATTTCAAGCCTAAATTTCCTGACTGACAATTTATATCCGTTTGTCCTCGTGTCCACATTAGCACTGAGCTGAAATAATTCCTCTCCTTCCCTGGTATTTATCCCTCTGATATATTTAAAGAGTGCAATCATATCTCCCCTTATCCTTCTTTTGGTTAAGGAAAACAAACCGAGCTCCTCAAGTCTCCTTTCATACGACAGGCCTTCCATTCCTCGGATCATTCTAGTGGCCCTTCTTTGTACCCGTTCCAGTTTTAATTCATCCTTCTTAAACATGGGAGACCAAAACTGCACACAATACTCCAAATGAGGTCTCACCAACGCCTTATATAACGGGACTAGCACTTCCTTATCCCTACTAGAAATACCTCGCCTAATGCAACCCAAGACCGCATTAGCTTGCATTCACTCATGAAACAAGGCACTGGAGAATCAGGGCATAGGGATGAAAAAGGCCTAGCATGTAGAGCTAGTGAAGAAGAATAATTCCATTTTGTGGAGGATTTTGAGATTCTGTGGCAGAGTTGGAAGTAAAAATCGGAGTCAACATTTTCCAAGGAAATTAGCAGATTTAATCACTGAACTCCTATTAATTTCACCAGGAACTGGTGTGGCTCAATTCCCACATCATCTTTGAAAAATCTCTGATACCCAGTCACCCACTTTAACCATGAGGAAGCAACATCACCTGCTGGCTTGTATCTAAGAAACCTAGTATTAGCAGATGCTGAATATTATAGGCAATGATATATGAACCACACTTTGATCTGTAAAAAGTAAAACTGGAATAAATATTAAGAGACACTGTCAAAATTAGAAAGAATATATTGGAAATACCCCCATTTTTTTAGGTAAGTACAATTAACCATTTTTTACAAGTTTCCAGTATGTATGCTGTTTAATTTTTGCACTCCTCCCAACAGGGAAAAAAGCAATTTCATTTTTGTTTGCAATCTCTTTCCCTTGCAAAGACTTTGAAGCACTGGGGATTGGAGATGCCTGTTTCTTTAAGAACACCATAATCTTGCCCAGAGAAATTATGAAAAAGGATTATTTATTTTTACAAAGCCCAAGAACAATAGAAAATGTTTTTACAATAATCTAAATTTTGGGGAAAAACTGAGTTGATCAGCAATTCAAAACTATAAAAGGATTGTGCTTGAAGAACAAGTTTCCAAATTCTATGCAGCTGGACTCTTTTCTATTAACTATCTAAAATATTTTGTTATTTCCAATGCATCGTTAATACACTAAATGTATTTAATCCATTCTGAAAACAAGATACAGTTCCCTAGGTTTTCTTAAAATAAAATATAATAATAATGTCAAGTGTTTAAAACAGAATATTACATGAAGTCTATTTGCCTTCATAAATGCTGCTCTGAACAAAAGCAGACTGATTTTTGAGCTTGGTTGTTTATCATCTGCCTTATATCAAACAATGACATTATGGTTGTACAATGTATTTCATGTTTATTTTGGCTCAGATCATTTCACCTGTTCTCCTCCCCCATCATTGTTAGCATCAGCTTAAAAGTCAAATGGGTACATTTTAGATACAATTCATGTATTATTAATTATTATCTCTAGCCTTGTCTCCCAGCTTTCAAAAAAATAGAACATTGACAGGCACCCTGAATCTTTCCTTTCTTGGTTACAAAGAGAGAACCTTGACACTGAGATATTTTCCTCTTAAGAACAGAATACTGTACTACATTCACGAATAATATCTGGGAACAGCATGAGTTGTTCAAAGTAACTAAAAATAGTACAATCAACAAGCATATATTTACTGGAAACCCTCACATTCTAGAAGTAGCATTATTTTTTGGAGATGTCCACATGCTTTAAGAAATGAGTACTATATATCAAACCTTTAGCACAACACAGGAATCAACTCTCTCCTTTGAGAGATATGACAAATAGAAGAAAAAAAAAAGATGTTTAGTTATCTATAAGAAAAAAATACCTTTACCAATTGAGGGAAAAAATTAGATAATTTTACATGGTGTTATGCCCTATTTATGCAAATAAACTGTATGTATATAAGACAGTTCAAGAATTCTCTTCAGTATGAATAGTCTTTTTTATTACAGCAGTAGAGCAGTGCTCATCCAAGCACATCCTAAGACTGTTTACATATATAGGCAGCAAATACTGTACAACATGCATGGCTTTTGACACAGAATCTCTTCTTATGAAATAAGAAATGACTCAGATCTATTGAGGAGCTCATGTCTCCTTGTAAGTAAATAAATTAAATCTCAACCTACAGCAACCAAAGCCTGAATTTACACCAAAAAAAAGAATTTTAATGGTTTAGTCATTTTTATAGGCCTTTTTGGTTTATTAGCAGTATCTAGTTGCAGTACAACATTGCACTTGCTGATATCAAGCAGGTGGTGGTGTTACTCCACTAGCAGTTTAGTTCTGCATTACTTGCACCCTCTGAACTTCCCATGGCTTCCACCAGGGTTTGCATTTTTGGGTGGGCCAACATCTTTTACTCCACTCTAACCACCTCTTGTCCCACATGCTTAGGATTGTCCTGAGAATTTTGAGGAGGGTTAGTGTCATAAACAGATAGTTAAGGGTTAAAGTCTGTTTTACCTGTAAAGGGTTAACATGCAGTACCTGGAGACCACCTGACCAGAGGACCAATCAGAGATGAGATAATTTCAAATCTCTGTGGAGGGAAGCTTTTGTCTGTGTTTTCTTTGTTTGTCTTGAGAACTGTTTTTGGATCTAACAGAGGACAGTCATGTCTCCAAGTTCTCCTGGAGTAGTTTCTACTAATTAATAGTGAGTATTAATTAGAAAGGCGATTTAGTCTTATGATTTGATTTCTATATTTGCAATTGTGTGTTTGCTAAAGGAAATGCTTTATTCCTGTTTGCTGATATTGCTTTTACTGAGAAAAGGGGGAGAGGGGATTCTCTCCAGAGATTGATAAGGTTATACCCTATGAGTGTCCAGCTTGGGCTCATAGAGATTCTGTACTTTCTTTTTGTTCTCTTAATAAATTCTTTTCTATTAAGGACTTGTTGGTCTTTCCTTGGGTGGATTCTCAGGGAAAGGGGAGGGGGAGGTATCCCTCTGTAGTTGGATCCCGGTATCTCTCCTAGGAAAAGGGAGGGGGGGGAGGAAGCAGGGGGAATGGTTTGTTTCTCCTGGGTGTAAGAACTCCATGGATTTGGGGCTCTTGGAATCCCCTAGGATTTTGGGGAAGGACTGTGTCTCAATTCACATTTCCTAATTGAGTGGTGGCAGCGAGAAGGAACCCTACCCTAAGGATTAGGGTGGTGGCAGAATACCTGCGGGTCCCCATCTTTGAACCCACAAGCTCAAAGTGGGGGTGAGATCCCAGGACAGTTAGCAATATAATTCTTTGAGATATAAGAAACTCAGGTGATTTGTTTTATGTAAAAAGAAAGGAGTCCACCAGAGTGGAGAATGAGGGGAGCTTTGATGTACATTCTGGTGAATTTTAACACTTTATAGTTCTTTGTAAAATGAAGATAATAACCTGCCATCCAGACAGAGAGGGATCTAGCTGGTATTACAGTGGCCTCTGCGTGAGGGAATCTATGTTCTAATCTTGACTTTGCCACTAAGCTGCTGAGTGAACTTGAGCAGGCATGACACAGATGTACCCAGAAAGGTATATTATACCTGTGTCCAACAATCCTCACAATGCTTTCCTGAAGGGGGTCATGTCTGTTCTCTGCTATGAACTAGCTGATCATCATAGTTATTGTGAGCTGTTTGTAAAGGAAATATTTTAAGTGATATATAAAATGTAGAATATTATGTTCTAAAACTGTTGGAAATGAGCCACATCACCTGAGGCGGAGTGGGGTCTCAGCTAATTCAATCAAGAGCGAGAACATTCAACATCTTTCAACCCAGCCAAGCCTTGTGTTTACAGTCTGGACCAGGCGCAGGCCTAATCATTTACAAAGACAAGAGAAGCCCAAGAAACTACTCTGGCCAAAGGACCTTCAGGGCTGAGCTGAAGTTAATGAAATGCCCTGGTTATAAATGGAGACAAAATGTCTGGGACACTGTAACAGAAGGAGAAAGAGCCCAAGATGTTACTGATTATGGGGAGATACTCTGCTAGTGAGAGTGTCTCCAGAAAAGTGGATCCCAGATCTCTAGGTTAGACGAGCACCGTATGCAATACCTTATTAGACAGGAAAGTAACATGTTAATAAATATAGGGCATAGATTGCATGTTATGTTTTTCTTTTACCTGTAACCTTATGTTTCAAAATCATTTTATTTGCTTTTATTTAATTCTTTAACTCAAGCTTGTTAAATATACTTCAGTTTGGTTTTCCTATAGAAACATGTAAGTGCCTTGTGCTAAGGAGGATGTTGAAATGAGTTGAAGCCAGTAACCCAGGGTGCACCGCTTCCATAGAGGCAATGTATTGATGTACACTGTGGGTTTCAAGAAGGTAAGGGATTGGGCACTCGAGGTGTAACAAAGTGGGATTCATAAATTGCTAGTCTGCCGAGGGAAACAGCAAGGCTCGTGGTAGTCTGGAGTGAAGCACTTATATTGCTGGTAGCTGGTAGTTTTAGAACTTCCACCGGTGGGCACAGATAAGATTCCCTGATGCTATATGCAGGTAGTAGCGATTCACCCCAGACACCTGGGTTACCCCCGTAAAGTGTCACAGCAAGTCACTTCACTTCTGTGTCTCAGTTTCCCCTCCCATCCTTTGTCCATCATGTCAATTTAGGATTATAAAATGCTGGAGGCAGGGACTGTCACTAGGTGTATATACTTGCCTAACACAGTAGGGCCCCCCAATCTCAGTGAGGTCTGTAAGCACTACTGTGATACAAATGATATTATATAATACTTAGATTCTCTGCATAACACCTTCAAAGGATGAGCCTAGGAGCTTATATTCATAAATTTGCTAGACACTAAAAATCATGGACTTAAAAGAGACATTTATGCCTTATTATGGACAATCTATAATTCACCCATATCCATGACTGCAAGAGATATTACCTGGCCACTTCACCTGGAATGGTCCTTTAAGTAGTTATCACATATTTTATGCTAAACAATCCATTCCATCTTGTATTTAGCTATGTCTATACTGCAATAAAACCTGTTGCTGGCCTGTGCCACATGACTTGATCTTGCAGGGCTTGTGCTAAGAGGTTGTTTAATTGTGGTGTAGGCATTTGGGCTCTGACTGGAGCCTTGGCTCTAGGACCTTAGATCTCAGGCTGCAGCCTGAGTCCAAATGTCTATACTGCAATTAAACAGCCCCTTATCCTGAGCCCTGTGAGCCCGAGTCAGCTGGCATGGGCCAGATGCAGGTGTCTAATTACCCACAAAAGCTTATGCCCAAATAAATCTGTTAGTCTTTAAGGTGCCATCAGACTCTTTATTGTTTTTGTGGATACAGACTAACACGGCTACCTCCTGATAATTGCTATGTAGACAAACAGTCTCAGTACATCTCCCAGATCTGAAGAAGAGCTCTGTGTAAGCTCAAAAGCTTGTCTCTCTCACCAACAGAAGTTGGTCCAGTAAAAAATATTATCCTTAGCCACCTTGTATCTCTAGGTTCTTTTTGTATTTCTAGATCCCCCAAACAGGTTGGGATATAGCTGAGGGCTGTGAAGACCACAAAGGCCAGCTTTGAATTTAATGAGTGCTTTGTGTATGAAGGGAATGAACATGTCGGACCTCTTTTATAGCAGCATTTTAAAGATCCTGATTTTATTTTAGGGCCAAATTCATCTTTGTGCAATGGAGGCACACAACACCTATGCATCTCTGATGTCCTATTTTGAGGGCTTAAGTGATGCAACGGCTTTGTGATGTCCCTCTGCATAGCAGTGAAATCCATCAATAAGGAACACAGAATGGCATAGCAATGTTGCCAACTCTCATAATTTTATTGCAAGTCTCATGATATTTTATGTTTTTATACACCCAAATTTATTGAGTTGTGATTATGTGAGACTCTCCCCATTTAAAAACAAAAATGAGTTTTTAGCTCTTATGGTTGTGGAGAAAAATTTGAAAATGTGAATCAAATGTACCTACCAAGGCTCAGAAATCAGAGGACAAATAAAAAGAACCCATATTATATTATTTTTATGTCTTGATTTTTAAGCAAATACCGTAATTTTTTAGGCTTGACTCATAATTTTTCAATATCTGAGGTTGACAATCCTGTAGAACTGAAGAGACATAGTACAATTTCTGGCAGTTAGCTGCTGTACAAATGAAAAATATGGAATCTATGCATGAGTAAACAAATATGATAGCAGGCACATAACATAACTGGGTGAATATATTAAACATATATTGATTGGATAACAATGGAGCCCCTATGTTTAGCATTTATAATATGTGGAGGCAAACACAAACACAACGGATTTGCGGTGTGATTTTCCATAAGAACATAAGAACAGCTATACTGGGTCAGATCAATGGTCCACCTAGCCCAGCATCCTGTCTTCTGACAGTGGCCAGTGCTAGATGGTTCTGTGGGAATGAACAGAAGAGGGAAATTATTGATCCATCTTCTGTCATCCAGTCCCAGCTTCTGGCAGTCAAAAAGTAGCCCCAAATAGTCCAAAAATAGCCAAAATGGCTCAGGAGTACAAGTCCCACCATCGATTTTTAAAGAGTGTGTTGGGGGTAGATGTTGTATCCTTAGCATTTGCATACACAGAGTTGCACTGGGTTAACTTAAATTGTTATTTTAAAGCTATTTTATTAAACTAGTACAAAAGGATATGTGGATTCTTATTTCAATTTAACCCAGGCTTGATTCGATTTAGCTTAAATCATTTAGGTTTAGGATAAACCAAAATAAGCCACTCTTAAACCAAAACAAGAGTGTCTACACAGAAGTTTGCACCAGTTTAAACTAAAATTGTTTGTATGGAGACCAGCACTCAGTAGAACATCTTTGTGTTATTGACTAAAAGATTGCTATAGTTCTCTTAAGGCATAATAATTTGATTTGAGCTTTTCAGAAATTACATGCAGTAATTTCCATCAGCTCTTGGGGCAGTAAGATCAGCAAGTTTCAAGTCACCTGGAATGATTATCTCCACCAATTATAAATGACACGGCCATTGTCTTTTTCTATGACAGTTACACAATACATATAATGCCTATATTCCCAGAGGATCCAAAAGACAAATACAAAAACTACATTCAGGATACACCACTGAAAAGTATTGAGCTCAGAGGTGAAACATAGCAGACACTTACTGGCCCACAGCAGCACTATTTAATAGTTAAAGTCAGTGAGGGAAGACATTTCCATGACAGGAAAACCATAATAAATTCAAAACATATTTTAATTTAGTCTCTATTAGAGATGGGCAAAAAAATTTGTCTAAAACTTTTTTTCACCTAAAAAAATATATATAGATTCAGGTCAACCAAAACATTTAATTAATTCAAGTCAAATTTGCCTAAATATTTTGGTCTAAAAAATCCCAAACAAACAAGGAAAACAATTCCGAAATGGTTTGCATTCACATTTTCTAAACAAAATGTTTCAATTCAAAATGTATTTTTGTTTTGAATTTTACTGCAAATTTTATTTCTTTTGTAAACAGAAGTTCAAACAATCTAAAAACAAAATGATTTTTTTCTAGTTTTCAGTTCAGCCACTGATGATTAAAAGAAACTATGCAATACTGGAAACATAGGAAACTCTGAATATTAAGTGTTTGAAAACAAAAACTTTAGGGCCAAGATTTTTAATGATAATGGGCCTGGACCAAAACCCATCGAAACAAATGGGAATATTTCCATTGGCTTCAGTGGCTTTTGGAGGAGGCCCTATAGCATTTTGTTTCTTTAATGTCACACATTTTGACTGTTTCACCCACCATCTCACACCAGAGCTCTTTATATACTGGATGAATTAGGAAGCAGTTGTTAAATATAGCCTGTCACTACCTGTTTCCTTTTAAGCTCAGTCTCAACATATGAGGCACATGTCTATCTCTATACATACTGCAAAGGGTCACCAAAACTCCTAAGCTTGAGAGAAAATAAAGAGGTCATAACAAAGTAGCTATGTCAACACTAGTCAGGGATATTGTCAGAGCCCATCTATGACATTTTTAGCGCAGCGGGGTTTCATCCACAGTCATGTCATTAAATTTTGCCAACCAGCTGGCACCAGGTTCCCATCCACAGAGTGCACTGAAGACATCAGCCAGCCTGCTACAAAAGGCTCCAGGTGTTCCCAGTGCCAGAACACAGTGAGGATATACAGGCCAGCAATAAAGACAAGCCAGTCTACTGGAACAATCTGCACTGAGATCCCACCCCGGTAATGCAGCAAGGAGAGATGGGTAGGAACTGTTACATATCATACATTGATAAAAAACAACGGCATGGAGATTAACAAAATGGGTCATAACTCATCTACAATTCTCCCCAAATCTTTACCACTGTAGTTACCATATGATATTATTTAACAAGTTTGTGTCATGCTCTCTGTAGAGCAAAAAAATGAAGCAGTTCCTGACTTTAAGAGCTTACAGCCTACAGTCCCAATCCTATAGGCACTCAATGGACAAAACTTCCTCCGCAGTCCTGGAAGCACTCCATACATGACACCCTGTCTCACTTAGGGTTGCCAATTTTGGTTGGACATATTCCTGGAAATTTCATCTCATGACATAATCTTTAACTAAAAATAATCTTTAATTCCTGGGGACTCCAGGACAATCCTGGAGGCTTGGCAACCCCATACTAGTATCAGAAATATTATCAGTACTTATGAATGGGCTGAGTCCCTAACTCCCTCCTCAACACAGTATTCTAATTCAGGGTGTGTGAGCTAACAAACACTTCCTGGAGTTTGAATTTATTACTAACTCAAAATCAGCCTGATCTAGGCAACCCCTCTGCACTAATACCCATTAGACAGAAGGGACACTCCCATCCCTTTATGTCCTGGCTGGAGATAATGTGACCTAGCTGTCGGTATGACTCAGCAATAATCACCTTGAATCTTAATGAAGGGTTTTAGCACCTGAGCTGTGGTGTCTGAACAAGAGTCCTGCATTCCTATACCCAATGTATTAGAGTCTGCCACTTTTTTTTGCAGTACCCTTGACCTGTTTCAAAAAATGAATGTTAGCCATTTCAAAATTAAACATTTTACTCTCTTGTATACAAAAGAACATAATAAATGTGAAATCCCATGAAATTTGATCTTGTGTGGCTTGTTGCTAAAACCACAAGTGCCACTTTTGAAGTTTAGAATGTTACCAGAACACCTCAATGTTTTTATAACCTGGTATTACACAGGTCTCTTATCCTATTGTATATTAATGGTGGCGTGTCTTTATTTCTGCAGGCATTTTATACATTCAGTTCCAGAGATGTGTTCTAGTTTTGTACAAAACCTCTATTTCTGGCATAGGAGTTGAATGTAGGTCTTCTATACTTAAGCCATTACTTTTCTTTAAACAAAAAACTGAAAGACCGCATACATCCACACGCACAAAGCACCTGTGGATAAATAACCCCCTACAGCCCATAAAGGGAATAAGTGTAGCCATTCATGTCATATTCTGTTCAGAATAATCCCCACAAATTCAAGAGAATGGAGAGTACCAAAAAATACCAACCAAATGCATTGTTCCTCACTTACCAAACTATTAAAATTATTTGAAAAGCAAACAGCTTTAAACAAAACCCTTGTTTGTGTGGGAGCCATACCTCAGCCTCTTAGGCTGAAAGAAATTTAGGGCTAGATGGGTATAAATGCTGCAGGCTAATGTACCAGATATTATTGCCTTGAAGCATTTGTAAAATTGTACTTAAGCTAATAACACATTGAGGTACACTCCTCTGAGTCTGTCTGTCTGTGTGTGTCTGTGTGTGTGTGAGAGAGAGAGGTGTGCACGACAGGGGAGCATGTTGAATTTATGCATAAATCAAAGAAATTCAGAGAACACTGCAAGATCAACATTTTCGAAGAAGGTGCCTAAACTTCAGATCTTAAATTCATATTCAGGTACCTCAATAAGCGACCAAATTTTCAGAATGCTGAGTACCCAGCACCTCCCACTGAAGTCAAATGAAGTTGCTGAATGCTCATCACTTTTGAAAAATCATACCACTTATTTAGGTGCCTAAATATGAATTTAATAGCCTAACTTCAAGCATTTATTTTTGAAAGTATTGGCCTAAGTGTCATGTATCAACAAAAATAGCACATGTGCTACCTGATGCACAATTTCCTATAAAAATCATGCATACTTTAACAGAATTAATGTAAGAGTTCTATGATATTAGTGCAAAGTATAATACTCTTACAGCTATTACTAATTTAATAGTTCAGGGGAATTAAGTGTTCCATTCTTCTTCAATTCCTTATGCTTAAATACCATGTAGCATCAGACCTTTAAACAGTTGGGTAGTACTGTTAACAATGGACAGTTGTGAACTTTTTTCATCTTAGAGGTGGATGCATTCCAGCAATGAACTAAGGGTCAGATTTTTAAAGGTATTTAGGCACCTAAAGATATAGGTGGGGCTTTTGAAAATCCATATTAACACCTACCTGATTCTTTAGGAACCTAAATACCTTTTAAAATCTAATCCTAAATTATTTCTGTGCATAGAGTTTGTAAAGTTCTTTGTGATCTTTCAGGAGTGTAAGATATAGGGTAAAAATCCTGTTCCCTTTACATACACAAAACCATTGCCATTACTTGCACAATTAAGGGGTAAGAGGTTTTGCCTTATTATAACTTAACACATGAAGTAACTTGTGGAATGAGATATAAGTATATATGGAATACAGGGAAACAGGACTCTAAAATTAAAGGCTGTGCCACATAATAAAGACAGTTTAGTGCAATTGCATAATCTAACAGAATGTGAGAAATATTCACTTATACAAAAGTTAAGGAAATGCAGGAAATCATCATCTAGTCTAAAGGAGGGGAGGGGAGTGTTTGTATCACATATACCGGTAATCTAAGGGCCAGACACTTATGTAATGGGGGAGAGGGAATGTGAATAAATAGTCTAGATGACTTAAATGGTATTTTATATTATATATATGTATATATACACACACACATATATATATATATATATATATATGAAAGGTTTGCAGGATCATAACCAAAAAACTGTAACCCCACAACCCAATAGAAGCATATATTTATGATTAGCAACTAGGCTTTGTAATTCAACTGACTTCAATCACTTGTGGCCAATGGACTCAACTGAGAACAACTGACAAGAGAATTGCATCACTCATGGCTGGGGATAAGATTTTGTCACAGAGGTCACAGAAGTCATGGATTCTGTGACTTTTAGAGACCTGTGTGACATTTTATGTTTCAGCTTCAGCCCCATGACATGGGTGGCAGGAGGCTCCACAGATCGCAGGTGATGGGGGCTGGAGCCATTACTTTCTCCCCTCTCTCCTCCCCGCCCAGCCAGCCACCCTCCTTATTTTTAGTAAAAGTCACAGACAGGTCGCAGGCTTCCGTGAATTTTTGTTTATTGCCCACAACCTGTCTGTAACTTTTACTAAAAATAACCGTGACAAAATCTTAAACCATGGCCCACATAGTCCAAATAAGACAACTCTCCAGCCACTGGTAAATCAGCTCAATCAATTATGCCCAATGGAATACTCATGCAAATTCACAAAAATAAATAAATTCATCAGCATAGCTTTTCATAAAAAAAAAAAACTTAAGATGTTTAAGAAAAGCACTATATTTTGAACCATTTTATTTGAAATACAATGGCCACCATTTACAAATAGTTACTACAGAGTATCTGAACCACAACAGTATTTCCTTATATAGAGAAGGGAATTTAACTACTGCATCAGTGATGCTGTGGTTACTCTTAACTTATCAATAGCAACCTTTGAACGTGTCTCCTTTTGAATTTAACAAAAAGGAGACCAAAGAGTTATCTAAGTATTAAAGTATTTCATGCATAGTGGATAGAGTGTAGAAAGACAAAGTGCAAAGAAAAAGGTAAGACAAATATTTAGCCACCATTTTTTGGACAACAGAAAGATATATTCTAAATGTACTTCTCTGTACATTAATAAACCAAACAATAAATGTGTAACATGGTGGAATGTTATCTGATGGTTTTAGTGACAAGCCATTCAAGCTCCATTCTTGTGGTTTATAATTTTACCATAGCTTCTCAGTGGCATTATGACCTAGTAATAGGTATTCGTTTATCCCATTATAAATAATAATGAGGTCATATTGTTTGCCCATGTATTTTATATTCAGTTCTGAATATAAATTCCAGTTTTTCCATGAATACTGTATATTTGACAAATTAGGTCGGCATTTATTTTATGCCATTAGATACACACAATTAAAGGACATAAAAGCCTGAAGAAGGATTTCCCTTTATACACAATAAATGCAATACTAGCTTTTATATAATGCTTTTCAGCCATAAATCTCAAAGCATTTTACAAAAAAAAGAAAGAAAGAAAGAAAGAAAAGAAAATAATATTATTACTCCTAGTTTACAGATGGAGAACAGAGAAGTGACGTGATTTGTACAACTAGTACCCATGTTTATTAAAATATTGGCAAGGATACATGAAACGCTGTATTTCAAATGCACCAAACTAAGGCCCAAATCCTGCAAATACCTTTGCATACATTTAACTTACTTAGTGGGAGAAGTCCCAGGTAAATCAACAGAACTGCTTACAGTACTAAAGTGAGGTGCACACTCAAGGATTTGTAGGCTTGGGACCTAGCTGCAAACATAAGCCCTAGTCCTTCAAACTGATCCATGTGAGTGGAGACCTTTGCCCATGTATGGCTCCGTCGTTGAATTCAGTGTGGCTCTGCAAAAGTGCATATGCCCACCCATGATGATCACTTTGCAGGATAAGGACCATGGTAGATGTACTATCAATACAGTTTCAGCACCCAGATTTTCATTTCAGAGGGGCCAAGTAGTAGTTAAAAATGTTAATGCGACTCCCCCCCACACACACACAGAGAAAAGTTTCTAACTTTTCTCCTGTAGTGTTAGAAACCCAAACATAACAGCAATAGGCTAAGCGAGCACATGTCCAAGATAAGTAGAATACAAAAAGTACATTAAAAGCATGAATGGTGAAAACTGGATTAGATCTTTTTTAAAAATTCAGTTTTAATGATCAAAAATGTTAACAGATAAGATTTTTTTTAAGTGTTTTAAAGTGCATAATACTCATCCAGGGCCTGGACCAAAGCCCACTGAAGACAGTGGAACTGTTTCCAACAAATTCAACAGGCTTTGGTTAAGGCTCTCGGGTTCTGGAGCTACCAAACTGACAAATACATATCAGAGATCATTCAAAAGCAACATGGCCAAATCAAACTGAACTCTACAGCATTGCATTCATTCAAACAGGATCACATATGCTATCTATGGGAATAAAGTGTTCCTTTCATAGATCCAAAACTGGCATATAATCTGGGACTATTAATATCTAGACTTCAAAATGGGCCCTTCCATAGCAATACAACTCCATTAGAATTGGTCAAATAAGGTGAATTAATACATTATTCCGTGTGTGTGCATATAATTAATTCACCCAGGTTTAGAGCTGGGATAATTATTTGACTAATATATGCATGAATAATTTGACAAATTTAATTTATTTAAAAAAAAAATCACCCAAGTCCAACCTCCACCTTCAGAGACACAAGCACTAACTGATTCTTTTGCTGTACCTCCAGTCTTCATTTTGCTCAAAAGCAGCTGGGCTTGTTCTGTGTTTCATAAAATGAATGCCTTTATCCCCTCCCCTCCAACCAACCACACACACAAGCATACAGGGCCCAATTCTCCACTGCCCTACACCTTTTGTTGTCATTTATCTCTGTGCAAATAACAGGTGTAATAAGTGTAAAATGTTACTGTTCTGTTCTGGTAGAGTTTTGCACCCACATTACACTGGAGTAAATGAGAACCCAAGGTATAAGGCAGTGAAGAATTGGGCTCAAATACCTCAGCAAGGTATGAACTCAAAGCAGAAGCCATCAATTCTGTAAATGACCTTCTACTTGCAACACATTATCTCTTGTCCCCACCTTCCTTTCAGTTCCTGAATTCAAACTTGCAGGAGAATAATGCATTTCCTTTCCTCAAAGTAGATGTTTTATATATTTATAAACACACACACTATATTTCCTCTGACAAGAAACTCCACCAAATGCATGTTCAGAGTGCAGCTTTTTAAGCTTTCCCTGGACAAATTTCGATTGGGAATTTGAAAACTTGAATATTCAACTTCCTGAAATTCCAGGATCTTCATACAATTCCAGACAGATAACTTTTCATCAAAGCTGAAAGGATCCCCTCCTTCTTCCCCTTAGTATCCTGCTGGAATACTCTATATTGTCATATTCCTGGATCTAGCTAGGTTCTAGGACTTCCATCCTACAATCTAGTACATTAAAATATGTCACCATTGCTGGTTTACTGCCTGATCAGGCAAAGGGGCCCGCACAGGCAAACCCTTAAACTCACACACAACCTCACCGAAGTCATCTGGGTTCTAAAAGATCAGGACAGGACATTAAATGTTGACTGTGGTTCCATAGTTAGCATGTTGGTCACCACATGCTCCACACTCTGAAGATCTGTTGAAATAAGGAGCTTTGATGAGAGAAACTCACAATCCACTTTCCTGTGATTGTACTGAAGGGCTACAAGAGTGTCTATGTTTTTCAGTGTAGGATTCCACAGAAGACTCTCCTGTTCAGAAAATTTAGGTCGCAAGCTAGATTTGTTTAAAAGGTCCTTTTAAGAGGACTTACAGCAGTGCCTCACACACATTCTCTATTGCAGACCAACATACAACTGTTAGACAGAGGTTATATTTAGAACTAGTGAAGACTCTAAATTTTCACAGTGAATCTACATTTAGGGTTATATACTGCAGGAATCCCACAAGCATCAGGCTTGGGTATGTGGATCAATATTAAACAGCACAAAGCTCCTTATCACAGTTGTTGCTTAAATTGTGCTTCACTGGGGAAAAGTGTGATGTCTAGTGGCTTCCATAGTAACACTTACACCTATGTCATGTGATGGGGTAATCCAGTGTTATATTAGAGCACTTCACTTCAGATTTTGCTTTTTATTTTTTTCTTTGTCAAACATATTTGTTGCAAAAGCCAGTGTATGGTGCTAGGTCAGAACAGTGATTAACTCAAAGCCTGCTAAAGGGCTTTTTGTTTGCCTTTTAAAGCACTATCCAGATCTTTGATATTTTGGATTTGTGTCTATTTTTATCATCTACATTTTTAAAATTGAAATGAATTTGGTAATGAATTAGGAGCTTTGGAGACTGAAAGCACATTTTTTTCCACAGCAGACGTATGGCCTGGGTGATGTACAGCAGTGTGACATCTCAATGCAGGTGCCTAATTGCTGTTCTGTAATGAACAAATAAAGAATTGAAGGTAGCTCTGCCTTCAAGGCCCTTTCCCTCCTTGACCTCTCTGATGACATTCACATCACAACTGGCAACCTGTTCACTAAAAACAGAACTCAGACTCACCAAGTAGTTTCATACAGTCAACCAGAAGATGGTAATGTCTCAGTCACTATCAACCTTGGCCAGGTTTGACCTCTGACCTAAAAGCAAAATGCTCTGTAGCTCACTATTAATCTCATGAACTATCCAATCCTCTTCTGTTCCTTTGCTTCTGTTCAGTATGTATTAAAAAGAGAGGCAAGACAAGCTTGGTATAGGCAGCTTTGAACCGAGGACGCTCCCACCTTACTGATATGTGCATATCTGACATACAGGTATATACCTGATATATCTGGATACTTGGATTTTTTGGAGGGGTGTCCACAGATTAAGATGTCACTCCATAAAAAGCTAAAATGTCTGTCTATATGTTATATAGAGCTGATCCGAAAATGGGGCTTTCCTTCCAGGGAAATTTTTGACTTTTCATGGCAAACTTTTTCCAGTTTAGGGTTTGTTTTGTGACTGAAAATTCTAACATTTTCAAGGAAAACAGATACTTCATGAAAATTTTAGTTTCACTGAAAATCCAATTTGCCCATCAAAAACAACTGACAGATTTTTTTTCACCCAGCCCTAACACTGTGATTTTTTTAAAATTTACTGAAATAAGTGGCTTAAGTTAATTGCAAAGAGGAGTTTTATGGTTAGTAGTTAATAATTTCAGTCACTCACTAGGTGTGTCCCAGTGATTTGCAAGCAAATTCCCCAAAACATCTGTTTTTAGAGAAACAGCTGTGAACGCTATGGACTGGGCTGTCACAAAGATGTGCCATACCAGAAGAAGCTCTGGGAGACATAATAACTAAGGGCTAGTCTACACTTATCTGCCGGGTCGACACGGTGAGTTCGACTTCTCGGAGTTCGAACTATCGCGTCTAATCTGGACGCGATAGTTCGAACTCCCCGCACGCTCCGGTCGACTCCGGTACTCCACCACTGCAAACGGCGGTGGCGGAGTCGACCTTGGAGCCGCGGACTTCGATCCTGCGGCGTCTGGACGGGTAAGTAGTTTGAACTAGGGTACTTCGAGTTCAGCTACGCTATTCACGTAGCTGAACTTGCGTACCCCAGTTCGACCCCCGCCCTTAGTGTAGACCTGCCCTTAGGCATAATGCCCTCTGGGGATCCAGGGAGCACAGATAAAGTGCCAATGCCCCACCCTTCCAGAGGGCACTCTGCGTATGGTCACCTCCTCAAAAGGACTCCCATTGGGCCCAGGGGCGGCTCCAGGCACCAGCACGCCAAGCGCGTGCCTGGGGCGGCAAGCCACGAGGGGCGCTCTGCTGGTCGCCTCGAGGGCGGCAGGCAGGCTGCCTTCGGTGGCATGCCTGTGGAGGGTCCGCTGGTTCCGCGGCTTCAGCGGACCTCCCGCAGGCGTGCCGCCGAATCCACGGGACTGGGGACCTCCCGCAGGCAAGCCGCCGAAGGCAGCCTGCCTGCCGTGCTTGGGGCGGCAAAATACCTAGAGCCGCCCCTGATTGGACCCACTCCCTGTCTTGGAATCCCTGTGGGAAAGACATTCTACATGTCCTCTCTTTCCATTGCAAACCTGTGCAAGGGCCAGGCAATCTGTCTGATTAGCTTGTTTAGAGGTTAACTGGTATATAACCAAACATCCTGAAGGTAGAGTAGTGTCATTCAGGAACACAGGCATTGCCAGTAGCAGGTCCATCTAATCCAGTATCTATCAAGTGACTAGTACCAGATGCTTCAAAAAAAGTTCCAAGAAAACCTGTAATGGACAATTATGTCCATAGAGTAGGTGGTTCCATCCTAACCTCAGACAGGTAGTGATCACTTTATGCCTTGAAGCACAAGGTATTATATCCATTATTTTTTTAATCCCATCAAATGTAATTGTGTAAATTACGCAACGTAAATGTAATTCTTATTATTCATATTTGAATCTTTTTATTGTATTGCCATACAGAATAGCAAGTAGAATGACCAATCTACCTTATTCCTATCTCATGTTCTGCCATTTTAAATACTAATTTAGGAACTGAACAGGTTTGCCAAAGAGGACAGAGAAAAAGCAAACCATACTCAAGAACTTCTTCCTAATTCTTAATAAGAAAACAGCTACTTACTACTTAAGATGCAGCACTAAACACAAGACATTGAGAAACAAACAGCATTTTACAACTCTCTAAAAACAAGACTAAAGGCATCATTGCAAAAATAAAATTAAAATGTGTAACTTGTTAGATACATAACAAAAAAAAAATAGTGGCCAGAAATTGCAGTTACTTTTCTATTGTCTGAAGTACTGATTAACACAGATCTGAATTTACATCATTCTCTCTGGCATACTGGAAGAAAAAAAAAAGAAATATTGCCACCTTTCAAATTGAGCCTACAGTCCAAAATAAATTATAACTTCAACAGTTAATAGCAAAAATGGGCAGTATTAATTTCATATTACTATGCAAAAGTTTTGGAATTTTGAAAAGCATTCTATTGGATATTATCATTCCTTTCTCTCTTGTACCCATCCCTAAGAAAATTAAAATGCAGCCTCCACACATTTTGTATCGGATAAAGGGCTAAATACAGTGTTTAAAATTTTTTAAGTCCAAAAACAACTGTAAACACAATGCAGTTAAAAATAAAAAAGCAAGAAAAAGAACTGTAGCTCATACAATGCATCCGCTAAAAAGAGCTAGATCCACAAAGTGAATCTGACAGAGTCCTGCAGGAATATTAAGTACAGGGCTTTAAACTGGGATTCTAAGGAAAAGCATACAGCAACTGATTTGCTGCTATTGGAATAACAGGTGATGGAATTCCTGCAATCTGCATGAACTTGATGTACTGATCAGCTGCTGACAAAGTTATTCTGCTCCCTATGACTTTCATACATGAGCAAATTATTTAGTATAAGTCAAAGAAGTCAGAGATGAAAAGATTTATTAGAACACTGTGACCACTCCTTATGTAGATACAAGGAGTAGGATATTTTAACTCTGCCCCACCAGAAGAAAAGGAAAAGGGACATACTCATGGGCTCTTCTCATGCCAAACACATGGGTCAGCCCCAGTCCTTCTGCTGGGGGTTCAAAGTAGAGGACATAACATACATGTGAATGTGTGCATATTCACATGTCTATTGCGGCAGCCTTTCCCAAGTGGCCCTGGGGCATTAAGCTTGTGCAGAAGTTTAAGGGGCTTGCATTTACCATTTCAGCTTGTATCTGTTGCAGGCTCCTTTTCTAGCATTTGCAGTACAATCACACATTCTTTGTGCGCCCAGAACTCTCAATGAAATCAGTGGGACTACTGGGCATGCCAGTAATGCAGCACTGGGGGCTTGCTAATTATTCTTTACCAAATGCTTGAAAATCTGAACAAATGTAATAGGTTCATCCTAAAAAAGGTGCACATCTCCCCCTGCCTGCAGAGTCCTCCACTGTCCTCCACTGTCCTCCCTAACCTCTTCCACAGACAGATCATCATGGAGCTGGCTATTTTAGCTCCAAGATGTGTAAGCTTCTGGCTTACTACTTGATGAGGATTTGCCCTGCACAAGTAAATAAGCCCTGAGACAACTCAAACATAAAAGGTTCAGACTAGTGGTGACAGACAATTATTTAACTCAATAAACACATTTGGCCTGTTTGAAATGCATGTTTAGAAGACAATTTAGATGTGCCTTTCCTAACTTTCCTTAAGAGATACAGGAGCTGCTTTAACTGACCACCTCCTAAGAACGGATTTTCAGTCCAAGGGCATTTATGAAAGCACTATAATAAACAGTTTGTTAAAAGGTGGCTTGCTCTAGCTTTTGAATCTAGAAGAAGTAGGCAATGATGTCAATCACCTCTTAGGATTTTCTGTATCCTTTGTGCCTTCTGTGGCTCATCACCACCAGTGGAGGAGGGGCTTAAAAATATAGAGGGGGAAACTCCAGACAAATCTAGCTAGATACCCCTCTCTTGGGAGTTTGGTTTTTCCTTTCACAGGTACCAGTATTTTCCAAAACACACATTTATTGTCATAAAATACAACTATGCTCTATGAGCACACCTGACAAATCTCTCCTTCCACAAGCTCACATTTCAGTTATTTTTATTAAATAAGAAATCTCCAAGGTATCTCCCGTTGCCTGGTATTTTTTCTGTAAGTCAAACCTGAGTTAAAAGTTTCACTTTACCCCATCTATTTAATTGCCACATTTTCTACTGATAGCACAATTATTATAAACCCAGATTATTTCCAACTGAAATTAAGAGATTCTTCTTTAGGCAACTTTACCATAAACTACCCACCGCACGAAAGATATTAATGAACTGTATCACATTTCCCAAGATGCTACATGATTACCATACTTTATAACTTTTTCCTATTTCCAGTTAAAAAAAATAACCCTCTTGTGCAGCCAGGTTGTGCCAGATCATATGTGGGGGGAGGGGTAGGCAGCACACTGTACGTCAAAGCAAGCTAGCAACCTAGCAACCATATATTAAAAGGTGTGTGTGTTCTTGTGAGTATTTGTGTGCCAGGAATAACTAAAGCAGATATTATTCCATGTGTAATCCAAAAAATGTGAAAAGGGAAGGGGAGAAACTCCAGCTGCCAGTCTATTTTGGGGTCTTAAATTGCCTGTCAAAATCCACTTTAGCAAATTCAAAACCTTAACACTTTCTGTCCCATTTCTCTCAAATAAAAAAAAAGGAACGATCATGATCATCTGTGTTTAACCATGATCAGTCTCCTAGGTTGGGTTTTGAAGACGACCTCAGAGAAGCTGACATGTTCACTGCACTACTTCCCATCTGGTAAGGTGTAAATGGTGGCAGGACTCCGATGCACCTTTAAGTGCTAAATCCTGGGGAAATTATAGAAGAAAATCTGATCCAGTGCAGTTACTTACAAATTCACAAAATACATTTACCACACCAAACAGAAGCCTACCAGAGGCGCTTGGTCCTGTGAACCTAGCCTCAAGAGGAATGAATTCTACCAAGTTTTTCCTTTCTGGCGACATGGAAGAAAACAACAACTTAAGTCAGCAAAGAACAACCAGCACCACCAACTATCCTTCCCCGAGAGGTCTCTCTAGTCTAGGGGAGAGTCATCTTAGGGGCCATCTCCGCAGAACTGTCCCGCTATGTCAATGGGCAGCATTGACCTGGGCGGCAGGCAGCAGAGGGGAAATCTCCTGTCACCAGCCGCTGAAGATGGAGCCGTCTCTGGGGAAACATTTCCTAACGTGACACCAAACAGAGCCATCCTACAATACTCAGCCGCCGCGGCTCCTCTCGCAGAACCTAAAAGGCGACCCTACAACAACACCGCCACAGCCACTGGATCAACGCGTCAGTGCGCGACCCTACAATAAACACCAAACAACCCTCGCCTTCTCTCCCAGCTCCCCAGCGCCTTGGAGACCCCCTGAAATCACCCCCACGGACGGGGCACCCTCACCCCACCGCCAGGGGGAAGGGGGGCTCACCTTGTTTTTGACCCCGCAGTGACAGCAGACGGTCCACAGGTACTTGAGGGTCCTCCAGAGCAGGATGATAAAGAGCCCGCCAAAGAACGTGACCATGGACGAGGCGAGGAAAGCCCACCACATGCGCTGTCCGCGGCTATCGCAGGGCACCTCCATGGTCACCGGGATGATGAGCGCATCCATCTTGGGCAAGCTGACCGGGGACGAGGACGAGTCCGTGTTGAGATTGCTGGCGCTGATGCTGTTACTCATTCTAATGCCGCCGCTGCCTCCCGAGGCGCTGCTGCTGCTGCCGACGCCGCTGCCATTTGCCATAGCTAACAACCAGCAGGGTGCGCGGGGGCCCCGGAGAGCTCCCCCCACCGCCAGCGCCCCCCCAAACACCCCTCACCAGCCATGCCGCGCAGTCCCCGGGCCCCCCGGCCGATGCCAAATGTCCCCCTCCTGCTGCTGCTGCTGCTGCGGAGAGGAGATGCCCACCCCCAGCCTCCTCTTCCTCCCAGATACACGGCCCCCACCCCACCCCCCAAATCGCAACCCCCACGTCCACCAGGCTAATGCCTCGAGCCACCCGCGCCTTCTCCAAGGTACCCAGAGCCGCACACCCCCCTCCCCCAACGGGTCTCTTCCAGCTTCTGCCTCGGCTCTCCCCGGCGGTGGTTTATTAGTAGCAGTCTTGAACTTGTTTATTATTAATAATCAACTCCACCCCCCCCCCCCGCGCACACCCTCCTCCTCCTCCTCCAAGTCCAGCCCCTTCCGCGCCTCTCCCCACTCTCTCCTGGCAGCAGCCTCCTGGGGATCTTAATTCATCCTCCACTTGCCCATCTGCACTCGTGCTGCTGCTGCCTCCTCCTCTCCCATCCTTCAGGGTCCTCCTCCAGGGCTGAGGCGGCGGCTGCTGCTCCGCCGGGCACGCGGCCACACACCAGCCCCCCGCTGCCCCGGCTGGGTTTGTCTGCGCCTCGCTCTCTGCTCCTCTTCTACCTGTCAGCTGCAGCCGCCGGCTGGAGACGCGCTTTCGCAGCCCCCGCGACGCGTGTGGCCCGGGCGCCGGGGGGTGATGAGCGCATGAAGGAGACCTCGGGGGGCTTTCCCCAGCTCAGGGCTCGGCGGCTGCTGGAGCAGAGGATGCTGAGCTCAGGAGAGCTCCGGCTGCTGGTTCCCCATGGTCACGGTACGGCAGCGGCTCGGCGCTTTCCACCCTACGAGCTTCCTTCTCCCGTGCGCTCCGCTCTCCAGCTGGCCCGGGCGCCCCCGCTCCGGAGAAGCCGCCGATTGGGCTGGATGAGGCGCAAGAGAGATACGATTTACAGGTAGCAGCGAGGCGGGGCCACGCTCAGCCCGAGCCGTGTCCGCCCAACAAGTCCTGCTCGCCTAGCTGAGACCATTGCTGCCCTCCCCGGCTCCGGGGCGCGGATCGCCTGAGCCAAGATGGGGATTGACGGATGGAGAGAAGGAGGGAGGGAGAGCACAGGGAGGGTGCAAACAAAATCCCCCCCACGCTTAAAAGCCAATGTGCTCTTGTCTGGTTTGGTGACTGCCGTGACGTACCGGCTAACGCACGGTGCCTGTCATGTCTCTGTGTCTCGCTCCCCCCACTTCGGCTAATGCGATTTATTTCCCATACCGATGTTTTCCATCCTCTCTCTGTACAGCAGATCGTAGTGACTGGAATACGAAATGCGGGGCAGAGAGAGACACACACACCGAGAGAGATGGGACTGGGCAGCGGAGCTGCTGGAAGCTTGCTCGGGTGCCAGTCATCCTATTTATTCCTCCATCTCCCTCCCTGGAAGTAGCCAGGCCAGTGCAATTAACCAGGCGCAACAAAACGAAGAGGGAGAGCAGGGGCGTTAATCCTGGTGCGGGGGGGGGGAAGCGAGGATTTCTGCCCTGTTTAATTCAATCAGAATCTTAATGCGAAACTGCGAGGTGTTTTGTTGGGGGAGGGGGGAGAGGGTTATATGTGAGGAGGAGGGAGAGAGAAGGGAGAGAAACAGATCTTCCAAACGCCGGTGGCTGGTTGAGTTGCAGCAGCAGGTGCTAGGAGATACGGGGAGGAGTTGCTGTTTCCAAAGCTCGCTGGAAAAAAAAACCTGATCTGAACATGAGGAAACTATGGGGAGGGGGGTCTTTCCCATGCGTTACAAACAGTGTAAATGGCTGAATGGCACAGGTGCCTCCGTGAAATGTAATCTAACGACACTAACAGAAAAGAAACAACAAAAATCTCCTCTGACCCTGGCGCTTTTCGTCTGCCCATTACAAAGAAGCTCAAGATAATTTTTAAAAAATGGTTTTTAATCCCCCTTCGACACATGCTCCGCTAACCCTGTTGTCTGCATAACTTGCTAGGCAGATCCTGCTGTCATCTCTCCAAGGCTAAAATACCAAAGCCTGTGCATGCATGTCATTTCTCCAGCAGATCTGTTTATTGGTCGTGCATAGAGCCACCATTATAAAATAATCATTACTTAACCTCTGACCGAAATGGTGTCCGTTTCTGCATCTGTCATGGAGACTTTTTAAAAATCGAAGTAACCACATTTGAAGACTGCATTAAGCTTTTCTACAGGGCTGCTTTTGAAAAATACACTAACCTGACCACTGAAATACATAGTGCAATTTGATCCAAGTGTGGAAGTGTATTATTATAGTTTGCTCCTGTACACACCTCCCATATTCCACCAGAGAGGTGGCTTCTCAGTAGTAGGCTGATGACCTCTCCGACATACAGAAGTAAGTTATCACAGTACATACAGAAGTCTTTGTATGTTTGGAAATACTACACACCTGGCCCCTTAGGAAACTGGCTAATGGCCAGATATTTAACACCTGGGAACTAGAGGATTAGCAAGGATTGCTGTGACAAGGAAGGAGGAGGTTATTCTAGCTGGTGGAAAATGGGTCAGGTTGTGAAGTGCTCTCCCTGACACACACAGCCCCAGATTATGGTGGTGATATTGGCTTCCCCCCTTTGTTACCAGTTATTGGCTGCTCACAGGAGCTTAAAAACCCACAGAGGGGACAGCTGGTGCTGCAAAGATGTAATTATTAGATAACTCCACACTAGAACTAGGACTAGAGCCTTGATAGTAGCTCAATTGCCAGAGGCCTCTGGGTTAGAGATGGAGAGAGCTCCCTTTAACAGGGGTTATACATACATAGGAATCCCTGTACCCATCAGGAAAAAGCAGCCACTTGTGGAATAGAACAGAGAGGATTGTGTACCCAGTGCACAGCCACTCCTCTGTACCTGATTTTTCAGAGATGTCAGTGGAAACTGTAGGTCACCAACACCTTTGGAAACTGGGGTAAGAAGATTCGCAATGAAGGTCCCTGAACACTGGAATTTGCTGTGCAGATTAGCCTGGTCTTTCCAAGCAGCAGTTCCCACACTTACAAAGAATCCTCTTTTTAAAGGTTGGGATCAGGATAGATCTTAACAGGCTCTAAACCCTAATTAAAGTTGGTTTTTAAAAAATAATTTATTTAGCCTGTTCTCACACTCTTTGCACTTCTTTATGTGAATATTCTAGCATGCAGTTCATTCTGAATACTTGTAATTTCATACTGATATCCAGTTTGAAATCCTTCCTGCTGTTTAGTTGCATACACTCACAATCCTGCAAAGACTTATGCAGATGCTAAACTTCACCCTGTGTAAACCAACTGACTTCAAATGGTGTGATTTAGGTAATCAGTTAATAGAGTAAATGGCAAATTTTGAATATTTGCTTTGAATTCTTCATAAATGATCTGTGAACAAGAACTATGGGATGAAGAAACTTATGAATATTGCAAACCACAAATGTATCAGATAATTTTACAGTTAATTCCTGGATTTGTGAATGCATAGAAATAAAATTTGTAATGAATTATTCAGACTGTCCAGCTTTAGATCAAGAAAAGCCATTTCTTTTGATACATTTAAAAAAAACTTATCTGTTTTGAAAAAAAGTGTACAGAAGCTGCAAGCTTAATTGACTGTGTTAACAACTGCACTTGAAGTTGTATTCAAAGCAAACAAGTTATTTAAGGCTACATTTCCGGGAGTCATCTATTCGGAGTAAACATAAACCTATATATATAAGTTCCTTTACTTAGTATTTCAACAAAGAAGACCTGAAAAACTTGTTTGCGTAACTGCTACTGTTTAAACATCTCTAATGAATACTGTATTTTTTCACCCTGTCCATGGCTCCCAAATAATAAAATCTGGGACATGATTCTGACAGGGTGATATAAATCAAGATAGTCTGGTTTTGGAAAGCAGTAATTTAGCAGCCAGAAAACAAGTCCTCTTTATGTAAAACAGTTCCCTCTTGTGGCTACTCTGTGTACAGTATCTCAGATGGAAAGTATTTAAAGACTAGAGATTTTTTTTTAACCTGCCAAAATCCAAATTAGAGATGTTCTCAGCAAACAGGACAATTCTTCTTTTTATGGTTTAGGATCAGGAGAAATAGGGTGGAGAAAACCAAACCAGCCTATTTTAGTAGAAATATTTGCTTTTAAATATTTCTTCATATATAATTAATTATGAATTATTAAACTAATTAGAGAAACAATAGCAACACAAGCAAGAGCCAGAAACAGCCTGGAGGACTGTAGCCATGCATAGGTATATATTACAACATTCTTCTTATGCTTATAGGAAAGAAGCTTTTTCACATTGCAATGATGGAAACAAAAGAAAGAAGGAAAAAATATAGAATAGAGATGATAGATATGAGAATTTGGAAAGTGAGTGTGGATTTCTCACTCACCCCCAAACTCGAATACTGAGCTGGAGTGAAAAAGTGGAACTCCCAATACCAAAAAGACCAAATTCATGCCTGGCATAATTTAATAGACACCAATGGAGTTATGCCAGTGATTAAATCAGCCTGGTGTTATTTAAAATAAAATAAAATAAATAGAGACAAAGGGCTGCTAAAGACAATCTGCACACTTGGAGGAAAGGGAATTTTAAATGTAATCTTTTGCGCTCTACAGTTTAATTATACCGTACATAAAAAAACCAAGTTAATAGGTAAATAGGAGAGCAAGTGTGATCCTTTACATTTTTTATCCACCCAAATTTGAACCAAATTTTACCTAATCAGAGATTGAAGTTTGGGACCTGGAGCTAGGACTCCTAGGCTTGGTCTACATTACATCCTTACTTTGGTATAACTATAACTTTGGTTATACCGACCTTACGCCCCACCCCTCATGTAGACAATGCTATGTCATAATGTGCTATGTCATAATGCATAGCTAACGCCTCTAAAGGAGGTGGAGTTATTAAGCCGACGGGAGAGCTCTCTCCCATAGGCTTAGAGCATCTTCACTGGACCTGCTAAGTGGCACACCCACACCAATGTAACTGTGTAGTCTTGACCTGCCCCTAGTTTCTGTTCCCATCTACACCACATTATGACATCAGGCAAGTCATTTAGCCTCCCTGGGTGGGATCCACAAAGGTACTTAGGCACCTAACTCTTGTTTTTAGATGCCACTGTTAATCTATTTGTCTGACAATTTTGTTCTTTACTATAGTTTCAACTAGTTTGTCCAGTACTGAAGTCAGATTTACCAGCCCATAGTTCCAAAGATCACCTCTGGAGCCCTTTTTAAAAATTGGCATCACATTAGCTATCCTCCAGTCATTTGGTACAGAAGCTGATTTAAATGATAGGTTACAAACAAGGCCATCCTTACCCATACGCAAAGTACACAGCTGCATAGGGCACCAGGAAATTTGGTGCCCCAAATTTCCTGGTGCCCTATGCAGCTGCGTGCTGCTCCAGCCCTTGCTCCACCTCTTCCCCATGCCCCCCGCCCCTGCTCTGCCCCACCCCTGCTCCGCCCCAGCCCCACCCCCACTCCACTGAGGAGTGCAGGCAGGGCTGGACCTGCACTCACCGGCAGCGGGAAGTGCAGCGGCCCGGCCCCAGCCGAGCCACTGTGAATGCTGGGGGGGGGTTCCCCCCTACCCCCAAGCCATCCCCCCACATGGAGGCCTGGGGCCCCAGACACCTCCCCCTGCCATGGGAGGGGGCTGCATAGAGCCCCAGAATAGTTAGGGACAGGCCTGGTTACACACCACAGTTAGTAGTTCTGCAATTTCACATTTGAGTTCCTTTAGAACTCTTGGGTGACACCATCTGGTCCTGGTGACTTATTGCTGTTTGATTTATCAATTTGTTCCAAAACCTCCTCTAATGATACCTCAATCTGGGACACTCCCTCAGATTTGTCACCTAAAAAGCATGACTCTGTTTTGGGAATCTCTCTCACATCCTCAACCATGAAGACCGATGCAAAGAATTCATTTAGTTTCTCTGCAATGGCCTTGTCGTCCTTGAGTGTTCCTTTAGCATCTCGATTGTCCAGTGGCCCTACTGGTTGTTTAGCAGGCTTCCTGCTTCTGATGTACTTAAAAAAAAATTTTGCTATTACTTTTTGAGTCTTTGGCTAGCTGTTCTACCTTTTTGTTTTGTTCTTGTGAGACACACAAAAAAGCACTCAATCTTTTAGTCTTTATGCAGGCAAAATACCCATCAACTTCAGTGAGATTTTTATTGCAATACGAGTTCCAGTGCCAAAACCTTGATTCTACATTTTAAAGCCTATACCCGATTCAAAGAGAGCTGCATGGATGTTAACAGTGAGAAATTTTTCCAAACACACAAAGAAAGAAAAGAAAAGCTTCTACAGAAGCAGAAAACTAACTTCCAATAATTCTCAGATAGAACTCTTAAACACGTCAAATGCTTGCTTTCTGAGACAACAAGTCAGATACTCAGCTGGTGTAAATCAGTATAACACCACTGACTCTTAGAGCTGCAATACTTCACACCAGCTGAGGATTTCAGCGCTTTTAAAGTGTAAACTGTTTAGTGATGTGATTGGAGTATATTTTTCTGTATGTAGAGCTAGTTTGAGAGAGAGAGAGAGAGAGAGAGAGAGAAAGAAAGAAGAGAGTGTATTTAACCAGTGAACAATATCTCCAGTATTAGTTCCTTTTATAGGCTGCAGAGGTGCTATGCCAGTTGACATCAGCTAAAGACCTAGTCCATTGTATTGTGTATATCTCCAATCCCTGTTCAGAGAATGAAATAAGTGTAATGTGAAAGTAGAATGGATTATATTGTAAAAATAGAATGGATTAAAGAAATGCTGTATGTACCTTTAAGCAGAAATAAGAAATGTTGAAATACAGGTGTCAGGAAAAGAAACATTAAGGCATAAACAATGAGTCCACTTAAGCTAATGTTGGAACATTAACCGGAGATTGATAAAAGTTAGTAAGGAAAGTAACTATGTATGTCTAGCTTCAGGTAAACTTGTCGGTTCTGCTTTCTTTGTCCTCTTGTTAAGTTACTGCCCTTTTTATCTGTATAAAATAAGGTAGTGTGGGTCTTGGAGAGCACTCACATTATCTGGGTGTATTAGCAGAGCGCTGTGCTAATAAAACAGAGTGGTCTGACAAATTGTGAGTCCTGAGTCTGACTTTGACAGTAAGCAGAGTCAGGATGAGCTCTACCCTGATGTGCTGGTGGTGAATTGTGGCGAGTTGTGGAAACGAACTTCAGAGGCTGGTCTTGTTTGCCTAGGCACACCCATCCCACCTAGCATGAGTCCACAGCCACCCAAATGGTCACTTTTGCTGCTGTGGGATCCCCAGTTTCTCTGTTATTGGGGCAGGAAGAATAAAGTGTTGTTACTCTTTATGTGAATCAAGGCCAGTGGAACTGTTTTATGACAGAGGGACTCACCATCAACTAAGTAGCACTCGCTAGGCAAGGGACATGGGTTCCAATTCCCAGTGAATGGAGAGAGGTTGGGGACAGGTATTTGTACCTGATGGTATGGGCCCCTTTTTGAGGGCCTGAAACACCAGTTACATCTCCTTCTCTCTCCACTGTTGAATAGCAGAGCTAATTTTGATTCCATTAAGAGTCTAGTTACAGGCTGCTGTGCTGAATTCACTTTGGGCCAGTGGTGTACCAGCACTGGGGCTCCCCTACTACAAGCTGAAATCACTGAAGAGCTAAAATTACTAAGAGCTGAGATCACTGAGTGCTGTGTTAACTAGTTGGGGAGCCTGAAGATATATTGCTAAGTGGCTGGCAGAGCAGAGCAGTTTGCAGGACAGTTGGAGCGGCCCACGTGACGGCGAGTGGAGTGAAGTGGAGCGGAACTGAGCAGTTTGCGGGACGGCTGGAGCGGCTCACGGGATGGCTGATGGAGTGGAGCGGCTCATGGTGAAGGCTGCAGCACAACGCCACAGAGAGGCGGGGTAGTCGGCCTCGGACCAAGTAAGGTGCCCCTTAACACCCCATGCGCCCCTCCCCACCCATTTCCACCCAGAGAGGCGGGGGGGTAAAACTCTGCAGATAAACTTTTGAAGTCTGGGGCTGCACTGACAAGGGACAGAGACTTTTGGGTTGTTGGACTTTTGGGTGATTCTTGGGTTGCTGGAATCAAGAGATTTTTGGGGTGTTGGACTTTTTGGACTTTGGGGTGATCTTTTAGGTTATTGGACTTAAGACCCTGAGGGGAAAAGGATACTGCCAAATTTACTTGGGGGTGGGTCTTTTGCTCATGGTTTGTGTTTTGAATCCTGTTTGTGGTGTTTTCCCAACATAATGCTGCATTGTTTCTCTCCTTTATTAAAAGGATTTTGCTACACTCAGGCTCCATGCTTGCGAGAGGGGAAGTATTGCCTCTTAGAGGTGCCCGGGGGGTGGTATGTAATTGTCTCAGGTCACTGGGTGGGGGCTCGAGCCGGTTTTGCATTGCGTTATTGAAACGGAACCCCTGGATACTGAACCCAGCCCTTGTTGCTGCCAACTCAGATGGGCAGAATGGTTACATAAGCATTTAGCCTGGTAATACGCTGCACTTCTATAATGCCTTCCCTATAAAGCCATCAAAGGAGATGACAAATATTAATGAATTCAGCCTCATCACACCCCTGTGAAACACAATAAGTGAGTATTATCCCCACTTTACAAACAAGAATAAAGAGCAATATCAACACTTTAGTACTGGAATCTGTCAGAAAGTGTTGGTTCTCCCAGTGGCTGGATTTTCTTGTTATCCGGACAGCAGCGTATCTCAACTGAATGGTTTGAGTAGGTTTTCTATCGCTCATGGTGACTATCTTCAAAGATGCTGTAACCCACAAGCTCAATCTAACAAAAAACTGGCTCTGTATATGTCAATCCCAGAAAATATCCATATGGACTAAATAAAAATCGTTTTCTGAATCTGTGGAATATCTCCCTTGGCCTTCCGCTTACACCCTTCCCTTTCCCTTGGATCTTCTTACATGTATTGATCCCACACTGTACATGTCCTTTAATAATGATATAAGTAGACCCTGGAGTTAATAGGCCCTTATTCTCCTCTTATAAAAACCAGTTTAGCTGTATTCAATTCAGTGGAATTACTCAGGAGTCCCAATTCTCACTTGTGTAAGACAACAATCAGCCCTCACCCACTTGAAAATGTATATGGTATATGCTAAATACAAACCTGCATTGATGTATCAGTGAGGATTCAATTAAAATCTGAAAATGTCAAGAGCAGCCAAAATTAAGGCTCTAGCAGCAACATTAATCTGGCCACTTTGTACAGACTGGTGTCTTATAATTTTCACTCTTTAAAAAATAGTAATATGAAGCTGCACACTTTAGAAAAGCATGTTGGGCTCCCCAGAATCAGATAAGTACCACAGGTCTGAAGAGAGCCCTTCCATTACTATGACTATAAGTCTTCGTTCCAGCATGGACCTGGGCAGCCTACTGTCAGACAAAGAAAGTAGAAGGGCTGCTGTGGGCCTGACAGGTACTCTGCTAGATCTATCTTATCATGGAACTCAGTTCTGTGACTTTCTGCTTCTGTGGTATGGAAAAGAAAGATCACTATGTCTGAAGAGAACATGGAATAAAAATAGGAAGGGCTGGGGTCCATCAATTTTCCATTCCTGCAATTCCAGGAAGCAGAGCATATGGGGCAACCCAACCAGATGACTACTAGTAAATGCTTCAAAGGAAGGTGAAAAATCCTCAGGCCTCTGTTAGTTTTCCCTGGGGGAAGATTACCCCTTGTCTCCAAAAAGGATAATCTGTTCAACCTTGTGCATGAACAAGAATCGCATACTGAAGGATAGGGCCCTAAAGTACTGATATAGAGGCCCCAAACTCTTTAGGGGTGCTCCCATGATTTCTTAAGTCAGACAAGTAAACAATTACACCAGAGATCAAATAAAAGCAGCCACTACTGAAAAACACAGGAAGAAAGCCAAATACACAAGCAATTAAACAAGGAAACAGCACAACTTAACAAACCAGAAACACTATACACAAAAACAAAACAAAGAAAAACCCTCAAGCTCGTCAATAAACTAGGCAACTAGTACGTGTGACCACTGCTCATCACGGTGACCAGCATTGTCTCATTGTTTCCTTGTGCTTTCCACCCCCATCCATTTGTTGTCTATAGTCTTTTACTAGGATTGCAACCCCTTTGGGGTTTGGCGTTTCTTTGGTATGCTCGTATGATATCTGGTCTCTAGGTGCTATTGAAAAACAAATAAAATAAACAAATAAATAAATAGATCCCTTCAGGCAGCTCAGCATATGGCTGCACAGCTGTGTGAAGCTCAGCAAGACCCTTGATGCAACTCACATGGCATGTATTCATCTATTTTGTTTCTTGCTCTGTCTATACCTCTGAAGACCTGCATATGATTAGATTGGAACTGCTATTATTCCTGTCTGGAGCCAGGAAGATAAGGATAGTGAGGAATATAGAAACTACAGCAATGAGGACAGTAAAGTAGCTTGATCCAAAGCCCAGCAGTGACAGTCTTTCTACTAACTCCAGTGGGCTTTGAACCAGGCCCTGAAGGTCATATTTTCAAAGGTATTTAGGTGCCTGCTGGGATATTCAAGAGTACCTAAGCTGGTCAGGCACTTTTGAAAATCCCAGTAGGTGCCTATCTTCATGTTTAGACACCTAAATACCTTTGAAATTCTGGCCCTTCATGCTTAGAAGGGATACCTCTTCCCACCCAGCTGCTGGGAAGGGAGGAGAAACAGACCCATCTCTCCCAGGAGTGAGAAAGAAAGAAAGAAAGAAAGAAAGAAAAAGAAATCCCATTTGTAAAGAGCCACCAGTTCATCATAGTATGATGTTATAGCATTGTTTTGTGGTGCTTTTATTGTGCTGCTGTATCAAGATGGGATGACAGTATCACCCTGCACACAACAGCATCAGGACTCCAGCATGTATTACATTGCAACTCTACTCCATGGAAGTGACTCTTGAGGTCTTCAGGGTCACATACCACTGCTTTAAACCTTCCTTCATATCTGAGTGGACATGCCTATGAAAGAACATGAAAGAGTAAAACAAACATTTTTGAAGCAGCTGTGTGCAACCATCTTGCAAACATTGGGGAGGGAACTGTCTTCACATGTCTTTTGTACAGTCTCTAGCACAACGGGGCCCCAATCCTGACTGGGGCATCTGGACAATAGTATAATGCAAATAATAATAATGGGTACAAAAATCTTCACTCACACACCCTTATGGTGATGATAAAGAAAAATATTGATGTTCTTTTAACCCACTGATCCTAAAAATAAATCACTTGTTCCAAGTTAATGAATGGCTGAGTAGAATTGTTTTATTGTCCTGTCTGTTAAAATGTTGCAGGAATTTTATTTTATTTTATTTTATTTTAAAATGATGCACTAGAAACTCTAAGACCATGTAGCGTCATAACCTCTAACTCCTTCTAGGAAATCATCAGTTCAGCATGCCCGTCTTTGGCTTTCAGCTCTTCTAAAATGTGACTTACTGCAGGAGGAAAAAGCAGTTTCATCAAAAATAATAATGTGTTTAGAAACACCTGTTTGTTAGTCAATCCCATTTCAAATCCAGCAGTCAACTTTGCTGCATGTCAATCACACAGAGGGTCAATTACACAGTGGACACTGCCAGTCATTCCTAAAGTCAGCTGCCAGGCTAAGACTTCTATAGGGTCCTAAAGTCTGCTGTGTACACTGAATATTTACAAATTTAACTGATTAACTTGAGGACTTCAGTAACAGCAGCGGGAATCAAAGCTCTGTCTCCCATATGAACGCTTCCATTACATATATGCTTTTTATAAAAACACCTTTTAAAAAAAAGACGACTTGTGAAAAATATATATATGCACTAAAAACATCCATTGTAACAAACCTGGAACGTCAACTTTTCTCCCAGCCACCAGGTGTAAATCTACTTAGCTTTTATAATCAGACATACTCAGAGTATAAAGGGGAGACCATCTGCTTTCAAGCAGCTAGACCATTTATTTGCAATTTACTATGATGCCTATTATTTTTTCTTCCCAGGATAAATTAATACCTACATACCTTGGAGCTCATTTTGAAGATTAGTCTTAACGTATCTTCAGAAAGGGCAAGATTTGGGATTACTTCTCTGGACCACATGAGCAGGCAAAGACTAATTGGGAGCCTCGGAACAAAAAATACAAGTACACATTTTTTTAATTTGTTAAATAAAGGGAGGGACTACTTTAACTTTTGCATCTAGCTACTGCTCCCTGGCTTAAAAATACATTTCAGCTCCAAGCTATCAGAAGGAACTTCTTTTCTTCCTTTGTCCTGCTGCTTGAATAGACATCCGGAAAAATCTAGCTGTGCTCCCAAAAGGGATTCAGGCCCAGTTAGGTCTTAATCCTGCAAGGTGCTGTGCGTTCATGCCCTGATCCAGTGAAGCACTTAAGCATGTGCTTAATTTTAAGCACATGAATAAACCCATTGACTTCCATGGCACTATAGATGTTTAAAGTTAAATGCTTTGCTGGAGTGGGAGAAGAGTGCTTAGGGACTTCCACAACTGAGCTCTTCATGGGTTGCAGAGCTGACACAGGATTTGCAGCTTTCACTGGGTGCTTACTTTACTTGTATTTAAACCAAGCCTGGGACTTGGAAGTATTCAAACTACCTTTTTATTTTCACCATGCTTTATGTACCAGTGTGTACTGAGAGGCAACATTCAGTTCCACAGTTGATATAATTTAGGATACCCTTTACTATTTGGAACTATATGTTCTTTATTCAAAAAGAAAATTAAAAAAGATTGCAGATATATTTTTCATTAATATCTATATCGGAGTTTGCTAGCCAGTGGCTTATTGGTATCATGATGTACTTTTTTTAATAGGTAGATTTTTGGAAGAATGATAGGGACAATGATTACATGACATCATTCCTGCATGTTCTGGTGAAATGAAGTTAATACAGACATCCTGTAGACAGTATGAAAACGATAGTAATAATTATAATACTAGCTCTTATATAGAGCTTTTCATCAGTCAATTTCAAAGGAAAACTGAGGCACAATGAGAGGCCATGACTTCCCCAAAATCACCCAGAAGTCCAGTGCCATAATCCAGAATAGAACTCAGGTCTCGAGTCCCAGTCTTGTGCTCTATCTAGTAGACAACATTTCCTCCAAAATATTGTTATTCTGATTTGGTTTGGGGGCAAGGAAATATTAAGTTTAATTAAAAACAGGAGATACTCATCCCAAACCTCAGAGCAGGCCTTACCATGAGGCGAACTGAGACGGCTGCCTCAGGTGCCAGACTGTGGGGTGGTGCCACTTGTTGTGTATTTGGTTTTCATGGTTTTTGTTGCTATGGGAACTGAGTTAGATTATTATGGGTTAGCTCAGCCAGCTTCAGCCGGCTGAGTGAGTTCTCTGAGTCTGTAAATAAAATGGTGGTTTTGTTAGCTGTCTGCTGTCTGGCCTCAAGTGATTTCTTCCTAAACCGGCTGCCCCCAGGGATATAACAAGTGGCGACGAGGGTGAGATTCCGGTGCTGCTCCAGTAACAGAAGGAAGTAGAAGTCAAGGTAAAGAACAAACAAACAAAAAAGCTGCTTGTTTGCACTGACTGTGAAAGTGAAACTAAAATCATGGCTACTCTGACCAGGCCACTGGAACCTTTTGATGAGAATATAGAGCAATGGCATGTGTATACTGAGCGTTTGAGCTTTTTTTTATTGCAAATGACATTACAGAAGCGAAGAAGGTGCCAATATTCTTAAGTGTTGTAGGGACTAAAACCTACTCCCTGCTACGCAGCTTACTACACCCTGTTAAGCCAGCAACTAAATCTTACAGTGACATTGTGGAAATCCTGGGGTCCCATTTTTCCCCAAAACCATTGGTAATTGCTGAAAGATATAGGTTCCACAAAAGAGACCAAAAGGAAGATGAAACAGTTGTACAATTTGTAGCCATTTTAAAAAAGCTAGCAGAACACTGTGAATTTAAAGAGATGTTAAACGATGCCCTGCGTGACAGGTTAGTGTGTGGCCTCTGCAGTGAAGCTATACGGAAGCGCCTACTGACAGAGGCTCAGCTTACCTTACAGAAGGCTGTTGATATTGCTGTCTCCATGGAACTGGCTACAAGGGAGGCGCAATACATCGGTGCATCCCCTAGGGTGAAAAAAGTGTCACAAGAACTGACCCACAAAACGGTGCAGAGTCAAGAATGTTACCGCTATGGTAAGCCGGGTCACCAGGCATCAGAATGCTGGTGTAAGGACCTAGTGTGTCGACACTGTGGCAAAAAGGGACACATTGAGTGTGCCTGTAAACAAAAGAAAAGGAGGCCTGTGGTCTGGCCGACAAAAAGAGGAACCTTGCATACCCTAGAGCAGACCCAGGATGATCAAGGTGACACCTCAGCGCAAGAGAAAGTGCCACTGCATGTTTTGTCTTTGGCAGTGGGCTCACATGAATACTGGGTAACCCCGTTATTGGATGGCAAATATATACGCATGGAACTGGACACCGGTGCAGCCGTCTCACTGATCTCCGAGACTGTGTATAAAGAAAAGCTACAGCATCTTCCGCTTAAGGCAACAAAAACTGTTCTGAAGACGTATATGGGAGAAGCTGTGCCTATGCTGGGCACTATTGATGTTAAGGTGGAGCTCAATGGACAGGTGGCTAAATTGTCACTGTTTGTGGTGAGAGGTAACTACCCAGCCTTAATGGGTAGGTCTTGGCTTGGGAAGATTCAACTGAACTGGGCAGAAGTGCACCGGATGACTAAAGAAGAAACCAGTCTAACCCCTATATTAAGGAAACATGCTGCTGTTTTTGGAGATGATTTGGGAAGTATGAAGGGAATCAATGTGACATTGAACATTAAACCTGACAGTCCACCAAAATATCTGAAAGCCCGAACTGTGCCATATGCCATCAGGCCAAAAGTTGAAGCAGACCTGGAGCGCCTGGTCACCAATGGAGTCCTAATACCAGTTACCCATAGCTCATGGGCCACTCCTATCATTCCAATAGTGAAGAAAGATGGCTCTCTCCGGATTTGCGGTGATTTTAAAGTCACTGTCAACCCAGTGTTGTGTGCAGAGCAATACCCCCTTCCCCGCATCGATGACCTCTTCGCAGGCCTGGCTGGGGGACAAAAGTTCAGTAAGATTGATCTGAGTCAAGCATATTTACAGATGCACGTTGATGAAAAGTCCCAAGAGCTGTTGACTATTGTGACTCATAAGGGGCTTAATCGATACTGTCGCCTACCCTTTGGAATAACATCGGCTCCCGCCCTGTTCCAGAGAGCTATGGACCAGATCTTGTGTGGCTTGTCAGGAGTTCAGTGCTATCTGGATGATATCCTGGTCACTGGAGGAAATGAAGAGGATCACTTAAAGAATGTAGAGGCTACCCTACAAAGATTGGAAGAGTATGGCCTACGAGTTCGCAAAGACAAGTGTGAATTCTTCAAGCCCTCTGTTGAATATTTGGGACACATCATCGATTCTGCAGGTCCTGCAAAAGTTAAAGCTATTGTGGAGGCTCCCCCACCACGAAATGTAAGCCAGCTGCGCTCGTTTCTAGGACTACTGAACTATTATGGAAAGTTCATCTCACAGTTAGCCACACTGCTAAAACCACTTCACGAGCTCCTTGGGCAGAACAAGGCCTGGAAGTGGACTGAAGCCTGTGATCTTGCATTTAACAAAGCTAAGGATTCACTGTTAAATTCTGAAGTTCTAACGCACTTTGATCCATCCTTACCCCTGCAATTGGCCTGCGATGCTTCCCCTTATGGAGTGGGAGCAGTCGTGTCACACATTATGCCTTCGGAAGAAGAGAGACCTATTGCTTTTGCTTCACGCACTCTAAGCAAAGCAGAAACTAACTACGCCCAAATCGAACGTGAGGCATTAGGAATTGTTTTTGGAATTTGGAAGTTTCATCAGTACCTGTTTGGGCGAAAGTTTACTCTTCTTACAGACCATCGACCTCTGACGTCAATTTTTGGACCCTACACAGGCATTCCCCCATTAGCTGCTAGTCGTATGCAACGTTGGGCATTGTTACTTTCAGCACACACATATGAAATCAAATATCGGAAATCCACTCTGCACGGCAATGCAGATGGCCTCTCAAGGTTGCCTTTGCCGGTCAAACATCAAGATAGTGCCCAAAAGGAAATCTTCTACTTTGAACAGGTAGAGAATAAACCCACCACTGCTACTCAGATAAAGAAGGCAACTCACGTTGACCCAGTATTGTCCCAAGTTATGGACCTGGTGATGCATGGAAAATCTCGACAAACCTCTCCGGTCTCATCCGACCTTGTTCCCTACATGTCCAAGTGGACGGAGTTATCGGTCTAATCTGGTTGTTTGTTGTGGGGGAGACGTGTCATTATTCCACCACCACTGAGATCACAGATGTTAGAACAGCTACATTCCGGTCACTGTGGAATAGTGCGCATGAAGGAAATTGCACGAAGCTATTTTTGGTGGCCTGGATTGGACAGTGCTATTGAAGAGAAGGCAAAAGCTTGTATGTCATGTCAGGGTGTGAGGAATGCACCCCAGTGGGCACCCCTACAACCATGGGACTGGCCTGAAAACCCGTGGCAACGTATTCATGTTGACTTTGCTGGCCCCCTTGAAGGAAGCATGTTCTTGGTGGCAATAGATGCCCATTCTAAATGGCCAGAAGTCTCTATAATGCAGTCCACTTCTGCAGAGAGTACTATCCAAAAACTACGAGGACTCTTTAGTCGTTTTGGTCTGCCAGAACAACTTGTGAGCGACAACGGACCGCAGTTCGTTTCTCAGGAGTTTCAAAATTTTATGAAGGCAAATGGGATACACCACATCATGTCAGCACCATATCATCCGTCCACCAACGGATTAGCTGAAAGATTTGTGCAGACAATGAAAAACGCTTTGAAATCAGCAAGGGGACAACACTCCATTCAAAAGCATCTGGATACCTTCTTACTTTCCTACAGAAACACACCTCATGCTACGACCCAGGCACCCCCAGCCTTTCTAATGTTGGGACGACAGCTGCGCACTTGCTTTGATCTGCTGAAACCTTCTGAACCCCGACAAACTGTGCAACATCAGCAGCAATATCAAGTCATCAGACGGGCACCCAGAGCAAAAGACTGAACCTTTAGCCCGGGACAGCCAGTTTTGGCTCGGAATTATACTTCCAGAGCTAAATGGGTCCCGGCCACAGTCATCACTCAAACAGGACCTGTTTCTTACACAGTCCGGACTGCAGAGAATCTTACCTGGCGGCGACATGTAGATCAGCTGTTGCCAGGTCATGCCAGTCCTCAGGACCCATCTGCAGTTGAGGGGTCTGACTTCACCTCTTCTGGTGAGGCACCGAATCATGAGTCACCTGTTCCTGACTGTTCTCCTCCATTACTGCTGGCGGCTGAGATACCCCTTTGCCCAGCACGAGCTGATACCACCTCCTCACCCGTTCGTGCTGCGGACCCTGAGCCCCTAGTGCTTTCAGGTGCAATAACACCAGAAGTTCGCCGTAATCCACCTAGAGACAGAAGGCCTCCTCATCGGCTGGATCTTTAGCTAGGGCGAACCCACGGTTATGGGGCAAAATAATCCCCAGGGTTTAGCCGGGAATGGAGGCAGTCTACCCTCCTTCTCTAGTCTAGTGTGTGGTTTTTTTTTTATTTAGGGGATGTTCTTATTGGGGGGGAGGAATATGTTGTGTATTTGGTTGTCATGGTTTTTGTTGCTATGGCAACTGAGTTAGATTATTATGGGTTAGCTCAGCCAGCTTCAGCCGGCTGAGTGAGTTCTCTGAGTCTGTAAATAAAATGGTGGTTTTTTTAGCTGTCTGCTGTCTGGCCTCAAGTGATTTCTTCCTAAACCGGCTGCCCACAAGGATATAACACCACTATGACCCAGAGTGTAGAAAATTGTGTCTGCTGCTGGTGCATATGTATTCTCTCTGCTCTAGATGCACAGAGACGGTGGAGTGCTGTGCTGGAGGAAGGAGGGCACAAGAGACAACAGGCAGGCAGGAGAAAAGGTGAGAGGGAATAACAGAAAGCAGCAGGAGCTGCAAGGAGAGAGAGAGAGAGAGAGAGAGAGGGAGAGGAGGAGCCTCTTATGTACCTCTCTAGCACCCCCAGGAGCCTGGACAGATTAACACCAGCTTCTCAGGGACCTTCTTGTTTCCTGCTGCTTCCCTGAACCCACTTGAGGAGAACAGGCAGTCAACTGAAATAGTAGGAACCAGTTAGGCCCTTAAGACGCTGATATCTTCCCTCACTCAGGCCCTGCTACCAGCCTGCTTATTTGTCCCCTTCAATTGAGTGTTGTATATCTGGCACAGAACAGCAGTCATGAGTGAAAGAAGAAAACGCCCCTTTGGGGCAGCATTCAGAAAAAGAAAGCAAGCAAAGGAAGCTTTTCTATCTAAGCAGGAAGGAGTTCTCCTGAGATACATAGACACAAATGTTCACGGTGAGCCTTCCGGCCCCAGTGAGATGTGAGTGGTGAGGAGATGCCTGATCTTCCAGTTAGTCAGAGTGCAGGTGACCTGGCAGCATCCATATCTCCATCTCAAATGGATGTAACCATGCACATTCCTGAAGAAAAGTGTAGATCAGAGAAGAGTGTGGTGGAGGCACAAGAAACAGCTGCTGCTGAGTTTAGTTCCTTAAGTCTAGATGATCCAGGACTGTGGACCCACTTGAGCAGTAGCCTGAGTGACTTCCTTGTACTGCATGGGCCACAGCAAGTGAAAAACTTCATGTTCCCCAAAGACAATGAAAATAGAATTTCCATCCAACACATTACTGGTGTGAAATCCCCAATGGTGACAAAGTGGAGAAGCCATGACTTATGTGCTCAAAAACCCAGAATGCTGCATACTGTTTTTGATGCAAACTCTTCCAGTCTAATGTTCCAGCCACATTGGGTTCTACAGGAATAAAGGACTGGAAAAATCTGGATAGAAATCTGGCATGCCAGGACAAGGCAGCAAATCACCAGAGAGCATTCTATAGGTGGAAAGAGCTTGGGATGAGACTAAGGTTAAATGCCACCATAGATGATCAACATCAAGAGAAAATTGCATCAGAGTCTCTTTACTGGCAAAATGTTCTGAAAAGCCTCATTGCCATTGTGAGAATGCTTGCTACCCAATACCTAGCACTGTTTGGCACTTCAGATCAGCTGTATGTGCCAAACAATTGAAACTTCCTTAAAATTGTGGAGCTGATGGCTGAGTTTAATGCTGTACTTCAGGAGCATCTAAGAAGAGTCACCACCCAAGAAATGTACACACTCCACTATCTTGGAAAAACAATTCAAAATGAGATCATACAGTTACTGGCAACAAAAGTCAAACAGAAGATTGTGGCAGATCTGAAGTCAGCAAGATATTACTCTGTTATTCTGGACTGCACACCTGACATCAGCCATATGGAACAAATGACTTGAATGGTAGGTTTTGTAACAACAACCGAACCTAGTGAAAATGTCCCTGCAATGGTGACGGTCAGAGAGCATTTTCTAGAATTTATTGACATTGATGATACTACAGGAGCTGGTATGACAAATGTGCTTCTTAAAAAGCTGGAAGATACAGGAACTGTGATAGCTGACATGAGAGGTCAGGGCTACGATAATGGTGCCAACATGAGAGGAAAGAACAGAGGAGTGTGGACACGGATCCAAGAGTTAAACCCTCAAGCTTTTTTTGTCCCATGCAGTTCTCATTCATTGAACTTGGTGGTCAGTGATGCTGCATCAGCTTCTAATCAGGCAGCTGAATTTTTTAATGTAATTCAAACCATCTATGTATTTTTCTCTGCATCAACTCATCAGTGGCAAATTTTGAAGCAACATCTGGGAACATCCTCTCTGACACTGAAATCACTGAGTGCCATGCGATGGAAAAGTTGAGTGGAGGCGATAAAGCCTATCAAACACCAAATTGGGAAGACAGATGATGCTATAGTTGCCATTATGGAGAATAATGCTATGACAGGAACTGTTCGTGGGAGAACAGCGGCAGAGGGAAATGGAATCACCAGAAACATACATAACTTCAAATTTCTGTGTGGCTTAGTGTTGTGGCAAGACATACTGTTTGAAACAAATATTGTGAGCAAGAGACTCCAAGGTGTTGACCTTGATATATCTTGAGCAATGGGACAACTGGACAAAGCAAAGTCATACCTAAAGTCTTACCGGTCAGATGAGGGATTTCAAAATGTTCTGAAGAGTGCACAGAAGTTGGCAGAGGAACTTCACGCCAAAGCTATTTTCCCCCCTATTCAAGAATACAAGAGTCACCAAAGAAGAAGACATTTTGATTACAAGGCACGGGATAATCCCATAAGAGACCCCAAACAACAATTCAAAGTTGAATTCTTTAACCAGGTGCTAGATTGTGCAGTCAGTTGAAGAACATTTCATGCAGCTCAGGGAACACAGCAGTATTTGGGATGTTGCATGATATTCCAAAACTCCTCACTATACCTGAAGAAGACCTACACCAGCAATGCAGGGCACTAGAGACAGTATTGACACATGATGACATGCGCGATATTGATGCGAGTGATTTAGGTGATGAACTGAAAGCCCTTTCAAGATACATTTCAGCAGGATCAACTCCAAAGGCTGTTCTGGAATATATGTGCTGTGGCAAATTGCCAGTACTACTATAATGGGTCTCACGCTTTTTCTTCTTGGGGGAGGGTTCAGGGTGCCGTTTTTTGCCCCTGAACTGGGATATTAACTGCCCCACTAGTGTCCTAGAGGAGGGGAGTGGAGAGGGAGGGACTCGGGCCTGCCCTCTACTCCGGGTCCCAGCCCAGGGGCCCTAGGGATAGCGGTAAACCACTTGAACTATCGGTTCCTTCCCCTGGGCTACTTCCCTCTCCTGCCCTTCAGCTTGTGGGGGCTTCCTGCCCTCCCTCTGCACAAGCCAGGTGTCCCTTTACCTAGGGTCTTGGTCTTCTTAGTCCACCGCAGCACTTCTCCAAACTTTCCTCTGTTTCCCTCCAAACTGCTCTCTGCTCCAACTCCAATCCACTCTGTTTCTACTCCTTCAAACTGTTCTCTGCTTCAACACCAATCCTCTGTGCTCCAACACCTTCCCCTGTCTGATTGAAGCAGGGGGTTTATATCAGGTGACTGACTTCAGGTGCTCTAATTGGCTTCAGGTGCTCTAATTAATCTATAGCAAACTTTCTTCCCTCTACAGGGAATAAGGCTCCCTTTTAACCTTCTCCTGCTGCCATGCTGTATCACAGTGCACAAATAAGATTACCACCCTCTTTCCAAATGCTTTTGTTGCTCTGCGCATACTTCTAACACTTCCTGTAACAGTTGCCAGTGGACAACGCAGCTTCTCCAAGATGAAGTTAATAAAAACACATCTACATTCCACAATGACACAGGAGAGGCTGGTCAGCCTTGCAACCATCTCAATAGAGCATGAGCTGGCCCAGACTGTGGACCTTCAGGAAGCAGTTCAAATCTTTGCAACCAAGAAGGTACGGAAAGCACCACTTTGATTATTCAAACATATAAAAATGCCAGTGTTTACTATGCAGACAAGAAAAGTTACATTTGCTGTTCAGGCGTTTGAAAGTTAAGTGTTATTTAAAATTTTTGAACAAAGCATTTTAAGTTGTTAGTTCTCCTTTATTGGGGTAGGTAGCAAAGCAGTACCATGACAGGAGTAGAACAGGAAGAAGGCAGAATTGAGACCTTTCAAAGTTTTGGCCCAAGCGAGGGGCATGGGGGCGTCATTTGAGCTCCCCGCCTCAGGTGCCAAAATGTTGTGGGCTGGCCCTGCCAAACCTACCACCTTCTCATCAAATCATTCAAGTCTCATTCAAAGTCTCTGTCAACATCTGATATTTTTGCTACCTTGTCTCACATGCCAGATTTTCCCAGTGCTTCCTGGTTTAGCAAGAAGCTATGTTGTTATACAGATGGCATTAACTACTGTTTATCTTCCTTCAGCGTAGAGAAATTCTAAACAAATTTGGTATTACAAAATTTTTAATTGTTGCATAATTAATTTACATTTTACAGTTCATGAACATGATTAAGTTATATCTCTTCTATTTTACTGTTATGGGTTATCTCTGAGATTTCCCCACCAGCACCACCAAATTTTCATATATGCAGTAGGTCAGAACACTGCCTTTTGGTAGTAAAAAGTGTTTAAACCGGAAATGTTGCTGAATCTCTACAACTTCTCCACAGCAGAAACTCTACAAATTTGTGTGTCCATGACTGGGAGGATAAGTAAAATGCAGAATTGTGGGAAAGATTTATAAATCCATATTTAAAACGCAATCAGTGTTCAAACAATCATAAGTCTTTAAGGGTAAAAATCCCTGTAGCACCGTCACTGCTGACTCAGGTCAGCTGACTCAGGCTCACGGGCTGCAGGGCTGGGGAAAAAAAATCACTGTGTAGATGTTTGAGCTCAGACTCTAGCTTAGCTCTGGGACCCTCCACCCCTTGCAGGGGCCCAGAGCTCAGGCTCCATCCCTAACTTGAACAGCTACACAGCTCCAGAGCCCAAGTCCTGAAAGCCCGAGTCAGCTGACCTGGGCCAGCCACAGTTTTTTATCCCCAGTAGATGTACCCGAAGTTGTGGCTAGATTTAACATATAGAAATATCAGGCCAGACAATTATTTCAATTATCTCAGGGTAATTCTGGAGTAGCTTTAGGAGTCAATTAAATTAATCCAGATTCACACAGAGGTAACAGAGATTAGAATTTGGCCCAAGGTACGTGATTCTGGCTTTTTATAGGTAGAACAGGTTCCATTAGTAACTCCCTTCCCTGTTTAACATTTACTAAATAAATACGACATCACAAATATGGACCAATAAACTCCTATCAAGGACCATGTAATATTAAGATCAGCACAATGTTGTCTATTTAGGAATTTGTTTATCCTTTCATCAGTCTAGTGCCCCTTTAATACAAATCAGTGTCAGCCAGGTAGGATGCTTCTAAATGCTGCATGACATGGCCCATCCATTCAATACATTTTATTTATGTATTGCAACATCATGCAGTATTAGGGTTAGGGAGCGATCATCATCAGAGTGATGACATAGGCTATGGTAAGCGAGGCGGAGTTGTAGAGGTAGCAGCGGCCAGGACACCTCCGTCAAGCAGTAACAGATGTTGCGGCCTGGCAACTCAGCTTCCCTTTGAAAGAAAAAAAAATCAGTAATGCGGAATGTGGGTGTTTTTTTAGTGCAACTTTTAAAATTTACACTATCTACACTGATCCTTGAACACACATGGTCAAAAAACTGCCTGCAGGCAGTCCCTTCCTTCTTTCAGGAATCTTGGCCCAAACTGCAGTACCCAGTTCCCAGGGAGCAACACAGACTCCAGTTAGAAAGATTAAGGCAGAGAGCAAACTCCCTTGCTTCTTGCCAGAGCTCCCCCAAAAGAAAAATATATCTCAACAAAACTAATACTTTAAGCACTGCTTCAAAGACTGAACAGCACTCACATGCCAAGAAAAAAAGAAACTATAGGACTTGAACAGCACCACCTGGTGACTGCCACCATACTATAAATCCACTATCATGCCACAGCTCTCAGCGTTGGGAATTTTGTGTGCAAAATGTATTCAAGCTTTCAGTTTGAATGCAGCTGGGCCTTAAAATTAATCTGAAGACCTGTTTATTTGATAGCTCCTGTCCCTCATCATATATTCATCCAGCTTTGACGATCATCTTCTGTTATTCTCCCCGCCAGAGTCCTGCTCCATTTTTCAGATTCCTCAGTGCCAAATCATACACTGCCACATACTATATTAGCAGGGTTACCTTGCAGCATAGCGCTACAGTTCTTTCAGCCTTTATTCCAGACTTTTTTTTGGCAGACAAGAGAAGCCAATCCAATATAGAGTCTGTGGGAGACTTCTGCATATGTTCATACAGCAAGAATATACTATTTTATTCTGAGCCAAAGCTTTTCATTACCTCTAGCATCCCTTGGGACCACAGTAAGGTAAATAGAAACATCTAGATCTTTGCTAGAGAAGGTAGTTGCAAAGACTCAGTTGCATTGCTTATCTCTTGTGTTAACTTTCCCCAGTCTTTTATTAATCTGAAATGTGTTAGGAAATGAAAGACTAGGAAAATTGTTCTTGCTTGGGCCAGTACCAAGTGGCCAGTTCTCATGAAATTGCACCTTTCCCCCCAGCCTTAGAGTCTCTTGTAGGATATTTTGTTAAGTGAATTTTTGTTCTTGGAAAAAGTCAGGCTTGATTTGGAGCCCTTGAGGCTAGTCCCCTCTTTGTCCACAGGACAGGTACTGCAGGGAAAGCATCTATGTGTTTTTTCTTAAGCTGCCATGCTTGGCTATGTGGAGTGGCCACTTCTAGGAGTTAGAGGAGTGTTCAGACCCATGACCCAAAATGGTTGCCAGTTAGTGTCAACTTTGTCGGCAGTACGTGTGTCTGAGAGAGAGCGATATGGACACCTCACCACTAGGTATTAGAGTGCAACCACCTCACTTCACATGGACCACTGACGCAGATGAATGAGTTTAATGCCACTTAGTGTATGGGGTTGTACTCTACATTGATATTAAAAACACCATAGCACTTTTCACATGAGTAGTGGTTAGCTAGGCCAAAATTTCCCCTTCATCCATTTGGTTGCAAGCTTCCTGTCCAGAGGTAGTAGCATTTCATTGCCACAATATGTATCCTATAACTCTCTTTGGGACGTTCTGTAATGGGAAGTGTCAAGTGTAAGTCATTAGGCCTTTTGAACACTACTGTTCTGGGGTTGGGTTTGCCCCATTAGCACTCTCCTGAGTTACCTAGCCTCCCTCTTGGTTAAGTCTTATTAGCCCACTTGTTTACCATGCCAACATAAGGTGGCACCTGTTGGGAGCATGTACTAAAGAAAAGGGGTTTCTGGCTGTTTTTTCTATCTAGGATGAGTGCTGCTGAGCACTGCCTAAAAATAACTGCACCCACTGTCAGGGGTTCATCCTTCCTTCTTCTAACATAATTTGGAATAGCATTCTTCCCCTTTGCCAAAACCTCAAAGTCGCCATTTGCAATCTTGAGACAAGATTCTTATTTGCTCAGTGCTCCAAGAAGCTTAAATGAGAAAGTCCAAACCTAAAATTTATTCTGAAATGAAATAAAAGTTTCAGATAAAAGTTAAAAAGGAAATAAAATTTGAAGGCCAGGTGGAGAAAATTGTTACTTGAATAGTCTCATCAGTCCTGCACTGCAAGGCTTACTCCAACTTGATCACTTCTGTGTTCTCTGATCCCAAGCTCAGACATACCCTTCAGCAGCACAGAAAATCCTTCCTTTATCATCCCACTCTAGGCAAAATGAAGGATTCCCAATCCCTCAGCATGTTAAATCCTTCTAGCCTGCTACTTTGTAGCCTACTTCACTATAGCAATGCTGCTCATTGACTTATGCTATAGAGTATAGAATTCATCTGAACAAACAAACAAATCCCTCCATAAAACTATTCATTAGGAACCATTGCATTGGAGTGCTTCTAAAAAGGGAAAGAGGGCAATTATAAAGAGGCTTTACCTTACCAAGCCAGAATATATCAAGCTACAGGATGCAGATTCTTAACAAAATAATAGGTTCAGCAAGAGATTAATTTCTCCACATAGGTGTGTTTGAAATATTCATGGGTACTCAACACCAAAAGTTATAAGAGGGAAGAACAATGCAGTCGCAGGTTAAATTTTATCCAGAAGATTTAGTCCAGCTCCAATGGCTTGAATACAAAATTTAGCTTCATACTAAACTCAGATGCACTGATGCCCTGACATATTCCTGGTACATTACTGTCCTCAAATTGCCTATTGTCTTTTGTATAATGTGTATGATTTTTTTTTAAATTAGACAGTGGTTTATTACCGGCTTGAATCGCTTCTAAGCCAGGCAATGTAACTTTTTTTTTTTTTTGGCAGTAAGAGAGATGGCTGGCTAATTGAACTCTGGAAAACATTATCACACCATTTCTCAATTTAGAACTTGTTTTTCACTGGAGTTCAATCTCATTTAACTCTTGTTACAGTAGTCATAGAAAATTAAAGTCAGCTTCAAATTTACACATTTGAAATCACAAATACCTCATGCAGCTAGTAATTTTTTCTTAACTGTTGCCTCATTTTCAGTCCATCATAACAAACAACTGAAAACTTGTTTTTTCCTTGTTTCTATTTTCTGAGTGCTTGGGACTGTGGTCTACTGACTAGAGCAGGTCCTAGAGCTAGGAGTCTGCTACAAACTTGACTGTGTGACCTTGGGCAAATCACATGACCACCGTGTGTGCCTTGTTTAGTTCTCCCGAAAGAATGTTGTGTGGGTTAACATCTCTAAAGCACTTCAAGAGCCTGAGATGAAAGGCACTATAGAAGCGCAAAGATATATATATATCTTTCCAGTTTAAGTCTCAGATACAAATCCCTTTGCTGGATGCCCATTTCTACAAAGCTAAAGTTCTTCTCCCATCAAGCAGCCTAAAGCAGCTACTCTTTAAAGTTCTTTGCTACCACGTTAGCTGAATGCCTGGATGAATGATACTAGGTCACCTTCTCAGGAATGGCCTGAATACCAATACAAGATTAAGAAATGGTGGGAGCCACTATATTCTGTTACACTGAAACCATGAGCAAAGTGACATTCAGTGAGAGATTGAATTGCATTATAATGAGCTACAAATAGCAAAGAGACTCAATCCTTTGGGGGGAAAAATAACTCTTGAAGATTTTCATTTTGATAATAAAATGTAGTTGACTAGCAGGGACTTACAATAAGTGAATAACTGCATGACTTTTTATGTAGAAGTCGCTGACTTGTTGATATAACTTTGCTACATATTACAAAAGTGAAGCTGCCCCTTGGAATCACAGTGTTGTCTCTCTGAAACCCAATTCACTGTAGGAAAGATTAGCTAATCCTTGACTTTTCCAGGGATGCTGTAGTGTCAGTCCTAAATTGCATACAGTACCATACATATTGCTGGAGCACAAGATACCTTCAATTTGTCTGGGGCTGTTATAAATGACACCCTAGAGATATCTGCTGATGTGACATGAACATGATTTAAAATTGAATGTGTTAAGATTGAGTTGGGAACTCATGGAACATTGCTGAGGTTTGAGACTTTAATACCTTACACTTACAGGATCATAAAGCACAGATTCAGAACTGGAGTGAGAGGGTGACTTTCATGGGCATCAAAGAGTGAGAACTTTCAGTGCTGGATCAGAACATGTAAAACAAATAGAAGGAGGGAAATTTACCAGGAGAAGATACAGCTTTTGTTGTCAGACTGTGGGTGGGAATACCAGTTAGGATGCAAACATGAAAGGATACCCTCCAAAGAAAGAGTCTGGAGAAAAAGAGTTAATTGAATATTAGAGAAGAAAAATTACTTGGAAGGATAGTTACTCTGCTGCCTTTTTTGGATGGTTTCACCTGAAAACAGATTTACAAGAGGAAATGATTCCCAAATGATTTTCACACTCAAGTTTAGACAACTACGACTTTGCTGATCATGTAATGTTATGTAGCATGTAGACTTTCTAACTAAAAGAGCTATGGCAACATTAAGTCAGTGGAATTGCACCCAATTGTAAAACATCTCAATTTGGCCCTGAATATATAGGTATTTTAAGGACAGACATGGGCATGTTCTAAATCTTAACTTTTCCTGGACAAGCAGGTAGACACTATTGGGCTATAAGAAGTCAACATATACAATATAGATAAAACTGAGGTGCTGGTTAACTTGGACCAAGTAAATTCAAACTAATTAAATTGCTGTTGCAGATCACCAGCGAAGAACAAATATGCTGTACCAAATGACAGTTTTACATAAGTAGGCTAATCCTTCAGAAATTATTAGCAGCATGATAAACTTCTATTGGCTAGTCACTGAACAGATGCACAATATGTTAAAAATAGCCTAAGCAACATACACAAACCCTCATGCACAGGAAATTCATCGTGATAAGGTTTCACTGTGCTACTGGGTTTGATGGACAAAAAAGAATCTTTATGCACACTCCAAAATTCTCCTCTCCACTTTTCAATGAGTTTCTTATCTGTAGGACTGTTCTTTATTGCCATCTCCCACCTTTATCCAGTGTGTGGAATTCCCACTGAGAGCTATGGATGCTCTGTGTACAGAACCTAGCACAGAAAATGCAATGGAGATTAGATGAAAGAGGAAAATTTAGTTCTTAAAGCTGCATTGTATTTTTTAAAGTAAATGTATTTGGTTTAGTGTCTTTCATATAAATGACATGGTAAATGTTTCTCAGACAGCAGACACAGAAATTTCTTTTATTAAGTTTAGCATATTTTCACACCATCTTTGCATATCTTACTTACCAGCCTCAATTTTGCAATCTGGAAAAACTACAAAGTCCATTTCTGGCATGCAAAGTTACAGCAATTTGTAGCTATCTTTTACATTTGGATTTATAGAAGAGTAAGGTGGAGAGGCAGGGGTAAATTACATAATGGCTAATGTGTGGGAGAGATTTTCTCTGGCGTGGGAGCATTTTGAGAGGGAAGCATATTGCCTAGTATGTCGTAAACAGGTCAGTCAGAGGAAGACCAGCTAGAACCAGACACTCAGATCTCTGTTAAAAAACTGACACAGTGATCTGTACTGGCCCAGCAGAGAATGTAGATGGGCAGAGAGTGCATCAATGGAGCCAAAGATGCATCACCAGCAAAAGCAGGTGGAACAAGATCTGGCTGCTTCCTGGGACCAGATAGAGGGCCATCAAAATGGTGAAAAACTTCCCTAGAGGGAAAGGAACTGGCCTGAGAAGAAATGCAAAAGTCAGTGGATGAAAGCATTCGTATAAAAGCTTTGTATGCTGGATAAATTAAAGCATTCATTCCTAATGTCTTCCTCGCCTCTGTTATAGACTTTAATGCCCATGAGCAGAGGAGAAAGATATGCTTTGTACACAAATTATGAAAACAGTTGGAGAGTCAGCAAGGCACAGAGATACAGGTGCTGTGTGTCCAGATGAAGCAGGGAAGGAATGAAAGAGGGAAAAGTTTGTACAGTATGCTGGGACAAGTCCATCAAGATTATCTCTGAATCCACAAAGTCATTTAGACACCTACTGGATCTGATCTTCAGTCCAAGAATGGATATTAAGGAATGGAGCAAACTCATCTCTTTCCTGCATAGACCATTACCTTTTGCTAGACCCGTTCACTACTTTATTTTCCTTTTACTGAGTAGTTGAACAACTAGACTTGTTTACCCCTGCAGACTCATGTCATGAACCCAACAAGTTTTCAGGGAGAAAGGAAAAAGAATGTCATCCAACTACAGGGCCAGAGCACAATCACCTGACGAAGCAATATCACCACCTAGCCGCCACAGTCATTAACATCTTAGCCTGTAGACACCATCTTCTCTCCAACGCTCCCCACACAGAACACCTTGAGTCACAGATGAACAGTGTCAAAACTGGAATGCCACAAATCCCGCTCCAACCCACCCAGGACAAGACCACAAGGACTTCCCACAGAAATATTCCACTGTTGTGAAAAACAAAAACCACTTTCTCCTCTATCTTAAACAATGCCAAGTCATAGCCTGTTTGACTATTCTGGATGGTCAATTGACTGATGAATACAGCCCCAGTTTACAAAATGCCAGACCTAACATGCCACCCTGTGATAATACAGCACTCAGCAACCTCCCTAACTGACATCTATTTGAATAAGTTCCCTTTTTTGAAGTGAAAGCTCCAGATATGAGGATTCCTTGTCACTGAGAAGGCTAACCAAGGGCATATGCCATCTTCTTGAGATGGTGACTCAGAGTCTAGCCCAAGTGGACCTAATTCTCCTAATTCCATGTTTAGATTCTGTTTCCTCTCCACCTCTGTTGATTCAGCACATCAGTAGTTTTACTGAATGACACAATCTGAGGCATGGTGGGCTATATAAAAACAGGGCCGCCCAGAGGATTAAGGGGGCCTGGGGTCTTCAGCAGTGGGGGCCAGGGCCGGCTCTAGACCCCAGCGCGCCAAGCAGGCGCGTGGGGCGGCCCTTTCCCTGGGGGGCGGCATTTGGCTCCGGTGGACCTGCCGCAGGCATGCCTGCGGGAGGTCCACCGGAGCCCGGGACGAGCGGACCTGCCGCAGGCATGACTGCGGCGGGTCCCCTCTTCCCGCGGCTCCAGTTGAGCTCCCGCAGGCATGCCTGCGGGAGCTCAGCCGGAGCCGCGCGAAGAGGGGACCGGCCGCGGGACCGGGGAAGGGGCGGCGCTGCGCACGGCTGCTTGGGGCAGCCTATTTTCTAGAGCCGCTCCTGGCGGGGGCCCCCCGCCACTGAATTGCCGCCGAAGACCTAGCACTTCGGTGGCGGGTCCCAGGGCGGAAGGACCCCCTGCCGCCGAATTGCCACCGAAGACCCGCACTGGGACCCACTGCCGAAGTGCCGGAAGGACCCCCCACCGCGGGTCTTCGGGGCACTTCAGCGGCGGGTCCTGGAGCGGAAGGACACCCCCCCCCCTCCGCCGCCGAATTGCCAACGACGACCCGGAGCGGAAGAAGCTCCGGGGCCCCGGGCACCGCGAGAGTTTTCCGGGGCCCCCAGAGTGAGTGAAGGACCCCGCTCCAGGGCCCCCGAAAAACTCTCGTGGGGGCCCCTGCGGGGCCTGGGGCAAATTGCCCCACTTGCCCCACCCCCCACCCCTGGGCGGCCCTGTGTAAAAATTGCATGGTTTAGTTCATAAAGGGGCTCCTCCCCCTCCCTCTAACTGCCATTGGACAATAGGTTTTCAGGGGTTGGAAATGAACCAACTTGGCTTGGAGGTTGTGTGGGTCATGTAACATGTGATTCTGTTATTTGCACCCTTCCAAAGCTATGGAGTCTGCTTGTCAGAAGCAGTCAGTCTCCTTCTCCAGTCCTTCTGAACTAGAGAATATTACATGTGGAGCCAAGTTTATGGATAACCACACCCAGCACTTACTTCTGATTAGAATTGCACACTCCCATCTTTCTAAAGGAACATGTTTCACAGTTTCTTTTTTGGAAATATTTACAGTTGCAGGGGGGTGGATTGTGGTGTGTGGTTTTTGTTTTGTTTTGTTTTGTTTTTCCATTTACCACTCTGCTTTCCTCCATTCCCTTTTGGAATACAAGCACCTAGTACTACAGGCACACTGTTCACGACATATCATTGATCACAAAAAACTTTCCACGTCACTCTTCCCAGCTCTAAGTTTCTCTTTAAAAGAGACCAGGTGTTTTTCTGCAGCTGTATGTCTGTTTGAGAAATAGGATTGCACTGAAAGATTATTTATCTTCTTTTAATTAAATCGCAGAGGTTGCATATGGAAAAAAAACCATTAGGTCACCTAGTCCATCTCCCTGCCAGTGCAGAATTGTTGTTACCTGCTGTATATTTTCTAATATTATGTCAAGGATGGCTTTAAATGTCCCAAGTGATAGGCTTCCACCTCCTTCCTTTAACAGACTGTCACAGTCCACAGGCTGTCATAGCCAGCAAGACTTTCCTGACATTCATCTTAAAATTGACCTAATCCAAAGCCCATTGATGTCAAAGGAAAGACTCTCATTGACTTCAGTGGGCTTTGGATCAGGCTCTTAATTTCTTCATATTACTCTGAGCTATATTCCCAAATACTAATCTCAATCCCTCTCCCTCCCTTGGTGTTTACACTCTTCAAGTATTTGCAGACTTACCACATTCCCCCATAGTTGTCTTAGATAAACTCTGTATAATTATAAAGCATCTTTTCCTCTAGTTCCCCATTAATTTTTTTAGCTGTTCAAAATTCCGTCCAGTTTGTCTGTCTTTCTGGTGATGAGGTACCAACAACTAAATGCGCTATTTCAGGTGCAACCACACCAAAAGCCACACAGAGAAGGGGTTATAACCTCGTTGCTCTGTGATGTGACACCTCTATGTATTCAGCCGTAGTGGTGTTTGATTTACATCTTATTGTAAGCTCATATCCGATTTGGCATTTACTGCTACTTCTAATTCCTATTCAAAATTATTGCTTTCCAAGATTTTGTGATTTGTATTATTCTCCTCCCTATAGATATATTAGCTCATATTTTTCCAATATGAATCACATTTTATTTTCTGTCCAGCTTTCTAATCCAAAATTCTCTTAGTAGTATATTTCTGTTCTGCTTGACATTTGCAATTTACATGTAAGACCATCTATAGTCTTCACTTGTGTTAGGTTAGTGAGAAGAATCCTTCCATTTCTTGAGTCATTTCAGGGACATTTAAGGATTTGTGTGACAAATATAGTTGAGATTAAAATCTGGAAATATACCTTCAAGTGTTTCACATGGGTGTAGGAAACAATAGAAGGATAGCAGGTTTAGCGAGCAAGAGTAAAAAAGGAGAAATGTAACCTACCTATTTGTGTGATTGCATAAGAAATAAGCCCAAAAGCTTCCAACACCTTGTCAAGTAGTATAAACCCTAGTACACTAGCCACGAAACACAACTAATTCAGAAACAATTTCAGAAAATGTTATAAAATAATGGAATTCCACTTTCCAGCTATTCATCTATGACCCGAACAGTTTAGCAACTCACTCCCAGAAACATTGTCTTTTTCCTCTAATCTTTCAGTTCTGGACAATGACCCTCCCTATAGTAATGATTATTTTTCCTATTTTGTCTCCTGTTATCTTCATAATAGTTTAAGCACAAGTCATAACTATATTATCTCCTTTAATCCATCTTAAAATAAAGACTTCACTGTCTCCAGATACTCATGCTCCTTCATTCTATTTCCTCTATCCCTTTCAAGATGCTATTAAAAATCATATTGATATTATTCAGACAAGACTGACTTTGCATAAAAATCCTATTTTCCAATAAGGTACTAGCAGATCTGAAGATAGTGAAGTGTGGTTCTTCTGATCAGATACAAAAACTAAATTCCTGCCACATTTGTTTTCGGCCCTGAATTGGGATGCTCATCACCATACGATATGATGTGTTAAGCAAAGGAAATAAATTCACGAGAGCAATAAAGTTTCAAGAACTTTCCGAAAAAGCTTAACTCATCTACCGTCACTTGCATGACAGATGCACCCAAGGTCTTGCTGACACTGGCAGCGTTACAGGGGCAATCTGTATATAAGGACAGACTGTTCTTGAGCAATTCCTCCAACTGCGTTAGGCACACCGATTATTTCCTTTACTCTCTCTTGCCTGCTTTCTTATCCAACTCAGTTATTTTTGTTTCTGAACTAACAATGTTAGAATCCACTATATGGAGAACTAGTTATTTCCAGTTATGTGCACATGAAACTGCACAGAAGGAATAATTTTGTTTATTTATTCTGCAAGTTGTCCAAGCTATTATCATTTAAACATACTAAGCTTATTTAAACATACATATAGAACTGTTCAGGAAGATATGTTCACATAGGTAACTTTCAGTTAGTTCCAGGTCAACACATGCTGTTGTCTGTTACAGCTGCCTCCCTGCTGCATTCCTTTTTTGTTTTCCTGTCTGTGTGGCCGCCCCTCCTGGCCATGGGGCTAGCAAGAGTCATAGCCTGGCCCTGCTCAGTGGAATGGCCTTTGCAGACTAACCGGAGCCATTGCTCTGCTCAGGTGGGGGTGGGCCCCTGCCTCCTTTGTTCAGACCTGGGCTCGGTGTAGGGGGCACTGCCCAAGAATGCAAGACCTTATATGGCCACATAGCTGAGCATGTAAGTCATGCCTGTGACTTAGGACTAGCCCAGACACGTCTGTGCACACCTGAAGACTTTTCCCTGCTTTCTCTCCTCCCCTCTAACAAGGGGGACCAATCAAAGTTACTGGCGGGAAACTGCCTAAGTCTGCCTATATAACCAGACATTTTCTAAGCAGACCTCGGAGAAGGTCCTTGCTTTGCCACCTGGTCTGATCAGCTAGGGGTCTTTGGGAGGCCCTCTCCCCGCTCTCGTTTGTTTTTGAGCATACCCCCGTTTTTAAACTCCCCTCCCACGAACAACGAATTTTGCCTGGAGATCTCCTGATTATTGTGAACGAATTGAGTCCTCTCTGCATCCTCTCTGTGTCCTCTGATGCTGCTGCTGTGCCTGCCTCTGCTGTTGTCCTGGGGATTGGTAAGAACTCTCTCTTGCAGACCCTACCTGTTCTAGCTGCTGGCTTTTTCTTTCCCCAACAGACAGACCCAAGTTAACTCCTTGGTCTGCATCTGTATTCTGGTTCTGGTTCTGCAGCTCCTTTGCTGCTAGAAATAAACCTGTGCCTCCCTGGATTCTATCCTGGGCAGCTCACTTGCAGTTGCTCCACTGCTGCAGCCACACCCTTGGAGAACCACCCCTAGTATAAGGTGCACTCATTAGGTTAAGTTAGGTTTAGCTTTATACTCTGTAAGTTAGGCTTAGAGAATTGTTACATTGTGTTTTGTTACTTGCTAATTTGTGTAGTCTTGGTTAAGTTAGATCATAGATAAGATTTTGCTGTGTTTTGCATAATTGTGGTTAAGTCTGTCTTTCCACTGCAACCCCCCCCCCCCCAGCTTCTTTGTGTCCCTCTGACTCCTTACAGTCTGTCTGTTCTCTGTCTCTCTCTAAGTTTAAATCTCCCTCTGCTTCACCACTTGCTCCTCTCCCCCCATCCCAATCTAGCATAAAACCCCATTGGTTACTTTTTTCCTCTCTGATACACGTCACATTCTATATTTACACCACTGTGACACATTTTTACCTAAAATTGTTTGTTATTTAACATATTTTTCCATAACTGTTAGTTGGTTATATGCTGCTGTGACACACCTTTTTACATAGAAATTGTTAGCTACCTGTTACATTTATACCTCAGTGTTAATTGTTTACCAACTGTATTGTTGGTAAACTATTATTGAAACCCCCTATACTGTTCACCAAAAGAAACCCCTCCCCAATTGTCTACCTTAACAAACCCCACACCCCTCACTATTAAATTTTTCCTGTTTTTGCATTTTCTTAATAAAGTTTATTTTGCACCCCACCCGTGTGGAAATTGCTCCCCAAGATCCCATATACCTGCTGGCAGGGACATAGCGTCACGAACAGGATCTTGGGGTAACAATTGCTGCCTCCCCTGTCCCTGGAAAGAGGGAAAAACCTCTGGGACGGTGGAAGATCAGACTAACCACCTACAATACCACTTGCTGCAAAGTAAGCAGCAGCCTGAAGCCCTGGAGTGGGTCTGCACGATTGGCAAAGGCCAGAGCTCCAGGGTGTATACTACCCACCTGGGGCTCACTGATGTGGGGTGCCTTTTAACTTGTCACCCCACATTCAGGGCCAGCTCTGCTGATTCCGGCCTCCGGCTAACCTGCACTAAGGCAGGAGAGCCAGCTGCAGATTCAAATCCTACCCGCCTCTGGAGAGAGGTGGGAAAGGTCATGAAAGCCTGCAGGGGGGCCCCATCTTAGCTCACCCCTGAACCTCGAATTTTGCAGGGGTCCCCCACCCACCAGATATTAACAGAACTGGTGCAGAAGCTGGATGAAATTCGAAAGCCCAAGAAACTGTGGCATGACATATATAAGCCCCAAAAGGTAGCCACAGTTACCTATGAGATCCTGGCTCAGGCCCTTGATAAACTAACTGTTTTCCATGGGGCCCTAATGACCTCGGCCAAGGAGGCCACTAGCCAGCCTAGCCAGGAGGGACCACCACTGACCCCTAGCCTGCCCAGTCCCAATAAAACCCCCGAACACCCACCCCCATATGTTCACCCAGAGGCCCCACTCCCCCTTGAAAAAACCCCGCTATACCCCACCCTACCTTCAGCCCCTCTAGAGGCCCAAGCCCATGAACCTGCACCTACTGTCGCCTCTGGTGAAGCCCTGCCAGTATCCATCAGTCGTATAAAGATTGATGCCCAGGGCAACACCACACAGGTCACAGAATTCCGGCCCCGCTTCAAAGCAGAGATGAAGGAGTTCATCTCAGACACCGCTAGGGGAGCCAATGAGCCGCCACTACTGTGGCTAGGCCGCTTGGCCCTGGAACATGGACAGGAGCTAGTAAATAGAGAAGAGGGCATAGTACTAGCCAGGACCAGTAGCTGGTCCCGGGGTCTCTCAGGGAGCCCAGTAATATCTGACACCGCATGGCCCCTGACTGCCCCAGCCCGGCCTTCCTCCATTTACAGCAATCCCTTCAAGGGATCCAGGTCCCCAAAGGAAGTGCCAAGGACCTCTCTTCCCTAAGATGTGCCATTGCAGGGGGGTCCATCATGCTATGGTCCCCTGCCCAATACCCTCTCGGACTAACTCAGGCCAGCACCCGGCCAGGGCTCTCTTTTATGTCTTCACAGGAATCACCTGCCATGATTGCCACCCCACCTCGAGAAAACCCCCTGGTTGCCTGGTTAAAAGCCTATGCCCTGCAGGAGGTCCTCATCGGGAACCTGTCAGATGTCTCCTCATCACATAATTGTGTTGCCTGCACAAGACGGGAGGCCTCAGACGGAGGATCCCCTTTCCTCTGGAAGTTTCTCTCTCTCACGAACCTAACCCCACATTTAACTTTACAGCAAATCCGTGAACTGTCACTTGGTCTGGAGGCCCTCACCAACATCACAGTCCTGGCCAGCTACGCCGAGCAGAACCGTCCTCTGATCCAGACCATCCTACAGAAGGACTTTTGTGTTGCCTTAGAGGACCCTGATCCTTCCTTTAAGGGACAATGTTGCCTGCACCTTCAGCCCGGGTGGAACAACATCTCAGCCGTGGCTAACGAACTGTCCTCCTTCGCCGTCCAGATTCGTAAGGAGCGTGAGCAGTGGGATTGGTGGCAAGCCCAGTGGTCCAGCTGGGGGCTGGGATCCTGGGCCCAGTCCATCAAGCAGTGGCTTATTACTGTGGCTATTGTTCTTATGGCCTTTCTGTTGGGAATAGCAGTGGTCAAGCAGCTGATTCACAGGGTTGTGTCTGCCCTGCCCTTGCAGGCGAGGTACTCTTCCATTCCCCTTGACAGCAGCGAACCATCACCCCTAGATTACTCAGGTAGTGAGGATCTGTAACCCTTCTGACCTTGGTCTTTGCACGGGGCAACCCCCTCACAGCCCGTGAGAGTCGGCCGGGGGGCATGTCTGTTACAGCTGCCTCCCTGCTGCATTCCTTTTTTGTTTTCCTCTCTGTGTGGCCGCACCTCCCGGCCATGGGGCTAGCAAGAGTCATAGCCTGGCCCTGCTCAGTGGAATGGCCTTTGCAGACTAACCGGAGCCATTGCTCTGCTCAGGTGGGGCGGGCCCCTGCCTCCTTTGTTCAGACCTGGGCTCGGTGTAGGGGGCACTGCCCAAGAATGCAAGACCTTATATGGCCACATAGCTGAGCATGTAAGTCATGCCTGTGACTTAGGACTAGCCCAGACACGTCTGTGCACACCTGAAGACTTTTCCCTGCTTTCTCTCCTCCCCTCTAACAAGGGGGACCAATCAAAGTTACTGGTGGGAAACTGCCTAAGTCTGCCTATATAACCAGACATTTTCTAAGCAGACCTCGGAGAAGGTCCTTGCTTTGCCACCTGGTCTGATCAGCTAGGGGTCTTTGGGAGGCCCTCTCCCCGCTCTCGTTTGTTTTTGAGCATACCCCCGTTTTTAAACTCCCCTCCCACGAACAACAAATTTTGCCTGGCGATCTCCTGATTATTGTGAACGAATTGAGTCCTCTCTGCGTCCTCTGATGATGCTGCTGTGCCTGCCTCTGCTGTTGTCCTGGGGATTGGTAAGAACTCTCTCTTGCAGACCCTCCCTGTTCTAGCTGCTGGCTTTTTCTTTCCCCAACAGACAGACCCAAGTTAACTCCTTGGTCTGCATCTGTATTCTGGTTCTGGTTCTGCAGCTCCTTTGCTGCTAGAAATAAACCTGTGCCTCCCTGGATTCTATCCTGGGCAGCTCACTTGCAGTTGCTCCACTGCTGCAGCCACACCCTTGGAGAACCACCCCTAGTATAAGGTGCACTCATTAGGTTAAGTTAGGTTTAGCTTTATACTCTGTAAGTTAGGCTTAGAGAATTGTTACATTGTGTTTTGTTACTTGCTAATTTGTGTAGTCTTGGTTAAGTTAGATCATAGATAAGATTTTGCTGTGTTTTGCATAATTGTGGTTAAGTCTGTCTTTCCACTGCAACCCCCCCCCCCAGCTTCTTTGTGTCCCTCTGACTCCTTACAGTCTGTCTGTTCTCTGTCTCTCTCTAAGTTTAAATCTCCCTCTGCTCCACCACTTGCTCCTCTCCCCCCATCCCAATCTAGCATAAAACCCCATTGGTTACTTTTTTCCTCTCTGATACACCTCACATTCTATATTTACACCACTGTGACACATTTTTACCTAAAATTGTTTGTTACTTAACATATTTTTCCATAACTGTTAGTTGGTTATATGCTGCTGTGACACACCTTTTTACATAGAAATTGTTAGCTACCTGTTACATTTATACCTCAGTGTTAATTGTTTACCAACTGTATTGTACCCCACTATTGAAACCCCCTATACTGTTCACCAAAAGAAACCCCTCCCCAATTGTCTACCTTAACAAACCCCACACCCCTCACTATTAAATTTTTCCTGTTTTTGCATTTTCTTAATAAAGTTTATTTTGCACCCCACCCGTGTGGTAATTGCTCCCCAAGACTCCTTGCTCCAAGTAAAATAGCATTTTTGTTTAATAAAAATATGCATTATTATAATGCCATGTAAACAAGTATACATTACATAGCCTTCAACCATTTAGAAATTTTCCAAATGCGTCAGCGCTGATATTTTATTGCAAACGATGAAATATGAACATGTCAGTTCTGGGTTAAGAAGTGTGTGGTAAATCATTTGCAGCATGACAGCAGTGTGAATTGAAAAGCCTGCTGTGGAATAACCATCTGGGGAGGGTCCGTGCTATTTGAAAGAGATGACTGCTAAATATCTTCTACCCTATTTACGATGATGGGATGGAGTAAGCTCATGGGAGCCCCTTGTAACAAATTGAAGGAAGAGCTGTGATTTCTTTCTCTTAAATAGAGCTCAAATTCTCTCTGGATCCTACTAAACCATCCCTCGGGCTTATAAAAGTGCAATTTTAATTTAGTTTGGAGAGGAGCAGATTTCACAAAGACGTGCAAGAGATCTTAATTTTTGTTTTCCTCCAGGGCCCCCGGGGATCTGGCCTTCATCCCATCTACCTCCAGGTAGAATCGCTTAAGTAGAATGCTGTGCCACACTTTGAGTATAGCTTTCAGGAACAAATTGTAAATCTTTCCAGCAAGTAAACTCAATATAGATTTAAGCTTGTGTGTCAGATGGTGTTGCTGCCTCCCTACTTGGTCATGGTGGTAAGTTTTTTTCTTTGAACAGGAAAGTTTTCAAAAAAGCTTCACTTAATCTTTCCTTGTCCTTGCTGAGACTCTGGAGGGGAGGGGGCAGGTTTGCCTTCCTCTGCAATATGGGGCCTGGGCAGGGGCGGCTCCAGGCCCCAGCATGCCAAGCGCATGCTTGGGGTGGCATGCCGCGGGGGACACTCTGCTATTCGCGGGGAGGGCGGCAGGCAGGGCTCCAGTGGACCTCCCGCAGGTGTCCCTGCAGAGGGTCCGCTGGTCCCGCGGCTCCACCGAAGCCGCGGGACCAGCGGACCCTCCGCAGGCACGCCTGCGAGAGGTCCACCGGAGCCGCAGGACCGGCAACCGGCAGAGCCCTCCCTACCACATGCCGCCGTGCTTGGGGCGGCAAAATGTCTAGAGCCGCCCCTGGGCATGGGTCACTTGCAGGTTTAAACTAGTGTAAATGGTGAATGATCTGTAACTTGAAGTCTTTAAACCATGATTTGAGGACTTCAGTAACTCGGCCAGAGGTTAGAAGTCTATTACAGGAGTGGGTGGGTGAGGTTCTGTGGCCTACAAAGTGCAGGAAGTCAGACTAGAAGATTATGATGGTCCCTTCTGACAAAGTCTATGAACACCTGGTGTGTGGGATTTATCACCATCTGGGGATGGGGATTTTTTGTTAGCTTCTTTATTAAAAAAATTATTGGTAGTACATAGACTCATAGAAATGTAGGACTGAAAGGGACCTTGAGAAGTCCTCCAGTTCAGCCCCCTGAGCTGAAGCAAAACCAAGTAAACTAGATCATCCTTGACAGGGTTTTGTCCAACCAGTTCTTAAAAACCTCCAGTGATGGAAATTCCACAACCATGAGCAGTCTGTATAAGAGGCTAGGGGAGGTTAAGCCTCCCCAAAAGAGGCTGGCCATGCAGGAGGGCAAATGCCATGAATGTGGCGCAGGTCACCTCCCTTTGGAGGCATGCTGCCTTTGGAGCGCCAGAAGCAAAGCTCCCTAAACGTGGGGGCCCCCCACTGGCACCCAGCCTATAGCCCCACCCATGCTCCACCCTGAGATTCTGCCCTTGCTAACCTCTTCCCTCAAGGCCTCCCCCCCGCCCCGCTTGCTCCTCTCCAAAGGCCTCAGGGGAAGCAACAGAGAGGAGTAAACAAGCAAGAGGTGGGCGGGCGGGGACCTCAGGGGAAGAAGCAGAGAGGAGCAGGTGGGGGCTCAGAGGAGGGAGCAGGGGCAGGAAGAGGTGAAGTAGGAGTGAGGCCACAGTTCTGGCACCGGTAGCACCCATTTCTAGGGAGCATTATTCATAAATAATGATGGATAAATCTGATTAAATTGAAAAACATCCACTAGTTAGGATTTTCTTTATCTGTAGTCTCCTCTGGAGCTCATCATTAATATCTGAGTTTTTTCATAAAAAATGAATGGCTTGATTCTCCATTGCCTTGCACCTCATGTAGCTATTTATATCAGTGTCAAGTGTAAAAAAAAACTTTACTATCATCCTGATTTGGTAGTATTGTACATTTACTTGGTAGTGTTGTGCTGAGCCACATAAAGTGCAGGGTATTAGAGAACTAAGGTCCAATGACTTTAGCCTCATAATACGTTGGTGAAGTAAGGAAATATTATCCTCATACCCATTTTACAGATGGGAGGCTGAGGCCATGTCTACTGTACAAATTTTGGTCAATGCAAGTCGTTGACATAAAGCCACTACCATTAGTACCTCACTTTTTCATGTGAAAATTTGACTCCTTGCATCAGCACCATGTGTACTCACCAGAAATGCTTGTGTCAATGCAGTGCAGGGCACTATGGGTAGGTATTCCCCCCATCCCCCACGTACAGCTTGCCACCATCCAGAGCACTGTCTTTTGGAAAGTTTTGGCAATGCATAGTGGGACATAAACTAGTTGTGCACAGGTGACTGGGAGCAAGGCGTCAATGTCCCAGCATGCAACTGTCTCCATCCCATAAAGTCATCTACATCCCATAATTTTTGCACCTTTTTTTTAAAAATCCCACAAACCTGCACAGCTTTCCTCTCTGTCTGCCATCTCTGACAGAAGCATGGAGCCTGCATTGCTCTGCACTATTGTCATAAGTATTGCAAGGACAAGTATTTGCAGAATTGTAAGAAGAACCAAACCAGTGGGGAAAAATGATTTCTTGGTGGACAGATTACTGCAGGACATAGCAAGAACTAATTCAAGGTTGTTGGTGGTGTTCAAGGAGCAGCTGCAGATGACGGAGCACTTCTTTTGGGCCTGAGAAATAAGCACTGGCTGGTGGGATTACATCGTAATGCAACATTGGGATGATGAGCCATGGCCTCAGAATTTTCAGATGTGCGAGGATCTATGTGCCAAACTCACCCCAGCCCTCTAACGCAGGGACAGGAAACGGAGAGCTGCACTGACAGTGGAGAAGCAAGTGGTGATTGCATGCACTGTGAAAACTTGTGATGCTGGACTGCTACCAGTCAGTGGGAAATCATTTTAGAGTTGGAAAAATCCACTGCAGGGGTGGTTGTCATGCAAGTGTGTAGGTCTATTAACTGTCTCTTGTTAGGCAGGACTGTGACTCTTGGCAGCAATAGGGCTCCTACACAGCGGCGGAGCAACAGGCATACATATCCCTATTTTGGCACCATACCAAATTGACAGAAAGTTACTTTTCTTTAGTTATGCAAGAATCAGGGGATCATCTGGGATGCTTCACCAACATCAATGTGGATTGGTCAGGGAAGGTGCATGATGCGCCCATCTTTAAGACCACATGACTGTTTAGAATGCTACAAGCAGGGACATTTTCCCCCAAACCAGTGGATTACCATTAGCCATGTTGAAATGCCAAAAGTGATCCAAGGGTACCCAGCCTACCCCTTGTTTCCCTAGCTCATGAAGCCATACAGCGGCCACCTCAACAGCAGCTAGGAAAGATTCAACTACCAGTTCAGCAGGAGCAGAATGACAGTTAAATGTACTTGTGGTAGACTAAAGAGACACTGATGTTGTTTACTCACAAGATTGGATCTCAGTGAAAAAACATCCAATGATTACAGCTTCCTGCTGTGTCCTGCCTAATATCTGTGAAAGAAAAGTTGCCACCAGGGTGGAGGGGCTGTCTGCTGAGTTTGAACAGCCAGACGCAAGGGTTATTAGAAGACCTCAATGTGGAGCTATACAGCTCAGGGGGGGCTTTGAAAGAGCACTTTAATGATGAGCGACAGTAATACGCTGTGGTGTACTGGGCTCTATTTGGCCCTGGTACGGATTGTGAGTTGCTTGGCGTACATTTTGAATATACACACTGTTAATGCACCTATTAATTTTGCAGTGCTTGCTGTGCATTTATGATTATTACACTGTGTTTGTCACTGATCCTATGAACTGTGTCGCATTGTACAGTAACGAGTTAGTGGGCACTTTCAGATCTGCTAGGCACTCTGAAGCATTAATAATGATTAATTATTTTCCAAATAGAATTTTATTCAGTAAAAAACAGTGCAAAGAAAAGTCTGTGCAATTTAAAAGCAAATACATTACAAACTTAGTAAATTAATGTAGCAGAACTTAAGAGGAAAGAACATTCATGTCCATTTTACCTACACCTACAGCAACCATGGCTTTCCCAGGTCAGTGTATGTGAAGCTGTGATTGTCCTTATTGTCCTCTGTGGTAGGGGTTAGGGATGTGGCCCCTGATACCATGTGGAATGTTGATGGGGCATACAGGAGGGTGTTGTAATGACTTCTCCATGGATTGCAAAGGGAGGCGAGCCCTAGATTTTTTAACCTTTAGGTCCACAAGAGTCTGCAGCATCTGTGTTTGTGTCAGAGAAGCCCCATTATGTCCTGATGCATCTCCCTCTCCTTTTCCTGTTGGGACTCCTCGACCTTTCTTCGGTCCACTCTTTCCTTCTCTACGCTGTCTGAAACATTCACTCTCCAGGCCCTGTGCTCATGGTCTGCTGCAGCAGAACTGGCTTGCAGGATCTCATTGAACATATCATTCTGAGTCCTCTTCTTTCTCCTCATCTGGCTCAGGCATTCCATAGGTGTGAAGGGAGATAAAAACACACAGAGGTACCCGTGTCAACACAGTCACAATGGAAAGTGAAGTTAGGGTTCAGAACTCTGTTCCCTTGCTTGCCTAAAGTTTTAAACAAGACATGCTTACTGACACTTCTGCTTTGACGTGCTTGTGCATGGTGCCATGATGAGTATGGGCTTCCAGGGGTAAGAGAAATTGGGAGGGAATTGCTCTGTTGCATGAAGCTGAGTATAGGGCTCTGGCACTGAATACTGGCACCATTTTCCATAGGTGGTGGTGATGTTAGTAGATATCTCATTCCTGAAGGTAACAATGGCACACACAGCATAGGTGCTGCTGATGTCCCTGAAGGACATAAGTCCACATCATGTAGAGGTCAAGCATAGGAGTTTATTACACACAGCGCTGGTGGAGTGTCACCTTGTTTATTAGGCTCAGAGACACTGTCAATCAATTGATTACAATAGAATATATAGATTTTCCATGGGCGGGGGAAAGTGACGTGGTAGGCAGTTCCAAACCCCTCAAGTTAGCAAGTTATCATTTAATTAATACTTTGATAAAATGTTATTTGTATAAAATATATATGTTGAATTCTGATTTGGGGTCCATAGGAATGGAGCAACTCCTTTGATTGTCCAACAGGTACATTCCTAGGGGTTAAAGCAAAGAAACAGTGAAAGTATATGGCAATAAAGATTGTCTTCTGTGTGTCTTAAGGCAGGCATTGGTCCCTGGGAAGGGAGGTGGAAGGATGCCATATCTTATACTCAGCAAAGAATCCTGTGGCACCTTATAGACTAACAGACGTTTTGCAGCATGAGCTTTCGTGGGTGAATACCCACTTCTTCGGATGCAAGTAGTGGAAATTTCCAGGGGCAGGTATATATATGCAAGCAAGAAGCAAGCTAGAGATAATGAGGTTAGTTCAATCAGGGAGGATGAGGCCCTGTTCCAGTAGTAGAGGTGTGAAAACCAAGGGAGGAGAAACTGGTTCTGTAGTTGGCAAGCCATTCACAGTCTTTGTTTAATCCTGAGCTGATGGTGTCAAATTTGCAGATGAACTGAAGCTCAGCAGTTTCTCTTTGAAGTCTGGTTCTGAAGTTTTTTTGCAACAAACCTCAATGCCAACTCTGCCCACATATCTACACCGGCGACACCATCACAGGACCTAACCAGATCAGCCACACCATCACTGGTTCATTCACCTGCACGTCCACCAATGTAATATACGCCATCATATGCCAGCAATGCCCCTCTGCTATGTACATCGGCCAAACTGGACAGTCTCTAAGGAAAAGGATAAATGGACACAAATCAGATATTAGGAATGGCAATATACAAAAACCTGTAGGAGAACACTTCAACCTCCCTGGCCACACAATAGCAGATCTTAAGGTGGCCATCCTACAGCAAAAAACCTTCAGAACCAGACTTCAAAGAGAAACTGCTGAGCTTCAGTTCATCTGCAAATTTGACACCATCAGCTCAGGATTAAACAAAGACTGTGAATGGCTTGCCAACTACAGAACCAGTTTCTCCTCCCTTGGTTTTCACACCTCTACTGCTGGAACAGGGCCTCATCCTCCCTGATTGAACTAACCTTGTTATCTCTAGCTTGCTTCTTGCTTGCCTATATAAACCTGCCCCTGGAAATTTCCACTACTTGCATCCGAAGAAGTGGGTATTCACCCACGAAAGCTCATGCTGCAAAACGTCTGTTAGTCTATAAGGTGCCACAGGATTCTTTGCTGCTTCTACAGAACCAGACTAACACGGCTACCCCTTTGATACTTGACACCATGCAAGGCACTGCATTTAGCCGTATGGAGTGGAAATCCATCAACCTCATGAAGTAACTTGTACAAATACAGACGGATATCATCTTCCTTTCCAAATGTAAACGGATGGACATCATACCTAATGGACTAAAGGTAAAAAATCCACTGCTATCTACATACCACACAGATCACAGTGAGAGATTATGTCTTACTCTATCAAAGAAACTGAGGAACCACCTGATCAGCATCCTATACAGCAAACAGGAAAACATCAAAAAAGAGCTCTCCAACCTGGAGACCCTCATCAATAACCAAACTTCCATACAAACGGACTTCACTAAAATAAGACAGGAGATCTACATTACTCACTTCACCTCTCTACAAAGGAAAAAGGACTGTAATCTGTCTAAACTCCTACCTGCTACATGGGGCCACAACTGTGGTACCCCTAACCCACCCAGCAATATCGTCAATCTATCCAACCACACACTCAGCCCAGAAGAACAGTCTGTCCTATCTCGGGGACTCTCTTTCTGCCCTGCCACCCCCACCAACATGATACAGTTCTGCGGCGATCTGGAAGCCTACTTTCGCCGTCTCCGACTCAAAGAATACTTTCAGGACAACACTGAACAGCGCACTGATACACAGTTACCCTCCCACCAACAGCACAAAAAGAAGAACTCCACATGGACTCCTCCTGAGGGTCGAAATGACAGTCTGGACCTATACATTGAATGCTTCCGCCGATGTGCACAGGCAGAAATTGTGGAAAAACAACATCACTTGCCTCATAACCTAAGTCGTGCAGAACGCAATGCCATCCACAGCCTCAGAAACCATCCTGACATTATAATCAAAGAGGCTGATAAAGGAGGTGCTGTTGTCATCATGAACAGGTCTGACTACCAAAAGGAGGCCGCCAGACAACTCTCCAACACCAAATTCTACAGGCCACTTCCCTCAGATCCCACTGAGGAATACACTAAGAAACTGAACCATCTACTCAGGACACTCCCTACGCTAACACCGGAACAAATCAACATACCCTGAGAGCCCCGACCAGGGCTATTCTATCTACTGCCCAAAATCCACAAACCTGGAAATCCTGGACGCCCCATCATCTCGGGCATTGGAACTCTCACTGAAGGACTGTCTGGATATGTGGACTCTCTACTCAGACCCTATGCCACCAGCACTCCCAGCTATCTCCGTGACACCACTGATTTCCTGAGGAAACTACAATGCATTGGTGACCTTCCAGAAAACACCATCCTGGCCACCATGGATGTAGAGGCTCTCTACACAAACATCCCACATGCTGATGGAATACAAGCTGTCAGGAACAGTATCCCTGATGATGCCACAGCACAACTGGTTGCAGAGCTCTGTGCCTTTATCCTCACACACAACTATTTCAAATTTGATGACAATATATATCTCCAGATCAGTGGCACCGCTATGGGCACCCGCATGGCCCCACAATATGCCAATATTTTTATGGCTGACCTGGAACAACGCTTCCTCAGCTCCCGTCCACTCACGCCCCTTCTCTACCTATGCTACATTGATGATATCTTCATCATCTGGACCCATGGGAAGGAGACTCTGGAAAAATTCCACCACGATTTCAACAGCTTCCACCCCACCATCAACCTCAGCCTGGACCAATCTACACGGGAGGTCCACTTCCTAGACACTACGGTGCAAATAATTGATGGTCACATTAACACCACCCTATACCGAAAACCTACCGACCACTATGCCTACCTTCATGCCTCCAGCTTCCATCCCGGGCACACCACAAGATCCATTGTCTACAGCCAAGCACTGAGGTACAACCGCATCTGCTCTAACCCTGCAGACAAAGACCAACACCTACAAAATCTCCACCAAGCATTCTCAAAACTACAGTACCCGCACGAGGAAATAAGGAAACAGATCAACAGAGCCAGACGTGTACCCAGAAGCCTCCTACTGCAAGACAAACCCAAGAAAGAAACCAACAGGACTCCACTGGCCATCACATACAGTCCCCAGCTAAAACCCCTTCCAGCGCATCATCAGGGATCTACAACCCATCCTGGACAATGACCCCACACTTTCACAGGCCTTGGGTGGCAGGCCAGTCCTCGCCCACAGACAACCTGCCAACCTGAAGCATATTCTCACCAGTAACTGCACACCGCACCATAGTAACTCTAGCTCAGGAACCAATCCATGCAACAAACCTCGATGCCAACTCTGCCCACATATCTACACCAGCGACACCATCACAGGACCTAACCAGATCAGCCACACCATCACCGGTTCATTCACCTGCACGTCCACCAATGTAATATACGCCATCATATGCCAGCAATGCCCTTCTGCTATGTACATCGGCCAAACTGGACAGTCTCTAAGGAAAAGGATAAATGGACACAAATCAGATATTAGGAATGGCAATATACAAAAACCTGTAGGAGAACACTTCAACCTCCCTGGCCACACAATAGCAGATCTTAAGGTGGCCATCCTGCAGCAAAAAAACTTCAGGATCAGACTTCAAAGAGAAACTGCTGAGCTCCAGTTCATCTGCAAATTTGACACCATCAGCTCAGGATTAAACAAAGACTGTGAATGGCTTGCCAACTACAGAACCAGTTTCTCCTCCCTTGGTTTTCACTCAACTGCCTCATCCTCCCTGATTGAACTAACCTCGTTATCTCTAGCTTGCTTCTTGCTTGCCTATATAAACCTGCCCCTGGAAATTTCCACTACTTGCATCCGAAGAAGTGGGTATTCACCCACGAAAGCTCATGCTGCAAAACGTCTGTTAGTCTATAAGGTGCCACAGGATTCTTTGCTGCTTCCATTGTTCAATCTGCAACTCTGAATAAGACACAATTATTTAGTTCTCAGCTCCAACACCTGGCAATTTGCTGACTAGCCTTATTTTTGCAAAAGAAGATTATATGTTTACCCCAGCTTTCTCTTAGCTAATCACTATTTGCTAGGCCTCTGGTCTCTTGGCCATACTCTGGACTTTGGGTCTGGAAAAGAGCTGGCAAAATCCATATACCAGGTTGTTATATAAAATTCACATGGATTTTAACCCTTCAGTCCCAAAGCTACCTGGGCCCATATGCTGCTTGCCTGTGTACTGCAATGGGGCCTGCTGACTGGCATGGGGAAATGTCCTATTGCTGTGGAAGAAATAAGGCAGTCATCCCTAGAAACCTTCAGAACAGGATACAGAGTACCTCCATGTATGTTTCATCCACGTCTCTCAGGAGGATTCAAGGGACATCCCTGCATACATAAACATACTGCTCTGCATGGTTCCCTCTGCCTAATTCTACAGGGCAGAGGAAAGCAGATAATACTACTTCTCTTTGTTGTTCTGCTATCTCTTTTAGCATGCGTAAATTAATGAAAATTGAACAGCTGTGTCCTGTTCAGTTACGGGTGCCATCAGTACATCATTGTAATGGGAAACATATTTGCACACTTACCTGAGATCCCTTCCCTTGCACTGGGCTTGCCCGTGCTCAATAGCCGGGACTGACTGGACTGTAGTGGAGTCTCAAACAGATCCTGGCTCACAGCATAACTAGACCCCTTGGTCACATGTTCCTCATCCTCCTCCTTTTCTTCCTCCACCTCCTCCTTCTCCTCGCTGTTCAGCCCAGGGGCCATTGACTTGGGCTTCTCGGAGGTATCCATGGTGTGACCCCTGGGTGGTGGAGTTCACAATTGTGACCAGAGCAGTCAGTGTCAGGCGTTGTGGGACAGTTGTTGATGGACTTTTGGGTTTGACATAAGTAACGCAGTGTCTACTCTTGTGCTGAGTTGACCTCAATACATCAACCGTGGCTCAATGCCACTCAGGGAGGTGGCGTTACTGCAAGAGGGCATTTACATCAGTGGGAGACAAAATTTAAGTGCAGACATGTGCACAAATGGGTTGATATGAGGCAGCTTATGTTGACCTAACTTTGTAGTGTAGGCCAGGCCTGAGCTACATAGAAATTAAGTGACTTGCCCAAGTTTTGACGGGCTTTCCTCCCATATAAGTCTGGATACATTTCAATGCTTGTCAGAATATATTTAAACCTACTTAGTTTAGAAGTCATTAGAAAATTGTCATGAGCAAAAACTTTCCTGCAAACTTTTGTGAAGTCTGTGTTCCATCCAGATTAGAACTATTCAAAAATACTCCCTGCTTTGGTATTGCAAAGGGTTTTCTACTTCTGGCTCTAACGCCAAACCAGCAAATGCAGACTTACATGAAAAATATGGGAGGAAAATGTGAATCCTGTCTTTCCAGATGCCAAAAAGTGGTGTCACTCAAGATTGGAGTGAAGGGATGGGACAATCTTTATTTTATTAAGCCTTGGTCACCCATTACTTGTTAGTAATAAAGACATCTTTCAACCATAGTTGTAATGCTTAGCTTTCAAGGATAGAGTTATTGAAAGCAAGTTACATTTCTTTGCATATCCTATAACCAAACCAAATCCAACTTGGCTATACTTAAGGTCATACATTCTATAGCTCATGTGTCAGGCACTCAATTTCTCATGCTGCTTAGCACACAAACAATTTATCTTTTAATGTTCATTGGATCCATTTTAAAATTAAAGTTACATTTTCATTGAAAGTAGATCCTTCCACTTACTAACAATCATTGATTAATCTGATCCTTCATTTTACATTATCAAAACCCTAAGGGACCAATTTAAAAATCATTAATTTTAATCCATTTAAGCAGCTATTGGAGGATAATTCAATTGCTGGCTAAAGAAGGTTGTCATTTAATTAATAAGGATGGACAAATTTCTGACTGAGATGGAAGGGAGCCCAAGGATGATCCATGGTAACAATACCACCATTCAAAGTTGTGCTATTCAGACACTGATTGGCTTTAGAAACATTCACATGCACTTGTGGCAGTCATATGGATAACAAGATCAACTGCACAATTCAATCCAAGGCTTGGTCTACACTTAAAAGTTAAGTGGGAAAAAAAACCAAAACCACCCCATACCAAGGTCGCTCTGCTGACCTAATTCCCAGTATAGATGCAGCTATGTCAACAAAAGAATGCATCCATTGATGCAGCTACCATTATTTGGGCAGGTAGTGTTCCTACACAGAAAGAAAAATCCCTTCCGTCTGTGTCGGCTGCAGCTACATTACGGGGTTATGCCGGCATAGCTATGGTGATGTAGGTAAGTTGGTGTAGTCACCATAGAATAGACATCACCAAAACAAGAGAAATGTCTTGTGCTGTAAAAGGTAAAATGTACATGTCATATTTATTTTACTCTCCCTTGCTTCACAGGATGATTAGCCCTAATTAAGTTCCAAGTTAATTAGCCTGAGTAGATAGGCCAAAATCCTCGCACTAGCACCCAACCAAGTAAGTGGGTTGAAGACTGGGCAAATTCCATGGTGTTGCTCTGCAGCCATTCTTTGCACCTAACGATGGGAGCAGCATCTGCAGCCCTAACAACCCTCTGCAAGTGGATGAAGGGAGGACTGCAGGACCCTCATAAAAGTGGCAATGTCAGCTCACATGTAACGCCGACAGACCCCGGTTGTCAGCGGGCAGGATCGAACAGGGGACCTCTGGAGTTTAATGCATGAGCCTCTACCACATGAGCTAAAAGCCAACTAACTGTTAGCTAAGGCTGTAGAGCATACTCATTTAACTCTCTCTAAATGGTCTCGGTGCCACTAGATGGGACAGAGCACCACACCCAGAAGGTGTGTGGGTTACACATGCACTCTGAGTCTCCCTTTTCAAGACTCTCTCACCTCGCAATACTCAGAGAGCCCTTCCTGAGCCATGCTTAGCACCATGGGCGGTGTGAACACTCTGTTGGGGGAGACTAGCCCCCAGCCTCTCCTCCTCTGCCTGAGCCCTGCCCTTCCTGGAGACCAGAGCACACACACACACACCCATGGCTGCTGGCCCCCTTTGCGTCCCCATCACTGGGTGGGCAGGTGGCATAGCTGGAGAGCCCTCAGCCCCAGAGTGCTGGGCAGGCAGTGTGGTCCCAGTGCCTGGTGGACAGGCAGTGCAGCATGGCCCTGGCCCCAGAGCCAAGCCTTTTGCACACTGGTCCCAGCCAGCCTGCCCCAGCCTCTTGGCCACAGAAGAGCGGGAAGGGAACTGGAAGCAGGCAGGAGGAAGTCTGGGAGTGGAGCATGGGTGGGGCCACGCCAGGCTGTTTGAGGAGGCACAGCCTTCCCCTACCTATGCTACTCACTGCCCATGCAGTTAGCACCACTCAAACTTCCTAAAGCCTGCTTGCTCCAAATGCTGAGAGGGCTCACCACTCCCACAGAGAAGGGAGCAGAATTTGCCCCCACATTCACAAGATAAGTAACTGGCAGTTGGCATAATTAAAATAAGAGTGTTTGGCTTTTCATACAATGCAAGTGAAATTCACCTAGGGAGACCAGACATCCGATATTATCTGCACCATCCCAATAGTCAGGGCTTTGTCTTATATAGGACCCTATTGCCACCCTTACCCCATCCTGATTTTTCACACTTGCTATCTGTCACCCTAAATTCACGCCCATGCAGCTCCAATATAGGGCTTATGTCCCACTTAAGCCCCCAAAACAGGGTTTTATTTGGACTTGCGTGCTGCCTAAATGTTCTCTGCTCAGAGGTGATTTTCAGCCTGTATGATAATAGTGAAAACATCTGTCTCACTTTTTAACTAGTTTCACAATAAGCTTTCCCTGAATAAAACTTTTTACTGGACTGCTGCATTTTACAAGTTGTATCATGTGATGGTGAAAGCTCTCCCGAGGTACAGAACTGTATTGGGATGATCATACTTTTGTCAGAAAACATTTTTATGCTGATGCTTTGTTTTGCCTTTATTGGATTTTATATGGTTTTATTATGTTTAATTGTATTACTGTATTTCAACTATATAGCACCCAGGCATGTCAGCTTTGGGGATCTTAAAAATTCAGTTGTGATTATTAACATTCCATGAATTTTAATGGTTTTCAGGCATGAGAAGCATCCCCACAATTATTGGATTGGGATACTTTAAGGAGAACATAAGTTCTGGAACTTTGGGTATTGTCATTGTAGAAGAGCTAAGCAGTCATTTCGCTCACCCAATTTGTTCTTTTAAAATTTGCTTATTTTTTCACCCAAACAAAATAAAGACACATATTTAGGGACTGATCTTGCACGTCCGCCATCCAAAACTCCAGTTGAAGTCAGAACAGCTGACTGACCAATAGATTCTCACTGAAGATGGAGAAAACTTCCCAGGAAGATGAAAGAGGAAAGTTGTTATATCAGAGGCTCCTGGCGGGGTAGAGATGGGGTGGGGTGGGGTGGGGGGGCAAAGAAAGCTACTCTATAAAAGGGAGAGTATGGAATAGGAGTTCTGAACACTTAGCACCTTTGAAAAATTAGGCCTTAACTTATTATGCCTCGTAACATGGCAATAATTAGGTATGGTAAATGTTGTTATTCCCCACTAATGGTTGGAGAAAAACTGAGGTAGGGTTAAGTGACTTGCCCCAAGTCACAGAGCGAGTCACCATCACAGCCAAAATAAATACCTAGGAATCCCAATTCCCACTCCCATACTTTAGCCTAATAGACTTTGTTCCGCACTTTAAGTTACATTAGCATATTTTACTGATTATTATATATATATATGGAATACTAACAATTTATTCTTCATCAGCTATAGGAACAAGTCAATTTCATACGTCAAGACTTCTTTGGCTTCTTACAAGTGTTACATTCCTGGTATGCCTTGCTCAGAACATATGAGCTGCTAAGTGCCTCAGAGCACTTTGGAGGAGAATTCCCATAGTGAAGATTCATCTCCAGATTCTATTCTATGATACTTAAGAGACAGCTGTAACACCAGATGACTGAACTGGAAAACAAACTGAGACAAGCCTTGACTCTGGTACTTGGAATTGCTGTTTTAGAAATGCCAAAGAGCTCTTACATGGCAACATAGTGGCAACAGAGTTTCAGTGGATTTCCAAGGTCTTTATTTGGCCCATAATACATATTAAGTAAGTCAAGGAAACAGTTGCCAGGCCTGGTGCCCCATGTAAAGACATAAATGCAAGACATAGTCAGTTACATTTTTTACATGGTGCAGTTTTGTTGCCCCATGTAGTTCTAGGATTGTGTTGAGAGGCTGTATCAAATTATTACAGGATTTCTACTTTAAGACATCAAAATCTTGCTGTCTTTGGAGATCAGCTGAAAGATGATGGAAGACGACTAGGGGTTGCAAAGGTGTCAGGTTGGGTGCTCAAAAATGGAGGCACTCAAAAATCACTAGTCACTTTTAAATACCTTGGCCTACATCTTTATTTATCTGTGCCTTTGCCTCTTGAATGTAATAAAGCTCAGTACATTTTCAATTAGAGGGAATACACAGACTGGGCTTTGGGCCCTGGTGTAAATTCTTCACTTAGGGATAAGTCCTAACTCCCCTCCCCTGGCACCAAAGGATATCTGGCAGTGGATCCAGTGCAGGACCCCAGCAAGAACACTTGTTCCAATTACCATATAGTATTTGTAAGGTATTAGTCTTTTGTGTGGGAAACGGCCAAATGAAGAATGTCACCTCTTTTTGTGGAGAAGAGTGGAAAAATGAGAATGTTTTCACCAAAATCATTATAAATGTTTGGCTTTTTCTGAACAGCCATGAGGATTTTTATTTTTTTTAATTTTGGTAGTTTCAGTCCCTTCACATGAGTTTTGGAGGTCCCCATGATGACATCACTAATCCTGTCCAAGTTGATTAGGCCTTGCTCCAAGCAGCACTTTTTGGGTTCTATCTCTCTCTAACAAGCAAGGCCCCTTTCTCGTCTCCTCATTCACCAGCAGAGGGCAGGCTGCTGGCAGAGTGAGAAAGAGGAGAGTCACACCTCTGCAGAATGCTCTTTTACACCTACCCATTTCTGCAGGGGGGGGGTCCTCTTGGATTTCCATCTGAGAGGGTTTAGAGAGGGGTAGAGGGAAAGACCAAAAATCCTGCACTAAAAGATAGTATATCTTTCAGGGCATCTGCCATAGAGAGTAAGAAAGACACTCCCTGTTTATATAAGCAGCAGTCCCCTACAGCTTCCCTGCCTTCATGGCTGGTATGACCAGGGGCAGCTCTAGACATTTCGTCGCCCCAAGCACGGCGGCATGCCGCAGGGGGCGCTCTGCCGGTCGCCGGTCCCGCGGCTCCGGTGGACCTCCCGCAGGCGTGCCTGCGGAGGGTCCGCTGGTCCCACGGCTTCGGTGGACCTCCTGCAGGCGTGCCTGCAGAGGGTCCGCTGGTCCCACAGCTCCACTGAAGCCGTGGAACCAGCGGACCCTCCGCAGGCACGCCTGCAGGAGGTCCACCGGAGTCCTGCCTGCCGCCCTCCCGGCGACCGGCAGAGCGCCCCCCGCGGCAGGCCGCCCCAAACACGCGCTTGGTGTGCTGGGGCCTGGAGCTGCCCCTGGGTATGACAAAAGCTCCTCCTCCTGTTTCAATCTTCTCTAACCACTAGGAACCCTGACCAGGACACTGCAGACTACCTTTCTCTTTATGGTTTGGCACCACTATGGTCTGGGGATCCCTTGGTAGCACTGTCTGTGGACAGGCTGCAGTGAGGGGGAGGGAGTGTCAGTTGAACAGGGGCTCCAGTTCCCAGTGTTCCCCTGTTGTGGGGAGGTGTCAGAATTTGACTTCATTCATTTGCATCTCTTTAAAAATGTCTGTGGGAAGCTGTCCTCCCTGCAACATTTTAACCCTGCTTTAGTTTTGGGTTGAAAAGTCCCTGAAAAAAATGACAAATGCTCTGCATGCTTAAAAGATAATTGTCTTTGTGCAATCATGCATCAGAGCAAAAACAGTTTCTACCAAATGAAATAACCATTAGGCACAATAATGACCAGAATATAAAGGGATTAAAAAAACAGACTAGAACAGAATCCCTAAGGATGCTTGCTTTGTTCACACGGTCCCATTGCACCAACTGGGTATTATTTAGAGATGAAATAATTTTTTTACCATTTTAGCAGATAATTTTCAGATCCTTGTAAGCACCTCATGGTTTCATTTGTCTCATACTAATTCTTTAATAAGAATGGAAATCCTGTCCTATATTCTACTGCTGGCTTTGAAGACATGCTAGCCACCATATATCTTTGGGGAAAAGATACATTACCCTAATTCATCAACCAACCTCATTCCACACTCAAGACAGAACAAGCACTTGATGAATGAAGTTCAGACCGTCTAGTTTTAGGGCTCAAGCTTCTCAACTATTAGTGCTAGTGTGTCACATGATGTGTGATAGATTGGCTGTTAACACACAACATTAGCATTGATGTTCACTATCAGGACCCCAGGATAGCACAGAAACTTTTGATACATTGCTCCCCACTTGTTCTCCTGACATATACCTTCACAGATAGTGCAAGGCTGTGAGTGGAAGCAGCAGGCCTTCTTATATACCCTAATCATTTATTCTTTCCTCAACTGCTGCACTTGGAAGATTATCTAGCTCTAGCATTTAAGTTTTATAGAGCTGAACTGTATAAGGAGCTAGTAGCTCCATTCTGGCTTAGCCTGGCCATAATTACCTCGAGTTCCCAGTGTAAGACCTAGCCTCTGGCTACTTAGTCTTTGATGAAGTTTCTCCTTTTGTAATCTGCTTACTTCTTCCTGCAGCCTTCTAACCAAGAGGAGAGATAGTATTTCTTTGCTAAGCAAGGCAAGTACTGCATTTTAAGCCACATGACTTCTTTCCCGATATTGATTGCTTCACCTTCAAAACATGATATTCTCAGAAAATTTTTGTACCAAGTTCAATCAGGGCCTTTAGTTGCACACCATAAACTATAGGAACTGCAGAACAAAACAAGTTTCAAGCTAATGACAAGGCACACCACTGTGAAACTGTTAAACAAAATATGGTCATATCTGCTTGTACTGACAGTTTATAATACAAAATGAAAGCGCTTTTTAAAATCAGTGATTAGAAGTGCAGAGCCCCAACATAAGCATAAAAGCATTTCCTAGGTTCTTTAAGAAAATGTATGAATGAATCCTCCCCTTGCCTCCATTCGTTCTGCAACAGATTTTGGAAATGATCTCTGAGGCAAATTGCTTTTCATAGGATAACTTGCAGGACAGATTGTCAGGAAAAGTTGTTCTGAGACAATAAAAGTGAGGAAAATATGACTAGACCTAAAAAGATGGAATATGTGACTAGATGGGAAACAGAAAGGTGTTGCTTTTACAAAGTGCCTTTTTTGATGAGTGAACTTTTTTCTTGAGTGCTTATGTGAGCATCTGGCTGCAAGTCATAAAGCTGTAATCTACAAGAGATGACTGTGTTCATGACTGTCACGTTTAATAAGAATGCTTGGGTACTGACAGTTAGATGGCTGAGTGAATTAAAACCTCTGGCTTTTTACATACAAGAGCCAAGTTCAATTTTGATTTCTAGATTTAAGTGATTTAGCCTTTTTAAAGAAATTTCTAGTTTGCTACTTGAAAAACTTTAATAATGCAGAAGCACTCATGTTCACTCGCAGAAATTATGCATTCCCACCGTAGGTCATGTCACGATGCAGAATATTACAGTAAATTATGGAACACACTACAGACGAGAACCAATAATATTGGAACTTCTTCAGTTTGGTATAGCAAATTGCATAACTTTTAAAGGAAAGGTTTGAGGATTTTGGTACAACCACATATGCCCCTGTTTTATAATCAGCATTTAGTTGTCAGGGGCTGGAACTTTTCATTGGTCAAGTACTTTGCCTCAAAATGTATCTGTGCCGCTAGCATGACAGCCATGATACTTAATAAATATCCCAGGGACAGAGGTGACAAAAAGAGATGATTTCATATATACCAAAATTCACTAGTTTAGTTTAGAGACCGTCTATGGATGCAGCTATTGTTAATATTACTTCTGATCTATTAGCATTATAGGGGTGAACTTTTTAAAAAAATGTTTTTGGTTTTCCTTAGCAAGCTAAAACTTGTACTAGCTCATAATATCCACAATAGAATTTCCAACCAAGTTTGTTTTTAAAAGTGAATTATAAATGTCACACATGCTGACTTATTTGATCTATGCCAATGCTGAGATCTCTTATTTAAACTATTGAAGAGCTACAGCACAGATAGTACAAGTTTTCTTATGTCAAGATGTCCACTCTCTAGAACTCTCTAGTGGTTCAGTTTACGAGCCCATTCCAACCTTGGCCTCTCTTCTGCGACTGGCAACAAAGATGCCAATTAGTGCTGATAATTATTGTGATAGACACTTGTCCACTGGGAAATGAACTAAGACCACCATGTCATTTCACAGGACACAAACAAAACAGCCTTCATAGGGTAACAAATAAATCAATTGAAGTAACCTCATATGACAATGTTTGGAGCAGATTTGAACCAATGACCTAGAAGTGGCAGGTGTCATCCCCCCATTACCAAGTCCCCTGAGCCATCCATGCCAGGCTTATAGGCTGAACCATCTGCTGTATGAACAAAGAATGAAGACAGCTCATTTACACTCCCTTTCCAGAGGAATTAGAGATGGGTTCTTCTTAACAGAGAACATTGCAAAGAATATACATAGACTTCCAGCATTACATTTTCCTGAGAAAGCTATGAAACAGACAATTCATGTCAAGGTGACAGCAGAGGAAAGTAGCTTTGGAAAGTTTACATCTGAAATGTGTGCAGCCTTACCTGGTCTGGATTATTTTTTGCAGTGTATTTACCTAGGAAAATTCAGCTCTGATGAACCATCTGTTCTTCCATGATGGTTCTGTTTTCTATCCCATTATCCTATAGGGTTGACTAAAGTGTCAAAAGGTCAAAAAACTTCATAAGGGTCACACACAGAGTCAGTGATTGGAAATTACAACCTTCCTCCTCTCTGAGACTGCACAGCTTCCCTAAAGCTTAAACAAACAATTTCTCTTTCCAGGGCTTATGTCATAAAAATTAAAGTTGGAAAAGACCTATTAAGTCACCTTGTTCATCCCACCACCAGCAGAGTATTGTTCTCTATAGTATGCTTTTGAGGGCTTTGTCCAATCTAGTTTTAAGTGACCCAAAGCATGTGGATTCCAGTATTTCTCTTAGGAGACTCTTAAATAGACCTCACTGTTAGGAAACTGTCCTTTAGTCTTTACAAAGGCATATAAGCACACTCTCCACCATTCTAAAATTGAATATTTCCTCCATTACAATTCTAAATCTGACTCAAGCTTTATGTAAAATGTCAGGGGTGTTTGGGTGGGAGACTAGATACTTGATTCTTAGGTCCCCATCACATGGAGGACTTGGCCTCATTAGAGACTTTCATTCAGTACAGCTGCACTGCAAGACATAACCTTAATAGATCTCCTGCCACATCTTATCAATGTTAAACAAGAGATGTCTCTCATAGTGCACACACAGCCTTCAAAGGATGCCAAGATGCATCACCATCTTTAGCTTTCCTTTCAGCTGAGCAAGCTGAAGTCATTCAGATTCTCCAGACGCTGTTCACAGAGAGTCTTAAAAAACAAAATCTCAGCCTCGGAACACCTTCCAGCTAGACCATACTGTAAAGAATAAAGTTATATATATATATATGAGAATGAGGAAAGACTGTTTAAAGGAATTCACAAGCCTCAAATCCCTGAGTGATCTATTATTAACTGAAAGGTTTCATTTCTATTAGAAAAATACAAAAATAGGGAACACGTCACCATTAACAAAAACAAAGGAAAGGTTGTACTTCACCATTTGAAACAAAATAGATATTTTAACCAAAAATGTGCTGAAACTGGAAGCATGATGTCAAAATAATTCAATCAAGTTTACTGGAGAGTCTGCTGTTTTATGTGATTATAGAAAAGTGTTAATTTTACAGAAACTCCTAATCATAATGGCTTCTTACAAAGAAGCTAGCTAGAGTAGGTCTCTCATGGGGTGGACCACTTAAGGAGAGCCGCATGGCCACTTTTCTCTCTGTGTCATCCCTCTTCTTCTTTTTGATTAGCAAATCTGGGGTAAAAGAAAAACAACAACAACAACAAAATAAAACTAAACCAAAAAATAAATCCAGCTTTGTTTTAATTGAAAAACCAAAATGTTCCTCAAAAAATTTCTGAAGTTTCACACTGCAAGGAAAATTGACATTTTCCAACAAACCCTACTCACAATTGCACAGACTACTGCCCCTGCTATGCACAATCATGGAACATCCCTGTAACAACTACAGCAATTGGTTACATAAAATGCACACCAGAAACTTATTTCTGCATCACAAGCATCTTTTATTGCATTTGGAAACAAATAGAGGAGTGAGTATCATGTGACCATCCAGCTATCCATGGACTCAGAGATCACTAAATTTGGAAACTGAGCTGCAAGGACACAATGGAATGATTTGAAGGCACATAAAAGCCTTTTCCAAAAATTGTAAGGAAAATTTTAAGAAAGATCAAATTATTTCACTCTGCTGTCCTGCTCAGAGCAATTTAAACACGTGTGGCAGGAAGAGGGGTTACATGTAGTGACGCATGCAAGATGGCAGCTGCCTACAGAGACAGTGCCGTTTAGAGGATATGGCATCATAATAGGATTCAAGAGAGCCAGTTTCTATTCCTGGCCTTGCTTCTGACTAGGTGTGTGACCATCACCTTCTCACTCTCTGTCCCTCTCATTTTTATCTGTTTTGTCCATTTAGACTGTAAGCCCTTCAGGGCTTTTATCTGTTTTGTCCATTTAGACTGTAAGACCCTTCCTGTGTGTTTGTACTATAGCACAATGAACCACCAATCTCTGTTTAGGCATGTAGGCTCTGCTTTCGTACTAACAACAACAAACAGCCATTCATAAATTTGTGTAGTATTTGGGAAAAATATAGAAAACCTCCAATAGTTTTGTATTCTTAATAGAGACCTATATATCCATGATTGCTATTAGCAAATATTTCCTATGGTCAGAGATGGGACACTATAGGAGGAAGGCTCTGAGTTACTATAGAGAATTTTTTCCCAGATATCTGGCAGGTGGGTCTTGCCCACATGTCCAGGGTCTAACTGATCACCATATTTAGGGTTGGAGAGGAATTCCCCTCCCCCCAAGTCAGACTGGCAGAGATCCTGCAGGAGGTTCCACCTTCCTCTGCAGCATAGGACCCAGGTCACTTGCTGGTGTGAACTAGAGTAAAGGGCAGATTCTCAATAACTTGAAGTCTTTAAATCAAAATTTGAGGACTTCAGTAACTCTGCCAGAGGTTGTGGGCCTATTTCAGGAATGGGTGGTGAGATTCTGTGGCCTGTGATGTGCAGAAAGTCAGACTAGCTGATGTCTCCTTCTGGCCTTAAAGCCTATGAGTCTATAGTTTAAGGTCTGCCTTAGGTTTGTACATTTCATTCACTTATTGATATAAATACTTTACAAGATTTACATTTTTTTAAATAATTATTCTACACAAAGGTAAAAGAGATTAATAATGCGAAGGCTGGAATTCAAGCAGTGATCACATTGTTTGGGTATCCCTGAATATAATTAAGTATATAACAATCTGTGGGTGACTTTGACCAAACCTTGCAGAGACTATCTAACTTATTTTTAGATTTTTTATTTCTTTTCTCCTTGTCTCTGCACTTACTATACTTTAAGATGCAACATTATAAGGGACAAGGAGGTTGGGAGGAGGATCGAGTCAAGAGGAGATTCCTTATTTCTTCCTCCATCCCAGCCAAACTGCAAACCAAAACAGGGAGAGATTCACTCTCTGGGACACTGGTGCTTTGGAGTTAAGCCCCACCCAGATTTCTTTGGCTTTCCTCAATTAAACAGCCCTAAGGAGGTAAGTAGGATTCCTGCTTTCCTCTCCCTTGTTTGTGTTTATGGGGTTTACACTAGTATGTGTTGGGTGAGGATCTCTTACAGCCCTCCCCTAAAAGCCTGGCCAGACAAACAGGCAGTAAGGGGCACCCTGACTTCTGAACAAATCACTACTCAAGCTTTGCTTTCTCTTACTTTTCTCTGGCTAGCCAGCCACCATCCTTCCCTCTATGGCTTCCTATTGTTTTTTGCAAAGTTAGTCCTTCAGCTACCTGCAAATCCTTACTCTTCCTGCAGGCTGAGAAAAGGGGACTGGACTGTTCAAAAGAAGCTGACAAACATAGTCAAATTTGTATTTCAGATACTATGAGGCTGAAGGAGACTCTGTGTGGTAATTTAAAGAGGGAATATTATGGGGGGAAAGAAAAACTCTCGTAGAGATTACCTTGTAATCCAGGTCCCATTTCAGACTGAATTCCTGCTCCAGGGAGCATTGGCTCATTAAGAAAAGGGGATGCCTGTGATGGCTGACTCTCTAAGAAGGCTGTGGGGTGGAGGGACTGGGGAACAGCACCTCTTCAGGTGCATCACATTTTTATTAATTTTATTTTTTCAATGCTGAGTAAAGGAAATAAAGGGAGAGCTGAAGAAGCTATAGAAACCTGACCCAGTTTAAGGGAGTAGGTGGTGAATATGAGCAGACTAGTAGAAAGCGAGCCAGTTTTCAGGAAGGGGGTTTGGTGTGACACCAAGGCACAGAAATGCAAAATGAATGTGAGGCTGGTATCAGACACAGATCTCTCAGCTGATCACATTGGCCTACCTGCATACTCTATTAAGATCTTTCATGTGTGTCACATCATTTATTGCTCATGAAATAAGGAGAGTAAACAATTCTCAGAATATCTAGTTCATCTTGGGGGGAAAACTCTAATAATATTTGTTTGCTTTCTTTTTGCTGGATTTATTAAACAAACTGGTCATTTTAACTGTGAAAAGTGGCACATGGCAATTAGAAGTTATTAGCTCCTTGAAGTGATTTGTCACTGCTGGTAAGGTTCTAGTTATGTGTAATGAAAATATATTTAATTAGCATGGGAATGCTGCATAAGTAGCTCTCAGTACTGCTGGTATCCTCTGTTGTATCTCATAGTGGGTAGCCTATAGAGAGGGGATTGCTGAGCTTATCTCTGCCAGTTGCATGTTGTGCTTCCTTTGCAGTCACAGTCACAGCTCTGTGCTCTTTTCCATCTCAGAGTAAGGAGGGACATTGGAGACATGCTGTGGAAGAAGAGGGGCGGAGTGTGTTGCTATCCCATACACATGGATCTCTGTGAGACATGTCCTATGGAATTTTCTGTAAATTGCGCTTCAGGCAAATGATGGGGCAGCATTAAGTTTGTTGATGGCCAACATCTCTTTGCCTAGTCTGACCATAGGGTCTAACCTGCCACCACAGAGCTTCAGCCTCTATGCCCTACACCGGGGTAGGCAATCCATGGCACGTGTGCCAAAGGCGGCACGCGAGCTGATTTTCAGTGGCACTCACACTGCCCGGGTCCTGGCCACCGGTCCGGGGGGCTCTGCATTTGAATTTAATTTTAAATGAAGCTTCTTAAACATTTTTAAAACCTTATTTACTTTACATACAACAATAGTTTAGTTATATATTATAGACTTATAGAAAGAGACCTTCTAAAAATGTTAAAATGTATTTCTGGCACGCGAAACCTTAAATCAGAGTGAATAAATGAAGACTTGGCACACCACTTCTGAAAGGTTGCTGACCCCTGCCTTACACAGATGCACAAGGTCTTATTTTTCAACAGAACCATGCACCTATAACTATAAGTGGAGTCAGTGAGAGACAGGAATGCTGAGTCACTCTGAAAATCAGGTCTACAGTCTCTCACCAGCTTTTGTTCCTGTTCCCATTCTCCTTTGTTGACCCCTTACCTGTTACTATTGTTCTGGCTCTTCACTCCCCTCAGATGTGGATGGAACCTTGCCCTTGTAACAAGGCTTTCAGTCTCCACTCAGACCTTCTGCACAGGTGAAAAGTAGGAGAGAGGCTCAATGGAGAAAAGTTTGTGTCTTCTCTTTCGATGGGTTTCCACTTCTCTAGCCTTGAGGACTTGGCCTAGCTCAATGAGCATCTCACCGTGAGTGCTATTGTTTCAGTCTGACTTCAGCTTTACATTGCAAGGACCATATTCGCCAGACTAGAAACTTTTGTCCTAGAAGAAAGACCTAGATTTTTCTAGAAGACAACAAAATACATGAGAGGAGCCTAAATCCTTGGAATGTTGGAATATCCTCACTGGTAGATTTCTGTCATTATTGTTTCATTTCTAATGGCTGATTTCCTGCTACTAAGGTGCAGTGGGGCCAAAACGGGGAGGATTTGGTTCAACACTCAAGTTTTTCATATTCTACCATCCACAACTACCTTTCTTCACCATAATTTATTCTATGTCCTTACTGTAATAAATAGAGCTCTTGAGTCTCCACAGATGCATCATCAATAAGGAGCTGTCTGGCTATATGTGATGTTTGCTTTGCTTTAAGATCCACATGTAAAATCTAGCACTCCCTGAAGTATAATGAATCCATAAATGACTGATCTATATAGGATAAGTGGGTTTTTTCCTTGCTGTGGGTAATATTTTTCATTTTACTTAATTCTTTCTGAAAACTATGTGCAAGAAAATGCAGCAGAATGAAAACTGCTTGTACAAAAATGGTGCAATAGGTAGAAAATAGGAAGCAGGGACTTATATCACCCTTAAAATCTCTCTCAACACTTTAAAAACATTAATTAAGCCATAACGCACAGCTATGAAATAGGCAAATATTATTCTTAAAGGCACAGAAAAATCAGGTCATGCAGCAAGTCAGTGGTAGAACTGGAAATAGAACCCAGGAGTCCTGTCTCAGCCACCCTGCTTTCACTACTAGACCATATTGTCCCTCTCTATAGCACTCTGTCTCTCTGGCAGTCTTTTTGGTGATGCATGTGTTGGTTAAACAGGTTTGTTGCCGGCCCAGAGGGCCCGAGGACAGCAACAGTGGGGGTTCGTTGCCCGGTGTGCGTCGCACTAATTAACACACCAGGGTGGAGAAGCAACCCAAGTTTATTTGAGCTCAAAAAAGGTGCCAGGGAGAAAAAGCATTCTCAAATCCTGCACACCCGCACGCAGGTGGGGTCCCAGCCCCCCTTGTTTTTCCCCCTTTTTCCCTCCCCCTTGCAACAGTTACACTTAACACTATAATGTAGCTTGTTAGAACTGTTCTCATTCGCATATTTATCTATGGCCTTCACAGCACAGACGCATGCAGATTTTCCTCCCCCTTCTCCCCCTTACTTACTGCCGCTTTTTGCTGTTTCGAGCTATCCTGCAACTGCAAGCTAAGAAAGCTGACAGTTACAAATTTTGCTTGCTGTTTGTTAGCATTTTAGGCTGGTTAAAGTTTACAGCATGGAAGAACTTTGGTTCACTCAGGCCCAAAGTCACAACTTTGGTTTACTTAGGCCTAGGGACACCAACAGGTTAAATTTTTCAATGTCAGCTGAAGAATGCTTATTCATCATATTTTGCTAATCTGTTGGAGTATGCAGATCTTTGTTACTGCATATCTGGTGGAAAAACCCCCACAAAGCCAGTTCTGACTGAGACAGACTGAAGTTACAAATAGGGACTTTCATGGACATGCTCTGTGTTTGTATTTAGGAAACAACAGGCATCAGAAGGGATGTGTTTCTGGGTAATAAGATGTTCTCCCCATTGAAAAGAATTAAATGTTTTAGAACAATCAGAGAGAAAGGAAGTAAAATTAACTTAGTACCACTCTCAGGGCCTCTTTACACTAAGCACCATATCTAGAGATTCAGCATCCAGCCTGCATAACCCGCTCGGTACCTCTACAGGCTGACAAAGGGGAGGTTAAGGAATCCTCCTCTTCAGGCTGCAGAGATGATCCACTGAAGTGACTTCAGTGTTTGAAGTAGCCCTCCATGTGTGCTGTATATACATAGTTAGCTAGTTACTAGAAAGGTGCCAGTAGATGGCACTCAGGAACATGTAGCAGAGTGCAAATGAAGCAAATCCTGGGATTTGTAACATCAATAAAAGTTGTCATAGTGCACTATCTATGGCTTCCTTTGGCAGCTCTACAGATTACCTAGTACTCCATTCTTCCAGTGCTGCCACCTGCAGGAGGGGAGGGGAGGGGAGAACTGGAAATTTCATGCAGTGGCAGATCCTGCAGGAGCGCGCCCTCACATTCATTTGACTGAGTTTCTGGGCACTCAGCACCCTGCACAATGAAGCCCTATCAAAGCACATCTGAAAGAGCTGCTATCATTTCACAGAAAACTTAGCAAAACATCTGATTTAGAAACTATTCTGTTTACACATCATGAGCCTCATTTGTTGTTCTGTTTACACCAGCGTAACTGCATTGACTTAAAATGTCTTCTTTGTAATTCCAGGGGCTTCTAAAAGTGGTGTCATAGGCTGGAGAATCAAGCCCAACGTAGAATAGAGTTCTCTGATAGGGCTAAACCCTAAGAGCCTTACTCGGTCTTTACTCTGGCAATTTCCCACTGAAGCCAGTGGAAGTTTTACTACTGTCAGCACATCAAAGTCAATGCAGCAGGGCAAGTGCAGACTGTATTCTGGCCTGCCTCACATCATCAGCAAACTGTCAGCTAGAACACGAGGCAGGATCTTTATTCTGTAAGAAACAGAAAGAACACAGGTTAGTCCTCAAATCTCCAGCTGAGTTTGTTGAGAAAAATCCTCTCTTGCTTTGTAATAGGGCAAATCTGATAAGGATAATGTCATTATCCATCATAGTGCTATTACCATACTTAAAGGCATGTGTCATTGCAAGTTGCATGCTCGTATTTCTCTCTTTCTTATCCCTTTCCTTTTTATTGGTTTCCTCTGCCTTTCCCAATAGAGATGACCTATTTTTATGGTAACTCATCCAGCCACTTGTGATGCTGACACGAGATTATAATGCTCCATTCTTGCACTACCCTGGAATACAGCTGCTTTGAGGATTAATTCATTTGCCTGGAGTTTCAAGATAAAGAGTCACTGTTGTTGTAATTCACAACCCCACAACTTCTCTGAGAAATGAACTGAGAGTCTCATCCTGTACAGCACAGAAATACAGAACTCCTGAATTGTAGTCTGCTAGTAGGCCAGAGTAAATCAAAAGTTGTGCCAATCTGTAAGTCTATCATAATGTTTTATGCTGGTTATCGCAGTTCACAGTTATTATTTGTGACTTTTAACAGCTGAGCCAGTGTATGCCAATGAGTTATTGCAGAATTGCTAGTGGGAGAGACGACCAAGACCATTTACCATTTTACATTAAACTGGGAGGATTCTTTTCAGTGGCCACTCACAGTCAAGTAGGATAAACAAAGGATCATTTCTGAATGGTTGGGATCTGTTCAAACAGGTGTCCTTCTTGGTAGGTAATATTAAAATAACATATTATAGGCTTTGATAACAGTGAACATAGTATGAACCCACTTAATTAAGACAGGCTTAATTGTCAAGACCAATTCATCGGGACAGCTCCAGACCACATGTCCTCCACACATTTCAAGGTATTTATTGTCTCCCCACAATCTCACTTTTGTTTACCTAACAAAGAGTCTACAATGAAGATCACTAAAAGTACAGAGCTGAGGCTTTTGCAAGGACTGTAAATACCATGAGAGTCCTGCTCATATACATGGATTCTGGCTGATATCCATGGATTCTGGCCTGCATTGACAGTTTCCCTGCATACAACATGATATGTCCCACATATATCACTGCAGTCCCTTTCAAATGCAGCAGGATGGGCCTGCCAATATCAATGGAAGTCCCCTGTCACAGGAGGAAAAAGGCTTGTGTGCATCACTTGCATGCATTTAACACATAGCATCCAAGAATACCAGGAACAGGAAATTCAGCAAAGGCTTTGTCATTCAGGTTAATTTTGAAGCTTATATTGAGTTTCCCATTAAACCAGTTGTCATCCAGTTAACAAATGAGTAGAATTGCAACAAGCCATCCTGAACCTCTCCATGTACAAATTTGATTGTGATATGCAGTAATGGAAACCCAAACACCACAACTGTAATATAACAGTTTCCCACTAGCACAGGAGTTCTCAAACTGGGGGGTCAGGACCCCTCAGGGGGTCACAAGGTTATTACATGGGGGGGTCGCAAGCTGTCAGCCCCCACCCCAAACCCTACTTTGCCTCCAGCATTTATAATGGTGTTAAATATATTTAAAAGTGTTTTTAATTTATAAGGGGGGGGGGTTGCACTCCGAGGCTTGCTGTGTGAAAGGGGTCACCAGTACAAAAGTTTGAGAACCACTGCACTAGCACCACTTTGTCACACAGAAGAAGGGGAAAGTCAATAAAGAGTGTGCGAGGGAAGGAGGAAAGCTGGATTTCAAATTCTTTTTTTTTTACACTAACCACTACAGCAAAATGTTAACGAAATCCACAAGTGGTAATTATATTAATCTTTAGTTTTAGGTGTCAGCCACAAAAATACAGATCAGCATGCAGCACCAATTCTATAGCCTCTGGCTTTTACTTTTTCCAGAAAGCTATTCGGTAGGAATTAAAGGACTCAGCATCAGAGAAAAATTGCTTCAAATAAAAAATGTTCTTTTTGCCTACAAATAGTTCTCTGCGCTAGCACAAAGGCAGTAATGTTCAGCATCCTGCTCCTGGGGGCTGGTAGCAACTGGAAGTGCTCTTTGACAGGTTATCTAGGAAATCTTATCAATGTCTTCTTGCCAGGGAGATTTTGGGGCTGTTCAGATTGGGGGCAAAATCTTGTGGCTTCTCAGAACTCTATGTAGTCTAGCTTTGGTCACACTCAGATTTATTACAGCCACCTCACTCACTGGCAAAAAACAATACTCCCCTTACATATTTATTGATTACAGTTTGTGTGGGTGTGAGTGATGCTTTATCACCACAGTTAAGGGACTATTTTGTAGCCTAATGGAGGTTTAAACATTTCACATCAGATATAAATGAAGAGCTTTATAGAGCATGTGACATAGCACCTCTGAGAATGAGTTATAAATACTATATGCTAATTTTGAAGAATTTCTTCTTGGAAGGAAACATAAATAGGCTGATGGAACTCCACAGATGATAACATATTCTTGCAGGATAAAATAATTCACTGTTGCCAAGATCCTCTTATTAACCTTCTTAAATGCTGGTTACCTTACACAAATATGTCTGTAGGTTTTTCTGTGAGAGAAGGAGAACTCAAGTGTAAGCTGTGCTCATATGAAAGCAGAATCTTCAATTAGCCATTGTATTGTATGGCCCCTCATCCTTCTATCCCACTAAAATTACTGATATGGGAGTGTATTTGGAAAACTAGACAATTATGTTGGTGTAGATTTGTGCCTTTGTAAAACTTACTGCTTATTGGGGGAAGAGGGTGTGATTGTCATTGCAGCACCCAATCTCCATAGAAAGGTGAGCGGTTTGGGTAGGAGACACGTCCTCCCAGCTGCTTCCTTTATCTCCTTTTCCCACCCTTGACTCCCTGCAGTCACTGGGAGAAATATTTGTTGCATATAAATTATTGACAATATAGGCATAGGCTTCTTATGTGTTTGTGAGTCATTCTCAGACCACTCCAGCTTTCCACTGTAGGCTGATCCCCTGAGTCCCCAGCCAGGAAGGACACCACACCCAAAGTCTGTTCTGGTCCTTCCTTCAGGGTACAGTCTCATTCTTCAAACATAACAAGGCTCAGAAATTAGACCAAAACAAAGCTATTTTCCTGTCCCAAGCAGGCCACAGGGAGCCAGAAGTCTTTTCCCTTGTGCCTGTCTCCCCTGCACTCAAGGCCAGCCTTAAGGGGGGCCAATTTCCTTCTTACAGCTCTCTACAACTGAGCCACTTGCTCGCTTTTATAATCACTTGGTCCCTGTCTAGCTGGTAAGTGAACAGAGGTGGCTAGTCCCAGGCCCCCTTGCCCTTAAAGAGGCAGACCACCCTGTTACAGCCACAAATGCATGTATTATATTTACCATTCACCAAATAGTTTTTGTAAACAAATTTTAGCCTATGTTCATTTTTTACACAAAGGCCCTTTTACACTGCTCTGGCTGAGTAAATAGGCTTCCACTAGGGCTGACTGAAAGTTTTCCATCAAAACTGTTTTTGACAGAAAATTGAGTTTCATTTAAATACATTTTTTGGGGGCGGGGGGAGGATGTCTGTTTTCTGCAGGTAATTTTGATTTTTCATCAAAAAAACCGGAACACCCGAAAATTTAAATATTATGATTCTTCAATGCTGCCTTAGTGCCTCACAGGAGTTCTAGTTATGTTGCCACATGGTCTTGTTCTCTTCAATGGGCCAGGCTCCCCTGCTTGAGTACATCTCCCTTGATACACCATGGCTATGCGACTGCCATGATGCATAGCCTGCTTTCACCAAGAGAGGAAGATTGAGGTGCTGTAGGAGCAGATTTTTGATAGCCCAGAGCCCAGGAACATGTTTAAACCACTGCCAGCAGCTGGAATACCCATTGTCATGCTTACTACTGGAAGCAGCTAAAAGGAGGCTCTTCAGAAACCTTAGCATAAGTACCAGACCAGGAGGGGAGGGTACAGTGAGTGACCTCAGGGAGTAAACATAACCCTCTGCCCTCTTGACTTGAGTTGTTTTTCCAAAGCATGAGGTTTTGCAAGATGGAAAGTCTGGCAGTAGTTAACTATTGCTATACAGCTGATTAATTGATGGAAAGTTCCCCTGCCTGACTGATGGGAAATTGCCCACCTGATAGGCCTGAAATCTTTACCCTTAATTTAGCTTCTGCTCAGCAGTTTTGTTAATGAACAAGCTATGTAATACTAACAAGTTGGATATAAAAAGAGGAATAAATCTGAGCTTGATAAAAACTCGAATGCTTGGACACCTCTCAAGTTCCCCTGCAGACTGCTGGCTGGCCACTGGACACTTGCAGTTATCCACTTGAGACCTCCTCAAGACCCTGGGTAAATATGAATCTGGGTGGGGTTTTTTGTGGGGGAGGGGTTTACTAACCTGTTGCAGACACGTGTAAGTGTTTGAGACTAAGTCAAGTATAGCTTTAAGTGAGAGCACTCTTGTATTGTCCTGTGTGTGCCAGCCATCTTATCAGTCAGACAGCCTATTTATCACTTTCCACTGATTTATTTCCTGACACCATCTCACACAAAGTAAAGTTACCAAGAGCTTTGGGTTGAAAGAACCCCTGGTAACAGTGCATCATGGAAGATGTAGTCTAAGCAAGGAACCTGGATTACAGAGGAGAATGGAAGCATCGAGGCATCACATTGGCATTTCAGTATAGAAATAGTTCAGTTTTCAGCTGAAATATTTCAGTTTTTTATTTTTCACCAAAAACTCAGTATTCAGTGGAAAATTTCAAAGATATTTTTTCCTGACCACCTCTAGTTTATGACCACTTTCTAGCCTATTTTACAGAGTGGTACACAGCGACCTCAGTGCAAATGAGAATTAGGATGGTGTGATTATTTACTATTCACTGTTGATGGTGTGTGATTAGTCAACTCAGTCACTTGCTAGACTTTCTGCTTTTTGATTGAAAAATAATCCTTTAAACATAATAAAAACCTAATAACAAAAAGAAGTTAATGAATCAGAGAACCCACAGGGTAGGGCTAATTGATGCATTGGTTAAAATAGCAGTAGCAGCTAGAGGCCTGTCTTCACTAGGGCTCCCAAAGTTGCTAACACAGTGATACTCAGACCTCAGGGGTTCAGGAGTCAAATTAGCAATCAATGTTACCGAAAAAGGGCCACATAGTGTGAATTTATTGTTTCATATACTATTTATATATTACACACACACACACCCCTTGGTCAGTCATTTTGCTGTGAGAACAATATATATAATTTTATCAACTACAATTGGTTAATATAGTAAAAGCATCCTGATGGGTTAATAATTAAATCACACAGTGTTTTAATATCATGTACTACAAAGAGCCGCAGGAGACACATTGAAGAGCCACTTGTGGATCACAAGCCTCAGTCTGTGAGTATCACTGTGCTAACATCTTTGGTCTTGAACCAGTGTCAGTTGCCTGCATAGAGGTGACCTAAGTGCAGTGCCAAGAAAGAATGATGTAAACACAAAAGTTTCAAAAAATAACATGATCTGATTAATTTGTCTGGCTGGTTTAAGAGACTTTTCAAAGATGGTAGCTAACATATTTCTGTGCTGGATGAAGAGAAGTCACTCCCAAGGAATCAATTAGGGAGATAATGGATTTCTGAGCAACCTAGAGGGTATAGACCTTGTCACTTTTTTCACTCTATAAACACCAGAGAAAATTCACATAATTTTCTTCCTTGTATATTAGCCAAAGGGCAATGAGCACCATGACAGCGATGGTTATTACTGAACTACAGTGATGGTGATTGGGGAATAATTTCCCAGTATCAATTACATTGATAATCTATGGAAAACAGTAAGGGAATTCTCTTTATATTTCATTTTGCAATCAATTCAACTGGAACACTATATCTGGGAAATCCTTTTATGCTGATAATGGGAAATTCTAAGAATGAGCATGTATTGGCGTTGTCTTGGCAACAAGAGCAGTAAGGGGCTATAATTCAGAACGAAGGGGAGCTTTTGTTTTTAAACTTGGCATTCAACTAGGAAAAATAAAGAGGCTAATTCTAGATAAAGGCAAGTGATTGTGCTCTCCGTTAAAGCTCTAGGGTAATCAAGGAGTCTGTAGTAAATTAAACAAACTGCAAGTAACTAAGCTATTGATGAAAATATGAGTGTAGAAATAAGCATTGCTTTAGGCTTCCTGACCATTTTCCTATCTCTGTTGAGACCTGAAAAATATTTTATATTGTTGCTGATCATTGCAGAAGAAATCCAAAAATAGTGCTTTCTAATTCTACTATTGGCAACCCTCAGTCCACTAATGGGAGTAGCATGCACCATTCCAGGCCGTTAGCGTGGCTTCCTTTTTGTAATATCTCTTTGAAATGAACCCCCACACAATGAAAGGTGTTTTCTATCCCATTGTGTGCACACAACTTTACCAGAGAAAATTAATCAGTCTTTCATTTCCATTGTAATGTTTCTGCATAGGGAAATACACAGTCCATCAAATACTGGGGAAAGATTGGTCCAGATCCACAAAGGTATTTAGGCTTCTAAATTCCATGGAAATTTGGAGCCTAAATATTTTTCTGGTTCTGGGCCATTGTTCCTTTTTTGCCCCTGGAGTAAACACAAAAGCTATGGCTACACTAGAGAGCTTACAGTGGCCCAGTGGTACCAATGCAGCTGCGCCGCTGCAAGTAATCCCATGTAGCTGCTCTATGCCGATGGCAGAGAGTTCTCCCATCAGCATAATTAAACCACCCCCAACGAGCAGCTGTAGCTATGTCGGCATGAGACGCACTCCCACAGACATAGCGCTGTGCACACTACCACTTATGCCGGCAAAACGTATGTTGATTAGGGGTGTGTTTTTTCACATAAGCAGTAGTGTAGACATGGCCTAAGGTGCACATGCCTAGCACCAGTAACTAAGCAGAGGTGCATTCTGTTTGCACAGGGCAGACGCAGGTGCAAAGTCTCAAGAAGCACATTACTTTTTACACCTCCCAATGAAAGGTGTAAAATCCATGCTCCCACCCCAATACCTGCTGCCTGTAGCTAATAGGAAAAGACTCACTCCCCCACTGTGGGTGGTGCTCCTCCTTGGGAGCTTTGGAGTAGCTCCAGGTGTAGCTTGTGCTTTATTAGCACTGGTATCCTGCTGAGCTTCCTAAAGTCCTGCATCTATGTGCTCTAAGGATCCTCTTCTACTACCCCGGCCAGGGGCGGCTCTACCTTTTTGGCCGCCCCAAGCAGTCATGCGCGGGAGGCGCCCCGGAGCCGCGGGAGCAGCGGACCTCCCGCAGGCATGATTGCGGAGGGTCCGCTGGTCGCACGGCTCGGCTGGACCTCCCGCAGCTGCGGACGGTTCGCAGGTCTGGTGGCTCCGCTTGAGCTGCCGCAGTCATGCCTGCGGGAGGTCCACTGGAGCCGCGGGACGAGCGCCCCCTCCGCAGTCATGCCTGCGGCAGGTCCGGTCGTCCCGGGGCTCCGGTGGACCTCCCGCAGGCATGACTGCGGCAGGTCCGCCGGCCCAGCCTGCCGCCCCCCCCGGGAAAGGGCCGCCCCACGCGCGTGCTTGCCGCGCTGGGGTCTGGAGCCGGCCCTGACCCCGGCCCATAGTGCCCCAGCACAGGACAAGCCAGAATGTATCCCTGAATTTGGTTTGAGAATTTGGGACTTAATTCAAGGGACCAAAAGGCTTCTGCTAACCATTGTTACAATAAATAAGAATGACAATGATAAAGAGCATGAATGACTAGTACTGGGTATATTTTAGGTTTCATAGAGGAATGTACTTCCCGTTTTTTCTCTTCTAGTACTTAAGTACCAAATTCTGTCACCCTAACTTATATGTTGATAAGATAATGTGAGTAAAGATGGCAGAATCTGGTTCTAAAGGTGGAAGAACAGGTTTAGAATTGACCTGAACTTTTGCCCAATTTGAATCTGTATTGAGTCTCAACTAAGTTCAGGTGACTTTCTATCTTTCTATTTCCAACCACCTCTCATGGCTAGAAGTGTGGTCTGGTGGTAAGGACCAAGACCCAGAACCATGCCATGCAGCTGTGTGGAAGTCACTTAACCTTCTTTTGCCTCCACTCCATCACCTGTAAAATAGATCTGATAATCTTTGCCTACCTCAGAGGTATATTGTGAGACTCAAACACTTACTTCGAAATCCTTGCATGTGAGTGGCAAAGTATGACTCCTGATTTCAGCTAGAGCTTGAAGAGAAAGTACTGATATGAGGAGACAAAGCAGACCCACCAGCTTGCAACATTTTGCAAACATGACCTTGCAACATATTGCCAAGCTGTTAATAGCCTTACATAGAGCAAAAGCTTTGTTATCTGGCATGTTGGGGAAATAAGGAGTGCCAGTTAGTCAAAAATTCCAGTTAACTAAGAGTTATACTTACCAATGGAATACCAATTTTCAAAGAATTAGAATACAATAAAATGAATAAAGTATAAAATAGTATACAGGTACTTACCAATCCAATAGTAGTAGTGCACTGCAGAGTGGCTGATTTCTTGAAGCACTTAGGTATATACAGGTAAAGTTTTCTATACAGTAGGTTATCTTATGACACTACATATCACTATGGGCAGCACATGGCGGACACCCAGATCACTAAAAATACACTTAACACTAAAACTATATTGAACATAATTTAATCTTTCTTTGATTAGAAGATCAGAAGGCACTTCAGGATCTTGCAGTGCATCAGGGTCATCATTATCAACATCAATTATCATTGTAGATGTAGAAGGTGTAGGAGATTGGGCTGAATCTGTAATGACCCTATGACACACCCTGGAAGCTGCCTTTTTGAATAAATCCCTGATATCAGCTTGCTTACTTGTCTTCTGCCTCTTTTGCCTAGAAGTAGAGTGCAGAATGTGCAATTGCATAACCTCCTGGGTAGTATACTAGTCCTGTTTATTAGATTGAAGATTTGTATTGGGAGATATCAGAAATGCTGGTTAATAGAGCTTTCTGGTTGATAAAGTGCCAGATAACACAGCTTTTACATTTTTAAGAAAACAAATTGGACTTTTGGGGAGCTGGAAATAACCAAAAGGGGAATTTTAACTTAGGAGCTGAAGGTCTCCATAAATGTGATTATGTCTCAGCATTTTTTAAAAAAACTTGCATTAATACATTCATGCCTTTTGTTTTGCCCCATTAAATGACACCTCAGAAACAATGGGGACTGATGAAAAGGGAGATTACTGCACAGCTATCAGAGTAATCTATATTGCATTGCTGTTGTCTTATAAAGACATTTCATTGAACTTACAGAACCGCTCAAATAAAGAACTAAAACCTCCTGCACTTTTATAATGCTTGACTTGTTTTCTTAAGGTGAAAGTCAGTATCTCCCTCAAACCTATTTTAATTCTTCCCGTGCTTTTCCCCTGTAGAGCTAAGATGTCATAAAGCAACACTGTGCCATTAAAGCAGCCAGACAATACACATCTGGGATCTTAAAACTTGCTTTTGGCTTCACATCAGATCTGGTAGGGACTACAACACCAGCAGGAGGAAGTGTATTAAGTTTTCACTTCTGCTATATATCACGCAGTACTGCAGTGCAGTACAAAGAAAGAACCTTTCCTAGGATAAACCCTTTAGCAGACCAAAGTCAAAGTGTAAAGGAACATGGAGAAAAGAGATGCTACTAAAGCTTGAGTAGTTCAAGGAAGAGTTCTTCTAATAAAACATTTTTTCTCCAGAAGCCTGAAGGGTCATCCAGAAAGGCAAGTCTAACTATTATCTGCTCTTCTGTTAACAATATGTGCTTCAGCTAAACTTGTTAACTTCCATCTTTCTTGAGTTATCTGTTTATTTTAGGTTCTTATACGGTCTCCCTTACCAAAATATTTGAGCACCTCACAAACTTTAAAGTATTTATCTCACAACCCATCCGTGAGGTAGGGAAATGCTATTATTCCCTTTTACAGATGGGGAACTGAGCCACAGAAGGTATTTAGGTGTTTCACTTCTATTAAAATAAATGGGTGTTAGACATCTTAATATCTTTGACTGGGACTAAGTGACTTGCCCAAGGTCAGCCAGGATGTCTGTGGCAGAGTAGGGACTTGATCCCTCATCTCCTACATTCCTGGCTAGCATCCTAACCACTGGACCATCCTTCCTCTCTGTAAAATTCTTCTATCTTTTCCTAAATATTTCTGTATGTTATGTGTGCTAGAAAATCAAGAATGTACAGTAATGACAACTGGAAATAGGTAATCAAACCTTAAACATGGTGTGTGCCCCATCCAGGCTGGATCATACCCAACCCTGACAAATACCTGTGGGATTTTTGCACTTTGGCAGCACTTGGATTGCTTGTCAGGCCACTAAAGTCTTACTGAACTGAATAGAACTATGTCTGAAGCAAGTGTTCTGCCTAGTCTCAATAGTTCATCCAACCCTCTGTTGGAGTGTGTGCATGTGGGAAAACCTTATTTGACATCAGGAATGATACATATTAAGCACCTAGAGGATACTAGGGTAATAAGAAATAGCCGTCATGGATTTGCCAAGAACAAATCACGCCAAACCAACCTAATTTCCTTCTCTGACAGGGTTACAGACCTTGTGGATGGGGGGGGGGGGGGAGAAATAGACTTGATTTATCTTGATTTTAGTAATGCCCTTGAAGCAGTCCCACATGATATTCTCATAAGCAAACTAGAGAAATGTAGTCTAGGTGAAATTACTATAATGTAGGTGCACAACTAGCTGAAAAATTGTACTCAAAGTAGTTATCCATGGCTCACTGTCAAACTGGGAGGACATATCTAGTGGGGTCCCAGGGGGATCTGTCCTAGGTCCCATACTGTTCAATATTTTCATTAATGACTTGGGTAATGGAGTGGAAAATATGCTTATAAAATTTGCAGATGATATTGTGCTGGGAGGGCTTGCAAGCACTTTGGAGGATCGGATTAGAATTCAAAAGGACTTTGATAAATTGGAGAATTGGGCTGAAATCAATAATATGAAGTTCAATAAAGACAAGTGCAAAGTACTACATGGAAGGAAAAATCAAAGGCACAACTACGAAATGGAGAATAACTGGCTAGGCAATGATACTGCAGAAAAGAATCTGAAGGTTATAGTGGATCACAAATTGAGACTGAACCAACAATGTGATGCAGTTGGGTAACCCCCCTACTTTCCTCCTTGGATTACTCAGGAGCAGGCAACACTCAGCTATGTGCCTGGGCCCCTGATGTCAACAGTAAAGAAGATTCTGAGTATCCCAGTGGTGATGTTAGCTAGAGGGGAATTCTCTATCCACTCCTCTGCTGCAGTCCTTTTACTTGTAAAGGAAATTAATCTAGGTGGTGCCTACATATGGCTGGGCACAGTACACACTTGCTGGTGTGCTTTGAGAGCCTCCGGGAATAAACCTGAGCTAATCTATGCAATGGGTCTAACTCAAAATACCAATTATAAATAACATACAACCAGTTTACACTTAGAGTTAATGCACCTTTACTTAACAACTTAAAAAAACATGATATGACAGATTGAGATTAATTAAAATGCCACAAACACTTCAATTCATCAGTTAATAAATGCAGTTTACAGAAGTAAATGAAACTTAGACAACTTGCATTTACACTGTCACCTCTCCCTCCCCTCGAGTGTGCACACCGCTGAATTTCAAAGTTCTAGGCACCTGTTTGCGCGGGCGCAATTGACGATCTTGAAGCTGGGGACAGCACTCTGTCGGTCCAGTAAAACAGTTGAGCCAGGGCAACAAGGGACAGAGCAATTCTAACTTGGGCTCATTCCAAGCTGTACAACCCCTCTCAAGACTGGAGTTGTTTTAACCAGAGGTCAGTAACCCTGGATTCTAGTTAGACGGTAAGACCACTTCGCCTCTTCTCAGATTCAGGCAAGACTGCACAGTCTCTTCACTATCCCCCTTTCCTTGAAAGCACTTTTCCAAACAACAAAAGTGGTGGTTACTCACTCTAGCTTCACTGCAGACCAATCTCAGTCAGTTCTGGACACAGCATCAGTCTCTGCCCTGGTTCTAATGAAGCCACCAACCACCTCTGAGGCTCCCAGCTTGGTCAAAACCCCAGCAGCTCTTGGCTTGGACATAACTCCACAAAGCAATCTCCACTGTCCCCTGACCAGGAGCTCAGCTCACCTGGAAGAAGGAACCCACCACATGTTTTCTCTGTATCCCTGGAAGTGGAAGTCTCTCTTCCCCAAGACATCATGGGAGTTGTAGTCTCCAAGGCTGGATTGCAAAACTGAGCATCTTCCCAAATGGAACACGCCCAATTACGTTCAGAGGCCCGTCTAGTAGAGGCTGCCTAGTGCCTACAGTTACATAAAAGGCTAATATTCTGGGATGGATTAACTGACGTATCATATGTAAGACATGGGAGGTAATAGTTTGGCGCTCCTAGGCATTGTTGAGACATCATCTGGAATGTTTTGTTTAGTTTTAGGTCCCACAAGTTAAGAAGGATGTGGACAAATTGAAGAGAGTCCAGAGAAAAGCTGCAAAAATGATAAAAGGTACAGAAAACCTGACCTATGAGGAAAGATTAAAAAACCTGGGTATGTTTAGTCTAGAGAAAAGAAGACTGAGTGGGGTCTTGATAATAGTCTTCAAACATGTTAAGGGCTGTTATAAAGAGCACAATGATCAATTGTTCTATATGTCCACTGAAGGTAGGAAAAATCATGGGTTTAAGCTGCAGAAAGGGAGCTTTAGGTTAGCTATTAGGAAAAACTTTCTAACTTGAAGAATCATTAAGTACTGGAATAGGTGACCTCTTGAAGTCCCTATCAGACCTACATTTCTATGAGTCTATGATTGGGCCTGCTGAAATACATCATAGAATACTGAGGGAACTGACTAAGGGGGCTATCTGAGCCATTAGCGATTATCTTCAGAAAGTCATGGAATTGGAGGGAGATATTCCAGAGCAGGGATTCTCAGCCTTTTGTACTGATGATCCCTTTCACATAGCAAGCCTCTGAGTGTGACCCCCCCTATACATTAAAAACACTTTTTTATATATTTAACACCACTATAAATGCTGGATGCAAAGCGGGGTTTGGGGTGGAGGCTGACAGCTCGTGACCCCCCCATGTAATAACCTCGTGACCCCCTGAGGGATCCCGACCCCCAGTTTGAGAACCCCTGTTCCAGAGGATTTGAAAAGGGAAAATATAGTGCAAATCTATAAAAGGGGAATAAGGACAACACTGGGAATTACAGACCAGTCAGTTTAACTTTAGCACCTGGAAAGATAATGGAGCAAATAATTAAGCAATCAATTTGCAAACACCTAGAAGATAATTAGGAGAATAAATTGTTCTGGTTAACCTCTGAGGATAGGACAAGAAGCAATGGGCTTAAATTGCAGCAGGGATGTTCAGGTTGGACATTAGGAAAAACTTCCTAACTGTCAGGATAGTTAAGCACTGGAATAAATTGCCTAGGAAGGTTGTGGAATCTCCATTACTGGAGATTTTTAAGAGCAGGTTAGACAAACACCTGTCAGGGATGGTCTAGATCAGGGGTCGGCAACCGGTGGCTCGCGGCTCGCCAGGGTAAGCACCCTGGCGGGCCGGCCCGGTTTGTTTATCTGCCGCATCGGCAAGTTCGGCCGATCACGGCTCCCACTGGCCGCGGTTCGCGATCCCAGGCCAATGTGGGAGGCAGGAAGCCGCGGCCAGAACATCCCTCGGCTCACGCCGCTTCCTGCCTCCCGCATTGGCCTGGGACCGCGAACCGCGGCCAGTGGGAGCCGCGATCGGCCGAACTTGCCGATGCGGCAGATAAACAAACTGGGCCGGCCCGCCAGGGTGCTTACCCTGGCGAGCCGCGAGCCACCGGTTGCCGACCCCTGGTCTAGATAATACTTAGTCCTGCCATGAGTGTGGGGGACTAGACTAGATGACCTCTTGAGGTCTCTTCCAGTCCTAGGATTCTATGTTTCTAGGATTACATGGATTTTATAGGTCTTCTTGAGTATAGTTGGATGTTATGTCCTGCTTAATCTATTCCAGTGTGAAAGACAACATTTAAGATGAGCTTGAAGAAGAGCTGTGTTTTGTTTGTGGTGGGAGAAGAATGATTCTGAATATTTGCAATAACCTACAGCATTGTTTCTCAAAGTCGGGCCGCTGTTTGTTCAGGGAAAGCCCCTGGCGGTCTGGGCCGGTTTGTTTACCTGCCGCGTCTGCAGGTTCATCCGATCGTGGCTCCCACATAGGTGGAATTGAAAGGGGAGGAGGGTGATGCGCCTCCCCCCCATACCCTCCAACTGCAAGCCTCAGGCAGGCAGCCTGAGAGTGCAATGAGTTCTGCAGAGGAGACAGGAGACCTGCTGCTCTGAGGTAGGGAGTCAGAATTTTGTTTATAAACAGAGTGATTAACGGGTGATTAAGATAAGAAAGGGCTGTTGGGATGTTTCCTGAAGGTAAATGATCGTTCCAAGCTTGGTTAACTACAAAAAGTAAGTAGCCTAAATGATAGAAAGTAATTATAGATTTTTCTACAATTGTTTCAATTGTTGTATTCAAGAGATGGTAACAAAGTTACTATTATCTTTCTTTGAGATGATAACTGGTTTTAGACAAAGGAAATGCAGTAGATTTAATCTACCTGGATGTCAGTAAGGCATTTGATACAGTTACACATCAGAAATTATTAGCTAAATTTGAGAAGATGGGGATTAATATGAGAACTGAAAGGTGAATAAGGAACTGGTTAGAGGAAGACTACAACAGGTCATACTGAAAGGTGAACTGTCAAGCTAGAGGGAGGTTACTTTTGGAGTTCCTCAGGGATGAGTCTTGGGACCAATCTTATTTAACATTTTTATTGCTGACCTTGGCACAAAAAGTGGGCATGTGCTAATAAAATTTGCAGATGACACAAAGTTGGGAGGTATTGCCAATGCCGAGGAAAACCAGAATACCATACAAGAAGATCTGGATGACCTTGTAAACTGGAATAATAGAAATGGGATGATATTTAATAGTGCAAAGTGCAAGGTCATGCATTTAGGGACTAACAGCAAGAATTTTTGCTATATGCTGGGAACTTATCAATTGGACGTGACAGTGGAGGAGAAAGAGCTGGGTATATTGATTGATCACAGGATCAGTACGAGCCCATCAATGTGAAGCCTCTGTGAAAAAGGTTGATGTGATCCTAGGACGCATCAGGCAAGGTATTTCTAACAGAGATGGGGAAGTGTTATTGCCATCATACAAGGCACTGGTGAGACGTCATCCGGAGTATTGTGTGCAATTCTGATCGCCCATGTTTCAGAAAGATGAATTCAAACTGGAACAGGTGCAGAGAAGGGCTAATTGGATGATATGAGGAATGGAAAACCTATCTTATGAGAAGAGACTCAGAGCTTGGCTTGTTTAGTCTAACCAATAGAAGGCAGGGCCGCCCAGAGGATTCCAGGGGCCCGGGGTCTTCGGCGGCAGGGGGCCCTTCTGTTCTGGGACCCGCCACCGAAGTGCCCCGAAGACCCGCGGCGGGGACCCCCCGCCGCCGAATTACCGCCGAAGCGGGACCCGCCGCCGAAGTGCAGCCCGGTCTTCGGCGGTAATTCGGCGGCGGCGGGGGGGTCCCTGCTGCGGGTCTTCGGGGCACTTCGGTGGCGGGTCCCAGAACGGAAGGGCCCCCCGCCACCGAATTACCGCCGAAGAGCGAGCTGCACGTCAGCGGCGGGTCCCGCTTCGGCGGTAATTCGCCAGTGGGGGGTCCTTCCGCCCCGGAGCGGAAAGACCCCCCGCTGGTGAAGACCGGGAGCAAAAAGCTCCTGCGCCCTCTTGTCCCGCCCCCTCTGGGCGGCCCTGACCCTATCCACCCCCCCCACAATCCAACCCCCCCATTCCCTGCCCCCTGACCGCTTCCCCAACCTCTGCCCCCTCTCTGTGCCCTGACTGTCCCCAGGACTCCCTGCCCCTTAGCCAACCCCCTTGACCCCAGCCTCTTACCCCCGGCTCCCTCCTCACCCAGAGTCTCAGCGCCTCGCCCGACAGTTGCAGCGTGTGTCCAGCGGGGCCTGAGCTCCGTCCCGCTCAGAGCCGCGTGGTGAGGGGGCGGGGCTGCGAGCTCCACGCCGAGCGGAGGGAACTGAGCTCAGCCCGGAGCTCCCAGCCCCGCCCCCTGATCGCGGGGCTCAGGGGCCCCAGCGGAGACAGGGCGCTTGATGCGCTAAGGCTCCAGGAGAGGGGCGGAGGCGGGAGCCTCAGCTGTTCTCTTGGGGGCCCCTGCGAAGCGCGGGGCCCGGGACAAATTGCCCCCTTTGCCCCCCCCTCTGGGCGGCCCTGATAGAAGGCTGAGGGGAGATATGATTGCTCTGTATAAATACAGCCAAGGGATAAATACCAGGGAGGGAGAGGAGTTATTTAAGTTAAGTATCATTGTGGACTCCAGAGCAAATACATATAAATTGGCCATCAATAAGTTTAGTTGAAATCATTCAAAGATTTCTAAACATCAGCGGAATGAAGTTCTGGACCAGCCTCCCCAGGGGAGCAGTGGGGGCAAAAACCTAACTGGCTTCAAGACTAAGCTTCATAAGTTTACAGAGGGGATGGTATAACAGGACTGCCTACAATGGCATGTGGCCCATCGGCGACTGCCTGTAACAGAACTCCCCAACGGCTGGAGATGGGACATTAGAGTGGGAGGGCTCTGAGTTACTACAGAGAATTCTTTCCCAGGTATCTGCCTGGTGGGACTTGCCCACATGCTCAGGGTCTAACTGATCATCATATTTGGGGTCAGGCAGGAATTGTCCCCTGGATCAGATTGGCAGAGACCCCGGGGGCTTTCTGCCTTCTTCTACAGCATGGGCCATGGGGTCATTTGCAGGTTTAAACTAGTGCAAATGGTGAATTCTCTGGAACTTGAAGTCTTTAAATGGTGATTTGAGGGCATCAGTAACTCAGCCAGAGGTTAGGGGTCTATTATAGGAGTCAGTAGGTGAGGTTCTGTGGCCTGTACTTTGCAGAAGATCAGATAGATGAGCATTATGGTCTCTTCCCACTTTAGTAAGAGTATCTGAGTAAGAATATACATTATAATTTTAAACCTACCCAGAGTCCCTTAAATGACTTGCCACAAGATGTCATAACATGTTAGTATTAGAGCTGAGTCAGTGTAATATTTATTTTCTTTCTTGATATAGGAATTAGATGCAATGCTCCTGTCAGATATTTCTAAATTATTATCTGCAAAAAATTAGAGTTTTCAATTGCCTAAGTAGCCTCTGGAATCATGGTTAAAGTTGCGGGCTCCCTCTCCCCACCCAAATCTGAAATGGCACCCCTGTGGGCAGGCACAGAATTTGCCCCCCCCAAATATGCAGTCCCATTGGAGCCACACACACACACCCCAATATAGAAGTCAAACTATACCTATGACCTAGAGTAATGTGTTTTCAAAAGATCCCTCCCAAAGATTAGCTTTTTCATTTGCAATGTCACCCTCAGAGATAGATCGTGTCTATGTGATGGTTGAGTGATCTTGAGATCTGAAATGTAGCATGATAATAAGCACAGAAGACATTTAAAAATGAAAGTCTTCCTCATCTGCTTCAGTCCCTTTTCTTTCCCTTTGAGCCTTGCTGCTGAAAACCTTGCTGTATTTTTAGCCTTAATCCTTGCTGTGGCTGAGAAGTACTAAACCTCTGGTTCAGGCAGGTACAGAAAGGGGGAACATGGGAAACAAAGAGCTGCTGTCTAGAGCTGCTATGCCCTATACTGTTTGGACAGGACAGAGATACTTGTGTCTGCATCCTTTGCTTTGCTACTGAAAGCCAGCGCTCCACTTGGAGGAATTTCTGTTTATAAAGAAAATCTGGTAGCCATAATTTTCTTTATTGCAAAACCATTTTCCTAACTCTTAGCTGTTGTGAGAGACAGAGAATGTGTATGTCTTGTAGAGCTTCAAGACAGCTGCAGGGATCTGACACCAGATCTTGTTTCATATTAAGGATACGAAATAAGCATCAACTGAGAGTATGGAAGAAGAAACAGCTGTTTTAAAGAAATGGTTATGAAACCCTCCCTTCTCTGGCTGTCTGTAGAGCCTTTCTAATGATCAGTTTCTAATTTTTCCTCTCTTTTCATTACCCTTTCAGATAGCACAGTATAACACAGGATATGAACATTCATAATCGATTGCCATATGTGGGGTTGGGAAGGAATTTTTCCCAAAGTCAGTTTGGCAGTGACCTTGAGGGTTTTTCACCTTTCTCTGCAGCATGAGGTGTGGGTCACTTGCCAGGATTATCTGGATATATCTCACTTAATCAGTTCCCTGTGACTGGTGCACGTCAGTCCCTCCTCTTTTCTTCCCAATGACACATAATAGTCTAGTCTTCTGTGGGCTGTAACAAATTGGGTTTAGTGTATGGGTGTTTGGTGGCCTGTGATATACAAGAGGTTAGACTAGATGATCCAGTTGTCCCTTCTGGCTTTACCATCTATGACTCTAAAGCTGACAGCATAGTTGAAAATCACCTCGAGAGTATTTCTTTCATAATATGTATTAGTGTTAATATCATCACATTCATGGGTAGAATAATGGTTGTTAATAATGGAAGGCAACTACATGATGCACTGTGGTTTGATCAGTTATAATCTGCCAGTCCACTAGAATGAAAATGTGAAGTTAAGATGCCATGCTCCAATTGCATAAACAGATCTCTAGGTATTTTCTTGGTTCCTTCTTTTGTGGCACCGCCCCGTAGGAATCTTGCCTCTGGTCGGCAACCTTTCAGAAGTGGTGTGCCGAGTCTTCATTTAGTCACTCTAATTTAAGATTTTGCGTGCCAGTAATACATTTTAACGTTTTTAGAAGGTCTCTTTCTATAAGTCTATAATATATAACTAAACTATTGTTGTATGTAAAGTAAATAAGGTTTTTAAAATGTTTAAGAAGCTTCATTTAAAATTAAATTCAAATGCAGAGCCACCCGGACCGGTGGCCAGGACCTGGGCAGTGTGAGTGCCACTGAAAATCAGCTCGCGTGCCATCCCATAGGTTGCCTACCCCTGCTTTAAACCATAAAACATGGTGCAGGGAGACTTCTTTCCACTTGGACTTTAACATTGTGGTCTAAAAATCAGACTTGGGCTAGCAATAATTGGCTGTAAGGTGCAATTCCAAGAGCAGAAGTAGAGACCTCAACCTAAACAACATTACCAGTGAGGAGTACCAGCCTATTAAATGAACAATAGTGAGCTCTAGTCCAGATGTTTTCCTTCTGGGTCACAATGGTGGCATTCATTTTAGACAGGTACAGTTTGGTACTCAAACATGATTGAATATAGCTTTGCATAAATTCAGTGTATGGATTTGTCTGTATAATGTCAATTGGTTAAAAAGGCAGTGGGGCTTTTGTGCTTCATTCTACTTGCATTTCACACGTACAGTTAGTAATTAAGACCCCAATCCTGAAAATTGCTCTTCTCATATGGAGCCCCACTGATTAATGGGACTCCATACAGGAGCCAATGACCCTTTCTGGAACAGAGTAGTTTGCAAGATTGGGCCTCAGAGCCAAAGGTGTGCGGAGCACATTTCATTAGGTTGTGCACCCAGGGAATTATATTTATTTTATTTTTTTAAAGGCGAACATTTATTGAATACTCAATCATAAAGGACATTATTTTTATTCATCAAACTAAAGAAACTAAAACTTAACTAAACTTAATTTTTTTTTAAATTAACAACTAAACTTTACTAAAAAAAAGAGACACAAAATACCAAATTTTTGCTGTAGTGATAACCAGGCGTATACAAAGATACAGTCAATTTTCATGATCTTTATCTTTAACCAGATAATGAGCTAACCCAAATTGACCAAAACAGATTAAGGTTTCTTCATCTTTCTGTCCTAGAGAATGAGACGTCGCTCACCAGGTGTTATGGACTTAAATTCCTCTATCACATCACTGTAATTAACTGACGAAGCCAATTCTTGTTCAATGTACAAAATCATAAGTGAGTTGAGGCGCTGTTGGGACATTGTACTTCTTAGTTTGTTTTTTACATGTGCTAGTTTCAAAAAGGCTCTTTCACATGAACAGCTTGTAACAGGTAAGACTGCAAAGCATTGAATAGATTTGTAAAAGTCCTGGAACATGGAAGACAGATCTGATTCCTTTAGCCAATCAAACCACTCTCTGGTGGTGTTCGTAGTGCTACCTTTAGGAACAGATCCGTCATAACCCTGAAGCAATCTGATTTCAGCTTCCAACTCATCCAAGCACACTTTAAATTTGTTGGCAATGATTCTCATATCGTCCCTGCCAATGTCTAAGCTCAGCAGTTTTCCCATTGCAGTCACAATTTTACAAGTCTCCTGTTTGCTGGTCAATGCTGGTAATCATTGAGTCTAGGAGTGGGTAAAATGAAGTTATTCTGTCCTGCTCCTCTTTTGTATCAAAGTGATGCTGGGACTCAAACGCGTCATCAATACGAGTGGACGTTTTTCTCTTCTTAACTGGGGGAATCAATATATCATTCTCTACATACATTTTCACACTGTCATTGAAAATAGATTGAAAATATTCTGAGCCACTTCTCATCGCAGCCAAAGAGTTATGCAAGCTTTTCACTCGTCACTGCAGTAAGTAAGTTGAGATCTGGAGCTTGAAGAGCCTTACTCACTTTTACCACCATCTGGAGAATAGGGTGCATCATGTGAAGGGCGAAGATGAACTTGAATGAATTTAGTTCATAGATAAGGCCCCTGGCTTTTATTTTAGTGTCAGCAAGTTGTTTCGATAATCTCTTGTAAAGCTTGAAAATTATGGAGTAGTTTTGTTTTACAGCAGCCACTGCTTCTGCTCTGCATGCGCATCTTGTGTTTGACAGTGACTTCAAAGTCTTCAACTGGAATCCTACTTCTTGTGAAATCTTCTCCATTACTGCATGTCACACAGGACTCCCCTCCATGAAGGCATAAAGAGTCTGAATAACACACAAAAAAATCAAAGACAGTTCTGTTTTGTTTACTTGAAGTGCATGAATCTACTAGGATGAGGTTCAAACAATGCGCATAGCAGTGTACATAGAGTATGTCACTGTTTCTTTCTTTACATTTCATTTGAACTCCCGCAGTATATCCAGACACAGTAGATGTGCCATCAAAACAGACAGACATCACTGATGACCAGTCAATTTTAAGAACGCCAAGGACATCATTTAACCGGTCAAAAATAGACTGAGCATCAACTGTTAAATAGTCTCTGAACAGACACAAAATGTTCAACTGGACTATGTTTTTCATTGTCAAAATACCACACCACAAATGGCCATCTGTTCTTGGTGTCCACAGACAGTAGTGTCGTCGGCAATTATTGAGACCATTTTTCCATTTAGTGAAGACACAAACTTTTGTTGCACAATGTTGTGCAAGGCCACAATTAAATCATTTTGGATGCGATTACTCAGATAGGTAAAAGCAGCAAAGAATCTTGTGGCACCTTATAGACTAACAGACGTTTTGCAGCATGAGCTTTCGTGGGTGAATACCCATTTCTTCGGATGCAGATAGGTAGTATTTCGAGGAGATTGTTGCACATGCTTTGCCATTACGGGATCATATTTTTGGAGCATATTGACAAGATTTAGAAATAAACCTTTCTCAAAACTGTCAGCTTTTTCATTGTGACTCCTGAATGGTCTCCCACCTTTCGCCAAACACAGAACAATGTCAATCAGTCACTCCATTACACTTCGGTTATGGCACCGTTCTTCTTGTTTAGACAGATAAGCCTGCTTGCCCTCATCCAACAATACATCAATAGGTTTCCCTTAGTTAAAACTTGACCATGAAGAACAGCTCAACACATGAGATTTTGACAGTTGGTGGTTTTTAAAATATTCGTTAGCCCTATGCCAGTTTCTGAATCCCTTATCAATAAATGCTGGATCAGTGTGACCTTTGTTTGCTGCATCATTAGAGGAGACGAAATGGCAGTAAAATCAAAATGCTGCATCCTTTGATGGGCTATATTCTAACCATCTATACTTTTCATACCAATCGGACTGAAAACTTTTTTGTTTATTCCCTATTTTACTTCTAGGAAACATGCTCAATCTAGTCTGATAAGGACCTCTAGATAATCGAGACCGGCATTCTAATCTATTTTTTGGAATATCACAGACCGGGTTTGGAATGTTTGATGGCTTTGAATAGGAACTACACTGACCTGAACTAAGAGACAAAGTCTGTTTCTGTTGGTCATTACTCAGTTTATTGCACGCACTGGACTGGTGGCAGCATTATCTTCATGTAAGTTCTTAACTGAGGAGTCCAAGGTATTTGCACTACTATCAGCACATTAATTATAATTCAGTTTGTCTGCTCCTTTTCTTATAACAATGAACCAATCCATATTTTAAAATTAAAAGGGGGTATCATACGATTGAATTAAAACGTAAAGCCATGGGCTTGTTATGCTATTTCAGTAGAGTACACGCGACAAAGATTACAAACACTGTAGACACTGCGCTGGGCACGCCTGACATGGCCACTTATCTAGGTCAAAGAATTTTCTAGAATAGTAGTCAGAGGGGGAGGGGAGGACCAATGGTAATGCAGCTCCGCAGTAGTGGGGACGCATACTGCGAGCGAACGCGGGCTTTCTATACATTTCTACAACATCTATATTACGCAATGCGGTGCTTATTGCATAATACAACAATTCATACTTTAAAACTAAAAGAGCTTATCATGCGATTAAATTAAAACGCAAAGTCCCTTCTTTTTTTGAGACATTAGGGCACGGGTGGGCAAACTTTTTGGGCCGAGGACCACATCAGGGGCGGGGAAATTGTATAAAGGGCCGGGGCAGGAGATTGGGGTGTGGGAGGGGGTGCGGTGTGCAGGAACAAGCTCAGGGCAAGGGATTGGGGCAGAGGAGGGGTACGGAGTTTATGAGGGGGCTCAGGGAAGGGGGTTGGGGTGCAGGAGGGGTGCGGAGTTCAGGCAGGGGGCTTAGGGCAGGGAGTTGGGGGGCATGGGGTGCAGGGTGCAGCAGGGGGCTCAGGGCAGAGGGTTGGGGTGCAGGAGGGGTGCGACAGGGGGCTCAGGACTGGGAGTTGGGGTGCAGGAGGGGTGCGAGGTGCAGGCAGGGGGCTCAGGGCAGGGAGTTGGGGGGGTGGGGTGCAGGAGGGGTTCAGGCTCCAGCCCAGTGCCGCTTACCTAAAGGTGGCTTGGGTGGCAGCAGCGTGCTCCCTGGCTGCCTGCCCTGGCCGCATGCCACGCTGCTCACCGCGTCCCTGTGCAGCCCCTGGGGGAGGAGAGGGCACAGGGCTCCACACACTGCCCTTGCCATGCCTCCAGGTACCTCCCCCGAAGCTCCCATTGGCTACGGATCCCTGTTCCTGGCTAATAGGAGCACAAGCATGTATAGCTGTTTCTTAGGTGTGGTTTGGAAATGGACTGACTGCCAGTTGCACAGCCAGCTCAGGTTTTGTGAAGGGGATGGCTGGGGGGCTTGTGGGGTAGGGGTCTGATGGTGAGGTCCAGAGGGCCAGGGGTGAGGGGTGGGCGGGGAGCACCTCCAACAGGACCCGCTTAAGGAAGTCCCAAGAGGTGGGTGGCAAGGCTGCCCTCAGCCCCTGGAGTATATGCTGGAAGACACAAGGGTGTGGAGAGCCACATGCGCTGGCCAAGCACCATGGGATCCATCCAGTCCCTCCAGTCGTAGTCCTGGAGGTCTCTAAGCTTCATGGTACCTGCCAGGACCAACCTCCAGTGCATAGAGAGGGCCTCTACCACCTGCACACCAAGCTATGGGTTGTGTAGCAGGGGCTTTGAGAGGAGATCTTCCCCTGGTTACCAAGACCAGCTTCCATGTCTGGAGGAGGTCCTGGTAGAAGATGTGCAGCTTGGAGAGGTCTCACTGAAGACCCCTTGAAGGAGGTAAAAGAGTTGCTGGTTGTATTGGAGCCCTTGGAGGCAGCAGCAGAAAGTTGTGCACTAAATCTCTCCATGCTGGACTACCTGCACCATAAAGGAGTCTCTGCTTTTTTCCCCCAAAGATGGTATGGCCCAGGACGATGTAGGTCTGGTCGAGATGGACCATGTCCACCAGCATGGACCCCAGCTGAAGTGAGATGGCCTTCGCTATAGCTGGATAGTCCATGCTGAGGTGCAAGACAGGATGCCAATTCCAAAGGTAGCAGAAGTCCCCTGTTTTGGGTAGCAGAGTGAGTAGCCCTCATTTGGCTATGGATTTGCCTCACATTACCTCCCCGCCTTCCAAGGTGCCTCCCAGGCATCTGTGGACCGGGCTTGTTGGTATGGGACCGGTGACACTCAGAGAGCAAGTCGGGGGCATAGATGTTGCTTGCTGGCTCCCATAAGGGCTCCTCTGGGCCATAACCTTCCCAATCTACAAGATACAGGAGCTTCCCTCAGAGGATCTTGGAATTGAGGATTTGATTCACAAGGTATGCTGCCTGACCTCGCACCATGACTAGAGGAGAAGGGACCTGCATTTATCCCAGCTCAGAACTGGGGGGGTGTTTTTTCAGTAGGAGACATGGAACACAGGGTGTACTCGCTTCGTGGGGGAGTAGCTGGAGGTGGAAAGTGACCAGGTTAATTTACTGGGTGATGAGGAAAGGACAAAAGTGTCAGTAGTTATGTGGAGCCAACTCCCAGTCCTCAATGGTGGAAACTTTCCCTGGATCCATATTGAGGTCTGATGAAAACTCTTGAACCCTTGTAACCCCTTGCCAAATTTCAAGACCTTACTCCAAAGCATGGGGATGCTAGAGCTTCTCAGATAGATCACTAGAATTTTTCAACATGGACAAAGGTAGTCCTGCCGCAGACACTGGGCCTGGGAAATTTCAGCCTGATCAGTTAAGTATGCCAAAGCTATAAGCAACTGAAAACAGGGTCTTATAATAGGTAGTGCCAGGCAACTTTACTAATAGGTGTGCTATCTCCCCACCCTATGGCTTACATCTACACTACAAACTAGGGGTGTAGTCCACTGCTCTCCAAGCTAGCAGGAGCATAAACAGTAGTGTAGCTGTGGTAGCATGGACAGAGCCATACCAAATACAAACCTAGCTGAAACCAGTGGGTACATACTCGGCATGGCTCAGCCAGGCCTACTCTGCCGCTATCAGTGGTACCACAGCTACACTGCTATTTATACTCCAGCTGTCTTGATGAGAGAGAGCAGGAGTAGGTGTCCATGAGCAGGGGAATTCCACCCCTAGCTCTTAGTGTACACATAGCCTTAAATAGCATTACCTCCTTTGACCCAAGTGGTTAGCCAGTCTTGTGAGTTGTTTCCATGAGAAGGAGACATGAATAATGAAGTCAGGTTTTTTTTGATGCAATCCTGTTTATTTACATATAGTCCTGTTTCTCTGAACATAATATGAATCAAACAGCAGGAGACAGTTTCTTTGCTCACAGTTCTAAGCCTCTTTCCAGCCAACACTCTGTCCAAAAGTGTTCCCTATTCACTTTCTCTCATGGTCATGCTATAAGTGCTTCTCTGGCTGTCTCTGCGGCTTCCTTGCTGCCTTCTTTGTGTGCTTCTGTAGTGTTTCTCTCTGTCTCACTCCCCCTTTCTGTCACTCACACATATATCTCCATCACCCAATACCTAGCCCCCTGTATGTGCATTCAGACCCCAGTAAAAACCCCTCTCTCTGTGTTTTGAGTAGTGGCTCCTATTGTTTCAGCTATCTCTTCCATAAACTTGGAATTAAATTGTTTTTTTCATTTATCCTGAGTGAAGACTGCTACACCCACCAGCCTCAATTAGGTTTCACCCAATCCCCAGCAGAACAATAACATAATGCCTGAGTATTTGTTTTAGTGATTCAGATTCCACTTGTTAGAATTAAAGGGTATTAAGATCAGTTTGACAGGAGCTGTGAAAGGGAGTCCTGCATATTGGCCCAGTTTATGCAAGGTACATATGCAAGTGCCTAATTTCAAGCATGTGAGAAGTCTCATTGAAGTCCTTCTGAATTGGGGTGATTATGCACAAAGCACTGCCTCCTGAAATGTGTACCTCAAGAGAACATACTGAATGAATTAGGATTGTAATGGAGCCCTCTAACGAGATGTGCTTGTTAATCAGCATGCACCTGCCTATCTGCCTTCTAAACACGGAGTTATTTTTGTTTAAAAAATTGCTGCACACTTGTATGAAAATGATTTCCAAAGTCTCCAAATTCAGCTAACTCCAACCCTGTTTCCCCCAGAACACTTAAAGGTACTTCTTTGCAGTGTGAGCTAGTTTCCTGATAAATGTAAACTTACCAACTCTAGCAGTTTAGGCTGCAGAGATATTCCAAAAAATGCTGCAGCAATGATTTTATAACTCAAAAAATTTATATTTACAATATTATAGTATTATATATTAGTATATTATATATAATATAATTTATGATTGTATATTACTCAAAAACAGCTGGACTGGTTTTGCTTGAACTTAAAAAGAGTATCATTTTCACAAACAGTTTCAGAAAGTTACAGGTGACTCCAAATACCATAGAAAAATTTACAAAACCTTAACTATTGCTGTTGGTTATGCTTCAGTTATGGGGTCTCATCCTGCACTAGTGAAGTCAAATGAGAGCTTTGCCACTGATCTCGATAGATGCAGGGTTAAGCACATTGTGAATAAACTTTTGCCACTTAACAACACTCAGTTTTACATACAATACACAAAGGAGCAGTGGGACATGTTAATGGGAGTTTTTAAAGCACTGACATCTTTGAATAGAAGGCGCTTTTACTGATTTGCAAAACAAAAAGATTATTTAATATAATTAATATTAATTGTTATATATCCTAAACAGATCACATGCCATTAGAAATTTCAAACTCACTAGATAATATGCCAACAGGATGAAGAAATATATCGACATTCTCTCCAGTATATATGCTGTTAGGAGCATATAACTTAAAAAAAAAAATACTGTTGAGACAATAATGATCACAAAAAGCATTAGAGGCTCAAGGTTATTCCTGGTGTAGTTAATGGTGAAATCCCCATTCACTTCAATGGCAACAGGATCCAGCCTGTTTTAGTGAGCGTTTCTGCTTACTTTCATTGCAGGCTGAATTATAACCCTGTAATCTCTGGAACCCATAGTATTTTCCATTGCTACATCAACAGCTGTTAGCAAGTGTCCAGACTCTTAAAGTGAATGATTCCCTGCTGATGCATGCAGTTAGCAAGCTACACTAGATTGCATCTGAATTATAAACACACTATGGTTTCAGTTGCGTTTTCTCTCCTTTCTAAAGGCTAACCTATACACAGATTTACATCAAAATGAAGATGATGTGGTCTGAAACTGATATGACACTACTCTTACTTTGAAATAAAAGTAGTAACCTTATCTTTAGCTAAGGCCAATAACAAACTAAATCAACATTACTACCTTTATTCCAAAGTAACAGTGGTTACACAGGGACTTGCATGGAACTACACTGGGTTTAATTCACACCTTTTGAATTCACACCTATTTATGAGCAAAATTATGTGTAGACAGACACTAAGGCACATCCTTACTGGATGTGCTTGCACACTGATCCAATGACTACAGTTAAGCAAAATAACACATGTTGCAAATGTTTGCAATAAATTAATGGAGTAAGAAAATTTGAAAAATATATTATCGCTTAAAGCAGCCCTGACCAGACCAGCTGCCAAATCTCTCACCCTCAAATGTACTGTGGAGATTATATAGGTCTGTGTGAGGTGGTACATAGGAATTTCCATTCAGGCTCAGGCTATCTGTCCTTCTTGTCAAGTATCATCTCTTACAGGGGCCACTACGGTACTAGCTGCTTTAGATGAAGGTGCACGAAGTCCCACCAGTGGGCAGTTAACCTATGGAATAACCTACCCATAAGAGAGTTTCTTTCTCACCTGTAACATACCAGGGTTTATGGCATGGAGCATAAAGGTTAATATTCCTTATTAAAACAAAATTATCCTATCCAATGTAACTGCACATGTTCTTATTAGCAACATATGCCTAAATACCTTTTAAAATCCTACTAAGCCCTTGAGTTCAATTATATTTTGTGGCAATGAGTTCCACAAGTTAATGATGTACTTTTAAAAAAACCCTTCCTTTTATCAGTTTTATCAAATTTGTTGCCTTTCTACTGCACTGAACGCCCCCTTTTTCTTGCATTATTAAAGAGGGATCAGGACACAAATTATTCTGATTTGAAGACAGGTATTACACTCCTCTCACTAAGCTGGTAGTTCAGTTATCTGGGATTTTTAACTAAGTACAGGACCAGTCTGCATGTGCCAAATATATGGCACACAGGACACTGCTCTGTTGGTTCTCCCCACCCACACATGTGTGGCACTAAAAACGTACATTGCATTATTCATTCACTGCAAATGATGCTTAGTCTATTAACAAAAAGTTTTTGCATTACACAAAGTTTTATTTCACCCCTGCCTCTTTAAATCTGGGGTTCTGTTCTAAAATCAGCAGAACTCTATGACTCAGAAAGTGATCTGCTGTCCTTGAAGGGATGAGCTTTGAGCAACACTTCCATACTCTGCTGGGCTTTCTTTTGCTTTGTAGGTATTGCAGTCCTTATTTTGTTAATATTTCATTGTTGTGATGATTATGTTTAGAGTTGTGATAGTTTAAGTACCAACCATAGAAGTGATAAGCCCACACCAGGCATTTGTAAAATGGTGGTGGTTTTTTGCCTCAGCAAAAAACTGCTGTACACAAATGCAATGAATGAGTAGTTTTTAAACTAGTCATAGTCACCGCAGCTGGATAGTGCCAAAGACATGTATGGGTTATTTGTGATATTTGGTTGATTTGTATTACTTTTTTGTGTTACTACTACAGACTATTTAGCACTCCTGTAAATTTGTTTAATTGGCGGAGAGGAAAGACTTTTGCCACTGAGTTTTAAGCCCCCTGTAACACTTCCATTCTGACCTGTGTTGTCTTGGAGTAGCAAAGCATAGCTGATTCCACAACACTCTGGTCTTGGAGTGTAACAGATGGAGGGGAGTGTTCCCAGATCCAAAGGCCTATCACAACCCTGCTACCATCTCTGCGCGCATACACACGCACACACACGCACACACGGAGAGAGAGAGAAAGATCTAGTGTGGGAGCGGAAACTCCCTTCCCAACTGCCAAAACCCTTCCTTGTCTCCCTCCCCCAGTTGATGGATCCTTTCTGATCCCCCCTTTTTCTCCTGCCCTCCCCACAATGGAAAAGCACCTTTATTGCTGTCTCCCAATTGCTAAAGCCTCTTTGCATCCCCTAGAGATATAAACATCCCTGACTGAACCACTTGTGGAATTCTTCCACCCCCATATGTGCCATGTAGGTCATACATTTCTGCTTGAAGCCCTGCATATCTTACTTCACTTATTGCCTGCAAAACCTAGGGCCATGACCAAATTAAGCCCATCCTTTGTTTATCTTTGTCCCGGAATAATTGTTAGTAGTATCCATGGCTTCCTTTATTTATAAACACACCCTGTCCTGCCTCTTTCCCTTCTCCATATGAACACACTATCTGTGATTTTGTCCTTTCATATCTCTGGTACCCAGGAACTACCAGAACTCTTTAGTTTTCAGTGTCCTGCCAAGACACCAGTTATGTCAAGCCCCTCTTGTCAAACCATGCAATCAATTTTCCCCATTCTAGGATTCCAGTATTAAACATCAAAACCCTGCATTTGCCTGCATCTCAGCTTCTTCTATTGTGTGGGCCAACACAGAGGACTGTGGGCTGATCCTTTTTAGAGATAACTGGGAAATGATGAAAGGCTAAATCTGTGTGGTCCTTTTTCATTGTACACCATTGCTGCACATGGGCCAGCCCTTGTAATGATGTCATTATCTAAATGTCAAGAGGTAACATTAACCAAACGAGGAAAAACACTCAGCGAAGCTGTAAAACATGGACATCACCATATTCTTATTCAACCTTGTTAATAAGGTATGTGCTCACTGTGCCAAGACAGCTAGAACAAGTAATCTCAATGAGTTTGAGGTGCCTAGGAAAAGCTATTGTCATTAGCTAAGATGTTCACAGCTTTACCAATGCAAGCCTTTTAATGACAGCATACAGTATACAAAGATTTTTATGTTGTAACAGGATAAAGCGTTGAACTAATCATCAAAACGATATGGCTGCTGACATCAAGCAGGCAAGCAATTATTTTAGTACATTGATGACTATAGATCCCAGGTATAGTAATGAACCACCTTGGGGATTATTTTCCCATTATATTCATGTGTAATTCTCATCGGTACTTATGTGTACAAAGTACAGGGTAGTAGTTAGAGATGTGCAAACACCTGCAGGATTCAGTTTGGAAAGGGGGTTGGAGGCAGACCAACTCCCGCTGGTTCACTTGGAGATTAGTAATATGAATTTGGATATCCAAAGGGAACACCTCCTTATCTCCTGTCCCCCACCACTGTCACATTACATGGCCCATCTGGCTTTTCTTCAGAAACTAAAAAGCCTGCCTGATCCAGCTCCCCCACCCTTGGTCTTGCTGAAGTTGGGAGGTAGCACATGACATAGGAAGCCTACCTATGGCAAAGGAAGTTCAATGGCTCCCCAAGCATGCAAGCAAACTCAGCCCATGTTACCATAACTTCAGTGTGTTTGAACTGGGGACTGACTTCTTTTACCCAGGATTCTGCCTGAATGAGTTTGAGATACAGTGCATGTCTTTCATGCTGCTCTAATTCATGTTGTGTATGTGAACCTCTGGTAGATGGAGTCAGAGCTGTGTGTGCATGTACACACACACACACACACACACACACATATATATATGGATGGTACCATCTCCCTTTCTAGTTGCTGTTCTGCAAAAAGGCTATATCCCCTAAAACTAGTGTTAGGTAATGGCTATTCTTCTTTAACTCGAGTGGTAGAGAACTATGTTTTTCTGAAGCAGAAGATCCTGGATTGTATCTCCACTGCTTCCTGTGTGCAATTCAGCTCACAGCTGTGGTGTAGTGTATGTATGTAGTCCCAGATTCATTATCAGGGGTTCATTAAGAGAGAGATGAATTAGTCAGCTGCTAGGAAAAAAACCTAATTTTCTTGAGTTTGGAAACATTTCTCATCTATAGTCTGCCTCCCCCTTTCTATTTTATATTATGGCTTTGCCAGCATTGATAGATGCCTTAGAAATACCTATAACAGAACAAGTAGTAAAAGGGAATAAAAAATGAAGCATGACCTCTTAACTGTTTTAATTTTATAGCAATAAAAATGCAATGGCAAGTGCAGCAAATGACAATTGCAAAAAGAAAACCAATCATTTACACAAGGTCATTCCACCTCTAAATGTGGACAGCTAAAAGAGAGGGGATGAAAATACACTACTGTGTATATAATAATGTCTCTTGATACTATTATTGAGTGGCCATAGGCATACTGATAGAATTGCTCCACTCCAAATGCTGCATCCAGAAGCTCCTTTTCTCTTTGGACATATCCTGTTTGGTCTCTTGACAGGGCTCTGCTGGTATAAGTGACCAGTTGCTCCTGCAAAAGAGCTACACCCAATTCTTCCTCCAGTCCAACCAGGGGCGGCTCTAGCTTTTTTGCCGTCCCAAGCACGGCAGGCAGGCTGCCTTCGGCGGCTTGCCTGCAGGAGGTCCCCGATCCCGCGGCTTCGGCGTACCTGACGCTGAATTGCCGCCGAATCCGCAGGACCGGCGGACCTCCCACAGGCAAGCCGCTGAAAGCTGCCTGACTGCCGCCCTCGCAGGGACTGGCAGGGAGCCCCCCGCAGCTTGCCGCCCCAGGCACGCGCTTGGAACACTGGTGCCTGGAGCCGCCGCTGAGTCCAACACACTGGAGTGCTAGTAGCTCATAGCACTTCAGGACAAGGGGATCAGCTGTCATTTGTTTCAGCGCATCAAACGCTTGCTGTTGGGGACCTGTCCAGTCCCACTCAACATCCTGCTTTGTGAGCTGAGCTCATCCTGTTTCACTCACATTTTTTCTGAGTTTTATGTTCTTGTCTCTGCATCACTGTAGAAAAGATTGTAATTGTCTGTCATGGTCTCGTTGAGTTTCTGTACATCGTCGGTGAAGTGAACATTGAGGATATCAGCTGCAATTTTTTTCACCCCAGGCACCCCTTCCTGCATTTGGTTGAGTCTTCTCAGGAACACCTCAGGACACAATGAGCATAAGCCCAGCCATCTGTAGTGACCAAATGGTGTTGAAAAGGTTGTCACAGCACACAGGACTGTTTACCCAGATTTGTGTACCAAAACCCATTCCTCACTTTACAGACTGTGACGATTCTGGCTTTGGAAAGTTCTGGAAAGAAGTCATCAATTGTGGGCAGTGGAGAGTGGTTCCTTTGTAGTGGCTTGGGGTCTATGCCGATGTGTAATTTGCCTGATGGCTTCTTAACCACCACCATGCTGCTTACCCAGGCTGTACTGAGCCCTACAGGTGCAGACTTGTGAGCTCCTTGCTTACTGGATTTTAAAGTGTCACTGGAATTTTCCTTCATGGTTAGTTCACAGTAGGGTGACCAGATGTCCCGATTTTATAGGGACAGTCCTGATTTTCGGGCCTTTTTTTTATATAGCTCCTATTACCCCCCACCCCCTGTCCCACATTTGCTGTCTGGTCACCGTAGTACACAGGTTCCACTGTGGGGCCTACTTTCAGTCACAGCTTGCCTTTGAAAATATCCCCATAGGCTTTTAAAACCGTTTCCATTGTCCATGGGATTCCTCTTTTTCTTCTTGCACTGCAGTTGTAAAACTATGATTCTGCACTCCAATCAGCTCCATGGCTTGTATGGCTGTATTCCCCAAGAGGGGTCTGTGGGGCTTACCATCCACCAGCACAAACTTCTGTTGGTGCCATCTGTTATTTTTCAGGTTAGTTACTATGAGGTCATGTTTTCATACAGGCTGCATTATGGTCTCATTGTAGATTAGTAGATTGCACCTGCTCTTTGTAATGGGTATGTTCCAGTCCAGTCCACCCTAGGAATCTCATTGCAGGAAGCCCCACTATCCAGCTGAAATCACACAGGGCATTTCCCTATTAGCATTCCCTACTAACCCCCATGTTGCATGTACAGAGGTTGCTATTGTCCCTTGTTGTCTTCTTGTGCAGACAGCCTGAACCTGATATGCTCTGGGACTCAAAGAAAGAGTCAAGATGCCATCACCACTTTCTGATGTGCCATCCCCCTCTTGTTCAAGTCCGACTGAATCTTTCTGGGACCTTCCACTGCTCCTTCACACACTACTAAAATGGTTTTACTTGCCACATTCCTTGCAAGTCTGTCCTAGTGTGGACCACTTCTCCTTTACCCATTCATGCCGCCTCCCACAGTAAACGAATCTCACTATGGGAAAGGAACCCTGGCCAACTGCTCTTCTGTGCTGGTGTCCCATTACATATTCTTCTAGCAGTGTTGTGCCCCCTAGGACTTTCACTAAGAAGATGTTGAGAAAACTCAGTTTCCCTTTTCCAAATTCAGAGGTGAATACGGACTATGTTACTAATCCTTTGTTCAGGGTTAGCACTGTTCAGCCAGGCCCTTAAAATGCTTTACAAAGCTAAATTCATTCCTTCTCGCAGCACCTTGCAAGGTGTGTAAGCAATGTTATACTCCATGTTACAGATGAATAACCTGGGACTCAGACAGGCCAAGTGACTGGACCAAGGTCACATAGCAAAGGAGCGTCAGAGCTGGGAACAGACTCAGGCGAGCCTGATTCCTTATCCCTCTTGGCCCGAACCACTAGACAGCATTCCCTCTTGTTCCCATGCCTGATTCTGAAGATGGGAGAAAGCTGGAAATACCAGCCAGGACTTGTTTTAGTACTATTTTTAGTTAAGCAGATTCCCCTCTTCAAATTTGCAACGCCTTCGTTTTCAATATCATGATGATGTTTAATGGTCCACAGGAAGATGAGGGAATTAGTCTGAATCATAAAGCACAATGCAGTACAGGCAACTCTGCCTTGGCTTCTGAAACGCCAGCACAGAATGAGTCCAAAGTTCCATGGGGGCGCTGCACAGGGTGTGGGGAGGCATTAGGCAGCTGGGCATGTCAGCTGGGTCCCTCATCAAACAACTGGTGTGAACAGAAGGTCAAGAGTGAGCTCACTGTTTACTGAATTTGTACATTCCAGGGCTGCTGCAATGCTGCAGCCAGGTGTGGGTTAAAGCAGTTCCAGGATCAGGTGCAAGAGGCCTCCATCTCTGCACCGAAATAGGGATCAGTTCCATCCACGGTGCCTAAATGTGACATTGCACTACCAGCAGATCCTTTTGGGAAGAACCACCTTCTGGGTAAAGCCAGGGAGAAGAGACGGATCTGGAGAAGGAAAGGAGGGGGAAGGAGGAGGCCTAAGAAGAAAAAAGGGGTCCTAGGCTACAGAGAGCGAGAAAGGCTGGGGTGGGGTGGGGTGGAAAGATTACTGGGTGAGTAGAAGGAAGAGAAAGGGGCAATGAACATAGGAAAGAATAGGAGCAACAGGGTTGGATGGAAGGGAAAGATAGAAAAGTAGGAAGCGAGGTAGTGATGGGAGGAAAAACATTGAGTAAAGAAAGTGATGATAGACAGTACGTTAATTGTATTGTATCGTAAAAGGGAAGCCATAACATTTAAACAATGCACTCAGTCTTCATGGGATTGTAACTATCACTGAGAGAGCAGGAGACAGGGAGCATTAGGCTGAAAGTGGTGGTAATATGGGGCATGGAGGTAGAGGTGGCAGATCTGCCTGTGAATGAGAAGTAGAGCAAAAGGGTTCCTAAATACAGGGAAAGGAATACATTGCTGTGTTTCTATGCTGGGTTTTATTCTCGTTTTACAGTGGTGACTTTGCTTTTTGATTATCTGAATAGTTTTCATATTCATCTGATGGAAAATGTCTGAGAAGAGACTTGTGGCTTTTGGTATTCCAACCCAAACTCACTTCCCATATTTAGAAGCAACAAAGAATCCTGTGGCACCTTATAGACTAACAGACGTTTTGCAGCATGAGCTTTCGTGGGTGAATACCCACTTCTTCGGATGCAAGAAGTGGGTATTCACCCACGAAAGCTCATGCTGCAAAATATCTGTTAGTCTATAAGGTGCCACAGGATTCTTTGTTGCTTCTACTTAACCGGACTAACACGGCTACCCCTCTGATACTTCCCATATTTAGTTTATCCTAACACAAATTTCCAGTTAAGTAGCAGTTCGTCCCTTAGGTTTTTCTGGCACTCTTTTGTTTTGTAATGTTTGAAAAATCTTCTAAAATGCAGAAACTTGCCTCTGGATTTTCAAAAACTGTAGCATCTCCCTCACAGTGCTGCAGAGCCTCTCCACTTTGAGCTTGACTGGCGATAGACCTATTGGCAAGATTCCTAGCTAGGTGCTGCCCCTGGATCCTGCTTTACTGTGTATTGGCCTCTGACTAATAACTGTCTGGTATCAATCTGAAGTCCTACTGCCCCCTCTACGTACTAGAAGGGAGCATCCGTGTTTTTGGATGCGCATCTAAGGTTTAGGCTGCTCCTCCAAATCTTGGCGTTCTCCCATCCCTAGTTTCAGTATCTGCTATAATGCTGATGTGTTTTGTAGGTGTTTTTGCAACTTGTATCATCATAATAACACACCACTACCTATTGTGTGACTCCTAGCAACCTTAAGGCCTTTGATGGAGTTTTGCACTGGTGGGAGGGCCAGACCTTAAAGAGAGCTTGACAGCTCCACCAGTTCTGAGGCCCTGTCAAGGGCTACACACAGATTCTGGTACCCTTATTGTGACTGAATAGGACCATTCTCCATGAGTCGTCCCATTCCAGTCTGGGGTAGTCATGGAGCAAGGGGCTCTTCACTATGGGCTGGACTACAGGAATCTGATCACTAACCATAACCTAAAATGAGTTTGCAGAAGGGCTAAGCAACTCCTGTGCCCTTGGCTTATTTGGAGTGTTTCCTTCAAAACATTGCTTTAAATGTTGGTAGCTGGGCAAAAGATGTCATCTCCTGGGGTGTGAAAGCTCCATAAAATACTCAAGCTGGGCTGACCTACACTGAGAGGGATCCACATTGTGTTTTTCCTCCTTTTTTGCACTATCATACTTGTGAGGTGGCTGGGAACAGTGTCCCCTCTTCTAGTCTTTCTTCCTTCCCCCCTCCCCCCAAGAGAGGACCATGCTGGCATGCCTAAGAGCTCAGAAAAAGCCATCCATCTGAAATGTCAGACTCGCCAAGCCCCTTTCCTTACTGCCTGAGCTCTGGCTGTACTCCCTTGTATATTCAGCCCTCTTGCCTTCACCAAAATAAATTTCAGCTCAGGCTGCCAGTTGCACTCAATTGAATAATAATTCAATAGACTAATCAAAGAGTGGGTGAGGATAATAGCTTTTACTGGACCAACTTTTGTTGGACAAACAGACAAACTTCCAAACTCCACAAAGCTCTTTTTCCTCTTGTCTGGGAAAAGTATTCATCCACTTTATCTCTCAGATCCTGGGACCAACACAGCTACAACACTGTAATCAAAGAGTGACAGTTTAAGAGGAAAAAAGCACACAAAGATCCTGAGTTTGCTGAAGAATATTATTATGGCTCTCCAATTGTTGAAAGAGTAGCAAAAGGTGATGGATTATGCTGCAATAATGTTAGCACATTTTTTCAGCTAACTCAAATACATGTTATGGTTAAGGCTACAAGTCTTTCATGAAGGACCTCTGTGATATCTGCAGCAGCTGGTGCAGCTGACCCAAGGGCCACCCATCCTGACCCAAGGGCTGCCCAAGCAGCTCGGATGGCCCCAGGTTCAGCCACAGCAGCTGCTGCTCGGGCAGCCCCAGGCAGCTGGTCCTGGGCACTGCCCTGGGGCAGCAATCTGGGAGTAGCAGCGGGGCCCTGGGCTACTGTCCCTGACCCAGAGCAGCAGCTGTGGCGGGGGAACCCATCCCCAGCAACAGCGGCAGTAGGGCCCCAGGCTACCCTCCCATTCCAGCAGTGGTGGGGCCTGGAGTGCCCCCACCCCCGGGATCAGCAGTATCCCCTGGAAACCCTCCCCCAGAGCAGCAGCATCCCTGGAAGTGCCCCACCCCAGCACCTAAGATTTAGTTAGGAGTATTTTTAGTAAGGCCTTGTCTACACTACAAGACTATTTCGAATCAACTTAGTTCGAATTTGTGGATTCGACCTTATGAAGTCGAATTTGTGTATCCATACTAAATACACTAATTCGAATTTCTGAGTCCACATTCACGGGGCCAGCGTCGACTTTGGAAGCGGTGCACTGTGGGAAGCTATCCCACAGTTCCCGCAGTCCCCGCTGCCCATTGGAATGCTGGGTAGAGCCCCCAATGCCTGCTGGGGGGAGAAATGTGTCGAGGGTGGTTTTGGGTAAGTGTCGTCATTGAACCGTCAATCACAACCTCCCTCCCTGCTTGAAGCGCCTGCGGGCAATCTGTTCGTGCACTTTTCTGGTCAGTGACAGCACGGACGCCACAGCACTGCAAGCATGGAGCCCGCTGCAATCATCGCCGTTTTCTCCTCCTCGCACTTTATCGTCCACCTCTTCCACAGTCAGCTGCTGAGAAATTGGGCTACTTTTCAATGGTGCTCCAAGCACTGGGGGACCATAGGGGACGTTTTACAAACATCAACGTCGGGTGGCCGGGCAAGGTTCATGATGCGTGTGTTTTCAGGAACTGTGGGCTGCTCAGACGCCTGCAGGAAGGTAGTTTCTTCCCGGACCACGAAATAACTGTTGTGGATGTGCAGATGCCTATAGTCATCCTCGGGGACCCAGCCTGCCCGCTAATGCACTTGCTCATGAAGCCCTATACAGGCGCCTGGGACAGCGACAAGGAACTCTTCAAATACCAGCGAGCAGCGAGCAGCGTGACCTGTGACTGTTCAGTTTCTTTACAGAGAAGCTGAACCTGCCCCTGTTTCTTTACCCAGTTACTGTTGACTCTCCTCTTCGGTTACATACCCCGTTCACCCCGTTACCCCCACTTCCAGCACACGTGTAAAAATAAAATACATGTCCCATTATTACTTAACAAAGGTTTCTTTATTCATGACTTTTCGTGAAAGGGTTGAAACTGGGACGCAGACTGTGCTGGGTAGGGTGTGCGGTGATGTAAAGACCGCCTCTAAACTCAAGGAATGACAGGCTCCTGCTCCTAGAGCGGTCCACAGTGCCGGAATGCTTCTTTCAACGGAGCCTGCCATCCCTCTTTATGTAATTCTGTGTGCGGGCGGATATGTGACCTTGTGGTGGAGGAGGACGGATACAGATTCCTCAGCTGCATGACTCAGCGGTCCAGGACAAGGACCGCTGTATAAGATCTGTAACTGCCCTCCCCCGCTGCAAAGTCACATCTCCCCCGCCCACACAGATCCTGGAAACCACCTCCCATACCGACCAGGGTGCCTACTGACTGCACCGTGTGTGTGACCCGCTGCTGATCCTGCCCCCGTGTCTGTACCCTGGGAAAGGTGACTGTCCTATGCAATTAACCACCCCCTTCCCCACGCCCCCCATTCAAACACAGTCTTCTTTGAAAAAACATAACGGAAACGGTAATTAACAGCAAAGCATTTTTATTAATTAAGTAGACAGTTAGGGGATGGGACTGGGATTGGGACTACTGTGAGTCTGGAAGTGAAGGACTTCGGCAAATGTAGGGTATGAGAGCTTTTGGGTACTTGAGCACTGTGCTGTGGTGCAGTGACAGTATTCACGTCCCCGGCCGCCCCTCCTCCTGATTATTTTCGGTGAGGGGGGTATGGGACTTTGTGGCGGGGGAGTGCGGTTGCAGATACACTGCAGGGTGTCTCTGTCCTCCTGCGGTCCTGCAGAACATCCACAAGGCGCCTGAGCGTGTCCGTTTGCTCCCTCACTAGTCCAAGCAGCGTTTCAGTCGCCTGCTTGTCTTCCTCACGCCACCTCTCCTCCCGTTCGCTGTGTGAGCGCTGGCACAGAGAGACGGTCTCCCTCCACTGGCTCTGCTGGTCCGCCTCTGCTAGGTAGCAGCCCATACGTTCCTTGAACATCTTGTCCCTTGTCTTTTTCTTTCGCTGCCTAATCTTTGCCAGCCTCTGCGAGGGGGATGCTGTGGCAGGTCTGGAGACAGTGGAAGCTGTGAGATGGGAAACAGGGAGTGAATTCCTTGCAAAGATACATTTTTGCGAACAATTAACTGAGTCTAGGCTGTCTCTGTGAATTCTGGGTTGAGACCCCTGTGCCTGCTGGGGCACAAATCATTTTCGCGGTGGATTCTGGGTAAATGTCGCCAGTCATTCCTTCCTCCGGGAAAGCAACGGCAGACAATCATTTCAAGCCCGTTTTCCCAGAATTGCCCTGGCATACGCCATAGCGTGGCAACCATGGACACTGTTTTGCCTTTTGTGTATGTTACCGTATGTGTACTAGATGCCGCTGACAAAGGCGGGCCAGCAGCGCTACACAGCAGCATGCTTTTGCTTTTGCATGACAGCAGAGATGGTTACCAGCCATATTGTACCATCTACCATACCATAAATTGGTAATAAGATGGTAATAAGATGGGCATGGTTACCTGTCCTTTTGCACTGCACCATTTGGTGCTGTCATAAGTGCCCCTGGCCGAGCAGCCAGGGGCGCAAAAGCAAAAATTGGGAATGACTCCCTGAGTCAATCCCTCCTTTTTGGTATCTAAAAATAGAATCAGTCCTGCCTAGATTATGGGCAAGTGTACTAGAGAACCACTGTATCATAGAACCAGAGAGCACAGCTGCTCTGTGTCCAATCCTGCATAAATTTGGAGCTGTATGCTATTCACAGGGGGTGCTCCTGCAACAACAACACCTGTTCATTCCGGCCTTCCCACAGCCTTCCTGGGCTACCATACCATTGTCCCACCACTTGTGTGATGAAGTAATAAAGAATGCAGGAATAAGACACAGTGACTTGTTTGTGAGAAATGAGTGGAAGGAAGCCTCCAGCTGCAACGATAGTCCAGGCAGGACATTAATTACTGTGGATGAAGGAGCCCATCATCCCTCTGCTAGTCCAGGGGCAATTCAATCTTTTCTTTACACAGGAAGGGTGGGGGCTGATGGAGCTCAGCCCCCTGTTGCAATGATGAGGACGGTTACCAGCCATACTGCACCATCTACCATGAAAAATTAGGGCCAGGCGCCCTTGATCGACCTCACAGATGCTAGTACGCATGGTTACCAGTCCTTTTGCACTGCCCCATGTGCCAATAGGCTGATGATGAGGACGGATACCAGTCTTTTTGTACCATCAGCCATCCATAGCGTGGGGGGAGCAAGGATGTTGGTGTTGAGTGCTGCACCATCGCGTCTATCTGCAGCATTCAGTAAAGATAGGGTGACATGTAAAAGAGTCAACAGAGGATTGTTTTCACTTCTGGTGGTGGGTGGGGTGTGTGCGCAAATTGCCGAACTATGCCCTGACCCACCACAGACACTGTGTTTGACCCTAGAAGCATTTGGAGCTCATCCAAGAATGCAAATACTTTTCGGAGACAGCAGGAACTGTGGGATACCTTGCGTCCTCATTCCCCCCTCCCTCCATGAGCGTCCATTATATTCTTTGGCTTTCCGTTACGCTCGTCACGCAGCTGCGTGCTGAGTCTGTGCTATGCCGTCTGTCCGTAGATTTTTTAAAAATACTTTGGACCAGGCGTAAAATTACAGTAATTACCCTAATTAGATGCAGGAGTCTCCGAGCGAGATCACCCTGAGGACGGTCACTGAAGGAGATAGAGAGCGCATGCTGCGTGAAAGCTAGCACGAACCAGGGCCCGATGCAGCCGTGCTCGGGGAGGCAGTGCTCCCTGAGTACCTCATGAAAGCCTTGCGCGGAAAAGTGTGCTACCACGGAGCACCCAATAAGGCAGCTCTCCCCAGGAACCTCCTGCTGATGCTTTTCGATTAACGCAAGGAGAGCTTCGTGGAGATCTCCCAGGAGGATTTCTGTTCTATCCCCATATATAGAGAGCCCTCCTTTTCACACAGTTAAGATTCCTGTTATATTAAGAATAAAAGTTAACATGGTTAAAGCACTTACCGACTGCTCCTTCCCCTGATTCAGGATCCGGGTTCATGGCCAGGGAGGGTTGGTAGGGGATCTCCGTGACGGTGATGAATAGATCCTGGCTGTCGGGGAAACCAGCGTTGTAAGCGCTCTCGCCTGCCTCGTCCTCCACAAACCCTTCCTCATCTTCCCCGTCCGCGAACATCGCCGAGGAACTGTCCGTCGACACTGTCCCATCGTCAGAGTCCACGGTCACTGGTGGGGCAGTGGTGGCAGGCTCCGTAGCGTCCGTTTGCCGCTTTGATTTTTTGGTAGCCTTGTCTGGGGTCCTTGATTTTCACGCGGCGCTGCGTTGCATCCCGCCTGTATCCTCTGTCTCTCATGGCTTTGGAGACCTTCTCGTAGGTCTTTGCATTCCGTGTTTTGGAGCGCAGCTCCGAAAGCACAGACTCCTCGCCCCACACACCGATCAGATCGAAGAGTTCCCAGTCAGTCTATGCTGGGTCCCTCTTTCTATTCACAGATCACCTGAACTCCTCTGCTGGAGAGCTCTGCATCGTTGCAGGTGCTGCGGAGCTCGCCCCGATGTCCAGCCAGGACGTCAGATTCAAAGTGCCCAGACAGGAAAAGGAATTCAAATTTTCCCGGGTCATTTCCTGTGTGGCTGGTCAGAGAATCCAAGCTCCAACTGCTGCCCAGAGCGTCAACAGAGTGGTGCACTGTGGGATAGCTCCCGGAGCTACTAAGTTCGATTTGCATCCACACCTAGCCTAATTCGAGCTAGCCATGTCGAATTTAGCGTTACTCCACCTGTCGGGGTGGAGTACCGAATTCGAACTAAAGAGCCCTCTAGTTCGAATTAAATGGCTTCCTGGTGTGGACAGTTGAGCAGTTAGTTCGAATTAACGCTGCTAAATTCGAATTAAAGTCCTAGTGTAGACCAGGCCTAAGAGTCATGAAGAGGTCACCAGCCAGTGACTTTTTGGTTATTGCCCATGACCTGTCCATGACTTTTACTAAAAATACGTGTGACTAAATCAGAGCCTTCATTATGGTTGTAGTCTGCAGCATTCAGAACCTCACAACTCTCCTGTGAGGTAGGGAAGTAGTACTAATATCCCCATTTCACATGAGGAATGGAGGCATAGAGAGACTAGTTGTGATGTTTCAGGGCTCACCCAGCCTGCTAAGGGGTTTTGTCACTGTCTGCCCTAATGCTATGCTGCTGTGGCTCAGAGCTCTGACACTAGTAGCCAGCCCACAAGAATAATGTGACATCTCACCCTGGCTTCCACCAACCTAGTTACTCCTTGCAGGGTGATCTCAGCTCTTCCAGTTCCAAGTCTCCCCAAATCCATGCACCCAAGTTCTTAACTACCAGACACTCTGACTTTTCCCCTCTGGTTCATCACCCTTGAAGGCATGAAATCTGTTCCTCCAGTTATCAGTTCACATTAGCACATGCCCTTCACACAGTTTGCCCAACAAAGGCCTGCTTGGGGTAAAAATAAAACAAAAAGTTTAATAGAAAAAAAATCAGATTCCAAGAAGCAAAACATACAAATTACACAGAAAATAAAATTGAAGATGCAACTTCAATCTTCACACTTCAGTAGTAGAAAAGGGAATTTATCTAAAATAGATTACTTCTGGCCTTTGAACAGTTTCCTAGCATCATCCTAGTCATAGGGTGGAGTCCAATGTTTCCAGACAGCTCCTTCATTCCCCACCTTTGAGACTGTCCATCATTCTGGATGAAGGCTTCAGTTTCAAGACTCCTTTTAAAATGGGGCTTTTTTCCTTCACTTTTTTCCTCTCTCTCCTGGCATGGTGACTCATGTTTATGTAGAGTGGGGAAATTCTAGCCAGGATGTCTCAATGTTTTCCCATTAACCTTAATGGCCCATCATTTGTCTGTTCCTGGATTGTACAATGCTAGATGCTTGAAGCTAGTCTTGTGTGGTTGGGGATGCAGCCCCTCGCTGCCTGGCTTCTCACAGTCGTGCTGTGAGGTGGAGGTAAAGCTTTATGAACTCAATTCTTTCTATATATAAATTCATAACTACAGTCATAATGACCATCAAGTTCAGAACATTACAAGCTTTCAAAAAAGCTTGACATATTTTTGTGTGCAATAACATTGAATCCAACCAGCTGATTCAATTGCCTACTCTTTGGACTTTAAACTGTGATGGGTTTGGTCACAGAGACCCCCTTGGGATTGTCACCTGACATGCTGAAGTTACCTTTTAGCCCGTTTTCCTGCCAGCTTGGGACTTCCAGAACCCTGCCTTGTTGAGCCAGACATGCTAGCCTGCTGCAACACTGACCCAGGTCTGGCCCACACCCCTAAAGCTGCAGGCTTTAAGTGAAAACAGATCTGACTCCAGCACCCAGGCACCCAGCTCCCAATGGGATCCAAACCCCAAATAAATCCATTTTACTCTGTATAAAGCTTATATTGGGTAAACTCATAAATTGCCCACCCTCTATAACACTGATAGAGAGATATACACAGCTGTTTGCTCCCCCAGGTATTAATCATTTACTCTGGGTTTACTAATAAATAAAATCATTTTTGTTTAAGTATAAAAAGTAGGATTTAAGTGGTTTCAAGTAATAACAGACAGAACAAAGTAAGTCACCAAGCAAAATAAAGCAAAAACACACAAGTCTAAGCCTAATACATTAAGAAACTGATTACAGGTAATATCTCACCCTCAGAGATGTTCCAATAAGCTTCTTTCACAGACTAGACTCCTTCCTAGTCTGGGCCCAATCCTTTTCCCTGGTACAGTCCTTGTTAGTTCCAGCAGACATCTTAGGTGGTAACTAGGGGGTTTCTCATGACTCTCCCCCCCCCCCCCACTTTGTTCTGTTCCACCCCCTTTTATAGCTCTGGTACAAGGTGGGAATCTTTTGTCCTACCCCTCCTTCTAAATGGAAAAGTACCAGATTTAAGATGGATTTCAGCATCAGGTGACATGGTCACATGTCCCCGTGAGACCTCATTCTTCATTACCCACAGGCTGGCCCCCATGTACACAAGAAGGCTTGCAGGTAAATAAAACCATTCACAGTTCATTGATTCTGAAGCACCTTTAATGGCTTCCACTTAATACATTTACAACAGTAATACAAGTTTATATCTTATTCTCCTAACTCCAGACATAGAAATAATACATAGAAACAAAGAGAATGAACACACTCAGTAGATTGCAAACTTTCTAATGATACCATACAAGGGGTATTTAGCATAAAGCATATTCCAGTTATGTCAAATTCATAAGCATATTTCCGTAAAGTATATGGAATGCAATGTCACACAGACTCACTGTTTTCTTCTTGGGGTGTTTGTACCCTGATTGTCACACTAGTGACTTGTCCAAGGTCACGGGAGGAGTCTGGTGGTCTCCCAAGTGCCAGACTAGTACCCTAACTATTGGACCATCCTTTCTCTTCCATCATTATTGTATGTGCCAAGAATTTTTTTTCTGACGCAGATTTTCATTGATACAGAGCGATCCGGATCACAAGCAAACAATACGTCTAAACATAAATATACACATCTAGGAACAAAGAATGCAGACCATACTTACAGGATAGGGGACTGTGCTGGGGCCGGTCACCTCTCACGAGTGCCCTTTATCGGGTATGCATGTGCCTGCTCTCTTTTTTCAAGTTTGTGTTGCCCACGGTGCTTTCCGCAGGCTACTGCCCTCGTCTGGTGAATCCTTGGTGACTCAGCCCTCTGGCCAAGTCAGACACAGTTCATATGTGAACAAAACAAAATAGACCTCTTCCAGGGTACAAGTCCAACAGGGCCTATCAGAGTAGCCTTAGTTGGTCTCTTCCTGCAGCCCTCTGTGGGCTCAGTCCTTAATCAGTCCAGCAGGGCCTATCACTGTACCTGGGTTATAGCTCCTCCTGGGCTAACCTTCAAACAGTCTCTCAGGCCTTTCTGGGCACTCTCGCAAATAGTCCCTGCTCTAGTTTGGAACAGTGCACCCAGGGCCTCCTTCCTGGAGACTCTTGCTCTGTAGTGAGCCTTCCTGACCCTAGCTTTCCAGTTAAATCATAAGTTCTGTTCACTCGCTCTCCTTCCAGGGGGTATCAAAGCCCCACAAAGGCTGACCCTCTTCCAGGTCTTCAGTCCCTTTCCTAGACTACTCCCATCTCATGGCTTAAGCCACTTACCTAGTGGCTGGTGGGGGGACCTGGGCCGCCTGCTACTCCAAGTCCCAACCCAGGGACCCTATAAATAGCAGCCGCTTGCTGCTTCCCTTTTCACTGTGTTCTGTTACTGTTGTTCCCTGGGCCACTTCCCCATGGCCCTAGTACCTTCGCCCCTGCCCCAGGGCTGAAGTCTTTCTTGAGTTCCAGCAGCAAGCCAGGAGCTCCTTCCTTGCTCCTCCAGTTCCTGCCAGCAATTGCTTTGTCCAGTGCTGCAGCCAGCCAGGAGCACCGTCCTTGCTCCCTTGACTCCAGCTAACAATTGCTCTGTTCTGTTCAGCAGCTCCTTTTATATGAGCCTGCTGGGCTTTGATTGGCTGTCCCCTGCAGCCTCTCTGATTGGCTGTTCTCACAGCTGCTCTAGGCAGCCTGGAGGACTCATCTGTACTTCTCTTTCCTTGGGTCAGGTGTGGTAGGACCACGAGGCCTCCAGCAGAGGGCCTCTGAACCTGGTGCACCTTGTGTCAGGGACTCTATCCTGGGAAGCAGTGACTCGGAAAAGATTTGAGGGTTGTGGTGGATAATCAGCTGAACATTAGTTCCCAATCTGATGTTGTGTCTACAGGGGCTAAGCCAATCCGTGGATGTATAAACAGAGGAATTTCAAATAGGAGTAGAGAAGTTATTTTACCTCTGTATTTGGCACTGGTGTGACTGCTGCTAGAATACTGTGTCCAGTTCTGGTGTCCACAGTTCACGAAGGATGTTGATAATTTGGAGAGGGTTCAGAAAAGAGTCATGAGAATGATTACAGGATTAGTAAACATGCCTTACAATGATTTTCTCAAGAAGCTCAATCTATTTATTTTAACAAAGTGAAGGTTATTGGGTGACTTGATCATAGTCTATAAGTACCTACATGGGGAATAAAAATATTTAATAATGGGCTCTTCCATCTAGGAGACACAGGTTTTATAAGGTCTAATGGTTGGAAGTTGGGTAGTGAGGGTAATTAAGCATTGGATTAAATAATCCAGGGTCATGGTGAATTCTCCATTGCTGGCCATTTGAAAATCAAGATGGGGTGTTGTTCTGAAAGATATGAATTCAAAAGAAATTATTTTGGGGAAAATCTATGGTCTGTGGTATACAGAAGGTCAGTCTAGATGATGACAGTCTGGCCTTGCAGTCTATGATTTCAAAAAAATTGTTTACTTTTCTTCTGACCCTCCCTCTTGTCTCTCTGCCCAAAAATGTTGTTGTTGTTCATTTCCCAATGCACTACCTGGTTCTAGCCTGGTCTGAGAGTGGAAATGCTAAATGACTACAAATAAGGCTGTTGTTACAATATTTCTAGTAAACCAGAGGCAGGTAGTACACAAATTATGTGAGAAGGCTTTTTGTCTTATTAGAGAGGAGATCGGACCAAAACCTTGAATGCAAACTCTCCGAGTTTTTTTCAAAATCCAAATTGGAATTTTATGTCTTGGACCCATTTCTGCTTCTCAAGACTAACGTGATTTGGATAAGAGTCACATAAGCATACAGACTTTATGGTATTTGATCAAAGCCTTGGTCTCTCATCATTTACAAATACTTGAAAAGCCCATACAAGAACCCATAGAAAATCTTATTCAGACTCTAGAAACTATCACGGTTTTTCTAGCATGCTTATTGCCATGTTATCTAAGTGCCTAGAAAGGGAGGGAAGGGAAATCTGTGGACAGGATCTGAACTTAAGAAGGGTCAGGTATAGGCTAGAGATGAGAGAATTTTTCTTGGAGATGGTCAGTAGATTCTTGAATAACCTACCACAGGAAGTAGTAGGTGTGAGCAGAATAAATGAATTTACAGCAAATAGCAGTTTCCTTGATATTGAACAGTCCATCTCGCTATACTACCTACCAAGTAAAATAAACTTACTCCATAGGAAGCCCTATGACTCTCTTCATCCTTATAGCTGCTATACTGTTAATGACATTATTCTGCTGCCCTAACGACCAACTTCTACAGCATGTAGGAAGCCTAGATCAAATACTCAGCATATTAACAACTCTTTCTTTGATCATGAAAGCCCATAATAACCTCCTCAGACTAGCATTTCTCTCTGACACTCCAAGAAAAAGTGTCCTACATTATTGTGAAAAATGATCTGCATCTTTACTGCAAGTTATCCACTAGTGCTTGTCTTTACAAATCACTGTTCTCTTATTACATGGTAAGTTAAACATCACAAATGTTTTAAACAGGCTAAGTATTTATTATACAATGTCCTACCCATACAATATGTAGTGCCTTGCACTGTGCTTTATGAGCTGCAAAGATAGGTATCGCTTCACTCAACACTGCGGTACAACCAAATTTGGGGTGACACATGGAAATTGTTTGAAAACGCAGTGATCAGTTTAGGAAAGGAAATGAAGAGTCTCTCAGTGTATGGGGAATTTAGGCAGACTGTAGTAATCCCAGTTAGAATTTAGCCGGGGTATGATATAATTCTAACAGATCTGCTAAGACTCTAATTAATGCAGGTAGTCCTCCAAACGGAGGAACCTCCAGCAAGCCAGCACTTGCACCTAATGCCATGCTTGTGGATTAGTTCAGTAATGGCTGGGAAGAAATGCTATCTACTGAAACCCCCACTCTACTCTCTGCAGTTTTCTTGAGAGGAGACCCCCCCCCTGCAAATACTACTCTGGTCAAACCCTGGTTAGTTTGTCAGATTGACATGTCATATCCAAGGTGGGGTATATTAGCCTTTGGGTAATCCTTTTCTTTAACAGCCGACTAACTTTTTGTGCCTCCTGAAAAAAATCTGTTTCTTTTATTGGAGGAGATTGAAATGGCACATGCTTTCCCTGCAATCAGTGTATTACAAAATGGGAAATGACTGCCTAGGAAGGAGTACTGCAGAAAGGGATCTGGGGGTTATAGTGGACCACAAGCTAAATATGAGTCAACAGTACAACGCTGTTGCCAAAAAAGAGAATATCATTCTGGGATGTATTAGCAGAAGACACAAGAAGTAATTCTTCTGCTCTACTCCTCACTGATTAGGCCTCATCTGGAGTATTGTGTCCAGTTCTGGCCACCACATTTCAGGAAGGATGTGGACAAATTGGAGAGAGTCCAGAGAAGAGAGACAAAAATGATTAAAGGTCTAGAAAGCATAACCTATAAGGGAAGATTGAAAAAAAATGTTTAGTCTGGAAAAGAGAAGACTGAGAGGGGACATGTAACAGTTTTCAAGTATGTAAAAGGTTGTTTCAAGGAAGAGGAAGAAAAATTGTTTTTCTTAACACCTGAGGATAGGACAAGAAGCAATGGGCTTAAATTGCAGCAAAGGAGGTTTGTATTGGACATTAGGAAAAACTTCCTAACTTTCAGGGTGGTTAAGCGCTAGAATTAATTTCCCAGGATGGTAATGGAATTTCCTTCACTGGAGATTTTTAAGAGCAAGTTAGACAAACACCTGTCAGGGATGGTCTAGATAATACTTAGTCCTGCCTTGAGTGCAGGGGACTGGACTAGATGACCTCTTGAGGTCCGTTCCTGTCCTATGATTCCATTTCTCTCTACAAGCAAAAGATTGAGTAGACACACAGAGAGAAAGTTAAGTAACTGCATGAGTGTTTGAAAATTCTCACTGAACACATTATCAAAATCCCTTTTGACAATGAAACTTTGGCTCCTAAATCAGTTAGGTGTAAAATGAAGCACAGCAGCGCCTAACCCCCTTTAAAAATCTGGGGCTAGGTGACATCTAATGTCATGCTGGAAGTCAGAGAGAGAGAGAGAGAGCATTTGAGTGCAACAAGGCTGAGATTGTCTAAGTCCCAGTCCAGGGCCTTAACCACCAGATCAGAACATCCTTCTTCATTTCTGTGGCTCCCAGCACCATGGTAACTGGGTACTCCCCATACATCCTATCCTATCTCCTAGAACTGGAAGGGACCTTGAAAGGTCATGAAGTCCAGCCCCCTGTCTCCACTAGCAGGACTAAGTACTGATTTTTGCCCCAGATCCTTAAGTGGCCCCCTTAAGGATTGAACTCATAACCCTTGGTTTAACAGGCCAATGCTCAAACCACTGAGCTATCCCTCCCCCCTACAGACATAGACAAGGAACAACTCTCCTCTACTCCATTGGTCTATGCAGTCTTGTATTCTGCTCTCTGGCAGTGAGCCATGCCGAATGCTTCAGAGGAAGGTGAAAAACCCCTTCCCTGAATGCACCTGGCCAATTGCATAGTTATGGGGAAGAACATTTTCTGTGTGAGTGCATGCCCTGAAGCAGAAGGATGCGTAGCCCTCATCCTCTTTATCCTAAGCTAGTGTGGCTGCAGGTGTTCTTTGTCATATAAGTCACAAGTCTTTTTTTTTAAGCTTATGAAATTAAAATAAAAAGACAGCTGCTTTCCCAGTGAGTTTCTCTCTGACCCAGCCAGCAGGAGCTGTTCTGAGCTGCTCTCAGCTGGGAGTCTCATTTTACACATCTTACAAGGAGGCTGCCGAAAGGCAGCACATTAATGCAAACCGAGAGAGATGCAATGAGACTCTTCTCACAAATGCCTTGTTGACGAACCGCATAAAAAACCTTGTGTCAAGAAATGATGTTTCTGCTACAGTAAACACATGCCACAGCAAATAAAAAATAATATGGACAGCGACAAAACATAGGCAGAGAGGGTACAGATGCTGTTCTTCGAAGCACAAGAATTCAACAGCAGATTGTCGATGAAAATGGGGACTATTTTAGGCAGGGGAAATCAGTCTTACAAGCATCACATTCCCAGCTATGAGGTGAGTTAAGCTGCATAGATTTATTAAAATATGAGTGAGGCAGGCATTAAGAAAACTAAGTTAGAACCAGGAAAAAATATGTACCAAAGCCTGAATAGTGACATGCAAACAAGATAAGCCAGGGATGGCTGCCTAATGTTGCGCTCTGGCATGGCGAGTCACTAATGACATTAATTAAGTACAAATGCAGCAGAGCATTGTTAAACGCATTCAGGAAATGCACACACCCCATTTGGGTGGGAAATTAATGAGCTGCTGTTCATGTGGAAAGGGAAGGCATTAAGAAATTGAGTTAAAGATGAAAATCAGGAACCGTTTCCATTGGGTCCTCGTCACACACACATCTCCTTTAATTAAAAGCAAGCATCTGCACAAGGAATGCAGCACCTAAACCTTTAATAATTGATGGGTAAGCACAATCAGTTGTGATTACAGAGCTCTTGATTCCATATTTAAATCGTTTGACCTTGGAATACACTGAGCTTTTGTCCAGGTGTCACTGACACCCATGTACTGAATATGACAATGGCAGTGGCTTTCTCCTGACCTAAATAGCAGCAAAGAGTCTTGTGGCACCTTATAGACTAACAGACGTTTTGGAGCATGAGCTTTCATGGGTGAATACCCACTTCATCAGATTACCAACTCTAACCATATCACAAATACAGGGAGATTTAGGCCATTTTTAAAGGCTGCCTGCCCTTTAACAATTTGGGCTCAGCAGCCTTCAGTTTCTCCAGCTGGATGTTAGGAGGTGCTGTTGTGCTCACTGAGCAGTCAGCCATGGGTGAACCCTTTACAGGAACAGGTAGATGACCCTTTGGGGAGCATACTAGTCCACTAAGGTGCATGTAGTTCATAGGAAAGGAGGGAGGAGAAAGAATTGGGCAGCCCTTTCCCTTGTCGCCTCCCCTCAGCAGTGTAGGGAATGCAATCAAGATGCAGTTTTCCCTTCCTGGGCCATGATGGAGCTGCTGAAGGCAACCGTAGGAGGAGGAAGCACAACAGAGTGGGTCTGCTGGAGACTTCAACCAAAAAGAGTGTGTTGGAGTGTGTAAAATAAAACATCCCCCTCCCACTTAATCTTACTTCCTATGGTGGTGGTTTTCTTCCTAAAAACCACCCTCTTCTCTTTCTCTCCACCTCCTGAGTTGTAAGTTGAAATGCAAGTTCAGTATGGCCTGTTGTTAGTTGTAGGGGAAATGTCTTCCAGTTCATCACTTCAACATCAGACCGGTGAATGAAAAGAATCCATCAAATACAGCAAGGAGTTAGTTCTTCCAACTCTTCATGAGACTCTGCCATGGTGCCCATTGAGAAATACTACATGCATCCTGGCCTCATTCAAGTTGCCTACCTAACTGCCCCTTGCAACTGATACAATATTTTTTACTACTTCCTGTACCAAGCTGTTTGTGAAGGAACACAGGAATTATTTGCCCTATTGGATCACAGCGGTGATTCATCAAGGCCATCTTCAGCAGGCGCCAGTTTCAGATGAAGGCACAATAATTTCAGAATGGATAGTTAGCAAATAGCCTTGCTATAAGGGAAAAGTTTTTCCTGGGCTCCTTCACCCCATCTTGCTTTGAAACATGAAGGTTTATATCCTTTGCAATTTTTGTCCTATCTAATATATCTCTGCTTTTTCTCAGTATGCATATAAATGGACATTGTTGCTCTGCAATGTCACGTAGTTGTTGCAGTCCACCAGGAGGTGGCTGTATTTCAGTAGTAGAGGAAGTGATTTCTATTTAGGTTTTAAAGGCTGTTGGGATGAAATCTGCTATACAAAGATATCTCTTTAGAAATGAAAGGGTTTTTTGCGTCTGAAAAATCTAAACTCTCACTTATAAGAGTTTTAGCTAAGGTTTTAGCTCATATGGCCATGCAATTAACCTTTTCTGAATATGAACCACATGGGAATCAATGCAGTGGTCTGGTGGCACCTTAAAGACTAACAGATTTATTTGGGCATAAGCTTTTGTGGGTAAAACACCACTTCTTCAGATGCATGGAGTGAAAATTACAGATGCAGGCATTATATAATGACACATGAAGAGAAGAGAGTTACCTCACAAGTGGAGAACCGGTGTTGACAGGGCCAATTAGATCAGGGTGGATGTAGCCTGCTCCCAATAATAGATGAGGAGGTGTCAATTCCAGGAAAGGCAAAGCTGCTTTTGTAATGAGCCAGCCACTCCTAGTCCCTATTCAAGCCCAAATTAATGATGTTAAATTTGCAAATGAATTTTAGTTCTGCTGTTTCTCTTTGAAGTCTGTTTCTGAAGTTTTTTTGTTCAAGAATGGCTACTTTTAACTCTGTCATAGAATGTCCAGGAAGATTGAAGTGCTCTCCTACTGGCTTTTGTATGTTACCATTCCTGATATCTGATTTGTGTCCATTTATTCTTTTATGTAAGGACTGTCCCGTTTGGCCAATGTACATGGCAGAGGGGCATTGCTGGCACATGATGGCATATATAACAGTAGTGTATAAAAGTAGAGCCTTTGATGGTGTGGCTGATGTGGTTGGGTCCTCTGATGGTGTCGCTAGAGTAGATATGAGGACAGAGTAGGCAACGAGGTTTGCTACAGGGATTGGTTCCTGGGTTAATGTTTCTGTGATGTGGTGTGCAGTTGCCAGTGAGTATTTGCTTCAGGTTGGGGGGCTATCTGTAAGCGAAGACTGGCCTGCCTCCCAAGGTCTGTGAGAGTGAGGGATTGTTTTCCAGGATAGGTTTCAGATCGTTGATAATGTGCTGGAGAAGATTTAGCTGGGGGCTGTACCTGATGACCAGTGGTGTTCTGTTATTTTCCTTGTTGGGCCTGTCCTGTAGTCAGGGCCAGCTCCAGGCACCAGCTGAGCAAGCTGGTGCTTGGGGCAGCATATTCTATGGGGTGGCATTCCACCCAAACCTAGGGCAGCATGGCCGGGTTGTTTTTTTTTTTGGTTTGCCACTCCGGCTGCCCTGTAGAGGGCAGCAGTGCGGAGGAGGGGAGCGCTCTGCTGCAAACTGTGCAGGGCAGCCCCTGTTCTTCCCTCTCCGCCAACTGGAGCGGAGCAGAGCCCTCCCGGCAGGCGGCACAGTGGTCAGGACCACGGGACAAGCGCCCCGCTGAAGCCCTGGCTGCCCCCCTGCTCTCTCTCTCCCCCGCTCCATCCCCTTCCTCCCCGCAAGACTGGGTGCGCACTCCGCTGCACGTCAGCAGCACAGGGAGTCCCCCTACACCGTGGCTCCGGCTGCCCGGCAGGGGTTTTTTGTTGTTGTTTTTTTTCCCCTGCTTTGCCACTCCGGCCACGCTCCAGGTTCCTCCCTACCCCCACTTTCCTGCTCTAGCCCCGCCACAGGTTTTTCTTTTGTTTTGTTTTTTTCCCCCTCCTGCTTTGCCGCTCCGGCCATGTCCCAGGTTTTTTTGTTTTGTTTTGTTTTGTTTTGTTTCCCTGCTTTGGCGCTCTGGCCGTGCTGCAGGTCCCTCCCCCCCGCTACTCCGGCTGCGCCGCAGATTTTTTTGTTTGGTTGTTTTTTTCCCCTCCTGCTTTGCCGCTCCAGCTGTGCCACAAGTTTTTTTGTTTTGTTTTCTTTGCCGTTCCGGCCGCGCTGCACGTGTCCCCCCCCGACTTTACTGCTCGAGCCGCGCCACTGGTTTTTTTGTTTTGTTTTGTTTTTTTCCCCTCCTGCTTTGCCGCTCCGCCCCCCCCCCCCCTATTTTTTTTGCCCTGCCTGTAGTAGGTGATTTCTGGGTACCTGTCTTGCTCTGTCAGTCTGTTTCCTCACTTCCCCAGGTGGGTATTGTAGTTTTAAGAATGCTTGATAAAGATCTTGTAGGTGTTTGTCTCTGTCTGAGGGATTGGAGCAATTTCAGTTGTATCTTAGGGCCTTGGCTGTAGACAATGGATCGTGTGATGTGTCCTGGATGGAAGCTGAAGGCATGTAGGTAAGTGTAGCGGTCAGTAAGTTTCTGGTATACGGTGGTGTTTATGTGACCATCACTTATTTGCACTATATTGTCCAAGAAGTAGATCTCTTGGGTGAACTGGTCCAGGCTGAGGTTGATGGTGGGGTGGAAATTGTTGAAATCCAGGTGGAATTCTTCAAGGGCCTCCTTCCAGTGAGTCCATATGATGAAGATGTCATCAATGTAGCGCAAGTAGAGGAGGGGCGCTAGGGGACGAGTGCTGAGGAAGCATTGTTCTAAGTCAGCCATAAAAATGTTGGCATACTGTGGGGCCATACGGGTACCCATAGCAGTGCCACTGACTTGCAGTGCCCAAATTTGAAATGGTTATGGGTGAGGACAAAGTCACAAAGCTCAGCCACAAGGTGTGCTATGGCCTCATCAGGGATACTGTTCTTGACAGCTTGTAGTCCATCCTCATGTGGAATATTGGTGTAAAGAGCTTCTACATCCATGATGGCCAGGATGGTGTTTTCAGGAAGATCACCGATGCATTGTAGTTTCCTCAGGAAGTTGGTGGTGTCTCGAAGATAGCTGGGAGAGCTGGTAGTGTAAGGTCTGAGGAGAGAGTCCAAATAGCCAGATAATTCTGCTGTAAGAGTGCCAATACCTGAGATGATGGGGCTTCCAGGATTTCCAGGTTTATGGATCTTGGGTAGCAGATAGAATACCCCTGGTTGGGGCTCTGCAGGTGTGTCCATGTAGATTTGTTCCCGTGCTGTAGCAGGGAGTTTCTTGAGCAGATGGTGGAGTTTCTTTTGGTACTCCTCAGTGGGATCAGAGGATAATGGCTTGTAGAATGTGGTGTTGGAGAGTTGCCTGGAAGCCTCCTGATCATAATCCAACCTGTTCATGATGACTGTAGCACCTCCTTTGTCAGCCTCTTTGATTATAATGTCAGAGTTGTTTCCGAGGCCATGGATGGCATTGTGTTCTGTACTGTTGAGGTTATGGGGCAAGTGATGCTGTTTGTTCACAATTTCAGCCTGTGCATGTCTGCAGAAGCATTCTATGTAGAGGTCCAGTCTGTCATTTCGACCATCAGGAGGAGTCCACGCAGAGTTCTTCTTTTTGTAGTGTTGGTAGGAGGGTTCCTGTGGGTCAGTGCTCTGTTCAGTGGTGTGTTGAAAATATTCCTGGAGTCGGAGATGACAAAAGTAGGCTTCCAGATCACCACAGAACTGTATCATGTTCGTGGCAGTGGTGGGGCAGAAAGAGAGTCCCCGAGATAGCCCAGTGGAAGAGTCTGTCCTAAGTGTGTGTTGGATAGATTAACAATATTGTTAGGTGAGTTGAGGGTACCCCTGTTGTAGCCTCCTGTGGCATGTAGGAGTTTAGATAGTTTACTGTCCTTTTTCTTCTGTAGAGAAGTGAAGTGTGCATTGTAAATGGCCTGTCTTGTTTTGTAAAGTCCAGCCACGTGGAAGTTTGTGTGGAAGGTTGGTTTTGAATGAGAGTCTCCAGTTTTGAGAGCTCATTCTTGATCTTCTCCTATCTGCTGTACAGGATGCTGATCAGTTGGTTCCTCAGTTTCTTTGAGAGTGTGTGGCACAGTCTCTCACCATAGTCAGTGTAGTACTGTATGTCGATTGCAATGGATTTTTTACCTTCAGTCCATTTGGTATGATGTCCATCTGTTTGCACTTGGAGAGGAAGATGATGTCTGTCTGTACCTGTGCAAGTTTTTTGTTGAGGTTGATGGATTTCCACTCCAGTGGTGTGTACCTGAGCCTGTAGACAGACTGTTCCAGTGCTTCTGCTACTGCTCAAATGTGCAAAGCTGCCACAACATGGAAATAAAGCACAGTTTTATCAGGTTTTGCTTTCACTATTCAAAACCTTGGTGGTAGGAATAAAACCAATGAGGCTCATGTCAGTTTCACTCTTCTAGCAAAACTCTGAGTATCCAATGGAGAGGAGGTCTCTAGTGGATTAATGAGCAGACAGCTCTTTTGTATCACCCAGGAGAAGGATTATAGTAGTGGGGGGAGCGGGAGGAGGAAAGAGTGGGGTAAGCGAATTCTTCTAGCTGCAAGAAGCAGTTGTGAGAAGCGGGGCTGAAGATCTGTCAGGTGCTTATTAGTCAGAAGCCAATATGAATAACAGAGCCATTGAGCAGGATCCACAGGTAGCTCTAGATTTCTACCCAGTGATTTCGTCCTAACCAGTGGGATTCTCCCTTTGTCAGCTCAGCATCTTGCTAGTAGCTGCCTGGTAAATCTTTCAAGCTTATTTATTGCACATGAGAATGTTACAGATGGGCCTGAACAAAAACCCTGGCTCCAAACACTTTTGAAGGTTTCAATCGCAGCTCTGCAGCTCAGGCCCATCTCCAGCGCGCGCGCACACACACGCCCCTTTTATTCTTTGTTGTTGTACATCTGTTGGGATAGGACTTCGGGGAGTATTCACCTTCCTTGCTTATTGATGAACAGCTGACACTCCATGTAACCTCATCACCTGATCAAGAGCCTTTGAAGAAATTGCATATGGAGAAGACAGTGGAGAGGGATCCCTTTACTTCCCTTTGTCAGAAAACATCCCTGCTTGGATAAAGTGTGTGTTGAACAGGTGATTTCTCCAGCCAAACGTGCAGTGAGGCTTGTCACTTCGCATCAGTAGAACAAAGCCAGTAAAACAAAAAGAGAGCAGTGTCTGTATGGGTCATAGATGTGTCTGGTGGTGCAGAGGAAAATGCTTCTGTTAACTTCAGATTATCATCACAGCCAGGCATCCAACTCGGTGTTGAGTGTGCTTTGTGTTTCTAGATGTTAGACTTTTCCGGTCTTGTCTTTCTTTTCTCACTCTGCAGATACCCCTGTGGTTCGCTTACATGTTTTATTATGTGAGGCTGGGACCATTGTTGTAGAATGTTTGTTGGCATGCACACACATTTCAGCATGATATTTTCATTAAGCTTTGCAACCATGATCCCTGTTTTCCTGGAGCTGGTGCTGGTGTCTATTTTTTGAACCAGTGGCCTGCACTTCTGCATTGTACTACACTGTTCAGTTCACAATGCAGCTGTGTTTGTGGGCAGAGTGCAAGAACTGGCACACTGGTAGGTACAGGCTGTAAAAGCTTGGCAGGGTCTGTGATGGCAGTTGAGTGGCCCAGTTGGATTGCTTTCTTCATTGCCAAAAAATCAAACAGGTTTAAATCAAACAGTTTGCAGAAATTTAAAGAAAAAACGACTAGTTGAGTGAAACAAAAACAGCGATGCGGAAAACCTGCTTTGCTGGCTTCCCTTCATTAGAAAGGTTGGCCCCCTATTGTGGTTGAGGGGTCTTCCTGAGTAGAGACTGTTGCAGGACCAGAGCCTTCATTTGTAGCTGGTTTAGGGCTATTAGCTAGAGCAGGGAACTAGGAATTAGGACTCCATTCCTAACAAGTCAACTGTTTTGTGACCTTAGGCAAAGCCCAGGTTGCCTGCTTTCACAAAGGTGCTGAACACCTACAGTTCCAATGGAAGGTCAGGGACTCTGTGGCTGCTCAGCTATTTTTGAAAATCAATTGTTGTGCCTCAGTTTCCCCCACTGGGAAACAGGGATAGACGTGAGGCTTTAGGCAGAACTTGACCTTTTTGAGTGAAATGACAGTACATAAGCATAAAGCATTATAAATGACTAGTATTGCTGGTACTAATGCAGCCCAGCCCTCAGGCCTTCAGTAACTTTAATTAGCCATGTTAGCATTCCTCCAGGGAAAAGCAGAGTAGAAGGAAAATCTTTGTCTCTTGATTTTTCATCCCCATCTCTACATCTCATCATAGGAAGGCTGAGTCCTCTGGTTGTAATTTCCAGATCTAACTACAGTCCGTGGTAATTTCTAATGTTATGCAGGACACCAATCTTCAGGCTGGCTCAGAAACCCTGGCTGGCTCAGACACCAATCTTCAGGCTGCAATCTTCAGGCTGGCTCAGAAACCCTGCTTGCTTCAAGCAGCGTGGGAGTTCTGAGACGATCATATAAATAGCTCCACATATTAATATAGCTGGAGATGGATCACCAGGTTTTTCTCTGTTTTATGTGTTTTGCTGCTCTTTCTTTTAAGCCAGACGATCTACTTGCTGTTAAAACATGACCAAGGTAGGAATGTACACTGACCTGAATCTGCAGGAGAATCCCCAGGGACAGGGACAGATTTCCAATTAGGCACAGTAGGCACATGCGTAGGGGCACCAGTGTTCTAGGGGCATCAGCGTGCTAGGGGCACCTAAAAGTTAAAAGTGGGTTAAAAGTTAAAAAGTTAATACATACAGCTCCCCTGCGAGCGGCTGAGCTCCTGGTGGCCACCCAGCATGTGGGGCTGGAGCAGGGTGAGTGTCCAAGTCAGCCAGCCTTTTAGTTTTATTTATTTATCTATTTAATTTATTTATTACAGAAAACACGAAGGTCAGCTGTATGCAGGGGGTGCACTGAAGATGCCGTGCCTAGGAGCACATAAGGTGTAAATCTAGCTGTCCGTGGATACTGGCGGAAGTTGCTTTTGAAGTTCGATGCACTTAGCGAGAGTCCACGGGCAATAGAAACACAGTGAGTTGGGGAGTAAACCGAAGAACAGCTAATCACAAGAGAAGGTGAGATGCTGAGATGTCATTTCCTGGAGCAAAGTCATTTGCTGCCAGTGAACGACTGAAAGCAGCAGCACCAAGGAACTCTTGCTTTTTATGCAGTGCTCTGTGGAATACAGTAAGAATTATTCTTAATTATATGTAGAAAAGGTGTAAACTTAAGGCACATTTGTAAATATTAATAACTTTTCATTCTAAAAACATTTCTGTCTGATACTAAATGTTTAGGGGCCATTCCTCCTGCCATGAAAGGAGCCCAGAATGCACTGTCAGGCCTTGATTTTGCAATCAGATCTGCTAGCACAGAGTCCCAGGCCTCAGAGGTGTCACTTATATGCTTTTATTATTTGTATTGCACTAAGGTGTAGGAGCCTCAGTCATGGACCTGGCCCCCACTGCGTCAGGCACTATACAAACACACAACAAAAAGACTGTCCCTGCCCTGAAGAGTTGATAATCAAAGTAAATAAGCTTTACAGTAGAAGCCATGATGTAGGGGACTGGAGTAGAAAACCTCTTGAGGTCCCTTCCAGTCCTACAATTGGATGCTTCTATGTCCCTGGCCCTAGTGCTGGTGGGCAATGGCAAAGGATGAAGGAGACGACCGTGTGCAAGGACTACTCATTGTAGTACTGAGCCTGGGGAGAGCACAGGAAGGACACCCTCCAGCAGCCCTGAGCACACAAGGGGGCAAAAAGGGAGCACAGAGAGATAAAGAGGAGGCAGAGCCATATCCCTACTCCTCCCAAGAAACTGGCAATCTAAGCACATCAGAAGAAGCCTGCAAAGCTCTGGGGCAGCAGTTCCATTCCCACCAACATACCCAGAGAGGCATTGGAGTGCTGGAGCCACTCCTAGCGAGAGGCCAGAACTGGAGACAAGGCAATCACACAACAGCATCTGGTATAATGGGGCTACTGTGATACAACTAATCAATGATAACTGCAAGGTAGAGGCTCTGCACACAGATCACAACAGAATAAACCTCTTTAATAGGATAACAACTTTTAACCTTCTGTATTTAGGTACATATGCACAGTGTGTATACAGCAGTAATACCTGACCGAATATTTCAACACCATTCAGATGCAGACATTGTGAACAAAGGGTCAAGTTCATGGTACTTAAACAAGATGCAAGATGCAAGTTTGTAATTTGCTCAAGTGACAGGCACTTGTTAAAACTGAAGTCAATATTTCTGAATATTGGTACTTGTATATTTATAACTCTTAGAAAAACCAAGTCAATATCACAGAATATTGGACCTTTAATATTTATAGCTCTTAAACAAAGTCAATAGAACTGAATATTGGTACTTTAACATTCATGACTATTAGAAGTTTACTTTTCCCAAAGACCATTTCAATACAACTGCAATTAATGTTTGTAGAGCACTTTGACTTTGGAGTATGGGGAGGAATGCTTAGAAGTGAGTATTTTCAACCTGAGAGAGCTTGTCAGTTAAAGCAGGATCCATTTTAAAAACTTAGAGCAAAAGCCTTTTTGTTATCAGACTACAGTGGGATTTTAGAGTTATAACCACAAAGTTATTATAAAAGTAGCTTCCATCTCAAAATGCTATACACCCCTGGGCAGTGGCTGAGCCTCCCCTATTGTACCCGCTGCTCATATATACACCCATTAAATCAGGCCTAACTAAATATCTTATGCAGGTAGCTAGTAATGTACCCAAAGAGAGGTTACAGCTCCAATCTTGCTCCTATCACAAGTGGCAACACTCCCATTGACTTCAGCAAAATCAGGATTGGGAAGTGAAACTCAAATTATCAAATGTGGGTGTCTAAAATCCATACTTAATCACCTCAGTAGGTGGCCTGATTTTCAGGAAATGCTGAGCACTTTGGTTTTGATCTAACATTAGAATCCATATTTAGGCAGGTTGAACAGTTTTGGCCTACGTGACTTCCTTGCATTGAGTCAGTGGTAGAGGTGGTTTTAGAACCAAAGACGTCTTGTATGTCTGATTATTAGCCCACAGTCCTCCCCCATACAAAGAAGGCAACACCAAACTCATGATAACAGAGTTATTTTCTGAGAAAACCATGCTCATGAGGACCAATCATCTGGTTCTTTGCATGGTAACCATCTGTTGAACCATAAATTACAACTATCATGCATCCGACGAAGTGGGTATTCACCCACGAAAGCTCATGCTCCAATACGTCTGTTAGTCTATAAGGTGCCACAGGACTCTTTGCAACTATTTAAATATGTCTGAAAATATTTATTTGACTAAACAAAAGGACAGGTCCCCTCCCTACTGTGGATGAATGGGCCTCCATACCAGTTCTTCTGCATGTGTATTCATGGAGAAGTGAATATAAATCTCTATGTTGCCTATGCATATTGGGTCAGTCAGCAGAGTCTGTCACAAAAGGTTTTCCTTTCAAAGTCATACCTTTTATGAGTATAATTTGACACCGGGCCAGTCAGCTCGGTGATCACTCATGCTTGCTGCATACTTTAAAGGCTGGATTGTTATTGTCGGTCTCAACTAAAGGCCCATTGCCATATAAGGTTTAGCTTGTCTTAACCTATTTCTTAGTCAATTTAGGATCATTGTTACAGAACAAGCTCATAACTGGTATTATATTGACTGCTGCACTAGAAAATGATAGATTCACAGATAAGCAAGTTTACATATATGCTTATGGCCTTTAGATTCACCATCACCACAGCCCAAATGCACTGTACTTTTATAGAAAGCAGTGGACATTATCTGAGGTTTCAGTAGTTTGCTGATTGGTTCTGTGTGTGCAAGAGTTGCGAATTCCCAAGTTTACTGAGGTTGTGAGTTCCCAAGATTTGTTTGCTGGTATATTATATCTTAAAGACATTGACACAGAAAATTGACCCCTTTTTTCCCTTAGTAGGTCTGAGTTTGACTGTGTCTGGATTGCCTCTCAATTATTTAGGTACTTTATGTGCTACAAAAGCAAGTGAACTATTTTCTATCAGACATATGACCTTGAGGATGACAATTTAAGTCTTTGCTCTTAATCCTACAAGAAAAAACAGCCAGTGGCATAGACAGCATAAAATGATGGTAAGAGAAGCCTAGTAAACTGTGTGAAATAAATAGCAATGTCAGAACTAAATGTTTGATATATCAATTTGCATGGAGACAAGAGTGTCAAATTTTAAAAGGTAGCTTGATAAATCTTTTGGCAATACCCATCTGTTTGCCATATCACCTTGATGCACAGAAACAGCTTCCTTTATTTCTTCTTGCATTTTGCTATTAACATTAAGCTGGCATGAGGATCAAAATGTATCTCCCCCCAGCAACAGAATGATTTCCCCCCCCACACACACACCCCTGCTTTCACGTAGCTTTATCTGCACTTGAGTCCAAAGCCATGATTATTTTAAAAAATGAGTGGCATTGGTTGTGTACATTTTTGAGTACCCAACTTGCAACACCTGGGTTTTTCAGAAAGTGCTGAGCACCTGCTCTCAAAATATCCAACCCCTTTAAGGTTGAGATACTCAAAATGGTTAGTCACTAGACCTGGGTGGAAAATAAAACTTTCTTCAAAATTGAAAGATGAAAAAATGTTCATTTTCCCCCAAAAAGTAATTTTCAGTTTTGCCATAAGGAAAAAATGAAAACTGTTTTTTTTCCCAGTGAATTTTGCTTTCTGTTAAACTGAAACATTTGGAAAAAATTTCTATTCGGAAAAAAAGGGATTTTTTTTGTTCAAAGTCTTTTTAATGAAATTAAATTCTGTTAGTCCCTTTTGAGAATCTTCACCATAAAAGTTAGAATGTATCTGATTAGAATGAAAAAAATGAGATAAAAAAATGAGGGAAGGGTAGATAGGATAGTCCCACACAGGAAGAAATCCAGCCACTAGTAAATGCAATCTGATTTGTGTGTGTGGTCTCTTCCCCTGCCTCCTTTTATCAAAAGGGATTAGCAGACACTGTGGGGAAAAGAAGCAAATAAGACTGTGATCTGTTAAAGATGTCAGAGTCAGTCAAGGTTGCCCTTTCAAACTTCCACCATTGTGGTATTTTTAGCAGTGGTTAAATGAATAAGCCTAGATTTCAGCTTAGATTTCACACACACTTGATCAGTGCAGCAGTTCTAAGACACCACAGAGCTCCTAGGAATTTGTTTCCCAAAAATTCAGCTGGAAAGGGGAGAGGAGGAGGTATCTGGTAGCTTCACCATTAGCTGAGCTTCAGTCATCCTTGAAGGAACCTGTGACATGTTTTGTAGGGATGTTGTGGCTTGATCAGTCCTTCCAGTAGTAACTTTCCAATATTGGGATAGAAAAATCTCAGCATAAGAGTCTGAAGAATAAGGTTAGGTCCCTGATTCTCCTCTTTGTTATATCAGTTTCACTCTGGAGTAGCTCCACTGAACTCAGTGGCGTCACACCAGGGTAAAATAAGTGATGGAGAATATCAGGCCTAGAGACTCTGTGGGCCAAATTCTGTCTCTGGATTCATGGATGATTCCAGGGGAATTGTATGTGCTCACCTGAGAGGATCAAATTTAGTCCTTTGTTATCTTTTGGTCCTTATATCTTTATGCGAACACAAGAGTGGTGGCTAAAAATTCTCCAAGAGCAGGATCCCTGAGCAATGAAGTGCCACGGTTTTGCTTATTAAGTTGCTTAAACTGGACCCTTGAGGAGGAGCTCTTCCATGTCAAAATTGCAAAACCAGAGAACACTCATAGAATCAGGAGGTTAGTTTGACGGTCACATCCCTTTTCTCCCCCTTGCTATGTCTGTAGATGAGAATTGCAGTAAGTATTCTGCATAGTACTTTGTATGCAAGACTGGGGTCTGCAATGTTGTAGAAGAGTCTCCCAGGGAACCCCACTCTCTAGAGTCAATAACAATAAGACTGGGTGAAGCCCAAGAATATATAGTCTAGGGGCAATCCCACATAGGATAGACTATGATCTAACAGGTCTCATCCATCTCTATCTTCTGTGACTCAGTGGGAGGATCTTATAGTGTAGCATAAATGTGACACTACAAATTCATGACATTAAGCAGGAGGAACAGTTGAACTACAGTGGAACAAACTTTTGTTTAAACAATAAATATTTTTGACAAGTGGGAGAAGGGGCACAAAAAAACCATTAGAAATACACAGAGACAAAGTAGGCGAGGTAATATATTTTATTGGACCAACTTCTGTTGACAAGAGAGAAGTTTTCAAGCTTACACAGAGCTCTGCATGACAGGTTTAGTTTAATTCTGGCATACTTGAAAGTTGGCTCCAGTACAGAAGGCCTCCTTTAAGACTTCAAAGAAAGTATAACAAACAGTCTCCAAGTCTTTAAAACACAAGATTAGGTTATAGCAGAGCTAGTAAATACCTTAGAAACAGAATCTTCCTTATTCTAAGGCATTTCCTTGTGCAGTATTAGGAGAAAGCAATTGTTTTGTATTGTTGTCACATTACGCTTTCCTGGCTGTTTTCAGTCCCCTTACTATAAAACAAAAGTTGAAGGGGTGCTCTGTGCCTTGAAATCAACACTCCCATCTCCCCTACTCAGCTGCAAGTGTAAATAATGCTTATAAACTATAGGCAGTTTCTATTCTCTTGAAGATTAAGATATGGTTTCCTCAACAGCTTAAACTTGGTTTCCTTTTGAATACTGTAGGTCACAGACTATTTCAGTTTTCAAGACTTGTCCAGCTATGCAGAAGTGGGTAGAGAGATTACAAAGCATATAATGCTAGACCAGTGTGGGAAATAAACAAGACTTGAGGGAGTTGGTTAGTTGTGATGACTTACAGCAGTCCACACCTGTTCTTGCACAAAGTGATTTGTTACGCTCCTGGTTTAGCCATTGTTCACAGGTTAAACAGGACAAAACAGGTTAAAAAACTAACTAGCTCTTGTATTTCCAGTGCAGGGCAAATGTCAGTTGTTCTGGATTTCAGTCACAGGCCTGGTCTACACTAGGCGTTTAAATCGGTTTTAGGAGCGTAAAACCGATTTAACGCCACAACCGTCCACACTAGGAGGCACCTTATATCGATTTTAATGGCTCTTTAAATCGGTTTCTGTACTCCTCCCCGACGAGAGGAGTAGCGCTAATATCGGGATTAACATATCGGAATAGGGTTAGTGTGGCCGCAAATCGACGGTATTGGCCTCCGGGAGCTATCCCACAGTGCACCACTGACCGCTCTGGACAGCATTCTGAACTCGGATGCACTGGCCAGGTAGACAGGAAAAGCCCCGCGAACTTTTGAAATTCATTTCCTGCTTCCCCAGCGTGGAGAGCTCATCATCACAGGTGACCACGCACAGCTCATCAGCACAGTTAACAATGCAGTCTCCTGAGAATCGTAAAAGAGCCCCAGCATGGACTGCACGGGAGGTACTGGATCTGATCGCTATATGGGGAGAGGATTCAGTGCTAACAGAACTGCGTTCCAAAAGACTAAATGAAAAAGTATTTGAAAGAATTTCTAAGGCTATGACGGATAAAGGCCACAGCAGGGACTCAGTGCAGTGCAGAGTGAAAGTTAAGGAGCTCAGACAAGCCTATCAGAAAACCAAAGAAGCAAACGGAAGGTCCGGGGCAGGTCGAAAAACATGCCGCTTCTATGCTGAGCTGCATGCAATTTTAGGGGGCTGCGCCACAAGTACCCCACCCCTGACCGTGGATTCCGAGGTGGGGGTTGTAATCTCTGCCATGGCTGAGGATTATGCAGACGGGGAAGATGAAGATGAAGAAGAGGAGGACGACCTAGCAGAGAGCACACAGCACTCCGTGAGCCCCAACAGCCAGGAGCTTTTTATCACCCTGACGGAATCACCCTCCTCCCAGCCCTCACAAGCAACTATCCCAGACAATGACGCCATGGAAGGGAGCTCTGGTGAGTGTACCTTTGCAAATAGCAAACATTGGTTTTTAAGCAAGCGTTTTTTAATGATTGCTTTGCCCTGAGGACTTGGGATGCATTCGCAGACAGTATAGTTACTTAGAAAAGTTTGTTAACATGTCCTGGGATTGAGAGGAAATCCTCCAGGGACATCTCGATGAAGCGCTCCTGTAGGTACTCCAGAAGCCTTTGCAGAAGGTTTCTGGGCAAGGCAGCCTTGTTCCGCCCACCATGGTAGGACACTTTACCACGCCATGCATGTAGCAAGTAATCAGGTATCATTGAGTGGCAAAGCATAGCAGCGTATGGTCCCGGTGACTGCTGGCATTCAAGAAGCATCCGTTCTTTATCTTGTTGTGTTATCCTCAGCAAAGTGATATCGTTCAGGATAACCTGGTTAAAAATCAGGAGTTTAAGTAACGGGGGTGGCCATTTTTCTAATGGGTTCGTGGACTGCAGCAGCTTAAAAAAAAACCTTTCCTGCACGTAGCGAAGCGGGGGGAGGGGAGGAGTGAAATGCCGAATATCTTTTTTGTGTTTGGTCACCGGCGATCTTCCCCAAGCTACCAGCCATGCAGTGGGTGGGGGGGGGTGGGAAGGTTGTTGATTAGCAGGGAGCTAGCGTGGTATTAGCCATGCGTTGGGGGGGAGGGGTAAATCACTACAGAAGCCGAAAGACAGTGGCTTACCATGGCCACATGCAAGCTGAATTCTGATGCCTGGACTTGTGTCTGTGAGATCTGTAACTCCAGAGCTGCAAGCACTCACTATTAAGATGAAAAATGCGACCTTGTAGGGAAATCACATGTGCTAGGTGAATAGTGCTGTTCACTGTGAGAGAGTATAACCATTGTTCTGTAAAATGTATCTTTCTAAATATTTATCTTCCTCATGCAGCTGCAAATTTTTCAACCATCCCTTCTCCATCCCAAAGGCTAGCACAGATAAGGCGGAGGAAAAAGAAGACGCGAGATGAGATGTTCTCGGATATTATGGAAGTTACACGCAATGAAAGAGCTCATCTGAATGAGTGGAAGGACGTGGTATCAAATTACAGGAAAGAGGCCAGTGAACGTGAGGACAGGAGGGATGAACGTGAGGACAGGAGGGATGAACGTGAGGACAGGAGGGACAACCGAGATGAGAAGTGGCGGCAGGAAGATCAGCGGTGGCGGGATGCAACTCTGGGGCTGCTGCGTGATCAAACTGACGTGCTCCGGCGTCTGGTGGAGCTTCAGGAATGGCAGCAGGATCACAGAGTGCCGCTGCAGCCCCTGTGTAACCACCCTCAACCCTCACCATGTTCCATATCCTCCTCACCCAGACGTGTAAGAACGCGTGGGGGGAGGCTCCGTGCACCCGCCCACTCCACCCCCGTGGACAGCCCAACAAGAAGGCTGTCGTTAATGTGAAATTTTTTTAATGGCCTTCTCCATCCTTCCTATCCTCCTCCCAAACCACACCCTTACTTCTCTCCCTCTTTTTATAATGAATTAATAAAGAATTCATGATTTTTAAACGAGAGTGACTTTATTTGAATAAGTAAGCTGTACTCGAAGGGGGAGGGTGAGTTGCTTACAGGGAATGAGTCAATCAAGGGGGTTGGGTGTTCATCAACAAACACAGCAGTCACACTGTACCCTGGCCATTGATGAAGCTCCTTTTCAAAGCTTCTCTGATGAGCACCGCTTCCTGGTGTGCTCTTCTAATCTCCCTGGTGTCTGGCTGCGCGTAATCAGCGGCCAGGTGATTTGCCTCAGCCTCCCACCCCGCCATAAAGGTCTCCCCCTTACTAACACAGAGATTGTGGAGAATACAGCAAGCAGCAATAACATAGGGGACATTGGTTTGGCTGAGGTCTGAGCGAGTCAGTAATGTGCGCCAGCGCGCCTTTAAACGGCCAAATGCACATTCCACCACCATTCTGCACTTGCTCAGCCTGTAATTGAACAGATCCTGACCACTGTCCAGGTTGCCTGTGTATGGCTTCATGGCATCAAGGGGTAGGCTGGGTCCCCCAGGATAACGACAGGCATTTCAACATCCCCAACTGTTATTTTCTGGTCTGGGAAGTAATTCCCTTGCTGCAGCCGTTTAAACAGAGTAGTGCTTCTGAATACGCGAGCGTCATGAACCCTCCCTGGCCATCCCACGTGGATGTTTGTGAAACGTCCCTTGTGATCCACCAGTGCTTGCAGCACCATTGAAAAGTACCCCTTCCGGTTTACGTACTGGGTGCCCTGGTGCTGCGGTGTCAAGATAGGGATATGGGTTCCATCTATCGCCCCCCCACAGTTAGGGAATCCCAGTGCAGCAAAGCCATCCACTATGGCCTGCACGTTTCCCAGAGTCACAACCTTTCGTAGCAGCAGCTTTGTGATTGCTTTGGCTACTTGCATCACAGCAGCCCCCACAGTAGATTTTCCAACTCCAAATTGATTCCCGACTGACCGGTAGCTGTCTGGCGTTGCAAGCTTCCACAGGGCTATCGCCACTCGCTTCTCTACTGTGAGGGCTGCTCTCATCTTGGTATTATGGCGTTTCAGGGCAGGGGCAAGCAAGTCACAAAGTTCCATGAAAGTGCCCTTACGCATGCGAAAGTTTCGCAGCCACTGGGAATCGTCCCACACCTGCAACACAATGCGGTCCCACCAGTCAGTGCTTGTTTCCCGGGCCCAAAATCGGCGTTCAATGGATAGAATCTGCCCCATTACCATCAGGATCTCCAAAGCGCCGGGGCCCGCGGTTTGAGATAATTCTGTGTCTACGTCCTCATCACTGTCATCGCCGCGCTGCCGTATCCGCCTCCTCCTCGACTCGGTTCGAAGGTCCTGGTTCACCATATACTGCACGAGAGTGTGCGAGGCGTTTAAAACATCCACGATTGCGGTATTGAGCTGAGCAGGGTCCATGCTTGCTGTGCTATGGCGTCTGCACAGTTCACCAAGCAAAAAAGGTGCGAAACGCTTGTCTGCTGCTTTCAGGGAGGGAGGGGTGAGGCTGTGCCCAGAACCACCCGCGACAATGATTTTTGCCCCATCAGGCACTGGGATCTAAACCCGGAAATGCCAAGGGGCGGGGGAAGCTGCGGGAACTATGGGATAGCTACGGGATAGCTACCCACAGTGCAACGCTCCAGAAATCGACGCTAGCCTCGGACCGCGGACGCACACCACCGAATTAATGTGCTTAGTGTGGCCGCGCGCACTCGATTTTATAAAATCTGTTTTACAAAACCGGTTTATGCAAATTCGGAATAGTCCCGTAGTGTAGACGTACCCACAGTAATGAGTCAGTCATGGCTATACTACTGCATGTCGAACTGGTGCTGTGTAAGCTGAGCAGTGTAGGCAGAAAACAAAATTAAATGCAAATATGGCAGCCTATATAAAGTCAGCAGAGGTCACATGTTCCTTCAGAGGCAGGTGCGTGGACTTTCTTAAGTTGTGGTTTGGTGTTTATAAGCTGGGTTCTTTTACTGCTGCTGCAAACACAGGAAGGCATCACTTTAAACGAGTCCATTTTACAATGTTAACTGTTAGGCTGCTGATTATTCGGACGGATCAGAAAATCAAAATCAGTTCAACATGGGCTATTTTATGGAACAAAATGGATTTTACACAGTAGCTTCCACAATGGTATATGACTGGACCATTAATTTACATTGGTTCATTCAGGCTTCAGAATCAACAATATTCCTTGGGTTTGCATAACATCTTTCCTACAGGACCAAAATACTTTAGCAGCAGTGGGGGAGATGGGCCTGCATAAGCAAGGAAGAAAATCTCTTCCATCACAGACACGCAAATAGGCAGAGATCAATGAGTTGGAGTGATCCAGGAAGGCTACTCTAAAGTGTAGAGGCTGTTTTGAAGAAGGGTATGAAACTAATAGTGACGTGTGTGTGGTGTGACAGAAGAAACCAGTGCTATGGTAGCTGAGTAGAGGGACCAGAGTGAGGGAAGATCTCCAATGTACCCATCGTACAATTTACACATAAAATAGAGCAGTTTTCATATGCAAAGCAAAGGTTCTTAAAGCACTTGACAAAGCAATGAGCTACATACCAGTAGTGTAGTGATTGTAATGGAAACTGCAGCAATAATTGTTTCCACCGAAATCTTTGGATCCTAGAATTGCTTTGGAGTCAGTGGCACTATGTCTTAATTTGCTTTAAACTTCCATCTGGAGCACCTGAAAACTGGTAAGACAATATATTAGGTCAGGGGTTCTCAAACTTCATTGCACCACGACCCCCCTTCTAGGGTTGCCAGGTGTCTGGTTTTCAACTGGAATGACCAGTCAAAAAGAGACCCTGGCAGCTCCAGTCAGCACTATTGACTGGGCCATTAAAAGTCCAGTCAGTGGTGCTGCGGGGCTAAGGCAGACTAGTCCCCACCTGTCCTGGTTCTGTGCTGCGCCCCGGAAGAGACAAGCAGCAGGTCTGGCTCCTAGGCAGGGGGGCCCACGGGGCTCCATGCACTGCCCCTTCCCCGAGCACTGGCTCCGCACTCCCATTGGCCGGGAACCGCGACCAATGGGAGCTGGAGTGCGTTGCCTGTGGGTGAAAGCAGCCCGTGGAGCCTCCTGCTCCCCCCCGCCTAAGAGCTGGACCTGCTGCTGGCCTCTTCCAAGGTGCAGCATGGAGCTAGGACAGGCAGGGAGCCTGCCTTAGCCCTGTTGTGCCACTGACCGAGAACTGCCCAAGGTAAGCCTGTATCCCAACTCTGAGCCTCAACCCCCTGCCCCAGCCCCCCCAAACCCAGAGCCCCCTCCTGCACCCAAATCCCTCATCCCCGGCACACCCCAGAGCCTGCACCCCCAGCCGGAGTCCTCATCCCACTGCTGCACCCCAACCCCCTCACCCCCAGCTGGAGCTCTCACCCCCTCCCACACCCCAACTCCCTGCCCCAGCCTGGAGCCCCCTCCCACACCTTGAACCCATTTCTGGCTCCACCCTGGAGCCCACATCCCCAGTTAGTGCCCTCACCCCCTCCGCACCCCAACCCCCTGCCCCAGCCCAGGGAAAGCAAGTGAGCGAGCCACTGAGGGAGGAGGAATGTTGTGAGTGGGGGTGGGGCCTCAGGAAGAGGCCTCGTGGAAGAGGTGGGGCTAGGATGTTCAGTTTTATGCAATTAGAAAGTTGGCAACCCTATCCTCTTCTGACAAAAAAGTTACTACAGGAGCCTGGGAGGTGGGGGGACGGAGCCAGAGCCCCACCACCCTGGATGACCGTGGAACTCGGGCTTCAACTTCAGCCCTGGGTCTGAGCAAGTCTAATGCTGACCATATAAGGTCCCGACCCACTTTGGGGTCCCAACGCACACTTGAAGAACTGCTGTGTTAGGCTGACCAGATCCTCCAATATATTAGAGCAGTTTTTGTCTTTCTCACTGATGCAAAGCAACCTTGAATCAAGCTTAGGCAGCCAGGGCATAGGGGGGAGCCACAAAGTTGCCAGTGTGGCTCCTATGTTATTCCTGCTCTCAGGTGCCAGTGCAAGGAATGTATCCAGGTCATCCCCAGTTGTGTCAATATCCTGTAAGGGTTGTTGATATCCAGTATGTTATGTCAGCACTGGGGAGGAGTCAAAGCCATCATGTGGAATGTTCTAGCCCTGGAGCAGAAATGCTACCACAAAGGGGGAAAATATATATATATATAAACAGATTCTAGAGCAGCTCCACTGAAATTAGTTTCTAGCTGCAGGACAATCACTTGTCCGCAAGTGCTACAAAATGTAATGTACAACTCCTGAGAAACGAATTATAAATAATTGAACTGCATCTCAGTCATACCAAATCTTTCCAGCTCACCCCATAATTGCAGCTATTAAAGACAAAGTCTTTGTCACAGAAGATGTCAGTATAAAATATGAGCATTCTCTGCATGATTCAGATGCAAGAAAGGTTCTGTACTAGCTGTTGAGAGTCTGTAAAGACAAATGGAACGGAAGACACCAAACCTGAGTGATGCATGTTTTTAACCATAGGACTGACCTCAAGAAGTGCTGAGAACTTGCAACTCCTATTGCCCTCCTGGAAACAGGACCCACATATGTAATTTCCTAAGTGGGTATACTTAGTCCTTCTTGGATCACAAACATATTAGCTACTAATATGGTGGTAACCGAGACCCAACTACCTCAAACCATAGCACTGAAGTACAAAACACTGACTCAGTCATGATCCTAATCTTAAAACCATAGCATAACCTCTTGAACCAATGTTCTAAAGTACCTAGTTGTGTGTTACAGGGTGTTGTGGAGCTCTCCTGTGAACGTTGTTCATCTCAAACTTAATTCCTTGATAGTATCCTTTTTTTCCAAGACCAGTACTTGATTAATTTACTTGAGTGTTGGATTCTGTGTTCCATGTGTGTGGTGCTGGCATTAGAAAAATCAAGGTGTCTTGGTTTAAATGGTGATGGAAAGTAAAATCTGAAAAGAAATGAACTTTTCAAAACTACTTTTGTCTAATTGAAAATGAGAATGGCATATCTACATAAAATCCAGATTGTGTCTTTTCAGTGTCAACTGACGAATGTAAACTTGGTACTAAACTGGTTTTTACTTAAGAGGAGCATACATTTCTATTTAGAAAGTGGGTAAATAAGAAGCTGATGAAGGAATTTTAATTGACCAGAAGAGACCCTTGCAACTTAAAAATAATTCAGTTATAAATCCTGAAGCAAGGTCAATAAGCAGATGTGCTGCAAAAGTGGCCACTTTTACTGAAGAGCATGGTCAGTGACATGAAGATGTTGTGGGTTTTTTCTTTGAAACATTAGAAATTCAGATTGTGTGTGGCCCCAACAGACGCCTTAAGTAGCTAAATGTGGACTATGCAAATTGAGAGAAGGAATTTTTAGTCAGGTCATTTCATTTATTTTTTTATGTTCAACACCTATTTCACTTCAGTGAAAAACATTTTAGAGTTGCGAATTTTGTTAAATATTCAACATCTATGTCCTTTCAATAAAGTGCAAGAGCTCACAATATCCATGTTCTGAACATCCAAAAGCTCTTTTGGGGCAGTAGGGTGGAGAAAAAGGGAAGCCCAGACTTGACATTTCTTTTCCCCTTTGTAGGTTCCTTTTATTGCTCAGGAGTGAGATTTTCAAAATGGTGCAGACTGACAGCACCCCTCTGAACATGAACATCTGTGGGTTAATCTAATTCTGCTAAAAATGTAATGAGAAGTGAAATTAAGAAACAAAATACTATATAAAGTGATTGATGATAATACTGTGCAGCATTTTTAATGAATTGCTACTGTTCTCCAGGCTATTTCACATCCCAGAGATATCCTTTATTATATTTTGGCAAAAAACTTGTAAAATATCATGGGTTTTGTGTGAACTGATTTATTTGAAATTTTGCATTTTTAAATTTGGAAAATTTAGTTTAAACTTAAATGGTCCTATTTGTTCACTGAAAAATCAATGTAGCACTGGGACCAGATGGCATTCACCCAAGCGTTCTGAAAGAACTCAAATGTGAAATTGCTGAACTATTAACGATGGTTTGTAACCTGTCCTTTAAATCAGCTTCTGTACCCAATAACTGGAAGATAGCTAATGTAACACCAATATTTAAAAAGAGCTCTAGAGGTGATCCCGGCAATTACAGACCGGTAAGTCTAACATCAGTACCAGGCAAATTAGTTGAAACAATAGTAAATAATAAAATTGTCAGACACATAGAAGAACATAAATTGTTGGGCAAAAGTCAACATGGTTTCTGTAAAGGGAAATCATGTCTTACTAATCTATTAGAGTTCTTTGAAGGGGTCAACAAACATGTGGACAAGAGGGATCCAGTGGACATAGTGTACTTAGATTTCCAGAAAGCCTTTGACAAGGTCCCTCACCAAAGGGGTAAACAGTGAGGTGGCAAAGTTTGCAGATGATACTAAACTGCTCAAGATAGTTAAGACCAAAGCAGACTGTGAAGAACTTCAAAAAGATCTCACAAAACTAAGTGATTGGGCAACAAAATGGCAAATGAAATTTAATGTGGATAAATGTAAAGTAATGCACATTGGAAAAAATAACCCCAACTATACATACAATATGATGGGGACTGATTTAGTTACAATGAATCAGGAAAGAGATCTTGGAGTCATCGTGGATAGTTCTCTGAAGATGTGCACGCAGCGTGCAGTGGAAGTCAAAAAAGCAAACAGGGTGTTAGGAATCATTAAAAAAGGGATAGAGAATAAGACAGAGAATATCTTATTGCCCTTATATAAATCCATGGTACGCCCACATCTTGAATACTGTGTACAGATGTGGTCTCCTCATCTCAAAAAAGATATACTGGCATTAGAAAAGGTTCAAAAAAGGGCAACTAAAATGATTAGGGGTTTGGAACAGGTCCCATATGAGGAGAGATTAAAGAGGCTAGGACTTTTCATCTTGGAAAAGAGGAGACTAAGGGGGGGATATGATAGAGGTATATACAATCATGAGTGGTGTGGAGAAAGTGTATAAGGAAAAGTTATTTACTTGTTCCCATAATTTAAGAACTAGGGGCCACCAAATGAAATTAATGGGCAGCAGTTTTAAAACAAATAAAAGGAAGTTCTTCACGCAGCGCACAGTCAACCTGTGGAACTCCTTGCCTGAGGAGGTTGTGAAGGCTAGGACTATAACAGGGTTTAAAAGAGAACTAGATAAATTCATAGAGGTTAAGTCCATTAGTGGCTATTAGCCAGGATTGGTAAGGAATGGTGTCCCTAGCCTCTGTTTGTCAGAGGGTGGAGATGGATGGCAGGAGAGAGATCACTTGATCATTACCTGTTAGGTTTACTCCCTCTGGGGCACCTGGCATTGGCCACTGTCGGTAGACAGGATACTGGGCTGGATGGACCTTTGGTCTGACCCAGTATGGCCATTCTTATGTTCTTATGTTAATGTTTTCACTCGTCCTAATGTCCAGACGAGAAAAGCAGTTTTTACTGAAATTAGGATGCGATAGTGTCTTCCATTTTTGAAATGCAACCAATTTTCACGGTAAAGGTTTTTCAATACTAAAAATGGTGTGAATGTTTCACCCAGATCATTGTATGTTTTTCATGTACAGTTATGTTAAGTGAATGGTCTAGTTATAGAAATACTACTGACAAATAATCTGTACTCATTAAAGTAGGCCCAGTAAAATAAATAAAAAAAATGTCCTGCCATTGCTAAAAAAAATGTTAATGATTCTGGGAGCCATCATGTGGCTGGGTGCTTGTGCCAGCAGTTTTCAGCACCACACAAACTAGATTAATTCCCACAAGCAGCTGCTAGAGCTGAGAAACCTCAGTGATTGACTGATTATGCAATGGACAATGACTCTCACTCTGTTACGTAAGTAGTCACCTGTTTTGGTTACTCCAACTTCATTCAAGTAAAGTGGTAAGATTCCTCCCATCCACTTAGCTTTCTGGATTGACATAATTCTGTATCTAGTTTATATTAGCAGATTTTATATCCACATGGGTATAGTCTACAGATTCAGTCATTTAGTTGCCTGATGAAATAATTAATCACAATTTCCGAGAATACAGCAGAGAAAAACAGCTCCATTTAAAGGATTAAAAACTTGGCTGTCAACACCAGTATCTTGATATAGCACCTGAAGGATCCCAAAACATTTTCTAAACAAAATAATTTTAATGTAGAATGAAGGTTGGGAATATACATTTCCCTTTAGAGCAACATAAATAAAACGTGTGCTATTCAAAAAAAAGGCTCTCAAACCTCTTAACACCAACTAGAAGAAATTTGCAGAAAGATGCCAACGATTCCCCCTTGACTGCTAAACTTCTGCCTATGGACAGAGGATTTTTGCTAGCCATCACGAACAAGTCTGTCTTGCTGGGTATCTAAATTTTGACAGCAGACTCCTTAATTATAGGACATTATAACCTGCACCCCCACCTTCCAATCATGGGTGTCTCCACTACAAGTTAGGGCCAGGTGTCAATTGATGATCCTTGAGATTTGAACAGTGTTTGTAGATTATACAACTTGTCATGGAGCCCCAAATGTAATTCTTATGGAAAGGTTACAAGCTTGTACTTGCACCATTAGAGATTAGATACACAGGAGTCTGGGACTTCACTTCTGCTCTTAGCAAAGTTTGCTCCAAGACTGGTTTGGGCAATTGTTGACATAGTTGGTTACATCTACTGAGAGGGATTGTGGAGATAGACATCAAACAGCACACTGTTGGGGGTTAAAAGTGAGAAATTGAGTCAAGTCCACCCAATTTGGCCTTAATCAATTTTTGCCTTCATACAATTTCAATCAGAATTGTCACATAGTGTCTGAACCCATAAGAATGCCAGACAATAGCAAGACAAGCCGGAATTGATGGGGGGCCCAAATTACCACATTCCAGAAAGTTCTGCCATCTTCCATGATCGTTGTTGCCTCCTCTGATCTGATCTTTCAGCCCCATCCTGCAGTTTCTATTCAGCATTTCTCAAGGGCCCTGTTTACTTGAATTTTTATACATTTCCACATTTTGTATTACTTAACCTTTGTCCACTCAGCTTTTAGCATATCACCCATTTATTTTTTATGTAACCCATATATTACACATGTGCAAGCTTCACTTTACCCAGCTTCTGCATTTTTTGTTGTTTATGCCGTTTCTATGTCATGTCATTTTGTGTCACTCTGGCCCTGGTTTTTCCCAGTAAAAGGCTTCTTGCTGTTGTGTGTTTTTACCCCAAGTTCTAGCACAACACATTACCTTTGTTCTGTGAGCAATAACATCATTTTAAGCTAATCAGAATTCTATGTAAAAAAATTAGCAAGTCACACTTATGCCTGGAAGGCTTGGACCTGACAACATACCTCATTTAAACTCATTCACTATCCATAATGTGGGTGTATAAATATATATAAAACATTGCTATCAAAGTTTTTACCCTTACCATTTAACAATTCTCCATTTTTATATTTCAATGTCATATTCAGTATGTGTAGATCATACCTCCTTAACCTATTTGAGGGGACAGGTATGGAAACATGGATGACCCTTTTCTGTCAAGATTTATCATATTTAAACATGGGTTTTCAAAGGCCTTTTTCATTCAAAGTTCAGTTTTGTTTGTGAATCATTACCAAAAAAATCATTAGAAATGTATCTGTGTTGCATTTTGAGGGATGTCTCAATTTTTGGGCCTTGATATTTAGTTGCTTTTAATGGTACCCCAATACCTGCCACACTCACCAGACACCAAAAAGAGGTCTTCATCTGAGATGGCAGGGCTGGCAGCTGCTCTTGACAGTACATTTTGGTTCCAATGAGAACTTGCCACATAATTGAGGCCAATGTGGACAGAGTGCAAGAAAGCAAGTGTTTGTCAATGGATTGACAGTGGATTAAGAAAGGGACACAGTTTCATCTAGTCAATTTTGGGCAATGACTTTAAAGTAGTTTCAGGTGCTGCTCCTGTCCCAGATTCCCCACCAAATTCTGTGGTTTTCCAACCACTTTTAAAGTTTTCCTTCTCCCCGGTTTTCTGTGTGAAAGGGGGAAATGAGAAACGGACTCAACTCAAACAGCTGCCAACCTCACCATGAAAACAAACAAGAAAAATCCAGAATACATCTCCTCATCTCCAAACTTTCGGTATAGTTATTGTAGGTGCTGCTTTTAAGTTAGAAAATGTTTCAAAGAAAAGAGATTTCCCTTTAAGAAAAATGCAAACTTGTTTTCCATAAGTATCTTTGAAAAATGGTGTGTATCACTTGTTGCCTATCCCAAGTACAAAAATAAAGAAAATACTTTAAGCCACAAAAGAAACCCAGACCTATCAAGGGTAAAACATGCACTGGTCATTCCTAGAGGATAAAGATTATGAAAGGAAGAGCATGAAACACAGTACCAGGGCCGGCTCTAGGTTTTTTGCTGCCCCAAGCAAAAAAAAAATTTGGCTGCTCCCCGTCCCAGCCCTGGGCTCCCCGCCGCACCCCTGTGCTGCCCCAGCCCTGGTCTCTCCCCCCCCCCCACCGGGCTTCCCCCCCCCCCCGCTGCCGCCCCGGCCCTAGGCTTCCCCCTTCCCCCTCACCAGTGCCCCCCACACACACCTCCTGCTGCCCCAGCCCTGGGCTCTCCCCCCACACACCTGCACCCTCCTTCCGCCGCAGCCCTGGGTCACTGGTAACTTGCTCCTAGGGCGGGTCATTCAGCAGGAATTTTGTATGTGCACAAAACACAGACGGGATTGGTTCCCATATGGTTACAGAACTGCAGTAAAGTGGAACAATTTTCAGCTTGTCTGATTGGAGGATATCTGGATGCATATTATAAGACTGTCCTCCATAAATGAGGAAAAGTTGAGGTGCCTTTATTATTCTTTTGTTCCACTCTTTCTTTCTATGGGGAATTTGCCAATGCAATATCACTGTCTTCCTTTTAAACAAACAAACAAAAAAAAGCAATGGCTGTTGAAAATAGCAATTCCAGTCCTAATAACTACTGGGAAGCATTTCTTGCTCAATTTTATCCTACTTTTTCTACAGCAAGTTACAGTGGATCAGTATATTTGATTTGGGAGAAATGAAGTAACAGCTGCCCAAACTGAGCTTGAGCACTCCTGAATTTTGAGGTGTTCAAATCTGGAAGGCAGGTGCTGGGTGTGTGTGTGTGGGGGGGGGGGGCTGTGGGCTCCACGGGGGAGCCAGACACGCTGGTCTGAGTGGCACAGTAAGGGGGGTTGGAGAAGGGGTAAAGGGTTCGGGGGGGCAGTCAGGGGCAGGGAGAAGGGGGGTTAGATGGGTCAGAGGTTCGGGGGGGCAGTCAGGGGACAGGCAGCAGTAGGATAGGCATGGGAGTCCCAGGGGTTTGTCAGGGGACAGGTAGGGGGTGGGGTCCTGAGGGGAAGTTGGGGGGGTCTCAGGAGGGGGCAGTTGGGGACAAGGAGAAGGGAGGCTTAGATAGGGGGTGGAGTCCTGGGGGGTAGTTAGGGGCAGGGGTCCCGGGAGGGGGTGATCAGGAGACAGGGAGCGGGGCGGGGTTTGCGATGGGTTGGGGTTTCGGGGGGGGGCAGTCGGAGGGAGTGGATGGTGGCAGGGTGGGGCTACCCTCCCTCCCCGTGGAATGTTAAAATATCGTATCCCTACCATTCACAGCACTCACAGCACGCTGCCGCATGAGGTGCCCCTCCTTCCTTTTCAGTTGGTAGTGGCCAAGGGAATGCTGGGAAATGTAGTTCTTTCCCTGCTCCAGGGCTGGCTCTCTAGGTAGGGAGCTAACCAAAGAACTACAGCTCCCAGAGCCCCCTGTTGGTTCTCAGCTCCCATGCCGCCCCTGCAAATGGGCTGCCCCAAGCAGGTGCTTGCTTTGCTGGTGCCTAGAGCCGCCCCTGCACAGTACACCCCAAACCAATCTGTATGTACAGAATGGTGGTTAAAGCACAGGATTCTGCTTCTTTTCCTAGCTCTGCCACTGACTCCATGTGACTTTGCAACTTTCCAGGGGAAACAGGTTAGGGAGCAACTAGAAGGGGTATCATCTTGGTGGACTCACTCTCCCCCAAAATAGAGGCAGTGTCAGCAGAAATGGGTGTGGAAAAATAATCCTGTTTGTAGCACTATTAACTTTGCCTATGAGCTCTACAGGACCAATGGCCAATAGCTGCAGAGCAACTGAGCTGACTATACTTCTCATGCAAGGAGCTGGAAGCCTCACGTACAGAAATATAGATAAACAGGTCCAGGGTGCAAGGTAATTAATGTCTTTCTGTCAGGCTCTTCTGCCTCTTGATACTTGTTTGGCATCACTTTTCTAGGCGGAACTGCAGCAGAACAGATGCTTAGTGGTAAAGTCTTGTCCAAGTGTCTTTACTCAGAAGGGGAAGATATAACCTATGACTGCTGGATCTATATGCATCACATCACAAGAGAAGAAAATACCATACACTGTAAAATTTCTAGGGTATAGAGTTAATACAAGAAAACATCATGTTCTGCAAACATTTAACAAGTAAAATTGGCATCCGCACGAACTGCACCCAATGGCAAATGGTAGATATACTGGTCTGACTGGTATAGGCAGAGCATATTTGGATCCTAGGAATTCCGTGTCCACACAACCCAGACTTGCATATGGTACTTGTAATGGTACAAATTAATTATCCATAACCTTTCTAGGAAAAACTTTAGAGATGTTATTTAAGGAGAATTAGACAATGTATATATTTTTCCCATATGCACCTGGATCAAAAATATCATGCTTGACTATATTGTAAATTATAATAAGGGCTGACCGAAGTGTTAATGGAGAATTTAGACCTCTTTTTTGATGTATGAATCATGACAACTGATCCCAGTTTCTGTGAACGTGTTATTTGTAACTATTTGCGAGATGGGCTGGCCAATTTGACTTGACTAGTCACTGTGTTGATGGAATGTGATTGGTTATCGTCTATATCACCTGGGATTACTTCTATGCTCTGGTAGGGTGGAACTTTTAAACACAGAATGAATAGTAAATACTTTTGCTCACACATGCAACAATCTCCTGACTCCAGGCAAATAGGGACACTTGTATGAAGAAAAGTTCTTACCCAAAACATTAGCTCAGTCAAAAACTTGTTCACAAATGGCATAGTAACAAAGGGGTGTGAACGATGCCAAATCAACCTGAGGTTTGGAATCTGGGTGAAAGTTTAAACACTCTTTTGAAATATTCACTTTAGTACAATTCTCTCTCAATTCTAGTGTAGACTGTCTCAAATTCAAAATGATAAGTTGATGAAGGTACAATAATCACTTCTGTTAACACTAAGAAAAGCAATTTTTATTTTTATGTATGAAGAGCACGATGCCTAAAACTCAAAACCCCATTTTTACAAACTATTTGAGGGCACAGAGGCTGCACATCTTACTTTAAAAACAAAATCATATAAAAATATTCATGTTCATTTCATGCATCATAGGTTTATTTCCAGAACTTGATGAAGCAACAGTAAAAATGACCAGATAAGGCAAAAAGGAATGTTTGCACACTCCATGCTAGTGGACTCCATTTGAGAAAGACATCCTACTAACAGCTAAGAAAACAGTCTGAAATATGGTAATATTTTGAAAAGGTCACTAGGTAAAGTACTGTGCTGTATGTCTGACTGCAGGCATAAGATTTTCAGAACTCGTTTTCTAACTACTGCAGTTTGTAGAACAGGCCTATGTGCATTATGTAAAACACTGGGCCAAAATTATTTCTTCTGGAATTACTGGCAAATCTAGCCTTGAGGTGTTGTGTCTGACACAAAGTCTGTCTCAAATTAAGCCAAAAAGCTGAGAATAGCATCTGACAAAGATTTCCATTTCAGTCTCCTGACAGTCAGAGCACAGGGATAGTGCGCTCTACTGACCCACAACAGTTCACTTATTTCTCACATACACAATTCCCTGCTTGATAATAGAACTTTTTTTCCTCAGTAACTATACAATATTATGTAAATTCCTGTATTCTGACTAAGGGCCATAATTGGGTATTCAAAGTATAGGGATGCAGATAGGAATTGCCTTACCCATCATGCAGTATGACCATGGGAGGCTAAAGTTGGCTGCCTGGCATTTAGAAATTAAGTGACTACTGATGCAGGAATATTCAGATAGGATAATCTCTACCCTTTTAGCTTCCAGATAAATCAGTGAAAAGAGTAGACTGTGTCTGGCTATAATGTAAAAGCTGGGGTACAGAGTTGCATGATGGGCCTCAACCTGATGTTGAACAGTCTCATGTGCCACCCTTTCATACTTCCCTCTCTGGCAAGTAGCCTTGATAGCAGTAATGTTAGCTTGATCTGTAGTGCAATTTAAAAGTTCTGTCCAGACAGAACCAGTACTGAATTTTTCATGCCGATAAAGTTCTTCTTTGGACAAACCCAGAATTCATTCCTCAAGTCAACTGCATTACCTAGAAGTCTCACAAAATTGCACTATAAATCTGTCCCAAGCCATGGATGCCTGCACAATGCTAAAAATAGACCTAGCCAAAACCAAGGCAGTCATTCAGCTGATCAAGTTCACTGTGTTTCCTATCACTTGGCTTTAAGGTACCAAGTTTTATGTGTTGGATGCAGAAGGCAAGAAGATTTTCTTCTGCACTCAGGCCAGGGATTTCTTCACAACATACCTAGTACTTGAATTCCAAGTCTTGCATGAGGGTGTTGCTAGGAGGATGGTGTTAGGCTGGTTCCCAGATGAATGAAGCATGTTGTTCATAGTTGTTAATTTTGTTTATATTAGTTCAAATGGTTTTGGTGTCCTTGCTATACACTTCTGAAAAACTACCACTGTATGAACTGGGACACTCACTATGCTGAAGAATATGTATATGTGCCACCCCAAAATTTCCTTTCTTCAAGTAGGAAGGGACACAGATCCTGTGCAGGCTTGGGTACTGGATCACCAGTTTGGTAGACATGTGATGGCCTACTGCAGAACATGAAAACTTGGTTAGATTAATTGATGTTAATGTTTTACTTATAAAAAATATAGGTAAGGGACAGTTTTTCATCAATTATCTCAATTGGCAGGTGCTTCAGAAAGGAATGTATCCTTGAAACATCTATTGACAAGTCTGAATTCTTCCAACACCCTGAAAACCCAGAGAATTGGAGATAAGTGTACAAATTATGCCTTCAGAATCTATTTTGTGGAGAAAGCCTGTGTGTAGAGCCCACAGAATGAAGATTTTATATGTGCAAATGTTATGAGTACAAGAATTAAAATTGGCTCCGTATGTCTCAAGTAAAAAGTGAGAATATACAATATATAAATAGCTCTCATGCACAAGTCAAGTTCTAGAAATTGACTGTTATTTAACACAATAATCAGCTTCTTTACTTTTTTTTTTTTATACAAAGTGACATTTTTATTTTTAGTTCAGAAAATCCAAGTCAGAACTGTACCTGTCTGTTTCAATTGTACCATTGGAGTCCAACTCTGACCTCAACTTAAAAAAAATATAACTGCTGTCCCTCAACATGTAAAGTATTTTTACCAGTAATTCATCAATACATTTCCTATATATTTTTTTAAAGTATTTTGAACTATAAAACAGTATCTGGAAAACAGAAGTTAAATTTTAGGACCAAATTTTTCTTTGAAGAACTGTACAAGAAAATCCCTTTTTTAATTAAAAAACTGAAAATAAAAGCAAAACTACACAATGTTGGGTAAAACTACAAAATACTTCTTGCTACATAATGAAATGTTAGGAACAGTCACCAAGAAACAGTTCTACTTCAAAAGAACAGCTGAAGTACAGTATCTACAAACATGACATACAGTTAAAGAGAGACAAAAACAAACTTTGTGTTAGGAACACAGACTCAGAAGTGCAAAAACAAAAACGGAACTGATACAACGGAGTTTGGTACAATGGGTACATAAGTCTTGTAACCAAAACTAAACGATTGCTTATTTGTTGACAGTGACAACACTAACAATTATGGTACCTCCCTAAAGGCTTTTAATCAAAGCCCTAAAACTGTGACTGTTCTTATATTAAATAAAAATCTATGTGAATGCTACACACTGAAGTACAATGCTTAAGAATTACCCTGCAAAATTGCACCAACATAAGCTTTCAATATTTACAGTCTCTGAAAGTGACAAACACAGCATGCTAGGCCTAGCTATTGACTCTCCCCATCTCTATTTAATCCAGGCCCAACAACCAAAAATTATTTCTCAACACACATTAAGTTTAGAGTGATCAGATATATTATGATGTTTAAATATTCGATCCATGCAGAAAAACGAAAAACAGTATCTTTGACAGACAAGCGTTTGTATTTTATCAACAGTGGTCTGCCCTGTAGAGGAGTGTACTTCCTTCTGAGCTCACTCCCAAAATGTACCGTTCACAAAACCCATGTGATTATCCGGTAGTCATGTCAACAGTGTGCTCGGAAATGGTCAGAATTGCAAGGTAGAATCACACTGCCCACAACCATTCATTCATATGTAAAAACATCACTCCATTTTGGAGATATGCCTCATTTGGGGAAAGGAAAGAAACTTAAAGACATTCAAGTAAACATCAACAACCAAATACTTGGAAAAGGTTTTTGTAAACTTGTCATTCTAAAGGGTTTTTGTTTCGCAGCATCACTAAATTAATCTCTTATGAAAAAGTACACCTACATTATATCCCATTCTGTTTTGTATAAAAGCACACAATAAAATACAAGTTCTTCTGATAAAGTGATCTCTCTCTTCCAGCACACCTTGTGGATGTTTTTTTGTTCAGTGTATCAATCCCCTTCATAAATCAATCATTTATATCTCTATAGAGATAAAAATGGACAGTGTCCATTGGACAAAAAGAAAAGCCAACTGTTAGTTACATCTGTAGAAGAGTTTCACGGCAAGTATCTATAGCGGGCCAGCTGGAATCCACAGGACTTTATTTTGTTCTTGATCAACAGTTGTCATAATCTGAGTGCAAATGCTTGAAAGGGCTCCTCCCTGGACAATACCTGCAAAAATAAAGAACATTGCAATCACACACATCAGGCACTGGAAAAAGCAATTCTTAGCCAGGTATTTTCCTACATAGTATTTATCAACAGACCATGTATAAATTAACCAGTTGGATAACTGGCAGATACATGAATGTGGGTAAAACAATAACAATGATAAACAGAGCAGAGAGGTTAAGTACTTAATATGCAGACTCTCCTGCTAACCCTTAAAATGACAAAGGAAGGCAGTCAGAGCCCTGGCTATCAATTAAGACAACTGTTTTGTTACTGAGTCCTTTGCTTGCTATTTTCAGAGGCAGGTGGCAGAATTTTTTCATTACCCCTAAAGATGGCCAGAACCCAATTATATCATAATAAACCCACACAGTTGAGCAAGGGGTGTTCAAGGTTTAATATTTATATAGTAATATGCATAGAAATGATATAGCTGTAGGTGCTGTTTACAAATATTTAAAATTAATTGCATAGGGCTGAGCTAAATAAAACCACCATTGCTGCCACCACAAACTTATTGAGAGAACTATGTTGTGTTGTTTTGTTTTGGGGTGGGGGAAGGGGGAGAAGGGAGAGGAGAAGCAAATAGCCATAAATACACCGTGCATAGTGTTCGTAGGCATGCCAAACTCAGATGAGGGTGGAATGCCAAGCAGAACAAGTTCAAAAGGCAAGGGCCTTCTTGTTGACAAATCCGTACTGGAGAGCTCAGTCTCAAGAACTAACAGCCAGAGTTTTGCATCATGGTGCTGCCTACTGAAATAAACTTTGCCCAGTACGCTCAAGCCATGTAAAATAACTAGAGCAGGCAATTAGGAACAGGAAATGGGACTTAACCATAATAATAATAATCCCCAAAGCTTGGGCCTTGCATGTATTGACATTATTCTTAATGTCCTGCCTGCTGGTCCTTGCTGTAGCAATTGTTCAGCTGCAACAGCACTAATGTAGGGGGAAAAAAATCAGCATAGACAAGGGAGAGCAGACCACGGGTGCTTTAAAACATTAAAGAGTCCCTTACATGTCTTAATAGTTGTGCCTGAAAAAGCCTCTGTGACCACAGCTAACACTAGTCTAGAGTAATAGGAAAAAACAGCAAAGGCAGATGTTTTTTCCTCTTCTGAACTTAGAATTGAATACCACTTTGTAACGGGGTCAGACTCACCCCTGCGGCGCCTCCTGCTGGTGACTCTGGGAATTAGCTCGTTCCAGGCAATGGAGCGCCCTCTGCAGGCTGGTGATCCACCTGTCCTCTGGCCCCCGTGTCCCTCCCTGGACCCGGTGCCCTTCACCTGGGGTGCTGCCCCCTAGCAGTAACCCCTTTCTCACTGGGTCTCCCCTCCTTGGGGAACCCTCTATCCCCCACCTTGCCTCAGTATTGGCTACTGCCAGTCATTGTCTAGCCCCACACTCTGGGGCAGACTGCAGTATCAGCCTACTCATCACTGGCAAAGGGGTTTGGACCTGCTGCCTTGGCCTACACCTGGGCTGCCCTCTGCAACCCCCAGTACCTGTTGGCCCACTGCTAGGCCGCAGCCTGGGGCTTTCTAGGCTGGAGCTCCCCAGCTCCTCAGCCTTCCCCAGCCCTGCTTCACTCAGGTATCCAGTCTCAAGCTCCTAAGCAGCCAGGCCCATCTCTCTCTATAGCCAGAGAGAGACTGTCTGGCTTCTGGCTTCCCTGGCCTTTTTATAAGGCCTGTGGCTCAGTTTGGGGCGTGGCCTCACCTGCAGCCACTTCCCCAATCAGCCCAGCCTTGAGAGCAGCCGCTCTCAAGCCCTGCCAGGCCACTTTTAAACCCCTTCAGGGAAGGAGCAGGGGCCACCCTGCTACACACTTAAACAAAAATGTATTCTAATTGATGCAACACACTGTGCCGTACCAACACCATGAGAATTTGGAAGTAGAATGCACTGACTCAAAAAATGACAGGTCTGTACATGGGAAAAGGGCATTTAAAACGCAATACAATCAAACCAAGTGTCCAATCTCTGAACTAAAGATGGCCTGAATGGGCTATTGGCAAAAAAAAGTTGGTTACTGAAGCAGCCCCAGGTCCAGACCTCTAGGTATTCACACCAGGGAGAAGAAGCTATTGTGTGCAAGATTACATATCGCTCTATGCTTAAACTACACACTTTTCTCAGAACACTGCCATGTCAGTTAAGCACTGAATCTTAGCTTGGGAATTTTTAGTATGTCAAAAGTATAATTCAGTTTCAACACAGTTGTTTTGGTTCTGTCTCAGTAGCATCCAGGAGCATCAAACTGGGGCACCCAAACTGCTAGGTACTGTACAAGTCCACGCCTCAAAGAACTTACAAGGCCCATCATCATGCGATGAGTCTCTGGTCACACATGATGTGTTGCAGGATTGGGTCTCAATTAAGACAACATGCAACAAGTGGGTGCAACACCCACTCACAAGGAGCAGAGGATATCATGTGGTTAGTTATGTGCACATTTACAAGGTTCATGGTCACTTCTTTGAAAATGGAGTACTTCTCTTATGTAATAAGCTGGAAAACTGCCATTGTTAATTATTTGTGAGTTTTCTCAACATGCAATAGTAATACCTTCTTACGGAGAGACAGACTTGTTCCTAAAGATACTGCATATTGTGTGCGTGTATGTAAAACCACTTCTGTAAAAATCGCAGTAGAATTTCTTCTAAATTAAAAGAAACATTAAGGACTATAGCTCTACATAAGGGCTAGGAATTACACCTCTATCCCGATATAACACTGTCCTCGGGAGCCAAAAAATCTTACCACGTTATAGGTGAAACCGCATTATACTGAACTTGATTTGATCCGCTGGAGCGCATAGCCTTGCCCCCCCGGAGCGCTGCTTTACTGCGTATATCCAAATTCATGTTATATCGGATGGCGTTATATCGGGGTAGAGGTATATTATTATAAGGACTTCGTGCTGCACTCCTAGTCACCTTTTGTGTAATGTTGGGGCCATTCGCTTCTATGGTACTGACATTTCAGCCTGAATGTTATGCGTTTATGCAGAAGAGTTTGGTGCACTGAAATGAGCTGAAGTATCCTTTAAGTACTGCAGCACTGTCTCAGGTAAAATATGTTAGAAAACATTCCTCATATGTTCAGTGGCTCATATTATGAACTATGCCATTAAAACAGACCTCTGATACTATTATGTATCATGGTTCCATTCCAATGACAGTGTACCCGCCTTCTTAAACCCCACCGTAACATGTCATATCAATATGTATTATCCCAAAGCCATTAAATCCCACTATAGCTTTCTTACATTAGAACTCCAAAATACACCATACTATAGTAGGAAAAAAAAATCAATGCATGTTGTAGTGTTATGGCAACAGTCGCATCGTTCCCATCAACAACACTTATACTTCATGGAGTTTCACCATAATGCTCCCAATACTGGGTCATTTGTGCCAAGCCATTTTGAGAGATGTCATTATAGAATATAGAAGATACTCTAAATACTAAAATCAAACAAACTCCATGTTATAGACCAGAGGTGGGCAAACTATGGCCCGCGGGACCGTTCTGCCCAGCCCCTGAGCACCTGCCCCGGGAGACTAGTCCCCGGCCCCTCCCCCACAGCCTCAGGTCACTGCGCCATGGGTGCAATGCTCTGGGCAGCGGGGCTGCAAGCTCTTGGGGTAGCACAGCTGCAGAGCCTGGCCTGACCCGGGGCTCGTGCTGCACAGTGCATGGCTGGCTCCAGCTGGGCGGTGCAGCTGTAGCGCGGCTAGCCACTGGTGCTCCAGGCAGCATGGTAAGGGGGCAGGGAGCGGGGGTTGGATAGAGGGCAGGGGAGGTTGGGGGGTGGTCAGGGGCCAGGGGTGTAGCTAGGGGTGGGGGCAGTGAGAGGGCAGGGAACAGGGGGGTTGAATGGGGGCGAGGGGTCCGGAGGTGGTCAGGGGACAGAGAGCAGGAGGGGTGGATGGGGCAGGGATCCGGGGGGGGGCATCAGGGGGCGAGAAGCGGGAGCGTGGGGATGGATAGGCGGCTGGGCCATGCCTGGCTGTTTGGGGAGGCACAGCCTCCCCTAACTGGCTCTCCATACAATTTCTGAAACCCGATGCGGCCCTCAGGACAAAAAGTTTGCCTGCCCCTGTTATAGACTAAGCACTTGTGACAACAGAAAAAAAAAAAGGATAGATAGAGAGAGAGAAAGATGATATATTCTCTCTTTAAAAAAGAATCAGAGCACAAACATGACCGGAACCAAGGGAGAGAAAAAACACAAAAAACCTGCTATGTACTAAAGGCTCTTTTGAAACATAGTGTAGGTGGAATGACCTGGTACTGTATTCTTACTGAAATGATGATTACGGTAAATACTAACCTGTGAAGTACTTGCTATATTCCTGTTCTATTTTTTGAGCTGTCTCAAATTGTTCTTTGGAATGTTTTTGTGTAACTTTGTCCCTCAGAAAGATTGGGTCTTTTTGCTCTCTGTAAGAAAAGAAATAAAACATTTGCTTAACATTTATTCTTTCAACAGACTCTAGATGAATTACATACAGTTATGGTAATGCCCAAGCCTCTGATTAAATTTCAGGCATACAGAGAGCGCCACCTGGAGATTCAGTGTAATATTACCAGTAATATGAGGTTTAAGTGATAGCCAAGGCATATGAATTGCTGTAGTAGGAAACACAGCATAACATTAGCAAAAATTCACTCAGTGAAAGCAAAGAAAAAACTTTTCCAGTTTTAAAGGATATTTTCAGAAGTCTCAGATCATCCTACAGTTTGAAAAAAACACTAAAGAAACTGCTCTATCAAAGGACTTAAAATGTAAATTTATTTATTAAACTTTGCAAATAAACAGAGAATCTTATTATACAAATTGGGAGAGGGGGCAACGGGGACAACAAGGGACAAGCTGTAAAGTCCTCCTCCAGATCAACACTTTTCCAGCACTCAGGACCATTTAGATCCATGGATTTGGTTCAAGCCCATCTCTAGAAAATGCTCTCATAAGTATGAAACAAAGATCTGACGTTTTAGCTATCACACTTTGGATACTGTAGCAACTGGGCTAGGTTGGTACAGAGCCCTAACATAAACAGAGGCTCTCCTAGGTATTAGTGAGTAAAGGCAAGTTTCTGTGTGAAATGGTAAAAAGCAGATAAAAGTGGAAGATAGCTTGCCTTTGCAATGCTGAGCTAATACATCAAGCTGGGCCAGTGTTGGTGTTATTGTAGACACGGTCCAAGTTATTAGGGTAGTTTTCAAAAGCATCTAATTGATCTAGGAGCACAGATCCCTCCAGAAATTAATGAGACCTGTGTTAAACCACTTAGGTGCTTTTGAAAATCCTACTATTAAACTTTTGATGCCCAGGACAGGTACTCCCAATGCTAACATGCTAATAAACCTAATTTTGATGAGCACTGAGAAATCATGACTTCCTGTGTCACCAGTTCAATCTTACACAATATTATGATACTTAACTTGGTTTTCTAAAACAGTAGCTATAAGAGCTATTGGCCAGCTTTTCAAGAGAGTGTTCAACAGCAGCAGTTTCTTTATATTTTGAAAATCTGGCCAATAGCTAGTACAGCTTTACAGAGTTTTACTACATCTGATTCATTTTCTAGTTATATTTAAAAGAGGTGATGGCTTTTTATTTAAATAGATGTGCTTCAAAATTCATGTTTGGGCCTTCATTAGCATCTAAGCACTGTTTACTTGAAGACAAACAACTTAATATTAGGGCTGTCAAGCAATTAAAAAAAAGAACGATTAATCGTGTGATTAAAAAATTGTGTTTAATCACAATTAATCACGTTAAACAATAATAGAAAACTATCTATCTAAATATTTTTGGATATTTTCTACATTTTCAAATATTTTGGTATCAGTTACTACACATAATATGAAGTGTACAGTGGTCACTTTATTTTTTATTACAAATATTTGCATTGTAAAAAACCAAAGAAATAGTATTTTTCAATTCACCTAATACAAGTACTGTAATGCAATCTCTTTATCGTGAAAGTTGAACTTAGAAATGTAGAATTATGTACCAAAAATAACTGCATTCAAAAATAAAAAAATGTAAAACTTTAGAGCCTAGAAAGTCCACTCAGTCCTACTTCTTGTACAGCCAATTGCTCAGACAAACAAGTTTGTTTACATTTGCAGGAGATAATGCTGCCCGCTTCTTGTTTACAATTCCACCTGAAAGTGAAAACAGGCATTCGCATGGCACTGTTATAGCTGGCGTTGCAAGATATTTATGTGCCAAATACACTAAAGATTCATATGTCCCTTCATGCTTCAACCACCATTCCAGAGGACACGTGTCCACACTGATGACAGGTTCTGCTAGGTAATGATCCAAAGCAGTGAGGACTGATGCATGTTCATTTTCATCACCTGAGTCAGATGCCACCAGCAGAAGGTTGATTTTCCTTTTTGGTGGTTTGGGTTCTGTAGTTTCTGCATCAGCATGTTGTGCTTTTAAGACTTCTGAAAGCATGCTCCACAGATTTTGGAAGGCACTTCAGATTCTTAAATGTTGGGTCAAGTGCTGTAGCTATCTTTAGAAATTTCACACTGGTACACCGCTACCTCGATATAATGCCACCCGATATAACACGAATTTAGATATAAGGCGGTAAAGCAGTGCTCCGGGGGGGGGGGGTGGCGGCGGCAGGGCTGCACACTGGTGGATCAAAGCAAGTTCAATATTCACCTATAACGCAGTAAGATTTTTTGGCTCCCAAGGACAGCATTATATTGAGGTAGAGGTCTACCTTCTTTGCATTTTGTCAAATCTGCAGTGAAAGTGTTCTTAAAATGAACATGTGCTGAGACTTCTATAACATGAAATATATGGCAGAATGTGGGTAAAAGATAAGGAAACATACCGTTCTCCCCCAAGGAGTTCAGTCATAAATTTAATTAATGCATTCTTTTTTTTAAATGAGAATCATCAGCATGTCCTCTGGAATGGTGGCCAAATCATGAAGGGGCATACAAACACTTAGCATATATGGCATGTAAATACCTTGCAATGCCAGCTACAAAAGTGCCATGCGAAAGCCTGTTCTCACTTTCAGGTGACATTCTAATCAAGAAGCGGGCAGTATTATCTCCCGTAAATATAAACAAACGTATTCCTCTGAGCGATTGGCAGAACAAGAAGTAGGACTCAGTAGACTTGGAGGCCCTAAAGTTTTACAGTGCTTTGTTTTTTAATGCAGTTATGTAACAAAAAAAAATCTACATTTGTAAGCTGCACTTTTGCGATAAAGAGATTGCACTACAGTACTTGTATGTGGTGAACTGAAAAATACTTTTTCTTTTATCATTTTACAGTGCAAATATTTGTAGTAAACATAATAATATAAAGTGAGCGTGGTACACTTCGTATTCTGTGTTGTAACTGGAATCAATATATTTTAAAGTGTAGAAAAACCATCCAAAAATATTTAATAAATGGAAATTGGTATTCTATTAACAGTGCGATTAATCACAATTAATTTTTTAAATCATAATTAATTTTTTTAGTTTAGTCACAGTTAACTCATGTGATTAATGAACAGCACTACTTAATATGCTTTATATCAAAACATGGTAAGTTACAGAAGTCCCTTCATTTTATCCCTCTGTTGCATGGTGATAAGTCTACCTACCTCATAAGAGAATTGCAAGGCTTAATTGATTCACATTCTGAGATACTACAATGAAATGGACTATACAAACTATTATTGTATAACAAAACAAGTGGCCGTAAACTATATTCCTCACTTACTTGATTTGCTTAGCGTTTTTGTATCGAATGAAGATGACAATAGGGTAGATATGAACACTGTGGAGCCGTTCAATGGCATGAGGAGCAATGTCCAATAGACAATGACAGTCCTAAAAACAAATATTTGGGTAGAAAGCATAAGCAAACTTACAAGGCCCCTATTAATCCCCCAGTGAAACTCCAGTAACTCAACGGAATTTCTGCTTTACATTTATATGGCAGGCCATTAAGCATATTTTCAACACCTTTTACACATAAAATATGTTGCGGCAGTAACTACAAAGTGCACTGTATGTAAAGGATTTATCAATCCTTAGGATGACAAAAATACATGAAACAATAAACCCTATTTAGAGTACAAAAATCTATTAATAGAACAGGCATTTATTTGAGGATATTTGAGAATCAATTAATCTCAAACCTACTGCGATAAAGGATTTAGGTATTCATTCATTTTTGTCTTTAAGAACAGATAAATCGTCTTTCATATCTCCTAACTAGACCAAATATGCAGCTCTACTCCTTAAGCAGTAAGAGTATCTATCTATCTGGTTTGACAGAACACATTTTAATTCCATTAAAGTCAGTTTAGAGGTTTCTTTCTTGCAGTGTTTATGCACTAGCAAATTTTATCCAATCTGAGCAATGTTAAGAAATAAAGTACTTAAAAATAAAAAGTTAATTCAAACTATGCAATGCACAGAATTTCTTTTTTTAACTAACATAAAGATGACTTTAAAAAAACCCCACTAACACAACCAGTTTCTCTACACCTAGGATTATAAAAGTCTTTAAATCGTGACATGATGAAACAAGGTAATTGCATTTATATTAAATTACCTTGTTTTTCTCAATAAGAAAATGCCCTGGGAACAATTATTTGGTAATCTTTTGAAACAGAACAATATCAGCACTAGTACAGTTTTTTTCAGGAAACACAGTATATAATAATTATCTGTAAATTTTACAGTAAACTGGAGAGCGAGAGAAGATACCATAAAGAGACAATCACCTTCTCTGTTATCTCCTTTATTGAAGCTACTGTTGTCACATCAAAATGTCCACTCCTTCGTTTGTAATCTATAAACAAACAGTCTTTCACTCCCCGTTCGATGGCTTGTTGGGAAGCTTTCATCACTTCTGTTTCAGAGAACAAAAATTGATACTTCATTCACTTATATTTCTTAACAGAACAAGATTTACAGGATAGAATTTCACAGTCCTGCTCCCCCTCCCAGAATCTTTGTGCTACCCTTTAATCCAGTTGTTAGGCCAGATTATTGTGTTATTTCTACAAGTACAAATAAACGTTACATGGCAAAACACACAAAATTGATCTTATTAATTGTACACTTACCAAGGGGGCATCTGCAAAATTTTCCAGGAGATTCTTTGACTAGCATGTCCTTCACAGCATCAGGTAATGGTCCTAGAATGAGTACAGGCCTGGGAGAGGTACAATGCACCTTCTGTACACGCTGATAAACCAGACTCACAGAATCTAAAAAGAGTAACAAAAAAGTTACTTATGCGCAATTTAAATTTTTTTTCGAGTATCGTTCGGATAAATAAAGGGCACACAACTAATTACAAAAGGTTTCAATATAAATCTTTGGCAATGGACAAAAGGCCTGTAGTCCGGTTATAAGAAGCTGGAATTAAAGGATTTAAACAGTGCTGGTGGCATATATGTCAAAGAGCTTTGGGGGGGGGGGGGGCTGACCCCGCTCAAAAGGTTAAATTTTAATATTCATACATCAGGGGATGGACATTTTCTTTTTAAGTTAAGAAATTACAAGCACTAATTTGAGATGATGATCTGGCTTGTTATTTAATGCCTATCTTGGTGCCTGGTGACAATGAGTGTCATAGGACACAGATGATTCTCCAGCATTTATATGCAGACCAATCAGAAAACCACACTTCTCTCAGGTGTTTTTTCATAGCCTTAAGAAAACTAAATATAACAAAGGCACTTGCCATCCAAGAAAGGAATGGAGTCTGTACTGATTGTATCAAGAGCCAGTAAATCTTTTCCATCTTTGGAACCACTACGTTTGTGTTTATGCTTTCTTCTAAAGAATGATCTTCGAGCTGCTGCTGACAAAGTCTTAGTGGAGCTGTTTTCATCTTTAGCCTCAGACATACTGTGTCTCCTATAGAACTCCTGGTCCATCCTACAGTGAAATGGATTGAATAATTGTATTCAGGTTAGCACAAACACATAGGGATTTTAAGAGCCATTCTTCACAAAAGAAAAACATCTAACATCACTAAGGAAAACTTGTCTAGGCCCTGGTCTACGCTACGAGTTTAGGTCAAATTTAGCAGTGTTACATCGATTTAACCCTGCACCCGTTCACATGACGAAGCCATTTTTCGACTTAAAGGGCTCTTAAAATTGATTTCTGATGAGGGGATTAGCGCTGAAATCGACCTTGCCGGGTCGAATTTGGGGTAGTGTGGTTGCAATTCGACGGTATTGGCCTCCAGGAGCTATCCCAGAGTGCTCCATTGTGACCGCTCTGGACAGCGCTCTCAACTCAGATGCACTGGCCAGGTAGACAGGAAAAGACCCACAAACTTTTGAATCTCATTTCCTGTTTGGCAAGCGTGGCAATCTGCAGGTGAGTGCAGATCTCATCAGCAGAGGTGACCATGATGGAGTCCCAGAATCGCAAAAGAGCTCCAGCATGGACGGAATGGGAGGTACAGGCAGGGCCGGCTCCAGGCACCAGCATTCCAAGCTGGTGCTTGGGGCGGCAATCTGCAAGGGGCAGCAGTCCCTGTTTTGCCCCCAAGCAGCGCACCGAATTGCCGCCGTGGGCGGGGGGGGCAGTCCGTGTGCCCTCAGGGCGGCAGGTGCGTTTCTGCGGTGGCGGCAATTCGGCGCAGCTTCTATGTTTAGCTGTCCGGGGCGGCTTCAGCTAAACATAGAAACTGCTGCCGAACTGCCGCCGCGGTGGAAACGCGCCTGCTGCCCTAAGGGCACACGGACTGCCCCTGCCATCCGCGGCGGCAATTCGGTGCACTGCTTGGGGCGGCAAAAACTGTAGAGCCAGCCCTGGGTACAGGATCTGATCACTGTACAGAGAGATGAATCCATGCTATCAGAACTCCATTCCAAAAGATGAAATGCCCAAACAGTTGAAAAAATCTCCAAGGGCATGAAGGACAGAGGCTATAACAGGGACCCACAGCAGTGCCAAGGGAGAGTCGACTGACGACTTGGCTTACAGGGAATTAAAATCAACAAAGGGGGTGGGTTTGGATCAAGGAGGAACACACACAACTGTCACACAGAATGGCCCCTTCAAGGATTGAGCTCAAAACCCTGGGTTTAGCAGGCCAATGCTTAAACCACTGAGCTATCCCTCCCCCCACTATTCCAGGCAGGACTGAATCTCCATTAACTTTTCTAGGTTGCTCTGACAGACCTCACTGAAACGATTGTCAGCTGTTGATTTCACAAAGGGAGGGAGTGGGGAGCAAATGAATACAAAACAAATCTGGTCTCTTTCTTGTTTTGATCCATTCCATCTCTCTTATACATCTTAGGCTAGCAGCAGACGATGAAGTATGACTGCTAGCCATCGTCGTCTCCTGGCTGCTTACCAGAAGATGGTGCAGTACGACTGCAGGCAGGACTGAATCTCCAGGAGACCAAACTTAAAAAGAGAATGACCTGGAGTCACTCCCATTTATGTCCAGGCGCCCGTGACAGACCTCACTGAGGTCTGCCAGGAGTACCCATGTCGCCCAAGTGCCCCGACCGACCTCACTGAGGATGGCTAAAAGAGCACCCAGAAGAGGATGACGACGGCCACCAATCATAATGCACCATCTGCTGCCAAAAGGCAATGAGCTGCTGCTGTGTAGCAATGCAGTACCATGTCTGTCAGCACCCAGGAGACGTACGGTGACGGGGAGCTGAGCGGACTCCATGCTTGCCGTGGTATGTCATCTGCACGGGTAACCCAGGAAAAAAGCGAGAAATGATTGTTTGCTGTTGCTTTCCCGGGGGGCTGACGACATGTACCCAGAACCATCTGCAACAATGTTTTTGACCCATCAGGCATTAGGATCTCAACCCAGAATGCCAATGGGCGGTGGAGACTGCGGGAACTGTGGGATAGCTACCCCCAGTGCAATGCTCTGGAAGTCGACGCTAGCCTCGGTTCTATGGATGCACTCCACCGAGTTAATGGTCTTAAGTGGGGACAGACACAATTGACTGTTAAAGTTGATTTCTACAAAATTGACTTCTATAAATTCGACCTAATTTCATAGTGTAGACATACCGTAGGGCAATTGCCAAATGATCTCAAGCAGCATCAACAGAATATCCATAACCTGAAACTACAATTGATCAACATTGGAAGAATATATCCCATGTATTATATATCTTAAGTCTGACTTTCTGGGCCTTTCTTCAGGCACACTAGAATGTGGGTAAAAAGCGCTAGCAAGATCTTGACAAATTCTGGCTAAGAATTTTGGGGGAGATTTTTAAAGGTAATTAGGTCCCTGATTCCCAGTGAAAGTCAATCTCCCCCTGCATAGACAGAATGGAAGGTATCACACTTTTGGTTATAAGATGAGGCACATTGTATTGCCATTATTGTTTCTGCAAACTAAGTGACTAGTTTTGTTTAACATTCCAACACAAAATTACTATCATGCAGTTGTATTTAAAATGGAAGCAAACTTACTGTACACACAGTAGGTATCTTTCTGTCTGTAAAATGGGGTCAGTTCCTTCTTACTTATCTCACAGGAAAAGTGTGAGGATAATTATGTCTCTACTGTGCTTTCAAAATGTTATGTAACAGCTATCCTATGCATTAGCATAGTTTCTATTGTCAAAAATTGCTCACAAGTTCTTATGATGAAACGAGAAAAAGGAAGGGCAGAAAAAGCAGTGATCTTAAAAGGTGAGACTATTTGCCTGCTGAGTGATACTGAGTGTGACTGCACTAAACAGCTAAAAATTTAATGGCTGAATAAGGATCATATTCTGCCCTTAATCTTGGTGAATATTTCCCTTTGGTAATAGTGGATTGTTTTGGGCACACAGTCCTCAATTTACACAGATCATAATTCAAAAGGGAGTGGCTCTGTCTAAAAATGAGTTTGACACCCCCAGTTTAGATAATATTTCTGTGTAAAGTAATTTAGGTTACTGTCTGAATCTTCTTTCACAGCACAGTACTGTGTGTCCTTTCCACTTTTAGGAGGTTACTATTAGCAGCACTAAAAATGACTTGACAGAACATCTTATTTAATTAGATGTTATTAAAACATGCCACCCCTAAAATAACACTTCTAGGAAACTAATACCTCACAGGAATCACACAGCTTTGAAGACTCAAACCCGGTTCTTTTTTGTTTATAGCTCATCATTCAGGAACTTTAAGAAGCAATTTGTCACTGAGGTCACTTACATATATTTGCTGGGAATCTGTCCTCTCTCTAGCTTTTGAGCATTCTCATCCAGCTGCCAAGCCATCCAGCAACCAAAGTTCCCCTGAGGTAGAGTATCATCAACATACAAAATGTCATCCTTCTTAAAGTTTAAATCCTGCTCCACCTCTGCCAGCCGATCATAAAGTGCTCTGCAAAGAGAGACATAAATAGACTCTATAACTGAAGCTCCACCATCTCAAGTGAAGCAAGTGGTGTAGATATTTAGAAAAATAAATGACTCTGTTGGAGTTGGTCTCTAACATTCCAAATGCCCATGTACTCAGAGTGAAGTACGCAGTTACACTTGGGATATAGGTTGCACACTTTCAGCAATTGCAAAGAATCAAGGGCTAGCTGAGATATGGCATTGTGCTTTGAATTTCCAACATAAGTCTTAAGACTGATTTGCTGCCTCTGACCCCTTGCATACAATGGTCAGCATACTATTCTAGCAGCTTTGTATGGTCCATTACCTTTAAATTATTTGCAGCTACATGTGATTCTTGCTGGCAAAATAGTTAAGACACTAAGCTATTTAATGGACATGTGAATACCTGATATAGAATCCATCTCCAGGTAACTCTTTAATCTTGTTGAATTCTTCTATTCTGTACTGAATCTTTACTCTTATATTTTCTCCTGGCTTCAGCATTTCAAGGTAGGCTTCCTCAGCTGTTTTATTTCGCATATCAACAGATCCATACTGTAAAATACAGAAAAACCCAAAACTCATGAGGTCTCAGAGCTGATGTTGTGTCTTAATAGATTGCAGGATTAGAGTGGAGCCTGAGGAAGGATGTGATGTGGGAGTTTGGTTCTCCCAATGGCAGGTACGTGTGTAAAAGGAAAACTCACCACAGCACGATACAACACTAGTGTAGGCACCAGTTAAAATATCCAGTATTGAGACAGAGAGTAGGATTTAAAAAAAGTCCCTGAAGAAAATGCAGTGGACATACACAAAAAGGGGAAAAGCCACCATATTCCCTTAGCTGTTCTGGACACAAAAGCAGAAAATCACAAGATTCCAAGGAGATCTTATTTAGGATTCCTAGAGAAACCAGGTGGGTGAGGTAGGCTTGTTCTGTACTTCAGGGTTAGGTCGATATAAGCCACCTTACATCAACCTAGCTATGGAAACATCATTGCTTAAATTTGGCTCCTGCCAACGTCAACGCATTTTTACATTGATTGTAACACCACTGCCCCAAGCAGCATAGAGTCATGGTCGATGTAATTTGGTCGACGTGGTGTCATTGTGTTGCTTATGTCAACTGTTATGGCTTTCAGGAGCCATCCCACAATGTGCTGGCTGTTTGCGTACATACATGATCTTGTAGACATGGCTATAATCTCTTTTATTGCACCAACTTCGGCTGGTGAGAGAGAGAAGCTTCCAAGCCACACAGAGCTCTTCTTCAGGTCTGGGAAAGGTACTCCCAGAGTCACAGCAAAACGCAGGGTGGAACAGATTGTTAGCATAAGTAGTGAGCACATATTATAAGGTACTATTCAAGGTTGAGTGGCGTTAACACCTCTGCAGTCAGAGGACAAAAAGAGGGGGTTAGTGGGGTACAGATTGTTTTAATAAACCATAAATCCAGTGCTTCTGTTCAGTCCACGATTTTTATTTTAGGATTCCTAGGCAGATCAAGTGGTCTGAATCAAGGCATAAACTTAAAAACAAACCCTGCACACCTCCGACATGTGGACCAGTATCCAGGAGTAAGCGGGTACAATGGGCACATCTACCAAAGTACTCACATGGACTCCATCACAGTAGTATCTGGGCAGCTCACAAACAATGTATTTCTCCTCCCAACACCCCTATCTGGTAGGGAAATATCCCCATTTCACAGATGGAAAAACAAGCCACAGAAAGATTAACGGATTGCCCAAGGTCACAAGGGCAAGACCAACCTTCTCTGTTACATGGATCGTCCCTTCTTCTTGCTTCCCTCACACGCTTTCTCCCCCCCATTCCCCTTGAAACGGGGAGAGGGCATGCGGTTCATAGGGGCTATTGTATCCCATCTACAGAGTCTGGGCTCAAGATTTCCCATCTAGAGCCTACTACACCCTCTACAGCAGTAATTCTTCAACTCCTGGTACATGTACACCAACACTGGTACTTCAGGCTTATGTGTGGTTTGTACTCTAAACTCCCTGTCTTTATCAAAGATAAGCCTCCATGTACTGCCAGTGATTGCCAACTATTTAATTGTGAGAGTTATAACCAAGGCCCCTGTGCCCTCAGTGGTATATTAGGCCCAAGCTATGGGGCAGGGACCCCAGAATCATGGGGTTCTCCCTCCCCTCCTCAACAGTCTGTTCCAATCAACACAGAGTTCTTTGGCCAATTTAGGGTTTTCATACTAATCCAATTTTTTGTATGCTGCTGCAGCTGCTACTCTTGCGGTGTGCTGCAGATTTGTGTACTGACAAGGAGTAAGTGCAGTGTAGGTCATGGGACAGTTTTCATTCTGGGAAGTGAATGATTCTCCTCTGAGAGCAGTCTGAGGTCTTCTCTGTACTGAAGGTTTGTCCTAATTACAGCCATCTATGTGGCTGTACCACTGCAAACCCCCACTGCAGACAGATGAAACTGTGCTAACTGAGGCTCAAAGCAGTTTACCTCGTCTACACTAGGAATTATACATATGGCTGAAAAAGAGGTTAATTTCTGATAATGGTCATTTCACATTTCCCAACAACTAGTTGCCCCACAACACCCTGATCCAGTTGCCACTCCAACCAACAATGGAAAATAAGTACATTTATGCTAAAATGATCACCTGTGAAATAGTTCCTGTTGGCATTTAAATGCTTATGAGACTTAGTCTTAACACACCATTGAAATGATGGGGACAATTCACAGATCTGAAGAGCTATTGTTTCAGACAGACTCAGAGTTCTCATACCATCACTTAGACATTGTTAATGTTTGGGAGAGCTGTCCATCTGCACTAGATTTTTCCAGGGTAACTAACACTGGTGGAAATGAACGGGTCTTAGTGGGGGGAACTTTTGCTGAGTACCCCTAGCGGAAGCAAGAGCTAACATGAAGTGAAGAAAAGAATGCTTTAGGACAGAAACCTAAAAGAAAACAATGTAGTTCCTATGGGCAACTGCATGTAGCTATCAAACCCTCCAGAAAGTGCTCTGCTGTAAGGAATCTAGTAGCAACAATCAATTTAATGGACTGCCATCAGGCATGCTCTCAAGTACATGCTTTTTTAAAAAGTTGAAACGTTAGAAGGGAATATGTCTTCTATATTTTGTATCTTCACAGTTTACCTCAAGTATCATGTCTCCCGTTACTAGTCCATCAGGTCCTTTTGCTGGGCTGTCATCTTCTACATCAGACACAAATATTCCATGCAGGTTTCCACCACATATCTGGATTCCAAGCTCCACTTGGGATTTTTTAATGACAACATTTCTTGGTTCAGGGGTCCTCTTGTTTGTGTCCACAGTGACCCTTTTGATAACAATTTGAAAAAAGTGTATTAGCCACTCTCATTTACAGTTCAAGTGCACCTAGTCATCTGAACAGAAGCAGTCTATTTGCCTCCTTATTACATCTCTACAGCATAACTTCAACTTCATGCTTCCTATATTATTCTCAATTAAACTAATCTTGTTGCTACATTTGTATTTGAAGTGCTTCTCAAATAGGTCTGTAAGAAACAAGAAAATTGTTTTATCTCAAGGCTCCTGTCTATTGAAAAATGTCAGTGCACTCCAGGAAGCACATTTCATTTTATGTCTTGTCCTTCCCTCACTTTTGGAAAGCAGAAAATGACATGCTCAGACTATTTACCTCATGGAATTCCGGGGACTAGTTGTAGGTGTGGTTTGTTTGGATGGAGGTGTCATTGTTCCTTCATCCTGTTCACTCACAGTATCAATTATGGAATGATTGTCAGGGGTTGCAGCTCCACTGCCTTGAGGAGTGGAATGATTGCTGACCGGTTCTAAGCGAGAACTAAACAGAGTGAGAGAGGGTGTAAAACACATTGATAAATGTTAACAGTTCAACTTCAGACATCAAGGAACATTAGTAATTCAGATACTGGTTTTCCCTGGAATCTCAATCTGGGCTATAATCAAGTTGAAATCAACTGAGAAATCTCAAAATAGTGCAATCAGTATAAACTTTCTAAATTTCTTTCTAGGCAAACTTGCAGTAGCATTATAGCTAAAGTCTTTGGGTTCTGTTCTGAAAGACTTCTCTGGGCAGACCTCCCAGTTAGGTCCCTGGTTTCTACAGGGAACTATACTCCTCAATAGTATATTTTTGCTTTTTATTGCTATTTCTGAATAAATAAACTGAATTAAATTATTTGGAAATGCCCTGGGAATGTCTTTTCATGTCTATACTGGGAATATCATTTAAGAAATCCCAATAGCCTCATGGAAATGCAAGCATTGTCATAATGAACATTATGAAAGTGAAAGAGACAGAGTTTTAAGAGTGATCATGTCTGAAAAGACTATTCGTAGTTTAACTGAAGTGGGATTGGTTTTTCAGATACTTTTGGGGGAATCCTCTGACATGTAAACGGTTAAAAGCTTTTATAAAAATATTAAGAGCTGCTTAAGATCCCAAATCCGACAGGGCTGCACCTTCACCAGGCCTTCTTAAAGGCAACTGCAGTGTCTTGAAATGTATTATCTGCATATACAAAAGCGATTTGCAGTTTTGGTAACTGTAAATGGACATGTAGAACTCAACATGAGGGTACTTATGGAAGCTCTAAAGATACTCTAAAGTATTTGTTTAAAAATAAACAAAATACTATTTGCAAATCAGTTTCTGCTTTCCTTACCTGCCAACAACTGAAAATCAGTACCTCGTGGGTATGTCTACACAGCTGCTGGGAGTGAGTCTCACAGTTGGGGTCACTATTGCTATTTTGCAGGGCTCACTCTAGCGTACTAAAAATAGGAATCCCTTATTTTTTGATATGTAGTCTAGTATACTTTAGATAAGAGTGTTCCAGATCGGGCTGAATCTTGGGCTCTGATGCCTACAGAAGGTGGGGGGGGGGGGGAAGGGGTGGGAGTGGGGCTTGAGAGCCTGACCCTCAATGTCATAGCAACATCTACACAGCTATTTTAGCGTGCTAGCCCGAGCCCTGCTAGCATAAGTCTGCTGACTGAGGCTGCAAGAGTCACTCCCAGCAGCTGTGTATAGTTACCTACTAGCATTTATACTGAGGGCTTGTCTACATTTACCAGGGAATTGATGTGCGGCGATCGATGCATCGGTGGTCAGTCGATTTAGCAGGTCTAGTGAAGACCCACTAAATCAACCGCAGATTGCTCTCCCATCGACTCCTGTACTCCACTGGATTGAGAAGAGTACGGGGAGCATAGTGTGGACCCTGCGGTAAGTAGGTCTAAGCTACGTCGACTTGAGTTACGCTATTCATGCAACCCAAATTGCGTAGTTTAGATCGACTTTTCCCTGTAGTGTAGACAAGGCCTGAGGTTATCACAGTACACACGTGCTACAAGCACAGGACAACAGTAACAACTAAAGTTGACCAAGGAATGTGGCTGCTTAAATACTGAGGGTGTCATTAACTTGTTTTTTTCCTCTTAAGAATACTAGAGTTCGCTTCTGTGAATGTCCAGGTAGCCTCTCCAGGGTAGATTTTCTGCCTTCCCCACTTTTTGCTTAAACCAGTCTGCTTCTAAAGATCCAAGTGGATTCTTACAGAAACAATCCCTTATTTTTTTATATGTAGTCCAGTATACTTTAGGTAAGAGTGTCCCCTTTTCAAAGGCCAGTAGGTTCTTCCCCCCACATCTCTGAGAAAATTCCTAAAAAAGTCTATATATAATTGCACAGACTTGGCAAAAAAAAACCTTCAGTACTCTTGTGACAAAGTGTCAATGCTACTGGTGCTCCTACAGTAAACCAATGTGTGATTACTATGGTAGAAAGGAACACATTTTTGTTTTTAGTTTCATGTTTCTGAAAAGTTAATTTTTCCTTGTTTAGTCTTAAAAAAAAATAAAACAAATGCCTTGGTTTTAAAATGGATGCTATTCACCTTGTTTTGTTTTTTTCTATGCACTCATATTTTTTAATCAAAACATCTTTAGTTAACAGTCTCAGTTTAGAATGTTTTTAATATCTTGATAAATGACAGACCAGACAATAGCATTTTCAAGGTCTAGCTAACTTTTACCTCGATCGTGAGTGATTGCCAAGTTGATACATATGTGGGTTGTACTGAGCCAGAATAGTAATGGTGTCACATTGCTGTCCAATGATCAGTCGAGCCTGCTGCTCTGTAGCATTTCTCAGATTTATTCCATTGAACTAGAATGAATAAATATAAGACATTAGACATCCAATTTTCAAAGGAAAACCAGCAAAATCATTACAGAACTTGCAGCATCCTGATTTGCTGATACTGCTTTTTGAAACCCGAGTCTCTCAATCTGTGGGAGTGCTGCGAGATGGTTGTCTGAAGAAGGGGGAGACAGAGCAGCTATGAACTATTGATTTTTCTTTTACTATTTAATTACTCCTTTGTAGGAATCAATGCAACTTTAAAATTTGACAACTTGATGAAAATCCTGAAATGCTTTTCTTTTTGGATGACAGATAGCATTCTACTGAAGTACTGCAAAGATTGCAAAATAGCACCTAAAGTTGTTTTTTGTTTGAATATTTGCTAGTTCACGTTACACCATGATAAATAGGGTTGCCAACCCTCCAGGATTGGCCTGGAGTCTCCAGCAATTAAAGATTCATAGAATCATAGAATCATAGAATCTCAGGGTTGGAAGGGACCTCAGGAGGTCATCTAGTCCAACCCCCTGCTCAAAGCAGGACCAAACCCAACTAAATCATCCCAGCCAGGGCTTCAACCCCAGTGATGAATGATTTTAAGTACCGATGGGTTCAAGACACAAACTCTGGATCCAGCTATGAATTTCAAACACCAGGTTTCTGATTTTCTGGCTCCATTGTTTTGCTTCAGGTACATCTATCTTCAACAAATACTGCATGTGACGTTATTGATATAAATTGGGACCATACAGAACATGGGTTGCAACCAAGGTCCTGTAGTGGCACCAAATCTTAGGTAAAGGGGGTCATATAAGGCGTCTAAGACCAGGTTATGGGTTGCTGGCTATGATTATGCTGTCTGTGTGCATGTATCACTTTTAGTTGAAGTTATGTATATTGGCTCTATACTATCTGTATTTCAAGTTGGTGATGTACTTCTGGGTGATATCCCAGACAAGCTGGTGTTAGATCTGCTTAGCCTGCTTGATGGCCCATTAAGGACCATCAGCTACACAATTGACCCATGGAGAGAAGGCAGACATGCCTTGTGACTCAGCAAGGTATGCAGAGACTTGTCCATGTGACTGCAGACTCCATTTTGCTGTGATTTTCCACAGTAAGAACAAAGAGGTTCTTACACCTGGAAAAGCCTATATAAGGCTGATACATCATCTCCATCTTGTCTTCAATCCTGCTTCTTACCTATGGAGGGACTTTGCTACAAACTGAAGCTCTGCACAAAGGACTGAATGACCCATCCCAGCGGGGGATGTTCCAGAGACTTGATTTGAACCTGCAGTTTACTCCAGCACTGCTGCAAGCCTGAACTAAGAACTTTGCCATTACTGTATGTAATTGATTCCATTTAACCAATTCTACCTCTCATCTCTACCTTTTTCCCTTTGTAAATAAACCTTTAGATTTTAGATTCTAAAGGATTGGCAACAGCGTGATTTGTGGGTAAGATCTGATGTGTATATTGACCTGGGTCTGGGGCTTGGTCCTTTGGGATCGAGAGAACCTTTTTCTTTTATTGGGGTGTTGGTTTTCATAACCATTCATCCCCAGGACGAGTGCACTGGTGGTGATACTGGGAGACTGGAGTGTCTAAGGGAATTGCTTGTGTGACTTGTGGTTAGCCAGTGGGGTGAAACCAAAGTCCTTTTTGTCTGGCTGGTTTGGTTTGCCTTAGAGGTGGAAAAACCCCAGCCTAGGGCTGTGACTGCCCTGTTTGAGCAATTGGTCCTGAATTGGCACTCTCAGTTGGGTCCCGCCAGAACCGCATCGTCACACTGCAGCAGAAGACTTGTGCTTTCTACACAGCCACCTTCAAAGCAGCATTATCCTTTATACAAGACACACTTAGTGAAGTAAAAACTGATGAAACTTCATATAGAATTAGAGAAGTATTATTTTATTATGATGATCTAGAATATCCCTGTTATTGTATCATTTATATTTTGAGAGACTGGTTCTCATTCCCAAGATATTTTGTATTAATTTTATACTCACACAACTGCATTTGTTTACTAAGTGGTAGAAATGTTAAGCAAACAAAATTACCTCCAGTAACTGATCACCGTATTCAAGGCCAGCTTGTTGGGCAATGCTTCCACCAGTTACTTTAGACACAAATATCCCACCGTTTTCTCCGCTCACAATGGAAATCCCTAGTGGCTCAGAACCCTTTTGCACTTTAACATGGCGTGGTTCTTCCATGTACGGCCTTTAAAAGGAAATTGTTAAAAACTGATTTTGACAAAATGGCACTTGAAGTATAATATTTAAAAGCGACATGCACTATGTACCTGAAGTGGAATATCAAGACTGGTTTAAAAAGCTACTAAAAATACTCTAAACGGCCTATGCATTCCTTAAACACCATGCAATGTACAGTGGTGGAACTAAATGTTTATCAGAGACACAATTCTAGATACATGACAAAAAAAGTTATGGCAAATGTGAATTATAAATACTATGATGGTGAAATAGGTAGGAAATAAACCTCCACATCCATATTATATAAAAGTAAACCACTATATATAATATGCAATTTACAAACCATATTCTAGAAAGGTGCCTTACAGTTTATAAATGCTGGGAGTCTTAATATCCAGTGAAAATAAACATTGCAAATAATAAGGTGGTGAACCAAGAGAAGCCAATACACAATATCAGTTTTATACTTGTATGCAGGGAAACGCAAATTAGTAATGAAAATTAAGCAGTTGCAAACTCAAGCTTTAAGACAGCAGTTTGCATGGTAGCATTACAATTACCATGCAAATTCTCCTTGAGGGAAATTATCCAAACATGTAAAATAGCACAAGGTGCGCAATGCTGCTTGAGAAGGACAACCTTATATCAGGCCAACCTCAAACTCCTTAGTGATGAGAACCTAGGCCTAGGAGCCAGAGGGATTCTCAGAAAAGACCTATTACGGAAGAGATATCTGAAAGATGCAGAAGATTTGAGAAGAGAAGAACACTTAGACACACAATAGTAACAGACACTAATACGTATAATGAGAGAATAGTCTATACACATTATTTTAGAAGGAAAGCCTGGTGCAGTTTTCTTCCCATCTTTTCCTCCATTTACAGTACTCTTAATCTGATTTGTATGTCCGTTTCTTGTTGAATAGCAGAGTGTTATAAAATGTTAGGTAAGAGTCTATGAGTCTCTCAGCAGAAGATGCAATTTCTACTCCTTCCTCCAAAAGGTAGAACAAATCACAACTGCCTGGCACCTATAATTTTTAATGTGATGCCCAATTCTAACCCCTTCAAAATGGCAGAACAAGACACACTCTCCTGTACCACTAAAGGCTTTCATGGCACATACAAACAGAAACCTTCTAGAGCAGCGGTTCTCAACCTGCGGCCTGCTTACGGCCCAATCAGCAGTGTGTGGATGAGGCCCTCGTAACACAGAGAGCTGCATTTGTGGTCCACAATGGTAAATAGGTTGAGAACCACTGTTCAAGAGAATGCTTATAAAATGATGCTGCTGGCTCCCTCGGTAAAATTTTCAAAAGCACCCAAGTGACTGACAGATAGCTTTGGAAAGGGGAAGGTGGGAGAACAAGGTGGACTTTTCCCCTTTATTATTGTAAAAACAACATTTATGGTTGTATTTTCTCTTTCAGGAGCACCAAAAATCCTTAATGCAGTTTCCTTCTGATTTGCTTTTAATTTCTCTCTTCAGCCAACCATTTCTCCTCTCTCCCTACCCCCTGCCTGTGTTAGCATCCCTTTCCAAGACAAGTCTCTTCTGGTAACCCTTCTTAGTAGGGGCATCCTCAATGTCACAAGTTTCTATGAATAAAAGAAAGGTCTGGTCTAATGGCATGAGCATAATTCTGGGACCCAAGAACTCCTTAATTTTAATCCTAATGCTGATACTAATTCCTCTCCGGGGTACTGGCTGTGTCAGCACCTCCATCTGAGTATCTCTATCTGTAAAATGAGGATATTATTATTGACTAACCACCAATACAGGGTAGAATCACTGTTAGGATTGCTAAATTAGTGCACTTTGAAAATGCAAAGCACTATGTGCTAAACATGTATTATTACAAACACACTTAATCTACTTTAAATCAAAAACTAAATGTTCTTTTATACGCTGTTATATTAACTGAGATGTGCTAAGTCCCAGAAACCTGAAAATTGTTCAGAAACAGCATTTAAACTTCCACTTCTTTAGGACATTTAATCCATTCTGAAGACAGATGCAGCTTATCTCACATCACATTCTTAAGAACAAGATGCAATCACATATAACATGGCAATGCAAAATTTAGTAAATTGGATTCTATCCCTAAAGCTTCCTTCGTTTTTTGTTGTTTTTTTTTACTACCCCTTAACCTGTCCCCGCATATATATTTGAATTTCTCCATTGTGTGTGGGAAGGAGTGTTGCTGAAAACACATGGTTTAGCCCAAATTCCATGTTTTAAAATACACCTCTACCCCGATATAATGCTGTCCTCGGGAGCCAAAAAATCTTACCGTGTTATAGGTGAAACCACATTATATCGAACTTGCTTTGATCTGCCAGAGTACACAGCCCTGTCCCCCCGGAGCACTGCTTTACCATGTTATATCCGAATTTGTTTTATATCAGGACATTTTCTTGGAAATCAAATCTGAACACCTCTATTCCTGTACACAATTTTCAAATGGATAGAACTAGCATTATCTTAGGATTCTACTAAATGCAGATGGAAATTAATCAGTAATGCACAGTTAGCTGAGCATCTAATAATTATAATAATGGAAAATTGTAATGTTTAAAAGCTATCTAACTTGATTAGTAATTTTGTTAATCAACTATAACACTTATTTCTGCTGTAACATTCACTTTATGTGGTTACAAGAATGTTTTAAACTGATTGCTTCTTTTTGGTCTGCTTTTAGACGTTAAATTATTTTTCATTAACATCATAGTAAATAGTGTTGATATTTTTGGTTCATATTATCTCACCTTGAAAAAGTTACAGTGTGTTAAGATGTCTGGAGGGTCAGGGGAGTGACTCAGTCTTTTAAAGCACATAAAACTTTTAGAAAAGTGTTTACAATGGGCAAGTCCCATTTATTCAGGACACCAGCTGCCCTCACTAGGGATGCTTTCATGAACTGGGATCATAAATGTGACAAGTAAAAACAGCAACTTCTTACTCAGCAGATCCTTACCTTGTGTGTCTGCTTTTTTCACACAAGCCCAACAAATCCAAAATGGCTAAAAGCGAGTGGGATTTTACTCTTGCTTGTACATCATCAAAAGAATTCTTTATTAAGGGTACGTCTTCACTACTGGCTGGATCGGCAGGCAGCAATCGATCCCTGAGCACTCTCCCGTCGACTCTTGTACTCCAGTTTGGCGAGAGGTGCAGAGTCGATAGTGGAGTGGCAGCAGTCGACTCACCGTAGTGAAGACACCATGGTAAGTCGATCTAAGTATGTCGACTTCAGCTACGTTATTCACGTAGCTGAAGTTGCGTAACTTAGATCGATTCTCCCCCCAGTGTAGACCAGGGCTAAGTTCCAAGCACTTACACCTGCGTAGCCTCATTGACAGGAATATGAGATTACACAGGTCTCACTGAACACATCATTTGTGCTGCCAAAACGCTCTCTCGATTAGTTATGTGCAAGAAGGGGAAAAACCCCTGCTTGATCTTCAGATTCAATGGTAAGCCTGCAGGGCTGACCATTAGCAGAAAGCATCTTTTTACTTGAAAACTGAATACAGTTGTGCTAATCAGGGTGAATAAATAAATAAAGCTCCACAATGTGCTTTCTACAGTCACTTTCAAAACAGCAATGTACAGTACAATATATACGTAGTGGAATAAAAATCGCTGAAATATCTTCAGTTACCCCGTGATGAAACCTGATAAAATTTCATGTAAGATTTATTTTAGTACTATTATATAGAATGTTTTTGTTATTGGATTATTTACATTTTGAGGGCCAGGTTGCTATTTATACAAATCGGGGTCTTAAAGTGCATATAAATGTAATTTACTCCCACATCAAGGTTTCTTTATTCTGCCAAATGGTGTAAAGAGACCTTAATATAAATACAAATCTGGCCCTTAGAGTCCATGGTTTGTTGTTTGATATTCTGAATTTATGTAAACTCTGATAAATGCAGAGGTAGCACTTTTACAATAAAAGTAAAAGCAGAAATCCAAAATTAATTAGCACAAGCTGAATGTGCATTATAAGATACAGGGATGTGACCTCAACGAAAACCTACATTATATTAAAAACCCAACATCTTACTTAGGCTCCAAACCTGCAAACACTCAGAACTTAACCTTACTATTGTGAATAATCCCATTAAAATCATTGGAACTACTCCCGGTAGTAAAGTTAACCATGTACAAATATGTTTGCAGGATCAGGGCCATGGTCCTGAATTTAAACCTTGTTGAAGAGATCTGCTTGGACTGAATCACAGCAAGTATAAATGATGGTTAGGCCTGGCGGCCAGTCACATTAAAAAGTTTAGCATTAACCACAAACTATTTATCGGGTCTTCATTTTCTTTTGACTCCTAGTGAAAAGATTCCACCAGGGACCGACATCTGAGCAAGCCTACCAGGAGGAGGAGAAGTCCACTTTAGGAGCTGTACCTGTTTGGTGAAACCACTAATCTAACAGAAGATACCTTACTGCACACATCAGTCTCAGAGTTTCTGGAAGCTTTAACACTACCCTATAACTTCTGAAGGAAGACTATGTGAAAGAAGCTTCTTTCACAACACATACATAATAATAATAATAATAATTTAAAAAAAGAGTAACAAGACTTAAAGTACACCTCAACACGTATAATATACTCCTGATTTTGCACAGCCAATTGTTTACATTTCTTCGCTCTAACAAACTATCAAACAAGATTATCTTTGGTACATCTGTATGAAAGATGACGACAACTATCACCTTACCTATCTTTTCTACGCTCTCCAATTGATACCGGGCTAATAGAAATCCTAGGTAACGTAGAAAGCGAGTTCTGTGACTGGCTGCTGGCAAAAGAAGATGTTTCCAGGTTCAGTGGTGATTGTGGAGGGGTTATCAGGCTGGGACTGCTACATTCAGAATGTGACAGTGAACCTGTAATAATAAAATAAAGGGATTCAGTTTTTATATGTAGTGCTTATTGTAAATGTCTTGCAATGGAGGAATCTGAAAAGACATTAAAAGACCACACCACACCAATAATACAAATGTGATGCACAGTTTACATAAATATGAGAAGATATTTACACATGCAATATCCTTTCAAATGTGAGTTGATTTTACTACTTTAGAAATTGAGAGCACTGGCTTGAAACTGTAACAGTGAGAACCGACCATGGGCAAGCTCCTTCAAATGAATATATAAGTGCACATGAGTAATGGAAAGTTTGACATAATAATGGAATAAAGAAAATCTAGGAAAAAAATAAAGATCTGAATGTTAGGGACAGTCTCAAAGGAACCGTATCCACTCTCCTGGGTTCTGGCTATAGAATGCCTTATGAAACATTTCAAAACAACAACAGAGCTTAAGCAGCGCAAGTCCATACACATAACCTATAGGTCAAATACTGCAAAAAATTATTTGCGAAGATCTACAGTTTTAAATAAATTTGCTCTGACTATTTTTTCTACCCAGGAATATTTGACTGAACATTCCTGCTCGTCAGCTTGTTCAGCTCAATCATTTGCTGCATCAGGGAATGTTGCAGAAAGTAAATTTGATGTTAGTAATCACAAAGAAACTTGTTTATAAGAGCTACATTCCTTCAGAGTACAGTAACATAACATATGACCCATATATGTCCAATTAAAGCATCTTTAATTTTTAATTAAGGATACAGAATACTCAAAGCAATAATGTCAGTCAAGAACTTTCAAGCAATTTACAGACTGAACTCTACTTGTGTAAAATATTCTCTGAAAAATTAAAAAAATCTGTTCTGCTGTACAGTTCATATTGTTTGCTGAAAATAATTTGTACTATTCTATATATTTCCAATCATTAAAAAAATATTTGTAAGATGTTTAAGTTCTCTGATGAAGAATGCTTCATATAAGAAAATTAATTAATATGGAAAATCCTTTAAACTTTAAATTCATATCCTGGTTAGAAAGACTTCAATTTGCCAAAGAATACAGTGTTTTAGAGCTAACAAAATTATGCATACACCTTTTATGGAGTCATTTCACCACTATTGTAAAATTAGGAAATGACTTCATATGGGATTAGAACTCTTACAGAGTGCTGTGTTGACACATGGTATTTTATCAGGAGACTTGTGATAACTGATGTTTTCAGAGAAGCTCCAGCTCCTGGAATCAAGGGCTTTCATTTGGAAAAGTAAAAAGGAACTTTCTACTCCTTGTAGTTATGAGAAAATCCTTGAAAAAATAATTTTAAAATCCTATGATTTTTAAAACAATCTTTTGGGGACTGGACTCGTGAATTTTTAATGCTGGGGTCGGCAACAAATAAAATGTTAAGAAAAGAAGATTTTACCCCTGTCGGAGCCAATGATGGACCTTGGATACCTTGGGGTTAAAGGGATCTTAATTCTTTCCGTCCTGTACTGCAAGTTGCTGGAAGAACCTATTTTATAACAAGAAAATATCACAATTTATGACACATGTAAATGCAAACAGGTAACACACATTTAGGCTCTGATTCTAAAGACAAGCTAAATGATCTCTATGTGGGTGCAAGAGTCCAGTTCTCCCAGCAGAACCAAGGCTTACCAAAAAAATCCCTTTATAATCCCACTTTCATGGCTGGCAAACTGCCTAGTTCAAACAGCTAGTACAGCTATGGCATTGCTTAAATGTACCCACTACTGAGTGCTACAAAACGACTGAGCTATCTAATACTTGTTTGGGCACCAAAGAGCTCTTTAAAATGTTTTTTGGCCAATTTACATGACTGAGATATAAGATATGTCCTGATCACCTGTGATCATTGAACTTCCACTGGCACATTCACACTCAGCTGTGACGTACTAAGGAGAGGCAGACAGGTTGTAAAAGGGGTTTCATCCAAATCTTCTCAGTGAGGAGAATGGAAGCTTAAATTGTAAGAGCCAGGAACTTGAAGCAAGGAAAAATAATGGGCCCTTAAGGTTCTGACAGCTATGAAGGATCCCTGAAAGATGCTTTTAGTAGGGTGGCATTTTCTCTGCTTTGTCTTAGATGTAAACAGAGTACTTTGCACGAATGAATTTGAAATGTTAATTACCAAGTCTTGCACTGGATGGTAATGAATTTGAACCATGTGATGCTCTTGTCCGTGAATTTTCAGAATAATCACTGGAGTGTTTGTGACTTAGGTCCAAACTCAGGCGACCTTGGTGCTGAGCACTGCATCAAAACCAAAGTAGGTTATAGCATCTTCAAAAAAACCCAATCTCTTCAAAACTAACATTACCCCAGCCAACCAGGGAACAGGAAGAAACCCAACCCCGTTGAGCAGTGAAAGATACCTGAAAAGTGTATCTACAGTAGCACATTGTAGCTCAGTGCCATTGCTACTTTGCTTTAATTCTCTAATACTATTTGGACAGCAATTTAATCCATTAACTTCACTGCAATACATCCTTAAAATCGCTGAGCCATAGACAGCTGTATTCTACTAAGTATTTCATAAGAAGCACATTGAAGCACAATAAAGATACTTTATTATTCAGTCCCAGAGAAAACATTTTGTTTTGAGAAGATATTTGTACAAGCCAGTCCCAGACAATACATACATAAGACTTCCTGACATAACACTGAATAAATTTTTGCCAATGTGACTGTCAGCTACCTAGCATATTACTGTACACCACATAGACTGCACTCTCCAAAAATTGTTCTTGAGACTGAGTTATGTATATTATGAGAAACATATCTGTTCTTCATGAAATATGCTAATAGATTATTACTTAGTTGGAAGTCACAGTTCAGTGATCATATATCAGATTCTTATATAGACGGTGCACTGACTCACAGTTCAACAGAAATCATTTCTATGGGCTTTAATTCAGCTCCCTAAGCTTTCTACAGAATATGTACTTCATGACAAATTCAATCTTTTTCTAGTAAGCTTCTGGGTACAATTTTAAAAATTTGCAAAATATATACTAATATAACCTATTCATGAACAAGATCTTGGTTTAATAATTAAAGTAGGGAAGCAGGAATTGGGTTTGATCTCTGACATTACCAATGAGAGCATAGTTGGGCCCCAAAAAATCCACAATAACTTAATAAATTTGCTCAATTGTCATTTATTGTCTTCAATCATAGGTAGGGTTCAAAATTTCAAAGCCATTTAACTATGGAAATTCCAAATGGATCAAAGAGTTGAGCCAGTGGGAGACAACAAAACATCAGTCAACGTTTCAGATCAGGGTAAGTTTTTAATTACCTTTAACTCAAAGAGCTGGCTGAATTTTCTACAGACTTTGCAGTCACTTTCTCCTTTACTTTCAAAGTAAATCATTTTCAGGCAAAAGTGTCCAAGCCAAAGTTGCAAGGCTTTCTCAGGGAAGGCCATAGTAACATTACATGGGAAGAAGTCACTGCCTTTACATCATGTTTGTAAAGTGCTTTGAGATTCTCGGATAAAAGGTGCAACAGAACTATTATTTTACATTATGCTGCACTAGTATAGTGTTCGCCTCTGTGCACAGCAAGAAGCAGCTTTCTCTTATTGATTTTATGTATAAATATATTAAAGATCTAAGGTTGTGAAGCTCTGAGTATATACCTGGGATGCAGATGCTGATGGCAGATTTGGCTGGCAACAGACGGGCAATTGTTGGTGTGAACTCTGTGGCTCCAAGCAGTATAAACTGGATTTCTCATGACAGCAGTTACTGCAGGACATGGTGCTAAACTTCTTGGTACAGTACCTATTTTAAAGTGGACAAAATATATGGTATGAGGCATATTCAAGATGCTGGCATAAAGTCATCTGCCTGTAACATTTATGCAAATCACTAATAAAATGGGAAGCTGAATACCTAGCTCCAAGGCTCAAACCATTATTCAGACTGTTTTATTGAACAGTTCAAAGTCTACTTGCCCACCAAAAAGATGTCCTCTCCTGTCTCAAAGTCATGATAGTGTCAAACATGTAACTGAAATAGTTCCATACTTCTAGCTGAATAATAATTAGAGAGCGCTCCAATTTTAGTGTGGTGCACAAAAAAACTGATCGCGGCTACAATTGTTCTTTTTCCTCTTCAGTGGGCTCATGCACTTCCAACTTCTGTAGTGTCCTATGACCTTAGACTATAACAATTCACAACTCCATGAAACTGATATTTATACGTGAATCTCATTATTTAGGGTTTTTATTTAAGTACACTCATACTTTACTATCAAACAAAATGTTGTTCAACAACAGTTTTGGTATTGTAGTTCACAGTTGCAGAAACATTTTGAAAGACAAAGAATTAATATTTACTGTCAGATATACTTTGATGAGGTTTGTTCTATAATTAAGGGCACTATTATATAAAAATAAGGAAATAGCTTTTTTAGTTAAAATACTTTCCAATAAAGTTGCAGTTATTAATTAATAATAATTTTATTATTGCATTTTACAATACTTCGGATGAGAGATGCTATGTGGATTAAGAACTCTCAGTTTTACTAATCCTGATTAAATAATATCCTCATTTACAGGTGGGTAATTTGAGGCACAGAGGCTGAGTTTTCTGCTGTCAGCCAGTAATTTAGTGACCATCAGGATGATAACCAAGGAGGCACTAACAAGAACTGTGAACAATATTCAAATTAAACTTCATGCCTATTTGAGCTGGACCTTGGCTTTGAGAATTGCTGAATGGACATACTTCAGACCCTGCTCACTAAACTCAGGCAAATACATATTGGTATCTCTGGGATCCTCTATGCTAGTTCAAATGCAAACCATACTAAACCAGTATTTTGAAAGACACCGGGAAAAGATTCCTACCTACCAGTGGCCAGGTGGATGCTCCCACTGGCCACCATATCAGCCAGTACCTCTACATCAATTCTACAGTGTGGTTTTTGTTACTGTTGTTTTTTAAAAGGGTAGGCAATGAAGCTCAAATGGCTGCTTTGTAAACTTCTCCTGCGAGAAAATGCTCATTTTTGCTAGTGATCTCACACAGTTGTCTCACACTGCCTTTTTAGCAACCAAAGCAAACTTCTCGGGTGTGCAGTTTCAATCTGATTGGAGAAGGCAGACAGTATTTACATTACAATTGCACCCAGAGGCCCCAGTGGGGTAGGCACATAAGAGCCTTGAAGATCTTACAGTGTAATTTGTCAGATAAAAGGGTGAGAGGCAAAAGAGGCACAGAAATGACTTGCTCAAGGCTACACAGCAATTTAGTGGCAATGTAGCAGGGTGGTCACCCCGCTCATGCCCTGAAGGGCTTAAAACAACCCTGGGAGAGGGTTGGGGCGGGGGGAAAGCTAGGCTGATTGGGGGAAGCAGCCATAGTGGGGCCATACCCCAATCAGGCTGGCCCTATAGGAGGGCTGAAGGCCAGAGACTAGAAGACACACACTCTCTCTCTAGCTTCAGAGGGAGAAAGACCTGGCTGCATGGGAGCTGAGAAGGGTACCTAGGGTGGAGCAGTGCTGGGGAAGGGCAGAGGGAGCTGGGGAGCTCCAACCTAGCAAAACCCCAGGCTGCAGGCCTAGTTAAAGGCCTACAAACAGGTACTGGGGCTGCAGAGGGGCAGCCCAGAGCTAGGCAAAGGCAGCAGGTCCTAACCCCCTTGCCGATGATGAGTGGTTTACAGACTTCAGTCTGCCCCAGGGAGCGGGGGCTAGATGATGACTGGCAGTAGCCACTGAGGCAAGGTGGGGATAGAGGGTTGGGGGTCCCCTGGGAGGGGAGACCCAGAGACAGTGGGTTGCTGCTGGGGGCAGAACCCTGAAGTAGAAGGGAACCGGGGTTTGGGAGGGACACGGGGGGCAGTGGCAGGTGAGACATCAGCCTGCAGAGGGCGCTCCTGGCTGGAAAGAGCTAATTCCTGAGACAGCCAGCAGGAGCCGCCGCGCCAGTGAGTCGTCACCCCGCCACAGGCAGTGACAGAATTAGAATCCAGATCTATTTATGCCCACTCCAGTGCCCTATCCATGAGACTACGCTGCCTCTCCACTTAGCATGAAGACCTTTCCCGAGATCCTTGTGAAGCATGAATAACCTTTCTGAGTCTCTAAATTCATGAGTTCTCTCCAAATAAATTCCCAGGTCTCTGGTTATGTCTGAACAGCGCAACTTGAATCTTTTGTGATCTTTGGTGTATAGCACCCACTACAATGAAATGCAGCTTGATGGGATGGCAAGACAGACAGCAATGCCCAAGGGACTGTCTGTGATTCCATGGTAAGACTGTTGTAGTGCTTTAGGAGTTCAGTAGGTTGGTGAAATCTAATTAAAGAACATACCACCAATTTGGGGTGTCTGCTTTTTGATACTCTGCCCTGAGGTTGGCACTCATGGTTGTGAACCACTCCAGACAGTGTGACAATCATAATGGTCACTTCTGGCCTTCACATCTACGAACTGAATTCTACTTTGAACACAAAATGAGTAAGTCTAGCTTGCTGTCAGAACATTAAAATTGAGGAAAATTTATCACCATGACATTACAGACATTACCATTCAGGTCAACCTCACTAACCTGCTGACATGGCTCCCGTGTACAAGGAGGAAGAGACAAAACCATCACTGTGCCTAGTGGAACGTTTTGGTGAATACGGCGGCCACTCCTGGAGCTCCGGAGAGAGATGCTCTTCACTGGCTGGAGTGTATTTCTGTACCTGTAAGCAAAGTGCAGAATTCAATCTGCAACTAATCCAAAAAGCTTTGTATAAACTGGTACAAAAATAACTTCCTGGCTATCACTTGATGTTGATTATTATGCTTTGATCCCACCACTTTACTGATATCACTGTTCTTCCATGTTGTCTTCATCTTCAAGCTCCTCTCTCCCTACATCTCAGCTCTCATTCTCTCCCATAGGACTCTCCCAATCCATTACCTATGGCCCTCCAGTCCCTCTTGTGGACTTCCTATATACTATGCCCACTGTCCTCCTCATGCTTTCTTCCCCCTTTATGGCCCTGATTCAGCAAGGTACTTAGGCATGTGAGTTAACTTTGAGCATGTCAACAGGCCCAGTGACTTCAAGGGCTTTCTCAGTTGCTTAAAAGTTATGCACCCGGCAAATTATCTTGCTGAATCTACGTTGGAACTCACTCCCTCTTCATGCATGCAAAATGTCTACCCTTCTATTCAAATTCTTTCTTAAAACACATTGGTCCCACATGTTTTCAACAATAAACCCCTCCAAAAACAGATGTTAAAAACAAATTCTACACCCCCGCCCCCAGCCATTAGAGCACATGGCTGCCTAAAACAAGACTGGCTGCTGGGCCTGAAGGTGTAGCACTCGGTCTCAGCTTTCAGGTGCAGGTGGAGCAAGTTCTCTTCTGGCTGCTTTAACAGGTAAGCTGAAAGAGCTGGTTTGGGCTGTAGATACACATTTCTACGTTGTCTGCTTTACACAGAGTGAACAGGCAGGGGTGAGTGAGGAAACCTGATGTGCACTGAGATTTCGTTGGCCAAGAATGTCAGTGAGTGTAGGCAGCTGCAAGCACCGTTTTTTTTTTTTAAATGCATAGCCCTCATAATGCTATTTTCAAGGTAAAAGCAGTACAGCATAAAAAAACATGATATTAAAAACATAATATACAGAATATGAATCACTAAAGGCTTCTCAGATTTCTTCATGTGACAGGAAAGTTGTGTTACATAGTGAGAGAGATTTAACACCACACACAGGCACGCATTCTTACTACCATGCCCTCCTTGCTGCATCAGCAGCAGACATGACTGTTACCCAACCATGAGAAAAGCCATTTGTTCATCTCTCATTTTCCCCCCCTCAGTTTTATTTAATTAAAATTATCTAATACACTCAATCACCTTGATTCCTAGGCACATTCCACAATAAAAAGCACAACAACAAATATACCCATAAACTGTGCCACATTGCACATCCTGTATATTTTTGACATAAATTTAACATTAATAGATTCACATTTACATGTAGGGCAAGACTGTGTCTTTCAACCTGAATAAGGGGTAGTGCCTAACCTGCACCAGCCTCAACCTAAGAGTAGCTCCAGAAGACACTGTTCTTGGTGACACTCCTTTGCTCACAATGCCTCCGTTGCTCCTTGGCGTATACCAGCTGATGGGTTCCAAGGCTCTGTCCACTTGTGGGGAAGTAGCAGACACACAGCATCTGCACAGCTACCTAGTTCAATCCAGTCCACAGCTACCTAGTCCAATCTAGCTATCAGAATAGAAAAACATCCTCTGCACTATGGCTATTATTAGCATTACTATAAAGAACAGGACATTTTCATTTCTGATTTTAAGTGTATAAATATGGAACTTTAATGTAATTTTCTGTATTTTAAATATCTTCATTTTCCACCACTAACCCTTCTCAAAGGGCCCAATATTAGCTTAAGTACAGCCTCTGCAATTATTTTAGCTATGATAGTGCATAAAAGTCACTCTTGTGAATGTCACTCTTTTAAAAAGACACTACACAAACCCAATTTTAAACCCTGCTCTGAACAGCTCAATTTACAAAACACTCCAGAGAGAAATGTGTGCACTCTTGCATCTCCAAGCCTGAAACCCTCTCACATGGGCATTACTCATTCAACATGTTGATGCATCAACCACCTTAAAGAACAAGTTGCAAAATTATGCTGTGTTTTCATTATCTGAAAAATATTTGTTGGGGGTGCAGAAACTATAAATCTCTATCTATATGGTAACTCCAAGACCCCTTGGAAAGTATTACTAACCAATACTGACATATCCTGACAAGGTTCACCTGTTCCTATCTTGATTGGTAACAAAGGTACAGTGGAGTCGCATCTTACACAGGGGATAGGTTCTAAAGTCAGCGCGTAAGGCGAAAATCGCATATAGTCAAAATTACCCTTGAAAATCCCTTAAATCACCCATAAAGTACAGTATACTGTACATGGTTTTGCGTACAGTATACAACCCTGTACAGTAATATGTATAAATGTATACAGTAATATACAGTACATATGAGTACATATGCAAAATATAATTTCACAGTATTGTATTTTTAATTACAAGGGGTCGTCAGGGCTTGATGTCGATCCAGGAGACGGAGGTGACGGAGAGCTTGGGTGACGGAGAGCGAGTCGTAGATGAAGTGGTTGGCTCTGGTTCAGCTTGAGAAGTTGATTGCATAGGCTAATCTGCTGCTGGTTGTTTTTCCTTGAAAAACATGGTGATCGGCAACTGTCGCTGTTGTCTCTTGAGCTGCTCAAACATTTCTTGAAACGGTCTCAAATCATCCATAATACTACGTGTGATTTTGAGGCTTTGTTCCATAGAGGGATCATATTTAGAAGTTAAATCATTCAAGTGTTTCGCTGCTTGGAATACTTCAGCAAATTTATGAAGATTCCAACTTGCTGGCTCTTCCTGTCCATCGTCATCATCTTCATCTTCTGTAGACGATTTTATCGGTTCCTCTAACTCTTCATTAGTCATTGTTTCTCTATGGCTCTCAATCAATTCTTCAATTTCTTCCTCAAGGATGTTGACGAAGCCGTCACCACCCACTTGCCTGGCCACCTGAACAATGTGTTTCACTTCTTTGTCAATGGTCGGGAAACACTTAAAATCATTCACACATTTTTTCCATAGGTTTCACCAACATGCATTGACTGTTTCAGGCTTGATTGCATTCATTGCCTGTTTAATATAAGTGATGCAATCGGCAATATTGAAGGACTTCCAACACTCCATCACATTAAGATTGGGATCAGCATCCTTAGTGCTACGTATCCATGAGAACATAAGCCTCGTGTATATGGCCTTGAAACAGTAAATCACGCCTTGGTCGAGAGGTTGGAGGATGGAGGTGGTATTGGTGGGGGGGGGAGAAGACTACTTCAACGTCGTTATGTGCAAACCGGAGTGCTGCAGGGTGGCCAGGAGCATTGTCTATGATCAGCAGCAATTTAAAGTCAAGTCCTTTCTCTTTGAGGTACCGCTTGACCTCCGGAATGAAACTCTTGTGGAACCAATGCAGAAATAATGCTGCCGTCACCCAAACCTTTTTATTTGATTGCCAGAACACAGGCAGGAGATTTTTGTTATTGCATTTTAGGGTATGGGGCATTGCTGCCCTGTAGAGCAAGCCCGGCTTTATTAAATGCCCAGCCGCATTGCCACAAAACAACACAGTCACACGATCTTTAGCTGCTTTGAAGCCAGCGGCTTGTCTTTCTGATTTCAAAATGTAAGTGCGGCTGGGCATTTTTTCCCAGAAGAGCCCAGTCTTGTCAGCATAAAAACTTGTTCCGGAAGATAGCCCTTTTCTTCTATGATTTTCTTTGATTGTTCAGGGTAGGCTTTTGCTGCCTCTTCATTGGCAGATGCAGCTTCACCAGTAGTCTGCACATTTTTGAGGTTGAAGTGGTTCCTAAAACTGTTAAGCCAACCTTGGCTGGCTTTGAATTCCTTCTCATCAGAAGGCTGTCCCCTCTTTTCTCGCAACGTGTTGCCATCAATAGGCACACGTTTACGGTTCATGTCCTCCAGCCATAAGTTTAATGCCTTTTCAGTCTTCACTAAAGTCTAATCACATATCTGGCTCATCACCTTAGTAGTTATTGGAGCACTTGATGCCACCGCTTGACGAATTTCTCTCTCTTGAATCTTGATGGCACAGATGCTAGATTCATTGCGGACATATTTATGCGCCATGTTTGAGACCGACATACCATCTCTCAATAAGTCCAACACAGGCAGTTTTTCCTCCAGCATTGGAATAGATCACTGTTTCTTTGGTTGAGTACCAGATGAAGTAGTTGGCTTGCGTTTAGGGGCCATGGTGTACGAAAAATACGCACCTTTAAACACTAGAATCACACTCAGCACGGTGAGATGCTCACATGATGAGAGGCATGTGGGAACTGAGACCAACTGAGGGAACAGCAGATTCACATCTCCCATCTCATGCTCACTCCGGGGTATACGCTCACTGAATGGAATGGTGGGTGAAATTGCCTGCGCTATTTACAGGTATCTTGTTTTTCTTTTTTTTTGCCGAGCGCATATAGTTGGATTTGCGTAAAGGACAGTTTCCTGTTCTGTAACTGGCATTCTTCAAGATGTGTTGCTCATGTCTATTCCACAGTAGGTGTGCGTGCTCACCATGTGCACCGGTGCCAGAAGTTTTTCCCTCAGCAGTAGCTGTAGGGGGAGCGCTGCTGCGACTCCTGGTGTAGCACCTCTATAGCACACTATAAGGGGAGCCGCGTGCTCCCCCCACCCTCAGGTCCTTCTTGCTGGACCAACTCCGACAGAGACGAAGGAGGGTGGGATGTGGAATAGACATAAGCAACACATCTCAAAGAACGCCAGTTACAGAACAGGTAACTGTCCTTTCTTCTTCGAGTGATTGCTCATGTGTATTCCACAGTAGGTGATTGCAAGCTATGTCTGATGGAGGAGGGTAGGAGTTCACAAATTCCCTGGCTGAAGCATAGCTCTACTGAAACCAACGTCATCCCTGGCGTGGGAGACGATCGCATAGTGCAACGTGAATGTGTGTACTGAGGACCAGGTAGCGGCTCTACAGATGTCCCGGATAGGAACATGGGCCACAAAGGCCACTGACGAGGCCTGAGCTCTTGTTGAGTGAGACATCATGATAGGTGGTGCAGGAACCTCTGCTAGGTCGTAGCATGTGTGGATGCACAATGTAATCCACCGGGAAAGCCTCTGGGTGGAGATCAGTTGACTCTTCATGCACTCGGCTGAAGCAACAAAGAGTTGCGAAGACCTGAGGAATGGCTTAGTCTGATCCAGATAAAAAGCCAGTGCTCTGCACACATCAAGCGTATGGAGGCGATGTTCCTCATTAGAGGCATGAGGTCTGGGGCAGAGGATAGACAGGAAGATGTCCTGGCCCATGTGAAAAGCGGAGATCACCTTAGGGAGGAATGCTGGGTGTGGATGGAGCTGAACCTTGTCCTTGTGAAAAACTGTGTAAGGGGGGTTGCAGGTCAGGGCCCTGATCTCCAAGACCCACCAGGCTGATGTGATGGCCATGAGGAAGGCTACCTTCCATGAAAGGTGAGACCATGAGCATCTGGCCAGGGGTTTGAATGGGGGCCCCGTGAGGTGGGATAACACCAAATTTAGATCCCATTGAGGAACAGGGGTTCTAGCATAAGGAAAGCACCGGTCTAGCCCTTTGAGGAAATGCCTGGTCATGGCATAGGAGAAAACTGAGCAGCCCTGGACCAGCGGATGGAACGCCAAAATAGCCACCAGGTGCACCCTGATGGAGGAAGGGGCCAGGCCTTGAGTTCTAGGATGAAGAAGGCACTCGAGGATAAGTTGGAGTGGGGCAGACATTGGGGAAGTACCCCGCTCGCCCGCCCACCTGGAGAACCTGGACCACTTCACCAGGTAGGCTTGGTGTGTGGATGGTTTTCTACTTTCGAGACGGCCATGTCTGACCCCTTCCGAACATCTTCTCTCCTCTGCCTCTAGCCACTGATCAGCCATGCTGTCAAATGGAGGGTGGCCAGATTGGAGTGGAGGAGGTGGCCCTGGTCCTGGTAGAGTAGGTCCAGGTGGAGCAGCAATGGCCACGGAGGGGTCACAAGCAAGCCCAGGAGGGTCCCATACCAATGTTGCTAGGACCAAGCTGAGGCAATCAGGAGGACGCGTGCCTTGTCCGTTTTTACTTTCTCCAGGACCTTGCCAATGAGGGGAAACAGCGGAAAGGTGTAGAGGAGTTGACCCAACCATGACAGGAGGAAGGCATCTGGAACAGAACCTGTGGCAACGGTGGTTCTGTCGGGTCGCAAACAGGTCTACTTGGGGAGTGCCCCACGCTCGGAAGAACTGGTGAGTGACCTCCGAGTGGAGCGACCACTCATGTTGGGAGGAGAAAACCCTGTTTAAGCGATCAGCCTGTGTGTTGTTGATGCCTGGCAGGTGGAAAGCCTTCAGGGTGATGTTGTGGGCTATACAGAACTCCCAGAGGCTGAGGGCTTCCCGGCAGAGGGCCGAGGACCTCGCCCCACATTGCCTGTTGAGGTAAAACATCGCAGTGGTGTTGTCCGTGAGTACTCTGACCACCTTGCCGCGCAGCTGTGAGCTGAACGCCACACAGGCTAAGCGTATCGCCCTGAGGTCCCTGACGTTTATGTGAAGGGACAGCTCCAAGGCCGACCACGTCCCTTGGGTCTGTGAGTTCCCTATGTGGGCCCCCCAGCCCAGGTCCGACGCATTGGACACTAGGTCCAGTGACGGGGTCGGGTCCCGGAAGGGAATTCCCTGGAGCATATTGGCAGGGCAGGACCACCATGGTAGCATGGCAATCACCTGCGCCGGTACCGAGAGGACCATGTCCAGTTTGTCCCAGGCCTGGGAGAACTCTGAGGCCAACCAGAGTTGGAGGGGCCTCATCCGAAGCCTGGCGTGGTGGACCACGTACATGAACGCTGCCATGTGGCCCAGGAGCTGCAGGCATGCCCTGGCCATGGTGACAGGGAAATCCGTGACCGAGGCTATAAGCCCCTTCAGGGTCTGGAACCTGTCCAGGGGAAGGGAGGCTGTGGCCTTGGAGGCATCCAGGAGAGCGCCTATGAATTCTATGCGCTGCACCAGAACCAATGTCGACTTGGCCTCGGTTGGCACACATAGCCAAGAGCAGGTCCACATGGTTCTGTACCTGGGACCATGAGCTGCCCTTGAGCAGCCAGTCGTCGAGGTAGGGGAATATCTGTACCCCTTGGCGTCTGAGGTAGGCCGCCACTACCGCCATACACTTTGTGAATACCCTGGGTGTGGTGGACAGGCCAAACGGAAGGACCGTAAATTGGTAGTGGTCCTGTCCCACCAGGAAACAAATGAAGTGTCTGTGCCCCTCGAATATATCAATATGGAAGTATGCGTCCTGAAGGTCCAGGGCCGCATACCAATCGCCAGGGTCCAGAGTGGCTATGATACGTGCCAGAGAGACCATACATAACTGGCATTTTGCCATGAACCGATGAGGTCTCGCAGATCCAGGATGGCCTGAGACCCCTTTCGCCTTCCGGATCAGGAAGTAACAAGAGTAAAACCCTTTCCCCCGGAACTCTCACGGAACCTTCTCCACAGCTCCCAAGCTGAGGAGCTGACCCACTTCCTGCTGTAGCAGGGATAAATGTGACGGATCCCCCTTGCTGTCTGAGGGTGGGGGTGAGACAAATTGTAGCGTGTAACTCTGGGAAATGGTGTTGAGGACCCATTGGTCCAATGATTTTCGGGACCATTCCGCAAGAAACGCACACAAGTAGTTGCTGAAGGCAAACTTTATTGGTAGGAGGGTCCTCTTGGGGGTCACCGGGGTACCCTCATGCAACTAGTCAAAACCGCCTCTTGCCCTGCTGCTTGCCCCTGGAGGGCCCAGGCTGCTGGGCAGAGGAAGGCTGCCTCTGAGGTCACCTATTTTGGGTCTTGGACCGCTTGTAGGCGGGCTCATATCTCGGCTGGGGCACAGGGACGGAGGCTTGTGTCTTAGGCTTTTCCTTGGGAGGAACGTAGAGCCCGAGGCTTTGAAGGGTAGTATGTGAGTCCTTCATGACATGGAGCCTCATGTCTGTTTGTTCTGCAAACAGGTCCTTGCCGTCAAAGGGAAGATCCTGCATCACAGACTGCGCCTCTGCGGAGAGCCCAGACAGCAGTAGCCATGATGCCCTGCACATTGACATGGCCGAGGCCATGGACTGAGCAGCTGTGTCAGCTGCATCCGATGCCACCTGCAGAGCAGCCTTTGAGGTAGCAGCGCCCTCCTCCACCAGCCCCTTAAAATCTTTCCTTTCACGTTCCAGGAGGGAGGGCTTGAATTTCGGCAATGACCCCCACAAGTTAAACTCATAATGACTGAGGAGGGCCTGGTGGTTGGCCACCCGGAGCTGGAAGCTGGCAGATGAATAAAGCTTCCTGCCAAACGAGTCCAGTCTTTTAGAGTCCTTATTTTTGGGTGTGGGTCCTGGTTGACCCTGTCTTTCCCTATGATTTACAGACTCTACCATTAGGGAGTTGGGGGTCAGGTGGGCATAAAGGTATTCGTGCCCTTTCGTGAGCATGAAGTATTTGCACTCTGCCTTTTTCGATATGCGGGCGAGGGAGGCCGATGTTTGCCATAGGGCACTGGAGATGTTGGCCACCCCTTCGTGCAGTAGGAGGGCCACTCTGCCCGGTACCGAGGATGATAGCACGTTAAACAGCGTGTCTGAGGGTCCCTCCATCTCCTCTGCTTGGAGTTGGAGACGATGCTACTTGCTTTAGTAGCTCCTGATGAGCCCTGAAGTCCACCTGCGGTGCGGAGGGAGGTGGGGCTGCAATTTTGTCATCTGGTGGTCGAACTTCTCGTGCGGTGCTGAGGATCCATGACCCGCTGATCTATCCCTCGGAAGTCTGGATAGTGTGGCTGAAGGAGCCTCCGATGCCCCTGCTACTGACTGAGGGCCTTGCTGTGCGTGTACAGGGGGCCAGGGGGTCCACTGGCACCACTGGCCTTGCCACAGGGGCCCTTGCCATTGACTCTGGTGCAGCACTGGCACCATCAGCTGGTCGGGTTGGCCCAGTTGAGTCGTAGGGTGCTGCGTGGAGGTCGAGGTCGGGGTTACCAATGACCTATAGGTGCCGTGGGAGTGGTAGTACCGAGAGCGATGTCTGCCATGGGATCAGGACTCCGATGTCGATGAACAGTGCTGCCTCGAGCTGCTACTCCTCGAGACACTTCGACGCCTGGATCTGTGATGACGGGGAGCTGGCGATCTCCGCCGGGAGCCATGGGCACGGTGCCTCGAGGCGAGAGAGATGGAGGGTGACCGGCAATGGCGCCCGTGTCGGGAGTGGCTTCCGTAGCTCTGTTGGGAATGGGAGCGTCTACGGCGTCTGCGCCTGTCCCGCCGATACTCTGTACTCAGTGTGAAGCGGTGCTTGGAACTCCGCTCTGACGGTACCCGACCAGACAACCTGTTGGGCGACGAAAGCGGAGGCTGGAGGCTGTGTCCTGACAGGACACTGAGCGGCGAGCGGGCCCGAGAGCGAACCCCTGACCAGGATCTGCGTTGGGTTGGTGTCGACTGTCGAGAGCCCAGCGGCAGCTTGCCTCTAGAGCGGGGTCCGGGTGCACTCATGATGTCTTTGGCTGCTTGCAGGACTGCTGGTGTTGAAGGAATGCGGACGTCCGGAGAGGCCTGAGTCGACGCAACTGGGCTGCTCCGCTCAACCTGAGTCAGAGCTCTAGAGCCCGGGGGGGAGGGGGGGGGGCTGGGACTGGGACTGCCCAACACAGGTCTAGCCGCACCCCTTGCTTTCTCTCAACGCCTCTGAGAGGACGGCGCCTTTCTCTGCTTCTTGGATGGGGAACGGTGCCGGCCACCGTAAGGTGCTGGGAGATCGCTGAACACCGAAGACGAAGTGCCCGGTGCTGATTCCGCTCGGCGCAACGGGGTTGGGGCCAGTGCTGACTCCATGAGAAGGGCCCGAAGACTAATGTCCCTCTCTTTTTTAGTTCTGGGTTTAAAGGACCTGCAGATCTTACAGCGGTCGCTGATATGAGATTCGCCCAAGCAGCGGAGACAGTTGGCGTGCGGGTCACTTCTAGGCACTGAATGACTCGCACAATTTAAATCCTGGGGCCCGGGGCATGCCCTGGCCCAAACACTAACTAACAAAGCTGAAACTTTATTGAACTAACACGGGTACTACTAACAACTAAACGAGTTCTGGGATGAGCTGCAACAAAGCTGGAGCAAGTAGTTTCGATGCACTGTCACTGGCGGCAAGAAGGAACTGAGGGTGGGTGGGGGAGCGCACGGCTCCCCTGATAGCATGCTATAGAGGCGCCACTCCAGGGGTTGCAGCAGCGCTCCCCCTATGCTGAGGGGAAAACTTCTGGCACCGGTGCACGTGGCGAGCACGCACACCTACTGTGGTATACACATGAGCAAGCACTCGAAGAAGTTAAATACGTGTATGATGAGACTCACCTGTATTGGTTTTCTATCCAGAAAATGCCCATGTCACAAATGAGAGCCCTTTAAATTTCTTGTACAGTAACTCCTCACTTAAAGTCATCCCGGTTAACGTTGTTTCATTGCTGATCAATTAGGGAACATGCTCATTTAAAGTTGTGCAATGCTCCCGTCTAATGTTGTTTTCAAGCCACCTGCTTTGTCCACTGCTTGCAGGAAGAACAGTCTGTTGCAGCTAGCTGGTGGGGGCTTGTAACCAAGGTGGACCGGCAGCCCCCTCATCAGCTCCCCGCTCCGTTAAGTTCCCCATGCTGCAGCTGCCCAGCAGGCTATCAATCCGCAGTTCGGCTGTCCCTCCCTCCACTGCCAAGAGCTGCTCCTGCCCTCTGCCTTGGAGCTGATCCCAGAGACTCCTGCTTGCTATGCATGGGGGGAAAGGGGGAGGCAAGTGTCAGGGTGTCCCCTACCTCCCCTGCTCCTGCACTCCACTTACCCCTTCTCCATATAGAGCAGGGAGGGGACACGGACGGAGAGAGACAGAGAGAGTCTGGGGCAGCAGCTGCTGTCTCAACTTCCTGATCCACTTAAAAAGACAATGAACTTAAGAGTGGGTCAGCTTACTTAAAGGGGCAGTGTGCATCTCTCTCACTCTCCCACACTCAAGGTGTTTGTCTGTCTCTGTCTGCTATGCTGTTTCCCCTCCCTCCTGTTCATGCTGCCTTGATAAGGCCCTACATTAACAACATGTTAACCCTTGAGGGCTCAGCTGAGTGCTAGTTCACCATTTAGCAGCAAGGCACTTTCTGGGAAATATCCCTCCCTCTTCCACCCTGTAACTTCACCACCTCAACCAAGCTTCACAATCATCATAGCTGTGAACAGTATTAAATTGTTTGTTTAAAACGTATACTGTGTGTATATATCTATATAATATATAGTTTTTTGTCTGGTGAAAAAAATTTCCCTGGAATCTAACTCCCCCATTTATATTAATTCTTATGGGGAAATTGGATTCGCTTAACAACGTTTCGCTTTAAGTCGCATTTTTCAGGAACATAACTACAACGTTAAGCGAGGAGTTACTGTATTAGCATAAAGATGATAGACAACATTTGTCTAGACGTTAAGGACAATATAAATATGCTGTGTTTACAGTGACTGATGACTACAGTTCAAATAATAAGCATCCAAGTAACAGCACACATAGATCAACTTGACATTCTATTTAAAGCAAATTCCTTGCCCTCAAATGTGTAATGGTTTGCTTATATTTTGTTGGGTATGTGCCAAAAGGCAGCAGTTCCCTACATACTAGTTTCTTACAGTGCAATTCTGTATTGAAAATGGCACCTTCTTACAGGCCACATCTGCTTCCTGTGCTTAGTCAGTAATAATCTGCTGACTTCAGTTACAACAGTAAACTTATTACTTTTTTACTGCTGTCAGCACTGCAGAGTTAGCTGGATTCTATTCTGGCTCAGATAGAACGTTTAATTAAAGGCCCAATCCTACAGGCTGGCAAGTGTCTCTTGAACTCCCACTGAAGTTAAAATAGGAGCGGAAGGTGCTCAGCAGAACTGGCAGAAATTGCTAAATTTTCATTGAGAAAAATTGTAATGAAAGTTTTCCCACCAGCGCTAGTACCGAGCACTTTGCAGAATCAGGCCTCAAATCCTGCTCTCGCTTATACCTTCTACTCCATTGCCTGCTCTCAGTTACACCTTTGCAAACCCACTGAAGGCAGTGGGGCTGTTCATATGTAATAGACGGAAAATCTGACCCACTGATATGGAGGCCTTGGGGGAAACTAATCCTGCGGCCATTTTTACTTTATCTCCCAGTTAACACCCTATCGACCTTAATCAACCACCTGCAATCCTTCCTTTGTCTACTTGAGTAACAAATTTCCAAGTATCTCCATGGAGGGATTGTTCATTCATGCCTTCTGCCACAGCAAACCAAGTGTTTTCAGGTCCATATCCTCCTAATAAATATTGTCAACATTTACAGAGTACAACTGCACTTTAACCACTATCAACTTCAGACCAGGTTTACAAAGGTATTTAGGCACCTAAAGATGTAGATAGGCACCTTGTGAGATTTACAAAAACACCAATATGAATCAAGAGCCCAACTCTCACTGACTTTCAATTGCTTTTGTGACTCCCACTAGTCGCCTATCTGTATCTTTGGTCACCTAAATACCTTTGTAAACTTGACCATCATAATTCAATTTTTGCATTTTGTCAACATACAGTAGAGAACCTACAATCATTACTGAGAACATCTGGTACCAAAGAGCCTAAAAACCATACAACGTTCATCAAGCAAGACACCGTTATCCCTCTTTGTAGCCATCAGTGGCTTTTTAATACTGTAACTCTGAGAATTACTTTTGTAATTCAAGACACACAAGAATTTTAATGAAGGTGTCAGGGGCCAATATTTTCATTACTATCAATTTTGGGTACTCAATTTGAGACACCCCAAAGGGCCCTGATTTTCAGAATGTGCTGAGTATCCATCCTCTGAAAATCAGGCCCCTTTGAAGTGTGCCAAGTTGGGCACCCAAACTTGAGTCACTTTTGAAAATAATGGCCAGCATCCCTGCTTTGTGCTTCCATATATTTAATTTGTACCTGAAGTGAAGGATTAGGAATGGGCACAGGGGTCAGTTTATGTCTCAAAGCAGGTGCCGATTTTGGTCTTGGTCTTTTTATCTCTGGCTCTTCAACTCTTTGAAAGCCAATGTCATCTTCACAAGATTTTCTTGAAGATAAATGAGTGCAGTCGATCCCCTCCTCCCTGTAATAATGCCCAGCATTCCTGCTGTGCCCCTTGTGAGTGTCTGAATCCTGCTTAAGTGCCAAGGACACTGGGGGCTGCGCAGTAGCTGGGCTGGTAGGTGGGGATCCAGTCGTTACAGTAGAGTCTGATGCAGAACTTGTCTGCTGTTTATGTTTAAATTTAATAGAGTCACTTCTCTTGGGAGGGGTTGGAGGAGTTGAAGCCACTTCAGCTTTTGAGAGCTGAGGTGAATGCGCGGACACCTGATTAGTGGAGAGATAGTCCATTTTGGGAGGAGTCTGTGGTCTTTTGAAAGTGTCAGGGTCGAAGATGGACTTCCTTTGTTTTGGCTTTTTGTACACAGAGAACTTTTCAGTTTCTGCTGTTGAAATATTGACCATCACTTTAGGCCACGTACCACCACTATGCTTAGCTCCATGCCCTTTGTCTAGCGTGGTCTCAACCATGATGCAGTCGGCTACCGTGGGCTCAAATGGCAGCCTCCTGCCATCCAAGTCAACAAGTCCATAGCCTCGTTCCCCATAAGTGTCTGGACTAAAGGAGCTAAGACTGTGTTCTGAATTACTGTGGCAGCTGTGCACAGCATTCCTGCGAGAGTCTGCCCGTAAAGCACGGCTGGAAAAGGGCGTGTGATCACAGAACGAACCACTCCCCTGGTCACTCTGGTCCTTCTTGCCATCCAGGATGTCTGGATTGAAAATGTCTGTCTGTGTTGAACTGTTGTGTTTCAAGTTTCTTTTATTCTGAACTTGTATCTCTGATGTATGAACCCTGCAGTTCGATATTTTCTCTGAATCCTTCAGGTTTTCAAATATGTTCTGACCACTCCAGGATGAGCTCTGAGGAAAAACCTAGAAGGAGAAAAATATTTAATCAACTCAAGACTCTGGCAGATTTGGATTTTGCACATGACAGCCTCACCTCCCTCTCTTTCCCCCAAGCTCTCAATGTACATGGAGATTGTACCGTGAAGATGAACATAAAGGAACAAGCCTATATTCTGGGGAAAACGATGGATAGCGTGTGCGTGGGTGGGGAGACTAGGGAGCAGCTTAACAAAATCTCACAGATTGCTGGTACAGGGAATCAGACTGAATGAGGACTGATAAAACAAACCTTTTTGATCTTTTAAAAATACTTTCACAGAGGCAACATGGTGTAGTTGATAAGGCCCTGGACCAGGAGTCCAGAGATCTGGATTCTAGTTCTAGATCTACAACTATCCTGAATGACACCAGGCAAGTCACCTTTAGTGTCTCTGTTTTCCCTTCCACCTTTTGTCTGTCCTGTCTATTTAGCCTGTCAGTTCTCTGGGGCAGGGACTCTTACGGTGTGTATGTGGCACACCTAACATAATTGGCCCCTAACCTCAGTTGGGGTTTCTAGGAACAACCACGTTATGAAATATAAGTGTTTCCCTACTGACAGCCCTTCAGAATGAAAACTTCTGTTTATTCCTTATCATGGGCAGAGTCTGCTTTCCCATCAGTGATCCTCACTCCTGACCCAGAGGGGACCCTTTCTAGGGGCAAGAGGACATTTCAGTTTCCATGTCCATTGAGACTTCCTGCAGCTGATGCTAATGAGGAGACTATATTACCAGCTCTGTCGGTAGGTTTATTTTTTTTATGTGAACAGCAATCCACTGGGAACTGAACTGAGAGCAGCCACTGAATTTCACATAGTGTAGGATACCTAACAGCCATCCAAAGGTGGTAACTGTGATGTTGCACTCAATATGATTTTATGAAAATATGCTAATGAGTGTGAATATAATGTAACTGGAACATGCTTCATGCAAAAGGTCTCTTGTTATCATTACATAGCTTATAGTCTACTGAGTATGGTCATCCTATTTGTATGTATGTATCATTCTTCTATCTGAAACTAGAAATATGAAATATAACTCTGAGGGCCTATTGTAATTATGCAAAGTGTGAGCCACTAATGGTGGTTTGGAATCTTGATGGCTCCCATCAACCAGGACAATTGACTGGATGGCTCTGTTTGCAGGCAGCCTTCCTGTGAGTCAGGCTGGGAGGAATGAGGGCTGGAAGTCTTACAGTAACATGTGATCGTGTCACCTGAACTGGAATCCATCTTTCACCTGGTGTCTTTCCATTGAGAAGGAGGGGGTGGGAATCCAGAGAGGGACAAAGGATTCCCGCCTTGTGCAAAAGATAGATAAGGGCGTGGAACAGAACAAAGGGGGCTGCAGTCATAAGAAATGCCCTAGCTACCACCTGAGCTGGAACAAGGACTGAACCAGGGGAAAGGATTGGGCCCAGACTAGGAAGGTGTCCAGTCTGTAAAAAAAGCTTCCTGGAACATCTCTGAGGGTGAGATTTCATCTGTAATCACTTTCTTACTGTATTAGGTTTAGACTTGCATATTTTATTTTATTTTGCTTTGTAATTCACTTTGTTCTGTCTGTTATTACTTGGAACCACTTAAATCCTACTTTCTGTATTTAATAAAATCACTTTTTACTTATTAATTAACCCAGAGTGTGTATTAATAGCGGTGTGTGTGTGTGCGTGCGTGTGTGTGTGTAAGAACAGCTGTGCATCTCTCTTTATCAGTGTTATAGAGGGTGAACAATTTATGAATTTACACTGTATAAGCTTTATACAGGGTAAAACGGATTTATTTGGGGTTTGGACCCCATTGGGAGCTGGGCATCTGAGCGTTGGAGACAGGAACACTTCTTAAGCTGTTTTCAGTTAAGCCTGCAATTTTGGGGGGACATTGTTCAGACCTGGGTCTGTGTTTGTAGCAGGCTAGCGTGTCTGGCTCAAACCGGGCAGGGTACTGAAGTCCCAAGCTGCCAGGGAAACCGGGCTCAGAGGTAGTCCCAGAACATCAGTTGGCAGTCCCCAAGGGGCTTTCTGTGATCCAACCCATCAAAGTAACTATCGACAGGGACCAATCCCTACTACCAGGGCAAAGCCATTTCATTTAGCTGAGTTTCCATATTACTGTATTCATTTTATGAATCTGTTCTTCTCCCCCTTTACAATTTAAAAAAAAAAAGTATAAACGTATAAATTGCTTCACTTCCTCCTTTCCTGTCCCAACACTCACCTTCATCAATGAGAGGGTAAGGGAATCCCTACAGTTTCGTAGCAAAGCTTCACATTCAGTCAGTGATTTATTATCTAGTGCAATGCCATTAATCTGCATAAAAACAAGGGTAAATTAGCAAAACAAACCTAGCAGCAGGCAATTGTCTTAGTTTACATTCTATGGCGAACAGCGGTTACACCAAAAAAACAAACAAACAAACTAAAGCAGAAAGGAAAATGTCAGTACCCTGGTAAACTGGATCATTTTTGCATATCAGGAGACTGTCTTTTTCAGATAATTTCACTAATGAGAGATATGGTCTAACCAGAACTGCAATTATGGACTTCCTACTTCACTAGAGCTGGTGTTTAATGTATGATTGCTCCACTGCATATACCTCTACTTATCTTTATATATTTGCATGAATCTACCCTCCCTGAGATCTGTTCCTCTGAATAAAATATATAACTTCTTTTAAAGATATTATTCAACAGATCACAGACCCCCAGAAGTTCCCAGAAGAGATAAGTAGCATCCTGGAGGAGACAAGAATCTAATCACTTTCTTTAACTTGGTTCTGGAAGAGCAGAGGGAGAGTCTTCTCAAGTTCAGAGGAAGTCTGAAGGTAAAGACAGGCCTTCATGGGATTTTGCAAATTGCAGGAGCACTTGTAGTTTAATCAGTGCATCCAGAAGTGGAATGGAGACGTAGATCTACTTTAAAGGAAGAATAGTCATAAGATCATCCCAGATAATTTCTATTCCTAAACTCTAATGGAGGTCTAAAGAAGGATCCTTGAACTGAAGTCCTTGTATTAAGTCATCTTACCTATCATTTATTGTGAAAAGGGAAGGCAGTGAGATTGTCAACAAATGTGTCTGCTGGATGAGTTACTGCAACCATATTTTCAAAACTTCACCAATGAAACTACTAAACGTGGGCTGTATTTCCTATTACTCACCCAACCTACAAACACCAACATGTTTATTAATTAAATCATTAAATTTAAAACAGAGAAAAACATGGTAAAATGAGTCAAATAAAAAGGTTTTAGCTTTTAAAGAAAAGGAAATGTGTTTCATACTATCTGTGGTACTGAAATTCTATTTGTTCTTTAGACTTACGGCAATTATTCTATCTCCCACAGCAAGGGATCCATCTTTGGCAGCAGGGCTACCGGGCACAACAGCAGCAGCAAATACTCCATTTTCTAAACTAATTCCACTATCTGAAATCCATAAAGATAAAACAAGTTCATTCTTGCAGTTCAAATAATTTAGCACATATCTGAGTTACCTGCATGAAAAAGAAACATATGTAATAAAAATGCAGTTGAAAATTAGCTTAACTTCTAATAACATTTTTTAAAAAAACCACAAAAACAATGTGAAAAGGGTTACAGATAACCTGAAATTTAATATTGCTTTACACGCACTTTCCAGTGGAGAAAAAAGATTGTAGGGATTTGCAAGCTTATTCATCTGAACTAGAGGTGAAAAATGATACGTTAGCTGTATTCGTGCAAGAAATCTATCCTTAAATCACTACTTCTTGTTCTGTTAAAAAAACAGCTAATAAGAACCCTTATCTAGGAAGTCATAACAATTCAAGTGAGTGGACTAATAGCTTGCCCTGAGCATTCAAATGTAAATAATTACCTTTATGCCCAGCAAGATTGATGTGCAAAGGTGTTATCACTTTCCCGCCTAAGGACTTCCTTCTTCGAATCACCATATTAATAACTCCTCCTCCATTAAGTACAGCTTTTATAACTTGCTTCTTATCCTTATTAGTAAGATCCACATCATTTATCTTCAGTAACCAATCATTCACTCTGGCAGTTAAAACAAAGGCAAGTAAGTCCATGTTCTAAGAATACTTTGCTGCACATTGCAAATATTCAATAATTAATTAAAAGGACTATAATAGCACTAGCACAACCTTGATATGCCAACCTCAATTGTCTAAAACTCCCCATTTCTGAAAAAGTATGATGATTCCCAGCATCTATTAATGACATTGAGTAAGCCCCAGATCCTCCTGGTTCCACCGCCATTGCTTACGCCACTAGTCCTCAGCGACTCCTAGTCAAGTTACTGATCCTTAGACACCTCATATCTAAAAATGTGGTGAGTGGCACTGCTGTGCAGGTACATTAAGCATTATTAGTTCCATGTTAGAGCTGGCCTAACTAAACACAGATATTTAAAGCAATATTTATGAGAGGTAGGTACTCTTGTAAAGTGAATAAGTCATGGTTATCATCTCAATAGTAGGGCTCTATCTCAGATTTTGGCAAGACACTTAAATTTGCCATTCCTCTGTTATCCCAAATATTTTATTGTTCTTGAAAACTGTCTTGTGCATGATCCGATCTCAAAATCTACCTATGTTTTAAGTATTCTGATGCAATTTTCTTGGGCAGAGATAGCATTTCGTTAGATACTTTTAAAAAATTTCAAATGGGAGCCATTTAAAGCCCTTTAATATCAGAGCGTATTCCCTTAATTTAAATAAAAAGGTCACAGTATGTTCCAGCTTTTAGTGAGAGCTCAACTGTAAAAATCTGAAAAAACACGAGTCACAAGGCAGGTGAAAGTCAGCCTTATAATAGGACTGTGGCTGCAACTTTAACTATGGAGAGGCTTCTTTTTATAATAAACCCCACCCACATCTGCACAGCCTGGACAAGAGCTCTGGTTCTACTGCTTCAAAACAGAAGCCTCTACCACGTACAGAAAAGGAAGGTCTCCTCTAGCTTTGTGGTACAGACATCATGATTTTTTGTGAGCTTAACCAACCAACAGAGGGCCAGATGCTTGCATAGTCCATGATTCTAATTCCACTTCAGTAAGGCAAAAAACTTGAATTGACACTATGGCATCACGACTGGGTGACAAACTATCCATAATCTTTCCCCCCACAACTACAGCTTGCCCACAAATTCTCAAGAAGATCTAAGTAAATGGCAAGTTTGAAGAGTTTGGTTAAGTGTTAGAGGCAGACAAACCAGCAACAGACAAATGTCAACATTTCAAATTGGGATTTTTTTTAAAAAAATTATCTGTAAATCAAGAATAGCTAGATTTATTTCCATAATGCTTTGCAAACACCTTCTTCTTACTGCAATTTTCAGATTAAACCAATTTTCCAAGCCTAAGTTATTAGGGAGCTAAAACAGAACCCACTTAAAATATGGAGAGGTGACCAACCATCCATAATATTTTCATTTTTTTTTCTTTTACAACCGAAGCAAAATAAGTAAATGTTTCCAATTGGCATGCAAATGATTTACCAGTTAACACTATACCTTAATCGACCATCTGCAATACTTCCTTTGTCTACTTTGGTGACAAAAATCCCACAGTCTCCAGGGAGGTATGGTTCATTCACACCTTCTGCCACATCAAAACCAAGTGCTTTCAAGTCCATATCCTCCTAATAAACATTGTTAATATTACGAGCAATTCAACTGGAATTCAAACTAATTTGCATTTGTATGTACACAGAAATTGTAAACTATGCCCTTATTTTGTATCTTTTGTGCTTTAACAATATCTCAGATGTACAAATTATTATACACAGATTTCAGTTCCTCCCCAAGGTATTAAAGGGATTAATACAGCCTTGTTAACTATTTTATTACCACCATTAGTGTTAGGAATTAATCTCCTTATTTTAAAAAATATTATATATATGTGTTTATTTATATACACACACACTCACCATTTTTATATAAAGGCAACAGTTGTGTGGTTTACACGATTAGATGGCAAAGTTATCTATGGTTTGTACTCCACAAGAGGGAGTAGATTTCCTGTAACAAATCTTTTTGATAATGGTCTATTGTGCTTTAATGTGTCAGCTTTTCATATCTGACTGGTATGATATTTGTTGTAGATACTGCATTTATGGTATGTAACCACAATTAAAATTAATAATGTTTAAAAATACATATTCAACAAACAGCATTATTTTTATAACCCATTGTACAAGGGATGTAATGCTGAAACATCACACAATTCATTCATATAACACATTAAAGTCTTCAGTGTATCTTGGGCTTACTCGGTCTTTTTCAAACTCCACCACTTCTGTTTCCCATTCCAGAGAATCCGTGTCTATAGCTGAATCGTGAGAACTGTGGGCCATCAATTGCCGAAACCTGGCTTCCTTTTCCAACTGGTTCTCCATCTTCTCTCTATGGAATGAAAGACATGTGTTTATAGGTGATTCAGCAGCTCCCTTGTAAAGAAATGAATGAATGAGATTAGGGTACTTTACAGTTCCTTCTCTAATTTAGCAATACAATCTCTGCTCAGTCTATCCATCCCACAATCTAAGTAGAAACCTGAAATCACTTTTTAAAACTTCATTTCCTTCATATTGTAATAATCTTCTCTTATGTGAACTGTAGGAAACTTACAAACAAGTTCCAGACATGAACATATAGAAAATGCCTCTCAAGAAAGATAGCAGCAGATTCTTCCCCCTCCCCCCAGATAAGCTGCTCCAAATAGTAAGGGAGAAGTGGAGGTGATTTAGCACTGAAAATAAGATCTCCTACCACTCTGAAAAATTATGTGATTCATGTTTTCTCCTCTTATTTATAATTCAGTGGGAATCTGGAGGTAATGAACAAAGGTATAGTGAAAGCCTGACTGCAGTGAAAGAGTTGCTTCAGTGCATTTCAACAGACACATTTAGTATGTAGACATGTTCAGAAAATATTATGCTTCTGACTGAGCAGTCTAATCAGAATGAAGACTTCCTTATTTGCTGGGGGGTAACATGACTAACCAACCAGCTCCTTTTGCCCTTTGTCAGGCATTTTACACAATGCTGATCTATAAAATCATCTACACATGTATCCTATTGTGTATAATAGGCGTTTAAGAGTCATTTAATCTTAACAGAAACGGTGGGTATATTGCAGGCAAAAAGTTATGATAAGCCAGGGGCACATAGTAATTATTTTGAAATCTCTCTCATCAGTGTATGTTGACTTGAAAATTTCTCTTTTTCTAACTGAATAGCTTTTTAAAAAGCATTAGAACCAAGATACTTTTTTAAATCTCAAGCTGCAATAAAGCTTTTGATTACTGTTTAAGCTGAGTAAGTTACTGAAGTTAGCTGGACCAGAACGGACCCTGCTTTGTGTTGGGGCAGTGTGTCTACCCTAAGGGATTTGTGTACTAGTGTTATCTTAGTCACACGGATGCAGACTTCACTTACGTAGACTGGCCTGAAGAATCTGTTAATAAAAGGTTTCTAATATGAAAAGCATTCTATGCAATGAAATCATTTTATAACATACTTTAGTTCCTTCAGTTCACGCACAGCATCATTTTTTTGCTTCCTCATGTCATCAAGATTGCGAAGAGCCTCTGCCAAGTCACTCACAGCTCTGTCTCGCTCTCTCCTCAAGTTGTCACACAAAGTCCTTGAAAATAACAGATGTTCAGGTAAAACTTTAAAGCTGCAACTTACATTTACTAACTTACAGAACCCTGAATCCTTATACCAGTCATGTCCTTTAACTGCTACAAAATCCTTCCTTTAGAAATTCCACTTTTGTACTTAGTGTTTATCTAGAACAAAAGAGGTGTTAGGTGTTTTACAGACAGTAAGACCATGACTAGATCCTCAGAAATCAGGCTTCAGGTCCCTTGCTTTTTAGACCATGGGTACTACAGAGTTGGCCACTATGTATTGAGGAAGAGGTACCCTGTTACCACTCATTGACCGTTGTGCTGATGGGCTCTGGAGGGATGTTTACCAGAGAGAAGTTAGTATGGTGATAAAGGGGATGTCTTGGAAGACCCTATCAAATTAAGAAGGGGTATCCTCCTATTACTTAAGTACACTGTGATAAAATCATGCGTTGGCTCAAAAAAGTTAAAAGATGTGCTATCAAAAACCGTCAATCTCTGAAAGAGTCAGCTGCACTACAAGAAGACCACTGCCATTTAGCCATTGAGATTATGAAGAGCACCAGCGTATCATCTAACATGTTTACCGGATGCTTTCTCTTTCCGCAACTATCTTGTCCCGTTCTTGAAAGGCCCAATCTCTCCGACATTTGGCTACTTCTGCTTCCTGGATGGCTTCCTTTAGCTCCTGTGACATGGCCTCATATTGCTTCCGAAGCATTTCAATTTCTTTGTTAGCTCTTTCTACGTCCAGTGTAGCAGAATCTTGGATCTATGAGTTCAAATATATAGAAATATTTATTTTATGTACAATTCATAAAATGAGTATGCACACTGGGTTTTGTAACCCTTACTACAGGTTTGTTATATGAAGGGCTCAGTCCTGAAATCCTGCCACAGACTAAACTATCATTCAGTGGGAATCCCAAAATCAGTCGGAACTTTGCCTGCGTAAAGGGTTCAAGGTTGACTCTAAGCATTTTAGTTCATAGGAAGAGAGGACGGTCAACGACTCATAGGACTGATCTATGTTAGAAGATTCTTCCTCTTAGAGCAAAATCAATATATACTTCATATTTTGGTGATATCTTGCTGACTCATTGATGTGTTTTAGCACACAGAGACAGAAGATGTCTAAGGACAGCTAGAAACAAGATAACACAGTGAATAATCATGGCACAGACTGGCTGTTTTAGTATCTAGGACTGATCCTGTGACAGGCAGTAAACATCAGACGTACAGATTTACAGTACACATACACTTGTGATTCACAATCCCCAATCTCTCAAGGAGAATAATAGCTCTCCAAGCAGTTTTTGTTTTAATTCAACATTTTAGAAAAGATTTTATTTCTCCTTTTTAAAAAAAAAATGAACCCACACCTCTCTACCATTGCAGATTCAAAACACCAAAGGAAATAGCGACAATGACAATGCTGACTGAAAGAGAACACTTCCATGAGTGCCCACAAGAGAAACAAACTTATTTTAACACAATCACACTTCAAGCCCTAATCTTGCAGATAGTTACAAGTGAGTTTAACTTGACATATGTGAGTAGTCCTGATGAACTCAATGGGACCACTGTCTTGAGTAAAGTTAAGCAACTGTGTGTTTGCAAGAACAGGGTCTAAATACATGTTGAGGGGTCAATACACCCAGGACACTACACTTTTAGGGCTGTATGCCTCCACGAATGGTTTTAATTGTAACCATTCATGCTTAAAACCCCCAGCCACATTCCAATCCACCACTCTATTCATGAGAACTAACAAAAGCCACAAAAATTCATGTCTTGCCTTTCGGTGTGCTATTTCCCTTCACACTCTTCCACCCACACCCCCACCGCATCCCTCAAAACCCCCAAATGAACCCACAGCAACTGAGATTTGACCCTATGTAGTATGCATCCAGCAGTGATTATATCACAGAGATCTCCACTCAGCTTGTTCAGGATCCTCCACTCCCCTTCATAAAACAAAGACAGGCCCTAAGAACTCACATTTCATTCCTCTTGAATCCCTTGCTGTACAGATCCTTAAAAGCTGTTGTAACAGCCATCTCTCATTCAGCAGAGGATTTGGTAGGCTCCTCCTTTGGAGTCCATCAAATGCAACGCTTTACCTATATGGGAAGTGGGGGCACACTGCTAAGTGACAAGGTGCTACCGGTCCTGCCTACATGAAGTATTCCCGAACTCCTGCTGATCCTCTGAAGAAGGCTGCAAGTCAAGCCAAGGTCTTCCCATATCAGTGGCTTTTGATGGGGGGAGGTGGAGAAAAGTTTTCTGCACAACAAGATAGAGAGTTGGAGGCATGATAGCCAACTGAAAATAAAAGGATTCTGCACAGCCCAGTTGAATTCCTAGTTTTATTGCTCACTCGGATGCTGATTCAAGATTGACAAATATACATGGCACAGAAAGCTGAGGATGGGGGAGTTCTTGTGGTGAAAAGAGTCTATTATGATACAGGATTGATACTATAATGAAAGTAGATGAATGAAAATACGCCTTTCTCACACACAAAAAAACCTTCTGAAGGGTCTTTGCTAATATCAAAATTACTGTAAATCCTGTAGTTCTTTCTCAAACATGAGAAGCAGGGATAGTGTAGGATTTTACATATTACTACATTACAGTATATGGATGTATGTGATATATTATATACAATAGATTACAAACATGCAAAACTGCAAGAATATTTTAACTCGTTTACATAATCACTAACAGTCACAGCTTGATGTGTTCCATCATCCCTTTAATGATCTGTATATCTTAGTGCAATTGAATGTAAAAAAATTATGCAGAACAGAAAAACTTTTTAGTCACACTTAGAAATTGCTCTATGAAGGTTTAAATTGTTGGCACACACAATAAGCATGTTACAGACATAAGTAGCTATGTAACAGATATATATGAGCACACCAGCAGAAGGTATTATAGATTGTTTTAAATGACTGAGAGGACTTATAGCAGCAAAGAAGGGGCTAAGGAGTGCCTTTAGATCCAACTACCTCCACCCTGCTACACCTGCAGCCAATGCCAAGCCAAGAGGGAGAATAAAAAGACCACCTGGCTCAGTTCAGGGCTGACAGGCAAAGAGCTTGCTAGCCGGAGCAGCCACTGGAGGAACAGCACGACCCCAAGGACGCACAACACTCAAATCAGAGACTAGTGGGGGAACCAAGCCCAAAGGAGAGGGCAGGGACACGCCGCCTAACCCCTCCTCCCACCAGAAGACTGGGGGACAGACTGGTGTTTGGGGATTTTTTTTTTGTTATTCAACATTTTTGGGGTTGAGCTCCTCAAAAGACTGACAGGAAAACTAGTGGTGGGACTGAGTCTGCCTCAGTGGGGTCTTGGAAGATCCATAAGGGGGTGATGCTCCAGCCACACCACTACTGTAACCTGCTGAACTGTTGGGCTATAGCAGTCTGTTAACCATATATTAAAAAATCTATTAACCATTTATTAACCCTTTATAAATGGAAAATTTAAAACTGTGACTGACTGATTTATTTTAAACAAGTAGTCTAGTCACTCCCCCCTCATAAGGAGTGTGTGCAGGCATGCATAAGAAGCATTCTTCATTGAATTAAAAAAAAAAAAAAAAAGCTTTGTATCAAGACATTTACACGCCTGCCGAATGGCATTTACTCTCCTCGACCTAAAAAGAAAAAGCCATCTACAAAGACAGCCAGTACCTGACGAGCTTGGTAATATTCCCTTAGCAGATGGTCTCTCTGGATGATAGCTTCTGTTCTCTCTTTCCTGGCAACATCTCTTTCTTCCTTCACTGTCTCTATATCCTTGCAAGCTTGATCAAGCTCCTTCTTGGCCTCAGCCTTGTCCTTCACTTCATGACAGTACTTTTCCAGCAACTCATTCCTCTCACAAATTGCTCGATCTCTTTCCACTAGAGCTGAGTTTAGCTCCTACAACGAGACCCATTGTTTGCAGGGTGTTAGGTACAGAGCAATATTTCTTCTTTCCAGTTGAATACACATTGACACCTTAAAAACTGAGGATGTATAACGAACGTTCTGCGAAAAGGGGAATTGTACAGCTCTGTCCCCATATTAAATGCAGAAAAAGAATAGCTAACAACATTCAGCAAAGTGTTAAAACTGCCACACCACCACCGTTAAACACCTTGCTGTCTGAATAATGAAGCACATAATCTAGGAACACTCATGGTTCTGAGAAACCTGGAGAAAGGACATTTGTTGCAAGTCCTCAGGAGCCCTGGATAGCCAGTCAGATTTAACACAAAACAATCATATTACATATTTTAAACATATTTTTATTCAAAGTTGTAATTACATAGTGCTATACAGCTCCCTTTTGCAGAATGTGAGTACAAACCTTTCCCTTTTGTGTTATTTCAAAGCAATTTCCTTCATTATTGCACAGCTGAGATAATATTTTCCAACCTAAGTTAATGAGTGCCCTGTAGCTTCACATTTGTTTAAAAAGGGACATGAGTATCTTACAGTGTAAGACACCAATTGTGTGTACATGTACCATGAAGTGTTACTATTATAAGAATATGATGTGCCATAAAATACTGTGAACAATACATTATATTGAATGTAGCATGTGAATCAACTGCAAGGTGTGAACGTTCTACTAATGGGCCTGTGCAACATCATGAAGACAAAGAGTTATTCTTAGGAGACTTTAAACAGAGCTGTTAAGATCATAAAAGCAATCCTGCTGTTATATTGCAACAGAGATTTTTGTATAGCAGTTAGAGTAGGAGACTTGCACCAGGACTCCTGGGTTCTATTCCCACCACTCACTCAGTCTGTGTGACCTTGAACAAATCATTTCTCCTGATTTTCTGAGGTGCTGACTTCAGTGGGAGCTGTGGTTGTTTAGTGCCTCAGAAAAAAATCAGGCCCATCACATCAGTTTGTAGCATGGCTTGAATAATTTCTCTGCAGAAAGCGCTTTGAGATTCTTGGATAAAGGTGATATAGAAGTAATAAAGCTTCATCGGTGTTCAGCAGAGCCAAAAGGCCAACAAAGCATTGGGGCAAAGGAATCACTCCTGAAAAGGCTTTTAAATATTAGAAAATCATACTTTAAAACTTTGGGAAAATTAGGCACTGCCATAATTTTCTCAGAGGTGCCCACACTGATATAAAATAACGTAACTGGCTGATTTAGGACAGACATCCCTTCTTTCCAACCAATAGTAAGGCCTCCTCTCAGCTTTATTTATTTTATGCAGTTTAGACTGAACAGCAACCTGACAGCACAAGATCAAATATCACCTGACGCCCGTCAAAACAATTCCCAATAGAAAATGCAGCTCTCTGATCTGAAGAATCATTCTGTGTGGTAACGGCATGATGGCTGAATAGGGTGGGAGTGTTAAATTCCACACAATAGTGGGAAAGCAGGACTTCTGGATATGAGTAGGTGAAAACAGAGACTACCAGTGTGGAAGGGAAGATTGCTAACATGGTTGTGTTCATTCATCACCAGAGAATTCTCTTCTCTTTAGCAAACAGAAATGGATGCTGTAAACATAAAAAACTGTGGAACTTCAGTCCCAAATCCCAGCTGAAGAGTTTATCCTATTCTCTTGGTAAACAAGAACTGCCATATTGCAGCTATTATTTACAAAAGGTATTGCTACAACTATAAGCGTGGGACAGTGCTAATAATGATTGGGCAATTGTTGCTCATTCTTGCTCAATTTGCTTCTGCCTACAGGTATGTAGAACTCAAATTACACAGTTTCATTACTATATAATCAAATGGAGAATGTAGCTAGTTCACAGGCAGAAAGTGAACTGCTGTTCGCATCTGTGATAAAAATTCTTACTCTTGTAGGAAGTTTTCAAATGTTAATACATTGTGATGAAGAGCCCTGTAAGATATAAGAGCAAAGACAACATTTTTGGCAAAGAAAAGAGCCAACTGAATTGCTGAGATAAAAGTATCATATACCCAGGTAGTTGCTTGTGCACCCCCATCCTAAAAGTAAAATGGTATCGCAGGCTACCTGAGCCTGCAAAAACAGACAAAAATCCATTATCCAAAGCTCTGTGTATGGTTAAAATCATTGGGCTCTTGCTTGAAATTGTCCACAATAAGAACGCTTAATTCAGTTTTCCTACTTTTGATTTGTTCTACCGCCATACATTTCAGAAGTGTCTGGATATGGTTTAATCCATTTGTGTTGGAGCACACAGGACGCCTGAAGATTTAGAAACTAGGGAGTAGCACTAGGTCTGAGAGTTCATGGCTCATTTGCTCATTTAATTTTTAAAAGCTAAAATTGTAAGAAAAACCCCTACCTTTGGTAGCTTTTACATTTTAGTAATAGCACAAAAACTGCATCACTATACACAAATGTACTGCAGGATGAACATTTAAAACAGTTTAAATTGATGCAGTGCTGTTTTAGACAAATAGCTCTGACCATTATACATGACCGTCATAACTGAAACATATCACTAGGTGGAGCTACACACAATAGGCAGCAATTGCAGTATGAGCCGTAGTCAAACTTATTGAAAGGACAATCCCATTTACATGGGATTCTCATGCATGGTACTCCAAGCGGAAATGTCACTTGATCAATTACCCATCTGTATATCCCTCTCAAATTCCTGTCCAGGTACTAGATCCAGTCAGAACTAGATAAATGCAAATTCAGATGGTCAGCATTACATAACAAAGCAACGCCCTGCTCAGAGGCAGACTATCCCTATAATTATAAAGAAAAACTGAAGTGCCAACACAGTCATGTTAATATAATTAAAAGAGTTGTTTTAGCAAAAGCTACGGCAGCAGCCTCACTATACAGACACAAGAGTTGTATCTGCCCTTAAAAAACATTCATAACATTTTATTTTAAATAAATGTCAGCAAATAGCATCTTGTTCATCAGGATTATCTCCTTCTTCCTGTCCCTATTCAACTACTCATTCAAGTGGACTTTCAAGATTGTGAGCTAACTCTCCGGGAATGCTTGTTTATTTTATTTTTTAATCCTACACTTAATAAGCACCCATGCAAATTGTTGTAGGAACTGTGTTGATTGTTAAAACAAATTATGAGCGTTCAGTCAACTTTGGGTAAGATTTACAGAAGTGCTCAGAATTACCTTTACTCTGCTTTCACTGAAGTTAATGGTAAAACTACGATTGTCTTCAACGGGATCAGAGTTAGGCCAACACTGAGAGCTTCTGAAAACCCCATGTCTATGCTACAGCACTGCAGCTATGGCGCTGCAGCTGTGCCTCTGAAGAACCATAGTACGGACACTTCCCATATCAATGGAAGGGGGGTTTCTATGTAGTTAATCCACCTCTCTGAGTGGTGGGACTACCTAGGTTAACAGAAGAATCCTTCCATTAACCTCGCCATATCCACAGTGGGGTTAGGTTGACCTAACTATGATGCTCAGGGTGCAAAAATTTTCACAGCTGAGTGACATAGCTAGGTCAATTTATTTATTTTTATTTGTTTTTAAATGTAGACCAGGCCTTAGTGATTTAGATTCCAGATAGCTGAATTTAGTAGGTGCTAGCTGTTAGACCAAAGTTCTTTGAAGTTGGTTGCTTGAGTGTTGGCTACATAGCCTAATCCATATTTATATACCTAAATTAAAGAGATCTGGTTTTCAGAAGTGCTGCAGTTAGACAATTTTATATAAAAGGATTATTTGTGATCAATGACAAGAGTCTGAAAGAAAAGCAGAAAAAAAAAAAGATTTATGGGTACTAGAAAAAATATTTGGTTGTATGTGAATCAGACCTAAGCAAAATATTTGAAAACTGAATGACCAAGTGAATACTATTTTATTATTTAGCAGCAAGCTTCATTTGTAAATCCTACTAACAGCACTTGTGTTTTAAACATTTTAAGAATATATTGCTGAAGTAATACCGCTTTCGGATTAATACGATTTATAAAGCAGTGCCGGCATTTTTGTAAATCGCAGTGCCAAATGTCCTCTAATTTTGAGAGGCTAAATGACAAAGAACAGGGGGAATAATTGTAGTCTTTGAGTCGATGTTAAAATGAGACTGAGAGTCTATTTTATAATGCTAGGTCTTATTCTTAATAGATAATATCCAGATGTGTGTCTCTTAGCTACCAGTTAAAAATGAAAGAAAAAAATTATGTATCTATCTGAGTTCTATCTGTTGTTATACAGTGCCTCACTTGCTGGACACAAAAGGGTGGATTTTTAAAATGAAGAATTTGAAGTGAACTGAACAGAATAAGTCAAGTGCATAGCAGATTGCAGTTGACAGGTACTCGACTGTATAAAGAGTGCAGCCAGGAGAACGTCAGCAGGGAATTTCCTTTTCACAATGAAGCCGCGTTTCCCATCTATCGGGCACACATTTTTTTTTGCACAGCTGCGAGAAGGCACTGGTAAAACCTCTTTATCCTCCCACCCATAATAAAATGGTCCCTTGGTACCTGTCTTAAAGCTTCCATCTCTTCACTAGCCACTCTTTTCTCTGAGGAAGTGTTTTTCAGTTTGGACTCTGCAAGCTCTAGCTCAGTTTGAAGCTTATCCACCTCTTTGATCACTTGGTCTCTCTCACTCATTATGAGGCGATATTCATTGAAAACAGAGTCTCTCTCTTCCTTGTACTTCTCTGCATCCTTCACTGCCTTCAGCTGCATTGTTTTGAACCGTGTCACTTCTGACTGTAACCGCTCCATCTCTCTCTGTAACTCCTTGTTCTGCGCAGTTGCTTTGCTTAGTTCTTGCTGAATTGACTCAAACCTAAATAACAACAAAAAGAAATAAAGGCGCTTGCATCATTTTGCATTTTCCTTTTATAGAGCTGTAGAAAAGTAGGGCTGGAAGGGACTCAAGAAGTCATCAAGTCCAGCGCCTTGCACTGAGGCAGGGCCAAGTAAACCTAGACCATCCTTGACAAGTGTTTGTTCAACCTGTTCTTAAAAACTTCCAATGATGGGGACTCCGCAACCTCTCTCGGAAGGTATTTTCCAGAGTTTAACTACTCTTATAATTAAAAAGTAGTTTCTAAGATCTAGCTTACATCTCTCTTGCTGCAGATTAAACACATTACTTCGTGTCCCACTTTCAGCAGACCTGGAGAACAATTGATAATCGTCCGCTTTGTAACAGCCCTTAACTTATGTGAAGACTTACCAGCTTCTCTTTTTCAAGACTAAACATACCCAATTTTTTGTAACCTTTTCTCACAGGTCAGGTTTTCTAAACCTTTTATTATTTTTGCTGCTCTCCTCCGGATAATCTTATTGTAGTGCGCATCTATACAACTAAATGCTTCCTACGTGTTCAAGAGTATCTGTTAAACAGTGCAGTAAACAGCAAAACTTCACAGAACACCTATTTTTAAAGGGCATCCATCCACACTACAAACTTACAGCAGTTTAACTACGTCACTCAGGGGTGTGAGAAATCCACACCCACAAGTGACAGTTATAACGACCTCACCCCCAGCGTAGACTTCAAATATCGGAGAGTTTCTCCCATCAGCCTAGCTACTGCCTCTCACAGAGATGGATTAACTTCGTCAATGGGAGAAGCTCTCCCATCAGCATAGTAGCATCTTCAATAAAGTGCTACAGCAGTGATGTACGTGGAGACAAGCCTTTAGTGTATTAGTGTAGTCCTTTTCAACTGTTTCTGTCCCAGGAGCCCCTCCTCCGCCCCCCAAACTCCTGTCCCACCTGGCCAGAACCCATTTAGGGATTGAGAAAGGCCAGGTAGTTGCAACTAAAGATTTGTAATTAAAACAGTAAAAAAATGCACTTGATGCACAGAAGCAGTAAAAATAAAGCAAATAAAAAATATTACAATGTATATAAAATGTGATCAACAATAATACTGAAAATACACCATTACAGAAATTAATGGTCTGTTTTTGCCTGAAATAATGTGTTCTGTTCTGGGAACTCCATCCCAGAAAGGATATAGCAAAGGCGGGGGTGCGGGGAGAAATGAGGTCCCAGATCTGGACATTGGAAACTATCAGTGTCATGCTTTAGAAAGGAGATAAATCAGAGGCGTGGGGAATAAAGACAGTAATTTGGATGCTCCTATTTGCCTTATTTTGATAAAAGAGAACAAAGGGACATCAGCTAAATTAAGGGCAACACATTTAAATTTGGTTTAAAAAACCATTTCTTTTTAACACAAGGTATAAGAGGCAAAGAGCTTAGTGAGATTCAGAAAAGACTTAGATGTCCATATGAATAATAAGAGCATCAAATTTTAAAAATAATGAAGGATATAAGCCAACCACTAACTGATGGGAGTTTAGAAGAAACTTCTCCTAGGAGCATATTCTTCCATAATTTTACACAAAGAGATTTCTTTGCACCTTTTTTCCTGAAGCATCCGGTTATTACCAATGGCAGAAACAGGCTACCTGACTTAATGGACTTCTAGTCTGATCCAGCATGGCAATTCCTATATGCCTCTGGCATATTTTGTGTTCTCACACACACACACTTGGCATGATCTAGCCTGATTGTCAGGCTGTGCCAGGCTCTGGGCATATCTGGCAAGCAGGAAACACTACCTAAGATATTTAGTTGAAGGCACCTGCAAATTTAAAGCATCTGTCAGTAATTTGCAAGCGTCTCCCCTGCCATTAGTGCAGATTAAAGAATCTCCTTACAAACTCCATCACTAGTTTGTAGAGAACAGAAAAATCTACTGTTAAGTACCGTATATACTCGTTCATTAGCCTGTTTGTTTATAAGCCGACCCCTCAGAATGGATAGGTAAAAATAGCAAAAAACTGTATGACCCTTTCATAAGCCGACGCTGTATTTCAGGGGTTAGAAAACTTTGGTTTCTGGCCTGTCAGGGTAAGCCGCTGGCGGGTCGGGATGTTTTGTTTACTTGGAGCGTCTGCAGGCATGGAGCCCCTGAGCTCCCTGTGGCCGCGGTTCGCTGTTCCCAGCCAATGGGAGCTGCTGGAAGTGGCGTGCCATTGGCTGGGAATGGAGAACTGCGGCCACAGGGAGCTGAGGGGCTCCATGCCTGCAGATGTTCCAGGTAAACAAAACTACAATATATTAGATCAAGGATCGGCAACCTTTGGCCCACGGCCTGCCAGAGTAAGCACCCTGGCGGGCCGGGCTTGTTTACTTGCCGTGTCCACAGGTTCGGCCGATTGCAGCTCCCACAGGCCGCGGTTCACCACTCCAGGCCAATGGGGGCGGCGGGAAGTGGCGCGGGCCAAGGGATGTGCTGGCCGCCACTTCCTGCCACCCCCATTGGCCTGGAGCGGCGAACCATGGCCAATGGGAGCCGCGATCAGCCGAACCTGCTGATGTGGCAGGTAAACAAACTGGCCCGACCCGCAAGGGTGCTTACCCTGGCAGGCCGTGGGCCAAAGGTTGACGATCCCTGTATTAGATATTCAATTCAATGATTCCATAGAGTTTAAAATCATCAAATTTTGGTGTAGACCCGTGTCTACACCCCGACCCCCGCTCTTTGATGCATCACTTTTTTACCAAAAATATTCGGCTTATGAATGAGTATACACAGTACTTTTTTTTTTTTCTTTTGCAGTAGTGGGCAAACACGAGGAGGAGATTGAACCTTACCAGGCATAGATAATACATTAAAAGCCTGTGAGATACACATCCATGATGTATAATCTTGTGGCCATGTGCATTCCAAGCACCATTACAGTCACAGAGAAGGGAAGGGGAGGAAAAAAAATCAGTATCTGCTGAACGGAAATGGATCATCAGCTATAAAGAGGATACAAGCTTTAAAGAAGATTCTGTATTTTTAAGCAGAAAAAAACAACCAACAACTTTGAGCCATCAGGAAGTATCTAAATGGGGGAGGAAAATCATATCTTCTGTAGAGGATTCTTCTATCTGTTAAAGTATCATAGTACGGATAGCTGAGTAGATATACAATGAAGTTCCATGTGGAAAACCAGGCTTCAGAACTGACCTTGAGCTGAGTGCTCTGTGCCTCCAAGGAGGAAAGAGCAAGAGACAGCTGGCATCACACTTTCACAGCTCAGAGGCTTCCTGTTCAGTCCACAGGGTCAGTGCAGCATTTGCAGCTGCTGTTAGGAAAGATGATGGGTTGAATTGTAAGGAGGGCTAAGTTGAGGTATTGGACAGCATTCCCAAAGAGTGCTCACTGGGGGACAGACTATATGCCACGTCTCTGTTTTTGATGAATTGCATACAGCAGGTGGAATTGTAGGGGTAACTTAGTCCATGTTCAAAATCCCGAGGGCCATGCCGAAAGGAAAAAGGTGTTCTGCACTCAGACTACCAAGCCATGTTTTGTTACACAAAAACAAAATGCAATTTAGACTCTACTCAAACATGTTTTTAAACCAAACTGCAGTTAAAAAGTGTTGAAGTTTGCAAGTTTTGTAGCGAGTTAGTCTTTAACCTAAACTGCAGGTTTGGTACATTTGATACTCTGAAAAATGAATTTTGAAAAGAGCAATATTTCATGCTTAAAACAATATACTGACCACGCACAAGGATTATTTTCAAGCTGTTTTTAATGATAATTTTCCTATTCAGTTAAATATATTTTTGACTGAATGGTTATGAAGAGGGAAAAAGAAGTCAGAAGCAAAGATTTAACAGGTAAAAACCCCATAACCATCAACGCACCAGAGACAAAAACAAAAAACACCATATAAAATTAATAAAAACAATGAAATAAGTTCCTCGGTCCAATTAACTTGCTTTCTCATATGCTTCTGAGGAACAGGACTGCAGTTTCTCAAATTCCCCAGACTTGACATTCCAGTGCTACACTATAATACCACACAACACAATAGATTTACTAACAGACTTCATTTCTTCATGAGGACTCTTTCAGTGACTATACAGTACCAGCCTTGAGCAGAGTATTCCGTAGGCCTCATTAAAAGCCAGTATATTATGCAAATCCCCAAGCAAGTAGATTCTAGAATTTAAATAGAAGTCTGCATATACAATTTACTTCCTCTCTAAAGAGGAGTCCTATAGGACAGGACCATAACATCTGTCACCAAGCCTTTGTCAATGCAACCAGAGTTCCCACACTGCTCACTACTGCATGTTAAGCTTTTGCACATTTCCAGGAGTAAACAAAGCAGTGTATAAAATGTTCTTTTAAACTTCTGATGCATCACAGATACATAAACGGCAATGCAAATGTGTCCATGCCGCAGCCCTCATCCCAGCTAACAGAGAGTTCTGTGTTCACGGATGATGGGAGGAACTTGGAAAAGCGTGAGAGAGAATTTTAGACTTTCAGCTCTGACCCTGATAAGGAATGTGGTTATCCCTAACTTACGGCAGGAAAAACCCATGGCATCCACAACTCACCCATACACATCCTTTTCAGGCCTTTTCTACACTTGTACATTTCTGACCCCCTTTTAAGCAATGGTGTAAGCCATTCAAGCTCTAGCATAAGCCAGGTGCAGGGTAGAGTTAGATGACATGGTGCTAAAAATGCGTGTGCCCACTCTGTGCTGGCATTACCCAGCTGATAGCCCTGCTAAAGAACAGGTCAGAAGTTTCCTAGTGAAGACACACTCTCGAGGGCTTCTGTTCAGCCGATACTAACCAATGATGCGGTCAGGTTGCAGCACCACTGGAGACCAGCATGCAGTCTAAGATACATTTACAGCACCATGAAGGTTTTCTCCAGGCATGGGGCCCTCTTCATTAGTGAAAACTCCACTCCCAGAACAAGAACTCTACCTGGCAGCCTATGTTTATGCTACAATGGATTCATCATCTATTGAGTCGAGTTCATTAAACCCAGCAAACAAAGCCCCAAACATTTCTGGTTTGATAACACCTAATATATCCTTGAATGTACAATTGACTCCCCTTAGATAGGAGTCAAGTACGGCTCAGTGGGAAGAATACCACTATGAACCACAAGATTTCTTAGATGAACCAAAGGACAGTTTTTACAGGATTTCACATAGATAAAAACATAATCCTGGAAAAGGTTGGGCAGGACAATCATTTCCTCTCAATGATTTTTAGTCCGTGAAGTTGTGCGTGGTGGTGGTTGGATTTCTTTTTGTTTTTTGCATACTCATTAAGGGCCTTCCACTGTAGATACACAAATGGTAACATAAACCAGTATTTTTCTAAACATCTTTTTAAAATGCCACTCACAACAGAATTGGTATCGCCTACACAATGTATACAAATCATGAAAAGCTGCCTATACCTTCTAAGAGAGGAGGAATACTGCTGCTGGACATGTATTGCTGTGTCCCTCTGTTTCATTAACATGTCAATCTGCTTCTGAAGACGCCTGTTCTCCTCCTCAGTCTGTTCTAGCCGGCTAAGTTCTGTATTGTGGCTTGCTATCTTCTCATTGTACCGTTTCCTTAACGCATCATAATCCTTTTTCACACCTTCTAGCTTGTCCATTGCTGTATCATAGAGTTTATTCAGTATCTCTGAGGATCCATTCTGTTTCATAACCTAAGAAAGAAACAAAAGGATAATTTCAGTAAGAGGTAGACATAAGAGACTTTTCACTTGTTTTTAAGTAATATGAATATCTTAGGAGACCTGTTAACATATGAACACTACGTAACGTTTTTTGCTTACAGCTACTTGTCCCCTCAAACTCAATGTCCATGAAAAAAAACATTTAAGTTGAATTAGGCCATTCTGAAAAAGAAATCTCTACATACAAGATTCTTACCTTCAGGTTGGTAATACTCACATTCAATAAATTTAGATGGAAAAACATGACTATATCAATAGTCCTATAAAAATTGTTTTGCTATAGACAAGCAATCTAAATTAAAAAAAAAACACACAACACTAGACAAGGAGATATCAAACTTAGTTTACTATTACTAGTTGAATAAATATTGATAACAACTTCTCCACATTTCAACTGCCAAATTATAAAACACTCCCCCAAAACATAACTTTGGAAGCTGTGATAACAGTGATAATACTTCATTTTATCAGTCTCACTCACAACGACAACTCAAACTCAAATAACCTAAGTTTCAAGAGATGAAAGGCTAGTCTGGGTAAGATTTACATGCAGTCATGCATTTCAATATTCATCGTTATTTCATCTAAAAAACATCTAGTAATGAAGCATTTGTTCAGAAAGCTACCCATAGCTAGATTATTTTGCTCCTAAAAACATTGTGTTATGTTTAAAAGGGTTGAATCTAGCCTAAAGTTTAGATGCATTTAAAGAGGGTACTAGAGAAACTTAAAAGGAATACTTTTATAAAATACTTCCTGCAGCTCCCATTGGCTGGGAACGGCGAACCCCAGCCACTGGGAGCTGCCGGCACTGTCTGGCGGCCCGCCAGTGGATTACCCTGACAGGCTGCATGCGACCTGTGGGCTGCAGGTGGCCCACCACTGCTCTAAGGAGAGAGTGCTGACAGTTTCGTTGCAAGGACCACAAATACAGAGAGAAATCTTGTGGATCACTTCCCCTTCTGTTTGTGATACACAGACTACTAGGATACCATTTGCAATTGCCCAACACTCTCTTGGCAATTATACACCTCTATCTCGATATAACACTGCCCTTGGGAGCCAAAATATCTTACCACGTTACAGGTGAAACTGCGTTATATCAAACTTGATTTGATCCGCTGGAGTGCACAGCCCCAGCCCCCCCCCCCCCCCCGGAGTGTTGCTGCTTTACCGCATTATATCTGAATTCGTGTTATATCGGGTCGCATTATATCGGGGTAGAGGTGTAATTAAGGCTACGATTTAGTCATGGTATTTTTAGTAAAAGTCATGGACAGGTCGCAGGCAATACACAAAAATTCATGGCCCTTGACCTGTCCTTGACTTTTACTAAAAATACCCCGACTAAATCTTGGGGAGGGGGGTGTTGCTGCCCGGGGGTGGGCAGTGGCACCAGCTGATGGGGCTGCCGAGCAGTGGCTGTTCCAGCTGCCCCTGGGACTGCTGCTTCGGCGATCCCCAGGGCCAGCTGCCCAGGGCCACCCGAACGGCAACCAAAGCAGTTGGCTGCAGGGCCGCCCAAACAAGTGGCCGCAGAGCCACTCCAGCAGCAGCTGGTGTGGCTGTCCCTGGAGCCAGCTGCTTAGGAGGCCCTGGGGTCAGCCATACTGTTTGCTGCAGAAGTCACAGAGGCCGCGGAAAGTAACGGAATCCATTACTTCCGTGACCTCTGAGACAGACATGGAGCCCTAATTACAGTCACTGATGGCTCCTTAATTCCTGCTGCTTCTACACACGCTCAGGATCCTCTTTACATTGAGACACCTAGCCTCTTGGAGAAGCAGCTGGAAATGAGTAGCAGCTACCAACTTTATGTGACTGCCAGCTCTCTGTAGATCACCAGTAACCCACAGACTGCAGCTTGATAAAGCTGATCTTATGCATCACAACCACACAGGTGAGAAAGTGAGGTTCCTAACAGTATGATTTTTATCCTGACACTATCCCCTTTAATAAACCTAGAGGTACAAAAACCCAATGGACCAGAACTGTGAGCTGTTTGGTTACAAGTCAACTTGACAATTTGGACGTAACAGAGCCCCGATTCAGAAATGACTTAATCATGTGCCTAATTTCAAACTCGTGTGTAGTCCCATTCACTTCTGGGGCACTACTCATATGCTTAAAGTAGGCACATGATTCAGTTCCTTGCTGAATTGAGGCCTTAGTATGTGATTCAGGAAACAACATCAGCACGTTCTTTTGTCCACCCATATTTAAGGGAGCCCACTTTTTAAATAGTGGACTTCAGCATGTGTTTAAAATTAAGCATGTGCTTAAGGGTCGTTACTGGGTAGGGATGTTTTCCTGAACTGGGGCCTTGACCATCACCGAACTGTCCAAGAAAAACAAGTTTACTGAAAAACAAACAAATGGTACTGAAACCAAACTTAGGGGCAGAATATTTGAAACTCTCAGACAGAAGCAAACATTTTCTCACAACCTAAAATGTATGGGGCCCCTTCTCATTGACAATGTCTTAAACAACTATCAGCTTAAGTAAACTGAAAGAGAAAAGACAAGACCAAAGATAGCAGGAGTTTATTTTAAACTTAGTCAAAGGCTTTAAAATGCAAATGGGGTTTGGAAAGGGGAAGAAAAGAGAAAATGCCACAAACAGGAAGTGCAGTAATAAGGAAGATCTCCCATCCAAAGCCCCAATATGAGGAAGAGTAAATAGTCCAAGCTGGACCCAAGGCTACAGCCATGGCAACGAAAACCTCATACGTGAGCAGTAGAAACTTAAAGGCCAGGCAGCTGCTGTACAGGAAATCAACGGCAATCCCACAGAGCAGGAGTCATTTGATCAACAGTTTTTGTTTCTCAAGCAGTTGGGCTGTTTTGCTACAGTCTGGCGATGGCATGACACGTCAGAGAGACCGTCAAAAATAGAATTAGATTAATCCAGATGAAAAGTGACAAAGACTGAGATAAGACTGCTGGCATTCGTTCAGGACAACATGATTCACACTGACAGACCAAGAAAAGGAGCCACGCACGTTTCTCACTGTCAGAGTAACAAAATTTCCTTGAAAAGGGTAATGATGAAGTTCGCACAATACTGAATTATTTTGCAAAAATAAATGATAGTAATAACACTCCGACTTTATGCTGTACTTCCCATCAAAGAATCTCCAACTGCTGGACAAACATTAAAGCTGATGCCATTCTGTGGTAGGTTTCATATCACCATTTTAGAGAGTGAGAAACTAAGGCACAGAAAGGGTAAGTGACTTGACCAAACTCGCATAGCAAGTCTGTAGTATAGCAGAGCAGGAAATAAAAATCCAAACTTCTGTAGTCCTAATTGTTTCACGTACAAAGATGTATAGGAGCACCCCTTCAAGTTAACCTGATATCAGAGGAAACGAGCAAGACAAAATACAAAGTTAATAAAATGAACAAACAAGAACACCCACAAAGAAACAAACCAAAAAAACCCAACTAAAAACATGGTAAACACCTCAGTTTGTATAGCTTATTTTGACTTTTACCCTTCAAGCCCGGCAAGTAATTATTTTTGTTTGTATAGACTTTGCTTCTGAAGCTTAACCATTTGACTTTAAAGGTTGTCTCATGAATCAGCCCAGAGTTAGGCAAAGCCATCTATTTAGCCATTCTACATGTTACTGTAACTGTTCTAACTAAATGATCCCTTTTCTGTAAATGAACCATGGACTCTCTGCCACTTCCAGGTTGTTTTTTCTGCCAGCCTATTTTGCCTATTTTTCTCCCTAGCGTGTGAACTTTACTACGATTAAAAAAACAAGCACCTTGGTGTTGAGACTGCTTAATTGTTAGAAACATCCATTCTTTCATCCCTGCAAGGCTCTTTTTTTAAGTTTGAAGTTTAAAAGCATTAATCAACCTGTAGCATTGTTCTAACTGAATAGTGTCTGTGAACCTAAATAACCAAACTTTGTTCAATCATTCCCCTAACCTTTAAAGGTGTCACTGGGAGAAAGAAAAACTGCCACTCATTTTTTGTGATACTTTTACAATATAAACATAGGCTGCACTTTTGCATGCCCACAGCTATTCCTGTCCCAAGAAATACCTATAGATCAAGGGACAAAAGCCATTCTTTCTTCATTATTATAAGCCTTTAAATTAGATTTAGCATGACTAAAAATTATAATTATCCAGAGTTCTTTCTTCATATTAGGAAAGGGTCAACTCTGAGAACAGTTTTATTTTAAAAACACTCTCATCTTTGTTACTATGAGTATGATATGATCTTCAAGAATGATGAATAAACAGTCAACAGTTAACTATTAACAACGTGCCCAAAATGATCAAGTCAGCACTGATATGCTTTAATTCACTGTTATTCTGGCAGAAAGCGATGCTGTAACTTGTGTTGTGTTTTCATTGTAAACCCTTAAGTTAAGAGGCATGTAATTCAATTATAAGTCTCTTAAGGCTGAAATTTTGCCTAAGGGTTGAAATGAGGTTACGGTAACATATTTATATATAAATTCCTATCCCCAAAAATACCAGACCAAACCAAACACCTCCACCCAAAATACTCATGTAGCCAAAAGTAGTCATATCCATTGTCTTTTCAGGATGGCTGCAATCAGTATTTCCACTGACTTCAAAGGGCTTTGGAACAGATGCACAGAGCTGAGTGCTCAGCACTTCTGAGAACTGGGCCACTTATTTAGGGGCTTAAATATGAATTTAGGAGTCTACGTTTAGGCACCCATTTTTAAAAAACAGAAGTTTTAAAATGACTATGTCCCTTCAATGTATAAATCAGTGTTAAACTCAGACATTTGGGTCTGTTGATGTCAAACGTCCTTCTTCTTTAATAGTTTATGTAATCCCAATTCCTCTTTACAATTAATTGATGCTTCAAAATTTTTCCTACTAGTACAGATAAATTAAAAGCCAGTGATTTTTTAACCAAGATCCTAAGGGACAGCTCCCTTTTATTTTACTGGCAAACAAGGAGGGGAGCATAGAGAGCAATTATAAACAAGGTAAATCCACAACTCACTGGTAAACAGATTTTACACTGGATTCTAAGGCTACACAAAGGAAGGTACTTGTGAAGGGCAACCAATCTGTAAGAGCAAGGCTGGGCTGGTAGGTGCAGACAGACAGGCACTCTGAGTAATGTCCCGAAGGTATATTTAATATCTGCCTCTGGCTGATTGAGGGGAGTTTAAAAGAATGTGGATTTTTTTTTAACTGGTGATAATCCATACATTCTATGTCTAGATCATCTATGCATATGAGAGAAAATATCTATTAAATGAAAAGAATGTCTTGGCAAGTCTTTTCATATGTTCCTTAAGTTGTTCCTCAGTCTAACTTGTCTGTAATGTCTAATAATGGATTCCCTTGTTTTCCTACTTTCCATATTTCTCTCTTTGTACAGTGTCTTCTCCTTCCTATCCTCACAGTCTCTCCATTCCAGAATAAATACGAGGGAAGGAGAGGAGTTACTTAAGTTAAGTGCCAATGTGGACACAGGAACAAATGGATATAAACTGGCCATCAACAAGTTTACGCTGCAAATTAGATTAAGGTTTCTACCCATCAGAGGAGTGAAGTTCTGGAACAGCTTCCAAAATGGAGCAGTAGGGGCAAAAAACCTAACTGTCTTCAAGACTGAGCTTGATAAGTTTATGGAGGGGATGGTATGAGGAGACTGCCTACAATGGCATATAGCCAATCTGTGACTGCTAGCAGCAAATATCTCCAATGGCCGGTAATGGGACACTAGATGGGGAGGGCTCTGAGTTACTGCCGAGAATTCTTTCCCAGGGGTCCGGTTGGTGGGTCTTGCCCACATGCTCAGGGTCTGATCGCCCAATTTGGTTTTGGAAAGGAATTTTCCCTGGGGTCAGACTGGCAGAGACCCTGGGGGTTTGGTTGTTTTGCCTTCCTCCGCAGCATGGGGCATGAGTCATTTACAGGTTTAAAAACTGGTGTAAATGGTGGATTCTCTGTAACTTGAAGTCTTTAAATCATGATTTGAGGACTTCAGTAGTTCCACCAGAGGTTAGGGGTCTAGTTCAGAAGTGAGTGGGTGAGGTTCTGTGGCCTGCAATGTGAAGGTGGTCAGGCTATATGATCATGATGGTCCCTCCTGACTTTAAAGTCTATGGGCTTGGCTACACTTACGGTTTGCAGCGCTGGTAGTTTGCAGCGCTGGTCATCCAGCTGTGTAGGAGCAGCGCTGGTGTGTGGCCACACTCACAGCTACCAGCGCTGGTGTGTGGCCACATTTGCAACATTTGCAGCACTGTTGGGAGTGCTGCATTATGGGCAGCTATCCCAGCATTCAAGTGCCAACAACGTGCTTTTCAAAAGAGGGGGGTGGAGGGTGGTGTACTGTGACAGGGAGCGGGGAAGAGAGAGAGAGTGGATTTTTGGAGCCAACACTGTGTGTTAGTTTCCTGGATTGAAAAATCACAAAATGTTCACGAGCCCTTAGTCTTAACTCTTAATTGCAAACAGCCTGCCTCCAACACGGACTCCCCGCTGTTTCACTCACTCCCTGTGGTGTACTGTGACAGGGAGCGGGGAAGAGAGAGAGAGTGGATTTTTGGAGCCAACAGTTTAGCTTCCTGGATTGAAAAATCACAAAATGTTCGCGAACCCTTGGTCTTAATTGCAAACAGCCTGCCTCCAACGCTGTTTCTCTGTCAAGCAAACATTCACTCCCTGCCTCTCATTTGATCGTTCACAGCCAGGTACAGATAGCTCCTGTTTGCTGTGATCAGTGTTTGTTTTTTAGATAAGCAGTTCAACGGAGCTCCGATCGGAGTTCACAACAAAACAAAGAGAGGCTGCATAACAAAACAAAGAGAGTAATTTAGTTAAAAGCTTTCTGGGATATCTCCTTATCCCCTGGAGGCCAATAAAAGCGCTGGTGTGTGTCCACACTTGATGAGCAGCGCTGGATCACCAGCGCTGCAATCGCTACACCCCAACCTGGCCAGGTGTACAGCCAGCGCTGCAGCCAGGGAGTTGCAGCGCTGGATGTGCCTTGCAGGTGTGGACGGTTACTAATTGCAGCGCTGGAAAGCCTCTACCAGCGCTGCAACTTGCAAGTGTAGCCAAGCCCTATGAGCCTATTCATCTCTTCCAGTCCTTATTCCCTCTCTCACACACACTGTTCTCTCCCTCCCCCCAAATCAACTCATCATAACCTCAATCCACACCAATCCATACCCCTCCTCCTCCTTGCACGTCCCCATGCCAAAATTCCCCTCACACACATCAAAGCTCCCAGTCAATCCCAGCTGACACTGCTAAACTACGGGGGAGTAAGTAGTCTCCTTTTGGGTTTTTTGGGAGAGGTAAGTAGTGAACTCCTCATTCTACTAGAGGCCGAAAGACATTTCATATTGCAGATCCAAGTTTGCAGGTTTTAAAAGTAAAAAGATTTTTCTAACTAAAAGACACTAGATCCAGACTCACTGAAACACAAGGAAGAAGGGAACCACACACAAGGTCAATTTTAGAGAGTCACTTATCAGAGAACAATGATAATTAAATGTACACACTACCATTGTGTTTTAAATGGCAGTTTTGTGACTTGCGCTGTCAGATATATGATGTATAGGAAAAATCACTCCAATTGGTTCAATGGTAAAAAGAAAGGCAAGTGGTAGGCCAGCCATGCAATGCTTTACATTCCATGAAAACATTAAACGGCCGCTCATAGCATTCATGCCAAGAGCTGCAGGCTACCTGCTGTTGCTGGCTGCGTAGGTCTGTTATCTCTTTCTGATCCTCATCATGAAGTCTCTTCATTTCCTCACATGATTGCTGGAGATGGTTATGCTCTCGCACCAACTGCGTATTCTTCCTCTTCAAGGTATCCATGTCCTCCTTCAGCTGTGACTGGTCACTCAGCAGTCGACTATGCAAGGTACTAGAATGTCACAAAGAAAGAGCACTTAGATGAAAACTTCACAGGAAGCCCTCTTCATGCCGATGCACTAATCCATATCAAATCAAGTCAAAGTTTCAAATTAAAAAAGGCAGATGTAATTAACTAACTCATTTCTTCAGATCTGAACATTCCAAATGCCATGTGCCAGCTAAATCCTACGGAAGAAAGACAGGCAGCACAACCAGAGAACTTCTGGAGTTAAGTGATTTGAAAGCTCTGTGCAGCCCCAGTAGACCATTTCAACAAGCAAACTGCTAAACAGGCACAGAAACTGTGTCCCTGGGCATACAAGATCTTCTTGGCAAAATAAATTAGCTGCATATTTGAACAACACAATACAATACAATAGAACAAGACATCAGTGGACTAGAAAAAGCTTTCTGCTTGTTTGCTTTCGTTACAAAAATATTTTGGAACATTTTTAAGCAGGTAAAGCTACCTGTTGTTATCCCAAATTGGGTATATTGCTTAATAGTTGACAAGTTTATATTCACATTTAAAATCACAACTAAGTCACATTATTGAGGATATAATTCAAACTCTAATGCAGTACAGCGGCGCAGATTGCTGTTCGAGCAGACCAAGAGATATAATTACATGGTATTAAGTTGCAGTTTAGAGAAAAGAAAGACAATAGGATGTGGCCAGGTTTTATTGTTGAAACAAAGTGATTCAGACCTAACTCTCACACCTACCAGGGAACTGTTCAAAGTCCCTATGATAAAATTGCTGCTGCCTGTAGTTTGTCTCTTTTTTTTTTTAAATGATTGGAATCAAATTTACAATTAAAAAAATCTGTAGAACTGTTCTATAAGTGCACTTTGTACTCCCACTCCTTTCATAAGAAATAAGTGAGCTACATTTCCTGTACAAAATAACCCAATAGAGAGTTTACGGAAATCAAACTAAAGAAATGTGGCAACAATTCAGGCAAAAAATTAAGCCTTTGGGAAATTATTTTTACAAGACTAAATATATGTAATCCTTACACCTGGGTCTGACTGGTCTCAGCATCTGCTATTCAGATTTTACTTAGATCGCAAGTTCTTTGGGCAGGCTTTTTTGTTTTGTATTTGTACTGCACCTAGCACAATGGGGTCCTGGACCATGACTGGGGCTCCTAGATGCTACTCCAAAATAGCTTGAAGAATAATTCACAGGACAAACATGATTTTATGCATAGGCCTCAAAATTAGGTGTCTTGGATTAGACATCCAAAATCACTAGTCACTTGAAAACACAGGCCAACTTGGATAAAAGTTTTGTTGAAACCAGGGTAGTGACAAACTTTCAAGGTTTTGGTTCAGCATCCAGAACTTGCTAAACTCAGAGTCTGCAGGACACATACTAAGATAAATTCATAGAGCAGAAAATATGTATACTTGAGTAAGGCTTGGTTCTAAACTTAGCAAATTCCTTGGCAAGCTGTGTCTTTCCCTGAAACACCTAACACCCTAATAATAGGCCTCTAGCTCCCCATTAGTCTTCATTCAACTTAGAGTAGGGCTCTCAAACTGGGGGTCGGGACCACTCAGGGGGTCACAAAGTTATTACATGGGGGGGGTGTTGCGAGTTGTCAGCCTCCACCCCAAACCCCGCTTTGCATCCAGCATTTATAATGGTGTTAAATATATAAAAATGTTTTTTGTAATTTATAAGGGAGGGGTGTCACACTCAGGCTTGCTGTGTGAAAGGGGTCACCAGTACGAAAGTTTGAGAACCACTGACTAAGAGGAACCAGTCAAAAAGGGCTTAACAGACATGGCAGACAAGATTCCTGCTGGGCCTTAGCTGCCATTGCACCCAAGCTGTCTCACATTCCTGACTTGGGAAACACTGCTGAGCATACTCTATCCCTGGGGTCCGCAACCTTTCAGAAGTGGTGTGCCGAGTCTTCATTTATTCACTCTGAGTTAAGGTTTCACGTGCCAGTAGTATTTTTTAACCTTTTTAGAAGGTCTCTTTCTAGAAGTCTATAATATATAACTGAACTATTGTTGTATGTAAAGTAAATAAGGTTTCAAAATGTTTAGAAGCTTCATTTAAAATTAAATTAAAATGCAGAGCCCCCCCGGACCGGTGGCCAGGACCCGGGCAGTGTGAGTGCCACTGAAAATCAGCTCGCATGCCGCCTTCGGCATACGTGCCATAGGTTGCCTACCCTTGCTCTATCCTAAAGCATGTTGATTTTTAAATGCAAAGAAACAAGGACCCAAAAAGCCCGCAGGATTTGGTGGATCCCACAATTCTTATTCCAGTCTTAATATCTTCAAAGGAAAGAGACCTGCAAAGACGCTGAAGGGACCAGGAGGAACAGAAGAGATGAGATTGCAGGAAACTTGCCTAAGGATGTGTTTTTAATTTGAGCTTCTATGGGGGGAGAGAGTGGGAAGAGGGGAGGCTCACAGGTCTATCTGAAGTGGCAGGTAAGGAGTCTACTTATCCAAATCTTAATAAAAGTTCATTTTGGGGAAAAGTGGGCTTACCTCTGAGACAATAAAAAATGCTGGGTTTTTTGCTGGCCAGATAGTCTCAGAGTACCTAGTCTTATAGAGTACTTAGTGCAAGCATAAAAATGTGCTATTGCCTTGCATTTGTCATTTTGTAAAAGCCAAAACTGCTGTTCCTCAGAATATAATATTCTTAGTGTACTTGTGTACGTGAGTGCAATTACAATAGAATAATCACTCTCAACAGCCTTTTGTCCCCAACAAGTAAAATTTAAATCCTTAAAATCCCTTCGTACTGATATAAAACAAAACCAGCACAAAACATTATAATCAGAGATTATAGAACTGTGATTTGCAAATGAGGGAAATCAAATTCTATCATCACTTCAAGGAGTGCAAACATTTTACATTAGCCTTTCACGTGCACAGAAAAAGCAGCTACGGGGATCTGACTAAAAATAAAGACATCTGTAGCTTCGTCTAGAATGTATTAGCAAGCAGAACAACTTGAAAAGAGCACTAAGGACAGTGTCTCCGGCTCGTGATCTCGTGGAACTGACATCTAATAAATAGGAAACAAACCACTTCTGAAGGATCCTTCGATAATGACAAAGCTATAAAGGGGTAACACAGTGTGTTGCAAGGATCTTCTATTGTTCCTCCATTTTCTTTCTTCAAAGCAAAATCAAGTGGACAGATGGGATCAACAAATCTCCCCAGCAAAAAGCCATGCAGCTCACTTAGTTTGCACATGGTGACTTTTTTACTATTTTTTCAAATTTTGCCTGCTGACGGTGTAAGAGCTACAGTACTAAGCCGGCCAAATCAGACAATGTCATTCCCAGCTTGTTACAAACTTATCAATTCTGCATGGTGCGCCTTTAGAGAACATTAGCCTTAAAGCTACTTCCAACATAATATTTGCCTCATTTTTTTTCTCTGTAAGCTGAATACCTTTCCAATTAATAAAAATTAGACTGGTCTAAGATCACGTACATGTCACATTCATTGTTGCACCTGTACCTGGTTTCAAGTCCAATATCTTGATCATCATCAGAGCTACAAGCAGATGCTGGCAACTTCTCCCCACAACTTCACCAGTGCTCATTGATGGTTTAACTCTGCTCTCAAAGTGTTAAAACTCCCATTGACTTCAATGGAAGCGGAGTCAGGCCAATGCAGAACCCATTTAAAAATCCCACCTTTTATTTTTAGACTGGCCGGATCATGAAACATCTGATCTCAATCACACTTTAGTTACTAGTTTGCCTTGCTCCACTCTACTAAACCACAATTCCATCCTGGCTTTAGAAGTTGCTATTAAAAGATCCCTAAAGATCAAAACCAATGCTTTTCCCCTTCCAAAATCACGGAACTCCACTTTTCGCAGTAGGTGAAATAAATAAAATAATAAAAACCTTTGACTGTAGAAGTTCACAAAAGGTTGCGATTAAAACAGTAAAAAAAGCAAGATGATGGCAAGAATGATGTAATTTAAAATTGCCATATTTTAAAAGATCCAATATCTCATGATCGACCAGACAAACACTCTTAGCAGACCAGCACTAAATTACAGCACTAGTAAACTTGTCTAAGCGCTGCTCGTGAACCAGTGAAGAGAAATAGTTTTCACCTCTACCTTTTTTGTGTTACTTACTGATAAAAATCTGCCTCTTTGGCTGCTTCTTCACATCTTTTCAGTGTCTTGGTATGTTGATTCTGTAGAGACTGTAGGTCTGACATGGCTTTCATACACTGGATCTTCAATCTTTCATAATCATGACTTGGTTTTGGACTAGGCCTGCCATGGAAGGGAAAAATAAAACCAGACTTTAATTATTACATCAGTGGAGATTTGTGAAGTGACTATCCAGTTACTTTTAGCAAGTAATCACTTCAAATCTTGAGATATTGCTTTAAAAAGTTACACTATTTAGAATCTATTACAGTGACAAATCAATTATTCAAGACTGACCCTGTGTCAATATGCTGCAACTGAAAAAAAAGGCAATTCTCCTTCTACACCATTAATTTCTGCATACAGAATGCCATTACATTTTTAGATTTTTAAAGTGTGCTATCAGAAGTCCCTTAGGACATGAATAAAGATTTTTTTTTAATTGAACACAATTACAAATTGATTCAATGCTTCTTGGCAGCAGTCACTTCTAAAACCCCACCCAGCCAACCCCCTGCTCTGGAAAAAAAACTAGAATAGCAACTTACCCTGAAGGCCACCAACTCTAGGGTTTGGTGCACTAGAGGGTGAGGAGTACATTTGGGACTGGAGCACCCCTCAGTTAAAACACATTCTAGCAGCTCCATGTAAACCAGAGTTCAAATATCTCAAATACTGTGGAAATGTGAGGAGAGAGGCAGCCTCAAGAATGTAGGAAAGAATTAAAACAATTCAGACTTTCTTAGCTACAATGTTAGCAGTGTTAAAATTTTGCCCGGAAATCAAGTGGTAGTCAGTAGAATCACAAAGCACAGGTTTAGTGAGCTTGCTATGGAATATCCCACTTAAAAAGCCAACTATCACATTTAGCACAAGCTATATTTTTGAGAGGGTTTATGGTTTTAAGGTCCTATGAAGAACTGCAGCAAGATCTGCACCCTAGAAGAAAAGAGGCTCTTAAGTACTTATAATGCCACTGTTACCAAAATATTTAAATACCTCTCAGTCTTGAATTTATTTATCCTCACAACGCCCCTGTGAGGTAGAAGTACTTATCCCAGTTTTACAGATGGGAAATGGAAGCACAGAGATCCAAGGGCTTTTATACACTTACAGGGCTCCAGCAGTGCAGCTGCAGCTCCCCAAGAGGTGGTAGCTATGATGACAGGAGAAGCCCTTCCATTGACACTGTAGTGCAGGGGTAGGCAAACTTTTTGGGGTGAGGGCCACATCTGGGTGGGAAAAATTGTATGCAGGGCTGGGGCAGGGGTGCGGTGTGCAGGAAGGGGTTCAAGGCAAGGGCTTGGGGCAGAGGAGGGGTGCGGGGTATATGAGGGGGCTCAGGACAGGGGTGCAGGAGGGGTGTGGACTGCAGGAGGGGGCTCAGGGCAGGGGGTTGGGGTGCAGGTAGGGAGTTGGGGGGCGGGGTGCAGGAGGGGTTCGGGCTCTGGCCCAGCACCACTTACCTAAAGCAGCTCCGGGATGGCAGCGGCGTGCACTGGGGCCAAGGCAGGCTCCCTGCATGCCTGCCCTGGCCCCATGCCATGCCGCTCCAGGAAGCGCTGCAGCCCCGGGGGGGGTGGGGAGATGGAGGGATCCGCATGCGCTACCCTCGCCACGTCTCCAGGTACCTCCCCCGAAGCTCCCATTGGCCGTGTTTCCTCATTCCCGTCCAATGGGAGCTCCGGGGGGGGGAGGGCGGTGCCTGGAGGCAAGGGCAATGCACAGAGCCCTCTGACTCCACACACACACCCCCGGCCTGGGGGCGGCAGTGAAGTGGTGCCACCCGCTTCTGAGAGAGGCACGGGGCCCGCGGCGCCAGGAGGGGCAATCCTGCGGGCCGGATCCAAAGCCCTGAAGGGCCGGATCCGGCCTGTGGTTTGCCCACCCCTGCTGTAGCAATATCTACACTGGGAGTTTGGTCAGTATAATTGCATCACTCAGAGACGTGCATTTTCCACCCCCCCATAGTGACGTAGTTATACAAATGCAAGTTCGTAGTGTAGACCTGGGCCAAGCGACTTGCCAAAAGTCACACAGGCTCTGTGGCAGAACACGGACCTGAACTGGCTCTGAAGAGTCTCAGACTGGCACCCTAACCACTTCATATTGATAGAGAGATGCACACTGTAAAGAGATGTAACGATTATAAAGAGATTATTTTCTTTAACAACTCCTCAAACGTGTATTAACAACCCATATACCTCTCCCAGGGACAGAAGAATTATTTTAAAGAACAGAACTTTCCTGCTACATAATTCAGTCAGTCACAGTTGACTCTGCTTTCCTGGGTTAGTCTGCCAGCCCTGATCTCCTCAATGAATTTCAAATCAGTAACAAGTGCATGCATCTGTGACAGCATAAATTATCCACTTAACTCATGCTGCTAACTTCAACATCTGTCGAAGTGTTATGATCATATTTTAAGCTATTACAAATGAAGGATATAAAGATTTCAAAGACTCAAATTTAACTGTATACATCAGACATACTTCTACTAAATACTCCAGGAGTTTTATTTTATTCACATAAGATAATCATGCTCATTTTTAAGAAAACGCACCACTAATAGCCTCTAAAGAGATGTGAAAATTACAAGCCACTCTAAATCAACTTCAGAGACCAGAATTTAAAATTATTTCAGAATGACTGGATAAAAGTAACAACAACAACAAAAATCATCTACTCATTTACTGAGCTAAGGAACGATGGAAAGGGTTTTTTTTCCGGAAACCCCCTAGTTGTGTGAAACTCTACTAATTTTGGTGTTGGAAACAAACCAAACTAGTAGTATTTTGTCTGAATGTGTTTTTGGCCCATTAAACTTCTGTAGAAACTCTAAATTAAACTCTTTGCTGTCTCTGGATAGCCACAATGTTTTTCCAAGACTGAGTTTTCTGGTTTCACAATGAAACATTTGATAGTCACATGATCTGTCTCCTGGGTCCCCTAAAAATCAAACTAGCCAGTCGGCAATGAAGAGAGCTGAGTGAAATTCTCTGATTTCTTTTTGAACCTGTTCAGTCTCCTATCAAATTTGGTCAGTTGCCACTTTAGAGCACATTTCCCCACCCTCCAAATGCCAGCACTGCAAGCTCAGCCTGAAAAGTAACCCAGATTCTTTCTGCTTCAGACATAAACAGCAGTAAGGAATCTGGAACTGAAATTTAGCTGGCAGTTCGATTGATGAGGAAGAATGGAAGTGGTCTTTGCACAGCTGCAGTGGTGAGAATAGCAAAAATAAAATACTGATCACATAAGATGTATAGACTTACAAGGAGTATGTGAGCAATACTAACGTGCCCTTTTATTTTATTTTATTTATTATTTAAGGAATAGAGCTATATTTTGACTGAAGAACTCAAAGTGAGCGATTGTGTCTCAGCATCTAACTCCCCTCTCCCAACGTGAAACTGATCTTGGGAACAATCGTCTTACCTGACAAATCATAACAGCATTTAAAACTGAACTTCACATTACAGATGAACTTCCAATAACGAAGCAGGACTTTCATGAACACTATTTTTACATGTTCTCCCATCAAGAATGCCAAGCAGCAGAATACCCCTTTATTAATAGTGCTGTATGAGTTATCAGCATTATCAACTGTTAGAGAGTATTTCCTTTTCAAAATGTTAATCTAAGTTACCAAAAATAAAAGTCATTCTACAATTATCCACCCCCCTGACAGAAGCATTCAGAACCCAAGTATGACTTAAATGAGGCTTTAGGGTGAAATTATTGAAAGCAGACATCATCTGTCCAACAGAGTAATTAAAATGATGTTAATTGAAGCACAGTTTAAATCCCAGTGAATATACTATTCTTATTGAGTCCAATTAACACATGCTCATATTAAGCTTGTAATCAGAAATGTACATTTGGCAAAATATTTCAGTGTGAGAGATGCAACCAAAAGGCAACTGATAAGCCTGTCTCAAAAGGCAAACAAACATTTGTTTTACTGTAAAGTGAAGAAAGACTGTCCTATGTCTCAAACTCAGCTGAAAGTTAATATTTAGAATCCTTACCTTATAAGACTCAGCTGGAAATAAACACAAAGAAATTCTGCAGGTGTACACAATCTAACCTCTACGCAACGGTGGTGCTAATGACAATGATGCCAGTACTTGTATCCTAGATAGCTGGTCCAGATGTAAACAGAATAACGTTCTATATCGCCGTTTTAGGGCAGGTCTACACTAAGGGCGGGGGTCGAACTAGGGTACGCAAGTTCAGCTACGTGAATAGCGTAGCTGAACTCGAAGTACCCTAGTTTGAACTACTTACCCATCCAGATGCCGTGGGATCAAAGTCCGCGGCTCCAAGGTCGACTCCGCCACCGCCGTTTGCAGTGGTGGAGTACCGGAGTTGACCGGAGCGCGCGGGGAGTTCGAACTATCGCGTCCAGATTAGACGCGATAGTTCGAACTCCGAGAAGTCAAACTCACCGCGTCGACCCGGCAGGTAAGTGTAGACTAGCCCTTAGAGGTTTAAGCCCCACAAACTGAGGGCAATGTGGAAATGCAGATGGAATTATATTATAGATCAAAAAATCAAAGATCATATTGTTACAGCAATACACATCCTTTTAAAACTATACAGCAGTCAGATCAGAGTTCAGATCTGGGCAATTTTACTTTGCCCCCAAGTTGAAGAACTATGTTCCCTAGAGCAGGTAGATTGTTTTCATTAAAGAGATATTTGTTATATTTTATAGAAATGTCATAGTTTCAAAGAATATAAACAAATCTATACATCCAAAGTGTAAGAATTATGGGTCAAATCCTGATTTGATTCATATACAACAGAATCTCAGAGTTACAAACTGACCAGTCAACCACACACCTCATTTGGAACCGGAAGTACACAATCAGGCAGCAGCAGGGACTGGAGGGGGGGGAGGGGCAAATACAGAAATACAGTACAGTACTGTGTTAAAAGTAAAATACTAAAAAAATAAAGGGAAAGTTTAAGAAAGATTTGACAAAGTAAGGAAACTGTTTCTGTGCTTGTTTCATTAAATTAAGAGTTACAAGCATCATTTTTCTTCTGCACAAATTTCAAAGTTGTTTTAAACCGCTGTCCCATTATAAACTTTAGAAAGAACAGCCATACCATTTTGCTCAGAGTTATGAACATTTCAGAGTTACGAACAACCTCCATTCCCGAGGTGTTTGTAACTCTGAGGTTCTACTAAATAACCCCCCATGAAACTTCCTTTGGATTCCAATGGGATTGCCTTCAGTATACATCAGGGCAAAATTGGGATCTGGTCACACTAGCAAGGAAATACAAACTAAGATGAATAACCAGTGCCTCTATTGCTGGCAATATCTCCCAGCAGCTTGAAAATGTTTACATTTACTATCTCCCCATTACGTGCAGTAATTGTTACAGACTACACACAATGTACTGTCAGCTCTCAAATGCAGCTTTCATTTTTGTGTTTCAAATTCTTTAAGGAAAAAATATTAATAAGGGCAATTAGAGTAGTAGCTGAAGCATATAACATACTCCTTCAATGCATAAACTCTAGCCAAATACTGGCCACACCACCATGTACATGCTGCACAACATATATACATGCACACACAGTCACTGACGGATGTTACTTTAGCATGAGCAATCCTGCTTTTACCCAGTAGGATGCCAAATATCAGACAGCACTGCTTTTGCTCTTTTCAGGAGCTAAATGTGTGGCAACTCGGAACTCAGTTCAGCTAGCACTCTCTGGCATGGCAGCACACACCCTACTTTTGAAGCAACCACTCCCCTTTTCCAGCATACTCCACTCGTATAGAAGTGTTTTTAATCCCCCCCATCATGACACGCCAGGATCTCAGTTTGTCAATACTACCCATCTACACTCACAAGCAGAAGGAAAAGCACAGGTATAATAAAAGCTAACAAAAAACACTTGCATTTAAAGCTGGGGGGAAATTTAAGGACCAAACATTTTTTCAACAAACACATACAGATTTGGGTTGACCAAAACATTTAAAGAATTTGACAAATTGTTTCTGTCAAAAAAACAAACTGAAAAATAAAATGTTTTGTTTCAACATTTTCAAAACGTTTTAACTTTTTCACCTGAAATAACTTTTCATATGAATTGTACTTCAAATTCTTTAAAATGGAAATGAGGCAAAACCACAAACAGGGGCGGCTCCAGGCCCCAGCACGCCAAGCGCGTGGTTGGGGCGGCATGCCGCGGGGGGCGCTCTGCCGGTCACCGGGAGGGTGGCAGGCAGCTCTGGTGGACCTCCCACAGGCGTGCCTGCGGTGGGTCCGCTAGTTCGGTGCCTGCGGGAGGCCCACCAAAGCCGCGGGACCAGCGGACCGCGGGACCAGTGGACCCTCCACAGGCACGCCTGCGGTAGGTCCACCGGAGCCACCTGCCGCCCTCCCGGTGACCGGCAGAGCGCCCTCCACGGCATGCCGCCCTGCTTTGGGCGACGAAATGTCTAGAGCTGCCCCTGACCACAAAAACTAAACAAAATGTGTCCTTCTGGGTCAAACATATTATATACTTATAATTATTTACTTTTTCTTTTTGGTTTGGCCACCGAAGCGGAGGGAAAAACACAGTTACCTTTTCCGTAACTGGTGTTCTTCGAGATGTGTTGCTCATGTCTATTCCACAGTAGGTGTGCGTGCTCGCCACGTGCACCAGAGCTGGAAGTTTTTCCCCTAGCTGTACCCCTAGGGGAGCACCCTAGCGAACCTGGAGTGGCGCCTCTTGCCAGACAACTCCGACAGAGGGGAAGGAGGGTGGGATGTGGAATGGACATGAGCAACACATCTCGAAGAACACCAGTTACGGAAAAGGTAACTGGCTTTTCTTCAAGTGATTGCTCACATGTATTCCACAATAGGTGATTCCAAGTTATATCTGTTGGAAGTGGGAAGGAGTTCACAAACTCTCGGGACGAAGCACAGCCCTAGCAAACCCAGCGTCCTCCCTGGTCTGAGAGACAATCGCATAATACGAGGTGAACCCCATGTGAACTGAAGACCACGTGGGAGCCCTACAAATGTCCTGAATGGGGACATGGGCCAAAAAGGCAACCGATGAGGCTTGTGATCTAGTCGAGTGAGCCTTCACAATTGGTGGTGGAGGGATTCACGCCAGGTCATAACAGGTACGCATGCACGAGGTGATCCAATTGGAGAGCCGCTGAGTGGAGATCAGCTGACCTTTCATGAGCTCGGCCGCAGCGATGAACAGTTGCAAGGACTTTCTGAACGGCTTAGTCCGCTCCAGATAAAAAGCCAGAGCCTGTCTCACATCCAGCGTGTGGAGGCGGCGCTCCTCACTGGATGCATGGGGCTTAGGGCAGAGGATGGGCAGAAAAATGTCCTGACCCATGGGATAGGCGGAGACCACCTTCGGGAAGGGTGTGAGCGGAGCTGGACCTTATCTTTATGAAACACTGTGGATGGGGGCTCAGAGGTCAGGGCCCTGAGTTCTGAGACCCGCCTAGCCGACATGATCACAACCAGGAAGGCCACCTTCCACGAGAGGTGTGACCAGGAGCAATGGCTAGCGGCTCAAATGGGGGCTCTGTGAGATGGGCCAACACCAGGTTTAGGTCCTGTTGTGGGACTGGGGGCCTAACATATGGGAAGAGACGATCCAACCCCTTAAGAATCAGCCAGTCATAGTATGGAGAATACCATGTAGCCTTGCACTGGCAGATGGAAGGCCGATATGGCCGCCAGGGGCACCTTGACTGACAAAGGCGCCAGGCCCTGGTCTTTAAGGTGAAGGAGGTAGTCCAGAATAAGCTGGATTGGGGCGGCCACCAGGAAAACGCCCCGCTCATCCACCCATCTGGAAAACCAAGACCACTTTGCTTTCTAGGAGGACTCGCTGAAACCCTTCCAAGCATGTCATTTCCTCCCTACCTAACCATTGAGCAGCCACACCATGAACCGGGGTCAGCGACGATTCTGCCAAGTCACGAACTGGTCCACCTGGGGAGTTCCCCACACTTGGAAAAGTCTGTGCACCACTTCTGGGTGGAGAGACCACTCGTGCTGAGAGGAGAAGTCCCTGCTCAAGCGATCTGCCCATGCGTTCCAGACGCCCAGCAGATGGAAGGCCTGTAGGCAGATATTGTGGGCTATACAAAAGTCCCACAGTCTGAGGGCTTCGTGGCAGAGGCAGAGGATTGGGCCCCGCCTTGTCTGTTGATGTAGAACCTTGAAGCCGTGTTGTCCATGAGGACCCTGACCGCTCAGCCCTCCAGTTGCGAGCGGAAGGCCAGATCCTGAGCTGACCACAGACCTTGGGTCTGAACGTTCCCCACCTGGGCCCCCCGTCCCAGGGCCGAGGCGTCGGACACCAGTTTGAGCAACGGGGCCCTACCCCTGAATGGGACCCCTTGGAGCATGTTTCTCAGGGAGGACCACCACCGTAGGGAGGTGATCACTGGCTCGGGCACTGAGAGGACTTTGTCCATTCTGTCCCTGACCTGGGAGAACTCCGAGGCCAACCAGAGCTGGAGGGGCCTCATCCTGAGTCTGGCGTGGCGGACCACATACATGCCCGTTGACATGTGACCCAAGGGCTGGAGGCATGCTCTGGCTGTCACCAGAAACTTTGTGACCCCTTCAGGGTCTCGAACCTGTTCGGTGGGAGGGAGGCTCTTGCTGATGAGGCATCCAGGACTGCCCCAATAAACTCTATGCGTTGTACCGGGACTAATGTGGACTTGGTGTTGTTTACCAACAGGCCCAAAGTGGTGCACATAGATAGAAGAAGCGCCACATGATGCCGCACCTGCAACCAAGAGCTCCCCTTGACCAACCAGTCGTCCAGATAGGGGAAGATCTGGACCCACCCTCCCCGGCGCCTGAGGTAGGTCGTCACCACCGACATACATTTCGTGAATACTCATAGGGCAGCGGAAAGGCCAAATGGGAGAACCGTAAATTGGTAGTGTTCCTGCCCCACTGTGAAATGGAGGAAGCGTCTGTGCCCCTTGAATATATGAATGTAGAAGTGCGTGTCCTGCAGATCAAGGGCGGCGTACCAGTCCCCGGGATCCAAGGAGGGGATGATGGAGGCCAGGGAGACCATGCGGAACTTGAGCTTTACCATGTACTGGTTTAGGCCTCACAGGTCCAAGATGGGCCCGAGTCCTCCTTTGGCCTTTGGGAGAAGGAAATAGCAGAAGTAGTACCCCTTGCTTTTTAACTCCCTGGGTACCGCTTCCACCGCTCCTAGGCCCAGGAGTTGCCCCAGCTCCTGCTCAAGCAGGGCCTCGTGCGAGGAGTTTCCCAGGAGGGACGGGGGGTGGGGTGGTTGGGCAGGGAGGAAGTAAACTAGAGGGTGTAGCCCCGGGAGATGGTGTTGAGGACCCATTGGCCCGAGGCCTGACCACTCCAGGAGGAAAGCGCACAACCAATTGGAGAAGGGAAGCTTTTTTGAGGGTGGATCCCTGATGAGAACTGGCAGGGCACCCCTGGGTGTCCCATCAGAACCGCCTTTTCCCCGCTTGTTTGCCCTTGGAGGACCCAGGCTGGGGGGCAGGCCGAGACTGCCTCTTGTGGGCACCTCTTATAGTCCCACGACTTCTTATAAGCCGTCTCGTATTTTGAATGGGTGGCCTGAGCAGGAGTCTGCTGTGGCTTGAACTTAGGTTTAGCCAGAGCTGGAACATAGAGACCCAGAGTCTGGACAGTCGTGTGGGAGTCTTTCAGGCCATGCAGCTTTGTACCCGTTTGTTCCGCAAACAGAACTTTGCCATCACACGGGAGGTCCTGCATGGAGGTCTGCACCTCGCTAGACAGCCCAGAGAGCAGGAGCCATGATGCCTTTCTTATGGACACCACGGAGGCCATGGACCACGCGGCCGTGTCCACTGCATCCAAAGCTGCCTGCAGGGTTGCCCTGGCAGCTGCTGTGCCCTCCTACACCAGCGCTTTGAACTCCTTCCTGTCGTGCTCCTGGAGGGAGTCCTCAGACTTGGGCAGGGAGCCCCACAGATTGAACTCATACTGGCCAAGGAGAGCCTGGTGGTTCGCCACCTGTAACTGGAAGCTCGAGGACGAATAAATTTTTTCTTCTAAATGAGCCCAGCCTCCTTGAATCTTTATTTTTCGGGGTAGGGGCTGGTTGGCCCTGCCGGTCCCTGTGATTGACCGACTCGACCACCAGGGAGTTAGGAACAGGGTGAGTGTATAAGCGTTCATGCCCCTTGGCGGGTACAAAGTACTTGCGTTCCACTCTTTTAGAGATAGGGGCCAATGAGCCCAGGGTTTGCCACAGGGCATTTGAAATTTTCACCACCCATTCATGGAGAGGCAAGGCCACCATGCCCGATGCCAAGAAGGACAGTACATTAAACAGGGAGTCCAAAGGCTCCTCCATCTCCTCTGCTTGGAGGTGGAGGCTTGATGCCACCCTTTTTAAGAGTTCTTGATGGGCCCTAAAGTCCTCCTGTGGGACGAAGGGAGGAGGGGCCATAATCGCCTCATCCAGGGAGGGTGAAGAGACCGACATGGTACTTTGTGTGTCCACCAGCACCAGAGAGTCCACGACCTAGTCGGTCTTTGGGCACAGTGGCAAGGATGTACGTCCCAACAATTCCTTCCTTGGAGGTCTGGAGAGGGAGGCCGATGGTCCTTCTGAGGCTGTTCGGCCTGGCCCATCGATGGACAACTACGAAGGGAGGCCAGGCTGACATATGACTTGCTACTGTCCCTGGACCAGGAAAAGCGGTGGCGCCGGGAGCAATGCTGACCACGGGACCACGAGCCCGACGTGGAGGACCAGTACCGTCAGTAACAACTGCCCCACTATTGGCTTCGGTGGGTAGACCTGCGAAGGCAAGACACAGGTGATTGATGCCCGGGGCTGCAGAGGTGGTGCTGCGCCGAGGTCCTGGAGCAGGACAACGAACAGGAATGACGTCGACGTTTGTGCTGTGACTAGCTGCGACAGCCCCCGCCTCCCCAGACGAGGACCTTTGGTGTCGTCTGCCTTGGTCCCGTCGGTGTTCGCTCCTCGAGGTGGAGCAGTGCCAAGAGTCTCGGTCAGACAGAACCCAACCAGACAGCCTGGTGGGTGTCAAGGGCGATCCACATGGACTTTGCCCTGAACAGTCGCTGGGCAACGAATGGCGTGAGAAACGTTCTCTCAACCGAGACCGGTACTGAGCCGGGGGTGACTGTGGAGATCCCAGCAGCAGCTTGCCTCTGGAGTGCGGGGCCAATATCGGCGATGCTCCAGTGTGGAGGGAATCTGAACATCCAGGGAGGCCTGCTCCGAATTGGCCGGGCTACTCCACTCGACTTGAGTCAGAGGCCTAGCGGCCAGTGGGGATCGAGGACCACCCAACATGGGTCTAGCCTTTGTCCTGGGTTTACTCCAGTGCTGCGGCAAAGAAGGCCTCTTCCTAGCCTTCTTGGTGTGCCCCGTGGACGGGGAGCAGTGCCGACTAGTAGAGGGCGCTGAAGGGTTGCTGTGCACCAACACTGCAGGAGCCGCGTGCCGGAGCCGATTCCGTCAGAATAGCCTGGAGCCTAATGTCCCTTTCTCTCTTGGTCCGAGGCTTAAATGACTTGCAAATCTTGCAGCGATCGCTGAGATAGGTTCCCCCAAACAGCATAAACAGGCCATGCGTGGATCACTCACTGGCATAGATCACCTACAAGTGTTGCACGACTTAAAACCTGCGGCACAGGGCATGCCCCGGCCCGGGCACACTAGCTAAACTAACCTAACCTAACTACAGGTACCATACACTGAATGAACAAGCAGTTTTGGGGATGAGCTACAGCAAAGCTGCAGCAGAGCAGTTCCAAAGCACCTTCACTCATGGCAAGAAGAAACTGAGGGTGGGGGGAGTGCACAGCGCCCGTTATACCACGCCATGGAGGCGCCACTTGCTAGGGTGCTCCCCTACAGGTACTGCTAGGGGGAAAACGTCCAGCACTGGTGCACATGGCGAGCACGCACACCTATTGTGGAATACACATGAGTAATCACTCAAAGAAGAAAAAATGGATATTCACATAGCTTTACTTACACTGTCTGGGCTCAACCCTAGGGTCCTACAGAGATCAATGGGAGTTTTGCATGGGGAAGAACTGCAAAATGGAAATTAAAAGTAATGAAAAGTATTATCAAGGAGATTTTTTTTTTAAAGAATGAAAGTGAAATCAACTCAATCTATTCATTTCCTATTTCTGAAATCCCTTTAATTGTTTGGAATTGTTAGTACCTATCCCCTCTTTAATATAGGGTGTTTAAACACTAGTCAACCACAATATTTATTTTTAAAAAGTTGTTCTTAAGACTGTGAAAAGCTTATAAATGTAATTTCCATTGCACACATTTCCTGCAGCTATAGCAGTGGATTGATCTCTTGTTCAAAAAAAGAAAAAAACTTGGCACTCTAAAAGCCTAACAGAATCTTATAATAATATCCTGACTTACATTACAATAAATTATTGTTATAAAATAGTCAAGCAGCCAAATCCTTAAATCGGGCAAACTCAGTCTGCTTCAAATGGGAGTTCTGCCTGAGTAAGGACTAAGTGAAAACTTAATAACTTCAGGATTTGGCCAAATGATACACAAAAACACTTTGGATATCCTTTGATAGAATATGTGACAGAAGTTCAAAGGGTTTAATGCTCATTAAGTAAGTCTCACAGCACTCCTGTGAGGTAGGCAGAATGGCTGGCTCAGAGATTGGTAATGGAAAACACAGCCTTTCAACTCCGGTTCACTGGTTCAAATCCTGACCACATTCAGAGGGACTGAAAGTTCGTAGTTAACAGTCTTGCTTCTAATACTCAGGTTAGCAGAGACCCCATAACAATAGGCATCAACACTGACAGATGGGGAAACTGAGGCACAGACTAAGATTTGCCTCAGGCCTCCCAGGAAGTCTGTGCTTTGCAAAGGCATTTCAGCATCCAGTGGCCGTGGGACTAATTTACTCCAGGGCTCAACATATTTCCCTGACAAGTCCTATGCTGAGTACTGAGTCTACTAGTGATGGTGGAAAATACCTGTACTAGCATAGCCCTTCAAACCCATGTTTCTATAGGTTCACATCCTCGCTCCTCCAAAACAAACCAACCCTTTCCCCATCTCCACTCACCTCCCTTGGAGACCCCATACTCTGAATTAATGCTTCCCGCCTAACAACAACGGATTGCTAGGCAGCCACTTTTTCAAATTAAAACAATGAATATTGGGGTTGCCCAAGCTTAGTTTATTGGGGGTGGCAGTAATTATTTAAATTTGTGTGCCCAGGATTGCTTGATGGAGAGTTGCACATTAATAGTGTGCAGCCCCCACAATCAGTATATCCTCTATCACCAGTAAGCTAGTGCTGGGGAGCCCCCTTTTCCTACAAGGGATTTTGTGCTGGACCATATCTCTATGGAGGGCTCTATTGCTGCTGCTAGTCCATCTGCCCTGCTCTCATACAGAAAGCTGCTGGCTTCCCCTCTCACTCCCAAAGAGAAGTGGTTTGGATCTTGCTCTGCTCCTGGGCTTCCTCTCCTTTGCTTTGTAAACAGAAGCAGCTCTATCCATTCTGCCCACTGACTTTCTCCATCCCTCCTCAATAACATTAGCTATGACTTCTTCACCCCTCCTCTCCAAGGAAGGAGCAAGTGACTTTCCAACCCTAAGGAACCCACTCACTGTGGGTAAGTGGGTTTTGCAAGTGTTTTATATACTCTCGCAGCAGAACTCTTGGAGTGGAAGAGATGTTCACCCCTCTCTTTCTAATCATTAGCTCAGAAGCAATGGGCAGTAATAGGTGGCTCTTAATCCTACATGTGGTCACCCAGTTTCCCCTGAGGATCCCAGGAAGAAGTTAGGAGAACACTGTTCCCCAGATGACATAGGACCTTGTGGTTGGTCTCAGCCCCCTCAAAAAACTACAAAGGTAAGTGGTGAGAGGACACTCAGGTCTGTGGAGAATGGACTCATACCCAATGACAAATGAATTTCCATGGACTGGAGTGCTGCCAACCCTAATTTGAACCCAACAGCAAAGTGAGTTTGAAAAATGCCCTTCTATAGGCACTTGACATTTGTCTTTTGTTGAGGTAACACCCAGGAACTACAAAGCTATATCTTTTCATCATCCACGAGTCAGCAACAAATATTAATGCCAGGTGTATACATTCTGAGAGTGGTATAAACACATTTTGCAATCTAATTTTTTTTTTTTTTTTTTTTTTTACCTGCAGTCATCGAAGGTTGATCCAGGAGATGAAAGTGCAAGGCGCTTGCGTAACTCATCCCTCTCGCGTGTAACCTGGCGGAGCTGAAATAAAATAGTCTCTAGTTTCTCATTCATCTGCCTTGTGTCTAAGACAGGTGGTGGGGATGATGCTTTGCCTGTCGTACCTGATAAGAATAAAAACATTTTGATTAGATTGTCAGATAACTTCTCAAGGCTTGAACGAATAATATATTTTCATTATAATTAGCCAGGCTAAATGGATAAAAACCATGCATAAGAATTTTTTTTTTTTTAAACAAGCTGCAGTCCTGCATGCTGGCTTGTGAGGCTCCAATGAACTCACTCAGACTGTGAGTGGGTGCAGGGATCTGAAAATGCAGACTGGTTTGCAAGATCGAGGCCCTTACATACTTGTTGGTGACTCTGTTGACAAGTCAAGGTGCTAGAAGTGCAAGGCATTTTATGGGAAATAAGTAGCAACACAGAGAGGCCTCTGTCTACACTGGATATTTGTCCCAATTACAGACACTGGTTGCCAGCTGCTGGTGTGGCTGCAGTGTTGCAAATCCCTACTATGGGCAAAGCTGTTATTGACAATGGTGAAGCCTACTGCATGGATGAAACTGCAATAAGATCCATCAGTGCATGTAGCAGCTTTGCTAATCTACACCAGGAACAGCAACAATGCAGCTGCTCCAGAATTCCACCCCACTTCCCGCAAAACACACACACACACCCTAACTATATACATTCATTGTTTTGCGAAGTACTGTATTACAATTGACACTCTCTTTAAAATAACTTGACCTTTAGTTAACTATTTGCCACCACTGATGATGCAGGATAAGCCCAAAATAAAACATGGAAAGCCTGAGACATTTTGAGACAGTCTCTGAAGCTTCATTAAATCAGCTGCCAGGATAGAATCCATGCCCAAACATTGTGGATCAAGATGGTACAAAAATCCATAAAGACATTAAACATTATATAACAGCTTTAACATTCAAAAAGAAACTGGTATGTAATACCTGTACTGAGTGACAAAACAATTCAATACCCCATTACACAACAGATCAATCCAGTACATTTGAAATATGCCTTTTAAAAAAAAATATCAAAAGGTACATATGAAAAGTATCTTGCATTACATTTTAAATATTATTTTCTAAAATGAGTTAACCACATATTTATCAAGCTGAATTACACGACAGCCTCCCAAATGGGTTGTCACACATCAGGTTTAGATGGCTGTATCACTCTTGTTGTTTTTTAAATTTCAGCAGTGACTGATGGTGCACATTCCCTCAGACGGCTATAAACATCCATGGATCAGGTCACTGTAAGAAGAGGTTAACTTCCAGTCAAGACTTGTTAATTTGAAGTATTTTGTTTCAAAACATCCTGGCATTAAATTCAGTTGTAATTTTAGCTCTGCCAGCTAATTTGTCAGATTCTAATCTTAGATGCAGGTCACAGATCAGAAGTTATAATCTAGATCTACGTTGAGATTTGTAATTCTGTAATTTTCTAATGCAATTTTCCACAAGAAAAACAAAAACTGACAATTTGCCTAAGGTATAATTTTTTTAAAAATAACATACAGATGAAGGATTTTAAAGTGAAGCCTTGTTAAGATGTGCTTGTATTATAATCACACCTGCTTTTATCTGAGGCCGTCAAAGCACACTACTAAGGTAGATAGTGTGATACAGCATGGTCAGAGGGCAGCAGGAGAATGATAGATGGGAGATATGTAAGCCCCAGGATGATAAAAGCCTTATTCCCTGTAGAGGGAAGAGAGGCTGCTACAGATTAATTAGAGAACCTGACACCAATTAAACCAATTAGAGCACCTGAAGCCAGTCACCTGATAAAACCCCCCTGCTTCAATCAGACAGTTGGAGGAGTTGAAGCAGAAAGCAGTTTGAAGGAGTTGAAGCAGAGTGGTTTGGTGCTGGAGCGGAGAGCAGTTTGGAGAAGTGCTATGGCGGGCCAGAAGACCAAGACCCTAGGTAAAGGGAAACCCGGCTTGTGCAGAGCAGAGAGGGTCTACAGACACAAGAGATTGGGAGAAACTTGGCCCAAGCGGGGAGAGAGCAGGAAGCTGAAGGGCTGGAGAGGGAAGTAGCCCAGGGGAAGGAATCACTAGTTCAAGTGGTTTACCGCTATCCCTGGGGTCCCTGGGTTGGGACCCGGAGTAGAGGGCGGGCCTGGGTCCCTCCCTCTCCACTCCTCTTTTCTGGGACATTAGTGGGACAGCTGATACCCCAGTTCAAGGATGAGCAACAGCACCCTGAACCCCCTACAAGAGGAGAAAGCGTGGGACCCATCATAATAATGCTGCCAATTTGCCACAGTAGTTATCTCCATTTTAAGGATTGGCAACCTGAGGCACAAAAATTTTAAAAATGCTACTGATTTTGGGTGTGTTACTTGAAACGTATTTCCAATTTTCAGAAGAGCTAATCACACAATTTCAAATAAATCAATGGACTCTCAGCACTTCTGAAAATTATGCCCACCGTCTCTCAGATAACGCACACAAAAACTGAGGGAACCAAAATCAACAGCAATTTGAAAATGTTGGCTTAGGTCAGTGGTTTTCAAACTGTGGGTCGCGACCCAGTAATGGGTCGCGAACTGTCAGGCAGTGGGTTGTGGTGGATCTGGTCGGCATCGCCGACCGGGCCATTAAAAGTCCCATCGGTGGTTCTGCCCAGTTAAGACAAGCTAATCCCTACCTGTTCCAACATCACACTGCACCCCTGAAGCGGCCAGCAGCAGGTCCAGCTCCTAGGTTTGCTGCCCCTACCCCAAGCACTGGCTCAGCACTCCCTTTGGCCAGGAACCAGCCAATGGGAGCTCGGGGGCGGTGCCTGCAGGCGAGAGCTGCATGGAGCCACTTGCAAGCCTCCACCTAGGAGCCAGACATGCTGCTGGCCGCTTCCGGGGCGCAGCGCAGCCCAGCCCATGGTGCCAGGACAGGCAGGAAGCCTACCTTAGCACCCCCACTGCATCACTGACAGGGAGCCGCCCGAGGTAAGCCCGAGCCCCAGCCCCGAGCCTCCCCCCAGAGCCTCTTCCTGCACCCCAAACCCCTCATCCTCATCCCCACCCCACCCCGGAGTCTGCACCCCCATCCCAGAGCCCCCTCCCACACACCCCAAACCCTGCATCCCAGCTCCGTTGGGTCGCAGGTATCAACAATTTTCTTCAACTGAGTAGCCAGAAAAAAAAGTTTGAAAACCACTGGCTTAGGTGACTTACCCAACACAACATAACAAGAAATAGTTGGGAGCAGAATCAATACATGCTTAGACATAAAGAACAGCCCCTTTTGGCAATCAGTAAGAAAGCCTGTGCCTACCACAAGATAAACCATTAATTTATAAAAAATAAGTGTAAGAAGAAATCCAATGCACTGTATGGTTTTGCTAGGTTACAGATAATAAAAGGCAGATGTGTTTGGCTCTACAAGAACCCACTGTCTTCTTTCTCTGATGTTTTTAGGTTGGAGATTCAGAATCACATTATTCCCTAAGGTACACTCCCAACTCCTATTGATTTCAAGGCATTGAACAATCTAGATACCAAAGATAGTTGTGTAAGAACTCAGTTTGGCAGTATCTCTGCTGTCCCATAGTTTTACTTTATAAACTCTCTGCAGTTCTCCATGGTTTGCCTGTTCAACTGTTCAACAGTTCATATTCTAGGACAGGGGTTCTCCAATTTCATTCCACTGCGACCCCCTTCTGAAAACACAAATTACTACACAACCACAGGAGGGGGGACCGAAGGCTGAGCCGTTCCACTCTGAGTGGGGGAGAGCCAAAGCCCAAACCCCACTGCCCTGGGTGGGGAGAACCAAAGCCAAAACCAAAGGCTTCAGACCCAGGCAGAGGGTCTATAACCTGAGCACCGCTACCCAGGGCTGAAGCCCTCAGGCTTCAGCTTTGGCCCTGGGAGGTGGGGCTCGGGCTTCTGCCTCGGGCCCCAGCAAATCTAAGCCAGCCTTGGCAACCCCATTAAAACATGGTCACGTCCCACTTTGGGGTTCCGACCCCCAGTTTGAGAACAGCTGTCCTGAACTGAATGCATGTCATTGTGACCCATATTCCTAAACTGCTATACACCATTGTCCCAGTGTATTGAGGATCTGATCCCTCTGTCTTTGGTCACCAAATAGGTACATCATGGGGAGTGGCAACACAAGTAATATGCAAGCAGCAGCTACATGGCTCATTCCAACTAGGTTTTTTAAATATTGTAATAAACCAGTCAACTAATTTCATTAGATTGTGAACTCTCTGAGGCAGAGATCACCCTTCTACTCTGTGGCCCAGACCAAAAAAAGGTACCTAACTACATATGTGACTTTACTACAATGGGACAAACTTATGCTTTGAGTTATGCATGCGGAAGGAACTTCCTGGATTAGGGCCTATGTTTGTATAGCACCTTGCTCAATTGTGTTCCTGTGATTACTGGAGTGTCTAGATGTTCAGGCAGTTTATTTATTTACTGCACGTTTATTAATATACGGCTAAATATTTCAGGTAACAATTTAGTACTATCACAACAAAAATGGAAGAACTAGTAACCACGAGAACTGTTCTGAAGTCATTCTAGGGCAGAAATAGATACCCCTAATCTGAATGCTCATTGGACTATCTTCAGCTTGATTTGCTAACGAGCCTCCTTCACATCCCTACCTCAACACATAAGGTTCCCCCAATCCATCTTTAACAAATTCACAAATGTCACCACTGAGTAAAATTACGGCCCATCTCCTTGAGATGGTTTTTCCAATCCCAATGAAAAGTTCGGCATCATTTTGGCGAGGATAACTACTCATATACAATATTTTTTACTGGACCAACTTCTGTTGGCGGAAGGTGCAAGCATCCAAGCTACACAGATCTCTACCTAAAAAGCTTGTACCATTCACCAGCAAAAGTTGGTCCAATAAAAGATATTACTTCACCTACCCTCTCTCTCATATCCTGGGACCAACATATCTACAACAATACTGCAAACACATAAAATAACAGTTGTAAACTACATGCAAAATGATGGGTTTGTAATGCAAAGAAATGGTGGGGAACACAGTATTTCAGGTTGGTGGTTTGCTTTAACTAGCAACAGGTACATAAAATGATCTAGATGAGATAAACAGAGACAAGTACGAAAGGAGGGGAAAAAAGATCCAGAACTATTTCTTGTTTGTAATGATGTGGACATATGCTGAGAAGCAGCATTGTTTAATGGTTAAGCACAGACCTAGAGCAAACATGCATTCTAATCCCAGCTCTGCTACAGACTTGCTGCATGGTTTTTAGGCAACTTGCTCTTTCTGCAGCAGCCTACGTATCTGTTTCCACTTGCACTGGAATATCAGAAGGTCTATGGGAACTGTAACAATAATAATGTAATGATCACCGGGATGTCCTTGAACTGCTTGTTGACAAATGCTTACTCCAGAGGTGAAAAAAAGGAAAACCTGAGTGCCTGATGTTCATGAAAAGCCTGTTGGTCAAGAACAGTCCACTGTTAAGTAAACATTAACCCCTCTCCTACTTCCATGGCCAATTTTCACTTGGGAAATCAACTGTATAAGCTCTGAGAAAGCCCATGAAGGCTGCTCTGGGGACTTAAGCATATGAAATGCTGAGTTCTCTATTTCTTCACCTCATTTTTCTTGCCCCCTTTGTGATACAGCAATCAACGTCCCTGTGCCAGTCTTCTTTGGACTAGAAGAATGTCCTTGTGCACGGTCAAAAATCTAAGACAAGGAACATGAGTTTCCTCTAAGTAATGTGGCATGGTAGCTAGCCTTATATGACAAGTTCTCATGATATGCAGCCTCAAAACTGGAAAGCAATTACTATTTTTAATTTAGTAATTGTCACTTCTACAAATACCTTCAGAATAAAAGTTTTGATCGCAGTGTTTTAAAATTAAATATGCAGAATAAAACTGCAATGTTTTTCATATGGCTCAAGTAACTTCATTAATTTTGTCACAAGTATTGATTAAAATAAAGGAAAAAGGATAATTATTGAAAGTCTAGATCAAAAACATGTATGCCCTTTGCCTTGGGTAAATGCACATTTATAATGTATACATCCCCCTCCTATCCCTACAAAGTAGTTTAAAAAACAAAAAAAAACCTTGTATTTGCCCAATTTACTAACAACTTTACATTTTCAATAATGCTATGAGACCTTTTGTAGTATTATGTGTGACTTGTATATACTTCAAATAACTCAAGTAAGCCTCTAGCTCATAAGAAAAATTTAATACTCTTCATTTCCCTTAAAGGGAACTTTTCTAGCTGAATGCTAAAAGTATTGTATTTCATCTGATATCTTGACGTACTGTAAGGAAAGTGACCTGTGCTTACTGGTCTGTATTCTTTTTCCACCTGGCTGCACACTTTACACAACAGTGTTTCCTTTCTGTACTTTAGCCAATCAAATTGGTCTTAACATGCACAAGTTTAAAGGCTAAAGCTCTATTATCTAAATAATGCTGCCTTTCAGTAACTTACCTGCTTTTTCAGACAAACCAGATTTGTCAAAACATATTTATACAATTGCTGCCAAGTGCAACTTGTCTGTCTGCTTACATAAGCCTCAAATCTAGCCTCAAGAAGCGATCAGTATGCAGGTCACCTTTTTTGGCCTATCTCCAGGTAAACAGTGTTCCCTTCTTACCACTGAAATAGCCATATTGTTCTACAAGGGAATGGTTTGTAAGCAAAATTAATTTTGCTTACGTTATACTACATACACAAAATCTACAGGAAACATTAACACTCACACAACATTACATTTTCACAAAACAATCACTCCATATTTGACCTCACAGTCCTCATCATCAAAGGAAACTTGCACAACACCTTCAAAAGATGAGCCTGGGAGCTTATTCCATAGGTTTGTTAGACACTAAAAATCACGGACTCAGTAAAGACAATGGATTTATGGCTTATTACAACAATCTATAACCCAATTTATCCTACAACTGCACACTTCACATGTTAACACGTGAACTCCTTATGCTAAACTATTTAGTTGTGACAGATGAACTCTGTAAGCTCAAAAGCTTGTCTCCTTCACCAACAGAAGTTGGTCCAATAAAAGATATTACCTCACCCACCTTTTCACATTAATGTTTGAGCAGGAAAAGCAAAATCCAGATTTTGAAGTATCCTTCATAAATTCTTTTTAAAAGAGTTGAAGTACTCATACTTTAAGTAATTAGACGTCAAATGTTTGAGTATACAAAAATCTGCAAAAATCCTTTTTTACATGCAGAACATACAATCCCTGATGACTGATCAAATGAGAGTAGTGCATGCTAACCCTCAAAATATTGCTCAAAGTTAGTTCCATAGATTGCATACTTTGATATTCCCTAAAATGAAAGTCTCTGATCACAGTACTTAAACCAAAAAGTGGAAATATCTACGACCAATTGCATGAGTGACAGGATCGGAAAACATAAGCTGGCTAGAAAACACCACAGTACTGGACCATTTTGTAGTGCAATTCTGAATGTAATTGATGGGTGAGGAAGTAGTAAATCTAAGTGTTCCTGAGAATATGTTATCAACTTATTACAAAATAGGACAAACCAGTCATTCACTCTATGGAGGTTGCATATCTGTGATGCACACTTGTGATATCATGAGGGACTGTGCGATCTAGCTAAAATATAAACTGAGGTCATCGAACAGAATGCCCACTTCAGGTTTTACCACAAAATTATTATAAACAAGTGCCAGCTGTTACATGCAAATAACAAAACAAAGACATTATTCAGCAAGTTTTGCACATGCTGTGCATCCTCTACTACCTGAATAACCACCTGGGGAACTCAGAATATCAAAATATTCTTATGGTTCTGTGAATCATGACTCAGAACATCTCAAAGATTCTTAACAAATGAAGACAAAAGACAAGAGTCAGAAGTTATTAGTAGTCGTTTATTTGTGTAGCATTTGTTTTAAGAAAATGTTTACACCAAAACAGCAGTTCACTTCAGCAAGAGCAAAAAAACTAGGACCATGTCCCAAAGACTAAGGACCATTTAGATGCATACATTAGAAGTAGTTTAACAAGATGACAGCAGGCAAGTGATAAGAAATATTCCAATAGAAAACTACTATGTAGATAAATTAAAAACACTAGTAGAGGCAAGCAACATTCTGTTAAAAAGTGAAAGTGAAAGGTACAATACTGAACTGTAGAGGCCGTTTACTGTGACAGGCAGAGACCATAATGAGCTATGAAAGCAGTAAGAATCATGTAGTTTATGCACAAGACAAAATAATGTGTGGCACCTGCGTGCTTGTAATGCACAGTGCAATGAACCAACATTACCAGTGTGTAAAAAATTCCTTTAAACTCAACTGAAAATAACTAAACTTAAAATTTCTGAAAGACCTAAAAGGGGGGAGAAGAGGGGCTTTGGAAAGATCCATGCAAAGATAAACACAGTTTCAGCTCACTGATGTCATCTCCACAAAAGCCACAATAAGGAAGAAATAGATCAGTCAGTCCAGAAAGAATTCCTAGGACCTTGCTAGCTATAATAAATAAAGTAGAGGATGGCTGGTTTTGAGTGTGTGCCGCTGAAACTGCTGCTTCTGCGGGATCCGACTGGAGAGGAAGACCATGCGTGGCATTTTCCTGACCCTACAGCCCGCACAGGGGAAACAAGCAGAACCCATACATAGGTATCTCATATGAATTCAAGCTGACTGTCAGGGCACCCAACAAATCAGACAAAAGAGAACAGTGATTCCTTTTGTGAAGTCTTTGGAACAGGGAGCCATAAAGCAACAAGGCACTGGGCACTAAGACAGATTGATCTAAAAGAAAACAGCGGACAGCAAGAATGGTCACTAGGCATGTGAATAGTCAAGCTGATGGAGAAGTCTGGGGGAAAGAAGCCTTCCAGAAATAACAATAAAGGTGAAAAAATTGGAGACACAAGGACCATGGATCACTTGCCTTTATTCAAACCAAGGTAGAGAAGATCTGCCTAGACCTGCAGATTGGACACCAATGATGAGCTGCCAGATGACACCAAGATACTAAATATGAGAAAGGGAAATGGATGAACCAGAAAGTGATGACCAGGAATCCTAGTTTTCCAGGATAAAAAAAAAAACCAAAATTCTTTGATACAAAAACAAAGATCTACATTTTTCTGCGAATAAAATGAAACACTGTTTCCCGCAGCTCTCATTGGCCAGGAACGGCAAACCACGGTCACAGGGAGCTGCGGGGGGCCATGTCTGGAGACGGTCAATGTCAGCAAAATGTCTTGGGGCCTGCAGTCAGATTACTCTGATGGGCCGCATGCAGCCCACGGGCCACAGGTTGCCCACCACTGCGCTATATGCTGGAAGCAGGTTATTGAAGTATGTTTAGCAATGTAAATTTAAAGCACATTCAAAAAATCAGCCACAAGAGGGAGAGGTTGTGGGCACTGAATAAATTACATTGGTATTTTCAGTAAAATTTAGTTAATAGTTAATATGGTTTTTATTTTTTCACAAAATGTAAAAATTAAAGATCCTGTGTAAAAATTAATTTCTGCATTTTTCCATGGCAAATGAATTGCTAGGATTCCTGGTAATGAGACACCAATACTGACTGGAGTATGTTCTGACATATATACTGCAGACATAGGTCTGAAATTAATGAGAATATACAAGGGGATAATTGGCACTGAAGGTACTACTTATGTGACAGGCCAAGTGTAGCCTGATTTGGGGAGGGTTAGTAGGGACAGTGGAATTTATCCACTTAATTTAGTTTTATTTAATAATTAATTTTCTAATTAATTAGTAATGTTAATAATAATTGATAGATATTAATAATATGGGTATGGCTCGCCAATATGTGTGATCAGAAGATAAAGTTCGTCTTGAATCAGGCTTCACAGAATTTACACGAGGAGATTGGGGTATTTGACAGGAAACTTACACTGAGACAGAAATAGTCAATAAAGACCTTTTATTTAAAATCAATGAAACAAGAAGTAAATGTAAAATGTTAAAAGCAGTTTGAGATTACAAAGTTACAAAATATCACAGTTCTTAATGCACTCTGCAACAGTAGTACTAGAGTGAATTTTCACACCCTTGATAGAGGAAGTATAGTTATAAAGAAACTGGTTATGAGTTAAACCCTTCTTAGCATAGATGCTTTAGCAGAAATAAGAATTGGTTCATACTTACAACTTTGAAAAGAATTAATACTACGACTTAGTATTGACAGCTTTCATAGGAGAGAGAGGCCTCGCTGTAGGTTGAGACGATAAGGAAACAGAGAGGTGTATCGCCCGTCTAATGGAGGATTGTCACCCTTTTTATAGGGAGAAATCCTTCCTCCTATGCCCAAATTTGTCTTTCCCCCATGGAAAGGTGAGGGTACCTGTTTTCATAGGCTGACCTTTTGTGTGCGTATTAATGACAGCTATGTGCGTATTTTGTGGTGTACTTGTTAGATTTGTGGGCAGAAATACCCCTCTTCACCCTATTTAGGTGAAAGGTTAGCAGACATTCAAAAGTCCCTAGACAATTTGCGTAGGTTTGTATCCTATTATTACTTTTCTGAGTAAGGGTCTTAAAGGTTGCTGTCAGCGTCATAGAGGAAATAGGCCAGGATGTCTGGCCTAGAAGCTTCTAGGTATCTTGCATTACAGCTTATTGTAAATAATTCTATTAATCTATGCAGCCTACACATTTTTATCAAAAAGACATTTTATACAGACCAACAGATTAATCCTCAGGGCTACACAAGGCAGCTGAATCTGGCCTTTAAGGAACACAGTGGGAACTAGGCCAAGAAATAGAGAACTCATCCCATGGAGGTCACAATGGCTTGTGACACAGTAGAGACCAAAACACTCCTAGGATGCTGGGGGAACAGCGTTACTATACAAGTTAAAAACTCTTTTCCAGTAAGTTAGCCAATTACCAGAGTGAAAGGCCAACAACCTGATGTTATTGTATTTGACTATATAAAAAGTATTCTGATGCAGTATACTGCTAGCTTTCTTAATGACTAAATGGTTTTCCCATTCATTTGTGGGCTTTCAACAAGTAATGTAAATCTTAACATATGTTGACAAAGGAGCAAGTGACAAATGTGAGATAGCTTTACCAAATGTCCATAAAGGAAAAAGATTCCCAGGGGCTGACCTGGAGAAAGAATGAGGATAGTTATTCTAAAAGCCAGAAACAAAGAATGTTTGCCTTTGACTGAAAAACAAGTCTTGCAAAGCATGTTTATGGATTGGTTAACAATGTTCCAATGGATATAGAAACAAGTCACTCTACTATGCACAGATATAGAAACACTGAGGAAATAAAGTGAAAATAAATTGATTAAAGATCACTGTTACAAATAATGCATATAAGAACATAAATAAGTTGGACACTGATAAATGCAAGACTAAGATTGTGAAAAATAAATTATCTGATCTCTATTGGGAATAAACTGTTTATTGCGTTGAAGTAACTAAGATTTAAGGGCCCAAAATTAAGCAGCGTCAATGAAAGACTCTCTCAAAGCACATCCTGTGGCATGCTGGTTAAGTCCACAAAATGGTGGGCATAGTAGCTCTCATGGTGGAAGTCATGTACTTTGGACAAGCCTGGCACCAAAAGAGAAAAAAGTCTTAAAATCATAGTGCCAGTTGTGGTGGTGGTTGTTACAGAGTGGAATGACAATCTTGGTGAGAAATGCCAGTACAATAAAGAGTGAGGACAGAGGCACCTGTGGCTAAGGAAATGGAGCCAGTTGTGAAGAAATTAGAGAATGTGAGCAATATAATGGAATGTAATTAATTGATAGATAAGGAAGACCAGACAACAGGAAGTGGCATGAAGGGACTGACTATAGACAAGTCAGCATTCAAGATAAAGGAAGGAAGAAAAGATTTAAAAAATTTATTAAAGCTAATGTTAAAAAAATTATATAATACATAGGTTGAGAAAAGAGTGTCTGTATATTGGGGTACAATGCTTAGATTATCCACAAATACAGAATTTGTTTTTAAAAGTCTATGATACATAGAGTACATAATCAGCAATAACCCAAATTTAGGTGAACAGATTTAACAATACAGTTTAGATACTAGAATCCGAATACTCGGGTACATCACTCATGAAAAGTTGTACAGAGATTTGGTTGTGGAAAGCTATTTTTTTTCTCTCTCTCTCTCTCTCTCAATGAGTGGAGATTGTCCCTCAGTGATGAGAATTAGATGGATTGTATTTTCTAAATGGACAACCTATGAGAAAAGTATTTGTTACTTTCCTAACTGATACAACATCAAAGGGGAATGACAAGGGACCCAGTGGAAGACTGACAAGGTCAGAGTTGGCATACCATGTCAAGAAACAATCTGAAAATAGGACGAAATGGAGATAAGAGCATGGGAGAATGTATTTAATGCCATCATGTTAACAGAGTTTATTTTTATTCACAAATCTCTTAAAATGCTTACCGGCAGATTATCCTCAGAGTCAGACACTGCCCTCTCTCTACACATGAAATGCTGACTTATGTTAACTGGAGTTTCTATATAGTGCTGAGGCGAGGAGGAAACCAATCTCTCTACACCCTGAAATACAGCCAAGATAACAGAGCTAGAGGCAGGATCTGTAGCTACAGTAGGGTGGAATAGAGGAGGGCCAAATTTCAGAAATAATAATCTGGGCAGAGGGAAAGAGTGTCAGGTGAGTAAGTTATTGAAGAGTGTAAGGAGTCATACGCCAGTGACCAGATAAGTCTTGAGACATAACGTGAGCTGTCAGAGTTAATTAGGAAAGACTATTTCAGAGGGTGCAGAGAGGGATAAAGATCTACTCTCTACTTTGGAGAGACAGAAAGACATCTGATTTTGGAAGAGGACTGAGAACAAAGTGGAGACTAAAAAGAGGACAGGTGGAAGGAAAGAGTCTCGTCTGTGATTCTTAGAAGACTGGAAGCCAGTGAAAAATGGAAAACTGGCACCGTGCTTCTGTTTCCAGAACAAACACTGGTGGTTTAAAAGTAATGTATTTTAGAACAGGGTAATACTTTGACAATGCAGCTAGCACAATATAATATCTGAAAAGGAGACACACATATCGTAGTATTCCAGGGAGCTACTACAAAGACAGGTTCTGGAATCCCACCTTAAAACAAACAAACAAACCCACCCACAACAACTTTGTTAAATCCCATAATCTTCTGTGTATAAATGATGTGGGTTATCAAGGCTAGTGGGGGTGGGGGTAGGAGGAAGTGCCTTTTGGCCACAGATGTGGTTGCTTCACTTTCTTTTGAATGCATCCCTTTCCTCCTACTTCCAGGTCCAGAATGGTAGCTACTGGGAGAGGAAGAGGAAATGCTTTATCGGCAGCACTTGTTAATGAGTGAGAATTACTAGTAGTACATGATCCCAGCTAGCACCAGAGGTAAAAACATTTCTTTGCAAAAGTGCTGCCCTGTTCTTCCCCAGCAGCTTATTCCAGTTGTCCAGAAGACAGCAGATACTGGCTACCAATGCGGGGAGGAAAGGGGGGAGAATAGAAAGTACCCCATTAAGGAGCATTCCACGTATGGTAAAAGGGGAAGGGGAGAAACAACATGAAATTACTAATTTTAATCCTCTGGATAAGGAGAAAAGCAAACAAATGCTGATTTATACCCTGATCTTGTAAACACAACTGTGTGTAACTTTATGCACAGGTGTAGTCCTAGTGAACTCTGATTCTGTGTAAAGTTCCTCACGTGCACATGTGTTTACAGGATTGGGCCCATATGGGTTACCATCCATAGGAGGGGCACCATTCACAAACCTAGTTAATGGTCTCAACGTTTAGGACAGACCTGGGGTCACATGGATTTGAATGGGTCCATAATTTCACACCTAGATTTTAGCCTAGCTACACAGATTCACTCCAAGATTACCTTAATCTTGAAACTTTCATACAAGTGAAAGAGAATGTCCTTTCACTTTACTGAAGTGTTAAAACGTAAAAAAAAATCTTAAATGGATATCTCAATAGGGTAACACTTTTTTTTTTAACTTGACCTTTAAAAATAGCTTTTACAAATCTGTATCTTAAAATACGTTCTCCCCCCTCCCTCCCCACCACCCTGCATTCCATTCCTTGAACCAGCACCTCCTTTTTCAGTCCTTTTCCAAGTCATTTCTCTGGTCATTGTATCCCTTCCCTATGGCATACCTGCACGGGACATCCGCCCCACACTTACAGAATGTGCTGCGACCTCTAGACTAACTGCCTTCACACCTCAGTTAAAGCCCTCCCTGAACCCACTGAGGGGAAGGCAAAAAAAAACCCACTCCACCTAGGCCAATCTGGTGGAGAGGGAAAAATTCCCTCCCAGCCCCCTTCGAAAGGCGCAGCTAGCACAAAGCCCACAGCATGTCCTGAACAAACCTGGTATTTTGCCACCTCAAGGGTAGGGAGGGTGGAAAAAAAGACTTCTCACGCCCAGGCATGCCCCCTTTCAATCCTTCTGTTCCCAGGCAATGAGTCAGTGTCACTACACTGACCCACACCTCCATTTTTGCAGCAGCTTCTGACCTCGCTCCCTCCCTCCATCAGTAAAGCACTGTTGCTTTTCCTTCCACAAGTCAGACAAGTCCTTCCATCCCCACCCTCTCAGCTTAAAGGGGTGGGGCAGTCATTATCTGGACATTAATAAAAAGCATTTTCAGAAAAGTTATGCTCTAGGAATGATTCTTCTAAGAGAAGTTCTATGGCTTGTGTTATACAAGAAGTCAGGCTATAGGAGTGGCTCTCAACATTTCCAGACTATTGTACCCCTTTCAGGAGTCTGATGTGTATTGTGTACCACCAAGTTTCACCTCACTTAAAAGCTACTTACTGACAAAAATCAGACATAAAAATACAAGTGTCTCAGCACACTATTACTGAAAAAATACTTTTCTCAATATTACCTGCAATTATAAAATCAACTGGAATAAAAATATTGTACTTACATTTCAGTGTATACTATATAAAACAGTATAAACAAGTCATTGTAGGAAATTTTAGTTTGTACTGACTTGGCTAGCGCTTTTTATGTAGTCTATTGTAAAACTAGACAAATATCTAGATAAGCTGATGTACCCCCTGGGAGATCTCTGCGTACCCCGAGGGTGAAGCACACTCCTGGTTGAGAAACACTGGAGTACGTGATCACAAAGGTCCCTTTTGGCCTTGGAATCTATTAATCCTACTATTAAAAGCACATTGTAACTACCAATAATTATACAGAACTCTAATTACTTCTTGAAAAGTTACTATTATAATACAGTATTTCTATGAGCTGCTCTCAATTTACTGCTAATCTGAACCAAAAGTTTACAGGTATTTCCTTTTGTTTGGTGACACGACAACACAACTTAATATGTCACGTTAGTGGGTTTTACTCTTTACAGAAGACTTTCTTGTTTTCTCATAAGGATCACGTATGATTTGCTATATTGCTATTTTAAAATATTCATTAACACATGTAAATGAATAAATAATTCTTAATTAGCATAATCAGCATCAACAACAAATACAGTAAAATATTCAAAACATTTCAAAATTACACGTAAGAAAAAAAACATGCTTAGTCTTTGTTTAATCTTTTATTCAGCTTGTTATGTCACACTAGGTCAGCTAAATGTTGTTAGAACTTTTTCCTCAAGCATAGAAAGAATCATTTTAATTAAAGACAACCTATACATATATGTAAGAGAGAGAGAGAAAAAGAGAAACAGACAGATACAGACACAGACCAGGGGTGGCTCTATCTACTTTGCCGCCCCAAGCATGGCAGTCAGGCGGCTTTCGGCGGCATGCCTGTGGGAGGGCCCCTGGTAACGTGGATTCGGCGGCATGCCTGTGGGAGGTCCGCCGGCCCCACACCTTCGGCGTACCTGCTGCCGAATTGCTGCGGGACCGGCGGACCTCCCACAGGCATGCCGCCGAAGGCAGCCTGACTGCCGCCCTCACAGGGACCAGCACGCCACGCCACCCCTCCCCGGCTTGCCGCCCCAGGCACGCGCTTGGTGCGCTGGTGCCTGGAGCCGCCCATGACAGACGCACACAAACATCCCAGCAGTTTTCATGTGCAAACATCTGCAAACTACTCCTGTAGTTGAAAAATAATCTGATTTGCATGACAAAGTGCTCAAAGCAATTAAATTGTCTAAACAAAATTATTTTAATAATCTGGAGAAACTGCTGCCTATGAGTTTCTAAAATCTTTCATCTGGAGCCTTAAAAAAAAAATGCAAAAAATAACAGACACTGAATACTAAACAAGTCCCTCTGAAGTTGCTGGGTAAACTGCTCCCAGAATCAACAACTCCTTCTCAACACCATATATTAACTTTTTGGATTTAATTAACTTCAGGCATTGCTACAAACCATGTACCCATACAGTACAGTATGTAAAACCTCCTGTGGCGAATCAGTAGAAGAAAAAAAGTATTTAGACTAACATGTTAAAAATGCAATAATGAGCACAAATGAGCACCTCTTGGGGGTGGGGGAACGCAGACAGGGGCAAGGGGGCTGAGGCTGGGGTTGAGCCTGGGGCCAGGAACGGAGGCTGGGGTCAGGTTTGGGGCCGGGAGAAGAGCTGTGGCCAAGAGCAGGGAACATGGCTGGGGACAGGGGCTGGACCAAGGTCGAGCAGAGCTCAGGGCGGAATGGGGCTGGGTGGCGCTCCTACCCCACCCCCCGTGGGGGCTGGGCCAGGCCTCACAGCACTCCCCCCCGCCCCCCCCCCCAAAGGTTCCTTCACTTCACCCTAGGGGTTTTCAAAAGAAAGCTGGATGGTTTATATCCAAGAAATTCTGCATCTTGGCAGGGGGTTAGACTACATGACCCTTACTGTCCCTTCTAACACTATGATTCTATAGTAAAAACTCTGAACATTCAAAATGATATGAGCAAGCAACAGAATGACAGAGCACAATCCAAGAACCACTCCAGGAGGATGCATAGCTTCTATCCCCAACAGAAATGCTAGAGCAAACAGAAAAATATTTCATCAATACTCCCTTAAAAACAAATTGTGCCTACTTTATGTTCCCTTCCCCCAACACTACTGCCTGCCAACAGGGGCGGGTAACCAGAAGCTGTCACCTACATGCTCTGCCACTGCTTTCTGCCCAATTCTTCAGTGACAGTGCTGCTCAGTGCTTGGTGCATAAGCACTTATCTCCATAAAAATGAGTCTGATGTCACAGAAGCTGGATTGTGGCTCCGCTGATTGATTCTGCCTGGCATGGGGAGCAGGCTGATGAAGGAAGCTTCTATTAACACACAAATATATTTGTGATCATCAGGGAATACTGAGAAAGGAAATACAGCAAGACTACGACAGTTTAATGAAGAGTTGTTCTGGTGGGGTGGGGCAGGTTTGAAGCACAGTGGTGTGTTGAAGTGAAACGAACTATTGCAGCTTGTATCACACCTATTCTGTGGATAACAGGATTTCTGCCGCTGGTACTGTCAAAACAGCATCTTTCATGTGCACAGCACAAGCTTTATCACAAAAAAACAAAGAGAAAGAAATAAAATATCATCTGCACAGGTTTGGCATTATGATGAGCACTTGTAGGGTAAAACATCTCAGGGATCAGTGACCGTAGCAGAACTACACAAGTAAATTTTGTATAGATTCTATTCACACACACACACACACACACACACACACACAGCCAGACAGTGACCCTTGCTGCACACAGGGGAAGGAAAGGGGCAATAAGGAGCTCCCATTCCTCTCCTAAGTGTGCTACCCATATTGCTGGTAGCAGTGCAAGTGGGAGAACAACAGCTGCCCAGTTGCTAATTCCCACCCTGTACAGCTTGGCAGGAGAACATGCAGGCAAGGTGGAGAAGTAGCTGGAGCCTTGGCTCCTGCCCCATTCCTAAGGCACCACCAGCACAGCCAAGCCAACATGGAGGGAAAGGTAATCTGTGCCAGGAAAAGGGCTGAGGCAGCTAATTATAGAGCTAGAGATAGGCAGGTCCTGAATTATTATGAGTCACAATTCAGTCCATGCTCTGCTCCAGGGACTGCAGAATGATGTGCTGCCCTTCACTTAGGGCAGACTGTAAAACAGCAATTTAACTCACGCGTATATCAATATATAAACATAAGGGGGGGGCAATTCTTGAACTATTTCCCAGAAATATTATACATAAATTGGCTCTCTCCAAAGCCCCAGCTATTTATGTGCTTCAGTGGGGAAATAGAAACCCTGGTACACATTGACCAAGCCGCTCAGATAAAAGCTCATGTTTTTTTCATTTTACCCTGAAGGCCTATCGCAAAAGGGTAGCAGTTATCAAGCATTTGTCTAATCTGGATTACAGAATTAACATGGAAAAGACAACGGCAATTTTGACAAATTCCAGAAAATAGTCCAAACCTTATAAAAAGTCAAAATACGAGTACTTAGATTCCTAGCTTTCTGAATAAGCTAATACAGGGATGGGCAAACTTTTTGGCCCGAGGGCCACATAGGGGTTACAAAACTGTATGGAGGGTCGGGTAGGGAAGGCAGTGCCACCCCAAACAGCCTGGCCCCGCCACCTATCTGCCCCCTCCCACTTCCTGGCCCCTGACTGCCCCCCTCAGAACTCCTGACACATCCAACCCCCCATGATCCTTGTCCACTAACTGCCCCCTCCTGGGACCCCTGCCTCTAACTGCCCCCAGGAACCCCAGCCCCTATGCAACCCCTCCTGTTCCCTGCCCCTGACTGCCCCGACCCCTATTCACACCCCCGCCCCCTGACAGGGCCCCTGGGACTCCCATGCCTATCCAACCGCCCCGCCCTCATTTCCCATCCCCTGACACACCCCCAGAACCTCCACCTCATCCAGCCTGCGCCTGCTCCCTGTCCCCTGACTGCCCCAACCCCTATCCACACCCCCATCCCGAGACACCCCCCCCGGGACTCCCATGCATATCCAACCGTCCCCTGCTCCCTGTCCCCTGACCTCCCCCTCGGACTCCCTGCCCCTTATCCAACCCCCTGCTCCCCGCCTCCTTACCATGCTGCTCAGAGCAGCAGGAGCTCGCAGCCCCACTGCCCGCGCTGCCCAGCAGGAGGAGCGGGCCAGAGCGCTTGCGGCATGGCACGCTGAGGCTCCGGAGGAAGGAGAACAGCGGGGGAGGGGCTGGTGGCTAGCCTCCCAGGCAGGGAGCTCAGGGGCCGGGCAGGACAGTCCCACAGGCTGTAGTTTGCCCACCTCTGAGCTAATGTGTACTTACAAGCCAGGCATACCATTCCCAAACTACAACAGCTACACTGCCTGATTTCATGGTTCACTGATTTTTTTCATGGTCAGGAGAGTCAGTTTAATTGTCCTGGGCTCCATAGCATTGATGTGCATGGATTTTTCTCACAAGGACCATCTTGTTTGTACTGTTCTGTGCCCTACAAGAGCGCCATTGGTGTAAATGGTCACATTAAGGGCCATGAAATCCCAGGCCAGCATAACCAAACCCTCCCAGTGCCTAGAAGAAACCAACAGTTGTGCGAAGAACAACTTGCTCAAACACAATGCAGGGAAGAAAAAGGTTATGTAGTAGGAAGAAAGGGATGGGAAAATGAGGCTATTTGCTAATGCTCTGTTCCTCACCAATGGTGGAGGACAGCAGACCCCAGAGCATCGAAGGGTTGTGGAGCTTTAGGATCATGCTAGACTCATTGCTACTTCTAGACATGCAGACTCCCATAGTGCCAATGACCGAATCATAGCACCTCATACCTGTGCTTCCTAAACGTCACTGCCTCCAATTCATTCAGTTGCAGAATTAAAAATCCTGGTCCCTGTCTCCAAAGCCCTTAGCAGACTGGGATCCGGCTGGCTCATCCTCCATAACTTTGCAACATAGCTACTCTTTTCAAGGAGAGCACAGCAGGAGACACCTTGGGTAAGACTACTAGCAACTGAGGGCAGAAAATTCCAGGCAGCAGGACCCAGGCTTTTGGACTCCTTGTCAAAAGAGATCAGTTTAAGTCTATGTTCAGATCAAAGTTCTTTTTCAGTAGGCTTTTCCCCAGGAACACTGCCCATAAATAAAAACTAATTAAAAGAAAAAGCCTTGTACATATAAACACACACATCCCTGTAACCCCCGAGGAATGGATATTTTTTCTCCTTCAAACTTAGTTCTGCACTTAGATATCAAGGTGACAGGCATCTTGTAAATATAGATAATTCTCCTTCTCCTCCAGGTCCTGCTGTTCCTCTGACAAATCACACTGAAGGCTTCTCCTCCCCTGAGGATTCCCAGTGCCTGGCAGGCTGCTCATGGCCTGGATACAAAGTGACACAGCATGCATCATTATGGAATAGAAGGTAGTTTAGGGCACCAGGTAGAGCAGAAATAGCCTGTTCTTAATCCCTATGGAGTGCTGCTTCACAGAGACCAAACACCTTCCCGCTCCCCTCAGTTTATTGTCCATCCAGAATGCCCACTGTCCTTCCCCAAGTCTCCTGGAAGAAATAAACACTATTCTCCTCCCTTAAGTAAATTTAAAAAAAACAAACAAAACCCAGCTAATTACTAAGCAACAAACCCAAAATAAAACAGAAATCTGTGGTAGAGGAAAGACATGTTCTCAGTGAAGGGACATCTGCCATGGGCAGGAGAGCGCCAAGGGCAGCAACTGCAGATGAATAACTGAGAAGAATGAAGAGGCAGCTCTTTCAGGTGAAATATAAGGACCTAAAATTGATTTGTAGAGTTTTGCTACCATATTCCTGACAAAAAGGAGGAAGGGCTGAAATTTGCAGTCTGCAATCTTGGTCACCAGTACTGAGTATATACATTTATATATCAAGTTATTTATGGTACTCTCCCTTCTCTCCACCAGGTATTTCCCCACAACCCGTTCATGCAGTTAGCAGAGATACACAGCAGGACTCAGCAATTACCAGCTCTGGTCCATTTGCACACAGATTGGTGCTACTGCAATGAACATAATTAATATTACAATAAACCCCAGTCATCAACCAGGACCATATGCTAAGCACTGTATGAACGCTCACCAAAAAAGACAATCCCTGCCCCAAAATGCTTATGCAGAATATTTATATTAACATCATCATGACTTATAAAAGAGTGGATACAACAATATTTTCATACATCAAGTTGTCCTGGACAGGAACTACCTACCACTATTAAAGAAGATTAAACCAGAGGACAGGTGCCAAGACGATTCCGTTTTTATTATTTGATGTCAGGGCCTGAACATTAAACTCACCTACTCGCCCCAGCTGGTGAGTAGCTTTCCCTGATGAGTTGGGAAAGGATAACAAACCTAAGCTACAACTGTCTGCAGCTTCCGTTTTTTAAAATGAAATTACATTGATACAATAGCTTTCGAAATATGAACTCTTTCTGGTTCTGCCGACTGTTCCAGGGCTTTCCCAAGACGCTGATCAGTTTCACTGCTGCTATTCAGAATCCTGGGGCAGCTGTGAAATTAACAAGAATATTTTCAGTTTTACTCTGTCTCAATTTATTGGAGCTATTCCAGGACAGGATCACCTAATGAAGAAGACAGGGAGGGCAGCCGATACCACCACCCCAAGGCATCCAGGATGCTCTGGGCTGGAAAGCCTGAGAAAGAACCTTCTCCATTTCAAGAGTCAGGGAAAGTGGGTGGGGTGGGGGAGGAAAGAGGGAAGTGATTCAGATTTATAAGACATATTAGGCTACAGGCTGCTATGAAATATGGAGCCCACAAGCAGGGTCCAAGGTTAGACCACCTCTCCTAGATAGCCTGGGGCAGGATTTGGGTTTCTCTCTCACATGCTTCCCTGAGGCCTTATTAGAGGCCCTCAAATCTTCTGTATTTCCCTCCAGCAACTAGTAATCCCAGTTCTGAGCCCTATTTGACATAACCAAGTGGAGCAGAACTAAAATTTTGTAAAACATTGATGGAAACAGGAGGATCACCTGAGATTAGCCACAGGTGAACAAATGAGATGGATCCTAGATGAACCTGTCTTTCCCCCATGAAAGAGAAACAGATGGATTCAAGAAACCTACATATATACATACATATACACACATCCAAACTGATGCCAAAGTGGATCTGTTTGAAGATTTACATTTCATCCAGAGGACATTTCTAACAGATTACTTTTCCCTTTCTTCCATAGTGTGAGCCTTTCACATGCAAAATCAGTCAGTTTCATTGCACAGAATGTTCTATTAGTGAAAATCTATTTCAGAGTACATTTTTACATGTAATTTCTGAAACATTGTGGCAACTTAGTAACTGCTAAGATTCCATTCAAGGAAGCCATATGAAGCCTTCAGGGTTCTGGCATGCAAACAGTTTCAGTTGTGATGGCTTGTCACTCAACAAATCAAACAGTGTTAAAAGAATGGAGCTGTAGTTGTGAGGTAACTTGCAAACAAAGAGCTTTTTTCCCTATAGGCTGGTTATTAAGAGGCAAAAATATCCACTGTTACTGGGTTCCATAAGAATACAATGAAAATATTAAAAATATTATTATTCCCTGCTTAGAGGGGGGGAAGTGACTGGATACAAATTACAGTTACATAAATGAACAGAATGTTGTGCCCTACAGTCCGGCTGCAGAATTAACAAATGTCAGCTTCAAACAATAAAGTGAGTTCATTTACCTGTGCAGGCGCTATATACACTACACTTACTAAATTATTTCAAGGGAGCTGAACTATGAAGAATCCTAAAACTACAAATATTGATTGTTCAACATCTTTAATAGACCGCCTTCAGTCCACGTTAAGAGATGTTCCATCATTGCCAATTCTTAACAGGATCGAGGCATCCCCTGAAGAGGTTTGTGTCCTTTAACTAAATACACAAGTCAAACTGTCACAGAGCAACACGGACTTTAGTGTCAAAATGAAAGTAGTTTGCAAGAACTCTACATCAAGACTCTGAGTCATATCTTGGACCACTGGATAGGTAAGGAAGATCTTGTCACATTCTGTAGAATTTTCCTCTGGATTTTGCAGAGTTTAGGAACAATCCACTGTATTTTTAAAAGTAAGACTCTGTTCCAAAGTACATTGAATTCAACAGAAAGACTCCCATTGAGTTTGACAGGCTTTGGATTGGGTCCTTAATTATTTATACTGCTGAACTGTTTTACATATTAGCTTTAATTTACATGAGCTCTTTCATTCACCTTCCCCCCCAAGATTTACCCGTTCCTACCTAATAAATTACGGTTCTACTCCCTCCACAGTGGGAGGGTGAACACACAAAACATTTAACAGACAATATGAGTATTTGTATCTAACATTTGCAGCCTCATTCTTGTGAAACTTCCTGTGAAACGTCTGGCAAATGAATCCAACCGCATTGGGTAAAATAAAACAGCTGCTTATTTCTGTAAAAAGCAAGCAACAGTGAAATAATTAATATGTTGGCATATGAGATGCCACTATTAAGTTTCAGTGTTAACAACAATTGAAATGTGGCGGTTCATGACTCAGGGCTACTGTTTGTGGTTACATTGACAGGACTACATTGGTCCACATTTAGCAGAAGTACATCTTTGTATCCAGAAGAGCTAGAAAAAATATATATTTTTGAACATAAGCCTGAGTTCTGCAAAAAAAATATCAGAAAGACCTGAAGTCTATAGACACGCCCTAAATCTGCACTAAAGCATGGAATTTCTGCAACTTATTTTGAAAGTGACATTAGTCAAATCCAAATAAAAATAGTGTTGAGTTACAACAAGATCACAAAGATCTCTTTTTTGTTATTCTTATTGTAGGTACTGAGCTAGTGGTTGAATAACAGTAATTCCAAAGGAAAACAGCTGTATTTCACAAAAAAACTCTTTCATATGATGATACCCTGGTTTGGATGACAGTATAAATCACAAGATGACATTATTTAGAACAGAAATGGGAAAAAAAATGATGTGGTTGCAGCTGTATCAAGGCCAGTCACACAAATCCTCCCCTCCCCCGCATTTTCAGAAAATACGCACCTGACAGACAGGTTGGAGGAAAATGGAATTATGTATAGCTTGCTGGGATGCACTGCTGGAGAAGAAGTGATGTAAAATGTGTTTATGCTCTCAAAAGACAACTTTTATTCCACTCATCTCTTCTCTATTAAAATGATCAAAACTGCAAAATTTAAATAATCCTATTCCAACCATTTAGTATGTCCATCTACAGTACTAAAAAGTTTCTTTGGCCAAAAAACAGATTGAATATATGTTTTTCTTTTTAAAAATAAAAATGTACACATTTTCCATATGCTGGCAGCCACCATGCAAGTTTAGTCTTGAAAAAAATCTGCAGCGTCACATCTTTCCATTATTTCAGCAAATAGTTTTAATCAAGACTGAAATCTTGTTCTTGCATGTTGGAGTTAAAGTTCAACCCGATGTCTAAAGACATCCTTTAACAGGCAACTGACTTGTCTTGTGCTGTCAGAGAAATCTACAGATGTCTGATGCAACACTGGAACTTTAAAATGCAGGAGTCCATGACCTCTATTTAAGATTAATCACTTTTATGCAGATTGCACAAAAAAATTATTTGTATATGTGGAAAGCTGAATAAACTGGTAACCAAGCTCGCTATTTCAGCTCGTTTTTATTTTAGATCACACTTCACTCCCTCCAACTTCCTAAATATCATTTTCACCCCGACTCTCTTAAAAAGTACAAGAAAGTAAAGTAACCAATACTATTAAGAACAAAGGGAATATTACAGTTACTCCTTAAGTTCTGCAGCAACTGGACAAAGTTTAAAGAGTTGGATAACTGTAGCTAAAACTATTTTTCATTCTCTTTTTCAGGTTGTTTTTATATTATATATGATTATGACCTACAAGTTAAAATACACAGCTACCATTGTAAAGACATTGCTGTTATTATGGTCATTAATATATATAAACTTAGTTATGTCATGTAACTCAAATGATTTTAAACAGATTTTATTGGCTGCTCATTGCTAAGCAATTACGTTTAACTATAAAATGTTTAGCCCTGCAATACAAATGGAGTATATGCTTTATCATTGTGCAGACATATGCAGTTCACACTCATAGTTCAACATACATATACATTTGTTACTATGCAAAACCCAGAGGGATCCATTCATCTTTCCAATAGTGATTATTTAAAATGTATACCCCACTGAAAAGCGTACACTTTAAGCTCTTCAATATAATACTTTACTCACCAATGCTACTGAGAGAACTGCTACTTTCGGAATCAGATGGCATTATGGACAGCACACTGTAAGTGGACCCTGGAAGAATAAAAAATAAAAAAGGTTAGTTTTCTTGCTTCACTCCCCAACCCCCCAGCTTCTCTTCGATCCCTCAAGAAAGCATTTGTGCCAATCTCTTAACAGGTCAAACCAGAGGTACAGAACAGAAGGATCTCTGCTGAGATCCAAGAGAGAGTTTGTTGTTTACCGAGGCACTTCTACAGCACATCACTAGAATGGTATCACAGTAATTGGAATACCTGTGGTCACTGGCTTCCTTTTTCATTAACCATTCTTACTCAGCTGCATTACCCCTAAACAAACAATTACTTCTTCCAGCACTTGAGAGACAGTAATGTCTGGCATAGTTCAAGACTTCCAAAAGGAGGCCTATACTCCTGGCGCTTTCCTGTTTTTGAGACACACCAAAGCTTCTATCTGGTCATGACACCTGATTAGGATATGCTGACCCTCAAGAAGCCATTCCCAAGCTTAAAGAACTAATTTCACTGCTTGGGCTTCAATAAATCCAAGCTGCCTCCATTTGCTTCCTTCAAGTAGCCACTCTTACAAGACGAGAGCCTCAACACTATTTTGCTAATATTGGAAGATACTGAAGGCTGGGATCTTTTATTATTAATTATTATTATGCAGAAAGTAAGATAGAATTTATTTACAGGAACAAACACAAAGGCAGGTCCTAATTGAAGAGCTGGCCTGGCTATCAAGTAGAACACCATCTCCTCCCCACCCCTCAAAAAAAAAATTCCACCACAGAAAAGAGTGAGGGAAGAGGGTTATCAACTGTAAGGTAAGTGGCACAACAAGGGAATTTCCATTGGGATATGAAGTCCATCCTCCAGGAACCTGGCCTTAGGCTGAACGTGGCTGTAAAAGACTTCTCTTTTTTTATTCTCCTAATTCTTTCCTCTCATGATTTAAGGTTTGTTTCTTCCAGATTCCTTGGGATTAACAGCTGAAGCACTGGAATCTATGTTTCCAGTACAGGAAGCAAAAATAAAAAAAGACTAGGAAATAAGAAAAAGATAGAAGTCTTTCTTGCTTTCCATCCTTTCAGATATGTCTCAACCTACCCCACCCCCCAGGCCAATTGGTTATCTGAAGAAGGAAAGCGAAGACATGTGACAAATAACAGAAGCTTCCTCCGCCCCATCTCTCTCCACACTCCCACCACCACCTCACACTACAAAATAAAATTAATATAAAAAACTGAGGCCCAGATCTTCAGCTGGAATAAATTGGTGTTGCTTCATGGATTTCAATGGAGCTATGCCAATTTACACTAGCTGAGGATCTAACCCTGAATTTGATAAAACAGGAGCAAATGCTGCAAAGATGAGAGCAATGTCAAAGAAGTATGGTGATGCCACAATCAATCCTTTGAAGCAGACTCTCTATCTTCACTAACAAACAAAAAATACATACAAGAGAAATTGGGTTATTTTACCAGACAATTTTTTGCAAAGAAAGTTTCAAAATGCCCTGGTTATTGAATAATTCTAATTGATTATATAAGTTGTATATTATAAAACACATATGACAAGTATGTCCCTTTGATACAATGGTTTCAGAGAACACTACATTAGTTACTTCCCCTCCCCCAATACTTCTGAAGTTTTTGATGTGGTAAAATAAGTTTTGTTCTTTGTTACTGCTCATTAAAAGTAAAATAATTTGAGCACCCAACTAGAATCAATCAATTAGCGCGTCTCAGTATATGCTTCTTCCACACTTCCATACTGACCCTCAGCATGTCTTGTAGCTCACGCCTGGGGGGTGAGGAGGGGAGGTGAGAGGTTGAACAAAAATTGGCCAACGCCTTAAATTAAGTGGGAGCTTTTACAAGAGATGTGTACCAGGATGAGATCAAACTAACATAGGACTGGAGCAGGATCTGAATGCATGTCTTTAAAAGGTTAAAGCTAATCAATCACCTTAAAAAAATCACCTACCCTCATCACCTGTTTCCTTTTATGAGTACAAGAAAAAAACCTTTCATCACAGACATTGTAAATGGCTTCTGGCCCTTTCCAAGAGCTCCTGATAAATTAAAATCCAGGAGTGCTCCAACTCCAAAAATTCAGATTTATCTCTAGAAACTGTTTCATTGTGGATTTGTCGATAGCTAAATTTACTACTCTGCAAGGCGTCTCAGTGACACAAGGGACTGATTGATAAGTGGAAAGGAAAGATGTTCTTGTGATTAAGGCTGCTGACTTGGACTCTCAAGATCAGGGTTCTGTTCCCGGCTCTAACCATGGCAATCATTTATTTTCTGTATCTCAATTCCCCAATCTATAAATATATTTCCCCAAGAAGTTTAATAGGATAAGTTAATAAACAGTCATGGGGCACTCAGATATTACAATCATGAGCACTGCAGAGAAGTCGAAAAATATAATAAAAATTAGCACAGAATTTTCTCCCCGTCACCCCAGTAGGACATCCTTTCAACAGTCACACTTCATACTCAGCCTGAAATTTGTAATAGACACCGAAGACACCATGATGGTCCAGAATGTCACTTCTCTTGAGCTTAAAAAGAAAAAAAAAAGCTGACCCCTTTAGGTTTTGGCTGAGATTCAAACGCTCCATCTTTCCTAGCTAATGAAGACTGACAGATTTGCATATAATGCATATGCTGTGGGAACATACCTTCAAGCAGCAGTCAAAAATGGATTATGGATATAGCATTTGTTATCACTTACATACTGCTAATCGCATGCTAGGGAATTTATGACACATGATGAGACAGGTCCCTTCCCTAACCAGCTGATAATATAAGGCCCCAAGCCTGCAAATGCACGCATGCATCCGGAGCCTCATTAAAGTCGATGTAGTCCGTGCAGGTACAAGACTCTGCTTATGCACATGCAGTACCAAGACTTAAGAAAAGAAACCATACATGGGAGAAAGGATACCAGCGTACAAACATGTCATGGTGATGTTTGGTACATATCTTGTGGGTCCAAGATCATCAGCAGCAGCATCTCCTCCTCCCTCGATGCCCAGTTGGCCCAACCAATATTTTTTCAGCAATAGAAATTTTGTTCTGCAACCCGTCTATCTGCTGCAATGTTTTTTCTCTCAAAGAAGTGCAATCTTTAAAAGATGGGCATTTTTAAAGAGGTCCCCCTTGGTAGGTTTTATACGAATGTACAATTAACACAGAAGTAAAGCTCTTACTTTTGTTTTTGAAGAAGGATGTGACCAGAAAGAGTAAAAAATCTGGTCTGCTGTTGCTAACCTGATTTTAGACATTTTCAAGTAAACACTAGTACAAGCTCTCTCTCAAAATCCACACTAGATTCATCAAGAATGGATAAAATATCTCATTTTGTTAGATTACTGTTTTTATTCATCTTCAAAAGGGTTGAATTTGCTCAAAATAAGCAAGCCCAATATTTAAAAAGGAGGCAAAAACTCTCTGTAATAGAATTAGAATTTCATTTTGTGAAATGCACCAAGATGGTCTAGATAAGTAAAGCATGACTTCTTCCTAGAGATAGTGGGAAGGTGCAGTATAGCTGTGGGGAAAACTATAGGGGCAAAAATCTGACAGACGTCATGCTGCCACCTGAACACAGACATCCAAGAGGAAGGGAGACGTATCTATCCATTCATAGCTCTCATAACTCCCTTCCCCCTCCACCCACAACCACAAAAAATTGCTCTTCAGGTTCTTCATGACAATACCTACGGAAAAGAGTTAGGCCTGGTCTACACTACAAACTTAGATTGACACAAGTCACATTAAGTCGAACTAATAATGTATGTGCACTACGAGTCCCTTCCGCCGACCTAAGTGGCCTGTAAAGTGGACTTCTGTACTCCACCTCTGCAAGAGGCATAGTGCTTGATTCGACATCCATGGGTCAACATGGGGATAGTGTAGACATTGTGTTGTGTAATTTGAATGAATTAGCCTCCAGGTGGTGTCCCACAGTGCTCCACTGTGACCGCTCTGGAGAACACTTTCAACTCCACTGCTCATCAGCCAGGTACACAGGAAACAGCCACTCCTCTGTTAAAGCCCCCGGGAACTTTTGACTTTTCATTTCCTGTTTGATCAGCATGGAGAGCTCGCCAGCACAGCTGATCAAGGCGACTCAAGGCAGTAAATGCACTCCAGCGTGGAGTACACAGGTGGTGGAGGATCTGATTGATGTGTGGGGAGAAAAGCATGTGCAGGCAAAGCTCTGATCCAGCAGAAGCACCGCTGACATCTATGCCAAGATTGCACAGGGCATGGGGGAGAAGGGCTACGCCAGGGGCAACCAACAGCACTGCATGAAAATAAAGGAGCTTCAGCAAGCATACCAGAAGACAAGGGGGGCGAACAGTCATTCTGGTTCTGCCCCACAGACATGCCACTTTTATGAGGAGCTGCATGTGATTCTCAGTGGCACCCCCACCATTACCCCAACACGCTCCATGGATACCTGCCAGGAGCCCCGGGTGACCTCGAGCAACAACCAGGAGGACACCGTTGATGAGGAAGAGGAGGAGAATATAAGGCAGGCAAGTGGAGGATCCATTATCCCCAACAGCCAAGAACTATTTTTAACTCTAGAGCCCATCCCTTCAAAGGACCAGCTGGTGGCAGAGCACCATGGTGAGTACACATTTCCAATCAAATTGTAGGGATTACATGCTATTATTTTTTATGTTTAACCTGAACAAAAAAGTAGGGGTAGTGGGTATCGGTGGCCACTCCAGCTACACAGAGGATGCTCACTGAGAAAGACTGTTTATGTGCATGGAGATGGCCCTGGAATCCTCCATGGAGATCTCTAGGAAGTTTTCATGGAAGTACTCTGCAGTCCTTTGCAGAAGGTTTCTAGGGAGGGCTGCCTTATTATGTCCCCCATGCTAGGATGCTTTACTCTAGTATTAACTCTGCTGGCATAATTGCAGCACACAGCATAGCAGCATACGGACCAGGTCTTACAGCATCTGCTCCCTTGCTGCCTCTGTTAACCTCAGGAGAGTGATATCGCATAGGGTCACCTAGGGGAATGCGGGGAAGTTTTGAATGCTTAAACCGCAAACAATTCAACAAGTAATCTGCCTCCAGACCCTGTTTGGGGACATCTGGGTCACACAACCACGCTTTCCCAAACATGCCGTGGTTGTGGTTGGAAGAGCTCACCATGTATTGCAAGCAGCATTGGAAAAAAAAAAAGTGGTGGGAGTGGAGGCTTCCTGTTTGTCCCCCTCCTCCCCCCAACTCAGTGCCACTTTTGTAAAAAAACAAACTGTTTGGGGAGCTTTAAACACTGGTGCCTGTCCTCAAACACCATCCAGGTTGCTAGCAGAAAGGGGGCTTTTCTCAAGTTCCAACCTGTGATCCCAAGGATGTCTTCACAAAAGCAGCAGCGCAAGACCTCTCGACCATGCCTCGTGGCCTTACTCACCATGGCTGGAGCAGCAAACTGACTCTTGCAATAGCCAGTGGTTGTGATTACATTGTGGCTTGCAGTGTAGTGTATTGGGGGGAGGGGGTTATAAAAAAATTAACCATGCACCAGAAACAATGTATGCACTGTCAATGCTACCCTTGTGCTTTGCATTCCTTGCAGCTGAAACCTTGTCTGTCGGCGCATCCTTCACACTGGGACAGAGACTTTCCCAGATTAGGTGGTAGAAAAAGACAACTCGGGAGGACATGTTCAGTGAGTAACGAGACGGAGCTCAGAGCATGGAGGATTACACTCTCCAAGAACCAGGACATGGACAGGAGAGCATGCAGGGAACATGAGCATGCCACGCAGGAAGAGATGCTGTGGATTATGAAGGATATGTTGAGGCGTCTAGTTGAAGTTCAAGAAAGGCAGCTGGATGCTAGAGTCCCCCTGCAGCCTATGCTGAACCTGCTGCCATCATCGCCCAGTTCTACATCTGCCTCCCTAAAACGTCCTATGAGGTGGAGCGGGAAAGTTCAGTATCCCTTGCACTCAACACCAGGGGATGATACAAGGACCAGAAGGTGCCCATTCCCACACCTCTGTTTGTTATTGTGGTGCATCTGTAAGCAAGCTTTCCTTGTTTCTTCGCTCCCCCTTCCCCCGCCTGTGTTATCAGCCCTTTTGCCCCAGGTTATTTTACTTTTTTTTGCTGTCTTTGTGTTTGTGTGCATAAAACTTAATGGATTGAGGAGAAAAGGCTCTTTATTCATTCAACACACAGTGGCTGGTGCGGGTGGAGTTTACAGGGGAGAAAATGCACTGGAGGGGACAGTTTGGTAAGAAACAACATAGGTAAGTGTCACATTACTCTGGCTCATTGCTGAAACTGGTTTTCAAAGCCTTGCGGAGACGCAGAGCCCCTTGATGTGCTCTTATTGCCCTGGTGTCTGGCTGCTCAAAATTGGCTTCCAGGCGATCAGCCTAAACTTTTCTCTCTTTGTTTCACAGATATTATGGAGAGCACAGCAGGCAGAAACAACAATGGGGTTATTGCTTTCGCTGAGGTCTAACCTAGTAAGCAAACACCACCAGCGACCTTTTAAACATGCAAAGGCATATTCCACCACCATTCTTTACTTGCTCAGCCTACGGTTGAACCGGTCTTTACCACTGTCCAGGCTGCCTGTGTACAGCTTCATGAGCCATGGCAGCAAGGGATATGCTGGGACTCCCAGGATTACGACTGGCATTTCAACATCACCAATGGTTATTTTGCAATCTGGAAAGAAAGTCCCTGCTTGCAGCTTTCTGAACCGACCTGTGTTCCTAAGGATGCTTGCGTCATGCACTTTTCCTAACAATCCCATGTTGTTGTTGTTGAAATGGCCCCAGTGATCCACCAGTGCTTGCAACACCATTGAGAAGTACCCCCTTTGGTTTATGTACTCTTTGGCAATGTCATCTGGTGCCAAGATAGGGATATGCGTCCCGTCTATTGCCCTACCGCAGTTAGGGAACCCCATCGTAGCAAAACTATCCACTGTGTCCTGCACATTGCCCAGTCACTACCCTTCCTAGTATAAGTCTGTTAATGGCCCTGCAAACTTGAATCACAACAGATCCCATGATAGATTTACCCACTCCAAACTGATGCTCCACTGACTGGTAGCAGTCTGGCATTGCAAGCTTCCACAGAGCTATCACCACTCACTTCTCCACTGTCAGAGCAGCTCTCATTTTAGTGTTGCTGTGCTTCAGGGTGAGGAAAGCTCCAGTTCCTGGAAAGTGGTCTTAAGTATTCAAAAGTTCTACATCCACTGCTTGTCATCCCATAGCTGCATAACAATGCGGTCCCACCAATCAGTGCTTGTTCCTGGATCCAGAAACAGCACTCAACTGTGTCACGGTGATGCATGACAATTGTCAGCAACTGCTAATTGCGCCACTCTATATGTCTTCCAGCCAGGCTGCTTGCGTGGCATCACATTGTTCCACGAGACGGCTCCTGTATCGGCTGTGTAAATACTGCAGGATAAGGCGTGAGGTGTTTGTAATGCTCACAACAACAACAATGTACAGCTGAGCAGGGTCCGTGCTTATGATGCTATGCCATCCATGCGAGTAACCCAGGCTTACAAAAAAAGGCACGAGAAAGGCTTGGTTTGTTTGTCGTTAATTTCAGGGAGGGAGGTAAATGCATCATGGGAGTCTAACTCCATGTTCCCATAACCACCCGTGCCAACGTTTTGGTCCCATAAGGCATTGCAAACCAAACCCAAAATTCTACTCGGTTATGTGCACTGTGGAATAGCTACCCACAGTGCAGTACTCCGTGCATCGATGCAAGCCCTGCTAGTGAAGATGCACTCGGTTGACACAATGAGTGTAGTATGGACACGCAATATCAACTTGCTTAAATCGGAGGCTCAATGTTGACTTACGTGAAGTCAACTTAACTTTGTAGTGTAGACATGTCCTTAATATCTGCTCAGCTGCAGCATGCATACCTGATGGGTTTTGTTTTGTTTTAATGCACTGGAGGGGAAATTAGGCCATTGTCTGGGGGCTTGGCTACACTTGCAGATGTGCAGCCCTGGGAGTTACAGCTGTGTTCGTACAGCTGTGTAGGGAAAGCGCTGGTGTGTGGCCACACTCACAGCTACCAGCGCTGCAGTGTGGCCACATTTGCAGCATTTGCAGCGCTGTTGGGAGTGGTGCATTATGGGCAGCTATCCCAGCGTTCAAGTGGCAGCAACGTGCTTTTCAAAAGAGGGGGGTGGGGTGGAGTGTGACAGGGAGCGGGGGAGAGACAGAGAGAGTGGATTTTTGGAGCCGACGAGGGGAGGGATAGCTCAGTGGTTTGAGCATTGGCCTGCTAAACCCAGGGTTGTGAGTTCAATCCTTGAGGAGGCCACTTAGGGATCTGGGGCAAAAAATTGGTCCTGCTAGTGAAGGCAGGGGACTGGGCTCGATGACCTTTCAAGGTCCCTTCCAGTTCTAGGAGACTGGTAGATCTCCAATTATTACCTATTACCACTTCAGCTCCCTGCCTTGCAAAATCTGAAAAGTTCCTCGACCCCTCATTTAATCTTAACTGCAAATAGCCTGCAGACCAGATAAGCAGCTGCTCCAACAGACCCCCTTTCTCCCCCTCCTCCCGCTGTTTCTCTCCTCAAGCAAACACTCATCCCCCTGCCTGCCTCATTCACAGCAAGGTAGTGGGTTATCTCAATTGATTGTTCACAGTCAGTTACAGATTGATCACAGCAAACAAGAGCTGTGTTTGTTTTTTAGATAAGCAGCTCCCGGAGCCCCGAGTTCACAACAAAACAAAGAGAGGCATCATAACAAAACAAAGAGAGTAATTTAGTTAAAAGCATTCTGGGATATCTCCTAATACCCTGGAGGCCAATAACAGCGCTGGTGTGTGGCCACACTTGACTAGCAGCGCTGCATCACCAGCGCTGCACTCGTTATACCCCAAGCAGACCAGGTGTAGAGCCAGCGCTGCAGCCAGGGAGTTGCAGCGCTGGATGTGCCCTGCAGGTGTGGACAGTTACTAAGTTGCAGCGCTGTAAAGCCTCCACCAGCGCTGCAACTCTCCAGTGTAGCCAAGCCCTCGAACTTATGTCATCTTCATATTCAGTATCAATAATTGGCAGAAATTGTGTGCGCAGTTTGCCGGTTTGATAAGTGCTTCATGGTGTTGGAATTATCCCTATACCAGTATTTACATATTGGCAAAATAGTGTCTTATGTGAATTACTGTACTCCTGTCAGCTACCACTGCCTGAGACTAGTCAAAGTGATCCAGCGTTGAAACTACTGTTCTAACCTGCTCCTATTTAATTAGCCTGGAAAGGGGTGGGAAATATAACAAAAAGCAAAACTACTCAAACACTGAATTTTTTGGCATTTTATCATCACCTCTAGTAAATGTTTTATAAAGTATTTGACAAATGTGGTCCATTTTCCACAACAAACAATTTCAAAATTATAATTTTCAGATTTTTTAAAAAGTTGTAAATGGCCACTTCATCAAATTTCACAGAAAATCTTAAATTAGAGGAATACAAAAGTCATCCAAGAGGGAAGAGTGAATGTTTCACTAAAAATATCACTACATTTTTCAACAGGTTGGCTCATGCAGTTCCATTTTCACACAGACAGATCAGCGGGATGCAGGTGCTATTCTGATTCCTACGCAGAGATTTTTTTTCCCCAATAAAGATGGGAAGCATTTTATTAACAACATTCAAATGGGCGCTTTGATTTTTCAAAACAAAATTTTAATTGACATATTTGCTTTTGGAGTCATCAATACTGAAAAAAAAAATTATTAGCCAAAGCAACTCTGTGGTGCTAAGAGTTAAGTATATAATGTAAAAAAAGTTTATGAAATAAAGTGGTGATTAAAGAAGTTTATGCTATAATGAAGTACTGTACTCCACACTCTTCTGTTACTTGTCTTTCAACAGGTCATTTCGTTTCCTAGTATTCCAAGATACAGTCCCTTAGTACAAAACTTTGTTACACTTCATTTCAAGCCACTGATTCAGAACAATAATCTTCCCTTTCAACAAATTTCAAGAATATAAAATAATCAGATTTTGATAAACACACAGTGCATTATATTCACAGTTCCAAAACGAACAGTGACTTTTATATGCACTCTCTCACACTTGTAGTTTTCATAGCTGTATAAACAAAAACACAAAGATGAAGACAAAACATCAGCCATTTTTTCCTCTGTTACACGGCAGAATTGATATTGGTGCAATTCTTATTTGCTATTCTACATCATGATTCAGACCCTAATCCTGCAATGTCAGCCTGCATCAGCGTTCATTGCACTTCCTATTTTATTAGGAATTTTAAGATGCCCATTTACGACTTGCTCCGATTATCAGATTTCCTTGAACAACTGTTGTATTTATTGGCCTGGCAATATAGCAGCCACTTACGTACCTCAAACACAGCACTGGATTTAGTCCCGGAACACTGAGCCAACATAGAACAGGATTATACCATGATTTATTATCCTCAGACAGCAAACCTGAGAGGTAGTGGACTTTCCTTTCCTTCCTTCCCCCTCCACAGACCTACAACATTGAACCATTCATGTCCATTTGAGTTTAGTATGACTTGCTCTCCCAGTTTAGGAAAGATAATGATGGCGTGGGGGTGGGGGGAAGGAAGAGGGAGAGTTACGCATCCAAAGAGAATGCCAACTGTCAAATGCTGCTAATTCCTCATTAACGATGCCAAGTCACAGCCACAGCCACCAGGCAATGCAGTTCTGCCATGCAAGTATTTAGTACAAGCAGCTGATGCCACAAAATCCAATATGGGAGACCAATGGAGGCAGTTGAAGGGGGTGGAGGGAAGGACAGGGATGAGATTAAAAGATGGATCCCACAGTAATTAAATGAAAACATTTCTCTTCTTGTGTCTCTAACTACAATACTGGGCATCAGCTGGATTTGGAACAGACATTTAAATAAAAAAGGCAAACAAGACAACAATTGCTATGCCCAAACAGACCACAGAAATAGGACAGCATGATTTGCTCCTTCTGCAAGAAAGTGAGAGCACAGAGCCAAACAAGGGTACCCCTGCAACTGATTGCTGACTTGCTGCCAAGTAGCCAGTTGACCAAAAGTCTCTCTACATTCATTACACAGTTTTGAGATAAGGAGGATTTCAGGGCAACTAGCCCCACACACAAGGCCACCTGTCAGAACTACATCTCCACTACCATCCTCTCTCTCTCTCTCTCTCTCTCTCTCTCTCTCTCTCAATGTCACATTGAACTGGACCACGCTCACAAGTAGGTATCTCCATTATGCAGAGAGCTTAAGTAAATTGCCCAAACTCTGTCAATTCTACGTATGCTGCTAATGTCATTCCTGTGGAAGGAATCTATTGCTATGTTCACAAAAGCACATTAAAACTCAAATTAAAATAATAGGTTTAAACCTGTAATTCAATTCAGAATCTCCAAATTAAATTCAAATCACCTACCAACTCTCACCCTCTCCAATTTCCTAAAATCTGCTGTAGCATCTGACAGTTATTTAGAAAATACCAGGGCAAGCATTCTCAATTAGTAAGCACTGCCTGATGGCATGCTTCTTTAACATAAGATAAGAGGTTCTGTTTGAATTAATCTGTTTGCTTCAGATGTAGGAATTTTGAACAACCAGATACCCACAAACATCTTCAGAGCTCTACTTTAACTTCAGATATTCTAGGGGTTCAATCCTGCAAGGTGCTGAGCACTCTGGGCCCAGTCCTGAAATCCTTAGGCACACGCCTAACTTTAAGCACAAGTAGGCTCAGGCTTAAAGTTAAGCATGTCATTAACTGCTTTACTGAACTGAAACCAGAGGGCTTAACACTTTACAGGACTGAGCCAAAAATGAGCAGCTACTTTTCATATACTCCTTTCAGTATACCTCTGAACTACAGTGACATCAAGCAACTCTCTCTTCATACCCCCTCTGCGAATTTCCATTATTAAACTCTACTTTTCCTTGCACTTTGTCTGTCACCCAATTCCCCACAGGCACCAGCTAATTCAACTTCTTGTCAGCAAACAGTTTCTGACAGAGGCCCAATACGCAGGATGAGAGGGCAGTGTGACAAACATTTGTTTATCCACATCTCAGTGCACAAAACTAAACTGACTTTGGCAGGACTCCCAATTGCTGTGGGGGAGTTAAAAAGTTTGACTCAAACTGGAAATGACCCAGATTACCATGTTCCCTTTGCCTTTCACGTCACAAGAAAAACTGACCAAGGAGCTGAAGAATCACATGAATCTGCCATGCTTTATCTCTGAGGCTATTCTTTTCTTAGAAGCCTGTGTGGTCAGGTTTGTCAGAAGCCGTAAAATACATAGTCATTCAAGTGCTAAGTTCTTCTTGTAAGTCATGTGATGCTTACACAAAGCCCTGAATGTACTGCACTAATTCAACAGGAAATTTGTGTCTATCTGTGCCATCTTTATTTCAGGTGTTTCACAATCACTTCACTTTAAGGCTGACTGGGATTCCTAATAAAAAGGCTAGAACTTGCCAGTGAAGGAAAGAAAAATCACAGAGGTTTGATTATGCAAGTGAAATTAACCTTCCTCCTCCCCTACCCCTCACATTTTAAAAACCACTTTTACTCTAAAATTATTTTACATACTAAAATTTTGATTCCTTAATATTGTGCCCCAAAGTATAAATTCTTCCTTTCAATCTTTATCACTATGGGACTGCAAAATAGAACACAAACTTGCTTTATAAAGCACCAAATGACTAGAATTATCTTCCAAGTGCTTTACAGACTTTAACTCTCAGTGTTTCTGCGAGGTTGTTAAGAACATTATTTCCCTTTTACAAGTTACATTGTAATACTGTAAAAATATAGGCTAGCTGCTTTAGGGTCTCAGACATTCTTTAATTATTGGAGGTTAAAAAGTAAACTTTTCCTGGGGGCAAGGTGCAAAAAGTTTCTTGCACCTTCCTCCGAAATAGTAGAGACTGCTACTGGTGACTTCTGGTCTGATCCAGTATCGCAATTGCTATGTAACCTGGGACACAGATGAGTTAAGGAACTTGCGCAAGGCCAAAGAGATTAGTGCAAGAGCCAGGATTCAGATTCTGGAGTTCCTAGCACCCCATTGTGTACTCAGACACAGCATCTGATTGTGAGGTGGTAAGTGGTAAGTGTTAATTTCCTAGTCACTTTTCACTGACATAGTGGGGCGGGGGATGGGGGGGAATCAATAGTAGACTGAATCAGGCAGGTGCAAGGAAAAAAACCCAGGAACCTCTCACCTCTCCATAGCAACAACTGTGCTAGTTCCGTGGACTTTTCTAAAAGATTAGTTGCTGGTAGTGAGTTATATTGAAAAGATTTTACAATAAAGCTTTTCAGAAGATCTGAGACACTGGAATATTCTTGAGAATCATCTGAAGACCAGAAGACAGCCCCTTCAGTAAAAAGCAAGAAGAGAATAATAGAGACAAAAAATAAGGGGAGGAATAGAGAGGGAGGAAAAGATGCTTCCTTTGCCTTTTGTGTAACATGATCTCTGTCATTAGGATACACTTGCTGTTACCCACATATTTTCTTACCATTATTTGTCCTTGTTTGTAGCATTCAGAACACTGGAACAATCATCCCCTTTTCATACAAAAGATGCGCCGAGGAGGGAAGTTATGTAAAAAGCTCCACAAGTCAAAATTTACAGAGTTTCTGGCACCTCCTGTCCACAGGGTAGGAGGCTGGTGCCAGTGCTTAGATTGAGGGCATACAAGCAGTTCTGCCATAGCCTTGTTACTTTGTACTCTGGCTTAGACGGGTGGGTGGTAAAAAAAATAAATTTTGTAGGCATGCCACCATTTTACCTGCATTTATTCCAAGCACTGGTTGTGCCAGAGCATGGAATATCTTACATTTATGATCACTAGATAATGTAGACACTTAACCCATAAACATCAAGGCCTCCACACAGCAATGAAGTCCATAGTTGCCATGGTTCTCTACTACTCTTCCATTCATTCCCTGGATAACTGATAGACTGACTCAGTGATCAGTCTTGCCCCGTGACGGTGTCAGCATTCAGTACCCCTTCTGATGGGGCTTCACAAAAGGCAGGGAAGAAGTTAATATTCCAAGTAACAATAACCTATGTAGTTATTACCCACGCAGAATAAAAAATCCTGCAACATTCTGGTTCAAAATGGAGTATGGCATTGAAAAGCAACTGCTTTTACTTTTGCCTACTTTCTGTTGGTTTGTGACCCTTCATTGTCTGCTTTAGTCTGTTCATTTTCTACTTGACAAGCTGTAAGACTGTACACTACCATAACATTTCAACAGATGAGATGCTACCTTTATGACAAGGCAGCTTTCCATCAGGAGTCTGATTTCCCAAGTGTGGGTGCACTGACCTTTTTGAAAATCCTTTAAGGCTGGTTCACAACATGCCTAATCACTATGAAAATATTGGCATACATGCTGTGCTGTAATCTACCTAGTGTATGGTTGTATAACAAATTCCCATTTGTATGTGCTGCATTAATTGGATAATTTCTTATATAAAGAAACCATATTTTACAGTTATAAACTCAAAAGGGAAGAAATGAAGTAAAATTTTCAACCACAGTCTAGCCTTTGAGTGTTGATTCTTTAACCTTAACGATTAATTAGCATGGGGAGGAGGGTTCCACTGAAAGCTACATGTATAGATATAACATGTGTTACGATATTGTAAATGTCACGGATTACAAATTGACACAGAATGCAATTATATAAACGCATATGAAAATTAAGTGTGGTCCTTAGAAAATCACTACTGCCCCTCTGTTCTGCAAAATAGTGCATCATTGGAAGTTAATACCATATCAGAAAAATATCAAAATCAATTTCCCTGGGGATTCCCTAGTGATTTTGAAGACTTTAAATACTACTAGACACCTTATTATGGGATATCTTAATCTCCTGCCCGCTTGTAAAGTGTCTAGCAGGATTGTGGAGATATTATCTATCTATCTATCTACATAAATTTTCATCACAGCACCTTTGATTTTCAGTGTTCATTACCACAACCTAAAATGTTTAATTAAGATAATACATTTTATGATTGTCAGCCACCATATTACTGAAAACAGAACATCTGCAGTACTGGTAATTATGGAGGTGGTCCAATATCACATCAAACGTACTCCCGACTCATTCATGCTTTTAAATTGCTGTAAGTAGCAAGGATCTGACTAAATCAGTGTTTAAATAAATGCTAAAATGTCACAACAATAACCGTATTCTAACTGCTTGGCATTAAACTGTAGACATAGGGGGATCACAGGTACATTACAAAGGATGATATTTTAAATCAGTGTCACGTCACGCCTCAGACATACGGGGTGGGGGGGGGATGCTGATTTAAGTGTTGCCTTTATTTTCAAATACAACTCAGAGTTTATTCAGGGCAAGAATGTGTCCCACCATGTGAGCTCACAGAACAGTACAATGATAAAAAAAACAAGTGAGGATTTCTTTGAAAGCTTTCCAATATTCTTAACAGGAAAGCCTCCTTAGCTCCCACAGGAGGCTGGGAAGACTAATCCTCTTGGATGCTGCAAAAACTGCTCTTAACCCTCATAACATGAATCATATTGCACTCAATTTACCAGAGGAGCAAACACTGCTTGCCAGGTACATACATATTCACTTGTAGCAATCATTTTCTGGAACACTTAAGAAAGGAGGTCTTCTACGATACAAGCCACCAAGAACCATTATGTTTATTTGCCGGATAATGCATGATAAGCCAAAGTAAAGAGTAAAACACTTTTTTTTTTTTAAACGAGCTTCATGAAGCTTAGCTTCAGAGCTTCTATGGTCTGTTCCAAAAATGCCCTCTTAATCTAAAAATCTAGGATATAAAATGGCATTAATAGTAACTTCTCATGCATTAAGGACCAGAGTAACAGTGATTCCCCCTAGGCTTTCAACAAGACGAAAAGTAAAAAGACATTTGTAAGTCTGTTTCTTAGCTACGCGGATGGGATAACATACACTGTCAACTCTCTGGGGCAGGGTCTGACCTAAGTTCCCTCTAAACCACACAGCCGGCTATTAAGGGCAGTGCAGGTGTGCAGCAGGGAGAGGCGCCTCTCCCCGGGCCCCGCCAGAGCAGCCGCGGCTGGGGAGAGGTTCCTCTTCCCCAGCCCCAGGCTTCTGTGGCGAGAGAGGGCTGGGGGAGTCCTCTCTCCCCGCTGCAGCCCCAGGGCAGCCTGCATCCTAAACCCCTCATCCCCGGCCCCACCCCAAAGCCCACATCCCCAGCGAGAGCCCTCACCCCCCTCGCATTCCAACCCTCCCCCAGCCCTGAGCCCCCTCCCACAAGCCAAACACCCCTCAGCCCCACCCCCACCACACATCACCTCCATATTGGTGCACAAAACAAAATTCATTCTGCACATGGATGTAAAAAATTAGAGGGAACATTGGGTCTGACCCAGTCTGTTACTTGCTTGTACAGCATTTAACACAATGGGGCCCTAATCCTTGACTAGGATTCCCAGGTACTACTGTTATAATAAATGGAATCTCTTGGTGGTGGGGGACGGGATCCTTCCTCTCACTATACTATGAGCAGCTGAAATCCTGGGGCAATGGGGAGCCAGCCCTTCAACACCCTCTTGTGTTTGCTCCAAACTGGTGGAGCTGGAGGCTTAACACAATCTCCCTTAACTTAATACTGCTAAGAAAAAAGGGACTTCCTCCAAACAGACTCCTGGAGCACCCCTTTCTCTCAAGGTTAGAGAGGACAAGACTGTAGTGAAAACCAGTGTTCTAGGTCTTAACAGAAAACCACCTTGGCCAAATGGTCCACATAGGACCTAAGCAAGATATGCTTTCTGCTGAGGACTTGAGTTAAAGCCTCCAACCTTCTCACATCATTGTCAGAAGGAAATCTCTTTTTCCAGCTGAATGCTAAGTTAGGGGAACAGTTTTCAATGAGCTCTTTTTGAGACTAATTGACCAAACCAGCATGCCAAACAGCACGCTCACAGACTTTTCTGCTTAGAGTGACTGGGCCCTGGTCAGTCAATGAAACCAGATATCACACTAAGCCAACTACTTGTCATCTTGATGACTTGGGTTCATGTTATGGGTTCCATCACCAGGCCAAAGTGCAGTGTGGAACTGGAAGTTAAGGGACCCACAGTGAACCTTGGAAATCTCCGGTGTCATGAATATGCAGATGAGCATCCTCAGAAGACATGGCAGTAAGAAAATTGCCCAAGAAAAATGGCTGCTATCAGTATGAGAATGATCTCCATTTCCAACAGTAAGCACTTCTAACCCACCAAGGTTTAGCACCAGATGCTGGCTACTGGAGCTCTATGGGATTACAAAGAGGCAGCATCGAATGGAGGACCTGGGCAGCAGACCCTAACGAATCACAGATGCAGCTTCTGAACACAGGTTCCTCCTGGCTCACTAGTGAAGGAGTGCAGTACACTACTTTTGAAGGAGGAAGCAGAAATGAAAATTTGACAAGCAGCCTAGCAGTACTAACGAGCTTATGTATTAATGTGGCCTCATTCCACCTGGAGCCAAGCAAGTCGTCTCATCTTCGGTTCTCCCCACCCACTAGCAGAAGTCGCCAAAGGAACCTGACTCTAACCACCTCTTTGATTTCTGTTTCCAGGCAAGTAACTTATGAGCAAGGGAGATCTGTCAACTTGATATGGGCCTAAGACGTCACTATGCAGGAAACAAGGAAGCTCCCATTGGTTGCCAATTACACCATTTTTGATCACTAAAAGCTATCACCAACCAGAAGACAAGACAACCTAAAGCACTTATATCAAACATGCAGCTCATGGGCTGCATCCGTCTTTATGTAATATGCATTACATACAACTTCTGCAGAAGCTAAGCTTTCATGTAAAAGAAAAATTAAGTTTCTAGCCCTCATAGTGGTGCCAACAAAACAAAACAAAAAACAACCAACCAACAACCTGCCAAATGTGAACCAATGAAGTAGTTTCTTCCTTAGTTTGTAAGCAATGGCTCTGAGAGGTGTAAACTCTCCCCCATTCATCTCACTGGGATGTTAAATTTAAAGTCTAATAATTTAAGTTTAAATGTCCACTTCTGAGTATTTTGGCTCTCAATCCATTGACATCAGGTTTAAAAAACATTCAGGTGTAAAAAATTCATAAACCAATATATCTAGATTCACATACTTAGTTTATATATGTTCGCACCCGTGTTTCATAGTATGTTGTATCACTGAGAAACTGTACACAGAAGTTAATGAGAACTTCACATCAAATAACAAGTTTGCCCTTAATTTCACTTAGTGCTAACTACAAAAATAAAAACATTTAGTTGTAAATCTTCATACAAAAATTAAATTAGATTAAAATTAAGTCATAATAGCAGTTTATCCTGTTTGTTGGGTTGCCATGCTACAACGTATAAACTAGACAGAAGAACAAACGAAAGAGGAGATGCTGGCATTGAAACTGCAGACGCTGACATTCAGGTGGTCAGAACTCTACTACGTAAGCAGAGAAAGTAAGCATTAATTCCACAAGATTAGCCTCTTAAGGCATCCAGTCCTTTCATTAACTCAATAATGCTTGGAACTGGGCATTTCCCACTGCAAAACACACAAAGGGCATGCCTGTAACTGCCGGCAACAGGAGATTTATCACATATCTAACAAGATATTTTCTAGCAAATCAAAGTCACTACTGAAGGAAGGAACGTTACAATTCAAACTTTGCCAGGTCACTCATCAGATGTACATATCAACCAAGCAAGTTTCTACATCCACATATTCTTAGGCACCATCTACACACACAAGCTATTCTACTTTAACTATACTGGCACAGTTAAAGCAGTAAAATCCCCTTTTGTAGGGACAGTTATACACCAGTTTAAAGGTGCTTAATACTCGTACAGTTTATTCCTGTACAGGAATGGGAATAAGCAGTACTGGTATAAGGCACATTTATACCAGTATAACTGCATCAACACTAGGAGTTGTTGTATTGCTAGTTTTGTTTGTTTGTTTGTTTGTTTTTTTTAAAACACTGAAACTAATTACACACCTGACCAATTCAGCCATACCAGTAATGACCAGGCCTGAGCCATCAGAACTAGAGTAGAAACTATCGGTTAACATCCCAAAGTCCAAGTCCTGGTTAGGATGGCCCAGCATGACTGCATACAAGGAATTTTGGATATATGTTAATACATATGTCAATCTCCATGACCATCCCTTTGATAGGTCTATCAAGTTACTTGATCTATGAAAGTCTATCAGGCTTCTTTTAATAGCATAAAAAAATCGTTTGAACAAATAAATTACGGAGAAAACGGACTTAATTACGAAACAACTAAAAAACAGCTTCCATTTGAAAAAGAGGGTTAATCTCTGTGCATGGCTGCTCTCCAGAGGAAATGCTACAAATATCAAAAGATCTCATAGGGCTCTCTTTTTACTGAGCTGGGAGCATTATACAGTCAACTTTTCTAATCATTCTATATGACTTACAAGTCATCTCAGTCCCACTGCTCGTAAAGACCACTTCAGAAGAGGTACCAATAAAGTCACCCACATTCAAATTAAGTGGGAGTTAACATTCCAGATACCTCATTTGAAATGTAAGTGACATGACCAGACTGTACTCTTCTTAAAAACCTGCCCTTTCCATCAAAGCCGGCACTTCTGAAAGAAAGTGATTCATATTTCCTGGCATAAAACTGAAGTAACTTCTTTCAACCTTAAAATGACATGCAGACGCCATCAACTAAGACTTGATAAAATAATTCCCTATAGAGTAACATTCAGCCCACTGCACACTGAAGCAGGGAACTATTCCCAGGGATGATCAGCTTCATTTAAATACATAAAAGTTGGGCCTTACATTTTATTTTTGTCGAGCGGTGCTGGGGAAACCTACACACACATTCAAATAGAGAATGTGTTCTCTTCCAACTACTAATCCAAATTAACAGTGGCCATTAATTGAACTAGTAGTATTAGAAAGATTTTGATATAATCCATACCACAGAATTAGTATTTCCCCCCCCCTTATTTCTTTCTCACTACCTGAGATTTTTTGCAGGCTCCGCAGGTCCTGTCCTAGGATTTCAGGGCGGGGAAGAGCAGTAGTTGAATGTGTCAGTGGGGACTGGAACTGAGGCCACTGGTTAGATCCTCCTGCACTGAGTAGAGGCATATTTGGATTTGAGTCCATTTTCCCCACTGCCTCCCTCCCCCTCCCCCTCCCCCCCAGCTTCAGCAATGACAGGGAGGATGAGTTATGCTGAGCAGGGGCTTTGGCCTTACTCCTGCATTTTTCTAGTTAGAACTGGGGGCGGGGGGAGGTGCAGGAGCTGGAGGGGCTGAAATTGACAATAGCGCTAATGTTCCCAGCTGAGCGGGGTGGGGGTGGAGAAGCTGCCCAGGATACATTCTTGCCCTGGCTCCCAGCCTGAAGCGGGGGGGGGGGGGGGGCAGGGAAGAGGTGCTATAGCCCAGCTGACCTGCTTTCTTGTCAATTTCATGAAGCCATGAAATTGACAAGAGAGCCAACAGTCAGTGTAAGTAACACAGGCCATGGCTACACTTGCAAATTTGCAGCGCTGCAGCAGGGTGTGAAAACACACCCTCTCCAGCGCTGCAAATTGCGGCGCTGCAAAGCACCAGTGTGGTCAAAGCCCCAGCGCTGGGAGCGCGGCTCCCAGCACTGTACGTTATTCCCCACAGGGAGGTGGAGTACGGACAGCGCTGGGAGAGCTTTCTCCCAGCGCTGGCGCTTTGACTACACTTAGCGCTTCAAAGTGCTTTGAAGTGCAAGTGTAGCCATAGCCACAGTGTCTATAGAGACACTGCATGGCCCTAACTACACCAACATAAGCCCTACACCTCTCCTGGAGGGAGTTATGCCAGTGTAGTAGGGCAGTGGTTCTCAACCAGGGGTACACAGAGGTCTCCCAGGGGGATCATCAACTCATCTAGATATTTGTCTAGTTTTAGAACAGGCTACATAAAATGCACTAGCAAAGTCAGTACAAATTAAAATTTCATACAGATATTAACTTCATACTACTCTATATACTAGACACTGAAATGTAAGTACAATATTTATATTCCAATTGATTTATTTTATATGGTAATGTAACTAAACAATTTTTCAGTAAAAGTGTGCTGACACACTTGTATTATAGACTCATAGACTTTAAGGTCAGAAAGGACCATTATGATCATCTAGTCTGACCTCCTGCACAATGCAGGCCACAGAATCTCACCCACCCACTCTTGTATCAAACCTGCATCTGAGCCACTGAAGTCCTCAAATCATGGTTTAAAGACTTCAAGGTGCAGAGAATCCTCCAACAGGTGACCCGTGCCCCACACTGTATTTTTATGTCTGATTTTGTAAGCAAGTCATTTTTAAGTGAGGTGAAACTTGGGGGTACAAAAGACAAATCAGACTCCAGAAAGGGGTACAATAGTCTGGAAAGGTTGAGAGCCAGTGGAGTAGGGCACTTACATCAGCGGGACAAGACTTTAATACAGCCACTGACATAATTAGGTCTACCTAAACTGCCTTATGTCGACCTAACAGTGTAGTGTAAACCAGGCCTAAGTAACTCCAGGCTATCCATCATAAAACCTGACATTTCTTTAAAATTAGACAATTTGGAACCAATTCTTTTAAATATGTTAAGTTTTAAGAAACTTTCTAAAAACAGACAAACTTTTCATAAAAATGACACTGTTTTAACCAAACAAACAAGTCAAATCCCCAAACTCAGGGGTCAAGGTAGTAACAGTCATTAATTAGGAACATACTGAAACGTCTGGTATCATGGACCAGAATTTTTCAATCTTGACAATCAAATGGAGGCTGAGACATTGCAGCCATATCTAAAGTTTACAGGTCTGAAAAGAACATACCTACGCCCTGATTTGGAAAAGTAGTTAAATGTGCTTCACAGAATCAGGGTCTTACTGCAGAAATCAATCTGTTCATGAAAATTCTACAATAAGAATTTGTGGAAAACTCTTCAAAGTAGAAAGAGAAAATTGACAAACATCACTGTATCAAGTGAACTCACTGTCTTCCACCATGGTGGAAAAAGTAACTTGAATCACTATGTGCCAAAAAAACCCAACACCCTGTCAGCAGTGGGGCATTTACCTGGAACACAAAAATGATTTTCTACACAAATGCTCACCCTGCTCCCTAAGGTGTGGTTTTGACAGGGCCGGGGCAGAGGAGATTCCTTCTGGGGTTTGGGAGGGTAGAAGAAATCTCAGCTGGGAGCAGCAAAGGCATGTCATGCGCCCCCCTTCTCTTCAGCTTGTGGAGGCTGATTCTTCCCTTCTCTCTTCCCTCCTTTTCCTTCTGTGTTCTCAGGGCATATGCATGTGTTGGCGGGGGGGGGGGGGGGGGCCCAGGGAAGCGGCAGGCTCTGGAGCTTATCCCTTCCTCTGCCATGGGGCGGCACGGGGGCTGAATGACTTGCTCCTGTTTGGTGATGGTGGAGCATGAGCAGGGCTGACACCATTTCCTGCCCAGGCAGGATAGCCTTTGTGAGATGCAGAGAGGGCATGGACTTCACTTCCACCATCAGGTTTACAGTACACTGGGGCTTACTGGCTCCCCTTGAGATTTGCGCAATAATTCTCCTCAGTGGTTACCCTAGTTATGCGATAGTTTTTAATAAAGTTGCAGCCACCCCATTTAAATGTAATATGGTATCGGTCTCATTGTTAGGGGGTCTACAACAGAGGTAATGGTACAAATTTCACCTCCAAGAATAAATGGATTCCAACTTTGTTTACATTTTTAGTTTCAAGTAGGTTTTGGAGATATAGTTTTTTCTCCTACTGAAGATGATGTCACTGGGAGCAGCAATCTGTTCTTGTATGCATCCCCTTTCACTGGTAGTGGCAACAAGGAGAGAGAGGGGGGACAAAGAGAGAGATGCAGCAAACAGCAAGAGCATTAAAAAAAATAAAGACATCCATTGTTCCATTCATATTGCTGGCAACACAGTGCAAAATGCTTTAACATACAATTAAGAACTGATCAAGTTATGTCAAAGCTATGAATCTTCAAATATATGGAGAGAAGTGCCTCTCCCCCAGAGATGTGGCTGTAGCACTGATGAGTCACAGTACTTCAATTACAAAGTGTGTGAAGTTAGTTTTAATGGAAGACTGAGTTCATCTAGTCAATTATACGGGAAAGGATTTTAAAATGTGCTTGTGTAACTATGACATATTTTAAGATGGATCAGCGTTTAGAAGTGAAAAATCAAAAATATTCCTTGGCTGTCTTGATTTATTTCAGTCTCAAGTAGTGCTGATCCTTCCTGCATCGTAATTTTACTCTTCGTTTACCTTTGTCAGGAAAAGATTAATGTGGATCCATTTGAAAATTGTGCACGTTGCATGACAATCTTATTGCTGCATTATGAATTTTATTAAAACTGTGGTAAATGTGAACATGTATCACTTTTTAAAGAGCTTTTTGAAAATTATCTATTTATTATATAGGTAGGATGCTTCAGAGGCTGAAAGAGACCTCAGAGGAAACAGCCAAAACCATTGGAAAAGTTTTGGTTTAGAATAGGCTGTGTTGAAAAGGGAGCTGGCACGAGGTAGGTCTTCTGAATTTTTGCTTCCCCGAAGTGTACTGGTTTTTACGCTGCAGGAAAAAATAAAGATTCCAGCTCTTCACCACTAACGCTTTAAAATAACATTTTACAAGCCACAGAAACAAGATTTGATGTGAAACTAGTAACATATGCACCAAAGCTATTAAAATCGAGAATGAATTGTGGGGAATTTTTGAGGGAGATTTAATAAATCGGTGCTCAATATGATTCTGTGGATGTAAAAACTGTCAGTACTAAGGGCTTCTCTACATCAATGATTATTTCACAACAAGCTGGCATGCGAATCCACCCCACACTAGCCTGCTGTGGACTAACTGTCCACATGGAACCTGCTGACGGGCATTAACAGCTCGTTAATATGCTGTGATCTAGTCCCAGAAAGGAAGACAATGTAGCTTTACAGCACAGAATGGAAATAAATGTAAAATCAAGGAAGCAAAACCCAGATACTGGAAGTAAAAGATGAACCTTCACTTCAATAACAGAAATATTTCATATTCCTAATAAGCTTTCAGGTGTTTCCAGAGTTTCTGACCAAGGGAAAAAAGTCTGATAATCCAGTTATGTCTGTTTCTCCCTCCCCACTCCCTAATCTTGGGGGTCATGTTAACGTTAATTAAGAAGAGACCTAAGGCACTTGAGATTCTTTTACAATTATCATTTAGAAATCAGCTACAGGTTTTCAGTGATTTACCCTGAGAGATACAAGTCTGGATAATGTAAATTAGATACAGAGGTCTGAATTATTTATTTTTCAAAATTATTCCGCGCATTTCTCTACATTTCCCTTGGCATACGATCAATGAAAAGGAACTTTACACCTCTAAATTAGTGTGTAAAAAAAATTAGCACTAAAAATCCAGCCTGCCTAACCAGAGATCTCTACTCAAACCTCCACCTCAAAGCAAAACTGATTAAGTAGAAGAGTTCTGAAGCCTGCTTAGAAGATGGGTCTGTTAGGCCAAAGGGTGAAAGAGGAGCGTAAACTGTAACATGAAGAAGACTGCAACAAAGAGTCCTGTGGCACCTTATAGACTAAAAAACGTATTGGAGCATGAGCTTTCGTGGGTGAATACCCACTTCGTTAGACGCATGACGCATGAAAAATGACAATGTCATGTCATTATCTGTGCACACTCATTACTGTGATATCTGAATGCCTTACAAGACAATTAACAGTTGGTTTGCCACCAACTCCAGATGTATAGAACACAGACTCACTGATCTCCGATAAGCTACAGAGAGGGGAAGCCACCATGATATACAGGACACAAACCATGGAAGGAAGGATTTAGAGTTCAAAGCCAACCCTCAAATTGCACTCAGAATGGATTTGGAACCAGTGAGATCTCTGGAAAACAGGCATCTTGCTCCCTGAAACTCCCTCATGTAAGTGGAGGGCAATGCTCTGTGCTAGCTGAAGTATGAGTGCTCTTGAAGTGCAGCCCTAACTGAAGTGTTTTATGGTAACACAATCTGGAGGTGGCAAATTTATGGAAAATTGTGGCAAAAAGAGCATCCATTAGAGAAGGCTGTCAAACCAGCCATTATAATCTTAGCTACTGTGCCCCTTTGGACAGCTGGTAGCAGCCCATGGTCCAATAAAATTGCTACATTGCAAACCAGTGTTACCAAAAGGCAGACAGAGACACACACACACACACACCCTTGTTAACCAAAGGGAAATACTGAATCTCCCCACTTAACGTCCTCTCGCTTAATGTTGTTTCAATCTTACAACCCTTACAGAACATGCTCCATTTAAAGTTGTGCAATGTTTTGCTATAAAAATGTTTGGCTGCCTGCTTTGGCCACAGCTGGCAGCCCCCCAACAGCTCCTCTAAACCCCACCCCCAGCGCCTCCCAGCAGACCCTGCAGATCAGCACCTTCCCCCTCCTCTCGCTTGCAGCAATCAGCTGGCTTATAGCATTCAGGAGGGAGGGGGGAGGAGCGAGGATTCAGCATGCGGAGTGAAGGGGGAGGAGGGGGAAAGAAGAGGCGGGTTAAGGGTGGAGGCTTGGGGGAAGAGGTGGCGTGGGCGGACCGAGGGTTGAGCCCCCCATCCTTGGTGCTTGCAGACTAGGGGAAGCTGCCGCTGCTGCTGCGCAACATGTTTCTCCTAGCCTACAGCACCTTCAGCCTCCTTGCCTGCCTCATTGTCTCCAGTGCCAGTGGGCTGTGCCTATGTGGGGTAAGGCCGGGGCACCTCCCAACTATAGTACTGTACTGTATGGCCAAAAAAAAATTCCCTGGAACCTAACCCCCCGATTTACATTCATTCTTATGGGGAAATTGGATTCGCTTAACATAATTTCACTTAAAGTTGCATTTTTCAGGAACATAACTACAATGTTACGTGAGGAGTTACTGTATTTTACTTCTGGTTACTTTCAACACTGATATTTTCCAGACTGAGACTTCAACAGCAGTCTTTTACCTAAGTTCCCATAAGTGCAAATGCTGAAAAGGAACACTGCATTTTTGGACACGAAACAGGTAAACCTCAATTTTACTAAGGTCTCCGGAGACATGTATGGAAGAAGAATGTGCTTGGAGTTAAGGAGATCTGGGCTACAGTCACAAGTCTGACAGGCTTCCTGTGTTACCTTGAGCAAGTCATTTACTCTCTTCGTACACACTTGTAAAATCAGGATAATACGTCCCTACCTGATAGTGGCATCATGAGGATTAATTCACTAATGACTCAGACACATACCTAGGTGGCAGAAAACTTCTAGACTGCTAGCATGCCAGGGACAATTCACCATGGACTTCCAAAATCCACTCCCTCAAATGGAAGCAATTACAGATACATCCCACCTGAAACGGGGCGCAGAGGCAGATTAACAGCATCCAAGGAACATAGTCTTGTAAGACCAGCAACTGAATATGAATGCAGACCTGAACAGTCTGAGGATATTCAAAGATGTTGAACAAGAGGCTCTGGTTCAAGCAATCGGGCCACCATGTTCTATATAAACACACAGTGAGACACCAGAATTTGCCCTTGTGCTTTGGGAAGCCCTGCAGGTGCACAATTCAGCAATATCCCACTAGACACACTGAGCAACTACTTACCTACCTAGCTAGAAAGAAACAGATATAGACAGGCCACGAAAATGCACACTGGTATCACACAAGCAACCCCTAGCCCAACAGGGTAGTGGATCACATCTTTGAGGAGAAGGCACCAGACAGCGATCCCTCCAGACAAGACTCTCACCCTCGTCAGCCAACAGACAACATTCATTTACCTTCCTCATAGCAAAGTTATCAGCCACGCTCAGGAGAGAAGTGAAAGGCTCAGTGAGCCTAACCGCCCTCTATTGTCCAAGACAAATTTGATGCCACCACCATCTGAAATCAGGCGCAGAGTCTGGTTACAGCTCACTGCACAGAACCAAGTCTACTCCTGAGCCAACATGGCCCTGACTCTCCCACCTTCTAGGTATTGTATTTTGGAATCTGTTAGCCTTCCCTACTGCGCACAGCTTTTTGTCCTCTCTCTCGGTTTTTTAATTTTTTTTTTAAAAGACAACTCTGGAGATTTTAGATTCCAAGAGTAATAATCTGTTGAGATGGGTGTCTTTTGAAACAAAATACCTTTAAATACCTTTAACTGGTGTTCTTTGAAAACAGACCCTTCAAATTTTGAGCCAAGGAGTCCCACACAAGCCCATATTTGAACCAAAGCACGGTAATCTGTTAAATATGTGCATCTTCAGAAATCATCTCTTTCATGCAAGAAAGAAATGTTCCATTCTCCAATGCTGTAGTTATGGGTAATACCTTTTACTTTTGGATAAAGGACGGGGTGAAAAAAGTAATATTACCTGTTCTTGGAAGACATTAATTGAGAAGAACTTTACAACCAGCATTCAGACTGAAACACAAGTTTCAGCTAATAAGGACAAGAAGCCCTTGCCAATCACCTTAAAACATTTGATTGCTCCATTTGGCTTTTTGATCGACAATAACTTCCGAATGAAATCAACTTTCTGGGAAATAACCCATCTATCAACAGCCCTTCAACTCTCTGCCTAGCTCTTTTGATTTATTTAATACCACTACTCAAGGGCATACAACTCCAGAGAAATAATGGAATTCTTAAAAGATAGTGAGTACTTAAATAACTCATAATTAAGAGACAGAAGGGTTCTTATTTGATTCAACTTCTGAGAGTGCACGTGGTATCATGAATTAAAAGACTCCATTTAGTTCCACATAGCTTCGTGTTTCTCTAGCAAGGCTCAGGGCAAAACTGCAAAGGTGGCTGAATTAATTTCTTAGTCCCAAAGGTAACACACCTCGGTGTCATTGTTAATTAAGCTAAAGAGCTCATGTGTGCTTGTTTTCACCATGCCATAAACCAGCCAAATATGATCACTGCCCCCATTCTACAATCTTCTGTACACAAAGCCAACACTAAGTAAAATCAGTAGCCCATATTATATAAAGCACATGTGTGAAAGTGTTTGGGGGGGGAGGGGGAGCTGGAAACATTATTTAATTTTTCTCAAATCATGGGAAGATTTCTGTGAGCACCCAGTGCTGTCCATTCAGTGTGTACCAAGTCTGTTGCCCTTTCCATAAATGAACAATGAATTTAAGAGGATAAACTGTAATTTTAACTATCACAAAGTTGCATTAAACAGAAATAGTCCCCAACAGCTGTTTGTTTACCTGTACATTTTCCATGCCATTTTCCTTTAATATAGTAGACATTTTGAAAAACATGGTACTACCGCCATACATGGATGGCATTTCCCTATAGATGGTTCTAAGTCTTAAAGTCTTCCAGAGACTATGCTTTGCCCATAGAAAATCCTAGAGTGGCCAGGAACGTTTTCTGTCACTACAGGCAGTAACATAAGAGGTTTTACTCCATCCTTAAAGATGTAGACCTGGCAGCTGTGGGAAATGCTTGAAGAACTCTCCAAGGAAGGGACTACCTGCAACACAGTATGCTTATTGAGTACTCAAAGGCCCTTGAAGGAACTCCAGCTCATACAGACCACCTATTAAGCGGTACCAGTTGATATGAATGCATCAACCCCAGTGCTCTGCTCTCTATACTTGCTCCCAAAGAGTACCCAACCAGCTTCAAGGCCTTAATCTTCATCTTCTAGGACTAGAATGGGATTGACCCCAGTTACCTCAGAGACCACTTATCTCCAGGACCAGGATTACCACCACAGCTGTGCTCATCATGTACCATGGAACAATCGACAAAGAGGGCAAAAGGACACACTGTCATGAAAGCTCACAGCTCTAGAACTCCCTTTGGAACAACCATAGATCTAACCACCATCTAATCTTCACGTAAAACCCAGCGCTTTGACTTGGCATTTCCATAAGGTGGACAACGAACAAGTGTAACTTGTAATTACCTGCCCATGAGACAGGTAGCTTATATGTGCAGGAGGTACTAGCAACTCATCCCCCTCAGAGACAGAGTACAAGCTCTTGAGGCAAGAGTGGCTGAATTGGAGGAGCTAAGGGAAACAGAGAGGTATATAGAGGAGGCTTTCGGAGACACAGTGGTGCAGTCCCACCTCCCATCTGAGAACCTCTGTGTTGCTGAGGAGAATGAATGCCTCAGGGCAGGAAAGCATCAAGAAAGGCACAAAGGGCAATGATCCCATAGTTGGGACCCACCTTCCAGGAGAGGTCATGGTACCCTCTTGCACTGAGGATACCACCCTGCAGGCTGGCACCTCAGTTATTAGGATAATATAGGCAATAGTAGTGGGGGATTTGAATATTTGAAATAGAGATGGTTCGGCTTGTGACGAGGGGGAGCACTGCATGGTGAATTGCCTGCTGGGTGCAAAGGTAGATCTCACATGATATTTAGACAGCCTTACAGGTACTGCTGGGGAGGAGCCAGTTATCATGGTATATGTACATACCAATGACATAGGGAAAGATAGAAAAGATAGGAGAGGTCCTGGAAACCAAATTTAGGCTGCGGGATGAGAGATTAAAGCCCAGAACCTCCTTGGTAGCATTCTCACATGCAGGACCAGTAAGACAGGCAGAACTGCAAGATTTCAATGTATAGATGAGATGGTGTAGGGAAGAGGGATTTAAGTTTATAGGAACTGGGCAACCTTTGGGGGGAAGGAGTGACCTATAGAGGATGGATGGGCTCCACCTAAACCAAACAGAACCAGACTGCTGGCACATAAAATTAAAAAGGTCATAGAAGATTTTTTAAACTAAGGGCTGTGGAAAGCAGACAGGTGCAGAGGAGCATGTGGTTAGAGCAGTGACATCCTTTACGGATGAATTTATTAAAGGAGGAACTCTAACCCTTAAAGAGGACAGGGAAGAAGTTGGTAAAGTACAAGCAGGAGATAGTGATGAACAGTCAAATGAAAGAGTCCTATTTAAATAAAAAACACGGGAAAGCAAGCAACGGAATACTAACAAAACATACAAGTGCTTATATACAGGGGCGGCAGGTTTTATAAATTTTTGGTGGTGCCCAGAACAAGTCCAAGCCCCGCCACCCCCTCCTCCCCCTCCCACACACACACCTGTCTTGTAAGCCAATATACAGTAACTTCTCACTTAAAGTTGTCCCGGTTAACGTTGTTTTGTTGTTACATTGCTGATCAATTAGAGCAGTGGCTCTCAAACTTTTTTTTCCACAGACCATTTGAAAATTGCTGAGGGTCTTGGCGGACCACTTCATGATCTTTCCAAATGTTGAATGTACCGTTAGCTAATTATTGTAAAGCACTTTGGTAAAAGTGCTATATAAAAAAAACCCTAAATAATAATAAACTTTTTTGTTCTACACATAAAAGCACACAACTCATATTTTAATATCAGTAGTCTTAACCTTTCTAATGTGATGGATGTGCCCTCTCTCCCCTGCTGCAGCAGCCCCCAAGCTGGGACTGGGAAGAAGGGGGGTTCTCTCCCTTTCTCCCCCACTGCAGCAGCCCCTGTGCTCTCTCTGGAAAGGAGGGGGGTCTCTCCCCTGCCACAGAGCTGAAGCTGGGAAGGAAGGGGGTCTCTCCCCAGCAGCTGCAGCCCTGAGCCTCTTTCTCTGGCCATCGTAGCCCTGCACGTCCCAAATTTCCCCCACCCCCTCTTCTCACACCACTGCTCTCTCCTACCTATTCCCTATTCCCAATGCCACCACCTCACCTTACATGTGCATCTTCTCCAGAGTCCAGGTAGCTAATTAGAGGAGCCACCCCCATCCTGATTTTTCACACTTGCTGTCTGGTCACCCTATGTGCAGAGGGGAGAGGGGGAAGAGGGGTGCTGTTGTCAGGGTGTCTCCATCCCCTGTTCCTGCCTCCCCCCATCTCCACAGAGCAAGGGGGGACACAACAGGGCTCAGAATGAAGGGAGCTTGCTGGCAGCAGCTGCTGTCTCAAAGTCTCTCTCTCACGCACAGGGTGTGTGTCTCTGTCTCTCTGCTATGCTGTCTTCCTCCCTCAATTCCTGCTGCCTTATAGAGTGTGAGGCTGCATTAACACTGTGTGAACCCTTGAGGGCTCAGCCAAGTGCTAGTTCATCATTTAGCAGTAAGGCATTCCATGGGAAATATCCTACCCTCTGACTCCACCACCACAACTAAGCTTCACAATCATCATTGCTGTGTACAGTATTACATTGTTTGTTTAAAACTTATACTGTGTATATATATAAAATATAGTCTTTTGTCTGGGAAAAAAAATTCCCTGGAACCTAACCCCCTCATTTACATTAATTTATATGTGGAAATTGGATTCGCTTAACATCATTTCACTTAAAGTAGCATTTTTCAGGAACATAACTACAACATTAAGTGAGGAGTTACTGTACATTTTTTTTAAATAATGTAAAAATGTGAAGGCTCTGGGGTGGGGCTGGTGATGAGGGGTTTAGGGTGTGGGAGGGGCTCAGGCAGAGGGCTGGGGTGCAGGGTGAGGGCTGTGCATGAGGGGGTTGGGGTGCGGGAGGGGGCTCAGGGCTACGGCAGAGGGTTGGGGTACTGGGGGTGAGGGCTCTAGGGTGGGGCAGGGCTAGGGATGAGGAGTTTGAGGTGCAGACATGCTGCCCTGGGGCAAGGGCCAGAGAGGAGGATTCCCCCCAGCCCTCTCCCTGCAGGCAGCAGCAAGCTCTGGGGGAGCCCTCCCCCTTCTTCGCCCCTGCACCACACTCACCTCGCACCACTGTCACTGCATGTGCTCCTAGTGACCCTTTCAGGTACAAGAAGCCCCCTTGTCTCCCCTGCAGTGGGTGCCGGGGGAGGGGGGGCTGCCATCACATGTGCCTCCTCCCCTGCTGTTGCCCCTCACTGTAGCCTCACTGGGGGTGGGGGATGGGGCTGCCCCTTGTCCAGTGTGGGGCAGAAGCGGTGACTGCGGACGGGGGGCCCTGTGCTGGTGGAGGGTCCCATTGGAAAATGAAAGGGTCTAAGGGGGAAGGGCAGGCTCAGGGTCAGCCTGCCCCGGCAGTAGTGGATTGGGGGGGGGGGGGAGACGGGAGACTAGGATCCTGCAGTGGCAGTTGATGCAGGGAGGCAGCATGCAGCTGCAGTCTGCTCAAGGGACCCGGGAAGGCGAGCAGAGGCAGCAAGTGGGGGCCCGGGGACACTCAGGGGAGGCGCGTGGGGGCGGCAGGCGGGGCCGGGGGAGAGGGCTGGGAGAGAGACCCGGCCCCAAACATTGGTGGAGCTGGGCTCCAGGGCCCTGATTATTGTTGGAGCCTAGGCACCATGAGTCCACATAACTCACTGCCTATGCTTATATACAAATAGTAGAAGTCTAAACACTAAAAGAGCTGACCTAGAGGATATTGATAAAATAGGCATCGTGGACACTTGGTGGAATTAGGATAATCAATGGGACACCATAATACCAGGGTGCAAAATACACTGGAATGACAGGATAGGTAGTGCTGGTCTGGGAGTGGCATATGTTAAAGAAAGCATAAAACTAAATAATGTACACCCTAACATAGAAACTTTATGGATAGAAATTCCATGCTCAAATAAAAAGAGTATAGCAGTAGGTTTATACTACTGACCATCTGACCAGGGTGCTGACAGTGACTGCAAAATGCTAAGGGAGTTTAGAGAAGCTACAGAAGCAGAAAGCATAATAATGATGGGGGATTTTAACTATCCTCACATTGACTGGGTAAATATGATATTAGGGAGTGATGCAGAGATAAAAGTTCTAGACATCAGGGCTACTTATTGGAACAGCTATTCCTGGAACCCACCAGGGGAGACGCAATTCTTGTTTTAATCCTTGGTGGAGCACAGGATCTGGGCCAAGAGGTAACTATAGCAGAACCACTCAGAAATAGTACTCTTGAGAACAATGCGCCCAAAAAAAAAAAAATCTGTTCACAATATTTTAAAATTCTGCCAATGTCATTTATTTATTGACAAATGTGGAGGCTCCAGTATGTCAGTGGGGAGCACAGGCCACTGGCTGCACGGAAGTGGAAGATTACCTTGCAATCCCTTCCCCCCACACCACTTGGACAGGGACTCAGCAGTGAGGCTGCACCCGACCCTGGCACAGCTCAAGGGCTGGACCTGCCCCAGAAGCACCCCAGGGTCCTGCCTCTCTGCACCAGGTGTGGGCAGGCAGGCTCAGCCCAGCAGGATCCAAGCATTGGGGGACTTAGTGTGGGGTGATCCAGGTGTGAGGTGAGAGGGTTCTGTGTGGGGCAATCTGGGTGCAGGCAGCTCAGCGGGGAGAGTCTGGGTATGGAGGGGATCTGGATGTACAGGGCTGGTTGGCAGGTTCTGGATTCGGAGCAAAGGCCTCTGAAACGGAGGATCTAGGTGAAGGTGGCTAGATCTCAGCCGGGGGGGGGGGGTCTGAGTGTGAGGGGCTCAGCAGGGGGTCCAGATGCTGTGGGAGTGGGGCTCGGTGGGATACGGGTCCAAGTGCAGTTGGTTAGGGCTCAGTGGGGTGAGAATCCAGGTCATGGGAGGGGGTTTGAGTGCGAGAGGCTCAGCAGAGAGTGGTCTGGATGCAGATAGGTGGGGCTCACCGGGTGCAGGAGTCATGCGGGTGCAGGGGTGGGAGTCTGGGTGCAGATTCGGCGGAGGTCCGGAGGCAGGGCTCGGCAGGTTGGAGGTTCGGGTGCAGGGAGGTCCAGATGCACAGGGGTTGGGCAGACGGGGAAGCAGCTTCCTGTACAGTGACCCCTCCTCCTGCAGCTGGGGAGCAATGGGAGTAGGAAGTGGGGGAAAGGGTGCGGAGCTGGGGAAGGTTTTGGGGGTGGGTCTGATCCAGCCCAGCCACTCCATGCAGGGGAAGTGCACTTCTCCACCACCCCAAGCCCAGCCAGGACTAGCCGGGGGGGAGGGCGGGGCGGGGGGAGGGGAATGGAAAAAAAGTCATTAGACTGACTGTATTGCCATTAGAAAAAGGAGGGGAATTTTTAAAATAAAAAACCCTCCAAAGTAGAAGGTATGAAAGTCTATCTTTGGAGACTTTTTGCAGATGTGTTTAAGTGACATTGCAGCTGTTGAGTAGAGAGAACATTTTAAAAGAGGAATAAACCTCTGGACCAGAAGAAATCCTAAAGAACAACCAGAAGCAAAATCTTAAAAGGCCTGCTGCTTCAGCTTGTAGCTATAATTGTCAGGAAAGCCTGACTTGCCCTTTGTTACTTAAAGGCAAATAGTGAAAACAAAATTAGAACGAGTATACCTGCATACCCATGGCATGCTCTATACCTAGTGAGACAGCTAGTTCGATGTGGCACCCTCTTAGTAATTAAAGAAATGGGTCTGGGAGAGCCAGTTATTATTGTTTTCTTCTTTAAATAGGACAATGACAGAAGGGATGAAAGAAGCAGCAGCTTTGTCCGCAAGGGGAACGAGCACTGGGTTGGGGGAGAAGAGAATGCTATTAAGAAACTGGAGATTCTCATATCTCCTCCAAAATTAAGTAAAACCAGTGCTGCCTAGTGGGACCAATAACAATGCAAACTATAGCTCTACAACTTAACATATCTGTGTTAACTGTCTGCACACATAGCAAGTGCTTGGCAACTGCACTGATGTTTCAATCATAATTAAGCAATAATGGAAAAAGTCTTTTTAAAAAGTATGTATATGCATTCATATACCTGGCACACACACATCCCTATGCCACCCCACTTCACATAGGCAATTAATTTGGTACAGATCAAGGATGAAATCTACTTCACTCACAAAACACAGATCCTGAATAATTAAATACCATGAGAGTGGTGAACACCATACTCCTCCCCAGCACCAGCCAGGTGTTATCGCACCCCTCTCTGACATGATTCCAACCCAGGGGTCGGCAACCTTTCAGAAGTAGTGTGCCGAGTCTTCATTTATTCACTCTAATTTAAGGTTTCGTGTGCCAGTAATACATTTTAACGTTTTTAGAAGGTCTCTTTCTATAAGCCTATAATATATAACTAAACTATTGTTGTATGTAAAGTAAATAAGGTTTTCAAAATGTTTAAGAAGCTTCATTTAAAATTAAATTAAAATGCAGAGCCCCCCGGACTGGTGGCCAGGACCCGGGCAGTGTGAGTGCCACTGAAAATCAGCTTGCATGCCGCCTTCGGCACCTGTGCCATAGGTTGCCTACCCCTGTTCCAACCTATGAACTGAAGCAGAGACTGCAGACCCTCCAAGCCACTAGCTCTACATAGGTGCAGATATCATTGTCCTCTTCAGTGTCCCCTGCTGGGCTGGTGGAGGCACCCCTTTCATGACACGCAAGCGATGCACAAGCATTGTCTGCCTGCTTCTTCTCCCATTGAACTTCCTCCTCCCCATGCAGCACTTAAGCAGTATAGATTGTCTTCCTATCTGGCACCGCACATCACTGGTGAATTTCATCTTAAGTCATTTTTCCCTTTGTGGACAGAGAAATGGATATACGCAGGGTGAGGTTAAACATTTTTTTTTAAATGTAGAATATTTACTCTGATATTGTGAGCTGGCACTTATGGAATATGTTCTCACCACTTATACAATACCTACCGTAAATTTCAACTACAGACTGGATTGATGATTAATACGTTTATTAAATTTAAATCATTTTAATCTTTTTTTAAAAAGAACTTTTCTCTACCTAAATGCCTGGTGATGCTAATATAGATTAAAAATCATAAGTCAAGGTATTTGAGAAATAAATCACTGAAATTTGTTTTTGTATCAAGTTACATATTTTCTCTCTCTCTCTTTTTTTTAATTAGTATTTCCAAGATAAGCTCTGCAATGGTATTATGAGCAGCATGTATCCTAAGCACACCAACATATGCTTTAAAAAAAATACAACTTTGGCAGCTGAAGCTTTTAATTCCACCTCTGGCTTCATTAATGAGCAAGACAAGCACCAAAAACAACAATTTCAAGAATGCCCTGCTTACACATTCAATTCAAAATTCTAAAAGGTTGAGAAGGGTTTCTCCTGAGTATGTGAATTTACAGACCAATACACATGGGAAAATAGGTTTTAAAGTTAATATCCCACTAAGAAGAACTAGGAAAAGCTCACATCAAGGACATCGTATTGAGCCTGCAGACCAGAAACAACTGTGCATCTGTTTAGAACAGGAAGGTTAAACAGACAGAAGATAGGAAAACCAATGCAGAGCAAGTTTCACTTGGTTCTGCATTTGGTCCAAGGGATTGCCAGAACCCTAAGCTCCAGACCTCAATCAATGACATATGAAGCTTGCTGAATACGATATTACAAAAACAAAATGTTTATGGGTATTTTGAAAATGAAAGTGAAAAAAAAATATTCCATGTCATTAAAGTTCTCACCGATTAGCAAACTTCCCTAACCAGAAAACTCACTCCTGGCTGTGAAGTACATAGGAGGTCAAAATTCAGATTGGTAACAGGTCCTCACAGACTCAACTAGGGAAAGACAACAATCTCTGCATGAAAAAGCAAGGCAAAGGCTATCACCACAAGAAAAAAAAAATCAATACCATGAAAAATTCAAAATCAGATCCATGAAGGCCCCCTTTATATGTGATCAGCATCACCGGCAGGTGGTTAAAAATTCATGACATCTTCTCAATGAGACTTTTTTTTTTAATTAGCAAATTTACAAATTATTTCCAGTGACAATTACATGTGATTAATGTAGTATCTAACTATCACCTGCAATATAACAGACTACACAAGACAGACATATGTTAAGCCTGGTAAATGGCCCATTGAAGACAAGTTATTCCATAAAAGTATACAGCAAAAGTCATTGACTTTATCTTCATACAATAACTTCCTCCTGCAAACAAAACACCTATCCAACTAAATCAGTTCTGTTTCTCTTTTTGCAAAGCTTTTAAGCAGTCTCTAATTAACCACAGGAAGTCTGTGTGGTTGGGACTTTCACTGAAAGACTTCATGTGCCACAGAACACTATCAAAGGGAAGTGGGTTTTCACACTCATGCAATCAAGCCACAAAAAAAGCCTAGTTTTAGCCTTAAAAGGTTTCCACTTCCTCACATTGCAAAAGTCTTGAGACTGTATAAAATAATGCCTGAACTGGAATATGTCAGCTTGAAAACAGTTAAGTGGTTTGCTAATAAAAATATGTTTCTGCCTTTAAACAAGGTTTAGCTACTCACTCAGTTTAGCTTTTACTTTTAAAAAAACACTTAATACTTTTATGGCTAAATTACCGGTATTATTAAACCTGGCTGAAGTATTTGAGAGTCAGTTCTCCAAGATACAGATCAAAGTTAAAATAAAAAATAGGGCTACATCAACCCCTTTCAGGAGGGAGGGAGAGAAGCAAGGGGGAAAAGAAAGGGAAACAGGACTCCCAAACTTCCATGTGTTTTCTCCATTCTCCCCTCCCCACCTGAGGGAGGAATTAGAAGCCGCTCAAAAGGATAACTGACAAATCACCCACCCAACTTTCTAACACCTTTCAAAGTATCTGTAGGACTAATGCATTGTCACTCTTCCCTCGCTCCCAATTTTTACTGATGATGTTGCTGTCCGTTGTCTCATGGGCCCACCCCCAAGGCTCTTTGTCTGTCTGCATGGACTGTTTGCCTCACCACTAGCCCCCATTCTTCACTGTGACTAGGGTTGGCAAGCGTCTGGTTTTCACCAGAATGGTTCAAAAGGGACCCTAGCAGCTTCAGTCAGCACTGCTGACCGGGACGCTAAAAGTCCGGTTGGCAGCACAGCAGGGCTAAGGCAGGCTCCCTGCCTGCCCTGGCTCCCGGAAGCAGCCACATGTCCTATGGCTCCCAAGTGCAGTGACAGCCAGGGGGCTCCATACACTGTCGCAACCCGAGCGCCAGCTCTGCAGCTCCCATTGGCCAAGAACTGTGGCCAATGGCGCCTATGGACAGGGGAAGCGTGCAGAGCCACCTGGCCATGCCTCCACCTAGAAGCCTCCAGGAGGGACATGCCAGCCACCCCCGGGAGCTGCCTGAGGTAAGCACCGCCCATAGCCCGCAGCCCAACCTCCTGCCCCAGCCTGGAGCCCCCTCCAGCAACCAAACTCCCTCCTGCACCCTCTCCCACACCCCACACACTCTCCCACGCCCCGACCCTGCGCCTCCTCCCACACCCAAACTCCCTCCCTGAGCCTGCACTTCCTCCCACGCCCCATCCCCCCTGCACCAGCCCTGATCCTCTTCCCGCACCCAAATTCCCCCACTGGAGCCCACACCCTCTTCCGCACTCTCCTGCACCCCAAACGCCTCATCCCCAGCCCCATATCTGAGCCCGCATCCCCAGCCAGATCCCTCACAACAACCCCCTACCAGAGCTGGGAGCCCCCGCCACTCTAAACCCCTCATTTTGGCCCAGAGCCTGTACCCCCCTCCCACACCTCAACCCCCTGCCTCAACCCCCCTTTCACACTTCAGGCCCCACCCTGGAGCCCGTACTCCCAGCCAGAGCCCTCACCCCGCCATCCCAGCCAGGAGCCCCTTCCAACACTCTGAACCCCTCAGCTCCACCCCCCAGCCCAAAGTCTCCTCCTGCATTCCAAACTCCTCCTCCTCTGTCCCACCCTAGAGCCCTCACCCCACCAAGAGCCCTCATCCCCTCCCACTCCTGAACCCCCTGCCCCAGCCTGGTGAAAATGAGCAAATGTACAAGGGTGGGGGACAGCGCAGGACAGAGGGAAGGGGGTGGACTGAGCAAGAGGGGGCCCTCGAAGAAGGTGCGGGGCAGGGCAGGGGTGTTCAGTTTTCTGCAGTTAGGAATTTGGGAACCCTAAATGTAACAGATATTGCAACCACATGCAGTATCTTTGATGGAGCATATTGTTTTAAGTGTCTGTATCACTGTGGGCTAAGGCATGTATGTATGATTGTGGTCTACTCCATGAGGGTAGGGTTTTCATAGGTCCTCCAGGAACCAAAAACAGTAGGGAGGGAAAGTGATTAAGATTAATTGGGAGGTTTGCACATACTGGATTTTCCAGAGACCAACAAAGAAAAGGCTTTTGGCATAAAAAGGCTGTGGTTAGACTGATTCAGGGCCTTCTTTCTGATCCAGCAAGCAGACAAAGGGAAAGGTTAGAAAAACTTTGGCCTAATAGGGCCCCATAAGACTCATCGTGTATTTAAATCTGTTTATTCTGAAAGTAAAAGAATTACAAAGAAAACCTACAATAAAGGTGCTTGCTTGGAAAAAGCTCTGTAGCAACTTGTGCCTGCTGGAAGTTGCAATACACCATTCATAGCCTCAAAGAAAAAAATCAAAGCACAGGTGGCGGCCTTTAGGCAGACTGGCTTGCTGGGGAGATCACAGTTGAAGGCAGGGAGCTGTGCAGCCTTAAAATCCTGGTCAGGATCTCTCCACAGAAGAGAGGGACAGCTGGGCGCCAGAAACCCTAAGTGAGCGTCCCTGAGAGATTCTGAGGGGGAATACAGATGTAGTTACCCTGAAACTGTGACACCGCTTTCAAACCCTGGTAAGCAAGTCTTAGTTGCCGCCTTGCCCTTGGCGACCTCACCATAGCTATGCTTTGCACCCTTGTCTGTGGCTGGTTGAAGACACAGAATTTCAGTTAATAGCCACAGTGACTATGCCCCAGCATCAGTTTCTTACCGCGTAATTCATAATTTGCAGGATTTCTGCCACGTGATAAATGTATTTGTTGTATTCCACAAAGAGGAAATCTATTAAATATGTAATATACACGGTCCATATATCTTCTAGTAGTGGCTTCTGGGTGGCTGGGGCCAGGGGTGAAAGTAACTGAAGACACTTCCCGGTACAAAGGGGGGAGGGGGGTGGCTCCGGCCCCTGGAAGGGGCAGGGCCTCGAGCGGAAGGGGCGGGGGGGGGGTCAGCATCCCCCAGCCAGCCCTTAGGCCGCACCGCCTGGGACTCCCGTGTTGATTTAAAGGGCCCGGAGCTCCAGACACCACTGCTGCGGTAGAGGCAGCAGCGTCTGGAGCCCCAGGCCCTTTTAAATCGCCAGCCCCAGGGCAGCTGCTCCCTTTGCACGCCCCCCCCACCTCCTGCCCATCAGCGGCCGGGGGGGCCAAAAGGGGCAGGGATGTTAAAGTGCTACAGGGTCCTTTGCCGCAGCAGCGCTTTAACATCGCTGCGCTCCGCCCCCCGTCGGTGGCCGCAACATTAAAGTGCTGCCGCAGCAGCGCTTTAATGTTGCTGCCCCTTCCCTCCCGCCCCCCGTCGGCTGCCCTGCCAGTACGGACTCTACCGGCAGGGCCCCCAATTGGGGAGAAAAAAGGGGCAGGGACATTAATGTGGGCCAGTGTGGGTACCGGCTCACTTTCACCCCTGGCTGGGGCAGGAAAGCAAACGTTGACAGAGTGAATTGGATAAACCTTAAGCCTGGATTAATGTGAGCTTCAAAACGGGCCTATTAGGTTAGAAAATAAATATCAGAGAAGCAGCCGGGGGAAAAATAAGAAATGTGGTTTTTAAAGTAGCCATACCACTTTTCCAAACTGCCGAAGGCATGGGGGATCCTATAATCACACATGCTGTGTTTCTAGTTTACTTGTTCATTTCTCGGATTTTAAGAATTGTGGAAGTAATAATATTGGAAAACAATTTTAAAGCTACATTAATTATGTAATTATGCACACTGAGCAACTAAACAGCACCATACTTGCCTCAACTGCAGACTGCATATCCATTAAAATTACAAGAATTTATCAATCAGAATTACTAAGTGAGCTCAGGGAGAGCATCTTTGAACCAATGCAAGTTAAAATGTATTTATGTCGCGCATAAATCCTTAATAAATAACCCTTGCATGCAAGCCAGCAGCATTTATTTACAAACACCATTTCAAGGAACATAAAACCAGCATGCTGTATTTCTCTGTATAATAAATAATTGCTATAAAATCAAAATAAAAGTCTTGGAAATACACAAGAGCTAGAAAAAAAAAAACAGGAGTACTTGTGGCACCTTAAAGACTAACAAATTTATTTTAGCATGAGCTTTCGTGAGCTAAAGCTCACTTCTTCGCTTTAGCTCACGAAAGCTCATGCTAAAATAAATTTGTTAGTCTTTAAGGTGCCACAAGTACTCCTGTTTTTTTTTTTGCAGATACAGACTAACACGGCTGCTACTCTGAAACAAGAGCTAGAGAATGTCAACATTTTTCTTTCTAGAATCAAACGTTCTCAGTACCTCAGCACTTGTCTGTGCATCTAAAATTATATCTAACTGAAACTATATACACAGTCTTATTGCAAAGTGGCTACAACACTAAAAATATTAGACACTAAAACAGCAACTTTTATTCATGTGATTAGTCCTTATTAGGGCTGTCAAGCGATTAAAACAATTCATCACAATTAATTGCACAAATAAAAAAATTAATCACATTGTTAAACAATAATAGAACACCATTTATTTAAATTTTTTTGATATTTTTTACATTTTCAAATATTGATTTCAGTAACAATACAAAGTGTACAGTGCTCACTTTATTTTTTATTACAAATATTTGTGCTGTAAAAAACAAAAGAAATAGTATTTTTCAATTCACCTCATACAAGTACTGTAATGCAATCTCTTTATCCTGAAAGTTGAACGTACAAATGTAGAATTATGTATAAAAAATAACTGCTTTTAAAAATAAAATAGTGTAAAACTTTAGAGCCTTCAAGTCCACTCAGTCCAACTTCTTATTCAGCCATTCACTAAGACAAACAAGTTTGTTTACATTTACAGGAGATAATGCCACCCACTTCTTATTTACAATGTCACCTGAAAAGTGAGAACAGGCATTTGCATGGCACTTTTGTAGCTGGTATTGCAAGGTATTTACGTGCCAGGTATAATAAACATTCGTATGCCCCTTCATGCTTCGGCCATCATTCCAGAGAACTTGCTTCCATGCTGATGATGCTTGTTAAAAAAAAGCCTTAATTAAATTTTGCCTGAACTCCTTGGGGCAGAATAGTATGTCTCCTGCACTGTTTTACGTGCATTCTGCCATGTATTTCATATTATAGCAGTCTCGGATGATGACCCAGAACAACACTTTCACACAGATTTGACAAAACGCAAAGCAGGTACCAAATTAAGATATCTAAAGATAGCTACAGCACTCGACCCAAGGTTTAAGACTCTGAAGTGCCTTCCAAAATCTGAGAGGGGTGAGGTGTGGCGCATGCTTTCAGACGTCTTAAAAGAGCAACAGTCAGATGTGGAAACTACGGAACCCGAACTACCAAAAAAGAAAATCAACCTTCTGCTGGTGGCATCTGACTCAGATGATGAAAGTGAACATGCGTCAGTCTGCACTGCTTTGGATTGTTATCGAGCAGAACCCATCAGCATGGACGCATGTCCCCTGGAATGGTGGTTGAACCATGAAGGAACATATGAATCTCTAGCGCATCTGGCATGTAAGTATCTTGTTATGCCACTACAACAGTGCCATGCGAACGCCTGTTCTCACTTTCAGGTGACACTTTAAATAAGAAGCAGGCAGCATTATCTCCCATAAATGTAAACAAACTTAGGCTTGGTCTACACTAAGAGTTTAGGTCAAATTTCGCAGTGTTAGATCGATTTTACCCTGCACCCATCCATACGACGAAGCCATTTCTGTCAACTTAAGGGGCTCTTAAAATTGATTTCTGTACTCCTACCCGACAAGGGGATTAGTGCTGAAAGTGACCTTGCCGGGTCAAATTTGGTGTAGTGTGGACGCAATACGACGGTATTGGCCTCCGGGAGCTATCCCAGAGTGCTCCATTGTGACCATTCTGAACCAGCACTCTCAACTCCAATGCACTGGCCAGGTAGACAGGAAAAGCCCCAGGAACTTTTGAATTTCATTTCCTGTTTGCCCTGCGTGGAGAGCTGATCAGCACAGGTGACCATGCAGTCCCAGAATCACAAAAGAGCTCCACCATGGCCCGAACTAGAGGTACTGGATTTGATGGCTGTATGGGGAGACGAATCCGTGCTAGCTGAACTCCGTTCAAAAAGTCTCCAAGGGCATGAAGGACAGAGGCCAAAATAGGGACCCGCAGCAGTGCTGCGTGAAACTTACGGAGCTGAGACAAGCCTACCAAAAAACCAGCGAGGCAAACGGCCACTCCAGGGCAGAGCCCCAGACATGCCACTTCTATGATGAGCTACATGCCATTCTAGGGGGTGCCCCTACAACTACCCCAGCCCTGTGCTTTGATTCCGTCAATGGATTCTCATGCAACAGGGATGCGGATTCAGGGAACGAGGAAGAGGAGGAGGACGATGACATTGAAGTTAGAGCACAGCAAGGAAGCAGAGAAAACATTTTGCCTGACAGCCAGGAACTGTTTATCACCCTGGAGCCAGTACCCTCCCAAGGCAGGCTCACGGACCTTGAAGGCAGCAAAGGCACCTCTGGTGAGTGTACCTTTGTAAATATTGTATGAATATTTGCCCTGAAGACTTGAGATGCATTCATGGCCAGTACAGCTACTGGAAAAGTCTGTTAACATGTATGGGGATGGAGTGGAAATCCTCCAGGGACATCTCAGTGAAGCTCTCCTGGATGTACTCCCAAAGCCTTTGCAAAAGGCTTATTCCATCCTCCATTAACACACCAGGCCAGTAGCACGTAGTCTGGAATCATTGCATAACAAAGCACGATAGTGTATGGTCCCAGTGTTTGCTGGCATTCAAGCAACATCCGTTCTCTCTCTCTCTCTCTCTCTGTTATCCTCAGGAGAGTGATATCATTCATGGTCACCTGGTTGAAATAGGGGAATTTTATTAAGGGGACATTCAGAGGTGGCCATTCCTGCTGGGCTGTTTGCCTGTGGCTGAACAGAAATCATCCCCAATGTTAGCCACGCGGTGGGGGGAGGGTTGAAGTAATCATTCCAGAGAAGAGGGTGGGGTGGAGGGCTTTAGTTGGGTTTATGCTGCACATTAACCCGAAAACCATAGCCCCTCCTTTTAAATGGTCAACCCATTTTAAATGGCCAACCCAACGGATGCTTGATATGGGACATGAGGGCACTGCTGCTTGAAACCATTCCCACATGTTATGAAGGTTAAAGATGCCAAAAGACTGTGGCTTACCATGGCTGCCTGCAAGCCGAATTCTGTTGCCCGCCAACCCTGTGTGTGTGATCTCTCACACCGAACCAGCAGGCCCTCAATATAAGAGTCAAAATGCAACCTTCTAAAGAAAGCACACGTGCTATGTATTGTTAACAGGTTGGTTCGCCATGGAAGAGTATAACCACTGTTCTCTAAAATGTGTCTTTAAATATTACTCTCCCTTTTTTTTTTCCTCCCACAGCTGCAAATGTTTCAACGCTCCCCGTATCATCTCCATCCCAGAGGCTAGCGAAGATTAGAAAGCGGAAAAAAAAAGAAAGAAAAAAAGAAAACCACTCACAATGACACGTTCTCTGAGCTCATGCAGTCCTCCCACACTCAAAGGAGGGAAGGAGGAATAGCTCAGTGGTTTGAGCATTGGCCTGCTAAACCCAGGGTTGTGAGTTCAATCCTTGAGGGGGCCACTTAGGGATCTGGGGCAAAAATTGGTCCTGCTAGTGAAGGCAGGGGGCTGGACTCAATGACCTTTCAAGGTCCCTTCCAGTTCTAGGAGATTGGTATATCTCCAATTATTACCCTATTACCTTTACAAAGACTCCAGCAGAATGCGTGGAGGCAGACAACATCAGAGTGCAGAAAAGCACAAAATGAACGCAAGGACAGGAGGGACACGCGAGAAGAGATGTGGCGTCAGCGTGATGAAAGAAAGCATGAAGCAATGTTCAGGCTACTCGATGATCAAACTCATTCTCTGGCATATTGTTGAGCAGGACAGGCAGGAGAAGGAATACAGACCACCACTGCAGCCCCTGCGTGACCAACCGCCCTCCTCCCCAAGTTCCATAGCCTCCTCACCCAGACGCCCAAGAACACAGTGGAGGGACCTCCAGCCACTCCACCCCAGAGACTGCCCAAGCAACAGAAAGCTGGCATTCAATAAGTTTTGTAGTGCAGTGTGGCCTTGTTCTTCCATCATCCCCTCCCTCCACCACCCCACCCGGTGCTTCCCTCCTCCCCTCTCCCCCCTAGGCTTCCTTGGCAGTTATCCCCCCATTTGTGTGACAAAGTAATAAAGAATGCATGAATTTTGAACAGTGACTTTATTGCCTCTGCAAGCTATGATCGGGGGGAGGGCGGTTTATTTACAAGAAAGTGGAGTGAACCAAGGGGGCAGGTTTTTATCAAGGAGAAAAACAGAACTTTCACACCATAGCCCCCTGACCAGTCATGAAACTGGTTTTCAAAGCTTCTCTGATGCATACTGCTGCGCTCTTCCAATCGCCCTGGTGTCTGGGCTGCGCGTAATCAGCGGCCAGGCGATTTGCCTCAACCTCCTATCCCGCCATAAATGTCTCCCCCTTACTCTCACAGATATTGGGGAGCACACAGCAAGCACTAATAACAATGGGAATATTGTCAAGTATCAGAGGGGTAGCCGTGTTAGTCTGGATCTGTAAAAAGCAAAGAGTCCTGTGGCACCTTACAGACTAACATCTTATAGACTAACAGACTTATTGGAGCATAAGCTTTGGTGGGTGAATACCCACTTCATCAGACGCATGGGAATATTGGTTTCGCTGAGGTCTAACCAAGTCAGTAAACTGCACCAGCGCACTTTTAAATGTCCAAATGCACATTCTACCACCATTCTGCACTTGCTCAGCCAATAGTTGGACTGCTCCTGACTATTGTGCAGGCTTCATGAGCCATGGGAGCAAGGGGTAGGCGCGACTGCATGGCGCTGCCAACTGGGCGCACTTCCCTGTAAGCCAACCGCCCTCCCCTCCCCCCTTTGATCTCTGCTAGCAGAGGCAATAAAGTCAGTGTTGTTTCAAATTCATGCATTCTTTATTACTTCATCACACAAATGGGGGGATAACTGCCAAGGTAGCCCGGGAGGGGTAGAGGAGGAGGGAAGCAATGGGTGGGGTAGTTGTAGGGGCACCCCCTAGAATGGCACGCAGCTCATCATTTCTGCGGGATGTCTGGGGCTCTGACCCGGAGTGGCTGTTTGCCTCTCAGGTTCTTTCGTAGGCTTGCCTGATATTCAGTTCTGCCTGGACTCTCTATTAGACAAAAAACGTAAAGAAGAGAATGACCTGGGGAGTCATTCCCATTTTTGTCCAGGCACCCCCGACCGACCTCACCGAGGCCAGCCAGGAGCATCCATGTTTGCCCAAGCGCCCCCGACCGACCTCCCAAGGCCAGCCAAGAGCACCCATGACAGCAGCAGACAGAACAGTATTACTGGTAACCATCTTTGCCAACTTGCAAATGCAAGGAGCTGCTGTTGTGTAGCACTGCAGTACCGTGTCTGTCAGCAGCACTCAGGAGACATACGGTGACAGTGAGCTGAGCGGGCTCCATGCTTGCCATGGTATGTCGTCTGCACGGATAACTCAGAAAAAAAGGCTAGAAACGATTTTTCGCCATTGCTTTCATGGGGGGGGGGGGGGGGGCCTGACGACATGTGCCCAGAACCACCCGCAACAATGTTTTTACCCCATCAGGCATTGGGAGCTCAATCCAGAATTCCAATGGGAGGCAGAGACTGCAGGAACAGTGGGATAACTACCCGCAGTGCAATGCACCGAAAGTCGACGCTAGCCTCGGTACTGTGGACGCACACCACCGACTTAATGCACTTAGTGGGGACACACACAAACAGCAGCTTCTAAAAAAATTGACTATTAAATCGAACTAATTGCATAGTGTAGACATACCCTTAGTGAATGGCTGAATAAGAAGTCGGACTGAGTGGACTCTAAAGTTTAAGGCTCTAAAGTTTTACATTGTTTTGTTTTTGAGTGCAGTTATATAACACTAAAGATCTACATTTGTAAGTTGCACTTTCACGATAAAGAAATTGCATTACAGTACTTGTATGAGGTGAATACACTATTTTATCATTTTTACAGTGCACATATTTGTAATAAAAATATAAAGTGAGCATTGTACACTTTGTATTCTGTGTTGCAATTTAAATCAATAAATTTGAAAATGTAGAAAAATATCCAAAAATATTTAATAAATTTCACTTGGTATTCTATTGTTTAACAGTGCAATTAAAACTGTGATTAATCGTGATTACTTTTTAAATCATGATTAATTTGAGTTAATCGCGTAAATTAACTATGATTGACAACCCTAGTCCTTATACAAATAAGAAAAAAGTCAGTACAGACTGCAGAAATGAGTGCTTACTTAGTACCACCTCTTACAAGAAATATTCTTACAAATAGGGACTCAAACATTGGTCTTACACACACACACACAAATAGTACACAGAACAATTATTCACTGTTTAAAATCCTCAGAATGGGTTCTATATATCTACTGTATTTTGTGCTACTAGTGCAGTGTAACACAAATGGCATGATTTATTGAAGCCCAAGTCACTGGGACACTAGCTGACAGGTTCTACAATCAAACACAGCAGCCTGCTGACAATGCACTTTGGACAGCCAAGCATATAACAAAAGGCTGTTGTTCTAAACTAGCACCAGCACAGTGGCTGAACCAGTTGGCCCAGTAGTGTATGCTGGTCTAAGTTCTGACAAAGACTTGCTGTGACCTAACCAGACAATTAGTATGTTGGTGTAGAATTACACAGTTCTAAGAGGTCATTCACAGATGAATTTTAGTACTGCAATGCAACTAGTAGTTGTTCTGGTTTTTGTTTATTTTTAAAGACATGATTAATTCCTTTACAAACTAACTTTCGGGACAAAAAAATTCTGAGGAACTACATTTCTACATACATTTGTATGAGCATAAATTATACTTCCTATAGCATGTGAATGTCTGATTGGTATTTTAAAGTCTTTTTAACATTATATAGTAATCGTAGTTTACAATAGAGACGTAATGATTTGCACATGACAGCATGCATGTACAATGACAATGAAAAACAATGTGTCCCCATCTCCCACAAGTGTCTAACTTAAAGCTGGGGTTAAATTTGTTGGCCAAGCCAATTAGCAAGGAAGTGGGGGGACAGCACAGGATGAGAGAAGCAAAGAAAACAAGCCCCTTAGTTGTCAAAGCTGCTGGGAGCATTGGTAATAAAATTTCTCTTTAAACAGGAAGAAGATAGGAAGGGTGAGAACAAAAAAACTCATGGGAAGGGCCAACAGCCAGATTATTGCAATTGGGCCGAGAGAGATTGAAATAAAAAGTAGAACCTGTAAAAAGATTCTTGAACTTCCTCAAAAACCACACAAGACTTGCACCTCACCTAAGCAGAACTACTGTGTGCTCTCACACACAGACTTCACCTGCATCAGCACCAATAGAAGCTTTTTAGGTATTATGATATCTAGCACACTCTTTACTCTACAGTACTGATCCTCCCCAAATGATCTACTGTCTTAAGAAGACAGGTTCCTGTCTCAATAATGTTATATTTAAACAGAGAGAAGGTGGGTGAGATAATATATTTTATTGGACCATCGTCTGTTGCTGAGAGATACAAGCTTTCGAGTTACACAGAGTTCTTCTTCAGATCTGGTAAAGGTCCTAAGAGTATCACAGCTAAATATAAGATCAAACAGATACTGTAGCATAAGTAGTTAGCTCCATATTAAGGTGAAGTGGCCTTGAATGGTCCCTTAGAATATGTGCTAACTACTCATGCCTAAGAATCTGTTCCATCTTGTATTTATCTGTGACTCTCTTCGGCCATTTCTACACTACAGAGTTAAGTCGACAAGTTATGTCGATCATAAGTCACTTAAATAACATCGGTTGTGCATGTCCACACAATGCTCCTTGTGTCGGCGAAGCACGTCCACAGTCGGCACTCTTGCATTGACAGCGAGAGCGTTACATTGTGGGTAGCTATCCCACTGCATAATTCACCACCCGCTGTCACCCTCTGCCACTGGGAACTATAAGAATGGATCTCAACCTATCATGGGGATGTGCGTGATGCAGTTCTTTCCATCCCATCATTCCATGGGCTCCCTACTTTGATTCATATGGTTTTTCAACTGCCTTTGTTAACCGTGCGCCTGTCATTTCTGCCCAACAGCATGGATCTTGAGCTTTTTGGCTGGTTAGATCTCAATGAGGAAAGTATTCCAATGGTGGACTGCTGACACTGATTGGCTGGCTGCTGATTTTGAACAGCCAGATACAAGATGCAATTAGAGGTGCACAGCGGGGGACTCTGCAAATCAGGGAGGCTTTGAAGGAGCATTTTGACAGTGAGTCCCAGTAACGTGTCTTTATGTGATACATTCGGCCAGGCAATGATTACTTTCTGCCTTGAATTACCCCTGTAGTGTTTGCTTCTTGAGCATTAATTGTATTGAGCAACATTCCTACCAACAGCCACTGTGTTTCAATGTTAGCAATAATCACTGTGTGTATGTCATAAATAAAGACATTTTATTTCAAAGACTCAAGTTTAATAACAGAACAAAACACAAATTTTTGGTCAAACGGGACATAATGAGGAACAGTCTCGCAGTTAGGGCTCTCACCGTTGTGTGTAACTCCAGCTTTCTTTGAGAAACCAGTCCCTGGGCATGGAGTGCACGGGATACGGAGAGGGACCAGGAACACACAAGGACTACAGTAGGAGAATTTGGGGAGGGCATGGACCAGAGTTCTGTAGCGGCTGCAGGGGGAGCCCATGCACGGATGTGCTCAGATTGCAGGGTAATGAAGGACTTCATCATCCCTGTCTGGCCCTCCAGGAGCTTTATCATCTGCTCCTTCCCCCGAGTCATTTCCAGGCTACCTAGCCTCTGTCTTTCATTTATTGTTTTCCTCCATGCTCTTGTTTTGCCATGTGTGGCATCTTGACTGCAGCACTTCACAAAACACATCCTCCTTACTCCTACTGGTTTGCCTCCTTATCTGACAGAGGCGTTCCGCCAGTGTGGAAGAGTGGATCCTCCAGGACACATCTACAGAAGCCAAAGAAACAATGAAGAGAGAGAGTATTCATCAATCACAAAAGTTACACACACCTTTCTCACTGTCCCTGGGCTAGCACACAGGTCAGTGCGAGTCCCAAATATGGTGACTTTAGGGTGGGCTGAGGGGTGCCAAGGGACAAAGGTCAAGAAGGGACAAAGGGCAGTTTGTGAAGGGGGTTACAAGGCTAGGGAGAGTACTCTGAATATTGGTACCCTTTTCTACAGGCTGGGGTAATCGAACCAGATCTCTCACTCCTAAAGGTAACCCAAGATGAAAGGGTGCATCTCCTGTATCCATGTGACTTCCAGACCACAGTTCCCTATGCTGCTCGCATGTGTGCCACTCTGGTTCCTGCAGAAATAATTGCTGGGTGGCACAGCAAAGTTTCCTATAGTAGGGGTAAGAAACAAAGCTGCTCTGCCAAGGAACTTTCAGCAGAGGATTGCAGAAAACCTACAGAAAAGTTTCCTAGAGATCACCATGGAGGATTCCCAGGACATCCTAGTATATATTAACAAGCTTCTTTGCCATGGACTCACTGCATAGACAGAACGGTTCCATTGTTAATTTCCATCCCTTATCCCTCCTCTACCATATAACAAAGCACATGATAGCTCAATCTTCTCTCACCGTTCAGTATCAAAGCAAAATGATCACTTACCGGAGCTACCCTCTCCTGCTTCTTGCCAGAGTCGGAATGCTGGGATTGGCTAGACCCCTCCGGAGTGGGAAAGAGGTCCTGACTCACCACACCACCAGACAAGCCTGCCGTTTGCTCCACATCATCCTCCAGCTCCACTTCCTCACTGAGGTTGAGTCTGTTGCCTCCAGTCCCCCCTAGGGCTCTTGGCAGTGGGGGTGGAGTTGCCACCGAGGATGCTGTACAGGTCCTTATAGAAGCAGCTTGTCTTTGGTGCCGCATCAAAGCGACTGTTGGCATCTCTTGCCTTCTGGCATGCCTGCCTAAGCTCCTTGATTTTGGCATGGCACTGCTGCATGTTCTTCTCCTACCCCTTCTCCTAGCAATCAGTCCATAGATAGCGAAGTTGCAACTACACAGCCTCCTCTCCCAATAGACTCAGAAGATCCAACAGCTCCGGCGTGCTCCATGTGGAGAGTGTCTGTTGCAGAAAGCTGGCTTGGTCAGCTGGGAAGATGTTGTGTGAACTGTGCACGCCAAGCAAATAGGAAAAGGAATTTCAGAAATTCCTAGGCCTTTTAATGGCAGAGGAGTGCATACCTGTGTACCTTCAGGAGAGTGGAGTTCGAACTGCTGACAGGAGCGGTCAGGACTCGCATTGTGGGAAACCTCCTGGAGGCCAATCAGGGTGACATAACCAAGCACAGTGTCTACACTGATGCTGCGTCACTTTAAGTTGCAAAAAGCTCTATGCCACTTGTCAAGGCGGTTTTATTATGTTGGGATAGCAGGGGCGTTACCTCGGCAGGAGGAGCATTTCAGTGTGTACATGTCCAATGTTTGGTCGATGAGAGCTGACTTTTGGTCAACAAATTTGCTGAGTGTGGATAAGGCCTTAGTACCCTTCTTAGTCCTGAAGGAGAGCTCTGTGTAGCTCAAAAGCTTGTCTCTCTCACCAACAGAAGTTAGTCCAATAAAAGATATTACCTCATCGACAAAGAAATTGGACAGACTCAAACCAAACATTAAGATTTTCAAAAGTGTAACAGTCTTAATTGCAAGAGGGGGAAGTTCCTGATTCGTAGGTGATGAGGGTGCACAGCTCATCTTAAGATGCCCTGGTTTTCAATCTGCTGCTAGTATCCCTGCAGCAAGTTATTAGAATCACTCACCATATAGCAACTAGGCAAACCAAGTGTCAACCACTCAGAACTTCTATACACCAGTCACAGCATCCTGATAGAGAACATTAGGAGCAGAGGATCTGCCATCATGAAACAAATCAACAGTCTATCTAATCTGATAGATAGTAGGATTCCATATAGGAGGACAGAGTACCAAATGCTTCGTGGAATCGGTGACCTGTGGCCAGTTGTGTAATACTGAAACATAGAAGTAATTTGTTTTTGCCACAGCTAGTTATCAGTTTATGGCCTGAAGCAAGAAGAGGAATTGGAGCAAGGCTCTCTAATTTTGCTTAATATAACTGAGGGGAAAGGGGGGCGGGGGAGGGAGTTATTCTATGCATGCTAAATCTTTGTGGAATATATAGAACTCCTTACCTCCACATTGCAGTGATTGCCACAGATGTGTTACACTGCATTAAAAAAATAAGACGTACGCTGAAGGTTAGAAGTTAAGGCTGTTGGCATGTTTTACAACATAAAATTCTAAAATCTAAATATTTGGCTATTTTAATACATTAGAACAGGCCTGCACAACTTGTAAAGCGGCGAGGGCCATATTACTCCAAAGAAAACAGCCAAGGGCCGAACCCCCCACTCCACCACAGTCCCCCCTCCCCAGCGCTGCCAAGCCCTTCTGAAACACCTCCCCCAGCACCACCCAGCCCCCCATAAATACCGCCCCCCAGCACCGCCTGCCCCGCAGAAACAAACCCTCCTTCCCCAGTGCCACCCCACCAAAACAGCGGTATTGAACCTTGGTAATATTTTACAGCGAGCCCCTAAGGTAGTATAATTAAGGTAAAAGAAAAAATGTCTTTTTGCAAGAAGTAGAATAAGATCTTCCCCCAACTTAGTAATCAATTGCCCTGTTGAATGAATGAGGTGTGAATGAGGAAGGCATGGAAGGCAGCACCTCCAGACAGCTGCAACCCTTGGAGAGGGGATGAGAGCCAGACCAGATCAGTAGAACAGGTCAGCCACTGACTCCTCGCTCGCCTCCTCAGCCCCCGCCACTGCCCGCCCTCCCGCTCGCCTCTTCAGCCCCCCCCCCCCCCGTTCCCCACTGCTGGCTCACCTGCCCTCCCCCCTGCCACTGCCCACCTGCCTCCTCAGCCCCCCACCCCCCTGGCTTGCCTCCTCACCCCCCGCCACTGCCCACCCACCTCTTCAGCCCCCCTCCCTCACCTGTCGCTTGCCTGCTCACCCCCCACGGGCCGCACAATGAGCCCACAAGGGCCGCATGTTGTGCAGGCCTGCATTAGAAAATGTAATGTACTCCAATTCTTAGGTGCGAAGAATGACCCTACTCTTTCCTATTTTCCTCTCGTCAAGATTTACAATAGCTTTCAACCATACAATTTATATAGGGTTTTTTTAAAGAATAAATTACAGCCGTATTCCCTGTGACATGCTATGATCTGACTTCTTAAAACCTCTGTTGTAAATATTACAGGCTTATGCATGTATATAATGCTTTTTTGTTTTGTTTTCAATAACTTTTAAAACTAAGTGAGGGTGGCACTATACCAATATAATATCAACCTTATAAGGTTTTGTACCCATTTAAGTTTACATTTATTTTGAAATAAATGATAGTTTTACCCATTTCCTTTCCATGAGAGCATTTAAATACAGTTTACCTATAATCAAGAATATTTTCAGGACCGTAACAATTTTAAAAGCTTAAATAAATTTTCAAAAAAAATATTTATTTTCCCCCTTATTAGTGTGTAAGAGCTTAAGTGGGCTTTTTTCTTCCTCATTAACTGAAGTTCTCAATATACAGAGAAAAGAATAGCCAAACTGATTATACAGAGGAAAAGTAATTTAAAAAACAAACAACTCATTTGTCAGCTATAACACCATTATTACAGATACTACTTATTGCTATGCAGCCATAATATTTATATATTAAACTCAAGATGAGAAGGAAAGTTAAAGCACAGATCAGATTTTCTAATTTTAATGAGCATCTGCATTTTTTAAAATTTATTAATAGGTCACAACAACTTGTTTAAATATTTCACACATTTTTTAATTATAGGTGGAGCCAATAGCTCTGCCTAAAGTTAAGGTTGCCCTACACTTCTCATTATAAGATCCTATTTTCAGCTAGTTATAACAACTTTGCCAAACTTTAACTGTTTGGGGTAAAAATTTTCCATACCATGTCCACCTATGGCTGAAATTTTTGGAATGTTGCAGCAAAAATGGTTCCGCCATTTCTGAGAATAAGGTCAGGGAATTTTTTTTTTTTTTTTTAAACCATGGGCAAAATAATGTATTTCAACCATTTCATCAAGAATCTCTAGCACTTCCCTGCTTTGGAAGAGGGAACTGAAATTTGGCACAGGAGTCACATTAATGTCTGGGATGTGTCTTTCGTCATCCCCATGAGAATTCACTCAAATTTGGACTATTTATAAACCCCCTGAAAAATCTTATTTTTCAAAACCATTTCTGAGAATGAGGTCAGGGAAAAATATGCTCCATCCCTACACAGCTCCTCTAAGCCAACTGGACTGTGCATGAACTATGTCCACACAGTGACGGAGCATGCTCCATCCCACAGCTCTAGGGACTAAGCAAGATTTCTGCAATTGCTCTTCGCAAGTAGCTAATACCTGGGCAACCTTAATTTGGCTCCCTTGTATGTGCGCATCATAATTCAGTCTTCACATGCAAGTTTTCCATAGGACTGCAACCTCAAACATAGAAAAAAGTGTTCATTTTAACAACAAAATCATTGTAGTGAAACTCATCTGCACTAATTTACGGAAAATTTTCTAACTTTCAAGCAGTGCTTTTCAAAAGGGAAAGGGTTCAATGATTGAGGCCCAAAACTCTGGGGTTTTGTTTAAACTTTTCACAAAACCTGTAATTGGAGAAATATGTTTTCAGAACTTCTCTTAATTCAGCGAAAACCTTCGAGTTTAAAACCATTTGCCTGTAGAGCTTAGCATCCAAACATTGGGCCATAAAACTAGAAGGGTCTATTTTCAATGTGCAAGCTAGGCTATGGCTATACTTGCACTTCAAAGCGCTGCCGCGGCAGCGCTTTGAAGCACTAAGTGTAGTCAAAGCGCGAGCGCTGGGAGAGAGCTCTCCCAGCGCTGTCCGTATGCCACCTCCCTGTGGGGAATAACGTACAGCGCTGGGAGCCACGCTCCCAGCGCTGGGGCTTTGACCACACTGGCGCTTTGCAGCGCCGCAATTTGCAGCGCTGGAGAGGGTGTGTTTTCACACCCTGCTGCAGCGCTGCAAATTTGCAAGTGTAGCCATGGCCCTAGAGTGCAAAGACACAACAAAAATGGCATAAAGTTTTTTGTTTTTTTTCACTTGTCAATTTTAATAATCGATTCAACAAGTTGCTTAGGCATATGCCCAATTTTAAGCAAATGAGCAGTCCTACTGAAGTCAAAAGAAATATCACATATACTCGATCATAAGCTGGTTTGTTTATAAGCCGACCCCCCCGAAGGTAGATAAGTAAAAATGGAAAATGTTTATAACCGTTCATAAGCCGACCTTATAATTCAGGGGTCAGCAAACTTTGGCTCCCAGGACATCAGGATAAGGTGCTGGTGGGCCGAGATGGTTTGTTTACCTCGAGTGACCACAGGCACGGAGGTAAACCTAAGTAAAAGTGTCCTGGCGCGCCAGCTGGTTACCCTGACGGGCCGGGACAGCAGCTGGTGGGGAATTTTTATTATTTTGGGGGGGGGGAGGGAGGAAGGAGCTGGAAGTCAGCAGAGTAACCTGTGACCACCACCACCCCCACGACCCTACCCCTAGCCCGGGACCCACACACACCCCATCCCATCCCTTCCCACCTTATCTGGAGAAGGCCAGGGGAGGATGTCTCTGGCCTGGCCACAGCCTGCTCCGGCAGGCCAGACCAGGCAGCGTGGCCGCAGCCTACTCTGGCGGCTGGGTCACACAGCAACATCCTGCTTTGGGGGGGTAGGACTGAGCGGCACTGCTGCAGCCTGCCAGCCCCGGAGCTGCAGCTGCTTCGGAGGCTGGGAGGGAGAGCAGCATGGCCAGAAGTGGAGAGACTCTGGCCCCACCTCTTCCCTTCTGGCTGTGCTGCCTCTCCTTGCTCCCTCTGTTTGGGGGAGGGGCTGTGTCCCACCTCTTCCTCTCTATACCCATTCATAAGCCAACCCCCTTCTCTGGTGCTTCCCTTTTTTACTAAAAAAAATTCGGCTTATGAACGAGTATATCGTACTTATGCCTTTAAACTTGGGCACGTACTTAAGTACTTCACTGAACTGGAGCTTTAAAGGATTCATTACATAGTAAGGAATTCGCTTTTCAGGTGAAGGTATATTTCAAGCATGAGGGTATATCATTTAAACACAACAGTGTCCTACTAAGTTTGACTGTACTTCATACTAAGAACTAAAACCATGTCTGCATTTTGCCCAAAGCATTAGACTTAAGGGACTAAAAATGCTTGTCAGTTTTGCAAACAACATTATAGCAATTTTTAAAAAAGATAAATGAACTAAGATACGAAGTACCCATGTCCTTCTTCCCTCCCTTCCCCCAACCACCACACTTGCATTAGACAGAATCTGTGAAAGTTTCCAAAAATTAAAGCATTCATAAGCAGGCAATCATTCCTAAGTACACTATATATCTTGAGTTTCTTAAATAGTGAAGCAATGATCCTCTTATATATCAGTAATCAAGTTACCATGCCACTGCTTCTAAAAATCACTAAATAATCACAGCCAGGATAATACAGGCATATGCAGATTTAGGACTTGTGAAGCTTTTTGGTAAAAATGAAAGACTTTTAAAAAGAATATTTGCAGTTTAATAATATTAAGTAAAACACTATTAGCCCAATTCTATAGGCTTTACTCAGGCAGTTTCACCAACATCATCAGAGTTTTGCCTAGTTAAGAACTGAGAACCAAAACTCAACAGCACAGTATTTTTCCCAACATTCAAACCTTTGAAACGTAACTGCGATCACAGAAATGAAACTTCGATTTTCTCCTTTCTGATAATTAATGACAATGATGGATTTGCAAGATGAGAGAAGCTGCCAGGAAGATGAAAAGGGAAATAAGAGATGTCAAGAGAATTTTTTTAAACAAAATTCGTTTCTAACTTCTGAGAAATGAAGATCAAAATGTTTTGTTTTGCCCTGTAATCACTGAACTAGGACCCAGATTTTTCAGACATACCTTTCTCTGTAAAGTAAATTAAGATATTGCTATAAGCACTGCCTCTGTTTCATACAATTAATTTTAACTCGTATTTCTAGTAGAATGGGATACAGAGGGAGTTAGAGGAGTGTATAATGATCAAATCTGTCAGCAGTATCCCACTTGCAGTGGCTGAAGATTTTGTGATTAACATTTGCTCTGGGTTGTTTTTGTAGAGATTCATTAGGACGGTTCCGATTATTTGGCAACAGCCCTTCAAAGCTTTCTGGTTTTAGCTTATTTTCTGTATCTTTAGAATGCTGTCACGTTAGACCCCTTTTTAAAACACAAAAGCACTACTGAATTTAAAAAACAGTGATACAAAACTATACATTAGAATAAAGCAATGGAACATGCTAACCTATACGTGCTTTATAAAAGTAAATCCTGGCCTGTTTTACACTGTTTCCTTCATCATCTCATGTGCACATGCTTTTTACTCTAGATAACAGGAACTCTTCTAAAATGTATTTATCTTACAATTTAGACATTCCTGCGAATGAACTTTTGACAATCTTTGAAAAGTGGGATAATAAACCTTTCCACCTAATGATAATTTCTTTGCACAACCAAAAGCTATCACAGTTGATATACATACACACAAAATTTTAAGAAAAGCTTTTCATTCCCATGTCTGAATAAAAATAATGCAGCATATATAACTCTGACTCAGCCAGAGTCACAACTTCTTAAGACTGTTAAAGTAGTAACATTTAAACAAGCATATCTAATACAAGGACACTTGACATGTTACTTGTGGTAAGTGATAATATGCAGGTAATGATGATCGTTGGTATGCATACTGTGGCAAAGTTCCTCCTCTCCTCTAGTAGGTCCTGCGCTTATTGGCGGATTTCTTCCCCTCAGTGGTTTTCCCCTTGGATGAAACCCATAGTCTGGATCAACTACTCCTATGTCTGATTAGGAGTAGCGGGGCTAGGGGGGAACCCAGGCCCGCCCTCTACTCCGGGTTCCAGCCCAGGGCCCTGTGAATTGCAGCAGTCTCTATTGTGCTACTTGTAACCGCTGCTTGACCGCTACAGCTCCCTGGGCTACTTCCCCATAGCCTCCTTCAAACACCTTCTTTATCCTCACCACAGGATCCTCCTGGTGTCTGATGCTGCTTGATTGTATGGTGTTTTCCTCAATCCTCCAGTAGTACCCCCTCTCAGTTCTTAGTTCCTTGTGTCTCTTGCTCCCAGCTCCTCATGCGCACTTCTTTCCTCTGGCTCCTCCTCCCTAGACTGGAGTGAGCTCCCCTTTTTATACCAGGTGCCTTGATTAGCCTGTCCTGATTGGCTGCAGGTGCTCCAATCAATGTAGCTCTCTCCAGTGCCTTCTAGAAAGTTCTTAATTGGCCCCAGGTGCCTTGATTAGCCTGGAGCAGCTACCATTTTGGTTCCCATGGTACGAGGGATTTGCTTAGCCTGGAGCTAACATACCTGCTCCTCAGTACTTTCCTGTAGCCATCCGGCCTTGCTCCATCACAATACATAGATGTAAATGTATATATAATATTATGCGTGGTTGTACCTTAACCAATTTTTATAGGACACATTTGGTTCAACACACCTTTCACTCCAACTACAATGAAATGCTTGAGGATGCACGAATGAGTTGAAAACCTCAGGATAACCACCAGATAGACTACATTGGCACTGTGGTGTCATTTCTGGCCAGAAATGGGAAGGTGTAGTGGTACAAGGTGAACACCCCTGTATAAAATTTCAGAATATTAAAAAAATTTATCTTTTAAGCTCCATTCCTGACATGAGCAAATGCTGAGAAACAATTTTGTTATTTTGGCCAAGGCAGTTCACCAATACCTAATGAAATCCCCCTGAAACAAGTTGGCAAGTTTATATGTATTTGTGCTGGTTTCTCCCAAATTTTATCATCAGAGTTTAAGACAAAGATAGGATTATTTGCTTGTTTTTAAAATGAGAGTTTAAATAAGATGGCAAAATTTCTAAAACCGTTATTAAACAGTTAGTAATTTCAATAAACAGCTCAGACAATTTTATCTTCAAAAAGATAGAGACACAAATTTCCCATGATTCTTGCCTTGTATACTTACGTCAAGCTATTTGAGACCCCTTATAAAAAAAATTGGGGGAGACAGGATTAATCCACCTATATCATTCGTGTTCCTTACATACTCAAAGACCAAGACAATTTCTTAGGCATTCAACCACTACTTGGCTGTATAATCCTATTTAGAAAAATAATGTTTTGTTACAATTTCACAGTACGCGCGTGACAATCGGCTAGTGAAATTACATCCATTGCTAGTTCAGAGACATTTTACACATAGCCCACAGCTCAAACAACACTAACCCATGACCCATAAACAACCTTGGCATTAGTGTTTCTTAACACATGCTCTATTTCTTTAGGCATCTATGAATGTTCAAAACAAATAAATGCCTTTTTAAAAAGGTTACAGATGCATACAGACCTATTTATTCAAAATAATGCAAGAACAGCTACATCTCTCACACTTGTATCATGTTCTATACCTTCAATCCATGTCATTAGACTTTTGAAAGTAAACATCTACCATACATTTACCTGTACTATTAATATGTTTCATGACCTGAACTAGGAGCTTTACAGCTATCGTTAATGTAAAGATATTCAGTGAAACACAGATATGGCCTGCCCTATAAATGTTTCCTCACATACCTTTTAATTTCTCTGCTCCCCACTTTGCAAGATTACTTATCACCAAGTTCAGGTTCTATAGCCTTTGAATTGAAGTCAATTTTTTTACAGGGTTAGTTCAGTTTTTCCTCTGTACTTATTTTCCTGCTATTGTAAAACACTCTGGGGTGCCTGTATGAAGGGTGCCATATAAAATAAGTGACTAGTAAATACTTTAATCCACTAAGTAACATAAGACTTAGTTACCTGGAGACTCTGCTTTGGTCCTTAATGCAGAATTTGGGGAGGATGAAAGGGAAGAGGGTGCATTTTTATTAAAACCCTGGGGTTTCATCCAGAACCAAAAAAAAACAAAACACAAAAAACAAGAAAATTTAAATCACAATTTTTGGGTTACAAAAATAAAACTCCATGCCATTTTTTTTTAATTAACACAAGAAGCTACAAAAGAGGTCTCCTGCCACCAAGGACCCCAGAGTTCACCTAAGAAAGAACTCTTTGGCAAGTTTGAAGCACTAATACCTTTATGGAAGTTTAAAGCAGGGAAGCTAAGATGACATCTTCACAACAAGCCCTACTGCTACTTGAAAAAGTCATCTTGACATTGTGAAAATAGAGAGAAAAGCAGAACAAAGTGACTGAGAACCCTTTCAGAAAGACTGTTTAATTTAAGAATGTAATTAAATCCTATTGACTTCAAATCAGACTTAAGAACACACTTAAAGTTAAGTATGCATTTAAATGCTTTCCTGAATCAGATCCTGGAAAGGAAATACCAGAAATCTTTAATACTAAAATAAGATTCCTAGTTAGAAGTACTGGAAATACATAACATCTGATATTAGATAGGATTAAAACAACTGACAAGATTTCATCACTGGACTGCCAAGGTCAGAATGGCTGAAGCATCCATTGTAAAAAGCTATTTGTGACTACAGCTGAGTGAATAACTGATTTTTTTGGTCCAGTGGCCAAACAAAAAATTCATTATGTTTTTTTCCTCACCAAAATGAAAAAAAAATTCATGCAGGTCAATTCAACATTTTCAAAATTTTCAAGTATTAATTTGAATCAACATTTTCATTTTTAAATGAAATGTTTTGTAATGATTTATTTAGAAAATGTTCAAACCCACTATTTTGACTTTTTTGAAAAAAAATCATAATTTTTTATTTGGCCAAAGCTATTTGCAGAATTTGACTCAAATCTACTAATAGTTTTGGTCACTGTGAAACTGAATAGTATATTTGCCAAAAATGCAACCAAAAATATTTGCCCCAACTCTATTTGTGACCCAGTCTCATAATAATACAGGAAAGATAAATACTAAGGAATTATTCATGTAAGTTATTTCCATGCTTATAGCAGGGCAAAAATGTTGTAAAACATTATGTAGGGGAGCACTCCCCTATAGCGTGGAATACACATACTTGCCTCCTAACCCCTCCCTGCCCCTGGCTTTCTTTAACATCTCTCCACAGGCCAAGCTGACAATCTTAAAGTTGGATCTAGGTGGGTGACGCAAAAGTTGGGTTCAGTACATTAGAACATCATGCAGTTATCAGGCTGGGGGAAGCACTCAAATGCACAAGTCAACAAAACATGACATCCCGGGCTGGAGGGAGGCCAACAGTATAACTTTGGCTTTCTTTGACCACCTTGGATTTTGAATAAATGCGGATGCTGAGTGAAGAAAACCCTAATGCACAAAACTAGATGAGGATGGGCTTTGTGAACTCCTAGGCTCTTTTTCATATCCAGCTACTGCACTCTAGTCACTGCCACAAGTTTTCTCATTCTCCTCTGAGAACAACAAACTTGCCAGGGAATGATGCCACATGGCAGTCATCAGATGGCCATCTGCTGGTGTTGATCCCATTCCCATGTAGCTCTCTCACTAGATACACTCACTCAAACAGACTCAGTTAGGGTTCAAAATTAACCTTCCTTTATGCATTATACCTGTTTGTACAGTTCATATTATTCATTTGTGGGAGTTTTCCCCATTGATCCCTCAAAAACAAAAACCACCACACAAAAAAACCTTCACATTTTTAAACACTGTTTAAAACTCTAATTTTAGCTACCCATTGCTCATAGAGAGATGTGCATGAAAGATGGAAAAAGACTTTTTTTGCGAGCAAACATGTTTTCATGCAGTTCTGAAAGCTACCTCAATCATGACTTTGCAGCCACTTTGCCAGAAGCTGTGCTAGCAGAGGATGTGGCATACCCTCAGCGATGCTAGGAGAATCAAAAACTTTTGCTGCAGGGTCCTCCTTGCAGCCAGATCAGTCAAGATTTTTTATTTTATTTTTTTTTTTTTAACATCTGTCAAAATCAAAAGGTCATTTCTTCTGCAAAACAAGATATCACTACTAGCACTGGAGAGCTTGCATAGAGATATCCTCTCTGCACTGCTTATGTACTAGTGCTAGTCACACCAGCAAGGAACACTAAACCTTAAAAAGTCAGGTTTTGGCTGGTGAACTGAAAAAGAAACTTAGTAATCCCAGTTCATGATTTTTCAAAAATATCATCAAATATTTAAGACTGGTATGAAAGATAAAATTTAACAAACAGGAGATATAAAAATGGGACATTTTGGAAGGAAGTGGTTCTGAATTAACACAATGTGGTAGTATCTCATCCAAATGAAACCATGTTGCATTAATTCTTCTCATGTAGACTGCTGCTTTTCCATTGTCATCCTTAATTAGGACAGAATGATTAGAATGCCCATTTCCTGAATGAGAATATCTAGTCTTACTGCTCTTATGAAGCAGATTATGGCCCAAATTTCCAAAAGTGCAAAACACCTGACTTGGAAATGAATCTCCCAGTGCATAAGCACAAGATGAGAATGTTCATCTATTGGACCTAGCTGGAAAATGGAGTGATGTCTCCATCCCCCTCCGCACAAAAATTCTGATTACAAATAAATTTTCATTGAAATTTCCCAGCATAAAAAAATTTGGCTTTCCAGTTTTCTGATTCATAGAACATTACTGCTTTTCCATAAACGCTATTTTTTTTTAAAGTTAAGTAGCCAAAAGCCCAATTTTCTGATGAAAGTAAATGTCAGAAAAATTTTAACTAGCCCTACTATGTGCTCAGACACCAGAGAAGCACATGCACTCTCAAAACACTGTGACAAATTAACTACTGTTTTAAAGAAATGTAAACTGAAGTAAATGCATATTAGTGGCCAATAGAGATAACAGCAATATCTGAGGGTTTTTCAGTGCAAGGACACATTACTTTGAGTCCCTTAGTGCCAAACTCTTTTTTTTTAAATATATAAAACCACACATTTAAAGAGGTGGATTCAAAGATCTACTACATCAGCCACTTCATATGTGAGCTCACATGCCCATGAGAAATCCAAACATATATCCAGTTTTAAAAAAAACAAACAAAAAGTTAACGCTGTAGCCTTGTGTTACAGACTTACAGGAAAATGAATAGAATTTAACCTCCCACGCATTGAATGATACACCCATTCCTATATAACAAATCTCCTTATGAAATAGCATACGAGGCAAGTGGGGAAAAAATGTGTTCAATATAGCCAGGTAATATTTAAATAATAGTCTTCACAGCTCCACAATTCTGCCTTACTGGCATCTTGGTAAAGAAGGAAATAAAGAGCTTTATGCGAGTTGACACCAATTTTATGCTATAATCTTATTTTTCAACCTCCATGCTCTTTTCATATCATCTAGGGAGTGTACTTCTGGATCTAAGCTAAACAGGCATTTAACACCTAGGTAAAGATGGGAAGGAGAGAGAGCCATCTGGCATGTAGAACATTGCACAAATCATTTGCACAAAGCTGTCTCACTTAAATTTACAGGAGGAAAGAACCACCAGAGAAAGATGGATTCATATTTTAAGTTTCATCCTAACAATACTCAATACAAAAGGACCACTGATAACCTTGTTTGCCAAATGAAAGTTTCTCAATATGTAATTACTGAGTTTCATATTAAGTACATATCAGTACCTTCAATACCCTGCTATGCTCTAAAGAACGCAAAAGGCCAATCAAGGTCCGCAGATGAACAAAAAAACAAAAACAAAAAAGGAGCAAAGCATTTTATGCCACATGGATTTAAGGGAAAATTATCTTTAACCTGAAAATGTGACACTACTTCCTATTATCAACCACATTCTCCCTCTCTGTCAAATCACTGTTGTGCCTGTGTCATTTTCATCTATACCACAGAACAAAGTACTCCAGACTGCTGTAGAGATGCCAAAAGTCAAATGAGGTTCGTGAAACAATAGAAGAATAAGCTTGGATTGTGAGATAATGCCATACATCTTTAAAACATTGGCCTAGATATTTTCAAGACCAGCAATTTGGAAAATAAACCACAGCACATAACTTGGGGCTCACTCCTATAGTACAAACTCAAGCCAACTTCTCATGGATATTGTTGAGATTTTTGCCTAATTAAGGACTGAAGGAACAGTCCCAGACCCTTAATTTCTGGATTTTTTTTTTTTTTGGCAAACAGAAAAGTAAATACCCAAAATAAAGTATGTCTGGCCAAAATTATTGCTGTTTTGGGGATTTGAGTATTCACCTCCCCTCTGCCACAAACACTAGTCTCAGAAATATGCACGTTCCAGCCAACATCAAGGATGCTTGTGCAGACACAGCAACAAAGAGAAGCCGTGTTAGCTGCTGTAGCATAATAGTAAAGGAACAAAAATAGGTAGTCTTCTGTTATTGCCAGAAGTGTTTTCTTATTTACACACACACACACACACACACACACACAAAATCAAGACTATTTCTTTAAAAATAAAAGACCATAGCTCTTAAAGAATCAGTAAAGGTAAAAGACAAGAAGGAAAACCACCTTTAGACTTAAAAGCCTCTCTCCTCCCAAAGAGATTCAAAAAACACCCAACAACAAAGCACACAAAGTTCTGGTCTTGTCTACCCTATTTACTGTGGTGATTGGAGAACTAGATTATGACGCTGTCAGTATCAAGCAGTTGATCAATTGAGAGGAAAAGTGTTTTTTCTTTTTTGTTCAGACAAAAAGCTTTGGGTTTGTTTTTGTATTTTAACCACTCCTATCTAAGTCAAATGCCCTATAAGCAGTTGGAAGAGCCAATCTGTTTGTTAAAGATGAAACACACCCTGCTTCTTCAATTAAGAGTTAAGCAAGCTCCCAAACCACATCATAGTCCTCCCTGAAAATGTCCAGGAGGGAAGATCAGCCTGGACATTCCTGATATTTTAAAGTAAACAAGTGGCTTTACAATAAAAACTTCAGGCCTTCTTTAACTCTCAAAAAAGGGTATACAACCCAATTTTCCCCACCACCACACACAGACCTTTGCACATCACCTCTAAGACACAGCATTCAACTCTGTAGGATCTAATTATTAAATAGTCTTTCTTGAAGAGTCATTGAAAAATACAAAGTGGTTCAAACAAAAAGGTTAACAGGTCAAAAACAATGCAGAAGAGAGGCATTTACTTGACCGGGGGGTGGGAGGAGGAAAAAAATATACTAATGGAAAAAAATCTGTGAGCATCCCAACAAGCTCCATTTACAGAAGTCACTGACATCTGACCGTGCCCCTCCTTCTGTGAGAAGGTGAGAGAGGGAAAGGGGACCTGGAATCACAAAAAAAGGCAAAAAGGCCAACACCCCAAGAGAGTCGAAAGGCAGATGGTGCATTCAGGTTTTTTATAACTACTTCTTCTTAAGGACTTTAATTTTTATTTCACCAAGAGGAAAACTGGAAGATTTAGAGAAAATGGGAGAAAGAAAACTGTACATAGGGAAATGGACACAGGTAAGTGACAGGCAGACATGGAAGGAAAGTTGACTTAAGAGAACAGAAGCCGCAAGGAAATAGTAATTTTCAATTTGGATTGTTAAAGTATGGTGATCACATATATAGTAATGAAACATTTGTATATGTTAGTGTTTATGCGCAGCAGCAACAGCTTTACTGACAAAAACAAAACTGTAAGTGGAAAACATCAAAACTTAAGGCTCTGGGATTTTAGTGCATTGGTAAACTATGTTCTATTAAAATATCAATGCCCAATGATTCTAGAATCCCAACTAGATTAGGGGTAGGGCCTGGGTCTTCTGCTGTGTTCGGAAAGTGCCCAGCATATTTTGAGTACTACAGTAGAACTTCAGAGTTATGAAGTGACCCATTAACCACATACCTCATTTGAAATGGGAAGTATGCAATCAGGCAGCATTAGAAACAAAACGACAGCAAATACAGTACAGTACCGTGTTAAATGTAAAAAACTAAAAAAAATAAAAATAAAGGGAAACTTTAAAAAAGATTTGACAAATTAAGGAAATTGTTTCTGTGCTTGTTTCACTTAAATTAAGATGGTTAAAAGCAGCATTTTTCTTCTGCACAGTGAAGTTTCAAAGCCATATTAAGTCAACGTTCAGTTATCAACTTTTGAAAGAACAACCGTAACATTTTGTTCAGAGCTACAAACATTTCAGAGTTACAAACAACCTTCATTCCTGAGGTGTTCATAACTGTGAGGTTCTACTGTACTGCAATCCAAATACATAGCTTCATTACTTGCAATGCCCAAACGTACAATAGGTGCTTCACTGAAGACAAAGCTCATCCCAACAAACTTACTATTCAGGGGCCTGATCCTGAAAACACTTGCGCACATGAACAACTACTAACATAAGTAAGGTTAAGTGCATGCATAAGTGTCCGCAGGATAAAGGGTTACGTTTGGATGAGCCAATAAGCCAGGCTGGTGAACAGGAGAGAGTGAACAGGCAGGCGGGTTAGAGTGAATACCCATATGAATGAGATAGATTACCAACTCATGGTGGTTCAGTTAAGATTTTTATATAAAAGTTTGTATAAAAAAAATCAGACTAATAAATATGGTGAACATTCTTGACTGGCTTACGATGAAAGAGCCAGTTAGAATATGGCTTTAGAAGGCCCATTTGAAGATTTTTTTTGTTTTTGTCATCTTACCTACAAAAGAAATTTCTCTATAAATCTAACAAGTGGGAATTTATACCAGGTATGTAAAAATTTGCCAGAGCAGGACCCTGGAATCTCTCCCTCTACAGCCCTGCCAACAGAAATCTGTATTGTCTTTACGTTCTCCCCTGCTTTGTTTCCCTAGCTACAGGCCTAGTTACATGCATGGAAAGCCTGCTGAATTAAACCATAATGTCTCATTTCAAATTCAGCTCCTTATCAGCTGACTTTTTAAAAATAATTCAAGATTTTCTAAAAATCAATTTTCTAGAGGAAGCCAATTATGCTACACATAAGTGAGTTACAGCAGAAGTCAAGCCTGGGTCCATTTCATTAACTTCTTAAAATATTATACAATTTAAATGTATAGGGTCTGTTCTTGCCCTCACTGCCATCAACTGGAAATGGAAAGGGCCTTTCAGATGTAATACATTATCCTTCACTTACTGTACTTTAAACATTCATTTACAAGAGACAAAGCCTGCAAGAACTTCCACCCCAATTATAGGCCCCTCCACTCCATAGGCCCCTCTGCCAAAAGCAGCACATCTGTATGGGAGAAGGGTTGCAGGAATGAGAGAAGCTGCTGGCTCTGCAGCCTATTACCAACTTCTTCCCAATTCTGAAAGTGTTCCTTTGCAGGAACCAGGCGCCCAGCATAGGGTATGACCATGGCCACAATACTGTAAGCCATCCCCTAGCTTGTGGTAATTCCCATCATGAAGTTGATGCTGAGAAGGGTTAGCATTAACTAAGATATCACCCTAGGGTGGGACCTGAGAATCAGCTGCCATTAGGCTTAGGAACAGTTTAGATATACCAGGCCTGTGCACAAATAGCTCTAGCTTCCAAAAAGCTGTGGTTTTCAGGAGCCAACCTCCCCCTTGCAGTTACATGAGAGGGCTGGGGGGGGAGGAGGGTGAGTGAGAGAGAGCAAGGAAGAGCATTATCCTGCCTCAGATGCAGAAGCTCAATGAGCACAAACTTGCCGACTTCTTCTCCCCTACATCAGAAAGGTTCAGGCCTATTATCAAGGGCATTTACCAAAGACAAAAGCCCCCCAACCTGCCAGCTGTATTTTGATTTTGAAAAGTGGGTCACAGCTCGTGCTTCCAAATGATTACAATTAGTCACCACGGAAAATCCCAGAGGAGCCTAAAATAATGCTCCATCTTAATTTATTATTGCAGCTTTCATTACTCATGTTAAAGATAGTTATCTCCATAGGTTTTATCATCAATACTGCAGAAAATCTACTATGAATCCTTTCCTTGTACAAAGTATGCAGAGTAGTTATCAAGAAAGCTTTTAGAGAAAAGCTTGGCAACCGATTACTATTTTACTTTAGCAGCCCAAATGTGGTAGGCACTGTGTGGACATATAGGAAGAGACAAAATCCATGTCCCCAAGATCTTACAATATAACAGGTGTAAGAAGGAAGGGGAAAGAGGGATACAACATACAATAAAACACTCAGGATTATTGACATCTAGTTAGTTACATAGCTTTTGGGTAAATTGAGGATTTTTAAGTATATCATAACATCAAGGAGCAAAAATGGAGTGAGGGGAAAGATGAAAATAAGAGCAAGGGAGCAAGAAGATTAATGACCATAAAGGGAAGATGGAAACTAGAAGGGAAGGGAGATTGAGGCTGGACAGTAGCAGGAGGAGGTCAGAGCAAACAGCAGAGAGAAAAGAATACTCAGAGTTCAAACTGCAGAACCCAGTCTGCTGGCATCACTTGTATAGCCACTACTCCCAGCGACTTGTTCTGACCCCATACTGTTCTCCAGAGTCTAGGAAAGGGGCTGGAACTATAGTCTGATACCCCTGGAATGAGAGTCACCTGCTAGAGTCTAGCTGGGTCTGCCAGAGGGGCCACTGCAGCCTTTAATAAGGCCACATGAAAACACAATGTAACCCAGAGGAGTGAAGACATTCTAATATCTACATTACTGACTGAAAACTGAGGAAGGCAATCCTTACTTGCAACACAAACACCACAGCTAGTTCCACAGGTGATTCATTTCCTTACTGATTTGGAGCATTCTTTTTAGAAACAGTGAATTTTTACTATGCATTCTAGGATGGTCACTGCTGGATAAGCATTACAGCAAATGCCCAGCTGCAAAGAAGCCTTCAATCATCTTATTAACTGTACTTTTACTTAGTAGTTCCCTGGGTATTTGTAAACTACTAAGTAGCAAATTTCCTTCTTTGAGTTTGTTAGACCACTTCCAAGCAGCTACAACTTGATATTACTTCTCGACATACGTCTAGCTTCTCTCAAAATATATGTAATCTGAGCAGACATTCAGAATTTGAGAACATCAAGAAACCAGAAGGTTGCTACCAAGCTGGCTGGGAAATACCTGGTCAGTTTCACTCACCACTTAGTAGGGCAAAGGGTATCAGTCCCCACCACGAAGTAGTCTTTTCTGAAGGCTGCCTAAGCAACTGCATGACTTCTAAGCTATGTAGTTTAAAGAATTCTGCAATAGGATTTGTGAAGTTTATCTGATACCTACTAACTAGATGGAAAAACACCTGTGCTGCCCCACATACCTCACTCCTTCTATTTCCAGGGAATGAAAACAGTATGCACTGTTTATTGTTACACTCAACTGTATTTAATTGCAACATATACTTCTGAAATTTCTCTCTTCACTTCTCTTTTTCATTGTCATAAAGCATGTTTTCATCATCTGATGCGTCTTTCCTTCTCTCCCAGTCCACCTTTCTTAACTCTTCCTCCTCCTTCCCCTACAGCAGGGGTAGCCAACCTTTAGCTCCAGAGCCACATGCAGCTCTTCAGAAGTTAATACGCGGCTCCTTGTATAGGCACTGACTCTGGGGCTGGAGCTACAGGCACCAACTTTCCAATGTGCTGGGGGGTGCTCACTGATCAACCCCTGGCTCTGCCACAGGCCCAGCCCCCACTCCACCCCTTCCTGGCCCCCCCCCGAGCCTCCTGTGCCCTCCCCCCTCCTCCCTCCTCCCCCCCAGAGCCTCCTGCATGCCAGAAAACTGCTAATTGGGAGGTGCAGAGAGGGATGGGGAGGTGCTGGGAGCAGGGTGGAGGAGCTGATGGGAGGCTGCTGAAGTATTATTGTGGCTCTTTGGCAATGTACATTGGTTAATTCTGGCTCCTTCTCAGGCTCAGGTTGGCCAGCCCTGCCCTACAGTATGTCCTCCACCACTTCCGTTTTACCTATCCTCCCAATTCTCTCTCACAGTCACTCCCTCAAATCTTCCACCCACATTCACTTACCAACTCACTGGTTCCTCTGGCTCTCTGCTCCCCATTCTCCTTCCAGATAAAGAAAACTGACTCAGAGGTTTCTCCAGCATCCCTTTGGGGAAGGAGTCAGTCACTTCAGGGCTACTTTGTCCTTTCATTCGCCACTACCCTCTGGAGAAGTGGCTCCCAGCCCCACTGCTCACTAACTATTCACACAGCAGCAAGGGAGTGGGAAAGACATTTTAAAAGAAAATAAAGATTACAGTAATCCACAAAAAAGCTCACTGGGTGGCTCAGGGTGAGAAGTCATTTACTCATTTTTTGAAATTGACTGCATTAAATTGACAATGTCCCTCTAAAGCTAAAACAAGAAGAATTTCCCTTTTACCTCAATATTTTTGTACACTTATAGGATTTCTAAATTTTACCTGTTGGATTGGAGATTAACACTTGGTCTCTGCCCAAAGATGGTTAAAAAAATTAATAATTCAACTTTGAGCAACTCTCTTCAGTTGTTTTTTTGAACTAGGTTTACAAAATTATCCCCCATCCCCGTAGAGAAACTCACAAATGAGTGAATGGTTGAATTTCAAACTTACACCCCAGACCTGCAAACACTTAAGCAAATGTGTAACTTTACTTACACAACTAGTCCCACTGGCTCTTAGTGTTTTCTGTTCTCAAGACTTGTTACACAGGCCTTAATCAGTAGTATGTGCTCTGTTATGAGCATCTGAAACACAGTACTGAAAGTGCATACTAAAAACTTCCATATGTTATTAGCAGCAAACAAAGATAGATGCATACACACTTCACCACCAAAAGCAGTTGTTTGGTTACAAGAATTTACCAGCTCAGCTGTTAAAGGAAAAAGAAACTGTGAAACTGACATGATTAACAGCTTTGAAGCCAGGTGTACTGGGGCTTTTAAGTTCAGCAAGCTGTTTTAGCTCTGGAGTACAGAGATTAGGGCACCTTTTAACTCCACACACCCAAAAACTCAGCAGCAGAGAACTTACAAGCTCAGCAACCTAAGTAGTTCTGGACAGTTTCCTTCTCCCCCACCACTAGAAAACCACAGAAATGAAGCACAAAAAAATGGCATTGATATATCAAGCACTCCAAAGCAACAAGGTATCCTTTCTCCTTCAGTGCTAACTTAGGGTATGGCTACACTGGCGAGTTGCAGCGCTGGAAAGCCTCCACCAGCGCTGCAATTAGTAAGTGGCCACACCTGCAGGGCACTTCCAGCGCTGCAACTCCCTGGCTGCAGCGCTGGCCATACACCTCACTCAGCATAGGGAATAAGGATTCCAGCGCTGGTCATCAAGTGTGGCCACACACCAGCGCTGTGATTGGCCTCCAGGGTATAAGGATGTATCCCAGAATGCTTTTATAAATTACTCTCTTTGATTCGTTATGCAGCCTCTCTTTGTTTTGTTATGAACGAGCTCCATGTGGAGCTCCGTTGCCGCTGCTCCTTATCTAAAAAACAAACAGAGCTCCTGTTTGCTGTGATCATCTGTACCTGGCTGTAAACAATCAAATGAGAGGCAGGCAGGGAGCGAATGAAACAGCGGGGAGTCGTGTTGGCTGCAGGCTGTTTGCAATTAAGAGTTAAGACTAAGGGGTTGGAAACATGTTCTGATTTTTCAAGGCAGGAAGCTAAACACACAGTGTTGGCTCCAAAAATCCCCTCTCTCTCTCCCCCCACCCCCTGTCACACTAGACCCCACTCCACCCCCCCTCTTTTCAAAAGCACATTGCGGCCACTTGAACGCTGGGATAGCTGCCCATAATGCATCACTCCCAACAGCGCCCCAAATATGGCCACACACCAGCGCTGGTAGCTGTGAGTGTGACTACACACCAGCGCTGGCCCTGCACAGCTGGATGACCAGTGCTGCAAACCATAAGTATAGCCATACCCTTTGCAGCTACATTTGTAGTGTTTTTATTTCTGTTTTGCTTGTTAGACTCAAACTTTCATATACTGATTGCTATTAACATAAAATACATATGGATGTGTAACATATCCAAGAATACTGTTAAATACACTTTTTGCAATTTATCTGATTTCACAACATTAATATTGCCCCAATTCAGTAAGATACTTAAGCATGAAAGTAGTCTTATTATCCCATTAAAAGGGGAAAAGCTATACTATTAAGATATGCAACTACTACATGATTAAAAATACCTTGCCAAGTCAGCTACTTAATTAAAACTCATAAGTTCATAAGATAAGAATGTGCAAAAATATAGGAAGAACTGATAAATAGCTTAAAAGAAAGAATTAGCGCACACAAAGTTCAGTGTGGTTTTAAAATACCCCCAAAAACAAACACACACACACAGATTTTCAAATGGACATTTTCAAAAAATTAATGTAAATTTTTATAGCAAGGATCCATATGCCCAGATATTTTAATTAGCCTATGCAGTCTTGGGAGGTACATTAAAATTTATAATGTAATTTAGAAGTATTAATTGAAATCATTTATTAGCGAATCTTAATACTGTAATTTTCTTCATTATCTTAAATGAATTTCTAAAGGGAGATACCATAACAACTATATGGTGCCTGTACTATCACTAAGCAAATAAAGCATGTAGCACTGAGTTTGTGTTGGTTTTGCTTTGTCAGAATATTATTTCTTGTCAGTTTATTACTGTTGTCATGCACAATGCTCTAAAATTAAAACTATGTCCTATTATAACACAATATCACAATAATACATTTAAAATAATCTGCACAGAGGACTTTTAAAAAAAAAGAACGAACAATTGCACATTTACATCTTACATTGTGAATGATAACATGTATTCAAATCTTAATAGCTGCTGAGCTAAGAAAAATGCTATAAAGAAAAGCAAGCTTCTTTTAAGCTGGATCAGGTTGCTTTACAAGTCCTTTAGTAATTACTAGAACTAGTAATTACTAGAACTCCCAATCTCCCCCTAAAACATTCAAAACAGCTGTTTACTGGTCTGCAGACTATATCTAAGGGGTCCACAAAAGGCCATTGTTACCATAAAACAGTGGTTTTCCCATCTGTGAGGTCAGCAGACCATGCCTAAGATTTCCAAAGGGGTCCACACCTCCATTTGAAATATTTTAGGATTCCACAAATGAAAAAAATGTTGAAAACCACTGCAATACACCAACAGATTAGTAATCTCATTGAGACCAGGTAAGTGAGACATATCTGTCTCGAACTTATATCAATGTTGATGTGGATTACTCTCTCTCACACACAGAAAAAAAATAGACCCCCAAATCTGTTATGTGTAAGCAGTCTACTGCATGTTACTTTAACGTCCAACAAGCATTCAAGATATACACTGCAGATAAATCTTGCCTCTGCCAAACAAGCCTATAATTTAATTGTGCTTGTCCTAAATTCCTTCATTAGCCAAACTCTAAATAGTAACTTGAAAAACTAATTCAGGAAGATGCCTTATATTAAATTAAAAGGACACTTAGCTTAGGCCCAATAATTAGTTTTTACCTTACTTTTAATACAAGCATTTTACAAAATGGATCAATAGAACTGTTTTCACTAGTTACTACTTAAATTTTGAACACTTTTGTTCAGATATTAACCATGCCTCCTTCAGTATTTGCTACCCAAACAGTGCAGCAACTCAACCCACATAAGAACAAAAAAATGAGTCTAATTTCATTATCCACAATCAACAGAAGTGCAAAAAGTCAACTTTGCCATTTACAAAGTGTGAAGCAGATTCATTTCCAATTAAAATTTTAAAAATGATCCTTATTTTATATTAAAGTATGGGACCAAACATGCCCCTTCTAGGTGGCCACAATTAAAGATTAACTCCTTTTCTGTAATATATTCAGTATGCAAGTGAAAATTTAGGTCCTGATCCTGCAAAAATGTTTCTAAGTGCTTAACTTTATGCATGAGTTAGTCCTACTGACTCCAATCAGACTCTTCAGGCATGTGCAGTTAAGCACACTCCAGGATCAGGATCCTAATCTTTTAACAAACATGACCGCTGTCTCTGTTAAAGTCACTTTAATAATCTCTTCTGTACTAACTTGTAAAAATGTCAGTTTCAATTAGATGACATTTTAATTCAAAAAAGGTATAATCTTTTACTGTCAAAAACTAAAATGTTTTGAAAAGTGTTTGTCAACATGAACATCTCATTTTACATAGAAGGTGTACCAGGTGTATATTCTTACTAACAATAGCCTCATGAGTTCATGCAGAAAGAAACTAATTTTGCCCGTTAATTTCAAATGCCTCCTCCCTTGGGATCTCAGTATTATGACACTTTCTATATCCTACTTTCAGTGTATTAACAAAGTAGTATCACACGTGGTGGATACATCCACTCCATTTTTAAATTTTGTTCTTAAGACTAGGGAATTCCAATAGTCTAGTACCAACAATTCACTAAATGCAGCTTCCAAACAAGACCATATTGAGCATCATATAAAATATTATGGGTCCTATTCTGAAAAGCACTGCATGCCCTCAACTCCCACTGATGTCAGACCACACAATATTAGATGTCCTGAGGTGCATTGTTCCTGTGAACTCCTGATATACATTCATTAGAGGAGACCATATATTATAATATATAGTGATGTTTAAAAAAAATCACCTTTCCTATGTTTATTATAAACTCTTACAGCTGACTGAATTAAAAATAAAAGTATGGTGTACAGTGTGATGGTGTATATTGTAAAGGCAAATCCATAAATATTTTCCAGGTGAAACAGGCAAGTTTAAGAATCTGATTTTTAAGACAGTTTGCTTCAAATTTCCTAAGAAAATTATATGGTTCACATGATCCAGGAAGCACCTCCCCCAGATAGTTTCCTCACTGTAAACAGGTAAGTCACCCTGTCTAAATCCACCTTGGATGTAAAAAAGCTTTTTCCTTATTGCCAAATGTTAATGACAGCCATTATAAAACAGCCCCTGCACATTACTCTAACAAATGCATATTCTTTAAAGCCAATCTACAATACAGCCTTGAAATTTAGATAAATTGTAGTAGCATTAATTTGGAGGAACAGCTGCATTCATAAAGCCTCAATATTACCAACTTCATCTTTTTAAAAAAAAAAAAAAAAAACTCTGATAGAGTCCTAACAGGGTTTGGGGGGTGGTTTGATAAACTAGGAAGTTTAGTCTCAAAATTCTCATCTCCACCTGACTGAACAACGAAACCCGTTTTCTCTCTCCTCTCCCCCAACAAATACAAGTTATTATAATATAGATCCAAATGTATCTGTATTCATATTGGACCGCTAGTCAAAACATTTGCCATTCTCTTCAAACAGTAAGTACAAAAAATCTCCATGTCTTATTAGGCCAGCACAGTTCAATCTGCAAAAGAAACAATTTCACAGCTGCAACTACTCACAAAACTTTAACTGTTTAATAACATTAACTTCAATGGAGTTTACAAACAACAGACAGTGTACAAAACAACACTATGGACACAGTTAGCTTAGTCTTCACTGGTCCCAGGATCCAGAGACAGGAACAGTAATAACGAAAGTATGAATGAAATAATTAACTTCCCAAAGCAGTTACATAATGCAAGGTACTGTAAATGCTAACACTGTTACTTGGGAACAGGCAGCAGCATATCTTCCTGAAGAGGGAAAAAACGGTTGGGAGCAAAAAGACAGACCAAAATAAACCCTCAAACCTAAAGCCTGAAGAAAAAAAAGCAATAAAAGACTAGGACCCAGACCCTCAAAGGTATTTAGGCACCTAGCTCCCATTGATCTTAACTACCTTTAAGTATCCAGGCTTAGGTGTTTTCACAGTTTAATTAAGAGTGGTCTCTCCAAAAGAGCTCCCTTTAGACCTACTTCTCCTCCCATTGATTAATATTAGCAATGTGGCCTAGTGGCCAAAAATTGGGCTGGGCTTCAAGAGACTTGTGTTTGATTCCCTGCTGGGCAAGTCACTTTATCTTCCTGTCTGTTCCCCCATCTGTAAAACGCGGATAAGAACGCCAAGATCTCTGGGTGAAGCGCACCACAGGATTATTACTACTGACTTAAAGGGGTGGTAGAACTAGGCCAATGCTGGGCACCTGCCTAAATCTCATCCTAAACGTTCTTCCTCCTGTCTTAAGAAAATCGGGGTGTGGAAGGACAGAAACTGGTTTCCACCCAAACCATTCGCTTATCCCCAGCGGGAGGGAGCCATCTAGGTAGCAACTCCCCAGCCCTCAGAGGGCATCCAGAACCCCCCCCCCCCCCGCCAAAGGCACCCAGGCAGCGAGCCCTTTACCCCGCGCCCCAGAAGAGTGCACCTAGACACCGCCTGGCGCACAACACAGGCGGGCAGCTCCGCTCCCTCGCCCCTCGGAAGTGCAGCGAGGCAGCAACCGCTCCCCGGTGCCGGTCCCTCTCCCGCCCCGACTCACCGGCTGTCTCCCCGGGCGGCGCCCCCGCCACCCCGTTCAGGTAGAGGATCGAGAGCAGGTGAGGCTGCGTTTTCTCCAGGGCCACCCGCAGGTCTTGGAAATGGTCCCGATCCTTGGCCAGCAGCAGCTGGATGAGCCGGTCGGCCTTGCTGGCGGCCCCCGCTCCCCCTCCGGCGGCTTCCTGCAGCTCGTGCAGGTCGCGGGGGCTCAAGGTGCCAGCAGCCTCCAGCAGCTCGATCACTTTGTCCACCTCGGTCATGGACTGGGCCAGGCTCTGGCGGCACTGAGCGAGCAGCTCCTTGTGCTTGGGCTCCATGGCCGCTGCGGGCGAGTCAGGGCAGCCAGCCGCCAAACTTTGTGCCACCCCGCCGAAGAGCACCGCGCCGCCCTCCCCGCACCCCAGGCGGGCAAAGCCACCCGCGGCTCGGTGCTCCCGGACAGATGCTGTCCGGCGGCGGCGCTTCTCCCTTCCTGCAGCGGCGGGCACCCCCCGGGCAGCTCCGCGTCTCCCCCGCCTCTGGCTACTCCTGGGGCTGAGACCCGGACAGAGGCTGCGGGCTCCTCTCCCCCCGGGACAGAGCCGGGCTCAGGCAGGGGCTGCGGCTCTTCTCCCCCCACCCACCCCGCAGCTGACAGCCGCAGCGCCGCCCGGCCGCCCAACTTCCCCGCGGCCGCCTCCCCGCTCTCCGCCGGGCAGACTCCGCCGGGGCAGGCGCTGGAGATAAAGGCGGCTGCTCCCCCTGCAGCTGCCACCCCCTAGTCCCGAGCCGCGGCTCGAACCACTTCCCCACCCCTTGGCTACAGGCCGGGGTCCGCGGGGCAAGGAGGGGGCTGCCGGGGGCCAGGCGGCTTCAGCGCCGAGCGCCTCCTCGCACCCGCAGCCATGTTGGTTGCGCGGGGCCGCCGGCCACCCCACGGCAAGGCTGCAGCCATGCCTCTCCCCGCTCCCCCCAGCTCATGCTCCTCGCCTCCCCCGCCCCGGCCGCCGCAGGAGAACGCGCCCCCGGGGCCCGCCCAGCGCCAGGGAGGCCGAGAGCGGCCAGGCCAGCGGCGGCTGCTCCCTACTGCGCTCCTCCCAGCCCTGTGCGGGGCTCCCCGGCTAAGTTTTTCCCCCTCTGCTCCCCGCAGCCTCCTCCGCCATAGCCCCGCGGCGGCGGCTGCGCTTGCCTCCGCTCCGCGGCCTCCACCCGGCTGTCAATCAGGGGCTCCCCGCCAGGCCATGTACGGGCAGGGGAGGCGGGGCTCCGGCGGCAGCTTCTGCCTCTCCCCGGGGCGGGGCACCTAGCACGGGGGAAGGGGAGGAGTCCTCCTAGCCCCTCTCCTTCCCCACCGCCGGGGAGCCCAGCCTCGATCCGCGCTCCTAACCTTTCCTACTTTCTGGTTGGGGCATCGGTTCCCGAGGAAGGAGAACTGGAAACCAGCTCCTGAGAGACAAGAGACCACCTCCCCAGGGGGAGAGAAGCTGCTCCACACACACACACACACACACCCTGCACCCCTGGGATCCCATCTCTCATGGGGGGAGAGAGGAAAAGCAGTTAGCTGAAGGTAGGGTGGGTTCTCTCTTCATCCCCTTGCCCAGGCATGGCTTACATAAGCAGGGAATGCTGTCTCCCCGCCTGAGATTGGGGTGGGAGGTCCCGTCTATTCTCTTTCCCCACTCTGGAGCTAAATACAAACATGTAAAGAAGAGTTTTTGTAATGTGTAGCCCAGGGGTTGGCAACCTTTCAGAAGTAGTGTGCCGAGTCTTCATTTATTCACTCTAATTTAAGGTTTCGTGTGCCAGTAATACATTTTAACATTTTTAGAAGATCTCTTTCTATAAGTCTACAATATAAAACTAAACTACTGTTGTATGTAAAGTAAATAAGGTTTTTAAAATGTTTAAGAAGCTTCATTTAAAATTAAATTAAAATTCAGAGCCCCCCCACACTGGTGGCCAGGACCCGGGCAGTGTGAGTGCCACTGAAAATCAGCTCACGTGCCGCCTTCGGCACGCGTACCATAGGTTGCCTACCCCTGGTGTAGCCTGTTGGAGCAGTCTGGACAGACCCACATGGCCAGCTGGGCTATTACAGTATGCCTTGGTCACTCAGAACTTCACAGTGACAGAGCAAACTGCTCCAACAGGCTAGGCTCCCCCTTACAGTAAAGAAGAAACTCCATTAGCAGTGTGGGGCATATGACAAACAGCTGGCCAGGTCTGACTCTGCATAGTAGAGAGTCATGGTGCACACATGCCCAGCCCTTCATTACAATATAATTCTTGCCCTTTGTTTGGTCTTTCATTGACAGGGAAACAGAAAGATTACATTTGGGAGGAGACAGTCTTCCAATTCATACCCTCCTCTCCCTCCCTTCCCCCCCCCCCCCAAAAAAGGATACAGAGAGAAGGTGGGTGGCAGTACCAAAGTAAAAAGGTACGATGAAATAAACTGTCCATATACTTGAGCCAAAGATGAAAGGATTTGATTTGAAAAAGAAAAGGGAGTGTAGTCCTACATCCTGTACCGAATACATTTCAAAAACGAATGACAGAGCAAAGCTCATTCAGGCACTCACAGGACAATGTATGAGATTGAGTGGATATGCCACTGCCATCTACTGGAAAGGTTATGTCACAGCTGCTCATGCACAACTGACCCGATTTATTAGCCTATTTGGTGACACTGTTAATACTGAGCAGTGCAGTAACTGGAATGTCTATTGCAAAAGAAATACGGTGATTACAAGATTTGTTGTTTGTCCAAATCAGAATAAAACCAAAGATTGTTGAAGTTTCCTTGTAAGATAGCATACTCATCAGCCATAGCGCCTCCTTGTGTCAGGGTGCAATGCTGGACGGGGCCCTTGCCTCTGGCACCTCCTGCAGGCCATCTCCCTCCATCACTTCTTCTGTAGCCTGGCCTTCTGGCCAAGTGATATAAAGTTCCCAGGTAACAAAAGGTCACAGCTAAACTTCCAAGAAACTCTTCTACCCCTCTTGGGCTCTACTGCAGTGTTCTTACTGGCCCTCTCTCAGGGCCTCCCCTCAGGATCCTCATCTGCTCCTGCAGTTGGGCTTGCATTCTCCTGCCTCAGGGGCTGGTAGGGGAACCCAGGTCTACTGGCTACTTTGAGTTCTATCCCAGGGTCCCTGATTAAGCAGCCAGGTCTGTTTCTTCAGAGGTGGTTCTGTTTCCTAGGCCACTTCCTATCTCTAAGCCTCCTTGTACTGCTTACCTGCAGCCTGTACTTAAGACAGCCTCCCTTTGGGTCTCAGGCCTCTGGCTTCCCCCTTCTCCTCTGAACTAATAAGTCTTCCATCCTTCTCAGGCTCCACTAAAGTGCTTTTACAGGGCCTTCCAACTGGCAAAAGAGTCTTTCCTTCTCTGCAATTTCTTTTCCTCTAGACTGAATTCTCCACTTTACTATGTAAGTAGTCCTTCCTGATTCCCAGTTGTTGGGGTTACCATTCATTAAGTTGCTCTATCACTAGAGGCCTACCAAATTCAGGGTCCATTTTGGTCAATTTCATGGTCATAGGATTTTAAAAATCATAAATTTCATGATTTCAGCTATTTAAATCTGAAATTTGACAGTATTGTAATTGTACAGGACCGGACACAAAAAGGAGTTGTTATGGGGGTCGCAAAGTTATTGTAGAGTGGGGCTCCTTCAGAGCTGGGCAGCAGCAGCGCAGAAGTGAGGATGGTATGGTATGGTATGCCACCTTTACTTCTGTGCTGCTGGTGAGGCACTGCCTTCAGAGCTGGGCGCCCATCCACCCAGGGGCGGCTCTACAAATTTGGCCGCCCCAAGCAGTCATGCCCGGGAGGCGCCCCCGAGCCGCGGGAGCAGCGGACCTCCCGCGGGCATGACTGCGGAGGGTCCTCTGGTTGCGCGGCTCGGCTGGACCTCCCACAGCTGCGGGCGGTTCGCTGGTCCGGCGGCTCCGGTTGAGCTGCCGCAGGCATGCCTGCAGGAGGTCCAGCCGAGCCGCGGGACGAGCGCCCCCTCCGCAGTCATGCCTGCGGCAGGTCCGCTGCTCCCGGGGCTCCGGTGGCCCTCCCGCAGGCATGACTGCGGCAGGTCCGCCGGCCCAGCCTACCGCCCCCCCCCGGAAAAGGGCCGCCCCAGGCAGGTGCTTGCCCCGCTGGGCTCTGGAGCCGGCCCTGCATCCACCAACCACTGCTCTCCAGCTACCCAGCTCTGAAGGCAATGCAGAAGGATGGCAATACCGCAAACCCCTAAAATAACCTTGCAACTCCCTTTTGGGTCAGGACCCCAAATTTGAGAAACGCTGGTCTCCCCCATGAAATCTGTATAGTAAAAGGTAAAAGCACACAAAAGACCAGATTTCATGGTGGGAGACCAGATTTCACAGTCCGTGAGGCATTTTTCATGGCCCTGAATTTGGTAGGGCCCTACATATCACCATCAGCTGGGGGCTAGCTGGTAAGCTGAGCCTGGCTTCTCTTAAAGTGCCAGGCTTTCCTGCAAACCAAAATTTTCTAAAGTTAATGTTGGGTCAATCAAAATGTTTTGTTTTGATAACATTGTTCAATCATTTTATTTTTATTTTATTAATTTTATATTATAGCTTATGTAAAATAAATATCAAAACAAAAAGTTGTTTCAAAACTGAAGCTCGGTTCTGACCTCACTGAAATATTTTGTTTCCAAATGAAATTTCATTAAATTTAAGACATTCCTGGAAAGCGTTTAGATTTAGATGAATCTGCATTTTCAAATGGAAAAGCTTTCTGTCACAAAATTTTTGACCAGCTCTGATTATTACCTTACATTTACATATTATCTTTCAACCCAAATATTGGTATGAATAACATCCATACTGCGGGGAAAAAAAACCAACCTGTGGCAGCAAGTCTCAGAGCCCAGGTCAACAGACTTGGACTTTTACTACAGGGCTAAAAATAGAAGTGTAAACGTTTCTGCTCGGGCTCTGAAACATGGCAAGGGAGGTGGGTCTCAGAGCCCGAGCTCCAGCCTGAGCAGGAACATCTACACTGCTATTTTAAGTCCTGTAATGTGAGCCTGAGTCAGTTGACCTGGACTCTGAGATTCACTGCAGGGGGGGGGAGGGGTTTGCACTGTAGCTGTATCCATAGGGATCACTTCAGTCACCCATAAAATGCTGCTTGCTGTAGGATGAAACACAGCAGCTGTGTAACAGCAATAGTACTGTACACAATACTTTAGCCCAGAAGGTGAAAGGCAGAATATTATTAGTTATTTAGGACTAGATTCTGATACCATCACTTGAACTGAGTAGTACCTTACTTTGCAAGAAGCTGGTGAAACATGTCATGGGATCTTTAATGACCACAAGGGTCATGGCCTCAGCTTTATATTTTATCTGAAAGACAGCACCTTCCCTGGAGTAGTGCCCCTGACAGCATGCTATGACATTGTATATAGTTTAGCAAATGGTAGTGTTGTCTTGTTATATAAAAACGGTATGACTTGTATTGTTGCCCTTTGCCATACTTGCATTAGCGCAGTTAGAAATGGAATCAGAGATTGTGACAATTGTCTAGACTTAAAAGCGACAATGCAATCTTGCAGTATTTAAAAGGACAATCGTGTGCTTTTAAATAGTTTCCATTCATGTTTGCGCCATTGTTTGTAATCTACATTTAGGAGTTTGAAAATAAAATGTTTTTCCTTTTCTGATTTAGTTTTCATGCTTAGCAAACATATCTATGCTTAGCAAATGGAAATGCGCATGGTGATTTTGTTTACTTCCTTGTTTATACTTCAACATCTTGAATCATCCCTGATAATGGTGCTAATCCCCAAATAAAAATCTTTGTTTGCTAACAATTAAGGTTGTGAAGTGCTACTACAAACATGTGCAATTACATGCATTATTTAAAAGAAAAACAAAATTAAAAACTATGGAAAGTTGCCCAATAAGGTTAAACATGCAATTCTGACACCAAACCTAATAACTGCATTCATTAACACACAAACTGCAAATTTCCATCAGTATAAAAACAAAACAACCTTAAATCTGTCCCTGTAATGATGCCAGTCTACAATATTTCCTTCCTTAATCCTTTCATACCTAGGGCCTAACCCTAAAAACAATTCATAATACTATTTAAGGTTAGCAAGGTGAGGCATCCATATTGTAAGGTCAGTTACATTTTGATGATGGATTTCTTTTAAAGGGCTCTAAGGCTGTAGTTGTGGTCAAACGGCATTTTAAAAAGGTTTTACCACTCCCATCCTTCTATTTCTCTTTCCTTTAGAAACAGTAGAGGGAGTTAAGATGGTGATGGTTTCATCTTAAATTTGTTACTCAGATTCTCTAAGTGATATTCATACAGTAAAAAGTTTCTCGATCCATTTGTATAAAAGTTGGACTTTGACCATGGCTAATGTGTCTGCTCTTACGAAAACACTGTAGAATCTCTAATTACCAAAGGAGGTCGTGATCTCAGATTTATATCTTACCTAAATCACATATCTTCTCTCTCACCTCCATAGCACTATGCAGATAAACTGGTCTCTGTAATGATATGGAAAGAAGACTGCCACCTCCATACTAGGTATTCTTATTGTAGGTCCTGACATAATATTGTATTATTACTTTCTGGTGACAGAGTATTAGATGAACCACAAAAACTAATGGCCTGATTTTCAGAGGTGCTGGTCACCCACAAATCCAGTTGAAATCAATATCAGCCAGAGGCACTCAACAAGTTTGACCACAGCTAATGTTTAGAAACTGGAAAAAACAATCACATTATGTTGTTGCATTTGAGGCTTAAATTATTTTGACCATCTCAAAATAAATATATGTAAAGTCACAGTCATCAGTTGTTCTCACTGGAGAGTATTCTGATGTTAATGTTACTAAACAACAATACAAATTAGGGTGAGGATTGGATTCAAATCAAAGAGAAAACTGAGTTCCTGCTAAAAAATCTGGGCTAGCTCATGCAGCTGAACCCTTTTTCAAGAGAGTATTGTGAGCTGAAAGTTGACCTAGATCTAACTTTGAAAATTATGCCTGTTGTGGACGTCAATCAGACCTTTAACATTATTTTGACAATATTTGTAGGCGGTTAGTTTCCTGATGGTTTTTCTTTTTGCAATTTATAGAATCTGCCATATTTAGGGTTATTGAAGACTGAATTTACCAGGATTGTTTCACCTTAGAACGGGAATGCCAGTATCTTGGCATATCGATCCAGGTGGCACTTAGTCTGCAAAGAGGCTACGTACCTTTGGGATTTGCCATGATGATGATGCTCTTGTTGATGATGGAGGGTTCCCAGCCCATTGGATTGAATCTGGTATTCTGTCCACATTTAAGTGAACACCATGGTGTCTTGTTTTTCCAAGGATCACCCACTTATCTCTTCAGTTAGTGCTAGAGTGCATGCCTTACATAAGCCTCTAGGTTGCTCTTTTACATTGATTACCAGTCACCACTAACTGCATGGAAATCACCCCCACTCCTGGCTACAGCAGAAAGGCCTAAGGACTACAGTTAATCCTAGGGTGAAATCCTGGTGCTATTGAAGTCAATGGGAGTTTTGCCATTGACTTCAGTGAGGCCAGGATTTCAGGAATAGATTCTTCAACTTTGGAATGTGTCAAGGGGAGTGAGAAGGGAATGGAAGGAAGAGAGAAAAAAAGGACAGAAAGCACAAGAGTACGGGGGATATAGGGTCTGATCCAAAGTCCACTGAAATCAGTGAGAGAGTCTTTCCACTGACTTCATAGGAGTTTAGATCAGGGCCATAGACAGACGGAGAAGAGCAGGAAATCAGGTAGAGTTTGTACCTGGGCTGTGGGGAAACGGAGAGAGATAAATGGCTAAAATGGAAAAGCCTGTAGGAGACAGGGGAAGCATTTACAGGAAAGGGTGTTTACTGGGCAGGAACGGTGAGAGAAGGGGAAAGGAAAGCATGCAGGCCCATGGGTCTATACCTAAAAACAGTTGGCAGCAAGGGATTTAGCCCATGATTGCCCTGCCCAAGCAGCCACCATTTTGGAAAGGTGTACGGGGAAGGGAGGAGGTGCAAACAGACAGCATGGATCGATGGAAGGAGGAAGGCAGGGACCATGGACTCGGAAAGGTGTCTAGTTCACATCCACCTACAATCCACCTTAGGGCAACTGGATCAGAAGCTAGCACACCAGTACAGCGTAAGAACAACAAATTAAAACAAACAGCATACTATTAAGCAAATAATAAAATTTAGATGTGCAGGGCTGGTTGCTACAGGGCAGGAATTGGGCTTGCGTTCTACTTGGCCAGCATCAGGGTGTTGAGTCCCAAAGAGATCCAGGCTTTCCATGGATATTTCTTCAGTGGCGTCTTTGTGTTCATCCCCGGATTAGTCTAACAGGTCATCCTTTTGGGTATGACGAATTGTGGGGAAGGGGGAAGAGAGGCTCCCAGCCCCAGTCTCCCTATACCTGATTCAATAGCTGAACCAGTCCCAATCTCTTCTGACACCAACTCTCAATTCTTCTCTGCCCCTGCCTTGGCTCTTATCTGCCTCTTCATTAAGAGCACAGGAAAGACATTCTCATTGCTCTCAGTTCTGGTGCCCAGTCTGACCTGGACCCAGCACAGCCTGGAGTAGTAAATGCAGGGAAAGTCTTGCTAAGCCCCAGGCTGAAACAGGCCCAGTGTGAATGGACACTCTGCAGAATTAAACTGCACAGCTCTAGCAAGTCCCAACTGAGCATGTGCAAACTGCAATTTTTCAAATTCTTATCATTTGGTCAAATGTGGTTGGATTTTCACAGGGACAACAGAAGGCACATCCCTGACAGAAAGGCCATTCCCCACCTTCCAAATTCAAGTCCCTGCTTCAAAGCATCGGGGCACTAGAGCTTCTCAAAGAAAAGGTCACCAGAATTCTTTTAACATGGGCAAGACAACATATTTTCCTTAAACTTGTTCTTGGAAACAGCTGGATCATTTTGGCTGAAATGACCCTGTTCTCCTCCCCATGACACCCTCACCCCCCTCCCCAAAAAAAGGGGGGTGAAGGAAAGAGCTGATGCAGATACCCAGTATGTAAAATTTCAGCCCAAATGGTTAGAATTTGAGGGTCATAAGCATCTGAAAACAGGATCTTATAATGGGAAGTGTCAGGCTCCCTTAATAAAAAGGAGTGTACCTGCCCTGCCTATAATCATGGATTTCTTGTCTCTCTAACAACCTGGAGCAATTTGTGGCGTTCTGGAACAATGATTTTCTTAGGTTGGCTTTTTTCATGTTTTCCTTTTTCAGAAAGAAAAATAAAAGGGTTACATTAATATTTCTAGCTAGGTATTTATGAAGCTCCTCAAAACTGGTAGCTGGATGTGAAATAAAAGGTTAAGGGATCACAATTAAAAAAAATTGTGAAGGGCTTTGGGAGATTTTCAAAGACACAATTTACAGTTTGAAAATTATTACAAGACCCCTAATTGCCATTTGTGCCTTTGAAAATACAAAGGGGGGATTTAACATGGAGATTATTGTAGCCTGATTAATTATTAGTTATGAGATTATTTATTAGACTACAACATGCATTTGTCACAGATGACAGGTTCTTTTACAGGCTGCTACTTAGAGTTAATTGAGAAGGTGGAATTTGGTGAAGCACACAAACTTTATGAGCTTTAGTTAATATAGGCAAATGTGTATATTATAATTGAAATAATAGAATAAACATAAGTATAAGATCAGTACAGTAAAGTGGTTTCCTGCATTGTGCAGACACACAACCTTGCATTGTGCATACTTACAACTTTATGGAGACCACTGGAAACAAAGATGGAAGGAAAAGTAGTTGGAGCCTATCAGAAGCAAGGTCCTGATTCAGCACTATCTCGGATAAGAGCCAACGAACCTCATCCTTTGCATCCCCAGCTTTATGTAACCAGTTAGCTATTCAACCATATTTAATCATCTTCCATGACCATAACAGATTATACCTTCCCATCATCTATAAATGGCATTCTGGGGTCCACAGCCACAGCTCTAATAATTAATAACATCAGTTATTTCTTAATAATTCCTATGTTATTGCGGTTTAAGTGCCTAGTAACCAGATTGCTACAGCCCCCTCCAAAAAAAAAAACGCTTCTTTATTTTTGAAGAATAATGCAGTGTACTGTATTATTAGTTACTTGTTTGTCTGTCCAAATGAGAGTGCAGAATTTATGATCTGGGGTTATTTTCTTGGGCCTGCAAGTTTTTAGCTAAAATTCAACCTTTTAGCATGACTATTCCCACAAGTCCTCATACTAATAAAACGGCCTTTAGCCAGAGCAAATCCAATTATTTGTATTTTCCTATTTGCTGTTACAACTTTATAACTTTCATTATTATTCCTATAAGCATGTTTAGCAAACTAATTAATTTATATTTTACCCAAAATTATAAACCCTCTATGATCAGGTCAGGGATCAATGGTCAACATTATTGTAAAATAATTTTTAAGCTCTTGTCCTGCAAAATGGTCTTGGATGACGCATTAAACACCCTATTAAAAATCAGCAGTTTGCAGGATAAAAGTGTTAGGCTCTGATCTTGCAAAGTCTTAGGTACGTCACATATTTGCTTAACTAGACACACTATCAGCAGTCTCTTGACTTCAATGAGACTAATCACAGTATGCAAAATTAAGCATATACATAAAGCTTTGCAGAAATTTGAATCTGATGACTCAATGCCCAATCTTGCCCCTATTGAAATTACTAGGAGCAAAATCAGTCCTAGAGGTAATTGCCAGTATGCAGACTTTTTGCTCTGCAACCACTATTGTTCCTGTGTGTGCATGCTCAGCAGCAAAAGTTCTGAACTAAGATTCTGTCTCCCATGTTTAATAGATTCATCTTAAACGCTAGAGATCAGAGAGAAGATTTAAATCTACAAAGCAGATGAAAATTTATAGCCTAACAGTCTACAGATTAAAAATATAGCTGATGTGCAAACCAAGTCCCTTGGCAGTATGTTTTCCTCTTAGTAATGTATATGTTCAAGTCAATATACCAGCATAATTAATTATGATGCTGAAAGATATCCATATATCTAGGGAAGAACAGAACCCAATGCATGTATGGAACACCCACAGTTCATATTCAGAACAGGACAGACCGTTCCTTCAGGCTATATCTTAAGAAGGTTCAAAACTTGTGCAGCAAGCAAAAATAAAGACATTCGAACTTCATTTTTTAATTTGTGTTAACATCCTAGTATATATTTATTGCCAAAACACAAGGTAATAAAGTCTATATTATAAACTAGTGACTAAGGACACAGCCTACTTGAATTTTTTTTATATATATATATTGACATTTTTCTTACAGAGCACCCTTTAAATAGTATGCCCTGACATTTAAAAAAAAAAAAAAAGGGTTTTACTCTTCCTTTGTTGTTGCCCCAAGAGTTCATCTACCAAACATGCCCATTTCTCCCCCCCACCCGCCCTTTTTTTTTCTCTGCACACACCTGCCTACTGCCTCTTCTGCTTTAGCAGCAGCTTTGCTCCTACCCTTTTCCTGGCAAACAGCCTCTTCAGTATTGCCAAGTCTAAGCACTTCAAAATCATGAGTCAGGCTCTCCACAGAATCATGAGATTCCCTCTGAAATCATGAGATTTTTAAATAAAAACTCAAGGTATTGGTTTTACCTTCTGGTTTTTGAGCCTTTAGGATTCATGTTTTCAAGCTTCTCTCTGAAAGCAAGAAGGCTAGAAAAGTACTTTTTAAAAAAAAAAGCTAGAATTTTCACAAGCACATGACTCCAGAAAAATGTCAAATATTTTGAAACTCACAATGAAGTCATGAGAGCTGGCAACACTGGATCTGGAAAGGAGCATGAATACAAGCTCCCTCCAAGTACAGTGCATGAGAATGAGGCAAGTGACCATCAAAATAAGAATAAAGCTGGCTCTACACAACGTACACAAACAAAAGACAGGGAATTCCTGCCATCCTCCAAATCTTTTTTTCTGTTCTAATATTCTCAGGTGTTCCTTGGAACAAATAGGAGGCACATAATTTTCAAATGGAAGTGGATTTTTCAAGTTGATGTCCCTTTAATTAAAAAAAAATCATTTGCAATTTCATGTCTGTCTAATGGGTCAGGAGGCTGAAATCTCCCACTTATTCCGAGAACAGGAAAAAGCCACAATAAGTTTTCTCCATGCTGTCCAGTCAAAGTGCCTCAACTGGAAGGACCACCTCTTGAAGTGGGATGGGTGCTCAGCTTCTAGGTCTTTCTGTCCTCGGATTTTCTGCCATGATTGCTAACCAGTGCCAAGTGTCACATGACTGCGTTAATAAGAAAAGGAGAGCTAGAAAGACTGGCTCTCTTTCTGAAAGGTAAGAAACCATGAGTTAGAGGCTTGATGCAGGAATTACTGGGGTGGATGTCTGTGGCCTATGTTATGCAGGAGATCAGACTAGAATATTATAATGGTTCCTTTTAGCCTTAAAATTTATGAATCAACACTTTATCTTACACAGGGCATCGCAACTATTTTTGGGCACTACAGTGTGGGGCTGGCTATGAACTAGTGGGCTTAACTGAAACCCAGACCAGGCAAAAGTGACTATTGCTCCCAGTGACTTTAATGGAATGGTCATCCAGACACCTGACATTAAAAAACAATCACCACCACAAAAAAAGGGCAAAACAACGCTACTTCCCAGTTAATCTGTAGGAGCTACAGAATTACCTAGCTAAAGAGGAAGAAAAACCTTCCCCCTAGGCTGAAATCTTTCATGACAAGTTTTAACATGAAGGGTTAACTGCAGTGTAGAGGTGAAGTGCTGGCCATTCACTAAGCAGAACCCCACTTAGAGCTCTGTGCATGCACCGTTGCCTGGCTTCCTCAGAAAACTGCTTCCACAAGTGGACGATGAAGGAAAATTTGTTGACCTGCCATGCTTTGCAGACCCAGAAAATAACTATGGTCTTTCAAGGATATCCTTTTCCTTTGTCAGCCACAGAGTTCCTCCTTTAAGCATTCAGTACTGTCCCCTTCCTGAGAGCAAGGACCTTGACTCTACCCAGCCTTGTTACCAGGATCTTTTGAATAAAGTTGGACCATTCTCTTTAGCATCTTCAGGAGATAACATTCCATGGTGGGGTTGGTTTTTCCCCAGCTGAAAGGCAGTTTTAGAAATTCAAAGGGGCTGTTGCTTGAAGTTTGTTATGGGAATGTTTCCAGGCTGACAGGTCTGCTGTGGGTTGAGCCCAGAGAGGCCATTTGTACCAACCATTTGCTATTCCTTCTTTTAGTACCAATGGGAGATTAGAAGCAAATGGCTGTCAAACATCTCATGGTGACCATTGGAATAGGTACAATAGCCAGAAGAGAGTAGTAAAAGGACCATGCACATACTGATATTTTAGGTGAAAGACAAACGGGCACTTGAAAGAGGCAGGTGGCTTTCATGGTTAAGATTCCTACGGCAAGTCACTAAATAGGTTTCCCAGAGCCCTTACCAAATGCATCATTTTACTTTATGAAAAGGCTCTTTTTTTTTGGTTGTCATAGCAATGTGTGTATTCAAACTAGATTTAAATCTAAGGAGTACTGAAGACAACAGAGATAGTTTATTATTTTTTCCTCTACTCCTTTTCACATTTGAAGTGTCACTCCTGAAAAGACTTAGCCACGGGCTTTCAATTTTACGCCCTGTGACTAGTCTCCCTGGCTCTCCAGCATAGCAGCAGAATTTATCCCCCTGATTCTAAGTCACTGAGAACGTGTGACAATGGAAGGATCTTGGGCTAGATCCAAAGCCCCTTGAAGTTAACGGCAGTCCTGTCAGTGGTTCTGATAGACTTTGGACCAGGCCCGTAGAGCATTATCTACCAACTTATGAATTTTATTCCACTATTTTAAAAAAATGGATGGCACATATATTTTAAAAGAAATATACAAAGGGAGACAGGGACACTGCTTTGATAGAGCATATAATCTTTACTGGTGGGTATTAAGCCACTTAGGTGTGGGGAAAAATTAGGTATGAAAAATATGCAAATTTACAGAAGCACTTGTTTCATGAATTGTGGATGCAAACTCATGAATTTTAAGGCAGCGGTTACTTTGCTGCATAGAGTTCTTTCAGCATTCTGAATTCATATTTTTGTTTTTCTCTGTGTATTTATAAGGTAGTACCTTGATTTTGCATGATTTTTACAAATGATGGTGAAAGCCAGATAAATAAATTAGTACTGATGGTAACAAATGTCCCCCAATCCTATTCCTCCTCCCCAAATCAATGAGAGCCCTTTTATTGACTTCAGCAGGCTTTAGATCAAGCCCCAACTTTGTAATAAAAATAATGCACAACACAACTAAATTATGAAATCTCCAAGAGTCCTAGGGATAGGTCTATAAAAGACAAGCAGGGATTTCTGTGTGCCCCCCCCCCCCCCATCACATCCTCCATGACACCTTTTCTCTAATACATGATGATAGCAAAAAGCTCCACTGCCAGCTTTGGCCCTGACCTAGTCCCCTGGACATCGATGGAGTCTTACAAATGACTTCAACAGGAGCAGGGACAGGCCCTACGATTCTTTCTTGGGAAGGGGTAAAAAGAAGAACCACACAGGACAAATGCTAGTCGCATCATTTACTGAGCTTCTGGAAACTGCTCAGCCCATGATGATGGGACATGAGATAAGAATCTAAATCAAAAAGAAAATGCTCTTTTATCAATCCCCATTTATCTTACATGCTCACTTGATGCCAATTGCAAAGTATGTGAGCACTCCATAATCTTTATACTACCCCCGTGAAGGAGTACTATGATCATCATTTGACAGATAGGGAACTGAGGCACAAAGAGGCTCATACAGGAAGTCTCTGGCAAGAGCAGGGACCTGAAGCTTGGTGTCCCAAATCCCAGGCTAGTGCCCTAACCACCAGACTACTCTTCCTTCCTATTACTTGTGCTTAACTCCTATTGACATCGGAGTTCAGTATGTGAAAGAACTGTAGAATCAGTTAAAGGGGAAAAAGCACTGACAAGAGCACTACATAAGGAAAAAATGTGTGCATTTTGAGAAGAATGAGATGCAATCATCAATGAAGAGAAAGGCAACACAAAGTTGATGCACAAAGTACAAACTCACTGCTCTGCATAATTGTTATTTCCCCAGAAGTCACTCAAGTCCAGAGTTGTAATTTTGATGGCAATAAATATCTGCATCTAGCTGTGCCAGTGAAGTGTTTTTTCCTTCTGTGGTTTAATTGCCCTCAGGGGAAGGGTTCAGAGTAACCTTGCACGGCTGAGTTAAAGCAAGCCAGTGGCACAATATGGTTTACGTAACTCTGTTACAGGGAAGCATTGTCACCACCAGTGACAGTCACTGTAGGCCCAGGGGGAGGAACGTCTATATGAGGAATGAGAACAGGGAGAAGAAATTAAATATAAAAAGAAATCACACAAGATTGGTAGCAGCAGATTGAGACAGAAGGATTAGAACAAATATATCCCTCTCCTTAAGATGAAAACATTAAGGGCTTCCCATAAACAAAGAGAAAGCAACATTTGTATAAGCAGCAAATCTCTTTAAGTATGGCTAATGGAAGCAAGGGGGTGATACAACCCTAAAGGATGTCCAGATTAAAAAAAACAAAAACCACAAGCCAAAAGCGTTTGCATTGGTACACTGGAAAGTGTGGGGAAATGCAATGTAGGGTGCATGTTTCTCCTCCTCAGTGCACCCTTGCATGACAAGCAGGTCTGGTGTAACCACTAGGCGAACTAGGCGGTTGCCTAGGGTGCCAAGATTTGGGGTGCCCCTCTCACATTTTTTTACACTATTGCTCCCGGTGGGGGGATGAGTTGCTCTCAGCTGTGTTAGCACCTACCTCTGCGGGTGTCCTCTGCAACCGTGGGCCCCACCGCCTCCCTCCGCCACGCCCCACAACACTGCCTGCCCGCGCCCCCCCTGCCAGCCCAGAGCTGCCGCCTGCTCAGGCCCCCTGGCTGCGGCCACGCTCCCTAGCCTGCTCCCTCCGGCTCTGGAAGTCCCGAACCCCCTGCCGCAGCAGCAGCTGCTGCCCAAGGGCTGCTGGCTGCAGATCGGAGCAGGTGACATCAACCCGCCTACAGCTTGTCCTATTGACAGCAATGCAGTGGCAGGAGGTGGGGGAAAGGAAGAGGAGACCGTGGCCACTGGTCCACCTGCAGGGTGGATCATGGTCCTGCCAGAGGATAAAGGGTTAAAGAGCTGCAAAAGTGTAACCGTCCTCAGCATTTGCCACCTTCCAAGGCTTCATCCCCATCCATCCCTGCAGCCCTGTGGAGCAGGTAAATAGAGCCCCATTTTTGGGGAAACTGGGGCAGAGAACAGGGACGTGACTTGCCCAAGGTCACCCGGGGAGTCATTGTCAGAGTCCTGCTTTGAACACAGGAGATCAAGGCTCCTAGTTCTGCTCTGGCTCAGACCATTAGACCAGAGGCCTTCCAGCCCTGAGCTCTGCACCTGCTCACATAAGGTATTAATCTGGGATTCAGGGGCAGCACACTGCAAGTTTGTGGTGAAGAAACACGGCTGTATTGAGCCCTTATAGCTACAAGGAAAATCTTCCAAAGGTGATGGGCATCTAGCCGACACAGTTCTGTCTGCCTGAGTCTGCAGCCAGTCTGGGACAACAGCTGTAGGAAATGTGTCAGTAACTGTTAAGTCTAATTACGACACCATCAGAGCCAGATTTTCATGTAACATGGGTGACCAGGTGCGTGGTGCACAAGCACTGCAAGTGTGTGAGCAACTCAGGTTAAGTGCAGCTGAACCCTGGACAGGCTGCAGCACCCAAGAGATTTTTGTTCTCCCACTGAATGACAGCAGATGCACCAGTAACTTTACTAGGTAGAAGTTTAGTGACCATATTAGGGCCATATCCTCCCCACTCCCAGCATTGGGCCAACTGCCCCTCATCATTCTCCTGCTTGCTTGTATTGTAAGTGATGGGAGATCTGCTGTGGATTGAGGGGTGTATATGGACCTGCCTTTGCAGGCTCAGTCCTAGCCCAGCATTCAAAATAAATTGCCCTAAGTTTCAGAAGTACCAAGAACCCTGGAGTTCCCACAGACATCAGGGGAACTGCAGGTGCACAGCACCTCTGAAAATCAGGCCCAGAATGACACTGATGCCTCTGCCCTGGGCCAGAGCTCTCTGAGTAAGGGGCTTTAGCAGCGTTTGGCATGGGGCAAAGTAAAGCAACCAGGACAGTAACGACGGAGGCTGGAACTCTGTCCTCGCCTCATACCTGTGGGGAAGACAGGCCTTCAGACACCCCCTCCCGCCTGCATTGCACTTTCCAGCCCAGGAGCAAGGAACCATTTCACACCTTCGCGCTGCGGGGAGCTGAAGCCCAGAACAGGGAAGTTACTTGCCTGAAGTCATCCAGGGAGTTGGTGCCAGGATGGAGAATAGAAGCCAGATCCCAACTCCCAGCTCTGTGCTCTGATCCCCAAAACAGCCCTTTCCAGATCCGGGGGGGTGGGAGGGGGGCGGCGGCCAGGAAGGACTCTAGCCATGTGTGGGAGGCCCAAGGCCATTTATTTTCATTAAATAGGTAGACTAACTAATAAAATTAATAAATTTTCAAGCTGAATGTGTATTAATTCTAATGAACAATGCCACATTATGCAGTATTCATTTTTTGAAAGTTTATAATAAGCGATGCTCCACTAGGAGGGGAGGTGCAAGGTGGAAGTTTTGCCTTGGGCGCAAAATATCCTTGCACCGGCCCTGGTGACAATGGCACTATACCTAGCACTCCCTTTAGAGACAAACAGAGGTGAAAGTAAGCCGGTACGGTGTACCAGCAAGAGCCGGTATGCCGCACTGGACTGGACCAGTTTCTTTGGCAGTGATTTAAAGAGCCCTGTGCTCCTGCCACTGCGGGGAGCCCTGGGCCCTTTAAATTGCTGCTGGAGCCCTGCCGCCACTGAGGTAGCAGCGGCAGGGCTTGGGCGGGGATTTAAAGGGCCAGAGGCTCCGGCCCAGCCCTAGCCTGAGCCCTGCCATCCTGGGGTAGCGGCAGCAGGGCTCCTTTTTGCAAGACTGTCATATACTCACCCTTATCCTTCGAGGCATGAGCATGACTTACCTAAGCTTCTGCATGGCCTAGCTCTGTCCTCACTTTGTTTGCTCCCCACTGTTTCATTGTGTTTTATTTAAACTTTAGAATGCAAGTTCTCTCAGGCAGGGACCACACATTTATATTAGTCTGCCTGGTGCCTAGCACATTTTTGTACACTCGGCGAATAAGCAACAGTATAGTGTTAAAAAATCATGGATCACACCTCAAATCACAAGAAGCTTAAAAATCATTTTGGTAAGTAATGTGTGTTGGTGTCTTTCTTAACCTTCTGCTTTCTGACTCTTTACAGTGCACTCTGTTCATGTTTCAAGCTTTTCTGTGCAACCATGAGGGTTAGAAGCTTTTAAAGAAAGCTGCAGTTGAGAGTCTCATGTAATCACATGACTCCAGAGCCTGGGGCTGTAAGAAAAATCATCAGATATCATGAGTCTCTGGATGAAATTGCAAGTTGGCTGACTAACAATCAACAGTTTAGTACAGGAAGTGAAGACTGTTCAATTCATACCACAGAGGAGGTCTTAGGCCAGAATAATGTATTCACAAATACTAGAATTTGACTCGGGTTTCAACAAACCTATCCCTAGGATAAGTATTAGAGGGGTCTCCAATGACTGTTAGAGGTCAGGGCCTCATTGTAATATCTCAGCCAGAAGATAGCAAATCCAGCAGGGACACCTAATACCATGTGGGGTAACTAAAAGAAGAGTGCACCTATTGAATCAATTCCAGCAGCACCTGTGTGCTCCCAGAGATCTGGTATCGAAATACTGAAACTCCTGAGCCCTGCTCACTTTATGAGCTCTGACAGGATCTCAGCACTTGGTGTTATGACTCGCCGACATAAACCACAAACAAAAGAGTAGACCTAATTTTTGACTTCTATAAGGAATAGCTTTCTTCTAATTCTTAATGGATTCTTGATCTAATCCTAATAGGAAATGTTCCAGTTAGGCCTTTTTATTTAATGGGAGATAAATTCCAGCTTACCTTGTTCTAATTCATGATGGCATTTCTATAAGCTGCCCCCAGCAGCAAAACTTGCATTAAGATAAAGCTTCCTTGCAGTAAGGATTTTCCAAGACTGCTCATCATTTGTCTGTGTGCGTCAACAGTACCAGGCTGCTTCTGACTCACCCTCAAATTGTCTACATAATCCCCCAGCCTCTTATTTAGCAGGTTGAAATGTAGACTGTGCTAAAATCCAATAGAAGCAGCAGTTTTTGCCCTGCGCTACAGATGGTCAAACATCGCAGATCTGCTGCTTTGGTTTTCATGCAGCTGGTTGAATAAAGATTACAGACAAATCGTTTATTTGATGACCAAAGAGAACAATTCAACTCTGTTATTCATCAATATTGTTGCATCGCCACCAGAGACATCATTTCAGAAAAATTCGGGGGGAGGCCCAGTTGTGTCAGCACATAGAATGTTCTGACCCCAACAGCGTCACCCATGAGAAGAACTAGGCAATTATTCTTTCCTATTCACTGCATCCAAAATCTGGGCTGGGGGCAAAAAGTGGAAGCTATAACGGAGCATGTTGACCAATGACAAGTCTAAAGAGGGGGCAAAGCCAGGTTGGGGGAGGGCATGGACAGCTGACCCCCTTGCCCTATAGCAAATGACATTGATTGCCACCTTCTCACAGCAGGTGTGTTTTTAAGAATCAGTGATCAGACAATAGTCTCTGGGAATATTAATTGCCAGTGAGAGTAGTCAAATGATAGGAGCAGGGTCATAGGTAGCAGATGCCTGTGTTCCATTTCCAGCTATGCCACTGCCTCACTGGGATGCTGTAATGGTCCTCACTCAGGGGTTTGGTTGGGGAGCATGGCCTAGTGGTCACCGCCACAAGCCCTGACTGCCAAGCGGACTGCGGGGAGGGGAGTCTGGGTCCTCTCACTCTACTGGGCTCTGACCCAGGGCCCTTTAAGCTACCAGTAGTCTGGCAATGAAGGCTGCTTAAGGCTGTCTTTCCTGGGCCAAGAATTAATCCAAGGCCTTCCCCTGGTGGGGAAATCCTCTTACTTAGGCCTGGTCTACACTACGCGTTTAAACCGGTTTTAGGAGCATTAAACCAATTTAACGCCACACCCGTCCACACTAAGAGGCCCTTTATATCGATATAAAGGGCTCTTTAAACCGGTTTCTGTACTCCTCCCTAATGAGAGGAGTAGCGCTAATATCGGTATTACCATATCGGTTTAGGGTTAGTGTGGCCGCAAATCGACGGTATTGGCCTCCGGGCGGTATCCCACAGTGCACCACTGACCGCTCTGGACAGCAATCTGAACTCGGATGCAGTGGCCAGGTAGACAGGAAAAGCCCCATGAACTTTTGAATATAATTTCCTGTTTGCCCAGCGTGGAGCTCCGATCAGCACGGGTGGAGATGCAGTCCGAAATCAAAATCCAAAAAGAGCTCCAGCATGGCCATACGGATGTGATCGCTGTATGGGCAGGCAAATCTGTTCTATCAGAGCTCCGTTACAGAAGACAAAATTCCAAAGCATTTTAAAAAAATCTCCAGACAGACGCCATAGTAGGGACTCAGCGCACTGCTGCGTGACAAGCGTCACCCATGAGAAGAACTAGGCAATTATTCTTTCCTATTCACTGCATCCAAAATCTGGGCTGGGGGCAAAAAGTGGAAGCTATAACGGAGCATGTTGACCAATGACAAGTCTAACGGAAAGCCAAAGAATCAAATGGACGCTCATGGAGAGAGGGGGGACTGAGGACTCAAGCTATCCCACAGTTCCTGCAGTCTCCGAAAAGCATTTGCATTCTTGGCCGAGCTCCAAATGCCTGTAGGGTCAAACGCATTGTCCACGGTGGTTCAGGGCATAGCTCGTCAATTTCCACCCCCCACCCACCCCCAGAAGTAAAAGGGAAAAAAATTGTCTCTTGACTCTTCTAAATGTCACCCTATGTCTACTGAATGCTGCTGGTACACGCGATGCTGCGGCACTCAATTGCAGTATCCTCTTTCCCCCTCACTGGTGGTAGATGGTGCAATATGACTGGTAACCATCCTCATCATCAGCCTTGTGGCAGATGATGCTGCACAATAGGACTGGTACCCGTCCTCATCATCAGCCCGTGAGTGCTCCTGGCTGGCCTCAGGTGAGGTCGGCCAGGGGTGCCTGGGTAAAAAACTCCTGGTCATTCCCAGTAGATGGTACAGAATGGCTGGTAACCATCTTCATCATAGCAATAGGGGGCTGAGCTCCATCAGAAGAAAAGATTCTGTACTGCCTGGACTATCAGTGGGCTGGGCTCCTCTCCCCCACACTGCTTAATGTCCTGTCTGGACTATCATAGCAGCTGGAGGCTGCCTTCCCCTCATTTTATCTCACTAACAAGTCACTGTTTCTTATTCCTGCATTCTTTATTACTTCATCACACAAATGGGGGGACACTGCAACGATAGCCAATTTACAAGGGTATGGTAGATGGTACAGAACGGCTGATAACCATCTCTGCTATCATGCAAAAGCAAATGAATGCTGCTGTGTAGCGCTGCTGAATCGCCTGTCAGCGGCATCTATTACACATACAGTGACAGTGACAAGAGGCAAAACAGGCTCCATGCTTACCATGCTATGGCGTCTGCCAGGGCAATCCAGGGAAAAAGGGCATGAAATGATTGTCTGCCGTTGCTTTCCCGGAGGAAGGAATGATTGACGACATTTACCCAGAACCACCCGCGACAATGATTTTTGCCCCATCAGGCACTGGGATCTCAACCCAGAATTCCAAGGGGCAGGGGAGACTGCGGGAACTATGGGATAGCTACGGAATAGCTACCCACAGTGCAACGCTCCAGAAATCGATGCTAGCCTCGGACTGTGGATGCACACCACCGAATTAATGTGCTTAGCGTGGCCGCGTGCACTCGATTTTATACAATCTGTTTTACTAAACCGGTTTATGTAAAATCGGAATAATCCCGTAGTGTAGACCTACCCTTAGTGTGGTTTGGAAGTTACCAATGTCCAAGGTCCACCTGATACTTCCCTCTCTGGTTGTCCCTGGGGTGTCTCTCACGGAGGGCCTCTTTGGGCAGCTGTGTCAGCCTTTAGGCTTCCCTCTGCCCTGCGCTGTGCTGCTGAGGTCTGCTCACCTCCAGCTCTGCCACCCAAATGAACTAATTCCCTGTCTTTTAATTCCTCCAGCAAATGGAGCATTTGCAGCAGAGGGGTGGGGTGTGTGTGTGGGTGTACATACACGCCAGCAGAGCTGGCTGAGCCCAAACTAATCCCTTATCCCCTTGTTGCCCCATTGTGGGGTTTGAACACCCTATCACAGACTCCTTGTGGAAATTACTAATATCCATGTTTCAGGCTACCTGCCTGGAGAGAGTGCATTATCCACTTTTACTTACCTCTCTCTCAGGCATGGCATGAGGCTGAGTTCTTTTGTATTTGTATACTGCTTTGAGATACTGCACTTAATTCCACACCCATCCCCCCCTTGCTTCTTACACTCTTCCCCATCTTTTCATTAGGGCTGTCAAACGTTTAAAAAATAATCACAATTCAAAAATAGTCGTGATTAATTGCAGTTTTAATCTCACTGTTAAACAATACACTATCAATTTAAATGTATTATAAATATTTTTGGATTTCTTTTACATTTTCAAATATATTTATTTCAATTACAACACAGAATAGAAAGTGTACAGTGCTTCCTTTATATTTTTTTAATTACAAATATTTGCACTGTAGAAAAGAAACAAAAGAAATACTATTTTTCAATTCACTTCATTCAAATACTCTAGTGCAATCTCTATCGTGAAAGTCCAATTTACAAAAAAAAATTTTTTAACATAACTGCACTTAACAAATTAGTGTAAAACTTTAGAACCTACAAATTCACTCCATCCTATGACTTGTTCAGCCAATCACTACGCCAAACAAGTTTGGTTACAATTTGCAGGAGTTAATGATGCCCACTTCTTATGTACAATGTCACCTGAAAGTGAGAACAGGCATTCACATGGCACTGTTGTAATATAAAGTAAGCACTGTATACTTTGTATTCTGTGTTATAATTGAAATCAATATATTTGAAAATGTAGAAAAACATTAAAAATATTTACAATAAAGTTAAATTGGTATTCTATTAACAGTGCAATTAAAACTGCGATTAATCATGACTTTTTAATTGTTAATTTGTTTTGCGTTAACTGCAATTAATGGACAGCCCTACTTTTCACTTTACTACTTCTTTTCCACCCTCACAATGTAGTTTCCTCAGCAACCCTGCCCCCTCCGCCTAGAAAAAACATCTTATTCTTGTGCAAGCCCTCCCCTTTATTCTCCCCCACATCTCACTTCTCAAGCAATCAGTCTTATTTTAATAATCTCTCCATCTCTCTGCAGCTAGCCTGTCCTCTACTGTCTCCTTGTATTTGTTTGGTTGAATTTGGAGGCCAGTCCTGAGATGTGGAGCACCCTCAACTGCCATTGAGTGTGGTGGGAATAGTGGATGCTCAACATGTTGCAGACTTGGGGCAGGAAACATCTCTTACCCTGTTTGTTAAGCATTGCATACATTTAGTGAATTACATATGGGGATTTCAACATCTTAAACAGTTCCAGTTTAGGAAAATCAGCTTGAGATAACGGCTTTTCATATCACCTCATCACATTTCTTTACTTCAAACCATACAGACTCTGTTCAAAATCTCCATTTACAGGTTTGACAAGTTGTGTTCACGAGGTAATGGCCTAGCACTGTTAAGTCTATTCTCAAAAAGAGGTCAGACAACACAGGAGTCTGAACAGCTTGTGTTGTTTAACATGAGACAGGATCTGAATCATTCTAAGGTTAAGGTCAATGGTATCCCTGGCCATGATCAGTCAACATGGGTTTTTCTTCAAAAGAGCACTGTGAAATAAGTGCTTGAAAGGAACTGGCTTGCAAGCAGTCACTGAACTTGCTTAGCTTTAAGACAATTAAGCAGAATGAATCTTTTAATTACTTCTGTGTTTTCAGTTGTCTGTACTCACAGAAGATTACCTGCTTCATATGGTTTTCAGTCCTACCTGTCAGTCACGGCAACATTGTCTTTAATCATCTAATCATTACCTTTACATTAGTGAAGCAGCTCAAACATCATGACGGTTACTCGGCTGGATGGCAAAACATCATGCTTTGGAAAAGCTCTTGGAGCGATTATTTAAGTGCTTGTTACAAAGAATAAGCGAGTTTGTAACTTTTGATTAGCTTGGGGGAGGGGCAAGCAGGGGGACTCTACCCACTTTCTATTTCCTTGGAAATTGGCCTCCCCCTTGCAAAGTATAATCCACTATGTATCCTGGGGAATGACCACAGCCCTTCACTCTTGAAGTCACCTCTTTGCTCACCCTTGCTCCCACCCAGAGGGCCATAAAATCAGGGCCAATTTTCTGGCCAGATGGAACAAGCATAGTTTCTTCAAGACTCACTGGAGCCGAAGACTAGACACTTTGTGATTTGGGTTTTCCCCAAAGTGCTCTCCTCATCTTAATATTCTTTGTAATGTGAATAATTTTACCTTGTTTTTCTTCTCATGGATATGCTTTTGCTTTGACATTGCAAATGCAATCAAAACATCATACACACCACAATTTATCCTATGTAATAAATAACTACTCCAATCTTTTCCTTCTAAAAACTGAATGCTGCTCTCTAGTGGTAATTGAGTATCTAACTACTTGTTATACTAAATGGAGAGCAATCATTGGAGGAATGCTTTTCTTGGGTTCATAAGGGTGTATGGCGAAACTTTCTTTAGATCAGTTTGTATTACCATACAACAGCGGTCCCCAACCTTTTTCATCTGGCGGGCGCCAGACAACGAGCCATGGAGGACCGGGGCGGTGGACGAACATCTGCCGAAATGCCACTAACAAGCGGCATCATCCAGAGGCGTTGCTGCTGAATTTCGGCAGCATTTCGGTGGCGACGCTGTTTGTCAGCGGCAAGCAGCGCCATCCAGAGGCATTGCTGCCAAAATGCCGCCGAATTTCAGTGGCATTTTGCCAGATGCTCATCCGCTGGCCAGTACGCAGGTGCACTTAGACGCCCCAGCGGGCGCCATGGTGCCCACGGGCACCACATTGGGGACCCCTGCCATACAAGGTCAAACAAGTGCAGGAGACCTCTGCTTGTTTTCATGAGCACTCCCACAATAGAGTACCATGGTTCTTTAAAACTGAAGGACAATCTCTTATTCTTTCAATTTACTCCTCTAACTATAATGTGTTCAAGATTTATCCCTAAAGTGGCAGAATCAATGCTGTAATCACAGCTGAAGAACACACCTAGATATTTTTATGTGTAGTTTACATAATAGCTTTCTGCATATTTGTTCAGCTGGCTAATGGTTCTAATTGATTCTATTCATGTATTGTACAAATGCTAAGTAGCCCACTTGGGAAAGATCAATCAGATGTACACATACAAAATGGGAAATGACTGCCTAGGAAAGAGTATTGCCAAAAGAGATCTGGGGCAAGGGGCGGCATTGTGGAGCACAAGCTAAATATGAGTCAACAGTGTAACTGTTGCAAAAAAACCAAACATCATTCTGGGATGTATTAGTAGGAGTGTTGTAAGCAAGACACAAAATAATTCTTCCGCTCTACGCTGATTAGGGCTCATCTGAAGTATTGTGTCCAGTTCTGGGCACCACATTTCAGGAAAGAGGTGGACAACAGAGAAGAGCAACAAAAATGATTAAAGGTCTAGAAAACATGACCTATGAGGGATGATTGAAAAAATTGTGTTTGTTTAGTCTGGAAAAGAGAAGACAAAGGGGACATAACAGTTTTCAAGTACATAAAAGGAGGAGGGAGAAAACTTGTTCTCTTTAACCTGAGAGGATACGACAAGAAGCAATGGGCTTAAATTGCAGCAAAGGCAGTTTAGGTTGGACATTAGGAAAAACTACCTGTCAGGGTGGTTAAGCACTGGAATACATTGCCTAGGGCAGTTGTGGAATCTCCATCATTGAACATTTTTAAGAGCAGGTTAGACAAACACCTGTCAGCGATGATCTAGATAATACTTAGTCCTGCCTTAAGTGCATGGGACTGGCTTAAAGACATCTCAAGGTCGTTTCCAATCCAGGGTGATGCATGGAGGGGGTATGCAGGGTCACATCTCCCCCCCCCCCTTTACTATTGGCTTGTAATGAGCATGCTCACACAGACTGAGCATATTCAATGACATTGCTAAAGCCAGCTGCCCTCACTCTGCCCACCCATTATCGGCAAGCACAGGTCATCTCTGCTTCCAGTCCTATGATTCTGATTGTACTGCAGGAATTGAGCAGGTTAGGTTTTCTCTCTGCAACTTTACTTACTGGCTACACTCACCAAGAGTTGAATATGTAAGACTGTTAGCTAAGTGCTTTGAAGATAGAAATGATTATTTATTAAGTATATGCCAGTCCTTACATGCCAATCCTATACAGAACTATAGTTCACCTGCTGTAGGTTCCAAGGATGTCCCTGTCCACAAGTACATTGCTTCACAATTGGCTATTAAACTCATGTAAAAAGCTTGCTCCCTTAACTTAGTCTAAAATTTGGTTGATGGGTACTTGGGAATTGTAAGTAATACCTGGAAAAAAAAATCAGGAAATACTTTGCTGTATTTTAATTTGCAATTGCACATTATAATACAGTATCTGTTTGTCATATTGATTTTGTATTAATTATGGGGAAGATCTTATATTACATTAGCTTTTTTTAACTTAATGTAGGCAAGATGACATAGCTCTAGGTTTATTCCCAGTTTTGCCAACTCACTAACGTCTCAGGAAAGTCTCTTATGTGCTTTGGTTTCTCCATCTGCAAAATGTGAATGATACATTTGTGAAACAATTTCCAGAAAAAAAAAAAAGTGTTACGTTTTAAAGATACTTATTACATAGCACCTTCCCCAGAAAGTTTGGTTCTCTCTTCAGTAGTTTATTGTGGCACACAAGTTCCTTTTTCTTTGCACAATATTTTCACCCTAAATATTTTTTGTATTAAAAACACAACTCAGGGAACAGACAGTTAAAGCGTATTTGTCAGGATAAAGATTATGAAATCTTATTCCACTGGTTTAAGTTATGAGCCTCTTCTGTAAACGAGATAATTTTGTCAGGTTTATATACAGATCTGTCAGAACTATCTGGGGTACATACGTTATTAGAGAGAGTAACGTAATACAGGCTTCCAAGCCTGTCGGGAACACTCACCAGGCCACCCTTAACACCAAACACCTGTAACCCTGCACACCCCCTCCATACCTCCCCCTCCACACACAAGATTTATTCACATCCCTCTGCATATTCTTAGTCCGCTCCTTCGACCCATATGCACAGATACCATAGCAGCATACCTCATAGCAAGCTCTCAACTCTCCATGCCGACACCACTCTGCTCGGCTCCTCCACTTGACTTGTCCTATGACCCCCTCCACTCAGTCACCCTGCAGCCCCCCCCAACTCACTAACATTCTCCCACTACCACTGAATTCACTGGCATGTCTCTCCTCCCTCTTCATCACCAAATCTGGCAAACTGCTACTGAGAACACCACAACTGCAGGAATGGCCTTAGCACCTTTCCATCCCTTTGGACCCCAATCTTCTCATCAGCTGCCTTAGCTCTGTGCTGCATGCAACCCACTTTTCCAGCCCCACAGAGGGACCAGGGATTCTGCTCTACCTAAAGCCCCATCTAAAGAATAGCCATAGAGCAGCTGGGGTCTTTGCCCCCTACTGTGTAGATGATAAAGAAGGCAGGTTTCTTTCCCTAGGGAGGCAGAGGGGTAGGAACAGTCTAGGACCGGCTGTGGGAGAATGGGGCAGGATGGCAGAGAACGGGTGCTCCAGGATAGGCCTCTACAGTAGAACTGGTTGGGAAAATGTTCTCTCTCCCAGCCTCCCCACCCCCAAACCTCAATGAAAATGAATATAATCTGTGTCTAATTTTTTGATGAAACATTGATTTGGAAATCACAGGGCTTCATATGCTCCCATTTTCCTCTTTAGGCCGGGCCACCTGGTCAGACTATATCTCTCACTTGCAGTACAGAGGGCAAGCATGGACCTGGGGAAGGCTGGAAGTGAAAGGCTTCATGGAAGATGTAGTCTGGATGGGGAGCCCAGCTCAAAAGACAATGGGGACATGAAATAACTCAGCTACAGTCCCATGAAGCAGTGTGGCAGCGTTTCCAAAATGAACCATTTGGTTTGACCAAAATGTTTTATGATAAAAAACCATTAAGAACATTTCTGCAGAACTGACTCTAGATGCAGAAATTTTTAGTCAAAAAACCCAGTTTTCAAAATTTCCAGTTTTAGGCTGAAGGTAAGTGATGGGAGAGAAGCTGGCCTGACCCAGAAAGAGTGCAGCCCAGAGCAACTGCTAGTCTTCAGTGCTCCTGTAAACAGGCCCAGAGTAGGGAAGAGTCCAGAAGTGCCAGAAGGGGTCCATTGCAGCTGCTTCTCCATTTGCTCAGTTGCACAGCAGAGGCCCACATGGCTCCAAAGTGTCACAGTTTTACTACAGGTCTTGCAATATTTAGTGTTTTCCTTAACGCCCCAACTCATGGAGACTGATCATTACATGGGACTCCGCTTTCAAAAAATTCATCAAGGAAAGGTTCTAGTTATGGTTGTGGAGAATTTTTTTTTTTTTTTTAAAACATGAAGCCTAAAGGCTAAAAACCAGAAGGCAAACGTAAGAAACCTATTTTAAAAAAAAGACATTTTAAAGTCACATGATTTTTAATGCTTGAGGTTGGCAACACTGAGAGGGAGGAGCGCTCCCCCTTCAGCCTCACAGTGAAACAGCTACAGTTGCTCTCAATGGCTTGACTGCAGCAGGACTGGTTACACTGTATCATAGTTGAGATTCTTTTGTAATCATAAACCTTAAGTGCTTGTATTCTGCAGAAGCTGGATGCATTGGTGATACACATATGGGAAAGCATTTGAAAGCAATTAAGTCAGCATTTGAAACAATTACTTATTAGCTGCAACCAGATGGGTCTGATGTAAGTTGAGATGAAAGATCCTGCAACATCAATTTGGTTTTAAAAAAAATGAAGTGAGAAATAGAGATGGAGTCTCATCAGAATCCTGTGAAGTATTTTGAAATTTAGTTTGGTTTTACTGAATTGACCATAAAACCCCCAAATAACTGCCTAGGAGCAAAGCCCACACTATTCGGTTTATTTTGTTGACTTGACAAGGTAGTATAAGATTGATTAGCAAGTTTAATTTTTTGGATTTCCCTTTGCTATTTTTATCAATATTCAATATTTTTTTAATTGAACAGATTGTCAAGTACACAGTCTGGTTAGGAGGGGCATTCAACATAAATTCGTGTTTAACTCAGTTTGTATCTGCTGTACAGAGCAGGAAACATCTGGATCTTGCACTACAGATCCACTTCAATTGCTGTCTAAAACCAGATTACTTGAGAAGGCATTGGTAGGGCTAGTTTCTTGTTAGTATTCTTGAATTGACTTACAAGTTTTGCATTGCAGACCTGAATTTCCACATACTGTACTTGTAACGTATCACAGAGAGCTTTGTTCAGTGGTGCCTTACAAAAATAAGATGTGATTTGACATTAAAGATTAGCTGCGGAAATGCACTGCAGCAGGTTGAATTTAAAGGCCTGTAGCCAACACATGTTTTCCAGCCATGAATCAATTGCAAGGAGTCCATTTATGTTTTCAATGTACGGAGCACTACATATTCAACATTAACTAATTTTTTGTCAGTGCAAGTATTTTTCTAGTATTGAAGCATTGTGTTAAGTCTTCAAAATGATCTGCTTCCAGTTATTGGAAACAGATTTAAAATATCTGATAATTCTAATCTGCCTGAATTACTTTAAATAAATGAAGGAGAAAGAGGTCAGGTCACCATCAGTAATTTGCTCCCAAATTAATTGAGCATATCAATGCATCAGTAAGCAGACATAAAATGTCAACTTCTCCTTTGTTCTTTTCCTCTTATTATTAGGATAAGCAATATATTTAATTTAGTGAAGACCATTAAAGCATGCTTAGAACAGAGCACCGAAAAGTGTAAGTTGTTAAATGTTTTATTATTCATATTTACAAAAAACTGAAGCAGTCATTTGCTCCAATACAAAGCCCACCACAATTACATCTTTAGAAAAATCTTTATACACAGCAACACAGTACAGTACTACAAGAATCTTCTATGCTACACTCAAGTATTTATCTGCAGGAAGGAGGAGTTTGTTATCCCTCAATTTGTGTCTTAGTCATATCCTTAAAATAATACCTCCCCCCACAGACCAGATCTACTGGTCTGCAAGAGGGCCATTCAACTGAAGTATGCAAGTTTACTCTGCAGGTTGCATTTTGCTGCTGCTTTCCAAAAATATTTAAGAGTGGCTTGTAATGAGTTTAGTACCAATTTCTACACTAGTGATTTGTAAGCCTCCAAATCTGTCCTCTTTTTACCCTGCCTGAACCTACACTGAATATGCCTCAGTAGTTCACCCAAAAGCCACAGATTCACATTTTAGGGTAGCAATATATAACTTTTCATCTAGGTCTTTTCTTTTTTTAATTCATCCACCTCCACGTACAGAAATCACTGCTTCATCTCAGACTCTACAGACAAAAGGGCTAATATTCTCTTAACACAGCATTGTATCTTTCTATTGGCCATGGAATGTAATAAAAATCACAGTGCACATGCACCCTGTCCCAGACACTAAGTCACCTCTGGACACACCCAGGCAAGCAGCAGGTTAGACACAGAGCTGGCTTCACTTCATGACTGTACAATCTTAGCCTTAGAAGTTAAGGAGGCTGCTCTGAAGGCTATCCTTTTCCTTTCCATCCTGACCCAAGTTATGAAGGTATTTGAAGCAAATTTGCTGTGCCTGCTTCCAGGCAATATTGCTTACCAAACAAACAAACAAAAACAGTTCTTAAAAGTTAATTCTCCCCCGCCCCAAAATCATCAGTGTACATTCAGGAATACTGTATTTATATTGAATGGTTTCAGTCTGAAGATTACTCCAATGAGTTAAAGTGAAAGTAAAGGCATTGTTCTAACTGCAGTGGGTTAAAGGGAAAGAAAAGACATTATTCTAACTAGAATTAAGCAATTATATTTCAGTACTTTTGTTATCAAACATGAAAGATGACTTTTCTACTTCACTCATTTTAAAAACAAAAAGTTCAAAGAAGCTTGGCTGACTTGAGACATTTACAAAAATAAGGCTGCCACGTGCTTACAGTTTCAGCAATAACACATATGCTATACCATGAAAAAAGTTAGCTGTGTATCATCCTTGTACACAAAAGCCTTCTCTTAACCTTTAATGCCAGCTTCGGTTCACATTTTGTAACCTCCATTAAATCCTCACTGGAACAGAATCTTTGGGGAGGAAAATATAGCACCAAATAATAATTTAGTATAAGGAGAATTTATGGAAATGATAATACAGAAGGCAGAATTTTGCCCAGAAATCAGACCGCATTGTTTTCTATTAACAATGGCAATATTCAGTCACTCACATTACACACACAAAAGAGAAGTGAGTTGGTCTTCTGGTATATGCCCCCCAAAGTCTGGTTCTCTTCTACTTTTACTAATACATACCTCTGCGTTTGGGTGAGGAACAAGGTGGTGTGAATTGGGCATTCAATGCAACCTTCTAGTGTTCATTCCTCAACTTTAGGAACTGCAGATGTGACTTCTGCAGCTCCCATTGAAAGGCCATTTCCACATACATCCTGCCCACATTCACAGATCAGTGTGTTGAACAAATCTTTGTCAAATCTGAACAAATAGCTCAGTTGTACTGATAAAAGCAAACTAAAACCCTAGATAGCACTGCGAGAACATACAAGGTACAGTAACCCGCCACACTGTAAGAATCCTAATGGCTATTCATATACTACAAAGCATCAGATTTCTCAGATGTACACTGTATAACTTATCTTCATCTAAATCTTGTACTACAACCTCACACACACTGCATGTGTCTCATATACCCCTCCCTCATGTTCAGCTGCCCCCACTTTCCCAAGTTTAGTTAGTGTAAACCCAGAGAACAGTTATTCAGTACAGATTTTCCTGACTACTCGGTGTTGCTACCAGGATTTTGCTTACAGGAAGTCATGTCTACAGACCAGCAGATCATGGATATACAGCAATAATCACCTGCTCTTTGGGGGAAAACCCCCCCGATAAAAGTACTTTTACTATCCTGCACTACAATCAACATGTACTGACAAACCATCACATGCTACTTGTCTTTTCTTTAGCCTGGTCATGAGAACACCCAAAACAATGTTACATCTCTTGTCAAGCTCAGTAATGCAGCAATAAACCATAAGGGAAAGACAGACTGCAGAGATGATTTTCAGGCAAAAAGGCAGTATATTTCTGCCATTATTTAATAATGTCTTACTTCAGCATTTTGCCAATCTCAATTAGTAGGTTCAGCACAAAGGACACATTGTCTCCTTGAGCAAAAAGCTCTTTTCTTGTAGACAAATTGCTTACACTGCTTTTTCATGTTGCATGGACCAATACATCTCGTAAAACCTAATAGCAATTATATTTCTTCTGTAAAGAAATTATTAGATTGAAAGCTTGCCTTCCTCTGGTATCCTAATGCTTTAGCATATAATTCTTAGCTGTAACCGCCTTATATGCACCTTTTGTAGTCATTTAACCAGTTCTACTAGTGATCCTCTAGAGATAGCAGTCCAAAAATTTCCACTTCTAAAGGCACCGATGTCATTGCACCTGTGCTTTGTATTCGAAACACCTCAACTCCCAACACCAAGAAGTTGAGTGTATCTGTCAGAAAAGGGATGTTTTTATTTGTGATGACATAGGAAAAAAAAGTCAATTCCTATTACACCGCATTCACCACGCTTTGGGAGTATTTATTTTAAGTAATGTAACGATTCCTCCAGTTGTCTTCCAGCCAGTGTGCTGCATCTTAATATTTGTAGCATGGAAAATTCTTTCATATTAGCAACTAACCATTGTCAACTGACATTCATTTTAAACCAATTTCGACTTATCTGTATAGATGAGTATCTCCTTTAAATGTCTGTGTCAGCAACTAGTGAACTACTGCCCAACTCCTATGACAATATTTCATTTACCAAGTCACAGCTCAAACTGATTTTGAGATGAGTATAGTAAAATCACTTTAGTTTAAGCTTTATACCATGTTCTTGCAAATTGGTGTTGCGTAGCTCCTATGTGATAAGTGGAATATGAAATTCGTTATCAAAAATAAGGGGCCTCCTAGGAGGGGTTGACTCCTTGTCTGCTTTGTGCAGCAGTTTGAAGAGTCCTGTTCCAATGTTCATTGGAATTCCCATGATGATACACTCAGAAACACCTAGGAGAGAAAAAAAAACAGGGTTAAGTGACTAAAAGTTTCCAAAATTACTTGCTTTGCTGATTCCCCTCTGTATATATCCTCACAGCAAAACCTTGTTAGAACCTTTCATATAAAGCCAAACATGTCAAAAGCTCTCTCCACCAGACACAGTTAAGCAAGATGCTCATCACAACCAATACATGTTTTTTCTCGTTTGCCAACTATCAGCAGTGAAGGAGCTTCAGTTATTAAAATGGATTTATAGCTTTGTTTGACACTGAATTTACAGTGGACAAGGCACTGCCTATTGTTAGGTATGAACCAAACTCTGCTGGGAATTTATCCTGCATGTTGACCTGTCTACTGTTTGTCACAGCGGCAAGGATTTTGTGCAGTCTGGTAAAGTTCTCTTAGGCTGACAGATTTTCAAGTGAAATGAAGTCTGGAGTTTCTCACCACTTCAGCTGTTCTTATTAATTTTTTTTTGCATTTTGATGACTTAGAAGTGCAGGTGTTGAAAGTTATCAATCTTGCCATGGATTTAGCCTTCAAGTGAGCCCTAGTGCCTTTGATGTGTCAGTTAATATATGGTTTGGAAGTGAAGTCATGAATGCATGCAATACATGGGTACATGCAAAAGGTTATTTCCTAACTTTTCAGCAATGTGCTGCATTACTGTGTTTTTTATATGTACTCCTAGAACACTGCTCTTCAATTATGATATATTCAAAGATTTCAACTTTTACACATGAAAATAAAAAGCAGTGTTTTGTCTCTACTTGGATTGTTGGCTCTTTGGAGCAGGGACTGTATTTTTGTTCCGAGTTTCTACAGCCTAGCACTACGGGATCCTGGCTTATGACTGGGGACCCAACACACTACAATAATTCAAGTAAGTAATAATGAACAGCAATAACGTGTGCCCTTCAAACCAAAATGATATACCTATATTTCCTACTCGTATGAACATGTGATTGTACACGGCTTGCCTGTAAGAAAAACTGCCAATACTACCTCTTTACATTTGGAAATAAAATTTTGTGTTTTGTCCATCCCATTTCCATATTTGAACTAAACTGTTACAGGAAGAGGGCAGCATGAAAAGGTCCTTAGTAAAATCTTGATTGAGGAAGAGGGAAACTCAGTCAGAGGGGACTTTAAGCAAACATTTTCTTTTCCATACCGTTCAGGATGGAGCAAGTTCACCACAGGACCCTCACTTTAACCACAATCACAGCAAAGAAAACAAACATTAATAAAAGTCAATCACAAGGGAGGCACAGATGGCTAGAAGGAGACACAGCTCTTAAAATATGGACTAGCCATGCCAAGCTTTCCAAACTATCTCCATCTCTTCACAAGCATTTCTAGCCACAAAGTAGTCAGTGGATTCAGCTCTATATTTTCAACATGTCCCAAACGAAGCCTCTGTTATATTAGTATTTTTATATTTCAGTAGCACCCAGAAGCCCTAATGAGGGATAACGGCTCTACTATGCTAGACTCTGAACTAACATGTTGTCATTACAGAGTTGTAATAAAATCTGCTCGCCTCTCCAACTCCTTAGCTTAATTGAGTAGATAACCGTCTAAACTGAACTTAAATTGGATGGGGAAACAGATTTCTAATCATGTACAGAGTACGCGTGAAAACTTAAAATTAAGGGATTGAAAGGATAATCAATCAAATGACAAAACTCAAATATTTAACTATCAAAGTTGATCTAGAAAACTGCATCAGCTTTTTTACATTTTAAATTTTAGTCAGTTTGTGCCTTTCATCCGTTCAGTGGAATAAGAGAAAGCTGCAACTGACATTAGTTCACTAATTTATAAGCCTAGAAATATGCATGTACATTTTGAAGGTGAACTAAAAAGCTTTTATCTGTTTGAACAAGAGTTCTCGCTAGGATTTTATACCTTGTTTATGCCCATGGCCTCTGAGTGCCGAAGAGTTCAAGCCCCTTGGCCATCTGGGTTTTCTTGTTGCAGTTGATGAAACCCATCATAAATATTCATTATTCAAAGTATCACAGATATGTACAGCACTTTAAAGTACAAACAAAAAGGGAGCCTAAAAACAAAACAGAACTATTTTCCTTAATTCACTTTAGGTTTTAGTAATGGTCAACAAAACTTGTAAAGTGAACACAAGAACACTGATCTTGCTAGGTAATTAAGAAGAGGGACTAATTTCCTGCTATTTCATTTAGTTAAGGGGGAAAAAATCCCAAGCGATAAATTTAATCCCCAGCAGCACAGGCAGGGCTTGAACTGACTTTAACATCGTTGGATGAGAACAGGATGTGGCCCTAGGGTAGTGTCTGTCAGACTTCTGGGGTCAACATGTTTTATCCAGCCCCACTTCTGACGCTTCTAGAATGTGATCTAGATTCATTTTAGTGTTTTGGGAGGCACACAGAAAGCTTTGGCAGGTGGGCAACACACACACACGCTTTAAGAGTGTTTTGCAGGTGAGTGAATACTGCATGCTACAGTCCAACCTACAATACCTACCACACACACAATCCTTCTGCCCAAAGTAGGCAGCATCAAACAGATGGTCTGCAGTCTTTTCAAAAGAAGCCAGCATTAACACACTTTCCTTCATTTTTGCCAGCCCAAACCTAGTAATGCCCAGGACTTCACCCTAGACCAATGCAGAAACAAAAAAAGACAGTCATGGTTCCAAGGGTTTGGTTAAAGTTACTGAAGAATCAAAGTAAGTGGATATGACAAAATATATAGTTTATTTTAACAGTACTGAACAAAAGTCTGCAGTTTGAAGTGTAGCCTCTGTTCTGCTGCTTCATGCTTAAGTCTTTTGAAGGCTAAGGCTTTGGTAGTAAAGCAAGTTTAAATAAAACCAAAACATATTTATTCATAGGCTGTAGAATCAACTATAAATTGCTTGAAACTTTATGATGTCAAGGAAATTGCAAAAGGTTCGAATCAAAAAAGGCATATGGATGACAGAAAAATGTTAAACTATTAATCAACCACTTCAAAACAAAACAAACCCCATCTTTGTGGAGGCTGCTAGAAGGCTGCTATAAAGAACTTAGCGGAGACTGTCAATTATTGTTGGCCGATAAATCTGACTCCAAGTGTAAAATGACTGGATAATGCAAATCCTTCATTTTAGTCACCTTAGAAAATCCACTTGAATTTAAACATATTAGATCTAATCCTGTTTCTAACTATGTTGCTACAGAGCACCTTGATCATAATAGAGCTAGTACAGTTCTGATACATGGGACAGAAGCGTAAGGGAAAGAAGTGGATTCTGGAAACCCGACAAGCTTACCAACACTGTGCTCTGTGCCCCTTCTCCAATGAAATGGAAAGTGGGGCTGGGGGCTTGCTGCAGACAAAATTTTGGAAAGGTGCCACAACCAATACAGAAGCTATTGCAGTCCCAAAGGTGCAACAGTAACTGCCCTGCAGCTTCAGGAAACAAGGAAAAGCTACAGTTCCTTAGACACTTTCCCTGAGGGAAAAATTCCCGTGTTAAACTCCTGTACTATAGCTGAACACATGGGAAAGGATTCGCTCCATTATGTACATTAACACAAACACAGCTCGGTTATAGTCAACATACATTATCATGGATGTGAATAGCTATTTTCCTTTCCTGAGGAATACTGACATTGCATCAAAATGGCCAGTGCTATAACCCCAGTCCATACTCCATTATGTAATCTGCTTCCATTTACAAGGACTCTACCCTGCCCTCTGCTATGAAGCGCAACTGTTGTACGTGCTTGGGTGCCCACACCAACCCTATGCTCTTTATTGTAATGTGCCAATGAGCTGACCTCCAGGGTGAAATAAGGACACCCACAACCTCTAAATGAAGCTCTTCAAACAGACTGCTGTTCTCAAATTATGGATTAAGTCACCATTTAAGTTTGAGATATCAACTCAGTCACAGGGATTAATTAGTGTGATTGGCAGTTACTTCAGTATATAGCCTATTAATACTCCTCAGCTGAAAGCTCTTCTACTGACTCTCTAAAGATAGTTTGGATAAAGAGACCAAAAAGAACACAGCACAAACCTTGTATGTCATCAGATCTGATAGCAGCATAACATGCCTCCTGTCAATGCTCATACCATGGTTTACCATAGTGTACTGAATCTCATTGATAATGGTTGTTCGAGCAGCTTCAATGCCTAGTGTTTTCTCTACCTAGGAGAGAGATCACGTTGGATAAATGAAGACGTGAAATACTTGGAGAGCTGAAACATTTCTTTGCTTGCACATGGGACTGAAGATTTTCTCAGTGATCTAACTAGAAAAATCTGAAGTGATTTTCCTGGGATGCACATTCTACCAACCCCACCACTTTTTTTTTTTTTAAAACACAACCTTAATTAATAAAAACCATTTGCTTATTAAAAGTAATTGAAGTTGGCATCTGAATTAGTCTTTTATGATCATACACACACTGACAGGTTACTTGTGAAAGTAGAAGTGATCAGTTGTAAACTGCATTAACTGTCTGTAAGTGAGCATAAATAGGAATCAAGATGCAGACAAAAGTAGTGATAAGAGACACTTGAGCACTACCTCGTAAGTGTTGTTAGAAGTAGTCTTAGTTCCTTTGACTCCATGGGTGGCCATGACAGCTCGTAGGTTATCACCTTCCACCAGAAGTTTGTATTTCTCCTTGCCACTCTGCTCATCAATGTGAATGACAGCTCGAGACACCTCTGGGATACCTTGCACTACGATCTTTTCAAAATAAGAACTTTTTTAAACAACTTGTCCTGTCCATGCAGCTTTAAATAGTCAATGCGAGAACACTTACATCTAAGGCTTCAAATCAGTCCTCAAAGCTATCTAAAAACTCCACATTAAATTAAATATTAGTGTCTAATTTCTATTGTGTTGAATGCTCCAGAGAGACATGTAAGAGGGGCATTCACCACATTACTGTTTTATAACTAGTCTTCTCTGCCCCTACATCTAGGGGGTTCAGAAAATCAGATGTACCACAGATCTCTACCTCTTCCTCTGTATGGCACTCAGCATGCACCCTATGAGTTACAGGTTTTGTTTGCAACTATGTTTAGACCTAAACTAGACATGATCCTCACACAAGCTTAGCAACGCATTTGACAGATTCTATTATAGACTCCTTTCAAAACCTGCCCTATTTTTAAGTGGTAGAAAATTTGGTACTCAAATAGCACTTTCCATCTTCAAAATGTCTTATGATCAAACATACTTTGTAAGAATGTTTTAAGAAAAATATTACAATCTCCATTTTATGTACGGGGAGAGACACAGGAAATGTTAAGGCTGAAACGAGAGCCAGCAGCATTGCTGGCATTAGAACTGAGGAGTTCGGGACTCAGACAACTAGACCATATTGACACTCAATACAATCTAGAAACACAAGCGTATCCCACATGCAAATTGAAGCAGTTACCAATTGCAAAAGGAAGAGATTCTGCTTACCTTTGGTAGCTCTTCTTTCAGCGATTGCAAGACATAATACATTGAACTCTTACTATTCTCACGAGGGGTCACGCAGACAACTGCCTCTCCATGAACGGCAACATCCCCAGGCTTCACTCGTAGCTTAGATGTGCAGATAGAATATCGCACAGTCTCTGCATTCACCTGTGGCAAAATGAATCCTTGAATATTAAAATGTGTTCTTTAACCATTTTAAATCTTTCAGCCATGCAGAAATCAGATTTCTGCTCCACTAATCAACCAGAATACTATCGCAGCTGGATGGGGCTAACAAATGGAATGCTTGTAGATTATCACAAAATAGCTGAGAGTGAAGTGTGCCCCTCTGCAGATGGTCCACACAGGCCCAGATGCCACTTCAGTCTCACTATAGTGTTGTTTAAGGGTGAACTTTTATTGAATATGACACAGAACTAAACTGTTTGCCATGTTATTGCAGTTGTGTCAGTCCCAGGATATTAGACACACAAGGTGGGTGAATAATAAAGAGATATTCCTGTGATGCTAGTAAACCAAGTGCAGAGCTGGCATTAGCTAAGAACTGACAAACTCATAGTTGGAAACCAAACCAGCTCACCTGTATGTTAAGTTTTGTTCAAAATAGGTATTAGTCTTACCAGAATATATTTAGTGTTTAGATTCGATGAAATGCTTGCAAGTTGCTGCATGCATTAGTTTCACTTGTAATGCCTGTACCCCCCACGCTATAAGGAAATATGCAAGTACACCTCTACCCTGAGATAACGCAGGTTCGCATACAACACAGTAAAGCTCTGACACGCAGCTCTGAGCGGCGTGTTAAGGGTGCCGGGCCAGGTCAGGGGGGCAGGAGCTGTGGGGGCCCCGCAGTCCCAGAGTGGCCTGGGGGATTAGCAGGGGGACAGGAGCAGCCCACTCTGCTTCCCTCGCCCCGGCACCAGCCATGTCGCTTGGGAGAGGGGATTTGGGGGAAAAGGATCCCCCCCCCGCACTCACCAGCAGCAGCAGAAGTGGAGCAGTCCAGCCCCAGCCCGCTCCACTCTGCCAGTTCCCAGACACAGTGCTCCGCTTCCCGCCGCCAGTGAGTACAGGGGTCGTCCCCTCCCCAACCTCCCCGCACTCACTGGCGGTAAGAAGTGGAGCAGCCCAGCCCCAGCCATCTCCACTCTGCCAGCTCCCAGCCATAGCGCTCCACTTCCTGCCAGGCAGGTGAGTGTAGGACCTTTCCCCAGCCACGCGGCTGGGGCCGGGGCAAGGAAAGCGGAGCGGGGTGGGGTCGTGTCACTTCGCTTCCCGCCACAGGTGAGTGCAGGGAGAGGAGGTGATCCTTTCCCCAACTTCCTGGCACTCATCAACGGTGGGAAGTGGAATGCCGTGGCTGGGAGGTGGCCGAGTGGAGCAGGCTGGGGCCAGGCTGCTACACTTCCCGCTGCTGCCAGTAAGTGCCTGTCAGGGGGCAGGTGGATAGGGGTCAGAGCAGTCAGGGGACAAGGGGGTTGGAGGTTGCTGGAGGAGGCGGTCAGGGAACAAGGAACGGGGGGGCCAAAGTAACTTTGATATAACGCGGTCTCACCTATAACGCGGTGAGATTTTTTTGGTCTCCCGAGGACCATGTTATATCGGGGTAGAGGTGTATTGCTTTATAACTTTGAAAATGTTTGCTCTGAATTTGTGAGCCCAGTCACGGGAATCACCTCTCACACCCAGTAAGGAGGCCTAGCAAGATTAAACGGGCCATTAAGAATCATCATAGTACAAAGGATTGGTGAATGACCCTATCAAGACCTTGGAAATGCTATGTACAGGGGGGTTTCTCTCATGAACTGGAAGGCCAAATGTAAGAGATAAAACAGAGTCACAGGAAAATTTGTAATCTCTTTGCTGTTTTAACTCACAGGGGCCGAGACAGTAAACAGAGGCAGAGATCCCCAGGGATAACCCCTGGGTCCACCCTGAAAGACATTTTGAATTGACAGTTTACCACATCTCTGTCATCTTTAGGAATCATGTTTAGGAACTCATTTGTGTATGTTTGCTTGCTTTAACTTGTCAATAACTTTTGTTTCTTTTTCCTAGTTAATAAACCTTTAGATAGTTTGTTACAGGACTGGCTACAGTCTTTTGTGGAAGATCTGGGGTAAGTGACTGGTCTCTTGCGACTGGAAGCAACCTGGACAGTGCAAGATTTTTGGTGTACATGACCATTTATCACTAAGTCCATCTTGTAAAATCTAATTATAGAGAACAACAGATTGTGTTGTCTGCCCTGTTTTTGATGCTCACAGACGTGAGCTACTCTAGACAGCATGACAACTACCTCACCCACCTTGTCTCACAGAGCTCAATTTGCCACATAGCACAAGAGCCATTTACCTCACAAGATCTGTTCTTAGCAAAAGGCTTAAGAGAAAATAATTTCAGCAATGATCTACTTACAAGATGACCATAATTCTGTGCAACTTAGTTGTTCTATTGAATAAATCCTGAAGTTAAATAGGTCAGGAAACCTGAACACTGCCTGCCTGTGCTATTCCCAGCTCTAGGCAATGCTCTGCAATGTCAACTTTGAGTACTAAACGGAATTGTAAACCTTATATGGACATCCCGTGGATGGCACTTTCCATTTGCTCTTTAACTAGCTTGTTTCATTGACATCTCTGAAAAGGGCATCAACTGGTGTGGAAGAAGGGACCACTGCTTGTTCTGGTTTTCTGAGTAGTACAATCAACAAGATCTGGAAAACTCACCTCTAGTCTCAGCAGTCTAATCCGCTCCAGAGAGAGCTTGACCAGTATAAAGCAATCATCAGGAAGAAACACTTCTTCGATGTACTCTGAAATCTGAGATCCAGATGGAATAGTTAGAATCTCTCCGAGAATGGTTACTATCCACTGCAAAGAGTCTGCAACAATACAGACTAGAGTTTTAAAATGTAATGTAGTACCAACAATGAAGATTTTCCTACCTCTCCTAATAGGGTTTTCTCAATTCTTCCCTTAACCAGACGGGCAAAATCAGAATCATCATCCTTGTCCAAGTGTGCTGTGATAATAGGTGTGCTACACAGAATAAGACAGCAATAAAATTTACTAGCTAGATTATAGAACAGCAGCTTTCTGTTACATCCTAGCTTCTGTGGTCTGTCTCAACTACCATCCACTATAGGGACAAACAGGACAGGCTGTAAAAGAGACTGCTGCTTGCTAGGAAATAATAGTACCCAAAATTGACACAATGTCTAAGAAAACTATTCTTTCAATAGCTCATGCTTGAAGGAATAAGACAGTTATTGGAATTCAAACTCCAATGTATACATACTGCACTTCGGTCTGCACTGCTATATACTCCAAGAGGTTATATGCTATACTCCAAGAGGTTATAGTAAGTTTTTATGGCTTAGTCTACTGTAGCAGTGCTTAAATATGGCTCCAGGTGCACATCAGAAATATATAAGTGTTTTAACTACTGCTCTAGCTAGACCCATCTGATTTAGACTAATCTCTTGACAGTCTGTAGTCTTTAAGTGAGTGTTTCAAGGGAAATGAACACCCAACTTTGTGTTTTGGCCACTAGAAAAGTCATTATTTGGATGGACTGAAATATGAGATTTTCTGCCAATTAAGATACAAATTTGATGAGTAACCTAGTTCATCTTGTTTAGATATTTGACAGTGTAAGCCTCGCATATTCTTGCAAGACAGATCCTACTTTGGGCTGCAGGTTAATCACTTTTCACTAAAGCAGAGGAATTAAAAAAAGCTTTCAGTACCTGATTGCTTTGGAGGCATTAATAATTTCTTTGATTCTAGGAACACCCAGAGTGATGTTCATTGAGGCAACACCAGCAAAGTGGAAAGTTTTCAGAGTCATCTGTGTGCCAGGCTCACCAATACTCTGAGCACACAGAGCTCCGACTGCTGAGCCAGGCTCCATCTGTGCCCTGAGAAGAAAGTCAGGGGTTAAAAACAAACAAACCAACCTCAAATCAAAGACACAGGATAAAACAAATTGCTCATTAAGATACTAAATCTAGGCTGAGTAAAGTTAAGCATTATTCCAGAAGTGCTAATAAGAGTTTTTAAACTGTATTTTCTTCACCAGTGCTAGGGCTGGCAGGAAAGAGACAAAACACCAATTTCATGCAATGTGAATGACTGCCAGAGGCATAGAGAAATTCCACTGCCCCAGTTATAAAACATTCCACAACTGGTCAGGTCAACTGAAAGAAGTTCATCTTCTTCTGAAGTATTAGGTACTGGTCTTTGCTAGATACAGAATTCATCATCAGATGGACCAATACACTGGCAATTCCCATATTCCAAATACAAATTCTCCATTATCGAATTGTTCTTGATGGGTTGACAAAGCTAGAAGATTGGGTTTCAATACATTATAGTGGCTTTTTTTTGGCTTTTCAAGAGGAAAAAGTTCTGGATCATGGGGTCACCTTAGAGAAATCTAATTTCGGAGAGGGAGAGCCTCTAATGAGAATAAAATCAGATCATGTTATTGCTTTATTATAGCATCAATGCATCTGCTATTCGAACAGATAACAGCAACAGCACGGGAAGTTAAGTATGCCACCATATGCAACATGAAGCTACAAAGGAAAAGAGAGGTTTTTATGAGAAGTTTAAAATCTAACTGTAGTTTTGTCAGGACATTGGAATTAACATTTCTATTTTTGCGAAGAGTGAAATGGGATCAGCACTCCAGGAGCACATTTTCCCCCCCAACACCAAAGTCAAGAGAGAATGCCACCTGCTAAATCAGCAGTGCAACCTTCAGCGTCACCCTGGGTTTTCCTTGGAGAATACTCTTCCCAATACAAACCAGGCCTTACAGTGGTTAGCCTGTGAGATTTGATGCAATCAACAAAGAGGTTGTATGGCAGCAAACAATAGTTATTTAAATTAGGGCTGGTCTACACTCAAAACTTACATCGGTATAGCTACGTCTCTCTCTGACAGAGAGAGTACCCTCAGTCCTGGTAGGAGTTCTCTCCTGTTCAACTACAATGTAACTAAGCAAAGAAATGTTTCACAGCAACTAAGTCCCTTCCAAAATTATACCACTGTGAAATCACAAGGAGAAGATTACTACATCAAAACCTTAATTAAAACCAGAATTTACTAGTGTACCTCGAACATCAACCAAGGCTATACAAACAGGTTAACACCAAAAAGGGAGCTGTGGAACAGGTAACATATGCTTTGCACCGAAGAACATTACCCAGGTGAGCATAAGCTAAGTAATCACAGCAAAGAAAACCAACATGTCAGTTAATAACAAGTCTGCTGTAAATTATCTTCTACATAAACCTAGTGCTTCTAGAACAGTGGTTTTCAACCTAGGGGTCCGCAGACTATATCTAAGATTTCCAAAGAGGTCTGCACCTCCATTTGAAATTTTTTAAGGGTCAGCAAATGAAATTTTTTTTGAAAACCACTGTTCTAGAAGCATTAAGCCACAGCAGAAATAAGTTTAGCAAATAACCAATGCAGTGAGTGCATGTAGGAGACCAGAGGATAGCTGTGACCCTCATTTATATCCCAATGAACCAATCCCAAGGCATTATGAACCTTCTCTGTACATATGAATCAACTCACGATGAACAACAGAGAGAAGAGCCTCCAGACTATCAGTGTTTTCTTACAGTACAGAAGCTGTCTCCCTGAAACGAGTGTCTAAAGATAATGATTGTCTATAGTCTGTTTATAGATCAAGATTAACAGTCAAGGATGTAATGGCCTTCAAACTGACATAACTTGAACACTATCCTAATACTAAGGCCATATCTATACTACCTCTTTTGTTGGTATAACTTATGTTGCTCAGGGGTCTGGAAAAAAAAACAACCTTACACCTCTAAGCAACATAAATTACACCAACAGTAGCAACAGAAGGCACTATTGTAGCAACAATTACATTCTCACTATTGTAGCAACAATTACAGTCAATCAGTTACAAGCCCTACCCCTAACTTGTATAAAGTGGTGGTGAACAATGAATTGATATAAGCCAATTAGAAGAAAACAAGTCCTGAAACTTGTACCTCATATATTTGTCCCTACAGGTCTCTAGAAACTTCTCTAGCTGCGTTGGGGTAATTCGATCCAATTGGTACAAGACACGTGGCTGAAGAGACAATGAGACACAAATGTTAGAAATCCGATGGATTATGGAGCTTTACTGTAAGTGCATTTGTTGTTACCCCTTTGAAGGCAGTTACCTCTGTTGTGCCATTGTCATTAATACCATATTTGTCCCTGGTTTTCTTGATCTTTTCAGAAACGCTTTTGATGAATTTTTTAATCTCCTGAAATTAAAAAAACAAGAAAGAATTATGCAATAGATGAGTCTCATACTCCAGCCCTACTGCGGTAAATGCTATTTGGTTACAGATCTGAAATAACTTTTTTACAAGACTAAATCAGAAATGCACACTATGAGAAGGAAGACAGCAAAACCTAGGCACACAGTGTGTGGGTACCTCAAACCAAATTCACCTTTGATGTAAGTGGGAAAAAAAAATCAACTGCAGCACATCAGGAATTTATACCAATACATATAAAGTATCCCTCATCAGCATTCTCCTAGAAACTGACAAAAATAGTTTTGACTTTGCTGACCCAAGATTTTCCACTTTGGAGGATCTCTGTGCTTCTCACTTATCCCTCTTTTTCCTGCTCCCCAACTGTTGCGTTTTAGTTATGCAATGCCAATATTAGTGACAGGCTTACCCAACAATATTTTAAAAGTTAATGATTCCTGAAGAGTTAAGTTCTCTATTTGCATGCAAACAGGATCAGTATAAGCAGTAACAAAGCAACCTTCTCCAAACTCTGCTACCGTGTCAATGTACTTCAATAATGACTTGGAAGAACTATTTCTACAGCAGAGGATAATTCAGTTTTCAGAGTCTATTCAAATCCGTGGCCCCTCTGGTGAGGCAGCCAACTTTACTGACTGTGTGATGTGGACGCTTATCCACTAGGTCAGAGGTACGCAACCTATGGCATGTGTGCCAAAGGCGGCATGCAAGCTTATTTTCAGTGTCACTCATACTGCCTGGGTCCTGGCCACCGGTCTGGGGGGGGGCTCTGCATTTTAATTGAATTGTAAATGAAGCTTCTTAAACATTTTAAAAACTTTACTTTACATACAATAGTTTAGTTATATATTATAGACATAGAAAGACCTTCTAAAAACGTTAAAATGTATTACTGGCATGCGAAACCTTAAATTAGAGTGAATAAATGAAGACCTGGCACACCACTTCTGAAAGGTTGCCAACTCCTGCACTAAATACTGCACTAATCCCACCAACTCTGAGGTGTCCAAATAATCTGCAGATCCATCCAGTATCCTCAGTAATTGGGCATTTAAAAAAAAAGTTATTCCATCCACTAAATAAATATCAGGAATAACCTTTCTAGCTATTTCCCAACCACAGCATGCGCCATTAATAAAACTGTCAGAGTATATCTGTCACAGCAGACTCTGCAGGTTAACTCCAAGATGTGGATGTTTTGCTCAACATTCAAGGCATTTTTAGTTTAACAGTCCACTACTGTAAATCAGAATTTGCAGACTAGGTCAAAATGGAAGAGTTAGATAATAAAAGTATGCCCCAGAAATTGGTGCTTATTTTATCCCCATTTAGAAGATTACAAATATAAGTTATTTCTGCCGATTTTCACCTTGCAGTACACTTTTCTCCCTTTAATCATGTTCACTGAAAAGTATACTTTTCACTTTTACAGATCCTTCCACCAGACCATCTCAAACCTCAAGCTTTTATTCCCCCTTAACAGCTAAGTATTAAATAACCACATGGTAAGTAAGCATCATCTCCCTACTACAGATGAGCAAATGGAAAGGGAGGTTAAATGATTTGGTAAGGTTACACAGGAAGCAGTACTTCCAACTCTAAGATACCAAAAATCATGAAGTGGTTAAAAGCCATACAACTGTGAACTTTTTGAGCCACATTTCAATTGCTACTCTAACCTGGAGGGCTAGAAATTTACTTTTTAAAAAATGAAAGCCTAGATTTTTACCTAATCACATGCCTTCCAGAGCTGGGCTTTTTGAAAATAAATGAAACATTCTAAGACTTGCAATGAAATGGCAAGAGTTAGCAACAGTGAGAATCTTTGACAGAGATAGGATAGGACCCAGACAAGCAAACTCATTTACTGACAGACAATGTGTTTGCTTTAACTGTTCCTGAATACCTAAACAGCTTTCAAAACAAGCAATCGGAATGCTTCTGTATACAGGCTTCTGAGCTGCAAATCCTAGGTGATCAAACTGGAGAATTGGTCTGAACTCAACAAGATGAAATTCAGTATGAGAAGTGCAAAGTACTTCATTCAGGAAGGGAAAAAAAATCAAATGGGGAATAACTGATTTGGAGATACTACTACTGTAAAGCATCTGGCTGCTACAGTGGATCACAAATTGAATATAAACCAACAATGTGATGCAGTTGTGAAAAATGCCAATATCATTCCGGGGTGTATTAACAGGAGCATCGTATGTCAGACATGGGAGGTAACTGTTCTACTCTATTCACCACTGGGGAAGCCTCAGTTGGATACTATGCCCAGTTTTAGGTGCCACACTTTAGGACAGATGTGGACAAACTGGAGAGTCTAAAGGAGAGCAAAAAAAAAATGGTAAAAGGCTTAGAAAACCTGCCCTATGAGGAAAGGTGAAAAGAACTAGGCATATGTAGTTTTGAGAAAAGAAGATGGGGGGTGGGGAGGAACCTGATGGTCCTTAACATTTTTGAAGACTATTATAAGGAGGACTGTGATGAACTGTCCACTGAAGGTAGGAGAAGTACACTTCTACCCCAATATAACGTGACCCGATATAACACTAATCGGATATAACGCGGTAAAGCATTGGTCTTGGGGAGAGGGGGCTGTGCACGCCGGCAGATCAAAGCAGTTTCACCTATAATGCGGTAAGATTTTCTAGCTCCCGAGGACAGCGTTATATTGGGGTAGAGGTGTAGTAATGGGCATAATCAGCAGCAGGAACAATTAGAAAGATTTTCCAAATATCCTAACCTAACTATAAGGGTAATCATGCACTAGAATAGGCTTCCAAGGGAGATTGTAAAAACCCCCATCATTGGATGTTTTTAACATGTTGGACAAATCTGTCAGGAATGGTCTAGGTTTACTTGGTCCGGCCTCAGTGCAGGAAGCTGGACTTGATAACCTCTTGAGTCCCTTCCAGCCCTACATTTCTATGATTCTCAATTAAATGCTAGTTTTAGCCATCATAACAAAGAAATGATGGTACAGAATGCAAAGTGAAGCACTGGAGAGAGATTTACTATTTTCAAGGGTCTTCCACATGCATGAGAAGCAGGGAAAACCACCAAAGTTCCAAAGACCTTTCCAAGTATCAACGGGAAATTATGCTAAGGTACCTCCAATTGCCATATATTTCTGAAACAAGCTGGAGTTTCAAGCTATTAGACTGAGTCAATAACCTTAGGTGATTAAGAAGACTGATACGAAAGAGGAGAGAAAAAAAAAGTGGTGTGCCGAAGTAAAACCTTAAGTGACTAATTCTTGGAATTTAGCTAGCAGCGACCTTCTCATCACATCTGAGCTTTGTTTTCATCCAAAAATTAAAAAAGATGTAGTGGATTAATGCAGGAGAAATCTTAATTATAATTTGCCAGACAGTAACATATACAGTCCCATTTGTTACTACAAGATCTTGCACAAATATCTTAATTTAAATAGCACTAACATTAATGCTCATACAGTGCACACGCATGCTACAATTACCTCATTATATTTTTCATAACCTGTCTCAGTTAATGCCTTCAAGAATGAATGGAGGGGGGAGAAAAAGGTAAAAGAAGAGAAGAAAAAGTAACAATGTCTGCAATTTACTGGTCAGAAATAAATCATTCAAAAAAGTTAATGCTAAGTGATGTAGCTACATCTGTGCATCCTAGTTTGACTTTTGAAAGGAGCATTAAAATCTAGCGCAGTTCTAAAATAAAGAGAATTAACTTTGAACCTTGTAATGCTATCAGATCAGAATTTATTTCTGGGAGCGGTGAAGAAATTGTTTACCAGCCCATGAAGTTGAGATTTGTATACACTTCTATTTGTATCCACAGTAGTCTACTGACTCAGCCCTGGCATTTAGATAGCAAGTCATGTATATAAAGAACTGTTTACAAATCTTGTCACCTTCTACTCTGGATCACAGTGATCCATCATAAATAGCAAAGAGCCACTAGAGCCAGTCACTGAAATTCATAGTCTCATCACCGATATCCCAGAGGCCATTTCAAGCTGCATCAGTCCAGGTTAATTCTTCATTTTCTTAGGGCTCATCTATATTGCCCCGCAGTTCAGTCTACGGGGGTGTTAACAGCAGTGCGCACCAAAGTGCTGTGCTGTCACTCCCCTTTGTGAATGTCGCAGGCGTGAAATAAAAGGTCCCTCTTCAGGATTATATTAATGTGAACTAAGAACCTTTTAGTTCATGCCTGCAGCATCCACATGGGGGGAGTGACAACAGCACTTCGGTGTGCACTGCTATATACACCCGAATAGTCCAAACTGCGGGGCAGTGCAGACATTAGCATTTGTCACCGAAGGAGAAAACTCAAATTAGGATATCTACTCATCTCTCTAAATATTTAAGTTACCTAGTACTTTTGTAAAACTTGAAATCCTCTGCAAGCAACCATTTTTTTTTTTTTTAAAAAAGGAGTGTGGATAAGCCTCAGAAAACAGGCCCCAGTACAGAAAGCATGTATTTAAAGTCCTTTGTTGGATTGGGAACCGTAAGAAAATGAGTGTTTAGTAAAGGGAGCAGGGAAAATGACAAAAGATAGTTACACAAAAGATGGATAAAAGGAAAGAGCTCTTGATATTAGTACTTTCACAGTTATACGTCAAATATCACATTATTCCTTAATGCTCCTCTGAGATAGCTAATTACTAGAACTATTTTACAGATGGTAAAAATGAGGTACAGAGCAATCAAGAGATTTGACTAAGGTGTTTCAGCAGGTCAATGATTGGCCCTTACTCAAACAACTAGACTTTCCTTCCTTTATAAAGCTATTGTAGCAAACACAGATTTACCCAAGACGACAAAGAAAGAAATTAATTATCCATACTGAAGTGCTCGTCCCGGGGTAGGCAACCTATGGCATGCATGCCGAAGGCGCCACACGAGCTGATTTTCAGTGGCACTCACATTGCCTGAGTCCTGGCCACCGGTCCGGGGGGCTCTGCATTTTAAATTTAAATTTTAAATGAAGCTTCTTAAACATTTTAAAAACCTTATTTACTTTACATACAACAGTTTAGTTATATATTATAGACTTATAGAAAGAGACCTTCTGAAAATGTTAAAATGTATTACTGGCACGCAAAACCTTAAATTAGAGTGAATAAATGAAGACTTGGCACACCACTTCTGAAAGGTTGCTGACCCCTGTGCTAGTCTTACACCATCGTGAATGCAGTAATCAGAAATATCTTAAAGACAGATTAGTACAGTAGGTGTTGCTGCTAGTCGTGGATAAAACTTTTCTTTTGAAAAGCTCTTCATCGGTCTTTAAATAAAAGCTCTCTCAATTGTTTAAAATCCTTGATTTATGAGGGAAGTGATATTTCTTTTTATTTCATGATTATTAAGATTAAAAAGTTACCTGTAGGAAACTGTCTTGGCAGCAAAGGAATTCAACTTTCTTCATGATGGACTCAGCAGTTAACACCAATTCATTTTTACTAAGAGCTGGTTCATTTTGACATGGATATACCGCCTTAAGCAACAACATAAAGAGAGTTATACTTCTACATATATAGAGACCACAGGGACATTACATTAAAAATTTTAGAGAGATTAGTTGTGTGTTCCACATGGACAATAGAGTCGCTTAACACCTCACTGCATAGTGTCCCAAATATATGTACTTGGAAAATCAATCCACATGTTTCTGATTACACAAATCAAATTATCACAGCCAGTCACTTAAGTCCAAATTGCCACTTCCACAGAAAACCTTTAGTCTTAGGCAAAATAAAATATGGACATTCTGAAAAGACATGTTCAGCATGTTTAGCATTCAAGTGTTTCACAATACCATGCTAGGCTTAGAGACAGCAAACAAGGCTCTTTTCCTGTGAGCTGAGAAATCCAACAACCCAACACGGAAGAATAATTTTCAGAACATTAGTGTGTGCAATAAGGAACCAGTCAATCACCCAAATAAGTCAACAGTAGTCCAACCACTGACTTCAATGGGCTTTGGGTCAGGCACTAACACAGGGGTAGGCAACCTGCAGCACACAAACTTATTTTCAGTGGCACTCACACTGCCTGGGTCCTGGACACCGGTCTGGGGGGCTCTGCATTTTAATTTAATTTTAAATGAAGCTTCTTAAACATTTTAAAAACCCTACTTACATACAATAGTTTAGTTATATATTATAGACTTGTAGAAAGAGACCTTCTAAAAACGTTAAAATGTATGACTGGCACACAAAACCTTAAATCAGAGTGAATAAATGAAGACTTGGCACACCACATCTGAAAGGTTGCTGACCCCTGCACTAACATCTTAAAAAAACCCAAGTGATAATCTAGTCACTCAATTTCAAAGAAAGCTATAGAATTCTTTACTTAACATAGATCTGCAAGAAATTTAGTTTAAAATAAATCCTTACATTAGAATGATTCTCCATGTTGTATCATGACACTTTTCTTCTTTATGTCCCACATAGTATTACATGCCTCTGACAACTAGAGAGCCTAAATGTATTTCAAACAAATGATTTCAGGAAAATCTTACTCTGATGTTGTCCAGGACTCGCTTGAATTCCAAAGGTTCGTCTTTCCCTTCCATAGCAGCAGGATCTAAGCCATCTCCCCCATAAATGAACTGTATAATGTCACCAGTAGAACTTCTGACAGTGAGATCATATTGAGAGCAAAGATCTTCCAGAGATTTCACCAGCCGTCTCTGGAGGGGGGTGGAAAAAAAAAGGGGGGGAAGTAAAGACAGCTATTTTTTAGGAATACCCATGCATTGGAGTTACAAAAACCTATGGAATGTGGACTGAGAAAATAAAACTTTTTTAATTCATACACCATTCATAAGATTTAATTTTATATTCCCCTGAGAGCAAAAAAAAACTCAGTAGCAATAAAATATTCAAAGCATTCTGAAGGCCTGCAAGCTTTCCTTCCTGCTCCTCCTATCATGTAATTTTGGTGCACACACACTCAAATTTACCACCATTAGAACCTGATACAGCCCAATTTATCTGGAATTTAAAAATACAAACATGTTTTCAAGGAAATGCCTTTTCAATCATGTGGTTTCTCTAACCAGCTTTGCTTCCTGGAATTTTTTTTAAATAATGCAAGAACATAGGTGACACATTACCATGTATATGGTCTTGTAGGGAGAAGAAAAGAGCAGAGACAGTTAAAAATATCACCACTGAACATCTGCCTCTGAAGTTGACCTTTTTAAAAAAAAAAACAGAGTTTTCTAATTTATGAGTTAGGCTTCAAGGTGTTTGTGGCACATGGTCAACCCACACAGCTGCGATTGGGCAGGACTGGACAAACAGGTCTTAAGGAATGTGTGTTTACTTCAATTTACATAGAAATAGTTACAAGGTCCTTGAAAAAGCAAGAGGGAGACAAGGCAAATCTGCATTTTAAGCAAACGGCAGCATGAAATCTCTTTTACAACGAGACCCCATGTCTCCATCCTCATAGCTGGAAGGAATTTTATCTAGGGCAGCGGTTCTCAAACTTCATAGCACCATGCCCCCCACCCCCCTTCTGACAACAAAAATTACATGACCCCAGGAGGGGGGACCCAAGCCTGAACCCACCCCAGCCCTGCTGCCCCGGACAGGAGCCAAAGCTGAAGCCCAAGGGCTCCCGCCCTGGGCAGGGGGCATGTAACCTTAGCCACCCTTCCCCGGGCTTCGGCTTCAGCCCCAAGCAGTGGGGGTCGAGCTTCAGTTTCAGCCCCAGTCCTAGGCCCCAGCAAGTCTAACTGCAGTCTTGGCAACTCCATTAAAATGGGGTCCTGACCCACTGTCTGAGAACCCCTGATCAAGGGGTAACCCTCAGGAAAATACATTTCAAAAGGGTGACTAAACTATAAAAGTAATGGATAAAAACACCACACGTTGTCTCTCCCTATCCATTTCCCTCTCGCTCATCTAAGACGACAAAAGAAACAGCCTATGGACTTAGAGAGCAGATCCTGACCTGAAACTTGGGCAGCAATGTTACTGGAAACTTGTGGTCAGAATTTCACCTTGAACCAAGACTAGTTTGTTAAAGATAAAACACTTTCTAAACTTATTTCTCTTGTAACCATTTCTAACTTTAATGCCTTATATTTGTACTGACTTAAAAACCTCTCTGTAGTTTTACAATCCAGTGTTGTCTTGAAACTGAACTGTGTGAGTAACTCCATTTATGGTAGCAAACTGTTGTATATTGAGCCCCTGGAGGGGCAATGGACCTAATATAGCTTGACTGTCCAGGAGAGGGCTGGACAAGTGCAGAACACACTTTTCTGGGGAAAATCTGGGACTGGAAGTGTGTGTGGGGGGGTCACATCGCAAGTAGTAAGCAAGGCTGCTGGAAGCCAGAGTGTGGCAGATTTGCTGCCAGACTGCTGGGGTCACTGTTTCTGGACTTGGGCTGTGGCTACACACAGACACTCAGGGGTGACCTGCATGCTATCTGTGAGTGGCCTAAGTGGGAGCTACAGCAGCAAAGCATTAAGGCCCCAAGGTTAGAGGGCCAGTGGTGACACAGCCCCTCACTGGTCTGGATTGCACCCCAGAATGTTAAACCCTCTGAATGGGGTCAGAGGTTGCACAGAAATATATTGAATAATGCCTCTACATAAGAGCATTGACATGATCTTAAGTATTTAGGTATGTGAATTTCAAGAGCACTCACATTGATTTTAATCAGAGGGAAGGCCCAATGGGAGAATTCTGATTTACCTACACAGAAGCAAAAGGTTAGGCCAGACACCACCTTAAAGTAAGTTTTCATTCTTGAAGAAGGGGCCAAATTCTGCTTGCCTTACTTGAGTAATCCCACTGAAGACCCTGAGATTACTCACAAAAATAGGGCAAGCAGGTTTGCCCCAGGACAGTCCATGCTTACATTTGGGTAATGGAGACAACTTCCCTTTTGTTTTGATGGGTCAAAACAAAAAAGAGTTTGAAGTTTCACCGGTATCATCTTTGTTTTTTACTGGAATGAAGGCTAAGTGACCAAAGCATCATCACAGGCGCCTGATCCACTCAGATGCTCCACGCCCTCAGACCTTCATTAACTTCAAGAGAAACTGAAGGCACTTACCACTTTGCAGGAGGTGCTCAGCAAATCAGGACACTTATGAACAAGGATTGGTCACTGTACTCGGAAGATACACGGACAGTTCCGCTCCCATGTCACTTAATGAAAGCCCACTTTAGAAGATGAATGATCATACTTTCCAACATCCAGCACTAGATCGATGAGATCTAACAGCATCTCATATTAACGATATGACTGACAACCATAACCCTCTTGCAACAGCAAAACTGTTATACATCTTTATACCCCTGTCGAGCATTACCTGCATATATCCAGTTTCGGCTGTTTTTACAGCTGTATCAACTAGACCTTCCCGACCAGCCATCGTATGGAAGAAGAACTCAGTTGGAGTCAAGCCAGAATAGAAGCTATTAGCAACAAAACCTTTTGCAGCTGGAAGCTAGAGGGGAGGGGAAAAAAGTTCTAAAAAGACATACCACACATTCTAGAAGTCTGCAATAGAAAAACCATTTAGTCTAATAGGACTATGCACACGCTCCTGAGTTGCAATCTGGTTGGAGGACAATGTGAGCACTCATTTTTGAGTGGAGAGGAGGAAGAATGACAGAGACATTACTTCTACCGGAATCTTCCTAACCTGAGCCTATGGAACAGAGTATGTTACACGTTTCATAGAGTTGGAGCTTCTAAATTCTTTTGAATAGCTTGTTTTGGCCATTGATGAGGGTCTGGTCAATAGACTTTACACAAACTGCTCAAAGCCAATTTACAAGTTTATTAAGCAAACTGAGTAACTAGAGGATTGACTGGAACCTTCTCTATACTATTCCTAATCCCATCACTAGCATCTGACCCAAAAGTCATTCCCATATTCTGTGAAGCAGAACAGTGGATGGAGAGGGTAAGAAGCACCAACCCTTAAAGCAGGCTACTTTGTACCATCATTTAATTAGTAACAGACAAAATGGACAAGGTTGGGAAATTAAAGTTGATGGAATTTATATCATGTGTATTTCTACCATAAACAAAAGTTACCTGGAGCATTTTCTTAATAAAAAGGGAACTGCAGGTTCAGGTTACTGGACGGCAGTAAGCAACTTTCTCTGTTAGTTCAGAAATTGCAACTGAGTCCTGGCAGGTAGTGATTTAGAGTTACCACTTGACAGGTATTCAGTAACCTGAATGACATGAACTGGTGAGCTTACGGGGCTGTTCGAGGGTTGCTATATTGACACTTCTTTACTAGGAAATGAATTGATGCCATTATTTTAACTGGCAGTCTCAGATAGGACTGTATTAACGTGGAGACAGTTCTAGACTCTTGACCTTGGGAACTGGTCCCTTCACAACAGGATTGAGAAACACTGATATAAAGTTGCAATACTATTTGTCATGCTGTATCTGTTCTATAGAGAAATTCAGACTCCAGAGTGACCCAGTGGATATATTTCACATGCACTAAAATTCTTGAAATCCATCATAAGAAACAAAACCAGCAGCACAGCACCCACGAGACACCTTAGTGCAATGAATCAGTATTCAAAAGAAAGGAAAAAAGGCAAAGATTACGAGAATCTTGTTTGTAAGCAATGTAAGAATCATGAACATATCCTCAGTGTTATGTTAAATTAATATTTGTTGAAATAACTTTAAGATAATAAAGTATTGTTTAAATATTTCAAGGAAGGGACTATTTGGCAGAAAAGGGCAACCAGAAGTTAAAAGTTCAGCTGTTAAGGTTCAGGCTAATGAAGATTCCTGAAAATAAATGAAGGCAAAGAGCATCAGCTCCTTGTCCCTACTTCTCCATTTAAAATATTGTACTTGAACTTTATGGTGTAACCCTTGGAGGCAGTCCTTCACTAATGGAAGGACCGAGTAATGACTCATCTGAACTTATTCCCAGTTCACAGATGGATTTCATTGAATCTTATTTAGTGCAAGGCTACTGACCTTACAGTGCTTCTCAAAGTGAGGCAGAGACCTATTTTCAAATCCATCAGGCACGCGTGACCCACTGATAGCCTGTTGTCCTACACAGGCAATCATCTGGGATATATTAATAAAGGAACCTGGAGAAACAGGAGACATCAAAATTAGTAATCCTTTGTAAAGGATGCTTGTTCAAACGAGATGAATGGTGCACCACTTACTAGGTCATTAAAAAAAAGTTTCTAAATTTGCATCAGTCAATTAATTCAACTCTTCAGTTACTTCTCCTATTCAGTCAAATTTATATTCACAGGCTGGAGATACCAATCAAAATTAATTAAGTCATCCCTACAAGGAACTCCCCGTCTGTCAATCAATGAATCTAGTTTTCTGTGGATCATGGATCTTTATGACATTCTTATTTGATTATAGACCTTAGTATAATAAAAATACCGAACAAGTTAACCTATCAACAGCATATAATCCATGTCTGTTAATGCCATTTCTTATTATTTGTCAACATCTCTTTTGCTGTTGACAGATGCAATATCAACTGCTTTAAAAACCCATCTTGAATTCAGAGTCTTTATTTTCTCTACAGACATAGTATCATTTGATTAACTCCTTCTGAAAATAAGCAGAACACCACAAAACTTGCTATAGCTTTCACTTCAAGATCCCAAAGTGATTTAAATATTAATAACACTTCTTCACCCCTGTGAAGTATTACACCTATCCAATACAGATGGGGAAATGGAAGCAGAGAGTGCAATTGACTTGCCCAAGGTCACACAGGAAATTAATGGCAAAGATCAGACAACATCCAAACAAAAAAGAAAAACAATTATTCAATTGATCTTGTAGAAGCAGAGATCAGAAAAACAGATCACAACATGGAATGACTTGATAATAGATGTGGAAAGTCTTCCCGATGATTACTTTTTCTGACACACTTATATTTTTGCTGGGTTATTTAACCTTGGGGGTAATTAACGTGTCTTTATTTGTGTTTTTCCAAAAGATTCCCAAGGGCACCTCGAGTGCTGGATGGATGCTCTTATTGTAGAGTAATAAGCCTCTAAATAAAACAATGTGTGATTATTTACAAGTTAATTTAAAAAAGAAGCTAGCTTTACCCTCTCAAAAGGAACGGAAAGCGATGCTACAAATCTAATGCTTACACAACTGCATGTTTTAGACAAAACAGACTACATAATGATTAACACAAAGGCAGAACAAATAATTAAGGGCAAATTATGTAGGCAGCAAAACTTCACACAATTCCAAAACTTGACTAATCTTACCTTTAGAACCACAGAGAGCCATGATAAGGGGACTGTTACTTTTATCTAGTTCTCTGAGACAGGCACTGCCAGCATGGTCTCTGATCACAGAGAGTTCTTTAAGGATTAAGGCCTAGAATCAGAGAGTTTAGATATTTAGTATTAGTAACAAATATGCACATAGCAGTATACTAAGGCTAGCCACCAAAAAACCTTCAGTAGTATTCAGTATGAAGTCTAAAACAGCATCAAAAAGGCAAACAAGAGCATTAAGAGAAAAAAAACCTGCTTTTTGAAATGCACGAGAATCTTAGTAAAATGAACTACAGAACTGGAGACCCACTATAGACTGGCAAATTGTCAGTAAGACAGCAAGCAAATGTATATAAAAGATATTGCAACACAATGTACTTTGTTCGTTTGTCAAGTCTATTTATATATGTTCTATAAACGTATTTGGTGCAAGCATTACATTTAGTAACAAGAGGCCTTACTACAACTCTCTACTTTGAGCAGTATGGTGAAACTACTGCATTTTGTGACCAGCATCAGACTTGATGACTAGCAAAGCGAGATCCTATTTTAGTTTTATAAATCTTAAGAAAAACAGTGATTGAGCATTTCTAGAAATATACTAGATAAGAGGATCAAGACTTGAAACTGTTAAAGAGATGACCTCTACATGACTACCCAGGTGTTTCATGTTAGGCACATATTTAAGTACAACAATTCATTCCTCCTAGTTTTCAAACAGTCATATTTAAAACCCACTGCATATTTTACAATCTATTAATCAAATCTCACTATCTTTTAATAGGTTTCAGAGTAGCAGCTGTGTTAGTCTGTATCCGCAAAAAGAACAGGAGTAAGGTGCCACAAGTACTCCTATCTTGTAATAGGCTGGTATGATGACTTATTTTTAACAGTCCTGTCTGTAAGTAAGGCTGGCTTTGGCCTAGTTTGCAGCTTGCCTGACATAAGCGAAATGTTGCTTTAAATGATCTTGTCATCAAGTAAACTTGTTTGTTTACAACAGCTATATAGGACAGAGGACAACAGGATGTGCTTAAATTGAAGAATAATGTATCTATAAATTGTGTTGTCAAAAGCAGTTAGAAAAATGGACTGGAAGGTCCTAAAAAACCCCTATGCAGAGAAACAGGTCAAAGTGACCTGGCCAAAATATGCACAAGAGTGCACAATCAACCAGAGACCACCACAAAAACAACAGAAAGTTACATGCCAATTAAAGTTCGCACATGAGTATTGTATGAGTTACATAAGATACTTATCTTCCAATCACCATTGTGTCATGAATGTTAAGTAATGAATATGTAATATGGATGTGTAATAAAATGGGCAGTCAGAGCTTCGTAGGAAAAATCCATGATGACGCCCTAAGCCCCAGGAGAAGGTAACTAGCCATGGCTTTTTTCTGTATGTTTGCTGTTTCGTACTTTAACAGTATTTGTAAAGCAAGGTATGCTTTTCGTTAAAATAAAGGTTTGATTTAATAAACCTGAGTGTCTTGGCCTGAGTGCATGGCACTCGTATTCAACACTATTTTAACAAGTGAATCACCACTCACCTCTAATGTCTCTTCTGCGGTACAGCCAGGCTGCTGCTGCAGCTTACCAGTGCGCAAAGCTTCAATGTATTCATCACATTTCTTATAGCCATCATTCAGAAGTTCATATTTAGCCTTTAGCAGTCCCTGTCCTGGAGTTACATCACCAATCCCAATTGAGAACCCACGGTTAGCTACAGTAAAACATAAAAAAGTTCAGTTCACTGAGTTCTTTGCAGATAACTATCACAGAATTTCTCTCCATTATATGGCATTTGCAAACATGTCACTTGAATTCAAGACAAAGTTGTGAACAGGTGCACTTTTCTCCATTTCCATCAACTTAGTATCTTATTGATTTTTCCTTCTCTAAATAGGCTACATTTTTAATAGAAACCTTCCTGGATTTTTACATTAAAATATTCTACAGTGAAAGGCACCTCTCAGGTTACTTACAGAGGTAAACAGGAGCAAGCCTGGCTAGCCGTGACATAGCATCTGCAGCCTCTACCTGCCCCCAGTCTCTCAGCAGAATGTAAAAGATATTGTTCTTGGATCCTGATCCTAAGGTTCCTTTGTCCATACTGCCACTCATCAACTGGCTATTCTGGATTGTAACATCTGGAGGCACAAAGGAAAATACTGAAAGCCTGACACCCGAAGAGACCAAGAGCTTAACTTAGGTTACTAGTAATTTAATAGAGTTTAAATCATAACAGTGTGGGCTGTCAAAACAAAAAAGCCTGCAAACATACACATTATGCCTGTAGAAGCAGAACACTGAATAAAGAGGGTGCAGTGAAAGCGTCTCCAAAACAATCCTCCGTCTGCAACAACATTTCCCATAGATTTTTAAGTCTATTTCCCATCCTTTCCCCAGGTAAATGCTTCAATTGCCAGATTCTCTTTTAAGAAAGAGCAGTAGCCCATAACTTAAAGCAACCTTAACACTGCACATTTTAATTTTTTAACTCCCACAGAAGAATTAAATGTGATAAAAAGCAATTTTAAATCTTCTGAGCAACATCTTAAATTAGTCCGTTTTTGCTCACATAGTTTAAAACACAATAGGCAAATCAGTGCAAGCAGTTTCCCAGCCAAAAGCCACACTTAACTTTGATAAAAATGTTAAGTGACTATAGTTAGCAAAGAATCATTGAAGAGAGTTATTTTATTTGGGAACAAGTCAGTAATTGGACACAATGGCACTAGAAAGTAAGCAACATAATATGTGAGCACTCCAACTCCAATATGCTACATTCAAGGAAGGGCTTGGGTATATAGATGGACTTTAATCACTGCACTGTCCTGACTCAGTAAAGGTACACCATAGTTACATGTACACTAGGAATCGGTAAGCTGGTCTATTAAGTGCTCCTAGTGTGGACACAGCTATACCTGTAAAGGGTAGTAACCTGCTATAGTAACCTCCCCACCCCCCATGTCAATCAAGCTATACCAGTGAAAGCAGTTTTGCTGGTGTAACTGCATCTTTACTAGGACTTATGCTGGCACAGCTATGTGGGTCAGGCATCACACTTCTCATCCCCCAACTGACATAGCTCTACTAGCAGACCCAAGTTATTGTTTTATTTATTTTTTGAAAAAGGATGCAACAAAACCTACTTGCTGAACAGTAAATAGCCATTGATATTCATTGATGACAGAGTACACCTCAAAAGCCATGTTGGGATTTCATGAGGTCTTGCAGAAGACCTTTTCCGGATTGGACTGTTGTTGCTTCACAACAGAACAGGTACGCCAAAGACTGCAACACTAGCTTCAAAGAAACTCAGAGGGATTGTTGCTTCCACTGAGGCTGCCGACTCCAAGAAACTAGGGTTTCCACTGCATCTTCTAAGGCCTGTTACATCCCTCTGCAATTTCTTCCTATGGTGGGAGAATTTTCTTGGGTTTACACTGCTCTGCTCCCCTGCAGCTAGTTCATGGTGAAGAAAAAGGTGGCAGGGATATGGGATAAAAACCTCACTAAAACAGAGGAAGGATTTTTCTGGTTACAGAAATGGTTAGCTGTGGACTGCTCGTTTAATAATATCAGATGTGTAATATGCTCGCTGTACAGCAACTCTGTTTTGCGCCATCTCTACTTTCCTTATCGCCTTCCTTTGCCTAGCTTCAAGTTCTGCATTTGTCAAGTTTAAAATGGTAAGATCTTTGGGGTAGAGACTATGTTTTTTTTTTTTAAATCTCTGTAAGGTGTCATGACAAGTTAAGTGCTATATAAATATTTTATTAATAAAATTCATGATTTGTCCTTAGTGTTCTATGTCTGAGCAAACACCAACTTTTGAGAAATTGCCTATTTTGTATGTGAATCAAATAGTCACATTCTTGCATATTTTACTTGTATTTTCATGTTTAACAGCGAAAAATAGCATTTAACAGCATTTTCTTCAGTCACATTTCCCTGCTGTGAACTCAATTACGGACTAGTAACAGAAAAGGAGTCACTGGCGCAGATTTGTTATGAACTCATAATTGAGGAGCAGTTGAGCAGGCAAGGTCACTCACAAGAATCATTGACACACAGATCCTCCCCTCTGCCAGAGTACTGTTTTCCTTTGGTTCGGAGATTGGCTTTCACAGCACAGTCATCACTAGGTTTGAGAATGAGGCTGAAGACCTGCTTTCCTGTCCACAGGGTTACAGGCTGAAGGCAACAAAGGGAAACAATCAGAAACCGTCAGAATGTTTTCGATAGGGTTATAGTGCCGAAACAGCCAACTTCAATATGCTGCTCTAAAACTGTGGTTAATATCTTGGTAGAACAACCTGCGCCAGTCAGTTTGCTGAGATGGCTGCCATTATTCACTTAAGTGAGAACAGAAACCCCACTACCCCAAGGAACCAGAACTTAAATATTTTTGGATGAAGGACAGAGGGCAGATGTGCGAATGAATGAATACCCCCTCCACGCCGCCACTTCTCTCTGACACTGGTTGGAAATAAATAAATAATTAATTAAAATAAAAAGTTAAAATGCAGATGATTGCCAGCTTCACCTCATTCCCCGCATTTACAGTGCTGTGAATCTAGTTTCTCTTGTTCAGTATACAGTGCTTTCGTCAATAAGTGTGCATTTGGCTTAGAGATCACATTATTGTGTACATCAGCCAGATGAAATACAGCTAGCCAATATAAGCAGCTGACACAAATCTAAATCTACAGTCATTTGGCAAAATGCTATCATCATAGACTCAGTGTCTTGTTACAAAGGAAAACCTTTACCTCACCTCAAAACGGACTTCCCATCTTTGCTTTAGATGACTATTATCCTTTGAGGCTCCAATTTCCCTACACTCTCAACACATTAATAATTATACTTTACAGCACATGGATATTTATCAATTTTAAGATCACTCTAAGTATCAGTATACATGTTCATTTGCAAGTCATTTACTTAATATTTGATTAAGCAGATAACCACAATATATACATCAAAATTCCTCTACATCACAATAAAAAGTGCATGACTATTTCTCCAGACACATGTACACTGGTGATGTATAAACACCATGTTCTAAACTTAATTATGTCATCAGAATGAAGATTGTGCAGCTGAATATGAAATAGGACCATAGGCAGCTATGGAGCAGAGCTCTTCTTAGCTCCACCTCTTCCATCCCAGATCCTGCTCCCCATTACCACCAATAGTCCCCCATGATCCCTAGGATGTTTTCCACTGCCTTAAATGCTCTAGACTCCCCATGGTGTTGCTGTGTATTGTGGTGTAGGAGCTGAGGACAAGTCAGCAGGAGGGCAGGAGATTGAATGGGAAAGATAAGGATCAAGTTCTTTTTCACTAAACCATCTGTGCTGAAGCTACAGGACTCCTCAATGCATGGAGGTGGCAGCAGCTAAAGCATCAGTACCAGATGACCCATTCAAGTTCTGATGCACCAATATGCAGCCCCCACTAACTTCTGCGTCAAATCCCATCACGATTGGGGTCAGTGAAATTGCAAAGTACAGGCTCTGAGGGGACAATCACCTGCTGCATTCCAACCTCTCATGTCTGTGAAGAACTTCACCTGCATCTATATTCCTGGTTTAAGGAGCTTGCTCAGATATATCAGATTAGGGTTCCCCTCTTTCAAACCACAGTAGGTATGTTGAGGCAGCAGGACCATAAGGAACCCTCATCATGCCACTATGCATAGCTGACTCAGCGTAGTGGAGAGCCAAAAGCACTGATGATTTGGGGCAGATGGATTGCACACTGCACCAAGACAGGTAGTCTGCACAGTTCTAGTTACTCTCTCTAGATTCCACAACTTTTCTCTACCCATGGCCCTGACTTATGATCCTCACAGCATGCTGCCAGATCTATTGTGAAGTTAAAGCAGCAGCATCAAGCCCTGCTTCTGTCTCCATCCCCATGCACAATACATTTACAGCACAAGTAACCACTCTAAGAACAGCTGTCACTAAAATTCTGTCTTTTGGCGGCTATGACAATGGGTCAAGTATGCATAACATCCAAGAGAAATCATGGCCAAAAATCTTTGCAACAGTTTAAAAAAAAAAACTAAACAGGACTACACACCTTCAGGATTGCTGGTGGTGGAAGGCGAACTTTAATCTTCTCATCCTTGCCAACCAGGATAGAAGCAATAATTTGACAGGCCTTGGCTCGGTCAAAAAAGGTGTCTTTTAGTGTGAGAAGATAGGCACCTAGAATGTGAAAAAAGGTTAACCTAACAGGCTGAAGTAAAATTTAAAAGTGATTGCATGTTAAGCATTACTCTGACCATGTGTTATCCACTTGATACAGATGACAGCAATGCAGATGTAATATTGGCTCTAAATTCTTTCCCTGCACTTATGATTTTTAAATGAATGCCTGTAACCAGCAATTTATAAACGTAAAAAATTAATTTTTCTCCTATTAGATTTAAAGTCTAAAAGACCATCTGAGAATTGCTATCAAACATCCTCTTCCTTATGAACTCTCTGGCCACTGATATACCCTCTGGACGTTTTCTATAACATTAAATAACCTTGCAGACACATAAGTGACTCCATCAACTTAAAGATAACATTTTTTTAACCCTACTATTACAAGTAACCCCTTCATGCCAAATCATAACTGAAAAGCATTGTGAAGCATCAGTTTAATTGCTTCATAGTCAGGGAATCCATTTTGATACATCTTGCAACAGGGCAAAATAATTTTTTTTTTTAAAAGTTCATTTATAGATTTATATGGGACATTATTGATTTTCAAAAAAGAAACGTTTTTTAAGTCACACACATCTCTAAAATGATCTTTACACAGACCTGTAAGAAAATCTTGAATAGCAGCAATCAAAGGCTCTCCATTTCTTGGTGTTACCAAGTTTGCTTTGGTCTGTAGAACACAAGAATGAAAAATGAGTATGCGTGAAATATTCTGTAGAGAAGATTAATTTAACATACATTACTATTGCAATACAATTGAAAGAACAGACCTTTTAAGGCAGAGCTTGTAACAAACATTAAAGGCCCAATTGCATAGTTTAAGTGTTCGGATTTACTCTACTATGTAGGACAAATCCTGTAAACTGGAGGAAACCCTAGTTCTAGACCCTATCCTATCCCTACAACTAGTACACATCTAAGCTATGGATTAGGTTAGGGAAAAAGACATGGGGAGATAGGTACTCCCTTGCAACCTGCATGTTCAGCACCAGCCACCAGATCTGGGGATCCAGAGGGATGGCATATATACAAACAAGTTTTACTCATAGAAGAAAACCTGGCACATTTTGGAGGTTACTTTCCAATCATGTGTGTGGTGGTGGGGGCGCGGGGAAATCGACAGATGCCAAAAAGGTAGATTCCTAAACACACAAGTAAAATACGAGAGAGAGAGAGAGAGATTAATAACAAACCTATGTCACATGGCTGTTTAGCAAGAGACTGTTGAGTCTAACTGTAACAGATCTTTGGTCAGAGGGGGAGGAGGAGGAGTTTCTACTGATAGTGGTTGAATTGATAGGTCAAGTTATTAGTCAAATTACAAGTACAAGGGATAGTATTGCTGGTGGTTCTTGTAAAGTTGTGAGTTTGGTGACCGCACCATTGGTCTGACTGTTTCATCAAGTGCCTACATTGGCTACTTTCTCATGTCTTAAATCTGATCTGGGTCCTGTGTGGCTGTAGTCTTGGCAGCCTGGAGATATCGGAGACCTACTATAACTTCAATCCCCTAGCATGAGTACCGGTAATTGCTAGTCTGAAGGTGAAGTAGCTGCCAGTGGTCTCCCATATATCTGGAGCCAATGTCAGGGTACAGTATGAGTCTCCCCAGTAGGGTCTTCTCAGATGCACTTGCCACTGCTTTACATAAAACTCAATTGGCTCCTAAGGGCTGGTCTACACTCAAAATTTGGTCTAGATACCAACAGCCCTTGGGGTGAAAAATCCACACCTGAGCACCACAGCTATGCCAACCTAACCCCAGCGTAGACACAGATAAGTCTACTGAGAATGCTTCCATCAACCTAGCTACTGTTGCTCAGGGATATGGAGTTCCTACAGTGACTGAAAACCCTCCCCCACTGTTATAGTCTGCATCTACACTGGGCGTTACAGCAGCATAGCTATGGTGCTGTAGTTATGCTGCTGTAGGCCATGTCTACGGGCATGAAGTCCCAACTTACTTTTGAAAAGGGAACTCACTGCCCCACTGTTGCCTTATCAGTTGGGAGGGGAGATTATGTGTGGTGGCATAAGGTAAAATACATTCCACAGCAAAAGCCCCTCATTTCTGCAGCATGTCACTACAGGAAGACAGGCACTCAGAACAAACCACATTTTCAGGGAATATAAGTAGGTATCACTGTGATGCCTCTAATTCTGTTTAAAAAACAAAACAAAACAAAAAAAGCCTCGTTTTCTGAAGGTGCCTTAACACTAGCATGGAATATTCAGTTGGCTGCAGAATTTAGCACTGGTCTCTTGAAGCAGTCAAGCGGCCTACCTGAAGAATGCAGCTCTCACTGGCAACTGAAAAATACAGGGTGCTGCTTATACAGAAATGCAATATCACATTACCACAAGCCAGACAGTAAGATACTCCATTTACCCCCATGAGAATCAGTGCTTCTGCTTTGGCCTCCTCTGTTTGAGGAAGATGAAGATTCATTTCATCTCCATCAAAATCAGCATTGTATGGTGTACAGACACATTCATTAAACCTGAAGGTCCTGTGGGGCTTTACTCTCGCCTGCAAGAGAGATAAGAAGTGATGCCACAGACACAGCGAATCACATCGAATTTACAAGGTTCCAGCATCTACAAGTTTTGAGAGTGGTTTCCTTGCAAACTGTGCTTTTACAGTTTTTTAAAATATAAAAAGACTCTTGAGACGATACATCTAATTACTTGTTTTAATTTACATAGAAACTGGTGGAGGCTTACCAAGTCACTTAACCAAAGTTGAGTGAATTTATTTACTAACCCCTTGACCCTGCAACATTACATGCAAAGTACAAGACGCAGCATGTTCTTAGATATCAGGGTTCTTACTAACACTGCATTTTTTTTTATTTTTACATCTATCGAGATGCATATATACATGCACAAACATAAAATCAGTGGCATTTGAACAAAAGACTACTCAGTTTCACTTTGACTCCTATGCACAAGCGCAAAACTATTTCGTTTGGACCATTTCCAAGTAGCGTTGTTTTAAGATGCCCCCAAAAAAAAAAACAGTTTGAGTGAGAGATTAATAAACAAAACTAAACCACTAAAGGTCAAAGTTACATGATAGCCAGGCTGTGTGTATACTCACTATGTGAGCCATGATGCTCAGCTTGTGCAGAGAGGGCTGTCGGTTGAACAGAACTATATCCCCATCTATGAGATGCCTCTCTACAATGTCACCATACTTGAGTTCCTGAGCCATCTTCTCACGGTTTCCATATTTCAAAAACCTTGAAATAAAACACGTCAATAGAGTCAAAATCTCATGAAAAAAAACCTCAAAGAAATAGACAACTAAAGAGCATCCTCTTATTTGTACTCTGATTTCTTAAAAAGACTCCAGTGACAGCCACTTTGAACCAGACATGCATTCTGCAAGTTTATTAAATATTAACAGAGTCTCTGTCACTGAGTGGAACTAAGGGTACGTCTACACTACAAGACTATTTCGAATCTACTTAACTCGAATTTGTGGAATCGACCTTATGAAGTCGAATTTGTGTATCCACACTAAATACACTAATTCGACTGTCTGAGTCCACAGTAACGGGGCCAGCGTCGACTTTGGAAGCGGTGCACTGTGGGAAGCTATCCCACAGTCCCCGCTGCCCATTGGAATGCTGGGTAGAGCCCCCAATGCCTGCTGGGGGAAAAAAAATGTGTCGAGGGTGGTTTTGGGTAACTGTCGTCATTGAACCGTCAATCACGCCCTCCCTCCCTGAAAGCGCCGGCGGGAAATCTGTTTGCGCCCTTCTCTGGTCGGTTACAGCGCGGACGCCACAGCACTGCGAGCATGGAGCCCGCTGCGATCATGCTTATGGCACTTATGGCCGTTGTCAACTCCTCGCACCTTATCGTCCACCTCTTCCACAGTCAGCTGCTGAGAAATCGGGCGAGGAGGCTCCGGCAGCGCGGTGAGGACAGGAAGTCACAGAGTGGCGCAGACCTCTCACAAAGCAGGGTACGCCGCGCAGTGGAGATCATGGTGGCAATGGGTCAAGTTCATGGTGTGGAACGGCGATTCTGGGCCCGGGAAACAAGCACGGACTGGTGGGACCGCATAGTGCTGCAGGTCTGGGATGAATCACAGTGGCTGCGAAACTTCAGGATGCGTAAGGGCACTTTCCTTGAACTCTGTGACTTGCTGTCCCCTGCCCTGAAGCGCCAGGACACCCGGATGCGAGCAGCCCTGACTGTGCAGAAGCGAGTGGCCATAGCCCTCTGGAAACTTGCAACGCCAGACAGTTACCGGTCAGTAGCGAACCACTTTGGCGTGGGCAAATCTACCGTAGGGCTTGCTGTGATTCAAGTAGCCCACGCAATCGTTGAGCAACTTCTCTCAAAGGTAGTGACTCTAGGAAACGTCCAGGTCGTCAGAGATGGCTTCGCCACGATGGGATTCCCAAACTGCGGTGGGGCTATAGATGGGACTCACATCCCTATCCTGGGACCAGCCCACCAGGCCAGCCAGTACATTAACTGAAAGGGCTACTTTTCTATGGTGCTGCAAGCACTGGTGGACCATAGGGGACGTTTTACCAACATCTACGTCGGGTGGCCGGGCAAGGTTCATGACGCGCGTGTGTTCAGGAACTCTGGTCTGTTTAGACGCCTGCAGGCAGGTAGTTTCTTCCCGGACCACAAAATAACGGTTGGGGATGTGCAGATGCCTACAGTGATCCTCGGGGACCCAGCCTACCCGCTAATGCCCTGGCTCATGAAGCCCTATACAGGCGCCTTGGACAGTGAGAAGGAACTCTTCAACTACCGGCTGAGCAAGTGCAGAATGGTGGTGGAGTGTGCTTTTGGACGTCTCAAGGGGAGATGGCGGAGCTTACTGACTCGCTCGGACCTCAGCGAAAAAAATATCCCCGTTGTTATTGCTGCTTGCTGTGTGCTCCACAATCTCTGAGAGAGCAAGGGGGAGACCTTTATGGCGGGATGGGAGGTTGAGGCAAATCGCCTGGCTGCTGATTACGCTCAGCCAGACAGCCGTGCCGATAGAAGATCCCAGCGGGAAGCGCTGTGCATCCGGGAGGCTTTGAAAGCTAGGTTCCTCGGAGAGCAGGGTAACCTATGACTGTCCACTTGATTTACAGAGAAGCTGAACCTGAGCCTGTTTCAGTGACTGTTGACTTCGATCTGCGGTTACATACCCCGTTCTCCAGGTTTCCCCCCTTCCAACACACGTTTTAAAATAACTTTAATGGAACACTGATTATTAACAAAGTTTTATTTAATTATGAATTCCTGTTCAAGGGTTGAAACATGGACGCAGACTGTGGTGGGTACGGTGTGCACTGATGTACAGACCGCTTCTACACTAGAGGAATGACAGGCTCCTGCTCCTACAGCGGTCTCTGGGGGGAGGACGGTTGCAGGTGGGTGTGCAGGAAGGGGTGGGTTTGCAGGAAGGGGTGAGGGGTGCCGTCTTTGGGACGGAGTTTGGATGCAGGCTCTGTGCTGGGGCGTAGGAAGGGGTGAGGGGTGTGTGGGAAGGGTGAGTATTTGTCCGTGGATGAGGGCTCTTGCTGGGGCTCAGGGCATCCGAGAGGCTCGTGGCTAGGGTGGAAGGGCATGGTAAGGGCAGCCTGCCTTGCCATTTGTGGATGGCAGACGCTAGGACCCTGGGGCAGCATACACCTCCCAGACTGACCCGGGGCAGCATACACCTCCCAGACTGACCCTAGTGCCTAGTGACTGCAGTCTGTGTGTGTCCTGCTGTTGATCCTGCCCCCAAGTCTGTACCCTGGTAATGGAGGCTCTCCTATGCAATTAAACCCCCCCCCCCTTCACACAAAGTCTTCCGACAAGAAAAACGTGACGGAAACAGTGAATAACAACAAACTACTTTTAATACTCAACTACACAGTAGGGGGATGAAACTTGGATTTGGGACTGGGTGATCCAGGAAGGGAAGCACTTCTCAAAATTTATGGCATGGGAGCTGTGTGGTACATGAGCGCTCTGCTGGGGTGCAGTGACAGTTTTCACGGCCCCTAGTGCCCCTCCTTCTTGTTACTTTGGGTGAGGGGGGGACAGGACTTTGTGGCGGGGGATGGCGGTTGCAGATACAGTGCAGGGGGGCTCTCTGCTCCTGCCTGCGGTCCTGCAGAACATCTACAAGGCGCCAGAGCGTGTCCGTTTGCTCCCTCATTAGCCCAAGCAGCGTTTGAGTCGCCTGCTGGTCTTCCTGCCGCCACCTGTCCTCCTGTTCGCTGTGTGAGCGCTGGTGCTGACATAGGGTCTCCCTCCACTGTCTCTGCTCGGCCGCCTCGGCTCTGGAGCAGGCCATCAGTTCCGAGAACATGTCGTCCCTAGTCTTTTTCTTTCGCCGCCTAATCTGCACCAGCCTCTGTGAGGGGGATGCCGGGGCAGTTCATGAAAGAGCCGCAGCTGTGTGATGGGAAAAAGGAAGTGATTTCCTTGAAAAGATACATGTTTGCGAACACTGAACACAGTCTACTCAGTTTCTGTGAGCAAGACCATACAGGGCACCTAGTCTCACGAGCTCTCAGGACAAGTTCGAGATTTCGGAATATGCTTTCATTGGCTGCGATCTTGCACAGGAGATCGAACAAGTGGGGCGGTACAGCTGAATCTGTGTAGCAGCCAGGCCTGGTAAGCCCTACACTATAGGCTGCTTAACAGTTAATGGATTGCCTTCAGCGGGAGGGCACAGCTATCTGGAAAGCATAAAGTCTGACCCTGTTCCAGCCCCTCGCGGCTGTGCCCGGGAAAGATCACTATGCTTTTCCTCTTCGGCCTCCAACACGTGGCTGTTAAACGAAGGTCATTGCTATGCAAAGTAAAAGTCAAGCATTCACAATAGTAACAGTACACTAATTGCCCTAATTAGATGCAGCAGTCGCCGAACGAGATTACCCTGAGGCGGGTCACTCGGAGAGAGAGAGAGAGAGAGAGAGAGGATGCTGCGAGAATCCCTGCACAGACCAGGACCGTATGCTGCCATGCAGGTCGAGGCAATGATTCCGCTGTACGTTAGGATGGCCTGGCGCGGAAGAGTGCGCTTCCACGGAGCACCAAATAAGGCACCTCTCCCCAGGAACCTCCTGCGGAGGCTTTTCGAGCACCTCTACGAGAGCTTACTGGAAGTGTCCCAAGAGGATTTCTGTTCCATCCCTATATGTGTGGACCTTCTTTTTATATAGTTTTATATGGAAAACTTTTTATATAGTTTTTATTCCTGTTTTTTAAAAAATAAATGTTTCCATGTTTATAGCACTTACCGACTGATCCTTCCCCTGATTCTGAGTCCGGGTTAACGGCCGGGGAGGGTTGGTAGGGGATCTCTGTGAGGGTGATGAAGAGATCCTGGCTGTCGGGGAAAGCGGTATTGTAAGCGCTGTCGCCTGCGTCGTCCTCCACAAACCCTTCCTCATCTTCCCCAATGGCGAACATCGCCGAGGAACTGCCCGTCTACACTATGCCATCCACTGAGTCCACGGTCACTGGTGGGGCAGTGGTGGCAGACCCACCTAGAATGGCATGCAGTGCCTCGTAGAAGCGGCATGTCTGGGGCTGGGCTACGGAGCGTCCGTTTGCCGCTCTGACTTTTTGGTAGCCTTGTCTCAGGTCCTTGATTTTCACGCGGCACTGCGTTGTATCCCGGCTGTATCCTCTGAGTGCCATGGCTTTGGAGACCTTCTCGTAGGTCTTTGCATTCCGTTTGTTGGAGCGCAGCTCCGAAAGCACAGACTCATCGCCCCACACAGCGATCAGATCCAGGACTTCCCGGTCTGTCCATGCTGGGGACCTCTTTCTATTCTGGGATTGCATGGACTCCTCTGCTGGAGAGCTCTGCATCGTGGCAGGTGCTGCGGAGCTCGCCCCGATGTCCAGCCAGGACGTCAGATTCAAAGTGCCCAGACAGGAAAAGGAATTCAAATTTTCCCGGGTCGTTTCCTGTGTGGCTGGTCAGAGAATCCAAGCTTGGACTGCTGTCCAGAGCGTCAACAGAGTGGTGCACTGTGGGATAGCTCCCGGAGCTACTAAGTTCGATTTGCATCCACACCTAGCCTAATTCGAGATAGCCATGTCGAATTTAGCGCTACTCCCCTCGTCGGGGTGGAGTACCGAATTCGAACTAAAGAGCCCTCTAGGTCGAATTAAACGGCTTCCTGGTGTGGACGGTTGAGCGGTTAATTCGAATTAACGCTGCTAAATTCGATTTAAAGTCCTAGTGTAGACCAGGCCTTAGGGACAATGTTTTTCATCAAAGTTTTAGATAAGGACTGAGGTCAGTTTAATATTAAAGATAACTACTGTATGTTAATTAAAACAGCAAATGGCTACATCATTCTCCATGGCAAACATGGAGCAGTCAGCAAACAGGATATTCATGAATAATTAATTTTTTTCTTTAAGAAAATTGATTTGTTTTAAGTTATCAGCAAATAGGGGTATGTCATTCACATGTAGCAATCCAACTGTTGCTTACTAGCAATGACATTGAATCTATGCCTACCAAAATGTTCTAACAGAAGGATTTATCTATGTTCATGTTTACTTGCACAGGCAACCTTTAGGTCATGGAGTATTGTTTATATCCTTTATTGAAGATGACATCAAACAAAACAAAAACAAAAACAAAAAAAAACCAGAGGAGTCCCAATGATGAATAATCTGCTGATTAACTAAAAACTAAGCAATTAGACCAGGTAGTGGTGGTAGGTGGAAAGTGAACCTGTACAGATAAGTACCTTTTCATTTGTGTGTGCCTCTGTTGAATGAAATTAGCTCCAGGGTGAACTTCAGGACCATTCCGTACGAGTTTCCTCATAAAATTTAGGTTAGCTTTGTTCACCTGCAACATGACTGTATCAGTTAGAAACAAGCGAGACATTTTAACACCACTTGCTATTCCTTGGGTTTGTGTTTTGGGATTTTTCAGGATCAGTTTAATGACAGTTGTCCCCTCTTATTTTAAAGCTGCTGGAGGAAGGGGAAGAGAAGAAAAATACAAGCCAATCTTGACCTTATGGAGGCAAGACTGTTGACTGAATTGGAATGAATAGCTTGCTGGCCAAATTTACAAATAGAGGGAAGCTTGAAAAGCTCTCTAAAAATGCTGGGATCTATGTTAAAATTAGGGATGTCAAGCGATTAAAAAAATTAATCGCAATTAATCACGCTGTTAAACAATAGAATACCATGTAAATATTTTTGGATGTTTTCTACATTTTCAAATATATTGGATTTCAATTACAACACAGGATATGAAGTGTACAGTGCTCACTATTTTTTTTATTACAAATATTTGCATGGTGAAAAAAAGTATTTTTCAATTCACCTAATACAAGTACTGTAGTGCAACCTCTTTATCATGAAAGTTGAACTTACAAAATGTAGAATTATGTACAAAAATATAACTGCATTAAAAAATAAAACAATGTAAAACTTTACAGCCTACAAGTCCACTCAGTCCTACTTCAGCCAATCACTCAAACAAATTTGTTTACATTTGCTGGAGATAATGCTGCCTGCTTCTTGTTTACAATATAACCTGAAAGTGAGAACAGGCATTCAAATGGCACCTTGTACCCAGCATCACAAGATATTTATGTGCCAGATGCACTAAAGATTCATATGTCCCTTCATGCTTCAACCACCATTCCAAAGGACAGGCATCCATACTGATGATGGGTTCTGCTCAATAATGATCCAAAGCACAGTGGACCGACGCATGTTCATTTTCATCATCTGAGTCAGATATCACCAGCAGAAGGCTGGATTTTCTTTTTTGGTGGTTTGGGTTCTGTGGTTTCCGCATCTCTTCTAAGACTTCTGAAAGCATGCTCCACACCTTGTCCCTCTCAGATTTTGGGCAGCACTTCAGATTCTTAAACTTGAGAGCTGTAGCTATTTTTAGAAATGTTACACTGGTACCTTCTTTGTGTTTTGTCAAATCTTTTGCGAAAGTATTCTTAATATGAACATGTGCTGGGTCATCATCCGAGACTGCTATCACATGAAACATATGATAGAATGTGGATGTAAAAGAACAAGAGACATACAATTCTCCCCCACGGAGTTCAATCATAAATTTAATTAATGCCTTTTTTTTTTTTTTTTAAATGAGTGTCATCAGCATGGAAGCATGTCCTCTGGAATGGTGGTCAAAGCATGAAGGGGCACATGAATGTTTAGCATATCTGGCACATAAATACCTTGCAATGCCAGCTACAAAAATGCCATATTCTCATTTTCAGGTGACACTGTAAATAAGAAACAGACAACAGTATCTCCCATAAATGTGAGCAAACTTGTTTGTCTTAGCGATTGGCAGAATAAGGAGGAGGACTGAGTGGACTTGTAGGCTCTAAAGTTATACATTGTTATGTTTTTGAGTGCAGTTATGTAACGAAAAAAAATCTACATTTGTAAATTACACTTACACAATAAAGAGATTGCACTACAGTACTTGTATGAGGTGAATTGAAAATATTTGTTTATCATTTTTAGTGAAAATATTTGTAATAAAAAATATGAAGTGAACACTGTACACTGTCTCCTGTGTTGTAACTGAAATCAATATATTTGAAAATGTAGAAAACATCCAAAAATATTTAAATAAATGGTATTCTATTACTAACAGTGTGATTAATCACGATTAATTTTTTAAATTGCGATTAGTTCGAGTTAATTGCATGAGTGAACTTTGATTAATCGACAGCCCTAGTTAAAATGCAAAAGTCTATGTTAACACAAAAGTAAAGTAATATTAGAATTTTAAAGAAGAAATATGAACAGTTTTCTTAAGCAAAGCTGACAACCTCATTACACAGCTGGTCTATTTTGTGGTACACAATTAATCAGAGCAATGAGAAAAGAAAGTACAGACAGTATCACAGAAAGAGTAAGATATGAAAGGCGTGATTTTTTAGAAATACGTACAAAGCCAGTTTTCACTCGGACACACAGTAACATATATGAAGCCATACAAAAATTTAAAATGGGTTGGGCAAAACCAACTTTGCTGTTTTTCAGGATTGTCCCTTCAGGCCTCCCTCCTCACAGTCAGCATTCCCATTGTCTTGCTCCGTGAATCAAGTCAGCTTTACAATGGACAATGAACCTATGCCACTATGACCTTCTGGTGCTGACTGAGGGCACTGAGCACCTGAAGCTGCATGCCATTCTGTGTGTGTGTGTGTGTGTGTGTGTGTACGTACACACACACACACACACACACGACTCCCTTTTTCTCCAGTGATTTGAACACCACAATGGATCATGCAGAAAAATGCATGAAAAAATTTCAGTTTTATACTACTTACTTTTTCAGGGAATGTTAATATTTTGGCAACGTGAACAGGCACAGCCACTTCATCTATTCGTAAGTTGGGGTCAGGTGAAATGACTGTTCTGCCTGAGAAGTCCACTCGCTTTCCGGACAGATTGCCTCTAAACCGACCTAAAATAAAGCAACTTAAAACTAGTTGGGAAAACAGTACCATTATACAAAATGGTAAAGTGTTAATACAGCACAGTAGGCACATCATACAGGGAAAGCCTTGCTAGCTTGATCTACAAACACTGACCTGATCACTATGCAATGGCAAACGTTTTGGCTAAAAAAACCAAACCAATGAAAAAAAAAAAAAAACTTTTGGGAGGTGGGAAAGGAAGAATTTAGACATACCCTGCTTCCCTTTGAGTCTTTGAACAAAACCTCTGGTCCATTTCTTGGGTGCCATGTTAAGAGGAATTCCAGAGAGCTCACTGTTAATGTAGAGGGCACACTGCAGCTGTAGGAAGTCCCAGTCTTCCATTATCATCTGTGTTTTGGCTCCCGATATCCTATGCTAAACAAGACAATTACCCATTTCACAAAACAAATTTAGTGACACACACAATTGGCATTGAACAAATTTTTCAGAAAGCTTTGCATCACACTAAATCAACAAGACATTGGCACCTTCACCATAAGGAACAGTGGGACACATTCTGTTCATGCGTGAATGCTGCATGGATGTAACTGAGCAGAACCTGGCAACACACATTTTCCTTCTGGCAAAATCAGCTTCTGATTAATGACAAACTAAAGGATTTGTGTTTGTTTGATTAACTGACCATTTTAATACTTGAATGTATAATACAAAGATCATGCTGTGGAGACATGATTCATTAAACAATTAACTTATCAGAGTGGTGGCAAACAAAATTCCATTGTGTTTAGCCCTCTTCCGGGCAAAGACCATCACTCAAGGTTTCACTCCTGCATCTCTGTGGCAGAAACTAAGATGGAACAACAGGTTAAGCCAATCTGAGGATATAGTTCTGTTGCGCAACATCTTGCAGAGAAACAGGTTATAACCCAGTGCTAGTTTCTCTTCTTCCCAGGAGACAGCATACACAACCTAGAGCAGCATTTCCCAATGTGGGAGAAAAGTCAGAGATACAAAGGACTAGCTTTTGGGAGATGGTGAACAAGCTTCTCAATTGTTCTCCAGTTTCAGTTTTTAAAAAAAGTTTCTAGCTGTTACTGTTGAAATACAACCTTGAAAGCATGACCTGAATGTAACTAATGTCTGCCTGAGCTCGCAGACAGCTGAAATAGCTCTGAGCTGGGAAGTGCCCCATTGATTTAAATGAGTGCTAACTCCCTTTATCTATGCACTTTTCTTCAGATTTAGTTGCACTGCATTAAATCACTTATTTCTATTTAACTTAAACCTGTTCATAATCAATTTAAACTAAACCCAAGTAAATCTGGTTTAACCCAAAAAAGAATATGCGCACACAATCTTTTGCAGTGGTTTAAAAAAAAAAAAAATTTAAAATTGATCAAACTCTACATGCAGACAAGCCCAATAAGCTACTCATTTTGGGTAGGCTTTTAAGACTACATGGAAGAGTAGAAAGAGGTGAGAGGGAGAGATGAGCTTTCAGAAGTCTGGGAAATACTGGCCTGGGGCAAAAAGAAAGCTGCCGAGCTGCACAACAGCCCTTCCAACTAGGCAACAAACTTGACTAGCTCTAGCATCCCTTTCAGTCCTTAACTAAGGAAGAATGGTAACTGTGACTTGAATTCTTAAGAGTGATGGGGTAGAGAAAGAGAAAAAGACAGGCTCCCATACACATCAAAAGGGAAGTTGGAAAGGACTCCCTGGCAGAGAGAGACAGAGGTATAAAATAAGAAACCAGATGGGTAAAGAGGGGTGTGTGAATTTCTGGGCCTATGAACTATTATTTCCTTGTGCTTCCATCAAGTGCAACAGTCATCCCAAAACATGCTAAATGTGGCATAATGAGAATACTTCAGGAAAAGCAATTAGTCCAGTCCACGTTTAGGAGGTCGCTAACACACTGGTGTAACACCAAGAGCCAAACAGAAAGCTCAGTCTGAGTCCACCATTCCTGCCATTTCACATAGGGCCAAATACTGCAGCTGTTTCTTACGCTGAAGTCAGAATGAATGCAACGTCAGACCTCACAGCGACAAGTAAAACCAGTTACCCCCAAGTCTAATCCAGCCTTATTTATTTATTTATTTTTAAAAAGAGCAGCAGTTTCAGGCAGGTGGGCTCACCTTTTTGATTACATCATTGAGGAAAATTATCTCTGTAAGCTTCATCGTCAAGTCATCTTCGTTGGTGCCAGACTTCAAGTCGCTCACAACAGAGGGTCTGATGCACAATGGAGGTACCAGGAGTCGTGTCAGGATCAAGTCTGAAGGCTTTCCTGCTTCTGGATTCATCAGAAGCAGAGGTATATCTTCTGCTGGGATTCTTTTAAAGAGGTTCAACACCATTAAAGGAGTCAAGTTCTCCTACAAAATTAAAAAGAAGGAAGTCATACTGCAACCTTCAAGGGCATAACAGCTCATTTTTGGCTACATCTTAATACAGTTTACTTCATTTGCCACCCTTCTCTGCCAGTTGTTCAAGTAAAAAGTTGATTTAAAAACAAAACCAAACCATATGTAGAGGAAGTTATTCTTAAGGCAAACAAAAACTAATGTGTCTTTTGGTTTGTTTATTTAGAATCGCAGTCCCAGTAAACTCTGGCTCATTGATTCTTTCCCTCAAACTTCTCCTCTTACCCATATTGCTATAGAAAACAGACTACTGTAACAACTAATCTAGAGAGAGAAATCTGAACTGGAAATGGTGTATTTCATCATTACTTGCCAAGCAATGTAATCATCTTATAACATGCTTGCAGTAAGGTATAATTACCACCAATTTCAATTACTAGAGGTCACAGATTACAGCATTATATCCTACATATTTTCATTAAATTTTAAAATAACTTGCTAAACCTAACCTTTTTTTCCCTGACTGAAGAATAATATATTGCTGACATTTCACAATTCATCAACACACACAAAGCTGGCAAGAAATGCCTGTCTTTATAAAGCTGCCCTATTGCAATTGGAGAGAGAGACAAACTCTGTATCACAATGTTTTCTATTTGCATTTTCCAAACAACCATACCAAGAACTGAATGACCTGTTAAAATCCAAGGGAAAACCCCCATACAATGCCAAGCTCAGCAAAACCACGAAAACTATATATATTCTTGTACTATTCTTTGGTCACTCCTTCCTGTTCAGTTCTCAGCTCTTCCAATCATAGGTAGGGTTTATGGAGTATTACAAATATTCAAGACAGTGATTGAAGGTAACTGTCCCCAGAGATAGTCTGCAGTAGCCTAAATCTCTTCTCTGCTTCCTGTCACCATGATTTCACCACTAAGCTTTGTTCACTGACTGCTACTGATCCTCTACCAGGAGCATCCCTATCTTTTGCATGCAGGAAACTGTGTACCACAATTACTTGACTGGTTAAAGATGCTGCTCCTTGCAGAAACCATTATCATCTCCCTCAGCCAGGTAGTATGATAATTGTTCTTCAAATTCTCCTCTCCACATATTCAAAGGCTGGACCAGCACTAGTCCTTTACTCCTATACTAAATACTTCAGCTCATCATTCAGGAATTTATGTATCAAAGTTAGCAGAAAATTCAAGCATTGTCAAAACAGGCACTGGTAGACACACTAATTCACCTGAGCTCTCCCCAGCAAGGATTCTACTTCTTTGTTATGTTCTATGGCAGTTTCAAAGGACTGAAGGAAACTGGATACTATTGGATCCACCACTTTCTTATTGGTCTTGTACTTTTCATGGATTATCTTCAATAAGCCACACTTCTTTACAGTACCTACAAGAAGACAATTTTGTTTAAAAAAACAACAAAAAACCTCAACTCTTGAGCTATTCACTAAAAAATATTTTAAATTTTTTTTAGTGAACATAGCATTAGGGGAAGGTGCTGGCTCTGGTCACCTTTAGATACCAGATGCCTCTGTTCACAGAACAGGAGGAGCAACAGCCGCAGCAATGAAAGTTTCCCCACGTTGCCTGTTCAGTGCATCTCAGCTGTGACCTGGACTACTTCTAAGGATGAGAGAGTGGCTCACTCTACATGTCCATTCAATCTCTCCTCAACAGTGGTATGGGGTTTTTGCAATGTAGATGGTCTTGCACTAGGAACTGGACCAGAGTGCACCAACTCATTTCACTCATAAGTCATTCAGATAGTAACTTTTGATCATTACTAATCCAGAGTGATTTTACCCAGTGACTTAACTGTGCAGGACATTATAACCATTATCTGTCCTTGAACCAGCTACTCCTCTCAAATTGTGTTCTCCTGTGCTCATTGAAAATGAGCATAAACTGATTTGGGAAATAAAACACAAAAGCACCAACAATAACTGCCAAATCAGTTAGATGCTGCATTAGCTGGAATAAGTTCAAAGAACAAGAAATCCCCCAAAAAGCAAATTTCTACTTCTGACTCATGTGAGCATCTGACCCCAGAAGGAAAAGGACACTATATCAGGGGTTCTCAAACTGGGGGGGTCAGGACCCATCAGGGGGTCATGAGGTTATTTCCTGGGGGGTCACAAGCTGTCAACCTCCACCCCAAACCCCGCTTTGCCTCCAGCGTTTATAATGGTGTTAAGTATACTTAAGTGTGTTTAATTTATTAGGAGAGGTTGCACTGAGAAGCTTGCTGTGTGAAAGCAGTCACCAGTAAAAAAAAGTTTGAGAACCACTGAACTATATTAACCTATTTCCCCACCACTTCAATTAACCTCTCTAAACCTTCACAATGCAGATGAGGTTTTTCTTTTTAAAATGTTTTTGCATGTCCAGCAGATTGAGATGCTCATTTGATGAGTATTTCATCTTTTCAGAACCTGTTCCTGTGTATGTGTTAAAGGAAATAGATGGTTCTGCAAGATGAGTAGCAATATATTGTGTCTCTGGATGACGGAATACAACACAAAGGAATTTAAAAACTCAAGTTTTTGCAGTGTTTTTTAGGGCCATATCTAGCTTCAAAAACTGTTATGGACTCTACATATTGACTTATATAGGAAACCCCACATATACACAGCTGACACCAAAATATAGCCTCATGTTTTTGAACTGTTGTAAAAGCATTCATTACAACACTCTCAAGGCAAATATTACCTTCTTTTTAGAGGTGAGAAAACAGGCTCTAAAGTATAATTTCAGTGACTGATTTTTACTTGCACAAGGTGTGGGACTTAAATACTGCTAAAATGAGGAACAAGTGATAATATTAAGTCTGACACAGCAGTTTATGCAATGGCTGAAACTGAATGCTTTATACTGCTGGAAAGCAAATATTTTTTTGTTTTTCCAATAGCACAGGGAATTCATTTCTACCCTAGGAAGCTGAGACACACTAGACCTTAAAGAAATAAAATCACATTTTGATTACTACCTTGCTCCCTCCCTTCCCAAGTTATTTCCAAAACAACTTTTAAAAGCTTTGGTTTTAGCAGGTCTTCAGAGAGTTTTGTATCATCTGAAAGCTTGGCTTAGAGATGTAGATTTTAATTCATGTAAAGAACTCCTCTCTAACTTTAGACAGTCATGAAATAAAACCATACTGGAACGGAAGTGAAATTAAAAAAAAAAAAGATGATCACAAAAACATGATTTTAATGTTACCAGTAGCGGCAGCTACAAGACATGTTCACAAACATCATGAATGCATTCATGACAAAAAAGATACAGATTTAAATGCATGGATTGGAACACACTTATTAAATCTCTGCCTTCCTATGCATTTGTACAGTACTAGTACTATCAAGCCCCAGTCCTCTTAAGTGAGACCTTCAGTTATTATCGCAATACAAATAGTGAGAGTTGCTGGACACATTACATTAAAGAGAATTCATATGCTGACTATTTTAATCAGATTGTCACTATAAAATTGCAAAGCTATAATACTATAGCAATATTAACAATACTTAACTGCAATGTTACTCATTTTGTATTAAGGGTAGTCACAAGAGACTTTGATTTTTTTTTTTTTTAAAGAAAAAAAATGTATCACATAAGGTTTTCTACCCAGTAACTGACCAATGAATCAAATATCAGTATGATCTGCAATTATTACAACTCCATCTGGAACACTTCTATGCTAAGCATTACTGACTTGTCAAACTCATTACTGCAGGAAATGGTCAACAGCATATTAGGCTTCACAAAGATGACTAAGCACAATTATGGATAACAGGCTCTTTAATTAGGTCAAAATTAGGACTATCAAGCCTCATATTTGCAGGAATAGGATAGTCATCAGGTAGATTCAAGCCACTTGTTGTAGCACAGCTTTGAACAATTGTCTAGTATACTCAAGAAGGTTTTTGGGTTTTAGCCTATGTTTAAGTGTCAGCTATAGGTTAAGATCTGGAAAAAAACATCGGTGATTGTTGAATGATGAAAAGACAACACAACATTGTGATGCTCTTCACAGGCTGGGCACTAGTGGGGAAAAAAAAAAAAAAAGTCATGCTAAATACCAACCACCACCTGCTAGTTTCCACACTCACCATTGAAAGCACCACAATAAGGGCAGGTGCTTTTCTTTCTGCACTTTTCAGAGACTTTCTTTTTCAAACCCCGTTTCTGCAGGTAGGTAAGACCAGGCCTCTTCAGATAATCCAAAAACTGTTTTCTCTCCTCTGAGGACAACAGGATACGGCAACAGGTCTTGCAGATCATCTAAAACAAACAATTGATTAACCCTTGTTCTTTTGTTAGTGAGAAATAAATATGTGATTAGGGACAAATTATGAGGAGGGATACCACAGTTCTTCACACACAGTTATACATGCAGTTTCATGGGTGAAATGTCACTGCCTTAGTGGGGGAACCCAAGTACAGCACACTGCCCAACAGATGTGAGCAAGTTGGGAAACTCTGGCCAACAGAACAAATCTTTGCTCTCCTTAAGAAAAGTTCTGCAGGAAATTAAATGTCCATGCAAAGAGACAACTTAAGTTTATTGGCATCACTTAAGAGACAAAACTTTGAATAAAAACTGTACCATAGAATCTCTATGGATAATAATTCCATGCTCTAAGAAGAAGAATATTCGGATATATTACCAACCACCTGACCAGGATAGTGACAGTGACTTTGAAATGATTAGGGAGGCTATAAAAATAAAAAAAACCTCAATAATAATGGGGGATTTCAATTAGCCCCATATTGACTGGGTACAATGTCATGTCAGGACAGGATGCTGAGATAAAGTTTCTTGACACCTTAAATAACTGCTTCTAGGAGCAGCTAGTCCTGGAACCCATAAGAGGAGAGGCAATCCTTGATTTAATCCTAAATGGAGCATAGGATCTGGTCCAAGAGGTGAACATAGCTGGACCGCTTGGTAGTAGTGATCATAATATAATAAAATTTAACATCTCTGTGGCAGAGAAAACACCACAGCAGCTGTAGCATTTAATTTCAGAAAGGGGGACTATACAAAAATGAAGTTAGTTAAACAAAAATTAAAAGGTACAGTGCCAAAAGTGAAATCCCTTCAAGCTGCATGGAAACTTTTTAAAGACACCATAATAGAGGCTCAACTTAAATGTATACCCCAAATTAAAAAACAGCATAAGAGAATGGAAAAAAAAATGTGACAGTGGATAAACAAAGTAAATGAAGCATTGAGAGGAAAAGAAAGGCATCCTTTAAAAAGTGGAAGTTAAATCCTAATGAGGAAAATAGAAAGGAGCATAAATTCTGGCAAATGAAATGTAAAAATATAATTAGGAAGGCCCAAAAAGAATTGGAAGAACAGCTAGCCAAATTTTAAATAGCAAAAAAATTTTAAAGTACATCAGAAGCAGAAAGCCTGCTAAACAACCACGAGGGCCATTAGACTATTCAGATCGTAAAGGAGCACTCAAGGACAACAAGGCCATTGCAGATAAACTAAATGAATTCTTTGCATTGGTCTTCATGGCTGAGGATGTGAGGGAGATTACCAAATCTGAGCCATTCTTTTTAGGTGACAAATCTGAGGAACTGTCCCAGATTGAGGTGTCATTAGAGGAGATTTTGGAACAAATGGATACACTAAACAGTAATAAATCCCCAGACCAGATGGTATTCACTCAAGAGTTCTGAAGGAACTCAAATGTGAAATTGCAGAACTATTAACTATAGTCTGTAACCTATCATTTACATCAGCTTCTGTACCAAATGACTGTACAAAGTGTTCTACATAAAATACCACCATCTCTTTCAGGGCTCCCAGAGGGATAATCCAAATGAAGTGAAGCCTCAGTTTTTCTGACCTCTCCCCCTCCTTAGGCTGGGTATAAGAATTTCTGTCCCTTCCAATTAAGGAAAATTATTTTACCTGTAAGATGCCTATGACAGCTTTAAAGTACCCAACATGGAAACATGGCAGCTCCAAGTCAATGTAGCCATAATGCCCTAAACAGTCAGCTAGATTCTTCCCACATGTTTCACATGGACGGTCCTTTTCACTGGTACCCTTTGAAAAAAATACAAAACCATTATAGCTGCAATTACCAAACTGCGGGAACAAAAGAAGCTACCACAGCTGCTCTTAAATTAGTCAATATGCCCATGGACAGTTCTCTGTACACTCGCATGAAAGACTTCTGGATTATTTCAACTCTGAACTCTTGCTCTCAGTCAGCAAGAGCTGGTAATACACTGAAAGCATCATACGCAACATCCAATCTCCACAGAAACAGAGCATCTTGCACTGCTCCTGCTCATTCAGCCCTATTCATCTGGAAAGACTATTACAGTGACATGGTACTAACTGTATGTCCACACTACAGTTGATGTGATTTGCAGCTTGTGCAGCTATACCAACACTAGCTTTAATGTGGCTAGGTTGCTAACAGCAGCAGCGAGGACACACCAGCGTGGATTTCAGTGCAGGTTGCACAACCCCACCTGATCCCCCTGAGTACATACTTGCACTGACAGCACATGCTGAAACCTGTGCTGCTGTCTACACAACCAGCAAATCACACCCTGAGGCAGACATACCCAGAGAGTGTGGCCATTTTGTGGTCATGTGAAAAGCATGAGGAGGAATGTGTGTCCAGTCTCAAAAGTGAGTCTGCCTGATCTGTCCAACAGTGTGAAATGTTTAATGGCACAAGTCACATTCCAAGTGAAAAGATGCTTGTATCACAAGACACCATTGCAACTGGCAATTTCAGCAGAAGAGCCAAGGAGACATAACCACCTTATTTCTCTTCAGCTCACGTAGTTTAAGTGGAACCTTGCACAGGCACACCGGTTCTGTGGCTGTATAGTGGAATTCAGTTTTCATTTCAGCATTGTTCATAAGCATTTAAAATATTTCCACACAAAAAACCAACCAAGAAATACCAATGATCCTTACCATACGATGGTCCAGTACTCCATACTGCAGTGGAGAGTGGTGGTTGTCCTGGCTGTACAAGTTCTTACTAACCACCTGAATGTGAGCCTGTTGGCGCATCTCTTCTGGAGATTTCATGCCAAAACAGATGTGGCTTCTAGAACAGGAAAAATTACAAAACTTGATTTAAAAATAGATATACAAGAAGCTAATTTGAGTTAAAATAAAGCCAAAGCAAAACTATACTTCCATCTCTGGGAAAAAAGCACGTATCTGTGTATTAGATTTTTGCTTTACAGCTAATAGTTATTTAAGGATCATCAACAGACTATAGAGCAGTGGTCCCTAAACTGTGTCACCCATAGGATCATTCAGGGGGTCATGACAGAGCCCGGGACCAGCCCTCACAGGGGGCAGGGAAGGAGCGCCACCCAACCCCACTCTGCTCCCACGTTAATCAACCAGTGTTTGGTTTCTTTTCTAACTAAACAAGCCCACCTATACAGAATAATAGAATATCTGGGTTGGAAGGGACCTCTGGAGATCATCTAGTCCAGGGATCGGCAACCTTTCAGAAGTGGTGTGCCAAACCTTCATTTATTCACTCTAATTTAAGGTTTCACATGCCAGTAATACATTTAAATGTTTTAGAAGGTCTCTTTCTATAAGTCTATAATATATAACTGAATTATTGTTGTATATAAAGTAAACAAAGTTTTAAAAATGTTTAAGAAGCTTCATTTAAAATTAAATTAAAATGCAGAGCCCCCCTGGACCGGTAGCCAGGACCAGGACAGTGTGAGTGCCACTGAAAATCAGCTCGCGGGTGCCACAGGTTGCCTACCCCTGATCTAGTCCAACCTCCTGCTCAAAGCAGGACCAATCCCCAGACAGATTTTTGCCCCGGATCCCTAAATGGCCCCTTCAAGGATTGAACTCACAACCCTGGGTTTAGCAGGCCAATGCTCAAACCACCAGAATAAGTGCAGATACATTATATAAAATAATTTAGAAACCACGGTGGCCAACATGAACGAAAGGGTCAGGAGAGCTGATTCTGACTTTCATTAAGCAAATCCCAATGTCAGACTAGAAACATGTACTAATGCACCAACACTTCTACGTGCCTGATATGATCAGCTTTTTTTGTGTGTGTTTAAATACCGATTTAAAACACAAAAGTTAACCAGATAAACCAGCCCCCACCACGGAGCCCTGGCTAGTTACGATTATGCATTAATGTTGCTGTAGTTCTTAAGCACTGTCACATGCACTTGGAGCACAAAGACGGGTGCTCTTTAGCGAGGGCACAGACACAAATCAGTATTTGCAGGTGGGCCGACTCCCCTCTGTCACCCAGACACTCCCTCCAGCCCGGGGCTGAACCCCTCCACCCAGCGGCACAGGGGGGCCCCCCTCCGACCTGGGGCTGACCCCGCCCCCTCCAGCGGCACAGCCCCCCCCGCCGCCATCTCACATTTTCTTGGCCACGTCGGTCTCCCTGAACTGCTCCTTCACCATGATGGCGGCGGCACGCGGGGCGCTGCCCGCACAGACGGGGCGGGGGAAGGAAGCCGGGGCCGCGCGCCCCCACCGCGCTGCAGAGCTCGCGGCACCGGCCGCTCGGCGTCCTCCTTCTCCTCGCCCCGCCCACCGCCAACAAGGAGAGGCACCGCCGGAGCCGCGCGGGGAGCTGAGGACGGCACACAGCGAGTCGCAGCGCTGCGGCCGCTACCTGCAGCGACACCTGCTGGCTACAAGGGGCAGGCCCGCCCAGGCGGCTCGGGGCTGGCTCCGATGGGGTCAACTATTGTAGACCCCGAAACAGTGATTTCCCTACCCGCCCTCCCCCGGAATTTCCCCAGCACCCCTCCCCCTCAGTTTTGTGACCTAGTTAGTTACATGCCAATTTAGTGACTGGAAATTGAATTGAAATTGAAACATTAATACACACTTTAAAAGCACATAGAGTGTATGATAAAATACATGTCTCTGAAAAAGTATAATAGATTTGAAAAGTATGAACATAGACTAGCTTCCTTATACAGCTGTTGTTTTTTATGACAGTGTCAGTGCATTCATTTTGGTGATGGCCAACCTAATAATTTCAAATGATGAGTTGTAAGCAAAGTCTAAATGAGCTCTCCCTGACAGCTAGTGATGAGCTGGGGCTGGGGGGAAAGGTTTCAGGACCAGATTGCATTTACAGTCACACCTAATCTTCCTAGGTATCCAGCAAACAGAGCTGTGTTGCCCAAGTGATAGATTTTGGCTGGGGTTGGGTTACAAATCACTTGAATGTGGGGGTGGAGGGGAATGAAATGTTGCTTTTATTGTATGAGTAAAGGGCAGTAGAACTTTACTTAGCCTGTGCTGATTGAGGGCATCAGGACCTCAAGGGTGGGGTGGGGACCTGTCCCTCTCCACTGTTTAAAGACAAAGCTGATTAGGCTCCATAGATAGTCTTTTGTTCTGTTAAGTGACCGCTGCAGCTTAAATCACTGATAATCAGGTCTAAGTGCTTAGTCCTGCTGTGGGGGCAGCGAGGTTTACCCACTGAGAGCTCAGCTGAAATCACTGAAAGCTGGTGGAACCTCAAGAGACCAACTCACGGAGGTCACAATGGCAGGTGGCAGCAGAAGGTGACTGTGCAGGGCCGTTGGCAATAGAGTGGTGAAGTGAATGGTGACACAAAAAACAGCAGTAGCCAGAGTGAACAGTGAGCAGCTGGAGGAATGAGCAAGGTGCCTTCTTGCCCCCCACCTGTGAGGTGTACTTTCTTGTTGTGAACCCTCTGGTAACACAGATACCCACTGGAGAGGCTTTGGCTACACTTCCGAACAGGGCAGTGGAGTGGCTGAATTGGAAAACTTGAGTGAACCAAAGAAAAAAACAGACACCCCCAAAAAGGTAGCTAGTGAACCTTGGAACCCTTCCTGTTTACTTCTAACTGTCTCAAGTCAAGAACCTTTGGGGCAGAAAATCACCAGCACGGCGAGTTGAACTGTTTAGTATTGTCAGAAAGACCAAGGGGTTTACCTGATAAATTGGAACTATGTACGTACTAGAAATCATTTAGACAAATTCTTGTTTTTAAGATCAGTTCCTTGTCTCTGACTGAGCCCTGAACACTAACTTTAACGCAGAAACAAGCAACTCACCAAAATCCTGCTCAGCAGAGGGTGGAAATCTCCTTACAGCGACAGGAAGGCAGAGCACTGAGAATCGACATATGAATCTCGAATGTCTGAGACTCAGCATACCGGCCAACGACCTTTATGACTCACCTGTCAGTCCCTGAGGACTCTCCGGTTGGCCAGGGCTCCCAGAGAATTCCCTGAGCTCTGTGAAGAGCAGAAAATAGACCCTGAAAAAATTCATCCCAAGAGCCTCCCCAGGGAGTGAGGAAATGATTTTCAGATAACAGGAGTTCAGATTTTCAAGACAAACTGAATCTCACACACTGTTCAGCCTAGCAATTGATGATGGCTTTGTTTTCTGTGTGTAGCCTCTGAAAAGTCACTGCCATACTGTGACATATATTCTTGAATTGATGCAAGCCAAGGGCCTGGAAAAGGCTTTCTTCTCCCAGGATTCTAGCTCAAAAGGTATTTGCCAGTGTCCGTTTGTGAGATCTAAAACTGAATATACATCTGTCAGTTCCCAGTGTTCATCTACTCTTTGCTACTGTGTTGATCTTTCTGAAATCCATGAAGAAATGGGTTGTGCTAACCTCTGTCAGAACTAATACAATGGGACTTCTCTGCTCACTCTGATTCCTTCACCACTCCAAAGTCCAGAAACACCTGGAATTCATTGAGATTCCCAAATCTGTTGCCCAGGGGCCATTTTTATTTTATTTTAGGTAGGTGTGCACTGCTGGGGTGAGAACACAGTGGTAAAGGAATGAAACAATTGCTATGTCTGGATCTTTTCTTCGGACTACAGTCCCTCCCCCATGTTTGCATCACAGACGCCCGTGGGGCTAATTTGCACTCCAGAGAGTATGAGTGTTAGGGGATGTGACTTCTGGGGAGCAATCTGGGAGCTTTGCCAATAGCTGTGCCCCTCTAACCACGCAAGTGGGCTGGCCCTTGTGTGATGGAGCAGGAAGCAGGGCAGATTTGACCTGGGAATGTTGCAGGGAGGTTACATTGGGGATGAGAGTAAATCTACTGAGCTGTAACCTGAGCCAGAAGTGGGGTTGGGAGAAATCACACCTTCTGCCTAGGAGACTGAACAACGGGAGGAGGAGCAGAGGGGAGGTGGAAGAGAGCTGCTGGAGGGATTTTTAGTTTCAGTTTGGGCTGGGTGGTGCAATGCAGGGAACCCCAAGCTGGGGTCTAAGCTCCCTGAACCCCCAGAAGGACTTGATTGAGGGGTCCTGGCTGTGCCCAGAAGCTCTGCTGTAGACTGAGTTCCTATTGTCCAATAAACCTTCCGTCTTACTTGCTGGCTGAGAGTCACTGTGAATCCCAGGAAGAGGGGTGCAGGGCCCTGACTCCCCCACACTCTGAGACACCTTGTTCACACTGCTTTGCTGGTGATTCAGCCTCTCCAGGCCCTGTTATCACCCACTATGACAGCAGAGGGTGACAACTCACCCAAACTGAGCTACCCAAGGGCTTACCTGAACCACCCAAGAGCAAACCGTGGACATCAGCCAATTTCCCAGCTCCTGAGGCTCACAACCCGCACTGGAGTATAAACCCACCTTTATACTGTCTGGCTCTGCATGGGGATCTGTACAATGTGAGCTCACTAATAGAGCTCCCCTCCCCTTGATGTGGGAAGGACATCTGTGTTAACCGAGCCGAGATTTTCTCCAGACACGCAAAGGTGCACTGATTTCGATAAACGGAAAAATAAGTGTAACTACAAAAAGATAGATTTTAAGCAATTAAAAGTGATTGAAAAACAGGTCAAAGTAGATTACCTAGCAAATAACAAAACCCGCAAACTAAGCCTAAAATACTAGATAGATTGGATATGAAGTAGCAGTTTTTCATCATGGATGGTGTTACAAGCAGTCTACCAAGTTTCCATACCACCTTGTAGCAAGGAGGCCACCCGGGCTGCTGACTGCCAGGAAGTCGCAGATCAGCAGGGGGCAGGGCCTCTCCTGGGGTGCACAGAGGCGTGTATCCCAAAGGTGGATGTTGGGGTCCTGGTGACCCCTGCGGTGGAAACAGACCCCAAGATCTCTGTAGCCTGGAAGCAAACCTAACCTGAGTAAAAAGAGGGGAGGATTTTGCTGGCCAGTGAAGAGTCTGCCATAGCTGGTAGCTGTGAATGCACAGATGGACCAGGGTCACCTTCCCTTTTGGGGGACACAGGAGTGTCTGACCCAGAGAGGGAAGCCCAGATGGAAGGTGAGGGAGGAGGGCAGAGAGTCTGCCCACCTTTTGTAGGGTGGGACTTTCCCAGGAGGAGGGTGAACAGTCTGCATTTAAAATGCCAGACCCCCCTCCTGTGGATCAGGTTTTAAGGGAAACCTGGGGGTCAGGTCTCCTGGGGGGGGTCCATCCGGCTGACCTGTTGGGAACAGAAAGTGCGGTGTCCAAAGGGGTCCAGAGCATCCCATTGAAAGATGTTCCTGCAACGCTTGTAAGAGATAAAACTGCCTCTTCAAGGCAGCAGGAAGAAAAACTTTGCCCTATTGCACAAGTGTGTGGGATCCAGCCCAGAGAAATTCCAGAGGGAGGGGCCAAGGGCAGGCCTGGCTGCAGTGCACCCCTTCCTGGCCAAAGACCCAGCCACAGAGTTCAGACAATGATTATGATTAGTAGGTGGCCACCCTTGTTTATTGGTGGGAAAATGAGAAAAGTTTGCCTAGAGACAGGTTTAGTTTGAAGTTTGTACGTGCGCAGTGAGTTGTTTGCCTCAGAGTGTAGAGGGCAGGACAGAGAGAAGAGTTGGTTTCTTCCTCAGCTACAGAAGGACAGCAGCCTTGTGATCTGGAGGGCCTCCAGTAGCAAGAACAGAGCTAGGATTAAGGTAAACCATATAGAGCAGGTTTTTACTGTTGTGTATATATGCTACAGTATCACTCAGTAAACAATGTGTGTTTCATGGAGCAGGTCTCCTAGTCTCTTAACCAAAGCCCCTCAGGGCAAAACCCCACCCTTACTAACAAGGTAACACCATGGAGTCATGACACTTCAGACTCTCCCTAGCACTGGCCGAAAGAGCCATCAATCGATGTAGAAGGATGATACTGCACAAGGAGATTCCCTGCAACTATAGGGGGTCTGTTTCTGTTCCTTAGCTGACTTACACGCCTGGGCAACGTTCCTCTGGGCAGCATTCCTGGACTCTGTTTCTGGTGCAGCTGGCACGATCCAGGAACGGCCCCATCTTGCTCCTGAGTTTAAACCTCTCACTCACACTCCTGTTCCCATTTTCCCTGTTTTGCCCCAAATAGTAGATTCCCAGTCCCAGGCCGTTAGCACCCGGAGGGCTTTGCCCACCGTTCTGGGATTTGAAATGGCCCAGACAATCCCCGCACCAGAAATTTTGGGCTGCACAGATTCCCATATTGACACTGCTCAACTTGATACAAAAAGCCTCCGAAAATGTGAAGCCAAAGCAGACAGTAGCAACATTTCCAGGCCATGTCACACAACAAAGTCTTCACAGCAGGTACATTTGAAGACTTCAGGGATTTGTATCAGAGAGCGATCCGCACACAGCGTTCCGCAATCAAACACAGGCCCAAGCCATATTACCAAGGGCTGCTAAACAGGATCATGGCAACCTGCATGGGGTCAATGCTCCCTCGAAGCTGCCACCTGCACAACAGTCCATCAAGCGCCACACACCTGATTATTACAGCCGCGCACATCCTCAGCCATGGCAACTTGTCAAAGAAACTTTTGTCAGAATGTCAGGGCTTCATTGTGTTTGTGACAGGAAAAAAAAATTAATCATTTGAATTTCACTCCATAGTCACTGGACTGGTGCTGACATCTAACTTCATGCTGGGACACCGGAACAGAGAAACACACGTGGCCGTGGGGCAGTTGCGAAGTGGCGTGCGGTTGATAAGCTCTTGATTTTCACCCAATTTTCAATAAGATTGATAAAATTTATACTTGTAATATATGTGTGTCACGAAGTCCCCGGGCGATGCTCTGGAACTGCTCCCCACAAAGCCAGTCAGGACTTTGGGGAGTCTCCTCTCCCTTGGAGCTGACTATCTTTAGGGCAGGAAGCTCACACGTAGCATTCAGCATGTGCCCCTCCATGTGCTTCCCACAGCGAGTCCGCCCAGGTGGGGTCCTGGAGAAGCCAGAGGGTCCTGCACCCCCACTTCGCAGTCAGACGTGACTCTCAGCCAGCCAGTAAAACAGAGGTTTATTTAGATGACAGGAACACAGTCCAAAACAGGTCTTGCCAGTACAGACAGCAAGACCCCCCTTAGTTAGGTCCATCTGGGGCCCCAGGGAGGCCACCGCCCCGCTGGGAGGCCCAAGCCTCCTCGGGGCTCCCCTCCATCTTCCAGCCAGCTTCCAAATAACTACCAACCCCCCATCCAGCCCCTCCTCTCTGGCCTTTGTCTTTTTCCTGGGCCAGGAGGTCACCTGATCTCTTTGTTCTCCCACACCTTTAGCATCCCCTTGCAGGGGGAAGGGCCTGGCCATTAGTTGCCAGGCAACAGAGGGTCGGCCAGAGCTGAGGCCCCCCCACAGTATTCAGAGGGAACATTAAAACCAGTCCCACTTAGTCACAATATGTATTTTGCTGATAAAAGTACATATATGCAATAACCTTATAGGGTTTTCGGTTCAATGTAATGATGGTGTGGCTCAATTTAACGATTAAAGTTCTGAGTTGCTTCTCTCACATCAAACGTATAAACAAACAATATTGGAAAAGTCTTGACTACAGTAATTGTGTATAATATCAGAACTGAATGTAGAATTTTAAAAATTATTATTGATTTTAATTATGCTTTTGTGGAGATTCTATTTATTAACAAAAACATACGCTTTTAACAGCCATGTGTAAATGAAGGCAAACAGCACCAACCAACAAAGGGGAAAATCCTAAGAAGAAATGCTGCCTCACGTTCAAAGGAGTGTGGCTGGATGAAATAGTCAAAATGAAATCTCAGCAGTCTAGATGGAAGATTTTTTTACAACCACAGGGGAGGGATAGCTCAGTGGTTTGAGCATTGGCCTGCTAAACCCAGGGTTGTGAGTTCAATCCTTGAGGGGGCCACTTAGGAATCTGGGGCAAAAATTGGTCCTGCTAATGAAAGCAGGGAGCTGGACTTGATGACCTTTCAAGCTCCCTTCCAGTTCTAGGAGATTGGTATATCTCCAATTATTACCTTTTATTCCGGTACAGTGCAGATGTGGGCTTGATCTGCAAAATTTGTGTTCAAGCTGGACCATCCAGTGACTTTGCTAAATGCAAAGATGGATGGAAGATGGACTACATGAAGAGCATTTATCAAGCAAAGTCATGAATCTGCTGTACATATTCTTAGAAGCATAAATTCTCACTCACTGGGATTTGATTTGCGAAGTATTCTATTAGAAACCACTAATGACAGACAGAAGAGACTGGAACTGATAGGAAGACAACGTTCAAAGCCAGAAGAAATAAAAGTTCTCATAGACAATGTTCTGCTTGCAGTACAAATTAACATCTCCATGAATCCCGTGCAAAATATAAATAATCACATGGCAAAAGTAGCTGTATGTACCAGTCAGGGGGCATAGCAAAAACTATGCTTTAACGCAAAAGTATTAGGAAGACAGGCAAATCTCTGACGTGATTTCTGCAATCATACACTTAGTACTGATGAAAACAGATATTTCTGTAACAAGATGCTTATAATTTACTTTAAATTCAGAGATGCAGTATCTGCAGTGCATAAGGGTGTTTGGTGGAATTATTAAATTATCTGCTTGTAATGCACAAGCTATAGAGCTGCTATCAAAGATTTCTACATTCTGAATAATCTGGACATAATAAAAATGGTGATGTTCACTTCAGATGGTGTTTCTGTCATGCTAGGGGAAAAACAATGTTCTTGCCACACAATTCAAGCAGTGCATACCACATTCAACAGAACACTGTGTGGCCCATCGGGAAGATCTGGGGTTAGTTGATGCGTGGAACAAAGACAATAGAGACAATAGAGACACTTAGACCATTTATACAGTCTTCTGCAGATCCTCAGTCCAAAGAGGATAATTTGAGGAAATGGCAAATGTCACAGAAAATGAAACTATCCTTTAAACCTCTAAATGAAGTGAGCTGGCTATCGAGACATTTCGCTCTAAGTGCTTTGATGTGCAATTACAAGTGCTATTAACACTATTAACAAGGATGGGCAGGGATTCTGTCCCTAGCCTCCATTTGCCAGGGGATGGATCACTTGCTGATTCCTTGTTCTGTTCATTCCCTCTGGGGCACCTGGCACTGGCCAGGATTGGCAGACAGGACAGTATCTCAGAGAAAGTCTCTTGGAGCAACAGTGTGAAAAATCCAGAGGTAAAAGTAGGCTGGTGTGCCATGATATGCCATACCGGTAAGAAAGGGGCCAGCTGGGGATGTTGAAAGTGGAGGCATGTGTTCCCAGCTGGGCTCCTGATGACTCCCGGTGGGGCTCCCAGCCTGTCCTGCTGACCCTTTGCTGCCCTGGCTGGAAGGAGCGCAGACATGGGCCTTCCCTACGGAGTGCGGCCCCTGGGGGGGAAGGGAGTGGCGGGAGGTCTTTGCACGCCGCCGTCGCCTTGCCTGAAGGCACCACCCCTACAGCTCCTACTGGAAACAGGAACAGCACAGGGCAAGGATCCTAATGTGACGTTAGGAGTCAAAGCCGGTGTTGGAAAACTTCTGCAAATGGACTTTCCTACCATGATATTATGGCATTGCCTCAACCAGAGACTGGCACTTGCTGTTGATGAAGCTTCAGAAGTCATTGGAGGAACAAATGACTTTAAGGCTTTTTTGGATGTATTGTATTTGTTTTACAGTCAATCGCCAAAAAAATCTCGTGAACTGAGAGCTCATGCGAATGCATTTGCCAGTGTTTTGAAGTACATTGTCTAAGTGTTCAATGTCAGGTGTGTGGTGCCAACATGCAGAACAGGCAGTGCAATCTGGCACACATACTCTGCTTTGGCAAAACACTTTGAGGAGGCCCCACAAGACTGGTCAAGAGTTGTAAGTGAACGTGCTAAATTTCAAGCACAGCACGCAAAGCTATGCTCTGTACATTTTCTCAGAACCTTTTCTTTAATGCTGGGACAAGTCCTCAGTTCTGTTACAAGAATGAGAAATGACCATTCCCAAAGCAGACAACCTAATGAAAATATACATCAAGAGAACCAAAGTCTAAAAACAGACCCAGGAGTTCACTCTGAACAAGCCCAGAAGGCTGAACAACCCATGATGGTCAAAAACAAAACTAAACAGTGCTGGAAAAAGCCCTAGAATCAACTCATCTCAATTCATCCAAGCAGTCGTTGACAACATGAGGACAAAACTATTCACAAGTGCTTCAAACAACGCTGATTGAAGTGCACATGAAGAAAGGGCTTCTGATTATAAGAACTTAATTAACAATGTGTTGGTTTTGAATCCTGAAAAATGGCAAGAGAATCCTTACTTTGGAGAAAAGGAAGAGGAAACAAGTTGGGAACAAATCAACAGGAAACACTTGGGATTTGTGGATTCTATGCTTCTGAAGGAAAAAACGTTCCTGGAAGGCTTAAACTCACCCTTCCAGGAGACACACTTGCTGCAAGCAACGCTGACTGCGAAAGAATATTCAGTGTGATGAATATCATTAGAGTGAAATGGACTGCACTTACCTTTTGTCACATAGAGGACTTGCTATTCATTTCACATGCATGACCTCCTTCTACTCAGTGGAATCCTATACCATATGTGAAAATTTGGCTTGGAAAGGGCCCACTGTGACATGGGAGGGGCACAGGACCCAGGAATCAATCGAATGGGGGGAGGACAACAAATGGGAATGGAAGCAGGGCTGAACAAAGGTGCAAAATAAGGAAGGTGACACTGAGCTGAGAAACCTGGACAAGGCCAGTTGCTCTGCAAAAGGAGCAGAAGTCAGTGACGTCATTGATCCCAGAAGAAAAGTCTGTCCTATCTCGGGGACTCTCTTTCTGCCCTGCCACCCCCACCAACATGATACAGTTCTGCGGCGATCTGGAAGCCTACTTTCGCCATCTCCGACTCAAAGAATACTTTCAGGACAACACTGAACAGCGCAATGATACACAGTTACCCTCCCACCAACAGCACAAGAAGAAGAACTTCACATGGACTCCTCCTGAGGGTCGAAATGACAGTCTGGACCTATACATTGAATGCTTCCGCTGACGTGCACAGACAGAAATTGTGGAAAACAACATCGCTTGCCTCATAACCTAAGTCGTGCAGAACGCAATGCCATCCACAGCCTCAGAAACCATCCTGACATTATAATCAAAGAGGGTGATAAAGGAGGTGCTGTAGTCATCATGAACTGGTCTGACTATCAAAAGGAGGCCCCCAGACAACTCTCCAATACCAAATTCTACAGGCCACTTCCCTCAGATCCCACTGAGGAATACACTAAGAAACTGCACCATCTACTCAGGATACTCCCTACACTAACACCGGAACAAATCAACATACCCTTAGAGCCCCGACCAGGGTTATTCCATCTACTACTCAAGATCCACAAACCCGGAAATCCTGGACGCCCCATCATCTCAGGCATTGGCACTCTGACTGAAGGACTGTCTAGATATGTTGACTCTCTACTCAGACCCTATGCCACCAGCACTCCCGGCTATCTCCGTGACACCACTGATTTCCTGAGGAAACTACACTGCATTGGTGACCTTCCAGAAAACACCATCCTAGCCACCATGGAGGTAGAGGCTCTCTACACAAACATCCCACACACAGATGAAATACAAGCTGTCAGGAACAGTATCCCTGATGATGCCACAGCACAACTGGTTGCTGAGCTCTGTGCCTTTATCCTCACACACAACTATTTCAGATTTGATGACAATATATATCTCCAGGTCAGTGGCACCGCTATGGGCACCCACATGGCCCCACAACATGCCAATATTTTTATGGCCGACCTAGAACAATGCTTCCTCAGCTCCCGTCCGCTCACGCCCCTTCTCTACCTATGCTACATTGATGACATCTTCATCATCTGGACCCCTGGGAAGGAGACTCTGGAAGAATTCCACCACGATTTCAACAGCTTCCACCCCACCATCAACCTCAGCCTGGACCAATCTACACAGGAGGTCCACTTCCTAGACACCACAGTGCAAATAAGTGATGGTCATATTAACACCACCCTATACCGAAAACCTACCGACCACTATGTCTACCTTCATGCCTCCAGCTTCCATCCCGGGCACACCACAAGATCCATTGTCTACAGCCAAGCACTGAGGTACAACCGCATCTGCTCTAACCCTGCAGACAGAGACCAACACCTACAAAATCTCCACCAAGCGTTCTCAAAACTACAGTACCCGCACGAGGAAATAAGGAAACAGATCGACAGAGCCAGACGTGTACCCAGAAGCCTCCTACTGCAAGACAAACCCAAGAAAGAAACCAACAGGACTCCACTGGCCATCACATACAGTCCCCAACTAAAACCCTCCAACGCATCATCAGGGATCTACAACCCATCCTGGACAATGATCCCACACTTTCACAGGCCTTGGGTGGCAGGCCAGTCCTCGCCCACAGACAACCTGCCAACCTGAAGCATATTCTCACCAGTAACTGCACACCGCACCATAGTAACTCTAACCCAGGAACCAATCCATGCAACAAACCTCGATGCCAACTCTGCCCACATATCTACACCAGCGACACCATCACAGGACCTAACCAGATCAGCCACACCATCACTGGTTCATTCACCTGCACGTCCACCAATGTAATATACGCCATCATATGCCAGCAATGCCCCTCTGCTATGTACATCGGCCAAACTGGACAGTCTCTAAGGAAAAGGATAAATGGACACAAATCAGATATTAGGAATGGCAATATACAAAAACCTGTAGGAGAACACTTCAACCTCCCTGGCCACACAATAGCAGATCTTAAGGTGGCCATCCTGCAGCAAAAAAACTTCAGGACCAGACTTCAAAGAGAAACTGCTGAGCTTCAGCTCATCTGCAAATTTGACACCATCAGCTCAGGATTAAACAAAGACTGTGAATGGCTTGCCAACTACAGAACCAGTTTCTCCTCCCTTGGTTTTCACTCAACTGCTAGAACAGGGCCTCATCCTCCCTGATTGAACTAACCTCCTTATCTCTAGCTTGCTTCTTGCTTGCATATATATACCTGCCCCTGGAAATTTCCACTACTTGCATCCAAAGAAGTGGGTATTCACCCACGAAAGCTCATGCTGCAAAACGTCTGTTAGTCTATAAGGTGCCACAGGATTCTTTGCTGCTTTTACAGATCCAGACTAACACGGCTACCCCTCTGATATCTGGAAAACTGTCTTCCCCCCCAAAAACCTTGCCCTTCCTGGATAGCCTTCAAAGACTCCTCCACCAATTTCCTGGTGAACACTGATCCAAACCCCTTGGATCTTAAAACAAGGAAGAATTACTCATTCCCTCTCCCTTTCCCCCCCCCCCACCAATCCCTGGTGAGTCCAGATCCAATCCCCTTAGATCTAAAAAACAGGGAAAAAATTAATCAGGTTCTTAAAAAGAAAGCTTTTAATTAAAGAAAAGAAAGGTAAAAGAAAAAAAACCTCTGGGAGACAGCATACAAGCTGATCTCACAGACAACAGATTTAAAACACAGGATGTTCCCCTGGGCAAAAACCTTAGTACACACAAGAATACCCAATTTTGATTATTCCCCTAATGCCAAGACAAGTTACAAAAGAAAATAAACATAAACCTATTTATTTCCTTCCTTCTTACTCATTACTCTGATAAGAGGCTGATTCCTTGATCTTTTCCACTCCATTTCTCTGGTCAGGTGTCAGCTAGGCTAGGTGAACTTCTTAACCCTTTACAGGTAAAAGAGGCATTAACCCTTAACTATCTGTTTATGACACCCCCCCAGGGATCTGTACTAGGATCACTCCTATTCAACATATTCATACATGATCTGGAAAAAGGAGTAGAGAGTTAGGTGGCAAAATCTGCAGATGATACAAAACTACACAACATCGTTAAGTCCAAACCAGACTGCAAAGAGTTACAAAGGGATCTCATGAAACTGGGTGACTGGGCAACAAAATGGCGGATGAAATTCAGTGTTGATAAATGCAATTTAATGCACATTAGAAAACAATCCCACCTATACATATAAAATGTTGGGGTCTGGTTACCACTCAAAAAAGAGATCTTGGAGTCATCGTGGATAGTTCTCTGAAAACATCCACGCAATGTGCAGCAGCAGTCAAAAAAGCTAACAGAATGTTGTGAATCATTAAGAAATGGATAGATAAGAAGTCAGGAAATAACATATTGCCTCTATATAAATCCATTGTACACCCACATATTGAATACTGTGTGCAGATGTGGTCACCCCATCTAAAATAAAATAAAATATGGAATTGGAAAAGGTTCAAAAAAGGGCAACAAAAATAATGACGGGTATGGAGTAGGTTCTGGGTGAGGAGAGATTAAAAAGACACAGACTTTTCAGATGGAAAAAGCTATGATTAAGGTGGAAAATGTTAGAGAGCTATAAAGTCATGACTGGTGTGGAAAAAGTAAATAAGGAAGTGTTATTTACTCTGTCACATAACACAAGAATTAGGGGTCACCCAATTAAATTAATAGGCAGCAGGTTTAAAACAAACAAAAGGAAGTATTTCTTCACACAACACACAGTCAACCCGTGGAACTCCATCAATGGCTATTAGCCAGGATGAGCAGGGATGGTGTCCCTAGCCTCTGTTTGCCAGAATCTGGGACTGGGCCACAGGGGATGCATCATTTGTGGATTCCCTGCTCTGTTCATTCCCTCTGGGGCACCTGGCATTGGCCACTGTCGGAAGAGAGAATACTGGGCTAGATGGACCTTTGGTCTGACAGTAGGGCTGTTCTCATGTTATATATGTTCTTATATCCCTCATGACAAATTGCTGACCTGTCCTATTTAGAGTAGCAGCCATGTTAGTCTTGTGCTCAAATAAATTTGTTAGTCTCTAAGGTGCCACAAGTACTCCTGTTCTTTTTGAGCTGTCCTATGCAACTTGCTCTAGTGGACAGGGGTTCACACATCCATGCTGATCCTCCTGTACCTCTTTGCACTGTTTGACACTGTTAACAATGAGATACTGCTGTCACACCTGAGGGGCAGGAGGAGTCCAGAGGGATTCACTAAAATGGTCTGAATCCTTCTTGGAGGGATGCACCCAATTAGTGAGGATGGAAAACTGCACCTCCAGCACTAGACCCATCCCTGGTTGATTCCCACAAGGATCAATTCTCTCTATGGGGGTTTTCAACATCTCCATGCAGCCTCTATCAGAACTTCTCCCACAACATGGAGCATGTGCAGCAATGTGCAGGTGGCACCGAGCTCCTCCCTCTCCTTCCCACTTGATCACACCACTATTGCCAAGATGGCCTTGTTCTTGGATGGAACAGCTGGCTAAAGACAGAGGTGATGCTTGTGCGCAGAACTAAATATTTTGAAGAGTTGGCAGCTACGATGCAGCCTTCTTTGGCTGAAGGTTCACACCCACACCTGGACAATTCAGTCCATAGTCTAGAGGGCTCTTGAATGCCATGCTGACACTGAGCTCTCTGATAGCAGCGTCTGTGAGCTGTGCTTTCTACCATCTTTGGTTGACTGGGAGACTCCATCCCACCCTGGTGGATGATGAGCTGGCTTTAGTTACATAGACCTTAGTCACTCCTGTCTAGACTATAGAATGGAATACACCTGGGCAGGATATCTTCAGTGCTTATGAAACTCCAATTGGTACCAAAGGCTGCAGAGTCTCCTCAGCAGCACAGATTACTGCGAGCACATCAGACCTGTTCTCTACGCTCCACACTGGTTTCCCAGAGAATGTCAAGTTCAAGCTCTTGCTCCTTACCTTCAATGTACCCAAAGGCCTTGGCACTGACAGACCCTAAGTTCAAGCAACTGCACTTCTCTGGCACAATGGGATTCTCGACAGCAGGGGTAAAGCTTGTCAGTGCAGGAGACAGAACTTTCTCGGGGTGGGGGAGGGAGGAGGGCAGTGCAACTCTGCCCCAGGACCTCAGTGAACTCAGCCTCTTCATGAGGAAATGGTTATGGAGTGACATGATTGCATTCTATCAGCACTTATAAATGGAAACAGACATTTGATAAAGTGGGCTTTTAAAACTAGAAGGTAAAGGTCTAACAAGAGTCAGTGGCTGGGCATTGAACCTAGACAAACTGAAATGAGAGACAAAGTGGAATTTTTCAACACTGAGGATAATTGACCATTGAAACAATTTAGCAAGTATTGTGGTGTGTCTCCATCACTGGCCACGTTTCAATCAAGATGAAATGTTTTTTTCCCAAATATCTGCTCTAGTTCAAACAGGAATTAATCTAGGGCAGTCCTATGGCCTGTGCAATCCAGGAGGTCAGAGCAGGGTCCCTCCTGGCCATATAATCTATACATTTATCTGGAGTCCCCTGCAAGGACAATATTTGTGTGAGCCTCTGTCTGGGTCCTTGTCACACCCTGGGTGCCACATTTTGGGTCTGGGCAGGTTGAAAGGAACACAGGAAATTCAAAGTTCAACGATACCTGCTACTCAATGTTACTGGTAGGAAATGGACCAGACTCCCTGTCATTCGTTGTGTATCCCTACGTCTCTCTACATAACACTCCCTTCAGGGCACGAACCAACCCGTTGTGTGTCTGCTGCTTTGTATCTATCATTCCAGGTGCACTGAATTTGGGCTGAACTCCTGCTCTCACTCCACCGGCCTGAGTACTGTTGCAGGTTGGGCTCATTAGCTCCAGCTCAGTTAGGAATTCGTCAAAGGATTCACCTTCATTTTCTCTTCTAAGGTGAAACTTTCACCTTTCAAATGTTTTGCTCTTTTGCGCTACACAAGGCGCTTCACATTTCTGTAAAGTGTGGAATAACCTGCTCCCTCTGCCCCACTGGGGCTATGTCTACACTACACACCTCACAGCAGCACAAATGTACTGCTGCAGCTGCGCCCTGCAAGGTCTGCTGTGTAGCCACTCTGCGCTGGCAGGATAGAGCTCCCCGCCATCATAATTAAACCACCCCTACTTTGCGGCAGGAGCTGTGTCGGCTGGAGAGCATCTCCTGCCAACGTGGGGCTGTCCACACCAGCGCTGTTGTTGGTGAAACTTTTGTCGGTCAGGGGTGTGGTTTTTTTCATAACCCTGACAGAGAATAGTTTTATTGACAAAAAGGTTAGAGTAGATAAAGCCCAAGTTCCATGCTAATAAAGCCACCCCCTGATCAAATCCTGACATATTTAAAAGGATTGCTATTGTCTTCTGGTCTCCTTTCTCACTAAACCCAGCTGCTTGCATAGATATATCTCAAAACTCTGCCTAAATCTCTTCCCGGAGTCTGCTGAACTACCCAAGAATTTCAACTCCTTGGGGGTTTCAGTTGTTCCATCTCCAGAATGGATCCTTTGTTGTTCCCCACAGCCCTGTTATCTCTGCCTTCTCCTCTGGTCTCCCCTCCAGTACCAGGGGTTGTCTTGGGAATTCATGAAAAGGAGCCACAGTCTGCACTCAAAGAAGGGAGGTGTGATTAGAACTAAAGCAGAGTTACAAAAGCTAACGGAGAGCACCTGCTCCCACCTGTGTGTCTGCTGCATCCGCCACCCAAAGGCCTATTCTCGCTAGCCCCAATCTAGTTCCCCCGAGCATGTGCTCTGCTGGAAATGCCCCTACTTATACAACCCAAAATGCCATTAGCCTTCTTGGCAACAAGGGCACACTGTTGACTCATATTCAGCTTTTCGTCCACTGTAACCCCTAGGTCCTTTTCTGCAGAACTGCTGCCCAGCCATTCGGTCCCTAGTCTGTAGCAGTGCATGGGATTCTTCCGTCCTAAGTGCAGGACTCTGCACTTGTCCTTGTTGAACCTCATCATATTTCTTTTGGCCCAATCCTCTAATTTGTCTAGGTCCCTCTGTATCCTAGCCCTACCCTCCAGCGTATCAACCACTCCTCCCAGTTTAGTGTCATCTGCAAACTTGCTAAGGGTGCAGTCCACACCATCCTCCAGATCGTTAATGAAGATATTGAACAAAACCGGCCCCAGCACCGACCCTTGGGGCACTCCACTTGATACCGGCTGCCAACTAGACATGGAACCATTGATCACTACCCGTTGAGCCCGACCATCTAGCCAGTTTTCTATCCACCTTACCATCCATTCATCCAGCCCATACTTCTTTAACTTGCTGGCAAGAATACTGTGGGAGACTGTATCAAAAGCTTTGCTAAAGTCCAGAAATAGTACATCCACTGCTTTCCCCTCATCCACAGAGCCGGTTATCTCGTCATAGAAGGCAATTAGGTTAGTCAGGCATGACTTGCCCTTGGTGAATCCATGCTGACTGTTCCTGATCACTTTCCCTTCCTTTAAGTGGTTCAGGATTGATTCCTTGAGGACCTGTTCCATGATTTTTCCAGGGACTGAGGTGAGACTGACTGGCCTGTAGTTCCCTGGATCTTCCTTCTTCCCTTTTTTAAAGATGGGCACTACATTAGCTTTTTTCCAGTCATCCGGGACCTCGCCCGATCGCCATGATTTTTCAAAGATAATGGCCAATGGCTCTGCAATCTCATCGGCCAACTCCTTTAGCACCCTTGGATGCAGCGCATCCGGCCCCATGGACTTGTGCTCGTCCAGCTTTCCTAAATAGCCCCGAACTACTTCTTTCTCCACAGAGAGCTGGTCACCTCCTCCCCATACCGTGCTGCAGAGTGCAGCTGTCTGGGAGCTGACCTTGTCTGTGAAGACAGAGGCAAAAAAAGCATTGAGTACACTAGCTTTCTCCACATCCTCTGTCACTAGGTTCCCTCCCTCATTCAGCAAGGGGCCCACACTTTCCTTGACTTTCTTCCTGTTGCTAACATACCTAAAGAAACCCTTCTTGTTACTCCTAACATCTCCGGCTAGCTGCAACTCCAAGCGTGATTTGGCCTTCCTGATTTCACTCCTGCATGCCTGAACAATACTTTTATACTCCTCCCTGGTTATTTGTCCAATCTTCCACTTCTTGTAAGCGGTTCTTTTGTGTTTAAGACGAGCAAGGATTTCACTGTTAAGCCAAGCTGGTCGCCTGCCATATTTACTTTTCTTCCTACACATCGGGATGGTTTGTTCCTGCAACCTCAATAAGGTTTCTTTGAAATACAGCCAGCTTTCCTCGACTCCTTTCCCCGTCATGTTATTCTCCCAGGGGACCTTGCCCATCAGTTCCCTGAGGGAGTCGAAGTCTGCTTTTCTGAAGTCCAGGGTCTCTGTTCTACTGCTTTCCCTTTTTCCTTGTGTCAGGATCCTGAACTCGACCATCTCATGGTCACTGCCTCCCAGGTTCCCATCCACTATTGCCTCCTCTACTATTTCTTCCCTGTTTGTGAGCAGCAGGTCAAGAAGAGCTTTTCCCCTAGTTGGTTCCTCCAGCACTTGCACCAGGAAATTGTCCCCTACACTTTCCAGAAACTTCCGAGATTGTCTGTGCACTGCTGTATTGCTCTCCCAGCAGATATCGGGGTGATTAAAGTCACCCATGAGAACCAGGGCCTGTGATCTAGCAACTTCTGTTAGTTGTTTACCCCAAAAACAAAATCTTGTTTACCCCAGCTTTCTCTTAGCTAATCACTGTTTGCTAGGCCTCTGGTCTCCTGACCAAACTCTGGACTTTGGGTCTGGAAAAGAGCTGGCACAATCCATATACCAGGTTGTTGTATAAAATGCACATGGATTTTAACCCGTCAGTGACCAATGTCAAGTGCCCCAGAGGGACTGAACCTAACAGACAATGATCAAGTGATCTCTCTCCTGGCATCCATCTCCACCCTCTGACAAACAGAGACTAGGGACACAATTCCTTGCCCATCCTGGCTAATAGCCATGAATGGACTTAACCTCCATGAATGTATCTGTTTCCTAGAGACTGTAAAAGCAGCAAAGAGTCCTGTGACACCTTATAAAATAACAGACGTTTTGGAGCATGAGCTTTCATGGGTGAATACCCACTTCCTCGGATGCATGTAGTGGAAATCTCCAGGGGCAGGTATATATATGCAAGCAAGAAGCAGGCAACAGATAATGAGGTTAGTTCAATCAGGGAGGATGAGGCCCTCTTCTAGCAGCTGAGGTGTGAAAACCAAGGGAGGAGAAACTGGTTCTGTAGTTGGCTAGCCATTCACAGTCTTCGTTTAATGCTGAGCTGATGGTGTCAAATTTGCAGATAAACTGAAGCTCAGCAGTTTCTCTTTGGAGTCTGGTCCTGAAGTTTTTTTTGCTGCAGGATGGCCACCTTAAGATCTGCTATTGTGTGGCCAAGGAGGTTGAAGTGTTCTCCTACAGGTTTTTGTATATTGCCATTCCTAATATCTGATTTGTGTCCATTTATCCTTTTCCGTAGAGACTGTCCAGTTTGGCTGATGTATGTGGCAGAGGGGCATTGCTGGCATATGATGGCGTATATTACATTGGTGGACATGCAGGTGAATGAACCGGTGATGGTGTGGCTGATCTGGTTAGGTCCTGTGATGGTGTCGCTGGTGTAGATATGTGGGAAGTTGCAATCGAGGTTTGTTGCATGGATTGGTTCCTGAGTTAGTTACTATGGTGCGGTGTGCAGTTACTAGTGAGACTATGCTTCAGGTTGGCAGGTTGTATGTGGGCGAGGACTGGCCTGCCACCCAAGGCCTGTGAAAGTGTGGGATCATTGTCCAGGATGGGTTGTAGATCCCTGATGAGGTGTTTTCACACCTCAGCTGCTAGAAGAGGGCCTCATCCTCCCTGATTGAACTAACCTCGTTATCTGTAGCCTGCTTCTTGCTTGCATATATATACCTGCCCCTGGAGATTTCCACTACATGCAACCGACACAGTGGGTATTCACCCACAAAAGCTCATGCTCCAAAACGTGTTGGTCTATAAGGTGCCACAGGATTCTTTGCTGCTTTTACAGATCCAGACTAACACAGCTACCCCTCTGATACTTTCCTAGAGACTGGCTCCAGTGGGGGGGGGGGGGGGCGTTAGCACCTTGCTGGCGTATGTGGCTCTGCGCCTGGTGTGCTGGCTTTGTGGGTCCCCTTCCCAGGCGCCCACCTCTCCCAGTCACTGTGCAGGGAGCCCAGGCGCCGAGCTCCGCTTCGTGGAGCCCAGGGATCGAAGTGACTGACAGCGCCATGCTGCATCGCTCTACCCCAGAGACTTTGTGGGTCCAGCCGCAGGGACTTGCTCAGGATCACCCAGGATGGACCTGTCTGAAGCAGGAATTGAACCCAGGCCTCTTGAGTGTCAGGCCTGTGCCCCGCCACTGGGTCCCCCATGCTTGATTCCTTCCTAAGGGGGCTCCTACCTTATGAGCCTTGTTCCCCTCCTACCTTGTGAGCCTTGTTCCCCTCTGTTAACAATACAGCTGAGGCCATCTCCCAATCACACCCAGCTCCTCTGCACACCCACGGCCAGCCGGGCAGCCGCCCCGCACCCACCTGTCCTGTCTTGTCCCAGGTTAGCCCCACTCCTGTGAGGCGCAGCATGTAGGGACACAGCTGTGCCCACAGCTCACCACAGGATCGGGGCCTAAGCCTGAGAGCTCTGTGGGGCAGGAGATGACTTGTATGCCATGTGTGCCCAGCACAGGGCACCCTGCTCCAGGATGGGGCTGATGGGCCTGAATGCAGTTCGAAGGATGCTAATTATAGCTCAGCTTCTGCTCGTTATCATTAATTATCTCACAGCTGCAGCTGAGATCAGAGCTCCCTTGTGCCGGGTGCTGCCCAGCTGGCCATGGGTGTGAGACACAGTGTGAGAGACAGGCGCTGCCCCAGCTAGAATCAGGGCCCTGTTGTGCCGGGTGCTGCCGAGACACAGCGAGAGAGACAGGCGCTGCCCAGACACAGTGTGAGAGACAGGCGCTGTCCCAGCTGGAATCAGGGCCCTGTTGTGCCAGGCACTGCCCAGACACAGTGTGAGAGACAGGCGCTGCCCAGACACAGCGAGAGAGACAGGCGCTGCCTAGACACAGCGAGAGAGACAGGCGCTGCCCCAGCTGGGATCAGGCCCTGTTGTGCCGGGTGCTGCCCAGACACAGTGTGAGATACAGGCCCTGCCCCAGCTGGGATCAGGCCCTGTTGTGCCAGGCGCTGCACAGGCTGGGTTGCCAACGTTCTACTTGCACAAAACTGAACACCCTTGCCCTGACCCTGCCCTTCTCCGAGGCCCCGCCCCCTCTCACTCCATCCCCCCTCCCTCCATCGCTCACTCTCCCCACCCTCGCTCACTCGCTCATTTCACTGGGCTGGCTCTGGAGGTTGGGGTGTGGGAGGGGGTGAGGGCTCTGTCTGGGAGTGACGGCTCTGGGGTGGGGCCAGAAATGAGGAATTCAGGGTTGAGGTGCGGGGGTTTGAGGACTTCAGCTGGGAGTGCAGGCTTTGGGGTGAGGATGGGGATGAGGGGTTTGGGGAGTGGGAGGGGGTCAGGGCTGGGACAGGGGTTGGGGAGCAGGAGGGGGTCAGGGTGAAGGATCTAGGCAGCACTTACTTCAGATAGCTCCCGAAAGCAGTGGCATGTTCTCCCTCCGACTCCTACCCAGAGGCACGGCCAGGGGGCTCTGCATGCTGCCCTGACTGCAGACGCCGTCCCCGCAGCTCCCATTGGCTGGGAACCACAGCCAATGGGAGCTGTGAAGCTGGCGCTTGGGGTGGAGGCAGCGTGCAGAGCCTCCTGGCTGCCCCTACGCGTAGGAACTGGAAGGGGGACATACCGTTACTTCTGGGTGCCGTGTGAAGCCACGGAAGGCAGGAAACCTACCTTAGCCCCATTGTGCTGCCAAGTAGACTTTTAATGGCCTGGTCAGCAGTGCTGACTGGAGCCACCATGGTCCCTTTTCAACCAGGCCTTCCTGTCAAAAACTGGACACCTGGCAACAGTAGTGCCAGCCACTAGACCCTGCCCTCCCCTCTGCTGCTGTGTCGGGCCCCAGATCACTCCTGCGGATTGCACACAAAATAGAGGTTTATTAGCCACCTGCAAGACCCAACCCTAACTTTCGTCCAAGGCCCGGAGGTGGCTCTCCTCTTCGGAGGCGGCGCTGTTGAGTGACGGGGACAGCTTCTTCCGCCGGGCCTGTATCCTCTCCCGCAGGGCACACAGGTTCTCTCCGCACAGCGCTGGCGTTCTGTCGTGTACGTAGCGAAGGTGGGCATGAGCATGATGCTGGTGGAACCAGCACACCTGGCCTGCACTCTTGCCAGGACGTGACCCCGGCTGCGGAAGCTCAGTTTCCAGCCTGGCCCGGTGCCCACGGCGCTCCAGATTAGACACTCCGACTGTCCCGGATGTGTCCTCGGTGGCATTTCCTCCCACGCCATTGGCTGGTGTGGCCACCCCGTGTGACCTGGCCTTGTCTGGCCTCCTGCGTGTGCCCTGCCGATTCTGGACTTCCTCTCCCACCAGGGATTCCCCTTCTCTGCTTCTGGACCTTGTTCTTCTACCGGTGGGCCTCCCTCTGCTGCTGGATCTCCACTCTCTGCTGTGGGCCTGGATCCCCTCGCTATCCAGTCCTCTGGCCCTGCCGCTGCACCGTGGGCCTTCCACCCGGCTCCTGGACCGGCCCCGTGGGCGAGAAGGGCTGAGTCCCCGACCTCTCTGCTCTCTGGGCTTTGTTCTGGAGGACTCCATGGGAGACGGCTGATTGGAGCCCAGGGATGCTGAGCCAGACTGTGAGACTCCTTTGCCTCCTTCTCCCTTGTGACTGCCGGTTGTTCTGGCGTCCCTGGCAGCGCGGCAGGCTGGGGGTGATGGCCACGGGGCGGAAGGTCCCACTGACGTAGCCGGCATCCCACTGGGGTCATGCACCTTCCCCTCCCTGCATTCGGTCACTCTCAGGGTCACCAGCTCTTGGTATCCACCATACTCTGCTGAGGGCCCTGTTTCCTCTGGAGAAGGTTCTTCTCCTCTGGTCATGCTGTCTCCTCGCCTGGCATTGGGGGAGGCTGCCCCAGATCCCTGGGGAGCCCCATTCCCTGGCAGCCCCCTGGTCCGAGCAGCTGCGGCTGGCTCCTTTCTCCCAGCATCGTCCATCTCCTCCATGCTGGAACACAACTGGCATCTCCTGACCTCTGCCCGCACGTGGACGTTGGCGTTGAAGGTCATGCTCTTGGGGGATGGGGAGAGTTTCTGAGGGGGCGGCGGGGCTCCGTGTGGTGCAGCCATTGACCTGTCAACTTGCCCTCTCTTCTCCACCGATGCCCTGGAGGTGACGCGTTTGAGGAAGCCCAGCATGATTCCCCTGAAGGTGGAGCCCTTCCCCTTGCAGGGGATGGACAGTGACTCAGCCCCTCTCCCTGGAGGTGCACGGGGCGGCTGTTCAACCCCAGGCGGTGCCTCAGTCAGTACCAGGGCCTCTGTCTGCCTCATGTTGGTTCCAGCCCTGGGGCCTGTCCCTTCCGCCGGCATCTCTCTCATGCCACGTCGCCCCTTGGTGTCCCTCCTCTCCTTCCACCCCAGGCTGCCTTCTCCTTCCGCATCCCAGGCTGCCACGGCCTCGCTGTCCCAGTCCCCGACCATCTCCCACTCGCCCTCGGTGCTGAACTGGGACAGCCCCTCTGCAGACCGCGGGCGCTGCTCCGAGGGGCTGGCTGGCCCCTGGCTGCTGGTCAGGGGGCCCACAAGCTCATTGGAGGTTGCGGATGAAACTTTGTCTCCCACATTGTCTCTGGTTACTGGCCGGGGATGATGTACTAGTGGGGCGCACGTCTGGCCCCCTGCTTCCTCTCCATCCACAGCGCCAGCAGGACCTTCGTACAGGGGGGCGCCAGCTGCACGGCCCAGATCCTGAGACCGCTGGTAGGATGCACCTTGCTCCCCTCTGCAGGCATCATCTGACGTCTTCCTGCCCCTCGGGCGCATGTGAGTCTCTAGCTGAGCCCTCGCCACGTCTGACTTCCCAGCCCCCTCGGCAGGACAGGGCGGGGGGCTGAGTCCCTCCTCACCGGCGGTGAAGAGGCCATGGCATATCTCACACAGGTACTGGTTTGTCTGGCTCTGGGACTCTCTGATCAGTCTCTGGCCCAAGGAGCCAGCTGTCAGGAATCCCGGCTCTCCTGTGCCCGTGGGGTGGGTTCTTTCTCCGAGGGCTTCCTGATGGGGCCCTCCCAGCTGGCTTTTCCGGCCCCTCCTGTGCTGCAGCCGGATGTTCATTTCCCGCCTGTGTTCCTGGGCAGCGGCTCTCAGCCGCTCAGCTGCCATGTCGGCATAGATGGCCTGGGAGCGTATGACACAGGGCGGCAGGATGAAGGAGCCCAGGGCCTTCTGCGCCAAGTGGATGTCCAGCCAGTGTGCTGCGGCCCGCGGAGAAGCAAGATGCACCCGTGCCAGCGTGGGCCCCTTGGGCGCTGGGCGAGAGGCTGTGCAAGAGCTTTCTCCCTCAGACCAGTCAGAGGCCCTGGACTCGCTGCCCTCCGGAGACGACGGAGAGGAGGCAGGAGGTTCATCTTTTGCCATGCTGGGAGTGCCCTGCCCCTGCCATCCGGGCTCAGCATGCATAGAGCTTGGAGCTGCCGCGTCTCCTAGGAGAGTTGCTGACCCCCTTGCATGGATATGCTGTGTCTGCCACCCAGGAGAGCTGGCCCCTGGAGAGCGGGCGCCGTCCCACCTCTCTAGCTTGCAGCATGGGCAGTCCAAGCATGTGCAATGGCCCATTTCCAGGTGGCCCACGATTTCCAGAGACAGAGACTGCTTCCCCCCTGGGCCATGGCGGCTGCGGCTCCGGGCTATTCTCCTGAAGCTGGATTCCAGCTCCCGCAAGATCCTCTTCTCATTCCAAATGGCTGTCTCCACAGACGAGCTCCGGGAGCGCCTGCCGGTCCCCGCCATCCGCGGAGCTCCTTCGCCATCGTGGGTCCTCCAGTGCCCAGGACTTTCCTCAGAGCTCTGCTCTCTCTGCTGTGGGTAAGACTCATGGGCCGCCGGGCGCAAGGCCCGTCTCTGGGACTCCTGGGCCCTGTGGGAAATTCCCAGCACCTTCTTCCTGGGAAAGTCCAGGGTGGATTTTAGCTCTGCCTCATCCTCCGGGAAGTGGCCTGGGGAGCTGGGGGGCCCTTCCCCATTGCTTGTCTGGGAGGTCTCCTGGCTTCTCCTGCTGCTGCTCCCCAGGGTGTGTTGGGACACTACCTCAGGGCAGCTGGCTTCGCCCTCCTTTACCCCCATTTCAAGCCAGTGCTGGGACCGGTGGGTGAGGGGCTCCCTGGGGCCTGGCTGGAGCTCTTCCGATTGCCCCGTGGAGAGGGCTGTAGGACCTTGGGGGAGTGTAGGGAAGACATGGAGCAGGGGCTGGGTTTGGCCTCTGGGCTCTGCTCCTGGTGGGGCAGGTGGCAGGAACATCCTTAAGGACTCCAGGATCCTCTTGGGCAGGCCCCATCTCCGCTCTAGGGCCAGTTTCCTCACGTGTGACTCCAGGCGCTCCCTGGTCTCTGTGTGCAGGAAGAGCAGGCTGCCCGTGGCGACGCTCTCGCTGGCTGGGGCCTGGACCTGCCTCGGGGGGCCCCTCCCAGGCGGTGGGGGTGTGAACGCGCCCAGGGATCTCAGCACAACACGCGGTAAGCCCCACTTGTGCTGGAGCTTCTTTCTCAGGATGTGGCTCTCTAGACGGTCCCTGGCCTTGGCTGTGACCAGAGGCGGCCCCGTGACCAGAGGCGGCTCCTTGTAGCCGTTCCTCTCCGGCTCCTCAGCCCCCATGCGTCCAGCCAGGCCCATCTGCATCCAGGCCCTCCCTGCTGCGCTCCCCAGCAGCACAGCCGGAGCCTTCGGCATCATCCTCCGCAGGGACGCCTCCTGCAGCGTGGGCAGCCCCCAGAAATGCACCAGCTGCTTGTGTCTCACGTTCATGTCTAGTGTATTCATAGCTGTGGGTGGCAGGCAGAGCAGGGAGCCGGCCCTGGGCTTGGGGGGCTTCTGGCCTGCGCAGATCAGCCTGGGGAGGCGTATCCTCTCCCCCTCCCTGGCCACTCTCTGGGATCTCTTCACCAGGGCCGGCCTCACCCCCAGCCTGATCTCTAGACACTTCCTCGCGAGGTGCCGCTGGAGCTCGTCCCTCCGCTCAGCAGCAAGGCCATGGGTTCTGCTGTCTCCTGCCAAGCGGCTCCCTGCGGGGACGTCTGGCTGGCTGGGCCCCAGCCGGCTTTGCCCAACGCCCTTTTCTCCACCGGCCCCAGGAAGCTGCGGGCCAGCCGGCGGGGCAAAAGCAGCAAACAGCCGCAAGGACTCCTGGATCCTCCGGGGAAGGCCCCACCTCCGCTGCAGCGTCAACTTCCGGAGGTGACGCTCCAGGCGGCCTCTTGTGTCCCCGTCCATGAGCGAAGGCTCTTGCCCCAGAACGAGGACGTGCAGCTCGGTGCATTGGCGGGCTGTGGTCGGCCCCGGCAGCGGGGGTGCCGGCACAAAGGCTCTGAGCGACCGTTTGATGAGTGCAGGGAAGCCCCATTCATGCTGCAGCCTCTTCTTCCTGACGTGCAGCTCCAGGGCCTCTCTGGCCTCCGGGCCCAGGAACAGAGCCTCCCGTGCCCAGAACTCGACTTCAGCCTCACGGGGTGGAACCAGCCCAGGGGGCGCCCTGGGGACCATCCTGCTGAGGGACTGGGAGTGGAGAGTGCCCAGGCCCCACAGGGCCGTGAGATGTTTGTGCTGCACATTCAACTCTAGGTGGCAGACGCCCTCTGGGTGCACGAAGGGCAGCAGGGGGTTCCTGGCTTTCGGGGCCCTGTCCCCAGCAGGGATCAGCTTGGGGAGGGGCAGCCGGGACACGAGATGCAGCCTTTGCCAAGAGCGTCTCACTGCAGTGGGGATGGCCCCCAGCCGGGTCTCCACACATTTCTTTGCCACGTGGATCTGCAGCCGCTCCTGAGCGTCACATCCCAGGCTGAGCAGTGGGTGGGGAGCAGCGACCACTCTCCTGGCTTTCCCCATGCCACGCTCCAGGTGCACGGTGCTCTTGTTCCAGGGCAGCAGGAAAGGCCCCTCTGCATCCCTTTCCGCGGGTCCATGGGGCCTAAGCTCCGCGTGCGCTGAGGCAGGCTGGAGCAGCCGGACCGACTCCTGGATCCTCCTGGGCAGCCCCCAGCGCCGGTGCATGAGTCTCTTGCGGAGGCTGAGCTCCAGCTCTCGTCTGCTGCCCTCACTGAGGAAGGACAGCTCGGGCTGGAGAATGGCCACGTCCCTGTCAGCCGGCGGAGGGGCCTTGGGCTGGCCAGGGCGGGGGGCAGCCGCCATCAGGCCCCGCATGGATTTCTGGACAATTAGAGGCAGCCCCCACTCGTGCTGCAGCCTCTTCTTCCTGACGTGCAGCTCCAGGGCCTCTCTGGCCTCCGGGCGCAGGAACAGAGCCTCCCGCGCCCAGAACTCGACTTCAGCCTCACGGGGTGGAACCGGCCCAGGGGGCGCCCTGGGGACCATCCTGCTGAGGGACTGGGTGTAGAGAGTGCCCAGGCCCCACAGGGCCGTGAGATGTTTGTGCTGCACATTCAGCTCTAGGTGGCAGACGTCCTCTGGGTGCACGAAGGGCAGCAGGGGGTTCCTGGCTTTCGGGGCCCTGTCCCCAGCAGGGATCAGCTTGGGGAGGGGCAGCCGGGACACGAGATGCAGCCTTTGCCAAGAGTGTCTCACTGCAGCGGGGACGGCCCCCAGCCGGGTCTCCACACATTTCTTTGCCACGTGGATCTGCAGCCGCTCCTGAGCGTCACGTCCCAGGCTGAGCCACGGGTGGGGAGCAGCGACCACTGTCCTGGCTTTCCCCACGCCCCGCTCCAGGTGCACGGTGCTCTTGTGCCAGGGCAGCAGGAAAGGCCCCTCTGCATCCTTTTCTGTACAGCTGCGAGGCCTGAACTCCGCAGGGGCTGAGGCAGGCTGGAGCAGCCACACCGACTCCTGGATCCTCCTGGGAAGCCCCCAGCGCCGGTGCATGAGTCTCTTGCGGAGGCTGAGCTCCAGCTCTCGTCTGCTGCCCTCTCTGAGGAAGGACAGCTCGGGCTGGAGAACGGCCACGTTCCCGTCAACTGGCGGAGGGGCCTTGGGCTGGCCGGGGCGGGGGGGAGCCGCCATCAGGCCCCGCATGGATTTCTGGATGATCAGAGGCAGCCCCCACTCGTGCTGCAGCCTCTTCTTCCTGACGTGCAGCTCCAGCTCCTCCCGGGCTCCCGGTGGGAGGAAGGGCAGCTCCTGCTCCGTGAACTCGGTCCCAGCTGCGCGGGAGCTTGCGGGCGGCGGGGCGGGCGAGGGGCCTGCGTGGAACAGCTTGGCCAGGGACTGTCGGTAAAGCGTGGGCAGCCCCCACCTGAAGCTCAGGTGCTTGTGGAGAAGGTTGAGCTCCAGGTGATCTGAGGCCGCCTGCTCCAGGAAGAGCAGCTCCCGGGGCCGCAGCTCCAGGGATCTCTGGCCCGGCTGAATCAGCCGGGGCAAGGGGAGCTTTCCCACCCGGCGGGCGGCTTCCTGTGAGTGTTGGGCCCTGTGGGGGATCAGGCCCAGACGGATCTCTATGTTTTTCCTGGTCACATGTCTCCCCAGCAGCTGGTGGCACGTGTCCCGGCTGAGCGGCTGGCGCCATGCACTTCCCAGGGGCCCGGCTAAGGAGACAGCCACCACTGTGGGGCCCACGGGTGCCACCCTGGAGGGTGATTCTCTTGGAGCCCTTCTCGCTGACAGCCCCCTGAGCGGCCGGCTGGCCCTTCTGCCTTGTGTGTCTGGATGTGTCCCCGGAGCTGCGGTCGTGGGAGGCATGAAGCCCCACAGGGACTCCTGCACCCTCCTGGGGAGCCCCCACCTCCTCTCAGCCACCCTCCGCCGGATGTGGGCTTCCAGCTCCCTCTTGGTGGCCAGAGGGATGGGAGGGGCCCCGCTGCTGACACGGAGCTCCATGGCTGCCGGCCGGTCGCTTCTCTTGGGCCTGGGGCGTGTGGGCGGGGGTGGCATGAAACACCTCAGCGATCGCCGCACCAGGCCCGGCAGGCCCCATTCGTGCTGCAGCCGCTTCCTCAGGACATGCCTCTCCAGCAGCTCCCGGCCCTCGGGGGCCATGAAGGGGGTCTCCAGGGGGCAGAACTCGATGGCCACACCCAGGGGCAGCAGGGGGGCGGGTGGCACGGGCGGGCAGGGCACCATTTTGGCCAGGGACTCTGCGTACAGGGTGGGGAGAGCCCAGAGGTACTGGATGTGCTTGTGCCTCACGTTGAGCTCCACGCTGCCCGCCTTGCAGCTGAGCAGGGGGCAGAGCCGGTGGCGGGCCAGGGGAGCCTTGCAGCCTGGGGGGATCAGTTTAGGCAGGAGCAGGTCTCTGCGCCCCAGGGCAGCCATTTTCTGAGAGCTCCTCAGCACGGTGGGCAGCGCGCCTAGTCTGATTTCCAAGCCCTTCCTGGCAATGTGCCCCTGCAGCTCCCGAGTGTCTCTGCAGCAGTGCGAGCCGGGCGCAGATTTGGACGCTCTGGCGGGGCCCTGGGAGGCCTGGGCTGGGGCTCTAGCTCTGAGGCTGGGCGTCTGGGCTGCCCTTGTCACTGGGCCTGGCCCCCTTGGAGCCCATTTCCCAGATGGCAGGGGGCTGAGCCGGGGGTGTGGAGGTGTGGCTGGCATCAGCAGCCTCAATGACTCCTGGATCCTCCTGGGCAGCCCCCATCTCTTCAGATGCACCATCCTTTGCAGATGCCGCTCCAGCTCTGTCCTGGAGCCGACGCTCAGGAAGGGCAGGGCCTGTGGCATCGTCACCACCCTGCCTGCCCCCGAGGGTTTGCGTGCGATGGGTTTCGGTGCTGGGGGCATGAAGATCTTCAAAGCGCTCTGCAGGGTGCAGGACAGCCCCAGGGTGTGCTGTAGCCTCTTCACCTGGACGTGCCGCTCGAGACTCGCCCTGACGTCGCGTTGGAGGAAGGGGGTCTCCGCTTCGGCCAATTCGAGCCTGCCGGCCACACGCAGGGCTCCAGGGCTGACCTGCACCAGGGGTCTCCCAGGCAGAGACATTGGAGCTTCCCCCGTGGCCCTGGGTGCTGTGCTTTCTCGGTCTCGCTGCCGTTTGGCCTCCCGCCCTGACATCCTGGTCCCGCCTGGGGACTTGGCCAGAAACGGCACCCAATCGGGGCGATGCACCTGCCTCTGGGGAGCGGCCTGGGGGCTCCTTGCTCTGCCTCTGCGCAGGAAACTCCCGACCCAGCCACGTTCCGCTTGGCTTGGAGGGAAGGGCTCGTGCTGGGCAGGAGCGGGGCTGGGGTACTCCTCATGCCTGGGAAGAAATGGCTCGTGCTGGCTCGATCCAGTTCTCAGCTCCCAAGCGAGTAGGAGTGGCTCATGCTGTAGAGAAGAGGAGCTCTGGGCCTGCTCTTGCCCGCGAAGGAGAGTCTCATCCCAGAGAGAGGAGCAGAAGAGACATTCGTCCTGCTCTGTGGAGGAGCCTTTGACTTGCTGTGGGTGGGGTAGCCCCTCCTCATCCTCCCTCGGTGGGCGGCGCTCCGTTTTCCGGCTGCCTGCCTGGCGCTCGGGAGGGGAGCGGGACTTGCTGGGTGGGAAGGGGCCCTGCGCAGGTGGGAGGACCTGGTCGCCTATACATGTCCTAGAGCGGCACCACTGCAGCACATCCAGGCCTCTCCACATGGATCTACCCAGCAGGTTTCTCCCTTTGGAGCGGGAGGCGGGAGCAGGAGGTGACCCTGGCCCGGCAGGGACCCATGCGCTGGCCCTATCGGCGTATACCAGCCGCTCGGCTTGCCGGGCCGCCTCGTTGCACAGGGCGCAGTCTGAGTTGTCACACAGCAGCTGGCGGATGGAGCAGCGCCTGGCAGCTCGGTGAGCGCGGCATGGGGGGTCCCGGCACAGCCGGTCACGCGGCTGTTTCACTCGCTGCTTCTTTGCACCTAAAACAGAACAGCAGAGAGGGCTTCTGAGGAGAGATGGGGCCTGAACATAGCGGGGGCCACGGGCACCCAAACCGTGACCCTACCCACCTGTACCACCCCAACCCCGAATCCCCATTCCCGCACTGCTCCTAACCCCGAGGGCCTGCCCCGTGCCACTCCTTCTCCCAGCGCCCCACCCGCCTGTGACCCATTCCTCCCGAGGCCTCGCCCCCACACCAAGCCCCGCTCCTCCGCCACTGCTTCCCTCCAAGAGCCTGCCCCCTCTTGCTCTTTCTTCTCTGCACGCCCTGCCTCCTGTTGCTCACCCTTACAGCCAGTCAAAAGTCAGTGGGCATGGCCCCCCAGCCCCTTCATTCCAGTGCCCTGGCCCCAGGCCACTCTGCGCTGCTGCTCCAGAACCAGGCATGCTGAGCTTGTGAGAGCCCGGAGCCCGATGAAACACTCCGCCAGCACCACGCCAGGCCCCCTCTCAAACACTGCCAGTGCTGTGAACCTGGCCACGGTGAAGTCCCAGCACCGTGAACCCAGCCCGGGCATCGTGCCAGGGCCGTGAATCTGGCCGGTGCGCTATCCCAGTACCAGAAACCCGGATGGCACATGGTCCTGGTGCAAATAACCCAGCCGGTGCCCCATCCTGCAGAAATGGGTCTCGCCAGTGTGCGGGATCCCAGGAAATCTCTCTGGCAAATGTCAGGGGCTGGCAGCACTTAGCCGCCTTGGCCTTGCAAGCCCTGGTACGATGCACAGCAACGGAGTGCCAGGGGGCTACACCCCTATCCAAGACAGAGCAGATGGGGTGAAATAAAGACAAGATCTGCTGGGCAGTGGGCAGTGCCTCCTGCTGGCAAAGCTTCCCTGTTCTGGGAAGGGCAAGTAGCTCCCCCCCGATGCTCACCATTAGCCTGCGCAAAGCCCTGGAGGACATGGGGACAACCTGCCAGAGGGGACAGACAATTGGGTGTTTGCCTCCATCGCTGCAAAGCCCCCAGATGACGGTTTGTTAGCAGCATGTCAGCTTATCCCGGCTTCAGTCAGCACCTTGGCTCCTGCTCCTATCCCCAGGGGCAGGCCAAGTCTGAGGGGCCTCGTGTGGGACCCCTGGGCCAGGGTGGAGGGCTTGGGAGAAGGCCTGGGATTCTGAGCCAGGGAGCCATCAGGGAACGTGAGGCAGGGCCTTACCTTCTCCCTCGTCCTCCGTCCCCCTCCACCGGAGCCTGCTGACCAGAAGAGCCTGCGGGAGCCAAGGAAGCGGCAGAGTTACGTGGTACCCAGACTGAGGCCGTGCAGTGCCAGCCTCCCGCCCAGCCCAGCCCGGTGCCAGGGGTGCCCACGCTTCCCTCCACCTCCTGCAGCTGGAGAACTTCAGGCTCCTTCGGCCATGGCCCGGGCTCCCCATCCAAGTGTCATTGGAACAATCCTGGGTCCCCCACCCTCCGACATCGGGGCATCGCCACACCAGAGTGGGTGATTTCTGCCCCCAGTGTTATGAGTCGAATAGGGACCAGGCCCTTGGGCTTCGCAATGTGCTCTGGCTTCCTCTTCTCTCCCCGTCTCCCATGGTTCCCACCTGCGAGCCCAGCTCCCCAACTGATCTGGGACCCAAGGCAGGATCCCCAACTGACCAAACCCAAAGATCTGTCCTGGATTCCCCCTTTCTCCCCCCACCTCTTGCCTGCCCTCTCCCTGGCCGGCTGGGAGGCCAGGGACCCAGGAAAGCTTGTGGCTTTGGGAGGGAGCTGGGAGGGTTTGTTGGTCAGCTTCCCACAGCGGAGGGAAATAACTGGCCAGAGCCGGCTTAGTGCCAGGGGTGCCAGGAGCCCTGGGACCACGAGGGAGAGCCCTGGCATTTCTAGCACTAGCTGGTGGTCGGGGCAGTAAGGAACAACCAATGAATGGAGCCACGAGCTCTGTCTGTGGCCCTGTCTCTCTCTGTGGATGTGCCCCACCCAGGGCCGGCTCCAGACCCCAGCGCAGCAAGCACGCGCGTGGGGCGGCCCTTTCCCGGGGGGGCGGCAGGCTGGGCTGGCGGACCTGCTGCAGTCATGCCTGCGGGAGGTCCACCGGAGCCCCGGGACGACCGGACCTCCCGCAGGCATGACTGCGGACAGTTCGCTGGTCCCGCGGCTCGGCTGGACCTCCCCCAGGCATGACTGCGGCAGCTCAAGCGGAGCCGCCAGACCTGCGAACCGTCCGCAGCTGCGGGAGGTCCAGCCGAGCCGCGCGACCAGCGGACCCTCCACAGTCATGCCCGCGGGAGGTCCGCTGCTCCCGCGGCTCCGGGGCGCCTCCCGCGCATGACTGCTTGGGGCGGCCAAAAAGGTAGAGCCGCCCCTGGCCCCACCAGCCCAATGGGGCCTGGTCAGAACAGGGGGCCTCGGGCGCTCCTACCCACCCACCCTCCCTTCCATGAGGCTGTGTCCAGGCAAGCTCTGCTGAGAGTGCAGGACGGCTTGGGGGTGGGGGTGGGGGAGGGTCCTCCTACCATCCTGCTTCTCCAGGAGAAGCTGTGCTGAGTCATGATGGCCACCCAGATGACCAGGACCAGAAGGACGCAGGTGTACAACACCCAGGAGCTGTCAAAGCAGGCACAGAACCAGCTCTGCATGATCCCCACTCCCGTGTCAAACATGCTGGGGAGGACGGTCTGGACGCGCACTGGGGGTGGAGACACTACACTCCCTGCTACTGCTGTGGCTGGATCTCACCTGAGGGGCTGTTTGTTCCAGTGACGCATCATAAAGGGCCAGGACCAGGCGGGTCCTGACATCACAAAGGGACTGCAGGCATCAGAGGTGGGCAAGACCCTGGCTTCCTGCAGCCCCTCCCCAGCACCCCATGTAGGTACTTAGAGACTGTACCTTAGAGACTGTATCCTTCTGGAATGGCATTCACCAGCATAACCCCTTGGAGAATGGCATTAAATTGGAGTAACACCACAGTGAATCAGGCAGGCGCTGTGAGGCTCTGGATGGGACTGGTCCCCAGACCAGGTGTCTGTCTGTCAACATCCACCGGCCAATGTCAGAAGACGTGATACTGAACTAGATGGACCTTTGGTCTGACCCTATATGGCCGTTCTTATGTGCCACCATCTTCCACCCTGGCACTGTTCAATTCAGAGACAGGGAGAGGAGAATTTTCAGAAGAAAATCTGATAAGCAATTCTCTGCTCAGTATGACTAAGGATATCTCCATTTACTGTACACATTCACACAACATTGCCCATGCTTGCATTTTATCAGGAGATTTGCTACATTTGATGCAAAGCCTCAACTGCTGGAGTCACGTGATTATATGAGACTCTCAGCTTCCATGACAACAATAAGTAAGTTTCTGGCATTCATGGTTGTTCAGAAAAGAAAAAATGTGACCCAAGTGCACCCTAAAGATTGAAAACCCAGAAGGTGAATAAAGAGAATCCAAATTTATTATTTTTTTTAATCATGGTTTTGGAACCAATCTCTCGATTTTTATGGGACCTGACTCAAGATTTTTGCACTCTGGAGGGTCATAACACTGAAATTATATAGTACAAACTGTTCTGTTTGCAACGCATTTGTGACCTTTTGATAGCCCTCTTATTTTTCATGTAGAGTTTAAATAAATAAAAGTAAACTGAGTTGTGGAGTTTTATTTTTGATAAATCTGGGAATTAGAGCGACAGCCATTCCTGTATTATTATTAGACCTGGTCCAAATTTTCAAAAGAAATATTTTTGCTGAATTTGCTGACTGGGCCAAGACAACACAGCAAGTCAGTAGCAGAGCCTAGACCCAGGTCGCTTGACGACACATGTCTGCTGATGCACAGCCTACGTTGTGTAGCGTACAGGCAGACAGTGCACGCAGGTACCCCTTCATGGGCTACAAGTCTGCCTGACACAACCTGCCAGGCGTTGCCGTTGTCTTTGGCAGTATGCTGTACTCTGGTCGGAGCAGGCAATATAAAACTCAGCGTAACATTTCTCGTCAGGTTTAGGTCACACCTGTCTACTTTTTCTGGGTACTAGACCTGCATGTCGGGACATCATTAAACCGAGGCTATTTTTTAAGGTACATGCAGGCCCCCATAGGGGTGGGGTGGGGACAGGGCCTTGGGGAGAAGGAGCAATGTGGGGTGGGGAGTTTGGGGAGAAGGGACAGGATGAAGGCACAGCCTCGGGGAGAAGGGGCTGCATAGGGGCAAGGGAATGGGGAGATGAAGCAGGATGGGGGCAGGGCCTTGAGAATAAGGGGTTATGTGGGGGCAGGGAATTGGGGAGATGGGGTGGCATGGGGGCAGGGGCTCAGGGAGAAGGGGCGGGGTGGGGGCAGGGCCTCAGGGAAAAGGGGCGGGATGGGGGCAGGTACTTGGGGCTTAGGGTGATGTGGGGACAGGGCCATGGGGAGAAGGGGTTACGTGGGGGCAGGGGCTTGGGGAGAAGGGGTGGGGTGGGGGCAGGGCCTCAGGGAGAAGTGTGCCAGGCTCAGATATAATGACATGGGCCTATATCTTCAAAGGGTGTCTAGGCAACTAAGATTTAGACCCCAGTCCTTGTGCCAATGGGCTGGCAATGTAATTTCCAGCCTGGCACATGGCAGGGGGCAGGGGCAAACAGTGGTGCATAGGAGATGGATAAAGAAGGACCAAGGTTACAGCCAGCTGGTTATTTACTGAGGTCCCCACTTCAGCAAAGTGCCTTGACTTCAGTGGAACTCGAAGAGCTTCAGTTGCTTAGCTGTAGTGAGCCCAGTGTGTGTGTATGGGGTGGGGGAGTAGGGATGGGGGGTTGGACTGGAAAAAATGCACCAGCTTCCTTGGGATATCAAGACAGGGCAGGGAAGATACAGCCACACGGGGGTCTGTTCTCTAGTACTGTCCAGTGAGAACTGGGGCTCCCATGGGCTTCACTTAAGGGGACCTAAGGAGAATGATTCATGGATTCCAAGTCCAAGTCCATCGTGATCATCTAGTTTGACTCTCTGTACAGCACAGGCCAGAGACCAGCCCCATAATAGTTCCTAGAGCAGAGCTTTTAGAAAAAACAGCCAATCGTGATTCAAAAATTGCCAAGTGATGGAGAATCCACCAACAGCCTGGGTAAATCTCTTAGGCAAGGATTTATTGAAGGGGATACTCTATATCCTAGATAAGAGACAAGGACAGACAGTGATAAGTGCAGGTAGGGACTGAAGAGAAACAGACAAAAGAAAGTCCCATTCAATTACATCCTATGAAGGCAGACATCTAAATATCGACAAAGTCTCTAAGTGCTTGTGTACAAATGCTAGAAGTCTAAATACTAAAATGGGTGAACTTGAATGTCTGGTATTAAATGAGGACATTGATATAACAGGCCTCACGGAAACGTGATGGACTGATGATAATGAATGGGACAGGGGAATACCAGGGCACAAAATGTAGAGGAATGACCGTGTAGGTCATGCTGGTGGGGGAGTGGCACTGTGTGTGAAAGAAAGAGACAGTTAAATATAGTAAAAATCTTAAAGGAATCAAACTGAACCATAGACTATGGATAGAAATTCCATGCTTGGATAAGAGTATAGCAGTAGGAATATATTACTGACCAGCTGACCAGGATGGTGACAGTGACTGTGAAATGCTCAGGGACATTAGAGAGGTTACAATAACAAAAAATCCCAATACTAATAGGGGATTGCAACTATCCCTGTATTGATTGGATACATGTCACCTCAGGACAGGATGCAGACAAAACATTTCTAGGCACCACTAATGACTGCTTCCTAGAGCAGCTAGTCTTGGAATCCACCAGGCGATAGGAAATTCTTGATTTAGTCCTAAGTGGAGCACACGGTCTGGTCCAAGAGGTGAATATATCTACAGCACTTGGTAATAGTGACTATAATGTAATTAAATTTAACATCCTTGTAGGGAGGGAAATACCAACAAAGCTCACCACGGTAACGTTTAACTTCCGAAAGGGGAACTACGTAAGAACGAGGTAGCTTGCTAACAGACGTTAAAAGAAAGAGTAACAAGAGTGAAGTGCCTGCAATCATAGAATCATAGAATCTCAGGGTTGGAAGGGACCTCAGGAGGTCATCTAGTCCAACCCCCTGCTCAAAGCAGGACCAAACCCAACTAAATCATCCCAGCCAGGGCTTTGTCAAGCCTGACCTTAAAAACCTCTAAGGAAGGAGATTCCACCACCTCCCTAGGTAACCCATTCCAGTGCTTCACCACCCTACTAGTGAAAAAGTTTTTCCTAATGTCCAACCTAAACCTCCCCCTCTGCAACTTGAGACCATTACTCCTTGTTCTGTCATCTTCTACCACTGAGAACAGTCTAGATCCATCCTCTTTGGAACCCCCTTTCAGGTAGTTGAAAGCAGCTATCAAATCCCCCCTCATTCTTCTCTTCTGCAGGCTAAACAATCTCAGTTCCCTCAGCCTCTCCTCATAAGTCATGTGCTCCAGCCCCCTAATCATTTTTGTTGCCCTCTGCTGGACTCTCTCCAATTTATCCACATCCTTCTTGTAGTGTGGGGCCCAAAACTGGACACAGTACTCCAAATGAGGCCTCACCAGTGCTGAATAGATGGGAATGATCACGTCCCTCAATCTGCTGGAAATGCCCCTACTTATACAACCCAAAATGCCATTAGCCTTCTTGGCAACAAGGGCACACTGTTGACTCATATTCAGCTTTTTGTCCACTGTAACCCCTAGGTCCTTTTCTTCAGAACTGCTGCCCAGCCATTCGGTCCCTGCAAGCTGCATGGAAACAAAACATGCAAAAATGATTAGAACATGAGTACTTGTGGCACCTATAACAGGGTGTTGGCTAGGAAAGACAAGCCAGGCCCATTAGCCCTGTTCAAGAGGAAAAAGGGTTAGTTGGGCTGGCTGAGGGGTCATGCTCTAATTACCAGAGTGGCTCCACCTGCAGGTCTGGGTAGCCAGCCTGCCCTATAAAGCTGGCTAAGAGACAGGAAGGGAGGGGAGAGACAGGAAAGGGAGGGGTGTGGGGTCTAGATCCCTGCTGGTTGGGAGGCTAGTAGTCTCCCAGAGTGTTGGTCTCTGTAAATACTTGTAAATAATAGGTGGTGGGAACAGACACAAACAATAAAAGGACACGGGTGCTGCACCTCGGTTGGTCTCTGGGTGTTTTTGGTGCCTAGACTGGTGTTAAATGTGGGGACTCATCCAGGATTTGACGCCAGTGACTGTGGTTGGTGACCCTGGAGATGGAAGAGACCCTAAAATGGCTGGTGAAGCAGCAGGAGGAGATGAAGCAGACCTTGGTCAATCTCCAGTTGGCCCAACAGACCGAGAAGCAGGCCTTCCTGACCTGACAGGTGGAACAACAACAGAGCCTGCAGGATTTTATCAGGGAGCAGACCTGAGCTCCTCCCTGCTCAGAGCCGCATGGTAAGCGGGCGGGGCTGCGAGCTCCGGTCCCGCCGGAGCCATGCTGCGGCAGCACTGTCCAGGGGCCAGGGTAGCTTCTGGATGCGGTGCGCTGAGGCTCCGAGAGAGAGGAGAGGCGGGGGTAACCCACAAGCAGCCCTGGACAGAGCTAAAGGGGCATGGCTTGGGCGGGGCCTGAGCTCCTCCCCACTCGGAGCTGCGTGGTAAGGGGGCGGGGCTGCGAGCTCATGCCCCACTGGAGCCACGCCGCCTCAGTGCTGTCCAGGGCCGCTCCTGGACGTGGTACGCTGAGCCCCCGGGAGAGGGGGGAGGTGGGGTAAGCAGCATGGCAGGGGGCCGGGGCTGGGGGGGTTGGATAAGGGGCAGGGAGTCCTGGGGACAGTCAGGGGACAGGTAGGGGGCAGAGGTTCTGGGGAGGCAGTCAGGGGATGGGGAACGGGGGTTGGATTGTGGGCATTCTGGGGGTCTGTCAGGACTTGGTGGGGGGGCTAATAGGGGTCTGGGCAGTCAGGGGACAGGGAACGGGGGGGGGTTGGTGGGAGGTGGGGTCCTGGGGTGGTGGTTGGGGGGTCTTGGGGAGGTGGTGAGGGGACAAGGTGCAGGATGGGTTGGGGATTCTGAGGGGGGCAGTTGGGGGGCAGTTGGGGGGCAGTTGGGGGGCAGGAAGTAGATGGGGTCAGATAGGGGGCAGGGCCAGGCTGTTTGGGAAGGCACAGCCTTCCCTACCCTAAAGCTCATTCAGCAGTTTGAGCTTGCAGACAGCTATTTAACACAAAGAGCCAAGCTGTTATCTTTTCCATGGGGGAGGGATCACATGAGAAGAGCAATATCCGACACCACCTACCTCCTTCCCAACCCTACCAAGGGAGACCCCTCTCCCCTGCATTCCCCAAGTCTCCAGAGGAGTTAATTCAGTGGTTCTCACACTTTTGTACTGGTGACCCCTTTCACATAGCAAACTTCTGCATGTGGCCCCCCCCTTATAAATTAAAAACACTTTTTTGTATATTTAACACTATTATAAATGCTGGAGGCAAAGCGGGGTTTGAGGTTGAGGCTGACAGCTCGCAACCCCCAGTAATAACCTCGTGACCCCCTGAGGGGTCCCGACCCCCAGTTTGAGAACCCCTGGGTTATTTTATATTAATAACATTTTATCAAAGTATTAATTAAATGTTAACTTGCTAACTTGAGACCATGGGCGGAGACATTATGTAACCTTTTAACCACTGGCTAATGTGCTATCTTGTCTTGCTGCAAAACCTATCCCGGGGTGTGGAACTGCCTACCCTGTCATTTCCCCCCGCCCATGGAAAATCTATATATTCTATTGTAATCAATTGATTGGCAGTGTCTCTGAGCCTAATAAGCAAGGTGACACTCCGCCAGCGCTGTGTGTAATAAACTCCTATGCTTGCCCTCTACAGAATTGGCACTCTCAGTTGGGTCCCACCACAGCCAGCATCGTTATGGAGCCAGGGCAGGGCTGTGCATTTCAGCTGTCTCACACCAACCCAGCAGCCTGTGGAACCACCCATTCTTAGTGCTGTTCCTCCCCCATCTCCCACCTACCCACATTCTGGTTTGCTGCACACAGTAGCTGTGTCTTGTCTTAATGTGACTTATAAGCCCCTTCGTGCAGGGTCTGTTTCTCCTTCAGTGTTTGTGAAGGGCCCAGCACAAGGGGCCCTGAACTGGAGCGGGGCCTCTGGATTCTTCCACAACACAAATAATGATAAAAAATAATTAACACACTAATCCAGCCAAATCAGGGCCTCCCCCTCCCTTTGCCTTAGCTACAGACAAAGGTCAAACCATGAGTGGCAGGTACAGAGCGTTAGTAACTTGAATGCAGGTGAACACGGCGTCCCTGTTGCCCTTGTCAGGAGAATTCATTCAGTCTCATTTCAGTACTTAAAACCCCGGTGCTCCGCACTGGAGAAATACCCCAATTAGCCAGATGAGCAGGCAGGGAGTCCAGCTGTGGGAATCCAAGTGCCCTCCAGCTGCTGCAGTCCTGGAAAGTCTGACAGCCTGGAACATTAGATTTCAATTCCACTTAGGAGACACTGGAAGAAAGTGAAGCAAGAGGCAGAGAACAAATCCAATGCAAACACTAATCCAGTCTCTATCCTGCTTATAGCTCCCCCACACTCTTGTTTCCTGGCAGCTTTGGGGTGAGGCCTCTGTCCCCAGGCAGGACCCCAACTGTACTCTATCCACAGGAGTATTCTGTTGGTGTTGCTTTTTCTAAGTCTGTTCCCCTGAAGCCACCCTAGTGACTGTGATGAGTTGGCAGGTTTCTGAGTGGGAGCAGAAGTGGAGTCCCGGAGTTCACACCTCACAGGAGTGGAGAGCTCCAGCTAGTTCTAAAACGTGTATGGTGAAGGCACAGGCTTCCTCTTCCAGCCTAACCTCTGCATCCCACCCAATGAACAGCCCCTGCCAGAGCAGGAGTACATTTCCCTCTTTGTGTGACGGAGAGATTGTGGTTATGGCAGGGAAGTCAGGATGCCTGGGTTCTGTCTATCATCCTGCCACTCAATCTCTGTGTGTCCTCGGCCAAATAACATCTCCCTGTGCCTCAGTTTACCTATCTGTTTAATGTGGCATGGTCATAATGACTTTCCTTTACTAGGTGTTTTGAACATTCTTCAGTGAATGGTTCTGCACAGTATGATGATAATTACTAGTGAGAATTACTCTGATCCCTTAGTAACAGCACCGTGTGCCTGCAGAAAATGCATCTGTCTCCCCTCAGGCATCTTTCTATAGATCTGTCTGTCTACTATCTACCCATCCCACCTGGGACTTTACAGGGAGTTTTAAACATTATCATTTGTTTTCCTACTAATCAACTACAATTTTAAATATACACAAATGCACAGACCAGCCAATTCCTCTCTGACTCAGCACAGAGCCCAAGAGTTTTTATCTCCCTTTGGGAAGGTCCCTTAATTACTGTTTACTCCCAAAGCTGGATAAAGAACACAGAAGCCTAGACAGGCTTCTCTCCAGCCTGTTTGCATTCAAATGCTTGCTTACCTGCTAGAGGCTGAGTGAACCTTCCTGGGATTGCACAGAGCTATATTAGAAATGGTGCACATTACTGTGTCAGCTTTTGGTGTGGGATATTGCTGCAGATGCTGGAGTGAGAGAGGTGTGTGACACCGCTACCTGAGGGGGATTCCCAGGGAAGACGTGTCTGTCTCAGAATTCACAGGTACCCACTTCTTGCTGAGGAGATCACCTGCTCGACAAACTCAGTGCAATGTGGACGTGATGGGACAGAGAATAGGTCTGTGGTCCTTTCCGCTCTGCACAGCCATTAAACATCCAAGGGCCCTTGCCACAGTGGATGAGTTTGCTTCAGTATCATGGGTTAAAATGTCCCTCTTTGCTGTACCCTCCTGGGCTGATGGCCTCCAGCCCCAAAGTGGCTGCATGTCAGTGCCACAGTAGATTCTTCAGGATGAAATGGTTAGTAGATGTAGAATGCAAGGCCAAATTCTGAGGCCATGGCCTACTGTTTGCTCAAGCCCCACTGAGGCAAAACTGCCACTGGAGTAAGAACTGTGTAAAGACCTCAGGAGCCAGCTGTGTGTTAATGCAGAGACACTTTCACCTTGTCATCCTCTTCCATTTCAGGGCTCTGGTTCTTAACGGGGGAGCGGTAGCTGTTAGAATTGTTCCAGTGAGGATCCCAAGCAGCTCCATGGAGATAAAAGTCAGCTAAGAATGTTTCAGCATGGGCAACACATCTTTTCTCCTAGCTTCATTTGAGAAGTCGGCTCAAATGTTATGCTGGAAACTCAAAAAAACAATTCAGCCAGAAGCAGACACCTGGTATGTGTTGCAAACACTTTCTTGAAGCAGGCACCGTGGCTTAGCTGGCTAAAGCACCAGCTGGGTACACAGGAGATCCTTGGTTCAATGCCTGGTGGTGCTGTGTTGTATGGCTTTGGGGGAGGGATAGCTCAGTGATTTGAGCATTGGCCGGCCAAACCCAGGGTGGTGAGTTCAATCGTTGAAGGGGGCTGTTTAGGCATCTGGGGATTGGTCCTGCTTTTGAGCAGTGTGTTGGACTAGACAACCTCCTGAGGTCCCTTCTAACCCTGATATTCTGTGTGAAATTTCAGTCCAAATGCTTAAAGTTTGGCAAATTTATAAGCAACTGAAAATGAGGTCTCCTAATTGAAGGTGTCAGACAGCCTTAACCAACAGTGGTGCCACCAGCACCACCTACAATGGCCAATCCATTAGTGAATCCTTTGTGTTTGACTAAGGTCTGGTCTACACTGGCATTTTACATCATAGAATCCTACAGCCACAGGGTGAAAAGGAACTGCAAGGGTCAGCTAATCTAACCTCTGCCAATATGCGGGATTTGTTGTGTCTAAGCCATCCAGGACAGATGACTGTCCAGCCTCCTTTAGAAAACCTGCAGTAAAGGAGCCTCCATGATTTCCCGAGGTGTCTGTTCCATTGGCTTCCTGTTCCTACATTTAGGCAGTTTATCCTGAGATTTAATCTAAATCTGCTATCAGGGGCAGCTCCAGGCACCAGCACTCCAAGCGCGTGCCTGGTGCAGCAAGCCACGGGGTGGGTGGCCTGATGGTCACCGTGAGGGCAGCAATCAGGCAGCCTTCAGTGGCATGCCTGCGGGAGGTCTGCCGGTCCCGCGGCTTTGGGGGTAATTCGGCGGCAGGGACCATGGAACCTCCCAGGTACACGGCCAAAATACATAGAGCCGCCCCTGTCTGCTATGCTGTAGTTTGAACCCAGTGCCTCTTGTCCTGCCCTATGTGGCAAGAGTGAACAACTTTTCTCCATCTTTTTTTATTTCAGAGCGGTAGCTGTGTTAGTCTGTATCAGCAAAAACAACGAGGAGTCGTTGTGGTGCCTTAGAGATGAACAAATGTATTTGGGCATAAACTAAAACCCACTTCATCAGATGCATAGAGCGAAAAATACAGTAAGCAGAATAGCACATGAAAAGATGGGAGTTACCTTACAAGTGCGGGGTCAGTAGTAACGAGCCAATTCAATTAAGGTGGATGTGACGTATTCTCAGCAGTTGACAAGAAGGGGTGAATACCAGGCTGAGGCCTTTTGTAGTGCTAACGAGGCCAATGCAATCAAGGTGGCCCATTCCCAACAGTTGACAAGAAGGTGTGAGTATCAGCAGAGGGAAAAAATTATTTTTTGTAGTAATCCATCCACTCCCAGTCATTATTCATGCCTAATTTGATGGCGTCCAGTTTGCAAATTAATTCCAGTTCTGCAGTTTCTCGTTGGAGTCTGTTTTAATTTTTTTTGTTAAAAAATTGCCAGCTTTAAGTCTGCCATTGAGTGTCCAGAGAGATTGAAGTGTTCTCCTACTGGTTTTTGAATGTTACAATTCTTGATGTCTGATTTTTGTCCATTTATTCTTTTGCATAGAGACTGTCCAGTTTGGCCAGTGTACACGGCAGAGAGGGATTGCTGGCACATGATGGCATATATCACATTGGTAGATGTGTAGGTGAACAAGCCCCTAATGGTGTGGCTGATGCGGTTAGGTCCTATGATGGTGTCCCTTGAATAGATATGTGGACAGAGTTGGCAATGGGGTTTTTTTTGCAGGGATTGTTTCCTGAGTTAGTGTTTTTGTTGTGTGGTGTGTAATTGCTGGTGAGTATTTGATTCAGGTTTGGAGGCTGTCTGTAAGCGAGGACTGGCCTTTCCCCCAAGGTATGTGAGAGTGAGGGATCGTCCTTCAGCATTGGTTGAAGATCCTTGCTGATGCGCTGGAGAGGTTTTAGTTGGGGGCTGTAGGTGACAGCTAGTGGCGTTGTGTTACTTTCTTTGTTGGGCCCATTGCGTAGTAGGTGACTTCTGGATACCTTTCTGGCTCTGTCAATCTGTTTCTTCACTTCCCCAGGTGGGTATTGTAGTTTTAAGAATGTTTAATAGAGATCCTATAGGTGTTTATCTCTGTCTGAGGGATTGGAGCAAATGCGGTTGTATCTTAGGGCTTAGCTGTAGACAATGGATCGTGTGGTGTGTCCTGGATGTAAGCTGGAGGCATGTAGGTAAGTATAGCAGTCAGCAGGTTTCCGGTATAGGGTGGTGTTTATGTGACCATCGCTTATTTGCACTGCAGTGTCCAGGAAGTGGATCTCTTGTGTGGACTGGTCCAGGCTGAGGTTGGTGGTGGGGTGGAAATTGTTGAAATCCTGGAACACTGCTGCCATGTCCCCCTCAGTCTCCTCTTTCCCAAACTAAACATACCCACTTCCTTTAGCCTTCACTCATATGGCTTGAATTCTCTCCCTTTCATCAAGTTTGTCACTTGCCTCTGGTCATTTCCAGTTTCTCTACGTCCTTCCTATACACTGGTGACCAAATTAGACACAGTTCTCCAGCTGAGGCCGAACCAGCTCCCAGTGCAGCGGCACTATCACCTCCCTTGACTTGCATGCTATGCCTCTGTTATTGCATCCAAAAATTACATTTGCTTTTTTTTTGCAAAAGCAAAAAAATCCACACACCTGAGAGTTGTAGCTATATCAACCTAACCCCGATATAGTTGGCATGGGGTCAGCGGAAGAATTTTTCAATCCACTTAGCTACCACCTCTTGGAGAGGTGGATTACCTACACCATTACATAAGAACATAAGAACATAAGAATGTCCGTACCGGGTCAGACCAAAGGTCCATCTAGCCCAGTATCTGTCTACCAACAGTGGCCAATGCCAGGTGCCCCAGAGGGAGTGAACCTAACAGGCAATGATCAAGTGATCTCTCTCCTGCCATCCATCTCCATCCTCTGATGAACAGAGGCTAGGTAAGGTGACCATTTTTTTCAAATTTAAAACCAGGACATTTAAAATAGCTCAGCCAGCATGAGTAATAGTCGCTGTCGTAGAATATAAGCTGAAAAAATATTGCGGAGTATGCTTATCTTTTTTTTTTCTTTAAGTGAAAGAATACAATAAAATGTACTTCTTTTATTTATATTATATATTATGAAAGTAATTTTGCGAAAAAAAAACAAATATTTGATATGGGTAGATTAGTACATAATTGTATACTTAGGATTTTGGGATCCAAGTAATAAAGAAACAAGTGTAGCAGTAAAACAAAATGGTTTTAATAAAAAATGGTACAAAAGTACTTAATCTACATTCCTAATTTTGCTTCTTATATTTTTGTGAAGAGTGGATTGATTTTAATAATAATTCGTTTTCCTGGATGTTTTTATAAAATTCCATGCAAGTTTGGTTAAAATTATATTTAGTAATTAGCAAACATTTCAAAGTTTCAACATGTAATTGAGTTTTATCACTGGACCAGAAATTGTTCATCAAAGAAAAAAGACGTTCGGCAGGTGCATTGGTTCCTGGTAAACAGAGACAATATTCTACCAATTTGCCAATGTTTTTGTAGGAAACATCATTTTCACTGAAGGCTTTGAATATTTCAATCCATCTGTTCGATACTGGTACAGAATTTTGTCTCCAGTGAGTAATTTTTTCATCTGTAATGTAGCGCAGGAAAAAGCAGGTTTCATCAAACAGTTCATCTTCTACTAAATTGATTTCAGAAAAATACTGAAGAATGTAATCACTGCAAACTTGAATGTTGTCATGGGTGAGTTTAGTGTTTAACAAAACCCAATTGAATTTTTTGGTATGCTTAATAGGTCCTTCCCATTCCTCTAGATATTGAATACATGTGTCATAAAATTCTACCACTTTTTCTTTGAAAATAGCAGGTTTTAATATGCCTTCTTCCTCAAGCTGCTTCAAATTTTGCCGCACCTGTAACGGCAAGAAAACGTTTGCTTTTCTGTCAGCTAATTTTGTTTTTAAGTCACTGTAAATATTGCTAGTTTCTATAATAGAAATCTCCTGTCCTTCTATTTTCAAAATAGCATTGTGGAACATTGATGACACGTTATGCAAAAAGTAAAGCCAAGACTCTGTCTCTGAATTATCAAAATAATTTGTGATAATTGTGGGGCTCTTCTCGTTTGAGGCAAAATATGATTTTAAGGCAGGATATATTTGTAGGACGCGCTCAATCGCGGGTCGTAACGCCAACCATCGTGTGGCACTGTATCCCAAGACTTTCTTATATTCGATGTCCACGAATTCACAAAATTCTTTCAATTCATTAACGCGCACTGTATATATATAAAAGTATGAATAAATCTTGGTGATGAAAGTTTGCACATCAATTGGTACACAGTCGGCTGCAGTTTGTATAGCATTGTTCAAAATATGAGCGGCACAACCAATTCCCACAAGCTCTCTTCCACCCAAATTTGATTTCAGCTTGGTAAAAATGTTATTTTTCCCACTTCTTCGCATTCCTCCAAAGTTAGTATTGGTGTTGTCAGCACAAAATTCAAGTACCTTGGTATCTAAATGATACTTTTTTAATACTTCCAAAATATAATCAGTAACTATGTCAGATGTTTCGCCTGGCAAATCTCTTACTTCCAAAAATTTGACATGTATTCCAGACTGGTATGAAAAATATCTTATTATTATGGGAATCAACTTTATTTCCCTGTGGTTTGATGCATCAGAATAAATAGAAATAAAATTTGCAGCATCTAAATCCTCTTCCAATAACTGTTTCTCATAAGGCACCAGCACATCGGTAACTATTGCCTCGCATTTTGTTCTAGAACATGTAAACCTGGCATCAAAACATGTTTTAATCAGTTTGCAGGTACAATACATTGATCGGAATGAGTGATTATGCATTACTGTGTGGTACGCCCATAAACCTTCAGCTGCAGCTAGTTTTCTTTCAGCATCTTCAAATTGTTTTTTCTTAAAATATGATGTCACACTCGTACTTGCAATTGCTGCAGACACGGCCCGTTTATGTTTGACTGTTTGTATGTGGTTTTCAATGTTGGTTTTTCCACTGTTTGCAATAGAAAATATACTTCTGCATTTTACACATTCTACCTCACTATTGTCATTATTAGTACTTGCTTTGATGAATGTATATTTCGATTTTAACTCGTCATTGAAGACGCACTTTCGTCGTTTTGGCGCCATGGGTGTCCAAAAATAAACAATTATTACAAACTTCGTTGGATGTCGGTCTTGGTCCGAGGGGGCGAAGTCACCGGTCCAGGATCGAGGGGGGCGAAGACGCCGGTCCTGGTCCAAAGGGGCGAAGGCGTCGATCCTGGTCCAAGGGGGCGAAGTCATCGGGTCCTGGCGAAGCAGCGAGGTGCGCTGTGAAAACGGCGGAGCAAAAAGCTCGAGTAACCGAGAGAGCGCGGAGCTCTGAGGGCCAGTGTCACGGTCCGAAGATGCCAGATCACTGGTGCCTGTCCTGTGCTGCGGAGGGCCTTTTATAGTCCGAAGCTAACACCGAATTGGTCGATTTTGGCGGGCTCTGTGTGATGACGTCATCATCGAGTTCCCACGGTCGGGCTGTATGTAATGCGCGGGAGTATTATCGAAGAGTCGCCGCGGCCACAATATAGTGACTGTGCGTGTGCTGAATGCCGAGTATTGCCAAGATCCAACGACAAGAACCATCGTGTAAAATAAAACTAAAACTAGGATAAATTAATAAAATTGATTTAGACTGGTTTATCAAGGATTGATTTGATGTACTCAATCTTTTGATAAATTAATAATTTTTGATTTTGTAGTCCTAAACTGTACTGGTTACATCTCACGACTAACCAGACCAATGTCCAAAAAAACAGTACTGTACTGGTAAAACCAGTACGTATGGTCACTTTAATGAAAGCACCTCTGAACTCTAAGTCTCCACTGACCAAGGACAACCCTGGTGAGTGGGGTGTGGTGGAGGGGAAAGTGAGGAGCATGTTAAATAAACATTTCTTTGTTGGATTATATTTTAGTGACTTTGCTCCAGAATGTTAGATTTGTGACTGTGAATGGAAACTTATATAACTATGTTTCCTAGTAGGCCAAGATTTTTAAAATGCATTATTTGCCAACGTTGTTATCTCACATCATTTCTATCTTGAGAGGTCATTATGTTGGGGAGTTTCTGTACTAAACATTTTTATTATTATAATTTTTTACATAAGAATAGTCATACTGGGTCAGACCAATGGTTCATATAGCTCAGTATCCTGTCTTCTGACAGTGGTCAAGGCCAGGTGCTTCAGAGGGAATGAACAGAACAGGTAATCAATCATCAAGTGATCCATCCCCTGTTGCGCATTCCCAGCTTCTGGCAAACAGGCTAGGGATACTCAAAGCATGGTGTTGCATCCCTCCCCATCCTGGCTAATAGCCACTGATGGACCTATTCTCCAGGAATTTATCTAGTTTTTTTTTAATCCTGTTATAGTTTTAGTCTTCACAGCATCCCCTGGCAAAGAGTTCCACGAGTTGACTTTGTTGTGTGAAGAAGTACTTCCTTTTGTTTTGTTTTTTTAAAAACCTGCTTCCTATTAATTTCATTGGGTGATTGCTAGTTCTTGTGTTATGTGAAGGATTAAATAACATTTCCTTATTCACTTTCTTCACACCACTCAAGATTTTATAGTCCTTTATCATATGCCCTCTTAGTCATCTCTTTTCTAAGCTGAAAATTCCCAGTCACTTTAATCTCTCCTCCCGTTTTAGACCCCTAATCATTTTAGTTGCCCATCTCTGTACCTTTTCCAATTCCAATATATCTCTTTTGGGATGGGGTGACCAGATCTACACACAGAATTCAAGGTGTGCACCTACCATGGATTTATATAGAGGCAATATGATATTTTTCGTCTTATTATCTATCCCTTTCTTAATGATTCCCAACATTCTGTTTGCTTTTTTGACTGCCGCTGCACATTGAGTGGATGTTTTCAGAGAATTATCCACAATGACACCAAGATCTCTTTCTTGAGTGTTTAACAGCTAATTCAGGCTCTATCATTTTGTGTATATATAGTTGAGACTATTTTCCAATGTGCATTACTTTGCATTTATCAATATTAAATTTCATCTGCCATTTTGTTGCCCAGTCACCCAGTTTTGTGAGATCCCTTTGTAGCTCTTCACAGTCTGTGTGGGACTTAAGTATCTTGAATAGTTTTATATCATCTGCAAATTTTGCCATTTCACTGTTTACCCATTTTTCCAGATCATTTATGAACCTGTTGAACAGTAATGGTCCCAGTACCGACCCCTAGGGATACCACTATTTATTTCTCTCCATTCTGAAAACTGATAATTTATTCCTACCCTTTGTTTCCCATCTTTTAACCAGTTACTGATCCATGAGAGGACTTCCCTCTTATCCCATGATGGCTTACTTTTCAAAAGTCAATTTAAATTAAATATTTTTTAAAAAAATTATATATATAATATATATATATTTTAGAAATCTAGACCTGTCATGTGTTTTGGTGTAACTTGCTTTAGCTTTATGTTAAATTTCCATTATCCTAACAAAACATTCACTTTATTCATATCTCTTTTATATGTTGCAGGTCAAAGTGAAAATGAAAAGTAAAAAAAAATACATTTTTTCCACTCAAAGGCATCAAAAACTAACCAAGGTGAAGAACACATCAAGAACCAAGAATATATCAACATGTCATCTGAGGGTTAAGAGGTATATCTACATCGGACCAGACCGAAGCACAAATACAGCTACCTACTGAAGAAACAGTGTCTCCAAAAGCTAAAGGCAGTTCCCGATGTTTGGGTCAAAGTGGCTGGTGGATTACTTTTGCTACTACATTCAGAGAAGACTATTTCCATTCTCTCTCTTATAAGTCTATTGTTGAAACCACTTGGGTCATTAAACAATACCATCCAGGCATCTGCTACAACAGTAGTAGATCTTTGTCCAGCAATAGAAGCTATATATGGATCAATCAGAGAGCTATCCATTGAAAAAGTACTGGAAGAAGCAGAGACTTCAGTCCAGAGGTTGACTAATGGAGGTGTTAGGGGGCTTATTCCTTCACCCTCCTACTTCCCTGGTCCTTCTTGCATGAACAGAGAGCAATAATACCCGAAGTCCAAAGACGCAAACAATTCAATGTTTATTGGGGTGAACTTCCAGCAAGCATGATTCCAGTTTCCTTCCTCAGTGTCCCCCTTCCCAGCTCTGACACCACAGAGCCTGTGTCCCTGTTTCTGTTCCCATCCCCTGTTCCCATTTCCCCCTTTAGCAAAACATGATCCCAATTCCCCCATTCCCAGTCCCTGTTCTCATTTCCACCCCCCCACTTCCTGATTGACTGCAGACTATATAGTAAAACCTGCATTTTGCTTAGCTATTCCTTAACAAATCATTTTACTGAAATTTAACTAACCAATCCTAACATATTGTAACATGGTTATTTAACCAATTATACCCCCCACTTTAATTGGTTTACATCCAACAAAATTAATTATACAGCAGACAGAACCAGACAGAGACCATGCAAATAAACATACAAAACAATACAGAAGTGAGGATCTCACAACTACATCTATATAGACATAAGGGTTTTCCAGCTGTGTCTATTGATAAGTGAGTTCTTGCCAGACAGGATGCTATTAAACTAAGTTTTCTTTTACATCTTCTAGGCACTTCTCTTTCTCTGGAGGTGATAGGAATATCAGGACAGGATTGTATTTCTAATAGCCCAATAGCACCTTATTTCTATGTGACTAGTTTGGAATGTGAGGATGTGCCATACACTTCCCAACTTATGGCTGCCTAACTACATCTTAGCTGAAGGCCTTAGCCCAGGGGTAGGCAACCTATGGCACGGGTGCCGAAGGTGGCACACAAGCTGATTTTCAGTGGCACTCAGACTGCCCGGGTCCTGGCCACCAGTCCAGGGGGCTCTGCATTTTAATTTAATTTTAAATTAAGCTTCTTAAACATTCTGAAACCTTTATTTACTTTACATACAACAATACTTTAGTTATAGTATAGACTTATAGAAAAAGACCTTCTAAAAAGGTTAAAATGTATTATTGGCACGCAAAACCTTAAATTAGAGTGAATAAATGAAGACTTGGCACACCACTTCTGAAAGGTTGCCGACCCCTGCCTTAGCCTGTCACAGTAAGAGAAGGCCATTACACAGATAGTGATCTTTGATCCTTTCTTTTATACTTCCATAACTAGCTAAGTGATAAGAATACACCTAAATTCTTAAAGTATAGGCCTTTGCAGACAGGCCTGAATATCTATCTCCTAACACGAGGCATTTTATACTGAATCCTTAAGTGAAGAAGACGAGAAGTATTTAAGACAACTGAAAAAGTACACAGACTTAAATCTACAACAGCGAATTCTAGATTCTACTCAACCTCTACATAGCTTTTACAGATGCCTGTCCTTTAAAACACTAACAGTTGAGTGGAGTGAGGCACTACCAGCAATGGGGCTGCCATGTGATCTGGACAGAATAGAGAATTTGAACACAATATCATACGATGAATGGAGATTTGACTTCAACTTCTTTATCATCACTAGTGGCTCGACCCAATCTTTGTGTTCGGTTTCCTGGGATGAAAGAAGTAGGAATTATCTCTTGCTACTCTCAGTCACAATAGCTACAGTTGAGTGTTCTTTTTCATCATTGAATAGAATTTTGTGTTCTGAAAGAAGTCGTCTTCTGCCTGATCATGCCAATGAACTAATGAGCATATCAATTGAAGGAATGGAAGTACCGGACACACGAGAAGCCACCAAAGATGAACGCATTGCATTCAGGAAGTTCATTAACAGAGTTGTGCACAACTCTAACATGAAACCAAGAAGGATTAGACGTAGTGCTGCATAGAAGGCTTGAGTAGCCAACTTTAATTTGTGTGATGACTTAAAAACGAGTTAAATCTAATAAAATGGTCATGAAACAGTTTTCAGTTTTTACTATGGTGCCATACAGCCAAACTTCACCCTCCCAGTCTCAACCCTTATTGGCCCTGAGCACCCCCCCCTAAATTCGAACACCCACCCTTCCCCAATTTAAATTCCTGGGGAAACCACTGCCCCGAAACAATCCCCTCACCTCACCGCAATCCCTAATGCAGCCCCAGGAAAGCCTACAGCACTCCCCTAGTGCAGGCCCCAGAATAATCCCCAATGGCCCCCTATTGCATTCCCCAGGATAATCTCCAACACCCCCAGTGCTTCCCCGATAGCCCCTGTATGTCCCTCTAGTACAGCCCTCAGAATGATCCACAACATTGTCACTGTAGTGAAGCCCCCCAGAATAATCTCCATCACCCACCTCCAGTGCACTCTGTCCAAATAACTTCTTTACCATATCTGCCTTGTACAGTCTCTCATAATTCCTCTCTCCCCCACAACTCACATACTTCTTAGTTGCTCTGAAAAGGTCTAATCAATGCTGTTTAAAATGCCACTAGCAGCCAATGGTACACCTACATAATTTATATGTAATGGTTAAGGCTAAGATTTTGTCACACGTTTTTAGTAAAAGTTACAGACCAATCATGGGCAATAAAGAATAACTCACAGAAGCCTGTGACCTGTCCGTGACTTTTACTAAAATATGCGTGACAAAAGAGAGAACTGCAGGAAAACCCCTCTCCCTGTGGCAGCTCAGTACTCAGGGGCCCCACTGCCTCTGGTTGTGAGGGTACCCTGTAGCTCCTGGAGGCCACCGGCAGCAGGGGGATTCCGCAGCTCCCAGCCATTTTGGGCTGAAGTCACAGAGGTCTCTGGAAGTTATGGATTCTGTGACTTCCATGATCTGTGACAAAATCATAACCTTAGTAATGATGGGACATTTTAAAAAGCGTACCCTAGTTTCATCATCATGTTCGTATTACGCCTCTGGTGTTTAGAGCAGTGATGAAGCTCTTTCACTCCTGTCTGTTTCTGACAAGTCTTTCCAGGGTTCCCCAGCTGTGCCCCATGGTGTTCAGCTTGGCTTCCACAGCTCTTCAACATATTGTTTTCGAGCAGCCTCATTTTCACTTGCCTTCAGGTGTCTATCTTATTGCTACTCTGGTGACGGAATCAATTTCCATCCAAAGCACATGACAGATCCATCTCCAACACCTCCTGGCAATGATGGTGCTCATATCCCCTTTTCTGCACTGTGTCACTAGATCTTGATGTGAGATTGTTCTGGGCCAAAAGATACAGAGGATTTTTCTGAAGCAGGTTGTATGGAATGAAGACAGTTTGGACATGTCAGACTTTCTCATTCTCCAGCGTTCTGCACTGTAAAGTAGTGTTGAAAATACGCAGTTCTGATAAATCTTGAGTTTGGTTTTGGTGTTGTATTTTGATGCTTTCCAGACTGTATTTAAGATCCTGAAGGTGTTCCTGGCTTTACTGATGTGGAAGCAGAGCTGAAAAACCTTGGGCAGCACCATCAGCCAGGATGGTGGAACAAGCAAGGACGTCTGGAACAAAATCAATACCCTTGTTTAGACACTGCCTAACTCTTATTTAATGAAGTAATTTTTTTCTACAATAATTATTATTTAACTGTGTAAAGGTATTCAGGTTGTGTGTAAACTCAGATTGTATTATCACATGTCCTTCAGAGAAAAGACAATACTGCAAGGTTCCATCACCTACATCTGTGTACTTAACAATCTTTTTGGTGTGTGTTTGTACAGTGCCCTGCCTAATGGGGTCCTGGTCCATAACTGGAGCTTGTTGGTGCTACCATAATACAATTAAATAAGAAATAACTAATACTTTAATGGGGAATGTGTAACATAATTTTTTTGGGGGAGTGGGCGTGGAAACTCCCAGAATTTCCTGTTTATAATCACCGCTGCATCCAACAAAAATGAAGAAATGATTAAGTTTCTTCCCCTCCAGCCCGCAGGTTGGCAAAGTTCGGCCAAGCAGGATGCTCCAACCCCGTATTTTCAGTCAGGCGCTGGGCTGGTCGCCTCTCTCATGCACTTTTACTCAGGCTCTAATGAGGCGCCCTCGCGTTCGGCTCTGCCCCCTCACTAGGCCCCCGCGCGCCGGGATATGATTGGCTGCGGCGGGGTCCTTCTTCCTTTCCTCGCTCCCTCGGAGAGAGCTAACCGCCGAGATGGTGAGTGTCCGCGGCGCGACCCGTTTTTATCCGCCTTGTACCGCCGCCATCCTGCCGCCGCGGGGCTCCCGGGACCCCGCGGCCTCCCGGGCCCACTGGCGGGGGGCGGCTGCGCGGGCATTGGGGAGCCCGGGCGGGAGTCAGGGTAGCGGCGGGGCCGCTTTACTCCCCCCCCCCCCCGCGCCGGGCCTCTGGGTTGGGGCTCCCCGGGCAGCGCGGCGGGGGGGGGATGTGACACGTGACACGCGCATTCCGTCCCACCTCGCCTCCCGCTGCGTCTCTGCCCCCGACCCAGCGCTTCCCGGGCGCTGGACCGAGGCGCAGCTGCAGCGGCCGGGGGTGCTCAGGCAAGTGATGGTTCCCCTTTGCACCCTGACAAACGCTTAGTAGCCCGCCTCCGCAGGCACTTTCTTTTCATATGTAGGGATTGTATTCACCTTACACGCGAGGTTTAAACTACACCTTGGTATAAAAAATTCTTGGTCTACAGGTGGATCAAACCTGAACTGTTCGTGTAACAAACATGACTTGTATCCCTGTTAGTGCCCCATAACCCAGGTCTAGTTTCCTTTTTACAATAAATAATATTGCATACTGGTGGGTGCTCAGTGTCAGACAGGTTGTGGACATTGTTCTGTGGGCTGCAAACTGCATGAATTCCGTAAGTATTACCATGACAGCTTTTTTTTCTGCATCCTTGCAATAGCTCTTCTAGCACAGGTGGAGGTTGTATTGCAGCAGCATCTTGCCATGAGTTTCAGACCAGGTTTTTCATCAGTTTTTGCAAACCAGCTGATGAGTTATTTGAAGTACTGTGTTGATGTACCATCTTGGTGAGAAAGATCATGGAAGAACTCAAATGGATATTAATTGGTTTTCTGAACTATCTTGTAGAATGACACAGTGACCATCAGAACCAGGAAGTTCATGACTAATAGACTGCTTCAGCGTAAGCAAATGGTAAGAAATATTGGGTACTACCTTAGTTTTGCTTATCTGTTTATGCTGAATTATGTGTTTTATGTTACTGTACTTTTAGTTCTTAAAGCTTGTACTCTTTAGAATGACTAGGGAAAAGACTTCTATATTGGGTAGACTTTTTTCAAGCTATACCTGCCTAGTGGGTAGGCTGTCTATAGTTGCCATTTAAATTAATTTGTTGTAATGTCTTGCTAGACCATTAAATGTGTACGAAGATTCTAATTAGGGAATAGGACCGAAGTATTCCCTATGATCATTGTTAAAGCTTGAAAATGCTAATCTGCCCACTAATTGCTTTGCTGCACTTTTATTCTGAAGATGTAGCCAAAGCTACTGTGAGTGGCATGGAGAATAATGTGGAAGCAGAGCTCATGAGAACTCTGCAATGATGGTAGTTTTTAACTTGATTTTTGACTCTTGAGTCTCTGTATAGTGAGATGTACACCAAATGGGAACTGCTGGCTTCCATTGTTGCTGTGGTGTGTTAAGTTAGATGCCAACTGTGGGTAGTGATATTTTCCTTATTAGCTATTTTAAGGCTGTTTAGATATTATTGTTATGTATGGAATATCTTTATACTATTATAAAGTATGGATATTTCTAATGGGAAAAACTTGCCTCTGTAGGTGATCGATGTTCTTCATCCTGGAAAGGCCACAGTTCCCAAAACTGAAATCAGGGAAAAGCTGGCAAAAATGTACAAAACAACGCCAGATGTAATTTTCGTCTTTGGCTTCAGAACCCATTTTGGTGGTGGCAAGACAACAGGCTTTGGCATGATTTATGATTCCCTCGACTATGCAAAGAAGAATGAACCAAAGCACAGACTGGCCAGGGTGAGTTTCTTGCCTGCAATTTTTACAGTGCCAAGAAGCTTGCTGTTTGTTCTAAAGGGCATCTTGCATATAGTTAGGGTCCAAAACCTGAAACATTGCAGCAAAGTGAAACTATTAACTTAGGCTCTTTTATTGAGGTACAAAAATGAGATCTATAAATAAAAATCCCTTCTCTCTATTCATGAATTTACAGAGTAGAAACAAGCTTTTTGTTGTAATGCAGATGAAGGGGAATGAAATGATTTATGATCAGCTGTGGATTTTAGCAGTACAACCTAATGGTTAATGGAATGGGCACAAGATCATGGGATTAGCATGCATAGTATATATGTTCTTAAAAATATACTCAACTTTATTTCTACATTTTCAGCACATAAAGTTGCCTCACTTTGTATTAGGTGCGGTATTAGCAGTTGTCTACAGAACTTAAATACATTTTTAGGGCTTACATTAATAAGTATACTTTGAATTATTAAAGCTTTTGAAATATGTAAATATTTAATATAGAAACACTTTATAGATACTATTGAGTTCACTTCAGTAATTGTGGGCATAATTCTCTTACTACTAGCATGGCTTGTATGAAAAGAAGAAGACTTCAAGAAAACAGCGAAAGGAGCGGAAGAACAGAATGAAGAAAGTCAGGGGCACAGCCAAGGCAAATGTTGGTGCTGGCAAGAAGGTATGATGAAACCTGCAGACTACAGCATAGATACTGGATTTTTAGTTTCTTTGGTAGACAGGTTTCTTCCTCAACAAAATAATTTTCTTTCTTAAATTTTTTTTTTACCTTTCCTACTGGATAACAGAAGGTAACTTATGAGATCCTGTGTAGTTCTAACTCAGTAGTTTACAGTAGAACCTCAGTGTTACAAACTGACCAATCAACCACACACGTCATTTGGAACTAGAAGTATGCAATCAGGCAGCAGCAGAGACCAAGAAACTCCCACCAAATACTGTGTTAAACATGAAGTACATATAAAAAGAACAAGGAAAGCAGCTTTTTTCTTCTACATAGTAAAATTTCAAAGTTGTATTAAATCAGTGTTCGGTTATAAACTTTTGAAAGAATAGCCCTAATGTTTTGTTTAGAGTTACGAACATTTCAGAGTAATGAACAGCCTCCATTCCCGAGGTGTGTTTAACTCTGAGTTTCTCATATAGTTTTGCTCACCTGATTACTGCTCAGTAGCTAACTTAATATGAAGATTTAAGTGATAGCATATTTAATATTCTTTTTTTAAATCTTGTGAAACAGTACTTTGTTGCAATCAAAGTAATGGACACCTCACTTTAATTACTAGATAACTCCGATGATGGACAATAAAACTTAAGTTCTCCCCGGACTTGAGTTTTGTTCATTACATTTCCACCTCCACCATGTGCAAGAATTCCAGCCAGCCTGGTGGGCTGCTGGTAGGATCCTATGCTCCCTCCCCCAATCACAGAGAGCATGGCTACACTTGCAGATGTAGATGGCTGTGAGTTTAAACCAGCCTTCAGAGAGTGTACTAAGGAAAGCACTGCAGTCTGTCCTACACTGACAGCTGCTTGCACACTGGCGTGGCCACATTTGTGGCACTTGCAGCTGTATTGGGTGCGCTGCATTATGGGCAGCTATCCCAGCATGCAAGTGACTGCAATGTGCTTTTCAAATGGGGGGGGGGGTGGAGTGTGACAGGGAGTGTGTTATGTGTATGTGGGGGGAGAGCATGTCAGCATGCTGTCTTGTAAGTTCCAACAGCAGCAGACCTTCCCTCCCCCCCATCTTACACACTGCATTCCACACTAATGGCTTTCACGATGGCTGTCAGAAACTGGAGCTTTGAAAGTGCATTTCCGCATTCCTACGGGAGTTCAAAACAATGACAAGAGTGGCCACTTGACTTAAGGGGATTATGGGACGTTTCCGGAGGCCAATCAGAGCACAGTAACCAACACTGATGCCTGTGTGTTGTAGCCAAGGTGCAGCAAACATTATTCCTCTCACCAAGGTGGAGTACGAGCAGTGCTGTAGCCGTGGAGACAGAGCGCTCTACGCATGTTGCCAGTGTGGACGGGCAGTTAGCTAGGGTGCCCGGGGCTCCTTTATTGCGCGGCAAGTGTAGCCAAGCCCTTAGCGTTAGGAGCCATGTGTTTGAGGCAGTGCCCTCCACCTGTGCAGGCTGTGAGGAGGTAGAATGTCTATCTGACACAGCTGTTCTCTTCTGCCTGGTCAGTCACTGGTGCTCAGCCTCTGGTGGTAGCTGTGTCAATCCTGCAGAGGGATGGCAAGCCAGCCTGACTTGGAGGGGGATCTTGGGATGTTCTCAAGCAGAATAAAAAAACTGAGGTACAGTGTAGAAATGAAACTTTAAAGACAGAACAGTGTTACTCAAAAGGATTTGAGAGGTACAATATATACTAAGGATACTTAAAATCAGACTTTAGTGTTTTTAGCACTGCTTTGGAGGTAGAGTGAAGGTGGTGGGTAATAGAAAAAGCTGATCTTTCTAGTAAATAGTAGTTGTTGTTGCTAAAATGCTATAAATAACCAAATATCCTTTCTTGAATCTTAGTAACATTTCTTTACTTTAACCTTTCTTACTTTCTTGGAATTCATCAGAAGTGAAGTGACTAGCAGGTACTGAGTGAGAATGGATGTGGTGGTGGCTGTATGAATTATGCATCACTTACACGCTTGAGATGTGCTTGTGTATTGCTTTGCATGCCTGTGCTCTCACTTTGAACCTGAGTTCATTTCTGCCCTTCAGTATACAGTATTCTGCTACTGTGCAAACACTGCTACAGAAACAGAGGGTGGCTAACTAAAACTGGTGCAGAAGTGAAATCTGGTTTTCTGTCACTGCTCATCCAAATACACTGGATCTTGACAAGCTCTCTAAAAGTACTTGTGCATATCATAACTTGTTATGAAATACCAATGAATGGGGTGAAGGATGATGCCTCAACAGTATGCATTGAGCATGAAGTGAAAAGTATTGGCTCATTTTTTTTAACAGCATATTTAAACAAAAAAACAAAAACAGCTGCATGTGTAACGTGTTTACCACAAAGGCACCATGCTTTTCTGGATTTAAGCCATAGTACCATAAGGCAGTGTGCACCTGCTGTAACCACATACCCAGGCAACTACTGTATGTATAGAATACTTAATTTTTGGATTCTGGATTCCTAAACTTTTGAAGGTGTGAATTGTTGTGTAGCTCAAAGTCTTTGTTAGACAGTTAGGTTACGTCCTCATTATAATCCATTTTATGAAAGACATGCTTACTACCTATAGTGTGTGTACATATATATATCTTGTATCAATTTTAGTTTACGGAATCCAAGTGCTCAAATCTTGCATTTAAAACTGAGGCTTCATTTTGATCCTTTTTTTTTTTCTTTTTGTTTAAACACTGTAATATGCTGGTTAATAAAGATGAAGCCCTGCTAATATTAACTGCATAATAGTAAAGAGGAATGCACTTTATTTAAGAAGAGCTCTTAGTGGTTTGTAGTTTGAAAGCTTGTCTCTTTCACCAACAGAAGTTGGCCCAATAAGATATTACCTCACCCACCTTGTGTGCAAACTTAGTCAATTTCAAGGGCGGAATGAGTTTAATCAGTGTATTTGTTGTATGCTTATGGTTTAAATTTTGCTGGCTAAATTCATTCCCTGCAAACTCTGTGTGAAATTCTATACTTCGCCATTTACACTCATGAGTTCCCTAAAAAACCCCAAACCTCATGATTTACACAGGGCCCTACTTATAATGCATCTCAGTCTAGGTAGGACAAGTAGACGATAAAATAATTTAATGCTACTCTTTTGACTGATGTGGTGTATAATCCTTGAAATGAAGTAATTGTTCTCTTGACTGATTTTATTCTCATTTGAGGTTGACCAGAGTTTAAAAATTGGCTTGGGGGCATCACTTAACAGCAGTGGTGATCAACTTCATTATACAGGAGGGGCACATAAACCTAAGCACCACCTTGTGAGGGCCAAACAGATGGATAGGTTTATATACAGTAGTTTTAGTTAAAAATCAAGAAATCAGTACATAAAATGTATATCAGAACGATAGAAAATGGGGGGGGGGGGAGTAAAAAAAAAAATCACAATTTAAGAATATGTAAACATGATAAAACACTAATAAATCTGCCTTTAGTGTATTGTGTTGAAGCAGGCCCTGGGCCTTATGACATGCTCTAGTGTGTTGTAGGTTGGGCACACCTGACTTAAAGGATCTAGATCTGACTAATTTAACAGCCTAGTGCACATGGATTATTCTTCTAATTTATAAAACACGTGGCCAATATTTATTACTATGCTAGTGTCTCTAGAGACCATGATCAAGGCCCCATGGTGGTAGGTTATGTGTACACGCTGTTCCAAATAACGTAACAATGTCTCAATTAAAGAATGGTTTGAGGTATACTATATTACTTAAAGCTTACATAGTTTAAATAGACAGACATAACAATCTTTTAAATGAACTAGAAAAACTGAAGTTAGTGATATTTCTGTAAAACTTATTTTGAGGAGGTTTACGGATGGAGGAATAACAAAAAATGAAGCATTGGGGTAGAGTAGAAGTAGATGTCCACATCTTCTTCATTTGGCTGCAGAGCTCTTTGGGGGAACAAAAAGCAGAGCAGAGTAGTCACTGTAATTGAAACATTAATCATTATAGGCGCATTGGTAACTAAAGGAAACTCTGTTTCTGAGTAAGTCTAGTCACTTGTAATAGTCTTAACTTGCATGGAAATACGGTTGTTGCTAAATCAGTTTTTGGCTTTGTATATACTTGAATCTTCAAAATGGAAATGTAATGTCTGAAATGTATGCTAAGTATATCTGAAAATGTAAATATATGCACGTTGAATTGCTTTCATTTGCCCTTCCTGTTGTGAACATAGGGGTCATACCATACCACTTTCTCTCACTTTAGGTTGTTTGAATTGGGATGTGTGTGTTCTCTTTTGGGATGTACCATTATACATCCATTGTAAGGCCTTGTTTACACTGGAAAATAGTCTAAATTTCAGACTCTGGTGATCGGACACTGGTGTGGCTGCACTGGGAAAAACTGCTATTTGCACATATGGAGTTTACTCCATTTTCAAGGGGTAAAGTTGCATCCATTATTGTAAACTTATAGCTTATCCTGTTGGCTCTGGTGCATCTATATGGTGAATGGCCACTGATGGCTGGAGTTAGGGGAAGGCTGTGACTATAAATGATCTATCTTACTTGAAGTCTTTTAGGCCATGTCTAGATTTACCGCTATAAGCTTGTACAGCTGCACCAATACAGCTGTGTTACTGTAGGATCGCTCATGTAGCCATGTTATACCAATGGGAGAGAGCTTTCCCATTGATGTAATAAAACCAGCTCAGCAAATGGCAGTAGCTATGTTGTTGGTGGGAGAGAGTCTCCTGTCAACATAGCGCTATGCACACCAGCAATTTTGCTGGTAAAACTTCCGTGGCTCAGGGATGTGAAAAGAGTTTTGCTGATATAAGTGCTAATGTAGACATGGCCTTACTCTTGCTTCTACATGACTAAGGCAGAAAGCTAAGGAACTGACAACGTAGCCTGCTTTCTCTTCATGATCATTTAGCTCCTGACTTTTCGTGGCTTGACAGTTTCATACACCACAACCTCTGAACATCTTAAATCTGAATAGCAATGTGCCTTTCCTTGCATTGTCACATGACTATTTTTACTGCTCCTTATGGCACACAAATCTACCCCATCTCTGGGTGCCCCAAAGGTACCCTTATAGTAAAGCTGTATTAGCAACTCTTCTTGTATCTGATTTGAGTGCTTTTTTACATTGACAGCTTTCATTATGTTTAAAGGTATTAGCTTGTTTTTCATAACATATGTAAATTAGCACTCACACTCAAGCATATCAATGGCCTAAGTAGCCATCTGTGTGGCAATACTCAGTTGTATAATTGTGAAAATTGATCCCCTGATCTTTGTAACTAATAAAGAGAAGAAGACTCTTATAAGAAGCCTGATCAACCTGCCTCATCAAATCTTTGACTATTTTTTAAGCAGTTGGAACACACTTGATTTTCCGGGCCACAGTGGAGCCTACAATGTTGCTAGTTAAAGCAAGGTCCCCCGCTCCAATATTTTATGAACAGGGTGAACTTTTTAGGAAAGTTACTGAAAATAAGCATGAAACCCAACAGTGCCATTAGCCCTTTTTTTAGGACACACTCGCATAAACAAGTTGGATTTTCTAGGGTAACATGACTGTGTAATAATGACCATGTAATTTGTTTGGTGTTCAAGTATTTACTGATTTTTTTTTTTTTTTTTTGTTTTCTTGTTTCAGTGAGCTGGCAAATGGAAATAACAGGTATAACTTCTTAAATGTTTGGCATTCTGCTATGCTGGTGATTTGGTTTTTCTTTTAAGAATTCATCTTAATCAAATGACTTTAACATTTTATCCTGCTGTGCTGACTTTGAACATAAGGCCACAAGGAAGTTTTTAACACAGTTTTTTAAATTTTAAGGTAACACTCCTCTCTTTGCATACGGTATCGACTGCTAGTTTTTGTGGGCATGTTCCCCGTGGCCTCACCCACACCTCCATTGTGTGGAAGACCCAAACTACACAAGGAAATCATGTAACTTACAGTAAACAAAGTGGACTCTAATGTTTAGAGTAAAGTAAATGCTGAAAATGTAGATTTATCTCTCATAATAGAAAAATTGTGATGACTTCTCAAATTGTCCTTTTAATTTAATTAATAACTAATATAATGGGATGATGCTGAGTATTTTTACTACTGCTTAAAGCAGTATGTTTGTTTCACTGATAGAAATTGACAGCTTTATAATCATAACTTCTATCTTAATACCAGCAAGAAGTCTCTCAAGTGGACTGATGAGACTTAACTAAAAGGCTATCAAATATACTTTAAATCCTATCTTATGGTTTAATAATTGTTCATAGCATTTTTAAAGAATTGAGTGTCTGAAGCTCTGATCTTGCAGTGGCCTTTTTCTGCACAGGACTAATTGCATGATAAGGGCCTTTGTCACTTTTCTAATGTAAAAAAAAAAAAGCCGACTACATTCCATTGCAAAGATAATGTTATAGGGCTGACTATTTTCCATCCTCCTTTTACAGAGACTAAGTTATCCTGCAAAGGTAACAAGAGAAGATGATGGTGATCTAACAGAAGCTTGTCAAATAAACTATACAAACTGAAATGCTCTTTTTTTTTTTTAAACAGTTTTAAATGTACAATAAAGATCTTATAAACTGAATTTGAAAGATACGGGATTGTTCAGATCTGGTGCATTGTTTACACTTTTTGGTATGAGCATTATTTCAGCATCAATATTTTTACTTGAAGACAGTCATGTCCAAATATCTTGAGTTGATTTATAAACAGTAGGAACTAGACATGGGGTTCTCAAACTTTTGTACTGGTGACCCCTTACTCAGAGGCTTGCTATGTGAGTGACCCCTCCCCCCCCTTATAAATTAAAAGCACTTTTTAATATATTTAACACCATTAATAATGCTGGATGCAAAGTGGGGTTTGGGGTGGAAGCTGACAGCTTCCCCCCCTCCCCCCCCTCATAATAACCCCCTGTTTGAGAACCCCTGAACTAAACCAACATGCTTAGTGAAGTGGTCTTATACTTCAATTGCTTGAAAGCGGGTCTTTGGAAAGTTGTGAAACTTGCCAAGCTATATTTTCAAGTGGTGATAAGGTATGATCAAACTTAATTCCGGGGCTAGAACTTTGCAAACAAGATTAATCTATTAGCCAGTTGCTGGACTTTATTAATAGTGTTTAAGTATTTTTTGTTTATGCTCAGGTCTGAGTTTAACATGTTTGCACAAATGTATAAATCACTGTATTGACAAGTAATGACCTATTCTTGCCCCCCCTGAAAGTCAATAAGAAAACTCAACCATATTTTTAGACTTCCCTGTCAAGCAGATTAGAGGCGTGGGAGTGTGGGCTATCAATCAGGTCAGATCCAGCTTTTACTTTATCCTGTAGCTCCTGTATTAATACATAATGGACTTTTGAAAATTCAGCACTTGGGTATCTATGCCAAGAAACACAAAACAAAGTTCAGGAACAAACATGTTGCTGCAGAGAAGACTCTCTCTCTCTATATATATACGCACGCGCGCGCGCACACACACGCACACACAGAGAGAACATGAAACAATAGGTGTTACCATACACATTCTAACGAGAGTGAGTGTATGGTAACACCCATTGTTTCATGTTCTGTCTGTGTGTGTACACACGCACCCCATGGAAACAATGGGTGTTTTTATTACTAAACTATGCTAATGATGCAGTAGAGTCTGCAGCATGCACTCAATGAGAGAGTGTGTAGTTCTATAAGGATAGGGTGAGTGAAAAGTAGGGAAGACTTAAAAAAAACAACACCTTTTCTGTGTACCTGCCTAGCCATGGGTGCCCCAGTAAAAATGGCACCTTATTTTGATGTGCACTCAGATGCAGATTTTTTAAGTGTTTGCTCTAGGCTCATTTATAATATCATACATTTATATTAATGTGCTGTTAATAAAAAATGGAATAAAGCCATTAAGATATGAAAAAAATCTATAATTGAAAGTAATGTGTGTTGCCTTTAATCAATCAGTTGGGATGCTTTTTTTTCCTATTTCACTACTTGTCTAAGAACAAACTACTGAATGATGGATGCATCTCACCTGTTAAGCAGTTTCCCATCCCAGGAGACCTCCTGTGTGAGTATTAAGAGTGCCCCACCTCAAGCCCTTGCAAACTTCTGTGGGGGGACCTCTTAAGGAAAGAGGAATGATGAGGATATGAGGGAGAAGGAAGGTTTTGTGAGCAGCAGTGAAGGAAACATGGATCCGTGTGGACATGGGAGCTTCCGTGTAATAAAAGGTGTGGGATTTGCTGTGGGAATGGGTTATTACATACACATTTAATTCCTTTCCTATCTCTAGTGAATTTTGTAAGATGAAATAACAAGGGGCTATGTTTCCTCCTTATAAAAGAGCAAAGAAACATAAAGGAGCCTCATTCAAAGCTTGTTCTAGTCATGGAATTACACCCATTGACTTAATTGAGCTTGGATTGGATATTAAATTATGTATTTTAAAAGCTGTGAGACTCCCTTCCTAAGCCTCTTCTCCTTGCATCTTGTTTAGCACTATCAAATATATTAGAACCATCACTAGAGGGTAGTGTGAACAAAGCAATACAAATACCTGAATGGTTTCTGTAAAAACAAAAACCTAGAAGCCACATCATGCTGAACAGCAGAGGGCAAACCCTTCTCAGAAGTGGGAGAGGAGAAGGCAGTAGTGGTGGTGGGGGGTGAGGAGTAATAAATCAGCAATCAGCCTTAACACTGTTTCAAGAGAACTATATAAAAAATAAAATGTACTAAGCAGTTCAAATATTATGAAGGCACCACTAGAGCACTGATGTAAATCTATATTGCTTGTCCTGTTCTGACTCCTCCTTTGTCTCCTTCCTTTAGCTATAAGAAAAAAAAGGCTATTTGATAAAGTGATTGTACAAATTAAAACAAATACAAAACCCTTTTGCAGTGGAGTAGCTGTAATTGTGGCAAAAATTCTCCTGTGACTTTTACAGAAGTTGCAGAAAGGGTATATCTATAGTTCACAGGAGGATTTAATTCAGTATTAGGATGGCATTTCTCACTGAAAGAGCAGTTTGGTAAAACATATTTTTTTTAAATCCCAGGATTGTTTATCAAATCATATTTATGAGATTTTTTTTTCAAAGCAGAGCAGTGTGTGTGTGTGTGTGTGTGTATGTGTATATATATATATATGTGTATATATATATATATATATATATATATATATATATAACAGTGTATATACATTGTCTGCCATTTCTTTGGCTACCTATAGCTAGGGCCCTACCAAATTCACAGTCCATTTTGGTCAATTTCATGGTCATAGATTTAAAAAATCATAAATTTCATGATTTCAGGTATTTAAATATGAAATTTCACAGTGTTGTAACTGTAGGGGGCCTGACCTGAAAGGAGGCTGGGGGTAGGTGTAGTATTGCCACCCTTATTTCTGTGCTGCTCCCTTCAGAGCTGGGCCATTAGCCAGCAGCTACCACTCTCTGGCCACCCAGCTCTGAAGGTAGTGGAAAAGTAAGGGTGGCAATACTGTGACACCCCCCCCCCCATTCCCCTTTTGGGTCTGGACACTCAGTTTGAGAAATGCTGGTCTCCCCCATTAAATCTGTATAGTATAGGGTAAAAGTACACGAAAGACCAGATTTCATGATCCGTGATGCATTTTTCATAGCTGTGAATTTGGTAGGGCCCTACCTATAGCCCAGCACCATTCCTCCAGCATATCTTGTGGTATGTATCTGTGATCTGCAACTGCGACATATTCAGCTCGTCTGTGCAGTGACAGCTCAGACCAGTGAATTAATGGGGAAACAGATTTTTTCCTTCTAAAGGTTTAGTTTATAATTGTTGTTTGAAAATTATCCAGCAGTTTGGGACACTAAGGATTTCCAATGGGCTCACCTTTAGGGAGAATATAGCAGGTCATTTTGAAGTACAGGTAGTTTGAAATGAACTTACCGTATCAGACTGATGACATATCATACAGTTACCTGAGTTTATCTTCAATGCTTTGGGGTCTTTTTTGAGCTGAAAATATGTGGTCTGTGGGGATGTTCTCTGCCACCCAGGGTGGAATATGGCAGGCAACTGATTTGTTAATTGAAAACTTTGTTTCTAAATTATTCCGAGCGTTCTCCCCTTATATATGATTTTATTCTGGCAACATTTTTCATTCCTGCTATACAATCTGAGCTAGGAGTAGCTGCTGTTCTGTAACTCAAAATTTAACACACATGCACACACACTCTTCATGCTGTGATGATACTCTAAGGTAACTCTTTCCTATGGGAGGTAAAAATTATATAGAAGGCATGGGTGAAGAGAGGAATCTTTATGCCATTCCTGCTGTGTACTGAAGACACCTTTGTGTCTCTTGCTGATCTTAATGTGTCCTGTCCTCTGTAGAAGCCACAGTTTTAGTTATAGCTACCTGCTTTTTTGCCCTGGCTTCAATATAATGTACTTAGTCTTTTTTCAAGATTGGGGGTTTCCTTAATAGACCATCTTCAACCATGAGTATCTTTCTTATGACCTTCATGAAGGCCAAATTAAAACCAGTGAGAGATTTATGGGGTAGAGACCTCTAAATTAAACTACCAGCTTGTCAATAGTCCCATCTTAGGTTGAATGGTAAGATCTTCATTAACCCATCACCATCATTTCAGACCCAGGAACAGCAGGAAATAGGCTTTGGGGAGCAATCCTGTACGGTTAGGGGAGGGATAAAATGATGTTATAGATACTATTTCTAATTTGTAGTATTCTATTATACATAGGTCACACTCAAATCTATTTCAGAGCAAACAGTGAGCAGAAGAAATCAGGTACTCTAAGTGGCTTGATAGGGTAGTGTACAGCATTCTTAATATAAACAGCAGCTCCTAGGAAAAAGGGTGGGATATAGAACTTTACACCAGGGCGGCTGTCGATGGAGGATTGATATTTGAGATGATGAACCTGATCTAAAACTCCAAATCTGAACATCCCTGAAGTTTGTGTTTGATCAGATCCAAGTCACAGCTTAATGGCCTCATCTTGAGGATGGATATTTTGGTTGAGGAAAAACTCCAGATATTGACAGCCCATCTTCCCTCTAAATTTTCAAAAAAATCAGTCTCACATGTGAACTTTGCACTGTGACCCCAATTATTATTTTACCTATAGTGTGAAATTCTGCCTGACTAAAAAGACAAATTAGGTGCTGTGGCTATGGTCAGTTTTAGGTAGGCTTTGACAACACTGATGCTATGACAGGGCATATCCTGGTACACTAAAGCTTTGGGGCTTGCTTTAAGGGCTTAACTGGGGAGCACAGTCTTGCATTGGTAACACTTGGTGAACCCCAGTAGTGTGAACTCTTTTTAAAAAAAAAACAAGCTTCAAATTCATATTCCCCTATGAATTTTACCTTCATTTGGAATTCAATAAGTTCCCTTTTAATTTTAGCTTTCACTCTCCAGAAGAGCTGTGGCTAATGAAACAGCTGCATAAGTGGCTAAAAGGCATCCTGAGCCCTAGAAGATAATTGTATTTTTTCCAGGAGTTGGCCATCGGCAACAAGTACTATAATAAGAAGAAAGAACTATCTTCCTTTGCAGATATTGCTATTCATACATACAGAAATCATAAACGGGGTCAAGTAGCAAGCTTAGGCAGAAGTACATTTCTCTCATCTGTGTCTTCTCTCAACAACTGTAGATATTCTTACAATCTGAGGCAAAATGTACAAATCCTTTCCTTGACTGGGGGCAGAAGAAGGTGTTTTATACTTGTTAGGTTAAAATGCTATCTAATGAGGCTGGCCAGAATTTAAATTGACCTGAGTTTCAAAAACCATGCTTCATTTTGTTTCATCATGATCTGATCTGATTGTACTGTCCTGACATAATTTTCTGTAAACATTTTGCTTGCCTGGTTGTTGATGTACCTTTTCTACAATAGTCCTGACTGTAGGTAGGTAAAAGACTAGCTCAGACACTTTCCTGTTTTAACATTTGCTGACTAGTTTAAAGGGACACAGCCAACTTAAAAATCACACTGAAAATTTATCTAATATTGTTACAAGTAAAAAAAAAAAAGTATTCATTTTGTGAATTTGACAGCACTTTGTCAGTTTCATTGTTTCCCCTGTAGTTTGTGTAGATCTTTCCATGCAGCAAAAAGAGGAGAGAAAAGCATTTTTAAAGAGTAGAAAAGTGTAATTATAAGAGAAAACGAACAAACAAAGAAAAAAAATTGGCTCAGGCAGATGCAATAGTTCAAACTACATTGTTTTTTTTTTTGTTTTTTTTTTGAGCTGACTAGGTTTCAAGCCATTTCCCTCTAACTAAATACTAAAGAGGATGGTTAGTTTGATTTAGGCTCAATTTCAGTGTTTTGTAAAAGCCAGATTTTACAAAAATCTGAAAGTGTACAGAAATGTTTGCATGAATTCTTTGAAAAAGGCAGCTTGTCTGGCATTGAACATTCCTCTCTCGTGTTTGTATCCCAACCCACTGAAGCAGCATACTAGTGCATGAGAAGTCGGAAAATACACGGACTATAAACAAAAGGGAAACGGATTAGTAAAATCCCATTGTTCAACCCGAGAGAAACACAAAAAGTAAACAATCAGCATGTGTCTGGCAGCCACATTTAACCAACTCCACATTAACTCTCTCTCTCTTTATTAAAGATACAGAATAAATACTGCTGGGTTTCTTAACTTAAAAAAATGTAAACAAACATCATGTGTTTGCTAATGTAAATTCAGTGGCATGTGTTTGTATATAGGAACAACAGGAGCATGGTCCTGAAGGTACCTGCCTAATCAACACATAGCCCGGTCTCTCTCAGGTCTTTTCTTCAGTTAATATGGAGTGCTAACTGTCTTGAGAGTTATGTGAGCACCGCAGAGCGAGAACTGAGCCCAAAATCTCAGATATAGTGGTTTCCCCTTCTGGTTTTCAACTCTCAGAGGGATCTCTCTCAGCACCCTCTTTTCTTATTTGTTTGACCTTCTAAGCAGCTGTCCTGGGAACTGAAACACAGCGGACTATAAAATACTTTCCTCAGAGCTTGCTGAGCAGCGAACATGTCTTGTAAACCCATTTCCTGTCTATGACAACTTCAAGAGCAAGCACTTTCCTTCCTGCTTTTTGGGGAAGACGCTCAGAAGAAACCAGATGGATTCTCTAAGAGCTGGTGCAAGGCAGCTGTTTAACCAGCAGAGGACTGTAGAGCCACATGACACACAGTTAGTGATACAAAAATGTCTAATCACAAAGGAATGGGGGGAGGACAGGAGCATGAATAGATTCTATAAACCACAATAAAATCCTGAAAAGTGAGAGCTGTCTTCCTTGTTTGTTCCTTATTAAAGTGTTTAATTTGCCCCAGCCTCCCCTCCCCATTGAAGATTTATGGGAATTTTGTTTACATTTTGAAGAGTGTTGTCAAGAGCACTTCACACGTGAAATATACCCAGCCCTTTGGGGGCTCACCACACCGCACTGATACAGAAATGGTGTTGCAGTCCCTAAAGGAAAACATACTTCATTTGTAACAAACATTATGTCTGCAGAAACTAATGGCACAACCTCCCATTCAGTTGATGTAAAATAAAACAGGCCATATGTTGCTGCTTTTAGAGTTTGGGTGTTTAATTTAAATGTTGTTTAATGAATATTCAAGCCCATTTGCTCGAAAGTTGTGCTCAATGTGGCTCCCCCCCCAATCTTACCTAGAGTATTAAGCCATTACAACAGAGTGTTAAAAACTAGGCATCTGTCTTCTACTGAAATGTGGATATTAAAATGCTACAGCAGATGAGAGGATAAATAAAGATATACAGTAAGAGGATCCTTTTTTGTTTTGTTTTGTAATTAAGACTGAGAAGGGTTCGACATGCTTGCCACCCTTTAAGAAACAGGAACATTCACTGTGCTATTACAACAGCTGGGGTTTTGGATACATTATAGTGGTACATTCACTCCACTCCTCATTGTTTAAAGGTATATTAGCCTTTTCATCATCAACACCTATTGAGGCTACCTCTGAGTGGAATAGGAGCCCCATATTGCACACTGGATGGCTGAGTTTACTGTTTCAGAGTAGCAGCCGTATTAGTCTGTATCCACAAAAAGAACAGGAGTACTTGTGGCACGTTAGAGACTAACACATTTATTTGATCATAATCTTTCGTAGGCTACAGCCCACTTCATCGGATGCATGCAGTGGAAAATACAGTAGGAAGATAGATATATATACACAGAGAACATGAAACAATGGGTGTTACCATACACACTATAAGGAGAGTGATCAGTTAAGGTGAGCTATTATCAGCAGGAGAGAAAAAGAACTGTTTGTAGTGGTAATGAAAATCGTCCATTTCCAGCAATTGACAAGGAGATGTAAGGAACTGGGAGTGGGGGGGGGGGGGGGGGAAAAAAGCATGGGGAAATAGTTTTACTTTGTGTAAAGTTACTATGGTAATACCCATTGTTTCATGTTCTCTCTGTATATATCTATCTTCCTACTGTATTTTCCACTGCATGCATCCGATGAAGTGGGCTGTAGCCTACGAAAGCTTATGCTCAAATAAATGTGTTAGTCTCTAAGGTGCCACAAGTACTCCTGTTCTTTTTGAGTTTACTGCGAGGCTCATGTCAATTTAGCCAGGGTCTGATTCAGGAAAGCACTTAAGCATATGCTTAAATCCATCCCTGTTTAGGAAAATTTTTTACTTTAAAGTACATGACTTAAGCATGTGCCTAAGCAATTTCTTGAATTGGGGCCACCAGTCCAGAAATGAGGCCCCCTACCCTTTATTTTGAAATAGAATGAAAATGATCTCATTAGAAGACAGCTGGAACATAATAGCAAATCACAATAATTTCCCTTCATATGTTTTCATAAGGATTCTTGAGATGCTTGTTTTTGCTGCACAAGTGTAATAATATTGTCAAAATACATTGAAGCCCCCTTAAGTGAATACCCGATACATCAATAAAATGTTTAAAACATTCCCCAGCCCTATGCCTGTTTATAAAAATCTGAGTGAGAGCTGTGACTGCTAAATGAGAAAAACAAACAACCCCCAAAGAAATTTTGAAAAATCCTTTGTTATTCACACTGGCCAGGACCCCTGGATTAAGGCTTACTAGAGTTCTAAAGTATAACAAACATGTGTTCTTCGGCTGGGTAGTTCCACTACCTCTTCATTTAAATATTTTCCACTGTATGGTGAGGCATACTTGGGTGTCATTGCCATGTTTGCAAAGTTACACAGAGAAGGATGAGCGGACACATTTTAGGAGAGTGGGAGGAAAATCATGGCTGACTAATTTAAATGAAGCTTATGGAGGAACTTGTGTGGTTATGTATGACCACATTATAGCATTAACTATTGCATTCAGCTGGTGTTTCATCTTGGACACCAGAATGAAAAAACACTTCATATTTGAAGTTGGAGAGGACTATGAGGAATCTTGGTCTTATGGAAGGTCCTATTGGGTAGATTCTGACCAATAAATGGCTATAAATCATATATACCAGGGAGGAATTTGGAGATTTCACCAGCGGCAGTGTTCAGGTTGGCATGTATGGCTAAAATTGGAATTTTTCATGGTGTATTGGTGTTTGCTTATGCCCTGCAGGATTAGCCTGGCTGGAAAGGAAGAAGTCTGGCTTCATAAAAAACCATGCCAATCTGCTCAAGTAGGTTGGGTAGGCATCAGATGCCAGTTGATTAAGCTAAACAGATGTGGGAAAAGTTTGCTTAGTTCATATTTCCAGGCAAAACTTTGTTTTCAGAAAAGGTCTTTTCTCTTCACAAATGTTTCTACTGAAAAAGTTTGACCAGCTCTACTCAGGAGTCATTGCCTACTAGTGGCAATAAAACTTTGCACTACACCACTGTTATTACCTGAACTCTGGCTGATATCCTATAGCCGAAAGAGTTTGTGTCAGGGGAACTCAAAGTGGCAGCTGTGGCTATTAACTTTTTTGATTTTCCCCTCTTTGATTACTTTTCAGGTAGAGATGGCACTTTCTCTTGTGCTAGTAGTCCATGGCAGTTGGCTGGTGAAGTGAGATTTCGCTGAAATATTGTCTATGCAATAAAAAGTAATAAAATGGATAGACAAATGGACAGGCCTGCAATATACCAGAAAGAAAATCCTTCAAAACATTGCACAATAGACAGGACAATACTGAGCCTAAAGATAGACTCACCCAGAAAGACCAGCACCAGCAAATTCAATGTATGGATCCACCTTCCAAAATTGTATTAATTTAATTTATAATTTAGAATAAATGTGACTTAGAATCACTGACATATGGATTTCTAAGTCTCTCTTTCCTTGGATCTGTGTATGAAGGGCTTGATTGTTGAAGTTGCAAAGCCCACTGAGGTCACTGACAGTCCTTCCAATTATCAGAGGGGTAGCTATGTTAGTCTGGATCTGTAAAAAGCGACAAAGAGTCCTGTGGCACCTTACAGACTAACAGCCATATTGAAGAATAAGCTTTTGTAGGTGAATACCCACTTCATCAGATGCATGTCCTTCCAATGACTTCAGTAAGCCTTGGGTCAGCCTTAAATTCCTGAAATTGTCCTTACTCAGACAAAATTTGTACTGTGTTGGGACTTCAGAATTTGGGCCACATTTCTATTCAGTTTCCCTCTCTTTTTTCCTCCTCCTAACTCACTCTCTCCCTTCATTCTCCTCCACACCCAGCTGGGATCAGATATAAATTGCAAAGGCTAAACTAATCTCTAAATGTGAGGAAAAGACACATTCAAAAGGCTTGCTTTATTTCTCTCCTGCACGTCTAAACACAGATGTCCTTTCTTCCTTTCCTTTCTCTTTTCCAAATATAACAAACAAACTATCAATAAGGAAAAAACAAACACTCTAGTAAGCAAACAATCTGTGAATTCATGACATCAGTGCTAAGAGAGAGTGTTTCAGAACCAATTTAATCCAGTCTCCTGCACTGGATGTCATCTCTTCCTAGCCCTCTATCCAGCCTCTTCCAGATTAGTTATATTAGCGTGATGCTAACATATGCTCTACACCCTCTTTCCAATAGCACACATGTTAAAACATTGAAATCGTCTTCCAACTTTCTTAACACTATATAGGAAAGATAAAAGGGGCTGCGGAGAACAATTGCATATATGGCACCAGCCCTCAGGATGGGGATGGTGCAGATGACAACCTGTCGAAACACTGAACTTCTGTTATTGTATGGATAAAAGAGAAAATGCAAATGAGGACTAAAGCAAACCCAATTCTTTGGGGTGCACATGGGGGATTTTCCAGCAGCAGAATAATGAAGATCATTCAGGCCACTAATGATTACCGTAGAATGATCACAGATATTCTGCTACTGTGGGGATCCAGCAATGCCTTTACACCATTTTCACTTCTTCCTAATGATACTGCAGGAAAATAACTCCAGGCAGATTCTGCAAGTCCCAGTAGCAAGGCTTGCTTTATTACAGCTTTGAAAAGGCTTTAAAACCATTTCATCTCCATTCCGCCCTTGTGTACATGAAAAAGATGCACTGAGTTAACTAAGAAAGGGTTGGGTTAGAACCAATTTAGTTGTAAAGATGCAGCCTCCCCATATAGACACTCTTATTTTGGTTTAAGAGAACCTTATATCGATTTAGGTAGTTAAATCAGTGAAACCCTCTCATGGAGAGAAGATCTCTGATCATGGTACCTAACCTACCTTATAAAAGCAGCAAAGAGTCTTGTGGCACCTTATAGACTAACAGACGTTTTGGAGCATGAGCTTTCGTGGGTGAATACCCACTTCGTCGGATGCATCCGACGAAGTGGGTATTCACCCACGAAAGCTCATGCTCCAAAACGTCTGTTAGTCTATAAGGTGCCACAAGACTCTTTGCTGCTTTTACAGATCCAGACTAACTTAGCTCTGATACTTAACCTGCCTTATGTGACCTACCATTGAAGATACCAGCAAAATTCCCACTGGCTACAGTGGGAGCAAAATTGCCTCAATTTCTAAAAAAAATATCTCCATACTTCATAGCACATAAGGGGCCAATGGCATTAAATATATAAGCCCCTTCTAAAAGCCAGTCTACAACTATTGTAGAAAGTCCCAGCAGGCCATTCTCAGAGCACATAAAGATGGGGGTTGCAAGTTTTTTATCCCAGCAGTGCCATCTATTGGGCAGCTCAGTGCAAATATATTTATTCAATAAGGCAAATAACAGTGGATAGAATCAACATGAAGAGGAAGCCTGATTCTTTCCCTTTTCCAGGTAGGACATTAAAAAGAAATTGCATATGACAAACTGAGAGCAATCTGAGCAGAGCAGTCTTTCTTGATTTATTTCTTCATTCATTAATCCATACATAAAATGCAAGTTAGGATAAGGCTCAGAAATCCTCACTCTGACATGGTCTCACATATTTGATAAACGATTCCATTGGAAGAGGCTTGAAGGGCATGAATTGTGCCAAGACCTACTTTCAAAACATTTTTACACTTTCATATCAAATTAGAGGATACCCCATAGATAAGAGTAAGTGATGGGGTTCCTATCACTTGGGTGCACGGCTCCTCATTCACGAGAATGGAAGAGTGCACATTACTAGCTCCCTAGGAAAGGTTTTCTCAGGGTTTTCTTTCCCCAGGCTTTCTAAGAGTTACTGAGTGGTTTGAAGATTCTGAGGAAATTATTTTCTTCTGTATTCATTTACTGCAATGCTTTTTTCTCTGGAGTCCCAATTTGGTTATTTTAGGCAGAACATGAATTCTTATTGAGAGGGTGGGAAAGTTAAGCAGGGTAACTTTATTACAGGCAATACAAGGATGGGACTTAGTGGAAATTATGTGCCCCAGAGACCACTTCCCTTGGACTAGAGGGTTAGAGGGCTGGCAGAATGAGCTTCAGATCCCCCACCACATTGCCAGGAAAAGCAGTCCAACCAATTCTGGAGCTCTTTCCCATCTTTGATAACTGGCTTTCATTGCCCCAGTGTAAGACTTTTTTCTCCCTATCCATTCTATTTCCACTTCTTTTCCTTTCCCTTCCGCACCTCCATGCAAGACTCTGTTCCCTCCTCCTATCATCTCCTTCCCCCTCTGCCCCAGTATGAGACTTTCTCTGGGCTCCACCACCCCACCTCAGGAGGAGGTACTGGCATTACCATGGAATTTATGGGAGGAATAGCAAAGTGAGGCATTCATTTCTACTCCAACCATCAAAGAAATTCCATTGTCAAATGGATGGATCCAGTCAACTTAATTATAGTGGTCTCCCACTTTCCAGTCTCAAGCAAGGTAAAAAAGGGGTTAGTTCCCTGAGTAGCAATTTCAACATTTTAAAGTGTGTCTGATGTTACAAACAACTTAAGTCATTTTGATGTAGATTCCCCTTCCTCCTCCATGTTGACAAACCTGCCTACTTCCTGGCAATTAGTTTATGCTAACACCTTGTCTAAACAAGTAAAATTAGCAGTTCTGACAACAGACATCAGCAAGTGGTGTAGCTGGGCTGGTGCTGCCCAAGATTTGACTCCAAGTGCCACCAATGATACTGAGCATAGATCCCCACAAGGACATGAGTTGCAGTCATTTACATGTGTTTTACAACGTATACTCTATGTTAGTGCAAAGCAGTGAAATTGCACAACAGGGGCCGATTCTTTCCTGAGCGCCACTTGGCACAGGAAAGTAAGAGAAAGGGGTTCTGGAGAGACAATTATATCTCCCCAATACCGTGGGCTAGTCTATGATAGCCCAAGCGATAGAGCAGCCTAGGGAACAAACTCTATGTGGTTAGGGTGACCAGATAGCAACTGTGAAAAAATGGGAGAGGGGGTAGGGGGTAATAGGCACATATATAAGAAAAAGTCCCAAAAAATGGGAATGTCCCTTTAAAAACAGGACATCTGGTAACCCTATATGTGGTACTAGTTCATCTGCAGACACCCACAGGTCATTTTGCAAGTACACATAAGGCTTTTGAGGTTCATCTCTGTAAAGAAAAAAAGCTAGAAACATTTTTTAAATTAAAGCTTAGGGGTCCAGCAAACATTTGATACAATATTTTAAGCTCAGAGACAGTGAGCTATTCTGATATAACTATTTAATGTCTTAGCTTCTTTAAAAAAAAAAAAGTTGAATCAAGTAATCTTGGGGCCTGTGTCTGAGTCTAGTAAGCACAGTTTTCTCTCTCTCCTTCCTTAGTTTATTCTTTCTTTCTTGCTTGCTTGCTAAAAAGTGACAGGTAAGTTAGACTTAGAATTGTAGTGAATTCCCCTGTCTCCTATCTTTTTAAGGATATGCTAATTCAAGAACTCTTTGTCCAATTCAAAAATTCCATTGAGCCCCAGACATACCATTCTAATGCAGAAGCTAGTATACCTCCATTTGTGGATTCTGAGTGTTGAAAGTCAGTTACAACTTTAACCCTGGAGCAGTCACTGCCAGTTTGTAACAAACATGGTATACTACAGATTTTAATCGTGCATTTAAATACTCTATGGCTATATATACTATTACTACCATGCAAAGGAAACCTTTCTACCATCCTTGAGCAATATCCTTTAGTTTTATTCAGCTTGAAAATATTTATCTGAAAGTCAATAGAGCTGTTTTGTTTGCACACATTTTTTTCATATTTGAATGTAAGCACAGTATTAGCTTAATTAATCTAAGGAATAGGTCTTTTAATATTAACTAGATAATTAATTTATGGGTCTAATATGTAATATGTTAGGTCAAACTGCCCCACACCATAAGCCAAAACTGTTCTAAGGAGATGATTTTTTTTTTATCCTTGGACCTATTCTTCTCTGGAGAAAAAATTACAAACTAATTGTTGTGAAGCTGCTACATCAAAGCTTCTCTAAGTAGTGGGCTTTCCTAAACAGGACACCACCTTTGCACCCTCTTAGGCAAAGAATCTCTTTCCCTGTGTAATTTGCCTAGCTCCATCCTGTAGAAATGGTAGCATGCCACTCAAGAATGGCAATTCCCACAAGGGGTGGTGATCTGTTTAATGAGATACTATGAGGGGGCTTAAACTTTACCACCTGCAAGGCTGGGGGGAAAGAACCCTAATTAGTCATATACTACATCTGGGGAAGTGAGTAACCAGGGGAGGTGGAGTGAGGCCTTATAAATAGACTGAGGGATGCCAGCTTGGGTGAAGATTGTAGGACAGATGTGTCTCTTTAGTAGAGGAAGCCTTAAGATAGAGGTTAATCAGCCAAGTAACAGTTAAGGAAGAATGCTACAGGAGCAGGTAGGGAAAACTTTGAGGTAGAGCTAATGAGGGAATAGCTATTAGTTTGAAGATATTTGGATTCTCATTTGCACTGGTTTGTCCTATCCTGGAAGGGGTTTAGATGTTTGTGACCTGACCAGAGGGCTGAGCTATAGGAGATGAAGACTCAGAAAGATGTATTGTAAGCCCTGAGGGACAACCCAATAGGGAGGTGCCAGAAATGAAGATCCCTATAAAGATGCCCTCAGATGGGAGAGGGTACACTACAGGTGAGGACCTCCACTTACAGACACCCAGGTGGTAGCAAGGGGCAATTAAGAGGTAGCCCAACAGGAAATACACAAAGGGTTATGATCTTGTTGTAATTACAGTCACTGGCAGAACTGTTGACTTTGGATCTGAAAACAAAGTGACTGAATAATGAAGGAAAAAGCATACATGAATGCTATCACTGTAGACTGAAGCAACAGGGGTGTCTAGTTAGGCACTGGAGAAATGCTGATTATATCTCTAAGGTTGTTAGTGCTTACTCCTTTCCTTCAGCTCTGTTATCTTTCTCCTAGGCCTCAAATAATAATACTATTCTGAAGTATTTACAGTGCCTTTCCAACTTCAAGCCCTGCCCAAGCTGTTGGGAGGGCCAAGTAAGCAAGTATTGCTATCCCTGTTTTCAAACCTGAGGGGAAACTTGTCTCTAGGTCAGTTCTCAAACCCTACTTACTCATACCTACTTACTCATACCTTTTGTTAATTAATAATAATAGACAGTGCTTTAGGAGGCAGTGCTTTCTCAGGGGCTGGCTCAAGTGTGTGGAATGCAGCTTGCTGTGGGGAAGAAAGGGCCATCACAAATCTCTCTGCCCCTTGGTCTCAGTGCAGAGGACGTTTATTTGATGATGCCTTTTGTAACAAACATAGCTGTGTGTGTTTGGAAATCCAAAACAAGATGCTCCACTTCATACATGTTTTCCCCTGGAGGAGAGGGTGAAAAAACAAACATCTGACAGATGTTAGTCACATCACTGAATGCATTATTGGAAGATGCTCAGATATTATGGTGATGAGCCCAGTATGAGAACCTATGTAGAATAGAATTAATGGCCAAAATATAGTAAGTAATTTCTAAACACAGGAAGATGTAACGCCTCTCCTGAAAAGCTTTTATGACATGGCAGCAATTGAAAATGGAAAATCTCATTGATACATACCTTTAAATAATTTAACCTGTATGTTTCCAAAACAGTTTACTCTGTGTTCAAACACAGAAGCTAGGGTGCAGTGGAAGATTCCTGCTGGCAGAGTCCAGTCCCCACTGAGTCATGGTCTAGTTTGGTCTGCATTGGTCCTAGCAGTGAGGCTTTCCATCTTAACCTAGCTGGGGTTGCAGTTAATACTAATGAGGCTAGTGGCCTACAATTTATTGGGCACCAGCTATAGTAGTATATCATCATATTTTACCTTCACCCTGCAATAGATCAACACAATGTGTGTATTTTCTGCTGCCATTTGTGTGTGTGCCTTGCTTTGCCACTGTAACAGAGTGCAGGGAGCCAACATTTTGATGGCCATTAGTTCCCATTTTGATGGCCATTAGAGAAAGCTGACTGGGATAATTAGAGATAATTAGATAACTAGGCTGGTAGTCCGGGTGGGATAAAGAGCCCATCAGCCCAGAAGGATAAAGAGGCACAGGAAAGGTGCTAGCTAAGCCTAGTTGCCTTAGAAAAGGGAGACCACTGCTTTCTCTTCCCTTCCCCCATCCTGAGGAGACTGACAAATAACTGTTGTATGGGGACTGTAGTGGTATTGGTGGAGGGAACTCAGATAAATGATATTATGAATGCCCAACCTATGCGGTTTCTGTGGGGCAAGAAGACTGGAGCAAAGGGGCATGCCCTGCTTCAACCAACATGAGAGGTACATTGTTCTAAGAGCAAAAGCATAAATCCAGGGAGGAAGCAGTGATGGGTGAGCCTCAATAGGTTCATATCAGGCTGGATGAGCAACCAGGAGCATGAGCACTTAACTGAAATGTGGCTGAATAACTTGAGTGTGAATTTGGGCTGGAAATCTTGTGAGAACAGACTTCCTCTAGTACTCTTGACTCAAGTAAGGACAAAAATACTAGGAAAATGTCCTTTGTAAGGGCACTGGAGCTTTGGCACTTCTGCTTTCATCCCGTGACTGGAAATGTGTAGGATGAAGAGAGAGAAAACATTACAATAATTTTATATCAATAAAATAATAAAATCCCATTGAAATCTGGACAATTAAAAATCATTGTTAAGTTGTTTCAGGTACCACCTATACCCTTAAATCCCCTTGCCTGTTTTTGTGGTTTATATTTTTAAAAATGGTTTTCTCTCCCCTATTTGTATGTCAGAGGCCCAGTAAACAGAGGCAACAATGAAATCGACTGTCTGCAAAGTGCTGCCAAATGTATAAGGAAACATACTGGGGGGAAAAAATATGAGCAATGTGTTCCTCCTCCTCAAGTCACTCTGTTGTTTTCCTTTTATATGCTACCCATAACTGCGTTGGTGAAACATCTTAGAAGTGTGTTTGTTTTTTTTTTTTGTTTTTTTTTTTAAATTGATGTCCCTTTAAACATACTTTTTTTAGACGAAAAATATTCAGTTGAGATTTGGCTCAAATTTAAAAGTATAGTTCCGCCCTAAAAAGTGCATCCTATGGCTCTGTATTCTGAACACTGATTTGCATATTCAAATCTGCAGTGTGCAAATAAATGATATTTTCCTGCCAACCACTCCATTTCATAATCTGCAATAATAAAGATTCTGAAGGCCAAATTTTGCCTTCATTTGGTGGAACCCCATTGCCTTCAGATTGTATCCTCTGTGACCTTTGTGCAACTCACTGAGGACATAATGAAATATGAGGCTCCACAGCTCAGGGCATAATTTGGCCTCTGTTACTGGTGGTGATGGATGGAAGATCTCAGCTTCACTCTAAATCCAGTGTGGGAGATGAGAAAATCTGGGGCAGTATCAGTATATGTTGAGCCATGGAGGTTTTTACTGGACTAAACATGAAAATATCATCTAGTCCCTATCTCGTCTCATTCTGACAATAAATTAAATTGATTTTATGTGGCCTCCAATATTTTAATGTGCCACAGATTTGTATGTAGAAAATGCATAATTACATTGTAGGAGCTGTTAGTGGCTGTTGGTGTTTTAGGTTCCCAGGGAAGCATGAGGAAGAGGAGTTTTGGTTCTTGGCTTTCAGAAAGCTGTTGACCCTTTGGGCAATAGGTAGGGAATGTATTTCCTCTTTCTTGTTGCTTGCATCAGGGAGTCTTTAAATTGTTTCAGGGTGAAATTTACACTCCTCATTCCCCTGCAAGCAGCTGACTCTCTGCCTACCCCAGTGACTGCCAGCATATATAACAATAAAGGAGAACAGACAAGGGATGCTTCTGGTAAAATCATCAGCAATGGAATGATTAACAATGTTGAAATCAAAGTATTCATTGCTAGGCATCAGGGTTAACAGACAATTATGAGAAGGAGTAGCAGTTCAAGCCTCTCTGAGAGCTCTATTTCAGGCTGGCTGTGTACCAGTTCAGGGAGACAAACCTTCCTTGATTCATCTTTGGAAGGTTAGAGTTACAATTGGATTATTCTGCAGAATTCTGTAGCAGAGGGTGGATTCTGCACCAAAGGCCAGATGATCAAAGGTATTTAGGCTCCTAAAGATTCAGCTAGGTGCTTGGTGGGATTTTCAAACATGCCTAAACATGTTAGGTATCTATGTGCTTTTGAAAATCCCACTAGGCAGCACATATCTGCATCTTTTGGCACCTAAATACCCTCGAAAATCTGGCCTCCTGTTCTGTGGATGTGGAAATGTCAAATCCACCATGGGAACCTTGGCATTAGTGAAACCTAGTTCTTGTCTGAATTGCATAAAGAAGCTGATCTGAGAGGGGCCTCTGTCAATGTAAATTAAATCCTATTCTTGTTGCTCGAGAGAGGTGCATGCTGTACCTTCATTGCACTATACCAGAAGGCCATTCTGATCAATACATTGGGAGATTAGGTGGACTGTGAGTCATAAAAGCACAGTCCAACCTGTACATCTATTGGAGCTGCCTTTTTGCAATGTGGAAATGTATGTTCCAAATATAGGCATTTATTCTCTTCATTGTTTCTTCTCCCCTACCGAGCTGTGTGTAATATGATTGTGCAATGCTGAAATAAGTTTGAATCCCACTTTGCAAATATTAATATGCATTCATAAATCGGTCCCAACACTTCCTGTTATCTTATCTTGGCGCTTCAAGTGTCGATAGAGTAATTTCTGATCTCTTTCACTGCATCAATATACATTCACATAAATTCGTGTGGCAGTTTAGAGCCAATTAAAATTTATAAGCCACAAGTAGTGAGTGAAATTCTGAGGATTAATTTACTCACTGGAGTATTAATCTGTGTAATGTAGTAGGTTATCCTTCAGTAAACTTGGCTATATGGGGATAGGGAGATACATTTCCTTGCATGTTTTACTGTAAATGGAGTAATTAGTCCCACTGGGCCATCGAGCTTGAACGGCTGCAGCCAGCACAGCCTTGGTTTGAACTCTGGCAAAAAGAACCCAATCAGCAATTTGAACTCTAGTTGTGTTTATCTAGCAGAATCCATTTTATCTTCCCTGCTGTGAGCGTGAGATCAGGGAAGGGGAAAAAGTTTAAAAATTGCTATGATTATCAAAAGGTGGAACTCTTCTCTTCCCCTGTTCCTCACTTGCCACGGAGGAGAACAAACATTAGCAAAAGGAACTTGGTAAATCAGTATTTACGAGTTAGAACCCTTCACGACTGCAATACTTAACTGATCAGCACTAATGAATACATCCAAGTACTTAGATGGCCCTCATATTTGAGTGACCTCACAATCATTAATAGATTTTTTTTATCCTCACAATGGTCCGGTGAGCTGAGGGAAGTATTATTCCCACTTCACCAAGAGGGAACAGAGAGGTTAAGACCCAGATTTAGGCATTGTTGTGCTCAGTAGTGCAACACTTAAATGACCAGAAGTAATGCGCGTAATCTGGAGCAAGGGAGATCTCGATTAGATATTAGAATTTTTTTCCCCTAACTCTAAGGGTAATTTAAACTCTGGAAGAGGCATCCAAGGGAGGTTGTACATTCCCCATCATGGAGGGCTTTAAGAACAGTTTGGACAAACGCGTCTAGGGATGGTCTAGATTTACTTGGTCCTGCCTCAGCACAAGGGGCTGGACTTGCTGACCTCTTGGTCCCTAACAGCCCTACATTTCTATGATTTAAGAGCCTAGGTCTCATTTTCCAAAGGGATTTAAAATCTTCGTAGCCTAAATCTCATTGACCTGTAAAAATCAGGGGCTAAGTGACGTGCCCAAGGTCACACACACAGCCTATGTCTAAACTGAGACCAGACCCCAGGCCAGTGCCCCATCCACGAGACTGTCCTTCCTTTATAAAAGTTCTGTCCTGCCTCTAGATTAGTAGCCATGGACCACCCCTGCAAACGCACATTTGCCTGAGTAGGCTGGTTGAATCCACTCCTGCGAGTAAGGTGAGAGGAATGAGCTCCGAGAGAGCATTAGAAAGATAAATTTTTTCAGGAAGAGTTTTGGGGGAACCCACTAAAGAAAAAGCCAATAAAAAAATCTCCTGCAGAAATCCACAGCTCTGGGATTTTAGGATGAGGAGTTGCAATACAAATTCTCATAAAAGAGAGAGGCATTAAACCTATTATTCTGCACTGGCTCTTTGTTTTCATTGAGAGCACTGTGGTCATGGGTTGGGAAGCCAGTTTCTGTGTTATCTCACATTATTGCCTTTATCTATCATAGTTCCCCATCACGGGCGGTGGTACTGGAAGGGCAGAACCTGCTGAGTTGCCTTTATTATCTGGATGACATATATATTATCCCTTCTCTGCCTTGCAAGGCTCATTCTTTTGGTTTTATTTCCAGTGGACCATTTCCCCCCTATGCTCCCCTTGCCCCCCAGTACAATGGAGGTAGTGACCAGGCAACCAGCTGCACAAAATACTTACAGTGGTCTCCATGCTTCATGTTAGATTAAACAACTATTTAGGAAATGCGAAAGAAATATTTGCAGGAAAGCTGGAGCTAAGGAGGAGGACCAGCAATTGAATATCTTCTATGGCGGTGCAAACTCCACCACTCTCATCTGTAGATACAGATGTGAAAAATATTTAGCCCACTAGCACAGTTATAAAATCATCTGGTGTCTCCTGTTCCATAGAAATAACCCTCTGGCTCCAATCCTTCAGGCTGTTCCTGAGCAGCACAGCCCTAGAGATGCGGGCCCAGATGGTAGGCTGATATGTTTCTTACTGTAGTAGCTGGAGGTGCCAACCATGCTTGGGATGCCATTGGGTTAGGTACTGTACAGGCACATAATGAGGCTGTGCCTGCCCCAAGAAATTTATAATCAAAATGCACAAGGTAGAACTGCGTGCTTTTTAGACAAATGTTGGGAGAGGAAACAGAGGCACAGTGTGGTAAAGTGACTTGCCCTGGACACAGCAGGTGAGTGGTAGAGCTGGGAATAGAATCAAGTCTCTCTCTTCTCCCAGTTTAGTGCTTTATCTACTAGATTGTGCTTCCTCCCCAAACTCACCTTTGTACCTTCCAAAGTCCGAATCCTGCCTAGGGACTATCTGACTCCTGGCAAAATTTAGATCAGCTCCCAGGTGGTGATCTTGAGTGGTCACATCTGGGCTGCTCTGTGGGAGAGAATAACCCCTCCCACACACTTTCATTCCCAGCCACATCCTATGCCCGGTGCTGCATGGGTAGGGGTGGTGTAGGGCTGGTCTGGTAGCACAACTTTGGCAGAGGAATTCTCCTATGAGAGAGAGATTCTCTGATGGGGAAATCTGGCTATGTTTTGGTCCCTTTCCATGACCAGGGGCAGGAACAAGGCTCAGAATCAGGGCTAGAAGTCATATTGCAAAGCTTCCGCTGACTAGAATGACAGTGGGATTGGGCCCCATGAGTGCAATATGCTAATGTCTGTACCATGGGCCTGATTCTGTTTGCACATACCTTGGGTTGATACAGGTGTAACTCCACTGACTCACTCACCCCTGTTTTATCCTGGGGTAAATTAAAGCAGACTCAGACCTCTTATATGTAGGTTGTAGGCTGGAAAGGCTTCATACCAACAAATTGTTAGAGGAGGGAAATGCATTTGCATTATACCAGGTTATACTTAAAATAAGCTGTGAGTGGGATAAACCCAACCTCAACCTTAACCCTAGCTCAGGGAGCCCTATTGGCACCAATCCTAATCAGAGCCCAGGGAGCACAAAGTTTACTAATCCTAACCCAGCCAGCCCTAACCCTACCTTGTTTATCCCTAGCTCAGGGATCCCTATTGGCACCAACCCTAACCTTAGCTCAGGGAACCCTACCCTTTGCAACACTAACCCTAACCTTAAAAGGCCCTAGCAGCTCCAACTCCAACTGTAGCTTGGACAGCATGAAGCTTTGTAACCCGAGCGTGGGGAGCATTTCTGACCCCATCCCTAATCCTCATCTGGGGAGCCCCACCAAATCCATCCCTAAATTTGCCCCCCAAAATTGCAGCTTTGGAGTGACCAAAACTATTCATGAATTCGGGTCAAATTTGGTGAATAGTTTTGGCCAAATAAAACCTGAGGAGGAAAGCTTTGAAAAAGCCCCAGCAGTTTCTTTTGAATTTTAAAAATGAACCATTGACCCTGAACAAAATATTTTTCATTTTCTTTTGTTTTGGTGAGAAAAAACTGGAAAAAAAAATTGTTTCAGTTTGAATGGAGCCACTGAACCGGAAATCTATTATCCTAAGTATCTCTATGTAAGTGTTCATGTAATTAATGGCTTCTGAGTGCTTGCCTTTGTAACCTTAATGTTCTTTTAACATATATTTATATATTTGTGTAATAATTTATACAGTAGAAGGGAAAGGGAGATTCTGCTTTCTAATGAATGGTTATTTGCCGCTTTGCTATCAGAGTTTTCAGTTTATCCATAGACGTTTCCTACAGCTGACATTTTGATTATGGTATTAGAGAGGAAGGAATGTAGATAAAATTTTGAAGAGCTCCTCAGTTGTATTTTGAAAAGCATCAAAGTCCCTAAAGTTCAATGACATTTCAATAAGACTTGGTGTCAGGTTGCTGGGCAAAACCTGGACTAGTGGCAGGAGCTCGGTAGGTAGGAATGCCCGCTGGGGTTCAGAATCAGTATCAGAGTCAATAGTGAGGTCAAGGATCAAGCCAAAGGGAAGCACTGGAGACAGTTCAGGGCTCAGGCCAAGGGTTAATAACAGGTGTCACTGCCCAAATGGGTGTTGCGGAGTGTCAGGAGTCTACCCTCACTTGAAACTGGGCGGTTTCAAAGTGAGGACCCGCATGTCTTCCCCCCACCCCAAAATCCTAGGGTAGGTCTCCTTCAAGCTGCCACCACTCGGTCGATTACGTGGGCCGAGACACCCCTGTTTCCCCCCTTGGGAACACAGATCAATTCACAGAGGAGGAACCTTCCCCCTCCCCCCTCTCTCCAGCCTGCTCTGGAGACAGAGGTGCCTGGATTCAAACGCCTTGAATCTCACACACACAGGGAAGCAGCCCACTTCCCCCTCCCCTTCCCCTGAATTTCCCCAAGGGAAGGAATTAACCAAGTCCAAAGAAAAGAAAAGAATTTATTAAAGAGTAAAAAGAAAAATACAGAATCTCTATGAATCCAAGCTGGACACTCATAGGGTATAACCTTATCAATCTCTGGAGAGAATCCCCTCTCCCCCTTTTCTCAGTAAAAGCAATATCAGCAAACAGGAATAAAGCATTTCCTTTAGCAAACACACCATTGCAATTGTAGAAATCAAATCATAAAACTAATTCGCCTTTCTAATTAATACTCACTATTAATTAGTAGAAACTACTCCAGGAGAACTTGGGGACATGACTGTCTTCTGTTAGATTCAAAAACAGTTCTCACCCAGACAAAGGCTTCCCTCCACAGAGATTTGAAAAAATCTTATCTCTGATTGGTCCTCTGGTCAGGTGGTCACCAGGTACTACATGTTAACCCTTTACAGGTAAAAGAGACCTTAACCCTTAACTATCTGTTTATGACACGCCCCCCAAATCGCCAACAGTGGGAACTACTGGTGGTGATTTCCTCCTAGCACTGTAACATAAACAGATAAACAAAACACATGCACTATTACATATACTACTAAGTATGTAAACAACAAGATATTTGACACTGAAGAACACTTTGTATGCATTTGAGCGGACATACTTGGCAACGTCCTTGCCCATCCTCCCAGTGGAAGGAATGTTTTTAACCTGTTTTTGCTTTGTTGACCCCAGAATGGCCACTGGGATGTCAGGGCCCAAGCTTAAGAGCTTGTCCCAGTACTTAGTTGGAACTACCAACTGTCTTTGAGGATGCTGGCCTTCCTGGTGTCCACCAGAAAGAATGTCCTTATATAAAAGTCCTTGTTTTACAACAAACTGGAATTGGGTAGAAGAGCTGAGAGGCGGTGGGTTGCTTCGTGCCGCCGCCCAAAGCTTTTTTAAGGCTGTCATCGGCTTCCTGCTGTGTCTGGAACTGTTCCCTTGAGGCGGGAGACACCAGTTCCTTTGGGAGCGATGTAGGTGATGAGGTTGTTTCCATTGACTGTGGACCGCTCTTCGCTGGTGCACAAGGTGATATTTGAGGCTCTGGCTGAGCCTCTTGGGTAGAGTTGTCTGCTGCTTCTGCCAGTTTAGGCCCGTTGGCGCCCCCTGGCGGTGGAGTTGCAAGCGCTGGCGTCAGTGCTGGCGCTGGTTCTGCCGCTGGTTGCTTTTCCAGTTCCGGTCCTGGGACTGGATGTACTATGGCTGCTGTAGTTGTTGGCATGAGATCCGGTTCCACCACCTCTGTCTGGGTCTCTGGTAACACAGACAGGGTCCTGGTGGATGGCTCAGGAACAGGGATGGGAGTGCCTGCTTGTTTGGCCTGGCCGCAGGTGACCACTCCCCCACTCTTGGCCAGCTGCACATGGTTGGCCAAGTCTTTCCCCCAATAGCATGGGGATGGAATAATTGTAATAGACAGCAAAAGTTCTTTTTCCTGACCAGTCCTTGTACTGGTCTTCAGGGATGCTGTACCCATGGCAGGTCCTGTTAACCTTTTTGAAGAAGGCCTCAGTGTCCTCACCTGCCATGTAGGTGGGAAATGTTTTGGGATGGGGAACAGTGCCTTCTGGTGCTGGCCACACCCCTCTGCAGTCAGTGAATTTTATGTGTGGCTTGCTGGTGTTGCTTTTTGGTGCTGGCCACACCCCTCTGCAGTCAGTGAATTTTATGTGTGGCTTGCTGGTGTTGCTTTTTGGTGCTGGCCACACCCCTCTGCAGTCAGGGAATTGGTTTCCCCAATTCCTAACCCTTTCTATTCCCGAGAGACTGAATAGAAAAGAAACAAAACCTTTTCATTTGCAAATGTGTAGTTGCTGTTTGCTGATATACTGAGAAGACCAAAAAAAAACTGGTTTGTCCTGTTTCTAGCACTTGCTAAGTACCTCACAGTGGGGGTCCTTTCTAACAAGCCTCCTAGAAAAACTTGCACCTCTTTCCTAGCTGTTTTTAAGCAGACAGAAAGAAAAAAAGGAGAAAAAAGAAAAGAAGAAGGAAAAAAATCCTTTTCTAACACAGCCTGTTAGAAACCTTATGCCTCAGCTAAACCCAGCTGAAAATCTGTTTCCAAAAAAACAATCTTCCTAATAAGCCCAGCGGACCGGCTGGTGCTACTTAGTACCTGCAGAAAAGTGTAGTAAATCCTCTCAGAGATTTGTATTTCCCTGGCTCCAGAGGATTTCAAAAGACACAGGGAAAAAAAAATCTGGCTGGAGGGTTTCTGTCTTCCCCCCCCAAACCTGTTTTCCCTGTTGGATGGGAATGTACTTTGTCGAGCACTTCCCCCCACCTTAGGAATCCTGAGTGATACCTGATATCACAAAGGAAGGACACACCTCTAGGGAAGAGTTTTTCCTCAGCATAGCCAGCAGAGAAAAAAACCTCCTAACCCTGAAAACTGCTTTAAACTGCCTTTTCCTCCAGCTGCCTGTCCAAGCAACAGAAGAAAACTTGCTTCCAACAAAGCCTGCTGGAAAACTAAATTCCCTTCAGCCAAACTGGCTGAACTGTAAACTGCCTGTGCTCTGAGTTGCTGTACTCAGCAGCCCAGCTGAAAGGCTGCTGCTAACAATACCCCTGAGAAAAATCTGGTCTATTCCTTAGGGATTTGTGTTCTCCTGTCTTCTGATCCTTTCAAAAGACACAGGGAGAAAAAAAACCTGGCTGGAGGGTTTCTCTCTGCAACCCCCAAACCTGCTTTTCCTGTTGGATGGGAATGTACTTGGCGAGCACTTCCCCCCACCTCAGGAATCCTGAGTGGTACCTTGTATCACAATGGACGCCAGTACCTCTCCACCGGAGGCTTTGTAACAGAAAGCCCTGCAAAAAACTGAAAATACTTGTAACCCTGAAACTGCCTCAGAGTGCCTCTGGTAGAAAAGCCTTGCCTCTCTCTCTGGGTCCGAAACACCACTGCCACCATGTCAGGAGTCTACCCTCACTTGAAACTGGGCGGTTTCAAAGTGAGGACCCGCATGTCTTCCCCCCACCCCAAAATCCTAGGGTAGGTCTCCTTCAAGCTGCCACCACTCGGTCGATTACGTGGGCCGAGACACCCCTGTTTCCCCCCTTGGGAACACAGATCAATTCACAGAGGAGGAACCTTCCCCCTCCCCCCTCTCTCCAGCCTGCTCTGGAGACAGAGGTGCCTGGATTCAAACGCCTTGAATCTCACACACACAGGGAAGCAGCCCACTTCCCCCTCCCCTTCCCCTGAATTTCCCCAAGGGAAGGAATTAACCAAGTCCAAAGAAAAGAAAAGAATTTATTAAAGAGTAAAAAGAAAAATACAGAATCTCTATGAATCCAAGCTGGACACTCATAGGGTATAACCTTATCAATCTCTGGAGAGAATCCCCTCTCCCCCTTTTCTCAGTAAAAGCAATATCAGCAAACAGGAATAAAGCATTTCCTTTAGCAAACACACCATTGCAATTGTAGAAATCAAATCATAAAACTAATTCGCCTTTCTAATTAATACTCACTATTAATTAGTAGAAACTACTCCAGGAGAACTTGGGGACATGACTGTCTTCTGTTAGATTCAAAAACAGTTCTCACCCAGACAAAGGCTTCCCTCCACAGAGATTTGAAAAAATCTTATCTCTGATTGGTCCTCTGGTCAGGTGGTCACCAGGTACTACATGTTAACCCTTTACAGGTAAAAGAGACCTTAACCCTTAACTATCTGTTTATGACACGGAGTTTGAGCAGTAGTCAAGGTCCAAGCCTAGGTCAATACTGGGAGTTCAGGAATAGAGAATGCAGGGTGGTCAGGGCAGCTCAGCTAGCTAGTGAGCCACATTATTTCCTGGACATTTCCTGCAATGCCCCTTGGGTTTATATATGGCAGGGAGCCAATCAGGCATCACGAGGCTGCTATCTGTAGAACCCCTTGAGGTGGGACTTCCTGTGGTATGTGTCCACCGGGGGTAATAGGTAGGGGAGCATTGGTTGGTTGGCAGTGTGTCTGTGCTCACTGCCTGGCAACTCTGCAGTCTTGGGTTTGAGACCTGTTGGACCTTACACTTGGGCTCCTAAAGGGAAGATTGTCAAAAAGACATCAGCACGTTGGGTATACAGCTCTTCTGAAAATCTGATCTGAAGTACTACAGTGGGAACTGCAGGATGCTGAGCACTTTTGAAAGTTTGGCCCTTCATTGGGGTATAAATGGGAACGGAGCTCTTTTGAAAATCTGTCCAGGGGTGACTTAGGTATTTTTTGAAAACACTACCCCCAGGATCTGGTGAGAGGAGCAGAAATCACCTCTCAGGTTTACACCTTTTGACACAATGGGTAACTTTCCTCTTTAAAATTAGCAGTTCTCTGTGGGGTCAGATCCATTCTGTCTAGCAAATGAAAACCTATCTTAGATGGTTTTTAACATTACCTATGCTTGCAACATCTGGAACTCTTTCACATAGGAGAATCCAAGTTTTTCCCTCCTATATTATTTCTAAATTTCTTACACCATTTTTGTATTTATTTATTTTTATTGCTGGGGTATTTCAAGGCTTGCATACATGCCACAGACAGACTTCCCTGTGCAAAACAATTTTCAAATGTTGCATTTATAGTGCCTATTATTTTCTTGGTGTTTTCAACTTCTTGTTTATTTTTAAGCATTGTCACAAATATTACTACTAATCATTTATAAAAAGCTGCAAAAGTAGCTCATGCTTTATAAAACATACAGCAAGATACTCTCATAACACTGGGAGTATGCACAGAACTGCTTGATTTTTTTTTTTAGTTTAAAATCTGTCTTGCCCTATTTCAAGATTGCAGATGGCAATAGATGTTTCATTAGTGCAGTTTATTTTCCTGCCTAATTTTTGTTGTTGCTAGTTTGGGATCTTTCTTCCACAAGATATTCCTGATTTGTTCTAACACTATTGTATCTCAGTCATTTCTTTTATTTCATTCCTTTGTGGCTCAACCTTGAAATAATTTCTGAGGAAAGTTTTTTTTTTAACTTAATATAAAATAAAGAGACCTGTTGGAAATCAGACTTTGGAGTCATTTTAGGGGTAGGCATTCTGGATTTTAGGTTATGTTTTTACTGTTGCAATCAATGTCAATTTGTAGTTGGACAAATCCATGTTTACCCTCATGCCCTGAACAATTTTTTGCCATTCCTTGAAGTATTCAGGATTCATTTAGTATAAACATACCTGTCAAATAAGCAGCTGATTAAAACCAGCCTGCACCTTAAAATTTAGATCTGGATCCAAACCTTCCAAAGCGCAGGTCATTTTGGTTTTGGTTTGGCTCAAATTCAATAAGTGCTTGAAGTTTGGAGCCATTTTTGACATTCCTAGAAGTTTCAGGGGAGTGTCTGGAGTCAGATTTGATCAAATTCATCCCTGTTAATCTTCTATTCTGTGTTGCAAATTGGGCTACTTATATGAATAAAGTTACTCAAATGTGGACGTGTTTGTAACACTGTGCCTAATGTGGGTAAAATAGATAAGAGTTTTGTAAAGCATTTCAGACATGATCCAAAGTCCACTATATGACTCCAACTGACTTCAGTGGACTTTGGATCAGACCTTTACCGAGGCTCACCTCTTTGAAGTGAAGGGAAGAATATTGATTATTGCTTTCTGTCCACTGATATTTACTACTTATTTATTTTGCCATTGATTCGTCATTATGAAGAAGGGGAATGGCAAATTAACAGGTGGATGAGACATTTCATTCAAGTCAGTTTGAATTGTGAGGTTATTGTAATTAATTTAGTGTCAAGCTGCAAACAATCAGTTTTGGGGCGATAGTGATAAAATTATGCATTGAGCTATTTTCTTCTTTGTTTTGTAAGTGACTTGAATGCCAATTATAAATTTTGTCTTATTTCCTGGAATGTCTTTGAAATATTTATTCATATTAGTGTATTCATTTTTTAAAGTCACTATGTGACACGCTCTCTTCCATCCCAATGCTACAGACCTTTGGCCATCCCTTTGCTGCTGTATCATTTAACGCAGCACAAAGTGGCCTGTTGTTTGAGAGAGATGGCAGCTGAGTTTATTGATCTTCGGCTGCACCTTTATTGAATTCCTTCAATATCTCAGGATTTTCCTCAGCTCTTTGATTTGCTCCTTCCCTCCACCTAGTGTAAACTACAGATGTAAAACTATTCTCTGCTGATTAAAACGAAGAGTGAGCAAGCTGACATTGCTCTTAGCAAATATTACCCTAGCCATCGGGGCTGTGGGGAGGAAATGGAATAATCAGTTTTAATCTCTGCTAATAATACAAACGAGACATGCAAGATGGCTGGCTCCAATCATCAAATGCCTCTGATTTACCAACTCTCATCTCTTCGAAAAGAAGGGTTGAAGACTGATCATTGCTGTCTATCCACTGATGTCTCCTTCTCATTTATTTTGCCCATGACATTTATCCCACATGAGCTTTATCACATGTAACAGACACAAGCATGTCTCTTGCATGTCAAAGAACTGGCTTCTGCAGTGTAGTTGTAGCTGTGTTGGTCCCAGGATATTAGTGAGACAAGTTAGGTGACCAGGGGATTATTATGTAGTAGGCTCCCAACAGGAAATGCAGAAGTACCAATGCTTTGAGTCCTTTAGAAATGGACCGTACAAATCACTGACCCATTCATAATAGAGAACACTCCCACACTAAAAGTAGGGACCAGATGACCTGATCCATTTCTATTATTCTGTTATCATGCTAGAACTGTTTCTGTCCTGGGCTAGATCATCAGCTGTTAAATATCAGCATAGTTCCATTGAGTCAAGAGTGCTATGTGAGTTTACACCAGATGAGGATTTGACCTCCTAACTGTATGTTTTTTCCTGTTTGTTTGTTCTTAAAGCCACTGCTGCTGGGTCACCTTTAGAACTGCTTAGCAAATTAAATGCTAAAGTTCTGTTGATGAGTCTCTCCCCTGCCCACATTTTTGACAAACTCTAGTCACTGGTCTCAATTTTGAACTAGGCACTAGTGAAAACAAATGCAAACAAAAGGGAAAGAGCTATTTCCACAGCCTGATGATGGTGCAGATGGATTATTGCAGGAAGTGTTTCTAAACTGTTAAAAGTACAGTTTTGGGGGTTGGGGAGAGGGAGGATATGGAACAGACAGGAAAGAAGAAGAAAGTGATGAAGTGAAGGTGGCTAATATTATGGGCCATTTAGCCATGCCTCAGAACATGGACTTGTTTTCTTCTTTAAAAAAATAAACGGCTCTTTTCTGTTAATCTAATCCTTGAGCATCTCACCAGGGCAGCCTGGATCTCATTGATGACATAACCCCCTCCTTTTGTGCCTCCCTCTGGGCAGTAGGTTTACTTAGCTGATTAGTAGCTGTATGGTACAATTTTCAAGCCTGGGAATAATGCTTGGAATTCTTTTCTCCCCCACCATTTTATTTACCTTTAAAGAAGTTTGGTAGCTACAAGTGGCAGCCTCTGCCTCAGCCTCTAGAGGGCAACACCACACACTGGCAACTTCCTCCCTCCATAGCCTTCTTAGACAATCTTTGTCCTGAGTGTCTGAGATTCAAATCCAGTGGTCAGGCACATTTCTAGCAGCCCTTTCCCATCACATTGCAGTATGTACCAGTGATGTAGGTGAAATGTGCCCTACTGAGCTTGTAAACTACCCTTTTCTTTGTGTGGTTTTCAAACATACATAGAGGGAGCATCACATTTTTTCTCATTATACAGAACAAGGAGATGTCATGTCTAACACTCATGGCTTCATGCAAAGAATGGATGATTATGTCCCAAATGCAGTAAATACATCTTACATTTGTTGTGAATAAATGGCCCTAGTTTACTTCTTTGCTGGAGTTGAGTCTACATATGCTGAATGAATGAATGTACTGCAGTGAGATCACCTCCAGAGTCCTAATAAAACCTTCCCTGTACTCACTGATGAGCACAACATGACCTCTTCAACTACAAGCCCTTAGATGCAGCCCTTTCCTTAATGATTCCAGTGTCTTATGGTAGTTGCCAGTTGGGTGCATCTATTGGTCTTTTTATTCCCATTTTGCATGTACACTGTGCTTTGTTGCTGTTGCTAAGTGAGGGGGAAAAATGGTAGGGCTTTGTTAAAATTGGCACTTCTTAGTTTTCTGCAGGGGTTTGCGTGTAGGGTTGTTACAAGATGATTTGTGTTTTCTAGGCAAAATGTTGTGAAATTGGTTTAGTATCAGGTTATAATAAAAATAAGGGCTGGTTCCATTATCCTTCTATGTGGCTGCAGACCCAAGTCCACTAATTAAGAAGGCCAAGCCATCCAATTGTGTGTTACTGGGAAGAGTGCTCTGGGGAAAGACAGAGAAGATTTCAGTTTCTGGGGTTGCAGTTCCTGGTGCCTTTCACCTGCACTAAATCTACCTGAGCAGAAGCAGTGTCTGTGGTTTCTATATTTGAATGACTATCGCTAGAGAAGGAAGTGTCTGAATTTAAGCCATCACCACTTTAATGATTTTTAGTCCTAAGTGCAGATTGGAGCCTATGTCTGTCTTGACAAGCTTCACTTTGAATATGTGGAAGCTATTCCGGAAGGGACGAGGAGAGAAGATGCAGGGTCCAGGCATGATCCTCACCCTTGTGCTCCTGGCACAGAATGGCCAGAGAGGTTCAATGTCAACAGCATCAGTGTGGTGGGGACACCTTGGTTCATTGATGTGATCCCCAAATTCCAAGCCATGTGCCTGGAAGTAGAGAATCCCACTTGCCTCTCCTGAGGCCCGAATCCCTTTTACAACCTCAGAGGAGGGAGGAATTAACCCCAGCTCTCTGATAACCTGCCAGATGCCACTCGCTTTACCTGGGCAGGGGAAAACCTCAATTAATGCAAGACACCACCTGGGGACCCTACGGGAGGTCACACATTCACCCACCAAGATATTACAGTGTGCTGGGCCCCCAGTGCTTAGTATAACTCTGCATATGTGGACTCTCAGTTGGGTAAGACCGGCCCCTGTCTCCTAGGGTACGTCTACAAAGCCCACAGAAGAGAGTCTCCAAGCCCTGGTTGACAGAATGGAAGTCCATCCTCCTCCTTAGGCTTTAGGCTCAAAGCTCCAGACCAAGCTAGAACCCCAAAGTGCTGTCTAGACATCTGTTTTTGGAACACTAGTGTAAGCCCAGCTAACCTGAGTCTGTTGACCCAGGCTGGGAGGCTTGTTTCTGTGGGCTGTGCAGACATACCCCAAGTCCCCAGATTGGATACCTCTAATCCTTTGCCAAAGTAGCTGTACGCTCATGTGTACAGTAGCGTAACTACTTCATACTGTCCAGTTCAAGGAAACCCAAATTCCATCAACTCAGTAGTTTTACCCAGGGCACACTACAGTTTGTGAGCTGACAACAGTGGGCAACTTGCAATCTATTAGAGAAATGAATCCATATGGTTTTACCCTTGATATATTAATACTGCCAAATCCCAGCACCATATTGATCGGCCTGCTTAATTATCTTTTGTAAACAGCATGCACACTACAGAATTCTGAGTTGTAGACTACAGAAGAGGTTATGCATGGAAACGCATATGAATGCACTGAAGCCTAGAGTTTAGGTTCCTTTAGGGGAACAAGGGTTGGCCAGTCTTAATCTATATGTGTATATATAAAAGACACTTCCTGTAGTCCTAATTCTCAGATTTATTATTGTTTTGGCATTATTAGTTAAGAGAGAGTAATTCATTTTTTTGGAACAATCAGAGAGAATGCAGTTTAAATGTTAATCGTTTTTTAACTTCACATTATGTGATCCGTTAACATTAATATTTAATTTAATGCAGTCAAAAGATTAATGCCTGTGTTTATTTCTAAAAAAGGCAAAGATGCTGCAGGGTAACATCCAGCTCAGTTGCACTTTAGAAAACAGAGCTGAGGAAAATATATTCATGCTGCAATCATACAAATATCCCTTTCTCCCCACCTCCCACTGCCATCTCTCCCATTCTTTATTCCTAAAAATAAGCCAGAGGGTTCTAATGGGGACACTGATTAAATATTCTGCACTGTAATTTATGCAAAAGCAAATCCCAACAGGAATCAGGGACTCTGAAAATCTGTTGTGAAATAATTATCCTGAATGACATTGTAGAAATGGTCCATGAGGATGATGTCAATAATACATTACACAAAATCTGTTTGAAATAAACCTTGAAAATTACATGATATTCACGGGAACCTGAAAGAATTATCAGTAAACAAATTTAATCAGCTTGATGTTATGCATACCACTCAACCTTTAATTATCTGATCATCTAGGTTTTAGAAGGCTATGGGGAATTGAATGACAATACCAAGATAGAGCTGTAGAAGTTTATGTGGTGGTTGCTGGACTACCTGATTCTCTTAATTTTTGCTTCTCTCTCTTCATTTGCATTCAGTTCCTGCTGCCTTAGTGTCTTCAGTGACACCCACTGATGGTGGCCTGTCTGGTTTACTGCTGCAGTCATTCCCTTAGCAAGAAGGCACTTGTTAACAAAAGTATGAACTTGCTCAACAATGCAGCCATGCTAATTCTTACCATACAATGCGAGGTAGCCAAGCCCAGGTCTAGACATTTCTCATTGTGATATCCAAGGTGTACAGTGGAAACAGAAACCTCATCACAAAATCAAGTGTGATAGAAAGCAGTATTAAATCATCTCTAGCTCTGTTGACTCATCTTCCTGAGACGGCGAGAGTTGTAGTGCATGCTCAACTGAACTCTCAATCTATATCCAGGATTGTCACTCTATCTGGCACTCTGAAGCCGAGAATGTCAGCAGAGTCAACATGAAGTGATGGAAACAGCAACAAGTATGGCTGAGAGCTCTCTTTGTTCAAAATATCACCAGATTAAATCATTGCTGTGATCCGCAGTCTGTTACCATCCCATTGTTAAGTTCTCAACCATTTGACTTTACAAATTACATCCGTGCTACTTTGGACTGCCCTCTAGCCTGCCTCAGCCACCAGGGATTGCACTCTGCTATTCAGGCTTTTAATCTATTGGTGCCTTGGCTCTTCATCTGCAAAATGTGGGTTATGAGATTTTCCTATTGCACTGCAAGGGTAAGTTTATTAAATGTTTGGGAGATGCTCATATAGTATGGTGATGAGGGACCATAGAAATACCTAGCTAGATCAAAAGTATTACAGGAGTCTTTGGTTGCCTTCACTGAAGACTTTGGAAGTTTAAGGTTAAAATATGGTAAGCATTACATCTGAATAGCAGACACCAATAATGAAAAGGGAACTCTAGAAAAGGGAATTTCTGACTCTGATTGCTGTGTTGTAGTTTGAGGGGCCTCTTGTTCACCTAACCTACATAGGTTATGTCTATACTGCACACTACATCTGGGTCTGTAGGACCCAGACTTGTGCACTTGGTGTTTCCAGGTCTGTGCTTAAGCATCCACACTGCATTGCACGCCTGGGTTTACAATTGCTGGACCCAGGTCGCACAGTTGTGCTAACTGTCCATACGGTACCAGGCTGACCTTCTGACTCGGGTCTGTGGCTTGACCTGTGAGCACACTGCAAGATGACAGGGTTTGGACCAAGTTACAGTGGGACTCAGGCTCTGACCTGCCTTTCTAGTTAGGTCCTCAGTGTTTGCTGAGTCAGACTGATTTATGTGTGTACGGAAGAGGTGCTTGGTCTCAAAGCGAGCCAGAGCCTGGGCTTAGTGTACAGTGAAAACAGATCACATGGGAAATCATCTTCTTCATCAGACTCTGTGTAATTCCACAACACCTCTCATTTACACCCACCTGGGGTTTCATGAAATTAAATAGCTAAAATCAACAATGCAGCAACAAAGTCATATGCTGCAAGACTTTTCAGTGCCACTGAGTTGTTGCTGAATGCCGAGAGCCAAAACTTCTATGGACATATTAGGCAACAAGGTCAGTATTGTTACATATCGTATAGTTGTGGGATACACAACTGGGACTGACTCTGGAACAATGTACTAATCACTAGTAGGGAACTCCACCTTGTTTGTCTATTGATTTTTCCACAATATTTACCTGTAACTATTTGTCTGGCAGTGGTGTATAATAAGATGGCTTCGGACAATGGTTGTTCAAAGTCATGTTCGAACTGGCCTGGTGAGCTCTTATGGTGCTCTCAAAGGTCTTTAGGTGCCTAACTCTCATTGATTTCAATGGCAATCGGGTGCCTAAGTACTTATGAGGATCTGGAACATTGTGTTTATATCCATCAGAAGCACAGTATAACGCCACCATTTTGGATATGACATCTTTGATAGCACTGGTTATCCATTCATCCCTGTACGAGATGGGGAAAAAGCATGACAATAAAATGAAGATAAAATTATTTTCTTTGGCCAAAGCTTATTGTTGTTGCTATGCCCCTACTCTTCTTATAGCCCCCAAAGTGCTGTGCTTGGCTGGAGTGCTCTGAAACTGTACTTAGCCTTCCCCCACTGTGCTCCAGAGGCATTCTGCCTGTCCCAGCACTGAGTAGGCATAACGACTCTGGAGTCTGGCTCTGCATTCCTGAGGACTGTGGTTTTATAATACAGTCCTTTACCCCAGCAGCCACTACTTTGTTGGTACAAGCGAACAGTAGAGTACTTTTCTTTCTGCACTAGCAAGACTTGCTGTGCTAATCTGTTTGACTTGAAACAGTTTTTCTTTACTGCATAGATTACCACAACACATGCAAGTTAGTTTAGATTCAGAGGAAGAATAGCATGACCTTTGGAGGAATATCTTTCTTGATGATAGGGCTCTGAAGGAATTTGGAATGGAAAGGAAACATTACATATTCAGAGCTTTTTCTGAGCTGCAAGACTCAGATCAGTAGGATTGAATGTACTGAAGGTGGTACCAGTCCACAGTACTATATTGTGTGTCTAGCTCTGGATAAATATTGATTGAGCCATTAAAATTTGCTTCACAAGTTCTTCCTTTTCTTTCCTTCTCCCAGTCCCTCCCCCTCCCTCTCTCTGTAGTTTTATCTTTGCATTTCCCATCACTATCTTAGCTCAGCCATGCAAACTTGTCATGAAAACTGACCAGCTGAGACACAAATCACTCCTCCTCATGATAATGCTGATATTGGAAAAGCTAATGATATTTTATTCATTTAAAAAATACTCACTCCAGGCAGATGGGCAAGTGGAGTTTTGTGTGACTGACTCTCTAGCTCATGTTACAAAGGTGGGATGCACAAACTATTTCCTCTGTGGGAAAAGGAAATGAGACTAAGCAACAGGAGTCAGGAGCAGGGGAAGGCGGGACATGACAAAGGTACTCTACTATGGCGTGTGAAGTCCTGTTAAAAACTATTTGCCTTTGAATAACATACCTCTCATTAGTTTACTATGAAACTTATTCCCTTACCTCTGTTCAGCACCATAGTCTTGCCAAAGGACTTACTAACAAAATACTCAAAACACAGGTGACCTAGTGCTAGTCTGCACAGACTGGAATTTAGCTAGTTAAATGGGGATTTTTAATTCACAGATTTTAGTTATTTTGGCCCAAGTATGTGTGTGAACATTCTTATTTAGGAGTAAGAGTGTTCTATTTCAATTTAGCTTAAGTCAATAAAAATACATTTCAGTTAAACTATAATAGGACACCCTTAATCCAAGACAGCGAGCCACACAGACGTGTGTTCCAAGAATAACTAAAGTTGTGAAATAAAACCCATTTAGTTAGTTTGACTGTAGAGTGTGACTGTCCTACATGTGAGCTTTTTGTTCTGATTTAACTTCATTTCCCGACACAAGCAAAATTACTAGAAACATTCAAGTTGATACAAGCATGTCCACGCTAAAGGGTTGCACTGATTTAACGCAATCACTGCATGAACTGTGCATAGACAAAGCCATTAGTTTACCTGCCAAAATCTGCATGGCAAGGTAAACCTTCTCTAATCTCCTTTGACCCAACTCTTTTACTAACCTCTTTGTCCAAGGCCTATGATTTCTCTGATGCCTTGGACTTTTCTATTTTGGGCAACATTTTCAGAAGTCCCTAAGTGATTTAGGATCCCATATCCTATAAGACTTAGGCTCCCAAGTCACTTTGGCACTTCTGAATGTTTTCCCATTTGCATCAACTTTAATGATGCTCTGGGCTCTCAACATCTTTCAGGATTGGACTGTCCCAAACTCTTCTTGCAATATGTTTGCACGGGAGTAATAAGGACAGAATTTAGCTCACTGATTTTATTTTAAATGTGTATGGAGAAGTTTATGGACTAATTGATATTCATAAATGCCCCTGCTACTTGGATATGTTAGAAATGTTCTTATCTCACCACCTTTCAGCCTTCACAATGGCTGAATTCTGGTGCTGCTTAATAAAAAGTAATTCCTCTGCACTGCAAGTTAGAATATAGGTAAATTAATGGGTGGAAAATTGCCACCCAAAAGTCATGTTTCAGTTGCTACAAAGATTCCAGCTCCTGGATCTCTTCACTGAACAAGTTGTAAAAGCTTTGCATTGAATCACTTAGTATTTCTTTGTACCTTGGTTGACTAGTTTAGTCATGGGGCTCCACTTCATGTTGATTTATGTATCCAAATCCCAAAGTTACCTGCTCTTCACCTAGAAACTGTGATCGCCCCATATCCCTTCTGTCAGCTTGATAAACATTATTCCCACCGCCCCAGAAGGATTAAGGAGAACAATGGGGGTACAAATGCCATATGGCAGAGGTCACATGCTGTCTCACCACATGTTCTAGTCATTGGCAGTAGAAAGCCTTTATCTGGTTTTACCTCAGTTGTAAGCCTGTATCTATTTCTCTCTCTCTAGTCAGTGTGCATACTTTTCCATAAAGAAAATATAGAGGCTACAACATTAAAAGCCTGATCCTCCATTTCTTCTGCAGCCAATATGTCCATTAAGTCAATGGGAATTTAGGGGGCATAAGGGATGCAGGATAGTGGCTTTAGTACTAGTGCATTACAGTATGGTCAGTGCATGCTAATATGAGTCACCCTCTGTGACGCATGGCCAGAAAGGGTTAAACATCCTGTAAAATTAATTACTCAAATTCAACCCTTAAACACAGGTGGGGAGATAATGTTTGTGTTTTTGTGTATTTAGGTATGCATGGGTAGTGGTCAACTATGTAATCAGCAGTCCCTGTCTATGCTGTATTCTGATAATTCAAAGATCAAAAGAACATCTTAGCATTTAAATTAAGTGTAAACTCGGGATATCTCTGTATTCATCTCTCTTTGAAATGTATAGCAAGTCATCGGTGAATGGTGGAGGAACAGGAAATTGTCTTGTGTTAATTCATATAGCTAAGTACTGGTGATGGACCTACTTCAAAGACGCCCTGATTACCTATTGTTCCCTGAGGGACTCCAACTTATCAAAGAAGACCTGACACTGTATAAAAGATCCTTGGCTCCTGATCCTTTTTATCTCAGATCTGTTTAAACTTCATCAGGAAGCTTAAGTCACAAGATGAGATCTAAGCTAAGCTGGTACACCCTGGATATGATATTGGACATTGGACTATAACCTATGAACTAAATTCTAAAGGAACTCTTTGCAACTACAAAGCTCTCCATCTCTGCTATGAATCTGAACCTCAAGAACTGAACTCATGTCTGTATGTACATTGGTCTTTTAACCATACTCTCTCTTTTGTTTTTTAGTTTAGTTAATAAGAATTGGCTGTAGTGTGTATTTGGGTAAATTCTGGATTATTCATTAACCTGGGAGATAATGTGTCTGATCCTTTGGGATTGGTAGAACCTTTTATTTTATATGATGGAAAAAGATTTTCAGAAATCTTCATCATATTTGAGTTGGATACCTGGATGGAGTCTGGAAGCTGGGTTACTTTAAGGGAACTGTGTTGGTTTCTGGGCAACCAGTGAGGTAATAAAGAATCTGTCTTATGCTGGCTTGGTAAATTTAAGTATTGAAAATATCCACCAGTTTTAGGGATTATCTGCCCCATTCTTTGCAGTTCACCCTAACTGAGTGACCTCAGCTGGCCCCCACTGGGATCCCGGTCACACCCTCCTTAGTTGCACCTGATCTCATTCCAAGTCACTTTATAGCCAGTCTGTTACTTTAAGGTGCCACCGGACTCCTCGTTGTTTTTGTGGATACAGACTAACATGGCTACACCTCTGATTTATAGCCATGTTGTCTGTCTTTCCCCATCTCTCTTCATTTTGCTATATTGCCCCTACCATATCAGTAATATAAGGTCATAGGATCCATTTCTGCCCTGAATTACACCCAGTGCAACTCTACAGAAATCAGTGGGACTTGCAGTAGGTGTAAGTCAAGGCAGAATGTTGTCCTTCATACCATTCATGTCCTTTCCTACCAATGGGATTTTGTAATATTACATATACCAGCCTTTTTTGTTCATCATACTGCTTTTGATTCCTCAGCTAACATCTTTATATATTTTTCAAAGTATGTTTACAAAGTAAAATATGTTTTCAATTAGCTCTATTTAAGGGGAAGCTCACATTGGGTATTTCATATGGTTACACTCTCTCCTAAATAAAGGGAAATTTAAGATTGAATTTAATGGACCAAATTCCTACCAGGCAGAACTCAGTGGAGTCCTGGATTTGACCCAATGTGTCTTGATGCTGCCAGATCGGTCCATGCAGTTAGAGCTGGGTATGGAAAAAGTCCCCCCTCGTGGAAAGTTTACACAAAAATGAATTGGTTTTTTTTGTTTTCAGTGAAAATTTTTGATTTACAGTCCAAAAACCAAAACCTGACATTCAGCTTTTGGCAATCACAGAATTTTCATCCCACTTTTGTTTTTTGGTTTTCTGATGAAAGTGTAGGGAAAGCAGATACTTTCAGAGAAAATATTTTAGATTAAATTCTAATTTCTCATTTAAAAAAATTGACAGAAAAATTTCAACCAGCCCTACCTGCAGTACCTTATATTTAACTTACTTGGATGAAAATAAATTCATAAATAATATCCTGTGATGGATATTTCACAGCTATTTTAGAACAATGCTATAAACCACCCAGATAATGTACAGAAGTAGGGGGAAAGGAATTGGATGGCTCAGGGACTGATACTGCAAAGCCTTCTGATTTTGAGCACCCTATTGATTACAAGGTGGCTGGCTTACCATGCTCAAAATTAGTTGGAAGGCAGGTGGACAGTACATGAGGCCCCTGTTCACATTGTGACAGGGAGGAGAGTGGAAGATCCCAGAGGAGAAAGAGTGGGGAGATGAAAGAGGCAGGGAGGAATGAATCCCATCTTAGTGATCTTTGACTCTCCAGGTTAACAGTATGCATCTTCCACCAATTACAAGAGGTGCTTCCCAAACCCAAACTTCTGGTGCCCCACCTTAAAGATGGTTGCATGTGGGTGATGGGAAGACCTTAGTGTATACTTTTTGATCTAAGAAGTGTTTTGGTGTCCTTTTGTTTTAAGGAAAAGTGCTATGTCAATGTAAGAACACAACACTGTTAACTTTTGCAAGTGAGGTTCTCCTCTGGAAAGTGATGCTGCAAAAATGACATCATCTTGCTCAATTGATCTATTCTCCATATGACTCCAGAGTCATGGTTGCTCACTATAGTGATTCATGACTTCTTAAAAAATTCTTGTTGATGCTGATGAGCCAGCACAGCTCTAGGAGCAGGAACTGGATTATATTCCTGCTCCTGCTTTATTTCACATTTTTAAACCATGTTCTGTTTATACCTGCGTAGCCTTGCTGCAGCTGATAGGGTTGAACAGATGTCTTTGAGGGCACAAGTGGAAGACTATAGAGCTGCCCAGGTGGAATGAGGGCAGAATTTGCTATCAAGATCCTTATTTGTGTTTTGGATCCCAGCGTGAGATTGCAGTTTGGAAAAAACAACAACAACCCACCTATCTTTTAATTTGCAAACTGAACACATTTGATGAGGAATCAATTCTGCCCACAGAGCTAAAAGCACAGTGTAAAGGCTCTCTGCAACAGAATAGATTAGAAACATGATTATCTTTAAAATTCAGATGCTACAGAAAGCAGCAACAGTTTTAGAAAGATCTTAAAATCACAGGGTGAGTGTTTTCTTGCCTACTGTTTTCCAGTGTGGCTGGTTTGGATGCTCTTCTCTCATAGTAACAAGCACCCCACCCCAATTGACAGACAGAAGCTACTGGGGTGGAGTGGGGGAAACTGGGAAAATCAAAATGCTCTAGAAATAAATTTCTGCAGCACTCATCTCTATGAGATAGTAACTGAAACTGATTTTTTTTTCACTTTGAAGAAAAAGATAGAAATACTACCAACAACAAAAAAAAGTGCAAGGAATACATATCTTCCTGTTGTTGTAAAGAACTTGTAGTTTGTCTTGCAAAAGCAAAAAATCGAAAGTGATTATCCATTTCAGGTGCTAATTTATTCCACCAAGAAGAGTGAGTGTGTGTGTGTGAGAGAGAGAATACATAGGTAGCTTTTAACTAGTCTCAAGTAGCACGCTCTTCCATAGAGAAGCTGGCAGAAAAGAGAGTTCCTCTTGCTTCTGGGAATTTATGCTATTATACCCCCATGCTCTGTGCCAACAGTTATAGAAAACAACTTGTTCAACAAGTGTCCAGTGTGTCTGCTGTAGCCAGTACTGAGTCTACTGTCTGGTTTTTGGTATTCAGGGCTGTAGCACTAATTAGGCTACGGGGGGACAGCTCTGTATCATATGTACAGGCGATCCAGTGTTTGACTGGATTTGAATTTAGGAAAACAATGTAGCTGACATTAATAGCATTTGACTGGTACTGAATTGATTTAATAAACAGATGTTAAGGTTTAGCTGATAATGATGCATTACTATTCAGACCCACCCCCCACTCCAAACAGATAGGGTTGCAGTTATTCCAAGCATTAATTAGTTTATGCTTCATCATTCATACAGAGGAGAATGTAAATGGTGCTATTAACAGTAGAGAGTCTTTCTGTTATAAAATTAATTTGTTCTATTAAGCAATAACCCCTCAAATCACACAGCTAAGATAAAAAATAATTGCATTTTATATACACATGGAAATACGATAATTTGTGTTTTTTCTTCATACACTGGGAAATACTGATTTAACACAGCACATGGTGGCTGGATATTTAAATGTTTGTTCATGGGTCAGCATCTTACCTGATGCTGTTATCTAAAGATACAGTCTCTGCAGCTGATCTCCTTTGAAACTTGTTGGATAAATACAACTCTTAGCTACCTCTCTGACAAGGGAAAGACTGTCCTCAGATATGTTGATGAACTAAAATAAATAGCTGGTCTATTTATGACATTGTTCATGGCATGTTTTTCTGACTCTGGGTTCCCCTGTTTATAGTTCATACAGATTGCCCCCCCCCCCTCAGTCGCAGTGATATTTAATTGCAAGTTCCTATGGCATATGTTGCACTTATGCTACCAACAAACTGTTTTTTCTTTCAGTTTTGTCTTTTCAGCCAACATCTGCTCAGAAGGCAGTGGTACTAGAGGACTGAGTGTCAGGATTCCTGGGTTCTAATTCCAAATCTGCCAGTTGCTCATTGTATGACTGTGATTTTAGGCAAGTTGCCCACTCTGTGCCTCAGTTTACCCATCAGAATTTTGTGGCATGATACATTGCAGGGATGTCTTTTGAAGTTCATTAATGTTTATGAAATCCTTAGGTCAAAGCAAGACGTATATTATACACGCACTGTTGATCATTACTATCGTGTCAGTTTCATGTGCTGTTAATCCATTTTTAAAAGGTATTACTAAGCCTCTTCAGGTAAAATACCCAAGTACTTTAGAGAATGGATCATTTTCACTTGGGGTCAGTGTCAGCACTTCTCTGGGTGGCTCCATCAATTTCCACAAAATTTAAACTTTCGTAATACTTCCTCCAAAACTAAGTTTTAAACCCTTACAGTTGCAAAGAGAGCATCTTGAATGTAGAATGAAGCAGCACCATCTTACTAAGTCTGAAGATAGACTGACATCAGCTTATTGTCTCTGAAACCTTGTGATGCCTTTGAAGCGCTAAGTGTAGTCAAAGCACCAGCGCTGGGAGAAAGCTCTCCCAGCGCTGTCCGTACTCCACCTCCCTGTGGGGAATAACGGACAGCGCTGGGAGCCGCGCTCCCAGCGCTGGGGCTTTGACTACACTGGCGCTTTGCAGCGCCGCAATTTGCAGCGCTGGAGAGGGTGTGTTTTCACACCCTGCTGCAGCGCTGCAAATTTGTAAGTGTAGCCAAGCCCTTAGTCTCGAAGGTGCCACAAGTACTCCTGTTCTTTTTGCAGATACAGACTAACATGGCTGTTACTCTGAAACAGAAAATCCAGTTTCCTTGCCTGCCACTATGATCTCATCCTTCCCCTTTCTCATATTATCCACTGACTTCTGCATCAAGTTAGACTCCTTGTACTGACTGTTAAGTCACTACACAGTTCTGTCCTTGACTAAATCTGTAATCCTGTCTCCTACACACCATCTCATCCTCCAGTGAATAATGCCTCATCTCCATGATCTACTTTTGTTTCCCAAGCTTGTTCCATGCTGTGCTTTATGGCTGAATGACCATCTTCATTCCACTGCAGCAAATCCCTCCCTAAAACTCACTGCTATGAAACAGAGCCTCTTTCTAGGTTTCAGGCCAGAGAACAAGTGAGAATGATTCTATAGCTTCATGGTTAGGGCACTCAGTTGGGTCTTGGGTGCCAGTCCCTACTCTACTGAGTATTTAATTAGTTATTCAAAGTGGAACAGCTTCCACAAAAGAGGTTCCCATTCCAGACTATCCTATAGACCCATGGTTAAGGCACTCATCTGCAGTGTGAGAAATCCAAGTTCAAATTCCTCCTCTGAATTGGGCAGAGAAGAGAACAGAACCTGGATCTCTTATATCCTAGGTGAGTGCTTTAATCACAGGGCTACAGAGTACAAGGTGGGGATGTCTGCATCTCCTTGATTTTGTGAATGGTGTGTAAGTCCCTTTGTGAATATATTCTGAAAAAAATGGGCCAAAACTATTCAGTAAATTTGTGTTGGATTGATGAATAGTTTAAGTCAACCTGAAACTGATTTTTTTCATGAATAAATGCTGTGTCCAAAAATTTTTGCCCAGCAAAAATGCAAGGAACGCATAATATCATGCTGGAAATGAAACCCTTCCTCAGTCAGTAGGTCAGACTAGATTAACCTAATGGTATCTCTCAGCCTTAATTGTTATGATTACATAATCTTCCATTTCACAAACCACAAACTCTCCGTTACCCCATTAAATGTTGTCAGTTTCCACACTGCCAGCCAAATGAACAATTAGCAGCATATGTGATTATTATATATGTAAGTATGTCTAGGAGGAGGACTCTCTGTTCTGGAACTTGTTTCTCTCCTTGGTCTGACAGAGCTAGAATCCACTGGCTGCCTTGTAGCTCTAGCCTTGTTGTTGCAAGCTTTTGAGAAGGTGTTGGATTAGCAGGGCCGATGTGCTTTGGAGGTGCTGGCTATAGACAACCCTGCTTATAGACTCTCTTGGTTAACAGGGTAAGAGCATGTTGGGAGCTTCTTGTTGGCTTCCTTTCTGTGATTTGTCATTGTTTTAGTTGTGTGAACTAGGGTAACCAGATGTCCCAGTTTTATAGGGACAGTCCCAATATTTGGGGCGTTTTCTTGTATAGGCTCCTATTACCCCCCCACCCCCAGTCCTGATTTTTCACACTTGCTGTCTGGTCACCCTAGTGTGAATCTACAGCATGTGGTTATGTTCGTTTTACAAATTGCTAAATAAAGACACGAATACAAGAGATGAACGGGTGCTGAACTCCAAGGTCTGAACCCTCTCCCCTTTCACAAGCTCCACAATGGTCCAAATTTTGTGGCTTGATCGTATTCCTACAATACCCTCAAGCTGGAACAATGAATCTAACCCACCTCCATATTCTGCGGGAGGTCACATTTGAGAATCTGAATCAAAACCATGGCTCAGGTACCTCTCTAAGGGTTAAGTTCCCGTCTTTTATGCTTTATTCCACATCTCTGTTGTGCCAATCAGATTACCTCAGCCCAGCATACCAGCGATTTTTCTTCATTATTTTGTATCCTGCAGCAGCAGTGGAGCCTGATTGTAAGAACTGATTGACTTAGCTGGTGTCGTGGCATAACAAGCTAAAATTAGGGCTGGAAAAGGACAGCTGATTTGAATACACGTAAAGCAGCAAAGTCTGCCCAATTTTCAGTGGCTAAATCATTTGGTCAAACAGTGACTGCATAAAATTTTCTGAGGGGTAGCCGTGTTAGTCTGGTTCTATAGAAGCAGCAAAGAATCCTGTGGCACCTTATAGTCTGTTAGTCTATAAGGTGCCACAGGATTCTTTGCTGCTTCTATAAAATTTTCTGTGACCTGTCTAATCTATCTGGCCCCATACATACTACACTGGGAGATGCCTGGTTACCCTTGTGTCAAACACATACCATCTTGTCAGAGCCAAACATGAAATAAAGATTAAGTATAGCTTGAAAATATTTCTTTTTCAAATCAAGGGATAAGACAAACCATTTTTTATACCCCAAAAGGAAGCAGGGAGGGCCATGTGAGCCTGCGTTGCTCCGGACAGAGTGCACAAACACTGAATATGCCTTTCACTTGTCCTCATCGTAGGGTCTGGCTTCAATGTTAACTTAAATTACCAGAATACATCAACCTCACGCTGGTTGTCTCTCTATGCAGGATTGCAGCACCTGATATCCAGGTGATTCAGTAAGAGTACAATATTATGTAGGGGCTGAGAACCAGACATCCTGTTATAGTCTGTCTTAAAAAGTTTTGATAGGAACTTTTGAAAATTGCTTTTATAATAGGGAGGGTTCGGAAGTCTCTCCTACTCAGAAGGAAAGTGTTTTACACCCAGCTTTAAAAATAATAGTTTCCTTAACTGATTTTATTTCTTCTCTTCTTTCTAAAGCATGGAGAAGCCCCTGCCCTCAGTGAATACTTTTCCCTGTCAGTGCTTCTGCTTTGTCAGGAAACAGGGAGCAGGAAATCTTCAGGCATCCATAAGCATAAATGGGCCCTCTGGCTTGGGCACTAGGAGGACTGGAAGAGTGGAGGGGGAGCCCCCGCAGTCCCACTCTATCAGAGCCCCTGCCCCTCCCACCAGTCCCACCCTCCCGGAGCCCCTTCCTCCCCTCCACACACTCTTCTTACCTTACTCTCCCTGCTGACAAGCCCAAAGCTCTTGGCTTCCTGCTTTCCAGACCTGGTGGGTCCCTGACACCAAGAGGAGCCTGCGCTGCAGTCAGGGGCGGCTCTAGCAATTGCGCCGCCCCAAGCAGGGCGGCACGCTGTGGGGGGCGCTCTGGCGGTCTCCAGTCCCGCGGCTCCGGTGGACCTCCTGCAGACGTGCCTGCGGACGGTCCGCTGGTCCCGCGGCTCCGGTGGAGCATCCGCAGGCACGCCTGCGGGAGGTCCACCCGAGCTGCGGGACCAGAGGACCCTCTGCAGGCATGCCTGTGGCAGGTCCACCGGAGCCCCCGGATGACCGGACCCTCCGCAGGCACGCCTGCGGGAGGTCCACCGGAGCTGCCTGCCGCCCTCCCGGTGCCATGCCGCCCCAAGCACGCGCTTGACGCGCTGGGGTCTAGAGCCGGCCCTGGCTGCAGTTTTGGTAGCTGACACGTGTGGGCCCAGCTGCTGGCATGTGGCTCAATGGAGAGTGGGACCCAGGTGCTGGCCAACTGGGCCAGGTCACAGTGTGCTCCCTCCCAGACAAGTTTTAAAGGGTGTGTGGGGGGGGGACAATGGCGCTTCGGGCATTGGAACCTTTGTAGAAGTGGAGGGGCCAAAGTCAAAGTGGTGGAGGAAATTAATACTTAAAATATCCCACAGAGAGCGCCTATGTTTCTTTTGTTAAAAAGGGAGTGTGAATGTGTGGGTGGGTGGTGGGGCCCATGGCCCCTGACCCCCTGGTTCCAGCCTCTGTGCCCTCTGGCATTCCCACCCACTTCTGTCACCCTCAATAGGCTGCCCCTCTGCCTCCTTCTCAATTAAACTTCTCCAGCTTTTTCCGTCCCTGTGACCTTCATCAGTCTTCCTTGGAAGGTCTCTCTATCCAGGGTATCCGTGTAGGGTGACCAGATGTCCCGATTTTATAGGGACAGTCCTGATTTTTGGGTCTTTTTCTTATATAGGCTCCTATTACCCCCCACCCTCTGTCCTGATTTTTCACACTTTGTCTGGTCACCCTATATCTGTGGCTCTTCTTACAGCTTACTTCACTTATCAAAATACAGCAACCAGAGCTCATCTCAAGCTGCAAAATTTGGATCCAGATTTTGAGTATCCCAAAGTTTGGAGGTATTTGCATCTAGGGCTTTGATGTTTCCCATTGCAAATTTCAGCTCTGTGCTTGGATTTTAAATTACCAAAGTTAGGAGGTGGGAATTGGATCTGGGAATTCGCTTGGGCTTGGGGCTTACATGTGACCCCAGGATGGTGGATTCAATATGTGTGTGTAATTGAAACTTCTACAATTTTACGTGAAATAGGAATTGGCTCCGTGCCTAATATCCTTAGCATCTCTTTCTGCATCAGTCTCCTGGTGAGAAACTGAAATATACTGCTTTGATCAAGACAGAGCCAGAAAGATTGTTGTCCTTCTTATGTGATTTATGTTAAGGCTTATATGAAGAGTAACAGTCTGACTAGTGTAAATCATTCATGCTAGGAAACCCAGCACCGTCTAATAGTCACTGTATGGCCTGCAGTTAACTCTTTTAGTTCTGGTATTCTTCTACCCCTGCTGGACTGAGTGAATTAATAGAAGCACTCACACAGGAACAGGGCCAGATTGCACCAGTCAGGCGCTAGTCTGTGGTAAGGGCAGTGCAAAGTTGCAGTCTTCCAGAGATTGACATACAAATGCAGGAGCGCCGGCAGCCTTTTTGGCACCCTAGGCGGCAGAAGGTCCCGCCCCCAAAATACTGCTGATGACTGTGGCGGCAGAACATCCGGCCGCCGCGGTCGCCGCCCCCCAAATGTCAGCACCCTAGGCGACCACCTAGGTCACCTAATGGGTTGCGCCGGCCCTGTACAAATGTAAATTGACTTGCTGTCACCCCTTAGGAAGGGCTCCTTCCTATCATAGAATCATAGAATTTCAGGGTTGGAAGGGACCTCAGGAGGTCATCTAGTCCAACCCCCTGCTCAAAGCAGGACCAAACCCAACTAAATCACCCCAGCCAGGGCTTTGTCAAGCCTGACCTTAAAAACCTCTAAGGAAGGAGATTCCACTACCTCCCTAGGTAACCCATTCCAGTTCTTCACCACCCTACTAGTGAAAAAGTTTTTCCTAATATCCAGCCTAAACCTCCCCCTCTGCAACTTGAGACCATTACTCCTTGTTCTGTCATCTTCTACCACTGAGAACAGTCTAGATCCATCCTCTTTGGAACCCCCTATCTGTGAACCCATTCTAGTGTGGAAGAAGGGGTAGGGTCATGACCTCCTTCCTGGCTCCTTTGAGTTGACTACCAGTGGAGGTAGGAAAAGACTTATGGCCCTTATTCCCATCCCTTGTAAGAACCAGATACTTTGTAGTCCATCATAGGAGAATCACTGATTTTGTCTGTTTTACTGCATTAATTATGCTGGAAGTGAATCGCCTGAGATTATTCTTATGTTATTTTATCTGTAACTTAGTCAATGCATATTGCTCTTTTCCATCTATAATTAGATTAATGTTATTGTTATACTGAATGATGTTAATGGCTGCCATCAGGTGATACAATCTCAGGCCTCTTTAGGTGTGTGCCAAGCACTCTTTCAGGCTCAACAGAACAAGTGAGCAGCCCCTTTATGTAAAAGCAGCTTCAGAGAATAGTGGGACTGGCTGCATGGCAAGTTAAGGCTAACCCAGTAGGGTTTTCCCTGGGGCTAGGATATTGGCTGTAGGCTGTGTGTGTTGCATGCAGAAAGCCAGGAGAACTGGCAGTGTGTGACCCTGACAGAGAGAGATTTTCTTGGATACAGATACATCCATAGAATTTAAATTGTAACAAGACAGAACTTTCCTTCCTAAGGGTACGTTTATACTTACCGCGCGGGTCGACGCGGCGAGTTCGACTTCTCGGAGTTCGAACTATCGCGTCTGATCTAGACGCGATAGTTCGAACTCCGGAAGCGCCGCGGTCGACTCCGGTACTCCACCGCGGCAGGAGGAGTTGGCGGAGTCGACCTTGGAGCCGCGGAGTTCGCTTCCGCGGCGTCTGGACGGGTAAGTCATTCGAACTAGGGTAGTTCGAATTCAGCTACGTTATTCACGTAGCTGAATTCGCGTACCCTAGTTCGACCCCGGGGCTGTGTGTAGACCAGGGCTAAGATTAGAGTGGTGTTAATGGGTCACCTCACCTTGAATGGTCCCTTGAAATATGTGTTCATTACTTATGTTAAGCAATCTTTTCCACCTTGTATTTAGCTGTGATACTCTCAGATAGTTTCCAAGACCTGAAGAAGAGCTCGAAAGCTTGTCTCTCACCAACTGAAGTTGGTCCAATGAAAGATATTATCTCATCCCTCTTGTCTCTGATATCCCGGGACTGACAAGGCTACAAGAACACTCTTTAAAATTAGTAAAGAATCCTGTGGCACCTTATAGACGAACAGATGTTTTGCAGCATGAGCTTTCGTGGGTGAATACCCACTTCGTCGGATGCAAGAGTGGAAATTTCCAGGGGCAGGTAAATATAAGCAAGCAAGAAGCAAGCTAGAGATAACGGGGTTAGATCAATCAGGGAAAGTGGCCTGCACTTTCACAGGCCTTGGGTGGCAGGCCAGTCCTCGTCCACAGACAACCTGCCAACCTGAAGCATATTCTCACCAGTAACTGCACACCGCACCATAGTAACTCTAGCTCAGGAACCAATCCATGCAACAAACCTCGATGCCAACTCTGTCCACATATCTACACCAGCAACACCATCACAGGACCTAACCAGATCAGCCACACCATCACCGGCTCATTCACCTGCACATCCACCAATGTAATATATGCCATCATATGCCAGCAATGCCCTTCTGCTATGTACATCGGCCAAACTAGACAGTCTCTAAGGAAAAGGATAAATGGACACAAATTAGATATTAGGAATGGCAATATACAAAAACCTGTAGGAGAACACTTCAACCTCCCTGGCCACACAATAGCAGATCTCAAGGTGGCCATCCTCCAGCAAAAAAACTTTAGGACCAGACTTCTAAGAGAAACTGCTGAGCTTCAGTTCATTTGCAAATTTGACACCATCAGTTTAGGATTAAACAAAGACTGTGAATGGCTTGCCAACTACAGAACCAGTTTCTCCTCCCTTGGTTTTCACACCTCAGCTGCTAGAAGAGGGCCTCATCCTGATTGATCTAACCTCGTTATCTCTAGCTTGCTTCTTGCTTGCTTATATTTACCTGCCCCTGGAAATTTCCACTCTTGCATCCGACGAAGTGGGTATTCACCCACGAAAGCTCATGCTGCAAAACGTCTGTTAGTCTATAAGGTGCCACAGGATTCTTTGCTGCTTTTACAGAACCAGACTAACACGGCTACCTCTCTAATCTTTAAAATAAGTCATGTGTAGTCACCAGTGAGTCTCCCATTGTGAAAGGTATCTCACGTGACAAGGCAGACAGACTCTGGGTTTGGCTACGCTTGCAGGTGTGCAGTGCTGGGAGTTACAGCTGTCTTTGTACAGCTGTGTAGGGAAAGTGCTGGAGTGTGGCCACACTGACAGCTACCAGCGCTGCGGTGTGGCCACATTTGCAGCATTTGCAGCGGTATTGGGAGTGGTGCATTATGGGAAGCTATCCCACACAGCACCTCATCCCAGTTTGGCGCCGTGGGTTGTGGGAAGGGGTCGGAGGGTGCGGGTCATACTGCTTCCTGTCCCAATGCCCCATGATGCATCGCTTCACATCCCAGCAATCCCTGTTTTTCTGTCCATGTTTGGCACCATCTTGACTCTCTCAACGGTTTCTGTGCAGCGCGATTTCTGTGGGAAATGGAGCCCGAACTGCTGAGGAGTATGCTGACGAGTCTCGCCAGCACATCACGTTTGGCAGTTGAGCTATTCCTTAAGATCCAAAGTGATGAGGAGTCCGATGATGATAGCGAGTCGCCTGATGCGTATGACACTAAATTGCTTCTGGCATTCACGGAAATGCTCAGCACCGTGGAACGCTGCTTCTGGGCTCGGGAAACAAGCACTGAGTGGTGGAATCACGTCGTCATGGAAGTCTGGGAGCAGTGGCTGCAGAACTTTCGGATGAGAAAAGCCACTTTCATGGGACTGTGTGAGGAGCTCGCCCCCACCCTGCGGCGCAAGGACACGAGATTGAGAGCTGCCCTGGCGGTGGAGAAGCGGGTGGCTATTGCAGTCTGGAAGCTGGCAACTCCAGACAGCTACCGATCGGTCGGGAACCAGTTTGGAGTGGGCAAGTCGACCATTGGAATCATGTTGATGCAAGTTTGCAGGACCATTAATCGCATCCTGCTAAGAAGAACTGTGACTCTGGGGAACGTGCAGGACATTGTGGATGGCTTTGCACAAATGGGTTTCCCTAACTGTGGAGGGGCGATAGATGGGACGCATATTCCTATTCTGGCACCACCCCACCTAGCATCCGAGTACGTTAATCGAAAGGGATATTTCTCTATGGTTCTCCAGGCGCTTGTGGATCACCGTGGGCATTTCATTGACATTAACACAGGCTGGTCTGGAAAGGTGCATGATGCATGCATCTTTCGGAACACTGGCCTGTTCAGGAAGCTGCAGGCACGGACTTTTTTCCCAGACCGGAAGATCACAGTAGGGGATGTCGAAATGCCCATTGTGATCCTTGGAGACCTCGCTTACCCCTTAATGCCTTGGCTCATGAAACTGTATACAGGGAAGCTTGACAGGAGCAAGGACTGGTTCAACTACAGGCTGAGCTGGTGCCGAATGACTGTGGAGTGTGCTTTTGGCCGTTTAAAAGCTCGCTGGAGATCTCTGTATGGGAAGCTAGACTTGGGGGAAAGCAGCATCCCCGCGGTTATATCCGCTTGCTGTACTCTCCATAATATTTGTGAAGGGAAGGGTGAAACATTCAGTCAGGCATGGACCTCTGAGGTTCAACGCCTGGAGGCTGAATTTGCACAGCCAGAGAGCAGGGCTACTAGAGAGGCCCAGCACAGGGCTGCAAGGATTAGGGGTGCCTTGAGGGAGGAATTTGAGGCTGAAAACCAACAGTAATGTTTGGTGCCTTGCACGGGAGTGAAGTGCAGTGGTTACAATGTTAGTAGGAATCTGTTTCTCCTAAGCTGATTTTCAGTGCCTGTTTCTTTCCTGGGCTAAGGTATCTTTGACTTTCTGCAATAATAAAGACTGTTTTCAAAGCCAAGAATTCATTTATTGAAAAGAAAATAACTTTATTGACAGACACACAACATTTTGGGAACCTAAAAGGGCAGGGGGGTGGGGTGGGGAACTGTACAGTCACAGGTTTGAATATGTCCTGTCTGGAGTGCTGTGCAATGACTGCTGCACTTCAGGGTGCATATACTGCATGGTGATGGGGGTTGAGTGCAGAGGGTAGAGGTTGTAGTTCTCAGGGCTGGTTGGTGAACGTACAGGTGTTGGAGGCAGCTGGTGGAGGTAAGAACCTGGATGCTGGGGAAGGGGGTTTTGAGCTGACATTGGGGCACAAGGGAAAGAGCTTTGGGACGGGGGGGGGGGGGGGACACGGTGCGGTAGTGCTCTGCCTGCATGGCTATGAGTGCTTGGATAGAGTCTTCTTGGCGCACCAGGATGCTTATCAGCTGCTTTGTGCTTTTCTTCCTGGCCGCTGCGTTTTTCTGGCGGATCCTGCTTTCCCTTTCCCTCCAGTCCTGCACTTTTTGATTCTCTGTGACAGAGTGATCCATAACTGCTTGCAGCAGGTCTTCTTTGCTTTTTCGCGGCTTCTTCCGGAGGTTTTGGAGTCTTTGAGTTGTTGATAACACGGGCAGCTGAGATCTCAAGGTTGCTTGTGGAAAGGCAAAAAAGGCAACACTTAACAGAGGCAGCATTGTTTATATCAGACAGTTATTCCCACACAGTGAAGGAGTTTACAGTCTTCACAATAGCATAATTTTCCCATACCAAAGAGAGCGCACATAACCCACAGGAGCCCCGAAATGGTGAGTAACGGGGACGGATTGCTTCAGGGCTGTACTGGCCTCGGGGTTTCTGTGTGTTGGGGAAAGCAAACAGCTGCAGGGGGCACCTACACTGAACACTCTCCCAACATTTTCCACAGGAGTTTGTCCTGGAAGATATCTTGCTGCTGCGGGTCACCTGGGAAGAGCGGGAGGGTCTTCTACTGCAATGAGGATTCCGCCCTGGCCCTTATGCAGCTTGCCTGTGTCTTGCAATGGTCCCCCCCACCCCTCGCAGCACAGTGGCGTGGACGCGTTAGCCTGACTGGGACAAGGACCACAGTGGCTCTCCCTATAAACTTGTGCAAGTGCATTGCCCATGCTCTGGCTGAAACTTTTGAAGAGATTACCGAGGCCGATTACCGCGATGTGATAGACCACATCAGTGCGCTATTCCACATCTAGGCATGCATGCATGCAGCCCTAACCTCCCTCCTCTCCTGAAAAATTTCCATCCTGAAAACAAAAGCCACTTACCGGGAACCCGCTCCTCTGTTTGTCCTCCACCAAGTACCGGCTGCTGCGACTGGCTACCTTCCTCCTGGCTTGAGACAGCTCCTGGCTGCATGCCTTTAGGGACTCCCGGGTGTCTCCCCCCACCCCAGTACCTTCACTCTTGGTTTTCTCCTCCATCCCCTCCTCCTTCCCCCCCTGCTCTGAAGTGTCCATCATAGTCCTCGGATTGGCAGTGGGGTCACCCCCAAGTATCGTATCCAGCTCTTTGTAAAAATGGCAGGTCGTGGGGGCAGCGCTGGAGTGGCGGTTTCCCACGTGGGCTTTGCAATAGGCACTCCGCAGCTCCTTCACTTTAACCCTGCACTGCACCGCGTTCCGGCCATGGCCCCTTTCCAGCATGGCCTTTGATACCTGGCCAAAGGTATCGTAATTCCTACGGCTGGAGTGCAGCTGGGACTGCACAGCTTCCTCCCCCCAAACACTGATGAGGTCCAGCAACTCGCCATTGCTCCATGCTGGGGCTCGTTTGGCGCGTGGAGGCATGGTCACCTGGAAAGATTCACTGATTGCACTCCACACCTGGCTGAGCAAACAGGAAGGGGATTTTTAAAATTCCTGGGGCATTTAAAGGGCGGGTCACTTGAGGCCAGGGCAGTAGAGTTCGAACTGATGAGCAGAGTGGCTGAACAGGCATTCTGGGATACCTCCGAATACCTCTGGAGGCCAACAGCGCTTTTGGTGGCCACACTGGCGGAGCAGCGCTGCATCACCAGCGCTGCAATCGTTATTCCCCAGGCCGAGGTGGAGTACAGCCAGCGCAGTAGCCAGGGAGATACAGCTCTGTATGTGCCTTGCAAGTGTGGATGGTGAGTGAGTTGCAGCGCTGTAAAGCCACCACCAGCGCTGCAACTCTCCAGTGTAGCCAAGCCCTCAAGATCTGCATGCTCAGAGTCTGAAGGAGCCATCTTGTTATGTATCTAATAAAGAGTGTTGCGGTTTAAACTTTATATCCCCGGTCTCACTCTGGATTCCTGAAGTACAGAGGCTGTAGCATACTAACACTGAAGATACTCTCAGCTGCCTGACTATGCTAGGAAACATGACAATTTCTCTCTTTGCAATATACAGTAATTAGTATAATGTTGGCATATAGACAAAGATAATAATAACTGGAGCTAGGTGCTTACTGCAAAAATAGTGTTTGTGAAAATTTGTTCGGTTTCTGAACAACTTTTTGGTTGGACCATGTTTGTGTCCTTATTAATGACGATTCAAAAACACTTGCAAAAATGGGTTTTTGTTCAAACAAGTGTGTAGGGAATGGTGGTTCTTTGTATGAATTGCCTAATTTGTGTGCCAATAAGCATGTTTGCTATATGTTACTCACTATTCATCATTTGTCTTGCGTTCTTCTCTCTTTGAAAATGTCCAGTCATCCAATCAGGGAGCAAATACCAATACCAAGTGACTTAGATGCCCAATTGCTGAACATATTTCCACAAACTGCTAGAGTGAACTGCTGCCGTTGGCAGAAATTTGCTCACATAGACTATTCAGCAAAGTCTTATAACTAATATATTTGTGGAAAGTGGGAACAGCTTGTCAATGATCCATGTACAGAACAAGGGACTTAATTTGTTGAATACTTATTCATAATGAATTAATCGACCAGTTCAAATAATAGTACCTAAAAATTCCCTGGCAGTTTTACAGTAGGCTCCTTCTTTTCCTGACCCAAATTGTTTTGGAGTTGTTGTGTGGCTTTAAAAACTTGCTGTTTCCATCCCAGACGTGACTGCATCTCAAGGGTGGGTATATGGCGTGTATGTATATGGTCATATAAAGGCTCCAGTCCTGCAAATAAGTACTCACTTACTCGTGTGCTTAATTTATTGTTGTGAGTGGTCCTTTTGAGATAATTGAAATCACCTGAAAATTGAAATCATACTCATTATAGTAACCTTAAATGTGAATGAGAGTTTGCAGGATCAGGGCCAGTTTGTAGAAAATATTTAGGCACCTTTCAAGGCTGAGTGGTGCTATACAATTTGCACATAGCAGTAAATGCAGTATTAGGTCATTAGTATAATCATCATTGCATGTTCTTATTTATAACTAATAAAGTATTTTCAGTACATTTCCTTTTTAAGCCTTTCTTCATATGCACATCAAATTTGTGTAAAAAAAGCACAGAATGAATAAGTAGTACAATGAAATGGAATTGATGGTCTGTGAGGATGAACAGTGCCTGATATATTGGAAATGGGTTCAAATACAACACGTCTATCTGAAACCTTCGGTGCTATGCAAGCGGTTAATATAGCAAAGATTGCATATTTTATCCTTGTTTTAGCTGGTCCTTTTATAAGAACAACTGTTATTGTCAGTCTAACCATTATCATATTTTAATAAGAGGAGATGTCTGAAGCACATCTGTGCTGCAACTAAGTAAACAAAGAATATTTAGTACTCTCCTAATGGCAGTAACAATAACTATGTGAGAGCTCTTTGGGGAGGAGGGAGGTAACTTTCTATTCAAAATCGAACTAGTGTACATGGATTTATGGTGCTTTTTTCAAATGGAAGGGGGGAAATGTTTTGCTCTGGGAGATGAGAATTTACTAGTGGATTCAAGTGCAACTTTAGAGAAATACGATAGTATTAGATGTGGCAATATCACAGTATTGTTTTATTGGCAATTAGATTTCAAACTGGCAGGAATGTATGAAAATAAGCCTCAATTATGGGACTGTGGAGTTTCAGTGCCATCTGTCAACAGTTTGCTCCTTATGCCACAACATGTGTACCTTTGGAGGGGAAAAAAAGATTTAATAGCACGAGTGAAGAGGTAAAACACACCAAATTGTACTTCAGTTTTTATAACTAATGTTTTCATTTATGGGATTTGATGTGGTACAAACAAATTTACATTTACCGTGACACACAAGCTGCCAGGTCTCCTGATTCTTGTGATATATTGTAAAGAAAAGCAATATATCCTACTTGCAATCTTCTAGGAGTGCTTGCAAAATCTGATATAATACATGCATAAAAAAGGTGTCCCATAACTCCTCCCTGAATCATTTGCTGTTGTAAATAACCTGTCTTGGGAAAGAGGTGGAAAAAATTAGAGCCGTGCCAACTTGTGGACGTTAAAGATTTTCAAGGAACTTTTTGTGATGGTTCTGCTCGAAACTCAGCTCAGGTGACCATATTATGATTATTTATTAGCATTTGATTCTGTTATTTATTAGTAGTACAAGTCATTCTAAGACACTCAGCACCAGATTGCCATTATTAGAATACTTACAGGCCCCAACCAACAGCAAGACCCCATTGGGCTAGTGGCTACACAAACACATTGGGTATGTCTACACAGCCTCTGGGAGGTGTAATTCCCAGCTTGGATAGACGTACGTGTGCCAGCCCCACTCGAGCTAGCGTCTAAAAATAGCAGTGTGGCTGTGGTGGCACACAGCTTTGGGCTTGCCACCCAAGTATGGTCCCACTCAGCGTCTACCCAACCTGGGAATTATACCTCCCAGATGCTGTGTAGATTTGCCTGTAGTAAGACAGTTCCTGCCCTGAATGCTTTCCAGTCTAAATAGACAATATAGACAGAGAGTGGGAGAAGTAGAAGAAAGAAATACAAGAAGAAAGCTAATATTTTGAGACTAAGTCCCAGATCCACAGAGGGACTTAGGCATTGCAATCACCAGAGTTGCAATACCTTTTAGATGCCTGGAAAATCACTGGAACAATAATGTCTGAATGAGGTGCCCAGGCTTCCTACACAATGATTAATGTCTAAGTTCCTTTGTGGATCTGGCCCTAGAGGTTTTGTTCAGGGTCGCAGAGAAAGTCTTTAGACGAACCAGGAAGCAAACTCAGATTGTCTTGAGTCCCAGGCTAGTGGCTGTAAGGAGGTTATCCTTCCCCATGGAACTATAACCAGAGAAAGGCACACTTTATTCCAGTCAAAAGAGAAGCAGCATTCTCACAAAAATGGGGACTTGTATTGGGAGAAGAAGTTGCTGAAATGACAGTGGCACAGATTGCTTAGGTTCTGGTCCTGCAAAAACGTATGCACATTGTGATAAAGCAAAGAAACTGCCTGCCAGCACAGCAGGGGTTAAAGAGAGCCACCGCTGAAACCACTAGACTTCCCTGTTACACACATGCTTAAGATTACTACGATGAATAGGGACTACTCACCATAGGTGAAGTTTGATTTCTATATTTGGGGAGGCAACTCCAGTCAGGTCAATGGGGCCGTGTGTGGGGGCAAAGTCTGTGTTGGCCCGAGGCTTGCAGTTTTAGGGGCAGCACCCCCCAGACTATACCGATGAGTAAGTGTTAGCCGGTGGCTGTAATCCTGCACTTCTAGATGAGGAGCAATACTTTGAATTTCACCCAGTGCATTCACCTTTGGCTTTGGATAAAAAATTTGAGCTCTGTCCAATTTCTATAACAGTCAAGCTGGGTGGTTTCAGTTTGTTTTGCAAGCCCACATCAGTTCAGCCTTTAAGTTTGCAAATCCAAAACCAGCCATAGCTCAGAGACAGGTTTTACTTTATCCAAACCAATGCTGGGAGATGGTTAATAATAATAATAATATGGTTTTGACTCATCCCTGTTTGTATTCTCTGCTTTTGGTCGGTCTTAATCAAAAACTAAAACCATTCGGACAAAGTATAGGTTTGCTCTTTGCAAGTATAGTATGTAATACATTGATTACATCAGTGATTATATCAATTGCAAGAGAGGGTACTATTTCAAAGGCACTTTGTGACAATTGTAACAACATGTGAGCAGGTGGCATTTCCCCCCGTTTTAAAATGCAGTCAATAGATGCTGTGTGTGAACTCGCCCCCTTCCTGGGGTTTGGTTTTTTAAGAAATTCACACAACATGAACTCCGGCCCAAGCCATCTCCCTGGCCCTGCTTGCTTCCAGGCTTCCTCCTTAAGATTACTCAACCCCAGAGTCTAGATTTCATCCTGTGCCACTCCTACCTGCTACATATTCCTGGTTGAGTTAATTAGCTATAGCCCCCTCTCCTCCCATAGTGAATCATCAGAAATCAATTGGCATCTTCCATTGCCTGTAGGGCTAACAGGGTGGGACACCAGAAGGAAATAGGCAACCTGTTACAACCATTGTGCAAAGGCTTCTGGATCAGTCCAATCTGTCTATTCCCATACTTACATTTGAGATGCTCAATCTAAACTAAGGGGTGTGTGGGGGTGTGTGTGTGAGTGAGAGTATATAATATATATAAAAATACATTTTAGATATGAATGATTTTTAAATCCGTTCGTTAAATATTTTTAATGAAGTCTGCACAGTCATCAGTTTCTGCGTAAGGAGCCCAGGCAGGGGTCAAGACTGGGAAGTGTTGATAGCAAAGCTATCAATTTTATGGATTTTCTTTTCATTCTCAGGTTGTGGTGCTTTTTCTGGATTGCTCCAGGATTCCTACACATGAGCTGTAATTTCAATTCCCCTAATGTGCCTGCAGAAGAAGGGATATGTAGGAGTAGATGTTTCTCTTACACTAGACTAAATGAGGAATAACTCCAAAGAGTTCAAAGGAATTACACCAATGTAAAACCAATGGGTGGGTGAGAAGAAAATTAGATTCCTTGTGTTCAGTGCTTAGCTGCTTGTACGTGAACACTGATCATTACTGATTTAGTTTGCTTCCTTTTCTCTTCTCACAGGTAGCACCATGGAGTGCTTTCCCTGCTCTTTGAGGAGTCTGGGGAGAGGAAAGAAGCAGTAAAGAGTTGGCAACAGCAGTAGCTTCAGGCACAAGCCTTGCAAAAAGAGAGTCCCTGAATAGCATGAGCAGCCTGAGATGAATGGTGGGGGTGGGGGCAGTATTAAGGTCCACATCTGGAGAGGAGAATCTGGATGGTGAGTAAACAGATAAAGAAATCAACTAACTGAGCTCAAGTAAAAATATGGAAAGAGACCAAAACAGTAGGAGCTAGAACAAAAAAGAAGGGCAAGAGACAAAAGAGAATTACAGGAGAGGTGAGAAAAAGATGGCATTAGGCAAAAAGAAACAGGTACACAAAAGTAGGTATTTGAAAAATTATTGAAGATAAGTATAAAAGAAGAAAGAGGAAGGAAAAAAGACTTACTAAGAGGTGACCTGATTTCTTGTGAATAAGAGTGGAGTTTGGCCAGTGTTATCAGTCCAGTTGCTTAATCATTTCTAGTATAGTTTCTGACACACAATTTTATTTTATGCACATTGAAAATCGGTGTCAAACGTTTTGGACACTTTCCCACCTTGTGTTGTGTCCCAGCTGGTTCAGATGCTGAGAACAGCACTGGTTGAAATTTTATAAAAATGTCCCCACTTCTTGACCAACTATAAGAGTGGATGTCCCTTTTTTTAAAATAGCGAAAAAAATCTTTGAAGTGTGTGTGCTGAAATTTTCTAAAACAATATTAAAAGGAAAATACTTAAACTTGTTTTCTGTGCAATTCTGCCCCCTCCCACCCGTTTTTGACCTGCTCTAGTTAACAGGGATATGGATCCTAGACTGACAAGGAAAAGCTCTTACAGTTATGCATGGTTCTAGAATGCTTTCAGTCCCTCCGTTAGACCCAATTTAGCATGTAATTAGCTTTGAGTACCTGAATGGTTCCACTGAAGTCAATGACACTCTTCAGGTGCTTAAAGTTATGCATGTTTAAGTACCTTGCTGAACTTGTGTTAACTAAAATGTACCCACAGGTTATTTAAAAAAACAACAAAAATCCACACTTGAGTTAAATGAAATGTTTGTAATAAAAAAAGATATTGCCATCTAGTGGTGATTTACAACATAGCTAGTTTTGGTGCATACCTGTTCCTTTTATTGCTCACTAACAGTGAAAAGCTGGATATCTCTGTTTTCCCCCTGAGTGCTAGCTATTCAAACTTGCTCAGTTTTTACTCCACAAATGATGAAAGCTCATGAGCCTCACAAAAGTGCAGTGAAAGTCAATGAAGAAACAAAAGTGGCAGAACATTGGGGCAACCCTTCTGCCAAAATTAGGAGATTCTTCTGCCAGAACCCATGGCACAGAGCCCTTGGATGTTGCAACTCCATGCAGAGCAGGGTGGTGGTGGTACAAGGTGCCTACAAATCCCCCTCCTCCTCCATGCTGGATGCACATGCAGCCTCAGCAGTGGGTAGTTCTTGCTCCAGAGATGGCATAGCCAAAGCAATATGTCTGCTATGGCCAGAGAGATGTCTGTACATATGCTGTAGCCAGGAGATCATGCTCCCTTGAGACTGGTGGCACTGGCTAGAAAGGTTTCAGAGTAGCAGCTGTGTTAGTCTGTATCTGCAAAAAGAACAGGAGTACTTGTGGCACCTTAAAGACTAACAAATTTATTTTAGCATGAGCTTTCGTGAGCTGCAGCTCACTTCTTCGGATGCATAGAATGGAACACACAGACAGGAGATATTTATACATACAGAGAACATAAAAAGGTGGAAGTATGCATACCAACAGGAAGAGTCTAATCAATTGAGATGAGCTAATTTTTTCCTCCTACTGATGATAGCTCATCTCAATTGATTAGACTCTTCCTGTTGGTATGCATACTTCCACCTTTTCATGTTCTCTGTATGTATAAATATCTCCTGTCTGTGTGTTCCATTCTATGCATCCGAAGAAGTGAGCTGCAGCTCACGAAAGCTCATGCTAAAATAAATTTGTTAGTCTTTAAGGTGCCACAAGTACTGGCTAGAAAGGCAGCTTGGATCCCCCCTGCCCACACCTCTCCAGCCTTTGTGTAAGTAGCCTGCTTCAATGGAAGTTGCACCTTCTTACACCCCTGCCAAAACTGGTCTATGCTAGAAAATCAAGCTGGTTTAACTACATTGGTCAAAGGTGTGAAAAATCCACACCTCTGAGCAGCGTAGTGAAGCCAATCTAAGTCCCCAGGCTAGGTCGATGGAAGAATTCTTACAGGTCATTCTTTGGAGCTGTCCATCAAACAAAATGAAACCACAAGAGAGAAACTAAACACAGAAAGCATTCATGATTAGAATAACCCTCCCCCCTCACGACTTAATACCTACATGCCACATGCCGTAGGAAATGCTGTATGTATTTACACTGGTCTAGAATAATCATTGTGAAAATGGACCCAACCAAAAACTACTCTTCTGCTCACCCACGAAAGCTCATGCTCCAAAACGTCTGTTAGTCTATAAGGTGCCACAGGACTCTTTGCTGCTCTTCTGCTATAATGATCTTTGTGTAATGTAATTTTTTCCTGCAACTTAAAGAATTACTTGTTCTTAAGTGAACATGTGAGTAGAGTTTTGAAGGCCAATGTCTATGCACTTACTATAGTTTGTGGTATGTATGTACTTGTCTGTAGGTACCGTTTTACATCCTGTGTTCTGGAAGAGTCTGACTTTGAGCATTGAAAGTAGAGATGACTTTTGTCAGTGGGAGCAGGATTGAGACCCAAATATTAAGGTAATTCATTAATACACATTTTTGTATGAAACAATGTCTTCTGTTTTTTCTTTAAGTCCCATGTCACCAACAGAAATTTTCAGGACTAATCTCAAGTTAATATTGTTGTTTTGTGGCTCACAAGGCAACTTTCCCTGGAAATCCGACATGGCGAAAATGCTGCGAGGCTGCTGACAGATAATGTGTGTGGGATTTTTTCAAGCAGTCAGACAGAGAGGGATCAGTAATTTCATTGCCAGTTCAATCTGGGCCTTGTGGGCAGACAGAGGCCTGGGTGTCTGGAGTCAGCAAGCACATCTCCAGAGTAAGAATTTCAAGAAAGCAGCACAAATCACTAATAGAGAAGCTGACGTTGAACAACGGAGGCTGAAGGGTCTGATCTGATTCCTGAAGTCAATGGGAGTCTTTCCATTGCCTTCAGTGGGAAGTGGATCAAGCCCTAAAATAAAGTGTCACTTTAAGCAAACCCAATCCACAATTCTGTTAGTTCCAGAGGGTTTTACCTACTGATGTTTCCCACAAACAAGGTAAGGATTGGGGGGAGGGGAACAAGAAGAAAAGAGAGAAAAAATGAAAGAAAGAAAAAGCTCCAAGTGGCTCCTGACAGATGGTGCTAGAAAATGAGTATCTCTTTGGCACCGCGAATGCTCCCTCCGGGGTTCCTCATTCTCCGATATTCTCTTTCTCTCTTTCTTATTTTCCTTTCACTTGCTCCCTGACACTTGCCTTCATTTGCTGTAATTTAAATGAGAGCGCAGAAAAGGGATATTCAATTTTAATCTGTAAAGAGCTACTCCTGGGTTTGAAGCATCCATTTAACATGCAGGATGAGTGAAAAGAGGAATGGAGACCAGGGCTGCTGGCTGTCAGTTTCTGCCAGAGCAGTTGCTGCCATTCCTTGGCTGCTATCAAAGATTCATCAGGGGGAAGTCACTGCTTTGCAGACAAAAATAACAGATGGTCGTTCATGTTTGCCTTACTCCAGGGGCCTTGCCACAGTGAGCAAGGTCCAGGAGAATTTGAATAACTGGGGGTGTTCTTTTGTGTGTGCGCTCGTGCATATTTGAGATGTATTTTTTTGTTTTTGTCTTTGGATTTTTATAAACTTGCTAATGAATTTAATGATGAACCTATAGATTTTCTGAGATGCTTGCAGGATGCGTTTGTTTTGAAGTGCATTTTAATTAAGTTTTCCAGCTCTCATCCAACATTTAGGACTGTTCTGTTGCAAAACAAGCAGCTTACCACAGGTGGCGGGCATTGATGTAGCTTTAAAAACATCTTTTCCTGCTGCCAACCTAAATAAACATGGGTCTCTTTGGAAAAATACCCATAATGTTATCCCCCCCAACCCTTCAGCAAACTAAATACCATGTAAGCAAAATAAATACGTGTGTCAATCAGAGAGAGTTTGAGCAGAATAAAATAATCAGTTTCAACATTTCTCTGTATTTTTAGTTCATTTCAGTTATACCTCCTGCAACTCAGATAGTTTTTTAGACTATTTGGTTCATCTTTACAGTTACCTAAAACTCATCAGCAGTTTGTCTGATTTCAGACGTCTATTAAATATCAGATGTGACAAAAAAGGGACCTTTTTTTTGCCTGCCTTGCCTTTTTTAAAATGCTTTATTGCTAACAAATGCATAGATTGTTATTCATACATTTTGCAGTTGAAACTCATTGCCAACTAGTGAAGAATGTACATATGAAGAAATTAGGTTGCAATGAAGCAAAGTTACTTATGATTTTCCCTCTGCTTTTTCCATTGTGTTCACATTTTTTCCTTCCTCTAAGTGGTTGTCATTTCCCAAAACTTCAAACAGAGCTGAAGCTGCCCTATGGGATTGAGGCTTCTCATGCCTTCAGTAAAGATGGCTACTATTTCACACTGTGTGCAGGCAAAGGCTAGGAAGTATGTTTTGAATGTATGTGTGTGAGGTCCACTGCTGCAGCCACTCTAGTCACTTTGGGTCCCACTCTTGCCTCCACCCTCCAGTCCATGCATGCAAGGGAGAGGGAGTGACACGCAGGGGCAGAAACATAGATCAGCCCCCACAATATTTCCCTTGTGGGGAGGCTAGCTCCCATTGCTCCTGTGTGCCGGGGGCTGCCCCTAGTAAAGAGGTTTCCCATTGTTTTCAGTGGAAGAAAAGCCCCAGCTTGCTCTCAGAGCCATCACAACAGCCATCAAGTTTCTCAGTCTCCAGACCTGCCTGTGTGTGACTCAAGCAAAATATATGAAATGTGGAACACCTGGGTTTTGTTGCCAGATTATAATGGTTTTTAAGTATAACACCAATTTAAGGTTAATTTCTCATTGAATGAAATAAGAGGTTATTAAAAAGAAAACTATAAAACGTGTGTGACCGTAAGGATTCTCCATGCAGGCTGCCAGCAGGCTTTGGACCCTAGATATTCAGTTCCACAGCCAAGACCTCCACAATTTGAGCTAAAGGTTATCCTTTATATGGAGTAGATATTAGAGAGGTTTGCAACACACTCTTGACCAAAGGATTACCCCACTATTTGCTAGACAGCCATAGAAAGTTGGGGATCAGGACTCCTGGGTCCTCTTCCTGGCTCTGTGTAGGAAATGTGGTCTGATGACTACGGCAGTGGTTACACTGTCCTATTCTCCATTCCATCACAAGTGACCGCATGCAACCTCTTACTTGTTTGTAAGATGGGGAAATGTAACTTGCCTGGCTCCAGGTCAGGGTATGAGGCCTTGCTCAGTAAGGAGGTATTAAGTGAACAGAAATGTACACAGCAATTGAGTGGAAAAGGTGAGATTTAAAGGAACTCGCCTGACTTCCAACTAAGTGCACCTTCTCCCAGTCTAAAGATAGTCTGGTGTGAATGTTTTCATTCTGCCCGGTCATGCAATGCTAGTGAGCAATGTGTAGTAGCGGCTGGCACTTCTGAAGCATGGACCTTTTCCACCAAGACTAGGCAGACTGTGATCCTGAAATTGGGGCAGAGGCACACAGTGCATTCCTCTGGTGGATTCAATGTGGATGTGAGGAGGCATCCTTTTCAGACAGGGGAAATGAGGAGAAGCAGCAGGCACTGGGATCGGGGCCTTGGCAGACGTAGTGTTTGGAGGCTGTGAGTTGTGAGTGCTGGTGCAGGAGGAACTGAAATGACTGTTGTAGAGTCAAAACGTTACACACGTCACAATAACTTCTCTCTCAGTTGGACACACTACCTTAATTATGACTTCAAACGTATGTCATGCACATAACCTCTGCACATATGTCAATGGTGAGTGTTTTCTGAGGTGGTGATTAGATTGTATGTTACACTGTGAGGGAAATTAATGTTTGTTTCCTGATCTGTTGGAGGCCAAAGGAAGTTCCTTGTGAAGATGAAGAGTCTGTCATCTTTGGTGAAAAATGTGTCATATGGGCATTGGGGAACCTTTTAAGAGGTGTCCCATAACTAACTTCCATGTTTTTAGGGGGAATGTGACACTTATCCAACTGTAATCCTTTAAAAAATGTTTTTGGCTTTGGAAAGCAATATATTATAACCTGTCCCCTGCTGTGGCTGGGATCATGACAGGAGGCAAAGTCCAAACCCAGTGTATTCTCTGCCACAGGGATAATTCTGCTTAGAGTGGGATTTCACAGGTAGCTCCAGTGCACAGTGCTATCAGATGGGATGTGCTTTCCCCCTAAGAAGAACAAACACACCCACTCACCATCCACTTGCCAATGCTTGCTGCTGTCGGCAGCATGTGTGTTAGTGGTTCTGGGGACTGAACCATGCCCCAATCCACTGATCATACCTCCTTATGGGTGTGGGATGGTAGTTTATGTAGGCATGTCCCCTGCTACAGTTCTGTGCCCTGCAGAGTCCTTCAGCACCATTGCTTTAGTTCAGTGGGGAGTTCTGTGTAAAGCCTGATGGTGGGTTATGGCCCAGAATAAGGTCCACAGTGCTGAGAATTCATAATAACCTTAACTGCAAAGAATTGTGGGGAAGGGTTTTGTGACTGAGCTCTCTCTCTCTCACTTACTTTCTCAGGACTCTAAACCACAAGGTATTCGTGGAAGGTGTGGATCTTAGCTTGGTTGCTTTTAGAGAACTTATTTACATCTCAGAACCTTTCTGTAGCAACATTCTTTCATCTTGCAATTTCAAAGCACTTCCATTAAGCCTCACAACACCCCCCTGAGGAAGGGAAGTTACTGTCATCCCCATTTTACATATGAGGCAACTGAGGCACAGAGATGTGTAATGACTCATCCAAGTCATTGCCGCAAGTCAGTGGAAGAGACCGGACACCCAGATGAATGTTCCAACCACCATGTACTCCCATGGGCGCCAACTTATATGGGCTCGTGGAGCTAAAGCCCCAGGAATATTCAAAATCAGGGGCTCTGCTCCACCAATATTTGGAGCTAGGTTTCGCCCCTTTAAATCCCAGCCGCGGCCGGGAATCAGAGGGCTCTGGGCTGCCTGCAACCGCGGGGAGCCCAGAGCCCTTTAAATCCCAGCCGCGGCCGGGAATCAGAGGGCTCTGGGCTGCCCGCTGCGGCAGGGAGCCCAGAACCCTTTAAATCCCAGCCGCGGCTGGGAATCAGAGGGCTCTGGGCTGCCCGCTGCTGCGGGGAGCCCAGAGCCCTTTAAATCTCAGCCGCGGCTGGGAATCAGAGGGCTCTGGGCTGCCTGCAACCGCGGGGAGCCCAGAGCCCTTTAAATCCCAGCCGCGGCCGGGAATCAGAGGGCTCTGGGCTGCCGGCAGCAGCGGGGAGCCCAGAGCCCTTTAAATCTCAGCCGCGGCTGGGAATCAGAGTGCTCTGGGCTGCCCGCTGCTGCAGGGAGCCCAGAGCCTTTTAAATCCCAGCTGCGGCCGGGAATCAGAGGGCTCTGGGCTGCCAGCAGCAGCGGGGAGCCCAGAGCCCTTTAAATCTCAGCCGCGGCGGCTGGGATTTAAAGGGCTCAGGGCTCCCCGCGGCTGCCAGCAGCTCAGAGCCCTTTGAATCCCAGCCCCTGGCCGCTGATTGCCCCCTCCCCAGACCCCTGCCCCAACTGCCCCCCAGGACCCCCACCCCCTATCTAAGCACCACTGGTCCTTGTCCCCCGTTACCCACTCCCGAGACAACTGCCCCTAACTGCCCCTTGGGACCCCAGCCCCTATCTAAGCCTCCCTTCTCCTTGTCCCCAACTGCCCCCTCCTGAGACCCCACCCAACTTCTCCCCAGGACCCAACCCCCTACCTGTCCCCTGATCAACCCCCTGGACTCTCATGCCTATCCAATTGCTGCCTGTCCCCTGACTGCCCCTCCGAACCTCTGCCCCATCCAACCTCCCCTGCTCCTTGTCCCTTGACTGGCCCCTGGAACCCCCTACCCCTTCTCCAACCTTGTAATCTTGTGGCACTGACGCGCTGTAGCTTCATTTTATATCGGCTTACAGGGCGGGAGTGGGGGGGGGCACCACCATTTTGGGCCCCACCAAAAATTATACAAACCTGCCGCCTATGTCTCCTGCTTGCTTGACAAATAGGGCTTGGCAAACTGGGCAAGAAAAAGGGAACCAAGCTGAATTTCCACCCAAAATTCACAACGAAATTGATCTGAGCCTCCTTGAGGTTCAGAAGGTATGTGAATATTATAAAATTACTTTTCATTTTTTAATCTACTTCTGTCTTTCCATTTCTAGCTTGTACCCCAAATCCTGTGAGAAACTCTGTTTTCTTGGTATTTCTAGCTCAGTCAGCAGCAGGAAGAACCCAAAACCTCTCAGGATGGTAGAGAGCTAGATGGAAAACTTCAAAGTTTTGATGCAGAATGGAAACAAGATTTTCTTGATATTTTTTATGTCAAATCCTCTCCCTCTTTCAACGAGCTTTCCCACACAAACCTATTCTTGGAAGATTTCCAGTACAATACTGCACACTCAAGTGTTTTAGAGAATCTAAACTTTAGATACTTCAGTTGCAGGAATACAATACAATTGAGCTCAATGCAGGAGAAACTGGATGAAATTCTGTGCCCTGTGATATGCAGGACATCACACTAAAAGATCTTCTGGTGTTAAAGTCTATGAAGAAGCAGCCAAATTTGTAGTCAAACCTACAGATAGTTTCAAAATTTGCTCATAATTAGCTCTGAAGCCCTTAAAAATAAGGCTTAGCCCAGCATTACTGACAGACTTGTAAGTACATCAGCATTGATAGGCTTAGATATAAATTCATCACAGCGAGAACAGTCTCCATATAATACATTATTTAATGTCATCAGTTAATTTATCTGTTTACTGAGTCCAAAGAGCCTGACTAATGTAGTGAAATATATTTCACTAGTTGACCATAGTTCTGTGTATCTAAAAATAAAGCTTAATGGGTTTTGCTGATAGATGATCTTGGACTTCATTATAATGATTGCCGTGGAGCTACAGTAGCATTCTCCTTCTGATAGTAAAAAGTTTACTGAGCTCAAAATTACTGTAACGATTTTCACTTACTGTATATATGTCAAAGCACAAGTCTTTGGTTTGTTGTACTTTATGATACAAGGACCAGATCATGCAGTTTTTAGTTTAGCAAAATCACATTGGAGTCAATAACCCACATCTAAGGCTTTGGCTACACTTGCACTTCAAAGCACTGCCGCGGCAGCGCTGCTGCGGCAGCGCTTTGAAGCGCTAAGTGTAGTCAAAGCGCCAGCTCTGGGAGAGAGCTCTCCCAGCGCTGTCCGTACTCCACCTCCCTGTGGGGAATAACATACAGCGCTGGGAGCCGCGCTCCCAGCCTTGGGGCTTTGATCACAGTGGCGCTTTGCAGCGCCGCAATTTGCAGTGCTGGAGAGGGTGTGTTTTCACACCCTGCTGCAGCGCTGCAAATTTGCAAGTGTAGCCAAGGCCTAAGATTCTCATCTGTTTTACACCTATTTTCCAGTCAGTTTTGCATATAGATTGCACCAGCTTGGATTCTCTTAGGGCCAAGTAAACTGACTACCACCTAACGAGCTACCATTGTGTGATTTACACCAGTAGTTCTCAAACTAGGGCTGCTGCTTGTTCAGGGAAAGCCCCTGGCGGGTCGGGCTGGTTTGTTTACCTGCTGCATCCGCAGGTTCAGCCGATCGCGACTCCAGGCCAATGGGGGCTGCAGGAAGGGTGGCCAGCACGTCCCTTGGCCCGCGCTGCTTCCTGGAGTCCCCATTGGCCTGGAGCGGTGAATCACAGCCAGTGAGAGTCGTGATTGGCTGAACCTGCAGACATGGCAGGTAAACAAACCGGCCTGGCCCGCCAGGGGCTTTCCCTGAACAAGTGGCAGTCCTAGTTTGAGAACCACTGATTTACAGCCTTTTATACAATAACTCTGTATTTAGCTAGCTGAGGCCAAGCTGGTCTGTCTTACATGCAGAAAGGCCATGTCAGCAGTAGGATGTGAATAGAGCTGGGTGGGAAATGTTTTTCCTGTACTGTGAGAATTTTTGACATTCTGAAAAAATTTCCCAACCTGAATTGTGATGAAAAGTCAAAATCTCAAATTTTTGTGAAGGCAAAATTGGAAAAAAATAATTGGATCAGCCAATCAAAATGTATTATTTCAATAATTTTGAAATGTTTTGTTTTGTTTTAACCTTTATTTTATCTACTTAAAATGACCTTTTACTATAAATTAAAACATTTTAAACAAAAAGTTGTTTGGAACCAAAAAATGCTTTTTTTTTCATTTAGAAAATGATGAGGCAGGCTGGATAATTTATTATTTTTTTTTCATAATTTTTTGAAATGGGAAGTTTTTTGCAACCGGCATTTCCCCACAGATAGCCTTAGTTTTGACAAAGCAGTATTTTCTGACCAAAAAACATTTGACTGAAATTTCCCAGCAAGCTCTAGGTCTGAGTAGTTGTAAGTCAGGGTTTTAAACCCAGTTACAATTACTCATAGAACCTTCTCAAAATGATTCCAAAATGTAGATAAGTTTTCTAAAAGTAGTCAGGTGATATGCAGTTAAGATCCATCACCTTCTGCTGATATCTTGTGTTTCAGAGAGCCCGGAGATAGTGTGGTCAGTCACAATATCCTTCACCACAATTCTTTGCAGTTAGTAGTTATAACATACATTTTCAGCACCGTAGGCTCTATTCTGGGATATAATATAATTCACAAATATAAAATAACATAATTACCATTTTTAACAGGGTCAAATAGATAAAACTTGGCTGGGATGTCCTCAGAATTCTCACAGTTACTGTAGTTCCCTCACGGGCAGCCAGTATAGGTTAAACCTCTTAGTACATGGTAAGAATTATAAACAAACATTCTGTCTTATTCTCATTTAGAATTATGATCATTATGGTCATTAAATGTACAATAGACTATACAGAAGTTGAAGTCCCAATTGTCTTGAGTCCCCAGTGACTGTATAGACAGATCATTTTGTAGTGTACATACCTGATGAATAAGCTATTAATTTTAGAGTAAATATTTTATTGTGGCTGATGTAATATTTTGTTACCATACTCTTGTTGGTTAGGAGGTCTTGGTAACTATAATGCAACCCTATTTCACAGTCCTATGCTATATCCTATATATATTCTATGCTATATGACATATATATATATATATGCTATGCTATATGACAATGATGTGGTGAATTCCATTTGTGCTATTAATGGATTGGGTTAAGCACAAGCCTCTACAAAGACACATTTTTAAATTCTACCTCTACCAGACCTATGATACAAAAGGGGTGGGCTTTTGACTAAGGCACAGGCCAGGCAAAGAGACAAATGTTCTACCACAGATTGCTTGTGTGACCTCAGGCAAATCCCTTAACCTGTTTGTGCCTCAGTTTCCTCATCTATAAAATCTGTTGTTATTGTGAGGATTGATTGACTATTTGTAAAATGCTTCTACATCCTTGGAAGGAAGGCGCAGAATAAGACAGAAGAATTATTGTAATGTAATAAAAGACAGATATACACAGCCTGGGTCCCAATCCAGTTCCCACTTTAGTCAATACTACTTTAGGAGTTGGATTAGGCCCCTGGAGATCATAGCTGAGTGAAAACAACAAATTTGTCAAAACTCATATTTTTCTGTGACACTATCTGTGAACAGATTGAAAAATTGCAATGAATTTATTCATCACAAAATCATTCCATAATTGCTCTACAGCTCATTTGCTAAATATTTCTTGAAAATATTTGTGTTGTGTAACATACCAGTAAGTCATGTGGCACAGTTTCTGTTTTCTGGTTGATGGCTTGTGTAACGAATAGAAAGTGAATAACAAATATAATCAAATATACAATTCAAAATTCAGGCTGCATTAATTAGATAAATAATCCAATCAGGGAACTGAAACTGTATCACTGTATGCTATGTAGACTACATATACTGCAAATTGTGCAGTAAATTAGAATATTCAAATTGACAGTGTTGGTTAGTTACATAAGTCATGTGGCATTACTTCTGACCCCTATTGGGGGACTTATGTACTAACACAATTGTGAATTGAGAATTTTATAATCATGCATGCAACTAAAAATTCACTTTCAGCAAGTAATTGGTCTAAAAATTCACTTTTTGCAATATTCATGGTAATAATGCTTGAGTGCTTGAATATTTATGAAACAAATATCAAAATTCACTGCAGCGTGAATATATAGGGACAATTTTTTTCTTCTAGGATCTTAGCTCTACTGATAACACCCTGGCACCTAGACAGGATAAATCTGTATTTGTATTTGATCCAATGGAGGACTACTTTTTTTTCCTTTTTTTTTTTGTCTCCCCTCTGCTATATAAGGACCTCACAGTGGAAGAACATTGAGTCTGGGTTACAGATATTTGCGGTATTCTATTTTTTTAAATAAAAAATCCACTTGTGAGTGGTGAAAGGAACAACTCTTATTTGTGCATGTGAGCAACATCAACTCTACTTTGTTAATCCACTGAGGATAAAGTGCAATGATAGCACGTGCACCAACATTGACCATATATGGAGCTTCACCAAGTGACTGTTTCATCAGATGTCATAAACACTGTTTAAAGAATATAATCATCCATTATACTTGACAGAAAGCTGCCAGTCAAGGACACTGCTCAGGCAAAAGAACCCCACAACCCACAAATCATCCCCTGGAAAAGAAGAAGGTCAAATGGTATTAAGTAATTAATTTGGTATGAATTAATTCATTGGACTTAAAAGCATATTTTTAAATAGCTTCTTGATTGCGAATAAACGCCTCGTTAATCTTAGACCTATTGGGCTGGGATCAGTAGAACAGCCAAACAAAATAATGACTGACAGTATGACATACAAAATGCAGCATCAAATTCATTCCTAAAAATACACACTTGCTGTAAATACCAGGAACTTACATAAGAGCGAGAACTGAAAGAGATGAGATGGCCCAGTACACACTGTGCCAGGGACAGCAGGCAGTGCATGCAGAACAAAATGGAGTAACAACACTAACTGCTATACTACCTTGGAGCCTGATGGGCCATCAGGTCTCTCTGGCAGCCTACCAGAAGAGATGTGATCACAGGAAGTGGGTATGCTCAGTTGCAAAATTCCTACTTCACATGATGTAAACGGAGCATAAAGTAAAGTAGCACAAGGTTGTCAGCCCACGTACCACTGAGGTATTCAACCAGTTTGTTTGTTTGTTGTTACTGGTTATATGGTGGTGGTGCTTACAAGCCCCAGTCGTGGAGCAGGACCCCATTGTGCCTGGTGCTCTAAACAATCAATATAGCTAGTACTCAGTAACTGTGTGGCGGCTAATAGTTAACAGTTCCAGCCTCGCCAGTGGCTTAGTGATTACAGGATAAACCACAAAAATCACTTCATCACTTTCTGGGCAGTGTAGCTGCCCTCCTTTCTCTCCTCAAACGCTGCCTTTGTAAGCCTGTATGGTCTTCTACTTCTTAGGTCTCCTGGAGTGCATTCCCCCAGTGTGCATGACCTCTATAACTGCTCAGATTTTGCCAAAAGGCATTATTCAAGTACAGTTAGGAACCTAGGAATTGCCAGACTGAATCAGACCCATGGTCCATCAAGCCCAGTATCCTGTCTGACCATGGGCAGCACTGGAGGCGTCGGAGGCTACATATACTCTATGAACTAGGGGTGTGATTCCTAGCTTGCATAGACATACTTTTGCTAGCTCTTATCTGAGCTACTATGCTAAAAAGAGTAATGTGGCCATGGAAGCACAGACAGCGATGGAACGTACTAGCTGCCTTGAGCACAAACCCACCCAAACTCTGTGCATATGTACTTGGGGCTGCTAGTGTGTGCCACTGTGCCTGTGCTATCGTGGCACACTATTATTTATAGTGCACAAACTCATGAGAACTAGCCTGAGTGTGTCTATGTGAGCTGGGCATCATACCCCCAGATCATAGCATAGATGTAGCCAGAGAAGCAAGATACCCTACAGTAGGCAAATGTGGGATAGTCTGTCACGTGGTAAGTGTGGACTCACTTAATTGTACTGTGGAAAAAGCAGTTGTGTGGACACAAGTCAAACATGTTTACTCTAAGCTGTTCAGATGGGAGTGTCACAAAACCATGGTTGCACTTGAGGAACAGACTGGGCCTTGGTGGTAAAACAAGACAGTATTTAAACAAAACGAGTTCTTATCTGCAGAGTTGTAGAAGGGTTTCAAAAGGAAGGAAAAACAAAATGGACCAGGTTCTGCTCTCCTTTACATTGGGGGTAAATCTGGAGTAACTCTGAAGCTACTGCTATTACTCTGGGTGTATGTGTAGCATTACATCTGTGCACTTTGAAATAGAATTTAACTAACCTGCTATTTGTATCTGGATGTTAATCTGCAGAGAGGTGGATTATGTTGCCTAGAATGTGCCCGTGCCCCTCCCCATCCCCACCTCTTCTCTCTTCCTATTTCTTGATCATGGCTTTTGTCTGTTTTTTGTATGATCTCTTGGGTATGGGAAGCTTTTGCAGTGGTTCAGATGTGCTTATTTGCATCTCAGCAGCTTTTCTCTGTATTTACATTTCCCATTGTTCTGTGTAGTTCCTGGGTGGAAGTAGATGCATAGAAACTATGATTTTATGGCCACTTTATTCTTTATCCTTTAAATGCCCCCCACCCCAAAAACAAAGCAAACCAACCAGCCAAACAAAAACAACCCCTCCCCATGGTATTCTATAGTAATATTGCAAAATGCTATTAACATTTACAAGCTGTAGAATAGTGTGGTATTTTTATAGCAGTCTGTAGGGCTGCAATAAGTATGCAGAATACTTTGAGCATACAGAGAGTTAAATGTGGGGGTGGAGACTGGAAAATTAGATAGAAAGGAAATTGCTAAATCTATTGCAACGTTGCCAGGATCCATCTCCAAAATTATTTATCTCCTTTTCATAGTCATTGGAGACAGCTATGGAAGATAACCAGATGTTCAAGCATTTCTCTCTTTTTTTTTATCACATTCAAAGGACCTGTGTCTTAGCAACGACAACAATCAATGTTTAAAAACCCTTTGCTGGCCCAAATCAAGGCAAAGTGTTTATATGTGCAAACAAATCCAAAACTACATAGAAAGTTCTTGTGGTTTGAGGCAATGGCATAGGAAAATGCACAAAGTGCTGTTAAAGCTGAAAATCCCTGTAGACCAGCTCTATTAGAAACAAGCCTTTAGCAAGCCTGTAAAGTTCTCTGTCATTTCAAGAACAGCCTGTAATGTAAATAAGGGAATATGCCAATGAAATGAGGAAGCTGCTATTATAAATGAAGTGGACAAGGTGTGAATTTTCCCTTTCTTTTAGATTAATATAAACACCTTTTCCTGAGTGTTTTCAAATATAACTTCAATTGCTCTTTGAGGCTCCTCTTTCTGAGGAATATACTCCCTTCCTCCTGTGGAAAACAATAGCAAAATATTGTCAAAAAAGTAGCTGTTTGAGTTAATTAGAATGACAACATTAAATATGGAAATAGTTTTCTCATCTGAAATGAATTTCTTCTAGAAAACATCACTGGAAGGGAAAGATCTGTCTGGATCACACCACAACTGCAACCTATTGGCAGTCTGAGTAGAGAGGATACAAATTGCATAGGACTGAAGACTGAACAACTTTGTCAACCTTAGAACAGGGTTGAGGCAAACTGATCAGACAGTGGGAGGATGCTTACACTAGTGCTGTCCACGTTCCAGGGTTACTATTTATTGAAATTACAATAGTGCTTAGAGCAGTGGCTCTCAACCTTTCCAGACTACTGTACCCCTTTCTGGAGTCTGATTTGTCTTGTGTAACACAAGTTTCACCTCACTTAAAAACTACTTGCTTACAAAATCAGACATACAAATACAAAAGTGTCACAGCACACTAGTACTGAAAAAATTTCTTACTTTCTCATTTTTACCATATTATAAAATAAATCAATTGGAATATAAATATTGTACTCTACATTTCAGTGTATAGTTTATATAGAGCGGTATGAACAAGTCATTGTCTGTATGGAATTTTAGTTTGTCTAGTGCTTTTTATGTAGCCTGTTAAACTAGGCAAATATCTAGATGAGTTGATGTACCCCGTGGAAGATCTCTGCGTACCCCCAGGGGTATGTGTAACCCTGGTTAAGAATCACTGGCTTAGAGGCACCAACTGAGATCAGACACCCCACCCCCACCCCACTGTGGTAGGCACTCTTCACACTCATAACCGACTCTGACCTCAAAGAGCATACAAACTAAACAGACAAGACAATGCGTGAGAGGGGAAATGGAAGCACAGAGAGGTTTGTTGTTTATAGGGATAGTGAGATTGAGTTATAATAGTAAATGTTGGAAGAACAGTAGTAAATATAAGAATAAAGTTGGTTTTTGGAGGAGATGTAAACCCTCAAACTTCAGAGAATAAGCCAAGCTTTTACTGCTGGAGCTGTTCTCTGGGGCCAGAGAGGCAAGGTGGGTGAGGTAATATTTTATTGGATCAGCTTCTGTTGGTGAGAGAGAAGCGTTCCAGCTACCCAGAACTCTTCTTCAGCTCTGGGAAAGGTATTCAGAGTGTCACAGCTAAATACAAGATCAAACAGATAGTTTAGCACAAATAGCACATATTCTAAGGCAGTGGTTCTCAACCAGGGGTATGCAGAGGTCTTCCAGGGGACACATCAACCCAGCTAAATATTTGCATAGTGTTACAACAGACTACATAAAAAGCACTAGTGAAGTCCGTGCAAACTAAATTTCATACAGCCTAAATGAGAAAGCAAGCATTTAGTAATAGTATGGGGTGATACTTTTGTATTTTTATGTCTGATTTTGTAAGCAAGTAGTTTTTAAGTGAGGTGAAACTTCGGGTATGCAAGACGAATCAGACTGAAAGGGGTACAGTAGTCTGGAAATGTTGAGAGCCACTGTTCTAAGGGACCATTCAAAGTGAATTGGCCATTAAAATCTCTGTAGTCATCGGATGAAAAAGGGGGCTAGTGGGTTACAGATTGTTGTAATAAGCTATAAATGCAATGTCTTTATTAAGACCTGGTCTACACTACACGGTTAGGTCAACGTAAGCTGCCTTGCATCAACCTAGCTGTGGAAGTGTCTCCACTTAAATTTGACTCCTGCCAACGTAAGTGCCTCTCTACACCAAATTAGTAACACCACCTCCCCGAGTGGCTTAAAGGCAGGGTCAATGTAATTATGTTAATGCCGTGTCAGTGTAGGTGCTATGTTTCTTATGTCAACTGTTACTGGCTTTCAGGGCTGTCCCACAATGTCCCACACTGACAATACATTGGTACAGGTTTTTCAGTGATGTGCATCATCACCAGGAGCAAGGAGCCGAACATGTGCTCTCACAAGTGATTTAATAACTGCAGTGGCTGTATGCTGACGTAAATTAGGTCAGCATAATTTTGTAGTGTAGACATTGCCAAAGACCATCATTTTTAGTGTCTAGCAAAGTTATCATTCTGAATGTAAGCTCCCAGGCTGTCTTTGTAAAGTGTTGTGCAGGTTTCCTTTGAGGATGAGGACTGAGAGGTCATATATAGAGGGATCACTTTGTGAAAAGTGTTCACCAACTGATGATGTGGTGTTTTTTACTTTTATCATTTTCCTGTTTGAGTTCATTGGAGAGTGCGGTGATTGTCTGGTTTCACCTACATAGTTGTTATTGGGGCATTTAATGCACTGAATGAAGTACACCACATGTTGTGATAAGCATGTGTAGCACCCATGGATCTTGAAAGATGTGTGGTGGGGGCTGTTGATCTCATAAAAGCCCACTTCGTGTTTTCTTGCACTTTCTTCTGAAGTGTTTGGTAGTAGCTACTGTTGGTGACAGGTACTTAACTATACGGTCAGTGGTCTGATCCACCGTGGCATTGCTTATGTAAGTGTCATGTGTTTTCTGTGTACTACAAATTTAAATTTCAGGGAGTCTGCTCTTTGCAGGCGTACCTGCTGTGACAATAGAGAGCTTCCCAATAAAGAGTGTGATAGTATGATAATGTGCAGGGTACGTGCAGGAATTGAGCATGTTCTGAAAATAGAATTCTCTATGTGCAGTGGCTGTCAAAAAAGCTAACAATGTTAGGAACCATTAGGAAAGGAATTGATAATAAGACAGTAAATATCATAATGCCACTATATAAATCTACGGTAAGCCCGCATCTTGAACATTGTGTGCAGTTCTGGTTGCCCCATCTCAAAAAAGATATAATTGGAAACTGTTTCCATATGAGGAGAGATTAAAAAGACTGGGACTTTTCAGAATGGAAAAGAAACGACTAAGCAAGGATATGCTAGAAGTCTATAAAATCATTACTGATGTGAAGAAAGTGAATAAGGAAGTGTTATTTACTCCTTCACATAACACAATAACCAGGGGTCAGCCAATGAAATTAGTAGGCAGCAGGTTTAAAACAAACAAAACTTCACAGAACACACAGTCAACCTGTGGAACTCATTGCCAGGGGATGTTGTGAAGGCCAAAACTATAAGGGGGTTCAAAAAAGAATTAGATAAGTTCATGGAGGCTAGGTCCATCAATGGGTATTAGCCAAGATGGTCAAGGATACAACCCATGCTCTTGGTGTCCCTAGCCTCTGAATGCCAGATTCTGGGAGTGGATGACAGGGGATGGATCGCTTAGTAATTGCCCTGTTCTTTTCATTCCCTCTGAAACACCTGGCATTGGCCACTGTCAGGAGACAGGATACTGGGCTAGAAGGACTATTGATCTGACCCAATATGGCTGTTTTTATGTTCTTATGCATGCTGAGAGCAGACAGTAAGTGTAGAGGAAGCAATGAAGTATGAATATTGCATTGTCTTGGCCCTCTCTTTTTATGCTTTCACAGAGAGCATGGTGTCAGCAATGAGTTGGCTCTTGTAGATATCTGAAACCAGAAACTAAGTCTCTCTCTCTCTCTCTCTCTCTCACACACACACACACACACACACACACACACACACACACACACACACACACACACACACACACACATAATGGCAACATATTAGATTCCTGTCCCAATGCAGCAACTGGACATTCTTTAGATCACAGTGGGAAAACTATACAATTTCAATAAGGTGGGATAAAAAGGAAAACAAAATAAGGGTGGCCATGTGTGAATTGGTATCCACCCCATGCAAGGCTAGACGTGGTTAAGGTGGCCAGGTGGGCCAATTAAATGCCTAGGCTACACCTGGAGGAGGAGCCAGGGAGCAAGGACTAATTAGAGGTGAGGCTCAGCTGGACAGAAACAGGAGGGGCCTGTATTAAGCCCAGTGGCTGACAGCAGCTGAGGGGCTGCAGAGAGTGAGGTTGCAGTCACTCTCAGGGTGAGAGAAGGGAAGGTAGGAAACAGCCCAGGGATACAACAGTAAGGTTCAGGACTGTGCAGACCTTGACTGCTTGTTGTAGGGTCCCTGGACTAGAACCCAGTACAGAGGGTGGGCCTGGGTTCCGCTGCCAGCCACTGGAGAGGTGGCACTGTTAAGGGGCAGCGAAAGAGAAGCCTGCCTGGGGCAGTGGGTTGTGAGAGAGTGTGAGAATGCAACCCCCTGCCATGGAAGGGAAATTACAGTGACCTGGCTGGAGAGCCAAACCACAAAGTGACAGCAGCTCCATCCCAAGAAAGCGAGATACAGAGTGAGTGATGGAGTGCAACTGCAGGAGGGGATGACAGCCTCGCAGAGCAAATCCCCAGATGTGGCCAGTAAGAGACGCTCCAGCAGTGAATACCACGCTATCAGTTGTGGTGGGCAAAGGCTGCCACATGCTCCAACAGTATCTGGATATGTCAGCAGCACACCAGTAGGATCCAGGTAAAATTCTAGAATTGCTCCAAAAACATTTTCAACCTCCCCTCCCCCTCAAAAAAGTCATGTATGAAAGATGTCTTTTCAACAAGGTTAATCAAGAATCTGGAGACACAATAGATCAATATATTGCCAAACTGTGCAATACGGGCAGTATTGCCATTCCCAAATATTCAAAAATCATGAGTCAGGCTCACCAAACATCATGAGACTGGTTTTAAAATAATGAGATTATGTAAAAATAATAGATTTGGTGTTTTTATTTGCCTTCTGCTTTTTGAGCCTTTAGGATGCATTGGGGTCAAATTTTGAAGCTTTCTCCACAGCCAAAAGGCTTACTTTTTCTTTAACAATGAAGGCTGAAATCATCACACATCCACTGGACTCCAAGAGCTGTGGCTTTAAGGAAAACAATAATTATCATGAGACTTATCACAAAATCATGAGAGTTGGCAACATTGGCAGACTCGCACAATTATCTTAAAAGATGAACTAATTTGTGGTTAGTACTAAGGATGAAAGATGCAGGAGCTGGAATGAGAATGCTTCAAGAGCCCCCTCTAATTCTACCAAGAGATATAGATGTGCAAAGTGAGGTCTATTGAGGACTGTTACAATTGCATGCTCTCACTTTAAGAGTAGGCGTGGGGAGTTTCCTGGGCCTGTTTGCAGGATGGAGGGCTCTATAGAGAAGTGTACAATGAGGTTAAGTCTGCAGGTAGCAGCCTAAACAAGTTGGGGCAAATTGTGTGTCTCTGCTTTAAGGAGTAGCCTGCTTTGTCTCTCTCTGTTTTGGGGTTCTTCCGAGTTATCATTCTGAATTCTAAGAAATAAAGTAGTGTTACACTGCAATCTTCTATCAATAATATTTTGTTTTCATCTAACTTCTCTGTTGTATGTCATGAAGCATAACACAAAATTAGTGAACAAGCTCATATCCAAATACAGAGAATAAGTGGAGTAGATACACAGATATTTCACCAAGTGACATAAGTAACACGTGAAAACACAAGACTACACTACAATAAAAGCAGAGGAGACTAACAAAATGCAAAGAAAGCCCTATGAGTACTGTGGAGAAATGTGAAGATGCATTTGGGGTCATGTGCAATAGTTGTGGCAAGAGAAATTATTATGCCAAAGCTTGCTGACAAGAAAAGCAAAGAAGAAAATGCATTGTATCAAAGCAAGCAGTGACTTGGAGGACGAGATTTTGCATGTATGTGACATCAGTGCAGTGCAAAATTAAATGGCTTGTAAAGTTCAAATTACCAACAGATGCAAAGAGAAGCCAGCAGCACACAAACAAACAGGAAATTGTATGCCAAATAAACAGCAGGGCATCAGTGAATGTACTAAGTTTACAAAGGCTTCCTCAGCATTATGCCAAAGAAGAAAGTGAAATTGCAACCTGGCAAAGCCAAATGAAATTTATACAGTGGCACAATCATAATATGCTAGAAGAATGTAAATTTCAAACTACATGTGAAATTTCAGGTACAAACGCAGTAGATACCCCCACAAGGAGATGAATTCAGTTCAGAGACTATTAGAATTTGTAAGCTTCCAAGCTGCAAGTGTGCAAACCCCTGAGGCAACTACTTGACAAAGATGCAACATACACATTTACCTCAACACAATGCAGCCATCACACATACGAAACTGCTGGTGACCAGCTATCTCATCCTGAAATACTAAAACGTGAACAAAGAGGCCACCATACAACATGATGCCAGGGAGACAGGACCATTGGCATCACTCCCACAAAATGGGCAGCCAGTAGGTTTCGCGTCAAGGTCACCATGACCAGTGGAACAAAGATACCCCCCAGATCGAAAAGGAATGTCTTGCAATAATGTTCACATGTGAAAAATTCAACCAGTGTGTTTGGGGGCAGAACATCAACAGAGTAGAAAGTCACCATAAACCAGGAAAGAGTATTAAAAAGAAAAAGCCGCTGATGGCGGCCCCAACATGCCTTTATCACATGCTGCTGAAACTGTAAAGCTACAATTTAGATGCACACTACAGGAAAGGAATTGAAATGTACATGGCGTATTTGTTATCCAGAGTAGCCATGCAGCATGAAAATAGGACAACTGACCAAGAATATGTGACCCACAATCTGATAAACATACAGGAAGCATCAATAAGTCAGTTATGTGCCAGTTAAATGGCAGAGGTTGGAAATAATCTGAGAACAAATTGAAAAAGACAAAAGATTTACAAGTGCTCATGTCCATCCAATTGTCAGGATGGTCAGAACCCCAGGGAGAAGTCCCCTGCCTCCCACAAATACTGTAACTGTCAAGATGAGATGAGTGTACAGGATAACATCAGACTTAGTTAATCAAACGATAATATCCAGACTATTGAGAACAGAAACTCAAGAATACATCTGAGCCATTCTGGAATAGAAGTCTGTGTCTGGAATGCCTGAAATGCTGTATATTGGCCAAACATGACCAAAGATATCTGAGCCCTAGATAGCTGTTGTGCTCTTGGGAAATGCAGGCCAAAAGAGTTAACAAATATACACTGCGGACCTTTGAGCAAAGTGTGAATGGACCTCTTCATCATAAAGTATCTCATTATTGTAGATGACTACACAGACTTTTAGTTCGTCCTGTTCCTATCAGATGCTACTGCATTGACCATCCTAGACAAAGTAATGAAACACTTCAGCAGGCACTCTATGCCAAAATGGGCCATTTCAGACAATTAACCTCCAGTTCCCTTGCAGTGAATTTGTGTAGTTTATCTGGGAATGGGAATTCAGTATTATCACAATGTCACCATCCTACAACCAAATGGCAAAGCCAAATCCACAGGTAAAATTGCCAAGGCTATTGAAGAAAGCCGCAAAAAGCAAAGAAAATATATTGCAAGCCCTTCTTGGATGGAGTAACATGGCCACAAAGGTATTAATGGCAGACTGGTATACAATAAGTGATGTAATGACAAATACATAACTTGGTGCATGTAGCCACAATATTACTACAATGGGCAGCAATGGTAGGAATAACAGACAAATCCTACAAAGGCCAAAGTCTACTATGACCGACAAACTAAAGACCTCACAGAATTACAAATAGGAAAACTTGATCCTGAGAGGCTATTTCCTTAGGAAAAATCATGTCCTTGGAAGCAAGCTACATGTGTTACTGAGAGAAATCCTCATTCATGATTGCAGTGGATGAGTATATATTTCACTGAAACTGTAAATATATGCATCCACTGTGAGCACAAGACAAACATAGTTGTGGAGGATGATGAGACTTGATCAGCAGGACATGGAAGGAACACAGACTGACAAGCAACTGATAACTATCAGAACAGAGTCTGGAAACACCAGGTCACCAAATGAACCAAGTGCAATGCAGTCTTCCGTCATCACAAGAAATACTTGCACTTGCTGCAACATCAGTCCTCTTGCAAGGTATGCATGAGACTTTGTACAATACTAAGGTGTGAAAGAACAAACCTACCAAACCCAGAGAAAAATGATCATAGTTGCCAAGCAAGTTAAGTTGTCTCCTCCAAAAAAGAGTTGCTGTTAAGTTATATATATGATGATATAAACTTTGAGAGTAGAATGGAATGTTATATGAGCAAGTTGTTTAATTTTTGCTATCTCAAGTGCAGCAAAAGAGATGTTCTGATAGTTCCCCACTAGGGGGTGATATAGTGTGCACATTGTTAAGATAATGTCTATGAACTTAAAAGAACTACTTTCAGGAAGTGCTTGATGAGAGAGGACAGCATAGGAGAAGGAAGGATTAAACCTGAAAATTGCCCTGTCTTGGTGTATTTTTTCGCTTTATGCTGGTATATGGAAGAGCTTCCATTTTGTGAGGCAGAATTGATACAACATATATTACCAAGGAGAGACAGTCTTCTTGCAAACTGGAGGCATGACATTTCACTTCAGTTGATTGCTCCTCCATTAGAGTAACCACTTCTAATTGTACCTGAAGCATCATCTTCCAGCTACATATAAAAGTAATGCTCCTCAACATGTCAGTATGCAACAGCCTGTTGATTTATACCAGGGGTTCTCAAACTGGGGGTTAGGACCCCCCAGGGGGTCATGAGGTTATTACATGGGGGGGGGGGGTCATGAGTTGTCTGCCTCTACCAAAAATCCCGCTTTGCGGCCAGCATTTATAATGGTATTAAATATACAAAAAAGTGTTTTTAATTTATAAGTGTGTGTGTGTGGGGGGGGGGGGGATTGCACTCAGAGGCTTGCTATGTGAAAGGGGTCACAGTACAAAAGTTTGTGAACCACTGATGTATACCATACATGAGACATTGTAGCTTCTTATTGCACTTGCTCCTGCACTGTTTTAAACAACCTTTTTTCATTTATGACAAAATGGAATACAGCCAGAAACATGTTTTTACCCAATTGATGCTCCTGTTTAAAATGTATTTAACGTCTTCATTTCATCTGGGTAACTTTTAAGCTACATCATTCCTATTGACTCAGTACCAGTCGTCTCCCTGCTGACAGGACGGAGAACCAAGAGCTACTTGTTCAAAGCACTGAACAAAATTAACTCACCCTTGCAATGTCACTGTAATGTATATAGTCATGTATTATTACTCCATGCAATTGGATCCACATGGATGGACCTGTACAGAGACCCATTGACTTCAGTAGGACTCCTTGTGGGTGTAGGGTCTGCCAGCTATGGATCTGATTGCAGAATTGAAGCCTAGAATTGTTGTGAGATCTATGGAAATAGATTAATTTGAAATCTCCCATAGTTGCCAGAGACTACTGCTGCAAGCTCTGCACTGTAAACTAAGGCTGCAAGCTCTGCACTGTAAACTAACAAACCATCAGCTTTTTGGCAAATCCTTTCCAGTGAGAGCAGTTTTGTGCATCAGCTTATACTTTAACTCACCCACCATATGATGCTCCTCTAAACTGGCCTGGCCTCTCCCTACATCATATACCGAGGCCTGCATGCAGTAAGGCCCAGTTCACTACTACCCGCACCTTGTGTGTCATTTACACCAAAGTGAATGCAAAGTGAGTGTAAAACTCTACTAAACCACAATGGTAGCATTTGGCACTGGTGTAAATGACTAGGAATGATGAATGGGGCTTGCTGTGCACAGGGGAAACAAGAAAAGTCACCTCTATTTAGAAATGTTCTCTTATTTAAAAAAAAAATAAAAACGTTGAATTGCCATTGATGAAAGCTGAGGATAAATGGCAACAGGTGAATCCAAGGGAAGGAGCATTGTAAGCTTTCCCACCCAACACTGAGGGAGTTACTTGCATTAGCCTCTTTGTTCCCATAGCAGCCCAGTTGGCTAATCCATGGACTGGACAGACTCACCTCCCATGCTAGTGAGTGAAGTGTCAGGGAATTTGCTTTTGACTGGGGGAAGAATTTGAAAAGATTGGGGAGAAAGAGGAAAATCCATAGCTCCAACAATACAAAAAGGCAGCCTTTTTGTATTGTACAGCACCTAGCACAGTGGGGCCCTGGTCTATGATTTGGCTGCTCCAATAACTCAAATAATAAAGAAAATTGGGGACACCAGATCTTCAGTACCAAAGGTACAGGCCACAATTCAAGGCTGTGTTTCAGCTCCTGTACTGTAAATGCACAGGAATGCAGTACAGGAATGCACTGGCTGGCATAATCGCATGACAGGGTGCATGAGCATGACAGGGTGTATCTGGGAGCAAGAAAGAGCTAGTTGGAGCAGGCAGAGGGGTGGCAGCAGTGCACTGCACTCCAGCTATTCTAGGTTGGTGGAGGTTCCTTGGAGACCTCTCTTGTTTACACCAGGGCTGACCTTGTTATGCCATGCACTTCTGTGTAATATTTGACCTCCTGATTTACTCTTGTTTGTTTGGCCACCATACTTATTCTGCAGTTAGAAGCTATTGGCAAATTAATTTAAAAGATGCATGAGAATCTCAACTGGCCAGTCCAATTCTAAAACTAGAGATAAATAATCACAGGGTAGGCTACCTTTTGTAAGCAAACCAAGCGGTCTCTGCAGCAGGGTTAAAACTGAACTATAGACCAGAGAAAATGTTTGTTCTTCTAAATATACAGCTGTGCACAGTTAGGTTAAAAAATGCATAGCTCTATTTACATTACGTGAAAAATAAAGGTTGGGGCCTAAGATTGAACTGTGAAAGGCAAGGAAAGATTGCGTTCAGGCAGAAGTGCTGTCCTCTGTGCATCAATGGGTGTGATTTTTCAAAGCCACAGCACTTAATGAGAATTGTGTCCAGATCTCCTAGGCAGCTGTGTGGTTCCGATGCTGTGGTCTAAATAGAAGAGCCTAAATTGTTACAGAGTAGCGTTTTGTAGAATGTTAATGGCTAACACTGTAGCAGCATAAATCTCCCCTGCTTTTGTATATTATTATGAACTCAAAATTCCAACAAAAGGCTTGCCAGTACTCATCAGATTTTGGAGCAAGTCTGAGCCAGTGATCGTTCCGGAATGAAAACCCAGGCAGTATGAATCCAAAGAAAATGTTTGCATGAAGCCCTCTGAAGCATAACCACTGAGTTTTGCATTGTGGTAGAGCCAACTGCCAACATGTAGAGTGGCTCTTGCAGTGGGAGGAAACCCCATAAAATTCCTGTTGATTAGGGAAATATTTAGACACCTAGAAAATCCTTCTCCCATCTGCTGAGAATTGACTAGCTTTCAGCTGTTGTCCATGTACGTAAGACTGCTCATACAAGAACCTGCAGTTTTCACGGAGAAGGATAGTCATGAGTTAAGGATGTGACCTGCATTCTGCTCTTGTGTCTCTGACATGGACTTCAAATCACGTAACTCCTCCCTGTCTCAATTTCCCCATCTGTAAAAGTGGGGCTAATGCTTGCTTCAAAAAGCACTTGTTCACTCGCTTGTGGTGAGTAATGGATGGGTGAGTTGTAACTATCTGATTTGATGGTGCAGGAATGCTGTTGCTTTTCAAAGCTGTGTTAGACTGCAGGTGGCTTTCTGCCCTACCAAGGCTGCAATTAGATAATACATCCTCCCACATAATCTCTTTAAATGAGGCTTACCAAGATAGTTACCCATCTTGGCATTGCTTGATGCCTTATTGGCTGACAATGTGGCATCAGTGACTTTTGTTCCCAGTTGTAAGGCTCAATGCACTAATGTTCATAAAGAACTTGGAGAGTCACAGAATAATTATTAAATGTTCTATTCACTCAGTGCTTTTCTCTAATTGTGGATTTCACCCTTGCCTGTGTCTCTTGTCACTACCAATGACCATGTTGGGCTTTGTGCACTTTCTAAAAGTAACACTGCTTCTCCTCTTGCAAACCTTCTAAGTTTTCTCTAGGGAAGGTGGGGCAGATCTTTGTATCTCCATTTTAATGTGTCTCATTCATGCAGGTATCTCTGAGCAGACACGAGTTGTTAATGCCAGATGGATTTGTCCCTGGTCTCTCAGGGAACCAGAACTACCACACAGATATACTGAACTTTTTGGGTTACAGAGCACAGTGTTTGCGTGACTTCTTTTGCCACCATTCCCCCTCATGTACTCCCCTTTCTGCCTCTTGTGTTCACTGTCTATCCAATTAACATTGTCTGGACTTGTTAACCTTCACACCTGTGGTGGCTTTAATTGCAAGTGACTGCACCTGAGTTACTATCACTCCAAATTGCAAGGAAGGTGGCGGGTGCAGGCAGGAGTAGCCATGGAGCATAGTTCTTTATCTCCTGGCTGCAGATTTCAAATAAGCTTTACATTTTGGTTATGGAGTTTGCTGGGGGTTAAATCAACAGATTATCATCTGGGGTCAGTAGGCCTGCTGCCCCCTTTAGAATAGCAAATTGACTCTTTTATGTCTCAAGGTGTTACCTTGTGCTGTTAATGGCCTACTCCAGTGTCAAGTATGTCATTTCCCCCAATTATTTTGCAGAAAGGATTAGCAACATCTGCGCCCAGATATCCTCCGGCGGTTTCCCTATTCTTGCTTTTTCATTTGGCTCAATCTGTCCATTTTTCATGGTATCCCTCTCTGAATTTGCTCAGTAAACTAGTCAGGAGATTAAATGAGGTTATCCAGAGGTTGCATTCAGCCATCTGTTTAGTAGATCCCTGGCCCATTAAGTTGCTTATTTGGCCTCTTTCTTTTTTTGTAAATAAACTTTATTTTGTGCTAACAAATAGAAGGTTACAGATAACTGACATTCCCATCCCCTGCCATATTGTTACTGGGCATGGTGGAGACTGTCCAGTAGCAGATAAAAAAATGGAACAATTTAAGCAGCACATGCAACTGACCATGAAAGCTTGAGAGAAGCAGAAGAGGTGGGAAAAAATGAATATCATTTCTTCATTAGTCAGGGTCTTGTTGGTAGAGCAGAGTGATGGGAAGGGTATGTGGCCTAGTTCCCATCAAGGGGAAGAAGAAGTTAATCTGTTAGGGGGGAGGGATAGCTCAGTGGTTTGAGCATTGGCCTGCTAAACCTAGGGTTATGAGTTCAATTCTTGAGGGCAGGGCCTGCTTTAGGGCAATTCCCTCTATCCCCAGGAATCAGGCCCCCCACTTAAGAGAGCCCTGCAGCATCTGGAAGAGGGGGCCCCCCACCCTCTGCCAAAGTGCCACCAGAAACAGCAGCAACTGATTGAGTTGCCACTGCTATCTTTGGCGGCAGCTCAATCGCTGTCTTCAGTGGCATTTTGGCAGCAGCTCTTTTGAATCAGGCCCTGCATGTCCTAAAGCTGGCCCTGCTCCAGGGGGCTATTTAGGGAACTGGGGTAAAAATCTGTCTGGGAATTGGCCCTGCTTTGAACAGGGGGTTGGACAAGATGACCTTCTGAGGTCCCTTCCAACCCTGACATTCTATGATTCTATGTTTCTTTGGAAGGAAAGGGAAATCGCTACCATATCTTGCAGCTGCCTATCCTTGTTAGGGTTGTAAGCCTTGAAGAGAAGTTTGGACCTTTGCTCTTAGAGCCCCTAATTTAAGGTAGTACCACTTACTCAGGAAAGCATGTGATAAATCTTGATTTTAGTAAGGCTTCTGACATAGCTCCACATGACATTCTCATAAGCAAACTAGGGAAATGCAGTCTAGATGAAATTACTGTGAGGTGGGTGCACAACTACTTAATCATACTCAAAGAGTAGTTAGCAATGGTTCGCTGCCCAACTGAGAGGACATATCTTGTGGGGTCCCACCAGGATCAGTTCTGGATCCAGAACTCTTCAACATTTTCATGGATAATGAAATAGAGAGTATGCTTATAAAATTTTCAGATGACACCAAGCTGGGAGGGGTTGCAAGCACTCTGGAAGACTGGATTAGAATTCAAAATGACCGTGACAAATTGGAGGATTGGTCTGAACTCAGCAAGATGAACTTCAATAAGAACAAGTACAAAGTACTTCATTTATGAAGGGAAAAAAATCAAACTGAACTGCAAAATGGGAAATAACTGGCTAGGTGGTAGTACTGCTCAGAAGGATCTGGAGTTTTAACTGGATCACAAATTTGATGAGTCAACAATGTGATGCAGTCATGAAAAAAGCTAATGTCGTGGAGTATATTAACAGGAGTCTCTTTAAGACAAAGGAGGTAACCAGTGATGAGCTGCCAAAATATTAACAACCGGTTCCCTCCTCCCCCCCGCCCCAGGGGGGTCGTGCCCCATCCAACCCCTCATGTTCCTTGACACCCCCCCCGGGACCCTGACCCATCCCCCCCTTCCCTGTCCCCTGACTGCCCCTTGTCGCCCCACCCAACCCCTCCTCTCATTCTCGATGGCCCCCCCAGAACCCCTACCCTATCCAACCACCCCTTCTCTCTGTCCCTGAGTGCCCCCCCCCCACCTCATCCAACCCTGCTCTTTCCTGTCTGCTCCCCGGGACCCTTGCCCCCATTCATTCACCCTGTTCCCTGCCCTCTGACCGCCTTGACCCCTATCCACCCCCCCACAACCCACTCCCTCCCTGCCCCCTTACCACACTGCCTGGGGCCGGGACCGGGTCCACTCCGCCAGAACCACGACCGGCGCCGCGGGGCCCAACTCCCCGAGCCTGGCTGGACCAGAGCAGGCACCGCTCAGCCGCAGCCGCGGGGCCCGACTTCCCGGGCCGGCGCCGGAGCCGCAGCCGTGGGGCCCGACTCCCCGGGCCGGTGCCGGGGCCGGAACTGCGGGGCCCGACTCCCCAGGCCGGGGCCGGAACCGCGGGGCCCGACTCCCCAGGCCGGGGCCGGAACCGCGGGGCCCGACTCCCCGGGTCGGCGCTGGGGCCGGAACCGCAGGGCCCGACTCCCCAGGCCGGGGCCGGAACCGTGGGGCCCGACTCCCCAGGTCGGGGCCGGAACCGCGGGGCCCAACTCTCCGGGCTGGCACTGGGGCCGAGCCGCTTGGCCGGAACCGCGGGGCCCAACTCTCCGGGCCGGCACTGGGGCCGAGCCGCTTGGCCGGAACCGCGGGGCCCGACTCCCTGGGCCGGCTCCGGGGCCGGAGCCGCTCGGCCCGACTCCCCGGGCCGGCACCGGGGCCAGAGCCACTCGGCCCGACTCCCCGGGCCAGCACCGGTGCCCAGCCGCTCGGCCGGAACCGCTGGACCCGACTCTCCGGGCCGGGTCGGGCTGGAGCCGCTCGGCCGGCAGCGGGGCCGGAGCCGGGGGTGCTTGGTCGGGATCGGGCTGGGGAGCTTGGCCGGGGCCAGGGCGAGCCGCTCAAGTGGAGCTGGACTGGGCCACACGCGCCGTCCGCCCCGCCTGGCTTACCTGCCTGCTCCTCGTTTCAGGCTTCCCGCGAACATCTGATTCGCGGGAAGCAGGGGAGGGGGAGGAGAAGGAGGGCGGAGCATTCAGGGGAGAGTGGGAGGTGAGCTGGGGCCGGGTGGACAGCTGCCCGAGCTTTGTTAAATTTAAAACCTTTTTAGAACCTGGTTGTCCTGGAACAACCGGTTCTAAAAAGGTTTCTAAATTTAACAACCAGTTCGCGTGAACCGCTGCAGCTCACCACTGGAGGTAACTGTCCTACTCTATTTGGTATTGGTGAGACCTCAGCTGCAGTACTGTGAGTACTGGAGAGAGTCCAGAGGACAGCAACAAAAATGATAAAAGGTTTAGAAAACCTGACCTAAAAACTGGGCATGTTCAGTTTTGAGAAAAGACTTCGGGGGGCGGGGGGGGGAATCTGATGACAATCTTCAAATACATTAAGGGCTGTTTTAAAGAGGACAGTGATCAATTGTTCTCCATGTGCACTGAAGGTAGGACAAGAAGTAATGGGCTTAATCTGCAGCAAGGGAGATTTAGGTTAGATATTAGGAAAATCTTTCTAACTATAAGAGTAGTTCCAGATTAAGCTAACTTTAAGACTCATAAATGTGGTGTCTCTTGGGATTTGAACTCTGAATTCCAGCGGTCCTGTCTGAATTAAAAAAAAAAAAAAAGTCCCACAACATCATGTCTCTTTTTTATCTGTGGTATTTAGTATGGTAAGCACCTTACAATCTTTAATGTATTTATCCCCCACAACAGCCCTGTGAGGTAAGTCACTGCTATGATCTCCACTTTACAGATGGGGAGCTGATGCATAGAGTGACTAAGTGACATGCTCGAGGTCCCACAAGAAGTCTGTTGAACTGGATCAGGCCATTCTTGCAGGTTTGATTAACCTTGGTTTACAGTGAAATCGCCCAAGCTCCCATAGGAGTGGTGGAGTTGATGGTGGCAAACAGGACATGCAAAATCCATCTAGCAAGCAGAGTGCATCTCAGCATCCTGCAACGCCCTGCTTCTGTCATTGCTCACACTGCACGCAGGCAACCGGATGCCTCACAGAAGACCCCTTTGTGGAAAAGTAAGCCATTGTGCTAACATATGCCAAATTTCTGATTGCCGTAATCAGACAGGTTACATCATTTTTCCAAATTTCACTATCCTGAGTGATTGTGGATCACCTCTCCTTGTTCAGAAACTATGTTGCTATGTGTGACATAAACACCAGTGCTAAACACTGGGCTCAGCCCTGTCTACTTATGTGTTTCCAGAGGGTACATCTTACAGTGATGTTAGGTGATTTACCTGATCAAAGGGAAGCCTGGACTTGGCAGTCTTATTATTTTTTATTTGTTTCTGGAAGTGCCTATGATATTCTTGGAGTACCAAGACATATGAGAAGGAATGGGGATTGTCTCTGCCCCAAGATGCTCACAGTGCAAGGACAGACAGAGGTCAGGAAAGGGGAACCACCTCACAAATCAACAACATTCACTGGATGCCCTGATGATGCATGACATCTCATGTGTAATAGCAGAATTTTTCTAGGGGTCAAACTAGTGATCTACCTCAGTTTGTGGAACAATACGGCCTTTTTACAACACAGATAGGGAAGTGCAGCATGGCTCTGGATAGGACACTAGACTAGCAGTCAAGAGACTAGGGGGTAGGTCTTCAGCTGCTGTGAATTTTCATAACTCCACTGACTTTGCTGGAGATCTGGCTTGTGGGTTCTAGTCTAATCTAGCTCTTCACTCACCTGTTGTGTGACCTTGAGAGAATCATATCATGTCTCTGTGCCTCCGTGTCCCTTCTGGCTCTGTGTCTCTTGTCTATTTAGATAAACTCTTTGAGGCAGGGACTGTCTCTCACTGTGTGTAACTGCAGCACCGAGCACAATGGGTCCTCGGCTGCAATCTCCAGGCCTTACCACAATAAAAAGATTAGTGGTGTGTAGCGAGTCGGTGTGGCTCCCCTCCTGCCCAGCAGAGGGCGCTCCCTCCCAGAAGCCAAGCTGGGCTGAGCCACCACTTCCTGTCCCCGCCCCCCGGAAGTCAAGGGGCGGGACAGGAAGTAGAAAAGGAGAACGCCAGAGCTCAGTCAGGAGCCAGCCACCGCCGCGAGCAGACGTGCCGGCGGGAGCTCCGGACTGGGAACCCTCCAGGAGCCGAGGCGGCGACCCGGACTGGCCTCCACTGCCCCGCGCCCGGTACGAAGAGGAACCTGCGGAACGTCCCCGGGATTGGAACCCGGAGCAGCCGCCAGGACTTCCACCCGCCCGGTACGAGGAGGAGCCGCCGCCGCCGTTTCCGCCCTGCTGTTACCCAGAGGAGCCGTCGGAGGCAGCCGGGCCGGACTTCCCGCAGGAGTTGCCGGACCTGCCCCCAAGCCCTGGTCCCGAGGAGCCCATGCAGATGGACTGGCCCGATCTCCCGGCGACCGAGGAGCAGGTACCCACGGAGGGGGAGATGGACTGTAGCCCGGGGATAGCCGACCCCTGTCAGGCTATAGGCACCGAGGTGCCCATGTCGGTGTGTTTCGGTCAGGACCCCACTGACCAGCGGCCGTGCTAGCCGCTAATAGGGCCCCGGGCTGGGACACAGTGGAGTGGGTGGGCCTGTGTCCCCCCTGCCACCCCACTCACGGGTGGCAGTCTCCCCCTCTCCCCAGCGCTCAGACTTAGGCTTAACTGAACTGCTGCTCAGCCCTGCCTAAGGGTCTGAGCCCTCTGTGTGTTGTTGCCCGCCCTGAGCTAGGGCTTGGGCTTATAAACCTGAACTGCTGCTCAGCCCTGCCTAAGGGTCTGAGCCCTCTGTGTGTTGTTGCCCGCCCTGAGCTAGGGCCTGGGCTTATAAACCTGAACTGCTGCTCAGCCCTGCCTAAGGGTCTGAGCCCTCTGGGTGGTGCTGCCCCGCCCTGAGCTAGGGCTTGGGCTCATAGACTTGAACTGCTGTTGCCCCGCCCTGACTGAGGGCCTGGGCTTCCACTAACTGACTGGGTGCCTTGTGTTCAGCCCCTGCCAGAGGGTCTGAACCTGTGAACCTTCAGATATTGGGACTGATTGCTGTTACCCAAGCCCCTGCTCCAGAGGGCCTGGGTCTATTGAGACTGATTGCTGTTACCCAAGCCCCTGCTCCAGAGGGCCTGGGTCTATTAAGACTGATTGCTGTTACCCAAGCCCCTGCTCCAGAGGGCCTGGGTCTATTGAGATTGGTTGCTGTTACCCAAGCCCCTGTTCCAGAGGGCCTGGGTTTATTAGGACTGATTGCTGTTACCCAAGCCCCTGCCCCAGAGGGCCAGGGCTTCTCTGAACTGCTGTTGCCCTGCCCTGCTCCAGAGGGCCAGGGCTTCTCTGAACTGCTGGTGCCCTGCCCTGCTCCAGAGGGCCAGGGCTTAGCTGAACTGTTGTTGCCCTGCCCTGCTCCAGAGGGCCAGGGCTTAGCTGAACTGTTGTTGCCCTGCCCTGCTCCAGAGGGCCAGGGCTTAGCTGAACTGTTGTTGCCCTGCCCTGCTCCAGAGGGCCAGGGCTTATTCGAACTGCTGTTGCCCTGCCCTGCTCCAGAGGGCCAGGGCTTATTCGAACTGCTGTTGCCCTGCCCTGCTCCAGGGGGCCAGGGCTTATCTGTGCTACTGTTGCCCAGCCCCTGCTCCTGAGGGCCTGGGCCTATTTGAACTGCTGTTGGCCAGCCCCTGCACCAGAGGGCCTGGCGGTCTAACGTTGTTCCCTGTGACTCCTAAAGGACCCGCAGAAGAAAAGAAGCGAGTCGGTGTGGCTCCCCTCCCGCCAGCCGGAGAGTTGAGCCCCGACCAACAGCTTACATGGTGGAAGAAAATGGCAGTTATTTTCCATGAACAATTTCAAAAGAAACAAAACTATTTTCATTTGATTGAAAAACAGCACAATACACTACCAATAAAGCACCCGTTACATGGCCTGAGAGCTGGCTGACTGACAGATCTCAACAAGTAGTTGTCAATGGGGAATCATCATCCATTGGGAGTGTTTCCAGTAGGATTCAGGCCTGGACAGCAATGACTCTGAAAAGGATTTACGGGTCATAGTGGACAAGCAGCTCCACAGAAGCTCCCAATGCAGTTTCGCGGCAGAGCGTGTTAACATAATGCAATCCTTGGATGTATAAACAGTGAATAGAAGTGGGCAGGTGATTTTTTACCTCTGTATGCAGCATTGGTGAGACCAGCACTGGAACACGGAGTGCAGGTCTGCTGTCCACAATGTGAAAAGGATATTAAAAATTAGAGAGGGTGCGAAAAGTGCCACAAAAATGACTTGAGAGCTGGAGAAAATGCCTTGCAGTGAGAGATTTAAAGAGCTCAGTTTGCTTATTTTATAAAAAAGAAAACTGAGAGGTGACATGATTATAACGTATAAGTTACATTCACTGAGAGAAAATTCTAGGTACTAAATAACTAATGACTCTTTATAATAGAAAGGCATAACAAGAACCAATGGCTGGAAGCTGAAGCTACGGAACTTCAAATGGGAAATAAGGCACACATTTTTAATGCTGAGGGGAATATACCATTGGAATAAACCACAAAGGGAAGTGGAGAATATTCCAGATGTCTTCAGCTCAAGACTGGATGCCTTTCTGGAAGATGCTTTAGTCAAACAGATGTTATTGGGCTCAACGCAGGGGTAACTGGCTGAAATTCTGTGGCCTATGATCTATAGGTAGTCTGACTAGATGATCTGATTGTCCCTTCTGGCCTTAACATCCGTGAATCTATGAATACCTTTGTGGAATTGTATGATTTTTTTTAATCTTCAAATTTTTTCATTTGAATTTGAAACAAACTTCCCTTTCGCCAGTGGAAAAGGGAAAACAACAAATTGAAAACCAAATATGTTTTTTCATTTTGATAGAAATGAAATGCATTTTTCTGTTTGGTGAAAAATCAGCACATTTTGAATGATACCAAGATGTTCACAATGGCTGAGAAGCTGGTTTTGTTTTTAGAACAGGAAGTGATGTGCTGAAGGAGGGGTGGGTCTGGTGTTTGTTTACCACCTACAGCTGTTTTTCCCCATTGAAGCAAATGTGTGAGCAAAATGTTCTCAAGGGACATTTTTTAAACTATGCTGAGTCTGTCAGCCACTGCAGGGTTTTATGTGCATTCTGGTGAATTTCAAATTAATTTCCTCTGCCTTTTCCCATCACCCTTCTAAGATGAAAATAATCTGAAATTCACCATAATGCACAAACAGTTATCCAGCAGCTGGGGGCCTGGCAGCCCGTAGACCGCGGTTCATGATGAGAATTGTCCCTGGCAAAATTCTTCACACATTGGAGAACCAGGCTCATGCTGTCTCGCTGGGGTACTGAGAGGCTCTTACATGCTTTTATCGCCTCCCTGCTAGATAATTGTTGCTTGTTATTGGAGAGTCTAAAACCTCCCCCAAGTCTTTGCAGTTTTCTGCAGAACTCTGCTATTAGAATGTTTCATCAAATACAGAGTCTCTGAGCTGGGCTTGTAGAAATTTACTGGCTTCTGGTGCGTAGCAATTTAAACTTCTTTTGCATGCATATCCTTCAGCCTCTGCCTCACCTTGATCCTTCATTTCTGAAAGAGCTTCTCTGATGGTACTCCCTAATGTACAACCTCCATCCTAACACTGAAGAATGGGTGAGAGAGAAGGGGGAGGGGGAGAGAGAAAAAACAAACTTTAATGTTCACCGTTTTGGTTTTGAGAACATTTTCTGTCTGTGTCTGAGTTGAATACAAGAGCAAATAGGAGGAAGAATGATGATCTAGTGGGCCAGGCACTGGTCTGAGACTCAGGGGCCCTGGTTCAGTTTCTGACTCACCTATAGACACCTGGTGAGACCTTGAGCAAATCACTTAAATTAACCAGGTGCCTCAGTTGCCCCTCCATAAAAATAGGGATGATACCTCCCTACCTTGCCGATTTGCTGAAAGGATAAAATTTGTTAGTGGATGGATACTGATACTTACTTCCTTTGTATAGTGCTTTTCATCATTAGATTTCAAAGTACTATACAAAGAAGAGCTAGGTGGTATTGTGATGCAATCAGGTGATGAGGGCCTTATAAATACAAGGATAGCATAGAATAAAACTGGAGTGATTGCCAAATACCAGGTGGGCAGTGGATTTTTTTCCCATTTGATACATATATAATCTAAAATGATTCCAAAACATCTTTACATCCCATTAATATAAAATGAAGAAAAGACAGGTTTTTTTTTTGTTTTTTTTAAAAGAGTGTCTGGTCTGTTACTTCCCCCTGGGCTGTTCTGCTAGAGAAGTCACATTTTTTAAAGCTGTTAAAACAGAAAACAATGGTATTTTTGGGTTAAAAGTTTGTACTGTCACTGATTTTATTTCAATTATAGGTAGCAAAATCACAAATCTCTAGTGCGAGATACAATCCTGTAATAGTTCAGTGGGAAGGACTAGATGACACAGGAGGCCCTTAGGAAGGAAATTTTTTTTATTTAAAATGGGTTTTTTTGCATCTATACAGCCACATACCACTATTATACACTAACTGACTTACATCCCAGCAACACAAACGACACTAACAGTAAAGAAGCTATGTCTCCTTAATGCAAAGTCAAATAGTAATTTTATAGATTTATTTATGCTTAGTGTTCTCTCTAGGCAAATGATGCTCACATTTCATGAAACTGCATCACACTTCGTGTATGCATGTATGTATTCTATTACTCACTGGAGTCTTGTCTCTTTTGCATATTGCCATAGGCTTTAAGGCTGCAAAACAGGTTGTCTCCAATGTATCAAACCTCAGGAAATAGGTAAAATTGCATTCACAAAAATGGAGAGCTGGAGCTTTGAACAGCACTGTATGTTTTCCTTGGTTTCCTGAAGCTCCTGATGGAATAGTGTGGCCCTGTCCCATGCACTGTGCAGGGCCACATCCTGCTCCCAGCCAGGTTAATGGAAAAACTCTCATTGACTTTGACAGGGCAGGGGCAGACCATTCAAGTCTTCATTGCACCTGAAGCTCGTTGTGGAAGAGTCTTGGTGTCAGTGGGTAGCTCTCCCACTCTCCTTAAAACATTTAGATAAAAGGTGTCCACTGGAAAGCTAACAAAATACAAGCTGAAAGCACTTGTGTGCCGGATCTGCACGTCAGTGAGTGCTGCAACTGAAGAATGTGTCTTTTGGTTTTGTTTGAGTGGGTTGTGTGCGGGAGTGCACTAAATGAAGGGCTCAAAACACCCTGCGCCTCATTCACCATTGTCCTGGACCCTGGGTAGTCCAGTTATACCTCTGCAAACTGTGCATATCACTCCAAACGTTGGAACTGCCCACATGCTCGAAGTTTGGAACAAATGTAAGTACCTTATTGAATCAGTGCCCTATTCCCTTCATACAGATGCTCTGCATATTTCTATCTTTGTAGTTCTCCATCTGACTTTACATTTCCTGTGGTGTCTTGTCTAATAAGCAGCAAAGAATCCTGTGGCACCTTATAGACTAACAGACGTTTTGCAGCATGAGCTTTTGTGGGTGAATACCCACTTCTTCAGATGCAAGTGAGTGAGTGCTGCAACTCTTGCATCTGAAGAAGTGGGTATTCACCCACGAAGGCTCATGCTGCAAAACGTCTGTTAGTCTATAAGATGCCACAGGATTCTTTGCTGCTTTTACAGATCCAGACTAACACGGCTATCCCTCTGATACTTGTCTAATAAGGAGTCAAGTCAGCAATCTCCACTCATACCAAATATCACATGTTGTCCAGAGTAGACAATCAGCTACTCTCAAGAGTCTGCACTTGTTGATGTGAGTAATAACATCTAGTTCTCATATAGCCCTTTTCATCGGTAGATCCCAAAGTGCTTGACCAAAAAGATCAGTGTAATTATCCCCATTTTACAGATGGGGCAACTGGACCATAGGGAAGTGACTTGCTCACTGTTTCTCAGCTAGCAGGACAGGAATAGAACCCATCTTCTAAGTCCCACGCCTATGTTCTATACGTTGGGTCACAGAGTGAGAGTAAGGATTGTGGCACTAGGCTGTGCTGTGCATATAAAGAAAAATACGAATAAAGAAAAATACGAGCCCTTGTTTGTCTGACACTGATAACATATGAATGATTAACTAAATGCAAGCAGGGAACAAGTTTCAGCCTTCCACAGGGGCAAGAGAACCTAAAAAACCCAGATATCCTGGGCAGTGCACTATCTGTCGAGAGTTTAAATACTCATGTCATGGCACTACTGCATAGTTTGATGCAGTACCAAATGCATCACGACAGCACATTGATACACTAGGATGGTTTGGTCCTTCAGCTACTGCATGAGTCTTAATCTTGCACTTGTCCATATGAATTTGACAGTTGTGTGATATTTAATGCCACAAACGTCAACCAGACACCTGTTGGAGGCTCAAGCAGAATCAGCCAGCCTCCAATGTCATGCTTCATGGAGCAGCTAACACTGGCATTGGTCTCTCAGTTTATTTTGTGATAATATACTAGCAGCAACAACTTCAACAGGCCCTCTAAAATGTCAAGCTTTGCAAAAGTACTGGGGCAAAAACACAGGAGCATGTCATGGGGGGAGAGATAGCTCAGTGGTTTGAGTATTGGCCTGCTAAACCAAGGATTGTAAGTTCAATTCTTGAGGGGGCAACCTAGGGATCTGGGGCAAAAATTGGTCCTGGTCTAGCAAAGGCAGGGGGCTGGACTCAATGACTTTTCAAGGTCCCTTCCAGTTCTAGAAGATTGGTATATCTCCAATAATTTTTTTTTATATTAGTCCAGTCACAAAAATTGCACAGAACGTTAAATATAGAAAAGTATGTAGGAAAAACATCAAAGTAATCAAAAGCAGGAGATTAAAGGTTTTGCAGTTTGTTTTTAATTCTCCCCATGTTTGGTTCTAAATATCCACACCCCTTTAGACCTCTCACAATCGCAGATCCCTGCAATACCCAATCCCAAGGGAATGTCCTCACTTTTGAGGATTAAGTCAGAATTTTAAGGCCACACTTTCAAGAAGTGGCATCTAAGCTGCACCTGTGAGATGGGAGTGCATACTTGTGCCTACAAATCCTGTGTGTGTTCAAACAAGCATTTGTGCACCAAAGTAATAGTTGCATGAGCAAATGGATGTATGTGCATTTAGGCATGTCGAACTGTGTGGTTTGCAGGTAGGTTCTGCATGTTTTGCAGGCAGAAAATTGGTACATACATTTCACAAATTGGCTCTTAATATTAATTCAGGATTAAGATTTTTCTTTCTATTAAAAAAGAATTAAGTTGCATTTAACATACTGTAGGTGACAGCGCATTAGGTATGGGCCAGGGGTAATCAGTTACTTTTTGTCAAGGTCCAAATTTCTTGGTCAATGTATAGTCAAGGTCCAGACTCCAGAGAAAATAATACAAAAGTAATAATGATAATAAAGAAATAAAAATAATTTGGGGTCTGTTCAAAAGCTGGTTCAGATTTGGCTCATGGTCTGCCTATTGACTACCCTGGCATAGGCATTTCTTTCATTATAAGATTACACCTGAGCTGGTGCATCAAACCTCAGTGGCACCCTCTGTGCACAGTGCCTTGAATTGAAGGGTATAGCACAGTCTAAAAATAGTCTGGTGACTCATTACCCATAGATTAGTCACTGTGCATAGGTCTACACAGAAATTAGACCCTTGCAGAGGGCCTCTGCCAGCTGATTCTAGCTCATGGGGCTCAGGCTAAGGGGCTGTTTAATTGCATTGTAGGTTTCTGGGCTTGAGCTACAGTCTGAGGTCTAGGACCTTGCAAGGTGGGAGCATCCAAGAGCTTGGGTTGCAGGCTGATCCCAGAAGTCTACACAGCGATGAAATAGCCCTGCAGCCCGAGCCCTGGGAGCCTGAGTCAGCTGGCATGGGCCAGCTGCGGGTTTTTTCTTTGCTGTGTAGACATACACCCTCTTTTGGTAAACAATTTTGTGTCACTTCAGTCCATTAAGAGGGATTAATGATATGATACCAAGCATCTGAAGTGGCGACTGGACATCAGAGCAATCTCTGTGTTTGTTTGGTACAAAGACTTCTGGAGGGGAATAACTGGGGTCACTTTAGCTGTAGGAACAAAGGAAATTTTTCTGAATGGGAAACTGGGAACAAAATACCAAAAATACAACAGATAAATAGGGGAATGCTTTCAGACTCTGAGGCCTTGAATCTTCCATCTATAGTTTTACTGCAGTAGATCTAATTAGTTGGTGGTTAAATCTTCATAAAGCTTTAGTGTGTGATCTGTCTTTTCCTGTAGCCTATCCATCCACCTGAAATAGGGGGACCAGACTTCCCAATATTAGGGGCTTTGTCCTATATAGGACCCTATTATCCCTCCCATCCTCACTCCACTGATTGTTTCACACTTGCTGTCTGGTCACCCTAACCTGAAACAGTGCAGTATTGTGGAAACTCTATCTTAAGACCTCACAAAGAAGCTGTGAAATATTGAATCAGGCATGTCTATTCTTGTGGTGGATTTCCCTAGGAGCAGCAGTCTTGTTTTGGGGAATAACGTAAGGATAACAATAACCTGGCATAGGTGAGACACTGCTGCAAGAGAAGCACTTCTCACTGCTCATACAGCTCTCTAAGAAAGGCTCAGGACTTGAATAGCAGGTGTAATGGCAGACCAGGGTAAGGTGCACTGGCAGACCTACATTAGAAAGCTTGCCTAATGCTGCTTGCCAGAAAGGGGCCCATACTAAGATACCAGATCCAACCTCACTGTGCTTCTGGGAAAGCTTGGGTCTGAAGACCATCTCCACTGCCCTCACTATGCCCAGATAACCTCAGGAATATCTCTCCATCGCTGTCATGAGCACCACATCCACCACAGCCATGTCACACTACTGTATTAATATTTTATTTAGCTTGCTGGGCGTGACCTTTTCAGCTTAATTTCTTGCCGACGAAGGCCAACAGCTACTATTCCTACACTTAGGCCATAGTAAGATGCCTGAAACCAGATCAGCTTGCATGAACATCTGGGGATATATGATGGTTTGACAGTGGCAACAGGAATGGCTGTTGCTGCAGACTCAGGAGGGTGTAGAATAAGTTATCATGTCTGCCTTCCAGGCCCTGACATCCTCAGAACAATGGTACTTAATGATTAAGTGAATGCCCCTCACCTGCCTTCTGCTCAATGGTAAATGCCAGGCATATTTGAATAGCTGCCATTTCACCTTCCATATGGATCCCCCTGGCTTTAACAACACTTTTGGCTGCAAGAGGGTCAGGCCACCAACCTCTCTTGGTTTATCAGAGAGTCCAGTTGGTTGGCACAGTAAAACTTTTGAGTCCAGTGTACAAAATGGCACTGAAAATCAAAGAGCAGATTTTCTTGTTTAGATCTCTTGCTCTCAGACACAATGGAAGTCCCTATGGTTCTTTAGAATAGGACCTTCTCCATATGCTTTCATTGGCTGCAAGAGCCAGATTTGGAGTGAGGGGGCCGTGTTAATGACTGGGGACCCAGATGGAGCGCTGAGAGGCATCAACTACTATTGCAATCATTGTCAGTTTGCACGGAAAATTTGGACCAGTGCTTTTCTTACTTCAAGACAGCTCCAGACTATCGTTTTTTGGAAACACAGGTTCCAGGAATCCTGGGAGAATATGCACAAGGATCTCAGGGATAATTGGGATGGTGGTGTGGAGGAGGGAGTGAGATAATACTAGGACAGGAAACCTGACATGAAGGTCTGATGCAGCTGTATCAGTTCTCGGCTTGATTTAAGGACCGTGATACCCCATTTATATCTTGCTGTAGGTCAGAAGAAGGGTGACATTAGTAGTGAGGAGCAGATCAGAGATTGGAGTCCATTCCAGGAGAAGGAACTAGGGAGCAAGGACGATTAACTGCACGGTGTGTTCTAAAGTAAAGCAACATTTTTCAGCATGTCTGAATCAGATTGATTTCTAATACAGTTGTGTACATATAAAAACTAAATTATTTTGCCAGGCCTGGCAGTATACCTTAATGTTCTGATTATAAAAGGCAGATTATAAAGTATGTGAGAGAAATAAAAATAATGTTTTGCATTTTTCACTTTTTATCTGAGCATCCAAGATCTAGGTATCAAAGACATCTACCCTTGCAGATATCATTTTATTGTTTAAATCTCACAGGACTGCTGTGAGTTAGGTAAATAATAGTATCAGTGCATTTATAGATGGGCAAACTAAGGCACAGAAAGTAACATTTTCAAAAAGTAATTTAGGATCTTAGAGCCCTTTGAGTTTCGGTGGGAATTAAGCTTCTAAGCAAAGCTGGTTGGCAATTTTTCAATGAAATGCCAAGTTTTTGAAGCCAAAATTTTTTTCATGGGAAAGAGTCTGTTTCAACAAATTTCTCAACTAAAAAATGTTTTGAAAAAACCCAAAAGGTTTAAAATTGTCAAAATCCTATTTTAGTGTTTGCAAAATGAAACATTCTGGTTTTCTGATTCAATGTGACTTTTTGTTTAGAAATTTAAGAGAATTAGGGTAAAAAAAAATCTTTTTTTAAAAAGGTCAAAATTGCCACGAAACATTTCAAAATAATGAAAATGAAGCAATTGGATTTTTGGTTCATGGAAATTTTAGAGATTTCAACTTTTTGTTCTGATTCAAGATGGGAACAATTTTTCAAAACTGTTTCCCACCCCACTCTCCTCTTAAGTCAACTAGGTGCTTTTGAAAATGTTTCCCAAGGCCTGATTTTTATAGGTGATGAGCATCAGCTCCTACTAATTTCAAAGGGAGTTAAAGTTGTACAGTGCCACAGATGGCAGGGTCATCAGTGATTTACCCGGGATCACACCAGGAATTAATGGCAGACTTGGGAAAAGAACTCAGAACTTCTAAGTACAAGTCCCATTCTCTAATCACTAGCTCACACTCCTGTGTGTCTTGAGTTGGGTGAGTTTTCCTATCCCTCAAACATCAGAGAATCTTCTAAGTAGTGAAATAATTCCTGTCCTGTCTTGTCTTCTCCATAGCTTTTCTCCTCTGTATACAGAGCATGTTTGTAGATTGAGGAGAGGAGGTATTATATACAGGGAGAGAAGGCTTCATTACTGGAATATTTTAAAGAGCAAATGCAGTTTTGCTGATTATTTTTTTTCTTTTGATGTGACATTTTCCCCCCACTGCATTTGTTGCCTCTAAACCCCCAAGGCATCTGGTAAAACTGAGATGCTTGCCTGTGGGCTGTGAATTGACTTCTGCCAACAGAGACTTCATTACTGGCACTTAGGAAGCCATTTACTTAATAATGTGGTATAACTGGGAAGAAGTAAATCAAGGCTGTTTTCAAACCGCTTCATCCACCCCTGCAAGTAAAATGTAGGAGGCTTAGTCATTCCTGTCTCTCTCAAGTCCCTTTTTGCTGTCTTTGGCATTCTGATTGGGGTACGTGGGAGATTTATTACCCGGATCACTTTAAAATAAATAATTTCTTTAGTTTTTGCAGAGACACACACAAACTAGAGTTTGGATCCTTCTGCTGCTTCTCGGCCAGTATTTTGTTTGAATGCATAAGGCGTGCAAAATAGTCTTTACTGATCCTTTTGCAAACATGTGTACACATCATAGATGCTAAACATACTGGGAAACTGGCATGTTCTTAGCACTGGATGCCGACTTTCATGTAGATGCAGTCACATACCTGGTGTGTCTGTGGATTAGGGCCTGATTCACTCCTCTGTTACACTGATTTCATGCTGCTGTTACTTCATGGATTTCAATACATGTAAAACTGGCATCACAGAGTGGAGAATCAGACCTTATGCCTTGTATTTGCTTGTGCCCATCTCTCCTCTTGAACCTATATGATCTGTTGTCCTGCCAAACCTTGTCTCAGGAATGGAGACCAGTGGAGCATCTTCCTGTGTAACGGGAGGGCTGACTGATTCAGCTGATATTGATATCTTTGGTCTGCTATATTAAGATCAATTTAAAAAATACACTACATGAAAGGAAACTTTTTCCATCGGGAGAGTAGCATTCATTACTGTGGGTTACTTCATGGTAACAAAAGGAAAGGGATTTCAAATATATCTTCCATATTGGGGCACCCTCAGTGAGCTCGATGGGGGTGAATACACCATTTAATTAGCATAACTTTAAGGATAAATTAATCACCAGCCCTCACCTAAAACAAAAGGGTTATGTGAACCTACCCAGAAGTTGTGGATTGGGTGTGGGGAGGGCTTTTGCTGAGTATCATTTTGAGTAATGTGCAGAGGCGCCAATTTCCCCAGTTCCCAGGGCGTAGGAGGGGCTTGACCCTTGCTCTGCCCCAGCCCCCACTCCCACTCCACCCCTTCCCCCAAGCTCCTGCCCCCACTCTGCCCCTACCCCTTTCTGCCCCCTCCCCCTGCTACTGCTCCTCCCCAACCCCCTCCCAGCACCTCCTGAATGACACTGAACAGCTGATTCGTGGCCAGCGGGCAGTGCTGGGAGGGAGGAGGAGGAGCTGATCGACGGGGCTGCCGGTGGATGCTGAGCACCCACTATTTTTTTCTATGGCTGCTCCAGCCCTGGAGCACCCACAGAATCAGAGCCTTTGGTAATGTGTGTGAGGGAAGGGAGAACAGCAAAAAGACAGACTCAGAGGCAAAAAGCAAGAAAGTCAAGCAGTAGCCTGTGAGCACAGTATGTGAGAGCTTTTGGGTCTAGGTTTGGGACTGTATGCTAAGAATTATTTTCCTCCTGTGTATGGAGAAGCAGGACCTTGTACGTTCTTCTTAAATAAACAAGTTTGCATCAAAGAAAATACCAGATTCCATCATCAATTTCTATCCCCATCTAAAACATCACCAGGACCTTGAATGTTGACTAAGTGCTTGGGGCCAAAAGGGGGCAACAACATCATACATACAACTTGCAAATCCTTTTCCAGGAGGGGAAATCTTTGTGCCATAGTGTGTGTAGTGCTTTGGTTTCTGCTCCAGATTTGTTCCTGTTTGCTGGGGGCTGATAGGTTGCAGTAGCTCCGTATAATTCCTATGGGATCTGTCATTGGAAGGCACAACATGCATTTCTGCTATTCCACATGGGACACTTAATTTGGCCTGGTCTACACTAAGGGGGGGGTCGAACTAAGGTACGCAAGTTCAGCTACGCGAATAGCGTAGCTGAACTCGAACTACCTTAGTTCGAAGTACTCACCCGTCCAGACGCCGCGGGATCAAAGGCCGCGGCTCCCCCGTCGACTCCGCCACCGCCGTTCGCGGTGGTGGAGTTCCGGAGTCGACGGGAGCGCGTTTGGAGTTCGATATATCGCGTCTAGATTAGACGCGATATATCGAACTCCGAGAAGTCGAACACTAGCCGCCGACCCGGACAGTAAGTATAGATGTACCCTTAGTAATCAACCTCAGCCGAAAAGAAGGGAGGGGGAGATCTTGCTCTTACCTAGCATGCCCTTCTCCTAATAAAAGGTTGGGCATAATGCTCTCGTGCTCTCTAGATTTCTCTGTGTTTACTTATTAGCTAAATTGCCTTGTTGCCATATGCACAATAAGGCCAAGTTGGAGCCTTGCTTTGCGGGAATGCTGTTTGAACTAATTATGAATGGTCTCATTCTGTGGAGTCTGTGTTACTGAAAGTCTTCATCTTGTGGGGGGACATGACTGGGATTTAACTTGGATCAGAATGCAGCACAACTGGAATGTCATGGCTGCTTTCTTAAAGGTCCTCCAAGATTGTATTATACCTGTTTTCAAAGACATTACTTTGGCCTCCAATAAAATCCCTTATTGATTTCAAGGTTCTTTCATTTACTTTTAAGGGTCTGAATGGGCTTTCTCTATCATAACTGGTTGATCATGTTTCCATTTATATTTTGCATCAGTCTTTAAAATTTTGAACTGGCCAGCTGTTTATTTTGCCCTGATCTGAATCTAATGACAGTGGAGGACCATTCTGCATTTATGCACTTAGCACCGTATCCTCAGCCCGTGTAAACTGGTGTCGCTCTGTTGAATTCAACTGCCCTTAACTCTGAAGTAGCTATGTTTAGACGCTTATGAAAATTATTATGTGTCAATTATTGCTAGAGACCCCAAACTGAATTGGGCTGCCATTAGGCTAGCTCTTGTAATGATAGCATCTGAGCACTAGAGGTGGTTGAGACATTTTTTGACCAAAAATGGCTTTTCAGTTTAAATGAAAATTTTCATAGTAATTTGGATTATCTTGTTCATTATTTGCATTACAAATGATGTCTCCCTCCCTCTGCCATTCTTTTTCCTTTTTCTTTTCCTCCTCCCTTTTCCTGAGGGGAAACCCACACACGTTTAACTGAGTTTCTGTTGGAAACAAAAACAATACTTTATTTCATTTGGTTGAAAAATAGCCCTAAAAATTCTGTGGAAAAATCTGAACAAAATGATTTTTTTCTAAATCGTTTAATGTAAAACAACATTTTGAACAGCCCGACTGAGCGCCGCCTTTTATCCGTTAGATTTTCCCAGTCAGTGTCTGTATTTAAGTGTAGCCTGAAAAAAACTGTAGTTTGCTGCCGCTTTGATTTGTTATTTATTCTGTTGTTTGAATTGAAGGTGTGTACAGCGCTTTGGGAATGTTGTGTGGGATGATACAGCCATGCTGTTTTGTTGTTGAGCTACATCAGGAAAAAAACCTTTGTATATAAACTTAGGTAATTATTATCATCATGTTTTTTTAAGCATTTGTGTAATTTACAAATAACACAGTGCTCGTAGGCAAACTCTATAGAAAAATGACATAGTAAGTATAGGTACCTGCACAGAGAGAAACGTTAGTGTCTGTCAAACTGCACAGGAAGGTATACTGATTACTGACAAAATAAATAACTGTTTATGGTCATCCTTTCTGTATTTTCTGTGTCTCATGGCAATTAGACAAATCTTCATGCAGTGGCAAAGATGAAAGGAGAATAGATCACTTATAGTAAGAAACAGTGCCACAACATTGAAAAGGCACTAGCTGCTAAGTGATTAAATTCTATTTGTTCCTGTCTCCCCCAAGCCCCCTGCTCCTGCCCTTCCTCCCACCACCCTGGCTATTCATTATGTATTTACACAGTGCCATTGTTCTGCCAGAGGCCAGGAGATGGAATGTAGATACACTGCATACCTGCAAGAGAGGCGAGAGACTGGAAAGTTCCAGCATGAAAACAGCATCTGTGTAATAAAGACAGGCTCCTACATCTTCTGGCCCTGGTGTCCTTGTTATTTGCATCAAGGCACCAGCATGAATCAGTGCACTGCGGCAGCAGTCCAGCTGATGTGACTTGCATTATTATCAGGTACCTGATTGCAGTCCCTGGATGGATGGAGGACTGGATGTGACTAGCATATCAAAACGTGTGGTGCTGCTGTGGTGTGATAGTAATCTGTAATGAGGACAGAAGCCCACTCAGCCCTGCAGAAAAGTTGGGTGTTCTGTAAGGACACAATCAACTCCTTCTTGTGAAGCCCTGATCAGTCACAAAGATTTAGTTCTGCCTTTGTCATGCCACCAGCCTGTCTAGAAAATGCCTTGACAAACCCCTTTAGGCTCTATGAAAACAAGAGAGGAAAGCAACTGCACATTGCTCGGATTCTGCAATTTCAGATGCTTGATTTTAACATACAATTAACTTAAAAAATGGCTGAAATGGATCCTGCCCAGACCAGACCACTCCTGTCCAGAAACTGATTTCCAGCATGATACGTTACAATCCTCCTGTCGAAAGTCATACTTCACATCGATAATCACTTCATAAGGCTTTGGGATGATGCATGTGATTTTTGAACACTACGATAAGCAACTAAAACACACAGCGCTTGAACTCACTTATTCCATATTTACTGCAGTGTAACTCCACTGACTTCAGTGGAACAACAGCTCCTGATGTTTGCAGATTGCACAATGTGGCATAACCACCCTCCCCCGCCATCTTCACTAAATTGTGGTGATTATCAGCAGCTGGCAACAGAATTCTGCCTTTTGGATTTCCTGTAAGATAGGACAAGAAGTGCCCCAAAGCCTTTTTCCTTGAAAGCCCTTTTGAAAATTGAGACAACTTGTTAACAAAATGAAATGAACAACATATGAAAGAGATGGGAGAAATATATTAAGAAAATAAACTTTGGCTCTGAACATGAAGGCAAAAAGCAGCTTTTCAAATATCAAAAAGCACATGTACAGCAGTAGATGAATGTCTCTTAAACTCAAAGAATTCGGCTCCTCACACAGTACCAATAGAGTGCTATACTTATTGCAGTGACCCCTGAGAGCCAGTCACTGAAAGATATTGCTTACTTTTAAACCAACCCTCCAATCAGCTATTTAAATAGGAAATGTGATCTTATTGAACAGAGAAAGAAGACAATCAGAAATTTATAAAGCACTTGAAGGAGCTCTGTGAGCTACCAGCTTATCATGGGCAACCAGCCCTTCTCTTTACCATATGAACAAAAAAAAAGTATGTTAGATATTTGATATAATAAACAATGGAGACATTTAATGGAAACAAATAGCATTTTTGCTCATTTTATTTCCTGTTTTATCCTTCTGCAAGTTGTAGAGACGTATCTTTAATCCTTCATGGACAATGTCCATGTCTGTCTGCCTATTATCAGACAATATTCTGAGAAGCTTTTAATAAATGCTAAGTGTTACAGATGGATTAAAAAAAAAAACCTCAGAGGGTTGCTCGTGGGTCAGTTTTCCACCGTATTTGTAAACAGTGAGATATCAGTTCTCAGCCCTGTCTTAGGTTGAATCTTGGGCTGTTATTTTGGAACACACTGAATATGCTTTACATTGAGGAATGCTGTGGCCTGAAGATAATAAAGAAAGTAAAGTCCTTCCCTTGTCGAGACATAATTAGTCATAGGAAGGTGCTGCCATATATTTAGCAGGAGAACTTGTTTAGAGAGTTGCTAGTGGCTTCAATAATAGACAATACACACTGCACATAATACAAGGTTGTGAGCAGACTTCTGTCAAACCACAGGTAATTTAGTGAAGTGATAGGGCTGGATAAGTTATTGGTACAATAATTGCTAGTACTGAGAAGTTAATGGCATGGTCATGTCACATTACTCCTTATCCTTATTTCACCAAAAAAAGGCTCCTAGAAGCTGTGATAAGCTTGTTTGTAACTAAAGTTCTGCCAGTGATATTTGTTCCATTAGCCATATTGGTTCCTACCCAGTGTTTTCAGCTGACTGTAGCAGATCTCTGTCTTTACATAAGCAGCTGATGAAACCACTGGGTTTGATGTCCCTGTGATCCAACGGCTTTATAATTCTCTGTCTCCCTGATGGAAGCTCAGCAGTTGGAGCTTGATTAATGTAATCTGACATCCCCAAAACAGCAAAGGGACTTTGGCCTGCAATGGAAGAGAAAAAGAAGAAAGCAGCAATGAGAGGAGGTGTCCCTAGCATTCTGGATAAGACTGGTTACTTCTGGGTAACATCCTGTGAAGCCAGAGCAGCCCATGGCCTGGGCTACACTTGAAAGTTGTACAGGCAAAACTCTCCACTTGTCCACACAGCCTGGCAGTTGTCCATACTTAATTTTGTCCCTTACCAACAAAACCCTCCATGTGAGCTGGAAGTTATTCACCTTTTCAGAATATTTATCACACTCTGGGTTTCAGATTTCTGGCCTATAATTTAACTTTGCATCTTGCATACAGTCTAACCCTGTAATTACCACTGATTTTCTGGCTGTCTGCATGGGCAACCTTAATTCTGGCATTTCCTAACTTTAGAGAGCTTGTCTTTAAAAAAACAAAACAAAAAATGATGTTAAAATACCATTATTAGGGTTGCAAAATGTAATTTCTTATGTATTTTTTTAAAAACTTTTTTTAAAAAAAATGCAATCATGTGGAACCATGATGATCCCAACATGGGTCATCAGCAGAGTCACTACAGTCCCCTATCACTTGAGCTAAAGGAGTAACTGATAGTAGAAGCAGGCTATTATAATCTATGAAGACCTGCCTGTAGAGGGTGATGGAGATACACACTTTGCCAGTGGCTTTCATGGCTGTTTGATAGACAGTAAAGGAATGTTGAGACCCAGGGATAATGGGTTCAATTCCAGTTCTGGAGGGGAATATGCCTAGAGATTACTGACATTTTTGACTCCCCCAGCCTCTGTCCCTTACTGCTATTATCACTCTATCTCCTGCTTGACTCCCTCCCTGTTCCTACTGCCACCCCATTCCCTCTGCTCCTCCTCCTGTCCCCTGCTCCTGACCATTTCTCACCTTCTGTCCCTTTAGCTCGTAGCCCCGTAACCAGGGGTGAAAGTAATTTACAGGACTTACCGGTACTGCCGGAGTCCTGAGGGGGGCGTGGCCTCATCCGGAAGAGGCGTGGCCTCTCAAGATTTAAAGGCCCTGGGGAACCAGCTGTCGCTGGGAGACCCAGAGCCTTTAAATCAACCAGGGGCTCCCAGCTGCAGAGGTGGCTGGGAGCCCCCTGGGGCTCAGGGGCAAATTAAAGGGCCCAGTGCTCCGGCCGCCAGGGGGAACCCCGAGCTTTGCGGGGCTGGGGCAGGGATTTAAAGGGCTCAGAGCTCCTGCCACTGACTGAAGCCCGAAGCCGTTTAAATCCTGGCTCCAGCCCAGCCGCCAGAGCCGTGGCCGGGATTTAAAGGGCTCTGGGCTGCCCACAGCCGCTCTGAGCCCTTTAAATCTCAGCCGCGGCCAGGATTTAAAGGGCTCTGGGCTGCTCGCAGCGGCAGGGAGCTCTGAGCCCTTTAAATCCCTGCCCCAGCCGCCGGAGCCACGGCCAGGATTCAAAGGGCTCTGGGCTGCCTGCAGCCGCGGGGAGCTTTGAGCCCTTTAAATCCCAGCCGCGGCCGGGATTCAAAGGGCTCTGGGTTGCCCACAGTGGTGGGGAGCTCTGAGCCCTTTAAATCTCAGCCGTGGCCTGGATTCAAAGGGCTCTGGGCTGCCCACAGCCACGGGGAGCTCTGAGCCCTTTAAATCCCCGCCGTGGAAGTCGATGCGGTCCAGCACGACGTACTGGCTCTTGCCGGTACGCCGGACCGGACCGACTCACTTTCACCTCTTGAGCAGCAGAAATACTGTCTTCCCTGTCCCCCCGACCCGTCAAAAGGGCACCGGCGCCCTCCCCACAGGATAGTAATACATACTGTATGTATGTTTATGTGTATGAATGTATCACAAACAATGCAGCTGCAGCCTGCCATCGACCAGCAGCGACCCCAGCAACTGGCCCCTGTGGGCTGCTGTCTGCAGAGAGCCAGCAGGTGCCGCTGGGCTGGGTCTGCCGAGGAGTGAGTAACCAAGGCAAAAACCACAGTCAGCCATCCAGGGAGGGAGCCAGGGGGGTGAGGGGGAGGAATGCAGAGCCTTGTCTGCAGCCTGGCTGGAGGAGGGGGAGGGAGGAGACGAGAAACCAATGTGACAGTGAGTTTTCCCCTTCCACCTGCTTTTATTAGCTCTGGATTTAAGCTGTGCAGCCAAATGCTTATATTTGTTGTGTATATTAGTATTGGAGAGCAGGGGCGGCGAGTTCTATGGGCCCGTGGGGCCCAGGCCCCACCAATAATCCTGAAGGTGGGCCCAGCTCCAGCAATGTTTGGGCCCCAGGCCCTGTGCTTCGGGGGTCTCCGTGTCGCAATGCCGGGCGCTCTCACCGCAGCGGCAGCTCCCAGGAGAGGCCCCAGCAGCGACTGGGCTCACAGCCCATTGGCCGGGAACCCCAGCCAATGGGAGCTGCCTGGCCACGCCTCCACAGCAGGGAGGGGGAGTGAGCCACAGGCAGCGTCTGAGCCCTGGGCAGAGCGAGCAGCAGGGTCTGTCCCTGTCAGACAGACTCAGCCGGTGAGCTGTGGGGGCAGCCAGACACATGGACACAGCCGGGGAGGGGGGTTTGGTGGGGACAAACAGACACAGCCAGGGGGTTGTGGGACAGACACACACAGCAGGGGGGACAGATAGGCACAGCCGGGGGTGGTGGGGGCAGCCAGCCAGACACAGCCGGGGAGTTGTGGGACAGACAGACACAATGACACAGCCAGGGGGTTGTGGGACAGACACACACAGCGGGGGGTGGTGGGGACAGACAGACACAGCCGGGGGTGGTGGGGGCAGCCAGACAGACACAGCCAGGGGTTGTGGGACAGACAGACATAAGGACACAGCCAGGGGGGTTGTGGCACAGACACACACAGCCGGGGGTGGTGGGGACAGACAGACACAAAGACACAGCCGGGGGGGGGCGTTGGTGGGGACAAACAGACACAGCTGGGGGGTTGTGGGACAGACACACACAGCCGGGGGTGGTGGGGGCAGCCAGACAGACACAGCTGGGGTTTGTGGGACAGGCAGACACAAGGACACAGCCAGGGGGTTGTGGGACAGACACACACCAGGACACAGCCAGGGGGGTTGTGAGGACAGACAGACGGACACAGCTGGGGGGTTGTGGGGACAGACAGATGGAGCCGTGGGCGGGGAAAGGAGCAGCAATGGGCACTCCGGGGCTGGTATAAAATACACAGGATGGGGGGAGCTTCCTGAGGGGACTATAGCAACACCCCCCACAGAGCAGACCCAGGTTGCAGCTGGCTCCTCCCATCACAGCCCCCTGCCCCACAGAGACCCACACAATCCTCTGCCCCCTCGAGAGACTCCCAATGACCCCTGTGCCCCTGTCACTCCTCTCCAGAGAGCCCTCCCCTTTGTGCCAGCCCACTCCCCTCCCCCACTGCCTCCCCTCCTCCAAAGCTCCCTACAATCTCCCCCTTTGCCTTCCGCCCCCCAGCCCAGCCCATTCCATTGGCCGGGAGGCTCCCAGTCTAGTGGCTATCAGGGCCCACGGGAGCTGCACATGAGGCAGGGTGCCTGCCTGCAGATGCAGACCTGCCTGGCTGTGCCTCCACAGCACAGGGAGGGGGAGCCACAGGTGAGCAAGCCCTGGTCATCATCACAGGCCCAGTAATTCTCTGGATATTTAATTTCACTGAGGCAAAATGTGTGCAATTTTATGGGTTGAATGATTGAATGACATAATACCCACCTGCCCGCATTGTCCATCACTAAGTCCAGTAATTTTGTCAAGTGTTTGTTGCACAACATGGTGGTGCCTACCCCTACCTTGTGCTTCAGGGGGTGATGGGGTCCAGGGCAGCCTGTTATAGAACTACCTGATTAGTAATTGGATATGTTGGCTGGCATCTTTTTTTACGTGTTCGCTCCCCCTGATGTTAGAACCTGGCTACACCACTGGGGAGGGGAGCTTCCTAGACCTGTGCAGCTGGGGCTTAGGTGAATTTTGTGATACTGTGCCCCTCCCCAGCTACCACCCTGCAGTCCCCACTCCTGCACCATGCTGGGCAAGGGGCAGCCCCATCCCCAGTGAGGCTATGGTGAGGGGTGGCAGCAGGGGAGGCCACATGTGATGGCAACCTCCCCCCTCGGTACCCACCATAGGGGAGGCGAGTGGGCTTTCTGGACCTGAGAGGGACCTAGGAGCATGTGCAGTGAACTGCGGGGGAGAGGAGGGGTCCCTCCCCTGGAGCTTGCTGCTGCCAGGGAGGGTGGAGGGGAGTCCTCTTTGGCCCTAGCCCTGGGGCAGCCTGTCTGCACCCCAAGTTCCTTATCCCCAGCCCTGCCCCAGAGTCCTCACCTGAGGGGAAAAACACGCAACTTAAATTTGGTGGTCAGTTTAGAGTATCATAGAATATCAGGGTTGGAAGTGTCGGGGACTCAAACCCCAACAGCGAAGTTCGTTGTCTGACCGCAGAGAGACAGGCAACACCAGCAAGGTCCGATAAAAAGTTCTTTATTGACAAGTGCACGCATCAGTAAAGAACAGCTCATATCCGAAGAGAACCAGCAGCCTCTTTACAGCTTAGTATTAGCTTATATAGACAGTTTTATTACATCATAGATCATTCACTAGAGCAACCCACCCCCTTTGTCTAACAACTAGAAATTAGACACCTTTTAATATATACACATGCCTAGTCTCTACAATATTGAATTGTTAATATCTCAACAAGCGCCAAAGGTTAGGAATGCGAGGGAGTTAAAACACACCGAACACTAAACCAAGGAGTTAGAGTCAGAACTGTGAGATGCTTGTGTGTCTTATCAGTTCTTCAAACAGTGTTTCTCAACATAACACAGCTGGTCCCAGCCCCTTCACTGATCTTACTGTTTCCCAGGGCTTTGTGAGACAATGTTGCTTCTCAGTATTTTCCACTCTGGGATTACCCAGAGACCTCTAGATGCTTGACTTCAGTCAGGTTGGCACAACTGGTTTTGTGCTACATCTTTATTCAGGCCTAACAGAAGGGGCCTCAGGAGGTCATCTAGTCCAACCTCATCTCAAAGCAGGACCAATTCCCAACTAAATCATCCCAGCCAGGGCTTTGTCAAGCCGGGCCTTAAAAACCTCTAAGGAAGGAGATTCCACCACCACCCTAGGTAACCCATTCCAGTGTTTCACCACCCTCCTAGTGAAAAAGTTTTTCTTAATATCCAACCTAAACCTCCCCCACTGCAACTTGAGACCATTACTCCTTGTTCTGTCCTCTGCTACCACTGAGAACAGTCTAGATCCATCCTCTTTGTAACCCCCCCCATCAGATAGTTGAAAGCAGCTATCAAATCCTCCCTCATTCTTCTCTTCTGCAGACTAAACCATCCCAGTTCCCTCAGCCTCTCCTCATAAGTCATGTGCTCCAGCCCCCTAATCATTTTTGTTGCCCTCCACTGGATTTTCCAATTTTTCCACATCCTTCTTGCAATGTGGGGCCCAAACTGCATGTAGTACTCTAGATGAGGCCTCACCAATGTTGAATAGAGGAGAATGATCATGTCCCTCGATCTGCTGGCAATGCCCCTACTTATACAGCCCAAAATGCTGTTAGCCTTCTTGACAAAGGCCAGAGGAGGGAGTGTTAGTGCCTGTGCGGACTTCTGGGAAGTGCATGGGGTGGAAGGGGATGCTGGGATGCTCTGGAACCACTCCTTCAAAGCCAGTCAGGACTCTGGGGGAGCCTCCTCTCTGAGCAGACTGTCTCCAGGGCAAGAAGCTTACACCTTCCTGGGTCTGACCTCAGAGCATTCAGCATGCCCTTCCACACCATGCACTTTCCGCAGTGAGTCCGCCCAGGCGGGGTCCTGGGGCAGCCAGAGGACCCTGCACCCCAACTCCGCAGTAAGATGTGACTCTCAGCCAGACTGTAAAACAGAAGGTTTATTAGATGATGGGAACACAGTTTAAGCAGAGCTTGTTGGTACAGAAAACAGAACCCCTCTGTCAGGTCCATCTTGCGGGGTGGGGAGCCCAGAACCAAGTTCTGAGTCTCTCCCCATTTCCCCAGCCAGCTCCAAACTGACACTCCCTCCTCTGGCCTCTGTGTCTCTTCCGGACAAGGAGGCCACCTGATCTCTTTGTCCCCAACACCTTCAGTTGGCATCTTGCAGGGGAAACTGAGGCACCCACACAGTATTCAGAGAAAATATTAAGAACATTCCCACTTCATCACAACAGGTGCAACAAAATATAATACTGTATATTGAAGTAGGCAAGTGCTGCTTCTGACTTTCCACTTTTAATTGACCCTTGTAATCTTGTGGCGCTGACGCGTTGTAGCTTCATTTTATATCGGATTACAGGGTGGAAGCGGGGGGGGCACCACCATTTTGGGCCCCACCAAAAATTATACAAACCTGCCGCCTATGTTATGGAGAGATCCCCTCATCCCGGGGGCAGAAAAGGACTGCCCCTGCCATGGTCAAACACACCCTCCCTTCGACCCCCTCCTGCCAGCTACTGTGAGTGAAATTAACAAGGATGCCAGAAACCTAGCCCTGGGGGCTGAACCATCAGGGAACAGCTGAGTTTAAACTATTCTTATGCAGGGAGCAGGCTTCTCTCTCCCTCCCTCAGTCAGTCTTCTTTTCTTACCGGTCTTCCATATCAGCCCGTACCAGCTTACTTTCACCTCTGCCCGTAACCCCCTTCCTTCTAGACTCTTTACCCATTTCCTCCCTGAGATCCTGCCTCTGTCCACAGACCTTCCATCTTTGCCGAACCCCCTCTCTCTTCCTCCCCACTCTGCATTCTAGAGGTTGCTTCTTTCTTCTCCCCCACATTGCCTGGGCTCCATCAGGAGGAGCGTTGAGAGCACAGGAGAGACAGACTCTTTGCTCTCAGTTCCATGGCCCCTGGGCAGCTAGGAGAGGAATTGCAAGAAAGCCCTGGGCCAGAGTATACTCAGTCACCCTGTGGGAATGGCACAGATATAGTCTGGTTGACACATAGGAGCTGTGAGGTGGGTGGAGAAGGCTCAGCGAAGACAGAATCTTCCAAGAATTTAGGGTCAAACTCTCAAAAGTCTCGACTGAACATGTGTGAACTGAGATTTTTATAAGGGTTGGTAGATGACTGGCTGTCTGCAGGGCCAGTGCAAGGATGTTTCGCGCCCTAGGCAAAACTTCCACCTTGCGCCCCCACCCGCACCTCCGCCCTGAGGCACCCCCACTCCGTGGCAGCTCCCCGCTCCGCCCTGAGGTGCCCCTCTTGCGGCAGCTACCCCCCTCCGCCCTGAGGTGCCCCCCACCCGCAGCCCTGAGCTCACTCTCCCGCCCCAGCTCACCCCTGCTCCGTGCACAAGCACCCCGAGCACGCCATCGCTGCTTCACTTCTCCCACCAATCAGCTTAGGCACCGCAAGCTTGGGAGGTGGGAGAAGTGAAGCAGCCATGGTGTGCTTGGGGAGGAGGCGGAGCAGGGGTGAGCTGGGGCAGGGAGTTCCCCTGCGTGCTGCCCCCACACTTACTTGCTGCAGGCGGCCCTCCTTGCACTCTCCTGCCCCAGCTCCCTCTGCCTAAATGCCGGTGGCGACCAGGGCGGCCGAAGATCCGGCCGCTGCGGTCACTGCCGAAGAAAATGGCGCCCCCCAAATCCCAGCCCTAGGCGACTGCCTAGGTTGTCTAAATGGTTGCACCGGCCCTGGCTGTCTGAACTATTCATTTCCTGGGAATGTGCAGCTCCTTGTCACCAGACCACATTGTGATGGTGTACCTCATGAGGCTTTATGTAAATATGCTTATGAATGTATATATGACATAACTGGAATATGTTTTATACTACATATGCCATGTAACATATCTCTGTAAAGGTTGTGCTCTACTGAATCTATTCATCCTATTTGTATGCATGTGTTGTTGCATTCAAAGTTATGAATATTGGCTGTGTACTTGCTTGATTTTTAAGTAGACTTTGTAAAGCATTTGGTCAGCTTCTTGAGAAAGGAATGTGCAAATTAAGTGCCCAATCAAGAAACACTTAAAGGACAATGAATCTTAGAAGGCTCCAATCCACATAAGAAGTCTACCTGAGGACGTTCAGGGTAGCATGTAAACAATGGGTGCTGCCTGTAAAAACTGAGTCAGGCATGGACATGTGACTTGCCCATGTGACTCCAAAACTCCATCTTGGAGCTGGACTTTGCATAGGAGAGAGGAGGGGGTCTCCGCCCACAAGAGAAAGACTATTTAAACCCCTGGGAGACCCTTCCATTTTGTCTTCAGCTGGAGAAGAAGACTAGTCTGTAAAAGGAAGCTTACTGGAATTCTTCTGAGGGTGAGGTTTTTATCTGCACTCAGTTTTCTTACTGTATTAGACATAGACTTGCATGTTCTATTATATTTTGCTTGGTAATCACTTTGTTCTGTCTGCTATTACTTGGAACCACTTAAATCCTACTTTCTGTATTTAATAAAATCACTTTTTACTTATTAATTAACCCAGAGTATGTATTAATACCTGGGGGGGGGGGGGGGCAAACAGCAGTGCATATCTCTCTATCAGTGTTATAGAGGGCGAACAATTTGTGTTTACCCTGTATAAGTTTTATACGGGGTAAAATGGCTTTATTTGGGTTTAGACCCTATTGGGAGTTGTGCATCTGAGTGTTAAAGACAGGAACACTTCTTAAGCTGCTTTTAGTTTAAGCCTGCAGCTGTTGGGGGATGTGGTTCAGACCTGCATCTGAGTTTGCAGCAGGCTAGCGAGTCTGGCTCAAACCAGGCAGGACAGTGAAGTCCCAAGCTGCGAGGGCAAGAAAGCAGGGGCAGAAGTAGTCTTGGCACATCATTTGGCAGTCACAAGGGGGTTTCTGTGATCAACCCATCACACACAAAAAACCAAGCTTTTTAAAAACACTTAATAAGAGAGATTACACTAAGCAGTAACTGTGGGCCAAATCCTGAAGTCAAGATTGTACAGGCAAAACTCCTATGGATAAATAATGGGTGTGAAAAACAGATTTTGAAAATGTTGATTGATGTAAATAGGAGCTTTTCCTGTGCATGGATAGCAGGATTGGGGGCTAAGGGGCTTTTTGGACCTGGCTTTCTACATGCATAATGTTTTTGCCCAGGGTTTGGCAAATTCAATCGCTCAGATTGGCATACAGAAATTGCATACAGAATTGAGTAGGTAGATGATTAATTACCCAACTTGACCTGTGCAAATGTGATTGATACCTACCAGCCTGAGTATTTTGCATGCTCAAAACTTGTATGTGAAAATTACATGTGAAGAAGATGATATGGCTGGGAAAACTTCTGGGCACAAGTATAAAAGCCTGGTTTCAAGGGTCCCTTCCCTGTGAGAGCTGTAGCCCAGTCTTTTAGACTAAGAAGGTTGGCAATAGAGATGGGCTTTAGCCAAACCCCCAGCTCCAAATCCCCCCACATTTTGGAGAGGTTTAGTTCTGACTCCATACTTCATTGCAGGTTTATATAGGTCAGAAGCCTGTTTCTGGACACCCCTAGGTGTTGCTCAGACCCATCTTTACCTCAGACAGTTTGGACAATGACCCAAAAGTTTTGGTTATTTGTTAAACAGAACCACTGCACTTTTCCTGCTAGTAAACATACATTGTGTTGCAATGAGCTGCATGTACTGCCCATCCTGTGAATTAGTCTTTGTTAGCTGCTTTCTGAGCCTTTGCTGAATTATTTATGTCTCCATTTCAGCAGCCCCATTAGATGGTTCACTGGAAACTCCAGGGCTTGTATCATCACAGGCAACATCTGACCGTGCAGGACAGAAAACCTGAGGTTTACATAGTGCAATGCTAATTTACAATACATCAGGGAAAAGAGAAATGTATATCCACCAGGGTTATGAGGGAGAAAGTCACATTCATATGGAAGTAGGGGTTTTAATTTCTGTGCAGATGACAGGTCCCTAGAAGAAGTCTATAAAATCATTCCATTTTAGTTTGCAAAGGTTGGGGAGAGTTTTTAATTTTAATGGAGTGTCTCTCACTCACACGTGGAATCAGGCAACCAGCCACTCAAAGCATGTGAATGCTTGCTTCTTTCTGCCCCACTGCTCACCGGGCGGGCTATTCCTGATGAGCCTCACTGTGTCCCTCAGGCTATATCTACACTATGCATCTTACAATGGCGTGGCTCTGCCGCTGTAGCTGCGCCGTTGTAAGGTGCTCTATGTAGTCGCTCTTTATTGCTGGGAGACAGCTCTCCTGGTGACAAAATAAAACCACCTCCAACAAGAGGCGGTAGCTTTGTCGCTGGGAGTGTGGCTCCCGCTGAAGCGCTGTCCACACTGGTGCTTTTTGTCATTCAGGAGAGTGTATTTTCACACCCCTGAATGACAAAAATTTTAACAACCAACACTCTGACAACCGTTGACTCAAGATACCCCAGATTCACCTAACCACAATCTTTTCCCAGGTGTAGCTGCATCTTAACACCTTTTACCTCAATTTAGCTGGTTGAAGTTGACTCTGGGATGAGCCAATGGTCAATTTTGACCAGCTAAATCCAAGTAAAAATGTTAACCTGTATGTCTACACTGGAGAGAGATCACAGAGAGGTCAGGGTTAGCTAACGTGTACTAGTGAACCCTGACCTCCTTCCCCAGTCTGGAATCCTAGCCCCATTAAGAGTCCAGTCGTGTTCAGTACCTTTGCTGGGTGCTGCGCCATTCTATTTTTTCCTCATTGGTAGAGACCTTGTGGGTCCAATGGCTCTGAAAAATTGCAAATGAAATGTGTAAACTCCATAATCCAGCTCCCTAGCACACATGCAAGTCACAGAAGCCCTTGCCCCAGGTCTTTTGTACTCCAGTCTGTCATTATAATTGAGAATTTAACTCTAACTTCACTGACCTGAGCATGTACCCTCAGCCAGCTGGCTTTGGCATTACTCTTGAACGTGTGCTGATGTGTGCAAGAGGGGCCCCTCTCCTATGTACCTTACAAACCTGACTGGAATGTTTACTTCTGACCTTGTGTAAAGCTGACAGACCCCAGTCGTCGGCGGGCAGGATTGAAACGGGGACCTCTGAAGCTTAGTGCATGAGTCTCTACTGCATGATCTAAAAACCAACTGGCTCTTAGCTAAGGCTGTAGAGAAAACTCATTTAACTCTCTCTCTAAGAGGTCTCAGTGCCACTAGATGGGACAGAACACCACACCACATTCCTTACAAGGTGCAAAGGAGTCTTTACTTTAGCCCCAGCATTAGGTGACTACCCTTCTCACTGCTAAGTTAATGAATGTGCAGAGCAAATTATTCCTTACATGGTAACATAGTAGCCTTGAAAAATCTAGTGTTTAAAACAAACAACTGCTGCACATGCTCAGAATCTGATATTCTTTTATATATATATATATAATGTCAGCCAAATAAAAACCAATTCCCTTTGAGGCTGATCACTCCTTTCCATGTGTCTGATGAATGTAAAACAGAGGAATACAAAAACATTCTGTCCTTTATATTAGATATTACTCTTAAGTGAGATCTTCAGTAGGCTAGTTTCAGTGGAGGACCTTGAAGTCAGGGATCTGCTGTAAAACTTTCCAGGTTCTTTTGGAATATGTTGTTCCTTTTTATTGACCAGGGTTTTTTTTAATGTCCTTTCTGATGGCAATTGTGAGTGGCTGTTCTCCAGCTTTTCCCAGGACACCCTTTCATCACTGCCACCTGATTATATTGTTGTTTACTGAATTAAGAAAGGGGTGATTGTTTTTGATATGTCTTGATATGGCTGGCACCACACAGACTAATGGCAACCCAAGGATTAGCTGCTATTTGATGGTACGCTGAAAACTGTCCTCTCTGGCAAGTGAGGAGCTGTCAGCAGTGATGGCTTGTCTTTTATGTAACCTCATAGGCGAATCCTGCACATCCTTCTTGTGGAGAGCTCACACTGAATTTAAGGAGAGTTCCAAACACAGCAGTCTGAGACAGGACACTTCCTCCTGGAACTTTGTAACTTGACAGATCTTCCCAGGCATACACTTTACATATGGTGAAGAGATATGAATTTTCAGTCTGGCATAAATCTTCCCATGTGTGGAAATATCCAAACTGCCTGATCACAGTAGACCAGTGATCATTCTTGGGTGCAGTATCCTGCGTGGTCAGTGCTGGATGGTCCTTTCATAGTCATAGTGCTCCTAAATATGTCATTCGGTGGCATTAGTCACAGATTGTAAACTCCACAGGGAATAGTCTTAAAGTGCTCCTACAAAAAATAATAAAAATATTAAGTAATACTTTATTTTTGGATTTGACATCACTTCTGCAATTCAGACTATAAGCTCTTTGGGGCACTGTCTCTCAGTATGTTTATGTAGAGCCTGTAGCCAAAGGGGAACCAGATCTTGCGTTGGGCATCTTGGCTTTACTATCATACAGCTAGAGCTGTACGGAAGATTGAGTTCTGTTTCACAAAGGATTTCGAAATTTGGATTTGTTCCAAATTTCAGTGAAAACCAAAAATTTCAAGATTCTCCACAGAGAAAATATTTTCGTTTCTGGTCAATTGAAATATTTCATTTAGATTTGACTTTTTATTTTGAAGTGTGTATAATAAATAAAACTTCAAAGCTGATTTCAAAACAAAAAATTGAAACATTATTCCAAAAATATCAAAATGGAATGTTTTCACAGTGTCAGAACTTTCCCCCCTGTTTTTCTTCTAAATGAAATTCCAGCAAAACAACCTCATTTTGTGAAGTGTTATCTAAATTTATCTGACTAATGCTAAATATAAGTAAAAAACAGCAGTGATGCAACCAGTTATATTGTGTGAGTTGGTAAGACCAAGCAGAATCTATCTCCTTTGGTTGCTACTTCATCTTCTTCGTCTGCTGTGTTGTTGATCTGGGTACAGTGGCTACAGCTGCTGGTCTTCCTTGAGTCATTCATTTAATTTCCTGTTGTGTCACATAATGGAAAAACAACACATTTGGCCGCAGGTTCAGAGTGCCTCCAAGCAAGATCTAACAGTCATTTTTTTAATCAACTTGCTCATAAGTTTTACAGACACTAACATTTTTTTTGCATCCATATTTTAATTGCACTGTAAAAAGTTACTTTATTTTCATCCTCTTAAAAACTCTGCTCTCAGAGGCAGGAGCTGCAGTCCTTATTTAGGGCCAGAATTGGATACCTTTGCTCACACTACCACTTTACTTTGTAAGTAGTCCATTTAAGTAACTGGGAGCAAGATGTTGTTCAGTATGAGTAAGGGCATCAGAATCTGACCCATCTGGCTTGATTTAAAGCTCATTATACTCAATGGAAGGACTTATTTAGCTTCAGTGGGCTTTGAAGTGGCCTTTGCAAGTAAAGCTCTCATTGATTTCAATGGGAGTTGTAACATCTCAAGGACTATGGCATTTGGACATTAATGTTTGGTAAGATCAAAGAACTGATGGCTTAAAAATAGTCTTGCATTCAGTGTGCTTTAGGCCAATAATTGTCTAACATTTTTATACTACAGTCCATTTCTTATAACAAAAATTCTCCCTTATAGTTTCACCTCCCTTCCCAATGCTCCAATCCTCTACCACTTATCAGAAGATCAGGTTCTGTGGCCCATTAGGAACTGCTAGTGTTCCATGGACTACAATTTGAGAACCACTGTTTACATTGTATCTCTGAGCTAATATTAAGGTGACTTGGGGTGCAGGGCTTTAACAGGCAAATCTTTTCCCATATCACCTTATGGCAAAACAATAAGACCTAGTTCTATTCTGTAGCCCATTTCCAATAGTTAATGTAGGAAAATATATGACCTCCTTTTAAAAGTCTTTGAGCAGTGGATGTATCTACAGATAGTGATCCAATATGGCAGTTGGTCTTTTATATTCAAGGGAATTCAGATGACATTTCTGGGTGAAAAGTATGGATTCTGGAAGGCGCAAAATGAAGTACATGCTATTACGCTGTCTGGAGTGACTCATGACCATGAGTGCCTATGTCAGGATGGACTGTCAAAAACAGGGCAGACACCCCAAAGTGGTGATGTGTTCAGGGGCGGCTCTAGGAATTTGGCCGCCCCAAGTACGGTGGCACGCCGCGGGGGGCGCGCTGGCGGTTGCCGGTCCCGCGGCTCCGGGGGATCTCTTGTAGACTTGCCTGCGGAGGGTCCGCTGGTCCCGCGGCTCCGGCGGAGCATCCGCAGTCATGCCTGCGGGAGGTCCGCCGGAGCCACCTGCCACCCTCCCGGCAAAATGCCGCCCCAAGCGCGTGCTTGGCGCGCTGGGGTCTGGAGCCGGCCCTGAATGTGTTCTATAATTTGATTTCACCAAGCCAGGAACAAATGTGAACTCTTGGATTACTGTGATAGTCTTACCATGGAGTCACAGACAGTCCTCTCCAGTCTATCTTGCCACCCAGACAAACTGGACTTAGTGACAAATGGTCATTTACACCAAAAGTCACACCTCATTCAGGTTGCTTCCAATCCCAAGAAACCAGTCACTTACCCCAGATCAATTGGTACCCTAGATCTTACCATGACAATGCCTGTAGCCAACCCTATAATAACTATCTAAAGCCTATAACTTACAGACATTTCATAGTCTAAACACTAAATACATTCTTATAAGACTAATAGTTTTGCTCAAAATAGGTAACATACAGGTGAACTGGTCTGGTCTCCACCTACTAGGTTGCCAGATCTTAGCTAATGCCTGCAGCCTGGGCAAGAGCTGGACCCATTAGGGCAATTGGCCTTTTATTTTCAAGGGAACTCAAGCCATTTCTGGGTGAAACGTATGGATTCTGGAAGGCACAAAGTGAAGTGCATTCCCAACCAAAAAAAAAAAATGATTTAGCTGTTGATCAAAAACACTTTGTTGTATCAAACAGTGTCCATCCACTTCCATTCAGCTCTACCAAGTTCGTTTTTCACAATATATTAACTGCAGATAGTTATCTCAGACAAGAACATATGATGGAAAGTGGGAGTAATGTCTTCAAAAGATATGAGCTAAGCTAATGTGGTATATTCAGAATTTCGAATGCATAAAAAATGAATAGCTAAAACAGTCGGAAGAGACATTAGACAACATTAATGAAGCCTCCAGGGGCAATAATTTAAAACAGACCCAATTTATGGTAGTATTGAGTGTTACCTTACTTGTGTGAGATTTTTAAAGAAACCATCACCAGGTCTTTGCAACAAACATCTTATGAAAGAACCCTTCCTTTTTCACACCATGGGGGAGTTGGCCAGATCTATTATTTGGGAAGAAAATTTTTTATGTTGTGGTAGTACCGAGAGGTTCCAAGTGAGATCAGGGCCCCCTTCGTCTAGGCAGTGGATGTATATCCATGTAGGGTGGTGAAGAACTGGAATGGGTTACCTAGGGAGGTAGTGGAATCTCCTTCCTTAGAGGTTTTTAAGGTCAGGCTTGACAAAGCCCTGGCTGGGATGATTTAGTTGGGTTTGGTCCTGCTTTGAGCAGGGGGTTGGACTAGATGACCTCCTGAGGTCCCTTCCAACCCTGAGATTCTATGATATGGATTAAGACAGTACTGATTTAAAGAGCTAACCTAAATAGATAGGACAGACAACAGGCGGGAGAAAGGAAATATTCCCTTTCTACTAATGGGGAATTGTGGCACAGAGAGATGCTCATTATGACCAGCAAGAGATTGAGCTAACCACTTGAGTGCACATTTAACGTGAAATCAGTAATACTCACACAAGTGCGTAGCTGAATCAGAACCTTATTGCTTTTTCCCAAGGTCACACAAGACATCCATAGTAGAGCTGGGAACCAAAGCCAGATTTCCTAAGTCTCAATCCAGTGCCTTAACCACAAGATTTGAGACATTCCATAGCCAAAGAGAATGGTAGCACAGTACTCCCTGTGGACTGACAGCCTGCCTCTGTGGGTCTTTTGTGACTTGGCTAGCTGCTAAGGTCTCACAGTCCAAAATCCCTTTCAGGGTATAAAGAATGCAAAGTAGAGGCAGTTCCTTGCCGTTCAAGGCTAATTATAAACAAAATAATCTCTCACCCTGATAGGCTAAATTCTCTCTATCGGTATGTCTACACTGCCACTAAAAACCCATGGCTGTCCATACCGCTGACTCAGGGTTACACGGCTCAGGCTAAGGGGCTGTTTAACTGTGGTGTAGATGTTGTGGCCTGGGCTCTAGGACCCTGTGAGGTGGGAGGGTCCTAGAGGTTAGGCTGCAGCCCGAGCCTGAACATCTACACTAAAATTAACCAGCCCCTTAGCCTGAGCCCCACAAGCCTGAGTCAGCTGGCACAGGGAGCTGCTAGTGTCCAATTGCTATGTAGACATACCCTTTGGAATTAAAACATCAGTGTTCCTTCTGGGCTCCTGCCACTGACTGTGACCAGCAATGGGCCCTCCTGTCAGCTGACAGCAAGCAGTTCCTTTTATTTCAGCCTGCTGGTCCTTGATTGGCTGTTGCTGGTCCCCTGCCCTTCTGGCTGTTCAAGGACCAGATCTCACTGGTTTCCAAAATGGCTGCTCTTTTCCTCAGAGAGGTGTTTTCTGGGGTGGGGTGCAGTAGAACAGCCAGTAGGGGGCCATAAAGACCTGTTACACTCCATCACAAAGCTATAGCACAGGGTAGGCCAAACAGTGAAACAATAAGATGGCTTATTGGGCACAGGGTTGAACTGGAAATAAAGCTCACATCAGAGTTCTATTATTGTTTGTATTTGGTGTGCAAATGCATCTTGGCTCTCTGAGAGTGGACTTCAGATAAGAGCCCAGACAGAGATATAATACAATGCAGCATACTATTACTTTATTTGGCAATAAACATTTCATACAAACAGTGTCCCAAAAAGCTTCACAGAGTTAGATAATACAGATACAGAGTTAAATAATAGCAGAAGGAGAGAGAAATTAAGTGGTCTAAGCAAGGGGAACAAGACATGTTACTAGATGAGATTTGAAGAGATGGCAAATGAATGAAACCGCTATAGGAAGGCTGTTCTAAGTGGTAGACGCCACAGAGAAGTCTCTGCAACAGCCTGGATGAATAGTGGAAAAGTGCATGCACAAACATATTGGCTAAAATGGTCTCTGTTTGATCAGGCCCTGCTTTTCCATCTGTGTGACTATTTTTGTTTGCACAAATATCTGGGCCCAGACTCTGATTCAATTTGCTTGCACTAGTTTAACCCCACTGAAATTATTCCTGATGAAAGTAAGCTCAAATCAAGCCCTTGCAGAGGAGTTTTCACTCCTGCTCATAGAGGTATTCATGCACTAATACAGTTGAGGGGTGAGCCTTTCCTTTGCCCTCTTCCTCCATGGATAGCCTTTCCAAGTGATAGGCTTACACCTGCATTTCTCTGAGTGGAATCCTGTAATTCACCCCACTGTTGGAATGGACTGGCCAGGCTACAGCACATCTGCTTACCAACCATGTCACCTTCAGTGGGCCCAACTAACTTTGCCCCTGCTACAGACGTCTCTCTAGGAGTTTGTGACCAGTTTGAAATTGCAGTGACTAAGGACCATTTCTCCAAAACAAGTATTATTTATTTGTCCAAAGGGGCACAGAGCTCAAAGGCTTAAAATAACAGCCTACTTGAAGATTGTCTTACCTAAACTTAAAGGCCTTTCCTTGCCAGTTTAAAGAGCTCCCTCTGGAACTGGCCACCCCCTAGCATTGCAGACTGCACCCTTGCAACTTCTGTCTTTCTGATAGTCTGATCTCTGGTCAGCGGTCTTTTATCCATTTCAAATTTCCTTTGTTCAGGAGTACCCACCCAAAGATATTCTAAATTTTCCAGCAGGGCTCCTAACCTTGGGCAAGCTGGCTTATGCATTTCCCCAGAGGGGATCGGATGTAGTCTTCCAACAGTGGATTCACTGTATTGTCCATTTTGAGCCCCAGACAGTTGAATTGGAGTAATTGGCAGGTTCCTGGGGAAAGCACCAGTTGGAATTAACCTTCAAGATTCCATAGAGCCAGACACACCACGATAACCATCTAATCCACATCTCTCTCTATATATTTATGTATCTATGTAACATTTATAAAATTAATACAGATGTTGTCCACATTCTATGGAGGCACCAACACACATGGTGCAAAGGAGTATATGTGCCTGGCCACCCTGTATACACAATAGTTTGGTGGGAATGTAACAAGGAAAGTGAATGTAAATTCTGTTAGACAGTCAATAAATCTAGCTTACATTTTCTCCCTCCCTTAATTAGGAAGAAACACAACTGTTTTTAAAACACTAGGGTCCACAGAATAAGTCAGTCATATTGCTTGTCCTTGGAAAAAGATTCAGAATGTTCTAGACCTGGTCATCTTCGGCTTTTCCCTAACATTCTCCCCACCCTGTCCTGGAGGGATTTCACACCTAATGTTTTCTTCAGGTACTGCTTCTGTTTGTAAAAATTTCAGGCCATCCACTTGGGGAACCAAAACCTTACCGTGTGACTTAGGTGACCAGTCATAGAGACCAAATATTGAATACTTACAGACACATGTACTATGGGCAGGTTACAAGAGCCCACAGGCCCAAATATGTTAATAAAACAATCCTCCTTTGAGTTACAAATAACAAACATATTAATAACAACCTTGATGTGTTTGCAAATAATTTGCAAAGAAGGACTAAACCCAATGAACAAATTGTGTGCAACAAACCATTCAGCTAGCTCTACTCTGCATCAACTGCTGCTAGATTGTGTGAAGGGACAGAGAAGAATCCAGTATTAAAAGGGTACAGGAAACTGGGAAGCCATTACTAGAAATACAACCCATATCTTCTGACTTCTAGTCCTGCATACTAAACAGTAGCCCACACTGCCTTGTTAAGTTGAGTCCTACAGTATTTTTGAAAATCTGGGCCCTAGAGTTTGAGTAATTCTGGTGGCTTCTTTCCAGTTCCTTTTCTTTATAGAAAAGCATTGTTCCTTAAAACACCCTTTCCTTTCATCAAAATATTTTGGGGAGTTTTTCAAAGGTGCAGATTATTGTGAGTTAAGCACCCTATGCTTTTTGCCTGTGAAAACAACCCTTTTCGTGTTTACTTTAGAACATACTTGTGTTTTTATTGCTCATTAGAAAAAAAATGACACCACTTTCTGCCACATGGCTAGTCACTAACTGCTGCAGAGTCAAGGCTGCTTGGTATAACACCTTCATGCTTAAGAACTACACTTAGGAGGGTTGACCATGGAAAAATCAGAACATGTAAGGAATATTGTTATGATGTTAAGGCGATGATTCCAGCTGGTGTTAGTAATAGCTCTGTTTCTTGCAGCTTTTTTTCCCTTTTTTCTCCTTTGCCCATCTATGTGAGAATAAGATTGAATTTTCTAGCTTGGGTTACTAAACTTTCAGCTCCTGGAACTGCTGTTATTAATCAGCTGTCATGGCACACCATAAAGAAGTGGCTTTAAAAACCATGTTTGCTTTTTAGGCTGATCATACGAAGAGGTGAAGCAGGGAGAGTGATGCATAATGCACACATTTTAATGTGCCTATGATGGTGCCGCAATATTTAGTTTGAATGATTTGTTTTAATTTTCAAAATAAATATCCGAGAAGATTTGCCAACAAAGCTGATTAATACTTCTCCCCCAGTGGATGACTTAATTTTTATAGCTTAGACTAATAGATTTGTCATGGCCTCATTTAGAGAGGGTTGTCATTGGTTTTTTGAATGCCTTTTGATCACTGGTTAATATATGTTATGAAGCAACAGATAAGAATGCAAGGATTTGCTTGACATGAAAGAACCAGTTGGACCAAAATGCAAGAAGGGAAAGAGTTCCTCTTGAATTTCCCCAGGCCTCATCTGCTGTGGGATGTTCAATTGTCTGTGCAGCTCCACCTGTGCTAACCCCGGTGCACAGAGGAAAAATTGTCCTAAGCCACAATTGTCATCAGTGCCCTTGATCCCCGCTCAAAACAGGTGCAATAGCATCCTTGCCTGTCTACAGTAAGTGTTAGCACTGGTGCAGCTACAATACTGGTGAAAATAGGACAAATCTTCAGAGTACTGAAGGCCTCATTTTCAATAGTAAAGCCTCCTGCCTTTGATGTGAATTTAGTGACAGGTTTTGGCTTGTCAGCCCTGGGAATTGGAGTCCTCCATTTATCCACAGAGCAGCTACAGCAAGGGCAGCAGCAGTGCTAGTGCCTCCCTAGTGCTCCTAGCAGCAGTGCTAATGTGCCTCAGCCAAAGCAAGTGCCTCGACTCTCTCTGCCTCAGTTCCCCAAATGTAAGATTGGAATGACATGACTTCCTTTCTCTCACTCTTTGTCTGTCTTTTTAGAGTGTGCGCTCTTTAGGGCAGGGACTCTCTCTCCTTATGTGTTTGCACAGTGCTTATACAATGAAGCCTGAAGTTTCTAGGTGCTGCTGGACTATGAGGAATAAATAATAACAGCATTCTCCTCTCTATGTAGGGCCTGGTCCGAACCCGTTGAAGTCAATGTGACTGGTTAAGAGTGAATCAGGTATCCCAGGCCACATGTATGACATTGTTATAATATGCATTGTTTGCATTCTCAGTTGGGTTTATTTCCTTTTTGATGCATGGTGGGGTGGAAACAATGCAGGTTAGGGAAGGAGTTATGCTTATAATGTGTAAGCTTCTATGCCCTGATCCAAATCCCATTAAAACCAATGGGACCCCTTTCATTGACTTCAGTAGACTTTTTGGATTGGGACTCTAGTTGCTAAAGGCTCATAGGAAACACTTTTCTCAGCTAGCCCCTGTTGACTAGTTGCTCATTTCTTCAGATTTGACCAGCATATTTCTTTATGGGTGCAATGGGACGCTAAGAACCTGAATGCTGGGAGGGCTTCCCATGTAATTTAGTGGTAGTAAGAGTACACTATACTACAAGCAAGGGTGATTGAAAGGAAATGAGTCTTCGTGCTATTTTAAGCACTGGAACCATACTGTTGTGCTATTAGAAAGCTGTAAATCATTTTAAATGGCCATGGACACACATTATTTCACATGTAGCTATTTCCAAATAATTCACACTCATCTCAGCCTCAAGTTTGTCCACTGCTGGCTAGATAAGACTGACTCTGTTGCCAATATGGAAATATTATTAACGGAAATATCTTAGTCTCCTGATTTCACATATCCCAAATAGCCGCAGAGCCTGCACTATCCATACATTCTGCTTTGAAAACATTTATTTAATCTCTAATATGGAACCCTTTCACCCAGATTCAGGCCTAGGGGCGAAGGGGAGCACAGTTTGCTCCTGGCCTGCTCACAGATGCAGCTTCCCAAGATGGGATTCAGAGTAGCAGCCGTGTTAGTCTGTATCCGCAAAAAAAACAGGAGTACTTGTGGCACCTTAAAGACTAACAAATTTATTGTAGCATGAGCTTTCGTGAGCTAAAGCTCACTTCTTCGGATGCATAGAATGGAACACACAGACAGGAGATATTTATACATACAGAGAACATGAAAAGGTGGAAGTATGCATACCAACAGGCAGAGTCTAATCAATAATCAATAGCTCATCTCAATTGATTAGACTCTGCCTGTTGGTATGCATACTTCCACCTTTTCATGTTCTCTGTATGTATAAATATCTCCTGTCTGTGTGTTCCATTCTATGCATCCGAAGAAGTGAGCTTTAGCTCACGAAAGCTCATGCTACAATAAATTTGTTAGTCTTTAAGGTGCCACAAGTACTCCTGTTTTTTTTTCTTCCCAAGATGGATATTCACCCCAGGGGAGGCGACATAGTGGTGTTGACCATTGCTTCAAAATGTGGCCAGGCCTCCACAAGAACCCTGATGGTGAAGGTTGTCTGGAAGAGATACTGAAGTAGTTCATCTCCTGGCTTCTCTGATCACTTCTACATCAAACAGCGTTTGCAGATGGGTAAGACCACTAATTCCTGGAAGACATTCTGCCAGGAAAGTCTCTGAGCCTGGGTTCTGTTTGTGGGTGAATCAGCCCCTTGATGATAATCTTGATTGAACAGGGTGTGTAGACTGAACTCTCCTCCCACTTCTAGAGCTGGTTCCTCCAGATTGAGGCTGAGGCTGGCTGGTAGGGGAGAGTGAAAGGAAACTTGCTCTGCTGCTGTTTACACTTTCCCTCTCTTGTAAATGACTAGAAGATTTTAGTTTTCAATGGAGTCAATCTGGCACCTTTAATGAGCACTAACTTTTTTGTAAAGGAAACACCCTTCTCCCCCCCCTCCCAAAAAAATATTTTAAGAAACTTACTTAATAGGCATGAATGAATCAACTTGGATGGTCTCTTTTGGATATTAAAGGGGTACCGTTTTTTGTTCTCCTGTGTTATAGTAAAAGCACAACTGGAGCTTTTTAAAAAAAGAAAACATTTTATATATTACTGACTTGTGTGACCCTAGAATAAAATGTTATTGATTTTGAAATGTATAGTATACTGTAAAAAATTAAATTATTAAAACATTTTTGCTTCCACAATTTATTCGCAAGAATAAAAGCTGGGGATAATAGTGAGGATAATCTTTAATGACAAATGGATAGAAATGTCAGCAAGGTCTTATCATTAAAAGATACCTGTTCAAGGTCTAACTATAAATCTTAAGTACTCCTGTGGTCTTTTCAGGAATTCAGCCATTAATGCTGTCCAAGCATTAGCATTTTTGCAGTTCAGAAATGCAGAATCAGGTGAAAGATGATTCTCGACAATAGAAAATGAAGATGGTGACTGAAAGACCATTACTGAAGTATTAGGACACCAGTGGCTTGGGACACATTGCTACCCTGAAGGTTTTATATTTTACAAACAAGAGGTGCAGCCTCTGATGTGCTAACAAAATACCAGTGGGCAAATGGGGAAAGTGACATGCCTGTTAACACCTGAATGATCATGGTTTGGACTTGTGAGCCCTCTGATGGCCCCCAAAATACCATTAAGATGCCATGAGTATGTTTATCCTAATGACTCCTCCTATCAGTGCGACCTTGCCTATGTGGAGAATTTTGAGAAAACTTCTCTCTGTTGCACTTGCACTCAAACACTAGGATCGACACAAGTGCAAGGGCAGACTGGTTGCTGGCCTTTTTACCATCATGTCATCAAGACCCTTTTTTGAACGTGGTTGTGCAATGTAGCAGTGAAAATGTCTGTGCCCAGTCTACTACAAGAGTGCTCCAGCTCGCCAGCACCGGTGAAGCTGCAATGATGCTAGTGCAACAATGCAAGGTGTCAGTATCGATGGAGCCTAAGAGGTTAGACTGGAGTAAATTTATAGAGGGTCTGTATGGGGCAATCATTTAAGTTACATATTTTGTTCATCTGATGTCTTTATATGTTTTAGGGTGGGATTGTTCAAAGTATTCAGTGTTGGCCTAACTTCTCTCTTATTTGAAGGAAATGGCAGTTTTACCATTGATTTCAACAGCAACAGAGTTAGATCAATGCTGAATGCTCTGGAAAATCCCATCCTTCATGTCAAGTATCAGGAGATAGCTGTGTTAGTCTGTATCCACAAAAACAACAAGGAGTCTGGTGGCATCTCAAAGACTAATTTATTTGGGCATAAGCTTTCGTGGATAAAAATACCTCACTTCTTCAGATGCATGGAGTGAAAATTACGGATGCAGGCATTATATAATGACACATGAAGAGAAGGGAGTTACCTCACAAGTGGGGAACCAGTGTTGACAGGGCCAGTTAGATCAGGGTGGATGTAGTCCACTCCCAATAATAGCTGAGGAGGTGTCAATACCAGGAGAGGCAAAGCTGCTTTTGTAAAGAGCCAGCTACTCCCAGTCCCTATTCAAGCCCAAATTAATGGTGTTAAATTTGCAAATGAATTTGAGTTCTGCTGTTTCTCTTTGAAGTCTGTTTCTGAAGTTTTTTTGTTCAAGAATAGTTACTTTTAAATCTGTTATAGAATGTCCAGGGAGATTGAAGTGTTCACCTACTGGCTTTTGTATCTTACCATTCCTGATATCTGATTTGTGTCCATTTATTCTTTTACGTAGGGACTATCCAGTTTGGCCAATGTACATGGCAGAAGGGCATTGCTGGCACATGATGGCATATATAACGTTAGTAGACAAATGCAGGTGAATGAGCCCTTGATGGTGTGGCTGATGTGGTTGGGTCCTCTGATGGTGTCACTAGAGTAGATATGGGGACAGAGTAGGCAACGAAGTTTGCTACAGGGATTGGTTCCTGGGTTGGTGTTTCTGTGGTGTGGTGTGTAGTTGCTGGTGAATATTTGTTTCAGTTTGCGGGGTTGTCTGCAAGCGAGGACTGGCCTGCCTCCCAAGGTCTGTGAGAGTGAGGGATCGTTTTCCAGAATAGGTTGTAGATTGTTGATAATCCGGTGGAGCGGTGTTAGCTGGGGGCAGTACGTGATGGCCAGTGGTGTTCTGTTGTTTTCCTTGTTGGGTCTGTCCTGTAGTAGGAGATTTCTGGGTACCCGTCTCGCTCTGTCATTCTGTTTCCTTACTTCCCTAGGTGGGTATTGTAGTTTTAAGAATGCTTGAAAAAGATCTTATAGGTGTTTGTCTCTGTCTGAGGGATTGGAGCAAATTCTGTTGTATCTTAGGGCTTGTCTGTAAACAATGGATCATGTGATGTGTCCTGGATGGAAGCTGGAGGCATGTAGGTAAGTGTAGCAGTCAGTAGGTTTACGATATAGGGTGATGTTTATGTGATCATCACTTATTTGCACTGTAGTGTCCAGGAAGTGGATCTCTTGTGTGGACTGGTCCAGGCTGAGGTTGATGGTGGGGTGGAAATTGTTGAAATCCAGGTGGAATTCTTCAAGGGCCTTCTCTCTGTGGGTCCATATGATGAAGATGTCATCAATGTAGCTCAAGTAGAGGAGGGGCGCTAGGGGACGAGAGCTGAGGAAGCATTGTTCTAAGTCAGCCATAAAAACGTTGGCATACTGTGGGGCCATGCGGGTACCCACAGCAGTGCCACTGACTTGAAGGTATAAGTTGTCCCCAAATCTGAAATGGTTGTGGATGAGGACAAAGTCACAAAGCTTAGCCACCAGGTGTGCTGTGACCACATCCTTCATGTGTTATGGCATAAAGCATATGATAGTAACAAGTCTGAGCCTGATTCTGTTCACTCTGACTCTAGGGTAAATCATAGAAGTCAATGAAATGACAGGTATTTAATGTGGTTTATCTAATCCTCTTCAAATTCATATCTTTAGTTAGTTTGGATTAATTTTCCTGGATGCCCTCATGTAGACAAGCCCTAAAAGCGATAAATAAAAGTCTCCATCTAAATATTAAAGTTAATTTTATAAATTTTAATAAAGGACCAAAGAATTCTGGGTTAAGATACCTGGAAGGATTGTGCACTTTAAAATATGTTACACTAATAATCAGATGTACAGATCCTGTTCTTCAAACTTAGTCACTGTGGAAATGTATGATCAGCACTTTTAGTATGAGTGATTCTTTCATTTTATCCTTTTTTTTTTTTTTTTTTTAATATACTGGCTGAATTGTAATTCTCATTGACATAATGTCTGCATCTGAAGAAAATCTGAATCTGCATCTGAAGAAAATAGGTTAAGTGTACCACAGACATTCCTATTGTCCAATTTGGTGAACAAACGACTAATGACTTCAGAAAGAGCATGTTTGTGAAATAAGATTGTACAGAAAACAAATATTAATAATTCTGACGGCGTGATATAAGTAGGGAAAGGGCTGGTTAGCATTATGCCTCCAGACAGACACACTAATTCAAAGTCTTGCATTAGGATCACAAAACAGACTGAAAAACAAAGTTCATAAGTTTATTCCAAATCACATGCAAGCAAATGAAACAAAGTCCTAACGGCTATAAAAGAATAAAATCTCCCCCAAAGAGAAAGCCAGGAAAAGAAAAACAGAGATTGAAGGAAGACACGTTGGAACAGATTGTGGAGAGACATTTGCTAAGAGAAGGGAATGGAAAGTTTTGATCATGGGGAAGATAAGAAATACCAAAAACAACTGCATGCTAAGTGATCCCACAGGGAAAGATTGGCTTCCAGTGCAGGTGTACTGACTAGAACAGGTTTGCCTATAATAAGCAGATAGGGCACTGTCAGAGTAGCTTGGCTATACATTATTTCCATCATATCATTCACTGTTCCCCCTAATAAATTAAATTAATGATGGTTGGCTGACATAAGCCTCACAGTCATAAAACTCAAGATCCACCCTTAATAGGCAGATGAGGGACTCAAAAGCAGCATGCGGCTCATCTCCATTTTTGACCTTGTGCCTAAATAGAGACCTGTCTAAAAGGAGGAGGGGAGCTGGCACTCTGGGACACTAATTCAACTTAATGCTGAATATGATTGAAACTGTCTCTGTAGGCAGTAAAGTATACACTCCATAAGGTCTAGGAATAATGACATGCTGTAAATTCATTTAATTTTAATTTTAAAAGCTTGCTCAAAGGTAGAATTACTGGAAGAGCTTCAGCTTTACTGGGGAGCTGTGGTTTTTTGTTTTTAAATCTCTGGCTTCTCTAGGCTGCCTTTATTCAATTACAGCTAGAGCTCTAACCATCCAATAATCTGGGTGCAGATTGTATTACTATTACAGTACCATTCACATTAAGAGTCAACTGAATTGTTCTAGCAGTTTGTAGGTTGTTTCCCCCCCCACCCCCCGTCATGACAAGCCTCCTATAAAGTACTAAGAGACAAGACATGCCAGATCTTACAAAGGGTGTACTGTGTGTTTGCATTTGTACACTCTGTGGGCTGAATTCTGCCACTGACACAATGGGCATGCATGGAGTTAACGGAGAACAGAATAGGGCCCATTAAATCGTAGTAGACCTATATTTGCAGCCCAAATAATTAACAGTCTGGAGGCAAGTTAGGAAAATAACAGAGTGAACTCCAGTCCCAAGGCTCCCCAGCAGGATTTCGAGTGACAGCATGCTCCAGGAATCACATACCACTTAGGAGCACCACAACATCAGAACATACTCTCAGGGGCTGATTTTATCCTTAGGGCAGGGCATTGTTTGTAGCTGTTTGTGGAAACAGCAGAATTCCACAAATTAACCGTTTAGTAGGCGTCCTTGCCAGTTCACCACTGTACTATATTCTCTCACAATGAGCCTCCAGTCAGATCAGCATTATATGACTTGCTATTACTATGCCTTTCTAAATCAGCCATCACCATAGTGCATCAGAACAGACTAGAACCCTACATATTAATTAATCATGGTTTATTTTCCGCCTGGAGACTCCTCCAAGCCTTTCTATCCATTCTTCTGCTTTGCTCCTACTACCTGCAAGGCACTGCATCATGACAGCTGTCCTGATGGTCAAGAAGGGAGCCCATGGGCCCTGCTCTTGTACCAGCTAGAGGGGTTGCCGAAGAGTGACACAGAGTGGCATCCATGTAAGACAGGCTTCCTCTACACTGTTTTGATTCAGACATGTAATGATCTGTATTCAATACTTTACACTGCCTTCAGGCAAGGCCCTTATGCGCTAGATTTGCCTACCAACTTCCTGTGGTCACTAGCCTTCACTGGTGACATGAAGCAATCCATTTCCACCCCATTGGGGCTGTGACATTCTGTTTCTGCAATGCTCCCAGGTCCTGCTAGTGCAGGAATGAAGGGCTTTGATGGAATATTGCTGCTGTCTATTTGTGAGCTGGCCAGATAGTACTTTGGAAAAGTGCATTTCCTAGTGCAATAAAGTTATGCAAGAAAGTGTATGATGCTATAGTGTGCCTGTTCATTTGGTTTTTAAAAAACTCTCTTTCCACAGTGTTTTCTACCTTGTACATCCCATTGAACTGGAGAAATTATGGCTAAGAAAATGTTCTCCAGTGAAAGCAGATGTACTTTCATGCATTTATCTGTGAGTGCATTCTGTGAAATGAGTTGCCAGAGTGGTATTCATTGCCGTCTTTAAATGAATTCATTCAGATGGAATTTGTGACCGTCTTGTGGTCACTTGGCAGGAAAATTCTTTAGTAAATGAGTTTGCCAGCAGGAATGTTTGTTGAAAAGGTGAATTTGAAGTAAATATCAGAATTCAAATTTGTTATTATATTATTTCAAATATTCAAACAGAAACTTGATTCTTAGAGTTAATCATCTGATAACATAATCAATGCCATGTGACCTGTGTGTCCAATCAAAGCAGGCCAAATTTCAAATACTCGCAACAAAGCTACAGGCTATTTTGCAGAAATTATTCAACAAATAATTGTAACAGCTCTTATGTGTTTGTGCAGTGCCTACCACAATGGGGTCTTTTATCATGATTGGAGCTTCCAGGTCTTACTGCAATACCGTTGCTACTACTAGTAGTACTACTAGTTACTGCTATTTTCTCAAATGTATTTATCTTAGCAGACAGTATGGGAGCAGGAAATGAGTGAAATTTGTCCTAAATTAAATGATTAATTATGAATTATTCACCAACTGCTGATACACAATAGTCCTGTAGCAATGGAGGGGTTAACACACAGTCCAGACATGGCCTGATAGGTTGGAAATTTTCCATTGTGAGGTTTCTTGATTGTTTTGTTTGATGCTACCACTGGGTGAATACTACAAATACTGGATGATTTATACACAATCACTGCAGTGAAACCTGCATTTGATTCAGTGGTTTTCAATGACCTTTTTATTCTGTTTTCCCCCAAATGTGTGTAAGAGCCAATTTTTGTTCCCAAAAGTATAAGCAGAAAGAGACAGTTTCCTGAATGTGCTTCTGAATTTGCATTTTTATTTTCATTGGAAGTGTGTATGCAGCTATCTTGTAAGTTCTTTGTGAATTTGGGAGTCATCTAATAAGGGAATAGAACCAATGTCATCTGCTTTAGATGACGAGTGGCACGGGATTGCTAGCAAATACTCAAAATGTTGGTCATGGCAAATAATGCATGAGAAATCCATAGGCTGAAATATATTTGCATCAACTAGTCATCAAACAGTGAACACACTCCTACAAAATAAAGAGAATTCACAAACAAACAAAAGGTGTGTGTGTGTGTGTGTGTGTGTGTTGGGGGGAGGCATATGGGGGGAGCTGAACTCATTGGATAAATTATTTGCTCTGCATAGTCTGCCCAGCTCTATTTGGTTTGGAGGTGATCTTTTATGTTCCTGGTGTGCAAGGTCATAAATCTGGCCACAGTACTAGCTGTGTTTAATAACCTCCACTCTTCTTCAATTTGGGACCAAGCTGTTTACACAGCAAATCTGCCTGATCTAGATAAGATTCACTCATCTGAAATTTCAAACTTTACCAGCTACATGAGCCAGCAGAGGCATAGTGGGCTCTGTTCTTAGGGGACAGATAGCGCTGAAATTTCTTTTACACTGCATCCATCTCATGAAGACGCAGGTAATTTTCAAACCCTATACCAGAAACTAGAAAAACCAGAAAGAGAGAGAGCCACAGCTGCAGCAGGATTAGTAAATGAGGGTTTAAATGATGTGTTGAAAGTAGGGATGGTCAGAATGATTCAGGCATGGAGTGAACTTTCTGTCTTGAACCAGAACTTTCTGGAGCTTAAAAAAATGTTCATTTGGGATTTGGCCTGCATTTTTAGTGTGGTGTGTTCACTGGTCTCTGCAGTTGTGGGTATGGGCCAGGACTGGAACTGAACATTGCAATGAGGCCAATCTTTCTTGCAGTATTTCTGGCCTGCCTACAAGTAGGGTGCTGGAAGTCTTGTCAGAGAGTCTGTCCTACCAAGATTTCCAGCCCATCTTAGCAGATCCATGTGTTGCAGATAGTTTGGGGAAGGTTCGACACTCCAGACTTAATGGAACCTCTGAATGTTTGGGGATCCACACACTCATTGTTAACTAAAGCAGAACTGTCAGCTTGAACCTTTCTCTGCAGGGATGGGCACCGTATAAGAATCTAAGCATGGGAGTGGGAGCCAGGAATTACAGAAGGTTAATCCCTGCTCTGACAGTGACTCCTCCTGTAATCTTGGATGTGTCAGATAGGGCTAAAACATTAATCACGTTTAGTGATGGGAGACACTGAGCGCCCTTATATCTCATTGATTTCAGCATGTTCAATGACTAGCAGGCTGGGCCCTTAACCTTGCTTCCTTAGTCTCCCTATCTATAATATGGAGATATTACCTACCTACCCTACCTATCACACCGGAGTGCTGCATATGAGGATTAATGAATAAGGACCCCAATTCAGGAAAGCAATTAAGCATGTGCTTAAATTCATGCCTATTCAGGAAAGCAGTTAAGCATGTGTTAAGCCTAATCACAATCCCAAGAGAGGAGTACCTCATGAAAACCAGTGTTAAAGGTGGCATAAATCCATTGTAAGAAAAGACTAATGAACAATTGGCTAGGAAGCTGCTGTCTTGATGTGAGACTAGGCCCCTGTCTGTATTACCTCTGTGTTTGGCACTGGTGCGACTACTACAGCGATACTGTGTCGTGTTCTGATGTTCACAGTTCAAGAAGGATATTGGTGAATTGGAGAGGGTTTGAACAAGAGCCATGAGAATAATTTAAGAACTGGGACACATGCCTTTTAGAGAGAGACTAAGGAGCTTGATCTGTTTAGTTTATCAAAGAGAAGGTTCAGGAGTAACCTGATAACAGTCCATAAGTACCTACACGGCACCAGAAATTTGAGAATAGAGAGCTCTTCAATCTAGCAGTCAAAGCTATAACAAGATCCAGTGGCTGGAAGCTGAAGATAGACAAATTCAGACTAGAAATGTGGTGCAAATTTTTAACAGGGAGGGTAATTAACCATTGGATCAACTTAACACAATCTGTGGTGGACTCTCCATCTCTGGACAAATTGAAATCAAGATTTAAATAAAAAATGTTGTGTAGTTCAAATCAGAATTAATTCAGGGAAATCCTATGGTCTGTGTTATGTAGGATGTCAGACTTGATAATCCCAGGATCCCTTCTGGCCTTGCATCTATGAATCTGCATTAAGGACATTCACATACATGTAAGTAAATGTAGTTATCCCCAGTGCAACACTCTAATGTGAATGCACTGCACAGGCACATGTGGGGCATACCGTGGTGCATCTTAATCAGACTGGAAAGTAAAGTGCATTGCTTTGCACCAGTGCACTGATGTCATTAAGCATGAATTTCTTTAACAGAAATAGGGCCTAGGAATCAAATAATTCAGCTTACCTTTGACTGCATGAGAAAGCAGAGACATTCAAATCTGGTGCAGAATAGGTTTTGTTATTTTTCTAAAAAATAACACTGGGCCCAGGGGCAGCTCTATGTATTTTGCCGCCCCAAGCACGGCAGTCAGTCTGCTTTCGGCGGCGCGCCTGCGGGAGGTCCCGCGCCTTCGGCGTACCCGCCGCTGAATTACCGCTGAAACTGTGGGACCAGCGGACCTCCCGCAGGCATGCCGCCAAAGGCAGCCTGACTGATGCCCTCACGGCAACCAGCAGGCTGCCCCCCGTGGCTTGCCGCCCCAGGCACGCACTTGGTGTGCTGGTGCCTGGAGCTGCCCCTGACTGGACCTTACAACAACTTGCAAAGTCTTTGGCTCTTTCTTGCATTCCAGAGGGAGCCACATTTCTACTTTGCATCATCAGATTGAACCTCCTGCCACGGGGTACCAGCAGGACAATGGTGGCTTCCGATGAAAGACCATTTACACCAAAAGGAGGTAGGTGTGTAACAGGTGTTCTGAAAGTTCTTTTTGAAGGTTATATATTTGGTGTGTATTTTTTATTTCTGTTTCTACACAGCTTTTCATTGAAAAGAACCTTTGGAACTACTGGCTCTGCAAATCTCATCATTTTCAATGTCATGAAAAGAAAAAAAAAAAAGCTGTGTGCTTCTGTGTAAAGCAAGTTTAATTTAACCAAGAGCAAATTAGCATGCCTGGATGGTCCTAAGTGCAATAATTAATTACATGGATATTGCTGGAAAGATGCAGTACACTTCGCTAACAAAAAAATAAACTCAAATATTTGGAAATGAGTCCTTTATTATTGAGATATAAGGGGAGTCAATATTGAACAAGTTTGTCTTTTTTCCTTTTTCCCTTTTTTTTTGTTCTCTCTGAATAGCCATAGAGAGCAAGCACACCTACACCATTCCACAGACTGTCTTCAGAGAAGTGGCTCAGCAGGGATGTTCTATCCTGTTTGACCTCTGACAATCTCTTAAACTCTCGTAAAGGCAGAAAATCCCCTAATATGAACATTCTTGTGGTGGATTCTTCTTTTTTTTTTTTAACTGCTACTCTACATGTTTCAAAATGGTAAGTTCAGTTCTTAATTCTAAGGAGAGGATCAAGTGACAAGAGAAGTGAACTCTGTGCTTAACTTAGAGCTACTTTCTGGAATAGTTTTTTCCACAGCTTGACATTTCGCACATTGTAGAGTATATCACTCCTCATGCATTAGGCTGTTATAATTTCAGAAGCTTGCCAGGTTTGGCATTTTGTAAATCCATCTACATGTATAATCCCCTCCTATTACTCATATAAATACATTGACTACTCACTATGAACCAGAGACCTGGGGGCAAATGCATCAGTTCTCTTTAGGGAAGAGGGTAAAACTTCATCTCTATTTATGTATCTATGTAATAAAGAGCCTTCCAAGTCTATTAAAGCAACATGCCTTTCAACACTCAGTAATGAGCGTTTTTAACAGAGCTGAACAAAAATAAGATGTTTCATAAAAAACCCCCACAAAAACAACAAAAACAACATCTACGCTATGAGCTAGAGATGTGATTCCCAGCTTGCGTACACGTGCTCTCACTAGCTTGAGAGCTAGTGCCAGTATAAATAGTAGCGTAGCTGCGGTAGTATGGGTAGTGGCAGCAACAGGACGGCTTAGCCAGGCAGAGTACAAACCTGCGGGTACGTACTTGACACAGCAAAGCTGTGCTGCTGCCTGTGCTACCACTGCTACACTGCTATTAATACTTGTGCTAGCTTTCATCAAGCTAGCATGAGTATGTCTATGTGAGCTGGGAATCACAGCCCTAGTTTAGTAAAACTTAGGTACAGAATCCTTTGTTCTGCCTTCAGTGGACATATGGGCTTAACCGTACAGATCTTTGCTGCAGTATGCTCAAACTTTGTCATTCCAACTCTTCTGTAAAATGTTAAAAAGCTTAAGTCCGGTGCATGTTTCTGAAAACATGTTCTCTGCTGCGCTTTGAAACCATAAACCTGGCTCTGGGATAATCAGACTCACGATGTATTGCTGCAACCTGATGTAACACAACATTGTGGAAAACTGTAAACAAGCTGCCACCTTTCCCATTTCTATTTGCTTAACTGATTTTATATGTCTCTAAAACTTACATGACTATGGAAGGACAGCAGTGAGCTTTAGAGTATATCAAAAAGTCTGTTCCATTCAAATGACCTACAAATAAAATGATGTACAAATTTATGCTGCTCATAGAAACTATAATAAAATAGAAAACTATGGCAATAGTAATAATACAAATATTTATAGATCCAGACTCTCTCAGTGCACCTACAGAGAGCATCATGGAGCCTTGGTCCAACATAAGTTAGAGCAGCCAAAGGACAACTTAAAATAGCTGGCTGTGATCCCTAAGTGACCTTATGCCAGGTTTGAACTGGTGTTGTGGTACAGACCTCTGCTGCACATTCTGCCTATCCACATAGTACACAGTTTCCCACATCCCTTATACTGGATTGTGGTGGTGGTCGACATAGGAGCCATATCTACCAGCTTTATGGCAGGTAAGAATTCCCCTTTGCCAGGGGAATTCGCACCTTGGCAGCTACAGCTGGATTCTGACCCATAGCATTTTTCATCTCCAAAGGCTTTTAACTGCTTAATCCTCTCAAAGCAACCTGTAGTATAAGTACCTATTAGCAGTATTAGTAATAAGTGTGTGTGAAATGCAAAACCCTCAACATTTCTGAAAATGAGCTCATTTTGCACAAAACCTGACATTGCTGGAAAATAGAACCATTTTTGAGTGAAAATGGCTTGTCCAAAACTGCAGAGGGAGCCATTGTCAACTGTTAGACCCTCATCAGACAAACACATGCACTCTGCAAGGTGACAATAGGCAATAGAACTTCAGTGGAATGACTCAGGTGAAAAGTTAAGTATGTGGACAGGTGTCTGCAGGATTGATGCCATAGATAGGGTTAGACTTCAGTTCACACAATGCTCAGACCACATAGCTCTCTTCATAATAATCTGGAATGGAAGATAATTTGTACAGTGCCTAGCACAATGGGGTCCTGGCCCATGCTTCTAGATTATGTTGATAATAATTAGTTAATAATATCAAGGGTTAATTCTGGCCCTCCTTATTCTCACGAGTTGCCACATTAATATCAAAGGGGCTGCTTTCCTGCGTAAAATGAGCACAGTTTACCTCACTGTGCTTTGTTTTTAGCCTTCCGGTGTCCACTGAAGAGTTAATCCAGTCTAAATGGACAGGACAAAAAAAAGTGGGTGGGGACACAGAGGCCCAGAGAAGAAGGGATGATTCAGCAGTTGAGTTGCTAATCTGGTACTTGAGACCTAGGTGCAATTCCCCACTTTGACACATTCTTTCTGTGTGACATCAGGCCTTAGTCTACCTGTGCCTTTGTTCCCCATCTAGACAACGAAGATAACTGTGCTGCCCGACCTAAAGGGGTTTTGTGACTATGAACACATTAAAGGATTGTGAGGTGCTCAGATACTATGGTAATGGAGATCTCAGAGCAATGAATGACTTGCTCAAAGTTAATGGAGGAGTAGAGAATAGAATCCAGGTCTCTTGACTCCCCGTCTAGGGCCCTGCCCACTAGACAACACTGCCTAAAGCTGAGTCATATCATCAGGAGTGTGCCCATGTGCTGAGTGTATCCAGGTGCACATTTCAAAATAAGGTGCTCTCCTGTGTCGCTTTTTACAAACTAGTATTTATTTATTTATTTAGGAAACAAAATAAAAGCTTGTTAAATTTGGCTGGGGAAAGGGGAGATATAATTTTGCTGGTGTAGCCTTTTATTTTATTTAAAGTGAATTGTGTAATGTGGTATTACACCACTGTGGGTTCAGCTCTGGTGGCTACAGTTTCAAGCTTAACAGAGTGAAAGTCACCTCTGCTACTTGCTTCAGAGTTAGGGCTTGGCTACACTTACAGTTTGCAGCACTGGTAGTTTGCAGCGCTGGTCATCCAGCTGTGTAGGAGCAGCGCTGGTGTGTGGCCACACTCACAGCTACCAGCGCTGGTGTGTGGCCACATTTGCAGCATTTCCAGCGCTGTTGGGAGTGATGCATTATGGGCAGCTATCCCAGCATTCAAGTGGCCGCAACGTGCTTTTCAAAAGAGGGGGGTGGAGTGGGGTCTAGTGTGACAGGGAGCGGGGGGAAAGAGAGAGTGGATTTTTGGAGCCAACACTGTGTGTTAGCTTCCTGACTTGAAAAATCAGAACATTTTTCCGACCCCTTAGTCTTAACTCTTAATTGCAAACAGCATGCAGGCAACACGACTCCCCGCTGTTTCCCTGCCTGCCTCTCATTTGATTGTTTACAGCCAGGTACAGATGATCACAGCAAACAGGAGCTTTGTTTGTTTTTTAGATAGCAGCAGCGGCAACGGAGATGCTCCACAGAGCTCGTTCACAACAGGGAGGAGGATCTCATTTGATTGTTCACAGATTGATCACAGCAAACAGGAGCTGATAAGCAGCTCCGGTAGAAACGGAGCGAAACGGAGCTCCTCCGGAGGTTCACAACAAAACAAAGAGAGGCTGCATAACAAAACAAAGGGAGTAATTTAGTTAAAAGCATTCTGGGATATCTCCTTATTCCCTGGAGGCCAATAAAAGCGCTGGTGTGTGTCCACACTTGATGAGCAGCGCTGGATCACCAGCGCTGCAATCGCTACACCCCAACCTGGCCAGGTGTACAGCCAGCGCTGCAGCCAGGGAGTTGCAGCGCTGGATGTGCCTTGCAGGTGTGGACGGTTACTAATTGCAGCGCTGGAAAGCCTCTACCAGCGCTGCAACTTGCAAGTGTAGCCAAGCCCTTAGTCTCTAGGAACAGATAAAGACCAAAGGTAGTGACCACACAGACCAATGCAAGGTCTAGATTGTTTTACAATTTTTATTAAAGTTACAATTAAAGTTATGACTACCCAACCATATAGAAATTCTGTACAGACCTATGCACAAGTTACAAATATAGTTATACTCACATCCTTAATAACAGTGTTAAGGTCTGATGGGTCTCTCATGGCTTGATCATCAGTAGAGGGATGGTTTCTGCTGGAGTCTCCCAGAGGAAGCTCAATTTTCCCATTCTGGGCATCCCTTTTTTATAATGTGATTCTGTCTATACCTACATTCTGGGCATGTCCATAAAAGTGTCAAACCCTCTTTTCTCTTATTGGTCTGTGTCCCCTGGAAACTTAAGGGACCCCAATTTTCTATAGGCTGTGCAAGTTCCCTTTATTCTCATTAGCATTGATGCACAACCTGTATCCCGTGATTAAGACACACATCCGAGATAGATGCGCCTTTACAGTATTTTTATAATCTAATATTAATCTTCTGGGTAATTTTGTGCAATATTACTACTTGGTACCTCTTTTTCCATAATCTTATGGCATTGGGTTATTTTCCAGTCACTTACATCATCATTTCTTGTCTCCAAGGCCTAAAATGGCTAAGCTAAAGTCTTGCAGGCCTCAACCTACAGATTCTTGCGTTTCAGCTTGTCTTACTCATGTCTAATACTTGGTTCCTCTAAATACTGATCGATCTTATACTTTTATAATCCTACAAATTAATTTTAATTAACATACAATTAATATATATAATATAACCTATTGATTAATCATAACATCACACAATAAATGGCTAATAAACTAAAATAATTGGCTACACTGAAAAATGAGACATTTCCATTCCTTCTCAGGTGTTATAAATTCAAGAAAGCATGAAAATAAATATAGGTGTTTCTCTGTATTGAGAACACACGGCATTCTTGCCAAAAGGTGCTGCTTCTTTAGTCAATCTCCTATGCCTCAAACTGACAGTAATTAGGATTGCCGTAATAAAGGGGACCCTGAAGAATATCACAATGAAGCCTGTGCTAAAATATGTCAAAGCTTTATAGATTAGACCTAGCATTTTGAATATTCTTTTGGAATGAGGAACGGCCTGGAATATAGAAAACGTCAGATTTAAATAAAAATCCTCTGGGGAAGGACAATGTTTGGATGACATGATTTTGATTTCCATAAGAGCAAACACTGCTGGCAAATGTGGAATCAGAACTGCAGTGTCTTTGAGGTAAAATTACACTGCTCTGTCAAACTGAAAAACTAAGCTTTTGCCTTTAACTGTTTGTCCCAAATTACTAATAGGAGAGGCTGGTGTGAAAAGTGAACTTTCCCCCTCCTTAAACTATCCTTGTACATTCAGTAAATGGGAAGGGAGGAATGAAAATTTCACAAATAAATAAGATGTAGCCATGTTACAAGAGAATGATTCAGCCCGATATTATATCCTTGGAAATGAGAATTAAACATTGATGCTTCTATCTGGCTTATATTCTCCAATGGTGGGATGGCTTTTTATTTGATTATTTCCCATGCCTAAGGTCTAAGTATAGGAAAACCTCCAAGAGAAGGAGTCAAAAATATAATTTCTGGTCCCTGTTATTTTATTAGTCTTCTCTAAGGCCCCAATTCAGCAAAATATTTAAGTAGATGCGTAAGTCCATTCCTATTCAGCAAAACACTTAACCACATGCTTAAAATCAATAGGATTGAGGTGCCTTTGGAAATCTGGCTTGCAGTGCTTTGTTGAATAGGGATAAAGTGTTAACTGGGGCCTAAGATATCCAGTCTACTGCGTGAGCTATTTAGTTGCTTCATATTTCTTAAATCAACAGCCTAAAACTGGCAATGATCTTGAAGATCTTACATTGATTTCTACCCATTATTTAAACCATTAGGTGTAGCCTCAACTGGTGTACATCAGCATAGCTCCATTGACGTCAATGGTGCTATACTGATTTCCACAAGCAGGGATTTGGTCCTAAAGGCTTCCCAGAAAAAATAAAATATTTTTCATGACAATGTTCACCATTTCTTTCCTCAACCTTGTTTTTGTGCCAAACTTAATTTTGAGAGAAAATTTCCCACTAGCTGTAATTAAAGATTTAAAAATAAAAGGAAAACTTTGGTTTGCTTTCAAGGTAAAACAGTGTTCAGTAGAACATTATGAATAATGGTGGTCTTTTTCATTACTTGAAATCAAATTTTCTCAACATTGAGGTAGGCACACTAAAGTCAGATTCTGTCCTACCCCATATTTGTTAAAGATAGTTTTGTCAAATGTGCATTCTGATCTAACAGCAGTAATTGTAAATATTGGGCTTCTCCAAACACTTATATTAAATGATGCAATTTGTGCTTCAAAATGTTGTTCTCAAGCAGATTTTGTGTAAGCACCAAAAGCTTTTTTCCCTACTGATGTTAGCAATGTAACTCATTGATCTAATAGTTGCAACACAATTTATTATTAGCTGATTAGCCTGAGTCAGGTTTTTGGTTGAAAATAGTCTTTACCAATGTCAAGTTGGGCCATTTCAAGATAAAGTGTTGTTTATCATTGTAAAAGAACAATTTTAATGCTTGTGTTTGCCTTATGGTACAAACGGTAAACTTGATTTAGGACTCAATAAACCCTCTGAAATGTCTTTCATTGGCTTGATGCCAATGTAAGCTACACTGGTGTAATCAGAAATAACTTCATTGAAGTCTCCAGTGTAAAATTGCTGTAACTGAGATCAGAATCAAGCCCACAATGTTCAATGGTGTCATTTCCCCCCCTTCCCCAACTATTCCCAATGAAAGTGGCTTTTCAGGTTATTGTATAAAATACTGCAAGTGTGCAGATTTGCATGCCATCACTTCCAGTATGCACATCTGCACATTTTCTAGCTTGAAGATCTGTGTTAGCATTAACTGTAGGAACAAACTGAAGGAGTGCAAATGTAATCAAAATGGAATGGTGATGGGTTTTTGACACTTGCCACCACATCTACTGTGAGTTTAATCAAAATCATCTGAACAATAAATAGGCAAGATTTGTGCGCCTCCTTCAACCTCCCACAATGTTTGTGTGTAATGCTGCCCTCTGCTGAATGGAGGGTGTGTGTATGTGCCATGCCGCCTACAGAGAATATAAAAACCCTGTTACAAATGTGCTAAAGAGAACCAAGAAGAAAAGGAGTGGGGATGAATAGGAGGGGAAGGCAGAAAGAGAGGAGGATAGGAGAAGGGAAAGAGCCTCAGATGGGATGGGGTGGATAAAAAGAAGAGTAGAGGAAGAAAAAAGAAAGAGAGAAAGCAGAAGCAGGAGAAAAGAGAGAGAAGAAAAAAAGGAAAGGGGGGCGGAGCGGAGAAGGGCAGAAGGGGGAACGGAGAGGAAGCAGGGAAGAGAGTAGAAGAGGAGGGAGAGAGAGGGAAAGAGTTGAGGAATGGAGAGTTCATTTTAATAGGCCAGAGTATAACATGTTTTTATCCAGTGTCACCTTTCATAACTTGGAGCAAGGGGTCAGGGATTGGAAGTGCAGTGACTATTCAGGCAAATGAAGCACTTGCTACACAGTCTGACAACAGCTTGCATATAGTCTTGGCCCCTAGAATCTCAAAGGTGGCTTATAGGCTGGAATCCAGGGGATATCTCCTGCGTCCTGCTCCCTTCTGAGAGAGCCAGGTGAGTTTCAACTTCAGCCTGGAAGCTGGTAATACTCTGTTCCCCTTTTTGGTGGTGGTATGGAGTGTGGGGTGGGGGATCATGGGCAGATGAGGGATGAACTAATTAAACAATTCTTATCCAGGATTTCCCCCTATACTGAGGCATCTCTCTACAGATTGGTAAGCTGCTTTGCAGCTTGGGGCTCCTGTTGGACTCCTCATTGCAAATAGCCAAGGCAGCAGAAAATGCTTTCTCTCTGCAGCTACCCAAGAATATGTACCCCATACTAACAGCTCAGATCTGGCTTCAGTGAGCCACATGTTGGAGACCTCAGAGCTCAATAACTGCAGCTCATCGTATCTAGGACTGAAACCACCCTTCCCGAGAAAGCTCTGGCCAGTGAGTGCAGGAGACAGAACTTTCATAGAGCTGGACCTAGCCTATGGAATTCACTCCGACTAGAGATAAGAATGACCACTCAACACTTTCAATGCAAATGCAAATCTTATCTCTTTGGCTCAACTTCCCCATAGGCATTTCTACTCACAGACAAACGTAAAGAAAACCTCTTATATATATTAACCAAGCGACTTCTCTTCTAGGCTGGAAGTTTGAAAGGGGTGGGGGGAGGAAGAGAGAGAGATTGTTACTGTTGTTTCTATTTACTTGGGAGGCATGTGTGAGGTGATTGACACCACAGAGTGTAATATATGCACATCTGTGTTTCAGTATAGAAAACTTAAATTTTTAATGTGGACTATTCAGATACAAAGACTTCTGTATGGAATTTGCAGAGGCTGAGTAAAATCCTTTTTAATGGCATTTAGACTCTAGACATTGGGCAGTCACTACAAAGAACTTGCTAACACCATTGCAATCATTAGTTGAACTTAAGAAGGAGGCAATAGCATTACAATTTACAGCAACTGCATAGCTTTCTGCATCTTTGGCACATGTACTGATCACACTGCGTGTAGGCTGCTGCTGTTTCTTTGCCATCAATAGATCTTACACAGAAGGAACAGGCTTTGGAAATTCCCAGTGGTGGAAGCTTTTCTGCAGCTCATGAACTCCTAAGTAGTTTTCCATTTTGTCCAATAAGCGTGTATCTCTGCAAATGGTATACACACGTTTCCTCATGTCTGTAATTAGGCTGTTCTGGAAAACTGACTTCCTCATGGTTTCTGCTGCATTCCCATTCCTTATACTTGTGCCTCTCAGAAGAGCAACTGTTCTGTCATTAAGAAATTCTCTTCTTGGTCTTCTGTCGGAAGATGGAGTTGAACTAGGTCCTTCCTTGGTATTTCCTGTTTAACATGAGCTCCTTTGTATATAGTCACATGAAAACAGTCCTCAAAGTTAGGTAATTGCCTCATTTCAAAGAAGAAAAGAAAAAAACCTTGTTGAAATAAACAATTAATTTGGAATTTTAAGATCACACTCTGTGATATCTGTCTACAACAATTGGACAGGAGTTTGCTGTTTAAATTCAGTATTTTAATACTGTTTATGGCTAGAAACTATCTGTCACTGTTAAATTGGTTTCTTTCAACTGCTACTTACTATTAAAATGCACATTTTTAACAATTAAATTAACAGTGCAAATCATAAACTTGATTTATGGCTTAAACAGTTAATTTACTGCGGTTGATTGTGCACCCTAGCTGCCAATTATCTGTCTGTAAATTTACAGGATTTCATATTTATTTTTCAAACAGTGCATTGGCACCGAGAGAAAAAGCTAAGCCATAAACAAATTAAGCAGACAGAGCTTGAGACACAAGTTGTGCATTTGTCATGAGAAGATGAAGAGCCACTAGGGGCAACTGACCAACCAAAGGTCCCAGTTCTTTTGAACCTGCCAAATGCCTTTGATACTATTATATTCATGGCATACAAACAGGGAAGTTAGATCAAAACATAAAATACTCTTTCTGGAAGGTTGAAAGGTAACACTACTTTTATTTGAAGAATCTAGAACAATAATAACACAAGAAACAAAACCAGAGAGATCCAAAGCAGGCTACTTCCTTAGGGTACGTCTTCACTACCCGCTGTATCGGCGGGTAGCAATCGATTTCTCGGGGATCGATATATCGCGTCTCATCTAGACGCGATATATCGATCCCTGAACACGCTCATGTCGACTCTGTAACTCCACCAACGCGAACGGCGGTAGTGGAGTCGACATGGGGAGCCGCGGACGTCGATCCCGCGCCGTGAGGACGGTAAGTAATTCGATATCAGATACTTCGACTTCAGCTACGTTATTCACGTAGCTGAAGTTGCGTATCTTATATCGATTTTCCCCCATAGTGTAGACCTGCCCTAAGGCAGAGAGGCGCAACTCACTCTACCTCATTTTAGGTTGGCTTTTTCCAGACTGACTCTGATCACACATTCTTGAAAGAGCCCCCTAGCCTACAAGCTGGAACAGGGAATCCCTCACTCTTAAAGTGATAGCATGCAATTCCAACACAGTTCTCAATACAGCACCAGACACCGCTAGCCATGAAGTTTTGTTGGCACAGCTCTCAACCCCACATATAGTTGAATGGCTCTGTTCTTTCCTCATCAAAAGATGCCACTCTTTTTATGTTCTTTCCTAACAAAGAGATCACTGCATGTGGTGTTTGGGTAATTGCTCATTCACCCCAAGTACCCTTTTGGGCAGTGCTCAGTTGGGTTCTTGTGATGGGGTGTACAAATCCCACACTGGGCCTGAAAGGGTTAAAGGACAACACTGGGCCCAGCTAGCACCACCCTTCCAGACCTGCAGAGCATGCTCCAACTGGAGAGGAAGCTTAAAAGGGAGCAATCCAGCTCAGGAGCAAGAGCCTGGGCAGGAAGACAGACCTACCCTGAGGGCTTCTGGACAAGGGTGCCAAAGAAGCCTCCCAGTGAGGAGTAGGACTGCATGCTGAGCCCAGATGGGGCTGAAAGTTTAGTCATCTTTTCTTTTTCTTTTGTTATCTTATGTTGGACTTGGAGCTATGGGTTGAGATGGATGGTAGGAAGTGACCCAGGGATGGCAACTCCGAAGTGACTCCAGGGTGCTGGACACTGTTGACCCTCATAGGCCTGGGATCAGAGCCCGGTGGAGTGGGAGGGCCTGGGTTCCCCTACCGACTGCCGCTGTTGCAGGAAGGGCATAAGCCACATTCCAATCTCACACCCCCTCTGATAAGAAGAGGGCAAGGACAATGCAAACCCGATGTGAAGTTAAACCCATCCTCGGGTGAGGAATTTCTGAAAGGCTTTCTTGCTAAGAGGTAATAAGAGGCTTTCTTGCTAAGAGGTCTGATGAGTATGCCCACTCTCATGAGTATACCCACTACACCACCTGGCCCTCCAAGGACTCCATTACAGTCCTGTTCTACAACCCTTCCTGTTGAATGTGTATGTCAGGCACTTGGAGAGGTAGTGAGGTGGTTTGGGCAGCGATGCCATCACTATGCTGATTACATGCTTCTTCACATCTCTTCTTCAAGGCATGTGGCCAACACAGGGATTTGAAGAGTGAGGGGGCTGAGGCTCAGCTCACAAAAGGTGGAGTTGATGGTGGTGCGTTGATGAAAGCATCTAGAGAGTCTGGCAAAGATATTGCCCGCTCTCATTGTCAGAGAGATTTACTCTCCCTTCATCCAGGGATGAAGTATTTTTGGATCCTGGATTGCTCCTGTAGTCTCAAGGAGCTTTGGTGGCATATAATAGGTCAGAGAAACCTCTGCAGATTACTTGCGCTAACAGTCCTTAGATCTGAATAGGGGTAGCAAGTTTATTTAAAGGTGAAGCCTTGCCTCTGGGATCCACTGCTCTGTTGGCCCAGCACAGTCAGCACTTGTTAATCTTCAGGACACCATGCAAAGCCCAGCTGTTTACTTAGCCTTTTCACCTAAGGTTGTGCAGAGTAGTTGTACTGTGTATAATGGCATCTGTTATGTGGGAAGCCTACTGTTATGTTTTGTACTGTTTACAGTTGCACACGTGCACAGAGACTATAGAGATTTTTAAAACATTGAAAAATAAAATAACGTTGAGTAACAATAAGATGTAGAATGACCTTCCACCCGCAAGAGACTTTGTAGATGTCTTATGTCTCAGGTCAATATTGGATTGCATGGACCAGGGTGTAAGTGACGAGAGATTGGTTGTCTGCTATCCACAGCTGGATGTGATCATCAAGAGCCAGAGTCTGGAAATTCCAAATGGAAAGAACATGTTCCTTCAGTGAGTAATATAGTATGCCATAAACATAGGGCATAATAATACTGCTGAGCAGTTTTCAGCTGTAGATTTCATGTTGTTTTACAAAGATAAGTAAATATCATTATGATCCTCCCCATTTTACAGAAGGGGTAATTGAGGATTAGAGAAGTTAAATAACTTGGGCAAGGCCACACAAAAAGTCAGTGGCACAGACAGCAATAGAACCTAGGTTACCCTACTCCCAGTGTGATGCAACATCTTCTGAACCATACTTTGTCCATAAGGAGACATTGGGTACGTCTACACTACGGGACTATTCCGAATTTGCATAAACCGGTTTTGTAAAACAGATTTTATAAAATCGAGTGCGCGCGGCCACACTAAACACATTAAATCGGTGGTGTGCGTCCATGGTCCGAGGCTAGCGTCGATTTCTGAAGCGTTGCACTGTGGGTAGCTATCCCGTAGCTATCCCATAGTTCCCGCAGCCTCCCCCGCCCCTTGGCATTTCCGGGTTGAGATCCCAGTGCCTGATGGGGCAAAAATCATTTTCGCGGGTGGTTCTGGGTACAGCCTCACCCCTCCCTCCCTCGCTGACAGCGGCAGACAACCGTTTCGCGCCTTTTTTGCTTGGTGAACCGTGCAGACGCCATAGCACAGCAAGCATGGACCCTGCTCAGCTCCATACCGCAATCGTGGATGTTTTAAACACCTCGCGCACTCTCGTGCAGTATATGCTGAACCAGGACCTTCGAACCGAGGCGAGTAAGAGGCGGATACGGCAGCGCGGCGATGACAGTGATGAGGACGTGGACACAGAATTATCTCAAACCGCGGGCCCCGGCGCTTTGGAGATCCTGATGGTAATGGGGCAGATTCTATCCATTGAACGCCGATTTTGGGCCCGGGAAACAAGCACTGACTGGTGGGACCGCATTGTGTTGCAGGTGTGGGACGATTCCCAGTGGCTGCGAAACTTTCGCATGCGTAAGGGCACTTTCATGGAACTTTGTGACTTGCTTGCCCCTGCCCTGAAACGCCATAATACCAAGATGAGAGCAGCCCTCACAGTAGAGAAGCGAGTGGCGATAGCCCTGTGGAAGCTTGCAACGCCAGACAGCTACCGGTCAGTCGGGAATCAATTTGGAGTTGGAAAATCTACTGTGGGGGCTGCTGTGATGCAAGTAGCCAAAGCAATCACTAAGCTGCTGCTACGAAAGGTTGTGACTCTGGGAAACGTGCAGGCCATAGTGGATGGCTTTGCTGCAATGGGATTCCCTAACTGTGGGGGGGCGATAGATGGAACCCATATCCCTATCTTGGCACCGCAGCACCAGGGCACCCAGTACGTAAACCGGAAGGGGTACTTTTCAATGGTGCTGCAAGCACTGGTGGATCACAAGGGACGTTTCACAAACATCCACGCGGGATGGCCAGGGAGGGTTCATGACGCTCGCGTATTCAGAAGCACTACTCTGTTTAAACGGCTGCAGCAAGGGACTTACTTCCCAGACCAGAAAATAACAGTTGGGGATGTTGAAATGCCTGTCGTTATCCTGGGGGACCCAGCCTACCCCTTGATGCCATGGCTCATGAAGCCATACACAGGCAGCCTGGACAGTGGTCAGGATCTGTTCAATTACAGGCTGAGCAAGTGCAGAATGGTGGTGGAATGTGCATTTGGCCGTTTAAAGGCGCGCTGGCGCACATTACTGACTCGCTCAGACCTCAGCCAAACCAATGTCCCCTATGTTATTGCTGCTTGCTGTATTCTCCACAATCTCTGTGAGAGTAAGGGGGAGACCTTTATGGCGGGGTGGGAGGCTGAGGCAAATCACCTGGCCGCTGATTACGCGCAGCCAGACACCAGGGAGATTAGAAGAGCACACCAGGAAGCGGTGCGCATCAGAGAAGCTTTGAAAACGAGCTTCATCAATGGCCAGGGTACAGTGTGACTGCTGTGTTTGTTGATGAACACCCAACCCCCTTGATTGACTCAGTCCCTGTAAGCAACTCCCCCTCCCCCTTCGAGTACAGCTTACTTATGCAAATAAAGTCACTCTCATTTAAAAAGCATGAATTCTTTATTGATTCATTATAAAAAGAGGGAGAGAAGTAAGGGTGTGCTTTGGGAGGAGGAAAGGAGGGATGGAGAAGGCCATTAAAAAAAAAATTCAGAGTAACGACATCCTTCTGGTTGGGCTGTCCACGGGGGTGGAGTGGGCGGGTGCACGGAGCCTCCCCCCACGCGTTCTTACACGTCTGGGTGAGGAGGCTAAGGAACATGGTGAGGGGGGAGGGTGGTTATACAGGGGCTGCAGCGGCACTCCGTGATCCTGCTGCCGTTCCTGAAGCTCCACAAGACGCCGGAGCATGTCAGTTTGATCACGCAGCAGCCCCAGAGTTGCATCCCGCCACCGCTGATCTTCCTGCCGCAACCGCTGATTTTCCTGCCGGTCTTCCTGCCGCCACCTCTCATCTCGGTTGTCCCTCCTGTCCTCACGTTCACTGGCCTCTTTCCTGTAATTTGAAACCACGTCCTTCCACTCATTCAGATGACCTCTTTCATTGCGTGTAACTTCCATAATATCCGAGAACATCTCATCTCGCGTCTTCTTTTTCCTCCGCCTTATCTGTGCTAGCCTTTGGGATGGAGGAGGGACGCTTGAAAAATTTGCAGCTGCATGAGGGAGATAAATATTTAGAAAGATACATTTTACAGAACAATGGTTATACTCTTTCACAGTGAAAAGCACTATTCACCTTACATAGCACATGTGATTTCCCTACAAGGTCGCATTTTTCATCTTAATAGTGCCTGCTTGCAGCTCTTGGGTTACAGATCTCAGACACAGGTCCAGGCATCAGGATTCAGCTTGCATGCGGCCATGGTAAGCCACTGTCTCAGTGATTTACCCCTCCCCCCCAACGCATGGCTAATACCACGCTAGCTCCCTGCTAATCAACAACCTTCCCCCTCCCCCCCACCCACTGCTTGTCCGGTAGCTTGGGGAAGATCGCCTCGCCGATGACCAAACAGAAAAGATCATCGGCATTTCACTCCTCCCCTCCCCCCGCTTCGCTACGTGCAGGAAAGTGTTTTTTTTAAGCTGCTGCATTCCACGAACCCAGTAGAAAAATGGCCACCCCCCTTACTTAAATTCCTGATTTCTAACCAGGTTATCCTGAACGATATCACTTTGCTGAGGATAACAGAACAAGATAAAGAGCGGATGCTTCTTGAATGCCAGCAGTCACCGGGACCATACGCCGCTATGCTTTGCCACGCAATGATACCTGATTACTTGCTACATGCATGGCATGGTAAAGTGTCCTACCATGGTGGGCGGAACAAGGATGCCTTGCCCAGAAACCTTCTGCAAAGGCTTCTGGAGTACCTACAGGAGCGCTTCATCGAGATGTCCCTGGAGGATTTCCTCTCAATCCCCGGACATGTTAACAAACTTTTCTAAGTAACTATACTGTCTGCGAATGCGTCCCAAGTCCTCAGGGCAAATCAATCATTAAAAAAGGCTTGCTTAAAAAACACTGTTTGCTATTTGCAAAGGTACACTCACCAGAGCTCCCTTCCATGGCGTCATTCTCTGGAATAGTTGCTTGTGAGGGCTGGGAGCAGGGTAATTCCGTCAGGGTGATAAAAAGCTCCTGGCTGCTGGGGGTCACGGAGTGCTGTGTGCTCTCTGCGAGGTCTTCCTCTTCTTCTTCCTCTTCATCTTCCCCGTCTGACATGGCAGAGATTACAACCCCCACCTCGGAATCCACGGTCAGGGGTGGGGTACTTGTGGCGCAGCCCCCTAAAATTGCATGCAGGTCATCATAGAAGCGGCATGTTTTTCGACCTGCCCCGGACCTTCCGTTTGCTTCTTTGGTTTTCTGGTAGGCTTGTCTGAGCTCCTTAACTTTCACTCTGCACTGCACGGAGTCCCTGCTGTGGCCTTTATCCGTCATAGCCTTAGAAATTCTTTCAAATACTTTTTCATTTCGTCTTTTGGAACGCAGTTCTGTTAGCACTGAATCCTCTCCCCATATAGCGATCAGATCCATTACCTCCCGAGCGGTCCATGCTGGGGCTCTTTTTCGATTCTCAGGAGACTGCATTGTTAACTGTGCTGATGAGCTGTGCGTGGTCACCTGTGATGATGAGCTCTCCACGCTGTCGAAGCAGGAAATGAATTTCAAAAGTTCGCGGGGCTTTTCCTGTCTACCTGGCCAGTGCATCCGAGTTGAGAATGCTGTCCAGAGCGGTCAGTGGTGCACTGTGGGATAGCTCCCGGAGGCCAATACCGTCGATTGCGGCCACACTAACCCTATTCCGATATGTTAATACCGATATTAGCGCTACTCCTCTCGTCGGGCAGGAGTACAGAAACCGATTTAAAGAGCCATTAAAATCGATATAAGGTGCCTCCTAGTGTGGACGGCTGTGGCGTTAAATCGGTTTTAGGCTCCTAAAACCGATTTAAACGCCTAGTGTAGACCAGGCCATAGAGGAGGCCTAGCAATGGTTTTCAGGCAAGTTTAGGAGGGTTGGCTACAATGCAGAATTTGAATTTCACAAGTGCATTTTCCAATCCTGGACTAAATTTAGGCTCCATGTCACAGGAACAAGGAGAGACTGCAGATGGTATGGCCCACATTCTGGTCAAAGAGAAACAATGCTTAAAATAGGTACAACACATTAATGCACACGCAGGCTGATCCATTCCATCTCTTGTATCGGATACTCATAGGAACTGATTCTAATCTCCTTTGTGATGGTGTTAATCAGGATTTCCTCAGTTGAAGTCAATGGAATTGCACCAGAGTAAATTAGGTGTGAGAGCAGCATCAGGCTCACAAGCTTCCTAAATATACCTACCATTCATTGTAGGTTCACTAAAGTATATTAGGATGATTAGCTTTTCAAAGTGAAAATTAGGACACCTGTTAGGGAAAGAGTGTGTATTGGTTCAAGGAGATGATTTTTATAGGCATCAGGAAAGTGAGTATGGAAAGTGAAGGAGAAAAGGGGGTCAAATTCCCTGCTGGTGTGACTCCACGGGGAACAATTTCTATGTAGAACTTCTGAATTCTGCTTGGTACTGGGGTGTCTTTATATGTATTAGTGTCAGATTGAAAACTCCATTTTGAATATGGAGCTTCTTGCCTTCTCAGGCTTTTTATATTTATGTTGGACTGCAATTCCAAGGGATGGTGGCACAAGGCTACTAATAGAAGGTTAATAAACCCCCATGGTACTCTATTCAAATAGGACCATCTCTGTCCCAAAGAACCAGGCTGCTCAGAGGTTGGTAACTAAGCAATGGATCACTCAGTGAGGGACTTTGATCACCTGATGAAGCTGACTGGGACTCATTTGATAAAGAGGATCGGAGTTTATTTTAAAAAAGGCTCTCGCTGGCCATTTTAGAGAAATTTTATGCACAGCGAGAGAGATGCTGTGATTCTGAAGAAGAGGCATGTGTAGGAGAAAGACTCTGGACTCTCCATAAGGCTGCCCTAATCCTGAAGAGAGGGGTAAGGAAACTGGGCAAGGAAATGCATACAGGTGTGTTTGTCATTTTGTTTAGGTCTGTGTGTTTCTCATGCCACCTGAATAAATAAGGCAAGTGTTTAGAATCCTGTGCAAAGTCTGTCTTTGTGTCAGTTTGTTTTACTTATAAAGTGCCCCTGGAGAGTCAAACTGTTAATCCAGACACCTACACAGCTGGGGTTCTGAAAGAAGGTTTTCTTTGACCTAAGAGGTATTTTTACTTCCTGGGGAGCACCGTTAAGAGGAGATTCAGCGTGCACTGGCCTGGTAAATTGGGAAGGCTTGGCCTTCGACTGGACAATCCGTTCTGTGAATAAAAAGAAGACTTCAGGGCTCATTTATAGTCCAACCCCTCTATGCAGCTCTGGCAGAGTAGGCATAAATACCATTTACACGTGCTTTAAGGTCCATTTACACTGTCAGAGCAGTGTGAAAGGACCCTTGTGTAAATGAGAATCAGACTTTCTAGTGTCCAGTGCTGTAGTCCAGCACCGTTCCTAAGAACGGAGTTCACACTAGAGGAGAACAATATCGCTGTGTAAGAATGTGGCACTGTAAATGCAAAAGTAATTAAGATGGGTACTTTTCATTCCTATCACGGCCTCTTTGGCTTTTAATAGAGGTTCACCTGTGACATGACGTTTTTCACTTTAATTTCATTGTGAATTAAAAAATGTAAATCAATCTGTATTTAATTAACCTGTTTTTACAAAAGTAAAAGTTGCGTGGCCATGTGAGTGAAAAATTGCCAAGAGATGTGGTAGCATCAACATCCCCTCATCCCTGGGAATAACAACCATTTATATTTATATAGCGCCTCTCCTCCCAAAGGATAGCAGTGTTTCATGAACTACAGTATGTACTTACTGTACCACTGTACTGCAGCCACCTCGGAGATATAGCTGGCAACCAGTTGGCATACAGAACACTGCACAACAGGAAAGGGGGAGAAGGAAAGTTTGGCCCTGGGAAATAGCTCCAAACCTCTAGTCTTATGAAAAGTGCTGCAGAATCTTTAGTATCTATCTAGAAAAGATAGGACCTAGGCTGGATGCAAAAAGCATCCACTCAATTAACGAATACAATTTGTGTAGCTTGAAAAAGATGTCTTCCCTGGTGGGATTTGAACCTGTGGTATCTAGCTGTGGCACTGTGCAAGGAGATGTGAGTTCTGTTCCTAGCTTTGTTATGGACTCATTGGATCACTTGGGCAAGTAATTTAATCATCATCATCATCACTAGCTCTTATGTAGCATGTTTCATCTATAGAGCTCAAAGTACTTTACAAAAGGAGGTTGGTATCATTAACCCCATTTTATAGATGGGGAAACTGAGACATAAAGAGATGAAGTGACTTCCCCAAGCTCTGCCCACAGGAGAGTAGCAGAGCTGGAAACAGAACCCAGGTCCTCTAAGTCCTAGTTCAGTGCTCTATCCATTAAGCTGCACTGCCTCACTCACATTTTCAAAAGCAGCTGTAATTTTTGGATGCCAGAAGTGTTGGTTGCCCAGCTCAGATCCTACTGAACAACTGGGAGTTGATTTTCAGAGTAAATCAGTGACTGCTGCTCCTATTAACTTGCTGCTGAGTTGTGGGTGCAACAGCTCTGAAAATCAAGGTACCTCGAATTGGGCACTCAATAATTATGTCACCTAAAATTTGTGAATATTTAAAAAAATGTGGAGGGCCTTAACTTCTCTGTGTCTCATTCTTATGATTATTTTTTTCTTGTTCTTATCACCACAGCAGCTGGGGGATCAAAATAAGACACTTCTGTACAGTTTGCCACAGATATTTGTCCCCTTGGTTTCTAACCCCTGTGATAGCATTGGTATAGTATGAAAGTACATCTCCTGAGCTGAAGTACCAAAGACATGTTCAGTCCAAATAGGCTCATGATCATGGAAATGGGAGATTCAGCTGTAAGGACCTCTTTGTATGAACTCTTAAAGCATTTATGGATTAATCCTCAATGTAAATACCCTTGTTACATTAGGAATGATGTGAGGAGTCATGTTGGATTTATGAATTTATTTTAGACCATGGATTCTCTACCTGGGAGTGGCAAAGAGGTCTTGGGAGGGTTGCAATCACCCTACTCTGGGTTGCTAAATGGGTGTGGATTCAAGGCTAGGCCCTGGCTAGATGGGAGGCAGGTCCTGGTGTGGGAAAGACTGAGAACAACTGCCCTGAAGTAATGCTCTGATCCTTTATACACTGCAGGACTTTGGGTTTTTTGCCATTGACTTCTATGGGAGCTGATGGTGCTGGCCTGATTTGTTCTGTTTCCTCAACTACAAAGCCTTTAATCTGGTAACCAGAGAGATCTCCTCTTCCACTCTCAGTTGGAACATTTCCCTTGTATTAATTAGCTGATTGTGAACTACAGTTCTATAGGCATTTACTTGGAGTGTACGTATCTATGTTTGCATTATGATTTCTGTACGCAGACTATTGCCTATTCAAAGGTCCAGGAGACACTACAACAGCAGAAAGGCACAATAGACCTTATATCTTTCTGATTCCAGCAAAGCTCAGTTGAATGATGTTTGCTTGTTTCTTTGTTCCTTTCGTCTCCATATAGCTCTTCAGTTTCTAATTTGAATGAATTGGTTTAGCTATGTAATATTTTAACCTGTGAGTTCAAGGTAATTGAGAATCACAAAGCATGGGGCTACAAAGCAGTAATGTGCAGTCTACAGCAGGTGGCACTGTTTGGTGACTTTTGCTATAAAAGCTTTTATTATTTAAATATATGTGACTGTATTGATGTTTGATAATTTCTCTATTGGCCGTCTCCCGGAAATGTTAAACAAGCTACATAGTATAAACAGGAATATACATAAATACTTAGTGCATAATAACAATTGTACTTGGCCTTCCTAGATGCACACATACATACTCTATTGGAGACTGGTGTGCCTTCTATTATATTAGTAGTGGGTTAGCCTTGCTTTCTTAATCATTGGAATGATGCTTCAACTGGAGTAGGAGTAACATCTGACTTCACAGTGAGGCTTAATTAATGTTTCTCAAAGTGCTTTGAGATGGCTACACAAAAAATGTTGTTTATTATAATTCCCTCTTTACTGTTGTTACTGTCTTATAATGGTGACACTGAAAATGAGAGAGCAGACACTGCTTAGATGAGTCTGTTTGTAGTGTTTTTGCCTTCAGAGAATATCCCAATTTTGCAGTAGTCTTTCAGCATGGTAACTTGTACAATTATTGCATGTTCCATTAAACAGTTATGAATAAATGCTTGTTTGTGTGTATATGAGTGTGTGTGTGTGGAAAAAATATATATATTCTGCCTGATTTGGCCCTCAGACTAGTTTAGCCTAATGTAACCTCATCAAGTTATTCCAGATTTACACTGTGCGGGCAGAATCAAGCTCAGTACACACACACAAGTGTGCGCGCACAGTCTATCAGTCTCATCTTTCAAATATAGTATTGCTGTTGAACAGCTGTGGTTACCCTAAAGAAGTCTGCAACACCACAGATAAAATGCTGCCCTCTTTAAAAAAAAATAAATTGCCTGCACGTACTGATTTCTGCTGCTGCTCCTTTTCTAATGTAACACCGAGTTATTTTTAGCAGTAGAATGTGAAAAACATGTTTAAGAGAAGTAGAGTGGAAAATGTGACATGCATAACCCATCTTTGTGGGTGGACGAGGTTTCTCTATCAAGTCTGCTCTGTTTGGTCTCATTTGCATCCTCTTGCTGAGTGCCATGCTCCTCTGAGTTAAAGATGCATTACCTGGTTTAGAAACTATCCGAGCTCATCTCAGTAAGGTTGGGAAAATATATTTAAATGTTATAACATCAAGGCTAGTGATGTAATTATAATCAAATTGGGAAGAAATCATTCTTGACACTTTGTCTCAATGTTTTCACTTTGTATTTACCATCCTAAGACTAATAAGGAGTTAGAGCATGGAGTTAGTATATGTTAAAGCAGCTTTATATTACATAGGAGCAGGGCAAAGACAAGTGCTCTAGGCTTCTTATTAAATCTGAGTGGTGTGCTGTTGGATAGAACACTGCGGAGGGACTTAAGAACCTGTTCCTGTTTCTGTACTGGCTCTATTCCTGGCTCTGACACAGGCCTGCTTGATGAGCTTAGACAAGTCACTTCACTTCATTGTGCCTCACTTTCCCCAGCGATAGAATGGGGATAATGATACTTGCCTTCTTTTGTAAAGCTAGAGTCACAGTACTCTATAAGTGCAAGATATTACTATTAATTGCTGCTACCTGCATCTACCCATCCAATGTAATGTGCGTATGTTCACTTACCTGCTCGTTTGAAGGGATGGGCCCAAGCTGCATTTGGACTTTGGGAGTGGTCAGATTTGGCGGTTTGGGGGATGCCCACCTCCACCAATTTGACATCTTCCCTAGAACAGCCATTTCTGCAAGATGCTACATACTACTACTTTATAGCCAATGGCGGACAAACACTGAACAGCTGATCTGGACCCCACACTCTGAAGCGCTCCTCAAGCTTTTGGCACCCAATTCTCCCTGCTCCTGCCATGACACTGAAGAGACCCATCTATATCTGTGCTGGAAGCTTCAGTCCACTTAGTCTTGCCAGACAGATGAAATCTTCCTTTCCAAATGAACATTGCCTGCCTCTGCAAATTTCTGACCACTGCCCTAAACTCCCTCTCCATCTGCCATTGACAGGGCAGACCCATGTCTCACCAGGCAGAAAATCAGCTCCTGTCTCTATTGTGAAAACTTCATGGCCTCTTCCTTCCCTCTCCAAATTTACGGTTCCTGTTTCTTTATCTCCCATTTTTCATATGAAGGGACTCTCAGGTTTAAGATGTTTGAGATCAACCTTGGCCACTGGTAACCTCAATGCATCTGATCACAGTGCCAAGCACCTGAGCATTTCCAGTCCTGGCACATCCCTCTCAAACGTGTTGTTATATGCAATTGACTTTACAGAGAACAACATTCTTAAAGCCAGGTTGTTTCTCTTCCATGCCCCACCCGATTTTCCTTAGGTTCCAAGGGCCTGTTGCAAGAGGGATACATGGGCAGCCATCAAACCCTGATATGAAAAGCAAAAATGGTGATGCTATCTTAATCTTAGTCAACTCTCCAGGGAAGAAAATACATTCTCATGAGATCTATCAAAAGCCATTGGGTTTTTCCTTGAGAGATTTCACAGATAGGAAGGTGACATTGAGCTGTGCTTCCCTGGGTTGGGAACACAGATGTTTTACCATACTGATAGTTTAAAAAAAGAGAGAGTAAAAGCCTATCCATTAGAAGTATTTGTTCAGTCCACGCCTCCTGTCCTTGTAGCTGACTCACAGGACCTCTAAAGGTTTTTCTGGTAATGAAAATTGGTTCCACAACCCCCCTTAACAGATCAGCCATTTCCCACCCAGAATCTTGTCATTCTTCTACTTTTTTAACTCTGATACTGTGTCTGTGGACTTGAATGCAGAACATAAACTGATATAACAAACATAAGATTTGCTGTGTTGGCACAGACTGTTGATCATTCAGGCCTTGTATCCTGCCTCCAGCTTTGGCTGATCCTAGTGGTTGCACAGAAAAAGCACAACTGAGCCTGTTGCTGTATATATTTGGGTTCTCATTAGCTTGATAACAAGCTAAGCAGGCCTGAGCTGGATCAATACTTGGATAGGAAACCCCCAAGGAAAGGAAGTGGTGTTGCTGAGTCAATAGGTGCTATCCTCTTATGGAGCTGGTGCTGAACTAATGCTCATAGATAGGGTTAGGAGATGCTGTTCTGCTGGAAGTTTCTTCTTTTAGATGCGGTGTAAAACCTAAGATCCTGCTTACTTGAAATTGAATTCTGGGGGTGTTGGAAGCCAGAACCGAGATGGTGCCTAAATGGTGCCTGCCTTTGTAACAGCCCTGGATCTGAAAACCTTTCAATTTTGGGCTGCTCGGAATGTGGATCTGAATTTTGAAGCTCAAGTTAATCTCTAACATATAGAAACACCAGCACCCAGGCATATGCCTGCCAGTTGTGTAAATCTAATCTGATATTTCTCTTTAAGGGCAACTTCTGGCAGAGGGGAAGTAGTAGCTGTCATCACCGGATTCCCATGGGGTCAGAAGGTGAAAGAAGAAAAGTAACCTAAACCTTGTTTTGTATTTGTGTACTGATTACTTGAACTTCAGTTATCCAAAACTTTGTTTGTAAAACAGGGTTATGCTCCCCTGCCCCAACATCTATTAATTATGCTGAAAATATCTTTGATTACCTGAAATCCTGATGATCTAAATCTATTCACTGGCCCCAATGACTTTCAGCTAATCAAGATTGTAAGCTATGTGCAAATTAGAAACCAAGCATTTGGGGTCATTCTTTGTGTCACTTCAACCCCCTAAACATTTTTCTATGACAAATACCTTGAATGAAATGGCAGGAGAGCATGTGCAGCATTCATTATGGAAATACTGAGGCATCATTCTAAGTGGGTGGGCAAAGATAGTCTCCCGAGGATGGGTGACAGTGTTCTCAGCAGGCAGGCAGGCGGACTGCCAGTATCAGCCATTAAAAATTGAGGGGAATCAATATTTTCTGTTAGCTTCCTATCCAGCAATTCTCTTCCATGCAACCACCTCTGCACTTAGTGCAGTTGTATTAGGTAAGAAGGAACAAGAGCAATAACGGCCAGGGTGAACCCCTTGGAAGTTATAAATGAGTGTTTTTAAATCTACCACACCCTTTTGTTTAGAAATGACAAGCACAATCCCTACCTTAGACCTTAATCAATCCCATGCTTTGCTGCATATTAGGCTACCCACATTTGCCATCCTTGCCTGTCAACTGCCCTTCTCTCCAAATCTTACCGTTTCATGATAAGGTGCATGATGTCATTCAGAACTGTTAGTTTCCATGTTATTCGTGGTCTTCCTCTCTTTCTTCTGGCAGTTTCTGGCTTCCATTCAAGGGCGGTATTTGGTAAGTGTTCTTTTTCTATTCTCAGCACATGTCCCAGCCACTGATGTCTTCTTTTGTAGATTATTTGTGAGAGGGTGCCTTGTCCAGTTATTTTTCTGACTTCTTCATTCGTCTTCCTATCTCTGTATGCTATTCCCAATGTTCTTCTCAGACATTTGCGAAGAAATGCATCCAGCTTTTGCGTATCTTTCTTGGTAAATTGCCATGTCTCACTGCCATATGTTGTGATGGCGATAACAATTGCTTTGTACACATTCAGTTTTGTCGTGAGGGAGATGTTTTTGAGTTGCCAGATGTTTTTGAGTCTTCCAAATACAGCATTTGCCTTCCTGATTCTTCTTCTTATTTCCTTGGAACTAGTACCATCTTGGATGATGGTACTTTCAAGATATGTAAAATTGTCCACCTTCTCCAGTTTCTCTTCTTCAATTTTGATTTCTGTCCCTATAGTCCCCATTAACATGACTTTAGATTTCTTTGCATTGTATATCAATGCACAATATCCTGCCTGTATTATATGGTTCTGTTGAAGCTCTGACATTTTCAAAAGATTTGGGTGCCCAACCTGAGACCTCTGATAGGTCCCTGATTTTCCTGAGGTCAGGCATTAAACGTATGCTGAAAAAACAGCCGCCTTTACAGCATCACCCAAAAATTAAAGGCCCCCAAATCCACTTTTGAATGTGCAAATTGTACATTTTTGACATCATATTACATTGCTCACTGTACCATATTCCCTTTCTTGTTTTAACTGCTTCTATGAGAATACGAATGATTGAAGTTCAGAGGGGTAGGCACCAGGCAAATGAAATAACAGAGCCTCATTATCCTAGTCGGAGCCATTTGTAAAATAACCACTTTGCGAGGGTTTGCAGTTTGCATAGCGCTGTGAATATTGGTATGAATTTCGCTTTGCTCCTCCAGGTGCTGGTTTCCACAGGCAAATATAACCTCCAATTCCCAGCACAGTGATCTGTCTAAACACAATTTGACATGCGTTACTATTAGCTTAGCACCTTATCAAATAATGTGCCCTGATAGAGATAAAAGGTTTTACAACCTTGCCGCCTTTGTTTCTGTGTGCGTTCACCCACAGAGACAGCTCTGCAGCAGCTAATAATTAACACAAAAGACAAAGACAAATCTATATGGCTCAGTGTTGGAGGCTCCAATGTGCATGTTAAGTAGTCAAGGAAGTGAAATCTACAACATGAGGTCTAAAATGGGATCTTCAAACAAGTCTTTAAAATGAATTGAGGTTGGTCTTGTTAAGTCTGGTTTTTACATGATGGAGCAGATGTCAGCTTACTGGAAATCGGCACAGTTCTGCATTCAGAGCATTTACTGAAGTCTTCAGAGAAGCTCCTTGCTGGTAGTAACCCTGTGTTGAATTGCATGCCAAGTGTAAGGGAAAGAATTTGAGATGTGGATTTAAGGGTGCAAAGACAATCAGGCAAGGAAATAATGTGGCATATACACTGTAGTGAACCCTCCCTTCCTGCTTCCTAACTCATTTAAGGGTATATATTTGCAATTTTGCAGGTGGGAGGAACTGGGCATTAAGCCAGGGGCTCTGACTACCATTGCAATGGTTTGTCTGAGGGGCCACTGTGTAATTCACTTGAAGCCTCCAACACCCCTAACTTCCTTTGAATATTCGGAGTGGCCCTGGCCAGACCAGCTGCTCTAAAATGAAAGCTGTCCTTTCCTGTATACAAGATGGCAGGGTATTGAGCAGGACTGTGAAACCTCTTTGAAAAGAGTAAAAGTTGTCCAGGTTTGTCAAAAGTAAGAGCTCATATTTCTGCATCTAACTAATTGCCCTGATTTTCAAAAGCGCTGAGCTCCCAGCAGCTTCACATTAAACTCAGTGAGATGGGGCCAGGCTTTTAAGGTATTCAGGCACATAAAGGAGCAAATAGGTGCCTAGTGAGATTTTTCCAAAGTGCCTAGATGCCTAACTCCCTTTGACATCAAGGGGAGTTAGATACATTTGAAAAGCCCAGTAGGCACCTATGTGCATCTTTAGGTACCTAAATACTTTTCAACACCTAACCCCACAGGTGCTTTTTGAAAATTTCGCCCATGGTACCTAAATATGGATCTAGGAGTTTAATATTATGCTCCCATTTTTGAAAAAAAAAACGGCCTCTGTTTTAAACTATCTAAGCAGAAAAGAGAGGTTAAAGCACATAGATCCTGCAAAGAGCTAGAAGAACTCCAGGTTCACAGCTACTAGTGATGGGAAAACATTGACAGCTCTGTTTTTTGTCCAGCTAAAGGAATGGGTGACACTTCAGCTCCATTGCCCACTCATCCACCCATAATTCAAAATATTTCCTCTATCAAAATAATAATAAAATAAAGTCTCCAGGCCTAATTGGACTGATGCTCCAGATTCCAAAAGAGCCAGCACCTAGAGTAAGCTCTGTAGGGAACAAGGAACTTGTAAGTTTCAGCGTTTCTACAGAACACAAGGCAGTGTGTGTTACCGCTGTACTGAAAGCTATGACATCACAACACCCTCAGCAGTCACATCAGGCTTTTGTAAATATACCTTAGCTGGGATCATCCAAGAACCTGTGAGAGTTATGTGCCCAAATCTCATTGAGTTTTAGTGAGAACTGGACAACTTCCACTCCTTTGAAAATCTCACCCATTATTATTATTACTAGGATTTATTATTTGATTTTTCTTGAGGCCTGTGTTAAATGCAGTTTTGACAAACTGGTTGTAATAAACTTACGCAGTGCCAATGTTGTCAGAACACACTTTTGCCTAGAAGCTAGTATGGGATAACCTACTGCTCCAGTTAAAGAGGTATCCCATTATATACCTTAGCCACTTTCTTTTTCCTTCCAAGGGCCAGTATTGCTACAAGTGTGTTCTATGTGCTATGGGAATGTAATACCAGGCCATAAAACTAGTCTCCTCTGCAGGGCTGCCAAATATGCAATGGAAGCAGGTTGTGGTAATGCTTATTGCCTGATTAAAACTTTGGTTTTGCTGTTAGCATATAATATGACAGCCTTGGTATTAAAGCAGTCCTGCCAAGCTTCATAAATTCACCATATGACCAAGGCCAACGGTGGTCTATTTATTAACAGAACTAGACACCTAAGCCAGGAGGGGTGCAAAATGCATCCTTCTTACCAAATTCTTTGCAATCTTCAGTAAGGGACTCCTTCCACCCCTTAAGACTGTATTTTAATCTGCTGAGTGGGACCTTCAGTTTTCAAGAGGTTACACCCCACAGCAAAAGCCTCACATTAATCTTGCCTGTGTGGGAAAGTTGAATGTGTAATGACTCAATCCTGTATGGGGAAATATAATTTAGGGTGTGTTCAGGGTGAATGTACTGTAATTTTTCTGTGATGAGGAGTTAGCCCCTCCTTCTGAGAAAGTGAGAGGAGGTGGTCCTTCTCTTCAGGGGGAACGGAAGTGTCAGCTGGAGAAGAGAGGGACAGTGGAGAGACAGAGGAAGGCAGCAGAAAGCCTAAGAGAGAGAAATGGATAGAAACAGGGGGAGGGAAAGAGAGAAACTGGGACTGAGAGAAACCAAGAATAAGTGGCGAGACTGAGGTTGAGCAGGACAGACACTTTTTCACTTCGTGTAGTCCATCGGTTCGATGATGACATTTTCATGCTCTCTCTTTTTGTGGATTCTAGAGTGACTCTGAAGTCCAAAGCGTGATGAGCATGCTTGTGAGCAGATCAAGCTGACAAAGTCATTGGTGAACAACTTGGTAGTAATAGCAGTAGTATGATGCTTTTCCCTTGTAGCTAACAGTCGATTATTTCTGTCCTCTTCAAAGGTTTGGAAAACTCTGAGTGTTGTGTGTCACCATGTTGATCTATTGGACACAGCCTTCTTGAGATCATCTGGTTTTATTGCACCAAAGTGTATACTATTCTTGATGCTATCCTTGTAGCGCTTTCTGGGGCAGCCTGGTTTCCGTTGTCCTTGTGCCAATTCTCCATAGAAAATTTTTCTGGAGAATCAATGTTCAGGCATCCTAATGATGTGTCCAGCCCAGCGTAGGTGGACTTTTATCAGCATGGCCTTGATGCTTGTGGCATTAGATTTTTGGAGAACCTCCAAGTTGGTAATTTTGTCTTGCCAGCAAACCTATCCATCATTGGAGATGTTACTGCTGAGATAGGTAGAATTGTCAACTTGCTTTAGTTGAGTTCCACTAATGGATATGCAAGGGGATTTGGCATGGAGTGGTGAAGATGATTGATGCAACACCACAGTTTTCTCCAGGCTGATTTTGAGGCAAAACAATTTGGATGCTTCAGCAAAATAAGGTCTCTTTGGTTTAAAGCTGGCTGTTCAAGTCAAGTCCATGTTTGATGGTGTGTTCCTGATCATACATTCCTGTTTGTTCCTGATCGTCAGTTCTGGTTGTCTCCTGTCATTGACTCATGTGGTCCTGGAGATCCAAAACAGGAGAACCAAAGGTCCTTCAGATCCTGAGGGTCTAATCTAACGTGAAGCCTCTCAAGCAAACATCACTGGAGTTGAGGCCATCCCTTCAGGAAGTCATGAGAGACACTTAAAGATCAAAAACTGACTTGGGCATTAGACAGCATCCAGTGAGAACTTTTTGGGAATGGATGATAATAATAATAATAGCCTGTGCATACAGAGATAGATATAGATATATTTATTTAGAAGGTTATATTTAGTTAAGTAAACTTAGTATTAAGTTTTTGTGTGTGTGTGTGTGTGTGTGTGTGTGTGTATTTGAACCATTATACATTATTTTATTATGTCTATTCATCTATTTAATGTTACCGTAGGTAGCTGGAATCCAGTTCTGGTTTAAATAAAGGTTCTGTTATGTTGGGTTATTTTTTTTTGGACAACTTGTGGTTATATTGGCTACCATTAAATAACATTTTATCAGAGTGTGACAGCCATCCCAGCTCTTTCCTAATGGGTAAATCATATCACCACTGTGATGGGCCATTATTAAATCTTGGTCAGTGGTTTTGTGGTGGGGTGTGAGGTTAAGGTGGCCAGGTGAGCTAAGGTGGATATGCTAGGCTAGGCTACATCTAGAGAAGAGCCAGGGGTTGAAGGACTGATTGAAGATGGAGCCCAGCTGGGGACGAACAGGCAGGGATAGTATAAAGCCAGTAAGTTGACAGCAGAAAACGGGCTGCAAGAGAAGTAGGGTACAGTCACTCTTTGGGATTACGGAGATGTGTTTGAGGCTACAGAGTTCAGTTGTCTGCAGTTACTCCCTGGGAGGAGGAAGTTTGAGCTGGTAAACCCAGAGAAGTGGGGGAGCCAGAAGCTGTAGGAAGGAGTCCAGGGAAAGAGCAACAGTGTCTGAGGGAAAGCACTCCACAGTGGCCAGGTATAGGATCCCTGGATTGGAATCTGGAGTAGAGGGTGGGCTACCGTGTTCCCCTACCAGCCGCTACGGAAGTGGCACTGACCAGGCAGTGGAGAGCAGACTGCCTCAGATGCTTGTCCAGTGGGACTTTAATACCTGAGAAGGAGAGGACTATAGTGACCTGGCCAGAGGACTAAGTCATGAAGAAGGAGCACCCTGTGTCCCAGAGAAAGAGAAGCCATTGGGCAAGGAAAGGGGCATCGGACCTGAATGGCACTAATCTCCAGACACAGCCCCAAGAGGTCTGTTTACAAATGGTCACTTGGAGCTCTCCCCTTCATGGTGCCCATGATTTGCTGACGAAGCAGCTGCTTTCCCTCAAGCACTAAAAATCCAGAGTGGCTTCCCTTTAGCTTTTGAGCTTCCAGTCTCTTCCTCCAAGGCTTTGTGTAACTGTGTCAACACCACTGCTCACATTTCCTCTTGTGCTCATCATTCCATCTGCCTAACACTCTCTTTGTAGTCGTCTTCCACTGTGCCCTTTGTGCCTGTTTCCATTGGCCCTTTACTGCCTGAAAATATCTCCCACCACTTGTGCACCAGTTGACCATTCTCTTTATTCAGATCCTTTCTTCCACAAAGCTTTTCAATGACTGACCCTAGTTATGTCAGGTCCATGTGCTGCAAAACCAAGTACCCAACAACAGCTACAGATTACCAGGCCATTACATGCAAAACCATCTTCCCTTCCATCTGATTGTCTAGAGTCAGAGATGAGAGCAATGTTTTGTAGAGACAACAAAGATTTCCAAGAAAAAGAAGGTGATAGGAGCAGGTAACAATTGCAGGATCTCTGTGGCTATACTTGGCCTGGGCATAGCTGTTTTATAAGGTTGTGGTCAGGGTTCCTCCTATGGACATACTGAAGCTGTTAAAGTGCTCATAAAAGAGCATATGGCTGCCCAAAACAAAACAGCCTTAGCAGTACTGGCTCTAGGTAAAGCTGTTTTTGATGCCTAAACTGTCCAAGATTATGACATCACTTTCTCTTGGTTCTCATTTCACCCTTTCTGTCAAGGTCAGGAATGTATATTCTGAGTGTCTGAAGAATTTGACTCTCTCTTAAGCTCTTTCAGCAAGAGGCCTGCCAAAAATACCTGCCAAAGCTCCTTCACAAAACTGTAAAGCTCAGGGCTTTTGGAATAGGCCAGAAAAACAACTGCCTAGGTATGGGAGGAGGACCTGGACTTTTGGAGGAGTTTTTAGTTCAGCTAGGAGCCAGTCAGAAGATGTACATACCTCCTGGAACTATTGTTATCGATACTGATTCCGCTGATCTATTGAATAGAAAATATTTTAAATGAAAATAGCATGAATAGTTGGGTGGTGCCTGGTATATTTTCAATCACAATTCTGAAACATCAAAGTACATGGCATGGAAATGGAAATCCTTTCAATGTGCTGGACCTTGTAAACATGTAACTACCAGATTAATTTTACATATGTGAGTAAAGCTACTTATATATTTTAGTATTTGCATGATAAGGCTATTGGAGCCTGCTCCTGCTTCCATTGAAGCCAGTGGTAAAACATTCTTATAGACATCAGGGTTAGGCCTTTGTGGAGATCCATTATTGGATTATTAAGGGCAAGATTATGCCCGGGCCGTATGCAGCTACACAAAAGACTAAGGGGGAGGAATTCAGCCACTCCTCTGCCTGGTTGTGTAGCACTCTTGCTGACGGAAGTTTAGGCAGCGGGGTGAGAAATGGCTGTGGATCTGATACCTTCTCGAAACAAGTAGAGGGAGTGAAAGGAAGAAGGAGCAAAGAGGGTAGTAAGATACTCACGGAAAAGGATGTCACAACTTTTTTCCCTTCAGAGCAACAAGGGAGAAGGGAAGGAATTGTCACTCTCCCAGAGCTCCTCCTTGAGTGGGACAGCCATGCATCCTGAAACTGAAGGATCTCTCTTTCCTCAGTGATCTGCTCAGCTCCTATTGAACTCACTGAGAGCTGGATCTGGGCCTAAATGGATAAAAAGAGCTGGGCTTGTTCTAGATCTCCTGGAGATCAGTGTGTATTGGACTGGGCCCCTAACATGCTGTCTCCCTGGGCCTCACTCTGTGTAGCTATAGTAGCTTTGCTTCCACAACCATTCAAATTCCCCATGGTGAATAGAGACCAAGTGTCTGGAGCCCGAACTGCTCTTATTATTTGCTGTCAGTTGCTTCATTTTTAAACAGAAGGCTAACAGGCCGACATCCTCTTTTTAAAATCATTTCATTAATATTCATTAAAAAGAATGGTAAGCATCTAAAATCATTTTTTATTAATATGACATATTTGTGTTTTAATATTTTCTTTCCTGTGAGCCGGTGACAAACTATGAGATTTACCATTTGTGCCATGACCCTCCTCATCTTTCTCCCAGATTTACAGCTTGCAGAAAGAGGACAGATTAGTCACCAAGTTGTGATTTATCTTCCCACTGACCCCCATTCTGCAACTTAGCTTTGTTTCAAGGCTTTTCATTTTGTATATGTGGCTTGTTGGGCAGGATGCTAACAAGCCATGGAGTCAGATTCTCATAGTTCAAGTAATTCCCTTACACGATTTCACACTGTGGGCCTGACCACTTTATGGGAAGCCATACACTGAGGAGATTCTGTACATGGATTATTAATTCCTATTATTTATTTGCATGGCTGCAGCTCAGAGGGCCCCACTCAGGGGTTGAGGGTTATTTTGCTAGAAACTGTACACACTTCTTTTAGTGAAAAGATGGTCCCTTCCCCAAAGGGCTCACAATCTAAGTATATGAGGAGGGACAACAGGTGGATACAACAGACAATAATAATATATGGAGATATACCTATCTCATAGAACTGGAAGGGACCCTGAAAGGTCATTGAGTTGAGCCCAGCCCCCTGCCTTCACTAGCAGGACCAAGTACTGATTTTGCCCCAGATTCCTAGGTGGCTCCCTCAAGGATTGAACTCACAGCCCTGGGTTTAGCAGGGCAATGCTCAAACCACTGAGCTCTTTCTCTCCCCTGGACACCTGGGGAGTACAGGTCAATAGCAGCATGACTATGGTTAGTGTAATACGTAGTGATCTCAGCCCATCAGCTGCCTAGCAAATAGCTGATAGTAATGGATTAAAATACGAGCTCCTTAGATTGGGTGCTAACACAGCAATCGAATTCTGAGGCAGTGTTGAAACCTCCTCCTTTGTCCATGTCACTGTCCCTCTTGGAAGGTGTAGACCAGCCCTTTGCCCTCCCCCCCGCAACACTGAGAAATAGTCGGGAATGTTAATGTAGCCTGCAGAGCACCTCAGTGGTTTGGCACCACTTTAAAAGGGTGTTGGGAGAAGACCCAGCCTGGGGACTATTATGACCCATGGATCGCAAACCTGGGTTATGGGCACAGCTGCGCTCCAACTCTCCCCCTGCAGCCTGCTAGCAATAGCTTACCCAAGACCTGTGAAGCCCAGCCCTATGTGAGGCTACATCCCTGAGGTGCAACTGTGGAGTCCCAGAGTGGCTGATTCGCCCACTGGCCCTACTTAAACCAGCAGCAGGAACAGGAAGCTGTTTGAACACCAGGGCTCCGGACTGTGTGCCTTTTGTGTCCCACTACTACTCTTGCTCCCCAGGCTTGACTCCTAGCATCTGACTTGTGGTTCTTGACCTCTGGTTTGTCTTCTGCTTTTCACCTGCTTTGTATCCTGACCTGGCCTAATTCTGGTTCCTGACTTGTGGTTTTGATCTCCAGTGTGCCTCCTGCTTCTGACCTCATGGTATCCAGGCCCAGCTGACTCTTGACTCCAGTCTCATGACTGTAGATTTTGCCTTTGTTAGGTCTGGCTAACCATAACCTGGCTGTGACAGAGAGTTGCTTGGCTACAATGGCTCCTAGTCTTCAAAGGACCAGGTGAGGAGAACAGGGACTCCAGAGTCACTACAGAGGCACAGGGCCTCCCCATAAGAGACCCCATGTCTTAAACTGTTCCCTCAAGATCTTCATGACTCTTAAAGACAACCCCTCGTGCAGATTCTGTGAGCATGGGGAGAGGGGAAATTCTGCTGACCTCATTGGAATAATCTGGGGAAGACACCCTGAGGGGAACCTCAAACTTTTCCTCCTTCCCTGAGCCTTGTCATGGGTGTTTGCACAGGAGGGGATAATCATGGGATTGATCTAGTGGGCTATCTGGTAAATGTCCTTAGATACACGAGAGGGAGGTCAGGCATGTAACTGCACTCATCTGATAAATGGGCCAAAGGTGAAATAGTAGAAGTTATGATAACTCTGTAACTCAGAGATGGTTCTGTGAATTTTTAAAAGCTAATACATGGAGAAAATAAGCTGCGATGGTCATTGCTTTTTATTAAATTGCAAAAGACATGATCTCTCTGCAAATTTCATGATTACTTGTGTTTCAGATCAAGTTAATTCATTTTTATGATAGCTCTCCCTTCAGCGTCTTGGCTTTTCACAGACAGTTTTGTGACCATTTACATAATTATCTAACCGGACCACTCTTTGTCATCCATCATACTTTTTCTCCCTCAGGACCCTGTGATTTTCTCTGCAATCTTTTGAAGTTCAACCCACAATTTCTGGGGTGTAGGTATTGGTTTGATTAACTTCAAAGAGACGCACCACTGACTATCACATCAGCCTGTCAGTTGGCCTCCAGCAGACATTATGATTGTGAAAGGAACTGAGTGATTGTACCGTAGGTATCTTTTTCTGAGCAATGGCAAAATAATTAAAGATGAAGGTTAAACAATGTCATTTAAAAATGTGTTGCATTGGTAACTTACAGCATCTGCTGTAGCTTTAAATGGAGTCATGGAGAAATTAGGAAGAAATTCAAGCCATTTTCAGCGTATGCAGTACCTCCATTACTCACTATTTAACTATTCCTGGGTCAGTGTTGGAGATGGAACAGAATTACAACCATTCTTTTAAATCCTTCTTTCAGAACTTTGGAAGTCTGGATAAAATGGGACCTGGAGTTGTACTGTCCCTTGGTTTTGTGTACACCAAAATTGACTGAAGAGTTATGTAAACCCCAAACCACCCAGTGTTCCCCACTTTTAAGGACTAAAGGAGAAACCCACTTTCCCTTTTTCATACTGGAAAAATTATAAATGTATCCCCTGCTTATTAGTAATTTGCCCCAGGCAGTTTTTCTAGGAGAGCTCTGAAGACAGCAGCTGGCCCAGCAGAGAGCACCAGAACTATTTACTTGTGAGATAGAAGCAATGATTGAGGTAATACTGGAGGAGGGAGGACTTAAAGGAAAAAGTAGGAGAGTATTTTCTGAACTATTCCAAATCTTAATGTCGGCTTATTTTCACATTCTAGTGTTTAGATTTATATTTGAGCCAGTTCTTATCTCTTCCCCCTCCTCCCTGCAGAACCAGTCTTTAATTTCTATCAACCAGGGACAAACAGATCAGCACATTAGTGCACCTTGCAAATTGAACCTGATTCTATTTTAAGTTTCAGATTGGTTTGGATAAACCTTCCCCATAAAAAGTGTGATACTTATGGTCAATGTAGGGAGATGGGCATTAGTCTCAATGGGATTTATGTATGGGCACTGTGGGAGAATGTGCATAGCTCTCAGCAGCTAATACATGGGCAGTGTGGAGAGACTATATGTTTGTGCTAATATGAGATGGATTATTTGAGGAGACCACACATTGGCACTTATGATAGGTGTGCATGGGCAGCTAGGGGAAAATAAAGGTTAGTGCTAATGGGAGATACACATGGGAGTAGTCATTGGGCCATTTCCCTAGTGACATGAATTGAATGGAATACAAGCTGCTTAATGAGAAAACATCATAATTGGAAATGAGGCTGGAATTCTGAATATCCACTGAATTAACCACATTGTTACCATAATAGTCACAGACTATCTAATGACTTCTACCAAATTGAATACAAAAGTCTTGATGGAACTGTATTTTAGATACAAACATAGGGCGTTTCCCTAAATCTCCTATTGGTTGTTTAGCGCATCTCAGTTGCCTCTGTTATTTAAGATCTGAGAGTGCATTACAGCAGGGCCACTGTACAAATCAATTTGCTGCCATACAACTTCATATAGGGCCTCTTGTACAAGCAGTATCCTACAATGCTTTAGAGGGTTACGTGATATAATTACAAAGTTAAAAAAGATATAATGGTAGGGGGTAAGAAATTAACTATTCAAGTCAATGGAACTACTTATGTGTCAAGGTAAGCACCAATATAACTATTTGCAGACTTAGGGCCTAATTTTTAAAACAGTCAAATAATTGAGTGGTATATATTTTGGTAACAATTCAAACAGACTTTTCTTTGCTCACACCAGGGTGGATATATTTAAATCACTGATTTTAATAGTAATTTAAACTAACAAGCAGGAAACCTTGATTTAAATAATTGATTTTTAATCTTGTTTTGCATTTGTACTTTAGAAAGGTTCACTCTCATTGTCTGTTAACCATTTAAACAAGTTGACTAGCAACCAAATATGGCCTTTGCACTAAATTTGGTGGTATTTTTTGCTAACCAGGAGGATACACTGTATGTATACACATTTATTGAAGCAATTATGTAGCTTAACATACGTTTATTCAGTCTTAAGTTTTAATAGAGATGAGTGAATAATAATTGCTTTTTTTTGGTTTGTTGGCAGAACAAAAAAGTCCCCTCTCCCTATTCCCCCCACCCAAAACATAGGTTTATTTCAAATCAAAACAGATTTTTTTTCTCATTGAAATGACCCCCTGCACCCTTCCCCCCACCAAAAAACCCACCTCATTTGGATTGAAACAAAACTCTTCGTATGTTCAATTGAAACAACATTTTTGACATTTTTTGTTTAGAAAATGTCATTTCCATTTGACTTTTCATTAAAATAAAAATTTCAAAATGGTTTGTATAGTTTTTCTGAATAAACTATTTGAAATTTTTGCTTTTTTCGGACAAAGCTGTTCACCAAATTTGACCCAAATTCATTAATTGTTTCAGTGCCATGAAAAATGCATTTTAATACATTTTTTAATCACTGAAAAAATTTCACTTAGCTCTAATTTTTACGCTTTTATTATGTTAAAAAACGGTGAATGACACATTTCTTATTTACTAGATTGTTTATTAGAAATTTGTGTCAAGCTGCATTTCAATGCAAATTGAAATTCAGTTAAGAATGTACAAAACCAACATTTTATAATTTTTCTTATTTAAATAAAACTAACTTGCATACACAAAGGAAAAAAGTAAGTTTATCAAAACATACCTTGCATTTAACAGTAACTGATTTATTAAACAAAGGGTACGTCTACACTACAAGACTATTTCGAATCTACTTAATTCGAATTTGTGGAATCGACCTTATGAAGTCGAAGTTGTGTATCCACACTAAATACACTAATTCGACTGTCTGAGTCCACAGTAACGGGGCCAGCGTCGACTTTGGAAGCGTTGCACTGTGGGAAGCTATCCCACAGTTCCCGCAGTCCCCGCTGCCCATTGGAATGCTGGGTAGAGCCCCCAATGCCTGCTGGGTGAAAAAATGTGTCGAGGGTGGTTTTGGGTAACTGTCATCATTGAACCGTCACTCCCGCCCTCTCTCCTTGAAAGCGCCGGCGGGAAATCTGTTCGCGCCCTTCTCTGGTCGTTTACAGCTCGGACGCCACAGCACTGCGAGCATGGAGCCCGCTGCGATCATCGCTGCACTTATGGCCGTTGTCAACTCCTCGCACCTTATCGTCCACCTCTTCCACAGTCAGCTGCTGAGAAATCGGGCGAGGAGGCTCCGGCAGCGCGGTGAGGACAGGAAGTCACAGAGTGGCGCAGACCTGTCACAAAGCAGGGTACGCCGCGCAGTGGAGATCATGGTGGCAATGGGTCAAGTTCATGGTGTGGAACGGCGATTCTGGGCACGGGAAACAAGCACGGACTGGTGGGACCGCATAGTGCTGCAGGTCTGGGATGAATCACAGTGGCTGCGGAACTTCAGGCTGCGGAACTTCACTTTCCTTGAACTCTGTGACTTGCTGTCCCCTGCCCTGAAGCGCCAGGACACCCGGATGCGAGCAGCCCTGACTGTGCAGAAGCGAGTGGCCATAGCCCTCTGGAAACTTGCAACGCCAGACAGCTACCGGTCAGTAGCGAACCACTTTGGCGTGGGCAAATCTACCGTAGGGCTTGCTGTGATTCAAGTAGCCCACGCAATCGTTGAGCAACTATTCTCAAAGGTAGTGACCCTGGGAAACGTCCAGGTCGTCATAGATGGCTTCGGCGCGATGGGATTCCCAAACTGCTGTGGGGCTATAGATGGGACTCAGATCCCTATCCTGGGACCGGCCCACCAGGCCAGCGAGTACATTAACCGAAAGGGCTACTTTTCTATGGTGCTGCAAGCACTGGTGGACCATAGGGGACGTTTTACCAACATCTATGTTGGGTGGCCGGGCAAGGTTCATGACATGCGTGTGTTCAGGAACTCTGGTCTGTTTAAACGCCTCCAGGCAGGAACTTTCTTCCTGGACCACAAAGTAACAGTTGGGGATGTGCAGATGCCTACAGTGATCCTCGGGGACCCAGCCTACCCGCTAATGCCCTGGCTCATGAAGCCCTATACAGGCGCCTTGGACAGTGAGAAGGAGCTCTTCAACTACCGGCTGAGCAAGTGCAGAATGGTGGGGGAGTGTGCTTTCGGACGTCTCAAGGGGAGATGGCGGAGCTTACTGACTCGCTCGGACCTCAGCGAAAAAAATATCCCCATTGTTATTGCTGCTTGCTGTGTGCTCCACAATCTTTGTGAGAGCAAGGGGGAGACCTTTATGGCTGGATGGGAGGTTGAGGCCAATCGCCTGGCTGCTGATTACGCTCAGCCAGACAGCCGTGCCGATAGAAGATCCCGGCGGGAAGCGCTGTGCATCCGGGAGGCTTTGAAAGATAGGTTCCTCGGAGAGCAGGGTAACCTATGACTCTCCAGTTGATTTACAGAGAAGGTGAACCTGAGCCTGTTTCAGTGACTGTTGACTTCGATCTGCGGTTACATACCCCGTTCTCCAGGTTTCCCCCCTTCCAACACACGTTTTAAAATAACTTTAATGGAACACTGATTATTAATAAAGTTTTCTTTAATTATGAATTCCTGTTCAAGGGTTGAAACATGGACGCGGACTGTGGTGGGTACGGTGTGCACTGATGTCCAGACCGCTTCTACACTAGAGGAATGACAGGCTCCTGCTCCTACAGCGGTCTCTGGGGGGAGGACGGTTGCAGGTGGGTGTGCAGGAAGGGGTGGGTTTGCAGGAAGGGGTGAGGGGTGCCGTCTTTGGGACGGAGTTTGGATGCAGGCTCTGGACTGGGGGTTGGGGCGTAGGAAGGGGTGAGGGGTGTGTGGGAAGGGTGAGTATGTGTCCGTGGATGAGGGCTCTTGCTGGGGCTCAGGGCATCGGAGAGGCTCGTGGCTAGGGGGGAAGGGCATGGTAAGGGCAGCCTGCCTTGCCATTTGTGGATGCCAGGCGCTCGGACCCTGGGGCAGCATACACCTCACAGACTGACCCGGGGCAGCATTCACCTCCCAGAATGACCCTAGTGCCTAGTGACTGCAGTCTGTGTGTGTCCTGCTGTTGATCCTGCCCCCAAGTCTGTACCCTGGTAATGGAGGCTCTCCTATGCAATTAAAAAACCCCTCCCCCCCTTCACACAAAGTCTTCTGACAAGGAAAACGTGACGGAAACAGTGAATAACAACAAACTACTTTTAATACTCAACTACACAGTGGGGGGATGAAACTTGGATTTGGGACTGGGTGATCCAGGAAGGGAAGCACTTCTCATACTTTAGGGAATGAGAGCTGTTTGGTACATGAGCGCTCTGCTGGGGTGGAGTGACAGTTTTCACGGCCCCTAGCGCCCCTCCTTCTTGTGATTTTTGGTGAGGGGGGGACAGGACTTTGTGGCGGGGGAAGGCGGTTGCAGATACAGTTCAGGGGGGCTCTCTGCTCCTGCCTGCGGTCCTGCAGAACATCTACAAGGCGCCGGAGCGTGTCCGTTTGCTCCCTCATTAGCCCAAGCAGTGTTTGAGTCGCCTGCTGGTCTTCCTGCCGCCGCTGGTCTTCCTGCCGCCACCTGTCCTCCCGTTCGCTGTGTGAGCGCTGGTGCTGACATAGGGTCTCCCTCCACTGTCTCTGCTCGGCCGCCTCGGCTCTGGAGCAAGCCATCAGTTTAGAGAACATGTCGTCCCTAGTCTTTTTCTTTCGCCGCCTAATCTGCGCCAGCCTCTGTGAGGGGGATGCCGGGGCAGTTCGTGAAAGAGCCGCAGCTGTGTGATGGGAAAAAGGAAGTGATTTCCTTGAAAAGATACATGTTTGCGAACACTGAACACAGTCTAGTCAGTTTCTGTGAACAAGACCATACAGGGCACCTAGTCTCACGAGCTCTCAGGACAAGTTCAAGATTTCGGAATACGCTTTCATTGGCTGCGGTCTTGCACAGGAGATCGGACAAGCGGGGCGGTACAGCTGAATCCGTGTAGCAGCCAGGCCTGGTAAGCACTACACTATAGGCTGCTTAACAGTTAATGGATAGCTGTGCCCTCCCGCTGAAGGCAATCTGTAAAGCATAAAGTCTGACCCTGTTCCAGCCCCTCGCGGCTGTGGCCGGGAAAGATCACTGTATGCTTTTCCTCTGCGACCTCCAACACGTGGCTGATAAACGAAGGTCATTGCTATGCAAAGTAAAAGTCAAGCATTCACAATAGTAACAGTACACTAATTGCCCTAATTAGATGCAGCAGTCGCCGAACGAGATTACCCTGAGGCGGGTCACTCGGAGAGAGAGAGAGAGAGGATGCTGCGAGAATCCCTGCACAGACCAGGACCGTATGCTGCCATGCTGGTCGAGGCAATGATTCCGCTGTACATTAGGATGGCCTGGCGCGGAAGAGTGTGCTTCCACGGAGCACCAAATAAGGCACCTCTCCCCAGGAACCTCCTGCGGAGACTTTTCGAGCACCTCTACGAGAGCTTAGTGGAAGTGTCCCAAGAGGATTTCTGTTCCATCCCTATATGTGTGGACCTTCTCTTTATATAGTTTGTTAAGGAAAAGTTTTTATATAGTTTTTACATATTTTTTATTCCTGTTTTTGAAAAAATAAATGTTTCCATGTTTATAGCACTTACCGACTGATCCTTCCCCTGATTCTGAGTCCGGGTTAACGGCCGGGGAGGGTTGGTAGGGGATCTCTGTGAGGGTGATGAAGAGATCCTGGCTGTCGGGGAAAGCGGTATTGTAAGCGCTGTCGCCTGCGTCGTCCTCCACAAACCCTTCCTCATCTTCCCCATCGGCGAACATCGCCGAGGAACTGCCCCTCGACACTATCCCATACTCAGAGTCCACGGTCACTGGTGGGGCAGTGGTGGCAGACCCACCTAGAATGGCATGCAGTGCCTCGTAGAAGCGGCATGTCTGGGGCTGTGCTCCGGAGCGTCCGTTTGCCGCTCTGACTTTTTGGTAGCCTTGTCTCAGGTCCTTGATTTTCACGCGGCACTGCATTGTATCCCGGCTGTATCCTCTGTCTCTCATGGCTTTGGAGACCTTCTCGTAGGTCTTTGCATTCCGTTTGTTGGAGCGCAGCTCCGAAAGCACAGACTCATCGCCCCACACAGCGATCAGATCCAGGACTTCACGGTCTGTCCATGCTGGGGAACCTCTTTCTATTCTGGGATTGCATGGACTCCTCTGCTGGAGAGCTCTGCATCGTTGCAGGTGCTGCTGAGCTCGCCCCGATGTCCAACCAGGACATGAGATTCAAAGTGCCCAGACAGGAAAAGGAATTCAAATTTTCCCGGGTCGTTTCCTGTGGGGCTGGTCAGAGAATCCAAGCTTGGACTGCTGTCCAGAGCGTCAACAGAATGGTGCACTGTGGGATAGCTCCCAGAGCTAGTAAGTTCGATTTGCATCCACACCTAGCCTAATTCGAGATAGCCATGTCGAATTTAGCGCTACTCCCCTCGTCGGGGTGGAGTACCGAATTCGAACTAAAGAGCCCTCTAGGTCGAATTAAACGGCTTCCTAGTGTGGACGGTTGAGCGGTTAATTCGAATTAACGCTGCTAAATTCGATTTAAAGTCCTAGTGTAGACCAGGCCAAAGTGAGTAACTCTAGTTAGTGAATTGATGGATTATTTCTGGTCACCATGGGCCAGAGTGTCAGAGGTATTTGGGCACATAGAGCTATAGCTATTAGCCTAGTGGGGATTTCAAAAGGGCTTGAATCAGTTGGGTGCCTAACCCCACACTAGTTTAGAAAGGATTAATGAGGCTGAGAAATGGCCACAAGTGAGGGGAATTAGGTAGCCTAAGTAATCTCCTAAATGATGATGGAGCCCAGGAGCACTGGAAGCTCCCTAGAAGTGGGGGGAATAATGGCATTTGAACCACGACCCTGTCCTCACACTGCCTCTTCCCCTGAGGTCCTGCTCCCGCTCGCTCCTCTCCACCCTCTTCCCCCTACCCCATTTCACTCGCCCTTAAGACAGGTAAAAGTGATGGGACCATGGACCCTGGCTCTCCCTGTTCTGGCACTCCTGACTCCTTGTATTGAGCCAGGAAGCTGGCAGCAGAAAGGGGGCTGCAGTGATGGAGCCTGTAGCCACTCTCTGGATGTAAGAGAGGGAAGGAAGGAAACCTTGGGGAGAGGGATAGGAAAAGGCTCAGGGAAAGGGCAGCAAGGTTTAAAACTGTGTAGATCTTGGCTTCTGATTAAAGCATCCCTGAGCTGGAACCATGAGTAGAGGGCAGGCCATGGTTCCCCTGCCAACCAGTGGGGAAGTGGCACAGTCTGGGCAGTGGATGGGAAGACTGCCGGAGACAGTGTGTGCAGAGGGACGTTGATACCCTGAAAGGGGGAAAACACATAGTGACCTGGCTGAAGGGCCAAGCCACGAAGGGACAGCACCCGGAATTGCAGAAAATGGGGGGAAAAGGCAGGGGTGCATGCAGAGAGCAGCAGAATTGGGTGTCAGACCTGGAAAAAGGTAATCCTGAGAGCGGCCAGGAGGAGGCAGCCTAGCGGTGAAGGAACCCTGTGACATTCCCATTGACATCAATGGGAGTTAGGCACCAAACCTGCTTACGAATGAAGAAACTATTCTCTCTGTGTCTGCTAGCAAAACTGACACCCAAAGTGCTTAAGACAAAAGCTTTTGTGCACAACAGCAATTGCCAATACAGTATTGATATTTGGGGAAAAAATATATCAGTATTTGGTCCATTGTAAAGACTGAAAAAAATATAGATACTTAATGCTTTACATGACCTTGTGACATATTTATAAAGCTTGAGTTGACAAAAGTTAAAGACGTTTTCTGTATATAACTATTGAAGCAGTACCCTTTAATTCTCTAAAATTGTATGCAGGATATTAACTTAAATGATTATGGTAAATTTAGGCCTTAATATAGATTATCTTAATTTCAAATTTAATTTTAAATAGGCTTATTTTTAAAAAGTGTATTTAATTTAAATACAATTTCCAGTGTAAGTGAAAAAATCTGATTAAAAAATTCTGATTTTTATCATCCCGGCTCACAGAACCTACTGCAGAAAACTGAAACTGATAAACAAGAATGCATTCTAGGAAGATGTTGTGCTCTATTTGATCAATGACCCTTGAACTAAAAAAAATACTATAAACAGGTTTTTACACAATAAGCTCTAAAAAAGCCATTATGGACAATCCAGTAAATAATACACTGCATGAAAAGATTGTAATTATAGTCTAGTGAGTAAATAATACATTTGTCATAAGATCTGTAATTATGTATTTATCTGACCTGTAATTAAGGAGGTTTTTTTAAGTGTATGATACAGTAGGTAACCTATAAATAAAACACACACACACACACACACACACACACACACACACACACACACAAGCACGATGAAATGCAGATACAAAATATATGTCTATGTAAGATTAAATGTTACACTTAAACTACTCAAGCAAGGGTAGAGAGTTAGAGTTAAAAACCAGGCTGACTGTATCTGTAATTTGCACAGCGATCTGTCTGGGAGATATTTGCAGAAATGTGAAGGAAATCATGGAAGAGTATGAGATGCTGGCTTCACCTCTATGCACTAACTAGACACAATGCTATGAATTACAGCCTGAATTGTGACTCTGAAATGCCAGGTTTTATGCTTTATGTTAGATCCGCACTGGAAAGGAACCTTTTATAGCAACTTTTTGTTTTGTTTTTTTCCACAGAACAAATTCATGGTGATCTGATCCTAATGTCTGCCTGAGGCTGTGCTATACATGGGACCCAAACAAGATACTGATGGCTCTAATCCCTCCTTTTGCCCAATGACCTGGGCTGGTTAATATCCCTAATTTATGGCTGCCTGCAGTGGTGTCTAAGAGGCTGCTTTAGAAGCCTGAGATCAGTGGAGTGCAGTGTACTTGCGACACATCGTTTCCCTCCCTCCATGGCATGCCTCTTATGCTGGGAGTTCTTAAAGGTGAGGGTGAAGAGATGCCTATGCCAGCTCTAAATCATCAGGGATGGGAATCCCAGCTGGCCACTTAGGCAAGCTGTAAGGCTCCCTTGTGCCCCCTGAGCATCACAAAGCAACCATGTCAGGATCTGACCTGACCAGTCTATGTGAGCAGTGTCTGAATGAGCTTTTCTGCGGCATCTAGTGATGAACTGGTGAAGAAGACCATGGGAGCAGACAGTGTTTGCACACACACACCGCCTTTGCCTAGGTGATCCCCATCCTTGAGACTCTGGAGTGGCAGCAGTGCCTTTCTGCAGAGATTACTCTACCTCAATTGTTGGAGTAGCCTTTGCAGTGGTGAGGTTCTTTGCTGAATCTTCCCAGTAGCTGTGATGTTGTAATTCCCAGTGCAGATAGGCACACACTTGCTAGCTTAGTACCTAAAAATAGAAGTATGGATATGGCAGCATCGGTATCTACCCAGGCAGGATTGTATGCTGGTGGCTAGCCTGCGCCTCTGCCTTGCTGCCGTGGCCACACTGCTGTTTTTACCACCCTAGCTCGAGCAGAGTTAGCACACATATGTCCACCTTCACTAGGAATTACAATCCCAGCTACTGTGTAGACATACCCTAATGGGTGCAGCACAGAACTCCACTCAGGAAAGTGTGCTAAAGTGGCTTTAACTCTCACCTATGCACCCTCCAGATCCTGGAATATGGCCGGTGTTGGAGAGGCCCCCAGCATAACTAAGAAAGCTTTGAGAGCCTATCTAAGTTACAGTGGCCTGCTGGAGTTGCTCCGGTTGCTGTCTGGAATCTCTGCAGTGACACATGGTGTGGCCCCCCTTCTGGACACCACTCATGCCCTCTGAGCCAGGACTTGTGAGGGGGTTCTTGAAAAGCAGCCATATAGCTGTTGTCAGCAGTGCCTGTCCTGGAGGAAATTCTTCTCTGTCTAGATACACAGCTTTTAGAGCCACTTTGTGGCACTTAAAGTGGCAAAGTGGGTGTAACTGGGGTGACCATCTCACCCCTAGACTGCTTCTCCATTCCACTCCTCTTTGAACCACATGGCCCTGTCCTGCTCAGGCTTGTCCTCTGGCTCCATGCAAGGAGCAGAGTGATGTGCTGTATCAGGGCTGTGCATCTGCCCAGGCTGGCTCAGCAAAACTATACCAGTTCCAGTCCAAGAAAGCAGATGGAGGAGGTAGGATTTGCTCCAACAGAAGAGCCATTTTTCCCATGATAATGAAGTAGAATAATTTGGGATTTTCATTCTACTTCAGTGTAAGAGGAGTTTCCTTAGAAGCCAGTCCAGCTGTTGGTACTGATCTGAACAGAATTGCATTATTGTGACTTAGGAAGAAATGCAAATGTGCAGTCTCAGCACTAAGAGATTGGGAATGCATTTAGCTGTCATGACAGATCAAAATTCATGAGGCTGGGCTGTCACCATGTGAGGCAGTATAATAGAATATAGCATCACTCCTCAGAGTTTCTGTTTTCTTCCCCTGCCACATGACATTTTATCTATTAAATAGGGTTAAGGGCCCTCTTGTCATGAGGATTAATACAGAAAATCTACATCAAAGAGGCCTTTGCCCTTTTATTTCTTGGAAAGTTTCTCTCAGTGTGGTTTAGGAGTTAAGCAGAAGAAAGTGGTGTAAAGAAACAGAGAGGCCTAGGAAGGGGCAGAGTTTCAGTAATGATGTTCCAGGATGGAAGATAGACAAGGTAGATTATACAACTCATGAGTTTGGCAGCACTTCTATCCCTTGCCGATCTAACAGAGAGAATTCAGGCCCTTGGCCTGGATCAGCTATCTAGTAGTAGAGACTACTATCACTAGGCCACAAGTTGAGTACCCCTATATTGCTCTTGAATGTTTTATTTTTCCCCTGAGCATCTCAGCAGCCAAATAATTCAATTTACATTAATGTCCCCCCCGTTTCAGGCTTCCCAGACTGAGCTTCATCCCCAGGAGGGTTACCCCACAAGCTCCTGTTGCCTTAATCAACATAAACCTTCAGCCCAGCAGCCAGGTGCCACAGTACGGTTCGTTTACAAGGTAAGTATGTACGAGAAGTGACAAGTCCAGAATTAGTAATGCAATTCTTCTGTCATTTTTATCATTGGGCCCTGCAGGGAGGATCTGATTAAATGGATATTCAACTCTTTGCATTAATGTGCACCCAATTTTAATTTGCATTTCATTAACAGCACACAAAGCTTAATTTTATTATTTGCTGTTGGAAAGCAGATCTCTGCTAACAAGCAGCTACACATAGTTGCTAAAATATGATACGACTGACTTTATCTGGTATCTTTCTCCTTTTTCTTTCTTTTCCCTTTCTCCCCCCAGTATTTAACTTCAGTTTCTATTCTGCTTGATATAAAGTGCAAATCCAAGTCATCTCCCAAACTAATTTACTTCACATATTGTTTTGTCTTCTAGATCCTTTATGCAAGAATAATAGACTCTGAGCCTAAGTGATTTCTAAATGCCCCATGTAGTTTCAGTTAAACACAAGATGGATCATGTTTAGAAGTAAAAGGTCCAAACTGGGTGTAGCTGTTTCTGGTGGATGGAGCACTGGTTAGGATTCAGAATACCTGAGTTCCTATTCTTCCCCACCTTTGTCTGTCTTGTCCATTTACACTGTGAGGTCTTTGAGGCAGGGACTCTCTCTGACAATATGTTTGTGCGGCACCTGGCACAATGGGGCTTTGATCTTGGTTGGGGCCTCTAGTTGCTTCAGAGTGGTAGCCGTGTTAGTCTGTATCAGCAAAAAGAATGAGGAGTACTTGTGGCACCTTAGAAACAAACAAATTTATCTGAGCATAAGCTTTTGTGGGCTAAAACCCACTACTTCTCATTCTAGTTGCTTCAGTAACACAAATAAATAGTATTTCAGGAGTTCAGCCAAAGCTAATAAATTAATTCACAAAACAACCTCTATTATGAGATTTAGACTTATATGTCTAATCACCCAAATATAAGGAAATGACAGTGCATGTACCCATTACAAGACACATCTTATATACATGATCTCATTTCTCAAACAGTGCAATATAATACAATATTTTGTTTATTTTCTAGTCTTAGATACACACTGGGAACATTCTGTTTTCTCTTTCTTATATGATTGCCATTATTATAATGGTCCAGAAGGTCTGAGAATTTTATTATCCCTTTGGAACTTGGGTAAGTATTTTAATAATTTATGGCATATAACCACTGGCTAAATGTCTTGCATAAAAGATGGCTCTTAATTTCCTGGGCCCAGTCATGTGACTAGGGTTAGGGTTACAAAAGGCTAACCCATGTCACATGGCAGGGATTGCTATTTACTGACTTTGGTGGATACTCCTATAGGTTAAAATCACTGAAATGGAAATTGGGTTTACCTGTCAAACTTTATGTGCCTAGCACTAGGTGCATTATAGTTTTCGTGTAAACAGATGGAAGCCATGCATTGTTGAAAACTTTGAGTCCAGCCACAATGCCCACTGGAACAGCAGATGTAGCTGAGCAATATTTAGTCCAAATGCCATAAAGGTACACTGATGGGGGTGGGATGGGGTGTGAGTCTGTGCGTCAAACTTGTAGTTTTATTTTATGCTCATCTTAAGACTTAAATAAAGATTTTGTCGCCGTACACATAGAAGGAACCCTAAACTGGAAACCCCATGGAGTGAGATGTCTTACAACACAAAGAAAGTACTCTGGAGTTTCAAAGTCCTTGAATTATTTAAAATGCAGAAGACAAAAAGTGGGGATTAAGAAGATCTGATACACTCTCCAGACTGCAATATCAATTATACATACTTAAACTCTTAAAACCTTGTTTGTAAGATTAAGAATTTACCATCGAACTAAAACATTAATTACAAGGTTTTCCCATTAAGACTCATAGGTCTTTTTAATTTTATGATTACTTGATCTTTTCTCATTCTGCTGGAATCCTAATGTCTTGAAAGCATTCTCCTAAGGGGTGGCCTGCTGAAGTGATTTTGGTAGTAATATCCCCTTTAGTGGCACCAAAAAGCTTATATTAGGGAGGTCTATAGGGAAGATCTTCTGTATAACAAAAAGAAAACAAAAATCCAAGAGATAAAAAGTATTCATTTTCATAATGTATTATCTAAAGTAAGTATGTTGGCTTACAGAGGGAGATTAGATAAGGAGCAATGTGGTGGGTGTTTTTAAACCATCTACAGTAATCTATTGTATTTATTTTTAAAAATGTAGTGAGTGCAATATGAGCTATGTATGTATCTAAATGGCGTAATTCTTCACTGCCCTGAACCTTGCGTTGTCATTTATACAGGAGTAAAGTGGGTGCACAATGATGACAAATTACTACCCTTCATATTCCAGCAGCAGCAATGAGATTGGGCCCCCATTGTGCTAGGTGCGGTACAAACAGATAGTGACATACAGTCCCTGCCCTGACTTGATAATCTAAATAGACAAGAGGGAAAAAGGTGAGAAAGGAAACAGAATGATGAAGTGATTTCGCCACTGTCATACAGCAGGTAAGAGGCAGGGCTGAGGATCTCCTGAATCAGTGCCCTGCCCTTTAGACCACACTGCCTGGAATGCTGCCACAATGCATCAAGTACCAGGCAGTGGAGAATGAGCCTCAGACATGTAATACGATACATACAGTGTATACAGTGTGGCCAAGAGATGACTGTTAGGATGGAGATAGAAAATTATCCTCTATGTATATCTGCGGGGTGTAACACCAGCAGTTCAGTGGAATTATTTATGCAGCACAATGGGGTAGAGCTAGGAGTAATGGGATGACATTTTTAAAAAAAGGGAAAATTTAGGCTGAATCCCAGATAATCCTTCTAGATGTAAAGTGGTGGAATCCCATTGCCTGGTAAAAGTAAGCTGGACAAAGCACTAAATAATATTGTAGGGATTGATTTCAGCAGTTTCAAAAGAATGACAGAGTATAGATGACCTAAGCAAAACTGATATTTGTTATGTTAACCTCTTGCATAACTATTTAAAAACAACTAACTCTCTCTCTCACCCTCCTGTCCCTTCCCCTCCACCTCCCCGACATATGAGTAGCATGTGTCAGATATGAGGCAAAGACAGACTAGCTTGGCCATGTGCAGATGAAATGCACACTTACAAATAAATTGCATATATTACAAAGGATAGGTAGAAACCTTCAATATGCAAACATGCTACATGCGACTCCGATAATTGCTAGATCAGTGACACTCATCTGCCTGTTAATGAATGCCTAGCGCTTGTAGTTATAACTTCTGAACACACCACAAGCTGTTCAGCTAACTTGCTGTCTTCCTAATCTTTTCTGCCTTAAAGCTGAACTGCAAAGTGACATGAACTGAGCTGGTTGAAAACTGGAATTTCCATTCCACAGGAAAAATTAAAAAAAAAATCTGAACTGTAAGAAAATTTCTCGTAGAATGAAAATTCTGAAAAATTGTGATTCAGAACAATCAAAAGGTTTCATTTAGATATTAAATTGTTTTGCTTCAAGAACATTGAACTATTTCTTTTAGACTTTTTATATTCTATTAAATAGAATATAAAATTAATAGTTTAATATAATATAATATAAAAGTTGACTCAAAATGCATCAAAACAAAGTTGGAACGAAAACTTTTGACATTAGATAAATGAAATGATTTGACATTATTTAAAGAAGCAAGAAAATCAAAATGAGTTTCTTTAAGTTTTTCTCATAAAAATGTCATCAAAATTGGAAGCATTCCTGAAAATTGATTCAGAGTCAAGGAAACTGTGTTTTCATATGGAAAAGTGTTCTGTTGAAAAGTTTTAAACTGGTTCTAAACATCAACACTGAGTTAATCCTGGATGCATATGCTGAATGCTTCGACTGGCTGGACTGTGGGGGCAATTAAGCACATAAACAAGTTTTAATTAAACTGCAGTAGGGTGTAGACACCCAATCCCAGGTTTGGCAGAGCATCTCCCTGACTACAGCAAAGCCCACAGATGCATGGCGTAAATGCAGACTTGTTCGGGAAGCCATGAGGGAACAACTCTGGTGATTTAAATGATTTCCTAAAAGAAGTCTTTTTTATGAGGCATTTAGGCTGGCTAGCTTTAGAAGCCATTTCTTTTCAGTGAAAGAATAAAGATGGAGTGAGGACAATATTATCTGGAAAACATCTCTTTCTGAAGTGTAAACCAGAAACAATGTTCTGAAGTTGGAATGATGTTGGTATAAAGGAGACCAGAATCATTCTCATAGTCTCTAGTGTTGCTCTGCCCTTTTTAACAGTACAGTGGTCTGTTCATATTTTCACTCAGGAATAGTGTTTTGTTCTTTGGTAGAAATTGTTGACCTATTATGTTTCTAATTATTCTCTGTGGAACTGGCAAAAAGAATGTGCTCATGAAAGAAATACAGGTTGAGAATTATTGCGTAGAATATTAAATAGAACATTGGGACATCAACAAAAGTAGAAAACAGAAAGTTAAGGCCATTTCTAATAAATTAGTTGAATAAAAACTACTTTAAGCACAATGGATGGAGATAAATTCCCCCTCTCAGGTACCGTGGGGGGTGTAAAAGGAGAAGAGGATTAGCTTCAGTGTTCTTCAGTAGTTATAAGCGAAGCAAGATCAGAAATTAGGATATTCAAAGCTGAACCCAGCAACCCCCTCCATAAGCACTAGTTCGGTTTCAGAGGCTTTCTTAGTACCGATATATTATTAGGATGGAAGACCAATGAATTCCAAAGCACATTTACCAAGGAGTGCTGCTTCACAGCTGGTGATCAGTGGCATGAAAAGAGTGTCAGTGATGGACCTTGTGATGTTGCACTCTATATGATTTTATAAAAATATGCTAATGAGTGAATATAATGTAACTGGAATATGCTTCATGCAAAAGGTCTCTTGTAAGATATCATTACAAAGTTTATAATCTACTGAGTGTGGTCATTCTATCTGTATAAATGTATCACTCTTGTATCTGAAACTAGAAATATGAAATATAACTCTGAGGGCCTATTGTAATTATGCAAAGTGTGGGCCACTGTAGTGAGTCGGTGTGGCTCCCCTCCTGCCCAGCAGAGGGAGCTCCCTCCCAGACACCCAAGTGGGTGGAGCTACCACCACCTGTCCCCACCCCCTGGAAGTCACGGGGCGGGACAGGAAGTAGAAAAGCTGGCAGCCAGAGCTCAGTCAGAGCCCAGCCACCGCCGAGAGCAGACGTGCCGGCGGGAGCTCCTGACTGGGAACCCTCCAGGGCCCGAGGCAGCTGCCCTGACTGGCCGGAGCTTCCTCGCACCCAGTACGACGAGGAACCCCTGGAGCTTCCCCGTGACCGGTACCCAGAGGGGCCGCTGGAACTCCCCCGCGCCCGGTACGAAGAGGAGCCGCCGGAGTTTCCCCGTCCCTGCTGTTACCCGGAGGAGCCACCTGACCGCGCCGGGCCGGACTTCCCGGAGGAGCTGCCGGACCTGCCACCAAGCCCTGGTCCCGAGGAGCCTATGCAGTTAGACTGGCCTGGATCCGATGCGACCGATGAGGTAGGCCCTGAGGGGGATATGGACAGTAGCCCGGGGGTAGCCGACCCCTGTCAGGCTACAGAAGCAGAGGTCCCGATGTCAGTGTGTTGCGGTCAGGACCCCACTGCCCAGCGGCAGTGATAGCCGCTGCTAGGGCCCCGGGCTGGGACACAGTGGAGTGGGCGGGCCTGTGTCCCCCCTGCCACCCCACTCACGGGTGGCAGTTTTCCCCCTCACCCAGGTGTAAGGACCTGGGCCTATACGCCTACTGTTGCTGCTCACCCCTGCTTCAGAGGGCCTGAGCTTAGTGACTATTTGCTGCTCACCCCTGCTTCACAGGGCCTGAGCTCATTGACTGATTGCTGCTCACCCCTGCTTCACAGGGCCTGAGATCATTGACTAATTGCTGCTCACCCCTGCTTCACAGGGCCTGAGATCATTGACTATTTGCTGCTCACCCCTGCTTCACAGGGCCTGAGCTCAGTGACTATTTGCTGCTCACCCCTGCTTCACAGGGCCTGAGCTCAGTGACTATTTGCTGCTCACCCCTGCTTCAGAGGGCCTGAGCTTAGTGACTATTTGCTGCCCGGCCCCTGCAGCCAAGGGCCTGAGCTTAGTGACTATTTGCTGCCCGGCCCCTGCAGCCAAGGGCCTGAGCTTATTGTTCTGCACTGCCGCTCAGCCCCTGTACCGAAGGGCCTGAGCATTCTAAGACTGTTTCCTGTTGCTCAGCCAGCTAGGGGAGACAAGGAGCGAGTCGGTGTGGCTCCCCTCCTGCCGACAGGAGGGTCGAGCCCCGGCGCAACCGATTACAGCCACTAATGGTTGTTGGGAATCTTGATGGCTCCCATCAACCAGGCCAGTTGACCTGTGGATGGCTCTGTTTGCAGGCAGGCCTTCCTGTGAGTCAGGCTGGGAGGAATGAAGGCTTGGGGTCTTACAGTAACATGTGATCATGTCACACCTGAACTGGAATCCATCTTTAACCTAGTGCTTTTCCATTGAGAAGGGGGGGGGGGGGAGAGACCCAGAGGGACAAAGGATTAGTGCTTTATGCAAAAGATATATAAAGGGGTGGAACAGAACAAAGAGGAGCCATCATGGAGAATCCCCTAGCTACCACCTAAGCTGGAACAAGAGCTGTACCAGGGGAAAGAATTGTGCCCAGGCCTGGAAGGTGTCCAGTCTGAGGAAAAAAATTACTGAAGCATCTCTGAGGGTGAGATTATCTGTATTCAGTTTGATTAGACATAGATTTGCGTGTTTTATTTTATTTTGCATGGTGACTTACTTTGTTCTGTCTGTTACTACTTGGACCCACTTAAACCCTACTTTCTGTATTTAATAAAATCACTTTTTACTTATTAATTAACTCAGAGTATGTGTTAATACCTGGGTGGGCAAACAGCTGTGCATATCTCTCTATCAGTGTTATAGAGGGCAAACCATTTATGAGTATACCTTTATACAGGGTATAATCTTTATACAGGGTAAAACGGATTTATTTGGGTTTAGACCCCATTGAGAGTTGGGCATCTGAGTGTTAAAGACAAGAACACTTCTGTTAGCTGCTTTCAGGTAAGCCTACAGCTGTTAGGGGACATGATTCAGACCTGTGTCTGGGTTTGCAGCAGGATAGCGAGTCTGGCTCAAACCAGGCAGGGCACTGAAGTCCTAAGCTGACAGGGAAGGAAAGCAGGGGCAGAAGTGGTCTTGGCACATCACTTGGCAAATTCCAAGGGGGGTTCTGTGATTCAACCCGTCACAGACATAAACTGAATATCCAGGTAGACCACCGTAAAGACCTAGCCAGAGATCAATCTCCAAAGAAGCAATATCCCTTTGGGATTTGCCATGATGATGACAATAGGGAATCTAGAATCTGGGATGTATTTTCAACTCTACCACTAATTTGCTGTTTGACCTTGGATAAACAAACTTAACTAGGTTACAGTGGGGCTTTGAGGGTTAATTAGTGTTACAAAGCTACATTAAATCCTTAGATGAAAAGCACAGTACATGTGCAAAACAAATAAAAAGCACAAACAGTATTCAGTTTTATGGTTGGGCAGCTTTTTCTGCTACCATATGATTACATCAAATGTTGATCATATATACAAACATTGGTACTTCTGATTTGCAGGCTGGTGGACGCTAACAGCTATTAACGTACTTAACGTTTCTATGTAGTGTAGGGGTAGGAAAAGATTCTCTGAAGGGCTTTCAAGATGAATTAACAGCTGTTGCTTTTACAATTGTACCAGGAAGCTGGCACTAATTATTCTGATGAGCATGGAACTCCATCTTAGTCTCCATTGCATTGGTTATTGTAAATGACATTCTATAGTAGCCCCCAGGATTTTCTTTTGACCTACAGAGACCATTAAAATTTTGATATAAGCTGTTGCTTTCAGATTTTGTTACCCTGTACACCTTCCTTTCGTCAGCATAAGATCATCCTATATAGACTGTGTAACATATCTTACGGTGGCTCAAACGTGCCAGCAGACTTGTTGCTGCATTCTGCACAATCCACAACCAGCAGATGAGCACCGGTGGATGGAAATTACAGTAATTGAGCCTCGTAGTCACAAAGGGTTAACTCTGGGCTAAATGGCATAATAATATGATGTCTGATCAAGTAAACACACCGACAAAACAAGATTTATAAACAGTTGCTAATTGATGAAAAATTGGAAATAAGAAAGTTTTAAACTGATACTGACAGTACATTCACACACGTCTTGGCAACAGGAGTAGTGGAGAGTCAGTTCATCAAATTTTATGCTTGTATCGCAAAATTTGATGGCATTGTGTGCTGCCAACTGAACTCCATGAGTGAGCAACACAGACTTGTTTTAGGGGAGAAAACAAGGCTGCAGCTTTATCAAGAATGAACAACACGGCTGTGTAGAGAGATTAGCCGGGGGCTCGTCCCTCTCCTGGGCGGCGGGGAACCACACCACCTCACTACGCACTGTTGATGTCTTGGGGGAATTAGTCCGGCCATGGGAGTCTCCCTCGGTGGCCCTTATGGAAGCAAAAATAAGCAGAGTAAGCCTGGGTCCTAGGTCAGGGCGGTGCCACAATGAATCAGGCTCTCAGGCCCTCAGGCAGGGGCTGAGCAGTAGCAGTACAAACAGTAGCAATAAGCCCAGGCCCTTGGTCACGGTGGGGCAACAATGAGTCAGGCGCTCAGTCAGGGGCAGCAGCGGTAGTACAAACAGTAGCAATAAGCCCAGGCCTCCAAAAGGCCTGGGAGAGGGGGAGACTGCCACCCGCGAGTTGGGTGGCAGCGGGGACACAGGCCCTCCCACTCCACTGCGTCCCAGCCCAGGGCCCTAGCAGCAGCAGAAGACCCGTTGCTGAGTCAGTGGGGCTCCTGGCCACAACACACTGAAATGGGCTCTAGCAGTGCTGCAGCCAGACCAGGGTCGGCTGCCTCCGGGCTACTTCCAGACTCCCCCTCTTATGGTATCTGGGTCGCGGCGGTGTCCTCCGGGGGGATCCAGTACCATGAGTTCCTTGGGGTAGCTGGTGAGAGGTAGGCCCGGAAACTCCTCCTGGTAGCTGGTGTGGGGCAGGCTCCAGGTACCAGCCCAGCAAGCAGCTGCTTGGGGCGGCCAACAGTGAGGGGCGGCACGTCCGGGTCTTCGGCGGCAATTTGGTGGCGGGTCCCTCACTCCCTCTCAGAGCGAAGGACCAGCTGCCGAAGACTGAAGCAGCGGCGGTAGAGCTGCAGATTGCGATTGTGGCTTTTTCTTTTTGCTGCTTGGGGCGGCAAAAACCCTGGAGCCGGCCCTGCCTCCAGGTATGTGGTGTGGGGCAGGCCCAGCAACTCCTCTGGGTAGTGGGCACAGGGCAGGTTGGGCCAGTCTTGGGTGCACCATGGGCCGTGGGGGCTTCCCAGTCACGGTCTAGGCTGGAGGAGTCTGGCCTCCCTGGTGGCTGTCTCCCAAGTAAGTTTTGAAGTTGAGCCTTTATACTTCCGGGCACTGCCTGACCCTCTGAGGGGTGGGCTCAGAGCTCCCTAGCTCCGCCCACTCCAGCGTCTGGAAGGACTCGTCCCTCTCTGGGGCAGTGGGGAACCACACCGCCTCACTACAGGCAGGCATATGGGACAGGCAGGCTGTTACTGCTGAGCATGGTTCCCTTTAAATCGGTGGAGGCTCAAAGGCTTCACCTTCTCCATTCAAGCATCGAGGCCTCAAAGTGAAATCCAGTACCAACCCTCCCTCCCTGCATAGGTGGCAGGGCCTCATCAGAAACAACTTCTTTACTGCACAAAAATCCGATTATTAGTGCCATCTCTAGTGTGGCCTGACCACAGGGAACACCATCTCCACAGAGGTACGAAGACCCCACCTCAGATAACATCATCTCTGCTGAGGTACCAAAGTGTATTACAGGCAATACTCTCTCTGCTGAGGCCCCTTTCCCATGACCACTCCCTGTACGTAGGCCTCCCATGGGCACTTGCCCACACTGAGGTTCTCTTATGTAAGAGCTGTGACATCATGCAGGTGCACCTCCCACACATCTGTGGATGTAGCTCTTCCCCAGGCCTGCATGTTACCTCCATGAAGCTAGAGGGGGCTAGCCACATCCTGCCCACTCCACCCCCAAAGTGGATACTCTGGGCTGCATGGGGATCTGCCTGCAGCTCATTATTGCAGTGGTCGTTATAAATTGGTGTGTGTTTTTTCCTTATGTTTAAGCCCCCTAACTGGTGTGGCTTTGAGTTGTCTAAGAGCCATGGCTGGACATGATGACCCTCTGTCTCTCTAGCTATGATATGAGACAACAAAGCAGTTAAAACATGTCTCAGGCTTATCTAGCTCATAATTAGGATGATTCTGTAACCATGATTTTGTGACTAAAACTTATTAATAATCATTAATAATTAGCATACTATAATTGTATTCATAAAGCATCTCCCTCCCAAGACACTTGGTATGCTGTAGAACATAATGAAAGCAAATTACAATACAATAAACAATTAAGGTAAAAATGTAAATCTGGCAATTAAGTTAAAAGATGTAACCCTGTTATTCCTTTGTCTATCAACAAATCAAGCTGGCCAGAACGTACATGCTAATATGGTACTTTAACATGTCCATGAATGAATGATAGCATCATAAATAATGTGAGATTATCATAGCTGCTGTTTATACCATACAAAACAGAAGCAGGATTATCATAAGTAATTTACATGATCATAAGATGGAAGCATTAATACAAATTTTAGTGAATTGATGCCTGTACTTGGTTTCTAAAACCTATTTAGTAACCTCAAATCTGCCCTGAGGAAGGGGCAACTCATAGTTACACTGTTCCAGGAGCACAATGGGGAATAAATTCGGTGACTGTAAGAGGCATAAATTTGTTCTTTGGTTCCCATCTTGCTCCAAGGGGGCAGTAATTAGCTACTGCCCTTGGCCAGCAGTAGACTACTCCCTGTTCATTGTGGCTGGCCTGCTGGCCAGCACTCTGGAGGGGTGGAATCAAGGATCCTTCTCTTCCCCACTCACTCTGTCCCCAGTTACATCATATATGCTTATTTGGGGTACCTTATTCTCTCTAGGTGGTTGAGTTAGGAGAGGAACAACTTTTCCCTAGGTTGTCGGGTATGATATTCAAAAGCACCTAAGTGACTTGGGAGCACAAACTGACTTTGATTTGGATTTCTGCTCCTGATCCACTTAGGTGCTTTGGAAAATCTTACCCATAATTGCTTTAAAATCTCTCTCTATAGTATATTTATGTTAAATGCATCTTTATATTTAGGAGTGTTTTGCCAATAAACCTTTCAAAGGAAGTAAAGTTTATTTTCAAATATATTGCAATGTATGAGTTATTTGAATATTAATATTAATAACAATAATAATTAATAATAAAAAGTAGAGTATGGAGGGAAGTTCATTCTGTCCAAATACCTTTGCAACTTTATTTGGATTAGAGAAAAAAAAACGTTGAATTAAGAAATCAATAGAACACCAGTGCTACAAGATTGGGTGTGACTTACAACTTCGAGATAAACCAAGCATGGATTAACTACAGCAAGGCTAAGATCTGAAAATATGGGAATAAAATATAATAATTTATTTTGCAAGCAAGACTGAAAAAATATACTTTCTCCAATATTCAGTGTTCTAATTTAGCAAAGGAAGGTTTTTACATGGTTGTCGTTGCCAAGGTAACCACTGCCTTCATATCCATGTGTTCAGCATATGTGTATCACTTTATCTTTTAGCTCTCAGAGGCAATATCATGGCACTGCATTTGGGAAATGATTTTTTTTTAAAAAAGCGTATAAAACCTCTTAACATCTAGAAGATTCATTAAATGATCTCACTCAAGAGAAGCTTAAATTATTCTTTTTGGGCTCTTTTATGCTGAGGCTGTGAATGTGACTGAGTCCTTGTTATCTCTTCAAGCTCAGCATGGTGCTGTAAAAGGGAAAAAAATGAAAGAAATAAACAAATCAATGTCAATATATTTTTCAATGTGTGTGTATAATTTTTATACATTATAAAATTGTGTGTGGCCCCTGATAGCTATACAGATGGTTTTATATATAGACATACATGGGTGTGCATGTATAGCTTGGACCGGCAAAACAAATCCATTTGGTTGACCTAAATGGTCTTACACCTTTGATCACTGCAAAGGCTAATACACTGTAATCCCAAATTCTATTGACTGCCCAGGCACTGACTGAAGCCAGGTCACATGATCCTGTGATTTAAAACAAAGAAACCTCCGTGGTAGGTTAATTCTGATACTGTAGCACATTTGGGGAAACAAAATATTCAAGCCTTGGTCCATTCGGCAATGAGTGACAATTTGGAGTTTATGCATGGGCACAAGAAAGGCTAAAAGCCAAAGTGTCTAAAATGGCCATTAGTTTTGGCCATTGGTTGCCTTTGGGTGCCCAACTTGAGACATCCTAGGCCTAATTTTCAGAGAAGCCAAGCACCTGCAACTCCTATTGACTTCAATTGGATTTGTGGGTGCATGGAACTTCTAGAAATCATCTCCCAGGTGTCTACAGTTCACCCCAAGAGTGAAACACTCCAAATTAGCCAGCTCTTGGAAATTTCATTGTAGGTGTAGTCTTCTGCACTGGATGGAAGTAAGGTTTAGGCCCCCTCTGCACTATATTCTTACTGTCCAGCACACTGGGTAAAAAGGTGCACTGAACACGAACATATCTGACTTTACATCTCATTGCACCTTGTGTTCAGCATTTGGGGCATTATTATTTTACTTGCTGCTTTTGAGGTTTCTGAACCTTCCTTGTAAAAAAGAAATAATTGCAGAGAAATAAAAGTATAACAGTTCAAAGTGTCTTAACTTTTTATAGTTATAACTGCAAAATTGTTTCTATTATAATTCTGTTCTGCCCCATCTGACCTTTCCAAAACACTCACCTGTTGGTATGTAACTTTCTATGCAGGATTCAATTTTTTCAGTCTTTTTTTTGTCCTAAAGCCTGTGCAAAATTTGGGCCAGTCACATACTTGAAGCAAATGGAAGACTCCTGATTGACTTCAGTGGTCATTAGATCAGACCCATTATGAGTTAAGTCTGAATGAAAAATAATTACACTTTCCCCATATTTAGAAAAAAATGCTAAGTTGCTTTTTTCCCCTAACTTGGTGTAACGGGTTCGACTCACCCCTGCGGCGCCTCCTGCTGGTGACTCTGGGGAATTAGCTCTTTCCAGCCCGGGAGTGCCCTCTGCAGGCCAGTGATCCACCTGTTTTCTACTGGCCCTGTGTCCCTCCCAGGACCCCGGTGCCCCTTTAACCTTAAACTGGGTTTCCCCTTCCCAGGGGAACCCCCACCCTACTATCCCCACTTCGCCTCAGTATTGGCTACTGCCCAGTCTCTATCTAGCTCCCATTCGCTGGGGCAGACTGCAGTGTCCAGTACTCATCATCAGCAAAGGGAGTTTGGACCTGCTGCCTTGGCCTACCCCTAGGTTGCCCCCTGCAAGCCCCAGTACCTTTTGCCCTATGCTAGGCCGCAACCTGGGGCCTTCCAGGCTGGAGCTTCCCCAGCTCCTCTGCCTTTCCCCAGCCCTGCTTCACCCTAGGTACCTTGTCGCAGTTCCCTGCAGCCAGGCCCATCTCCCTCTAGAAACAGAGAGAGACTGACTGGGCTCCTGGCTCACAGCCTTTTATAGGGGCCAGCTGTGGCCTGATTGGGGTGTGGCCCAGCTGCGGCTACTTCCCCAATCAGCCCAGCTTTGAGAGCAGCAGCTCTCAAACCCTCCCAGGCCGCTTTTAAACCCCTTCAAACCAGGAGCAGGGGTCCACCCTGCTACACTTGGTATCGTGAAAATGGTGAAAGTGTGAAAGCTAGCATCAATCAGTGATTAGCCTACATGGAGGAACAGTGCAAAGGGTGAAACAAATGTTTGAGTTAACTGGGAACATATGGAAATTGCATAGTGAACATGTCCAATCCATAATTTTTAAAGTCTATGGCATTCTCAAAAGCCCATGGAAATTAATAGAAAGAATCTCAATGATTTCAGTGGGCTCTGGGTCTGACCCCTGGAAATGCACACTTTTAGCTAGGTTCATAGCATATGCGTGTGGTACTTGTTAACACTCAAACTTAACATTGGTGAGCCTGCTGTATCGTAGCTAAAGTTCATCTGAATGTGTGATTGCTATACAGATTTCCACAACTCACTGCCTTAAAAGTCAGGGAAATTTTAAATAGATGAGTGAGTGACAGAAGTTGGGACTGGACGACAGGGGATGAATCACTGAAAAATTGCCCTGTTCCGTTCATTTCCCCTGAAGCACCTGGCCCTGGCCACTGTCAGAAGACAGGATACCAGGGTAGATGGACCATTGGTCTGACCCAACATGGCCATTCTTATGTACTTCCCAGAAGCCATTTCTTTGACCTTCTCTACCCCAGTTGGAGAGTAGATCCTAAGGCCAATGCATTCCCCATTTTTCACAGGAGAATTGGTTGAAGGTCATCTGCCTGCTTTGAAACGCCATCTGGAACACAGGTGAAGTTGGTTTCTTATCTGACTATGATTGGTGCAAATCAAGAGTAACTCCCTTGAAGGCAGTTTGGTTACATGAGCATAAATGGGATCGGAACTGGACCCATGGCTGGAGTTATTCCTGATGTAACAGAAAAAAATATGACTGTGGCAGGATGGAATTGGCCTGTTAAGAGGGAAGAATGCATAGGCATCAACTCCATGGGTGCTCTTGGGCTAGAGCACCCACGGAAAAAAAATAGTGGCTGCTCAGCACCCCCCAGCCACCCGCCGATCAGCTCCTCCCCCTTTCTCCCCAGTGCTTCCTGACCACTGCCGATCAGCTGTTTGGCAGTGGACAGGAGGCACTGGGTGAGGAGGAGGAGGAGTGGGGGCAGGAAGAGGCAGAGCGAGGATGGATGTGGTTGGGGGAGGGAACAGACCGAGGGTGGGAAGAGGTGGGATGAGAGTGGGAAGAGGCAGAATGAAGGTGGAGCCTTGGGGAAGGATCGCAGTGGGGGCATAGCCTCAGGGCCAAGCGGGGGTGGAGCACCCCTGGGGAAAGCTGAAAGTTGGTGCCTGTGGAACACTGTACCTGTCACTAGTCAGCTGAGCCCCTGTTGGGCTTAAGAGAAGACACGTGGGCCCTAAAGGGAAGGAGACTGGGTGAGTTAAGTCTGAGAGTTAGTCAGAAAAGAGGCAGAGAGCGCACAAACATGGGGCTCTCACAGCCTGAGAGTGAGCAAGGGAGTCTGGGACTAGGGAGACAGGCCAAAAGCCAGGAGGCCTGAGTAGTGGGAGGAGTCGGCTTTGGAGCAAGGGGAAGGCCAAGGGAAGCACCCCTGTGACCACTGTCCCATACAAGTGGCAGGAAGATGGGAAGTACCCAGCAGGAATTTGAGCCTTTCATCAAACCTGGGAGGGGTGGACGCTGTTTGCATTATTGCTTTATTTGAACTGTTGAACTGTGGGAGGGGACTCGGGGGATGAGCCTGAAAGCTGTCTGAAGGATGCTTGAGACTGACAAAGAGCCTGGAGTCACAGAAGAAGATGAAGCCTGAACCTTTTCAATTATGGTATTGAGCTTTTTGTTGTGATTTGAGGTGTGAAAATATTCAGAAATTATCCTGTGAAATGGAAGGTATTAGCCTAAGAGTGTTAGAGAAATAGTCTTGAGGAGCTCTGAGCAGGGGAAACTGAGGATGGGTTACTTGCAGAGCCACCGCATGCTATGAGGGGGTGCTCTGAGATGGTGACCCTATGAGAGAGGCCCATTATCTTTTGCTGTTTGTGTGTGTTACTTATATATAGGCTCCTTACACACAGGGTTCTTTTGTTTAACTAATATTTATTAAGCTCTCAGATTTATGCCCTAAAGACTTGTCAAAATAGTTATTTTTTATATGCTAAGATTTTCTCTGTTTTTCTCTTTCTTACCATACATCAGTTTTAGAAACGTAGGGCTGGAAGGGAACTTGAGATCTCATCAAGTCCAGCCCCCTACGCTGAGGCAGGACCAAGGAAACCTAGACCATCCCTGACAGATGCTTGTCCAACTTGTTTTTAAAAACTTTCAGTGATAGGAATTCTACAATCCTCCTTTGGAAACTTATTTCAGAGTTGAACTATGCCTATAGTTAGAAAGCTTTTGCTAATATCTAACCTAAATCTCCTTGCTGCAGATTAAGCCCATTCCTTCTTGTTTTACCTGTGGACATGGAGAACAATTGATCACCATCCCCTTTATAACAGGCCTTAGCATATTTGAAGTCTGTTATCAGGTCCCCTTCAGTCTTCTTTTCTCAGGACTAATTATGCCCAGTTTTTTTAACCTTTCCTCATAGGTCCAGTTTTCTAAACCTTTTGTCACCTTTGTTGCTCTCCTCTGGACTCTCCAATTTGTCCACATCTTTCTTAAAGTGTGGCATTCAGAACTGGTCACAGTAGTCAAGCTAAGGCCTCACTAGTGCTGAGTAGGTCAAGACAATTGCTTCCTGTATCTTACATATGACACCCCCGTTAATATACCCCAGAATGATATTAGCCTGTTTTGCAACTGGATCATGCTTTTGCCTCATATTCAATTTGTGATCTGCTATACCTTCCAGATCCTTTTCAGCAGCACTCCCACCTATCCAGTTATTCCCCATTTTGTAGGTATGCATTTGATTTTTCCCTTCCTATGTGAAGTACTTTGCATTTTTTTTTATTGAATTTCATCTTGTTGACTTTAGGCCAATTCTCCAATTTGTCACAGACATTTTGAATTCTAATCCTGTCCTGCAAAGTGCTTGCACTGCCTACCTGCTTGGTGTCATCTGCAAATATTATAAGCATATTCTTCACTCTATTATCCAAGTCATCAATGAAAATATTGAATAGTACTGAATAGAAGCCTGACTCCTATACAGCCCCACTAATTTAGCCCTCCCAGTCTGACAGTGAACCATTGATAACTACTTGTTGAGTAAGGTCTTTCAACCTGTTGTGCACCCAATTTATAGTAATTTCATCTAGACCACATTTTCCTAGTTTGCTTATGAGATTGTCATATAGGGCTATGTCAAAAGCCTTACTAAAAATCAAGATTTATCATGTTTACTGCTTCCCTCCTATACACTAGACCAATAACCCTGTCAAAGAAGGAAATTAGCCTAGTTTGACATGACTTGTTCTAGACAAATCCATGCTGGCTATTCCTTATAATCCTATAAAACCTATAGGTGCTTACAAATGATTGTTTAAAAATGTGTTTGGTACCTTTCCAAGTAGGCTGACTGGTTTATAATTCCCTGGGTCCCATTTTTACACTTAGTGGAGCACACAAACCTTCCCATAACCATAGACTTCTATTTCTCTATGTAATTCCTTCCCGAGGCCCTCCTCTCCTTATATTTCACAATGTACTGGCTTGTGTGATAAAAAAACTCATTTAAGTCATTATTCTGTGCATAGAGATGTGCCTTTCATTTAATTAATATTGAATATTCCTCCCACTTGATCTTTTGACTCTTTCCTATTTTTGATATTATATGACACTGGTACAGTACTTGTCTGAGATCGTTGTTTCTAAAGAATTGTCAACATTTATCTTTTCTGAATCATCCTTGCATTTATTAATCTCTGAAAGATTTAAGTATTTGGATTGATAATCTGTCTCTATTTTACTTTGAGTTAGTCAGTGCTTCATACCCTGGATGGTCCAATTGAAACTAGCCTGTTCACTCATTTGCTGTCCTGTTTGCTCTTTGGTTTAGTTTTTTGGTGAACAGGTGATGGAGGAGTCATTCAGATATTCCTGGCTATTAAACAGTGCTTAAAGTATGTGTGTGGGGGTGGGGTGTCTATCATAAACAGCAACTTTGGTAAGACTGTGCTTAAAGGGCACCTCTCAGCGACCAGCATGATTTTTTAAAAAATGTCTGTTTCTGGGATTATGACCCCTTACAACTCCCCCACCCCCATATCCACACTTTAAGTACTGTCACTATGTGTCTGATTTTCAGGGTTGCTGTGCACCTCAGCTCTAATTGATTTCAGTTGGGGTTGCAGGTGCTCAGCACCTTTGAAAACTAGACCTTAAGAGTTGCATATGTTTTTCCAGCATTACTAAAGTTATAGCTAGCAAACTGACTGTGTAATATTATGTAACAATGTATGTGTTTATATTTATTCTCCTCCATTGACCTCCATATTTAACTTGCTTAATGTACAAATAAAGAGCATGGTTCAGTCATCAAAGCTCATTGATAGGACTCAAAGATAACCACAGAGAGAATGCACTGAATAAGAAAGAGGGTTCCATATTGGAAGTTGTGGTTCTGCTGTAACTTCACCTTAAACCCTGAAATTATGAACAGATGGGGCATTGCATGAGAAGCTGACCAAAAGTTTGTTGTGTTAGCAAAATTTGAAAGTGTGAGCGGTTTATTATGTCCTTTTACTACTATTTGAGATACCCGGTATGCCAAGCCTCAAAAAGGAGATAAATCTGAAGTTGACACACACTTTATAAGGTCATTTGAAATAGGGTGGGAATGCCACTTGCTCTTAGTCATCATAATGGACAAATCAAGCTATAATGATATCCATAATACATAGTGAAAACAAAGTTGGGGAAAAATATTTACAGTTTCCTGTGTTACCCTTTAGCTGCATTTGTCTATTTGATTTTCAGTGTAATCATCTGTAGCCCAAATTTTAGCTACTTGCCACTTGAAAGTAATAATCCACAATGAGCATGTTTCTTTAAATAAACCACCAATGCCAACATGCTGCCTGTATTTGAAAACACTCCCTTTCTAACTGTAGTTTTGCTACCAAGTGCAACTGAGCATCAGCATTAATTAGTAGTGAGTGGGGGCTGATTTAAAATCCAGGTGCTAAGCAATTTAAGAAGCATCAGTTCCCTGCAGTGAAGCAATTAGTCCCCGGAGTTTCTTTTTGTCCTTATCATGCCATGAATTCTGTTCAAGTTAAATGTACACACACTACTGCTTATTACCTAGATGTAATCAGAGCCTGAATGAGCTCTCCCCTGACATCTAGTGGTGAGCTGTGGAAAAGGACTTCAGGAGCTGATCTTGTTTGCATGGACACACCCACCCTGCCTAGGTGCTCAGCATGATGGGATTGCTTGCCCAAGTGATGACTTGTGGCTGGTGTTGGATCCCCTATCTCCTTGTTATTGGGGCAGGAGTAATAAAGGGTTGTTATCCTTATTGTATCAAGTAACAGGGAGTAGCCATGTTAGTCTGTATCCACAAAAACAACAAGGAGTCCGGTGGCACCTTAAAAACTAACAGATTTATTTGAGCATGCATCTGAAGAAGAGAAGTTTTTTACCCATGAAAGCTTATGCCCAAATAAATCTGTTAGTCTTTAAGGTGCCACCGGACTCCTTGTTATCCTTATCGTGTGAACCGAGGGCAGCAGAACTATACCTGGCATACCCCGATGGAGGGACTCACCATCAACTGAATGGTACTTACTAGGCAGGGGACATGGGTTCCAAAGCCCATGAGTTGAGAGAGAGAGGGTGGGTGCCTGTGCCGGGCCCTGTTTAAGGGTCCTAGACACCATTTGACCCTTCTTCTTTCCATGGTATAATAAAAGAGATAATTTAGACTCAATTGAGTCTTGTTACATACTGCAGAGCTGAAATCACTGATACCCAGGTCTAAGTATTAGATCTACTTTGGGACAATGTCTCTATTTCAAGAGACTGCCCAGTATGCACCAGCAGTGAGGCTCCCCCACTAACAGCTGAAATCACTGAGAGTGTGTTCAGTGGTGGGCCCTGAAGACATCTTGGCGACCAGGCAGCTGGTGGAGAGGCGCAGCAAGTGACAAGCAAGGTGGCTGATGGAGAAGTGTGGTGAGCAGCTAGCAGGGTGGCTGGTGAAGAGGACCAGAGCAGAGCCCTACAGAGAGGCCGGTGGGGCAACAAGTGAATGCCCTAGTAGTGGAGTGTGTAAGGTGCCTTTTTACCCCCCTTCCATCTATGGTGGGAGGTGAACTCTGCGGATGAACTTCAGAACTCTGGGGCTGCAACTGTGAGTGGGGTACAGAGATGGGCACATAAAAGGGACTTTGGGGTTGCTGGACTCAAGACTCTGAGGGGAAAAGCACACTGCCCAACTTACTTTGCAGTTTTTTGCTCATGGTTTATGTTTATGAACCCTAGTTGCGGTGTTTTCCCAAATTAATGCTGAGTTAATTCCCTCCTTTTATTAAAAGTTTTTGCTACACTCAGACTTTGTGCTTGTGAGAGGGGAAGTATTGCCTCTTAGAGGTGCCCAGGGGATGGTGCGTAATTGCCCCAGGTCACTGGATGGGGGCTCAGGCCGGTTTTGTGTTGTAATAGTGAAAAGGAACCCCTAGATGTTGAACCTGGCCCTTGCTGCTGCTGGCTTCACCTGGCAGAAGGGTAACATAAACTAACCAAATCCAGCTTTCCCTGCTGCAAAATTTCAAAGGAGAGACAGAAACTTTCCTCTACATTTTTATTTTTAAAGAGTTTGAGGTTTTACTTCTCACTCCCTCTTCAGACTAGTTTTCTCCGGTATAAGGCACAGGTGTATTGTGGCTTCACACTTTTTTTTTTGCTGGGAGGGACGGGGGGCTATGTCTCACACATCTCTGGTCCCCACCATGTTAATTAGGGATGGCAAAATCTCCAAACATTTGCAGTTCAAATCCTGTATGGATAAGCAGCCCAAAGTCCAGGAACTCATCTGGACCTCTCTTCTGCAAAGTGGGCAGAAGCTTGTTCTCTGATACCATTCTAATATGTGGTACATTTTGCTTCTGATCCTAACTGTAATCAATAATATCTTTATTTCTGGGTTATTTAAGTTTTTTGAGTCTCTGAATACTTTTGGATCAGATGCTGTTAGAAACTTGGGCAAAACTGAAGAGAAAAGGCCACGTTGTCTTGTGTTATGCAAACTTCTTTTATCCATTCCTTGTTTTAAAATCATTACTTCCACCAAATTTTCCAAGGAGAACTGGATTGAACTCTCTTGCATCTCCTCACTTGGCCTCTGGGATTGCTGTCGAGCTGCATGAGACAATTCGCTCCTCCCAGGAATAAATATTAGAGCTGTATGAAATGTTCACAATGAAGTTCAAAGCCTGAAGAAATTCACCTGGGTTTCAAGTCTCATTAAAATCTCAAAACAGACCAGATCCATGAAAGGTTCAGAAACCTTTTGCGTGAGCAGTATGTGTCAAAACAGATAGAACCACTGGCACAATTAATTGTACCTGCAATATTGGAGTCTTTTTAAGAATCAGCACTGTCATATATAGAAACACAGAAAATCTAGAAGTGGGTACAACTTGTGTGTCCAGGGACTGATTCAAAGCCCATTTCAAGTCAGTGGTAATCTTTCTGTTGATTTGAATGGGCTTTGGGTCATGCCCTTAGGAACAGTTCTGTGCATGTGTACATTTTTCTAGAATGTAAATGCATATTCACAGCAAGATGAGAACAGGTGTGCCATCTGCTTGTGTTTTACAAGTGTGATGATCATTGGATTCACACACTTTCCCCAAAGCTGTCTGAGTGTGCTGTAAATCTTTGCAGATAGGGTTTTTTCGCCTTTTGTTTTGTTTTCGTTTTGCAGGATTTCTCTGGAACACACAGTACAGCAGCAAAAATTCCCACCACTGAGAAATCATAACCATTCCCCATTGAATTACCAGGTTATTCAATTAACTAGCTAATTATTCATTTAAAAAGCAGAGGTGGGTTAATTCATTTGCAAAAATAGCCCCAAATCAAGCTATAAATGGACTCCTGCTCCCAGCCTCTCCCGGCTAGCTCTTTAAAAGTGACAAATAAACCGCTAATCTTTGAGATCTAATTCAGCTCTGAGCAGCTCTGAGTTATGGCAAAGAGTATGGCTAAACTGGTAAAGATTAGAGTTGGGCAGTTAATTCACATGCAATTTATTCAATGAATTTATCCCTTTGTTCCATTTCAGCCAGATCCAGTGTCCATCAAAGTCAACTGCAATATTTCCATTGACTTCCGTAGGTGCCATTATTAGGCCCTTTTGAATTGCCCATGAACAGACTGATTTGTGTCAATGTTTTTGCTGTTCCAAAATATTTTGTTGTGTTTCTGTGAACATCTTCAGCATATGGATTGAAGGCTAATTGTGTCCTTTGAGTATTTGACATCTGCAATTCAATACTTTAGATGTATGCCACACTAGCCAAGTCATACAGGGCTTCATTCCACTCTACCATTGTAAACCAAGCATAGCTCCAGTGAAGTCAAGGGAGTCACATCAGGATAGGTGCAAATAGAGCCAGGCCACAATGTGCTTTCTGATAGTCGTGTGAGTGCCTCTGGTGTGAACCTTTGCCAGGTTGAGTTTTCATGGAACAAATAGAAATAAATCACTTGCAGGAATGGGTGAGGAAAACAAACATAGCATGTCTGGAAGACAGGCAAAGCAGACTTGAGCAAGAAATCTGTGTATTCTCCCATCTATTGTAAGGAACTATTGTAACTTCCCTTTTCCATAGCTATAGTCTTATTAAATTCTTTAGCATCTGTTTTGAAGCTATTGAGTTAGTATCTGAAATACTTGCTGAAGATTCTGAGAGAGAGAGGATAATAAGTAAGAAACATTTTATTGAAAAGAAAGTTTATAAATGGAAATATATATTTTAGAGCAAAATATTTAAATACTTTATTCAGTACAGGTGAACTCCAGCTTTTGGGATCCTAAATAATCTGAGTTTCCATGTTGTCTGGAATTGGTCTTTGTTTCTGCAAATCTGATGTGTCTGAATGTTTTCACCGTACCTCAAGACGTAAAATTAGGGTTTAACTCTGCTAATGTATAGATCTAAATAATGTAAGGTCATAGATCACAGTGCCACTTGCATCCTGTGCTAGAAGGTCTCCAAAATTACACCTAAACTGCTATCTGTGGATGATATTCCTTTTGCTTTCTTAGGTGTTGTTTCTTTCTCTTTGTAGTGTAGGCTCTCAATGTTTTTCTGTGGAGAACACTCAATTTAATGGATTTCTCCTTCTGGCCACTCCATTCCCTCAGCTAATCTCTACCTGTAAACTGCATTTCTGATAAAAGAGGTCCAAATTCGTGAAGCCATCAGGTTTCATTTGCATGAGGGAGTGGGTACACAGGGGAATTCCATACTAGTATGCCTAGGGGAGATAAGGTCTAGGCTAGATCTATGTAGGCTGATATGTGGAAAGGAGTAGAGATAAGAACATAAGAATGTCCATACTGGGTCAGACCAAAGGTCCATCTAGCTCGGTATCTGGTCTTCTGACAGTGGCCAATGCCAGATGCCCCAGAGGGAATGAACAGAACAGGTAGTCATCAAGTGATCCATCCTCTGTCACCCATTCCCAGCTTCTGGCAAACAGAGGCCAGGGACACCATCCCTGCCCATCTTGGCTAATAGCCATTGATGGAATTATCCTCCATGAATGTATCTATTTCTTTTTTGTTACAGTCTTGGTCCTCACAACATCCTATGGCAAAGAGTTCCACAGGTTGACAGTGCATGTGTGAAGAAATATTTCCTTTTGTTTGTTTTAAACCTGCTGCCTATTAATTTCATTTGGTGACCCCTAGTTCTTGTGTTATGAGGAGTAAATAACACTTCCTTATTTAATTTCTTCACACCAGTCATGATTTTATAGACCTCTATAATATCCCCTCTTAGTCATCTCTTTTCCAAGATGAAAAGTCCTAATCTTATTAATCTCTCCTCATATGAAAACTGTTCCATACCCCTAATCATTTTTGTTGCCCTTTTCTGAACCTTTTCTGATTCCAATATATCTTTTTTGAGATGGACGACCAGAACTGCATGCAGTATTTAAGATGTGGGTGTACCATGGATTTATATAGAAGCAATATGATATTTTCTATCCCTTTCTTAATGATTCCCAACATTCTGTTTGCTTTTTTGACTGCCGCTGCACATTAAGTGGGTGTTTCCAGGAACTATCCACAATGACCCCAAGATCTCTTTCTTGAGTGGTAACAGCTAATTTAGACCCCATCATTTTATATGTATAGTTGGGATTATGTTTTCCAATATGCATTACTTTGCATTTATCAACACTGAATTTCATCTGCCATTTTGTTGCCCAGTCACCAAGTTTTGTGAGATCCCTTTGTAGCTCTTCACAGTCTGCTTTGGATTTAATTATCCTGAGTAGTTTTGTATCATCTGCAAATTTTGCCACCTTACTCTTTACCCCTTTTTCCAGATCATTCATGAATATGTTGAATAGGACTAGTCCCGGTACAGACCCCTGGGGGGCACCACTATTTACCTCTCTCCATTCTGAAAACTGACCATTTATTCCTGCCCTTTGTTTCCTATCTTTTAACCAGTTACCGATCCATGAAAGGACCTTCCCTTTTATCCCATGACTGCTTACTTTGCTTAAGAGCCTTTGGTGAGGGATCTTGTAAAAAAAAACTAAGTACACTATATCCACTGGATCCCCCTTGTCCACATTCCTGTTGACCCCCTCAAAGAATTCTACTAGATCAGTGAGGCATGATTTCCCTTCACAAAAACCATGTTTACTCTTCCTCAACAAATTATGTTCATCTATTTGTCTGACAATTTTGTTCTTAGTTTCAACCAGTTTGCCCAGTACTGAAGTCAGGCTTACTGTCCTGTAATTGCCGGGATCACCTCTGGAGCCCTTTTTAAAAATTGGCATCACATTAGCTATCCTCCAGTTATGTGGTACAGAAGCTGATTTGTCTGTTTGTCAGAGGGTGGAGATGGATGGCAGGTTCACTCCTTCTGGGGCATCTGGCATTGGCCACTGTTGGCAGACAGGATACTGGGCTAGATGGACCTTTGGTCTGACCCAGTATGGCCGTTCTTATGTTCTTATGTTCCTCACTAGGATTTAACTTCCACTTTTTAAAGGATGCCTTTTTGCCTCTCACTGCTTCTTTTACTTTGTTTTTTAGCTGCAGGGGACCTTTTTTGGTTCTCTTACTATGTTTTTTAATTTGGGGTACACATTTAAGTTGAGCATCTATTATGGTGTCTTGAAAAAGTTTCCATGCCGCTTGCAGGGATTTCACTTTTGGCATGGTGCTTTTTAATTTCTGTTCAACTGCTACCATGTTGGGTTGTTGTGGAGTTTTCCCTGCCACAGGGATATTACATTTAATTATATTATGGTCTCTATTACCATGCCGTCCAGCTATATTCACCTCTTGGACCAGATCCTGTGCTCCACTTAGGACTACAGCAAGAATTGCCTCTTCTCTTGTGGGTTCCAGGACTAGCTGCTTCAAGAAGAGAGTCATTTAAGGTGTCAAGAAACTTTATCTCTGCATCCCATTCTGAGGTGACATGTATCCAGTCAATATGGGGATAGTTCAAATCCCCCATTATTATTGAGTTTTTTATTGTTATAGCCTCTCTAATCTCCCTGAGCATGTCACAGTCACTATCACCATCCTGGTCGAGTGGTCGGTAATATATCCCTGCTGCTATATTCTTATTCTTAGAGCATGGAATTACTAGCCATAGAGATTCTATGGCACAGTTTGTTTCATTTGATTCTACGCTTTCTTTCACATATAGTGCCATTGCCCCAGAACGACCTGTTCTGTTCATCAGATATATTTTGTACCCTGGTATTAGTGTCCCATTGATTAGCCTCATTCCACCAAGTTTCTATGATGCCTATTATATCAATATCTTCGTTTAATAAGAAGTACTTTAGTGCACCTATCTTATTATTTAGACTTCTAGCATTTGTATATAAGCACTTAAAAATTGCCACTTTTTAGCGGTCTGCCATTAGATGATGTAATTGAATGGGACTCTTTTTCATTTGACTGTTTCTCATTAGATCCTACCTGTATTTTATCATCTGCCATCCTCTCCTCCTTTTAGGACTTAGAGAATCTCCATTAATAGATCCTCCTCTAAGGGATGTCTCTGTCCGAGCCTCAGTGCCGTAACGAGGGCAAGGCGAGTGAGGCACTTGCCTCGGGTGTGGAAGGTGAGGGGTTCAGAAAGTCTCTTATTCGGCGGCAATTCAGCGGCAAGTCCTTCCCTCCGAGAGGAACCTGCCACCGAAGAGCTGGACGTGCCGCCCCTGTCCCTTGCCTCAGGCACAAAAATCCCTAGTTACAGCTTTGCTGAGCCACGTGCTCCTCCGCACCTGTCAGCTTTCCCCCAGCCCTTAGTTTAAAAACTGCTCTATGACCTTTTTAATTTCAAGTGCCAGCAATCTGGTTCCATTTTGGTTTAGGTGGGGGGCCCATCCTTCTTGTATAAGCTCCCCCATCCCCAAAATTTCCCCACTTCCTAATAAATCTAAACCCCTCCTCCCTACACCATCGTCTCATCCATGCATTGAGACTCTGCAGTTCTTCCTAATTGGCCCTGCGTGTGGAACTGGAACCATTTCAGAGAATGCTACCATGGAAGTCCTGGACTTCAGTCTCATATCTAGCAGCCTAAATTTGGCCTCCAGGACTTCTCTCTGATCCTTCCCTATGTCATTGGTACCTATATGTACCACGACCACTAGCTCCTCCCCAGCACTATATATAAGTCTATCTAGGTCTCTCGAGAGATCCACAGCCTTCGCACCAGGCAAGTTACCATGCGTTTCTCCTGTTCATCACAAACCCAACTATCTATGTTTCTAATGGATGCAGGAGTAATAGGTACAAGGACAATAGTGCCTGGCAAATTATACCATGCTGCTAACTAAATAATTTGTTTTTTGTCGGGTAAGGCTGTCATTATCCTCAAGTATTCAAACCTGGTGCTAATCCTGCATCCCTTACTCATGAAAGTAGTTGCATTGACATCACTGGGACAACTTAGCTGAGTAAGGGCAACAAGATTTCCCTAACTGTGAGGTTCAAGTTGGATGCTTCTACCTAAAGGCCCTGGTTCACCAAATCACTTAGGCATGTGCTTAAATGCTTTACTGGATTGGGGCTATAATGGACAATAATGGATTATGAATGGAATAATAATTATGGTTGAATGAAAATCTCAAATCCTTTATCTCTGTTCAGGTAATGGTTTATTTTATGGTGTATTTGTAATCTGATATACAATGGTATAATACTATGCATCAGTATGATGCTGAAAGTCAGACTGAGTCAAAGACTCTGAAACCTCTTTCATGGCTAAAAACAAACTAGGATTACACCATTATTAAGAGAAAACAAGCTAGTGTGTGTTAATTCATTACCAGGAAGGCAGCTATGCACAGTGTGGCTGAAAATGGGTGAAATTGCTACCATTCAGAGTTTTCAGTGTGTTGATCTCATGTTGGGTATGAGTTTCTTAAATCATTTTTTTTTTTGCAGGCCAGGTATGGTGTAAGCTATATGTTTTCTGAGCATCTAATTATGCATTCAGCCAGTAATTAAAAAGGCTGTTTCAGTTCTGAATAATAGTAAATCAGCATTTTATTTCCTTGGCTTACCTGGAAAGAATTGATGCACCCTATTAAATTCCACTGAGTGGGCTGTTCATTTCTACTCTCACTCATGAGTAGTGGCAGTTTTCCAACTCAGGTAAACAGAACAAAAATTGTGATTTTAAGTAATTGCAGACAAATAAATATTATATTTAGTGGGAACTGAAATCTTTATGTTGGGAGAAAGTAACAGGATCTCTGCTACAAAATTGTGACTTTTAAATGGTTGTATTCTTGTTTTTCCTTTGCATTTTCCCCTTTAAATATTGCTACAGTCTAAGAATCTCATATGCATTAATTGGAGAGGTTAGATTTGTACCTGCACACTTCATTAACAGCTGTTACTAATTAGTGGAGCTTAGTCACTGAGGAACCTGCTGGGGTTTGAGTAGAGTAGCTTTATATTTTTTTCACGGCATTTAAGCACACAATACACTTGTGAGTCAAAGAGTTTCATGGGGGAGTGCTGAGGTTTAGAGCAATTAGCATATCCATGGTGGCTGTAAAGCAACAGCCCTGCAGTAGAGCGGGTGCAAAGGCTCACTGATCCAGTAGTTGCTCCTGGAGGGTTAATTCAGAGCAGCCTTCTGGAACTGAGCTGATGCAGTGGACAAGAGACTGTGGGGAGGCTGGCATCGCTGCAGGCACTAGTCTCAAACAGTCCTTCCATTGATGGGGCTAGACTGTGCAATTTCCACACAGCTCTGTGTAAGGAATAATGTTGAACCACATCACTTTTGAGGGTGCAATAGGAGGAATGGTTCCTCAGTAGGAACAGGTTGCCTCACCTGTTGGAGGATTCTCTGCACCTTGAAGTCTTTAAGCCATGATTTGAGGACTTCAGTGGCTCAGATGCAGGTTTGATACAAGAGTGGGTGGGTGAGATTCTGTGGCCTGCATTGTGCAGGAGATCAGACTAGATGATCATAATGGTCCCTTCTGACCTTAAAGTCTATGAGTCTATAATACACGGTGGGGCACACTTTCCATTAGGATAGTGCCGATTGTTCCTTTTGGCCTACTATCTTTTCTTGGTAGTACAAGCCCTTGGTCCATCTTCCTGCTCTCAGGAAATGCTTTTGTGATCAGCCCTTACGCTGGCTTCACAGAGGCAGGAGGCATTTACTGCACACATCTATGCTGTGCTCCTATGAAAAGTCTGATCACAATCTGGCTTGCAAAGTGCAAGGACTACGATTGTGACTAGTTCCTCTGTCGGGGGGAGAGATGGAGGAAGGCTTCTTGTGCCCTATCCTCTCTCTTGAGCACCTGCCTAGGACAAGTGACACACTAGACTTCAAGGTTAATTTTAAGAATGTCTTCTGAGGTTATTTTTATAATGACATCTTAGCTCAGTGCAGTTGGTAATATAACACTGGGGAGTTAATCAGAAGGTGCTATTCCACATGGTCTTGATAGAGCTGTCTGAATGTATAGAAGTTGGATCCTAGAGAAATGCTTACTTTGTGCTGTGGTGTGCTTCTTAAGCAAGCTGAGCATGTCACCAGCTTAGTCTCCTTCTGACGAAGAACAAAAAGTAACAAACATTACAGGTAAAAGCTTTGTATTGCCATTTTATGACAGTGATAGAGGAAAATTGATGTGTGTTCCAGACAGTAGTCTTATCGATTGCACGTGACTGCAGGGACAATTAAAACCAGAGATGATCAGTAACTGAATTTGCCTAGTGACACCAAAAAGTGCTGAAGACAACAACTGAGGAATTGGCATATCACTGGTATGCTGTCTCTATTAACAAAGATTTTTTCCTCTGAACCTTTTGTAAAACTTGTGGGCTCTATATCTGCAGACAGGGTGAGCTAGAGACTGGTGAGTCTATTCATTTGTTTCCCCATTTGAATGCAGATGTTTTCTGTAAGCCAGTAACCAGAAGAGAAGCAACACCCCTTGGCATACAACTTACATGAAGAACATTTACTCTGCTGTATTTCAACTTTTGTTGTTGAAAACTAAAGTGAGCATATTGATGGTATAGGAGTCTTTAATTTACATAACTAACATTTGGAGGTGAAGTCTTTGTCAGAGAAGGATGGGACCCTTCCCTTAGGTGATGATCTAAAAATATTTCCCATTTGGTACAAAACCCCCCCCCCAAAACAACCAAACAAAAAACAACCACCCTTGCTTTTCAGAAGTATTTTTCTGAGCCCCAGAAATAAGTGATCTCTGGCAGAGATGATTTTAGTAATATCCAGAGAGGACTAGAGTTGCATCAGAGGCAGGAAAAAAAGCTCCAATACATAGTCAGCACCTTACCAGTAATAATTCCTCATTTCTCAGCGTGCCTACAGAATTTTAACAAAGGGTTTCTAGGAGCCCCTGAGATCCCCCTCCAGCACGTTGCTGCTGACAGGCCACTGCTGCATTAGGATCTCATTAGCATGCACCATTGCTGCCACAGAATGGAGGAGGAGAAGAAACACTGCAAACAAAGAGATGATATAATGAGAACAAGAAGGAAAATAGGCATCTAATCTGTGATGTGTCTGTCAAAGGAATTGCCTCTCAAACCACTCCTAGCATTTGGCCTTTGGTATGCTGCACACATGGATCAGCCGCCTCACATGTACACCAGTGCATATCAAGCACACCAGTGTTCTCTCGCTAGATTGATTTGTGGATCAAGCCGTCAGTCTGCTCCATCCCCTTGACACCACTAAGAGCTGGAAAGCTGCTGGTTTACCCAGCTGGAAGATTTGGGAGTCCCAGTTGGTGTGCAAACAGTATAGCCAGCAACCCTCTCCTTCGGCATCCACTGTGAGCTCCTAAGCACCCCTGTATTCACACCCTATATGCTACCTCAATGATGTGTGTACAAATTATGCTTTGTAAGGCATCATTTGAAAATTAATGACCATTAATATCATTGTAAAATGCAAGTGATAATCTTTTATGTGAAGTTATGAGTTCTCTCTGCATAATGTTACTAGAACATGCTTAAGAAAGCCAGCATAACCTAGGTAAAGGTGATAAATAGGTCCATCCTAGACAAAGGAATGTGCATTTACCTCAATTTACATAAACATAAACAAAGCTATCCTGCAAAGCAGCAGGTGTTGTCTTGAACCTGAACTCAAGAGACAGAAAATTAACATGGCTCCTGCACCACTGAGGCTTGGTCTACACTAGGACTTTAATTCGAATTTAGCAGCGTTAATTCGAAATAACCGTGCACCCGTCCACACCAGGAAGCCATTTAGTTCGACCTAGAGGGCTCTTTAGTTCAAATTCGGTACTCCACCCCGACGAGGGGAGTAGCGCTAAATTCGACATGGCTATGTCGAATTAGGCTAGGTGTGGATGCAAATCGAACTTACTAGCTCCGGGAGCTATCCCACACTGCACCACTCTGTTGATGCTCTGGACGGCAGTCCGAGCTCGGATGCTCTGACCAGCCACACAGGAAAAGTCTCGGGAAAATTTGAATTCCTTTTCCTGTCTGGACAGTTAGAATCTCATTTCGTGGTTGGACATTGGGGCGAGCTCAGCAGCACCGGCAGCGATGCAGAGCTCTCTAGCAGAGGAGTTCATGTAATCTCTGAATAGAAAGAGGGACCCAGCATAGACTGACCGGGAACTCTTGGATCTGATCGGAGTGAGGGGCGAGGAGTCTCTGCTTTCGGAGCTGCGCTCCAAATAACGGAATGCAAAGACCTACGAGAAGGTCTCCAAAGCCATGAGAGACAGAGGATACAGCCGGGATGCAACGCAGTGCCGCGTGAAAATCAAGGACCCCAGACAAGGCTACCAAAAAATCAAAGCAGCAAACGGACGCTACGGAGCCTGCCACCAGTGCCCCACCAGTGACCATGGACTCTGACGATGGGACAGTGTCGACGGACAGTTCCTTGGCGATGTTCGCGGACGGGGAAGATGAAGAAGAGTTTCTGGAGGACGAGGCAGGCGACAGCGCTTACAACGCTGGTTTCCCCAACAGCCAGGATCTCTTCATTACCGTCACGGAGATCCCCCTACCAACCCTCCCTGGCCATTAACCCGGATCCTGAATCAGGGGAAGGAGCAGTCGGTAAGTGCTTTAACCATGTAAACTTTTATTCTTAATATAACAGGAATCTGAAGTATGTGAAAAGGAGGTCTTTCTATATATGGGGATAGAACAGAAATCCTCCTGGGAGATCTCCACGAATCTCTCCTGGAGGTAATCGAAAAGCCTCCGCAGGAGGTTCCTGGGGAGAGCTGCCTTATTGGGTGCTCCGTGGTAGCACACTTTTCCGCGCCAGGCTTTCATGAGGTACTCATGGAGCATTGCCTCCCCGAGCACGGCTGCGTAGGGCCCTGGTTTGTGCTGGCTTTCATGCAGCATGCGCTCTCTATCTCCTTCAGTGACCGCCCTCAGGGTGATCTCGCTCGGAGACTCCTGCATGTAATTAGGGGAATTACTGTAATGTTACGCCTGGTCCAAAGTATTTTTAAAAAATCTCCGGACAGACGGCATAGCAGAGACTCAGCACGCTGCTGCGTGACGAGCGTAACGGAAAGCCAAAGAATCAAATGGACGCTCATGGAGGGAGGGGGGACTGAGGACGCAAGGTATCCCACAGTTCCTGCTGTCTCCGAAAAGGATTTGCATTCTTGGCTGAGCTCCAAATGCTTCTAGGGTCAAAAACAGTGTCCGCGGTGGGTCAGGGCATAGCTCGGCAATTTACGCAGCCCCCCAACCACCCCCAGAAGTGAAAGGGAAAACAATCCTCTCTTGACTCTTTTACATGTCACCCTATCTTTACTGAATGCTGCAGATAGACGCGATGGTGCAGCACTCAACACCAACATCCTTGCTCCCCCCACGCTATGGATGGCTGATGGTACAATACGACTGGTATCCGTCGTCGTCATCATCAGCCTATTGGCACATGGGGCAGTGCAAAAGGACTGGTAACCATGCAGACTACCATCCGTTAGGTCGATCAAGGGCGCCTGGCCCTAATTTTTCCTGGTAGATGGTACAATATGGCTGATAACCATCGTCATCATCGCCACAGGGGGCTGAGCTTCATCAGCCCCCAACCCTTCATGTGTAAAGAAAAGATTCAATTGCCCCTGGACTAGCAGCAGGATGCTGGGCTCCTCTCCTCCACACTCCTTAATGTCCTATCTGGACTATCATAGCAGCTGGAGGCTGCTTTCCACTCATTTCTCACTAACAAGTCACTGTGTCTTATTCCTGCATTCTTTATTACTTCATCACACAAGTGGGGGGACAATGCTATGGTAGCCCAGGAAGGCTGGGGAAGAATGGAATGAACAGGTGGGGTTGTTGCAGGAGCACCCCCTGTGAATAGCATACAGCTCATAATCTATGCAGGATCTGACACAGAGCAGCTGTGCTCTCTGATACAGTGGTTCTCTAGTACACTTGCCCATATTCTAGGCAGGACTGATTCTATTTTTAGATACCAAAAAGGAGGGATTGACTCAGGGAGTCATTCCCAATTTTGGCTTTTGCGCCCCTGGCTAAGAGCAGCCAGGGGCACTTATGACAGCAGCAAATGGTGCCGTGCAAAAGGACTGCTAACCATGCCCATCTTATTACCAATTTATGGTGTGGTAGATGGTACAATATGGCTGGTAACCATCTCTGCTGTCATGCAAAAGCAAAAGCATGCTGCTGTGTAGCGCTGCTAAACCGCCTCTGTCAGCGGCATCTAGTACACATACGGTGACAGGCACAAAAGGCAAAACAGGCTCCATGGTTTCCACGCTGTGGCGTCTGCCAGGGCAATCCAGGGAAAATGGGCTTGAAATGATTGTCTGCTGTAGCTTTCCCGGAGGAAGGGATGACTGACGACATTTACCCAGAACCACCCGCGAAAATGGTTTTTGCCCCATCAGGCACTGGGATCTCAACCCAGAATTCACAGAGACAGATTAGACTGTGTTCATTCTTCGCAAAAATTTATCTTGGCAAGGAATTCACTCCCTTTTTCCCATCACACAGCTTGGACTGTCTCCAGACCCGCCACAGCATCCCCCTCACAGAGGCTGGCAAAGATTAGGCGGCGAAATAAAAAGACACGGGACGAGATGTTCGCTGAACTTATGGGGTGCTCCCGAGATGACGCGGACCAGCAGAGCCAGTGGAGGGATACCCTCTCTCTGTACCAGTGCTCACTCAGTGAACGGGAGGAGAGGTGGCGTGAGGAAGACAAGCAGGCGACTCAAACGCTGCTTGGACTAATGAGAGAGCAAACGGACATGCTCCTGCGCCTTGTGCATGTTCTGCAGGACCTCCGGCAGGAGGACAGAGCCCCCCTGCAGTGTATCTGCAACCGCCCTCCCCCGCCACAAAGTCCCATACCCCCCTCACCCAAAATAACCAGAAGGAGGGGCGCCAGAGGCCGTGTAAACTGTCACTGCACCCCAGCAGAGTGCTCAAGTACCCAAAAGCTCTCATAGCCTACATTTTGAAAAGTCCTTTCCTTCCCGCCTCACCCAAGCCCCCATCCCAGTTTCATCCCCTAACTGTCTAGTTGATAATAAAAAATACTTTTCTGTTAATTACTGTTTCCGTCATGTTCTTTTAGAGGAGACTGTGTTTGAAGGGGGGGATGGGAGTTGGTAATTTGACAGGACAATCACCTTTACCAGGGTACAGACATGGGGGCAGGATCAGCAGCAGGTCACACACACACTGCAGTCAGTACGCACCTTGGTCGGTATGGGAGGTGGTTTGCAGGTTCTGTGTGGGTGGGGGGGTACGTGACTTTGTAGTGGGGGAGGGGGGTTACAGATCTCATGCAACGGTCCCTGTCCTGGACCACAGAGCCACGCAGCAGAGGAATCTGTATCCGTCCTCCCCCGCCAAAAGGCCACATAGCCCCTGCACACAGAGTCCCAAAAAGGAGGGATGGCAGGCTCCGTTGAAACATCCAGTCCGGCACTGCAGACCACTCTGGGAGCAGGAGCCTGTCATTCCTCGAGTTTACAGGCGGTCTTTACATCACTGCACACCCTACCCAGCACAGTCCCTGTCCCAGTTTCAACCCTGTAACGCAAAGTCATCAATAAAGAAACCTTTGTAAAGTTACAATGGAACATGTATTTTATTTTTAAACGTGTGTTGGAAGTTGGGGAAGCGGGGTGGGCGGGGTATGTAACTGCAGATGCTAGTCAACAGTCACTTGGTAAAGAAACAGGGGCAGGTTCAGCTTCTCTGTAAAGAAACTGAACAGTCACAGGTCACGCTGCTCACTGCTCGCTGGTACTTGAAGAGTTCCTTGTCGCTGTGCAAGGCGCCTGCACAGAGCTTCACGAGCCAGGGCATTAGCGGGTAGGCTGGGTCCCCGACGATCACTATAGGCATCTGCACATCCCCAAGACTTATTTTGTGGTCCGGGAAGAAACTACCTTCCTGCAGGTGTCTAAACAGACCAGAGTTCCTGAAAACAAGCACGTCATGAACTTTGCCTGGCCACCCGACGTTGATGTTGGTAAAACGTCCCCCATGGTCCACCAGTGCTCGCAGCACCATTGAAAAGTAGCCCTATTTCTCAGCAGCTGACTGTGGAAGAGGTGGACGATAAGGTGCGAGGAGTTGACAATGGCCATAACTGCAGCGGGATCCGTGCTCAAAGTGCTGTGGCGCCCGCGCTGTCACTGAGCAGAAAAGTGCACGAACAGATTGCCCGCAGGCGCTTTCAGGGAGGGAGGGAGGGCGTGATTGATGGTTGAATGATGACAGTTACCCAAAACCACCCTCGACACATTTTTTCACCCAGCAGGCATTGGGGGCTCTACCCAGCATTCCAATGGGCAGCGGGGAGTGCGGGAACTGTGGGATAGCTTCCCACAGTGCACCGCTTCCAAAGTCGACGCTGGCCCCGTTACTGTGGACTCAGACAGTCGAATTAGTGTATTTAGTGTGGATACACAAATTCGACTTCATAAGGTCGATTCCACAAATTCGAATTAAGTAGATTCGAAATAGTCTTGTAGTGTAGACGTACCCTGAGAAACACAGGAGACTGAATCTCCAGGAGGCCTTTCAAACTTTGAGAACAAAGACAATTCTTTGGGAACATGAGGGACATAGAGAGAATCCATCTTTATCTTTCATATAAGATGACAGGGGAAACCAGCACTTTGTACTTATGTGAAAAATTCGGACTGAGAAAGAGTCAGTCATGCTGGACAAAGAATAATTGGTGAAAGAAACCATCTTAAACAAAGACCATACCTTGCTAGATTCAATTTCAGACTTTTAGATGTGTCTGTCACATTATTTCTTTTACTTGGCATCACTTCACTTATGTTCTGTTGTTAATAAACTGGTTTTATCTGAATCTAAACCAACCCAGTGCTGTTTTTGAATTGAAGTAATTGTGAACTCCAGTTAATGTGGCAAGCTGCTGGGTATTGTCTCTTCAAAGGAACAACTGAACCGTATTCTGTCTCTGAGTGGTCCTGAAGAGGGATGGACATTTCAGGGCAGATGGTTTTGTGGGAATTTGGGACTTGGAGGTATGTTGAGGTCACTTGGCTAGTAGTAAGACAGGCTGATGGAGACCAGAGTGTGGCTGTGGTGTAAGTAACAAGCAGAGAACCAGCATCTCCTCTGACATCCATAGACCCTCTGCCAGGATAGAAGCAGCTTGAGCTAGCCTGGTGGAAAATACTGCCACATTTTAGGAGGATGATAGGATCTTCACTTATTATATAGCGCTTACAAATGTCAAGTGTCTCCACATTGGAAATACTTATATTTCCCTTTTTAAAAATATCTTTATTTCCGGGGCTTTTAAAATTATGTCAAGGTAACATACCATTAGCGTCCTCAAAGATGTTTGCTTTTATATCAATAATTCTTCAGAGAGAAAACATTTTTCTGATTGATTTATAATATGACTCCTGCCTCCTAATGTGATTTTTAGAACATTTAAAAGCAATATTAACCCATCATCAATTATTTCTGTAGAACATTGCCATATGATCATTGCAAACACACTGGCTGCTTTGTGGCTCCTTCATTGACATTTCAAGCATATGAACATTACAGAATCCAGATAATACCATTCCAACAGTAAATTTATTCCTTGTAGCATTTTTCCAACAGCAACAACATTGCAAGTAAAAAATAACTTTCACATCAGATAGCTGCTGACCTTTTTGCCATGAAGGCAAACTTCCTTTTCAGAGTTGAAAAAGTGAATTGAGTGCTCATGAAATGTGTATGATTGACTGCCTTGGAAACCAGACTCCTGTAACCACACAGGAGATGCATCAGCAATGAAAACGTCCCCATTATCACCTTGCCTCAACCTGACCTGGAGCGACAGTCTCTGTGGAACAGAGAGAGAGAGGCTCATTTTCCATTCTGGTTCATTTCCTCAGTCTCTCTGCTGAAATTGCCAGGAAGGAGGGCCTCTAGCGGCAGTTCTGATAGGTCAAAGATTCCTATTGACTGCAATGGGCCTTTGGCCAGGCCTGAACAGCTACAATGGTCACCCATAAAACCTTTACAGCTTTGCCTTTGTAGGTAAATAATGATACTGTACTATTTGTGATACTCTCAATGCTCAGTACAGTGGGTGCAGTTCAAGTTCACTCCATTTTGAGTGATCAGATTCTAAATACTATAGTTAACATTGGGAATAACTCTGGAACTGTTTACACCTTTAAATCAGAATGAACTTTGAAAGTTCACTAGACTAACTATAGTGAACACTTAAAAATACTGTGAATAATGGGGTAATGTTATGAGGGCTGTGTCGACACTTCAAACTATTTCCAACACAATTATGTCAGTGAAGGATGTGATCTCTAAGTGACATAACTGTGCTGGCACAAGCACCTAATGTAGGCACAGTTATATTGGCAGAACTGCACTTCTAGGGGCATAGGTACATTCAGTTTTGTTGAAGAGATATGGAAGGAGCTATACCAGTAAAAAGTGTAGATTTGCCGGTATAGTTACGGCCACACTAGGTGCACTTTGCTTTAACATACAGGTATTTCTATACAAGTAAAGAGTGAATAGTGTAGACATAGCCTAAGTTGCTAAGGTAGCAACTTTAGATGCTACCTCAGTAGTGCTCTATGTCATTTGGTATAGGCCACCAAACAACTGTCAATAATTTAAGATCATCATATACTTAGGCTAAGTTCTGGCCCCATTTGAGTCAGACTTGTTGCCATTGACTTGAATGTGGCCAGAATTTCACATCTGGATGAGAGTTTAGCCAGAGATTTAGAAATAAGAGACTTCAAATTCCCTGAGCCATCCAGTTCTCCACATTCAGCATCCAGAACTGGTGAGAAATATTAGTTGGAAGATGGTGGAACTGATTTAGCTTGTGACACCCCAATACGATACATGATTTCATTTTTTTCATGGATACCTTTCTACAAAAGTGGGGGGTTCTTTGAGGACAGAATATGGCTCTTGATCTGAAATCAGTGTTCAGTCAAGGGAGTTTGTGGAGTTTTGAGGTTTTGCAAACATCTTAGACCTATCTTTTGGGTTTGGAAGGTTCACAGCCTATTTGAATTCCCAACTTTTTAAACCTGGAAAGAAGAATTCCTGGGCTAAATTGAAAGGATCATATTGATTAAAAAAAACCTAGAGGAGGGGAAAGCTCAGCTTCTTGGGCTAGATGCAAGATTTCTCAATGTGGGGGCATGAACAGACGTCAGAACCACCCAATCCTTCATATTGCTAAATGGGAGGAGTATAGAAAATAGTGATAAGCATTGAGGGTCGTCCCCTCCCCACAATCCTCCCTCCCCCCCCCCCAAAAAAAGTTTAGGCTTTCATCAGAGGAATCCTGTCTCCATTAAAAATACTGGCCAAATATTGCATTCCTTATTCAAACTACTCTCAATGGAATTGATGGAAGCTTTGTTGTGCAGTATGATTAATAGAAGTTCTGCAGATTAAGGGCTGCAGAGTTAGGCCTTTTGGATTTGATTATCAAGCTGCTTCATTTTTTACTAGGATATTTACTCTTTCCCCATCTGCATTTTTCTTTTAGCTGAATACCTCGAGTGAAGATCAATGCCCTCTTCTACTAACAATGACTTTACACCAGCTGAGAATCTGGCCCAGTAATTTTGAACAGTGCTGAGAAAAACTTTTACAGTTTTTCTCCTAAGTACCAGTAATTGCTAGAGAAACCCTCTGTTATGGCTGTGACTAGTTTTTATTTTTGTAATCGTTTTCTGTGTGCATTCGTCTGGACACTTGACACCGCTTATTGTGAAAATTTTCATACAATAATAATACCCCCCCACCCCTCCGTGCTGTGGGTGCCACAGATCAAAGGCTGCACTAATGAGGAGTCTTGACACTAGGCAAACAAGCCCTTTCTGAAAGAATCATTACAATGTGTTATAGATATAATCTGAAAAACCTGTAACAAGAAAAAGACATGGATTATTAACAATATGGTGATTGGATAGTTCAAAGGAATTAAGTGATAATGAGAAGGAGGTTGTGGGAACTGATTAATATAAAATAGCAACATGGATTCATCGGTTATAAGGCCAGATGGGATTACCATCTAGTCTGACCTCTAGTATGAAACATGCCATAGAATTTCACGCCAGAAGTCCTGCATCAAGGCCAACACCTTTGGTTGAACAAGAGCATCCATTTCAGAAAGACCTCACATCTTGTTTTAAAGACTCCAAATGATGGAGAATTTATTTCATCTTCTGGCAATCTGTGCTAATGGGCAGTTATTTTTACTGTTAAAAATGTGTCTTATTTCCAGTTCGAGCTCCGCTGATGTCAGCTTCCAGCCATTGGATCTTATTACGCATTTGGGCTTGTCCACACTTAAACTGCTACAGTGGCACAGCTGTGCTGCTGTAGTTGAGTTGCTGTAGCGCTTCAGTGTAGATGCTACGTACACTGATGGGAGGTGTTCTCCATTGGTGTAGGTAATCCATCTCCCCAAGAGGCGGTAGTTAACTCAATGGAAGAATTCTTCTGTCGACCTAGCGCTGTCTACATGGAGACTTAGGTAGGCTAATGCCATTGCTCAGGGTGTGAATTTTTCACACCCCTGACCAATATAGTTAAACTGACTTACTTTTCCAGTGTAGACCAGGCCTTTGTTTACTAGATTAACCCCTGCCCCTCTCCCCACACACACGCCAGTATCAGATAACAGACAACACTGTGCAACAAGTAGTATAGGATGTGAGAGAGAATATATCCAACTAAAACCTGACAAAACTTTCTAGCAATAATTCTTTCTGAGCAATTCGGTTGATTTTTTGGATGAGGTTTCTTTTTGGAACATTACTTTTAAGGACTTACAGTTAAGGAACACTTTCTATGCATGATGCCATATGACATCATAGAAAAGTGGGATTCACTATTCCATCAGAGGTACAGCAATCAGCTCAAACCTCCCTTCGATTTGGCAGTGAGATTTTTAGCTGATGTCCTTGAGTGTCCCCTCTCATATAGCAGTGCTGTACCCCACTGTGTGGGTCACATCCTCAGCTGATGTAAATCAAAGTACTATTGAAGCCAATGAAGGTATGCTAAGTCACACAAGCGGAGGCTGTGGCCCAGAGTGTATTTGTAACAATAAAGAAAGAGACTCTCTTAGTTAAGGAATTCTGCGCCTGGTTCTCTGTTGACCTGGACCTTCTGCAGTCATTTGGCCAATGCAAAGTGGGTGTAGACCGCTACAGAATCATAATGGTAGTGTTTTACACTCACTTTGCACTGCTTTCCACACACTTTATACTCAGTTTTGTATTGATGTAAATACAAAGACTCAACACAGTGAGGAACCAGAGACTGTTTTTACAACCCTACTGTATATATTCACTTCCAGTTAAATAACGATGACCCCAGAATGTACGGTTATAAGAGTGTTACCATTGACTAAAGTAGGACAAGGACCTAACCCTGTGACTTTAAAGTTTATGGCATTTATCCATGTATACCAAGAGGAGTCTGGATACCTAGGCCTTGTCTGCAGCACAAGCCTGATTGTCTTTGGGTGTAAGTCTTTTGACTTCAGTGGTATTACTCCTCATTTACTCCAGTATAAGGGGAAGAAAATCAGGCCCTGCACTTTCTGTGGAATTATTACCAATGCTTTCTAGACCAGCTCGTCTTGTCCAAATTAGGCTTTTACTCGAGAACTTCCCACTGGTGCTAGTATCAGTTCAGTGGGAGCAATGATGGGAATACTGTTGCAGACAAGATGCTGGGTTTTTACCACAATGCTCTTTACACTTGGGGTTACATTTTCAAAAGAGCTTAAATCCCATTTTCAAAAAGGATTTAGGCACTTAGGACCAAATTCTCAAAGATATTAAGGAGCCTGGGAGTTAGGTGCCTAAATACCTTTGAGTTGCTGAGTCTTACAGCTTATGTCCCATTGACTTTCAATCAGACTAATGGCTGCTTTACACTACACAGTTAGGTTGACATCAGGCAGTTTATGTCAACCTAATTATGTCAGTGTCTACACTACAGTCCTCCTTCCACCCTAGTACACCAACATCATAACTCCACCTCCATGAGACGCATAAGGTTTATGTTGGTATAGTTAGGGTCAAGCAGGAGCCGTGAAATTGACAGGAAAGCCAGGAACTAGAGACCAGCTGCCCCTTGTTCCCCTGGAGAGCTGGGTGGCTGGACCATGCTCCTGACTGGGGGCTATGGCAAGAAGGCCAGAGGGCTTCCCCTGGCTTGCGCCTGGCTGGGAGCTGGGGCAAGAAGCTCGGTGAGCTGTGAAATAGACAAGGCTGCCAGGTTCCAGGCGGGAAGTGAGTGGAGGCCAGGGCAGCTGGACCACGCTCCCTGAGGTTAAGAAGCCCCAGGCAGCTTCACCCCAGCTCCCAGCGGGGAGTGGGAAGAGGTGAGAAGCCCTGGGCAGGTGGCTTCTCCCTGGCTCCCAGCAAGGAGCACTGGGGGTGGGGAGGGGGGGCGCAGAAGCCCACTGGGATCCCAGGAGCCTGTGGGCAGCCAATCTCCTGGCAGGGAACTGCCAGCAGAGTTGAGAGACCAGGATCTCAGTTCCCCAGAGTGGCCCTCTTAGGTCAGTGGAAGCACTCCTTGTGAGGACATGCATGACCGACCCAAGGAGAGTAGTGTGGACATGCACCACCTTAGTAAATACTGTGGTGGCTGTATGTATTAGGTTGACTTAGGTTTGTAGTGCCTAAATCACTTTTAAAAATGGGGTTTAGGCTCTTAAACCACTTCGGTGTTTTTTGAAAATCTTATCCTTGTTCTGAGCAGTGTTACCACTGATAGAGCTGAACCAGTGGCAGCAAAATTGGGGAAAGTAGGAGAAAAGACTTAGTGGAAACATAGCCCTGGTGTGTCCTGGACAAATGGTCAGGTTAAAAAAATAGACTAATAAAACAAAAAGAGGAATGATTACCCTTAAATCAAGTAACATCATAAAGATACCATCAAGAAATATAAATCACAGCTAATATGAACTTTTGTTGGGGAGAGAGGGATTGAATACAGCCAAACACACAAATAAAAATGTTTATCATCATGGCAAACTTTATGAACGGTTTCTTCCTTCTTTTCTTTTATAATAAAAGTGCCTTTTTTTGCTCACTGTGCAGTGTGTACCCGTTAACATCCAGGACACTAATCCTGTTGCAGAATTTCTAATCTCCTTCTTGAAGAAGTTTCTTTGTCTAACAATGATTGCTTTAAGAAGTACAAAACTCCCTAATTTTTCCCATTTTCTCTGATTGGTTGGTATCTCCTCTCTCACAAAAACAAGGTCCTGGATTTAGCTGAACTGGATAATTAATCCAGAGATAAGAGTGAGGTAATCCTCACTTCAGGTCACTTTTTCTATTAGGTATTGAAAGTAGACTACTGAGTGCCTGGTTTTATCTAGAAAGTGAAAAATTAGTGGTAAGCAGCAAGTATACAGTTCTTTACCCCAGTGTTACTGTTCTGGTTATATATAATACATTGCCCTACACCTATGAAAAGAAAAAGAGCAGTGATTGAGGTCCTAAAATCTCTCTTTCTCTGTCATTTTACAACATTTGTAGTCTGCCTGCCTATCACTTAGTGACGTTATTTCACACATTGTTAATATATTAATTAATAGAAATCTGTGAAAATACAATATATGGCCCTAATCCTACAAAGACTTATGCATGTGCCTACGTTTGCATGCATGAAAGTGCCTTCAATTGCTGTTCATCTGTGAAGCTAAGCATGTGCATAAATCTTTGCAGGACTGAGGCTATCATTACCTGCATGTGAATAGCAAAAGAAATAGTCATGATTTGTGCTGTTGCATTAAAGACTAAAGTCAGGCATAACAAATACATCTGTGTGCACCTGTTTCAGATATAAAATCACTGCCGAATTTACTGAGCATTTAAAAATGAATAATGAAAGCTCCACATTTATATATAACTCTGTGTCCATTTGGATCTCAAATCACTTTACACAGTAAGGCCCAAACTGAGACCTGTGGTAAGCATGTGCAGGGGGAATTGTACCAAGACACACCAGGGATGAAATTAGTCCCCAACATCTCTCTATTTGTCTTGCTATCCTACCTATCTACAATGTTGGAAAACAAAGGCTGCTTAACAGGGCTGTTATTCCTGCCCTTGAGGGGGGAAAAAATAAGCAAGCTCCTGGGATCTCAATAGTTCCAAGTGCAGGGAGGCTGTTTAATTTGCGGTCTCCCACAAATGGTTAAAAATTCCCAGGAGATGGCGTCCCTTTATTCTCGATCTTGTGCTTTCATTTCTGAAGGTTTACTGAAATAAGCTAAGAATGAAATACCACCTGCTCCTACCAGATGGTAAGTTAAAGGGACTTTATCAGATGCTGAAGCTGCCTCAGTGTTTCATATATACAAGAACAGGGGATGATCAGTTCTACTCCTGATCTTCTCCCTTCCACACTAATGTTCCACAGCGGTTCAGCAGCCACAAAGCTCAGCAAATGCTCTGGCATTCATTCCCCGAGCCTAGTCAATAATAGAACATCAGGGTAAAAGGCTTCTTTGGTGCCCAGTCTCTCAGTTTGATGCATATAAAACTTAATGGATATGAGGGTTTTCATTCTACTAGGACAAATCCTTATGTTGCATATCATTTCTATTCCTTTCTCTTCACTGGTATATGGAATAGCTTTAGACACTTTAAATTATTAGCAGTGATCACACTTTGCTGGAAGGCTTGTGTTTCTAGTACCTTGTTTGAAGAAATACTTTCTTTGTAACATTCCCATTCCTCTCCCCATCCATCATGTTGTACGGCACTAATCTGTTATTGCGAGGGAGTTCATACCTTACATAGATCTTGGGTGCAATTACAGCTCCCATGCCTGGTTCACTGGCAAATATTTTGCTCACTGGATCTCCATTTGTGTTAGGAAATAAATAATGGGTAGAGCTGGGCAAGTCATGAGCAAATTAGTAGATTTCGTATTGTATTTGAGGGTGTACCATTTTTATTAGCTTCTCTGTATACATTTGTGCATGTGATTTTGTTGTTGTTCATATGAATGTTTGGACTGGAGACTGTATTTGTGCAAATTTACTTGTTTACTGTAGGAGGCATATTTGCTCCAGAAGTTCTCAACTGGAAATTCTGTAGAAATATTTCTGGGAAGTGAAGGAATTAAACAGATTGTCTAGGAGAGAAATCATCTGATATGTACAACATAAATACATGCATCCATCCTCCAATCAGAAAAAGGAAACATTAGATCATCACTCATTCAGAAGAGTATATTTTGAATGTTGAACCCCCTACGGGTCTGATCCAAGCCTGTTGAAATCATTAGGAATTTTCCCTTGACTTCATTGGGCTTTGGAGCAGGCTCAGGTGAATAGTCTGAGAAGAACCCATAGTTTGAAATGCATTCACACAGAATATTTTTGAATAACAAATTCCTAAATACCATGATGTAATATGGAGAACTCACAAAAAGAAAAAGGGCTAGGTTTATTGAATGAAATACTTGCCCCAGAGAGTTCAAATTACCCTAAATAACAGCCAATCTTCTTTTGTGGAGGTGTCTTACATCCCTGTACCTCTTATTATAGAAACCATGGGGCAGATCCTTTACTAGTGTAAATTGTCATAATGTCATTGGAGTCAGTGACTTACAGTTTACATAAGCTGAGAATCTACCCCTATATACTGATGACGTGGAAGTTCCATGCCATAGAAGAGGAAGGAATCGTGCATTAGACATATGCAACCCTCCTGACCGTGCCTTCTTTATTTACTCGAGGGTGGCTGCTTTGCCCATCCAAAATATGCTATGCTATTTGGAGAGTCATTCAGGATGTTTTCAGAAAATGAACAGCTCGAAATAAAACCTTGAGTTTCCATCAAGAAGCCAAAGACCATTTAAAAAAAGTGAAAATGAAATAACAATGGAAATGCAAATGTTTCTATATTAAATGATGACTCTGTTATCATGTATGTCATATAAATGTTTACATTTCATTTTAATTCACCATCATGTTTAACAAATTAAATATAAGAAGGTGACTCCTAGCAAGATCTATTGAAAGCATTATGAAGTGATCTTCATTAAAGGTAATATTCTCCTCTCCTGGGCAGTTCTCCTGATTGGCTGCAGTTCTCTGCTCTTGAGCAGCGTAGAGGACATCAGTGTGAATTCTTCCCTGCCTGCAATGCAGGTTTTGCTGTGTAAATTGCTTTGGTGGAAGGAGAGCATCACTGGATGGCATAAGTTTCCAGATGAGCATTTTTCAGGCATAGAAGAATTACTCACACAGAGTAAAACACCAAAATATTTCAATGAAGCACTCAAAGATCTCAAGTAGAGATCAATCTTATTGGTCTTGTGGGAGAATATGGCTTTTAGGGGAAATAGCTACATTTCTAATGGTTCTGCTCAGAAAAAAAATAGAGCCTGGTTCCAGTTCAGGGGTGAAATCCTAGCCCCACTGAAGTCAAAGCTCCCACTGATTTCAACGGAACCAGGATTTCACTACAGCTGCTTATCCAAACATTATCTGAACCTTTTGGATTGCCAAAATAGTCTGTGAATCTTGCAAGAACAGAGTTTCTTCTCACATTTCTGCTCTTCCTCTGCTATTCCTTAGTAGATCCCAGAAAGACACAAAAGTGAAGGGGGGGGGGAAGCATCAACCCCTTTTTAGAACCTCCAGGGAAGTCTCGTTCCAGTTCTGTGTGTTTTATATTATCTATATTGGATTGTCATCCCCAACACTGACTATTTTAAAATGCTTAATGAGGTTAGCGTTGCCTCTTGATGTTTAACACACCATTGCTGTTTGTTTGTTTTATTTTAGAGCTCATGAACCTACTAGACTGATAATTCTGAAGACTAATGTTGCCATGCAAAGGATAAAGAAAAGGGTTGTCCATGTGTGTGGCTGCCACACTGCTTTATCCATGTGCACCAAACTGATCTGGAGAGACCACTTCTAGGGGTCAAAGGGTAATTCAATCCTTCCACTACCCATTCAGTCCTTCCACTTCCTGCTGAGTCTGCCAACAAAGTTCCCATTAGCGGTGGGTTTTGTGATGTAGATGCTTAGGCACAGATTTCTAAAGCTATTTAGGCATTGCTGTGCTCAGTGGCACAATATTTAACTCATATCCCTTGGACAGTCAATGGGATTTAGACTCCTAAATTTCTAAATCCCTTTTGAGAATGAGATTTAGGTCCTTGAGGCTTTGTGACACTGAGTGCAGCAATGCCCCAAACCTGAATCCTCAAAGGTATTTATGCACCTAATGCCCATTGAAATCAGTGGGAGTGAGGTGCCTAAATTTCTGAGGATCTGAGTCTTATAAATGAAGAACAGAACCGAGGCCACCAACACAGCCCTGAGATGTTGTGACCTTTGGGTCTCCATCAACCTGGGCTGGATTCAAACTGGGCTCCTAGATGTAAAAGGCTGCTTCAACCAATCCCCTACACCATCCAGCTCCCATTTTTTTCTTGTTTCTACATTATATAAAAATGAGGATGGAGAGGAAAAGAAAAATATATAGCAGAAGGGATGAAAAACAGAGGTAAAGCATAAATAAAAGCATCTAGTATTCAAATGAATAATTTGCTTGCCCTAGAGCTCAGGTACATTTTAGAAATAAAAGCTCATCTAACACTTTTTTTACTGGAGTAACAGAAAAAAGTAACATAGTTAATTCCATACCAGTTCAAGACATAATATTCTCCCCCTCTTCACCCTCAAGAAACTCCTTAAACTTTCAAAACCAGGAGTAAAATTACCTCATGGAGATCTCATTTTTTTTCTCTGCATGAGGTTATGAAGTTTCTAATCCATGCTTTTATCTTGAATCCACAATTATAATATCAAGATTGAATAATCTGCCTTTATCTCCAGGGTGACAGCTATGTAGAGACTTCAAAAGGGACAGTTTTGCCAGCATCTAACGGCTCTTGTTAATTACTATATAGTGAAGAAAAGTGAAATGGAGGAGGAAGAAAAAATTTCCCTTTGTCAGCCATGTAAAAATCTCAACGATGAAGCAGCACATCTTGAGTATTTTAACAATGCATTTAACTGAGATCAAGGCCATTCCCATCATGGTATGAGTTACCATAATAATGTGCTCTAGAAACTATACTATAGAGAACTCTACATATACATTGCTGGATGGCTCAGGGGATGGCTAATATGTTCTTAACCATTTTACTTTCACTTTGCCAGTTCAAATACAGCTCAGGTAAATTATCATCTATTTGTATAACATCAACAGTGCTGTGTGTGTCTGGGAGGGGGTGTTCACTCCACCCCTCACCTGAAAGGGTTAAGGTAGCAGGGAAGGGGCTAATTAACCTGATAGGCTGCACCTGAGGGAAAATTAGTCTGGCAAGGCAAGCCCTAATAGAAGATGGAGCCCAGCTGGACAGGAACAGGCTGAGTGGGTCAAAAACTAAGAAGCTGGGAGTGGAGGGGGCTGCAGTGTAGGTATCTGTACTCATTTCTAGCGTTAGAGAAGGAAGGAAGGGAGAGATTAGAAGCCCTGGGGAAAACCTGTACCCAGATGAGGGTGGAAAAAGAGCCTGATAGAGACAAAGTGGAAAGCAGTCCAGGAAAACAGTAGCAGAGTTTGGGACAGTGCAGATCTTGTTTTCTGGTTGTAGGGTCCCTGCGCTGGGGAAGTGGCACAGACCAGGCAGAGGAGCCAGAAGACTGTCTAGGACAGTTGTCCAGTGGGATACTGGTGCCCCTATGTGAGAGGATTATAGTGACTTTGCTGGATGGCCAAGCCATGAAGAGAGACCACATGAACTGCAGAGAGAGGGATGTGGCAAGAACAAGCAGTAGAAGGGGGTATTGGACCTGGAAGGAGTGAATCCCCAGAACAGCTAGGAGCAGGTGCCCTAGCAGTGCCTTTCAAACAGGTATGAATATAAAGTCTCCCTGCCCCAAAGAACTTAAAAACTTGGGTTGCTTCTCCAGTGATTTATGCATGTGCCCAGCTTTACACCCTGAGACTTACTGTCACAGGGGACTCCTTATTTTGTGTGTGTGTGTGTGTATAAAGCTTTGCAGGATCAAAGATTAAGGCTTAAATCCTGCAAGCAACAGAAGTTCAGCATCATGATGCTCATTGACGTTAGGATCCAAGAGTGAAATGGTTTGAAATGTGGGATGGACAAAATCCTCCTTGAGATCTATTGTCTTTATACACTTTGAAAAGTGTTATTAGTTTTGATTAACCACAGATTTGACCATCTGAAACTTGCACCTTGGGGGCACATAGTAGAAAATGTTAGGAGTAGACTACAGATACTTATATAAATACAGATGCACTGCGCATGTATGCATGCAGCAAATCAAGTGTGAGTCCCCTTGTTCACCTTCCATGCACAGACAGTCCAACGGAATTCAGTGGTACCATTCAGATCTGTAAATTGAGCAGGATTTGGTCTATAGGTTATAAGCATCACAAGCTCAAATGCTCCATAGCAAGGAGCTCCACTGATCAAGCCCGTGGAGCTTGTAAGCTCCACAACGAAAACATCTTTTCCTTTTCAATTTTTTTTTTACTCTTTCTTTAGGCAGTCTTAGAAAGCTAAATGCAAGCAAGCAAACACAACCACCACATGTGTTTAATGCAAAGTTAAGGTTCTACAATTAAAATGATCCCAAAGTGGAAAATGCAATAGTCAGGATTTCAACTGCAAGACTAGCTTGCAAATAGGAACTATTTCCTGTTTTTTTTTCTGGTTTCATGTGTAGCATAACATGTCACCATTCATGTCATAAAATACATACTATAAAATGCACAGGAAGTTCCATTAGGCTGAATTCATGTTGCTCTTGGAACCTTATCACTTCCATTTTTTTCACTGCTTTTAGTGATTAAACCCAGGTTTTAAAATAAAATCATATCAGGCTATGGGTCCATTTATTCCAATACCCTGACCCCCATAGTGGGCAGTACATAATGCTTTTGAGAAAGGTGCTATCAGCATGTACATAAAAAGCAGACAACTAGGGAATGCTGTACATGCAGGGGAAAACACTCCTCTTTGATTGCCACAGTTTATGCCCTAAAGCATGAGTTTTTATAAGTATTCCTCAGTTTTCTTACTGGAGCTATAACACTTACTGTTCAAGAGATGGGATTCCTCATGGCATATCTTGGCAAACCACCTGCATCCTTTTATTAGGCAAAACCAGTGACTTATGCCAAGACTTAACTTCATTAGTGCTGTTAAACTGAAGGGGTTTCTCAGAGTGGAAATAAGGTGTAAATTTTTAATAGTGAGAGTAATTAACCGTTGGAACAATTTACCAAGGGTTGTGGTGGATTTTCCATCACTGACCATTTTCAAATCAGCATTGGATGTATTTCTAAAAGATGCTCTAGGAATTATTTTGGGGAAGTTCTATGGCAGGGGTCGGCAGCCTTTGGCACGCAGCCCATCAGAGTAATCTGCTGGCAGGCCACGAGACATTTTGTTTACATTGACTGTCCGCAGACATGCCCCCCGGCAGCTCCCAGTGGCTGGAAATGGTGAGCCACTGGGAGCTGAGGGGGACCGTGCCTGTGGACATTCAATGGAAACAAAACGTCTCATGGCCCGCCAGCCTATTATCTGATGATCTGTGTGCCGAAGGTTGCCAACCACTGTTATATGGCCTCTTTTGTATAGGCCAATGGTTCTCAACCAGGGGTAAGTGTACCCCTGGGGGTACGCAGAGGTCTTCCAGGAGGTACATCAACTCATCTAGATATTGGCCTAGTTTTACATCAGGCTACATAAAAAGCTCTAGTGACGTCAGTACAAACTAAAATTTCAGACAGACAATGACTTGTTTATACTGCTTTCTATGCTACATGATGAAATACAATTACAATATTTATATTCCAATCGATTTATTTGATAATTGTATGGTAAAAATGAGTCATCCATGTTTCAGTAATAGTGTGCTGTGACACTTTTTTGTAGTTTATGTCTGATTTTTATAGGCAAGTAGTTTTTAAGTGTGGTGAAACTTTGGATACACCAAGCAAATCAGACTCCTGAAAGGGGGTACAGTAGTCAGGGGTGACTCCAGGCCCCAGCACACCAAGCGCGTGCCTGGGGCAGCAAGCCGCAGGGGGCGCTCTGCCAGCGCCGTGAGGGTGGCAGGCAGGCTGCCTTCAGCGGCTTGCCTGAGGAGGGACCGCTGGTCCCACAGGAGGTCCTCCGAAGCCGCAGGACCAGCGGACCCTCCGCAGGCAAGCCGCTGAAGGCAGCCTGCCTGCCGTGCTTGGGGCGGCAAAATGCCTAGAGCCGCCCCTGACAGTAGTCTAAAAAGATTGAGAACCATTGGTACAGGCAGTCAGACTAGATGATCACAGTGGTCCCTTCTGGCCTTGGAGTTTATGAATCATCTGCATTTGTTGGCTTTATTGGATGTGATGACATAGGCAGCATCTTTGGAAAAAATAAAAGCAAGCCCAAATACTAAAGCAACCTCTTTTACTCTCTCCTGGCTTTGTAGAATCAAAACCAGCTTTCATTGTATTAAAATAGCCTTTCAGTACTGTGAGTCACAATTGCAGATATAAAATCTCCAGTCCAGCCTTGGAATCTCCAAGGCTCTTCTCTTGGAATGGAATACCAAGTTTCTAACTGTCCTGTCTAGGAGTAATTATTCTTACCTACTGCATGAGAGATTGACAGCGGAATTCTTTAAATGGTCAGAAAAAGAAACCCTTTGTTTTATCACACTTGTTTCAGGTGAACCATAGCAAAAGAAGGCCATATTCGGAGGCCTTTACAAGCAAAATCCTTGGAAGCAGATGGCTATGAAGAATGTCATGAATAGATATTAAACAGAACAGAGTTTGAAAACCTAACCCTCCCTAAAACTTTTGCCTGGGCATGTGGTGGAGTTGAGTGGGAGTAAATTTGGTGAGACAGATGTATAAATATGGTAAATATATCAAAGCATATTTATAACTGTTGTGGTTAATTATGCATTTATTATTTGCATAGTGTAGTACTTAGGAGTTCAAGTCAGGACCAGGATCCTATAACGCTAGGCAGTGTACACAAACAGAACAAAAGGATGGTCCCTGCCCCAAAGAGCTTGCAATCAGAGTCGGTTGGAATTTCTCCAATAAAACATTGTTTTTTTGAGAATAACGAGTCAACAAAACCTGAACTTCTTGCAGGAAAGGGTTGGCAATTTTTTTTTACTAGAAAAAATGTTGAATTCTTTTTGGAATTTTCCAAATGCAAAATTCAGGTTTTTCTGGTTCAAAACGATTGGTTTCCAAACTTATACTAATTAAAGTGTAAATTATAAAAAGTCAATATCACAAGTATTTATAACTTATCTAAATGTTTTTATTGAACCAAATTTTATTTTTTTGGATTTTTGTTTTTTGCAACAATCTTTGACTTTTCATCTTTATTGGGACAGGAAAACTTTTCAATATCTAAAATTCACCAAATTTGAGCCAAGTTTCTCTCCACTTTAATGATGGATACAATTTATTTATTTGCCAACAGGACTGCTAGCATATTTCCTCTGCTACAAAGCAATTCTCAAATCTTTTCAGATGACCAATGAATTCCCCACATCCATCCCCAAGAATTTCAAAGGAATTGCCTCTTCCTCTAGCAGCGTCTGTTTCTTTATCCGAAGATTCTGATTATCTTAGTTGTAGCTTGTGGTTCCTGACAAACTAAAATGTCTTTGAGAAGCCCTAGTGTGTAAATCACATGATACAGGAATGTGTTTGGTATCTACTGTCGAGCCTGTACAACTGGCATTCCCTCAATGCTGATAGTTGGAATTATACAGGCAATAAAATAAGTTAATACCTTAAAAATATCACACAGAGGATGACCATCACTAATATTTTTATTACAATTAGCTTAATATTCTAGAGCCATATTATTCTCTACTTGCCTGAACATGTTTGAGTGCAATTTAATTTGTGCTGAAGAGATTAACATAAAGGGAGTTTAAAAACATATCAAATGTGGCAATTGTATGTATTGCAGTGCTTGCTCTTGCATATTAGTTTATCCACCTTTGCAGTGGCCTGAACTTTTCCAAACTGGTTCTGTCAACTTCACAGAAAATGCTTACAGAGAGCCTGTTTCAAAGCCTGCTGTGACGTTATTGATATAAACTGGGACCATATAGAACATGGTTTGCAACCAAGGTCCTGTAGTGGCACCAAATCTGATGTAAAGGGGGTCATATAAGGTGTTGAAAACCAGGTTATGGGTTGCTGGTTATGATTATGCTGTCTGTATGTCTGTATCATTTTGTAGTTGAAGTTATGAGTATTGGCTCTATAGTGTCTATATTTCAAATTTGTGCTGTATTTCTGGGGGTATGGCTACACTTACGGTTTGCAGCGCTGGTAGTTTGCAGCGCTGGTCATCCAGCTGTGTAGGAGCAGCGCTGGTGTGTGGCCACACTCACAGCTACCAGCGCTGGTGTGTGGCCACATTTGCAGCATTAGCAGCGCTGCTGGGAGTGATGCATTATGGGCAGCTATCCCAGCATTCAAGTGGCCGCAACGTGCTTTTCAAAAGAGGGGGGTGGAGTGGGGTCTAGTGTGACAGGGAGCGGGGGGAGAGAGAGAGTGGATTTTTGGAGCCTACACTGTGTGTTTAGCTTCCTGACTTGAAAAATCAGAACATGTTTCCAACCCCTTAGTCTTAACTCTTAATTGCAAACAGCCTGCAGCCAACACAACTCCCCGCTGTTTCATTCCCTCCCTGCCTGCAATTTCATTTGATTGTTTACAGCCAGGTACAGATGATCACAGCAAACAGGAGCTCTGTTTGTTTTTTAGATAAGCGGCAATGGCAACGGCAACGGAGCTCCGATCGGAGCTCGTTCACAACAAAACAAAGAGAGGCTGCATAACAAAACAAAGAGAGTAATTTATAAAAGCATTCTGGGATACACCTTATACCCTGGAGGCCAATCACAGCGCTGGTGTGTGGCCACACTTGATGACCAGCGCTGCAGCACCAGCGCTGGAATCCTTATTCCCCATGCTGAGTGAGGTGTACAGCCAGCGCTGCAGCCAGGGAGTTGCAGCGCTGGAAGTGCCCTGCAGGTGTGGCCACTTACTAATTGCAGCACTGGTGGAGGCTTTCCAGCGCTGCAAATCGCCAGTGTAGCCATACCCTGGGAAAAATCCCAGACAAGTTGGTGTTAGCTCTGCCTAGCCTGCTTGATGGCCCATTAAGGACCATCGGCTACACAATTGACCCATTGAGAGAAGGCAGATATGGCTTGTAACTCAGCAAAGTGCAGGGACTTGCCCATGTGACTCCAGACTCCATTTTGCTGTAATTTTCCACAGTAAGAACAAAGAAGTGTTCTTACACCTGGAAGAGCCTATATAAGGCTGATGCCTCATCTCCATCTGGTCTTCAATCCTGCTTCTTACCTCTGAAGGAACTTTGCTACAAGCTGAAGCTCTACACAAGGGACTGATGACCCATCACAGCTGGGGATGCACTCCAGAGACTTGATTTGAACCTGCAGTTTACTCCATCACTGCTACAAGCCTGAACTAAGAACTTTGCCATTACTGTATGTAATTGATTCCATTTAACCAATTCTAGCTCTCATCTCTACCTTTTTCCCTTTATGAATAGACCTTTAGATTTTAGATTCTAAAGGATTGGCAACAGCGTGATTTGTGGGTAAGATCTGATGTGTATATTGACCTGGGTCTGGGGCTTGATTCTTTGGGATCGAGAGAACCTTTTTCTTTTATTGGGGTGTTGGTTTTTATAACCATTCATCCCCAGGACGAGTGGGACTGGTGGTGATACTGGGAGACTGGAGTGTCTAAGGAAATTGCTTGTGTGACTTGTGGTTAGCCAGTGGGGTGAAACCAAAGTCATTTTTGTCTGGTTGGTTTGGTTTGCCTTAGAGGTGGAAAAACCTCAGCCTTGGGCTGTGACTGCCCTGTTTGAGCAATTGGTCCTGAATTGGCACTCTCAGTTGGGTCCCGCCAGAACCGCATCATCACACTTGCCAAAGAGAATGGCTTCAGTCAGGGGCGGCTCTAGGATTTCCGCCGCCCCAAACAGGGTGGCACGCTGCAGGGGGGAGCTCTAGCAGTCGCCGGTCCCGCGGCTCCGGTGGACCTTCCGCAGACGTGCCTGTGGAGGGTCCGCTGGCCCAGCGGCTCCGGTGGACCTCCCGCAGGCACGCCTGCGGATGCTCCACCGGAGCCGCGGGACCAGCGGCCCCTCCGCAGGCACGTCTGCGGAAGGTCTACCGGAGCCGCGGTCCCAGCGGACCTTCCGCAGCCATGCCTGTGGGAGGTCCGCCGGAGCCGCCTGCCGCCCTCCCACTGGGACGCCGCCCCAAGCGCGCGCTTGGTGCGCTGGGGTCTGGAGCCGGCCCTGGCTTCAGTGAGTTAGTGAAGAGAGTATGACATAGTTATAGTAGTCTGGAGCGGGGAGTGAGAGGGGGGGGCAGACTGAATGCAGATTGAGAAACCATCAGATGAATCCCACTAATGATCAGAATGGAAATAATTCTAAACGCCTGTAAACAAGCAATTGCCAGTGTGCCATGTTTCCACAGACATTTTATGATGTTCAAATGTATTATGAAAAGTAGCCATATAATGTTGTACAAAGTAATTAATTGAAGTAAATCATAGAAAAGGAAATCATTGCAATATTTTGTAGCCATTGTTCAGTCCAGCTGTTTTCTCTCTTAGCCAATGATGTTTGCTAAATATTTCAGGAATTCAAATACTGCAAGCAAAAACTAAACCTATTTTATATATAATGAAATAGTCTGCTCTATGTTTTAGCAATAATACCTTGTTACTTCATTATACCTATTCAGGACTTTGAGATGTATTACAAATTACTGGAATAACCAGCTATTGTGCTCGTGGCCCACTTTGTGGGATCTGGCAGGGGTAAGCAGAATTATTCAAAGTTCCTTCTTTTATTACTCCTCTGCTCTTTTCTAAAGCTAATACAGAGAATCATAGGTTTAGAAATGACCACAAGAGTCATCTAGTCTAAACTATCCAAGACAGATGCCTATCTAGCCTCCTTTTGAAAACTTCCAGTGAAAGAGCTTCTACAACCTCCTTAGGCAGTCTGTTCCACTGGCCTACTGTTTTTACAGTTAGGAATTTTTTTTTTAAATCTAAATCTGCTATGCTGTAGTTTGAACCAATTGATTCTTGTCCTGTCTTCTGGCAAGAGAGAACAACTCTTCTTTTTTTTTTTTAAAATGGAAGCCTTTCAAGTATCTGAAGACTGCGATCATATCCTGCCTTAATCTTCTCTTTTCCAAATTAAACATATCCAGTTCCTTCAGACTTTGCTCATATGGCTTGCATTCCATCCCTTTCATCATCTTGTCACTCACCTCTGGATCCTTTTCAGTTTCTCTACATCCTTTCTATACTTTGGTGACCAAAATTGGACACAGTACCACACTCGGTGCCAGTTAGGCCTCAGCTGGAGTACTATCACTTCCCATGACTTGCATGCTATGCCTCTGTTAATGTGCGATGGGGCATCTGCCCCATATGAGACCATAAAGGGTTAATAGGACCCTAGGGAGGCTGTGCAACAGGCAGCCAATTGGAGATGGTTACAAGGTGGAGCCAATCTGGGCTGGGCAGGCCCATATAAAAAGAGGAGCAGGTCAGTCACTCCCTGGAGCATGAGGAGGGAGTTAGACTGGCTGGCTTGCAGGCAGAGGGCAGCAAGCACCCTGGACAGAGCAGTACTGCAGGCAGAGATCCAGACAGCTAAAGGCAGCATGGATCTGCAGACTGAGGCGCTGATGCAAGGGCAAAGAGCGTGCTGGAGCCATGTGGGAAGTGGCCAGACTGGACTACAGTTCCCCACTGAAGGGAGTGGCCAGACAGTAGACTGCAAGTCCCCCCAGAAAGTGGGGGAATGTAGAGTGCAGCATCGCTGGAGGGTAGTGTCACTGAAGAGGATGCCATGGTCCTGGGACTGATATGGGTCTGAGAGCAGAGGTGACAGCATGTGAGACACCACCAGAAGAGGGCACAGTGCTAATTCCCTGGACAGCCAGCAGGAGGCGCCACAGTGGTGAGTCGCACCGTGTCACATAATGCAACCTAAAATTTGCTGCTTTTTTGGCAATATTGCATTGCTGACTCCTGTTGAGGTTGTAATCTATCACAACTCCCAGATCCTCTTTAGCAGTGCTGCTGCCAAACCAGTTTTCCTCCATTCTGTATTTGTGCATGTGGTTTTTCTTCTCTAAGTGTGGCACCTTACGTTTCTTTGTTGAATTTCATTTTGTTGTCTAGAACCCAGGTCTCCAGTTTATCAAGATCCCTCTGAATTTTAGCTCTATCCTCCGAAGTGGGGGGGGGGAAATCTCCAATACTGAGCAACATAGTTAAGATGACCTAACCCGCAGTGTGGACATTTGTAGGCCAATGGAAGAATTCTTATGTTGACCTAGCTACCGCTTCTCAGGGAGGTGAATTAACTATGGTGATGGGAGAAACCCTTGGGATGCTGGCAGACCAGGTGCCAGCTCGTGCCCAAGCCTTAATGGCAAATGCATAGCTGGAAACCAGTCTGGCTTGCCCATGTTAGTATTGTTAAAATAGTCATAAGAATGTTTAGTGTTTATATTTCAAGAAATGTTTGTATGTTGCTGCATGTATTAATCTTGTAACATCTGTACCCTATGTTACAAGATAATATTTAAGTGTTTTGTTCTGTAACTATATGAGTGTTTACTAAGACTGTAAACCCCCACAGTCAGAAGAGAAGCATTACCAGTTGTGCAATACTAGTTCACCACAAGAGGTGTCATCTCCTCTTCCACAAAAGAAGACCCATAGACACCAGACAAACCACTGTGGGACATCAGTGGGCAAAAGATTTGGTTGGTTGCTTCCCCCGCTCCCATGAAGGTGTGTGCACAAGCTTTCATCCCACCACAGCTTGAATGCTGGGGGAAGGGAATACAAATTCCTGTTAAGAAGAAATCATCACTAGGCTGCTTCGAATTTGGAGAGGGCAATATTTCTAAGCTTAGTTTTGGGTTAGCCCTAAAGGACATAGTTACTATATATATATATATATATATATATATGTAAGCTCGCTATCATCACCTTTTGGGATCTGAATGTATCTCATTTGTGTGTGTGTTTACCTGTTTTAACCTTGTAATTAACTTATTTATTTTCTTAGTTAATCTTTAATTAGCTTATTACAGATTTGGCTACAAGCGTTATCTTTGGTGACTCGCTGAGAGATCTGGGGTAAGAGACTAACCTTCTGGATTGGAAGTAACCTGAATACTATTGTGACTTTTAGTGTAAAGAACTATCTATCACAAAGACAGGCTTGCCTGGGTGGCATGATTGACCAGAGTGCCTCAGGGGACTGCCTGTGACTCCACGGTAAAGCTATTCTAGTGCTTGAGGAGTTCACACTTATTACTTGGTTGATGAAATCTAAGTATAGAATATACAACCAATTTGGAGTTTGTGCTCTGCTTCTTGACAGTCTGCCCTAAGGTTGGCACTCATGCAGGGGCGGCCACTCCAAGCACGGCAGGCAGGTGGGACCAGCGGACCTCCCGCAGGCAAGCTGCCGAAGGCTGCCTGACTGCCGCCTTTGCAGGGACTGGCAGGGTGCCCCCAGCAGCTTGCCGCCCCAGGCATGTGCTTGGAGCGCTGGTGCCTGGAGCCGCTGTTGCACTCATGTCTGTGAGCCTCTCCAGACAGCATGACACCCCTCCCATCAGCATAGAGAGGGTCTTCATTGAAGCGCTACAGTGGTGAAGGTGCAGCTGTGCCATGGAAGTGTTTCAAGTGTAGATAAGACTTAAGAGGCCTTGGAGAAAGATATTGGGTAGAGCTTGTCAGAAAATGCAAAAAGATGATTTTTTTGTTGTTGCAAAATTTGGTCCACTCTGTAAGCTGGTCAGACATGGCAGAAATTATTTGTGAAAAGTCTTGAAAAAATCTGCAGAACAATTTTATTGAAATGTCAAAAAATAAAAATTCAACCAGGCATAGTGCTGGGTAAGCACTCACTCAAAGAACTCTATCATACAGGGTTTCTATGGAAGGGTGGTCTGTCCTCTGTTTCCCAACTTGTACATTACTCCACTAGAAAGTGTGAGGCTTCTTAGATTCCAGTGATCAGTATGCTGTTGAGTCTTAGCTCCTTGTCTTGTTGTATCTGTTCCTTGTAGTGCAGTTTGTCAGTTTCCCTTGCCAGCCTGAGATAGGGACAAGAATGGCAAAGAGTTTGTTTGACACTAAAAACCTTGATCTTGCAAACCTTCCATGCTCAACTCCCGCTGAAGGCCATGGGCATTCCACACAGAGAGTTTGCCGGTTTGGCTTCTTAGGGCTTGATCCTGCAACCACGGCCCTTCATCTGCGGAAGAGTGAGGTAATGCTGATTTAGAAAACTAGCAAAGGGTTAGCAAACTTTTCCAGACAAAGAGGTTTGTAGTCTGGGGTGTGTTTCAATCCATGACTGCTCTTGGATTCCCAAGGAGCAGCTGTATACAAAATCAGCCAACAGCCTGTCTAGTGGACCTCAGGACTCTGGGACTAGCTAGCCACTGACGGCAAACTGCAAGTGGAGTTTAGCTGACAGGGAAGGGGGAAGTCACATGTTAAAAGGGAACTTGCCTACTGAACATGTGAAGGTTGTGGAAGATATTATTATAATAATAATAATAATAATTTAGGAATTATATGCATATATACTTGTGGGATTGTCAGGTGTTGATATATGATTACTAAGGACTCATTTAGCAGGAGTTACTTGGCAGCCCAAATAAGAGTTCCTCAGCGAACACCCAGGGCTATTAACTCTGCTGTGTTCTCCAATCCTGCTCTAAACCTTTTCTGGTGGGCTGTGTAAACTGGTATGACTAGGTTCAAGAGACACAAAACCGAGGGGTTGATAAATGGCTGGCCCTTGGAGACAGGGAGAGAGACACAGGGATTGTGGGAAAACAAACTGATTCCAGTTCCCAGAAGTAGGGGTGTCTTGATAAGCTAGGCCTACCTAAGCTTTAGGTAAGACAGATCTGCATGTAGATCGTTCATTGGGTTGAAAACCCTCTTTGGTTTTTCTGCTATGTTCTTACTGTTAAGATTAAGTGATACTTGGTTTTGGAGAGGCTCTTTGTCACTCTTTTTGCACACGAGTTGCAGGTCCCAAAGGGAAGCTTTGTGGGGCTTGAGCCCAGGTGGGCTTGCTGAGAAATCACTGTTGGTATGCAGAGTGCTATAGCCCAGGGACCCAGTGGCAGAATTGTGGGACTCCACCCCAGGACAGATGAAGGTAAGAGACAGGTCACCTGGAGGAGGTGCCCTCAGAGAGAACTGAGGGGGTCTAGGGTTCCGTTACCATGATGGGACATCATGCTGGCAGGTGTGGAACAGAGTTGGCAGACTGATGCCAAAATTCCCACAGGGGAATGTTTCATTTATGATCTATGTAGATCTTTTCATGCTTTCTCAAGTTGATGCTGGTCCCTTTCCCTCTAATAAAGCTTTCCTTGTTTCATACACAGACTCTACTCCTGTGAGTGGAGACACACTGTGTATTCAGGTGTTAATGACCCAGAAATTCTGGGTGGGGGCTCAAGATGGTGTTTGTTCTAATAGGCACCCAAGCTATTTGAACCCAGCTCTTGTGTTGAGAACACCTGGCAGAAGGGTTACATAACGAATACTGTATCTGAAGCTGAGTCTCTGTATCTCAAAGCTATTTTTACACATGCATTATATGTATATTCACTCATAGCTCCATTTAATGTAGCTGCTTGGCATCTGCAAAGACAATGAGTATGGCTAGTCTGCTGCTGCTCCTTCTAACCTGGCTCCAGGTTAAAAATCAGAAGCCACGTCACTGCACAGATTGTTGCTCTGCTGTCTCTTTATTCCTGTCCCACTTTTCTCTGCCCCTCATACTCTCAAGTTGCCTCCATTCCTACTAATATTGCTCTTCCTCTGAGGTTTATTGTCCTTCTTAATGCCACATTACTGTATTCCTGTGACAGGGATAGGCCTTGTCCTGGGTGGTGTCCTGCCTTTTCCTCTCCAATGGGTTACCAGAAAATTCCCAAGCATAGAACAAGGAGTGTGATGGTACAATTCAATATAAAGCATGCTGAAATGAAGATCTGAGTATGAAAATGTTGACCTAACCAAACACAAATCCAGAATTAACAGCTGCTTGAAACAGAATGGAAGAAAAAATAAATGATAGTTTTACTTTGATCCAATGCCATCAGGAAGCATAGATTGCTCCTGAGTCCATGATTGAGATTTAGTCAGTGATGGCAAAATTCACCCAAATGAGGCTGGCACCACTTAATCCTATGGCAGCTGGGGCAATACATTAGTGATGCAGCAAGGGACTACAGCTTCAAAACACTGCGTATCAACTGCATGGAGGAAGCCTGCAAAATGGAGCATATTTTGCACTGAAACCATGCATTTCTACCTGGCTATCACAGTATCGCATCCACTTCCCTGGCATCAAACAGTAGAGCACATTCCAAAAACCTTTGAACTACTTTATAAGCTTTGGCGGAATGACTTTTTTGCACTTATATGTTCTACCTCTACGTTTAATTGTAGATTTACCTATATATCTCTTTTCTTTTATTTAAAAGAAACACCACTGTTTCCCTTGCTTTTTTTTGTACTTGATTGGCTTTGGTTTAAACAACAAAAGGAAAAAAGACCTAAATGAGGGCAAAATCTTGTTCAGTTTCACAGGGCAGATGAGGGTAGTTCTGCTAAATGTCCCTTAATTCCTATTGAAAACACAGGGAGTTCCTTGCATGTAAAGAAAGCAGGATATTCAAGATCAAATGGATTTGAGTAGAACATCATCCTAATATATTTACGCAAGCTGGGCCTAAAGCGCACACCCTGCATTTTTTTAAGAAAGGGGAAATTCTTGCTCTGGTATAACAAAATACCTCCAATTAATATAGGCTAGTTTAATAAAATATTAAAGGATAATAACTTATAGTTTCAGAGTCATGGGCACACATTAACTAAACTAAGATTAATTAAGTTAGACGCTGCCTGCTTCTGGGGATAAGTAAGAAACTCTTGTCATGTTATATAGTTGGGTAGTAAGTAAATGAGCTAGAACAAAAGATCCCTTTGGAGAGAAGTTGTGTTGAGATTTGGTAGTGTTGTTTCATGTCACCTTTTGTTGTCAAATGCAGAAGGCTTTTCCAGAAAAGGTACCCATCAAACAGCATTTAGACATAACAGCAGAAAGACTCATGGTAAAAATGCAAGTAAACTGTCCATCTGCAAGAATGAGCTGAAATTCTTCTAGGGGAAAATTAGAGCAGTTTGTTTGTTTTGTTTTTTTATTTATTTTTGCAGTGTAGGTCTGACCTTTCATATACCCAACTAAGCAGTCAGGAAAATTGGGTTTCCTGTCAGCTCTTGCAATCTGCTTTCTCTCTCCTTTTTCTTGTGGTCAATACTTGGCTTTTCTCTAAAGCCTTAGTGAGGATATTGTTGTTTCAGTTAGACCATAAGCCCCTCACGTCCCACTGCCAACATGTTTCCTAGCAGAAATAGATTAGTTCAAATGACAGGATCCAGCCAAAAGTTCAGCTCTAATGTCTGACACCTTATAGAAAACTAGCAGTGTATGCTACATTGCTTAGCCACACTGTACTGTCAATATGTTCCTTAGTCAAGGTTCTTTTTTTTTTTTAAACTGCAGAGATATAATAGAAGGGAGTTAGTGTGTGTGTGGGGTGGGGGTGGGTGGGTGTAAGGATTGTATGTCTGCATTGTTGCAAAATGAGATGACAGGAAAAGGCAGGTGCAAAGCACAGAAGAATGACAGAGACAATATTAGAAGTGAACAAGATCAATTAAGCGCATCAGCCTGATTTGCAAAATTGATTATATTAGAATAATATCCAAGTCGAAAGAGAATATTATTTACTGAGGCTGATTTATAGGAGTTTGGACAACTGGGAGATTCATCTGCCCCTTTTTTAATTGGTAAAGCTCTTAACTGTTGAAACCTTAACAATTATCTGACATAAATGAAGAAATAGGGCCGCCTCCTCACTTGAAATGACTTACTGTTAGTGTCGTTGCTGGTAGGTGGCTAAAAGCAAAGGCTCAGTTTCTAAACTCTAATTAAACCTGTTCTAACAGCAACAATATGAATAAACACACAAACAGCGACCAGCCCTTGGAAATGCTGATTGTTAACACGTCTGTTGTCATCTGCAGCTCCTCCTCATCCCCTCTGTGACACTAATTAATTTAGAGAATTAATTACCATGTTGCATTGCTGATAATGAAACTGTGTACATATAAAGAATGAGGCTCAAAAGAATGTTCTACCCTGTTTGTACTAGCCAGCCCCCCTCAACACCCTGCAGAAAATAAACAAAACTAGGGAGGACTTAGTCAGGGCTGGCTCTGTAGGTAATGCTACAACGATGGGGAGAGGGAAGTGGAGGGAATGTTGGCATGTTAAAACAATGCAGATGGTGGAGAACTGGGGAATTCTGGCATGACTTGGGAGCATCGTGAGGCACAGGACTAAAAGCCTGATTCTCTTTTAATTTCCTTACTTTTAGAGTTTTGGGAGAACATGGCACTGTATTTCCAGTAAGAAAGCACCTGCCAACCCTTGTGGAGGATCAGGGCTTCATTATGGTAGGCACGGTACAAACAAGTCACAAGGAACGCAGGCCTGGATCCCCAAAGGAATTTAGGTGTTGCAATGCTCAGGCACCTTCAAGCTGGGTGCCCAGGTTCCCTCTTCATAAATGGGAGGAGAGGCATCTAAGAATGGGATCAACACAAGCCTGCACACTAGGCAGGGGCAGCTCTAGGTATTTTGCCGCCCCAAGCACGGCAGTCAGGCTGCCTTTGGTGGCTTGCCTGCGGGAGGTCCCCAGTCCTGCGGATTCGGCGGCATGCCGGAGGGAGGTCCGCGGGACCAGTGGACCCTCCGCAGGCATACCGCCAAAGGCAACCTGCCTGCTGCCCTCGTGGCGACCGGCAGAGCGCCCCCCCCTGTGGCTTGCCGCCCCAGGCACGTGCTGGTACCTGGAGCCGCCCCTGACGCTAGGCAAGGAGCCACCTAAGCTAGCCAATAGGAGATGCCAATGAGAAGGTTGTGTCCTAAGCCCTGTCATGGGATTAGATACCTATCTCTGCTAGTAATCCACATCTGGGAATCCCCTCCTGGAGTCAGGTAGCATAGGTCCTTCACCCAACTCCACAAAAAATGGGCCAGAGGAGGCCTCCCTTTTTAACCTTTACCTTAGTGGCTAGACCACCCAGCTGGGGTGAAGAGACCCCAGTTCAATTTCCCCCTCTGCCTGATAAGGAGAGAGGGTTTGAACAGAGGTTTCTCACCTTTCAGGTAGCTGCCTTTTAACCACTGGACTGTACAGTGATTCTCACTATCTGGTCCAATTAATATTTAATTAAAGTGGACTGGCCTCAACAGAGAGAGTTCCACACCAGAACATCACCTAGTCTAGTGACTAGGATGCTCACCTGGGATGAGGGAGATCCCTACTCAAAACCCTTCTTCTGCTCAGGCCGGGGGGCAGGGCGTAAGCTGAATCAGGGTTTCTCACATCCCAGGTGAGTACCTTAACCATAGGGCTAAAGGTTAGAGCCCTCTGCCCCTGCCTACCAGATCAGCCCTGCAAGGAAGATAGACATTCACCCATCTATCTTCCCCTGGTTTGAGGATAGTGCTGGGTTTAGCAGTGAAATAGTTGTCCAGAAGTCTGTCTGAGGCAGCAGTGCACGTGTTCAGAGACAGAAACACAGGGGACTTTTACAGTGAAAATGTAGGCACCAAGTGAGTTGATGCTCCTACAGGGCTAGGGTTTTGTATATTACAGTAGTGCCTAAAAACAGGACTTAGGCTCCTCAAGCCAGATGTAGGTGCCTGTGTTCCTTTGTGGATCCTGACAACAGCCTTCCCCAGGGGGTTTACAATCTAGGTCTCAGATGGGACAAAAAACAAATGGGGGATGGGACGGGAATGAGCTAACAATGGAACAACCCGTGTGAATGGAACAAACCGTGTGAAAGCAGAAGTCACAAAATATGTCTTAGGGATGGAAGAAACTAACAAGAACCTCTGTTCAGATAGATTTCAGAGTGGTAGCTGTGTTAGGCTTTGGCTACACTTACACTTCAAAGCGCTGCCGCGGCAGCGCTCCCGCGGCAGCGCTTTGAAGTGCTAAGTGTAGTCAAAGCACCAGCGCTGGGAGAGAGCTCTCCCAGCGCTGTCCGTACTCCACCTCCCTGTGGGGAATAACGGACAGCGCTGGGAGCCGCGCTCCCAGCGCTGGGGCTTTGACCACACTGGCGCTTTGCAGCGCCGCAATTTGCAGCGCTGGATAGGGTGTGTTTTCACACCCTGCTGCAGCGCTGCAAATTTGTAAGTGTAGCCAAGCCCTTAGTCTGTACCAGCAAAAAGAATGAGGAGTACTTGTGGCACCTTAGAGACTAACAAATTTATTTGAGCGTAAGTTTTTGTGGGCTAAACCTGACTTCATTGGATGCATGCAGTGGAAAATACAGTAGGAAGATATATACACACACAGAGAACATGAAAAAATGGGTGTTGCCATATTAACTATAATGAGAGTAATTAAGGTGAGCTATTATCAGTAAGAGGGGGGAAAAAACTTTTGTAGTGATAATCAGGATAGCCCCTTTCCTCGCTTACAGACAGCTCCCCAACCTGAAGCAAATACTCACCAGCAACCACACAACAAAAACACTAACCCAGGAAGCTATCCTTGCAACAAAGCCCATTGCCAATGTCATCCACATATCTATTCAGGGGACACCATCATAGGACCTAATCACATCAGCCCCACTATCAGAGGCTTGTTCACCTGCACATCTAACAATGTGATATATGCCATCATGTGCCAGCAATGTCCCTCTGCCATGTACACTGGCCAAACTGGACAGTCTCTACACAAGAGAATAAATGGGCACAAATCAGACGTCAAGAATTATAACATTCAAAAACCAGTTGGAGAATACTTCAACCTCGCTGGTCACTCAATTACAGACTTCAAAGTTGCAATACTCCAACAAAAAAACTTCAAAAACAGACTCCAATGAGAAACTGCAGAATTGGAATTAATTTGCAAACTAGACACCATTAAATTTGGCTTGAGTAAAGATTGTGAGTGGATGGGTCATTATACAAAGTAAAAACTGTTTCCCCATGCTAATTTCCCCCCCTACTGTTACTCACACCTTCTTGTCAACTGTTGGAAATGGGCCATCCTGATTATCACTACAAATGTGTTTTTTTTCTCCTGCTGACAGCTCACCTAATAGCTCACCTTAATTAATTACTCTCATTAAAGTTGGTATGGCAACACCCATTTTTTCATGGTGTGTGTGTGTATAGCTTCCTACTGTATTTTCTACTGCATGCATCGGATGAAGTGGGTTTTAGCCCACAAAAGCTTATGCTCAAATTAATTTGTTAGGTTCTAAGGTGCCACAAGTACTCCTCGTTCTTTTTGTTTAGATAGAGACAAATAAGAAGCAAACCTAATCAGGGTTTAGTCTCTTTTAAGTGTATCCATCTCTGTCATCTGACACCGCATAGCATGCTGTCAGATGGCAATGCTACCCTCAGACACTGGCCAAGAACTACAATTGTGTAATACGGTGGCTTGCTCCTTGAAGGCTGGGGCTAACCCACCCTGATTACAGAGTGAGCCACCTGGGACAGAGATCAGGCCAATTGCCCTTTAAAAGCAGCAGGAGGCTGCAGAGAAGAGGGACTGTGACTGCTCAGTGATCATAGACTGCTAGACGTGAACAGACTTCATCAGAGTCCTGGGAGTTAGGACAGAGACAATAGCCAGAGAGGGTTGGGGAGTGGCTTGCCAAAGCAGAGAAGACCTGAGGCTGGAAGTTCTGGGAGAAGGAAGATTGTTTGGACTTCAATTTGGGACCTTGAGGTTTTTTTTTCCCCTCCTGTGGATAAATCCAGCCCCCAAAGGTGGGGGTGGTATTCTGACTACAGAAAAAGTGAGTGGAGGCTGTGTAAGGGGCCCTGACAAGGGGAGAAAATAACAGGGCATTGCAGAGGCACCTCTGGCCACAAGGGGGCACTCAGGAGCCAGCCAACCCTGTTACAAGCCACATGAGAGGCCTTCTCCCAATTAACTCGCTGAGAGACTGGGCCCAAGAAGTGTATGAGGCCCCTACAATCACTCTGATTGGTGTGTTTTTATTGCCTTGAATTTTTCACTGACTTTTTGGACAGTATGATGCAAATAGCTGAAATAAAATACATGTTACGATTTGGTGGCCTTGTTTACAAAATGAGCCCAGTCCCATTCTGACTGGACAGGCATCTACTTTAATGGAGCACCAGAACATAACTGGCTTTTAGCATTCTTTTTTACAGTGTGGGCTGAGAAACCATAGGCACGGGGAAGGCCAAGCTCCACTCTTGCCCTCAGAGGTGGCCCTGACATCTTGATATTGATGAGATGGGCTGGGGAAGAACGCGTTGCTGCTGCCTGTGTTGTACATAATCTGATGCTGCAGAGAAGGGTTTGTGGTCTCCAGGGCTATCTATCAGGCACAGGTCATTTAGCACTAAATTCACAGAGAAAAGAGAAAATGCAGAAGGGAAATCTGCATGATGCGGAGGAAAAGTGGCAGGAATGATTCAGAATGAAGGAGAATTTAACTTGAAAAGGATCCCCTAATAACAAACGAATGTACAAGACTATTTTATTATAGGAATACCAGTGGTAGCAAATGGAGGTAGCAGCACCGTTTTGAATGCTGCGTTCCTTTCTTTAAAATGAGATTGACTGGTGGTTGCTTCTTGTTTCCCTTCCCCCTTGTTTTTATGTTGCACCGCTGTAGTCATTTGTCACTGAAAACATGCTGCAAGTGTAGGAGGATCAGCAAGAGGCCAGGTCAAGGATACGAAAAACCAGACTACTCCACAGAGACAGGATGGAGCAGCTGAAAGACCCAGGCAGTAAGAGTGTAAAGATGCTGCAAAGGAAGGTGATGCAGCAGCTAAATGCATTGTAGTGGGGCTCATGTGAGAGCCAAGATGTGCTTGTACGATCCTCCAGGCAGCACTGCATGGCTTGATTGTTGCCTCTAGCACGTGCTCTTTTGTGAGCAGAGCAGCTGCTCTGTGGAGGAACCTCCAGAGGATAAGCAGAGGAACACTGAGCTTCTCTTCAGGGCGGGTAATATCTGTCCTTTCCTGAGGATAGTATATGAGCTATCAACCCTTGAGGGAGCAGATGAGAGCTAGGCCCTGTGAGGTCAGCAGTCCTGTCAAAGACTGTAGATGGGTTGAGGAAGGCCCCTTAGTTCCAGCTTGCTGCACACACTGAATTGGAAAATCAGTCTATAGGGCCTAGGTTTGGACTACATCAAGGATGAGGGACTCTGGACCCAATTCTGCTCTTGATACATCAGTGTCTAACCTTCCACTGTCTTCAATGGGAACAGAACGGAGCCTTTAGTCTACTATGGATGCATAAGTGTGTGTTACCTTTGAGTTAACCACTTACGGCAGGATCCAGAATAAAATCCTGTGCTGTGCCTACACCTGAAAGCTGCTCTCCATTGGCCACTCTATCTGGCCGCCATTTTAACCCTGGCAGAAGAAAAGAGATGCCAGCATGGCAGATAGAGAAGGGTTGGCTCTCCTTATTCCCAAGGATACCTCAAACAGGCCGTGCCAGACACTGTTTTCTCTGTCCATGCTAGCCAAAGTGACGTCTCCTTGCAGGCTGTAGTGCTTTTTGAAACCAAATCCAATTATTACTATTGCTCACTCTTTTCTCCCCCCCCCCCTTAACTTATTGACCAAGGGAGATTTTGTTCGACTGTCTTTCTCCCACCTTTTGTCTGCATTGCCTATTTAGACTGTAAACTATTAAGGGCAAAGGGTTGTCTGTCACTATGTGTATGTACAGTGCTTAGCACAATAGCCCCCAGTCCATGACAGATCTCTTGGCACTCTTGGAACATAATATTTAATACCAATATTACAAAATAGGTAGGCATTCCAGCACTATGGGGCTGATCCGAAGCCAACAGAGAGGCTCCCATTGACTTCAATGGGTTTTGGATTAAGCCTTATATTTGCAGAAGTGTCCTACAGTGTGCTAATTAGTCTGCATTTCTCCAGCTCTCTACTTCATTAGTTAGTACAGAAGCTACCCCTTGTCTCCCTTGCCAGAAGTGAATTTGGAATGAGGGAAGGCTTGTATACGGAATTAAAAAGTCAACAAGGCTGCATTTTTCCCATTGACCACCACCTAATCTCTTACCATGCTATCCTGACCAACTGCATGGGACAAGACTCTGTCTGATTGGCTAGTCATTGTCCATACCTAGACATTGCTAGACTTAATCAGGAATGAAATCCTATTATAATCAGGGATCCTAGAAATCCATTTGCCACAGAAAAATGTGGAATTTGCATTTTATACAGAGAATCTTATGTTTTTTTTCACAAAATGTAAAAACTAATTAACTACTAACCAAATTTTACTGAAAGTACCAGTGTCACTTATTCAACATGCGCAACCTCCCCGTCTTGTAGTTCATTTTTGAATGCGCTTTAAATTTACATTGCTAAACATACACCAATAAACTGCTTCTAGCGTATAAGTGGTTACTCAATGGCATAAAGGGGTTTGTGATTTAATGCACCTCAAATTTCACTTCAGCCTCCAGATGTGAGTAATTAGTTATGAAAAGATGCCAAAAACTTTAAAAATCACCCCTAAAGACTGTGTCACTGAGTTTGGCAAGGATAAATTTAACGTTGATGGTAATGTGCTGTTCTGTATTGTGTGCAGCAAGGCTGTACATGACATTCAAAGGCAGACAATTGTAGAAAATGTGGAAAGTGCTAAACACAAACGGAAAAAAACCAAAAACAAGAGGCCATCAACAACAGTAGAGCCTTCAACAGTAAAGAAACAATGCATAGTGACTGGATCATTCCAGTGTTTTGCAACTGTTTTATTGATATATTTACATTGTGTTGAACCGGTACCTATATTTATTGTGGCTAGGGAAGCTAAAGTTCAGCGTTTCATTTTAATCGCGGAAAAAACATGGAATTTTTTTTTTCAATCACGGAAAACTAGGATCCCTGACTATAATCTCTGTCACACACCCCATGGAACCACAGCAGCGAAGACATAAGAGGAGCTTGGTATTTACACTGCTGTTAATTCTATTGGAGCCTATGCTTTTGCACTAGTGTAGAATTGTTGTGTGGGAATGGTTTTGTGATTAAAAATGCCTGTGACTTCTAACAATCTAGATATCAGACCATGCATATGAGGAAATACTATCTAAGAAACAAAACCATCTATGCTGGCTGGCTGTCATTAACCTTCCCCGAGACCGAAGAAGTCCTCATGGCTAAGATATCATATGCAGGGTCGGACCTTTATTTACTATTCCTGATGAGAATGGATGTCTTCCTATTCTCAGTCACTTTGCTCATCCTTAATTTGTTTATAAAGAACCAGGATGGAACGTTCTGCAGTGTCTGTGAAATATTAACAATTATTTCCCAGTGACATCACTACTGGATCACATGTGACTTTTATGGTAGAGGTACCTGTATGCAAATTGCTGACAAAAAAAGAGGTGGCTTTTATAGCCTGAATTTTTCCAAAGGACTTGCTTGTGTGTAATCTTCTTTCATTAAATTTTAAAATAATTGTTTTCAAAAGTATTACAAAGAGTAGACCAGTTGTGCCCTCAACTGCATGGCTGTGTGCCTTTTATGCCCCGCCACTGGCAGCCTGGGCCTGGAGTCCAGGAAAAGTGTGGGCATAGCAGAGAGGGGGCAGTGCTGTATCTCATAGAAACATTCCAAATGGTTATCTAAAGCACAATAAATCTCAGCCATCGCTGGGAGTCAACCTGGTTAATTTGGGGGCCAGCACTTACGGCTGGATTGTTGCCTTGCAGTACAACACAAGTAAGGGGCAGCATGTAGTTGTATTGCCCCAGGAGCACGTCTGGAACTAAACTGTGACTTGAGAGATTGTGCCTCTGACACAATTTGGTTCCTGCTTTGTGCTTTGCTCTCAGGGCAAAGAAAGTTGCATCACCCCTGTTGCTGGCACAGAGTACGTGTCTCTCTTGTGCTCAGTTTAGTGTGCAGTGGAGGAGTCCATTCCCCACCCATGACTGTTCACTCCCTGCCTACCTCCATGGGATGGGGAATGGCCCATGCAGGGGAGTTAGGGGGGCTCCTAATCCCCTTGCATTGGCATGCAGCCAGGCTTATGATTGAGCCTTCAGGGAACCATGCCACATATAGCACAGGAGTACTCAAGAACCAGCGATATTTAGTGTCACACTAGTTGCATCATAATATCTCCCAATGTAAAAATCCTTCCATGTCAGTAGTGTATCATAATGCAGTGGGCCAGCGGGGATAGGAAAATGACCCAACCAAGCAGATGTTCACTGAAGCCTCTGAACTTTTTCCCATTCAAAGCTATCAGATTCTCAAAGACACACCTTAGCTCGGCTTTTCTGTAGCTATCTTGTCTCAAGTCTGTTAGGTGGCAGTGAAACAGACAAACACTGAATTGGTGGTTAAATACAAAGGAAATGAGCTCTTTACTTAGAAAACCAAGACATCGTTTATTTTTGTGGCTATGCCAATAGAAATCCTACTGGTTTTTGGCAAATAAAACTAGCAAGATTTAGGCCATTTTAAGTTGTAATCTTATATCTGATATATGTGAGCATGTAGCTTCATATAATATGCTATTGCACATTTGTGTGGTAACAGAGTAATGGATCTTACAGAACAGGAAGAGATGCACACCATTATTCTGATATTAAAATTAAATTGTTTAGATTCTCAGTCAACACCAAATTCAGATACCACAGCAATGGGCGCCATAGGAAAACCTATCTAAGCTAGTCTGCCTCACAAGATATCGGAAGCAAACATCACTGTGTATCTCAAAAAACAAAACAATAAAATCCCACCCCCCAAACCCTTCAGCACCTACATAAACAGGCATAATAAAAGGTACTTTAGGGCAACCAATGATGTATATCAGCCATCCCTGTTAAGCTTTGACTGTCTGCATAGTGGAGAGTCCCAATAAATGGGACAGAATTTGGAGGAAAGAAACAAACGACTATACTGCCTGGAGAAATAGAGTTTTGAGGAAAGACTTAGAAGACTAGACATATAGTGTGCAGCTTGTCCAAAAAATGACTATGCAGATGTAATAACTGCACAAGTAAATGAAGGCTGTAGGCACCAAGGAGGGTGACAATGTAGTGTGGACCAAGGAGGTTATAGAACTAGGAATGATAGAGACTTTCCCAATTCTATAGTAGTTCTTTGGCTGCTACTCACATGTTCTTTTATCATGTCCTGTTAGCTGTAAAGCAATATCATCCTATCCCAAATGGGTAATTCAGTTGTTTCTTTGGCTTATAAAAGTTGACAAGACAGCAGCAAACATGCAGTGTTGGCTGGTTTATATGATGATATGAAGTAAAAAATATGCCATGCTTCTTGCTTTTATATTTTAAGGGAGTGGTGGGGAAAGACACACTGAGTGTTGTTCTGTTACTGAAACTGATAGAGAGAGTAAAGATTGTGAAGTGCTCAGATATTAGCCGGGATAGGGTAGGAGAGGAATGGTGTTTATAAAGTGCCACACATACTTATGATGCTATTGTCCACAGTTTATATAAACGTATGAGAACCTGAGTTGAGTTTGAGGCGAACGAGAGCAGCTGTATTTCAAGCAGGTCTCTACAATATTTGTAGGTGTATATACAAATAATATGTGAAAAATAATATGGGGCAAATGTTCAGTTATGCAAGTGGGCTCTGCAATATATACTGATGAACCACTAATTCATAGTGCAAGGATCACCAAACTTTCCGTTACTGTTGATTTAGGCTGGATTCAAACAACTCACAAAGGGCCCAGTCATTAAAATTAACTTTTAAGCTAAACAGAATATTGGAAAATATATTCCATATTTTGATTGGCTACTATATTTGGTATCATTTCTCAAGTGCCTGGCCACCACACTATAAGTGACTTCACATGTATGAAATGGGAAAGAAATGCAGCAAAAATGCCCTTGATGAGGCCCTGGAAATGCATCTGTAAATTAAATATTTTAGTTTATAATAGCAATAATGACCTTGATGCAAAGTATTTCCTAGAGATTAATGAGCAGCTGAGGTTAATGGAATCAACTCCTCCCAACCAGTCATTAATTCACAGCAAATGCCCCAGACTTTGATCATTAGTGCTAAAAACAAAATCAATTTTACATGGTTTTGGGCACCTTTTGACCAGCAATAGCAACAATAAAGGGACTTAATTTTGAAAATGACCTTGTTAGTCTCACTTATCTACTAGATTTTCTCTGTGTGTTTCCTTCCTCTGCCCCTTAAATAGCTTCCAGGTGCAAAACTAGCATGCCAAGTTTTAGCCTGCTATGTTTTGAAAGATCTGGTTTATTAAATCCTGAAAATGGGGTTTTATAATGAAAATGTAACAGCCTTTTACATGGAGCATTCATAGGGTCCAGAGCCATAGGGGTGACGGTCCTAAATGACTCTAGAGATTAAATGATTAACATTGCTACTCTCAAGTGGCTTTGAAAGAATTTGATTAACTTATGAAAAGTCATCATTACTGTGCATGCTCTGCAGCTGTTTCAAACAAAGTGTAGGTAGATGATATCTCAGACTCTGGTCCTGCAAACACTTAAGCCCATGAGTGTCACACTGTCTAGAGTGGCTTATGACCATAAGTGCCAGCCTCAGGATAGACTGTCAAGAAGTGGGGGAGAGACCCCAAATTTGGTTGAATGATCTATAATTAGATTTCACCAACCCAGTAACAAGTATGAACTTCTAAAGCATTATAGCAGTTTTACCATGGAGTCGCAAACAGTCCCCTGGGGCATTCCAGTCTATCTTGCCACCCAGGCAAGCTGGACTGTGTGATAGTTGGCTCCTATACATTGAAGATGATAAAATATTCAGGTTGTTCCCAGTTCCAAGAGACTAGTCACCTACCCTGGGTCAATTTGTACCTTAGATCTTTCATCACAGACAATGCTTGTACCTAATCCTGTAACAAACTAATTAAAGATTTATTAACTAAGAAGAGAACTGAAAGTTGTTAAAAGGTTAAAGCAGGCAAATGTGTATGTACACAAATGAGTTAGTCTATGGTTTTAAAAGGTAAAAGTTGTAGAAATCTGTCAGTTTTGAATGTCTTTTAGGGCTAACCCCGATTGACGCAGGGGATCTCTGCTTCTGTTTCATAGCTCCAGTCTTGTCAGAGTCCAAGCAACAAAAGAGATGAAAAATTTTCTTGTCAGCTGTTTATTTCCTTCTTCCAGAATTCAAGCTGATGGGACGAGCCCTTTTGCGTGTAGCTTCTTCACGATCTGAGGGGGCAATTAACAAAGTCTCTGTATTGTGATGTTCCACAATGGCCCATCTAGTTTTGATAGCCCTTCTTCATGGGCAGGAGACAATCCATCCTGACTGGGTTCACCATTTCAAAGCATGCATTTGTTACAGGTATAAAGCAAAACCTTAAATATTAAGTGATAAAGATATTATAAGTGAGATTAATCTCATTAATATAGTGATTAAGATATTATAAGTGAGATATTATGAGTGAGATTAATGCATGCAGGAACTTACAAGCATTTCATAAAGTCTAAACACATTGTTACAAGTTCAATAACTATCTTAACCGTACTAATACACAGGTGAAACAGAATGGTATTCAGCAATGAATTTGTCAGTGCTCATGAAGCCTAAAGCCTTGGCAAGAGCTGGCACCTGGTCTGCCAGCATCACAATGAATGTTTGTGGGATCAGGTCCTAAGCTTCCTCAACCAGTAGCGAGACACCTGCTATGGTTGGAAGGATGTTCTTGTGCTTAAGGCACAGGTCTAGGACTCAGGAGACCTTGGGCCAAGCTTCCTAGTGTTCCCTAGGAACACTTGAGACCCTCAGGGCCTGATTTTTTCAGAGGTGCTGAACACACCCCATCCCAGCTGATTGAAAGCACTTAGAATTAGGGGATACTTTGGGATAGGCCTTGTGAAGTGTGACTAGAAGTGAAAGAACAACTCAGAACTATAACGTATAAAAATCATAACGTTAAGGATCTGTATGGCTGTACATCATATCCACATCTCCTATGTGCTCTTGTGGCTGTATAGGCTGATCTATGAGGAGCAAGACTATGAATAAATATGTCATGGGAATATGTAGGCTCCCACTGAAAACTTGGCATGATGCTGTGCTCCTTTTTTTCAGTCAGTTTTACGCATCTGTTTTTCTCAAAGTGTTTGCAACCTTTATTGATAGTTGCTGTCCATTCAGCCCTCTCCTTGATGGTGTCTTCGAAGTTATCAGTATTTCTGCCACATGATCTAAGACTCTGCTTAAGGTGTCTTTGAAGCATTTACTTTGACTGACTTTTCCATGCTTTCCGAGTTTCAGCTCTCCATAGAGGACTTTCCCCCCCCCCCCCCAGGAGTCTATCACCCCCCTTCTGATAACATGACCTGTCCATCTATGCTGAAATTTGATAATCATGGCCTTGATGCTAGTTCTTTTTGATCTTTCAAGGAAGTTAATGTTTGTCACTTTGCCTTGCCAGCAGACCCTCAGAAGAGGGTGCAGACAGAGCATGTAAAATGTTTCAAGTTGCTTGCTGTGTCTGTGGTAAACTGTCCATGTTTCACACTCATATTAAAGAGATGTTATCCCTGCTACACTGTATATCATTAGTTGTGTTGACAGTAGGATGGTGTGCTGGTTGAGTATCTTAGGGTGAAGTCTTCTGAAAGTCTCCATTTTGTATTCTGTAGGATATTTCTTGATCCAAGGAACTGTCACTTGAGATGGTGCTGCCAAGGTCTGTGAAGTGACTGGCGTTCTTTAGTTTTGCACCATCAATGGTGATGTTTTCTCAGTGGTCGTGGTGGATGGGGCTGGTTGAGAGAAGACTTCATTTTTTCCAGACTAATGGTGAATCCAAACTGTTTAGTTGCCTCTGAGAACCTGTCAAGGATAAGCTGTAGGTCACTTTCACTGCAACTCATTACAGCCCCATGATCCACAAAAAAGGCTTCACATACGAGTTTAACTAGGACTTCTGTCTTTGCAGTAAGCATTCAGAGACGGAAGTTTTCCACCAGTTCTGTACCTTATGTAGATGCCTTTTTGAAGGTTGTCAGTTGTGTAATTCAGAACAGCTGTGAAGAAGAGACCAAAAAGGACTGGTGCCAGCACACAATCTTGTTTCACCCTATTAGGTATGGGGAATGGCTTAGAGAGGCCATAATTTGGGAGTACTTGTGCAGTCTTGTCTTTGTGGAATTGACATATGATGTTAACAAATTTGGTGAGGCAGCCAACTTTTCTAGAATTTTCCAGAGGCCAGTTCTGCCCACAGTGTCAAACACTTCCTTTAGATCAATAAAGACAGCATATGGTTCCATGTTTTGTTAATGCATTTTTCCTGAATCTATCTCTCAACAAACATCATGATTGTGATGCTCCAAACTGATCTAAATTCACATTGGTTCTCTGATAGAAACTTCTCTCATACTCTTTCAACAAGCCAATTGAGCAAGATACAAGTGAAGACTTTGCCACCTATAGATAGCAGGGAGCCACTCCAGAAGTTGCCACAATAAGACTTGTTTTATTTTTGTATAGTGTAACTTTGATTACATCTTTGAAATCCCGAGGAATATTCTCAGTTCTCCAGATTTCCTTAATTTTTATGGACCGTTGACACTTTGGGGACCTGCAAATTTAAAGATTACAGCTAGCATGCTGTCTTTGCCTGGTGATTGATCTGACTTCATTTATTTGATAGCTTTTTTGCACTTCCTCAATACTAGGTAAATGAACAATTGCTTCATGTCTGGGGTGCTGGTTTAGTTCTTTGGGGTGTAGAAGAAGAGGTGGTACCCCTGACAGTCAGTACAGTCACACTTTTTGAGTGGTTCTTTCATTGGTCCTCCCTTTGCCCTCAGCTCTTAGCTGTGGCTCCAAGTAACTGCTGTAACACCACAAGGGCCATGCGCTGGGACACTGCTTCAGCTGGCAGGCTAAACCAGGAAAAGGATAGCCATGAGCAGAAATGCCTGTGCCCGGTGCATTAGGACTATATAGTGACCCTGTGGAATCACTGTAACAAGTTGGGATGATAACATCAAATGATTGCATTACACTTCCAAAGCACCTGTATCAACGTTCATTTTTTAAATTCACTTAGTGCCTCTGTCAGGAAGGTAAGGAAGTACTATTATTCCCATTTTACAGAGCATAGCCTGAGCTGGAAGGAGAAAGGGCAGTTCTCCAGTGTACAGAAGAATACAGATGATGCATTATTTTCTGTGCATGTTAGCCCACATCAATAGGCTTCTGAGTGGCACAGGCATTGGATGCTGCAGCAGCCTCTCCCCTTTAGGGAAAAAGCTATTCTGTTGTGTATACTTAGATGTACTGCTCCAGTTCCATGGTGGGGTAGATGGTGAGCTGCCCCAGGAGAGCAGAGCTGTGTAAATAAGCCCTCTCCTACTTGCAGTCTGGTAAGTCCTAACTCCTTGTGTGTCACTCTTATTGGACAGGGAATTGTTGGGTATGGTTCTAGGTATCCCCTGCAAGCAAAAATCTCACTCCAGATACAATCTTTTAATATGAGGAACTGTAGTTTCCGAAATGAGCATCTTAACAGTTGACCACAGTCCTTTGTGACCCAGTGCTGCAAGCTGTCTGATCTCACATGGAGAACTGCATGAAGTTCAATGGGAAGTGGTAGGATTGAGTCCTGTGAAATTCTGTTAAGATGCCCACATTTGAAAATTGTGCTTTGTACCTTATCTTAAATTTGAATATGTAGGACATTAAAAAACTGCTCAAAATTTCAAATAACATCTCTCCATATTAAGAATTAATTGCCTGTGATATTTCACTTATTAAAATCAAAGCCTTCATTAAAAAAATCCATTTATTTATTAATATGTGAAAAATTAATTTTGTTGCAAAGTAGTTTTATGCTTAAATGCTTCATACTATTTTCTTGAAAAAGATTATGGGTGAAATCTTGTGCCCATTGAAGTCAATAGCAAAACATTCACTGACTGCTGTGGGATCAGGATTTTGCATTGTTGAGAGACACTATGTCCTGTTTCAGTGCAATGTGATCTGAAACATCCACAAATGTAATGAAATGTGTGTGTGTGGGGGGAATGAGTCCCCCAGTAGCAATACTACAGTACTGGTCCAAATCACAATATAGTAACATTACTGTATGCTGTATTGTTTAGGGATATTTGTATTCTCTTTTTTATAAGGACAGAACCTGGTATGAAAGCTGCACTCATCTAGCTCAGAATAGTTTTTTAAAATTATTTTTTAATCTAACGTGTACTTCAGAATACTTTATAGTATTCTCTTCAAGGGGATAATTCTGCCACTCCTCCCCCATAAAATACTATGAAAATCTTATACTAGTAACTGCTTGGCTCTTTATAGTGAAAGCAGCCCTGGATACACTAGGTGATGATATGAAAGAAAGCACTGATGCAGAGAATGTGCCTGTGCAGTGTGAAGTACCCTCTACAGTGTATTTTGCAAACCGATAAACAACTTGCTAACAAATGCCAGAGAATGGTTGCCGCCACAATTGGGATTCTACACTCAATTTTCCAGCAATCAAGCTGGGATTTAAAGATGGATGTCTTTAAAATCTGGCAGTTTGATACAGCATTTCTAGGGGTAAACAGATAATTTTGTTGTGATCTACTGCACCATTTTAATAACTTTTTTTGACTCTCACACAGCAGAAAATGAAATAAATTCAGCAAATGCAGAAGTCAATTCAGAGGCTGATATTTCCTCTAATGAATAAAATCAATTAAATCTTTGGAGCAGAGGGGTTTGTTAGAAAAACAACCCACTGTGCTGCTCATGGAAAAAACATCTCAGGATGCATATGTTTCCTTGTGGAGCTGTAGGTGTCAGTATAAACATGGCTTTGAGGTCAGGTGCTGTGGATGTCATTCTAACCCATTGAGCTGTCCACATTATTGAATGAGTCGGCATTCAGATGTTCAGCATGCATGGGACATTGTCTGCCTGGCTGTTTGAAGCACTGGCAGCAGAAGGTGACATCTGGTGACTAATGGGCTCAGATGTGAAAGCCGTTCCCACAGTTCTTTGGGCTGCAGCTGCTCTGCAACCGCATAAAACGCAGGAAACGGAGGGGAGAGTATCAGTAGAAAAAATCAATACCTTCTGATTTCAGAGGAAGTAAAACATGGCCTCAGCTGTAGACATTTTCTCATTCCAAGACTTCTGATAAATGAAAAGACCACATAGCTAAGCAGAACAGTTTATTTTGTCTCCAGTTTTGCCTACTTAAACTGATCAACCTTAAATGAAATGGCTGCAGCTTATGCAACAAAGAGAACGTTTCCAGAGGAGATTCCTTCCTCTTTCTCTTACCCTAGCAGTGCTTTTACTTACACACACACACACCATCCCCAGCAGTGCTTTTTTACACACACGTGTGCATGCACACCCTCCTACCCTATCAGTGCTTTTACACATACACTTGCACTCACACTCTAGCAGTGTTCACACTCATGCACGCACACTCTCACCCACTCTCTATTGGTGGTTACAGACACGCATGCATGTGTACACAGTCTAGAGTGACCAGACATCAAATGTGAAAAATCAGGACAGGGGGTGTGGGGTAATAGGAGCCTATATAAGAAAAAGACCCCAAAATCGGGACTGTCCCTATAAAATCGGGACATCTGGTCACCCTAACACAGTCGCACCCACCCTCCAGCAGCACTTGCACATGTGCGCACACACACACAAAGAACCAAACCCCTCATCCTCTACTTGTGGGAAATTATTTGTGAGGAGAAACTCGTCTGTCCCTTCAGGTCCCTGAAACAAAGACGAAGGTGTAGTGTGATGAGCAAATATTTCATGTTTGATCAATGATTTATATGTGAAATTCCTATAGGATGGCAGGGGGTAACCACAGGAAACTCTCAGTGCTGCAGATGGCAGTAAACAGTGTGTCATTAGCAAATGATAGCGCAAACCACAGAGAAGTAGAGAGAGGAAGGAGCAAATACATTCCTGGCTGCAAGTTAGGAGTGATTAGAGCAGAACCAGAGGGTGTTTGTGTTTTTTGAGGGGAGTGGGGATATTTCTTGGGCTCTCATGCTCTTCCCCTATAAATAAATCAGTGTAGGTGGTCAAGGAGTCCTTGAAAACATCTAACAGTAAAGAAACAGAACAGTAGGAAACTGTGAAAAGAGAAGCATTTTGCTGTGCATTCATATGTGTGCACACAAAATCACATGATTTTTCCATCGTCCAAGCCTCTAGTGTGACAGAGGGAGGGAGAATAGTTCGCACGCATCAGCCTCATAAAATCTGCAAAGGCACCACTCTTGATTCAGCCATCGGCAGCTCCCAGACCTCACGCAGAGAATTAGAGTGAAATTCTATTTGCAGACCGACATCCCTAATGCTGCTGTGTCCTTATGTTTACTTCAGTTAACTGTCATCCCTTATAAAGTGAACTGTACCACAGCTACTGCTAAGGTTAAAAAAAAAAAACCCTTTGGAGTAGCTGCTATGGGGTGATATTTGAGAGAAACATAAATAGAAGTATCTGGGGAAATAAAAAAGAGACCTACTGAATGATGCAAAGCTCAAAAACGGGATAATTCAGCTCTTGTTTTCAGCACATTTCTTGGTTTTAGCCATGGCTGATAAAATATTTAACAGCCATCTTAGCACTCAGCATACCAATAATCACAGAACATCCAGTGCTCTCAGCCTCCGCTGAGACAGAAATCCATTGACGTGAAGTTTTCTTCTTTTCCCTGCAGATATTACATGCCATCCATCTTACCTCCAGTCTTAATGTGAGTCCCCAGACAAGTCTTTATTTCAGCATGCCTCTTAAGTGTCACAAACATCCACACCTCTGGAAACTACCAGCTAGAGAACTTCCCCAGTGTCAGTGTTTTTATTTGAAGTCACTCACTGTGTCTACTTGCTTTCAGAAATACAAATAAAAATTAATTTGTATTATTGTAATGTCGCAAGGCCCAGGCACTCCATTGTGCTAGGTGCTGTCCATACACTTAGTAAGAGACAATGCCCACCCCTCAGAGTTTATGATCTTAATAGACAAGCTGAAGGGGAAAAAAGGAAGTTATTCTTTTCATTTTATACATGTGGGGAACTGAGGCACAAAGATTGTGACTTGCCAAAGGTGTCTCAATCAATCTGTGGCAGAAGCAGGAATTGAACAAATGACTGTTGTGTCTCAGCCCAGGTCTCAACCACAATATCAGCTTTCGTGTGTGTGTGCGTGTGCACCATTTCATATAGATGTATGATATATGTACAGGCTGATGATGGTTTAATAGAAAGGGCTGATTTTCAGAATAGCCAAGCACCCAAAACTCTGGATCTGTGGGAGTAGTAGCTGTTCAGCAGTGCTGCAAATAAGGCACTCTTGTCATCTCACAACATTTGGTGCTTTTCCTAAAGCCCCAGCTGTCAGAATCAACAAATTACATGAGAATCTCTGCTTTCATTAAAAAAAAATAAAAAATTTCTAGCTGGAGAGAACAGCTTGAAAATGTGATGGTAGTGCAGGGGTGGGCAAACTATGGCCTGCAGGCTGGATCCGGCCCATCAGGGCTTTGGATTCGGCCCATGGGATTGCCACCCCTGTGGTGCTGCAGGTCCCGCACCGCTCCCGGAAGCGGACAGCACCACGTCCCGGTGGCCCCTGGGGAAGCTGGGAACGGGGATCCATGGCTAATGGGAGCTACGGGGGAGGTATCCGCAGGTGAGGGCAGCGCGTGGAGCCCTCTGTGCCCCCCCCACCCAGGGGCCACAGCGACATGCTGCCGGCCACTTCCAGGAGTGGCGCGGGGCCAGGGCAGGCAGGGAGCCTGTCTTAGCCCTGCTGTGCGCCGCTGCCACCCTAGAGCTGCTCCAGGTAAGCGGTGCCGGGCCAGACCCTGCACCCCAAACTCCTCCTGAACTCCGCACCCAAACACCCAGCCTCATCCCCTCCTGTGCCCCAGTCCCTTCCGGCTCCCTGCACTCCCTCCCGCACTCCAACCCTCTGCCCCAGCCCTACATTCGTGGCCCTGCATTCAATTTCCCCATGCAGATGTGGCCCTCAGGCCAAAAAGTTTGCTCACCCCTGTGCTAGTGCATCCTAAAGGTTCAAACCACAAGACAAGTTAAAAGAGCCCAAGATTGATTTAAAAAGAAACAAAAACGTATGATTTTAAGCCTCTGATCATTTTGGGGGGCTAAGGCTGACTCATGACTTTTGAACACTGGGATTCATGAAATGGGTCCTGTTTTTATTATAGACCGAGCTGGTGGTGATACCTATAGCTAAGGTTGCCTATCTTTTCTCTGGGTACCAGCTGGCTGTGCCTTTCTGAGAGAAAGGAATTTCCCACTGGTTAGAGCAAGGAACTGGTGATCAGCAGGCTTGAGTTGGGTTCCTTCCTCTACCACTGACCTTGATATGACCTTAGAGAAGTCATTAAAACTGTGTGCCCCAGCAGACATCCACCATGGAAAACTGCCTCAGTTTCCCCATCTGCAAAATAGGGATAATACATACTAAGTAAATCACCCTGAGACTGAGAGAAACGGCTCTATCTACATAGGTACAAAATGATATTGCAGTGGGTCCCCCTGAATAACTAGCTTTTTGGGCCTGTTTTCATCCTATATAGCAGGGGTGGCCAAACTCTGGCTTGTGAGTCACATGCAGCTCTTTTACAGTTAAAGTGTGGCTTTCGGAGCCCCCCTCACACTCACCCCGATTCTCCAACTAGCAGACAGGGGTGGGAGGGAAAGAAGCTTGGGGCTTCTATCTTGTGTGGGGGGGGGGGGGGGGAGGGGGGCTCCTTCTGCCTAGCAGGGAGGAGGATCTCGGGGCTCCAGCCCCATGGGGCATGCCTGCCAGGCTCAGGGCTTCAACAAGAATGGGGCTTCAGTCCTGAGCCCCGGCAGGCACCTCCCACAGGGCTGAAGCCCTGTGACCTGGCAGACGTGCCCCAGCTCTGAACTTCTGAAGGTTGTCATATGCAGCTCAGAGGGTCGGTAAGTTTGGCCAAACCTGCTATACATGTTAAAAGTAGATGGCTTTTTTGTTTGAAATTATTTTTTAGCCAAAACATGGCTCTTTCATCAAACCAGAAATTGCCTTCAGAAATGTTCTTAACATTTTTTGGAGTGCGGAGAGGGAGGGTTTAATTGAAAAACAGGTTTTTTTTCTCCAGCAACATGGGGTGAAAACGTTGTGTAAAACCGAAACGTTTCCCAAATAGCTAACTTTTTTGTTTTGTTTTTTGGTTGCAGAAAACTGAAAATATTTCTGTTCTTGGTGCAAATCTCGAAACTTTTGTAGAAAAATTTAATAGATATTTCATCAAAAATTTTTTGCAGGGAAGAAAACATTTTCTGATCAACTCTCTAACTACAAGTTCCTCACGTTACACTGTGCCAGCATCTGTTTTCTCTCTCTCTCCTTCTTCCCCCCCTTCTCTGAGAAAAAGTCTCTAAAGAAATTGCTGCTCCAGCATCAGTAAAGGTGATCTGCAAAAGTTAACATTGCTATTGAGCACAGTGCTAATGCATTAGGTGGCAATCCAGTGAGGCGTCTTTTGTATTCTGTTGAACCTTGATCCATTGCCACTGTGTGGTTGGGTGAATTCCTAAATTCTGACTCTAGCAATATGGAAGTAGCTCCTCAATAGAGCTGATGAAATCTTTCCCTCAATTTCCACAAAAAAATTCAAAGTTGTTTTCATTTTGTATGATTTGTTGTCCGTTTTTGTTTTTGGTAAAGCATATTTTCAATAAATAAAACATTTTGGAAATGTCAACAAATTTCATGAAAAGTTTGGTTTTAAAAAAAAAATTGCTTCCACATCAGCATGTCTCTGATTATTAGAGAAGTGTACAGCTCATATTGTGATAGGTGCTGTAGAAAACCCTGTGAAACGTATTACTAGCCCGACAGTATTGAGTCCTCTTGTAACAATGGATAAAACATTTAATTTTAATGTCAGATTAAACCAGGCTCTTCTATAGCATCAACCACAGCAAGATATGTAAAGGAAGATTGTAGTCCCTTATCTTTATGCTGGGGATTTTGATATATCCTGGTACCACTAGGAGATGTGTCCGAAGAAAAAGGCATTAAGATGCATTCCAGTACTGGGAAATCAGAATTTCCCATCTAACTTGTTGAAGTGATGAACAAAGAGGGAAAAGGAACTGAGTACATAGGAGACATGGTAAACATTTATATGAATAATAATTTGGCTCTTCTTCCACACTTGTTTCCTTCTCTTTCATTCAGATTTCCACCTGAAACAGGGAGATACCCATGTAATTCAAAATGAACATACACAAATATTTTAAGCACTCTTGAAAGTCTTGACAATCATAAGGAAATTTACATCCATTCCTAAAAGTTTCCTATCATAGTTCTGCCTGAACTTTTGCATGAAGGATGGGGTTGGACAGCAGGAGCAGAGCAAGGTCAGCATTAAGCATACCTCCACGTTGTTACTTGATAACCTTAGTTCTGTGGCTGGTATAATGGGCTGCTATTGCTGCAGCTAATGTTGCCACAGCTATATCACATAATAGGGTTGCCCTTTCTCACTTTTCTTTTCCAACCCACACAGTTGAAAGGGTTCAGAGATGTGGCCATTAGTCACCATAGACCCTCATAGTTCCATTAGCTTAATACAAAAACAAAATTTACACCTAAAACCTAATTTTCTTAGGCCTTGTCTATACTACAAGACTATTTCGAATCAACTTAGTTCGAATTTGTGGATTCGACCTTATGAAGTCGAATTTGTGTATCCATACTAAATACACTAATTCGAATTTCTGAGTCCACATTCACGGGGCCAGCGTCGACTTTGGAAGCGGTGCACTGTGGGAAGCTATCCCACAGTTCCCGCAGTCCCCGCTGCCCATTGGAATGCTGGGTAGAGCCCCCAATGCCTGCTGGGGGGAGAAATGTGTCGAGGGTGGTTTTGGGTAAGTGTCGTCATTGAACCGTCAATCACAACCTCCCTCCCTCCCTCCGTGAAAGCGCCTGCGGGCAATCTGTTCGTGCACTTTTCTGGTCAGTGACAGCGCGGACGCCACAGCACTGCAAGCACGGAGCCCGCTGCGATCATCGCCGTTTTCTCCTCCTCGCACTTTATCGTCCACGTCTTCCACAGTCAGCTGCTGAGAAATTGGGCTACTTTTCAATGGTGCTGCAAGCACTGGGGGACCATAGGGGACGTTTTACAAACATCAACGTCGGGTGGCCGGGCAAGGTTCATGATGCGTGTGTTTTCAGGAACTGTGGGCTGCTCAGATGCCTGCAGGAAGGTAGTTTCTTCCCGGACCACGAAATAACGGTTGTGGATGTGCAGATGCCTATAGTCATCCTCGGGGACCCAGCCTGCCCGCTAATGCACTTGCTCATGAAGCCCTATACAGGCGCCTGGGACAGCGACAAGGAACTCTTCAAATACCAGCGAGCAGCGTGACCTGTGACTGTTCAGTTTCTTTACAGAGAAGCTGAACCTGCCCCTGTTTCTTTACCCACTGACTGTTGACTCTCCTCTTCGGTTACATACCCCGTTCACCCCGTTACCCCCACTTCCAGCACACGTGTAAAAATAAAATACATGTCCCATTATTACTTAACAAAGGTTTCTTTATTCATGACTTTTCGTGAAAGGGTTGAAACTGGGATGCAGGCTGTGCTGGGTAGGGTGTGCGGTGATGTAAAGACCACCTCTAAACTCAAGGAATGACAGGCTCCTGCTCCTAGAGCGGTCCGCAGTGCCGGAAGGCTTCTTTCAACGGAGCCTGCCATCCCTCTTTATGGAATTCTGTGTGCGGGCGGATATGTGACCTTGTGGTGGAGGAGGACGGATACAGATTCCTCAGCTGCGTGACTCAGCGGTCCAGGACAAGGACCGCTGTATAAGATCTGTAACCGCCCTCCCCCGCTGCAAAGTCACATCTCCCCCGCCCACACAGATCCTGGAAACCACCTCCAAAAACCAACCATGTTGCCTACTGACTGCACCGTGTGTGTGACCCGCTGCTGATCCTGCCCCCGTGTCTGTACCCTGGGAAAGATGACTGTCCTATGCAATTAACCACCCCCCATTCGAACACAGTCTTCTTTGAAAAAACATAACGGAAACAGTAATTAACAGCAAAACATTTTTATTAATTAAGTAGACAGTTAGGGGATGGGACTGGGATTGGGACTACTGTGAGTCTGGAAGTGAAGGACTTCGGCAAATGTAGGGTATGATAGCTTTTGGGTACTTGAGCACTGTGCTGTGGTGCAATGACAGTATTCACGTCCCCAGCCGCCCCTCCTCCTGATTATTTTCGGTGAGGGGGGTATGGGACTTTGTGGCGGGGGAGGGCGGTTGCAGATACACTGCAGGGGGGCTCTGTCCTCCTGCGGTCCTGCAGAACATCCACAAGGCGCCTGAGCGTGTCCGTTTGCTCCCTCACTAGTCCAAGCATTGTTTCAGTCGCCTGCTTGTCTTCCTCACGCCACCTCTCCTCCCGTTCGCTGTGTGAGCGCTGGCACAGAGAGACGGTCTCCCTCCACTGGCTCTGCTGGTCCGCCTCTGCTAGGTAGCAGCCCATACGTTCCTCGAACATCTTGTCCCTTGTCTTTTTCTTTCGCCGCCTAATCTTTGCCAGCCTCTGCGAGGGGGATGCTGTGGCAGGTCTGGAGACAGTGGAAGCTGTGAGATGGGAAACAGGGAGTGAATTCCTTGCAAAGATACATTTTTGCGAACAATTAACTGAGTCTAGGCTGTCTCTGTGAATTCTGGGTTGAGACCCCTGTGCCTGCTGGGGCACAAATCATTTTCGCGGTGGATACTGGGTAAATGTCGCCAGTCATTCCTTCCTCCGGGAAAGCAACGGCAGACAATCATTTCAAGCCCGTTTTCCCAGAATTGCCCTGGCATACGCCATAGCGTGGCAACCATTGACACTGTTTTGCCTTTTGTGTATGTCACCGTATGTGTACTAGATGCCGCTGACAGAGGCGGGCCAGCAGCGCTACACAGCAGCATGCTTTTGCTTTTGCATGACAGCAGAGATGGTTACCAGCCATATTGTACCATCTACCATACCATAAATTGGCAATAAGATGGTAATAAGATGGGCATGGTTACCTGTCCTTTTGCACTGCCCCATTTGGTGCTGTCATAAGTGCCCCTGGCCAAGCAGCCAGGGGCGCAAAAGCAAAAATTGGGAATGATTCCCTGAGTCAATCCCTCCTTTTTGGTATCTAAAAATAGAATCAGTCCTGCCTAGATTATGGGCAAGTGTACTAGAGAACCACTGTATCATAGAACCAGAGAGCACAGCTGCTCTGTGTCTGATCCTGCATAAATTATGAGCTGTATGCTATTCACAGGGGGTGCTCCTGCAACAACACCACCTGTTCATTCCGTTCTTACCCCAGCCTTCCTGGGCTACCATACCATTGTCCCCCCACTTGTGTGATGAAGTAATAAAGAATGCAGGAATAAGACACAGTGACTTGTTTGTGAGAAATGAGTGGAAGGAAGCCTCCAGCTGCAATGATAGGCCAGGCAGGACATTAAGGAGTGTGGATGAAGGAGCCCATCATCCCTCTGCTAGTCCAGGGGCAATTGAATCTTTTATTTACAATGAAGGGTGGGGGCTGATGGAGCTCAGCCCCCTGTTGCAATGATGAGGACGGTTACCAGCCATATTGCACCATCTGCCATCAAAAATTAGGGACAGGCGCCCTTGATCGACCTTACTGATGCTAGTCGGCATGGTTACCAGCCCTTTTGCACTGCCCCATGTGCCAATAGGCTGATGATGAGGACGGATTTCCATCTTTCTGTACCATCAGCCATCCATAGCGTGGGGGGAGCAAGGATGTTGGTGTTGAGTGCTGCACCATCGCGTCTATCTGCAGCATTCAGTAAAGATAGGGTGACATGTAAAAGAGTCAACAGAGGATTGTTTTCACTTCTGGTGGTGGGTGGGGTGTGTGCGCAAATTGCCGAACTATGCCCTGACCCACCGCAGACACTGTGTTTGACCCTAGAAGCATTTGGAGCTCATCCAAGAATGCAAATACTTTTCGGAGACAGCAGGAACTGTGGGATACCTTGCGTCCTCATTCCCCCCTCCCTCCATGAGCGTCCATTATATTCTTTGGCTTTCCGTTACGCTCGTCACGCAGCTGCGTGCTGAATCTGTGCTATGCCGTCTGTCCGTAGATTTCTTAAAAATACTTTGGACCAGGTGTAAAATTACAGTAATTACCCTAATTAGATGCAGGAGTCTCCGAGCGAGATCACCCTGAGGAGGGTCACTGAAGGAGATAGAGAGCGCATGCTGCGTGAAAGCTAGCACGAACCAGGGCCCGATGCAGCCGTGCTCGGGGAGGCAGTGCTCCCTGAGTACCTCATGAAAGCCTTGCGCGGAAAACTGTGCTACCACGGAGCACCCAATAAGGCAGCTCTCCCCAGGAACCTCCTGCTGATGCTTTTCGATTGACGCAAGGAGAGCTTCGTGGAGATCTCCAAGGATGATTTCTGTTCTATCCCCATATCTAGAGAGACCTCCTTTTCACACAGTTAAGATTGCTGTTATATTAAGAATAAAAGTTAACATGGTTAAAGCACTTACCGACTGCTCCTTCCCCTGATTCAGGGTCCGGGTTAATGGCCGGGGAGGGTTGTTGGGGGATCTCCGTGACGGTGATGAATAGATCCTGGCTGTCGGGGAAACCAGCGTTGTAAGCGCTCTCGCCTGCCTCGTCCTCCACAAACCCTTCCTCATCTTCCCCGTCCGCGAACATCACCGAGGAACTGGCCGTCGACACTGTCCCATCATCAGAGTCCACGGTCACTGGTGGGGCAGTGGTGGCAGGCTCCGTAGCGTCCGTTTGCCGCTTTGATTTTTTGGTAGCCTTGTCTGGGGTCCTTGATTTTCACGCGGCGCTGCGTTGCATCCCGTCTGTATCCTCTGTCTCTCATGGCTTTGGAGACCTTCTCGTAGGTCTTCGCATTCCCTGTTTTGGAGCGCAGCTCCGAAAGCACAGACTCCTCACCCCACACACCGATCAGATCGAAGAGTTCCCAGTCAGTCTATGCTGGGTCCCTCTTTCTATTCACAGATAACATGAACTCCTCTGCTGGAGAGCTCTGCATCGTTGCAGGTGCTGCGGAGCTCGCCCCGATGTCCAGCCAGGACGTCAGATTCAAAGTGCCTAGACAGGAAAATGAATTCAAATTTTCCCGGGTCATTTCCTGTGTGGCTGGTCAGAGAATCCAAGCTCGGACTGCTGTCCAGAGCGTCAACAGAGTGGTGCACTGTGGGATAGCTCCCGGAGCTACTAAGTTCAATTTGCATCCACACCTAGCCTAATTCGAGCTAGCCATGTCGAATTTAACGTTACTCCACCTGTCGGGGTGGAGTACCAAATTCGAACTAAAGAGCCCTCTAGTTCGAATTAAATGGCTTCCTGGTGTGGACAGTTGAGCGGTTAGTTCGAATTAACGCTGCTAAATTCAAATTAAAGTCCTAGTGTAGACCAGGCCTTAAAGTACCAAATAGGAAGTTGCAGGTTATCCTATCAGAGAGATTATCATCATGGGTTTGGTCAACTTCTGTGTCAAGACAATTATAACAATCGATTGTAACAAATTACTTGGGCAGTATTGTTTTTGTACAAAGCCACTTAGTTTGGGAGAATACCTTGGTAGGATTAATCTTGCTCTTTGGGCATGGACTTTTGCCAATATTTTACAGTCTATCTTTTCTCAAAGAAATAGGTCTGTAACTGGCACATCTGCCTGGCCATTTGTTTAGTTTTAATAATACAAGTATAGATGCTATCTGAAGGGAGCTCTTCTTGAGCCTTGGCTTTGAAGATTCTTACAAGTATAAAGGTGGTGTTAGTTTGGACAAGTGTTGATGAAGCTCCATGAGGAGGCCATCTGTGCCTGGTTTAACAGTGATTATTAGAGGTGGTTGAAAATTTTCTGTTTGAAACATTTATCAACAGAAAGTGGGTGTGGGGAAAAGGAAATTTTCACAAGAATATCTCAATTTTCATGGGAAATGTTCACGTTTTTGGTGAAAAAATTAAATATTTTGATTTTCAGTTTTTTGATGAAAACCCCAAAAATGTAAAAGAGAATTTTATGCATAACTAGAACAAATAGGTTGGTTTTGTCTACATTTATTGTAGGGGGAAACAAGATTTTCCCAACCAGCTCTAGTTATGATGGCTTCCCTCTAAAGTAATTGGTGCTACAGAAAAGTCCTTTTGATAATTTGGGAAGGGACAAGTGATTTCAGGAGCACTGGGTTGGCTGAGTAACACTTCTTGTACAACTTATTAAAAGGCATTTCTGGCTAGTTGGAATGTATATAAGCCTCGCCTGTAGCCTCATACCACCAGTCTGCCTCAGTCTGTTCCTTGAGTCTATGAGCCAATAGTTTGCCTGACTTTTTTTCCTCAGTTCTGGTAAATTTGCAGGAAGCTAAACAAGGCAAATTCAGCCTTCACTGTACTCACTTCATATGTAATGCTGATAAACTTCCCAAGCTTTTCCTGAGATGATGCATCAATATAGACTGGAAAACGTTTGTAGTTTTCCAGACCATTCTATTACTTTGGGCTAATATTCCCCACGAATGCCTGAAAGAATGGAGCTGCTGCCCTGTTCTCCAGAAAGACAGTTACATGAATGATGTTACAGTTCAGTTCATTTACTATGCTGCCAGTTGTCCTGCTGCCCTCTGTGGATTAGCAGCTTGGGCAGTTGCCCAGGCAAGAACAAAACTTGAGAAACAAAAGGATAAGAGATTAATTTAGAAAAAGAAATTAAAAAGTGAAAAGCAAAACTACGTCCAAGTCTAAGGCTGCTGTGTTATGCCAGGGTGAATATGCACAAATTTACCTCTGCCTTTCCTTGCAACTACCCCACACTCTGTTTTCTACCCTGATTGTACTCCCTGCTTATGCCCCTTTAGTCAATTATTCCTTAAAACCACACCTTTCTACCCTTCTGTACTGATTGCTGTAGAATATATATTGTATGTTTTATTTAGAGACATCTAAAAGAGACTAGAAAAGTGTTGTGTCCCACTTTAGGGCATTCTCTAACTGTGCATTTCCCAGGATGACAAAACATACCCTGTGTTCACACCCTACTGCAGGAATTTTTGTACGAGCCATGTCTTTAGAGGTATCACTTAAAATGCATGTAGCAGCTTTATATGTGATGTTATAACCATAAACCAAGGTGATGACTAAAAGTATGTTTTGCAAATAAGTCTGGGGAGTGGCCAAACCAGTTCCTCAGAGACAAGGGGCAAGCTGCCACATCAGCCAGGCTGATGAACCTGCTAAGTGGCCATTCTTTGGCAGGAAACAGGGCAGGGATGAAAATCTATATTTTACCAGAAACAAAAAAACAACACCCAGTAGGAAATATCATTCCACATAGACTCTTTGTCTCCTGGGTCCCAGCTGAGAACCTTTTTTTTTCTTTTTTCAAGAGAGGGACTGAAACTATAAAGAGGAGGCACTTCTCCCTCTCCCCGACCATCACATTCACTGCACCTGAAGAAACAAAGAAAGCAGCCATTGGACTGTGGGTGAGGGGTCCTGACCTGAGAGTTTGGTCAGTAATCTGCTGAAGCATGTGGTGAGAGAACTTTGCTTTGAATCTAATGTAGTTTAAGTTAGGCACCAGTAAATGAGGTTTAGGTTGGACATTAGGAAAAAGTTCCTAACTCTCAGGGTGGTTAAACACTGGAATAAATTGCCTAGGGAGATTGTAGAATCTCCATCTCTGGAGATATTTAAGTGTAGGTTAGATAAATGTCTATCAGGGATGGTCTAGACAGTATTTGGTCCTGCCATGAGGGCAGGGGACTGGACTCGATGACCTCTTGAGGTCTCTTCCAGTCCTAGAGTCTATGAATCTATAAGTGTTTTATCTTTATTTTTCTTTTAACCATTTCTGATTTATGCCTCATTCCTTATTCCCATTTAAAATCTATCTCTTTGTAGTTAATATATTTTTTTAATCTAATCCAGTGTGTTCAAGTTGAAGTGTCTGGTTAACACCATTTGGGATAACAAGTTGTATGCATATTATTCCCTTAAAGGAATAACAGACTTTGTACTGTCCAGGAGAGAGCTGGGAAGTACAGGACATACATTTCTGGGGGGAAATCTGGGATTGGGAGTGTGCTAGGTTTACCCTGTGTCAATCATTAAGGCTGGTAGAAGAGGGGAAGGAGTTTAAGCCCTGGCTTCACTTCCCACAGCACTGATTGCTAGAGAACCATGGAGGAGACTACATGCTTCAGCCTGTTAAATGGTTGCATTTTTTGTGTTCATTAGGGAACTTAGGGAGCCATTGTGCCCTCTTGAGACATGTCTCTTTGAAGCAGCCACTGGGGTGGTGAGCTGGGAAGCTTTTGCACTACCCCCAACATGGGCCTGTGCCTTCAAAGCACAGTAGAGCCCAGGAAGGGACACTGTCAGCTAATGTCCCAATAATGCATATTGTGGATGCATTTCTGTACCTGTGATGCTGATAACATCCTAGACTAAAAATAAAAGAACTGTAAAAATCCAATGAAATTGTCGCTTGATTTTGAGTAGTGGAATCACTCCTACAGCCATCCCCATAGCTGGCACTAATCAGCATCTTTGTCAGCAATCTCAGTCAGATAAAATGCGCGAGGGTAAAATGGCTATTGAGACTGATATATTCTTTCACTCCTACAGGTGCTCCACATAGGACAAGTTTGAAGCCCACTGTTTAGGTAGTGTGGGGAAGCTCGTGCTACCTTGTTGGTTTAGCTGAGACACTATATTTACTTTAGTCTGACATATGCTTATTGCTTAAGGGCAGTTTTGAAAGTGCTCCTCTGTGCTATGTTATGGCTGCTTCAGCTGTTCAGTGATGTTTTCCTGCTGGTGCTTTGGAGTCCCACATAGGAGTGTGATTTTCCCTGTGAAAGAGTTAGTCTGCCGAACCGACAGCTGTGAAGGGTGCATTGAATTGGGATGATGGTACGTTTTTTGCCCGATTTTCTTTTCACATTTTTCTGACTGGCTCTATTCCCTTACAGTGGAGTCTCTATTAGCCCTACCATCGCAAGTGCTGCAACTGCTCTCAAGCTAAAAGCTGACAATTCAAGTTTCATAAGAATTAAAATCATTTATAAAGAAATTAAGGAGAAGTGTAAATACTTGAAATCCTCAGTAATTGGAGCCTTTTAAGGTTTGCCGTCACTTAACACTTACTAGACTCACAATCTCTATAATACAAGTAACTCTGCCTAAATGAAGTATATGAGCTGGATTTTTTTCTTCAGTAACAACCACAGAGCTCCCATCGTGCAACCTGAATTGAAACCAATGGGGATTGCATGCATCTAACAGAGCAGATTTGGTTCTATGTTTCCATTTACATTACATGGTGTTCAATTCTAAGAGTTTAAAAATATGTTTATCAGCCAAGAGGCATGTGTTCAAAGTCATCTGAATCCTGGCATTAATTGTCCTAGTTAGGTGGTGGAATTGCATACTCTGCTTTTGGAAGTTATCTTTGTTGGTAAACAGACCCATATTTCAGTATTAGCTTTGATTCTCTGCATGCACAACACAGAGGATACTAATAAGCTCTCCTAGCGTTAATATCCCGAGGAAAACGACTGCAGAAAACAGCATGCCTGTGATGCTACAGTGCATCGCACAAACATTGTATATCAATGATGAGGTAGACTGTAAAGAAAAAAGAAGAGATGTAATGGATAAGACAGAGTCTGTCTGGGCAAAAATCACATTGGGGAAGAAAGCTACTAGAGCCTCCCCTGGGATAGTGCTTGGGGTGTGCTACAGACCACCGGGATCTGATTTGGATATGAATAGAGACCTCTTTAATGAAGTAAATACTAATGGGAATTGTGTGATCATAGGAGACCTTAACTTCCCAGATACAGACTGGAGGTCAAGTGCTAGTAATAATAATAGGGCTCAGATTTTCCTGGATGTGATAGCTGATGGATTCCTTCACCAAGTAGTTGCTGAACCAACAAGAGGGGATGCCATTTTAGATTTGGTTTTAATGAGTAGGGCTGACCTTACAGAAGAAATGGTTGTAGGGGACAACCTTGGTTCGAGCGATCATCAGCTAATTCAGTTTAAACTAAATGGAAGGATAAACAAAAATAGATCTGTGACTAGGGTTTTTGATTTCAAAAGGGCTAACTTAAAAAAATTAAGGAAATTAGTTAGGGAAGTGGATTGGACTGAAGAACTTGTGGATCTAAAGGCAGAGGAGACCTGGATTTACTTCAAGTCAAGCTTGCAGAAACTAGCAGAAGCCTGCATCCCAAGAAAGGGGAAAAATTCATAGGCAGGAATTGTAGACCAATCTGGATGAGCAAGCATCTCAGAGAGGTGATTAAGAAAAAGCAGAATGCCTACAAAGAGTGGAAGATGGGAGTGATCAGCAAGGAAAGCTACCTTATTGAGGTCAGAACATGTAGGGATAAAGTGTGAGAGGCCAAAAGCCATGTAGAGTTGGACCTTGCAAAGGAAATTAAAACTAATAGTAAAAGGTTCTATAGCCATATAAATAAGAAAACAAAGAAAGAAGTGGGACCGCTAAACACTGAGGATGGAGTGGAGGTTAAGGATAATCTAGGCATGGCCCAATATCTAAACAAATATTTTGCCTCAGTCTTTAATGAGGCTAATGAGGAGCTTAGGGATAATGGGACAAATGGGAATGAGGATATGGAGTAGGTCTTACCACATCCGAGGTAGAAGCCAAACTCAAACATCTTAATGGGACTAAATAGGGGGGGTGGGGGGCAGATAATCTTCATCCAAGAATATTAAAGGAACTGGCACATGAAATTGCAAGCTCATTAGCAAGAATTTTTAATGAATCAGTAAATTCAGGGCTTGTACCGTATGATTGGAGAATTGCTAACATAATTCCTATTTTTAAGAAAGAGGGGGGGAAAAAGTGATCCAGGTAACTACAGGCCTGTTAGTTTGACATTTGTAGTATGTAAGGTCTTGGGAAAAATTTTTGAAGGAGAAAGTAGTTAAAGACATTGAGGTCAATGGTAATTGGGACAAACTACAACATGGTTTTACAGAAGGTAGATCGTGCCAAACCAACCTGATCTCCTTCTTTGAGATGGTAACAGATTTTGTAGACAGAGGAAACACAGTGGATCTAATTTACCTTGATTTCAGTAAGTCATTTGATATGGTTCCACATGGAGAATTATTAGCTAAATTGGAAAAGATGGAGATCAATATGAAAATTGAAAGATGGATAAGGAACTGGTTAAAGGGGAGACTACAACGGGTCGTACTGAAAGGTGAACTGTAAGGCTGGAGGGAGGTTACTATTGGAGTTCCTCAGAGATCGGTTTTGGGACCAATCTTATTTAATCTTGACTTTGGTACAAAAAGTGGGAATGTGGTAATAAAGTTTGCGGATGACACAAAGCTGAGAGGTATTGCCAATACAGAGAAGCACTGGGATATCATACAGGAAGATCTGGATGACCTTGTAAACTGGAGTAATAGCAATAGGATGAAATTTAATAGTGAAAAGTGTAAGGTCATGCATTTAGGGATTAATAACAAGAATTTTTGTTATAAGCTGGGGACTCATCAGTTGGAAGTAACAGCGGAGGAGAAGGACCTCTGAGTATTGGTTTATCACAGGATGACTATGAGCTGCCAGTGTGATATGGCCGTGAAAAAAGCTAATGCGATTTTTAGGATGCATCAGGTGAGGTATTTCCAGTACAGATAAGGAGGTGATAGTACTGTTATACAAGGCACTGGTGAAACCTCGTCTGGAATACTGTATGCAGTTCTGGTCTCCCATGTTTAAGAAGGATGAATTCAAACTGGAACAGGTACAGGGAAGGGCTACTAGGATGATCCGAGGAATGGAAAACATGTCGTCTGAAAGGAGACTCAAAGAGCTTGGCTTGTTTAGCCTAACCAAAAGAAGGCTGAGGGGAGATATGATTGCTCTCTATAAATATCAGAGGAATAAATACCAGGGGGAGAGAGGAATTATTTAAGCTCAGTACCAATGTGGACACAAGAACAAATGGATATAAACTGGCCATCAGGAAGTTTAGACTTGAAATTAGACCAAGGTTTCTAACTATCAGAGGAGTGAAATTCTGGAGCAGCCTTCCAAGGGGAGTAGTGGGGGCAAAAGACATATCTGGCTTCAAGACTAAGCTTGATAAGTTTATGGAGGGGATGGTATGATGAGATCAATTAATTGCCAGAATGAGGCTATTAATTGATCTTTGACTATTTGTGGTAAATATGCCCAGTGTCCTGTGATGGGATGTTAGATGGGGTGGGATCTGACTTACTACAGAGAATTCTTTCCTGAGTGTCTGGCTGGTGAGTCTTGCCCACATGCTCAGGGTTTAGCTGATTGCCATATTTGGGGTCGGGAAGGAATTATCCTCCAGGGCAGATTGGCAGAGGCCCCGGAGGTTTTTTGCCTTCCTCTGCAGCGTGGGGCATGGATCAATTGCTGCAGGATTCTCTGCACCTTGAAGTCTTTAAACCATGATTTGAGGACTTCAATAGCTCAGACATAGGTTAGGGGGTTGATACAGGAGTGGGTGGGTGAGATTCTGTGGCCTGTGTTGTGCAGGAGGTCAGACTAGATGATCATAATGGTCCCTTCTGACCTTAAAGTCTGAGTCTATGAAACACTCTTTCATACACAAAACAACATTAAGCAGGTCTGAATTTAACCCCTAAATTGTGAAATAACTATATCCTTTGTCTTTATGGAATCAGGTCTGTTTTGAACACTTTGCTAGAATTCATTTCTAACATAAATTTGTTGTGGGAGATCTCCTTTATTTTGGTTTGTATCTTTCTTTCTTTATTATAATTCCTGAGTGACAAATTTACCTGGGGATAGCTGAGCTGTGAATGCATCAATGTGTTTAGATTAGTTTGTAGTTATGAATATTCCAGTTTTTCTAGAGAAATGAACACAGTTAATAATGTTACAATGATAAGACATTACTGTTTACCAACCTTCTCCCCCCAAACCTCCCCCCATTTGGATCTTGTATCTCTGAGGATTTATTTGGAATATCAATATTTTCACAGCTGCAAAATACAGGTGGCATAGGATGTTGGTGAATGAGTATGATATGTTTTCCAAAGGCAGAAAAATGAAGTCAACAGTCACAAGACTAATTGACAATCATTAGTGGGTTGATCTTTTGCACCAATTGTTGGTTTAAGGCTTGAAAAATCTATCAATATCCCTGACAGCAAAAATTAGTCTGAGATTCCAGCTCTCAGTTGACTAATTAACCTCTCTAATGCTGATAGACTTCCACCAGGTACATCCAGGAAATACACTTATTCAGTCTAAGTACTCTGAGATGTTTCATTCATTTGAATGGACATTCCATTGGGAACTACAACTCAGAAGGTGTATGAACAGTCCATCAGCAGCGAAAGCATTAAAGAGAACAGTTTCATGGTTGCATTAGAGAAGAAACTGGTCATGCATAAGCTAAAATATCTTTGATAAGTAAACACGGAATACAAAGTCTGGAACAGGGGTCGGCAACCTTTCAGAAGTGGTGTGCCGAGTCTTCATTTATTCACTCTGATTTAAGGGTTCGCGTGCCAGTAATACATTTGAACGTTTTTAGAAGGTCTCTTTCTATAAGTCTATAATATATAACTAAACTATTGTTGTATGTCAGGTAGATAAGGTTTTTAAAATGTTTAAGAAGCTTCATTTAAAATTGAATTAAAATGCAGAGCCCCCCGGACCGGTGGCCAGGACCTGGGCAGCATGAGTGCCACTGAAAATCAGCTCGCGTGCCGCCTTCGGCACCTGTGCCATAGGTTGCCTTGCCTACCCCTGGTCTAGAAACTGACTGCTAGATTATGGTGCTAGAATGCAGTATCTTAAAACTGTAGACAGCTCTGTAGATGCTTCTGATTTAAATTTGCCCTTGTAGGAACTGCCAACTAGGACTAACACATGCAATATTCATATGAAAGTAAAAATTGTTTAAGCAAAATATAGTGAATCTGCAGAATTCTTGTTCCACATGTGAGTGTGAATCTGCAATCCTCTGCCAGGAAAATATTGTTGAAAAATATCTGTTACGCTGTACATTGTGAGCTGAATAACAAGACTCTTAAAGGAAAATGGCTGTGACTGATCATAAATAAGAGTTGAGGTAAATATAGGAATATTCACTGATATCAAATGAATTTTCTAAACACTATTACTGTGTAAATATATATACAAGTATTTGTGAATACTGGTGGTGTATTTAAGTGTTAGCTGCCATTTGACTGGTATTTCCCAGCAAGAATTTCAGGCCTGGTCTACACTACGCGTTTAAACCGGTTTTAGGAGCGTTAAACCGATTTAACGTCACACCCGTCCACACTAAGAGGCCCTTTATATCGATATAAAGGGCTCTTTAAACCGGTTTCTGTACTCCTCCCCAACGAGAGGAGTAGCGCTAATATCGGTATTACCATATCGGATTAGGGTTAGTGTGGCCGCAAATCGACGGTATTGGCCTCCGGGGGGTATCCCACAATGCACCACTGACCACTCTGGACAGCAATCAGAACTCGGATGCAGTGGCCAGGTAGACAGGAAAAGCCCCACGAACTTTTGAATATCATTTCCTGCTTGCCCAGCGTGGAGCTCTGATCTGCACGGGTGGCGATGCGGTCCCAAATCCAAAAAGAGCTCCAGCATGGACCGCACGGATGTGATCGCTGTATGGGCAGACAAATCTGTTCTATCAGAGCTCCGTTACAGATGACGAAATTCCAAAGCATTTAAAAAAAATCTCCAGACAGAGGGCACAGCAGGGACTCAGCACGCTGCCGCGTGATAAGCGTAACGGAAAGCCAAAGAATCAAATGGACACTCATGGAGGGAGGGAGGGGGGACTGAGGACTCAAGCTATCCCAAAGTTCCTGCAGTCTCCGAAAAGCATTTGCATTCTTGGCTGAGCTCCCAATGCCCGTAGGGTCAAACACATTGTCCGCAGTGGTTCAGGGCATAGCTCGTCAATTTACCCCCCCCCCCACCACCTCCAGAAGTAAAAGGGAAAAAAAATCCTCTCTTGACTGTTTTAAATGTCACCCTATGTCTACTGAATTCTGCTGGTAGACGCGATGCTGCGGCACTGAACTGTAGCATCCTTGCCCCCCCCCCCTCCTTGGTGGCTGATGGTACAACATGACTGATATCTGTCGTCATCATCAGCCTTGTGGCAGATGGTATAGTGCAGAAGGACTGGTATCTGTCCTCATCATCAGCCCATGAGTGCTACTACTTCCCAGTAGATGGTACAGAACGGCTGGTAACCGCCTTCATCATAGCAACAGGGGGCTCCATCAGCCCCCGCCCTTCATGTGTAAAGAAAAGATTCTGTTCTGCCTGGATTATCATAGCAGCGGGATGCTGGGCTCCTCTCCCCCACACTGCTTAATGTCCTGTCTGGACTATCATAGCAGCTGGAGGCTGCCTTCCCCTCATTTCATCTCACTAACAAGTCACTGTTTCTTATTCCTGCATTCTTTATTACTTCATCACACAAATGGGGGGACACTGCAACGGTAGCCCAGGAAGGCTGGGGGAGGAGGGAATCAACAGGTGGGGTTGTTGCAGGGGCACCCCCTGTGAATGGCATGCAGCTCATCATTTCTGCAGGATCTGACACAGAGCGGCTGTGCTCTCTGGTTCTCTGATACACTGGTTCTCTAGTACACTTGCCCCATATTCTAGGCAGGACTGATTCTATTTTTAGATACCATAAAGGAGGGATTGACTCAGGGAGTCATTCCCATTTTTGTCTTTTGCGCCCCCAGCCGATCTCAGCCAGAAGGCACCTATGACAGCAGCAGATGGTACAGCACAGAAGGACTGGTAACCGTCATCTCATTGCCAATTTACAATGGCATGGTAGATGGTACAGAACGGCTGATAACCATCTCTGCTATCATGCAAAAGCAAATGAATGCTGCTGTGTAGTGCTGCTGAATTGCCTCTGTCAGCGGCATCTAGTACACATACGGTGACAGTGACAAAAGGCAAAACAGGCTCTGTGGTTGCCATGCTAATGGCGTCTGCCAGGGCAATCCAGGGAAAAAGGGTGCGAAATGATTCTCTGCCGTTGCTTTCCCAGAGGAAGGAGTGACTGACGACATTTACCCAGAACCACCCACGACAATGATTTTTGCCCCATCAGGCACTGGGATCTCAACCCAGAATTCCAAGGGGTGGGGGAGACTGCGGGAACTATGGGATAGCTACGGAATAGCTACCCACAATGCAACGCTCCAGAAATCGATGCTAGCCTCGGACCGTGGACGCACACCGCCTAATTAATGTGCTTAGTGTGGCCGCGTGCACTCGATTTTATACAATCTGTTTTACTAAACCGGTTTATGTAAAATCGGATTAATCCCGTAGTGTAGATGTACCCTCAGTCTAATGATAAACTTTTTTGAGCAGAGACTAACATTTATAAACTATATTGTGACATAGTATAAATGGTAATAAAGATAATAAATGATGTAGAAAGAGATGCAAGAAATACCCCTTAACATGCGATGACATAAGAGACTTCCCAAGAACTTGTGAAGTTATATTTTTCAGATTTTCTTTTGGTTCTGTGGATGAACCAAGATGGTCTTGAAATTGACTTTCAAACACAACAAAGTCTGATGACTTACACTGAGCTCCCTGCCACGCTTTGTCATTTGGACACCTAAATGGCTTGTGTTCTAATCTGTTAATATCATAGGTTGTGGTGGGTTGTTTGTTTGTTTGTTTGCTTATTTATTTATTTGTGATGGTGAGTTACCTTCACGTGTCTGGCTTTAACCTTACATAGTCTGCATAGACTATACTTGATGTCATGGGCAGAGTTCTTGACTCTGCACTTTCACATTACTTATCTTGCTGTGCTGTATCTTTTTTTGGAAGTGGTATGAACAGAAATTTTGGCTGCCTCATATCCATGCATGTTACTACTGTCAGTGATGGTTTAGTGAAGATGTTCATCTGATAGGCCAGGTTATCAAGTACCTACTCCAACCCATGGGTTAATAACCACCCTAAGCTGAAGCGCTGGAATCATTGTGTGTATTCTTGTGAGATTTCTATGCAAACCACTTAGATGTAAATGAGCTCAGGATTTAGCCCTATTTAGCCAAATTATACAGAATGGAGAGAGGTAAATAGTGGTGTCCCCCAGGGATCTGTACTGGGACCAGTGCTGTTCAACATATTCATAGATGATCTGGAAAAAGGGGTAAACGGTGAAGTGGCAAAGAGTGCAGATGATACAGAATTACTGAAACTAGTTAAGTTCAAAGCAGACTACAAAGAGTTACAAAGGGATCACACAAAATGAATGACCGGGCAACAGATTAGCAGATGAAATCCAATGTTGATAAATGCAAAGTAATGCACATTGGAAAACATCCCAACTATACAGAAAAAATGGTGTTTAAATTAACTGTTACCACTCAAGAAAGAGAGGGTTCTCTGAAAACATCCACTCAATGTGCAGTATCAGAGGGGTAGCCGTGTTAGTCTGGTTCTGTAGAAGCAGCAAAGAATCCTGTGGCACCTTATAGACTTGCATCCGAAGAAGTGGGTATTCACCCACGAAAGCTCCTGCTGCAAAACGTCTGTTAGTCTATAAGGTGCCACAGGATTCTTTGCTACTCAATGTGCAGTGGCAGTCAAAAAAGCGATCAGTGTTAAGAACCATTTGGAAAGGGATAGATAAGTCAGAAAATATCGTAACACTGCTATGTAAATCCATGATATACTCATACCTTGAATACTGTGTAAGGGTAAAGAAGACTCTTGTGTCTAATCCAACTTTCATGACTTGAATGGAAGTAGGATGAAGGGTTATGTGTTCAGTTAATTTGACTACATGACCAGCATTACTGAGTCATTTACTCTGCACTGGTCATCTTTTCAAGTATTCACATTGCTTTGCAGAGCAAGAAAAATCATGACCGAGTACCAGTAACTTCTCTTCAATTATTGTAAGCACTACACCAGATCTTGCTTCAGAGCCAGGAGGTCCTGAATTCTAAACCCAGCTTGTCACTTTGGGTCCATGAGAAAGTCACATCCACCTTCAGTTTCTCCATCTGTAACATAAGGATAATAATACATACCCATCTACCTCATAGGAGTGCTGTGAGGGTTCATGAGATAATGTCTCTTAGTGATCTGAACATTTAAAGCATTCACATTTTATTAGGTGGTATTATTTTATTTTAAAATGGAATCATGTATGTATCCAGAAGAGAATGCCTCTTATTACCTATACATACAATATGGGTCAACCTCACCCTTGTCTTTTTTTCTTCTTCTTCTTCAAATTAATTAATTTCTTTCTCCAAGTGTGCTGTTTAAAATTACCTAATTTAACAAAAGGAAATACGCGTTTTAACAGTAGAATTAAATTTTTACTAATCTAATTGAATAATAATAAGGCTTAGCAATGGGCACACACAGAGAGCATCATAGAAAACATGAATACATTTAGCCAATGTAAAACATCTTGAACCGTTTTCACTTCCACCATGCATTATGTTTTCTTTTTTTAAATGAAGAAAATCAGACTTGGGCGAATTAATTTTAACTTCATTGCTTATGAATTATTAATTCTATATGACTTTCGAATTATTTACATATTTCATAGTAAATTAGTTAGGTGAAGAACAATTAGAAAGGGAACAACAAAGGAGTCTGGTGGCACCTTAACGACTAACAGATTTATTTGGGCATAAGCTTTCGTGGGTAAAAAACCTCACTTCTTCAGATGCATGGAGTGAAAGTTACAGATGCAGGCATTATTTAATGACGCATGAAGACAAGGGAGTTACCTCACAAGTGGAGAACCAGTGTTGACAGGGCCAGTTAGATCAGGGTGGATGTAGTCTGCTCCCAATAATAGATGAGGAGGTGTCTGTTGTGTATTTGGTTGTCATGGTTTTTGCTGCTATGGCAACTGAGTTAGATTATTATGGTCTGTAAAATAAAATGGAGGTTTTGGTTAGCTGCCTGCTCTCTGGCCTCAAGTGATTGCTTCCTACTCCGGCTGCCCCAAGGATATAACACTGGCGACGAGGATGGGATCCTGGTGCTGCTCCAGTAACAGAAGGAAGTAGAAATCAAGGTAAAGACCAAACAAAGAAAAAAAGCTGCTGCTTTGCACTGACTGTGAAAGTGAAACTAAAAATCATGGCTACTCTGACCAGGCCCCTGGAGCCTTTTGATGAGAATACAGAGCAGTGGCATGTGTATACTGAGCGTTTTGAGCTTTTTTTTATTGCAAATGACATTACAGAAGCGAAGAAGGTGCCAATATTCTTAAGTGTTGTAGGGGCTAAAACCTACTCTCTGCTACACAGCTTACTGCACCCTGTTAAGCCAGCAATTAAATCTTACAGTGACATTGTGGAAATCCTGGGGTCCCATTTTTCCCCAAAACCACTGGTAATTGCTGAAAGATATAGGTTCCACAAAAGAGACCAAAAGGAAGATGAAATAGTTGTACAATTTGTAGCCATTCTAAAAAAGCTAGCAGAACACTGTGAATTTAAAGAAATGTTAAATGATGCTCTGCGTGACAGGTTAGTGTGTGGCCTGTACAGTGAAGCTATATGGAAGCGCCTACTGACAGAGGCTCAGCTTACCTTACAGAAGGCTGTTGATATTGCTGTCTCCATGGAACTGGCTACAAGGGAGGCACAATACATCGGTGCACCCCCCAGGGTGCAAAAAGTGTCACAAGAACCGACCCACAAAACTGTGCAGAGTCAAGAATGTTACCACTGTGGTAAGCTGGGTCACCAGGCATCAGAATGCTGGTGTAAGGACCTGGTGTGTCGACACTGTGGCAAAAAGGGACACATTGAGTGTGCCTGTAAACAAAAGAAAAAGAGGCCTGTGGTCTGGCCGACAAAAAGAGGAACCTTGCATACTCTAGAGCAGACCCAGGATGATCAAGGAGACACCTCATCACAAGAGGAAGTGCCACTGCATGTTTTGTCTTTGGCAGCGGGCTCACATGAATACTGGGTAACCCCCTTATTGGAGGGCAAACCTATACGCATGGAACTGGACACCGGTGCAGCTGTCTCGCTGGTCTCTGAGACTGTGTATAAAGAAAAGCTACACCATCTTCCGCTTAAGGCAACAAAAACTGTTCTGAAGACGTATACGGGAGAAGCTGTGCCCATGGTGGGCACTATTGATGTTAAGGTGGAGCTCAATGGACAGGCCGCTAGATTGCCACTGTTTGTGGTGAGAGGTAACTACCCAGCCTTAATGGGTAGGTCTTGGCTTGGGAAGATTCAACTGAACTGGGCAGAAGTGCACCGGATGACTAAAGAAGAAACCAGTCTAACCCCTATACTAAGGAAACATGCTGCTGTTTTTGGAGATGATTTGGGAAGTATGAAGGGCATCACTGTGACATTGAACATTAAACCTGGCAGTCCACCAAAATATCTGAAAGCCTGAACTGTGCCATATGCCATCAGGCCAAAGGTTGAAGCAGACCTGGAGCGCCTGGTCACCAATGGAGTCCTAATACCAGTTACCCATAGCTCATGGGCCACTCCTATCGTTCCAATAGTGAAGAAAGATGGCTCTCTCCGGATTTGCGGGGATTTTAAAGTCACTGTCAACCCAGTGTTGTGTGCAGAGCAATACCCGCTTCCCCGCATCGATGACCTCTTCGCAGGCCTGGCTGGGGGACAAAAGTTCAGTAAGATTGATCTGAGACAAGCATATTTACAGATGCACGTCGATGAAAAGTCCCAAGAGCTGTTGACTATTGTGACTCATAAGGGGCTTTATCGATACTGTCGCCTACCCTTCGGAATAACATCGGCTCCCGCCCTGTTCCAGAGAGCTATGGACCAGATCTTGTGTGGCTTGTCAGGAGTTCAGTGCTATCTGGATGACATCCTGGTCACTGGAAGAAATGAAGAGGATCACTTAAAGAATTTAGAGGCTACCCTACAAAGATTGGAAGAGTATGGCCTACGAGTTCGCAAAGACAAGTGTGAATTCTTCAAGCCCTCTGTTGAATATTTGGGACACATCCTCAATTCTGCAGGTCTTCATAAGGCCCCTGCAAAAGTTAAAGCTATTGTGGAGGCTCCCCCACCACGAAATGTAAGCCAGCTGCGCTCGTTTCTAGGACTACTGAACTATTATGGAAAGTTCATCTCACAGTTAGCCACACTGCTAAAACCACTTCACGAGCTCCTTGGGCAGAACAAGGCCTGGAAGTGGACTGAAGCCTGTGATGTTGCATTTAACAAAGCTAAGGATGCATTGTTAAATTCTGAAGTTCTAACGCACTTTGATCCATCCTTACCCCTGCAATTGGCCTGCGATGCCTCCCCTTATGGAGTGGGAGCGGTCGTGTCACACATTATGCCTTCGGGAGAAGAGAGACCTATTGCTTTTGCTTCACGCACTCTAAGCAAAGCAGAAACTAACTACGCCCAAATCGAACGTGAGGCACTAGGAATTGTTTTTGGAATTCGGAAGTTTCATCAGTACCTCTTTGGGCGAAAGTTTACTCTTCTTACAGACCATCGACCTCTGACGTCAATTTTTGGACCCTATGCAGGCATTCCCCCATTAGCTGCTAGTCGTATGCAACGTTGGGCATTGTTACTTTCAGCACACACATATGAAATCAAATATCGGAAATCCACTCTGCACGGCAATGCAGATGGCCTCTCGAGGTTGCCTTTGCCGGTCAAACATCAAGATAGTGCCCAAAAGGAAATCTTTTACTTTGAACAGGTAGAGAATACACCCATCACTGCTACTCAGATAAAGAAGGCAACTCGCATTGACCCAGTATTGTCCCAAGTTATGGACCTGGTGATGCATGGAAAATCTCGACAAACCTCTCCGGTCTCATCCGACCTTGTTCCCTACATGTCCAAACGGATGGAGTTATCGGTCCAATCTGGTTGTTTGTTGTGGGGGAGACGTGTCATTATTCCACCACCGCTGAGATCACAGATGTTAGAACAGCTACATTCCGGTCACTGTGGAATAGTGCGCATGAAGGAAATTGCACGAAGCTATTTTTGGTGGCCTGGATTGGACAGCGCTATTGAAGAGAAGGCAAAAGCTTGTATGTCATGTCAGGGCGTGAGGAATGCACCCCAGTGGGCACCCCTACACCCATGGGACTGGCCTGAAAACCCGTGGCAACGTATTCACGTTGACTTTGCTGGCCCCTTTGAAGGAAGCATGTTCTTGGTGGCAATAGATGCCCATTCTAAATGGCCAGAAGTCTCTATAATGCAGTCCACTTCTGCAGAGAGTACTATCCAAAAACTACGAGGACTCTTTAGTCGTTTTGGTCTGCCAGAACAACTTGTGAGCGACAACGGACCGCAGTTCGTTTCTCAGGAGTTTCAAAATTTTATGAAGGCAAATGGGATACACCACATCACGTCAGCACCATATCATCCGTCCACCAACGGATTAGCTGAAAGATTTGTGCAGACAATGAAAAACGCTTTGAAATCAGCAAGGGGACAACACTCCATTCAAAAGCGTCTGGATATCTTCTTACTTTCCTACAGAAACACCCCTCATGCTACGACCCAGGCATCCCCAGCCTTTCTAATGTTGGGACGACAGCTGCGCACTTGCTTTGATCTGCTGAAACCTTCTGAACCCCGACAAACTGTGCAACATCAGCAGCAATATCAAGTCATCAGACGGGCACCCAGAGCAAAAGACCGAACCTTTAGCCCGGGACAGCCAGTTTTGGCTCGGAATTATACTTCCAGAGCTAAATGGGTCCCGGCCACAATCATCACTCAAACAGGACCTGTTTCCTACACAGTCCGGACTGCAGAGAATGTTACCTGGCGGCGACATGTAGATCAGCTGTTGCCAGGTCATGCCAGTCCTCAGGACCCATCTGCAGTTGAGGGGTCTGACTTCACCTCTTCTGGTGAGGCACCGAATCACGAGGCACCTGTTCATGACTGTTCTCCTCCATTACTGCCGGCGGCTGAGATACCCCTTTGCCCAGCACGAGCTGATACCACCTCCTCACCCGTTCGTGCTGCGGACCCTGAGCCCCTAGTGCTTTCGGGTGCAATAACACCAGAAGTTCGCCGTAATCCACCTAGAGACAGAAGGCCTCCTCATCGGCTGGATCTCTAGCTAGGGCGAACCCACGGTTATGGGGCAAAATAATCCCCAGGGTTTAGCCGGGAATGGAGGCAGTCTACCCTCCTTCTCTAGTCTAGTGTGTGGTTTTTTTTTTATTTAGGGGATGTTCTTATTAGGGGGGGAGGAATATGTTGTGTATTTGGTTGTCATGGTTTTTGCTGCTATGGCAACTGAGTTAGATTATTATGGTCTGTAAAATAAAATGGAGGTTTTGGTTAGCTGCCTGCTCTCTGGCCTCAAGTGATTGCTTCCTACTCCGGCTGCCCCAAGGATATAACAGTGTCAATTCCAGGAGAGGCAAAGCTGCTTTTGTAATGAGCCAGCCACCCCCAGTCCTTATTCGAGCCCAAATTAATGGTGTTAAATCTGCAAATGAATTTTGGCTCTGCTGTTTCTCCTTGAAGTCTGTTTCTGAAGTTTCTTTGTTCAAGAATAGTTACTTTTAAATCCGTTATAGAATGTCCAGAGAGATTGAAGTGTTCACCCACTGGCTTTTGTATCTTACCATACCTGATGTCTGATTTCTGTCCATTTATTCTTTTACGTAGGGACTGTCCGGTTCGGCCAATGTACATGGCAGAGGGGCATTGCTGGCACATGATGGCATATATAATATTAGTACATGAATGCAGGTGAATGAGGTGTGGCTGATGTGGTTGGGTCCTCTGATGGTGCCACCAGAGTAGATATGGGGACAGAGTAGGCAACAAGGTTTGCTACAAGGATTGGTTCCTGGGTTGGTGTTTCTGTGGTGTGGTGTGTAGTTGCTGGTGAATATTTGTTTCACGTTGGGGGGCTGTCTATAAGCAAGGACTGGCCTGCCTCCCAAGGCCTGTGAGAGTGAAGGATCGTTTTCCAGGATAGGTTTTGGATCGTTGATAATGTAGTGGAGAGGTGTTAGCTGGGGGCTGTACATGATGGCCAGTGGTTGTCTGTTGTTTTCTTTGTTGGGCCTGTCCTGTAGTAGGAGATTTCTGGGTACCTGTCTCACTCTGTCCATCTCTTTCCTCACTTCCCCAGGTGGGTATTGTAGTTTTAAGAATGCTTCAAAAAGATCTTGTAGGTGTTTGTCTCTGTCTGAGAGTTTAGAGCAATTTTGGTTGTATTTTAAGGCTTGACTGTAGACAATGGATCTTGTGATGTGCCCTGGATGGAAGCTGGAGGTATGTAGGTCAGTATAGCGGTCAGTAGGTTTCTGGTATAGGGTGGTGTTTATGTGACCATCACTTATTTGCACTGTAGTGTCCAGGAAGTGGATCTCTTGGGTGGACTGGTCCAGGCTGAGGTTGATGGTGGGGTGGAAATTGTTGAAATCCAGGTGGAATTCTTCAAGGGCCTCCTTTCTGTGGGTCCATATGATGAAGATGTCATTCAATGTAGTGCAAGAATAGGAGGGGCGCTAGGGGATGAGTGCTGAGGAAGTGTTCTAAGTCAGCCATAAAAATGTTGACATACTGTGGGGCCATGAGGGTACCCACAGCAGTACCACTGACTTGAAGGTATAAGTTGTCTCCAAATCTGAAATGGCTGTGGATGAGGACTAAGTCACAAAGCTCAGTCACCAGGTGTGCTGTGGCCTCATCAGGGATACTGTTCCTGACAGCTTGTAGTCCATCCTCATATGGAATATTGGTGTAAAGCACTTCTACATCCATGATGGCCAGGATGGTGTTTTCAGGAAGATCACCAATGCATTGTATCTACATACTACACAGACCACAGTGAGAGACTATGCCATACACAAGAGTCTTTGCTGCCAATGCATTGTAGTTTCCTCAGAAAGTCAGTGGTGTCTTGAAGATAACTGGGAGTGCTGGTAGCGTGGGGTCTGAGGAGAGAGTCCAAATAGCCAGATAATCCTGCTGTAAGAGTGCCAATGCCTGAGATGATGGGGCGTCCAGGGTTTCCAGGTTTATGGATCTTGGGTAGCAGATAGAATGCCCCTGGTTGGGGCTCTGGAGGTGTGTCCATGTAGATTTGTTCCTGTGCTGTAGCTGGGAGTTTCTTGAGCAGATGGTGTAGTTTCTTTTGGCATTCCTCAGTGGGATCAAAAGGATAGTGGTCTGTAGAATGTAGTGTTGGAGAGTTGCCTGGCAGCCTCCTGTTCATAATCTGACCTGTTCATTATAACTACAGCATCTCCTTTGTCAGCCCCTTTGATTATAATGTCAGAGTTGTTTCCGAAGCTGTGGATGGCGTTGCGTTCTGTATGGCTGAGGTTATGGGGCAAGTGATGCTGTTTGTTCACAATTTCAGCCTGTGCACGTCTGCAGAAGCACTCTGTGTAGAAGTCCAGTCTGTCATTTCAACCGTCAGGAGGAGTCCACGCAGAGTTATCCTTCTTGTGGTGTTCGTAGGAGGGTTCCTGTGGGTCAGTGCACTGTTCAGTGGTGTGTTGAAAATATTCCTTGAGTCGGAGATGATGAAAGTAGGCTTCCAGATCACCGCAGAACTGTATCATGTTCATGGGGATGGTGGGGCAGAAAGAGAGTCCCTGGATAGGGCAGACTCTTCCGCCAGGATTGGATAGATTAACAATATTAACAATATTGTTAGGTGAGTTGAGGGTACCCCTGTTGTAGCCCCTAGTGGCATGTAGGAGTTTAGATAGTTTACTATGCTTTTTCTTCTGTAGAGAAGTGAAGTGTGTGTTGTAAATGGCTTGTCTCATTTTTGTAAAATCCAGCCACATGGAAGTTTGTGTGGAAGGTTGGGTTTTTTTTTTGAGTCTCTCTAGTTTTGAGAGCTCATTCTTGATCTTCTCCTGTCTGCTGCACAGGATGCTGATCAGGTGGTTCCTCAGTTTCTTTGAGAGCGTGTGGCACAGTCTCTCACCATAGTCAGTGTAGTATGTCAATTGCCAGGGGCGGCTCTATGTATTTTGCCGCCCCAAGCATGGCAGTCAGGCTGCTTTCGGCAGCATGCTTGCGGGAGGTCCGCCGGTCCCGCGCCTTCGGTGTACCCGCCGCCGAATTGCCACCGAAACCACGGGACTGGCAGACCTCCCGCAGGCATGCTGCAGAAAGCAGCCTGACTGCCGCCCTCATGGCGACTGGCAGGCCGCTCCCCGCTGCTTGCCACCCCAGGCATGCGCTTGGTGTGCTGGTGTCTGGAGCCGCCCCTGTCGATTGCAATGGATTTTTTACCTTCAGTCCATTTGGTATGATATCCATCTGTTTGCACTTGGAGAGGAAGATTATGTCTGTCTGTATCTGTGCAAGTTTTTTTGTTGAGGTTGATGGATTTCCACTCCATACGGCTAAATTTAGCGCCTTGCATGGTGTCAAGTATCGGGGTAGCTGTGTTAGTCTGTATCTACAAAAACAACAAGGAGTCCGGTGGCGCCTTAAAGACTAACAGATTTATTTGGGCATAAGCTTTTGTGGGTAAAAAAACTCACTTCTTCAGATGCATGGAATGAAAGTTACAGATTCAGGCATTATATAATGACACATAAAGACATATATGAAGAATGTTTTTGTTTTAAAATCCTTTTTCTCTATGGTTCCCTCTGTTAAAATATTTTTTTGTTAAGAAGGCTGACTAGTCACTGAATACTTTGACTCCCAAAGGGAAGAACTGCAGACATTAAAACTCATTTGGAACTGCTAAGTAAACAAAACTGATACATATGGTTCTATAACCCTGGGACTGGTCTATTAGTGGGAAAATTGAGAATTCCACCCCATGATAGGTAAAGACATGAGGCTGGTCACCTGATGGGGTGCTCTCTCCTAGAGACCAGGAAGGGGATAAAGGGGCAGCTAGCCTTGTAACTATAAATCTTTCCTATATTGTTCTCTCCTCCAAACCCTTCCTTGCGGAAACTGTACATGATTTACTGGGGTTTATTTTTTTGTTAGTCCCCAGTATTGCAAATACTTACGTGCATGCTAAAAATTAAAATTCAACATGTGCATAAGTCTTAGTGTTTTATATTTTGCCTTTCAGTCTCCAAGTCCAGCAGTAGTTCAGCATCCATATAGGCCAACACAGTAGCCTGTTGTGCGATGTGCAAATGGCCAACATAAGTTCTAGCCATTTTGCTTCCCCCGCCACAGTTGCAAAGGCCTTCCTGTAGACGAACACTAGACACGGTCTGTAGAAAGCTTGTTTGCACTCCTCAGAGATAGCTCGTACAAAGCCTAGGACATTCACATTTGTTTTTATTGAGAAGGGACGTTGGCTAAAAGACTAGGGTTAGACTAAGTGCCACGTGGTCTTTAACTTGCACATAAACATCTTCAGGAGTGGGGCACAAAGGACGCTGCAGAGTCCTATATATAAACACAAGTCCCATCTGTGAGACTTTAAAGACAGTGGGCTAGTCTTCCGGCCCAGGAACAAGTCTGCTATCATGCGAGGCTTTAGTGACACCTTAATATTATCATATTTAACGTGCTATGAAAGTTTATACTTGGAGATCGCTGTTAAAAAGGTTTGAAATGCCATTCCAGAATTATGCTAAATTACAGCAGAAATACTGTATTACAGGAGAAATATGATCAGCTTGCATATTACTCTCTGCTTAATGCCAGATGGATTAATGTTACCATAATGAATACCCAAGAAATTAAACATGATTTGTCGCTTGTTGCAAAGTGCTGCACAGAATGGTAATCCATTGTCACTTTCCATGAAAGACGCTTGATCTGTCAATGAGATCTCAGGCAGAGATTGTAGTATCTTCATAAAAATGCCTTCTGCTACTATAACATAAATGTTCTAATATCAAAACCAGCAAAGTCCCAGCAGTTTAGCTGGAGAAGACAGAGGACCTAAACTGGATTTTTAATGAGGTGTTCCAAAGATCACATAGGCTTACAGTCTCTCACCAATGGGTTAAGTTTATGCTGTTTTGCATCCTAGTTAGTCATGCATAACTATTCTATTCTTCCCTGCAGTGTCCAATGAGCAGATGTAATGGTCAGTAGGTCACAATACGACATGCTGAAAAGGTCAAAATTCTACAGGATGCCACTGTCTCTCTCTGTCTTACAATTACGATATCTTGTTCTGGTAGCAAAAGTCATAATGAGGACAGTAATGAATACAACTTAAATCCCTTCGTCTCACCCAGATGCTGAAAAACAAGGGCTGGGTGAATTTGTATTAATAAAGTAGCAGATCCTGCAATCTTTAGTCACGTGAGCAGAGCAACCCTATCTCAGTCAGTCAGTCACATTGATTTCAGAGGATTCCTCAAATGGGCGAGGGTTGCAGGACTGAGCCCAAAATAAGAACTAACTTGAACCTTCATCCAGAACTTGATCTAAATCTTCACTTGGAATATTTTTTATTGTCCAAGGATGGTCTTCTGGTTAGGATGTTGGACTGCAACTCAGGAGATGCAGGTTTATTTCCTAGGCCTGTCAAGGCTTTGTGTGTCTTTGGGTAAGTGAGATCCAAAGTCCGCTAATGACAATGGAAGTCTTTTGATTAACTTCAACTTTCTGCATGCCATTTCCCTATCTGTAAAATGGGTTAACACTTCCCTGCCTCATAGGTGCGTTGCTCCTTAATGTATGAGTTGCTGGGATACTAAACAAGTACCCATGAGTACCGCACCACATGGCAAACCCAGCAATCTCCCTAATGGCTGTCTATGATGTGATCTGGAGAATCTCATATGCTGTCTCAACGGGAGCATTTGAAACAGGCAAAGCAGACCACAACTTGGTGACAGTGTCATTAAAGTTTTGAATTTTTCTTAAGCTCTTATGCTATCATCTGTATTTGTATCTGAACTATGCTGACATGTAGGGATCCCAACCGAGATTGGTATCGTACTGTATTAGGCAACGTACAAACAGTGCCCTGCCCCAGAAACACATACAAAGCGAAGGATAACCGGGGAACCAGGCTTAGCGAAGTAAAGTGACTTGGTCAAGGTTCCACAGTCACTGACAGGCAGAAGCAGGATTAGAATCTAGATCTCCTGACTCTCAGTCCAGCACCCTATCCATTACACCACACTGCCTCCTGCTGAAGGCCATGGAGATATGCTGAGTTACACCAACTGAGGATCTTGCTTATTGTTACTCTGTCTTCTCTAATTATTCCTACTGACACTCTATGTTTTTGTCAGTGGCATTCTTGTCATTTATAGAAAAGCATCATTGAAAGACTGAAAAGTCTATGTATTTAAGAGTAACGTGGATCACAAGATTCACAGCACACTGAGCATTTTACATAAGAAAATAGAGAAAGCAATTGCTTTTAGTGGAGAAAATGCTGATGTTTGTATACAAAGAGTATATGTTACACTACATTCAATACTGGCTGCTTTCTGTACAGATCACGTCAGCCAATTATCTCATGTCTCACGACTAGTGTAGCATTATAAGGGGCTGATCCTGCTCACATGGACTTCAGTGATGCAGGATCAGATCGCAGCAAGTGAAAACTGGTTATGTATGGCTATGGGGAGGAAAACCATGTAGGTTTTAATTCATAGAGGGAGTGTTAGCAGAGTGATAACACAGTCATGGGTGGGGAAAAAGATTCTTGAGTATTTGTTCCCAGGAAATTGCTTTTTTTTAAACAAGCTGACCTCAGGTTGGGATAGTAGTAGTTTAATTTTCATAAAACATCATAGAAGATGAAAGCATATTACATAATCCAATCTACTGCCCTGCAAATGCACGATTGTTACGGTCATTATATTTTGTCCACCCTATTTGTAGCTTTAAATGACCTAAATGATGGAGCTTTCACCACTTTTGGGAGATGCCACAGTGGTTCTCAAATTTTAGACTGTGGAGCCCTTAGGTTTGCAGGATGATGCACATTGAGAGCCAACTAGAGTGAGGATTGGGCTATGGAGAAGAGATCTTTGAGAGGGCCGTTCAAGGTGGTCCACAGGAAGAAACTGCTGGAGAATTCTCAGCCTAGTATATTTCAGTCATGGGAAGCTTTTCCTGATCTAACACTGAAATTTTTCCTGATCCAACACAAATCCTGTTTTTATGGATAAAGCTTTCGCTTTTCACTTTGCAAAACGTTCACTGGAAAACTGACTCCTTTTCTTTGCCTGTTTTGTAAGATCCAGTTTCTGATACCTTTGCTCATATCGTATTACTCTTTCTGCATGCTTACTCCAGGAGTAGTTCCCACTGATTCACTGTATCTCTATTGACTTGAATTATTAGGAAATTAGATTCTCCTCCTCATTGTTTTTGTGTACACAATTTCACCAGTTGAGACAACTGTGTGCATTCAGCATCACTCTGTGAAGTGAGCAGATATTTCAGTAGCAGTATGTAGTGTTTTCTGGAGATATTGTTTGCAAACATTTCCATGTTTGCAAAGAGCAAAAACCTCAAGAAGTTGCAGAGGCAAAATTGATGTGTTTTGTTGTCAGGCCTACACAGTGTATATCTCTGGTTCGGCAACTCACTGGAGGGAAAATGATGGACAGTGATATCTCTGTTGCTAATATATTTCCCTCACTTTTTAGGAAATGTCCATTATATTGGAATTCATGCTCATGTTTTATCATCCACCAGCTGAATCTCCATGACCATATATTAAATTCCTCAGTCTTTTACTCATCTATCAAAACCTCTCTCCTGCATCTGAATGTGCTTCCATATTTCCTATAGTGCATCTAAAGGGCTTCCATATTTCTTACAGTACATCTAGCAGAGAGAAACTTTCCATTGACTTCAACAGGCTTTGGATCAAGTATATAATCACCTTTTAAAGCTGTACATATGGAGGATCTGAAGGTGAGGAAGAACTTAAATACATAAGCCAAAAAAGCCCCAAATACCAGAGTTAGCTAAAATTTTCTGAATTTTGAATTTTCAAGTAAACTTTTTGTCAGTTGATTTTTGATTTAAACATACTCCTCACTCCCAATTTTTTTTCCCTCACTGATAATTTTTGTGGGGTTTTTTGCACAATACAGTTCAAAAGCATCTCTTGTGGATGCAAAACAAAGTGGGCAATTTCAAAGATATCATATACCACTAAATTATAAGTATATGCAAAATTTCTCAGTTTGGGACTGCTTAGCTAGAAAGCTCCCTTTTTTCATTGCTCTCTCAATTTAAGCCTTTAAAAAAATAAACAGGAATCCAGGCTGATATTTGAGAATGTTTTATCCTGATGAGGGTGACAACAAAATTGCTAAGGCCTCAGTCCTGCAATGACTCTGTAAGTGCACCCTATTGCAGGATTGGGAACCAAGTTTGCATGATCCCTGGAAAGCAGGGCATATAGTTCAAAAAGCAAATCCGTTAAATTAAAGTGCTGCCATAATAAACTCCAGCAGAAAGCATATGTAATTGTGTAGGGTCCATTATTTACCTAGTCATTTGAGTGTTCACTAGTACATTAAATGACGGTGGAGGGAAGGGAGGAGGAATATCAACATGATCCTGGTCAGAGAATGAGTTTCCATGTAGCTTTCCCAGGTTATAATAATTCTGTTTGCTGTCTTACAGGTATGGGAGTATTAGCGGGAAGGTTTCATGCTAATGAAAGGGTTGTTTTATTACGTTACAGTGTTGCCATAAATGTTCTCTAATTACCTATGTTATGGTAGGAATCTGAAAAAGTATAAATTGAGTGCCTTGCATAATTTATAAAAGCTGAATGTTTCCTAATTAGTTCTGTTAGGTTAATGATATTGCAGCCTCATTTTTCCATGGCCCTAGGCAATGACCTTTATCCTCCCCAATTTTAACACTTTCTTTTAGTTCAAAACCATGTGGTGACCTTCCCCATCTTGAGCGGTATTTGGGAGACATAATGCCTTGGAAAATGTTACAAATCCCTTTCCCCCCACCCCTTTAAAGTAAAGAAATGGCCTGCTTTATACAGGCGAAGTAAAAGCCTGATTTATACAGATCCTCTGAAGAATGTTAGTGAAGTGCATTCCTTCAGTGTTTTCATAGAAACTGATGTGAGCTGCATTAGCAGAAGATGTGAAAATGGTGAGGTGGGGGGAGAGAAAAGCCTCTCTCAAAAGAATTCTAAAATAACATTTTGCATCCTCGAGTAATTCCCAGCTCTCCCTGGCAACCATTCATTTCTTCCGAACAGCAGAAATTTGCAATATGAAAGTGGATTGGCTTGCTTTTCCCATGGGGTCCTGTATCTCTTCATCCAGCGCCTAGGGTAAAAAGCAATGCATACGTTTACAATATAAATGTGATTTAATCGACCTCCCTGTCAGCGAGAAATGGCAAGCATATCAAACAAGCCCAAGATGCTAGGAAGAAAAAAATCATAAATTATTCCAGTGATGAGTTTCTGAGCTGCATTTTGGACTACTAGATGATTCCATGTAAGGCTGTTCCTTGAAACAATAATTAAGATAATTCTGTATGACAAGGAGAAAAATGTTCAGCTTTGTACAAGATGTGCTTTCTGTTTAGCAAGCTGAACGCTCTTTATATTGATTAGAATTCCCCTTAGCCACTGCAATACAAAGCTGAAATTAATTCAACAATGCACCATCTTCCCTTACTTTACTATATCCTTTGCAAAGAGGGTTGGCTTCTAAGTCAGGAAATTGAGAGAGAGGAGTGTGTGTATCTAAATGTCTCCAATAATAGCATTTTTATGAGCACTGAATGTTCATCTGTATGGATGTTGAAAAGTTCTATTGGGCCTGAAGGCATTTGTTAGAAACAGAAGCTGACCATCATGAATAAAATAAATAAATTCATTGAGGAAACCTTTGCTTAGGTGTTCAGATTTGTTCATTACTGAAAATGGTTTCTGTGCAAGAGTCCCTACTACAATCACTCTGGTTTTAGGCACAACTGAGAAATTCCTAATTTTCCTCGAAATATTTGAAGATCGTAGGAAATGAAACTGACAAAAAGAAAGCTATATACAGTACGTGGATTGGTCCCTTAATCTCAGCACCAGTTTTTTCCTCAAAATAATTGCCCGCATCCTTTTTTCAGATTGTTTAGATAGACCCTGACCCAAAATCCACTAAAGTTGGTGGGTGTTTTGGTACTAATGGACTATGGATCAGTCCCCAAGGGCCTTAGTACAGTAATTCTGTTCGCTATGCTGTACTGACTCATTCAGATCTTCATCCACCCAATATCTAGTGTTATCTAGGTAGGATAAATATAGGGACCATATTTTATTAATCTTATATCTACTATCAGTTGTATTCCTACTAAGGTACCAGTCCTGAGAACACTTGAGCAGGAGAGTAACTTTACCTCTGCAAGTAGTGTAATTGATTTCATTGGGACACTTACATGCATAAAACCCTTTACGTGCTTAAGTGTGTGCAGAACGGGGGCCCAAGTCTGTATATTTCAGACAGATATCATGACTGCCAGGGGCGGCTCCAGACCCCAGCACACCAAGCGTGTGCTTGGGGCGGCATGCTGCGGGGGGCGCTCTGTTGGTCGCTGGGAGGGCGGCAGGCGGCTCCGGTGGACCAGCGGACCCTCCGCAGGCACGTCTGTGGGAGATCCACCGGAGCCGCGGGACCGGCGACTGGCAGAGCGCCCCCTGTGGCATGCCGCCGTGCTTGGGGCAGCGAAATGGCTAGAGCCGCCCCTGATGACTGCACTAAACCATTCCAGCAAAGACAGGTTCCACAGGCCATTTCCACTGGTTATGTTCTTTTTATATATTATGTTTTTATTTCCCCAATACCAACATAATACAGTACCAGGGTTTATCAAGGAGAAGCTTAAGTGGAGACAGGGCTGCTTTGTGGATAGAGTGTTGGACTGGGACTTAGGAGACCTAGGCTCAATTTGTGGCTCTACCACTGGCCTGCTGAGTGACAGTGGGTGAGCCACTTTGCTGCTTTGTGCCTCAGTTTCCCCATCTGCAAAATGGGAATAATGATACTGACCTCCTTTTGTGAAGTGCTTTGAGAGCTATTGTGGAAAAGGTCTACGTAAGAACTAGACCGAATCACCAACCTGCGTGAAGATGAGCTTTACCCGGTAGCACACAGCTCCCATTGTTCTTCTGCACTGTTTGGATACATCCCCCTCTCATGCCTTTTAGCAGCCTGCTTGTTTGTGGTGCTTCTGCTGCTATTGCTTTACACTGAGAGAGACTTTTTTTTTTTTTTTGGCATTCTATCCTTCAACTAGGCCTGAAACTTTTGGTGTTTAATTTGTACATCGCATGTTTTGGCTATTTATCTTTCCCTGCATCCAGGGCTTGAGAGTTTATTTACTACCTTATTCCAGCCTGGCCAGCTCCGCATTCCCTTGCCACAGACTAAGGTTTGAGTTGCAAACAATTACAATCTGATGGTTTTTTATAAGTCAGCCGGTACATTTTTATGTTTTGACCTGGTGAAATGTATTTCTTTCAAATTCCTCTGACAGAATGTGTCATTTGTGAACTTTACACTTGGCTTCTTGGCTCTGACACACTTTGAGTTACAGCATTTCTCCCCCTCTCCTGAATAAATTATTGTTCCCACCCCTTAGAGGACTGCCATATGTCTCCTTCCCTGACCTCCTCTTTTTAATTCACTTGAAAATTTCTTGTTATTTAGCTTAACCTCTTGTGCAGCTTTCCTTGCTGCCTGTGTGGTGACTTTTTTCTTTTTACACTCTTGGAACTTCAATGTATAATCTTCTCTGTCCTCTTCTGCACCTGATGTTTTACCTCATCCCAAGCCTTTACAGCAGAGGTGATAGCTCAAGTATCCTGGCCAGATTCCAGTTTGAGTAATTACGTTGTCTCCCTAAATTCTCGGTGCCCTTTCAATTGAATATAGTTCTTCTTCACTTCCTGCCCTCAGCTATTGTGTGCACTGCTAAGCAGTATCTGTGTTGCACTTGCTTTTTCTGCCTGTCTGCTATGATTTGGGATGAAAAGTAAATGTAAGGTAGTATTATTTTAACATTTGTATGTGCCATTTTTATTTTTACATGGCTTACAATTACTTTCCATTAAATCCTTTCCATTCCCCTTCTGTGGATTTCATGCGTTTTTATTCTACGGGATATCTTAGTCCTTGCTCCCTTTCAAAACAAGTCCCTTTAAGATACAGTGCCTTCACTTTACCTCCTTTTGGCCTTAGGTTTGTCCTGTCATGGATATTGATCCCATGTATTTTCTCTCCAGTCTTGTTTTAGGCTTTAAACCCAAGCTGAGCAGAGATGTCTCTTTCTAGAGAAGTGCCATGTGTTTGAAAATGAGTCTTCCTGGATCGAGTTCACAAATGTCTTTCCTGCCTTTATTCTTCATTGTGTATGCCTCAGCCGATATCCACATAGTTAGAATGTCCCAAAACTCTTAGGGCCAGATTGGATCAGGCTCTAGGCACAGTGTAAAGACGCCTACTGGACTGGGCTTAGGATCAGGTGCATATAGACCTTGATATGCATGCACAATCCACAGTGATATCTGCTGGAAGATGCACTGAGGGGAATTTTGTTGGGTTCACTGCTTGAAGGAATTCACTACAGTGGTAAGAAGCCAACATCAGGTTTGTTTAAAAATTAAATACAAAATATGCACCCAATTCATATACAGCATTCTTCCTCCTTAAAAATAGTCAGTGGTTGCCAGTTATGTTGTGTTCTACACTGCTTATCTAAGGATTTTCAGGATGTTGAATCATACATCAAAATTCATCCTACTGTTGAAAAGTGGTAGATCCATGGGCTTAAAATTCTGATTGGGGCTTCCATCATCATTCAGCGTGCTTTGAGAAGTGTAGCCAACAGTAGGATATTTGGTTTTGTATACATTATTGAAGATATCATCCAAGGATTTCAGCTCCTTCTCTGAGAGTTCGGTTGTGTCATGAGTGAGATCTGCTGGATCAAGCAACAGCTTTGTGATGCCTTTTGTTGAGTCCTTTCCAACCAGGATGTTATATGTCCCATACAATTCTTTTCCAGAAATGACGTCACATACCGTTGCCTTCACTGCCATGTAAATAGTCTGTCCCCTCTCCTCTGGTCAGGTTAGGCTCAATGAAGAGCTGCATGGATTGGCTTGAAGTGCAGCTGCTGCTCCACCAGAGCAGCCAAGGTGGCCATACAGCTACCCAAGCCCACCCGCCATGGTGTTTTGGAGGTGAACAATCAGCAAGGCTTTTTTATCCTTGTTCATCTTCCAGTTCTCATCCCTGCTGCCCCCAAACAAAGAATTTCCTTGGTGCCATGCTGGGAACAGGGTTCTATTGCCTGGGACAGATCAGAGTAGATTGGAAGGTCCAAATCAGCTGGAAGATGCACAGCCAGAGGGAGGACATCATGTAGTTCTCAGCTTCTGGGCCAGATTCCCTGCTTCATTCAGCTTCCACGGGCACAGAGTCAGGTTCAGACAGGGACTTGCCTTGGGAGTGATTGTTTCTGTGGGTCTTTGCTTCAAACCTGGTCCTTGGTGCAGCCCTGCTGGCTGCTTTGATATGTGTCAGCTGTCTAGTCACTGAGGCAATGTAGGGAGGGAGGTGGGGGAGGAAGCTCTACCAGCTTTGTGCCCAGAAGGGGACTTGCAGCCACAATTTACTCTCTGTGTATAAAGGGAGCAGAGAAGGGCTGAGAATCTGCACTCCACTTTCAACTGCAGAGCTCCACTTTTACTTCATTTGTAAGTGTGTGGGGTGGGGGGCGGACATGTACTACCTGCAATAAGGGTTTGAATTGTCTTCTACAGAAGACTAGTGCTGTTTCTAAAACACATGCTCCTGAAAGTACTATTGCTTGCCGATGAGGGGGTCAGAGCTGCATGCACCAGGGGACATCAAGGGACATTCCATTGAAGTGAATAGAGGGACACCAACGTGAGATCAGAATCAGGGCCCGGATCTGTTATGGTATGTGTCCTTCACAAAGGGAGGCAGCTGCTGCTTCACACTGTGAGGTTGGTGACACTGCAGGAAGAGCATTGTGGGATTCATTCTTCCTGAGCCTTGAATCACATCTTTAGTGGCAAGTTACTTAAAATTTCTCACTAAAATGTACAGTATTGTAGTTGTGGCGAACGGGTATTGAGGACTCCTGATGTATTTCACCCAGGATGAATTTAGCCCAAAGAGTACTGGGATCAATAGATCAGGCAATGCTAGGGATTAGCCATTGTATGTCTACATCACTGATTAGATTACACAATAAAACCTTGATGTGCAATATGTATGGTTTAACAGTCTGGTTAGGAGCTTTGGAGCAATCCAACCTCTGTTTAGCTATATGGGTAACCAGAACGAAGTGGGTTTTTTTTCCTCAATCCAAAATGTTAATTGCTGTGATATATAAAAGCTCTGAGAGATGGTCTGATTGCAAAATGCTGCCCTTATAGAGACAAAGGGCATGATCCAAAGTCCAGTGAAATCAATAGACTCCCATTAACATGAACGGACTTTGGAGCAGGTCCACGTTCAATAACAATGTCATGGGGTTTCCCCCCCCTCAAACTCCATGAGGTTGATAATTGAGGATTTTCACCTTTGATTATCCTGAAATCCAGAGTTTTTTAGCTGGCTGTGGCCCTTGTCATTTATTATTGAATTTCTCTTAGCCTACAATATTTTTCAGCTGAACAAAGATGATAGCTTTAGCTTCTGTTAACGTCATCGGGCCCTGCTGCCTGGAGTCTGATGCTGGGACTAGATCACAAAGGGTGTTGAAGAGCAACGTATATAATTAAACGAAAGCAATAAATATGGCATAATCATAGGAACAGTCTAGTTAAACTGTAGGCATGAAAGTGTTCTTGTGAATTTGATGCAGATTGGTGTGACCGTCAGGGTGTGCGCTGTGAGACTGATTCAAGAAGAATAATTGAAGTCTTAGAGAGATGCGAACCAGCATGTGGGAGAACACTTAGTAGCAAGTGGAAATAAAATACACTGTGGGGAAATGCTTGTTTCTCCACCTAGGGGGATTATTCACACATTGAAATCTAGATGTAGATCCTTCCCTTATTCAGTAAATTAGCAGTAGCCAACAGTCACTGCACCAAAATCAGTGGTACAGAGGAGTCATTTACTGTTTTGTTTGTTTTTTCCTCTCTTTTTCATAAAAACAGTGCTGGAGAGAGAGGTTACAAATCAGCATTAAGTGGTAGGAAAGCAATCTACGCCTTGAACAATGAACACTGTAGCACTGCTGAATTGTATACTTAGAAACCTGGTGCATTGTAGATATTGCTGTGAGCAGATGGACCATAAGTGTATTGACTGCCAAGCCTTCTTAAACCCCACAGACTAGACATGGCAGCATGTCTGGAAGTGGGAGTGAGAAGCAACTTGCTAACTTTTTCCTTTGCTGTTTCCATCCTCTGTTTCAAAGTGAAAAAAGTGATTTTTCCCCCCATTGCCTTGAAAATGAGACTATTGATGACAATCCTGCTTTTATACAGCAGCTTTCCTGCAGACAGCTATCCAGCCATTTGACAGATGTTACTGACTGTGCAGACTATGGTCCAAATCCTGACCTGTCACAGTGGTAGTCATTATGACTTCTGCCTCACACATTCTGTCAGTTGGGGCAGGATTCCAGGCAGAAGGCCTGAGCATCGTAGAGAATGAGCAATGTGCAGAATGAACAATGTGCATGCCTTCCATGGGGGTGGGGGACAGCACTTGCTTCTGAAGGCAGCATCTGCCCGAGACCAGTGTTTCTCGACCAGTGGGTCACAATGCCCATTGGGGTCATGAACGCCAATAGGTGGAGGAGGGATAGGCATTGCAAATTTCATTGCCATCTAAAGCAAAGAAAATCTTGCTCCCCCCACTCCTCAAGAATTCTTTGTCAACCCCTGAAGCGCGTGCATGCATATGCACAAATACATTATATAAGCTGAGCATTGTGATCATGGATACATTTATTGTAGGAGGTTAAAAAAAAAGTAAGGGGGACATGAAAATATTTGACTTGAGATAAAGGGCAGTCTCTGTGAAAAGGTTTAGAAACACTGTACAAGGCAATTGGAGGGCCTAGGTATGCTCCCTGCCACAGACCATTTAGTGATGAGATCTGTAGGCCTCTTCAGTGCATTAGAGAGGAATCCTTCCTTCCCCTTTGGTAGGGTAATGTAGGGAAAGGAGCTCCTTATGACCGTCCTGCACACCATGGTAGGATTTAGTTACATACATGACATTAAGGTTGAAAGATTTGTCAGGAAATGCAGTTATGGCTGAAAGGTCCATCTTAAATCTGCCTTATTTTAAAATCTGGGTTCTGCACATACTTCATCTCAAAACATCCATGGAGATAACTGACACATTGTAATTGCTATTAGCAAAGTGGGTGTCTTCTGGCCTAACATCCGCATGCACGTTGTTTGTATCTCTTACCTGAAGGAGGGCTGAAGTCGTAAGAAAAGGCCAAGCACTATAGGCCATATTTCTGAACTGATACAAAGGGAAACTGAGACATGCTCAGGGTTTAGCTGATCCCCATATTTGGGGTTGGGAAGGAATTTTTCTCCAGGGCAGATTGGCAGAGGCCCTGGGGGCTTTTCGCCTTTCTCTGCAGTGTGGGGCACGGTCACTTGCTGGAAGATTCTCTGCACCTTGAAGGCTTTAAACCATGACAAAGGGTTTGATACAGGAGTGGGAGGGTGAGATTCTATGGCCTGCACTGTGCAGGAGGTCAGACTAGATGATCATAATGGTCCCTTCTGACTTTAAAGTCTTATGATTCTAAGGCTGCTGTTACCAAATGCCTAGCCCTGAGAGGGTGCATTAGTGGGTGAGGGGCCCAGCCACAAAGAGATGTAATCTTATGGGTTCTTTTAGTGATGTTTGGTGGGATTGCTTCAAAATTCAAAGTGTTTAGAGAATTAATATAACCCATTGTGGAGTGCTATGGGTAAAGCAATTGCTTTAATGCTCAGGGGGCACTCGTGGATCTCAGGCCAGGTTCTGGCCCTGGCTTTGGCTGCTTTGGGCCACTCTAGTGGTGCAAAGTGACCGGAAATCCAATTAAAGAGGCTACTAGGAGATTTCTTGCCTGTTCTATGCTATGCCCCCTCATGACATTAGGGACATGTTAGAGGAAGGGGTAATTGTGTGCTCTATTGCTGGTTGCTGAAGTCATTTGGGCTGCTTTGACTTACTTCAGGGACAGGTCTGCTAAGGTGTCATGAAAACCCCTTTGCTTCTAATGCCTAGCACTGTTCAGCCACCCTAAAGAATCTTGCCTACAGGCATCTCTCTCAAATGTTCTTCATTTCAAGGGACACTGTTAATTTTACTCCAAAATTACATATGTTAAAGACAAATTTGGCGCTGCTTCACTTTTATTGTTGAAAAACTAATTGCAACAGAAGGCAGAACCATGGAACTGAGGTTACAGGCGGTTGTTCACACTGAAGGGATGAGTCCAACTGTAATATAAGTTTCCTATATGTATATGTGTAGAGCTGGGTGAATATTTTTATTTTTTTGGTGAATAGTAAATGTATTTTGGGGGCAACAAAACTAATAACTAGTGTGGTCTTTTTTTCTAGTCCCTTCTCCCTCTTCCTCCCCCCCAAACATATTTTGGAAGTGTTGAAATATTTCATTTCAACATTTTCTAAATGAAGAATTTTGGCATTTAGCATGAAATCAACATTTTTAAAATGAAATGTCATTGGAATCAACATTTTCTAAACAAAATGTTAATTCAAGTGACTTTTTTATTTTGTTTTGTTTCAGCAAGAAAAAAAGTTTGTTTTAAAACCAGTTTTTCCTCTGGACTTTTTAATTCAGTCATTGAACTGAAAAATCAATTATTTGCTCAACTCTAAATATGTGTCCACTATTTGCAGCCTTTGTTACACCTAACGTCCCCCACTTGGGCCGTGGCAGGTTGAGAGAGGTGCCCATAGATTACAGCTCATATAGGAAAAACTCCTTTGGTTCCGACTCTTGGCTGCCCAAATTATTGTAGCTGTGAAACGGTAGAGCCTACAACCATCTACAGTGGAGAAACTGATTTAAGAAAATTTAGGAAATTGCCCCTGGAGAAAATGACTGTCTTAAAAAGCACTCCATCCTGCAATGGCTACCTGACTTTCAATAGCATCCTTTCATTCCATACATAAAAAGAATAGTATGGCTGAGAGAACTGCTTCCCTGAAAAACTTCTCACCTCAGTGACAACCTTGAAGATGGACTCTTCCTAAATCTGCAGTTTTTTAACATTACTGCTGCCCGTCTGTAGGAGGATGAATTAGGGGGCAAATTAAATCAGTGTAATGCATATTAGTCCCATGCATTTCATTTTCCCCTATGAATAGTTTTTTCTCCATTCTTGTTTAGAGAACTAGAGCCTAGTCCAAGAGGCCTCTGAGGAAATGGGTGTCTTTCCATTGACTTCAGTGGGCTTTTAAGAGCTTTTGGTCTATGTAGATGTGACATGACAAAGCCCTGGCTGGGATGATTTAGTTGGGTTTGGTCCTGCTTTGAGCAGGGGGTTGGACTAGATGACCTCCTGAGGTCCCTTCCAACCCTGAGATTCTATGATTCTATGATATGAAGAAAAGCCTCAGCTGAAATAGTGAAAGTACCATAGCAGCAGAATGTGCAAAGAATACAAGATTGCATCTGACTAGAAAAAGGCATGAAGTGCAAATCATAAAGACTGCAGAGAGCACTGGCTGCAAGTGGAAGAGTGGGTGACAAAACACGTGGGGATATATAAATAAGTGCTGGCCTGCTATCATGGGGCACGATCACCTAATTCAAGCACTGCTTCCCCTATTAAAGATCTCTATAATACACAGAATGCAGAACTGCTTTGTTGATGAGTGTATATAGCTGTAAAAAGAGATTAACCAGACACACTTACAATGTTCTAATTTGCTCTTAGTGTTTGGGATCGGTTCATCACATGATGTCAGATTTACAGCTACCCTCTTTTCATCAATACTGGCAAATCATTCTCTAGACTTTTATCATTTTAAAGTATCACAGTCCAGTGCTTTTTCCGAGGACCAAAATCAATACTGATCTTGGTTTGAATACTTTTCTGACAAGGTTCTTATTTGTAGATTCACAAGTAGAACTAATGTGTGTTAAAGCTATTCAGCTTGGCATTTTGCAGCTCATTGACATATTAAATATGGGCATTCACCATGACTATTAACCTTACAACTATTAAGTAATAAAAATCCTGCATACATATTTATTAGCTGAATATTATACTGATGTATTACAGAAGAAAAATTACAGCATGAAGAGAGATACCTTTGAAGACTGGACTCACAATTGCTTTACTTTATATGTAGAACATAACGGACTTAGGAGCTTTGAAATATTAGGAGCTCTGTTGGAGTTAAGGGCCAGATACTGATCATTAAATGGGAAGATCAGGCTAATGGATGTTTTACTTTAGATCCACTACAGTAGAAGAGAGCATTCAATTTACTCTGACTACCTTCCTAGAAATTAAAAGGAAGAGGACAGTAAGATGCAGGGGTGCTGGAACAACTTGTATATTGGAGAGGCTGAGAGTCACTGAACCAAACTGCAAACCCTGTATGTGATGGAAACCACTTCAGGCCAGGAGGTGCGGCAGCACCCTTAGTTCCAGCATCTATGGTAAGATGTCTTTTGAGACCTAGGAAGGGCAAATTCCCACACTCCTGTATGGGGTGGTCAAGAGAGCTACCCAACATTGTCCTTTAGGAGAAGACTTTCTTTGATCAATAACATCAATGGAGAGAACATATTCAGATTCAGGGTTCAGTCCTATGCCCATTAGAGTCAAGATTCCTCCATTGATTTCAGTGGCCATTTGATCAAGCCCTTTGAGCTGATTTTGGAATGGATATTATGCACATCTCTAAGGCACCCATCACCTCATGTCTATCTAGGTTCCCTTAAATATATTAAGGGGTATATCAAGTTACTTAATAAAGAGAGCCAAAGTTCATGTAGGCCTCCAAGTTCATTTCTAAAGCCATTAAAGAATATGCTGGTGGAGTTTGGTAAACACACAGGATCTGTTATGTAGACAGACTCCATTTTAGGCCACATAGTCTGCTCCCTGTCCACAGCCGCTTTTCTCTTTCCTTCCTCCTAGGGCTTGTCCTTGTGCAGTATAGGTGTGGAATCATGGGTTGCTGATGAAAATATTCTTGGCGGGAGGGGATGGGATGATCCCACCCTGTCACACCCCACAGGGAGAGCTCCTGTCCTGTGGAGCTGGGCCTGACTCCCCATTATAACCTACTGGCTCTCACCGCTCACAGATTTGGAAAAACCTGCCACAGTGTAACTGGATGTGTGTCTATGCACAAGCAGGGCCTTCCCCCTTCCTGGCCAGGAGCTTATGGGGCACGGGAGCTAATAAGGGGGTGCAAGGGACTGATGGGATGGGGGGGCAACAGAGCAGGGGGACTGATGGGGCAGGAGGAAATGAAGGGGATAGTGGGGCATCATTACTCATAGTATCTATTAATGTGCCACTTCTTCTGAAGTGGAGCCTCCCCATAGAGCTGTCCCCTCCTCTCCACAGAGCAGTCAGGAAGGGGAACCCCTCGCCCCACCCTGTAGAGTTGTCAGGAGGAAGGTTGCCCCCCCACACACACACACATTGGGAGCCTATTGGCCTCTCTCAGTTGCTCCAGCGAACGTGGAGGGGAAGGAAGAATGATGATGGTTCCACTTAAGCTTGGGTCTCCTTAATCATGCCAGTTCTACGACCACAAACAACCTGTTTTATCCTGTGCACTTGAAAGCAGGGGAGCTACTGCCCAAGGGCTCATGAGTTAAGGCTTAATCCAAGGTCCATTGAAGTTAGTGGTAGCCTTTCCACTGACTTCAGCGGGCACTGGATTGGACCCTTACGGACAACCATGCCTAGTGCTTAGCCATACTTGATACCATGCATAGCTTCTGCTCACCCTTGCCCTGGAGCGCAGCACTGTCACAGCTTGCTGCGCACTGAGAAGGGGTTTACAGGAGCAAGGCCCTATTATTTAACTTTTATCATGATTTTAGTATTTTGAAAGGGTCTGGACTGAGACCCCTGGAGACTGAGTCCTCTGGTTGTAGAATAAACACAGCAGAGGCAGTTGCAGTGCAAACTTCCCCAGAGCACTTCACCCAAGTACTTCAGTGGTAACCATCTGGGACCCGCTTTATGGAGAAGTTCCACTCCCTTTCAGTTTTTGGTTCACTGCTGAGACTTCCATCCAGTAAGCCAAATAGGATACCAATCCGTGGAGCTATTTGTACCCATTCTTCTTTTGTTCCTGGTTTTTGTAATTTTTTTTCTTTATTATTCCTTGGTTTACAGCATCACCCCATGATTATGTGAGTCTTGGCCCATATCTGATGCTTTTTGCATCCGAGATCTCTGTGTTTAACCAAGCTGAGTAAACATTATTTCTCCATTTTACAGGTGGTGTAAGTGATGCAGAGTTTAAATGACCTACCCAGTGCCACACAGTGAGGCAATAACAGAACCCTGGTGTTCTGGCTCTTGATTCCATACTGAAATCACTAGATCACAACTTCCATATTAACACATTTTGAATGTCAGTTGTGCTTTGTTGTTTCTGAGCCCAAATACTTACCATGTTTTGTAGGAGCTAGTGAAGGAGTGTACTATCCCTTTAAGAGACAGCAAACCAGCATAGGTGTAATCAAGGAGGCTGGCTCCACCACTTTGGTGCTAGGTTATTTAAAGAGGAAAAGGAAGCTGAGCAGGGGAGAGGGGTTTAAGAGTCATGCAGGCAGGCTGTGATCTGTTAAACTCCAGGGGGCTAGCTTGCCAGGGCCCAGAGACTTTGCTAATTCCAAGTTTGGGAGCTCTGGATCAGAGTTCTGAGGTAAGGGCCTTGTGAACGTTAATACTGCTTCCCTGAGACCTTCTTAAAGGGGTCACTTGTTTGGTTTGTTAATCTTGGCTTCCCCTTGCTTGGACTTTCTACAAAGCTACACAAAGATGAGATGCAACTCTCCTTGTTTCAGTTTTTGTTCCATCCCAGGTTCCTTGAAAAGCTGCTTCATTGATCTCTTAAGCAGAATGAGGCCTATGTCTGCGTCAAATCCACAAGGAGCTCCTTCCTGTCAGCCAACATGTAGGTGAGGCCCCTGCTGAGCCAAGCCAATGGATTCTCACTGCCACCTCAGTGAACATCTCCTCACAAAAAAGGACATGCTAACATAGGGATAGGTCATGTGCTCCCTTCCTCCATCAGCTCTCCACCAGGATTGGAGCCTGAGTTGTCTCTACTTGCTCCTAAAAGAGCAACTGAGGTATATTTGTGCTCTCAGGGCTAGATTAATAAACCAGAGTGCTAAGCACACAATGACCTGGGAGCACTCTGTGGCTGTACCTTGTTACCCCACCCCCCAGGCTGTGACCCTGCCCCTGCTCTGTAGACCTGCCCACCACTCGGAGTAGTGAGAGGTCTCCTCCCGTCCCAGAGAGGCATCTTTCATCCCACCCCAAAGCAGCAGGGTAGCCCTCTATTCTTACCCAGCAATTGGGGTATATCTGCCTATAAGGGTGTGCAGGTCAGGGCCATAGCACTCTTCCACTCCCCTCTCTCTCTCTCTCTCTCTCTCCCTCTCTCCGCCTCCACCTCTCCTGGGGTGATGTCTGCAGGGCCCCTGAAAGCTTGGTGTTAACAGTCCATTGAGAGGCGTAGGGCTCTTCATCCCCCTCAGAGCTGTTGTTTCAGGCTGTTTGTAGACACAGGTAGGTACTGCTGCATTAGTTACATGTGGACCATGTTTTTAGCTTTTTCTCTGCAACCGTGAAGGCTAGAAACCATTCTTTTAGCTGAAAGTCCAAGCCCCACAGGTCTATAGTGCCTAAGTCCTAATCTGACCCTGTTTGTGCCTAGACCAGTCCCCACTTCTCTTCTACTTCCTGCCCAGTCTCATCATCTAGCCTGTCTCAAAACAGTCTTTCTTGGCTTAGTCCCTTCACCCTCAATATGGGTACAAGCCTGAAAACAACTCTGCTAATCACAACTCCCCAGCCCACCTCTATGAATCCCCCCAACCCTAAGGAATCAGATTCTGTATTCTTTAAGGGAAAAATTACAGCCAAAAAGGGAATTTCCCCTCAGCAACTTCCCAAGGGGAATGGCCCTTTGAAGGAGCAAAGCAAAGTTCCTCAGTAACTCCACCAAGAGACTCCTCAAAAGTGAAAAGAGAAATATTATTTCCAACTCCTCTTTCTCCTTTAGAAAATACAGAAGCAGACAAGTCCCTCCCAACAGATTCCCAAGTCTGTATCCCTGTCAGAGTTGCGTGACCCCAAGTACAAAAAAACCCGTAATGTTAGAACTGAGTGAATAATTCATAGCAATGTTTATTTGATGAATTACTGAAGCCCCTTTTCCTGTTCACATGGAAAGTCTCCCAGCAGATGACAATTTCTTTGAACATATGCACTATTCAAATTTACTAAGCCAATTTTTGGTGAGTCTTTTAACAGTGTTGCAAATAACTTCCTAGTATTGAATAGTCACAAATATTTGAAAATGGTGCTGTGCTGGCTATGGTACTTGAGATTGGTCACTGAAGTCACATTGGATTGTTTCTATTCCCTGACTCACGGAGTAGGGTCCTGATAGTGAGGAAGAGGGCTCGGAAATGAAGGTGACACTCAGGCTTTGAATGTCACATGGAGAGGCAGCAATTGATTAGGGAATTATAGAGAATTTTAAACCTTTTCCTTTCAGCGTTGTGCAGACATTGTGTGAGATGTCATTCTTATTAATAAAAGGCTAATGTAAGATTTATTGCCTGCGTGGAGAGTGCAGATTTAAATTTCTCCTGTCTCATTCAAACAGAGTAATTGCCTGTGCATTCACAGCCTTTGTAGCGAAGGGTGCAGTCAGAGCCGTCTCTGGCATTTAATCGTTTTCATACTGGGACTGGAGAGGAGTGGCAGCTCATGTGTAGAGGGCATTGGGGTACTGCCCCACCAAAGCAAAGCGCATCTCTTTTAAACATTTCTACCCGCTCATCAGTCCATTCTCTTCAGCATTTGCTTCCTTCGCCCATGCAAACTCCTGCCTTCCACTGCTTTGTCCCCCAATGGTCTGTGTGACTAAATATGGATAGTGAACCCAGCAAACTTGCTGGGTTCTTGATTTGTGTTTACTAGCAGGGCTTTTGCCTCCACCACCTCTGTGGCATGTGAACAGTTATGACTTCAAGGTCACAGGAGACAAAGCTGCAGTGATTTGAAGTGGGGTTTAGGGGATTGGATTCACCACTGAAACCTCAGGCTGCTGTGACTGAAGAGCCCCTAGGAGTGTATCAGGGAAGCTACTGGTGGTAGGATTCGCTCATGCAATTAGCTCTTGTTCATAAGAACATAAGAACGGCCGTACTGGGTCAGACCAAAGGTCCATCCAGCCCAGTATCCTGTCTACCGACAGTGACCAATGCCAGGTGTCCCGGAGGGAGTGAACCTAACAGGTAATGATCATGTGATCTCTCTCCTGCCATCCATCTCCACCCTCTGATAAACAGAGGCTAGGAACACCATTTCTTACCCATCCTGGCTAATAGCCATTAATGGACTTAACCTCCATGAATTTATCTAGTTCTCTTTCAAACCCTGTTATAGTCCTAGCCTTCACAGCCTCCTCAGGCAAGGAGTTCCACAGGTTGACTGTGCACTGTGTGAAGAACTTCCTTTTATTTGTTTTAAACCTGCTGCCCATTAATTTCATTTGGTGGCCCCTAGTTCTTATATTATGGGAACAAGTAAATAACTTTTCCTTATTCACTTTCTCCTCACCGCTCATGATTTTATATACCTTTATCATATCCCCCCTTAGTCTCCTCTTTTCCAAGCTGAAAAGTCCTAGCTTCTTTAAACTCTCCTCATATGGGACCCGTTCCAAACCCCTAATCATTTTAGTTGCCCTTTTCTGAACCTTTTCTAATGCCAGTATATCTTTTTTGTGACGAGGAGACCACATCCGTACGCAGTAATCATGATGTGGGAGTACCATGGATTTATATAAGGGCAATAAGATATTCTCCATCTTATTCTGATTCCTAACATCCTGTTTGCTTTTTGACTGCTGCTGCACACTGCGTGGACGTCTTCAGAGAACTATCCACAATGACTCCAAGATCTCTTTCCTGATTAGTTGTAGCTATATTAGCCCCCATCATATTGTATGTATAATTGGGGGTTATTTTTTCAAATGTGCATTACTTTACATTTATCCACATTAAATTTAATTTGCCATTTTGTTGCCCAATCACTTAGTTTTGAAGTTCTTCACAGTCTGCTTTGGTCTTAACTATCTTGAGCAGTTTAGTACCATCTGCAAAATTTGCCACCTCATTGTTTACCCCTTTCTCTACATAATTTATGAATAAGTTGAATAGGATTGGTCCTAGGACTTACCCTTGGGGAACACCACTAGTTACCCCTCTCCATTCTGAGAATTTACCATTTATTCCTATCCTTTGTTCCCTGTCTTTTAACCAGTTCTCAATCCATGAAAGGATCTTTCTTCTTATCCCATGACAACTTAATTTACATAAGAGCCTTTGGTGAGGGACCTTGTCAAAGGCTTTCTGGAAATCTAAGTACACTATGTCCACTGGTTCCCCTTGTCCACATGTTTGCTGATCCCTTCGAAGAACTCTAATAGATTAGTAAGACATGATTTCCCTTTACAGAAACCATGTTGACTTTTGCCCAACAATGTATATTTTCTATGTGTCTGATAATTTTATTCTTTACTATTGTTTCAACTAATTTGTCTGGTACTGATGTTAGACTTACCGGTCTGTAATTGCCGTGATCACCTCTAGAGCCTGTTTGAAATAGTGGTATTACATTAGCTACCTTCCAGTCATTGGGTACGGAAGCTGATTTAAAGGACAGGTTACAAACCGTAGTTAATAGTTCTGCAATTTCACATTTGAGTTCTTTCAGAACTCTTGAGTCAATGCCATCTGGTCCCGGTGACTTGTTACTGTTAAGTTTATCAATTAATTCCAAATCCTCCTCTAGTGACACTTCAATCTGTGACAATTCCTCAGATTTGTCACCTACAAAGGACGGCTCAGGTTTGGGAATCTCTCTAACATCCTCAGCTGTGAAGACTGAAGCAAAGAATTCTGTTACTTTCTCCACAATGACTTTATTGTCTTTAAGTGCTCCTTTTGTGTATCGCTCATCCAGGAGCCCCACTGGTTGTTTAGCAGGCTTCCTTTTTCTGATGTACTTAAAACATTTTTTATTACCTTTTGAGTTTTTGCCTAGCTGTTCTTCGAACTCCTCTTTGGCTTTTCTTATTACATTTTTACACTTAATTTAGCAATTCCCTCTCTTGGACTCTGCTGACTCGGGCTGTGTGGCTCAGTGCAGAAGGAGATGGCAGTGGAGAGAGGGAATGTGACAGAGGAACAAGAGGAGGATCCTGGGAAGAAAATCCAGGCCGGCCCAGGACTGGCCAAGGTAATTAAGGGCCCTAGACAGCCTGGTAGGGCAACTTTTCTATGGCCGATCTTCCTCTTCTCTGTGTTTGGGGCTTGGGATGATGCCATGAGGGCAAGTGGACGTGACTTTTTTTTTTCTGCCTCTCACTGAAATCTATTTTATCTAAGTTCTGGAATGTGTGCTGTAGACAACCATCGTACACTAGATACTGGATTGAGATGGGCTACTGTGCATGAGACCTATCAGGAGCTCTGGCTAGGCTGGCACAGCCTATTCCTCCAAGATGGCAGCAGACTCAGGAGGTGGTAGAGAAGGAATTGTGTGGTCTGGGAATGGAGGGGTTACAGGATGGTGTAAGGGAGTGGCTGCCTGGAGTACTGTAAGAATAGCGGGTGATCCAGGAAGCAGGTTTGGTGGTTGGTGCTGGAGTAGGGGAAGAGAAGATGGATGTGAGGTCAGTTTGTTGGAGAACTTTGGGCAGTGGGGTCTGTCTCTCTAGATGGACGGTGACATTGGAGAGGGTTCAGAGACTGTCCTAAAGAGTGGTGGCAGTAGAGCTAACAGCAAGTACTTTAGCAAATGTTTCTCTGGAGTCACCCCTTCTGCCCCACACAAGGAAAGGAGCTTGGCCATTCAGTGTTCTACCCCATGGAAACCAAGGAGTAAAGTGGATTGTGGGTTAATAGTCTCAGTTCAGAAGAAAACTTCTTTTGAAGTGAGGGGCCCTATGGAAGGAGGCTGTTCTGACAGGGGTGTGTGTGTTTTTCTTTAATCTCAGACATGTGGGTCTTGTTAGTGGAATGCCACAGGGTATGTATGAAGCAGGAACAATTCAGGATATAGTATCCTGATGGCCCCCTTGTGATATGAGGGAACAGAGAGGAGCTGGATGGTGCAAGAAGAGTGCAAATATTAAATTGGACAGACGAAAGAACTATTTAAATCTCCTCTTATTTGGAGGATGTTGGTCAGTACAGAGTTGCTTTAAATGGTAACATTTGCCTGGCAGATGACACCCTTCCTTTCCTTGGTCAACATGAAAATTAAAATTATGTGTACCCAAGACAACCTGCTGTTGTTTTCCTTCAGTTCTCCAGGAGCTGGATGGACTCTCCTATGAAGCGGGCATCTCTTTTAGTAGAAATATCCTATGATCCCATCTTTCCCTCTTCAGCATATACTGTTGTGATCAGAAATCTGTGTTATGTATTCAGGGTGTATTAAATTTAATGAAGGCAAGAGGAAAAATTGGTATTGCCAATTCATACATGGAACATATGTGCAACTAAGAAAAGAATTGATACATTGGACTGGACAAGTTAAGGGTGCCATTTCAACACGATATCCAACCTGTCACAAGAAATTATTTGGGGTTTTACTTGACTTATCCACTCTGATTTCCCTGAGAAAATGAGTTGTTACCATAGTAACTGCCACATTACATGCTTCTGTACTTACGATACCTCTGAGATACAGACCAGCTCCGCAAAGAAATATACTTCTCAACGTCATGTAAAAATCCTCTACTGGTTAGTAAAAGAAATCCTGCTTTATAACAACATGACAGTTTTCTGAGGTTTCCAGACTATGGTTAATTTTGTTTACGTTCTATTGCTTTGTATTTTCCTTTTTATAGGCAGGGCTGGTAGTACCATCTATTACTAAGGTTGACTGACACATTCCATCATAAGACCTTCTTTTCAATTGCTTATAATTTTGCTGAACTTCATGCTACATGCTGAGTAGCTGCATCTGGTGGAATCTTTTTGGAAAATTTGGCAAGTTTGCCTTTGGTGATTCTGGGAGTACAGGTGTGGGGAGATGGATCAGCTTGTAAGCATACACGTTTCAGATGGCTAGTTATGCCCTGGGGATGTCCCATTTGCTGTGCCTCAAATATAAACATGTATGTTGTTTCTGTCTGTTCACCTCCCTAACAATAGCCAACATACAGGACTAAATTCTCCTGACTAACACTCTTGTATAGTCAGTGTAACTCCATTGACCCTGTCTGCATTAGTTTACCCACTTTCCTTCCTACAGTCTGGACTTCCCCTTCTGGGGTCTGGGAAAAGGGTATTCTTCTCCTGGGCAAGCAGCTGACTTGGGAATGAACATAGGAGATGTGCTGGCAAGTGGCTTTGGAAGACACAGTAGGCATGCAAGGCCTGTGCAGATCCCTGCATGGCATGTGCAGATCACCTGCAAAACTCCCTGCTACTTCCACAGGTGTGCAAAGGAAATGGAAGCTCATGAAGTTTCCTTTTCCCTGTATGGGAGTAGCTTTTGTAGGGGATGATAGTCCTAAGTGTAAGGGGACTGTTGCCCCCTTACTAACATTCAGTGGGGGTGTTTTGGTTGGCTAGCTCCCAGTACTAAAAGGGGAAGGGTCGGTGGGAAATCAGGAGCCTGAGACTGACAGTCCCCAGGAACAATAGGGAGAGGCCAGTGCTCCAGGTCAGCCTGAATAACAGAGCAGGCAGGCTAATCCGCGTGAGCTAGAGTTGCCTGAGTCAGACAGAGTGGGGCCGAGCTAAGGAGAAAGCAGGGACCCAAGCTGAGCTGGCGAGCAGAGCTGTGCCAGATCCAGAGGGGCCAGAAAAGCAGCCCAGGAAGCAGGTCAGAGTTGGGAGCAGAGTCACAGAAGCAGCCCAGGGAGAGAGCAGATCCTGTGCTGGGAGCAGGGCTGCAGCTCCAAACCCAGAGACACAGCCCACGGAGAGCAGATCCTGTGCTGGGAGCAGGGCTGCAGTCACAGAGCCAAAGGGGCTAGAGAAGCAGCCCAGGGGGCTGGAGGCAGAGCAGCAGCATCAGTGCTGAGGCAGAGTGAAGCTGGAGCTAGAACAGGGAACCTGGAGCAGTCTGGAGCCAGGTGTGGTGAGCAACTGGGGCCAGCCAAGGGGGGACCCTGGGCAAAGGGTCCAGCGCCGAAGGACACCCCCAGCCACGGGTCCTTGCAGGCCCGAGTGGGAGGGGGATCTTAACCTGATGGGTGGCTGACACTGGGAACAAGGGTCCCACCACCCAAAGCCTGGAGGTGTGTAGACACCACCAGAGAAAGTGTCCAACCTGCATCATTCCTGCAGCACAGCCAGGGCCTGAGAAGAAGGCCTGGGACCTACAAGGAGCAGACTGAACTGCCCTGATGTTCAGGCACACCATTTGTAATGTTCCCTGCCACAGAGCGGCGTGATGTTTTCCTTTAACCTTTCCCATTTTTCCTTATTCTTTTTAAAATTAATTGTTGATTAAGTAAGTAACTTGTATTTGCTTTAAGTTGTATGTAATGATCCATGGGTCAGGGAATTGCCCAGTGCAGAGAGAGTACCCCGGAGACTTGGGGGTCAAGCCCCCCAGGAAGCCTGGGCCCAGCCTTGTTGGGGTTACAAGGACTCTGCTAGACAGGAGAGTGGAAGGGGAGTCCTCAAGAGTGGGGAGGCCTCTGAGTAAAGGAAGTGGGAGCGAGGACTCAGATCCTTTCGCTAGCCCACTTCACCAGGGTAGTACAGAAGCCAGGAAAGTTCCCCATAATAGTGGGACCATTCCCCCGCTTACATAAGGAAAGCCCTGAGGCCAGGGTTGCTAGTGAAAGAATTAGCATGCCTATTTCTTACACTGCCAACTCTCCTGAGATTTGCCTATAGCTCCTCCTTTCTTCCTAACTTGCTCTTTAATCTAACACAAAAAGCCATAAAGAGAATGTGTGGCTGGAAGATGAAGCTAAACAAATTCAGACTAGAACTAAGTTGCAAATTTTTAACCAGTGTGGATAATTAACAATTGAAACAACTTAACTAGGGATGAGGTGGATTCACTGTCACTTACAATTTGTAAGTCAAGATTGGTTCTCTTTCCAAAAGATAGGCTGTAACTCAAATGGAAGTTATGGGCTTGATGAAGGAATTACTGGCTGAAGTTCTATGACTTGTATTGTGCAGGAGGTGAGGCTGGATGATTATAACACCCCCTTCTGGCTCTAAAATCCATTACTTTATTTCTCTTGATCAGTTACTGTACTGCAGTGGTTCTCGACCAGGGAGGCGCGCACACAAACATTCTGGGAGGCTGTGGTGGGGCGATGACTCACTGGCACGGCGCCTCCTGCTGGTTGTCTTGGGAATTAGCTCTTTCAGCACGGAGCGCCCTCTGCAGGCCTGTGTCTTGCCTGCCGCTGGACCCTGGTGCCCCTCTATGTCAGGGTTCTGCCCCCAGCAGTAACCCACAATTTGGGTCTGGAACCCCCAACCCCCACCTCACCTCAGTGGCTACTGCCAGTCGTCATCTAGCCCCTGCTCCCTGGGGTTGACTGCAGTCTATAAACCACTCATCATCAGCAGGGGGTGGGGTTGGACCAGCTGCCTCTGCCTATATCTGGGCTGCCCCTCTGCAGCCCCAGTACCTTTGTGGGCCCTTTACTTAGCCTGCAGACTTGACCTCTCCAGCTCCCTCTGCCCTTCCCCAGCACTGGTCCACCCTAGGCACCCTCCTCAGCTTCCCAGGCATCAGGTTCTTCTCTCTCTAGGGAGCTAGAGAGAGAGTGTGTCTTACAGGGCCAGCTGTAGCCTGATTGGGGTGTGGCCCCACCTGTGGCTGCTCCCCCAATCAGCCTGTCTTTTCCCTGCTGCAGCCTTCTCCCAGGGCTGTTTTATGCCCTTCAGGGCAGGAGTGGGGTGACCACTCCGCTACAGAAGGATACAGTACACCTTTTAATTATTCATTATGATAGTAGGAAGTACAAGCACCAGGTCGCAATGCCACTCACTCAGATTTGCGCCCCCCCCCTTTACTTGCATTTTGATTAAATTGCCAGGTATCTCTTGAACAAATGCGTTAGCAACACAAGGTGGCCATATCCCTCTTGCTATCATAAAGGGGCGGGGGCTCCAAGTTTAAATAAAAAGCTAATGTGGGGCATGGTTCAGAAGAAGTTGAGAATCCCCGCTGTACTTTAACATTTGTTTTATTTTTACATGAACAAGACCTAACAAAACATCACTGTTGCACTCTGATCTTGTTTGTTTTCAAGTAAAACTACCTATAAATACGACACGTACTTTCATACACTTCAAAGTCTTAATGTTGGTAAATTATCTGCTAATAAAACAGTTGCCTATAAAAACAACAACATACTGTGTCAAAGTAAATGCAGGCAGTGGCACCAATTCAGATTTGTCTTGGGGGGGTGGTAGTGGGGGAGGGGCTGCAAATTCTGGTTCTGGTCCTTGCTCATCCCCTTCTCCGCTTGCCAGGACTCCCTGTCTGACCGACACAGTGCCTGAGCTGGTGCCACCAGCAGACTCCCCAGAGCTCTGTGGTACAAGGAAAGGCTCCCAGCATGCCAGGTGATAACACTATTTGGCCTGGCCTTCCCTTTGTCTGTCCAGACTAGACGTGTGCCAGGGCACAATTTTGCTCTTCCATCTGTACGGAGGGGTGGCCAGGTCAAATTTCAGTGGTGCTGCAGCCACACAGGTGGAGCGATGTTCCAGACCACTCCAGCAGCAGCTGCCATACTGATTTAGTATTGGATGATTGCTTGGCCGTGGTTGGGCCATGGCCCTCCATGGCCTATGGAACTTTGTGCAAATGCAAAAATCTTACTCCCCACCCCTCTCCCTGCAGCCCCATTAATTGGTGTCACTGAATACAGGGCCACATTTTCAAACCTGTACCTTGATTGTGAAATCAGATTTGGGTATGTCTATGCTGCAATGAAAAACCTACAGCTGGGTGACTCGGGCTAAGCGTCTGTTTAATTGCAGTGTAGATATCTAGGCTCGGGTTGGAGCCTGGGCTCTAGGATCCTGTGAGGTGGGAGAGTCTCAGAACTTGGGCCGCAGCCTGAGCCTGCAAGTCAAAGTTGCGATTAAGCAGCCCCTCAGCCTGAGCCCTGCAAGCCCAAGTCAGTTGGCATGGGCCAGCAGCGTTTAATTGCAGTGTAGACATACCTGTTGATTACAAGGGTCCACCCATGTGGGTCTGTTTGCAGGATCAGGCCCCTGGTTTTCTTCAGAATTCGGAGAGTATTATCACTTGTGCTCACAAACAACAGAATTTGCCCCTGAAGTGGCATTTTAGGATGAAGTGAAAATAAGTAGGGTGGGGGTGTGTGTGGCCAGATCCTTAGCTCATGTAAATCAGTGTACTTCCATTGCAGTCAAGTACTATGGAGACTTAAACCAGCTGAAGATCTGCACCATAATATATATTCATATAATTTACACTTATAGATATGTTAAATACACACACAATGGAAGATAACTATATTAATATACAGCAAAAATAAGTTCATTAGTATTTGTTATACTGGTTTATTTCTGGATTAAGCCTCTTTAGGTAACACTAGTCAATTGTTTTTTGTATTTAAGCTGTATACATGTGCCCAAAGAGGGACACATTTAAAGTCTGTAGTGAATAAATAAAAGCACATGTAATGTTTATAAAGTAGCAAAGAATCCTGTGGCACCTTATAGACTAACAGACGTTTTGGAGCATCCGACGAAGTGGGTATTCACCCACGAAAGCTCATGCTCCAAAACGTCTGTTAGTTTATAAGGTGCCACAGGATTCTTTGCTGCTTTTACAGATCCAGACTAACACGGCTACCCCTCTGATACTTGTCTATAAAGTGTACACAGTCTTACAAATGCTGAATTAGGGGGCCAGATCCTCAGATAGTATAAATTGTTATAGCTCCATGCCAGTTTACATCAGCTGAGTATCTGGGCCCAAAAGTGGAAGTTTGGTGAATTATTGTAGTATATCATTCCAACAGGCTGCTAAATAAAGGAAAGAGAAAGCACTAAAATAAAGGAAAGAGGAAGAAAAAAATGTTTCTGGTCAATTGAACTACTCTCATAGGTAAAGACTTCCTATGTGACTAAGGTTTCAGGATTATGTCCTATGTCTGTATTTATAGACCCCATTCATTCCTCTGTCCAGCATTGTATGGTTACCAATGTACATACAGCATATTGATATCACATGAGGGTCACACCCACTTTAACTATTCATAGTTGAATTTTAGCAATGGTTCCCAGCTGAGGCCAGACTGTATTTATCCAATTTATTTGTATGTAATAAGAGAACTCTCTCACATTTAGCCATATCCAGAAAGGAAAACATAACTGCATTTTTAGCTCTGTAAAAGTTTTTTGGATACTCTGTGCATGAAAGACAAAGTGAGGGAAAGAGCCTGAAAACATTTATTTGGGGAATAATTCTTATTTAAATTAGTAATCCCCAATGAGCACTAAGGAATGTGGGTAAGAAATAGCATTTCCATCCTGCAATCTGATCTATGTAGGTCAGGGGTTCTCAAACTGGAGGTCATGACCCCTCGGGGTCACAAGGTTATTATCTGGGGGTCGCGAGCTGTCAGCCTCCACCCCAAACTCCACTTCACCTCCAGCATTTATAATAGTGTTAAATATAAAAAATGTGTTTTTAATTTATAAGGGGGGGGGTCACACTCAGAGGCTTGCTATGTGAAAGGGGTCTCCACTATGAAAGTTTGAGAACCACTGATGTAGGTGGACTCTTGACTTTGGTGGGACTTCATGCAGACACAAGGGACTGCCTGTGTGGAGTCCCTTGGAAATCAAGGATACACCTGTATTATAGATCTGCTTGCAGGTTTGAAGACTTCATCAGTGGAGGTATGGGGTTTAAAGAGTTAGGTTCTGAATGTCACTCTAAATCGCTGTGAATACTTACATGCTACAGAACACAGATAAGTAAGTAGGTGTGCCAGTTGTGGTCCAGGACCCTGCTGTGCTTGGCATTATATAAACACAGAACAAAAAGTTGGTCCCTGTCCTGAGGAGCTTACAATCCAAGTGTGACACTACATCCCATATTCTTCATAGAAATATTGTTATAATATGATTATAGCATACCTGATGTGTTTTGTGCAAGGTAAGGCATGTAAGATATCATTAGAAAGGTTATGATTTGCTGAACATGATTATCTTAATTGTATACATGTATCATTTTTGTATATAAAGTTAGGATGTATTGACTATACAGCTATACTACAAAAGTGTTTGCACCTGGGGAAAGCCCATCAGGCAGAATGCAATCAGTATGGCTGGCTAGCTGGGGACAAGTCAATAGACAATTAGGAAGAATAGGTCTTTGAAGATGCTAATCTCCCACCTTCCTGGGATGCTACAAATGGCCTTTGACTCATGGCTGCTTTGACACTGCAGGGTCATGTGATCCAGTCACCTGGTACTGGACTCCATGATAGAATACCAGTATTTTTCCACTGACAGGGTGGGGGAACCTTCCTGGAAAACAAAGGGTCCCTGCCATATGTAAATACTATTTAAGACAGGGGAAGGACATAATAAGTGGTCATTCTTCACTGAATCCCTGCCCAGGATGACTGCTGTGAACATTTAAGAAACAAAGAAAAAGGGGTGGTGGAGGGGGACTGAGCCCAGGCTGGGAAAGTGTCTGGCCTGTGAAAGAAATACCTGGAGTTTTAAGCTGCAAGCAAGAGCAGCTTGCCTGCAAGAACCTCTGCAATCTGCCTAAACCAACATTTAGTGTGAGAAACTACTACTTGTAACCAGTTTTTTAGTATCTTGAGCTTTTATTGCATTTGTTTTATTTGCTGAGTAATCTGCTTTGATCTGTTACTATCCTTTATAATCACTTAAATCTATCTTTTGTAGTTAAACTTGTTTTTGTTTTCTCTAAAACTAGTTTGTAGAATGTAAACCGGAGGAGGGGTAATGCTGTATATGTTCCTCCACATTGAGGGAGGGAGCAAATTTCATGAGCTTACGTTGTACAGTTCTCTGTGCAACACAAGACAGTGTAATTCTGGTTTTGCACTACAGAGTGAGGTGTGCACTTGAGTACTGGGCAATTCATTAGCTGAAGCCTTCCCAGGCAGAGCTGATGTCAGTGTCTGGGGGTTTTGCAGTTGGGTGTGCTGGAGGAGGCTTGAGGGTCTGGCTTAGTAGGACAGTGTAAGAGAGCCCAGGCTGGTGGAACAGGTGGCACCCTGGAATGGGGGGTAACCCGTCACACCAAGTATAAGGCAAGAGACAACAGAGGGATACAGAGAGAAGGCTGCCTGGGAAGACTGAAAGAGAAGGGAGCAATAAGATAATATTATTCAGCATGATAGGCAGTGGTATCACCACACCAGCGTCTTGTTAAGTTTTTGAAGATGTCATGGAAAAGGAGAGTTTGAAGAGGATGATTCAGTAGTTTTGTGGATGTTTACAGAGAACTCCTCCCAAGTGTGAGGAGCAGCATGGGAGAAACATGAAGGTACTCATGGGCGCCAACTTATATGGGCTCTTGGAGCTAAAGCCCCAGGAATATTCATAATCAGGGGCTCTGCTCCACCAATATTTGGAAATATTAGATTTTTCCCCCTCCCCGGAGTTTCCCTGCCTGAATGTAAAGAGAGTGCACAGTTGCTGCTGCTGCCGGTAGCCTAAGGGCTGCAGCATTAGCATAAGAGGAATGTGCTAACGACTGCTGAAGCACTCAGGAGGGGGAGGGGAGTGGAGGGGGCCTCCCCTCCCCTCCCCTCTCCTCTCCTGCCCCTACCTGGAGGAGACACAAACGGGCCAGGAGACAGACAGACATTCACCTTAGCAGCTGTTGGGGCTTCCGTGAGTGTTTGACCCTATGATTCCCCCCCTGCCCCAGCCCCAGCCCCAGTCCCTACTCCTACCCCCAGCGAGGCACAGCAGGCTGCACAGGGGAGGCAGGAAGCCACATGTGAAGGCAATGCCCCCTCCCCCAGCACCCACCAACCCACCCGCCACAGGAGGGATGGGAGAGGGAGGCTTCCTAGACCTGAGCAGCTGGGGCTTGGGTGAATTTTATGACACCCTGCTCCCCCACCCCATAGCCAGCCACCACCCTGCCTACCCCACTTCTGCCCCATGCTGGGCAAGGGGCAGCCCCATCCCCCATCCACAGTGAAGTTATGGTGAGGGGCAGCAACATGGAAGGCCACCTGTGCCCCCCCCCAGTACCCATCATAGGGGAGGGGAGTGAGCTTTCTGGACCTGAGAGGGGCTCTAGGAGCATGTGCAGAGTGTGTGTGCCATGGGGGGCAGGAGGGGACCCTCCCCTGGAGCTTGCTGCTGCCAGTGGTGGTGATGGGGAGTCCTCTCTGGCCCTAGCCCTGGGGCAGCCTGTCTGCACCCCAAGTTCCGCATCCTCAGCCCTGCCTCACACCAAAGCCTGCACCCCCAGCACCGAGCACGCTCCTGCACTGTGAACCCCTCATCCCCAGCCCCACCCCAGAACCCTCACCTGAGGGGAAAAACATGCAACTTAAATTTGGTGGTCAGTTTGGAGTATCATTGTATTTAGCACAATATTTGATTATTTTACACCCTTCAAAGTATGTAACTGGTCGTATACAGGTGTTTTCTCTGAATACTGTCTGTGTGCCTCAGTTTCCCCAATGCATTTCTTAAGGCTCTAGATGGTGGGATAAGGGGGTGTGATTGTTGTAAAGCCCTAGAGGGCCAGTGTGATGCTGTCTGCACAGAGAATGGCTGACACCCTGTCTCCAGGCAACTGATGGCCTGGGCCACTCTCCTGCAAGGTGCCAACTGAAGGTGTTGGAGAACAAAGAGATCAGGTGGCCTCCTAATGCTTGGAAAAGAGACAAAGGCCAGAGGAGGGAGTGTCAGTGCCTGTGCAGACTTCTGGGAAGCGCATGGTGTGGAAGGGGATGCTGGGATGCTTTGGAACAACTCCATACAAAGCCAGTCAGGACTCTGGGGGAGCCTCCTCTCTGAGCATACTGTCTCCAGGGCAAGAAGCTTACACCTTCCTGGGTCTGACCTCGGAGCATTCAGCATGCCCTTCCACACTGTGCACTTTCCGCAGCGAGTCTGCCCAGGCAGGTCCTGGGGCAACCAGAGGTCCCTGCACCCCAACTCCGCAGTCAGATGTGACTCTCAGCCAGACAGTAAAACAGAAGGTTTATTAGATGACAGGGATACAGTCTAAAACAGAGCTTGTAAGTACAGAAAACAGGACCCCTCAGTCAGGTCCATCTTGGGGGGGTGGGGAGCCCAGACCCAAGTTCTGGGTCTCTCCCGATTTCCCCAGCCAGCTCCAAACTGACACTCCCTCATCTGGCCTTTGTGTCTCTTCCGGACAAGGAGGCCACCTGATCTTTGTCCCCAACACCATCAGTTGGCACTTTGCAGGGGAAACTGAGGCACCCACACAGTATTCAGAGAAAACATTAAGAACATTCCCACTTTGTCACAACAGGTGCAACAAAATTTAATACCGTATATTAGGTATTAATAGGCAAGTGCTGCTTCTGACTTTCCACTTTTAATTGACCCTTGTAATCTTGTGGTGCTGATGCATTGTAGCTTCATTTTATATCAGTTTACAGGGTGAGAGCGCGCAGGGGAGGGGGGGGGGGCACCATTTTGGGCCCCACCAAAAATTATACGAACCTGCCGCCTATGAAGGTACTTGTTTGACAATATTACAGAAAAAGCATAACTTTGAGGGGAAGAAATCTAGAATTGTCTTTTCTCTTAGTGTAAAAGAAGCACTTGCCAGAACTCCTTGTCCAAACATTTGGACAAGACTTAGCCTTGCAGAATCCTGAGGGGAGTTCTGTGCTAACATGCTTATGGTCCACTATATCCACTAGCACGTGTCACTATGAGAACTAGGGTGTCAGGGAGCTGGAGCTCCTCCTTCTGGCTGAGTCTGGGGATTAGCTCTGCCAGGACTATGCACCTTTCTGCAGTTGCATTCTATCGCTCTCTCAGGACTCAACTGCTCCCGCTTCATAGCTTAGCCTTCCAACCAGGTCACTATAGTTTCCCTGTGCATGTGTTCTCAGTCTCCACTTCCCAGGCAGCCTTCTCTTTCACTGCAGCTTAGGGTTGCCAATTTTCTAACCAAACAAAACGGAACACAATTTCCCCACCCCTTCTCCAAGGCCCTGCCCCACTCACTCCATCCCCCATCCCTCCGCTTGCTCTCTCACACCCCCACTCACTCGCTCATTTTCACCAGGCTGGGGAAGGTCCCTTTTCTACTGGGTGTTCCATGCCACTTCTCCAGTGTCTGGTAAAGGAACCCAGGCCCACCCTCTACATGGGGTTCTAGCCCAGTGACCCTACAACACGCAGTCAAGGTCTTCACAGTCCTAAACCTCATTGTTGTATCTGGGCTGCTTCCTAGCCTCACTTTCTGCAGCCCACTTTTACACCCAGCTACTGGGCTTTATATAGGCCCCGCCTGTTCCTGTCCAGCTGAGCTTCCTTTAATTAACCCTCATTACTCCCTGACTCCTCCTCCAGGTGCTGCTGAGGCAGTTAATTGGCTCACCTGGCCAGCTTAATGCGTTCAGGCCTTGTGGGGGTGTAAATTCCAGTCACATAGCACAAAGTCTAATCTGAAAAGTGAGACAAGAAGCCATAGCCTGAGAGGCGGAAAATGGAAGGAAAGGAAATAATTACAATTACAAAAGAAATTGGAGCAAATGTTTGTGTCCCATCCCCCACACCACTAACCAATTTGTTTAATAGGCAGCAGGTTTAAAACAAATAAAAGGAAGTTCTTCTTCACGCAGCGCACAGTCAACTTGTTGAACTCCTTACCTGAGGAGGTTGTGAAGGCTAGGACTATAACAATGTTTAAAAGGGGACTGGATAAATTCATGGTGGCTAAGTCCATAAATGGCTATTAGCCAGGATGGGTAAGAATGGTGTCCCTAGCCTCTGTTCGTCAGAGGATGGAGATGGATGGCAGGAGAGAGATCACTGTTAGGTTCACTCCCTCTGGGGCACCTGGCATTGGCCACTGTCAGTAGTCAGATACTGGGCTAGATGGACCTTTGGTCTGACCCGGTACGGCCTTTCTTATGTTCTTAACCTTTCTTCACCGATAAATAGCTTCAACTGGTGAACTTGGCTGTAGCATTTTCACTTGTGTACAGTGGGGCTTAAAAGGACTGTTGTCTCCTTTTCCGTTTGTGTTTCCATGCAATGTAAAGTCCCATTGTATGTTTTGTTCATCTGGGAGATACCCAGATGCCACATTTTAAAGCCCATGCTGTTGCACGGTTGTAATTCATAAAGTCGTGTGTTTTAAAAAAAAGCCAAAATGGGTTGGTAACAGACTATGAATCCCAGTGATGATAGAACCAGGTGATATTCAAAACAAAAAGAGCTCTCAGCTGTGTTTGTGGCTGTTTCCGTTGCTTCACACTGACTCAACAGACATTCTAGGCTTTAGAGTAAAGTTTGGGGTTATTGCATGTGTTGGTTGTGTTGCTGTGTGGGTAGTTGTATTGATTTGTTCCTAAAGGGTTTGTGCTGGGAGATTTGTGTAATTTGTGCAAGTGGCCATTGGGCTGAGTAATACACCATCTGTGCAGTCTCCCTCGTGCAACCAGTGAAATTGTTGCATCCAAGTAGCTGAAGAATAAGGGTGGTGATTGGTTAAGTTATCTCTGATATCAAAATGATCTAGGACTCTCAGCATGACATAGATATATGTCTTACTGTAGCTGTATACTACATGGGTGTAATTCATAAAGTCAAAATGGCCAAGGACTTAAAAATTGGGTGGTAAAAGACCAAGAAACCCAGTGATGATTCAACCTGAAGATATTCTGTATAAAAAGAGCTCTCAACCAGGGTTGTAGCTGCTTCTATCATTTCACACTGACTCAAGAGATATTTTAGGCTTCAGAGTAACATTCTCAGAATCTTATCATGTGAATGGATCCAAATTAGAACTCTGAAGACTTTGTAATGCAAATATTTTGAGAGAAACAGAAGGTAAACATGAATGCTTATTTTCCCCTAATGAAAGCAACGTGCTATTTTCTGTGAAATGTAAATAGGCTCTAAATTGCATTTAACATGAAGAGCTGTGTCCCTTTGATGTTAACTTATATCATTCCTGTTAAGCACATTTTTCCAAAATGTTTACCATGCATTCTTATGTGTCGTCCAGGCTTTATGCCTTACCTTCTACTTATGCTAAGGTACAGTACCACTTATGGTCTGATCCAAAGCCTCTTGAAATCAGTGGAAAGACTCTGACTTCAATGGGTTTCGGATCAGGCTCTTAAAGACTGTTTTTGCGAATTTCAAATATTCAGTGGCCCTTTTGTATAGAACATTTCCTTCATACAACTTAGTGCATACTACAAATAAGAGAAATATCACTATTCCTATTTTATACATGGAGAAACTGATGAAGAGATAAAGTGGCTAGCCCAAGGTCATTCAGCGTGCCAGTGGCAGAGTCAGTTATAGAAACCAAGATTTCTGGACTCCAGGTTTGATGCCCTACCCAGTAGAACGAATTGCCTCACACAGGACAAAATTTAGTAAATTCTGGCATGAATTTTCTAAATACACCCTTGATTATCCACTAATACATTCCATAGCAGAAGGATGCCACTAAGTTGAGAGATATTACAATGCTTTCATTTCAGCCACCAAAATTAGCACTTAAAACAATATGTAGCTCTCAGTAAGGTACATCATTTTGATGCTCCCTCCTGGCAAAAATGCATAGAATAGCATTCACCAAGGCAATGGTGGTAGAGTCACTAGCTTTTAATGACAACTGCAGATAAAGCGAGTCTAGTCAGTGATGTGAAACCTAACAATGATGAGTGGCTCTGCAATCTAGTTGTATGCATTGTCTGCACCCGTCTCATCAATTATTATCATATGCAAAAGGCCAGTGAATTATCAGGAAGAATATGTTGTACACTTCCACTTGGCTAGTTCTCTTGCTACTTTATACTTAATAAAGAAAACCCCACAGGAAGTAGGGCAGTCATTTTTTCTCATTTTTTTTATTTTTTTTATTTTTTAAACATGCAGTGACTTAGAAGAACTCCATGAAACAATGGTTTCCTCTGTACACTTTCTACCCTCTTAGGCTGCTCCCTGGTTTGTTATTACCTAGCTGCTGGCATTGTTTTTTAAATGTATAGAATTAAAGAATTGAAACATTTGAAGGGTGAGGGGGGGAAATAAATAATTAAGGACTCTCTCCTTGACACTGAGATGCCTGCGGTCCTGTTTATCCACAGAGCAGGTACTAGCTGGGCACCATCTGTAGAAGCTTCCCCACTGCCAGAGCTCCTTATTTTTGATCCGGAGAAGCCACCTCTATAGGAAGATGACCACTTAGTATCCATGAATATACAACTTTGGGCCAGTGCTTTACTGGCAACAAGCTTGCCAAGTTGTGCCCATTGTGGGACAGGACAATTCAGTAAAAATTGTTCACTGAGAACCAGCTGGAGACCACCATTCCCTGAAACAGCAGTTCCCCAACTGTGGTCCAGGGGTTACTAGTGGTCTGGGAGTATCTGCTGGTTGACTGTAGAGAGCTGATTGGACACATGGTGCTGGCTCCTCTTCCTCATTTTGACCAGTTAAGTTACAAATACTAACTTTCCATGTCAGCAATTGCTGTAAGTGCCACAGAAATGTTACTTGCTTATCAGTTGGAAGAGAGGTGGTCCATGAAGTCATAAGTAGAAGAAGTGGTCCACAAGCCAACATATCTACTAAGATGTGGTCCATGCTATGAACCTTTTAGGGAACTGCCTGCCAAAAGACCCAAGTAATTACTCAAACATTTAGAACCAGGCCTGCTTGCACAGGCAGAGCATCTGGCCTGCCTGTGTTTTCATGGGTGTTCATAAAATACTTTAGTGGGAAAGATAGTTTAGCTGCAGATGCTTTGCCCTTAAGTTTTCGAAGTGATGTTGGGAGGGTTTTAGCCACATAGCTTCTGTTAAAGTAAATGGGAGTTCTGCTGTTAATATACTGAGTAAAACACTGACAGTATTGGTTACTGCACAATGCAATTCTGCACAGCCCAGATTTGGTTGTTCAGTCATCACTTTTGAGAAGCAGCTAGCTAAAGGTAATGCACAGTCATGAACGTAAAGTCACGCTGCTCTCAGGAGAACAAGCTTATGTCAATCAGCACAGTATGTTCAAAGACTGACACTTTAGGGTTGTATTTACCATAGGGAATAGTCACATTCATCCATGTTAGATTTTCGTATTATACTTTTAAAGAATGGCTTGTTACAAAAGAAATAAACATTGTTTGATCACTATGTTAAGGGCCAAATTCTGCCCAGATTTGCACCCTGATGCCACAGCGACTACTAAAGATGTAACTCAGGGCAGAAATTTACCCTGACTGTGGAATGTGGAATCCAGCTCTGAAGCCCTACATGAAACTTGCATTCAGTTTACAATGATAGTGATGGCTAGACTGCTGTTAACGCCGCTGATCCACTGGGAACATTGTCCCCTTTTTATTTGCATACTACACCACAATTAAGCAGACCCATTCACTTTCCGCTTTCACCTCCACCATACAAACAGCTAAAGACCAAAGCTACTTATTTCTTTAGAGAATAGATTGGAAAAAAACATGCACATGTGAAGCAGCTCTGGTGATAGCCTTAGGTTATCTTTCAGTCCTCACAACACACTTTAGTCTAGTAAAACAATGAGGGATTACAGGGAGTGAAACTGAATTGGGAAGACAGATGTTGCAGAAAAGGAAGTTGCCGCAAATCTTAGTCTCATGATGGCACATCAGGCCCCTACTACAGTAAGTACAGCCATTGCAAAGCAATGCTGGAGGCTAGTCTGGGAAAACTAGTGATAAACTCTGAAACCCATCAGAGGCCCGGAGCCCTAGCTGCCTCCCTCCCAACTGAGTGCCCTTTCCTAAAAAGACCAGAACTGATTGACAACATCAATTATTGCTTAATGAATGTTTGCATGTGACAGGTGATACCTTCACTATGTACAACAAGAAGTTTTCTTGGTGGAAACAGGGATGTTCCACTTTCTGGATAAAATGGATCAGGCCCCAAAGTTAATTTTTCCAAGATAGATTCAAGACCTATTGAAGTCAATCGGAGTTATTCCATGGCATCAATGGGCATTGGATTAGCTCCTAATTTCACAATAATGTAGGCATCCAAAATTACTAGTTGCTTTTGAAAGTCTTAGCCATAATATCAGGAAAAAAGGAGATGCCCTCTCCAATCTTCAAAGGGCATTAGACCCGTATTTGCTTTAGACCTCCTGACAGTAGACCAGTTTTCCAAAAAGCATCACATACTGTAGGATCAGAAGTACCACTGGAATGTACAGGAGTAAAATGCAGCTAGGCTTTCCAAGCATCTTACCTCTATTTTTTTTTGTCTGTCACTTATCAAAGGGATAGCTCAGAAAATACACTTCATAGGAATATAGTGAGTTTAAGGCTCAACTAGTATTAATTCCTGTGTGTTTCTCCACTGTTACTTATTTTGTTGTGACAATTTCTTTGTTTAGGGAAATCAGAAGTGACGACAGCAGCAGAGAGATGTCTAAGAACGGAGTCCAGGGTCGCTGTAAGAACTGTTTCCCCCTCTTGTACTCTGAGGCAGGGAAAAGGTGGTGTGAATCACTTCCTACTTGCTGCTGTTGTGCCAACAGTGGCACTGCAAGCTCTGTTATGAAGTCGTGGCACCAAGGAAGTAGAGTGGATAGATGGCACAGAAGGGAATGGAACTTAGCTACCAGGACACTCAATCCCCTATTCTAACCACTAGCCCAGGCTCCATCCTAAGGCTTTACAGATGCTATGCAGTTATTCGTAAGGGAAATAAGTGGCAACAACTATAATTACAGTGCAGTTTATCAACTCTGTAATCTCTTGGCACTATTGACTGATTAAGTAACTGCTGGTCCCATTGCACATGCCGACAAGACTGAGGTTTAGATATATATGATTATTTGGGATTTTTTCCAGCAATTATTAACAAATTATTCTTTTCTCTAGTGCAATTTTTGCATATATTTTGATGGTGGTGTTGTCTGTGTTTGACCAGAGGGGAGTACAGCCTTTAGGTCTGATTTATCTTTTGGCACTCAACTCTGACTGCAGATTCATGGAATGGGAGCCTTATCTCCCAGAGGCAAGTGGCTTGGAAGATATGGGGCATAAAGAAGAGATGTGACCCCCCACACACCTTATTTTGTTTGTAAACATGTACAAAACAATAGGTAAACTATCCCAAGTCAATAGAACTCTTAGCCATTGTCTAATGATGGGCCATCAATTCCGAAGTGTTTAAAAAAAACTTTTCAGTGCTGGGAACAGAAGATAATTATTTTTGTCAAAAGCCGTGCTAGGCTGACAATAAAATGTGACCAGATGGAACAGGCTTTTAAGTGTACACAGCACTGTTAAATACATCTGCCCTTCAGCTAGGCAGGCTTCTTAAATTTCTGATGTATGAGGTTAACATGTGACGGTTGTGTGATAACTGTTGGATTCCTACAGGCTGGAGAGGCGGGGAAAATGCCTGCAGCACAGATCTATATGTGGCAAGCATTCCAGCTCCATGACCGGTAACTGGAAAGGTAGTTAAATGACTACCTTGAATGTCTGGATCATAGTGTTTTTTCTCCCATCCACTGCCATATTAACAGAGCGCAAAGGACAGATGCAAAGATATATTCCCACTCCGTTCCACACTTGACCATACTATGCAGTGTGTCAGACCACACCAGAGACACCCACGCAAGACCATGATTGTTCTTTGGAACCTTTAAAATGGTTAGTGTAAAGTGGGCATTCTGGAGCCTTTCTGCGGCAGTGACTCACTAAATCACCCCCACGATGTAGATAATATATCCTGAAGGCCACATTCAGCCCCCTCTTGCTCACATGGAGTAGCACCTTGCTCCTTGAGTGATCTCATTGATTTCAACAAGCCGCTTGTAGAGTAAGGTGTTATTCACAGTGAGTAAGCGTAGCTGAATCTGGTCCGTAGAATACTCAGCACTGTATAATACCGAGCCATTGCTAAACAATCATAGGTAGTAGGACCAGAGAACTAAGATGAAGGTGATCCTAGACTTTTGCATTATTACAGCACGCTACCACGGGCCAGGACACTATCACTGTGCCAGACTGTGAACCGCTTAATGGTGAGCAGTTACTCACTTGAGCACTCCCATTGTCTTCAGTGGGGACCAGTCATGCAAATGACTGCTCAGCATTGAGAGTACAGGGTTTACAATCTGCCCCATGTCTCTTCCATTTCCTGGCATTCTGCACCCAGAATAGGTGAGATTTCCAAAAGTGCACAGCATTTACCACCCTCACTCTGTCCCTATTTAAGTAAAACGTAAATCTCACATTGACTTTAACAAGAGCAGAGCTATGCCACTGCCAAGTGCTTATAAAAATCCTACACCATGGGACATCAGGAAAGTAAATTAATTGCTTTTAAGGATTACAGACATTTGAGACAGTCACATTCGTTTTAATCCTTTTTCCTGCCAATGCAAGATATATAGTCCTCATATCACCTATCAAATTGATACTATACTTCATCACAACCAAAAGGCCAAAACCAAGATAGCTCTTCCCCATACATTCTTTAAAGTTGGATTTGCCCTATGCACCTGCACATGGGATTAAGGGGACAATCCCACCCCCCATCCCTTGAAACATACGAGGGTGAGGAGTGGGCAGAGCCCTAGCTCCATATTATCCAGCATGAGGGCAGAGCAGGAGATGGACAAATAATCAGTGCTTGGTAATATGATGGCAGACATAACTCTTCCCCACCCTGGGGAAAACAGAGACCCAAGGAAGAAAGTCTGACTCTTGGAGCCTGAGTTCCTTCTCTTGCCTGCTTCTAGGACTGTGCATCTGTGTCCCACTTTTACTGTCCTGTTCCATGTACAGGCTAATTCTGGCCCTAAATATGCAAAATTGTTTTGGAGAGTTCTGAAATAAATTATGATAGTATTTTTTTCTGTCCTTCTGCCTGTAACACTAGATTCCTCAATAAAATATTTGGCTTAATTAATGGATTCATTCTACCTGTGTTTAAATACAGGGATTGAGGGTAATGTATGTAAACTGGGAGGAAAAAAGTTCTAACCTATTTTTCAACAAAACCTTTCAGGAGAAATTTGCTCCAGAGCAGAGAATTTACATGCCCAGCTTCATCTTAATGTGAATTTTAAGTTCTCTTCTAAAAAAGTTTTTATAATGAAGGGCTGATCTTCAACTTCAATAGTTCTTAGACGCACCTAAAATTTTAGTTATTAGGAGAGATTTCTCTTTTGGAAATATTTGCTTAACCAAATAATATAAATATTACCAATGACTGATATTAAAACTGAGAGCATTAACTACTGTTTGCTTTTCGTCATTTATGCTAGTCCCTTTATTCCCTCTTCAGTTATTTCATTTTTGCATTTAACTGTACTGTAAAGCTACGGTGATCAGTTTCCAGTTAGTTTCACTTCTTGGTTCTCATGAACTAGCATAATCCTTCATGTGTGGTCTATATTAACCCCCGCTTTCCCCCCCCTGCAAAAAAGAGAGAAAAGAAACTTTATTAAATTTTAAAAGTAAAGCCTTCCTGGCTCATCAATATTAGGTTTGCAAATTTTTATTTATTTCAAAGCTTTTAAGGCTCCAATCCTGCAAAGACTCACAACGCTTAAATTTACACATTGCGAATAGCAATAATACCTAGCTCTTATGTAATGCTTTTTCATCGGCAGATTGCAAAGCACTTTACAAATGGGGAGGTCAGTATCGTTATCCCCATTTTACAGATGGGGAAACTGAGACAAAGGTGAAGTGACTTGCCCATCATCACCCAGAAGGACAGTGGCCGAGCCTGAAATATAGCCAGCGCCCCTGAGTCCCATCTAGTGCTCTATCCACTGGGCCACACTGTCTCCTATTTGACTTCCATGAAACTACTTGCAGAGTGTGAAGATAAGCAGATGCATACATCTTTGCAAAATTGGGACTAAAATTTGTGATACAAACTATCCAACATTAAGCGTCCCTTTAAAACCATTTGTTTTAACTATTGAATGGTATCTTGAAATCTGCTTCTAAACTAATCACCGTTATTTTGGCAAATATCACATGGGGACAGAACTGCCACTTTTGCAAAAGTTTATTCCTTTTTATAAATACATGCCAAGTCTTAAATTTCTCCCAGTCTCTCAATACAAATCAGTTAATCTGTCTCTTGTTAACCAGCCTTTAGGTTGGTGTGTAATGGTGGGGGAGGAGAAGGAATTCTGTGTGTTAAACTCTTACTTTGATGCTATAGTTGTAGGCATTATCACATGCTGACATTCAGTACAAACTGTGTGTTAGTGTGTTCTAGTAGTTAGAGTGGGGATTGGGAGTCAAAATGCTGGATTCTGTCCGTAATTTGGCATTAGTAGGACCTTGGACAAATCAACTTAATCTCTGAGCCTCAGTTTCTTCTTCAATGCTGAGTCGAATGGCTGGCCAAAGCAATTGTTCACCATTTGGCCAATTCCTGTGTGTCTGCAAGGGCTTGACTGGCTGAGAGTCCAATGCTGTAACACACTTGATGCACCCCTGTAATAGGGGGTCTGCCTCCATCTGTTGGATGGTGGAATTTTATTCCGTATGTTACAAGGCACCTGGAGAACAGCGTTCACCGGACTGTCTTGTGGCATTCTCGCAACGTGTCCGAAAAGTGTAAGGTGCTATCTGTGGACAGTGGCCCCAGTAGTCTGTAGACCAGAGCAACCATAAACATCTCTGTTATAAATGAAGTCATTCCACTTTATGCCCAATATATGATATTGGCATTTTGTGTGGAAAGCTTCTAGCTCTGCCTAGTCTGAGGGGCACAATGTCCTATTTCGCAACCGTACAGCAGTACAGACAGGATTCAGCTTGAATAGATCCTGAACTTGGTGGTTGTGCTGAGATGATGTTGATTCCATATTCATTGTAAATGACCCATGGCCGACACTGTGATCCAATCCAGTGGAGAACCTCCATGCAAGAGTTGGAGGAATTGGTGAGTCTAAAACCCAAATAGCAAAAGCTGGAGACTGCTTTGACAGCTTCATTATTCAAAGAGATTAGAGTCAGTGGCGGACCTGATCCTAGGTTTTGCAGCTTTGTCTTTGACCACGAAACATAGAGGCCAACCTTAGCTGCTGACTCCTCCATTTGCTGGAGTGCCTTGCAAAACCTGTGTGCTTCAGTTTACTCAGGGCTATTTGATATGGGCATAATAAAATTACCTCTCAGGATCTGGTGAAGCTTCATCAATCAATGTTTGTAAAGGACTTTGAAATTCTTGAATAAAAGGCACCATGTTCAATAAATGCAAAGTATCATTATCCTAAGTGTTGGACGGTAAGAAAGGTACTTAGAACTCTTACTGATGGATGCTAGCCATCACACTGACATATTTTAGAGAAGTCATCTTTCTTAGTCAAAACACCAGTTAGATTGGCTGGTTAATGAAAAAAGAGGGGGAAAAGATAATTTATTAGGGATGCTGAATCTGTTTGTTTTTTAAAAAAAGTTTTGTTTTGAGATAAAAGAAGATAGCTACAGGGGAATGCAGGGATTTTCTGGATAGTCTGAGACCAAAATGAGTGTATTTTGTCCTAGTTAGATGGTGCTGTGTACATCTCCAGCTCTATGAATAACAAATAACACTGAGGCACAGGTGTTGCTTACTTATTTAATTAAATACAAATATTTAAGAGATTCCATTTTGAGGGAGTGGGGAGAGGCGATTGTGTTCAAGCAGCAAGCCAAAGCATTCCCGGGCATGCTTTGAAGCGTTTGGCGCTGAGTGAGCCCAAGGCTGATGTCCAGGAAACCAAACACTTGAAAGAGTCTGCATAAACCCTTTGTAGCAGGAGATCTTAGAGTATGGACTATGTTTGAGAGCAAGAGGTCATCTCTTGAAGACTTCCCCTCTCAACCTCTTAGTTAACTTATTTGTAGTCTCACAGTATCCTACAGCAACTGCTTATATGGAAAAATATTGAGAGCATTTTGGTATTTTACCTGTCAGTGCAAGAAGTATTTTGCCCTTTTTGAAACAGCAATTGCCCTCTCTCCTGTCCCCTAGATGCTTTTCTCCCAATGGTGATTCTTGGTAGTAAATGATAGCTCCAGTCCTATGAACAACCGAGACAGGTTGCTCCTTATTATTAATTATGTTTATTATGGTAGTGCCTAAGAGACAGCCAAGAGTCGGGTCCTAGGATGCTTGGGGCTGTACAAACACAGAATAGTAGATGGTCCCTACCCTGAAGAATTTACAATCTAAGTGGACAAGAGAGGGTGGGGAAAGGAGTAGAACACGCCAGCAGAGTGAACAATATGGTGCACGCCAAAGTCCTGATAGTTCCAGTGTGTGTGTGTGTGGGGGGGGTGTTTTGTTTTTGGAGTGGGTTTAATTAAAATGGGATCAGCTATACAGAAAGAAAGGTAAGAAGGACAGGGCAGGGGAAGCGGAGGTGAAGAGGCTAAAGGAATGGGGGTGGGGATGGTTGGAGCAAACAACCAATCAACTCAGGGCAAAGAAAGTTTGAACATTTTAAAGGTATGTCTGGACTGTCCAGAGGTCCTGCTTTGACTGCTCCTGCTGGCTGGAGTCTCTGGCTGGCTGCTCTCTGCAGTTTGTATTGCCTATCTTGGATATCTGGAGAAGCAGCTAGAGACAACGAGAAGTCAACACAACGTGACCTTCCCTACCCCCCATCCCCACAGATAAGCAATAAGTGTTCCCTAGCACCCAGGGGGCAAATGGAAAAGAACTCTTTTATAATGCCAAACATAATAAAAGATGGATCCATATAAATTGGCCCAGAGGTCTTCTAGTTTGTTTGGGCTTGCAACCTCCAGAGCGAATACCCTTATGTTTGCGATTAGTCCATGCTCAGCTGAACCTCAAAATTCTTCAGAACTCCCAACTTCTCTTGTCTTCTTATTTTTCTTAATTCCCCAAGGCTTCCTACTGGTGGATCTAAAATTCTTTGCACCTTTTGTATATTACCATTTGACTAGTATTAAAAGACCTACCTAAAAATCTCTGGCAAGTAATCTGAATGTTTGTATAATTGTTGGTGTAGGTAATCCATTTCCCCTAGAGGCAGTAGCTAGGTCAATAGAAGAATTATCCCATTGACCTAGCACTGTCTACACTGGGGGTTAGGTTGGTTTAACTGTGTCCCTCAGGGTTGTGGATTTTTCACACTCCTGAGTGACGTTGTTATACCGACCTAATTTCCTAGTGTAGACCACCAAAGATAGACAAAAGTAAATAGTACTTCATACAGTCCATAGTCAGCCTGTGAAACTCATTGCTATAGGATACCATTGAGGCCAAGTAGGAAATAAGATGAGATATTTATTTGGCTAAAAAGAGTTATGGTATAAATCTTCAATAAGAAGTGAGATGTGCTGGTTCAGTGTATGTCCCATGCAACCTTCTTTGCAGCCCTGACCAGAACTTAAAGTGGTTCCTCCCCGGCACAATCACTGATGGTATGTCTACAGTGCACACTAAGCCTAGGTCTGTGGGACCTGAGCTTGTGGACTAGCTCGGTATAGGTTTCCAAAACCGTGCTTGAGCATTCACATTACATATGTCAACCTGGGGTTACAATGACTGGACCAGGGACTCTCAGCCATGCTAACAAGATCATACTGCACTACACAAACCTCCTGACTCAGGTCTGTGGCTTCATCTGCATCTATGCTGCAAAAAGACAGGGCTTAGACTCGAGCCACAGTGGGTCTCTGGTTCTGATACACACACCCACCCCTGAGTCTAGCATGCAGATCTTGAGTGCTTGCTAACTGATTTGTGTGTGGAAAGAAGGGGAGCTTGGGCTCAAACCTGAGACAGAGCCTGGGCTTAGTGTGCACTGTAGGCATTCCCTGACAGGCTTATGGTGCAACCACCACCTGTCCTATGCCTATTCTGATGCAGCATTGAAACAAACACACACACACACACACACACGTATGGTACTGCCATGGTATTAGTGGCACTGGTACTAATGAATATACTGCCTATGCTAGTAAGCAGACCCATCTCTTGTATATCTTGCAGTGGTGTCAGGGTGAATTAGCTTTTAATCAGCTGGCTGAAAAGGGACAAGAATGATGTAGGGGGAAAGGCTTCCTCTTTCTCGGGAACATCGTTGATTGGAGATAAATAGATAAGAGTGTTTTCCTGGCTGTAATGTGCTAGGGTAGTACACAAACAGCTGGTGGTGCCTCACTGAGAGCAGAATTTGCTCCTTCATGATTAAATGTGACAGGGAATAAAAATGATACATTTTTTAAATGAACTGTCGCAAAGTACATACCTTGTAAAAATTACTAGGCTAAACATTCCCAAAACACACAGTCTATCTGGTCTCACTGGGCTCAGTACCTGCTTAATCAGATTGTTATAAATCCCACCTGGTTTTGAGATGCTCAGGTAAAAGGTGCCATAGAAATGCAGTTTAATTTAGGTAGGCTCATAAGTCTATTCCCAGCCATTGTCCTCTTAATTCCAAGTGTATTAATACAGCAGAGATAACTCAAGGGCTGTGTTAAGTTTATGTCTGGTAAACAAGAGAAGTGTGGGACCAGGACTCAATGAACTAAAATTGGTGTGTTGGAAATTAGGCAAATTGGCGGACAAAATAATGAGGGGTGAGCTATTCCACACACCATTCCTTTTTTGGGGTCTTCAAGAAGAGGAAAAGTAGTGAGGGCAAAGCAAACTGTGATGCTGTCTGACTGCAAGATGGGGCACGAGTGAGCTTCACCATCAAGGCTGCCTCCACTACCATCTCCTGGGACCCCACATCAACTTCATCCTAATCCTGAGTGATGTTCTGAGCCACACCAGAGAGAGGGAACCAGATGACACCACCACCTCCACCAACTCTGGCTAAGTCGGAAACACCACTTGGGATGTGAGACACTTGTCCTTTCCCATCCACACCTTTCTTGTCTTTCCTCTCTCTCTCCGTTGACCTTCTGTTTAATAAGAAGCTGCTTATTTTGCAACACTGTACTGTAAGCCTGTGACCAGCAAGGCAATTGAAAGCAATGCTCTAAACAGCCTGATGCTGGTACAAGTTTGCCAGGTCTGAGTGGCTGTAAACGGGTCGACTCACCCCTGCGGCGCCTCCTGCTGGTTGCTCTGCGAAGTTAGCTCAGTCCAGCCCTGGAGCACCCTCTGCAGGCTGGTGATCCACCTGTTCGTAGGCCCCCCGTGTCCCTCCCTGGACCCGGTGCCCTTCTACATGGGGTGCTGCCCCCTAGCGGCAACCCCTTTCTCTCTGGGTCTCCCTTTCTCTCTCAGGGAACCCCCACCCTCTATCCCTACCTTGCCTCAGTGTATGGCTACTGCCAGTCATTGTCAAGCCCCACACTCTGGGGCAGACTGCAGTCTCAGCCAACTCATCCCTGGCAAGGAGGGTTTGGACCTGCTGCTTTGTCCTACCCCTGGGCTGCCCTCTGCAACCCCCAGTACCTTTGGCCCACTGCTAGGCCGCAGCCTGGGGCTTTCTAGGCTGGAGCTCCCTGGCTCCTCAGCCTTCACCAGCCCTGCTGCACTCAGGTATCCAATCTCAAGCTCCTAAACAGCCAGGCCCATCCCTCTCTGAAGGCAGAGAGAGACTGCCTGGCTTCTGGCTTCCCTGCCTTTTTATCAGGCCTGTGGCTCAGTTTGGGGCGTGGCCCCAGCTGCAGCCACTTCCCCAATCAGCCTAGCCTGAAGGCTGTCTTCTCAAGCCCTGCCAGGCCACTTTTTAAACCCCTTCGGGCAGGAGCAGGGTCCACCCTGCTACAGTGGCTAATAAGACAATGTGCTGACACACTTTTTCCAAATATGGGGGTTACACGTGAAAGTCAACATGACTGACAGGAGCTGCATTTTCTGTCTTCACTTTTCTTCCCTCCCCACCCCACTTTTGTGTGTGTTTTGTTTTGTTTTCTCTTTTTAGGAAATGAGATGGGACTTCTAACAACGACAGCTCCAGCCCATCTCAAATAACTTTTCTTTTCCCGAAAAGGATAGTTATCACCATCTTTAATACCATCGAAGAGACTGTCAAATAGAGGTATTTTCCTTCTAAAACCTCCTTATGGCTAAAGGGAAAGGGAACAGGAGTTGTTGTTAAAATGAAAGCCGTATTTAATACTTCACATTTCAGACGCTTTAACTGTTTTTTCTTTATTTTTTCTGTGTCTTTAATGAAAGTCTGAAAAGATTTTTAATGGTGTTTGTGCCATGGTACTAAGCAGGTTGAGGTTCCGAACTAAGTTAAAACTGTTGCATATTGGACAGTGACAGGCTTTTGTTAACACCTCTAACTCTTTGGGCCCACATATTCCATCTAAATTGATACAACAGCCCACAAGGGAGCCTCCTGATGATCCACTCCCAGGAGCTCCTGCCTCCCCCATCCTGTTCTATACCCCTACCTGCTGCCTCAGGTCTGTACCTGTGTCCTGGTCCCTGGTGGCGAGAGGAGCTGCTGTATGTTCTGGCAGTTGAAAGCCTAGCACATGGAGTGTGACCTGGGTGCCAGCTGCATTCCTAGCCACTTGATATGTGCAGTGGATACAAGTTTGAAGCATGGCCATGCATGCATGCAGCTTACAGGGAACATTGCCCATTACTCTATTTGAAGGCAATGGGACTTGCAGGAGCTAAGTTCCTCTGAAAAATCAGACTCCTTAAGTCAGTGATCCCCAACCTTTTCGTCTGGTAGGCGCCAGACGAAAGACCGTGGCATCAGTGGAGCACCCGCCGAAATGCAGCCGAATTTCTGTGGCATTTCAGTGGCGACGCCTCTTGATGATGTCACTTGTCGGCTTCAAGCGGCGTCATCGAAAGGCGTCGCCGCCGAAATGCCGCAGAAATTCGGGGGCGATGCCTCTCGATGCTGCTGCTTGTCAGTGGCAAGCGGCGTCATCGAGAGGCATTGCCGCCGAAATGCCGCAGAAATTTGGTGGCATTTTGGCGGATGCTCAACCACCGGCCAGGACGCAGGCGCATTTAGATGCCCCTGTGGGTGCCATGGCACCTGCGGGCACCGCGTTGGGGACCCCTGCCTTAAGTGATATGTCCAAGGTCACCAACAGAGTCGGTGTCAGAGGAAGGATGATGATTTGAGTCTTTCATTGACGTCAAAAGGCATTGGATCAGGGCTGGGGGGTGTTAAACCATCTTGAGGCTTGTGGAGGCATCTCAACTGTTCTTTGCAGGCTTAGTAGCCTGAAGGCAGAAGAAACACTGAAGAACAAGATAGCAGCTTAAGGGAAAAACGGATGTATTATCTATAGAAAAGAAAATAGGAGAAGATATGAAAGTCTTCAGAATTAGGTCGATAGAAGGGCTCCTAGTTATAAAGAAAATAGGAATTTTTAGAGAGAACTGGTTCTGATTAAATGCGAGGAATAAAAACTGAAGGAAAACAGACCTCTCCCAGTAGACTCAGAGTATGCCTATTGAATGGAATTTAATTTTTCTTGTTGTAACTTGAGCAATAGGAAAAAAAGAAGCCCCAAATCCATTTGTTCTGAATTGATAAGTATTATTCTGCTTGAATATGGTGTATAGTAGGAGCCATGTAGAGAAAGCATAGGACTGGGGAGTCAAGCAATTGGGATTATATTCCCTTTCACTGATTTAATGTATGACCATGGACGACCCCATGTGGTCTCTCAGTGCCTTAGTTTCCTCATATGTAACAAACGGGGTTATAACTGTGACCTAAAAACCTTTTGATGCCAACTAGCAGAGGGCACAGGAGTATAGAGGGGTGCAGGGATTCTCTGTGTTCAACAAAAGAATGTCTTGTAAAGTCTCTACCGAAAGCCAGTGTCGTACTGGTCATCATAATCATTGTGAGATATATGCATGGAAAATAGAAGAGGAGTTATGAGTATATATTAAAATTATGTTCTCTAGGTCTGTAGTTAAAAGCCAGTCACTTGAAGGTAGCATATCTTGAGACAAACTTCTCCAGACAGAAGGTGATATAGGCCATCCTGGAGATAATTGTATTGTGTGTTTATATATGTCATAAAGTAGAATTCTATTAAGCATTGCAAGTTAAAAGCTAATAAAGAGTAGCAGGGACTTCAGAAGGAAATTAATATGAAGAGGTAAACAGTGGTCTGTTCTAGTATATGTAGGGATGCAGAGACACCCTGGTAGCCCTCAGAGAGGCAGTAAACTGACAGCAGATTTGCTTAATGAAAAGGGGTTCTCGGTCAGGCTTGATTGAAAACTCTGGGAAGAGCTCTGGGTGAGATAAGCCTCTTTAGACAGAAGAATAACGGGGTTGTGAAGTTTAGGCTTTAGAACATATGTTATGATGCTGTTTTATATGATCCCATTTGTTCCCATCTCTCTCACTGGTTTTTATTTGAATCTGTATAGTTTCTTAAACAAATTCCCTTTTGCTTGATAATTGAAGTCAAGTGCTGTGCATAATATAGTGGTAATGGTCTAAGATAAAGCTGGTACATTGAGGTACACTATTCATTTGTGAATGGAGGGTCTGGGATCTCTGTGGGTATCAAGTGATCAGGATTGGATACCACCAGGGGACATTTTAAAGGGACTTGGCATCTGGGGTGCATCTATTGTCAACCTGCAGAGGCAAAGACAGGGCTGGTGTAGCCCAAAAGAGAGTGCTTGAGTGGTTAAAAGGATGATTGTCTCAGGCCATGTGTCATTGGTCATGCACGCCCTGACCCCTTTTGGGATGGGGCACGGGTCGTTATAGGCTGTGGTCAAGTCTGTGTGACCTCTCTGGGTCTCAGAGTAATGTGGCCTAACAGCAAAAGTCAATCTACTCACCCTCTCTATCAGGGCGTGGTGGTCTAACAGTCAGAGTCCCGGTTGCTGCCCTTTCTCAGGTCTGTGTGGCCTAGCGGGAAGAGTCAGTAGAGCTGGTGAGGTGGGCTGCCACCCCGAAGTGGGCTGCCACCCCGAAGTGGGCAGCAGCCATGATAGAAGAACCCAGGCCCTCCGACTCTACCAGGTCCCAACCCAGGGTCCTCTCAGTGGCGAAGTTGCCCACCACCAGCTCAATGGGGTTCCAGTCGAAACACACCGAGCTAGTCTCCAGTTCTCCAACCACTTCCCTGCAAAGACTCACTGAGTTACTTCCTATCCGCTTCTCCGCAGCTTATGGTCTCATGGTTGCCCCGGTCTCTCCTCCCTCTGTGGCGTCCGGAGCCTGGGTATCGTTCGTAGTTGCTGTCTGGCTGGCCTCTGAGTCGTGAAGTGCCGGCAGTCCTTCAGCAGGAGCCTGCAGCACACCTTCCTCTCTGGTGGTCAGTCCCAAATGAACTGGGCTGCTCCCTTTTATACCTGGCCTCCAGCCAGAGCATGCCCAGCAGGGTCAAGGAGGTGTGGGCTCCTCAGACCAAAGAGAGGAATTAACCCCTGCAGTACCAGTGCTGGGCATGCACACCCCGTCACACCATGTCTACACTACAAAGTTAAGTCGACTAACACCTAGCTGGCACAGGCAAGACTCCCTTTCACTGAAAGCAGATGTAACAAGGTGACTCACCACCCCGTGTTCCCTGAGATGCATCAGAGTCATATTTATCTACCTGTAGACGGGCCGACTCACCCCTGCGGCGCCTCCTGCTGGTGACTTCTGGGAATTAGCTCAATTCAGCTCTGGAGCGCCCTCTGCAGGCCAGTGATCTGCCTGTCCTCTTGGCCTCCATGTCCCTCCCTGGACCCGGTGCCCTTTTACATGGGGTGCTGCCCCCTGGCAGTAACCCCTTTCTCTCAGGGTCTCCCCTCCCCAGGGAACCCCCACCTTCTATCCCCACCTTGCTTCAGTATATGGCTACTGCCAGTCATTGTCTAGCCCCACACCCTGGGGCAGACTGCAGTATCAGCCTACTCATCACTGGCAAGGAGAGTTTGGACCTGCTGCCTTGGCCTACCCCTGGGCTGGCCTCTGCAACCCCCAGTACCTATTAGCCCAATGCTAGGCTGCAGCCTGGGGCTTTCCAGGCTGGAGCTCCCCAGCCTGTCCCCAGCCCTGCTTCACTCAGGTACCTTATGTCTAGCTCCTGGCAGCCAGGCCCTTCTCCCTCTATAGCGAGAGAGAGACTGTTTGGGCTTCTGGCTCACAGCCTCTTATAGGGGCCAGCTGGGCCTGATTGGAGCATGGCCACAGCTGAGCCTACTTTCCCCAATCAGCCCAGGCTTCTTGCCCCAGCCTGAAGGCTGCTTTCTCCAGCCACAGCCCCTTCCCAGGGCTGTTTTTAACCCCTTCAGGGCAGGAGCAGGGGTCCACCCTGCTACACAACCTCATAGAGATGTTGTGAGCTTGTTTAACAAATGTCTGCCCTCTGGCTTTGAGATCCTCAGGTTAAAGGTGCCATAGAAATGCCGACTTTTATTTAGGTAGACATCTATGTCAATTTCCAGTCACTTTCCTCTTCATTCCAAGTGTATTAGCACATCTGACTGAAGGAAGCCTTCACTTCACTGACACTGCTGAGGATGCATAGAGTAGTTTCTGCACATTAAATGGAAAAAGGAATCCTTATGATAGTGCTAGATTCATTATAAACTGGATTTCTTTTCCTCCCACTTGAAAAGAATTCTTGCTATGGCTCCTTGACTGTGAAACAGAAGGGCATAGCTATTTAGTTTTCCTAAATCATTCCATACAAGGGTTTATTGTCAAGTAGTGAGACAAACCGAAATGTTCTGAAGTCAAATCCATGAGAAACCTTTCCAGTGCATTGACTCTGGCTGAAGATTATTTGGATTCTGTGATTGTATGATACTTGCATAAGCACTAAGCCATGGGGTTGTACTCTGGCTTAAAGCCACAGCTAACCTTGTGTGTTTAGATTTCATGGAGGCATTGGTGGATGACCCAGCCAGAATACCACCAGGAATCTTCGAGAGCAGAGATACAAGCTGCAGCGCCCTTCAGGAGCAAGCACTCCCCTGGCACCAGTTCAGCTCTGCTGGGTAATAGCATGTTGCATCCAATTGATTCTACTAAATTTGGGTGGTTTTGGCTCATACAGTACTTAGGATTTTAGGCTTAATTTTGGTATTTTGCAGTAGTGGTCCTAAAAATGACAGGTTACAATAATGACACAGTAGTGATTTTGTACTACCATTGTGTTACAAAATGGTAATCCACCTGTTCGTATGAGTTGGCGCACATGCAACCACCTGGAATTTACAGTAGTAAACAATTAGTTAATACACAACAAAGAATAGAATCTGGGTCACTTTCTTAGCTGATCGCTAGCTTGGTGCTGCAGTGCTCGCAGCCATGTAAGATAGTAAAAATGAACTGTTGTCTCTAAAGTAAACCTTTGAAACTCTGAGTCCATATGGGAAGTAGATCTACTGAGCAGGAAGGTGCCATTTTCATATATTCAGGTCTTGAGAGCAGAATCACACTTGCAATAGAACACTCAGAGTACCATGAACCAGTGTGGCTTAATTTTTGGTATGATTTGAAGTACAATTGAGTGAGTTCCAGGATTTTGTTATGCATGCATGAAATCAGCATAATAATATCCACTAAATTATGCACATCATAAGAGGAACTTGTTAAAACAAATTATCTCACTTTAACCAAGTCAGTTCTGAAATGTATCTGTTACATTGGTTCCTGGAGTGCTCTAGACTGCAGGGTGATGTGATCATCATATCCCACACATCATGATGCTATAATACCATATAGGCAGAAATGGTCCTAGTAAGTGGTGAAATTCAAACAAAATGAATGGATATTTAAAACAAACCTACGTGGGAGACTGTGTGGCTCAGGAATTGGTTGTGTAATACAGAACCTTTCACCTCCTGATCACTGGTTCAGCCATCTGCTTGATTGATATCATCTGGTGGCTCTTCCAGCAGCCTCTGTGAAGAAAGTTGATTCATTTCAAATTCAGACATCAAGAGAAATCACATGAAACAGCTACCTCTGGCATCTTCAGTGGCATTCTTAACACTGAAGCTAAGAAGTGAACATAATTCTCCCACCTGGTCAGAACAGAACCAACATGGTATGGTTTGTGGGGAGAAGCTCTCACTATCATCAGTACACAAGTACTACATTATTGCTGTATGGACAGTATTTTCCAATACGATCCATTCTGTATCTTTTACAAGCCCTAAACTGACTTTAGACACAGTACGTAAATACATTGACATCTTGATAGCGCTCCAATTGTTTTCTTTAAGCAGAGACACTCATTAGATGCAAAGCTAGTGTGTATAGAAAATGTCTCATTAAATCATCGATATAATGTGACACTCGAGGGGAACTGACTTCTGACTTATTTGAGCATGATGAGTATATACCTCAACTAATGGGAAATGAATGATTGGAATATGTCAGTCATTAATAATGGGTTTGATAGGTATTGTGGTGTGATTTATATACATCATGGGATGCTCCTGGCTGGGTTGTTGACAGTGGGGATCAAACCTGGGACCTCTGTATCTTAAACACATGGGTTAAAAGAATCACCTCTGTTAGCTCAAAGGCTATGCAGACTTATAAACCTCTATGAGATCCAGCCACTAGAGGGGGATGGAGAGCTACAGTGTGTTGGTGCAGGTTACATATTCTTTCACTACTTGTCACATATGAATTTAACTTAATTTAATTATCTAATACATAATAAGGTATTAGTGTGGCCTAATATAGCCCCCAAAGACCTGAAACATGGTGTCTGGCCTCAGCAGTATAACATCTTATTATTAGTGGGCACAAAGGCCTACAGGCTACTCTGCAGAGACACCAGGGAGGGGGTCTGTTCATTAGTGCCCTGCCAGCTAGACAGTTGAAAAGGGGCATCGGACAGGAATTAGCTTCCATCTCAGTGAATAGCACTAGCACTGGCTGGCTCAGGGGCCCTTTATGCCTGGAACAGAGCTGGCTCTGCACCACCTCTGCAGGGGTCCCCAGGAAGGAAGTGTTCTGAGGTGGGCCTTGGGTGGAGTGGGGCTGAGGGCAGGCCAGAAGAAGCAGAGGGTGGAGCTGGAGAAGCAGGGAACATTCCAAAGAATCACTGTCCCTGCAAATCTATGCCAGGAGCTAAAACAGCCCCTAGCAGCCCCTGAATGGGGAATGCACAGACCACCTCCCTCTATCCAGCATTGGTTACAATGTGAATAAACCAGAAGATGTACACTAGCGTACTCCCTGAAGACAAGAAGTAGTGGGCAAAAACCAATCCTGTTTGGAGGGGGTGATTGTGTGGAGAGGTAGCCAAACTTTTGGGCTCAATGGAGGAGAAACCATAATATGCTGAGGGTGATGGGGTGAATGCTTTGAGGATCATCAATGACTACACCTATAGATTCCCTTGGGAAACCTGCTCCTTTCCCCCAGTCTCCATGGATGATGGTGGTGAGCTGTCCTCAGGCTGTCCTCATTCCCCCCAACTTGGTAATAAAAATGACTAAAAGGCTAATTTGACACCTTTGGTTTTTGGTTGGAGAAGATTTGCACAGCTGTTGTTCTTTGAACTAATCAGAGAAATAGTTCAGCACTCAGTCAAAAGAGCAACACTGCCCAGTGGACTGAGTGTTGGGTCTGCCAAGAGAATGAGAGATCTTAAAGCATCATTGCCCATGTTTCTTAGCTGTCCTCCCTTAGACAATGTACCTATTTTGACTTGTTTCTAAGCCATCTTCCTCCTGTCTAGAGTGTTCCTGTAAAGCTTGGAAACCTGCTGTGTTGACTCTGCATTTGACTTCTGCTACCTGAGACACCTGGCTGATTTTTCCACATGCAAAAATAACAAACAGATTCTACCCCCAACCCACCCTTCAGCTTTTAGAGCTGAGGGACATTCAGTCTCTATGCCCATTCCATCCTTGGTTTCTCCATTGAGACTGTTAGGTGCCAGTTATTTTGTGTGTGTGTCTGTGCGTGAGTGTGCACATGTGTGTGTATTATGATGTGGATCAGGATGGAAGCATCTACTCACTCCACCAAGCAACCATCAAATGGCTCCATCACCGGTAATGGCTTTTGGCGATGGCCGACCCAAGCTGGATTCCCACCAGCGACCTCACAGTGAAAGGCTGTGTATCCAATTAACAATCTCCTGTGTATGTTATGTGCATGGTTACCCATATGGGTAAGCCCTTTGTACTTCCTTATTTAATAATTGTTCACGGGTTTTTATGTTTTTTAACAGTTGGATAATTGCTTTTTCTGGGAAGCATGGCATCATTAACATTAAGCTCTTGAAGACTGTCCCTGAAGATATCACAGTCTGTGTCTGTTCTGGTGTTCTAGAAAATCAGATCCCATCCTGTTTCACCCAGCAGTTATTTAATGAGAAGGTGTGCCGTTCACTTTTGTCTGCCTTTTTCTTTTCTTTTTTTACTATGGCGGTAACTTTGGAAGTTCATAACCAACTAGGAAAGAATAAAAGCAGGGAAATCAAGGTACATCAGCTAGTGCTGATAGGACCAAAGGCTCAGAACAATTTGGGTGGGGAAGCTATTTTGTGTACTCCTGGCCTTCAGAACAGTGGGTGTTGCTAGAATTTTGCTTCTCTTGAAATGCACTGCCAATGAAAGCAGTGCTTCCCAAAGAGGTGTTGCAGCTGTGAGAGGTGGGTAGGTGATCAGTCACATTCTTGGGGGCACAGTCTCTAGACCTCAAAAAATTGGCAGAAGTGATGTTCTGCCAAAATTTTAACAAGAGGCACCACATCAGGTTTTTTTTCTTGTATATGGTGTTGGATATGTGATAGGAGAGCGAGATCATCTGCGAAGTCCAGGTCTTCAAAGGATGAAAGAGTGTCCATTTAATGCCTGTTGGCATGTCTTCTGTTGTACGCTGAATTACCCAGTCGATGGCAATCTTCTATCACATACCCAACACCACATACAAGAAAAAACAACTTGACTCAATGCATTCAGCCAGCAAATTGGACTGAAAATCAATCACAATAAGATATCCTGACCTTTAATATTGCCTCACCATCACCAGTACAGATAGAGGATTATGTTCTCACCAATGTAGAAACATTCACATACTTGGGCAGCACCATCAGCCAGGATGGTGGAACAAGCCAGGACATCCGGAACAAAATCAATGAAGCCAGGAACACCTTCGGGAGCTTAAATACAGTCTGGAAATCATCAAAATACAACACCAAAACCAAACTCAAGATTTATCAGAGCTGCGTATTTTCAACATTACTTTACAGTGCTGGGGAATAAGAAAGTATGACATGTCCAAACTGTCTTAATTCCATACAATCTGCCTCAGAAAAATCCTCCATATCTTTTGGACCATCATTGCCAGGAGGCATTGGAGATGGATTGGCCATGTACTTTGAGTGGAAACTGATTCCATCACCAGAGTAGCAATAAGATGGACACTTGAAGGCAAGCGAAAATGAGGCTGCCAGAAAACAACATGGCAAAGAGCTGTGGAAGCCGAGCTGAAAAACCTGAGGCACAGCTGGGGACCCCTTGAAAGACTTGCCAGAAACAGACAGGAGTGGAGGAGCTTTGTCGCTGCCCTAAACACCAGAGATATAATGGGAACATGATGCTGCTGCTGATGATGATGATGACCACATCAGTAGACAAAGCACATGACATGCCTAGAGTAAAATAGTTTTTTCCCACAACACCCCAGTCGGTACCAAATATATAAGCCACCAAATGTATTGATCCCAAATAACCATCAGTTCTATATCCCCCTTTATACACATTATATTATGTTTCCTCCCTCAAATCACCCACCTCATCCCTGTACCTCTTCATCCACCATGTTTCCCTCAGCCCATCCTGGAGGATCTTTTAGGTGGCTCCCCTTCTTAGTCATCTGGAATTGCCCATCACAGCCTCAGAAGGGGTGGGAGGTCTGTTGTCTTACAGACTCATCTCTATAGTAGCTGGTTATATGGCTGAGAAAGTCCTCTTTGCAGTCTGGATGGGAAATGGGACCCCTTTGATTCCTGAAATAGATGGGTCTCTCCAGCTTGGGTTTGTGTAGGTTGACTAAAAGAGTGGATCCACTCTGATTGCTGGCTGGTGGAGTAGGTCTCTGGGGTAAGCCTGGTCACTGGGGCAGAGTCCGGCTACAATGGTTGCAGGACTCACTCAGTTGCAGCACCAGGTTGGCCCAGCTTCTCCTCCTGATGCACCGCTGGTATGGCCAATGGGGACTACCTGATGCTGTCCCAGGTGGGAACATAAAATGGTTGTTTCCTTTGCAGCAAGTGCCACTATCGTGGGAGCTGCCGGAGATGAGCAACAGCTGGCTCAATTCCAGTCCCTGAGAGGGCTTGGAATATGAATGAGCAAAGTTGACCTCAGCATATATGGATTGACTTCCATCCTGTCATCACACCAGTTTGCATGGGACTGTCCTGAGGATATTTGTGGGGGAGGGTAGCAAGATGATCATTTGGGATACGCAGCAAACTTAACTCTAATTTTATATGAAAGAGGTGAGAATGGGAGGGAACTGTAGATTCTTCTCAGCCTCTTGCTGCAGGAATGTTCCATTCTACCCTAGCATTCTGTTTGTTTTCAAGGTTATCTTTGAAAGGTAAAATTCTAAAAACTTAGTTTTGAAAAAAGAAAATCTCAGTTTACTCCTTTTCATGGGGTCCAAAGGCAACCTCTGTTAACAAGGAACATGAGTATCTGAGAGTCCCTTCCAGAACAACAGTGGTGGCTGGGGGTATGTCATAAGTGGTGTCACCTCTATCTATCTATCTCCAGAGGCAATTCCATGAATGACATCTCCACACAGCATTTCAGGGTGCCCGGGGTGTGTATATTTTAGGAATCCTCAGATATTACCAGATGACAGCTGTTTGTCTTCTGCCCCATCTTAGGAGGTACAACTTAATTTCTTTTGTTTATACTTATTATACACATTCATCTCTTTCTCTATTCTACTTTTGTTTTCTCTTTCATTTCAATAAATGTTATCTTATCAGCATGCTGTGATTTCACAGTATATAGGTGTTATTAGCCAACATAGGAATATTTTTCCTGTAAATTCTCCTTTACTGAAATCCTTCATCCATAAATCTTATTATTCTCTTATTACTCACTTGTAGCTTGACTGAATTCTCTTTTCTGCTCTTGTCTTCATTGTTGTCTTTCCTGTAACCAAAAAAGAAAATAGCTGCTTATAAAAGTGCCAGTAAAACAAAACTGGATCATGAAATAAATGGCAGCAAAGGGTTAGGATTGTGGTGCAGATTTTTGAAGAATGGGTACAAAGACACAGGTATCTATTTAATAAGACTGAAACAGGGAGCTCTGGTTTAATATGCGCACACTGTTGTCTCTATTTGTATTCCTCTGTACTAGCTGTTAAATGTTTGTGAAGTACAAATTGTCCCGAATGAGCATATGTTTTGCTTTCTTCAGCACAGGCTTGAAAAATCCCCGAAGACCTGCTGCCTACATTGGCAAAGCATTTTCTTCTGATTTCTGCTGAAATATCTGCTAGCAGGGATCTCCATTCTGAATTTTAAAAGAGGACCCTGCCACATACTTCAGGTACAAAACAAGAAGGGGGTGGGGAAAATCCCTTCATGGAAATAGAATATTGTTTTTTGATCCTCTGACAGTAAAGATACTTTTTAGATATGTCTACATCAATGCCACACATTTCCGATTAGGATAGCTTGTCAAGACATGGATGATTGAAAAATGACCTGCGCCTTGAAATTCTAGCTGTCCACTCATTAAGCCCTTGGGTTTTCCTTTCAGATCCCTACAGATAATTGAAATGTACCACTTGACAATTAAACATTCAATTATTGGAAGCTTTCTTCTTTGAAAGGTCGAGCAGAATAGCGAAATGACTGCTATAGCAATGCTAATATTGTTGGTATGGGGGGAAGAGGTGAGCATCTGCATGATGAAAAGCATACATATTTCTAGTGTGATTTCGCAAAATATTTTAGGGTAAAGAGTTTTTTTATTTCCAACGCTCTTACGGCCTGATCCAAAGCCTACTGAAATCAATGGGAGTCATTCCACTGCCTTCACTGGGCTTTGAATCCTGTCCTTATGCACGTGCTTAATTTTAAATAAGTGGGACTACTCTTGTGCTTAGAGTTAACACGTACATGAAAGCTGTGCAGGATCAGGTCCTTGGCGAGTGTGACATGAACATGAGTGCTATTCACTAGAAAAGGCTTTGGAATATGTGTCGCCTAAATGGTATTAACTCCGTAGTTTACATTGATGGAAGATGTTTCTATCCACAAATATGTCACATAGAGTATATGGTACCAGCACTACTGCTGAGTGCAATTTTAGTGTCTGGCTTGGAAATTCTAGAAGAAGCACTTCCCTTCTGGCCTGGCCAAAAGTACTGTGGCTAATCCTCAAAACACAGTGTGAGATGGGTAAATACAATTACCCAGGCATTAACCACCTTGTATTTATAATACAGGGAACTGGCATGTGTTGTATAGAAAATTAGTAGTAATAAAATTTAGAATTGATTAAGTATATATGGAAGTGTGGTAATTATCACTAGAAATCTTTGTTTAAAATCTATAGTAATGAATATGAACAATTTGTCTAATAAATAAAACAGTGTGACTTGGAGAACAGACACATGCTTTAGGGTGGCCTTGTTAATTAAAGTGGCTTGCCTTAGTTACTAAAGAAATAATGGAGCTGCGCTAGTTTACACCAGCAGAGAATCTGGCCCAATATGTTTTCATACACACTGGAAAACCATAGTGATTTAGGGCTTTAGCTCTGGATGCTTTTGTGTTGAAAGAGGCTTAATGATCAGGAATGTAGGGGGTGGGGGGACAATTTGGGAACTAACTATAACAAGACTATATCTAGGCTCAGGATGGAATCAGGGACAAGTTTAGAGGTGAGCAAAATCAAAGGTTTGGAAAAAAAATCAAGGCATTGGACTAGTGACTGTGTGAGTATGACATTGTTTATATTAAGGCTGTGTTAGAACTTGTGTTGCCAAGTCTTGCAATTTTATCCCACGTCTTGTAAAATCTGGTGCTTTTCTTAAAGCACCATCTCCTGGAATAATCTTTCTCTCTTCTAAATATACTCTGGGGCCAAATTGTCATAACTCATAAATGGGGCATCCATAAAGACATTACCTGTCCCATGCACATACCCCTCCAATAAACCTTGCCTTGGTCATTGTGTTTAATAGGGACTCAGGGAGCAGCCATCTTTTCCCCCTGTCAGAGCGATTTTGTAAAATGTCTCAAAAGATGCATTTTCCTTCACGAAGATGCTATAGAAATCTTAACAGATATAGGTATCTTTAAGATACTTTTCTGCCTATGGAACTAGCAAGGCACAAATGACCACCATCCTTCTGGGTGGAGGGAATTCACAGTAGCAACAAGTGGCCAACTATAACAGAATTGCATAAATGTTGATGCTACAATGTAACCAGAAAAATGAACCGAGTAAAGGAGCTTCCTGATAACACTTGTCTTAGGTACATTCATCACACAAGCTATGTATATTTTAATGTGTCCTATTATTACAGTATTTGAATATACTTCTTATGAGTAGAAGATGACAATACTTGAAATGAGCAGGATATTCAGTAGGTGAGGCTGGATTAAGCAGGTAGCAGAGTAACCAGATGCGTAGATGTTGGGTTGAAGCTCTTGGAATCAGCAGTCCTTTCAGTACATTACCTCTTGCAGTTATGTGAGTTCTGTTGAAGTGTGTGTAATTCTTTACTTTGATCTCTCTTTTTCACAGCAGAGCCATGTGTAAGCAAAACCACCATTCTCAGTGGCAGCAAAAGCTATATTCCCAGCATTACTGTTACTTAAAGATCTAAAAGAGGGTCAGGTAAGGTAAACCACACATTTTTTGTCACATTAACTACTAAGGGCTTGGCTACACTTACAAGTTGCAGCGCTGGTGGAGGCTTTCCAGCGCTGCAACAACACCCCGTCCACACTTGCAGGGCACAACCAGCGCTGCAACTCCCTGGTTGCAGCGCTGGCTGAAAACCCATCCCGGCAGGGGTATAAGGAGTGCAGCGCTGGTGATCCAGCGCTGCTCAGCAGGTGTGGACACTCACCAGCGCTTTAATTGTCCTCCAGGGAATAAGGAGTTATCCCAGAATTCCTGTGCAGCCACTCTGCACATCAGTTTGCACTCTACTGCTCTTGCCTCAGGTGACCCGCTCTTTAAATGCCCCGGGAAATTTAAAAATCTCCTTCCTGTTTGCTGCAGCCAGGTGTGGAGTGCAATCAGTTAATCAGTTACAGGTGACCATGCCTCCACGCGGCAAACGAGCCCCAGCATGGAGCACTGGTGAATTGCAGGACCTCATCAGTGTTTGGGGTGAGGAATCTGTTCAGGCACAGCTGCGCTCCGGCCGTAGGAATTACGATATCTTTGAGCAGATATCAAGGGCCATGCTGGATAGGGGCCATGATCGGGACGCACTACAATGCAGGGTGAAAGTTAAAGAGCTGCGGAGTGCCTATTACAAAGCCCGAGAGGGGAATCGATGATCCGGAACTGCCCCCACGACCTGCCGTTTTTACAGGGAGATGGATGAGATACTTGGGGGTGACCCCACTGCCAATCCCAGGATAACGATGGACACTTCTGAGCAGGCTGGGGGACAGGCGGAGGAGGCGGCGGCGGGGGGGGAGAGGAAACCGCGAGTGAAGCTACTGGGATGGGGGAAGACACCCCAGAGTCCCTTGAGGCATGCAGCCAGGAGCTCTTCTCAAGCCAGGAGGAAAGTACCCAATCGCAGCAGCCAGCAGTTGCAGAAGGACAAGCAGAGGAGCGGGTTACCGGTAAGCGGCTTTTATTTTCTGGGTGGAAATGTTTCTGGAGAGGAAGGGGGGTTATGGCTGCATGCATGCCAGCCTCTAGATGTGGAATAGCCCGTTGATGTGGTCTATCACGTCGCGGTAATCTGCTTCAGTTATCTCAGCAAAAGCTTCATCCAGAGCGTGGGCAATATGCCTGCGCAGGTTTATAGGCAGAGCCACTGTGTCCCTTGTCCCAGTGACGGTGACGCGTCCACGCCACTCTGCTGCCAGTGGTGGGGGGACCATTTCTGAACACAGGCACGCCGCATAGGGTCCCGGGCGGAATCCACATTGCTCTAAAAGAGCCTCCCGCTGTTCCCTAGTGACTCGCAGTAGGGAAACATCTTCCAGGATTAAGTCCTGTGAAAAATGTTGGGAGACTCTTTAGTGAAGAGATAGGGAGATAAGATCACCCCTGCATCTGCATCTTCACTCAACCCCTCTAGCACTCCAGATTACCCGAAGCAACCAGCTCCCCTCTATCACTCAAGCCCCACTTCTATAAGCACCCCTCACTCACCATTTCGTGGCTTCTGTTGTGTTATGCGTGTGGGGAAAAGAATGCTAAAGTCAGTGTAACAATTCATGTCTGGAGATAGTGGATACAATGCTGCCCGTGTTAAATGTTGTCATTTCTGTGTTTCTACAGTGACCTTGAGTACTGGACTGCCCAGATGTTCAACATCACAGAGGCTTCAAAATTTGAGAAAAAATCCCCGCAAGAGCAAAGAGGACATGCTGAAAACTGTTCTTCATCACTCTGCTACAGAGAGAAAAGAATTGAAGGACTGGAGAGAGAAGGAGAGCAGGATCCGCAAGAGAAATGCAGTGGCCAAGAGGAAAAGCACGGAGCGGCTGCTAAGCATCCTGGAGCGCCAAGCGGACTCTATAGAGTCACTCGTTGCCATGCAAGCAGAGCACTACCGTGCTACTCCCCCACCCGCCCCGTCCTTTTTGCCTTGTGCCCCAATGTCAGCTCAAACCACCTTTCCCCAGCGTCCAGGTTCTTACCACCACCAGCTGCCTCCAACACCTGTACGTTCACCAACCAGCCCTGATACCTACCATCCTTACCCTCTGCATTCAACCCCCATCACCATGCAGTATATGCACCCTGAAGTGCAGGATTCATTAAACAGCAATCCAGACAGGACATATGCAAACTTGTGACTGTACAGTTCACCAACCCACAGCCCTGCCCTCTTGTGTTCATGAAATGTTGTGTGTCTGTCTGTCTGTCTGTCAAGGAAGTTTTTTTCTTTTCAATAAAACAATTCTTGGCTTTGAAAACAGTCTTTATTATAGCAGATAGTGAAAGATACCTTAGCCCAGTAAAGAAAGAGGCACTGCAAATCATTTTAGGGATAATAGAATAACAGTGTAAACAGTGCAATTCACTCCCATGCAAGGCAGCAAACATTACTGTTGGCTTTCAGCCTCAAATTCTTCCCTCAAGGCATCCCTAATCCTTGTAGCCCTGTGCTGGGCCTCTCTATTAGCCCTGCTCTCTGGCTGTGCATATTCAGCCTCCAGGACTTGAACCTCGGTGGTCCATGCCTCACTGAATGTTTCACCCTTCCCTTCACAAATATTATGGAGGGTACAGCAAGCGCATATAACCGCGGGGATGCTGCTTTCCCCCAAGTCTAGCTTCCCATACAGACATCTCCAGCGGGCTTTTAAACGCCCAAAAGCACACTCCACAGTCATTCTGCACCGGCTCAGCCTGTAGTTGAACCGGTCCTTGCTCCTGTCAAGCTTCCCTGTATAGGGTTTCATGAGCCAAGGCAGTAACGGGTACGCGGGGTCTCCAAGGATCACAGTGGGCATTTCGACATCCCCTACTGTGATCTTCCTGTCTGGGAAAAAAGTCCCTGCCTGCATCTTCCTGAACAGGCCACTGTTCCGAAAGATGCGTGCATCATGCACCTTTCTAGGCCAGCCTGTGTAAATGTCAATGAAACGCCCGCGGTGATCCACAAGCGCCTGGAGAACCATGGAGAAATACCCCTTACGATTAACGTACTCTGATGCCAGGTGGGGGGGGGGGGCAGAATAGGAATATGCGTCCCATCTATCGCCCCTCCACAGTTAGGGAAACCCATTTGTGCAAAGCCATCCACAATGTCCTGCACGCTCCCCAGAGTCACGGTCTTTCTTAGCAGGATGCGATTAATTGCCTTGCAAACTTGCATCAAAACGATTCCCACGGTCGACTTTCCCACACCAAACTGGTTCCCGACCGACCGGTAGCTGTCTGGAGTTGCCAGCTTCCAGATTGCAATAGCCACCCGCTTTTCCACCGTCAGGGCAGCTCTCAATCTTGTGTCCTTGCGCCGCAGAGTGGGGGCGAGCTCAGCACACAGTCCCATGAAAGTGGCTTTTCTCATACGAAAGTTCTGCAGCCACTGCTCGTCATCCCAGACTTCCATGACAATGTGATCCCACCACTCAGTGCTTGTTTCCCGAGCCCAAAAGCGGCGTTCAACGGTGCTGAGCATTTCTGTGAATGCCACAAGCACTTTGGTGTCACACGCGGCAGGAGAATCGATATCGATATCATCGTCAGACTCCTCACTGTCACTTTGGAGCTGAAGGAATAGCTCGACTGCCAAACGTGTTGTGCTAGCGACAGTCATCAGCACAGTCCTCAGCAGCTCGGGCTCCATTTCCCACAGAAATCGCGATTCACACACAGAGCAGAAATACACTCACAATGGCGCCAAACGTTGCCAGAAAGACAGAATGCTGGGATGTGAAGCGATGCACCACGGGGCGTTGGAACAGGAAGCGGAATGACCCACACACTTCCTTCCCCTTCCCACAATACTCAGCGCCAAAACGGCGCCAAAACGGGACAAGGTGCTCTGTGGGATAGCTGCCCACAATGCACCTCTCAATACAGCGCTGGAAAGTGCTGCAAGTGTGGCCACACTGCAGCGCTGGTAGCTGTCAGTGTGGCCACACTGCAGCGCTGGCCCTACACAGCTGCATGACCAGTGCTGTAACTCCCAGCGCTGCAACTTGTAAGTGTAGCCAAGCCCTAAGTGATCTTTATCACACATTGCAATGAAAAGAGCAGCCTGTCTTCAAACTTGCTTAGGGGCACTAGGGAGGAACAGAAGCAAAAGACGCACTTCTAAATGAAAACCAGTTAACTGTAACAATCATGTTGTTGATGGTTTGAAAACCGGTCCACATGTCTGTTGCAATATGTACTTCCTGCCCCGAGCCTCCTTGCAGGCCTACTTAACCTTTAGTTGCAGAGCGTCAGACAGTTTAGGAAAGTTATTGGAAAAATAGTTCACTAAATGTTTGATCTTTGGGAACTGCATAGTTGTATACGTATAAAATGCCATGTGAGTTCCTACCACTCAGTGGATGTGTTTTGAATGGCATAAACAACAATAGTAATTTGCAGTCATTTCAGAATTTGTTTTTCCCACTCCTAATTGTTAGCTATACAATAAGAAGCAGATTTTTTCCCTGCAATTCAAATGTCTCCTTTAATAAGTTTTGTATCTTGAGGGACAAAAGAGTTGTATTAGCTCTTCCACTTGCTTGAATGCTTTTAGGGAGGGGAAAAAAAGATTTCAGCTTTGATGTATTGTGAATAGGCTGATGTGAGTTTGGGGGATTATGGTTTGAGTTGCTGGGCTCACCATCTGGGAGAATAATTTAATTAATTTATTTATTTTTAAAAAATGAACTGTGGAAGTCCCTGGGGTCAGCAGGGCTTGACAGAACATTTGCCAGGAATCTAAGTTGAAAGTACCTCATTGGCATTCTAGCTTTGTTTACAGGTGGGAGTGTCTCCAAATCTAATGTAGCAGCATCCAGATTCACTGCCCATATATCCCTATTATAGTTCAAAATATTTAAAGTCTCTACATCAGACTAGAGGCCAATGTACAATATAAGTTCTTGCTTCTTAGAGCTCAGTGTCCTGGCTTGTAGACATTAGGAGCTTCTCAAGAGAGGACCTCTTGTCCCCTCTCTGTCTTCCTTCTGGGCTTGTTTAAATGTAATGAGGCCAGCTGTCTTTTCTAGCTCAACCAGCTCGAAGGTTTAGCTCTTTTCTTTTTAGCCAGACAACGCAGAGAGAAATTCCCTCCTGCTCATCAGGAGTTCTGCTTCCAAAGAATCATGAAAATCAATTAGTATCTGGATCACAGTTCAGTATAGATACATTGGTAGCTGTAACTGGCTTCCTGGGCAGCTAGTGCATTGGCTTGTAAAAGCACTACATTGATTACATGGCTCACGGGGTTTTATTCTGATGTACCAAATGGGACAGGGTTCTTCCAGCCCAAGAGCATTCCCTGAAAGAATCCCAAGGGGGCCTGTACACCCTGTCAGAAAAACTTACTGAGTTGTTTATTTTCCTGTTTTATCAAATGTTATTTTCTCTGGTTCAAAAACGTGACTTAGGCTTGTCACATAGTAATATGAACAACTAAGGACTCAGAGGAATGGGGATTCCTTCTTATGGCATCCTTACTCATTCAACTCAGTGTTAATATCCTATTAGACCATGGTGAAATTAATTACTGAGTTTGTGTGGTTAGTTCAAATACTCTCCAACCAATGTGCTGAGCCATATAACATTCTTGCAGCATCAGTTGAAAAGGCTTCATCATATATTAAGTATTATCTGATTTTACACTCCAAGACAAAAGGAAAATAAACAAAACAAGGGGCATATAGCACATACTGACATGCTACTAAAGGTTTTTGATCGTGTTGGTACACCAGTTTGCCTGCTCATAGATCATACCAGGATAGAGAAGGGAGTACCTGGATTCACTGCAGCTCTAGAAAGGAATATTCATACATTTCACTGCAAACACAGGGGCATTACACCAACCTGGCAAGGAGCTGTAGAAAGGCAATGCCAAGTTGTGTAGTACACACTAGTGAGGTTGCTATCAGTTGTTTTTGCTCTGACAGCCAAGTTTGTAAATGTTGAATTTGATGTCAAGATAAAGCCAAGATTTGTCTCGGTTGTGCTGTTTTTTCAAGTATGTGGAAGAGCAGTGCAAGGTCTCCCATCCCTGTTGCACACAAACTACCTCAGTAATGCTGCTCTCAGCCTTTACCACATAAGATGTGAAGGACAAGTTTGGGGAGTAAAATCTGCTCCTCATATGGGCAGCATGGAGGATAGGCCTGTGACAGAGTGCTAGGTGCCCAGAGCTGACCCAGCATTGTACAATTATGTTTATCATCGTTACACAGTATTACACAAGGGGTTATTGTGTGGAGATGAGGACTCTGAAAATGACTTGAGTGGCAGTACTACTCAACCCATGACACCGAAACCTGCACGTAACTCTTCGGGGCTCTGCTTATGTGTTTTGTGGAGTCCATGTACTTGATTGGTGCTAATCTCCCACAAACATGGAGACAGGTGACATTGAACAGAGTAGATGGACTAGATCAGATGACAGAATGAAAGAAGAAGAGAGTAAATACCATGGTGCTGAATAGTCTCAGGACTATTAATCAGAATACTGCTACAATGCAAGCATAATGGTGCTACATTAACATGAGTGGCCATGTTGCGATGCCATGATACAAACATCACAGCAGTGTCAAAATGTCCTTCTCTGGTTATTTTTGGCTCTTTGCAATTCTGTGTGAGTAAATGGCTCACCCAGGCTATCACTGCTTTAGTGTATAGCCTGAGAGACTAAAAAGCCAGTAATGCTAACTGTGCCTGTTATTGTAGTGTTGCCTTTGTCTGGTTAACAACCTGCTTAACTGTACTTTGAAGTACAATAGAAAATGGCGATATTTATTAAGTGCCTTTCAGAAAAAAACATAGTTAATAGTATTTTTACACATTTAATCACAACATGAATTAGTGGAGTCAATTAAGAATTAAAGAGAAATTATCCCATTCAGTATCGCAGCAAAATAGTTGTGACTGAACAATCCAGTCTTTGACATGACATTAAAATATTGCTCTGTGTGTTTGTACTGATGTATTTTATATCATGTCATTATCCAACCAACAAAACATCCTGTCCATCAGAGACAATGTGTCCCTGGAAGAGTTTTACTGCTTTGCTACATAAAGTGAGTAATTTTTTTAAGTGTTCAAGCAGTATTTACAGTATAGGGTAGGGATGTATCAGCTAAGGGAGCTATCAGAACCATTGTGTGTAATGGATTTGGTCTAAACCTGAATTTACCAGTGGATGGCTTTTTGACCAGTCTGCTATAATAATTCATTTTTGGCAAAGAGGTCCCAGTAATGATGATTGATCTTAATGAAATATCATGGAACAATCTGGTCACTGATTCCTTGCATAGGAAAACCATCAAAAAATAGGTGGGAAGAAAAAAAAGATTTTAGAGGAAAATGGTGATTAATGGAGGGGAAAAGCAGGAAGCAAGGGAAAAAGGGAATGGAGAGAAATAGAAAAACAACTGTCGAGAGAAATACTGAGGGACAAAAGTAACAAGACATAAACAGAGGAAATGAAGCAAATTAATCCAGGCATCAGAAGAAAGAAGAACAAAGAGCAGATGAATAAGCTAAATACAGACTACAAAAGGAGGAGGAGGAAAAACAAGGAAACAAAATTCTGAGAGAACAAAAGGACAAATGTGGAAGTGAAGAAAAGTGGAGGCTGGTTGGCCAGGGAGATGGAGAGTGATAGACAGAGAGAGCTGTATCTTCCACCGGTGTGTAATGAATGGCAAAGCAGCATAGACTTTTAAAGAGCTGTGATAGTTAACATCAGCTGAGGATCTGGCCTGGTGTCTCGGTTTACTGGGAGCTTCTTGAAAGAATGCTGTAAAATAAAGCCAAGTTTTCATATCCCACATTTGAGCATGCAAATTGCCACGTCCGGTGCCTAAAGCAGGTATGTGGGTTTGGGCCCTTGGTATAAACACACATTTGAAAACTAGGCACCCTGCTGATTTTGCCCACACTGCACAAGCATTACACTAGACAAAATTTAAAAAAATTCAAATTGCAGTCAGAGTATTCATTATACCTATTTCAAAACCTGGGATTAATTCTATGGGGTTGTTCCAAAACTCTGGTCAGGAATTTGGAAGGGATCTTCCCAGAGCATTGCAATAGATACAAAAATAACGAGAGAAAAATGAGGAAAAGCGAGGCAGATGGCAAAAAGGAAAGGAAAGCCAGAATAACAAGTTAGACAAATGTTTACTCCATAGAATGAGCCTATGGAAATGACTAATGTTCACACAGAATGCCAGTGTTTGCCAAGATTAATGCATGGTAAAATGGGAAAAGAAACCACCTTCTTTGCTGAGTATTACGATACATTTTTCATATATTTCTGCTGTTTTATGAATGGATTCATACAACCCCAGCCTGGGCTAGGAAATGTTGATGCTTTTCTGGCACACAAAAACATAGTGAATATGATTTGCCTAGATTGCCCTTTTGGTATGAAGCCTAGGATGAACAAGAAGTCTGTTTTATTGAAGAGGTTGTTTTGCTCAAGGATAGTAACTCCTATAATAAGATAGCTGAAAAATGTATTTATCTCTTCTGCAAAAGACCATGTGGGGTTTTCCCTTGAGTAGAAATATACTTTTTTTCCCCCTCAAAGAGACTCTCTTAAGATCAGCAAAGAATCCTGTGGCACCTTATAGACTAACAGACGTTTTGGAGCATGAGCTTTCGTGGGTGAATACCCACTTCTTCGGATGCAAGTCACCCACGTAAGCTCATGCTCCAAAACATCTGTTAGTCTATAAGGTGCCACAGGATTCTTTGCTGCTTTTACAGATCCAGACTAACACGGCTACCCCTCTGGTACTTGTCTCTTAAGATCTAAACCCATAAATAATTACATGTTTGTCTGAGTGTGTTTTTGTTCAGGTTCCATCCTTTTGTTCAAGCATTAAAGAGACACTGTAGTGTGAATGATTGCATGTTGTTAGAAACTCCATCTCCATGTCAAGAGCTGCACAGAGGAAGCCATTTGCAATGCTCAGAAAGTTATATTGATTCTACCAAACCCAGGAACTATGCTACATATTCTTCTGCCATCTTTTGGCACCTTATCTATTAACTAACTGTGACAGATATTCCAATGTCTTTTGGAATTTTCACCGAATTAATTTTATGTATCACTGTGGGCCATGGATTGTATGTGATTTCTTGGGGTAGGGTAAGCATAGTCTCTCCAGGAACTAAGAACAGTAGGGGGTGCTTAAGCAAATTCACTCCGGTTGTAACACCTTCAAAGGTACCACCTCTTGAGAAGTTTAAGCTATACATGTTCAAAGTGATTTCTCCAGGGGCCAACAGACAAAGAAAGGACTTGTGGATAAATAGCCTGAGGTTAAACTGATTTAGGGCCTTCCTTCTGATCCAGCAAACAGACCAGACTTTCTGTTCTAAAGGAAGGTCCCAATCCTTAGGGAAGGGTTGGAAGGACTGACACCGACCGGATCCCTTGTAGAGATGGAAAGGGTATGTGTGATCTCTGGTAAGCTTATTCACATGCATATAGGTTTTTTTTTTTAAATATGTTTTCTCTGTAAGAATAAATGTGTTTGCTTAGGAAAAGCTGGGTGATAACTTAACTGTTTAAACCCTCTGAAGAGGAAAGCAAAGTGGGCCTCCTTTGGGCAGTCTGCCTTGCTGGGGAACTCTCACTGTAGGCAGAGAACTCGGCCACCTGGAAATACCTCGTCAGGAGGGAGAGAAATGCACATCTCCCCCCAGAAGAGGTGATGGTCCGAGAGCCTTGAGTGGGTGCCCTTGTGGGACCATGAGGAGGAAATACAGATGAAGTTGACCTGAACTGTGGCGGTAACTGTGACATATTGGATGTGCTACAAAGGGAAGCATGGCACTTCTGGAAGCATTCCTAATTGGGCTGCATATATTTGAGTGGTGGAAGGGGGAAAGCCAGCTAGGTGGGATTTAGCCATGACTCCATCTCCAGTATGCACTGATCTTTAGAAGCAGAACAGCTTTGGGAAGGGCTGAGTAGAGAATAGGGTGTAGCAAGTACCATGGCAATTGTGTGCAGGCCAGCACAACGTTGGAGGTATTGTATCTGTTTCTTCTAAGACCACTGCACTTCTTTCCCATTGTACTGTATCTTGCAGAGCTTTAGATATGGGCTGTAGGATGTGAAGGGAAGTTTTTGAAATTCCATCACTGGGGGACTTCTTAAATTTTGTCTGGACAAAATATCAGAAAATGTAATATAGAGAAAAATCCTGTACTGCTAGATAGATAGACTGGATGAATGAAGATGTCTGTCTCCTGACTGTAGTTGTGGCTTCCACAAATTCCTTTCATTGGCACCATTTGAAGCATTGAAATATAGGTAAGAATACTATATATACAGATATACCACTGAAATATAAATTAAACTTTAAAAGCACAGAAGATGGGACTGTTGAACAAACATTTGTTTTGCTGAGTAGTTGAAGTTGATTGTCAATCTTTCGGAAGTGAAGGCTTGTGTGTCATATTTTTATCTCTTATTTTTGGCACACACCTTTGTGTTTCTAAAGAAGAGAAATTTGCCTGATATATCAACACAAGCTCATCGTATTTAGAATCCTCTCCATGTAGGTATCTGAGAATGGTGAATAAGAAGCAAATTTTCCTCTGCTTTTCTGTCTTCTAATACTGAACAAGGAATTTTATTAGAAAATTGTAAGTGTTTACATGAAAACTATTTTCTCCTTTTCTCATGTACGTCACTGTAGTATGTCTGCCTCAGCTCTGTCCTGTCTGGCTTTCTGCTACAGATTTAAAGAACAGTATGCACTTCCGCATATATTTCAATTCTTAATTTATTGTAAAATTTTATTATGGGCCTGATTCTGAGAGTGGAGGCCTAATGGAAAAAAAAACAGCTTTTTCAGTAACACTTATGACATATGGAACCGTACTTCCATTGCAGCAGTAGGAGTAGACATTTTTTGTACCTAGGTTTGTATTTTAAGAAGTTTTCTTTTCAGCTATTCCAATCCTTAATTTTACCTTCCCACCTTAGACATCCCCAAAGTAGGCCATGTGGACCAAAAGGTAAGATTATGGGTTGGAATGGGTGAAGAGGACAAAGATTATCTCCTACTGTAGAACTGGGAGTGTAGTTCTGATACAGAATGAACATATCCCTGATATCTGTCTCAGAAATTTCTAAAGCAAACTTGCCTGGATTAGAGCATAGGAAATGCTACTGCTGCAATGTTTCCTATTTACTTACATTCTAACGAGGAATGCCTGCTGTACATATTCTTAACATATGTTAACCTCTCTGCCTCAGATCTTGCCAAGAAACTGTCACAAAGGTATTTAGCAGAAACCACATAGGAAGTATTCCCGTTGTACTGGAGTGCATGATGCAACTAATTGGGCATGTACAATAGGAGGGTGAAGATATACAGTCCTCCATTTGTCTAATGTTTAAGTAAAGTATGTGATAGTTTGCATCATAATCATAGTCCTTTCAGGTGTAGACATGAATCAAATGAATAGTTGATTTCCAGCAAGACATAATAATATTAATAAAAATGAAACCAAACAACCCAATACAAAATATAATCCAGCGTGAGACCCTATGCAACCCAACACCAGCACCACAATGCAGATTTTCACAGGGCCACATTGTCAACATGCAAAGCAAGCACAATTAATACTGCCCATTTTTTTCTGAGGGTCTCAGCTAAAGCCATAACTGCTTTTGAAAACATAGATGTGTTTTAAATGTCTTCAGACAAAGGAAATCATTATGGGTCTGATCCAGCTCCCTTGAAATTGATGGAATGTTTGAGCATCCAGTTCAGTGGAAACAGGATAGGGTTATGTTTTGAGAAGCTGAGAAACTCTATCTTTTAATGGATATGTATGTGGGGGGGGGGGAGTGGGGAGAGTGGGGAGGAGTACTTTTTGAATGGCCTGGATGGGATCTTTTAACATTAGCATCTGTTTTCAGAAGGTGCTTTACCGCTAGGGAAGCCTGCAACAATGTGCTGTACAAAAATATTTGCTTTGTGGGGTGAACCAAAGCGAAAAGAGGAGATTGGCAGGGTCAACACATATCAAGGGTACTGTGTTTCCGATTGAATATATATATAGAGAGATTGGGCAGGAAGTATCAGATATTGCCATTTTCTTTTGGTAAACAAGTTAGTTTTAGCTGGTAAATAATTTTTTTTTCTGGGTTACACCCTCTTCTAGACCTGAGTCTTTTTTGAATTTCAACAAGTTATCCCAGCTCAGGAATGTTGACGGCTACAAGAAGCCCAGTTATAGTCCAGAGTGGATCAAGTTAAACCCTCTCTTAGTTGGTAAGGAGTGACTGATCAGATTATTCTCGAGGAAATCGGCACTGAGGGGATGTTTTTGAAAAGATGTAAAGATTTTTGAGCCTCTTGTGTTGTGCACAGCAGTGTAAAGTGAATGGAGAGTGAGTGTGAAACACTACTAGATCACTATACCCACTTTGCGTTCTCTTCACACTGGTATACATGATTTCACATAGTGCAGAACAGAATCGGGTGCTTTGTTTTTACTATTATGCTTATATTACACAAGAGGTGTATAATAATGGTACATTTTAATCCAAAATATTACAAAAACTACAGCCGCACACATTTCAACATCACTGTACATTAGTGAGGCAAGCTGGGTGAGATAATTTCTCACTGACAAAAGATGGTCCAGTAAAAGATATTATCTCGTCTACTTTGTCTCTCTGATATCCTGGGACCAACACAGCTACAACAACATTGCACACCATAAATTATTCTTAATATAACACTTCTTACAAAATAACAATAATGATCATAAGAAAAATAAAACACAGATTAAGTCACAAATGTTAACCAAGCAGTAATTTCAGTTTGTCTAAATCAGCATAGCTCTATTTAAATTAGTGTAGCTATGGAGCTGCATTTGCTACACACAAAGTTGCAACTAGATACTTGGCTTTACAATTTATAGCCATTTGAGAGAACAGTGAAGAAGTTATCTTTGGAAGAGAACTGGCTGCTGAGGAGGATAAACTAACATGAAGCCTACAAAACAAATGACAAGACTACATAGTTATATGGATTCAGTTTATTCATATATCCTAATCCTAAAGCAGGAAGTCTTAATATTTATCTATATCCTTTAAAAAAAAAAAGGCAGGGGGAGGGCCTGAGGAGAATAATAACTTGTAACGTCTTCCATTTACATTATAATAAACGGAATGATTTGAGCGGTATGTGATTAGTTAGGGTTAGACTGTTCCTAGCTCTGGTAGAGCTGTGCAGAGAGTACGGTCACTTATAGTAGCAATGAGACATAGGTTTGCACCACAACATTTAGCTCCATATTCAAAGTTCAGGGACTGTTTGGCTCTGAGATTTTGGTTTGGCTAAGTGCTGAGTTAGGAGTTGTATCTAGGTATCCACTTTAATTCCAAACTGAACCTCAGTTTTACTGCCTTCCATTGTTCTCTAAACTTTGGAAACCCTCACTTTGTGTATATAAAGGTAGCTGCAGGAGCTTTACATTATGAATGTACATCTAATGGCAGAAGACCAACCCTCAAGTCTTGTGGCCAGCTCATATATTCTATGGTAATGCTTAAAATAGTGTTGCCTGACTATACAGATCCATAGAGGTTTCCTTTACATTCCTTTAACATTAGTTACCAGAACTGGAATGTTGCTAACCTTCAAACAGTACTTGAAATATCTTAAATAACATTTTAAACAAAATCCATTAGGTTAAATTTCCTGTATATCCTTCATATATGGGCTTTCACAGAAAGACTCTCCTTGCTGTACATATGTAAAATTTGCATCAAATTTAGGGGTTCACCATAACATTTGCACTCCTTTTGTGTACACATTCTTTCTTCTCTGATCTTCAAAGGTGATATCTTCATCTACAGACTGGCCCTAAACGTCTTGTGTGCAGTGTTGCCAATTCTTGCAATTTCACCATGAGTCTCATGATATTTGGTGTGGTTTATTTTTCCTTATAGCACTTGGAAATCTGTGATTAGGTGAAAAGCTCATCTTGCCTTTATATGTGGTGTGTGTGTATTATTACTTGTGGGGGCATTCTCACCAAAAAATTAAAAATTCTACACACAATATTTCAAAAATTTTCAAATTTTATTTGTCAAAATAACACTATATAATCACGCCAGTTTCAATTATTTTGGTACTTTATTTCAAAATACCTGTCAGCAAGTATGTCTGTAACAATAGAGAGAGACACAAAATTTCCCCCAGGAGTAGAGAGTAAAAGAAACCCCTATGACAATCCAGTTCCTGTTTCTCTCTCCCTCCCTGAGCCTAGTCAGGGGGCCAGACATCCACAATCCCTCCCCCAGCCCAGAGACCAGGGATCCAGAGGGAGAAACAGCCTGAGGCTTGGTCCCAGACTTGCATGGAGTTTCCTGCACACCATCCTCTCCTTCCCTCAGGGCATGTTGGGAACTGCAGCTGCCAGGAACCCTCTAGCTCGTCTTTCTCCCCCAAACACTGTCTTCTGTGTGTGAGCTGGACTCTGTTGGGTCCAGTGGCCTCTAGTGGCAGCTAGCAGCACTGTAGCCCATTTCTGTGGGGGAAAGGAAATTCTACACAAACATTAATTTCTGCAAAATTCTGCCTGTGCAGTGGTGCAGAATTCCCCCAGGAGTATACATACAGTTCTGCCTGAGGAGACAGAGCCTGCCCCACTCCTACCTCCTCAGAAACACCCTGAAACCCTGCCTCTCCATGCCAAACATGCCGCAATAGCGAGCAAGAGGGACAAAGTGTCACTCTCTCAGACGCACGACTGCCCACCCACCCCCCCATCCCAGCGGTGATTTATGTTTCTACCAGCTGCTCCGGGTGCCCAAACCAACCTGCCTGTGCTGCCAGGGAGGGGCACATGACCGCTCTTGCAGCTTCCCTTTGCTTCCCCATCAGAAGTCATTTTTATGTGGGGCAGCAAAGAAATTTGTGGGGGACATGAATTCTGTGCACACACAGTGATGCAGAATTCCCCCTGGAGTAATATATATATATATAAAAAGTTTAAAAGGTCAGATTCTAGCTCCCTTAATTGTGGAGAAAAGCTTGAAAATGTGACACTAAGCACTCAAAACAACAGGCAAATAACAATAATACCATTAAAAAAAATCATGATATTTAAGCCAATCCCAGGAAGCTTTGGGGGCCTGCCTCATGATTTTTGACCACTTGGGGTTCTGTGTGTGTGTGTGTGTGTGTGATCTGAATTCTTCCAAATTGGAATGAAAAGTCCACAGATCTCTCCGTCTATATCCAAACACTGCTTCCATGTCAGATCCTTCTAGCTAGCAGCTCTCACTCCTCTTTTAATAGTTGATTCACTGTCCTTAAGTCCTGGTCCTACAACTGACTGTACAGGCACACCTCTTGGGGACCCTCATTGTAGCCAATGGGGCTATGCATGAGTACCGGGGTGGGTCCACACAGTCAGTTGCAGGACTGGGGTATTGATTTAACTGGTCAAATAGAAAATCTTGCTGAATTCCAAAATGTTTCAGGTTTCAGTCTCAGCCAAGTTGTCTTAGCCTTCCATCTTCTGCCATCTGGTTGACTCCAACAGAAACTCCCCTCAGCTCTTATATATATATGATTCTGGTTGGCTTAGATCCTGGGCTGAAATTGTGAAAGACGTACAGAGAGGCATACTCTTAAAGGTAGCTTCTTCTCTGGCTTTGAGCAGCTAGTGAGTCTGTTCAGTAACTACCAACACCACTTTTCATCCTTCTAGATGCTTGTAGCTGTGTTCTCTGCACGTGTACAGAAACAGATATGATTGAAACAAATCCCTTCTCCTTTCCACTGCCACTTCCCTTTCTCTAGATTTAACTACAGCAACTTTTTTTAAAAAAGTAGGTTAGCTGTAGAAGCAATTGTGAGTGCAATTTTATAGGCTTTTTTAAAAGAAATTCTTTAGTAGCATGAAGATTCCAAATGAGATTACCACTACTGGTAACACTGAAGTTGTGATACAGCTGTAAATGCCTTGCACAAAGCCAGCCAAATCACTGTGTGTTAGCTATTAATTGATCTCTGTCATAGTCTGCTGTGCACTGTAACTATTTGCATGCATACAGCTCAAGCTGATACTGGAATCTCTGCTTACCTTCTCAGCTGAAACCCTGCTCTGAGGTTCTGACTAGGATATTGTGTGTGATTTTGAAGCTGTTTTCTGGTCTGTTACTTCATCATCTTACAGAATTGGCTGGCATTCCTAGGTCTGGGAGCTATGCATCTTAGCTGACATGCCATCAGGAGTTCCATGCACATTCTGCCCTAAGCTGTCTCTGAGGGATGTGAAGACTAACTGAACTTTGGTTTTCAGCTAGCCAAGCTTACAGTGAGGTTCAAATGAACAGAGGGGATGGAGGTGATGGAGAAAAGCAGGAAAATCTGGGAAGCTTTGTGTAATTGGAATATCTTTGACTTTATGTATTTGGCTATTCTTTATGGGGATTTGAGCATATTCCAGTAATCTTGCTTTTGTACACGTTTATATATATGTGGAATACCCATATATTAAAATATATTTCATGTACTTGATACATACTTCACAACCTAGAGGTGAAATAGTTGCAGGGGAGAGGGGGGGATGATGACCACAAACTTGAAGCTGATTCCTCTGTGTTCACAGCCTTTTCCTGTTTACTTTCCAATGAACAGTCACAGATTTGAACTTTGGTTTTTGTATCTGAGTTAGGCCTGGTCTACACTAGGACTTTAATTCGAATTTAGCAGCGTTAATTCGAACTAACCGCTCAACCGTCCACACCAGGAAGCCATTTAATTCGAACTAGAGGGCTCATTAGTTTGAATTTGGTACTCCACCCCGGCAGGTGGAATGACACTAAATTCGACATGGCTAGCTCGAATTAGGCTAGGTGTGGATGCAAATCGAACATAGTAGCTCCGGGAGCTATCCCACAGTGCACCACTCTGTTGACGCTCTGGACAGAGTCCGAGCTTGGATTCTCTGACCAGCCACACAGGAAATGACCCGGGAAAATTTGAATTCATTTTCCTGTCTGGGCACTTTGAATCTGACGTCCTGGCTGGACATCGGGGCGAGCTCCGCAGCACCTGCAACGATGCAGAGCTCTCCAGCAGAGGAGTTCATGTTATCTGTGAATAGAAAGAGGGACCCAGCATAGACTAACTGGGAACTCTTCGATCTGATCGGTGTGTGGGGCGAGGAGTCTGTGCTTTCGGAGCTGCGCTCCAAAACACGGAATGCGAAGACCTACGAGAAGGTCTCCAAAGCCATGAGAGACAGAGGATACAGGCGGGATGCAACGCAGCGCCGCGTGAAAATCAAGGACCCCAGACAAGGCTACCAAAAAATCAAAGCGGCAAACGGACGCTACGGAGCCTGCCACCACTGCCCCACCAGTGACCATGGACTCTGACGATGGGACAGTGTCGACAGCCAGTTCCTCGGTGATGTTCGTGGACGGGGAAGATGAGGAAGGGTTTGTGGAGGACGAGGCAGGCGAGAGCGCTTACAACGCTGGTTTCCCCGACAGCCAGGATCTATTCATCACCGTCACGGAGATCCCCCAACAACCCTCCCCGGCCATTAACCCGGACCCTGAATCAGGGGAAGGAGCAGTTGGTAAGTGCTGTAACCATGTTAACTTTTATTCTTAATATAACAGGAATCTTAACTGTGTGAAAAGGAGGTCTCTCTAGATATGGGGATAGAACAGAAATCATCCTTGGAGATCTCCATGAAGCTCTCCTTGCGTTAATCGAAAAGCATCAGCAGGAGGTTCCTGGGGAGAGCTGCCTTATTGGGTGCTCCGTGGTAGCACAGTTTTCCGCGCAAGGCTTTCATGAGGAACTCAGGGAGCACTGCCTCCCTGAGCACGGCTGCATCGGGCCCTGGTTCGTGCTAGCTTTCACGCAGCATGCGCTCTCTATCTCCTTCAGTGACCCTCCTCAGGGTGATCTCGCTCGGAGACTCCTGCATCTAATTAGGGTAATTACTGTAATTTTACGCCTGGTCCAAAGTATTTTTAAGAAATCTACGGACAGACGGCATAGCACAGACTCAGCACGCAGCTGAGTGACGAGCGTAACGGAAAGCCAAAGAATATAATGGATGCTCATGGAGGGAGGGGGGAATGAGGACGCAAGGTATCCCACAGTTCCTGCTGTCTCCGAAAAGTATTTGCATTCTTGGATGAGCTCCAAATGCTTCTAGGGTCAAACACAGTGTCTGCGGTGGGTCAGGGCATAGTTCGGCAATTTGCGCACACACCCCACCCACCACCAGAAGTGAAAACAATCCTCTGTTGACTCTTTTACATGTCACCCTATCTTTACTGAATGCTGCAGATAGATGCGATGGTGCAGCACTCAACACCAACATCCTTGCTCCCCCCATGCTATGGATGGCTGATGGTACAAAAAGATGGAAATCCATCCTCATCATCAGCCTATTGGCACATGGGGCAGTGCAAAAGGGCTGGTAACCATGCCGACTAGTATCAGTAAGGTCAGTCAAGGGCGCCTGTCCCTAATTTTTGATGGCTGATGGTACAATATGGCTGGTAACCGTCCTCATCATTGCAACAGGGGGCTGAGCTCCATCAGCCCCCACCCTTCATTGTAAATAAAAGATTCAATTGCCCCTGGACTAGCAGAGGGATGATGGGCTCCTTCATCCACACTACTTAATTTCCTGCCTGGACTATCATTGCAGCTGGAGGCTTCCTTCCAGTCATTTCTCACAAACAAGTCACTGTGTCTTATTCCTGCATTCTTTATTACTTCATCACACAAGTGGGGGGACAATGGTATGGTAGCCCAGGAAGGCTGGGGTAAGAACGGAATGAACAGGTGGTGTTGTTGCAGGAGCACCCCCTGTGAATAGCATATAGCTCATAATTTATGCAGGATCGGACACAGAGCAGCTGTGCTCTCTGGTTCTATGATACAGTGGTTCTCTAGTACACTTGCCCATAATCTAGGCAGGACTGATTCTATTTTTAGATACCAAAAAGGAGGGATTGACTCAGGGAGTCATTCCCAATTTTTGCTTTTGCGCCCCTGGCTGCTCGGCCAGGGGCACTTATGACAGCCCCAAATGGGGCAGTGCAAAAGGACAGGTAACCATGCCCATCTTATTACCATCTTATTACCAATTTATGGTATGGTTGATGGTACAATATGGCTGGTAACCATCTCTGCTGTCATGCAAAAGCAAAAGCATGCTGCTGTGTAGCGCTGCTGGCCCGCCTCTGTCAGCGGCATCTAGTACACATACGGTGACATACACAAAAGGCAAAACAGTGTCCATGGTTGCCACGCTATGGCGTATGCCAGGGCAATTCTGGGAAAACGGGCTTGAAATGATTGTCTGCCGTTGCTTTCCCGGAGGAAGGAATGACTGGCGACATTTACCCAGAATCCACCGCGAAAATGATTTCTGCCCCAGCAGGCACAGGGGTCTCAACCCAGAATTCACAGAGACAGCCTAGACTCAGTTAATTGTTCGCAAAAATGTATCTTTGCAAGGAATTCACTCCCTGTTTCCCATCTCACAGCTTCCACTGTCTCCAGACCTGCCACAGCATCCCCCTCGCAGAGGCTGGCGAAGATTAGGCGGCGAAAGAAAAAGACAAGGGACAAGATGTTCGAGGAATGTATGGGCTGCTACCTAGCAGAGGCGGACCAGCAGAGCCAGTGGAGGGAGACCGTCTCTCTGGGCCAGCGCTCACACAGCGAACGGGAGGAGAGGTGGCGTGAGGAAGACAAGCAGGCGACTGGAACAATGCTTGGACTAGTGAGGGAGCAAACGGAGACGCTCAGGCGCCTTGTGGATGTTCTGCAGGACCGTAGGAGGACAGAGCCCCCCTGCAGTGTATCTGCAACCGCCCTCCCCCGCCACAAAGTCCCATACCCCCCTCACCGAAAATAATCAGGAGGAGGGGCAGCCGGGGACGTGAATACTGTCACTGCACCACAGCACAGTGCTCAAGTACCCAAAAGCTCTCATACTGTACATTTGCCGAAGTCCTTCACTTCCAGACTCACAGTAGTCCCAATCCCAGTCCCATCCCCTAACTGTCTACTTAATTAATAAAAATGATTTGCTGTTAATTACTGTTTCCGTTATGTTTTTTCAAAGAAGACTGTGTTCGAATGGGGGGCGTGGGGAAGGGGGTGGTTAATTGCATAGGACAGTCACCTTTCCCAGGGTACAGACACGGGGGCAGGATCAGCAGCGGGTCACACACACGGTGCAGTCAGTAGGCAACCTGGTCGGTTTTTGGAGGTGGTTTCCAGGATCTGTGTGGGCGGGGGAGATGTGACTTTGCAGCGGGGGAGGGCGGTTACAGATCTTATACAGCGGTCCTTGTCCTGGACCGCTGAGTCACGCAGCTGAGGAATCTGTATCCGTCCTCCTCCACCACAAGGTCACATATCCGCCCGCACACAGAATTCCATAAAGAGGGATGGCAGGGTCCGTTGAAAGAAGCATTCCGGCACTGCGGACCGCTCTAGGAGCAGGAGCCTGTCATTCCTTGAGTTTAGAGGCGGTCTTTACATCACCGCACACCCTAGCCAGCACAGCCTGCGTCCCAGTTTCAACCCTTTCACGAAAAGTCATGAATAAAGAAACCTTTGTTAAGTAATAATGGGACATGTATTTTATTTTTACACGTGTGCTGGAAGTGGGGGTAACGGGGTGAACGGGGTATGTAACCGAAGAGGAGAGTCAACAGTCAGTGGGTAAAGAAACAGGGGCAGGTTCAGCTTCTCTGTAAAGAAACTGAACAGTCACAGGTCACGCTGCTCGCTGCTCGCTGGTATTTGAAGAGTTCCTTGTCGCTGTCCCAGGCGCCTGTATAGGGCTTCATGAGCAAGTGCATTAGCGGGCAGGCTGGGTCCCCGAGGATGACTATAGGCATCTGCACATCCACAACAGTTATTTCGTGGTCCGGGAAGAAACTACCTTCCTGCAGGCGTCTGAGCAGCCCACAGTTCCTGAAAACACATGCATCATGAACCTTGCCCGGCCACCCGACGTTGATGTTTGTAAAACGTCCCCTATGTTCCCCCAGTGCTTGCAGCACCATTGAAAAGTAGCCCAATTTCTCAGCAGCTGACTGTGGAAGACGTGGACGATAAAGTGCGAGGAGGAGAAAACGGCGATGATCGCAGCGGGCTCTGTGCTTGCAGTGCTGTGGCGTCCGCGCTGTCACTGACCAGAAAAGTGCACGAACAGATTGCCCGCAGGCGCTTTCCCGGAGGGAGGGAGGGAGGTTGTGATTGACGGTTCAATGACGACACTTACCCAAAACCACCCTCGACACATTTCTCCCCCCAGCAGGCATTGGGGGCTCTACCCAGCATTCCAATGGGCAGCGGGGACTGCGGGAACTGTGGGATAGCTTCCCACAGTGCACCGCTTTCAAAGTCGACGCTGGCCCCGTGAATGTGGACTCAGAAATTCGAATTAGTGTATTTAGTATGGATACACAAATTCGACTTCATAAGGTCGAATCCACAAATTCGAACTAACTTGATTCAAAATAGTCTTGTAGTGTAGACAAGGCCTTAGAGAATTCTAAACTATGTATCTGAATGGAACAGGTAACACTGAGAATGCAGGCTGTGAGGCTTGGTTACTTGCAAGTATGATCCAAAGTCCATTGAAATCAAAGGACAGACTCCTACTGATTTCACTGGAGTTTGCATCGGACCCAAAGGTACTGACTGACAGACTGACTAGCAGCACATGATTTAGTTAACTGAACTCGGTGCATTTTAAATATCCACAACAGACGGTTTGCAAGATGGTCACATAGGGCCAAATCCAGAGCCCAGTGCGCAGCCTGAGTTATTGAAGTGGGCACTGGGCAGATGGTCAAGGAGCTGGGAGAAGAGAAACCATTAGTCTCAAACCATGGAGCTGCTCTGTATAGGGTTCTTCAGCTCAGTGGATGAAGTAGCCTTCATGGGATATCGTGCAGCCCTTCTATAGCAGCTGCACCTGCACCGCCATGGATTCTCAGTCTTCTCTCGTGACCCTCCTTTAGCCCATCCATGTCTTGCCTCCCATCTGCCCCTGTGCATGATGAGTGATCTGAGCCCTATCACATAAACAGCTCAGTCGAATCTGTCTTGCTGACAAAGGGATCTGTGTGGCCCTGGAAGAAGGGGCAGATTTACCATATGGTGGGGAAAGAATATTTTGCAAAGAAATATTAGAAAGATGATTTAGAATAAATATGAGACTTTTTCACAATCTGCTCACAAACATTTCACAGGCATGGGAGTGAAATTCTTCACTCTGTGCTAGTCATGATACAGCACTGCCCGCCATAACATGCCACAGAAATAAATAATTCCAGTAATCGAATTTGAATGATAAAATGAGCTGCTGTGAACTTGTGAAATCATTCATATTCCTGGATTCCTGCTGGAAGTATTGTGGTGTCCAGTGTTGCCTTGTATTTGCTATGCTAACAGAACAAGTTTGATTTATCCTGTCCAGCCCCTACCCCCAATTCCATTCTGAAGCCTCTTTTCAGCTTGAATCCCACATCCATTGGTGCTAAAATTTTAACTCTGAATATCTGGAAGTATAATTAACATAAGAATTGTGTTGTGTGGGTGTGAGTGTACATAATGTGTATGATTCTATTCATAAAAAATGATTGATGTAAAGCATAATTGTTTTCAAAAAATCTGTTTGGAATCTATGTATTTTTGACTTGGGCTGAATCTATTTTTTACACAAAGAAGCTAGCTGATTGACAAAGAAAAGCTTTTTAGCTTGTATACTTAGCCACAAACAGATTGCCAAGGTTATATTTTAAAGAATCAAGCCCCCTGGGTTAATAGCAGTTTTTAACTTGTGCCTTTGCTCGTTCAAAATAAGCAGAGACCAAGGTTCAAGCGGACATGTGTAGTTGTTTTCCCATAATCACAGATCCTGTGTTTGCCTTACCCTGGCTGTAATGAACTCCAGCCCCTCAACTTCCTGCATTTTTTTTAAAATCGCATAGTTGTGGCTCATTTTTCCTTTGAAAGCTGAGAGTAGTTATAAAGTAACAAGGTAAGATTTTGACTGGAATTTACTGATGTAAATCCAGAGTTACTCCACATCAGTTAAATGACTCCAAAAAATCAGATAAGGAACTGGCCCACAGATGTTAAGGGTTAATACCCTGAACTTATTTGTTTCTTTGTTACACATCAGTGTTTCAGGAGCGTATGCCAAAAGGCTTGAGGCTGAAAGTTACATTGTACTTGTGCCTGGATACAGCAAAGCACTCAAGCAACAAGCTGGACTATTCACACTCTTGGAGGAAGGATGATCCAGAGGTCAGGTCACTAACCAGTGATCTGGATTCAGATCCCTGCTCTGGATTCAGATCCCTGCTCTGTCACAGAGTTCCTGTGTGACCTTTGGCAAGCCTCTCTGCTCTTCCATTCCCCATCTTTAGAATGGGGATAATAGCAATGTCCTACCTCCCAGTTGTTTGGTGAGGCTAAATACCTTAAAGATTGTGAAGCGTTTTGAAAGCTAGTGATGGAAAGTGCTGCCTAAGAGCTAGGTATTATTAAAATTAAGCATGTACTTAAGAGCTTTGCTGGATCAGGGCCTGAGTGCATGGCCCCTTGTAGGATAAAGTCTCAAGATATATTAAACATTTTTTTTATTTAACTCTTTATTCTTACTGTTGTTCTGAGGTACATTTTGGCATTTTTAGGCTGGACATCAAGGAAGCTAGAGAAAACTGCAGAGTGAAACCTGTAGCATTCTCAGCATTATATGAAAATCATGACTGGTAACTCTGCTATGTAATTAGCCATATACAGTTCCATTCAGAAACTGAGACAGGGAAGTGGTGTACTTAGGAGCACTGCAGCATCCCTAGTACTTTGAGATAAAAGCCACTTGCTGCGCTCTTAAACTAAGGAGATGAATTGATTTGCTCTCTAACTGTATGTTAATGGATTCATTTACACCTATCTCCATGTCTGAAACATCATTATATGGGGAAAGCAAGCTTTGTGCAGCCAATCTCATTCATATTAAAGATTGTCTTCCCTTCTAAGGCACTCACTCTATTGTGCTAGCTTTGCCTGTTGGCTGTTCTCCCATGTGTGAAAGGCAATGCCCAGCAATTTTAATTACAGGCCCCCTGCACTAGCTATTCTTAAAGAAATCATTGTCAGGAGCAATGTTAAAAATTCATTTACTTGATTTAAACATTTACGATACAACCATTTGGGAGTGTAACAAACTGCTTCAGTTTAGATGCCAAGGAATCATAAGGCTAGAACCACACTACAGTGGTGACAATTGATTTGTGGAATTTCACTAGAAAATGGTCCCCGTTTCTTTTTTTGAGATCTTAAAATTTCACTTTTCCATGAATTTCGAGGCATTGGTTATTTTTTGGCTTTGACGATTGTGTGACATGCCCTCCTTCTCCCCTCCCCTTTCTCCCCATTTCACCAGGAATATCAGGCTGGGTAAACGTTGAGTGGCAGTGGTATAGAAGCCATTTCCCCGCCGTGTGTGTGTGTGTGTAGAGCAAGTTGAGAGGGTGGGAAATAAAGGAAGAGTGGGAGAGAGATATATGACAAACTACTGAGAGAAGTGGTGGAGTTTCCATCTTTTGAAATCCTCAAATCCAGAACTGGGTGCCTTTCTGGAAGGTTTACTTTAGTCAAAACAAGTTATTGGGCTCAATACAGGGGTAACTGGGTGAATGGCCTATTAACTAGCAGGTCCGGCTAGATGATCTAATGGTCCCATCTAGCCTTGAAATCTCTGAAAGGCTATGAAATATAGAATGCTGCTATCTGCCATCTCCCTATCCAATATTCCTTTCCTAAAGCTGATCCATGGAGCTTTATAAAATATGGCTACTGATCTGGGTGAGCTGTGTTACCACACAACTCCCAGGTCAACAAATGAGAAAAGTGGTAAATCAAGTGCCAGTCCCCCTCCCCTTTTTTTTGGAGGGGTTAGGAGGGGGGTTGCACTAAGCAAGAGGAACATGAGATACGAACAGTGGAATTCACACCAGATAAACTAAAGATCAGCAGCAAGCCCAGGAGAAGAACTGAAAGAACCAGGCAGAGTTTAAATAAGAAAGTATATTCAAAATTGTGCACCTGGAGTGGCATCTCACTCAGCAGCAGCAATGGCAGAGAATCAGTGTGCCCAAAGCATTACTCTCTGACCCTTGCAGCTGATTACCTGAGCTCTGAATAATCCTTGGTATCTTAGACTGACTCTCTAGTCTATATGTGTTATGACTCTCCATTAAAATTACCCAACCCTTTGTAAAATCCAGCCACTACTAGTGTAAGAGAATTCAGCTGGTTGATTCTCTGCACTTTGTCAGGCAAAATTTCCTTTTATTGGCTCTAAATTTATTGCCATTTAATTTAATGGCATGTCCCATTGGTCTTGTATAATGGGAAAGAGTTAAAAGGAAGAGACTGTTCGGTTTCCACTATTCCCTTCATGTTCTTTGCATATACTACGGCTTTTAATTTTAAACCTTAAAAGCAGCTTTACAAATGTGGGTTTTTTAATGTACCAATTGGCACATCACAGTGGCTTCTATTAGTTACATGAGCATAACTGGTAACCCTGGGTGTAAACGCATATGACAGATACACCCTGATGTGGGTGAATCAGAAGTAAATTGAAAATATCTCACTTCCATTTATGGCTAATATGTCCAATAGGAAATTAAATTCAGGACATAAGTGTCCTGTGACCCTATTAGGATAAAAGAGCTATTCCCCTCCCCCGCCCCAATATGTATGCACCTGTGCATGCCCTTTGGCAGGTGTTCATGTTAGTGGTGTGCACATACACTGTGGGGTTGGTGTATGTAATTCAGGTGTGGGCACATTTTGGCTTGGATTTTCAACACAGCCTAAAGAAGTTAGACACCCAACTCACCTACTTGAAAGATTGGGCCAAAGTGACTGCTGAATAGAGGAGGGTTCCGTGAAGGATCTAAGCACATACTTTCTTCAGAGGAAAAAAAACAGCAAGAAGATGACCATTAATGTCCTGAGATCTGTAATATTTCTCACATCATTTTATGTATAGGCTGAAGTGTATATTTCCATAATGAGGAAAGGAAGGTACTGTACTTTAGTTTATGTACTAGGGGCAAATTGTGCCTCTGTTTTGCTGCCAAGGAGATCCCCAGATACAACGGAACTGATATTGTTCAATTGCACAGGAAGGAGGGGGCAGAATTAATAGTCCTCAGAGGGGTCTACAGTCCATGTCCCCAAATGGCACATAGAATCATAGAAGAGTAGGGTTGAAAAGAGGCATCAGGAGGTCATCCAGTCCAGTCCACTCCCTGCTCAAAGCAGGACCAATCCCAACTAAATCATCCCAGCCAGGGCTTTGTCAAGCCGGGCCCTAAAAACCTCCAAGGATGGAGATTCCACCACCTCCCTAGGTAACCCATTCCATGATTCACCACCCTCCTAGTGAAATAGTGTTTTCTAATATCCAACCTAGACCTCCCCCCACTGTCACTTGAGACCATTACTCCTTGTTCTGTCATCTGCCACCACTGAGAAAAGACTTGGAATCCTCCTTCAGATAATTGAAGGCTACTATCAGATCCCCCCTTACTCTTCTCTCCTGCAGACTAAATAAGCCCAGTTCCCTCAGCCTCTCCTCGTAAGCCATGTCCTCCAGCCCCTAATCATTTTTGTTGCCCTCCGCTGGACTCTCTCCAATTTGTTCACATCCTTTCTGTAGTGGGGGGGCCTAAACTGGACATAATACTCCAGATGTGGCCTCACCAGTGCCGAATAGAGGGGAATAATCACTTCCCTCTATTTGCTGGCAATGCTCCCACTAATGCAGCCCAATATGCAGTTAGCCTTCTTGGCAACAAGGGCACACTGTTGATTCATATCCAGCTTTTCGTCCACTGTAGCCCCTAGGTCCTTTTCTGCAGAACTGCTGCCCAGCCATTCGGTCCCCCGCCTGTAGCAGTGCATGGGATTCTTCCGTTCTAAGTGCAGGACTCTGCACTTGTCCTTGTTGAACCTCATCAGATTTCTTTTGGCCCAATCCTCCAATTTGTCTAGGTGACTCTGGAGCCTATCCCTACCCTTAGTGTCATCTGCAAACTTGCTGAGGTGCAATCCATCCCATCATTCAGATCATTAATGAAGAAGTTGAACAAAACTGGCCTCAGGACCAACCCCTGGGGCACTCTGATTGGTACCAGGTGCCAACTAGACATTGACACTACCCGTTGAGCTCGACGATCTAGCCAGCTTTCTATCCAATCTTATAGTCCATTCATCCAATCCATACTTTTTTAACTTGCTGACAAGAATACTGTGGGAGACCGTATCAAAAGCTTTGCTAACATCAAGATACATTACATCCACTGTTTTCCCCATCTCGACAGAGACAGTTATTTCATCATAGACGGCAATCAGGTTGGTCAGGTGTGACTTGCCCTTGGTGAATCCATGTTGACTGTTCCTGATCACCTTCCTCTCCTCCAAGTGCTTCAAAATGGATTCCTTGAGGACCTGCTTCATGATTTTTCCAGGGACTGAGGTGAGGTTGATCGATCTGTAGTTCCCCAGATTCTCCTCCTTTCATTTTTTAAAGATGAGCACTATATTTGCCTTTTTCCAATCATCCGGGACCTCCCCGATCACCACGAGTTTTCAAAGATATTGGCCAATGGCTCTGCAACCACATCCGCCAACTCCCTCAGCACCCTCGGATGCATTAGATCCAGATCCATGGACTTGTGCTTGTCCAGCTTTTCTAAACTTAACTTGTTCTTTCACCACTGAGGGCTGCTCACCTCCTCCCCAGACTGTGCTGCCCATAACTGATGGAACATAGCAGCTGTTTAACAGGGCAGAGCAAGTGTGGACCAGTGGAGGAGGTTAATGAAGGGCAATACCTGAAATCAAATTCCAGCTGCTTCAGAAACCAAAACCAACCTGATTCCCCAACCTGGGCTTTCTTAACAAAGCTCATGAAAATAAATAGACCACTCATCTGCAATTTGAGTTTAAGGTGTCATCTGGCTACTAGCACCCTTCAGAGAGCAATTTGTTTGAGTAGCATGGTATATTTTTAGTATTACTTTTATTTCTTATTACTTAAGGCATTGGTGCATAGTATATATCATGGGTCTCAAACTAAAATGACCACGAGGGCCACATGAGGGCTAGTTCATTGGCCCGAGGGCCGCATCACTGACACACACCCCCTCGCTGCCCCCGGCCCTGCCCCCACTCCACCCCTTCCATGAGGCCCCGCCTCTTCCCACCCCTTCCCTGTAGTCCCCACCCCAAATCCGCCCCCGCCACACCCCTCCCAGAGGGTGCATGATGGGTGTGGCGGGGGCTCAGGGTAGGGAGTTGAGGTGCAGCAGGGGATTGGGGTGCAGTCAGGGGGCTCAGGGTGCAGAAGGAGTTTGGGATTCAGCAGGGGGCTCAGGGCAGGGGGTTAGGGTGTGGGGTGCAGTAAGGGGCTCATGGCAGGGAGTTGGGGTGCAGGAAGGGGTTGGGGTTCAGGCAGAGGGCTCAGGGAAGGGAGTTGGGGTGCACCAGAGGGTTGGGGTTAAGGCAGGGGGCTCAGGGCAGGGGATTGTGGTGCAAAAAGCATGTGGGATGCAGCAGGGGGCTCAGGGCATGGGGTTGGGGTGTAGCGGGGGTTGAGGTGCAGGTAGGGGCTCAGGGCAGGGAGCTGGTGTGCAGCAGGGGTTGGGGTGCAGGTGGGGGCTCAGGGCAGGGCATTGGGGTGCAGAATGGGTGGGGGATGCAGCAGGGGACTCGGGGCATGGGGTTGAGTTGCAGGCAGGGGGCTCAGAGCAAGGAGTTGGGGGGAAGGGGTGCAGGAGGGCTTCGGGCTGACAGCAGTGCCCCCCGCGGCCAGGGCAGGCTGCCACCCCCGCTCTTGGAAGTAGCTGGAACCATGTCCCTGCAGCCCCTGGGGGAGGGGGACACAGGGCTCCATGCGCTGCTTGCTGCGCCTCTAGGTACCTCCCCCGAAGCTCCCATTGGTCGCAGTTCCCTGTTCCTGGCCAATGGAAGCTGGGGGGGGGGGGTGCCTAGAAGCCAGGGCAACACACGGACGGAGCCCTCTGCTTCACACCCACCCCACCCCCCGCCACAGGGATGTGATTCCAGCCGCTTCAGGGACCGGCGCGGGGCTCAAGGGAGGCAATCCTGCAGCTGTAGTTTGCCCACCCCTGGCCTGGAGATAGGCCAGGGGGGTGGGTGCGGGTCGCTTGGGCGGCCCACGTGCCGCGTGTTTGAGACCCCGGTATGTATAATGGATTGGAGTACACCAGTGCACCAATAATAATAATTAGAAAACAAAAACAATATGTTATCTGTGCCTGCTGCAAGGCTTTATACAAGATCCTCAACAAAGACATCTATGCAAGGCAATGGAGAATCAAACCCAATACAAATGTGTAATACTGTCTGCTTAAATTCCCTGTTGCAGTTTCCATTGTATTACACCTCTACCTCGATATAACGTGACCCGATATAACACGAATTTGGATATAACGTGGTAAAGCAGTGCTTGGGGGGGGGGGGCTGCGCACTCCGGTGGATCAAAGCAAGTTCGATATAACGTGGTTTCACCTATAATGCAGCAAAAAATGTTGACTCCTGAGGACAGCGTTATATCGAGGTAGAGGTGTATATGCAAATTCTTTGATTCTAGTTGGACATTGTTAAGCGCTGGTAATTCATTCGTCTTGGTGGTTGTCCTGCTCCACCCTAGAGGTTGCTGAATTTCAGTGGTGGGTGAAATGACTCTTAATTTTTGAAAGCACGTAAGTGACTTAGGAGCACAAGTCTCAATGAAAGTCAGTGAGGAGTCTTTACCAAATCCCAACCATATTTTGCAAAGCATTTTGCTCTCATTCAGGACAAAAAGGTTCTATGTAGACACAAGATAGTCACAGGATTATTTCTGATCATTATTTTTATTTGGAATAGTTAAGTGCTTGAGTGGGTTGTGTGCCTTCTCATTATTACTGTATCTGCAAACTTGATTGCATATGTTGGTTTAGTTTAGCAGTTCTTGCCCTCTTGAACCAACCTTTACTGGTCTCGTTATTGGTTCTTTTGGCTGCTAAAATATCTTGCAACATATGCTGTAAAAATCGAGAATATTGGAAAAAGATGATGATCTCTCCCCTCAATCATTTGCCCCCCCCCACACACACACCCAGCTCCATGCTGGCTAGACCTTGGAGCTGCTAAATACATAAAAAAGAGAAGGAATAGCTTTTGGAGTGAAGTGTAGGCAGTAAATGATTGGAAGCCATAATAGCATTCTTGGCATCTGCTTGGCAATTTTATATAATCAGATGCCTCCTTTTAGTTAGCGGTTTGTTAAATCACTGGTTTATAGATTTTTAAATGTTTCTCTCCATCTCTGTGCATCTCCAAGTCTCAGTCTTATTGTCCTGGAATTGAAATTGATGATCTGGAAGGCATGCTTTTTTATAGCGTGTTTTAACCTTTGCTTTGTAAAAGTTATTTGGGGAGAGGGGAGGGTAAATTTAAGAGCAGAATTCCTATTTCAGTGTAATAAAGGCACTAAAGCAGAAGCATTAGATGGTTATATCACAATGAAGAGCCCTGAAATTCAGAGGGTTTGAAGGGTCCCTTGTGAAGATTTGGGACTACTGAGTCCCAGAAGGCCATGTTTAGACACACACAGGTTTAGACACACACAGTAATGAACAAATCATTGTCCAACTGCAGAGAGTTCACTTAGTAAACTATCATCTGAACTGGGACCCTATCAACTAATTTCTCACGGGGTGCTATACCATGATCAGTGGAACTGGAGTCAAAGGTCCCATGTTCTTTGGAGGGGCTGTTACTGAGGAGAGACAGGGGAACAAGGAATGGGTGGAGTTAGACTAGAAGCAACTCAGTGATTTGGAAAGGGCAGTGCACAGGGTTTAATAAAGATACACTTGTTTCACTTAACCTTCCTTCAACTTCACTCTTTGATAATGATACGGACACCAAAATAGCTGTCAGATAGTAATGGCTTTTAGTCATTAGAGACCTAGTCTGGTTTGAACAAGTGACCTAGAAATCAAATTCTCTATATGGCCATTGCTAGAGCTGTTTGCTGCAAATAAATAATGTGACAAATTGAGCCATCTTTTCTGTTCATGAGTTGTTTGAAAACTAGACTCTGAATTCCATGAACTTACTCATTGCCTCTAACTGTTCATATTACAATTTGGACACGGGATGTTCAACCTGTGGGTTCTCCAAAAACTGCACACTTTGACTATTCACTGCTCTTGATGTGTGATTAGTCACCAAAATCACATGACACTGTTTCTGTTCCCTAACTGCACAACCAGAACATTTTAAACAGGAGAATAACAGAAAATTAGTAGGGTAGACTGAGACTTGGACTCTACACCTGGCACAATGGAGAAGAGGGGAGTAAGAACTCCCCTTATGCCCCTCTACCGACTACCCAGACCTTAGGCTTGGGCACGTAGGAACCAAGTAGGTGCTTCGTGCCTGATTCCGCACACGCCCACCTCAGAACAGGTGGACAGGAGAATGGGCAGGGAGAGGTGGAGAAGGAATGGAGTCTTGATTTGTTGGTATAGGCCAGCTGTCCATTTCCCTCAAGAGTGAGAAGGATGCAGAGAGGGAATTGTGCCTCTAAGGCAGGGGTAAGCAACCTATGGCACGCGTGCCGAAGGTGGCACATGAGCTGATTTTCAGTGGCACTCTCACTGCCCAGATCCTGGCCACCGGTCTGGGGGGAGGCTCTGCGTTTTAATTTAATTTTAAATGAAGTTTCTTAAACATTTTAAAAACCTTATTTACTTTACATACAACAATAATTTAGTTATATATTATAGACTTATAGAAAGAGATCTTCTAAAAACATTAAAATGTTTTACTGGCACGCAAAACCTTCAATTAGAGTGAATAAATGAAGACTTGGCACACCACTTGTGAAAGGTTGCCGACCCCTGCTCTAAGGGGTGTTTCTGAGACACAATGCCTCCTGAATCAACTTCTGGGCTTGTGCAGTTTATATGCCTCCCTGCCCAGTGCCCGGGGCTGTGCCAAAAGGCACAACTTCTCCCATGGGTGACCCTCATTGAACACACTTTTTCGTATCCAGGTAGTCTTGCTGGCATGCAAACGTGTGTGTACAAGAACAGCTGCACAAGCACCCTTTGTGTGAATGTCTTGAATAGCTAATAAAGACAATATGAACCAAACAGCTGCTCAGCCTTGTAATACATGTTCATGGACACTGTATTTTCTGTATTCGACCAGTTCCAACCATTACCAGTCCTCCAAGTCATCCTGTTTCCAAGTTGGTGGATGTTATCGTTAATTACATATTTTAAGGGAGGCAGTGATACCTAGTGGATAAAGCACTGGAGTGGGCCTCAGGAAACCTGTGTTCTATTCACAGCGATGCCACTAGCCTGCTGCTTGACCTTAGACAAGTCACTTCACTTCTCTGCCTCAGTTTCCCCATATGGAGATTGGCAATAATGATAGTGACTTTCATAAAGTGCTTGGAGCTCTACTGATGAAAAGCACAGCTATTATGTTATTCGTTTTATAAGTTCTCTCCAGTTTTGTTCGTATGTGGTGTTTGTTCTCCTGATTTCAAATGTAAAAGAGCCGTGCCAGCCTTTGTTTCTTAGGTACAATCTACTATTGTAGGGGCCTCAAGGGGGAAAAAAGTGGCACAGTCCATTTGCAATAATTTTTAATTTGGCCAGTTCCATCTTTTTCCTGAACTCTCTTTACACTGCTTCATTACAGGAATTTGCCAGTGCTAATAAAGAAAGCAAACGAACTGCATCTTTAATTGCCTTCTATGGCCTCTGCCACTGAAACAGTTTTCAAAACAAACGGAACTTCAAGGCAACAAAAGCACAGAAGGATGGTCAGTGACTATTATATGACTCCATGGGGGAGGCAGCATGCTGGCATTCATAGGGAGTCTTTCTAATGTCTGGAAATGAGTCATTGGCATTGTATGCTAATTTTATAATGTCAAATGTTCAACGCCATTAGAAGGGCAGTGGGATTATTAGTGCTGAGGTTGCTACAACAAATACTAGTAACTCCACTGACTTCATTACAATTGAAAAGACAGTTTCTTGCTCATGGAGAGTCACAGGGCATGTCTCCACAGGGGGGGAGAACCCACAGCAGTGAGTCTCAGAGCCTGGGTCACCTGCCTCGGGCTTGCAAGGCTCGAGCTGTGGGGCTAAAAATAACAGTGTAATTGATCCCACTTGGGCTGGGGCCTGGGATCTAAGACATGGCAAGGGGGGTCTTAGAGGCCAGGAACCAACCCGAGCCTGAAGGTCTATGCTGCTAGTGTTAACCCCGCAGCACGAGCCCCGTGAGCCTGAGTCAGTTGACCTGGGCTCTGAGACTTGCTACTGTGGGGTTATTTAATGTGTATACAAACCCACAATGAGCTGCTACCCGGCTTTAGAGTATGTCTGCACTGCAGCTGGGAGCAGGTCGCCTCGCCTGGGTGGACAGACTTGCGCTAACTCTGCTTGAGCTAGGGTGCTTAAAAATAGCAGTGTGGATGTTGCAGCATGGCCAGTTTGTCTGGTTCGTCACCCAAGCCTGGGCTTGCACTCTAACCATGACTCTATTGTGCCAGGTGCTATTCAAGCACGTACCTAAAGTCACACATTTGAAATCTGCTATCAGAGGCCCTAGCGGATTTGAAGTGAGTGCTATGTCCCACTGGAATGGAGGACTGTCCCTTCTCCGGTGGCATAAAGCTCATTGGCTGATTTTCAGAGACATATAAGGAAGCTGTTACTGCCCAGGACTGAATATTGTCCTTCCTGGGCTCTGGGTTGGGATAATTTTGAGGTGAAATTCTACGTTTAAGAGGAAAAAGAAGAAACATTTATCTGGAACGTTCATCTAAAAATAATAGCTGTTGCATGAAGTTGCTCAGGGTTTTGTAATTGTTATGGCAAGTGTCACCATGTGGCACTGTTATGTACAATCTTAACATTCTTTTTCCTAATGTGCAAGCAAGTTTTTAGTCTTGGCAGAAAATATCATGGTATTCATTTGTGATGTCTTTTCTTTGGGGGTTCTGTGGCAAGCAGCAAGGGAGTATGCTTTCTGCCTTGGTCTGACTAACTAAGCTTAATTCTAGGGCAGAGTCATTCCTGCGGAGCTTGGCAATGGTGTTCTGGCTGTGAATCCTGAAAGATGGGCTTGCCTGTGTACTGTTGTTAACCACCTTTGTTCTAGGACTGGTGTAATTAAAATAAATTGCACTAAGAATATACCTTAACTCTACATCGATTTCTTCTCAGCAGGAAACTGAATTGCAGGGTCCCCACATCCACTACATCTCAGCAGTGGGGCAACAAATTGTTAAAATAAGTCCTAGGAAAAGTGATTGGTGAGCAGAAAGCAGCTGAAGTGGTCAAAGGTGCATAATAAATGTAGACATAAGATATTGATGTCCAGTTCCTATTAAAATGAATGGGGATTGCCTAACTGGGATTGAATATCTTACTATATTCATTGCATGGCTCTGCAGTTTATCATGTGCATTGCCCAGATATAGTTGCTATGTGCAGATTTACTGTGTGTATGCATGCATGCATGCGTGCATAATTTTATTTATATAATAGTCACACAAAGTATTGGTTGGATTCTGATCTTCTGTAAACCAATGCAAGTTTATAGTAACTGCATTGAACATAGTAGAGTTCAACTTACCCTGGTATAAATGAGCACAAACTCTGTCTTATACTTCATGTGTATTCATTATTCATGTATACCCGCACAGAGTTTGGCCTACTTATGTGGTCTGGTTTTACTGTATACATGAAACACCTTGGTGTGTGTTATGTTTACCTATTATGTGTGTGTGTGTGTGTGTGTATAGGTGTGTGTGTGTGTGTGTATATGGAGGTTGACAGTGTGTGTGTGTATACACACACACACACACACACACTGTCAACCTCCATAACCCTTTGAAATGATTTTTCTTGGTTCTTTTCTTACTCTTTCTCTAAAAAATGTTATGCATTTAAAGCTGTGCAAGCACTGAAATCCATTATATTGAACCATCTGTGAATAACAAGTACAGTCTGACCCACCTCTGCTGCATATCCAATCTGCTAATTACCTACAAAAATTTGGATGGGTCGACTGCTGTCCAAATTGTTACCGTGCACCAGAAGGTAATTCTCAGTAGTAAGCAAGAAATGACTTGGAAAACATTATTAGAGTCAGATACTTAAAAAGATCTTCAGGTACTTGATCCTTAGCTGAATGAAAAGATGACATGAACCAAGCAAATCCATGTCTATGCAAGTTACATACGTAGAAGAACATAAAAATAGGGTGAAGAAGATATGAGGCAAGTACAGCAGCAAATTGTTTTAAAATAGATAAGATAATTCTGACTATGGGTTACCTGTTGCTTTACAAGCACAGCTAGTATTTAATAGTGATGGGCAAAATCCCAAGAGTTTTGTTTTACTACGCCGAACTTGGCTTGCTTGTCTGAACTTGATCCAAACTTTGTAAATGTACAGCTGGGCTGGAAACTGCAAAATCTCGATCATGAGATTTCATAACCCAATTCCGGTCAATTCAGACATCACGTGAGAACACAGCCTTTCTTGCTGTATTTAGATTAATTCATTTCTGGCCAGAATGTAGAGATATAGGAAAACATGAAACAATTCAATAATACAAGTTGGTGTGGAGATTATAGATCTGAGTCATTATCCACTGAAGTCTGTGGGAATCTTTCCATTGACTTCAAAGGGCTTTCCTGCCACAAATGTACCTAAACTCCAATATTTAAATTCAGGAATGTTTTGAAATTTTGTAGAGTTGGGAGATTACTGAAAAAAAAAAGTCGGTGAATATTTGTAGACATTTAAATGAATTTGCTTCAGCCATTTTCATACCCTAGTCCTGTTCATTTTCCACGAACACTTATGCAGTCAAATTTGATTAGTATGAAGACTCTCAGAAGGCAAAATTTAAGCTCACATGCTCAAATATGTATAGAAAGGCGAATTTAAAATTTTCTTGCCTGGAGCTTTTGCACCAAAATAGTGATGATTAATTATGCTTGGCCTAACTGAAAAGAGAAAGTACCCTGTGACTTGAGAGCAGTCACAGTTAAGGCCTGGCCTATACTTAAAAGTTTTGTTGGTGTAGCTGTGCCAATTAGGGGTGTGATTTTTGGCTGACATACATGTGTCAGCCAAAGCCCAAATGTAGAAATAGTTATTTATACTGGCAAAAAAGTGGTATAAGCCAGTGTTTCTCAAACTGGGGTCTGAGAACCTCCTGGAGGGGGCCCGCCAGCCCTGCTGATCACCTCCTCATTCCTCAACTCCTTTCCCTTCCTGCCAGCACCTCCTGCACACCGAGGAACAGCTGTTCAGCGGCATGCAGGAGGCGCTGGGAGGGAGGAGGAGTGGTGGGGACAGGGCGTGCTCAAGAGAGGGGGCGGAATCATGTCCGGGACAGCCAACCCTGCTGATCAACTTCTCCCCCTCCATGCCAATGCCTCCAGCACACTGTGGGATAGCTGTTCCCTGGCGTGCAGGAGGTGCTGGGAGGGAGGGGGGCAGGAGTGGAGTGGGGGCAGGAAGAGGTTGGGTGGGGGCCTCGGGCTGAGCAGGGGGCTTGGGGTTCCACAAAAATTTTTTAAATCAAATTGGAGGTCCTCAGGTTACTAAAATTTAAGAACCACTGGCATAAGCTAGACCAGTAAAAATACTTTTTTTTTCTTTTTCCTGGTACAAATAGCAACTACACTAGGAGTTCTACCTGGAAATCTTTTTAGTGTTAAGGCCTGAGCAACATTGCTCAGATTTCAAGTTCCAAGCCTTTATGTTGTAAAATTTTATTCAGTTTTCACTTAGAAATACATTTGAGAATTTTTTGATCCTTTCATAGATATTCTGCAAACAAGAGAAAAAGGCAAAACTAAACAAATCAGTTATTTGCTACAAGTGGTTCGCTCAGCTGTCATTTGGGGCAAAGGCTTGGGGTAGGTTTTCATTTTGTTTAATCTTTTTGCCAGTATTAAATCAGCACCCAGTTTGATTTGATTGCTTTAAGTACCATCATGTGTGGAAGGCAATGCTGATTTGTTTGGTTTCTTTTGAGGGGGGAGGGTGTTATTTTCTGCCAGTTGTGCTATTTTTTAGAAGTGATAGCATTTCAAATATGGCTTCCAAATTTGCGTTTGCAAATTTTCTGTACACCGTTTTCTTTGCATGTGCAAAACTGTGCATTTGCTCATAGAGCCTGGGTAGGTTTCTATAACCTGCGTCTAGCTGCAGCAGTCTCCAGGAGCACCAAAGCTCAGCAACACTCGCCCTCCCACACTATGAAGCTGACATTCCATCAGTGCCAGGGGGCTGTATGTGTCTGAGGGATGGAAAGGAGTACGGCATAGCACTAAGTGAATGCCACATAAGGATTCCCCAGTGAAAGGACACTCCCTTGCTGGCCAGATCCACCTGCTTTCCTGCAGATATGTATCACTGGGGCAGCGTGATGCACTCCAGATTGGAGTGGACTGGTGGGACAGTGGGGGTTCATATCTGACTTAGGCAAGATGACTCCCAATGCTGAAGAGTTTTGTTCAATCTAAACACTACATAGCACTTCTAATGGGGTTTTCACCACTTCCATTAGGCGACTGTTCCTGAGTGGATTTGATCTCTCAGACTTCCGTTCATGCCCCGTCCTTCAACAGCACCTCCAGCAGCTTTGCACTAGTGGACATGGAGATTCTGTGCCTTTGAGCTGGCTACAGCTCCCCCGGCCCAGCTCCTTCACAGTGGAGCATCAGTGGAACCGTGTTGCCCGTCCTTTTCCCCACTAACTGCTACTCCCAGAACACACACCATCCCCCAAGGCACCTGGATAAAGGTGATGTCCTGCTGCTATCCAGAAGCAAAAAAGTTGGGCAGCTTTGTGTAATGCTCCATCCCTGACTTTCTCTTCCCTTCTCTGACTCTCCCCTTTCCCACGCCTGCTGGACCTTGGAGGTGTCCGGCCTCCTTTTCCACAGAGAAGAGACCTACATATGGAAAGGTCTATCCATAGATGGTCCTAGGTGTGATGATTTAGCTTGCTGCTAGGGATTTTTTCCCTGATATTCAGTCTAAAAGTTTCTTTGATCTGTTTTTTCAATTATTCTTAGACTCTGTTACATCCTATTGGACAATCCTAAACAATTTCTCTCTGCCCTTGGTGTTTACATTCTTCACATACTTGTGGACTGTTATTCCAGGCCCCTCTTGCCTTTGCTATGTGGAGCATTCAGCACACAGCTTTATCTTTATGCTCATCTTTTAAACAAGAACTGCAGATGCCTCCATTAAGTTTACAAAAGCACATGGTTCTCTTTGTCCTCCTCTCCCACACCCTTAATATCCTCCCAAGTGAGAGATAAAGGCCAAATAGCTTGAATCATTAAAAAATGACAGTGAATATAAACAACATGGCTACTATGTGCAATACACCAAGGGCTAGATGATTATAGCCCTTCCTCTTACTTTGCCACATAGTGGGGTGAGTCAAGGTCCTCTTATGGCCTTGCTCAGAGTCTGACCCTGGCTCTGGTGGGGAGAGCAAGCACTATTTGACTGACAAGTGGGCAAGGAGGAGATGGGAATGGAGGAGCTTTAGCTCTGCCCTCTTACCTGCCATCTAGATTAGCTAGTCAGGTGAACAAGTGGAGGTAAGAGGCCCTATGGAAAGGGGGGTGAGAGTAGAGAGCGAGAGCTGAAAAGGGGAAGGGATTCTGACTCCTAAGTAACATGTGTTCTCTGGCTTGGCATGGAATTGGTGCAGCTATTCACCACCCCTTACTGTGGGCATATTGTAGAATTCCAGCCTAGCTTTAAATTAGCACCCAATCCTGTAGGCTTTTTACTAGGGTAAAACTTCCATTCAGTTCAATGAGAATTTTACCTATGTAAGGAGCGTAGGATTTAGGGCTGTCGACAATTCTAGCTAAAGACAAGGGGAATTGCGGCTGCTCAGCACCTCTGCAAATGAGGCTGATAGCCTTTAATATCCCCTTTCCCCCTTGAAAGGAGAAGTAGAAGCAGAAATAGCAGGGGCAGTACAGCATTGCCTCGTGCTTTGTTCTTGCTTGTGGGACATGCACTCAAATCACTGATCAAGGTCAAGGCTTAATATCTCACTTCATTACCTCGTTCCTGGGGATGTCCAAACTATTGATCATATCTACCCTTCTGTAAGTGCTGCCTGCAATTCTAAGTACTGCTGCCCACTAAGCAAGCAATGGGGTAAAGCCAAAAAACAGCAGTAGGACTGTGGAGGTGAATACGGTGGCACTTTGGAGATGGCTAATTAAAGGATGGCTCAAATTAAAAAAAACAAAACAACCCAGGGCTTTATTATGCAGAATGGGGTGTGCATGTTTATCTTCACAATGGACCTTTAAGAAACACATCAACTTTGTTTAGCTTAAAATTTAGGGTTTGTGTAAAAAGAGAATCTGCTGTAGTCTGAACATCCTCTGAATTATTTTATAAAGCTTGTTTAAAATTAATATATTTTTTAAAACTAACATTCCCCCACAGGGAATCCTGCATTCTAGGTACTGAAATTAGCACTGTGCATGAGAACCAGAAGATGAAATTTGATGAGAAATTGACTAGAAAACCAAAAACTATTTCAAGGTACAAGCAGAAATATAAACCAATTGCACAAAACAATTTAGAGACCTGATTTTCCTATCATTTGACTTAGATGTAACTCCATTGGAGCCAAAAAGGTTATTATGTGGCTAAAAAAAATTTCAATGGAACTTGGTTTTTTTGGTCAAAAAATACAGCTTAGTCAGAACCAGAATGATTCACGGGAATGTGTTGATTCCAATCAAACAATTCAATGGGAAAATTTTGAAGTATTTTATTTTAACTTTTATATTTAAAATATTAATTTTAACACTATGTTGTATATTTAATATTGTATAAATATAATAGTCCAAATGAAATGAATCAAAATTACATTATCAAAATGAAATGAATTGATGGTCTTGAACTGAAGTTTTTTAGAGTCTTGGTTTCACAGGAAACTTCTAAATTTTGGCTTTCATTCCAGTTGGGAACACATTTTTTTAACTAAAATGTGAAAATTTCCCATGGAACAGAAATTCTGGTTCTTCACCATCTGTAGTTACCTCAGAGTCAAAATGGTGTTATGAGACCTTAGAACTCTCGTTTTAATAATCTAATGTGGTGTTATTAGTAATAGCAGAAAAGGAATTAAATATTAAAAAAGGACCAAATTCACTGCTATCATCCAACTGCTTTGGGTTGCTCTGGTGCTGCAAAGCAATTATGCTAAATTGGGTTTTTCACTGTTTACGTGTGGCACAAGTTAGTTAGAGCATACTTTTGAATCTAGCTGAATATTTTCATCTCAACAATTCAATATACAGAATTTCATTCAGGAAAATTCTTTTGACATAAAACACAAGCACAGAGAGAGAGAGAGAGAGAGATGTTAAAACAACTAATAACTTTTTTTGTTAATCTAGGCAGTGTTTCCAGTTCACAGGTTTATTGTGAGTCTTGTGTTTGGTATTTTTCTTAAAGCCCCCCTTCCTAGATACAGGTGAATATGTGAGGATCTCTGCTTTAATTTAAAACAAACAAATTAATAATAATTTTTAAAAAATGGGTTTCTCGCCTTCACAGCTGCAGAGAAAATACAGTCTAGGTGAGTTATGAGATCCATATGGGTGGAACTCTGCCTGCATGAAACCCCAGTAATTTCACTGGGGTTGTGTGAGAGCACAGGGGTCTGTTTGTATGGAGCTTTTTGCAGAATCAGGGCTGTTTGATTCATTTTGCCTCGCTGTGCGAGTAAACTTTTTATCACGGTCTTGAGTGCATGTGTGCAGAAATATACATACACAGGTTTGTCGTGGTTTTGTAGGAGGGTCAAAAGCTGACCCTAGAGGACCCCTCTCGTGCTAGCTACTGAGCTGTTCAGCTGCAGAGTAGTTTTGTTTTTGTGAATCTAGGCCTGTTTGCATGCCTGACGCTGGTGAATTGAAGCCTGAGGCTGGAGGCATTTTTTCCCCCCATGACAGCTTAGTTTGGGGGTGGGGGACTTGTTTTTTACAGTTCAAATCTCTGATGAACAGATCACTGCGGCTCTGCCTAAGAGCCTCTGCTTGTTGAGGAAGATGGAAAACTAAGATTGGCATAAGGATGTGGATTTTTTTTTCCAAAGCAAAGCTGAAAGAAATATGTGCAGTCAAGTGTGTGTGTGAGCGTGTGTGTGTAGGCGGGAGGAGAACAAACCGAACTGTGTATTCCTTCTAGCCATTTCAGAGCACTAGATTACACTTTCCTGGCAAATTTGTGCTCCTCATGCAAGGAAGGGAATAGCTTCACTCTCTTGTCTTTGTGGTAAATTAAATAATATTTTATTAAAAAGAAAAAAAAAGCTGCAAGAAAATAAATATTTTACTCTTCAGGGTGAATACATCCTGACAAAACTGCTCTTTGGGGGTCTCTACACTGCTCTGCCTCTGCCCCCCACTTCCGTTGCCTCCTTTGCATGCAGAACAATGAATCTGTGTAAGCACCAGCGCTCAGTTGTAGTGAGATGATTCACCTACACATGAACCCATGGAAGCTGCAGAAAGCTTTCAGGCAAAGGTGCAGCAGTATAAATATTTTAAATCTTACTGTGAGCCGGGAAAAGTGTGACATATGTTTTACATTTCAGCGCCTGCCATAGGACCATTATTTTAGAACCTGTCGCCTTTTGTAGGCTATGCACTCCTAGACAAATGCCATCACTTCAAAACCAATAGCTAAGCAGCCTCTTTTCATACCCATTCCTTTTAGTTTCAGCTGACAGTTTGGAAATGTTCCCCGCTTCTACACCCCTCCCCATTATAAGATGATCTGACCTAAAAATAAATAGACTGCAATAGAAAGCTGAGATTTAAAATAAAACACAAACATTTCTACTGAAACTTGTAACCTCCCACTTTGTTGGGGCCACAATGACAGGTGAGATAAAATCATCCCATCTGATAGTGGAACTGAGCAGTACAGCAGAGTTAAAAGTATAGATTTTTTTTTTAAAGCTCTGGAAATGAGTTAAAATCTGGCTCAAGTGAAAATAAATGTTGTTGCTAGCCAAACCACCACACAATTTGTCCCGACTGGGAATCCTTGCTCAAGAGTGGCCTTAGGACTGAAATATAAGTAAGGTAGTATAGGGGAAGACAGAGATATGTGAGGAAGCTTTCAACCACAAATGGTTGGGCAAGATTCAGAAACCACTAGGTGAAATCTATGGCCTGTGTTATGCAGGAGGTCAGATTAGATGATTGTAATGGTTCCATCTAGTTTTAAAGCGAGGGGTTATGCATTAGTTTAAAATCTCAATATTTCACACAGATCGGTGTTTGCAGCAAAAGCTTGTCAAAGTGAAAAGTGTTAGCCTGGCAGCTCAAGCTCTTAGATAAGAGGTTTATTTTCAGGAATTCTTTTCCTTAGAATACTGGTGGTTTTTAGACTTGCAGCCAAATTGATACTTTAGACAGCTATCTGAGAGTTTTAACTGACTAGAGTGAGAAGCAGTCCCTTATATAAAGTGGTGGTGTTTTATGTACCCCGGGCTGGGTAAGAACGTGAGGACTCCATGCTTGTAAAACTGTCTCTTTATTAATTTACAGAGATGCTGCCATTGCAGCTAGCATTCTAGCCATATGCACACAGACTGACTTCAGAGGGAGTCTTCCCACTGACTACAGTGGGGTTTGTATGAGAGCCTTGATGAGCTAATTGTTCTCTTCCAGTTTTGATTTCTATTGCTTTCTGGAAAGAAGCTTGCCACATTATATTAACCTGCCAAGCAGTTAAGGCTTAACTGTTGATTTTAACACTATTTTGCTTTATAAATTAAATCACAAAAAAGGTTGAATGCGGATGACACATTGAAATGTAAACAAAGCTTGTCAGGGGCTTTTATAAAGCTCCTTGTTGAGACTAAACAACTCCACATGTTCAGTGGGCTGATTAGGAATGCAAAAATGGAGGGGACTATCATGAATAAATAATCCATAATAACTATGCTGATAAAAGGCCCAACTGAAAAGAATGAATAAAATCTTGTTTTCAAATGGTACCCCATCACAGAGGATTTTTCTAGCTGCGACCTAGAGTTACAAAATTTAGACACTGATATATTGGCAAAAACAAACAAAGGTTGAGAAGCAGGAGTACTCTTGGGTCTGATAGAAATCTCATTGAGCTGCTTTTTTAAAAAAAATCCAACTAACAAGGCTATTTGACAGCAAATTGTTCCATGGTTTGGATGTATCTGGTGAATTGTTCTTGGAAACTGTGTAGCTTTAAGAATTTGAATCTTTGTAGACTGTTATTAGAAAAAGTAGTTTAGCAAATTTTGTTAAAATTCTTTGACGAATCAGCCTCAGAGTAAAACATATGAAATCTCAGAGGAAGAGCTGAATAGATTGTGTCCAGTTTTAGACTCTAAGTACATGCTTTGGGCTCTTACTAGCAGAGGAAACTTTTGAGATAATTTGGTTTTAATAAACAGTGCACCATGTGTTCAAACCCAGCACATTCATTGCCTTCAGTGCAATCAGGATTTCACTCCTGGTTGCTTAAAGCAATGCTAAATATGGCCCAAATTATAGGTCAGACTCTTGGATCAGATACCTAAATATAAATCAGGACTATCTATACTGAAGTCAATGTAGCTACTCATGAGATGAGAATCTGGACCACCTATTCCAGTTTTAAAATCTATTCCAAAGGAGTAAATGGGCAACATGCATGCTGGTATGTTAACCCTCCAGTGAGTATCAGTATGTTGTTCCCATCATATCTGTGTAGTCTCGGTTAATGGTCAAGCCAGCCACTTTATTGTTTTTTATTATTTAACTCAACACAATGTGGCCATAAGCAGAGCTGTGCAAAATCCTCAAAATGAAAGGTAGAACCACGTCATCTTTGCCTGCTCCCCCCAGAAAACCAATTTATGTCAACCTTTTTTGCTTTCTTTAGCAAGAGATTTTCCAAAACACTTTCATTATGAAAAATATACCAATGACAGAGTCAAACATGCAGTGGAGCCTATTAAATTTCTCCAGTTTCTTCTGTGCTTCATTCATACAAACTTCAGATTCAAGCTAAAATTACGGACTTGGGAAGACTGGTAAACTAAATCCACCAGCATGGTTACTCAAAAGTAGTGCAAATGGAAACTATTGTAATCCTAAACAATTGTTCAAGAAGAAATAGGTGGGCGTATTGATAGTATAATCTGATGTACTGATTCAAAGTTGCCTCTATCTCCAGAACACCTCTTTAAAAATCTTAAGCTTCATTCATATTTTAAGGATTTGGGGATCTTCCCCCCCCTCTTTGCTAATTGCATAGCAGGATCTTACTATTGCAACAGCTTTGAAGGGTCTGTCACTGAGGTGTATGCACCTCACACTGGCAGTGTAAAAGTTAAAGGAGCTAGAGAGGCATCTGATGGCACCTGGAGGGTATGTCAGATTTAATTCAGCATAAGACCCAGACGGGGAGGAGCTTTATGGCTGATTTAAGTGGCGGAGCTGTCAGAGAGAGCTGGTACCGTGGGACTGGTCCTGAAGGGAGAAGCACAGCAGATATGAAAAAGACTCCTGAGGCAGGCCTGGGAGAAGGAGTCCAGGGAAGAAGTCTTGAGGGTCAAGGGCTTAGGAGGAACTGGGCCTCCAGGGAGAAAGCCCTGGGAGGCAGTGCTCTGTAGCAAAGCAGGAAAGAACCTTGCAGAGCCTGGGAGGGTGGCAAAGAGTTTGCTAAAGGCAGGAAGCCCAGACAGGGAGTAGGTCTTGGGGCCTTGTGCTGAGAAGGGGACTCTGGAAAAAGCTAGGAGGGATATTGGAAAGACACAGGAGTGGAACAAGTTCCTGTCACAATCACTGAGGGTACGTCTACACTACGGGATTATTCTGATTTTACATAAACCGGTTTAGCAAAACAGATTGTATAAAATCGAGTGCATGCGGCCACACTAAGCACATTAAATTGGTGGTGTGCGTCCGCGGTCCGAGGCTAGCATCGATTTCTGGAGCGTTGCACTGTGGGTAGCTATTCCGTAGCTATCCCATAGTTCCCGCAGTCTTCCCCGCCCCTTGGAATTCTGGGTTGAGATCCCAGTGCCTGATGGGGCAAAAATCATTGTCACGGGTGGTTCTGGGTAAATGTCGTCAGTCACTCCTTCCTCTGGGAAATCAATGGCAGACAATCATTTCGCACCCTTTTTCCCTGGATTGCCCTGGCAGACGCCATTAGCATGGCAACCACGGAGCCTGTTTTGCCTTTTGTCACTGTCACCGTATGTGTACTAGATGCCGCTGACAGAGGCGATTCAGCAGCGCTACACAGCAGCATTCATTTGCTTTTGCATAATAGCAGAGATGGTTATCAGCTGTTCTGTACCATCTACCATGCCATTGTAAATTGGCAATGAGATGACAGTTACCAGTCCTTGTATGCTGTATCATCTGCTGCTGTCATAGGTGCCCCTGGCTGAGATTGGCTGGGGGCACAAAAGACAAAAATGGGAATGACTCCCCGAGTCAATCCCTCCTTTATGGTACCTAAAAATAGAATCAGTCCTGCCTAGAATATGAGGCAAGTGTACTAGAGAACCAGAGAGCACAGCTGCTCTGTGTCAGATCCCACAGAAATGATGAGCTGCATGCCATTCACAGGGGGTGCCCCTGCAACAACCCCACCTGTTGATTCCCTCCTCCCCCAGCCTTCCTGGGCTACCGTTGCAGTGTCCCCCCCATTTGTGTGATGAAGTAATAAAGAATGCAGGAATAAGAAACAGTGACTTGTTAGTGAGATAAAATGAGGGGAAGGCAGCTGCTATGATAGTCCAGACAGGACATTAAGCAGTGTGAGGGAGAGGAGCCCAGCATCCCGCTGCTATGATAGTCCAGGCAGTACAGAATCTTTTCTTTACACACGAAGGGCGGGGGCTGATGGAGCTCAGCCCCCTGTTGCTATGATGAAGATGGTTACCAGCCGTTCTGTACCATCTACTGGGAATGATCAGGAGTTTTTTACCCAGGCGCCCCCAGCCAACCTCACCAGAGGCCAGCCAGGAGCACTCACAGGCTGATGATGAGGACGGATACCAGTCCTATTGTACTGCACCATCTGCCACAAGGCTGATGATGACAATGGATATCAGCCATATTGTACCATCAGCCACCAAGGAGGGGGAATGAGGATGCTGCCGTTGACTGCTGCAGCATCACGTCTATCAGCAGCATTCAGTAAACATAGGGTGACATTTAAAAGAGTCAAGAGAGGATTTTTTTCCCTTTTACTTCTGGGGGTGGGTGAGGGGGGTAAATTGACAAGCTATGCCCTGAACCACCGCGGACAATGTGTTTGACACTACAGGCATTGGGAGTTCAGCCAAGAATGCAAATGCTTTTCGGAGACTGCAGGAACTGTGGGATAGCTTGAGTCCTCAGTCCCCCCTCCCTCCCTCCATGAGCGTCCATTTGATTCTTTGGCTTTCCGTTACGCTTATCACGTGGCAGCGTGCTGAGTCCCTGCTGTGCCCTCTGTCTGGAGATTTTTTAAAAATGCTTTGGAATTTCGTCTTCTGTAACAGAGCTCTGATAGAACAGATTTGCCTGCCCATACAGCGATCACATCCGTACGGTCCATGCTGGAGCTCTTTTTGGATTTTGATTTCGGACTGCACCGCCAGCCGTGCTGATCGGAGCTCCATGCTGGGCAAACAGGAAATGATATTCAAAAGTTCACGGGGCTTTTCCTGTCTACCTGGCCACTGCATCCGAGTTCAGATTGCTGTACAGAGCGGTCAGTGGTGCACTGTGGGATATCGCCCGGAGGCCAATACTGTCGATTTGCGGTCACACTAACCCTAATCTGATATGGTAATACCGATATTAGCGCTACTCCTCTCGTTAGGGAGGAGTACAGAAACCGGTTTAAAGAGCCCTTTATATCGATATAAGGGCCTCTTAGTGTGGACGGGTGTGGCGTTAAATCGGTTTAATGCTCCTAAAACCGGTTTAAACGTGTAGTGTAGACCAGGCCTGACAAAAGGGGCAGGAACTAGACGTGCAGGGAGAAAACCCTGGGAGGTCTTGTTCACTACAAGAGATTGAAAGAACGCTGAGGAGCCTGGAAAAGGAACTAGGGAAAAAGTCTTAGAGGTAAGCCACAATAGGAACTAGTTTAGGGAGGCAGTACGGAGTCTGAGGCTCCTCACTACAAGTTCCCTGGACTGGAACCCAAAGGAGAGTGAGGACCTGGGTTCCCCTACCAGCTACCAAGGGAGAGGGCATAAAACCTCCCTGATACAAGAGATAAGGTCTATTGGAAGCTCCGAGAGAAGGGATACAGGGTTCAGAATTAGGGGACGAAGACCTGACACAAGGTCATTGGACTATTTGTTTGCGGGACTCTGTTAACCGGACATGGGCAGGACTGAATGTGAACTGGCCGGAAGGATAAGTTATGAGAAGAAGCAGATCACCAAGTGCAGCTGTCGGCAGGGGGCGCCCAAGGAGGAGAGTCTGCTATGCCATTCCCAGCCATGAGGGGGCACGCCAGCTGGTGAGTCACTCTTCTATAGGGACATTGTAGAATAACTCCATGATTTGGTGATCTCTTATTTCGTATAGTGCCACTGAAATCTATTTGAGCTACAAGCTCACCTCCTCAAAAGTGCAAAATTCTCATCAGAGATGGGGACTTATGTGTTCTGCGAACAATTATTTAAGGGCAGGGAGAAAGGGGGGAGCTATATTACCATGAGGGCAGCAAATGGAACAAAAATATTAACTTTAGATAGGAGCGGAAAGTTAAGTTAGAAATGATGTTTTGAGCAGGAAATTTCTTATTTTAGGGAACAATTGTAAAGGCCAAAGTAAAGCTAGTGGTGAGTGTGTAAGGAAGTGATTTTGGTGTTGTGAGATGCAGCATAGAAGACTGTGGGGACAGAAGAGGTGGGATAAAGATGGTTTTTACCACCTTTGTGCATATTGGATTCTCACTTTCTGCAGAGGCTGTAAAGGTCCCTGGAGTAAGGCAGAGCTGCCCTGGGGGCTGTTTTAACTTATGGCAGCCTCCCCAGGGCTGCCAGTGTGTTGCTCTGCAGTCTATAATCTCCATAGCATGAAGCACTACAGATATTGCCCCTAACAAGCTTCCTTGCACAGGGGGTGGCATATTGGCTATGTTGCTCCTGCATTGAGGTTAATTCTACCCTGGCCCCATGCGGCATCAGGGGCCAGAGGGGACGTTGAGTTGGCTTCTGAGCCTTTCATCCTGCATTCCATGAAGATGCATGAAACACTGTTTAATTTTATTATTTTTGATGTTGATATTGTGGTGGTGGGGTTTTGTTTTTGTTTTTTACAATTTTCAGAACACTCTTAAAAGCTGTCACTTGAAATTCTAAGAGGTTTCTGGTCCTGCATGCAGGTTAGAAGGTTCTGTCTGGAAAGTCTGCAATCTGGACTTAGCAGAGTCAGTCTGGAAAGAGCCAGGCTGGAACAAGGTAGGGTGAGTTGTGCCTCTCTGCCTTCGGGAGCAGCCTGCTTTGTGTCTCTTTCTGGTTATTGTGTGTTATCATTCTGGATTCTCTCAGACTAAAAGTGGTGTTACACTGCAACTTTCCAGCAAGAGTATGTTATAGTTGTTATATAATTTCTCTGTGTGTGTATGCTGTGAACATGACACATGTAATCAGACTCTTAGAAGTTAGAGATAAATAACATCATCTAGGTCACTTTCTCCATTTCACTTAGGGGTGTAAAGCTATTCCTTGCTGTGTGTTCCCAGTGCCTTGTCCAGGTTAGATTTCAGTGGTGCTGAGGAGATGCTAGGATAGCAAATGATAAATGAAAGGTGCATGCAGTGATGTTCAGAGAAGGGAGAGAAAGCCAATAAGTAAAGTTGTGGATGTGCTGTTGCTTCTTCAATTAGAAGGTCAGATTCACTCTTGCTGGCTCAGGAATGTGCACATTGCATCTCCTAGCCCTTTATGTCCCTGACAATGTTAATCAGAGGGAGAGCAGGCAGTGGTACTTCCACTTACTCTCCCTTGGCATTTCCATCCCAGAAGGCAACTTTAATCTTTAGTAGGTGCATTCTAGGAGCTCTGTGGTGCTGCAACAGCACTATGCATGACCGCTATGACTACATCCTTGCCTGCTTTGGTAACTGTGTTCACTGCCTGTAGGTCTCCGGGGAGGGTAAGGATATTGTGGGTGGAACTTTCACCATCATGGGCCTTATGTAAGGTCCCTAAGAAGTCAAACGAAGTAAAAACCAAATGGACAAAGTGGAAGTAAAAGTAAAGTAGCTGGGAATAAGTGAAAGAGAGGTCAGCTTTTTATATAAGTTTCTGGGAAAATATTCTATTCCCTTGGGTAACACAACCCATCTTTTATACACAACTCAGCTTAATTTATGCAGCTTAAATGGCACATGTCACAACATGAACCATCAGTGTTTGGGAGCAGGGGAAGGAAGAAAAACTAATAAACACTGCGTTTTTTTCAAACCAGAGTTGAAAGATACTATTCTGAGACCATCTTTATTTTTCTTTAGCCAGAGCTGCATATAAACAGCACTCATATATCTGCACACAGTTCACTTAGTTATTTGCCAGTAGATGGAGTAGTTAAGTCATCTGTCTTTCTATCATCTAGCTAGCCGATCAGTTTCTAATCTGACAATCTCCATAGTTTCTAGGCGCCATTAAACCCTCACCTCTGTCTTCACAGGACTACGACAGCCACCTCATCATTGCTAGTAGGGAATGCTAGCTGCATTTCCTATAGTGACAAAAAGGATGGTTTCTTACCCATCCTCTAAAACAAACAGTTTCACTTTCTGCCTTTTGGACATCAGAGATTTATCTGCACAAGTTTCTATTCATTTCCCCCTCGTACCCTTTTAGGAACTTATTCTTCCCAATAGGAGGAGAAGATATTATAAAAGTGAATTCCAACAGTGACCCTGATGCTGCTGTGTATTAAAGAAAGTGAGGCCATTCTTCAGGGAAGACAATGTTTTAGGCTGTTTATTTTGTCTCATGTTTATGAAATTGTATAGGCTTTATCCTTCCACTAGAAGACAAAGGAGGGTTGATTTTTCTATGAGGTTCATATTGTAAAGCTAGGAGTGATGTGATGGGTACCATGGAAAACATCCTAGTAGAATCTTCTCATTAGATTAATGTGGAGCAGGCTCCTGAGGGCAGTGGCAGAAGCTAGAACTCTGCCAGATAGTCACATTAACCTCAGACACTCAAACTGAGACAATGTCTACACTACCGCCAAATTGATGCACCGGGGTCAATTTAGCAGGTCTAAATCGACGGCAGAGCACTTTCCCGTCCACCCCGGTACTGCACCTGGAATGAGAAGATTAAAGTAAGTCAACGGGAGAATGTCTCCCATCGACCCAGCGCATTGTAGACATCGCAGTAAGTCCACCTAAGCTATGTTGACTCCAGCTACATTATTCATCTAGCTGGAGTTGTGTAATTTAGGTTGATTTACCACGGTAGTGTAGACATAGCCTGAAACACAAACTTTTAGAACTTAATGTCTAAAATTGAACCCATGTCTGCTGAAATTCACAAGCCTGGCCTTAGGTGGTTAGCATAAGTACAAAGCCCATTTCTTTTCTCCTGATATATGCTTCCCAAGCTTCCAGGACCTGGGGTGCTGGGCTCCTCCAGTACTTCCATGGTATGACCACCTCTTTCCAAAGGCAATATAGGCAATATATATAGGCCACTGCATCCACAGTTCTTAAAAGGCCCTCTGGTAGGGGTGGGATGTGCCACCAATTGTGCAGAAGTAGCAGGCCTCACCTCTCCCACTGCTGTCAACCCCTCCAGAGCTTTCACTGAGACAAGGGTTGATACATTTTGGTGTGTGGGGGCAGCTAAGACATTTCTGGGCAGCAATTGCATATTAGGGTTATTGGCCTCTCTCCTGTTGCTAATGTTGGTTGCTAGTGAATATGAAACTTCTCTCAGCCTTGTTGCAGTAGAAATAGCTGGCAAAGGGAATGGTGGGATTTTCCAGCTCATGCCCTGGCAAAACAAACAATTTAAGACTTGTGAAGGTAGAGGCCCCCATAAAGACCTTGATGGAGAGAGGTGCCGCCAAAGACGCATTGAAAGTAGAGAAGGGAGCCACCTACGTCTCCTGATGAAGGAGCACACTAGGGGCAAGAGGGCTTGACAGTGGTCCTATCCAATGATATCTGAAGCATGAAGAGGAGAGGTCCCAGGTTTGTACAGATGGGGAGCAGGGTAGAGAGGTATGTGGGACGCGGTTAGCAGCAGTGGGAGGAAGAGGGAGCCAGCTCTGGGGAGTTCTCCCTTCAGTGCATAAGTTTGCCAATATTTGTCAAAAATAAAATTTGCAATTGCCTGGTTAGGCTATATTACCCTACATAAAGGAATTATTTTACAGCATAACTCCACAACTGCATAGTAGCCAGATTTAAAACAGCAGTCTTAGATTTTTGTTTATATAAAATCATTTTTTAAACAACAAATGTCATGTATCTGTCAAAGATTTCTTTGTGTGAGATAAGCACTGAACATGAATTGCCAGTAGCTTCAATCTTTTTTTATGTACAGCTGGTTGAATTATATTTTGTGACTATGATCTCTGATAAATTTAGACTCTTTAAGTTTGTGAATCCTTCACAAATCAAAACTGATGTCTGCATTTGGTATTTGCTGAGCAGTTTGAACACATTTCTGCCTATGAGGTTGCACATGAACTGTATACTTTGACTCCTTGCTATTCATTATTGTTGGCAAGTGATTGGTTACTTAAATTACATGGTAAATTTTCTGCCCCTTGGTTGGATGAAGAGAATAATGAGTAACAAACACTGAATAGAAAATAACTAGAATTCTGAACAACAAATACTCCCATTTGTATGAAAATAATCTTGATTTAATGCTAATATGGCCTTTCTACAAACATAAGTGAATGAAAACTAATTTGTGCATAATAGATAATGTGGTCTACAAACCAAACAGCACTTTGGAATTCATCAGAATACTTTAAAAAAGTATTTGGACAGCTGTATTTTTTTGATATTTCCAAAACTGCAGATTTCATATATATAAAGTTATATATATATAAAATTTGCAGTTTTAGAAATATATAGGATTAAAAAGAAAAGGCTCTGAACTGAAAGTTCATAAGCCAAACTCAGCTCACAGTGAAATCCTATCACATAATTATAAAGACCTGAAAATATAGAATGGAAATATAAATCCCATCTAAATGTAATGGGAATGCTGGCAGATCTTTAACTTTAGCAGTGCAAATGGTGACACTATAGCAAGCCATTGGTGTAGTGACTAGAATGTATAATTGGAGGTGTAGATTAACAAAAGACTGAACATCACCACATATTTCTGAACATTGGAGGCCCAGGACTCGGTATATACACTCTCAATGATTAGTACATCAGCTTCTGTGAAGTTACACCAGGGATGAATTTGGCTTAATGCATTTGCTAATGATTTCGAAGCAAATTTACAATGTTCACTTCATCCAAACTGTCTTACAATCTGAACCAGAAAAGAATATACATACAACTGCCACTCTGGATCCAAACTGCTGTGCAGCACTCTTACGATATGCATATCAATGAACACGTACTGGCGCTTTGTGCAAAAAACCCATTCAGCCGATAATAGAAAATCATCCAATCTTAGGGCAAGTGTCAGCTGTCCCATGAAAGAAAGAAAGAAAAAGGCATGGGAATGTATACTGGCAAAATAAGTGCTCTTAAAACATCCAGGAAGAACAGATAAAGATAAAAGTGCAGGATCAAAAGTTTCAAAGGGCTGCTCGCAATTGAAATGTGAACATCAGACAATTTCAAACGCCCTTCGAATAGATTTCAGCACTAGATCCTTGTGCTTATTGCCCTGTTCCTAAAGTTTTGTTTGAAGATAAACCTTTCAAGCTCAAATGGTTACTCTATTCATTGCATCAAGTAACTTCTAAACAGAGCCAGACATACAATCCTTGTCTCCTCCTTTATACATGTCAGGTCAGTGAACTCCTTTTTGTGTGTGGCTCCACCAGAAATATGTGTTAGCCACTTACTTATTTCATTGTCCTTTGGTGGCTCCTGCTTCACTCACTTTGATACATCAGGAATACAATGCATTCTCTCCCACACCCAGCTGACATCTCCCAGAAAGTTGGCATTCACTATATTGTTGAACTGTCCCTCCGAGTAGGGAGCAATAATTGTTTGCGCGTTCAAGGGCTCCATTGTAGGTTTCTCAGAAAGAAAACATAATATGCTGTATTTGGGATAACTGCAATGGAAATGTGAAGTATATTTATACAATATACTACTATTGGCTTGATTCTGTGGGTGAAATTCTGGCCCCACTGAAATCCATGGGGCCCAAATGCTTATGTTCCCATATAAAAAGTCCTATCACTGTCTCATGTACTCCCTAGAAAATGGAACTTTAACTCTGTGACATGGCATCTGGATTCGGAAATGCTCTGGTGGAAATGCTAGGAAATATGTGGTGGTTTCAGAAAAAAATTAAAACCTGTGGATTTAACTGAATTAAATATAAAAATGAATGGTAAAATCAGTCCAATATTTATTTTGGTACTGTGGGTAAGCTAATTAGCTGGGTGTTTCAATGCTCAGCAGTG